>NC_047100.1:31738042-34521617 GCF_902459505.1 Geotrypetes seraphini | reverse complement strand
GGTGTGTGGGTGGAGGGGGGTATGGCCCAGTAGACCACCAGGGTTTTGTCATAGGGGCTTGGTATGGTGGGGGTTTGTCGGGGGTGGGAGCTTGCTGTCAGGGCATGGGGTGTTGGGGGGGCATTTTTTTTTTTTTTAATTAGGTGCAGCTCTTGTATGTGTGTGTGTGTTGTGCATACACAACAGCTGTGCCCATTAAATAAAACAACCCCTCCTTTCTCTGCTTGCTAGTTCAGTCAGGGAGAGCAGGGGCTACTGCTTTTGTTTGCTTGCAGGCAGGAGGAGGAGCTGCATTAGTGTTTGCTGTTCTGAAAAAGTGCCGAGCATACATAGAAACATAGAATATGACGGCAGAAAAGGGCCACTGGCCCAACAAGTCTGCCCACTCTAAGGACCCTCCCCCCTAAGCACTTCCACTAAGTGAACCCACATGCTTATCCCATTTTTTCTTAATCAAGCACGTTGTTTGCCTTAATTACCTGAAGTGGAAGATCATTCCAACGATCAACCATCCTTTCAGTGAAGAAATACTTCTTAGTGTTGCTATGAAATCTCCCACCCCTAAGTTTCAAAGGATGCCCTCTTGTTGCCGTAGGTCCTGTAAGGAAAAAGATATCTTCTTCTACCTCAATACGGCCAGTTACATATTTGAACGTCTCTATCATATCTACGTTCCTCGAGAGAGTATAGCTGCAGCTTACCTAGACGTTCCTCAAACGAGAGATCCTTGAGTCCTGAGACCATCCTGGTGGCCATTCGCTGAACCGACTCCACTCTCAGCACATCCTTTTGATAATGTGGCCTCCAAAATTGAACACAATATTCCTGATGAGGTCTCACCATTCAGAGTGTAAGTACTGCATGGATTTCTGCTGCCAAGGTGCATAACTTTACATTTTTTGGCATTAAAACTCAGTTGCCAAGTTGCGGACCATTGTTCCAGTAAGAGTAGGTCCTGCGTCATACTGTCAGGCATTGTGCTTTTGCCCACTATGATGCACAGTTTAGCGTCATCGGTAAATAATGCAATTTTGCCTCGAAGTCCGTGAGGCAGGTCCTGTACAAAGATATTAAATAGGATGGAACCCAAGACCGAGCCCTGCGGCACCCCACTGATCACTTCCGATGTTTCGGAGGGAGTACCATTTACCATCACCCTCTGAAGTCTGCCATGAGCCAGTCTCCCATGCCATCAATGTTTCTCCTAATCCCAACGAACTCATCTTGTTCAATAACCTACGGTATGGGACACTGTCAAAAGCCTTACTAAAGTCTAAGTACACGATATCCAGGGACTCTCCCATATCTAGTTTTTTCATTATCCAGTCAAAGAAACTGATCAGATTGGATTGGCAGGACCTTCCCTTTGTAAATCCATGTTGGTGGGGATCCCTTAGTTTCTTATCGTTTAGGATTGTATCTAATTTGTGTTTAATCAACGTTTCCATAAGTTTACACACTATCGATGTGAGACTTATCGGTCTGTAATTTTCAGCCTCTGTCTTGCATCCCTTTTTGTGCAGCAGAATGACGTTAGCTGTTTTCCAGTCCAATGGGACTCTTCCTGTACTCAGGGAAAGATTGAAGAGCGTAGCTAACTGTTGCTCAAGGACATCTCTCAACTCCCTAAGTACTCTGGGATGTAGTTTATCCAGTCCCATGGTTTTGTTCACTCTGAGCCTTGATAGTTCTTGGAAGATGCTGCCGGCGGTAAATTGAAAATTCCGGAACGGGTCATTTGAGCTCTCCCTTGCCTGCAGCTGTGGACCGGATCCCGGCGCCTCGCAGGTAAAGACTGAGCAGAAGTATTCATTGAGTAGTTTGGCTTTATCGGAGTCCGATTCTACATATTTATCGTCGGGTTTCCTAAGACGCACTATCCCATCTGTGTTCCTTTTCCTGTCACTTACATACCTGAAAAATGATTTAGCCCCTTTTTTGATATTCTTTGCTAGATTCTCTTCCATCTGAAGTTTGGCATCTCTGACTGCAGTTTTGACAGTTCTAGATTTCGCCCGATAGTCTACTTTAGCTTCTAGTCTTTCTGATTGTTTGTAGGATACAATTGCTCTTTTTTTCTGTTTCACGAGTTCTGAGATCTCCGCGGAGAACCACTGAGGTTTATTATTTCTCTGCTGTTTACTCACTGTTTTTATATAGAGGTTGGTTGCTTCCTGTAGTGTAGATTTTAGAGTATACCACAGTACTTCCACACTATTTGTTGTGTCCTGGTTATGCAGCGTCTCGTAGACAAAATTTCCCATGCTCTTGAATTTAGTACCTTTAAAGCTAAGGACCTTTGTGGATGTGTTTGATCTACCGGCAATTCTCCACACAAATAACATGCATAGAATTTGCATGCTATTGTGCTGAAAATTGCCAGTAAAGCAAAAATCGTTCCCCTCACGGTATTTTTACCATGGTGTCGGAGCTTAGAGAATCTGGCCCTTAGTGAACAGAGGAATCCCCCCTCTTCACAGTGGATTGCAAAGTCATTGCTTCAAAGCAGTTCTGTGGATTTATTTTGTTCTGCAGCATATATGGTTTTGATTTCATGTAAATATTATTTGTTAACAGGTGTGTCCATCCTAAATACGACAAAATGGAAAGGTTGTATGTTAAAAATCGAGCTGGCCAAAGAGAGCTTTTTACACAGGTAAAACCAGAACAAAATTGCTATAATTATTGTAAAAGACAAAACAGATTACAGTTTCAACAAACTGATTATGCTTTATTTGCTCAGTGTAAATGGGTTAAAAGAAAGTTCCAGGGTCTAAATAGAAGCCAAATCAAAATAGGAAAACATCGCTCAATACTGAGCTTGAGGTGATCAACATTTCTTTTAAACACCAACTACCGCAGGTAAATATGATCCAGACATTCAGCAGCAATATCTGGATGGTGAGTGCCACTGAATGTCTGGAATCAGTGCTGACTGGTTGTTCTTTCTGGTTAGACATGATATTGAGCAAGCATAACTTTATCCAGATAGCAACAGTCTGAATATTGCGGCTAACTGATTCATCTCTGGCTTGGCCCACAGACTGTTTCGGTTCTGTCTGTATAGTGCCAAGTTGGCTAAAAGAAATATTCAGCAGCACTATCCAGATAGCACCATGGTAGCTTACAGGAAATATTTGCAGCACTATCTGGATAGTTCCACTTGGTATCTCTCTCACCAACACTTATCCGGGTAAGGGCTATTCCTATCTTGATAAGTGCCTTTGAACATCAGACCCAACATTTATGTTAATTATTGGACATTTAAAATGCAACTCTCCTCCTTACCACATATTCAAATATCTGATATTATTTAGCCAAGTAAATGGAAAATGTGGTGAAATAACTTAGCTTAGCAGGGTTTAAAAAAGGTTTGGATAATTTCCTAAAAGAGAAATTTATAGGCCATTATTGAGATGGCTTGGGGAAATCCACTGCTTATTCCTAGGATAAGCAGCATAAAATCTGTTTTACTACTTGGGATCTAGCTAGGTACTTGGGACCTGGATTGGCCACTGTTGGAAACAGGATACTTGGCTTTATGGACCTTCATTCTGTCCGAGTATGGCAATTCTTTTGTTCTTATGTTCTTATCTTGTCTTACATAAGAACATAAGATTTGCCGCTGTTGGGTCAGACCAGTGGTCCATCGTGCCCACCAGTCCTCTCACACGGTGGCCCTTAGGTCAAAGACTAGTGCCTTATTTGAGTCTAGCCTTACTTGCGTATGTTCTGCGTATGTAGGAACTTATCCAACCTTGTCTTGAATCCCTGAAGGGTGCTTCCCCTATAACAGTCTCTGGAAGAACGTTCCAGATTTCTATCCCTCTCTGGGTGAAGAAGAATTCCCTTACGTTTGTATGGAATCTTTTCCCTTCCAACTTTAGCAAGTGTCCTCTCGTTCTCTCCACCTTGGAGAGGGTGAACAATCTCTCTTTCTCTACTAAGTCAATCCCCTTCAATATTTTGAACGTTTTGATCATGTCCCCTCTCAATCTTCTCTTTTCAGGGGAGAAGAGGCCCAGTTTCTCTAGCCTCTTGTACGGCAACTCCCCCAGTCCCTTAACCATTTTTGTTGCTCTTCTCTGGACTTTTTCGAGTAGTACTATGTCCCTTTTCATGTACAGCGACCAGTGTTGGACGCAGTATTCCAGGTGGGGGCATACAATGGCCCAGTATAAAGGCATGATAACCTTTTCAGATCTGTTTGTGATCCCCTTCTTAATCATTCCTAGCAATCTGTTTGCCCTTTTCATAGCTGCCGCACATTCCGCGAATGGTTTAATTGACTTGTCTACAAGTACTCCCAAGTCTCTTTCCTGGGGGCTCTCTCCGAGTATAGCACCGGACATCCTGTATTCGTGCATATTATTTTTGTTACCGACATGCATCACCTTGCATTTATCCACGTTGAACCTCATTTGCCATTTCGCAGCCCATTCCTCGAGGGTATTTATGTCTCTTTGTAGGTCTTCACAATCCTTCTGTATCCTTACTACTCTGAATAACTTTGTATCGTCCACAAATTTAATCACCTCACTCGTCATGTCAATTTCTAGGTAGTTTATAAATATGTTGAAGAGCACAGGCCCGAGCACCGAACCCTGTGGCACTCCACTCGTGATGCTTTTCCAGTCCGAGTATTGTCCATTCACTCCCACTCTCTGTTTCCTATCCGCCAACCAGCTTTTAATCCACATGAGTATATCACTCTTGATTCCATGGATTGTAATTTTGAAGTAGACGTTGAACGCCTTCTGAAAATCTAGATATACAATGTCGACCGGGTCACCTTTGTCTATGTGCCCATTTACTCCTTCGAAGAAGTGCAGTAAGTTTTCCAAGCAAGATCTTCCTATACTGAAGCCATGGTGGCTGGTCCTCATCAGTTTGTGTCCGTCAAGGTGATCGATGATGTGGTCCTTAATTAGCGACTACCATCTTTCCCGGTACCAAAGTCAGACTCACTGGTCTGTAGTTTCCCGGATCTCCCCTCGAATCTTTCTTGAAGACTGGCGTAACATTCGCCACTTTCCAGTCTTCCAGAATCTTTCCTGATTTGATTGACAGATTGGCTATTAGTTGGAGCAGTTCAGCTATAACCCCTTTCAGTTCCTTGATTACCCTCGGGTGGATGCTGTCTGGTCCCGGGGATTTATCGTTCTTAAGCCTATCAATCTGTCTTCATATCTCTTCTAGACTGACCGTCATCCCTGTCAGTTTCCCATCTTCATTTCCTGTGTATAGCCTGTCGGCTTCCGGCATTTTGAATATGTCCTCTTCGATGAATGCAGACGCAAAAAATGTGTTCAGTTTGTCGGCGATGGCTTTGTACTCCCTTTATTCCTTGGTCATCTAACAACCCCACCACTTCCTTCACGGGTCGTTTCCCCTTAATATATCAAAAGAACGGCTTAAAATTTTTGGCCTCCTTGGCTATTTTTTCTTTGTAGTCTCTCTTGGCCTCTCTTACCTTCTTATAGCACTTGCTTTGATGTTGTTTGTGCTTTTTCCAGTTTTCTTCTGTTTTTGTCCTTTTCCATTCCTTAAACAAAGTCTTCTTGTCTCTGATAGCTTCCTTCACCGCTACAGTTCCTTGTTCTTCTAACTCTTGGAACCCTTGTTGATATAAATTTTGCACCTTTGTGACTGTGTCCTTAAAAAGGGACCATGCTCTTGCTCTAGCGTATTTACCGTGCTTATCCTCTTCCTCACCATGACTCTCATCCCTTCATAGTTCCCTTTTCGGAAGTTCAGTGTCGTGGCTGTTGTTCTGGATCGATTTTTTTGTTCCTGTGTCTAGGATGAAGTGGATCATGTTGTGATCACTGTTTCCCAGTGTCCCTTCTACTTCTATACCTTGTGCCAGTCCTCGTATTCCATTTAGAATTAAGTCTAGAATTGCATTTCCTCTTGTATTTTCCATGACAAGTTGTTCCAGGAAGCAATCGCCTACAATATCCAGGAACTTGGTCTCTCTACTGCAGCTGGAGTTGCCTAGGTTCCAATCTATCCCCAGATAATTGAAGTCACCCATGATAACTGCATTGGCTCCCTTGCATTTGTGTTTAATCTCATCCGTCATTTCTTCATCAGTCTCTTTGGACTACTCTGGGAGTCGGTAGTAGATGCCGATCTATGTATCAGTTCCATTTGTTCCCAGTATTTTGGCCCGTAGAGACTACCTTATTGTTTGTTTCCGACATGTTCTCTCTGGTAGACTCAATTCCCTCTTTTATGTATAGGGCAATACCCCTACCTTTTTGTCCTACTCTGTCTCTGCGGTACAGCTTGTATCCCGGTAGTACAGTGTCCCAGATGTCCTCATTCCACCATGTTTCCATGATGCAGATGATGTCTAGGTTATCTTTTTGTGCTATAGCTTCCATTTCCCCCATTTTATTCCATAGGCTCCTTGTGTTTGTATACATACACTTAAGTTTGGAACCTGTTATTTTCTTGCACTTTCTGCCTCCTTCTGTCTCCCTCGCTTCCGTCCCTTTTGATCTGTCGGGATTTCTATCTTGCCTATGATCCAGTGAGTCTTCCCTGCAATCTTCTTGATGGTATCCTCCGGGTATACCGTTTCCCCGAACCATCGACTCTTGGTCGACTGTCGGCTTTCCCCTTCTTCTTAGTTTAAAAACTTCTCAATTTCTTGCTTGATGCTGCCTGCAAGTAGCCTCGTTCCATCTACGCTGAGGTGGAGTCCATCCTTCCTGTATAACTTGCTTTTCCCCCTGAACGCCATCCAGTTGCGCACGAAGTGGAATCCTTCTTCCTCACACCAGCATCTCATCCATGCGTTGACTGCTTGCAGTTCTGTCTGCCTCTTCCCGTCGGTCCTGGGTACCAGCAAGATCTCCGAGAATGCTACCATCGGCGTTCTGATCTTCAGCTTCCTTCCTAGCATCTGGAACTGGTCTTTCAGTGTTTCCCTGCTGTAGTTCCTGTTGCTCATGTCATTTGTCCCAACGTGGATCACCACCACAGTATCTCCTCCTTCCGCACTGTCGATGATCCTGTTGATGCGGCTCACTATATCCTCCACCTTGGCTCCTGGTAGGCAGGTTACCAGTCGATCCTGTCTTTCTCCTGCTATGTGGCTGTCGACTTGTCGGATGATGGAGTCTCCCACGACGATTGCTGTCTTCTCTATCTTCTCTTGTCTCTCTAGCCGCAGGTCCATGTCCTTGGTGCACTTCCATCTTTTCTCCACCCGGCGTTGGCCTGCACTGGACTCGTCTTCCTGTGGGTTCCCATCACACAGGGGAGCTTTGCTAAAGACAAGTTTCAGAGTTTCACTTGTTAATAATTTCACAATATCAATAGTTTGTCGAGCATAACAAGCAATCTTTATATATTTTTAGTAGTATATACTGTAAGTCAGAGCTCACATACATATGGAATTCTTCATGTTTGAATCGGTTCCTGTGTCCATTCAAGTGAGCAAATGAAGATAGAGGTGAAGGAGGAATAATATTTCTGTCAACTCTTGAGTGGAACAGTTTCTTCTTCAGCATAGGAAGGCATTGGAAAGGAGCTTTTTTTATTTTGAGTGGGAATCAGTTGATTTTGCGATTTTTCCATTTAAAGCCAAACATCCAGTTCTCTCTTAGATTCCAAATATTTATGATAAAAAACATTGCTTTGTTCTGCCTCAGATACTTAGTGGTTGGATTAAGCTCTCTTTTATTGGTCTAATTGCTTTGGTAAAATTAGGTTTTAGTTGCTGTTTTGCAGAGCTTGAGAAAACAAAATTCCTTTGATATTTATCCCCAATTAGAGAAATATTGTAGATGCTAGCCTATAGACTGAAAGCATCAACTGATATTTTTTATAATAAGTAATTTATTATCTCTGGGTTCATGTGTTATTTGAAGACACTTGTAGCTATTTGATCTACCAGACCCACTATCCTGGAAGACACTGAAGCTGGATGAGTCCAAGGCTGAGGAGGAAGGACTGACAGCTGACCGGTGCAGGGACTGGCTGGGTTGGTGGCGGTCAGTGGATCCCTAGAAGGCAGCTTGATAGATCCTAGGAGTATTGGACTGCATTCAGAAGAGCGTCCGGCAGGGATAGGCATGTGGGATCTCTTAGAGAGAGGAAGAGATAATGGTTACTGTGGATGGACAGACTGGATGGGCCATTTGGCCTTTATCTATCATGTTTCTATATCAAACACAATTCAGCCATGGTCCATGAAACCTTTGTTTTGAATTTAGAGTTAAATTGTGTGCATCTTAATTATCCATGCGTTGTATTGAAATGCTGTCACAAACAAATCTTTCTGCCATATTTTATTCAGGCTGGCACAAGAGAGGCAAGAAGTGAAGGAAAAGAAAGAAAAACCTCTCACAGACAGCAGATCAAGTCTAACGGAGTCTCTGAGAAAAGCAGGAGTAGTGGATTTTCAGCTAAAAGCAGTACCGGGAACTGAAGTACCTGACCACAAGGTACTCAGACATTTAAGTACATGTGTAGTAAATGATGGGGGACAATGAAGAGGAATGCAAAGGTTTTGTATTTTGTATTATCCTTTTGATTTGAGAAAATTGTCACTGAAATCTTATCTTAGGTGGCAAATGGGATAAGGTTAGCTGTATCTGCAGAGCATGATTGTGGAGTCAATACATCAAACCTTTGACTTCAGCTCCTCTATTTTTGTACAGTCTGACTCTCTGATTCCTACTATGTATCATAAATCTAAGAGAAATTTGATTAATTGCAGAAACATAAGAAGTTGCCTCTGCCGAGTTAGACCAGGGGTCCATCGCGCCAGCAGTCCGCTCCCGCGGCGGCCCATCAGGTCCATGACCTGTAAGAGATCCTTTGTCTAAAACCCTTTAATCACCATTTTTCTTCTATCTATACCCTTTCATGATCCTATCTCTACCTCTATCATGATCCTATCTCTACCTCTATCTATATCCCTCAATCCCTGTATCCTTCAGGAACTTGTCCAATCCCTCCTTGAATCCCCTTAATGTACTCTGTCCTATCACATCCTCCGGAAGCGCATTCCAGGTGTCCACCACCCTCTGAGTGAAGAAAAATTTCCTAGCATTTGTTCTAAACCTGTCCCCTTTAAATTTCTTTATGTACAAAATTAGGACTAAAAGACTACATAATATACTTATATATTTGAACTTTCAGCAAAGAACCCGAACAAAACCAAATATATAAATATAAAATTATTAATTTACTATATACTATAATGTTGTAAGTTTTAATTTTCAAGCTGGATTTGGTACATTTTTACCAACTCGATAGTTGGAAATCTAAAGGAATAGAATCCCAAAGTTGTGGACCTTTTACTGAAAAAGTAGCCATCCTCATGAACAATTTCTCGATATGTTGGAACTATAAGGTGTATATGGGATCAAGAAACATGTGAGATACAAGGGTCAATACTTTGAAGGTCAAGAAAAGTATTTTATAGGTGATACAGTATGGAATGAGAAGCCAATGGGCTGCTTTCAAAAATGGGGTAATATGATCAAATATTAAATATTAACCAAATAGCTGTGTTTTGAATATTTTGAAGTCTCTGATTGTCTTTTAGACAAGAGCATTACAATGAAGCTGATGTGCATACCAAGGAGGCAGTGCATGCACATCTATTTCTTGTATAGGTCATTGGTGAGGCCGCACTTGGAGTATTGTGTTCAATTTCAGAGGCCGTATCTGGTGAAGAATATAAAAAGACTTGAAGCGGTCCAGAGGAAGGCGTCGAAAATGGTAAGGGGTTTGATCCAAAAGAAGTAAGAGAAGAGACTGAAAGACCTAATACGGGAGCTTTTCAAAAAATATCAGACCTTTATTCATAAAAAATACTCATATTCTGATACAACAATCTTGTATTAATCTCCTTCAAAGTAGTCCCCTTGGGTTGCCACACACTTCTTCCAATGGTTCTGCCACTGTCGGAAGCAGCACTGGAACGCCTCTTTTGAGATTGCTCGCAACTGGTCCGGCGCATTCTGCATAATGTCTTCTCTTGACTGAAATTTGGTCCCTTTCAGGGGCATTTTCAGCTTGGGGAAAAGCCAGAAGTCACAAGGAGCCATGTTGGGAGAGTAAGGAGCATGACAAATCACAGGTGTGTTGTGTTTGACCAGGAAACTCCATATCAAATGTGATGAATGGGCAGGTGCATTATCGTGATGGAGCTGCCAATTGCCTGCTGCCCACAGGTCCGGCCGTTTGCATCTCACAGTGTTACGAAGGTGACGCAGAATCTCTTGGTAGTACCCCTTGGTGATCTCACGATCCTGCATCACCAGGGTCCTCAGTTGTCAATGACAATCTATTTCTGGATCTTGAGGGCCTACCAGAATGTGCTTCATTCTCCACTGATGTGCGGCCATCTCTGAAGCGGTTGCACCACTCCTTTATCTGTGTGGTGCCCATTGCTTCGTCTCCGAAGGCCTGTTGAATCTTGTGGATTGTTTCCACTTGGGAATCGCCAAGCTTTGCAGAAAATTTAGTGCAGTAGCGTTGTTCATCTTTTTCAGTCATTTTGTCAAAAATGAAAATCGGATGGCACTCACACTTCCTCACTCATCGGCGGTCTACCAGCGACTGATGGCTTCTGTAGGCGAGAAAAAATTCAAGCATATGCATTAGGGGGCCTACATACATGCATCAAACCATGCCTCCATAGCGTTATTTATTTCTGCAAGAAAAATTAAGGTCCTGATACTTTTTGAACAGTCCTCGTATATATACTCTGGAGAAGAGGAGGGACAGGGGAGATATGATATGAGATGTTTAAGAACATAAGAATTGCCGCTGCTGGGTCAGACCAGTGGTCCATCATGCCCAGCAGTCCGCTCATGAAGCGGCCCTTAGGTCAATGACCAGTGCCCTAACTGAGACTAGCCTTACTTGCATACGTTCTGGTTCAGCAGGAACTTGTCTAACTTTGTCTTGAATCCCTGGAGGGTGTTTTCCCCTATAACAGCCTCCGAAGAACTTTCCAGTTTTCTACCCCTCTCTGGGTGAAGAAGAACTGCCTTACATTTGTACGGAATCTATCACCTTTTAACTTTAGAGAGTGCCCTCTCGTTCTCTCTACCTTGGAGAGGGTGAACAACCTGTCTTTATCTTAAATTTATTCCCTTCATTATCTTGAATGCTTTGATCATGTCCCTTCTCAGTCTCCTCTTTTCAAGGGAGAAGAGGCCCAGTTTCTCTAATCTCTCAATGTACGGCAACTCCTCCAGCCCCTTAACCATTTTAGTTGCTCTTCTCTGGACCCTTTCGAGTAGTACCGTGTCCTTCTTCATGTACGGCGACCAATGCTGGACGCCGTATTCCAGGTAAGGGCATACCATGGCCCGATACAACAGCATGATAACCTTCTCCGATCTGTTTGTGATCCCCTTCTTAAATCATTCTTAGCATTCTGTTCGCCCTTTTCGACGATGACGTATATTTCGCAGATGGCTTCATTGACTTGTCAACCAGTACTCCCAAGTCTCTTTCCTGGGGGGGGGGGGGGTCTCTCCAATTACTGCACCGGACATCCTGTATTCATGTATAAGATTTTTGTTACCGACATGCATCACCTTACACTTATCTATGTTAAACCTCATTTGACATGTCACGGCCCATTTCTCGATCATGTTTGTCACGTTGCAGGTCTTTACCTCCTGCGTCTTCACTACTCTGAATAACTTTGTATCGTCTGCAAATTTAATCACCTCACTTGTTGTACCAATTTCCAGGTCATTTATAAATATGTTGAAGAGCACGGGCCCAAGCACCGAACCCTGCGGCACTCCACTCATGATGCTTTTCCAATCCGAGTATTGTCCATTTACCCCCACTCTCTGTTTCTTATCCGTCAGCCAATTTTTAATCCATGTTAGTATCTTACCCTCGTTTCCATGGCTCGCAATTAATATAGAACCAAATCTTTTCCAGAGAAGAGAAAATAGTAAAACTATAGGGCATAATTTGAGGTTGCAAGGAGGAAGACTCAGAACCAATGTTAGGAAATTCTTTTTCATGGCTAGGGTGGTAGATACCTGGAATGCCCTCCCGAGGGAAGTGGTGGAGAGGAAAATGGTGATGGAATTCAAAAAAGCGTGGGATAAACCTAGAAGATCTCTAATTAGAAAACGAAGAATGTAAATGAATGATCTAAGGCCAGTACTGGACAGACTTGCATGGTCTGTGTCCCATATGTGATGATTTGCTGTAGGATTGGGCTGAGGAGGTCATCGATGGGAACTCCACTAACTTGGAACATGAGGACGTTACTGGCCAGACTTTATGGTAGATATCCTGTAGAATGGTTGGATAGGCTGGAGTGAACTTGGATGGCAACTTCAGCATTTGGAATCTAGGGCAATACCAGGTGGACTTTACAGTCTAAACATAGAAACATAGAAATAGACGGCAGATAAGGGCCATGGCCCATCTAGTCTGCCCACCCTAATGACCCTCCCCTACCTTTCTCTGTGAATAGATCCCACGTGTCTATCCCATTTGGCCTTAAAATCAGGCACGCTGCTGGCCTCAATCACCTGTAGTGGAAGACTGTTCCAGCGATCAACCACTCTTTCAGTGAAAAAGAATTTTCTGGTGTCACCTCGCAGTTTCCCGCCCCTGATTTTCCACGGATGCCCTCTTGTTGTCGTAGGACCCCTGAAAAAGAAGATATCTTCCTCCGCCTCGATGCGGCCCGTAAGATACTTGAACGTCTCGATCATGTCTCCCCTCTCTCTGCGCTCCTCGAGCGAGTATAGCTGTAATTTGTCAAGCCGTTCTTCGTATGGAAGATCTTTGAGTCCCGAGACCATCTGGGTGGCCATTCTCTGCACCGACTCCAGTCTCAGCACATCCTTGCGATAATGTGGCCTCCAGAATTGCACACAGTATTCCAGGTGGGGCCTCACCATGGATCTATACAATGGCATAATGACTTCCTCCTTTCGGCTGACGAAACCCCTTCGTATGCAACCCATGATTTGTCTTGCCTTGGATGAAGCCTGCTCCACTTGATTGGCAGACTTCATGTCCTCACTGACGATTACCCCCAAGTCTCGTTCTGCTACCGTTTTTGCTAGGATCTCACCATTAAGGGTATAAGACTTGCATGGATTTTGGCTGCCCAGGTGCATAATTTTGCATTTTTTGGCATTGAAGTTGAGTTGCCATGTCCTAGACCATCGCTCCAGCAGGAGTAGGTCGTGCATCATGTTGTCGGGCATTGAATCTTCGTCTGTTGTGCATTTGCCCACTACATTACTTAGTTTGGCGTCATCGGCGAATAATGTTATTTTACCTCGAAGCACTTCTGCCAAGTCCCTTATAAAGATGTTGAATAGGATTGGGCCCAAGACTGAGCCCTGTGGCACTCCACTGATCACCTCCGTCATTTCGGAGGGGGTGCCATTCACCACCACCCTTTGAAGCCTACCTCCAAGCCAGTTCCCAACCCATTGCGTCAATGTGTCACCTAATCCTATAGAACTCATCTTGCCCAGCAACCTGCGGTGTGGTACGCTATCGAATGCTTTGCTAAAGTCCAGGTACACGATGTCTAGGGACTCCCCAATATCCAGCTTCTCCATCACCCAATCAAAGAAGCTGATCAGGTTGGATTGGCATGATCTCCCCTTAGTAAATCCATGTTGTCGGGGATCCCGTAGATTCTCTTCATCCAGGATCTTATCCAATTGTTGTTTGATTAGAGTTTCCATTAGTTTGCTCACTATCGATGTTAGACTCACTGGTCTGTAGTTTGCTGTCTCCATCTTTGAGCCTTTCATGTGGAGTGGAATGACGTTAGCCGTCCTCCAGTCCAATGGGACGCTGCCTGTACTAAGGGAGAGGTCGAAGAGCGCGGACAGTGGCTCCGCCAAGACATCACTCAGCTCCCTAAGCACCCTGGGGAGCAGGTTGTCCGGCCCCATTGCTTTGTTAACCTTGAGCTTTGACAGCTCACCGTAGACACTGCTGGGCGTAAACTCAAAGTTACTAAAAGGGTCAACTGAGCCAACCCTTGTCTGTAGCTGAGGGCCAAGCCCCGGCGCTTCTCGGGTGAAGACTGAGCAGAAGTATTCATTTAATAGTTGGGCTTTTTCCGAATCCTTATCCACATAGTCTCCGTCTGGATTCCTAAGACTTACAATCCCGCCTGAGTTTTTTCTTCTGTCACTGATATACCTGAAGAAGGATTTATCTCCCTTCTGGATGTTCTTTGCCAGAGACTCTTCCATGTGGAATTTAGCCTCTCTGACTGCTGTTTTGACGGCTTTTGATTTGGTCAGGTAGTCTGCTCTAGAGTCCTGCTTCCCTGATTGTTTGTAAGAGATGAATGCTTTTTTCTTCTCCTTGATGAGGTCTGAGATCTCCGCAGTAAACCACTGTGGCTTATTGTTCCTTCGCCGTTTACTTACTGATTTAACATATCGGTTTGTTGCTTCTTGTATGGTGGCTTTCAAAGTCGACCACATTTCTTCCACATTATCAGTTTCTGCTTGGCTTTGTAGCGCCTGATGAACGAAGTCTCCCATTTCTTTGAAATTTGTGTCCTTGAATTTGAGGACCTTGGTCAGTGTGGTAGATTTAGTGAAACCTTACCTGAGATTGAACCATACCATGTTGTGGTCACTGGAGGCCAATGTGTCGCCCACCGAGACCTCTGTGACACTTTCTCCATTGGTAAGTATCAGGTCCAGTATTGCCTGATCCCTTGTTGGTTCCAACACCAGTTGCCTGAGTCTTGCTCCCTTCATAGTGTTTAATAGCCTCCTGCTGCTGCCGGAAGCAGAGGTAAGTGTAACCCAATCCACATCAGGCATGTTGAAGTCACCTAGCAATACTGTGTCCCCACGCAAGGTGATATTTTCTATATATTTTCTATGACCCAGAAATATCAAAGAAGAGACAAGTTAATTTAATCATGTATTTTTATTGAGTATAACTAATGGGCATACTGGATGGACCGTTCTAGTCTTTATCTGCCGTCATTTACTATGTTACTATGCATATTTACTGTGGATATTCTGAAAACCTGACAGGTTAGGTGTGTCCCAAGGATTGGATTGAGTGTGTTAGAACAAAAAGCACGAATCAAAAAGTCCAGACGCTAAATAACCACCAAATGTGTAGAGAAGTGAGAATAAAAGACCTTCTGAAGCTGGAGTCTTGACATATCATAAAGTGGAGAAAAAAGACTTCAGGCGTATCTGCACCCTCGTATTTCTAAGTAACTTGAAGGCAGGGGCTGAATGCAACATCATTTATCAGGGAAAAAAAACCCACTTGGAATCCAGCGTACAGCTTCATAAACGGGCCAAACTCACAAAGCAGAAACATTTTAAAAAATTTAGCACTTACCTTTCAATAGAAATATCACTTCACGCCTTCATTCTTCACTCTTCAGACGTCCCAACTCTTTCATGACCATTTTTTCCAGAGCTGAGCTAGAGAGCAGAAGCCCCCCTGACACGAAACAGGGATTCCCTGTTGGGGTTATTAAAAGTGTGGACATCTATGAAGGAGTCGGGACGTCTGAAGAGCGAAGAATGAGAACGTGGAGAAATATTTCTGCTGAAAGATAAATTTTTATGTTTCTGCTTTGTGAGTTTGGCCCATTTCTGAAGCTGTAAGCTGGATTCCAAGTGGAGTTTTTTTTTCCTGTCATTTGATTTGGATGGGGCCATGGTATACAACAAATTATAACACAAATTTACATCTCAGCAGATGATAATATTACTTAACACCTAATAACTGTGACAATGAGTATCAAATCTAGTGAGGCATGGTGCAACCCTAATAAGTGTTTATACACAGCTTAAACATAAAAAACACCCAGATCTAATTTTTAAACACAACCAATCATTACCATAAAAATCCCTTTTTTGTATTGTTTCCTAAAATTGTTATAGCTCTTTTCAAGTCTAGTCTTATAACAAAAAGAATCCAAGTGATACCTTTTTATCCCAGGACAAGCAGGCAGCATATTCTCTCAGGTGGGTGACGTAATCCACGGAGCCCCAGCATGGAAGGTCCCAAGTGCATCGCCACTTTAAGAAGTTTACAAAGTTTGTGACAGACCGCATCTGTTATGGTAAGTAACTGCTTTATTGAACTAACCGGAGCAGGGTTAGATTAGCTTTTGAAGGTAATCCTTCTTGTGATCTGAAGAAGAAGGATTACCTTCGAAAGCTAATCTAACCATGTTTAAGTTAGTCCAATAATAAGATATCACTTGGATTCTTTTTGTTTTGTTTTATTTCTGCTTAAGTTTCAGAAACAAAAGTTGCTTGTGCACTTAAGGTCTTTTGTATCACATCTCTGTTTGCGGAAGAATATTTTTTTTATTTACCTTTTATAGTTGACAACTTTTAATGTTGCATTATTTTTAATCCCTACAGGACTGGGTTGTCAGTAAATTTGGAAGAGTTTTACCTGTGCTTAATCTTAAAGGCCAACACAGAAGAAAAATATCCTTTTGGTAAAGGAGGCAAGCTTAAAATTTAATATTATTCATATCTTCATGTTTCTCTTTGCAGGTTACATTAAGATTCACTTTTCTATTTATATTCAAGTTTTCCTACAACTACTTAGTATTTCTTTATAAGAACATAACAACATAATAATTGCCGCTGCTGGGTCAGACCAATGGTCCATTGCGCCCAGCAGTCCACTCACGTGGCGGCCCACAGGTCAAAGACCTGTGCCCTAACAGAGACCGGCCCTACATGCGTTCGTTCTGGTTCAGCGAGAACTTGTCCAACCTTGTCTTGAATCCCCGGAGCGTGTTTTCCCTTATAACAGACTCCGGAAGAGCATTCCAGTTCTCCACAACTCTCTGGGTGAAGAAGAACTTCCTTACGTTTGTACAGAATCTATCCCTTTTAACTTTAGAGTGCCCTCTCGTGTTCTCTACCTTGGAGAGGGTGAACAACCTGTCTTTATCTACTAAGTCTATTCCCTTCAGTATCTTGATCTCCTCTCAGCCTCCTCTTTTCAAGGGAAAACAGACCCAGCTTCCCTAATCTCTCACTGTACATGTACGCAGCACTGTATACATTATTTACAGGTACTTACTCTGTCCATAATGGGCTCAAAATATAAGATGTTTTTTGTACCTGGAACAATGGAGGGTTAAATGAGCTACAGTAGGAATCGAACCCAGTTGTCCAGCATTTCAGCTCACTACACTAACCATTAGGCTACTTCTGTCTGTATAAAAGTCTTCAGCGAAGACCATAAATTATTTGGCAATTCTTCATTGTCTGTCCAGAATTTAGAATGGAACACATACCAGTTGTGATACAGCACCTTTTTCTAGTATTCAAATTGCACCCTCTGCTGGTTAATTTTGGTAAACTACATTAATGGTATTTGAGGATGCTCTCTTCTCTAAAACTGTTTTTGTTTTAAAATATAACCAAATAAAACTTGATTAACTTCAAAGAGGAATCCCAATTCACAACATCAACAAGATGCATCCAGGCAAAAGAAGTATCAACTACTGAGAACACAAAGCACAATCAAGACCCCAAATACATTGTTCTCAAATTATCAGGCCTAACAAAGGGAACTAAACTCCCCCCTCCCCCCGGAAACAGTTAGGTATCAACATCAAAAACCCAGCCAGGTTAACTGAACATCCAGAAAAAAACCCTCACCCAGCAAGCAGAAAAATCCCAAAGTTAAGGTGCAGGCATAAGATTTCTTTTTGGACAATAAAGAATCGGAGCAGCATAGCTGTAGTGGGCCAAATGTCTGTGCATACGTACTTGCCTTTAGTTATGAAAGAAATGTTTCTTTGAGTAATATATCATTCTGATTTTTCTTAATCCTTAACCTGAACTAACTTTATAAAATATGATCCATCAAGATATTGCCACAACATTAGCAAACTGAACTGGGAGTCTAGTGAAACAATACCCATATCACAACTCACGTGGCATCTGGAAGGAGGTAATGATGACATAAGCAAAAAACGTCGTGGCGAGTTCACATCCTCTAAAGCCCAACCTAAAAAGCTCAGGATCCAGAACAGTCAAGAAAATGAGCCTTTTCCTGGGTCATTAAATTCTGGCAGCCATTTTGAATCTAAAAGACAACATGAACAGCCAGGCAAAGCAATCCAAAGACCAAAGACAAAGTTAGATATTCCCTTTGAATCGCGTCAAATTCATACTCACCATGCAGATGAGCCTAAAAGGAAACCATTTCCAAACAATTATCCCAGGTTTAGAAACAGCACGGGTGATGGTGAAATTGATTCTGAAGAAGAAATGAAAGTGATGGTTGAAATGGAAAACAGAATGCAAAAGGGGAGCCCAAACAATAGGGACGAAGATTCTAATTTAGAGGTTGTTGGAGATACCTTTGAGCTGAAGTATAAAACTCACTGGGCTTTAACAGATTCAACCAAAACTAAGACTGTTTCTCAAAGAAATAAAGCCAATATCAAGGAGGATATTGATGGTGACGACGAGTATGATTCTGCAGACACAGATGAAATTATTGCAGTGGCAAAAACTCCCAACCAGAACAGTCAGAAGGGTGAATATCTACAGAAACCAAAGTCAGTAAATTTAGGAAAAAAGGAGGAAAATCAGCCTGAAGCATCCAAGAGCATACATAATGTTCATTCAGTAATTGCTCCTTTAGATGCAGCTCTAAATGAGATGCATAATATAGATTTTACAAATTCAGAAGCCAACAAGAGAGATGAGAACAAGATGTATTTACTGCCTGACACTGCAGCTGATGAATCAGAGTCAAGTAGTTCTGAAAGCGACTTATTGGATAAAAGTAGTAATTCTAAAAGCGACGGTGATTATGAAACCATGATGCAAAACTGCTATCGCCTAGATCTGTCTTTAAGTGATTTAGAGAGACTAGCCACAGAGTCTGCCAATGATGGCATCGGAGAAGGCACCACCGGCAGTGTGAATCTCTGCAACTCTAGCAGGAAAGTTAAGAAGATGAAAAATGATGGGACAGTATCTGAAAAATCAGCACTGAATAAAATGCCAACAAAACCGGAAGAGATACTGTCCTCTATTTTAGATGAGGAGAGCACAGATGATGAGCATAATCCAAAGGAAAGAAAGCCACATGTGAAATTTCCAGCCTTCAAAGGCTTAGGATCACTGTTGGAGAAGAAGTCATCTGAAGTGGGTTTCTCAGAGGTTCCCTCTAAAGTTTCTGATTCTTGTTTAGGAGCCACCCCTCACAAGTTACATTTCCATAATAAGGATGATGTTTTGGAAAACATCCAGTCTGTATCGAAAAAGGTTATAAAGATTCCAACTACCATTAGCAACAGGCTGGAGGAGTTAAAACCTGACGCCAGCAGTTCGGAAGATGACAATGCTGTTTTAAGATCAGCTGCAGTAAAAGAAATTAAATCCTTAAGACGCATCATAAAGAGTGTTAAAAGTAACATGAGAAATGATGAAAGCAGCACCAAATCTGGCCAGGAGCAGGAAAGCAGTGACATTACAAGCAGTGAGGACTCTTGTACTGAAGACCAAAATGATAGTACGAGTAGAAGTAAATTGAGTACTAAGAAGGAAAGCAACAATACTTGTAGCATTGGGCCTGTCGCATTGGGCCAGAATACCAAACCTGAAAGACATTTTCCAAATCCTGCATTACCACCCAGCGGGGATTCCTTAGAAAAGGAAAGTGAATCTCCAATCCCTGCTCATTCTAAACAGGTGCTCGACAATCAAAAGAGGCTGGCAGCACTGCAAGAAAGACAGAAAGAGCGGGACATGCAGAAGCAGCTCATCCAAGGAGCTCTTTCGAACCTGGTAAGTGATCCTGCTGCCTGCACAGAAACAGTAGCCATGTAACTAGCGTAAAGTCTATGCAGAAGCAGTGGCATAGTAAGGGGGTGGTCTGCCCCCGGCGCCGTCTTGGTGGGGGCGCTGGCACCCTTCCCCCACTCCTTCCCACCCCACCCCTGCCACGCATGTGTGCCCTGTCTCTTCCTTCATACCTCTTTAATTTTCCCAGCGTGAGCGACATCACAAACTTGCTGCCCACATCGGTGTTGGCTCTCTCTGACATCATGTCCGGGTCTTGCACCTAGGAAGTGAGATCAGAGGGAGAGCAGACATGATTCAGGCAGCAAGTTTGTGATGCTGCTCGTGCCAAGAAAATTAAAGAGATAGGGGGAGGGGGGGCACTCACCCTCGCTATGCCTCTGTGCAGAAGACATTTACGATCAAGAGCTTTAACAATGCTTTATACTTGGTGGCTCTTTTCATTACCTGCTCATTCAACCTGGTGTCTAAATTGTAATGCGTGCCACTTTAGGCCACAGGGTTTATGTCAGAATAACTGGAAACTTTGTGGCTTATATGGCCATTTACTCTTAAAACTTGCTAGCTGTGTCGGGCTTTATGGCCATCTGTTCACTCAGTTTCTGTCATGCTGCCAACTCTTAATGTCGAGCATTATGTGAATTTAAAAAAAAATATTTACATTCATATTCTTTGCTTTTCATATCAGTGTTTTATATATAACAGATAATATTCGGTTAGGTGCCATCGACTTGTATTCAAGTCCTAGCGACTTGAACATCATCAAGTTTTCGTGGCAGAATACAGAAGTAGATTGCCGTGCCTTTCTTCTGCGCAGTATAAATTTAATGTCACCGTTGTTGCATCAAACGTGATCCAACGCATCCAACACGGCCCATCTGCTGCTGTCCAGATGGGTGGTATATTGTCAGTCTGATAATATTCTGTACCGTCAGGAATTCTCCTGCTTAATTCTGCATACATCTTTGAAGTTGATCCCTTATAAATGTTAGCAGTCTCTATGTGTTTACAATTCAGTTTAAAAGCAAATTCAAACAGGTTTTGTTTTTTATATGAACTATATTCGTCTTGTTGCCCGAGGATAAAAGTGAGTGATATTACAGCCAGCATTTAGCAGTAGAGCCCATAGCTACCTATGTGAGAAACTTAAAACTTCTTCCATTCCTGATAGTAGAACTTTGTTATCATGAAGGGCTGCCTCTAGGCCCAAGCAAAAGCAAGCACATCCTCAGGGCCGCACATCCCTGGCATCGTGTTCGGAAGCCGAGATTAGGGATGCATAGTCATTAGTAAACATTTGGTTTGTTAATATCTGTTTTACTGTGCAGTTTGTATGCATAAAGAATTCTACTGCACCTTAAATAATTTGAAAAGCACAGTCCTGGATAAAAATTTCTTGCTTGTTATATTTTTATGTGGTCCTCCCTAAATCATTCCCAAATTAATACAAATAAGTTAGGGAAAGGGGGAGAGGGGGTTGTGACCTTGATCTTTGGGGCCCATAAGAGTCCAGAGCCCTGAGATGAACGTGACTGCATTCTTATCTTGTAGTTGGGATTGGGGATAGTTGTGCCCTCATAGTCACTTTGTTTGAAAACTGATGATAATACTTTATTAATTGGTTAATGAAGACTCTGTTTATGTAGCTTTTACCATTGTATAGATGATCGCATTTATATTGTCCGTTTTCTTTTTTATTATCATCAATAAAAATGTTTAAACCTTGTAAAATTAAAAAAAAAAAATTTTGAGCAGGGAGCAGCCCTGTAATCTTGCAAAAATTATCTGAAAAAATCAGAAGACAATTAAAGTGCTATCTCTTACAGCCTCTTTTACAAAGCCGTACAGCAACAGCCCCGAAGCCCCATTAAATCTCTGTGGGCTTCGGGGCTGTTAGCGTAGTGCAGCCGCTAGCGTGGCTTTGTAAAAGAGGCCGTTAGCTTTCAGAAATAAGAATCGCCTTTCATAACTTCATAAGAAATTTTTTGGGAGACTGAGCAGTGTGGATAATCCATTATATATTAAATGTCTGCATTATCTCATAGTATCACTAACATCCAGTATTTCATTCAGGACTGCCAGCCAGCCAGCAAAAGCTGCCACATAGTATTTGAATCTGACAACGAAACGGAAGATAAGATGGAGGAAAACTCCAGCGGAGGACTTGTTTCAAAAGAGAGACCTAAAACAAAAGTAAGTACAACCAAGAGGCATGCTTTCTGAAATCCCAGAAAAAGGGGATCCCCTACTGTGGGAGACAAGAGTATATTTATATTTAATTTGGCAGGTTCAACACTAGTCAAGTATGACCCCATTTCTGCACACTCAAATCAGGCCTTGAATTCAGTAGCATCTAAACAAAATTACATCATTCAGGAAAACAAAGGCAATTGACAATATTACTAAAAATGTATTTTTACTTGCTGTCACATGGGGAAAGTGACTAGGATTTGTGGTGAGAATGTGGGGAAGTCTCTCTCCCCTGGTTCAGACCCTGCTCTCCCTCTTACTTGGAACCCAAGCACAGTACTGGGTAAAGCTTTGGATTCTTGCCCAGAAATAGCTAAGAAGAAAAAAAAAAAAAAAAAAATTTAAATTGAATCAGGTTGGGCAAACTGGATGGACCATTCGGGTCTTTATTTGCCGTCATCTACTATGTTACTATGTTACTTTTCTCTCATCCCCTCTTTTTTCTTCCCTTCCTTAAAACAGGGTCCTCATTCATTTTTTACTGAGATTAGTTTGGGGGGGGGGTTTAGGTTGTAGATATTTTATGTTCTTATATTTTTTGTTGGTATATTTCGCTTAGAAACATTTGTTAAGCGATTTGATCAAATACTAATAAACCTTGAATCCATTCTTCTTCATGTCTTCTCATTGCTCTCATGCTCCTTGTCCCTTTTCAACCACTTCCTCTCCCTCCGCTTCATGTCACCTTCCCAGTTCCCCTCCTCTGATCATTTCTCTTCTCTCCTTCCCACTTGAGCCACACTAAGGGACCCCCAGAAAGAGGAAGAGAGCAGTGCATCAGGCCACTTCCTCCTCCTGTTCCACTGAGCTGTTTCTTGGCCTAATTGTGTGGGACACTGTTGTACTGTATGGTTTGGAGAGAGATGGGTTCCCACAGCAAAGGAGATGGATACTATGTGTGATACTATGCTCCTCCTGCCAGAGGTCAGATTGAGATGGATGGGAAGTGTAAGGGCAACCAGCTGCTGAAAAGCAGGTGGAGAAGGGGCTCACCAAGTGACGGATTGGTGGGAAGAGATGCAATTACCCGACCCAGCTCCTGATTTCCATGTATCTGTGGATGACCCTGACCCAGCTATTTTGCCTTACAGGTTGTTTCCTGCAGTCCTTAACACGGCTGCAGAGTCATTCGATACCATTAATTTAACACAGCATATGCTGCTTTACTGTACTATTAATGCTTATTGTTTTTATGTACTTCTGAGGAGTTTACTACTAAAAGATCTGGAAAGCTTTTTGACGACAGTGAAGATGAGGATGGTGCTTCAGATGCTGATGACATCGAGAGATTCAAAATTAAAACCCAATTTGAAGGCAAAGTTGGTGAGAAGGTCAGTAATTAGAAGATTCATGAAGTCTTGTTAGCCTGAGAATTCTTATGGGTTGCCAAAGTAGTATATAAATGCATGTTCCGTGACATAAACATAGGAGTCTGTACTCTAGGTGAATTTCCCCTGTCACAAACTGTTACAGAAGGAAGTTAATCACATCTTTAAGCTCCTCCTTCTTCACCAGTGGAATATAGTGCCTTCTTCAGTTTTTCCTTTTGAAAGGAACTGAGAAGGTGTATTCTAATCTGCTGTGTTCAGTTTTATTATTTTCATGTATTATTTATCCATTTCATGAGGCTGACATGCCCCAATCTGGGGCTACTCTGCCTGGGAGAGGACGCAGAGTCCACAGCTCACAAGGCAAACCCCAGGTATACCTGCTGAGCTATCCTGCTCTGTGCATTTTGGAAGCTCGGGGACCGTTCCCCTGGGAGCTAGCTTGTCTTCTGATTTATCAGAGGATTGAGCACAGGCTGTGAGGCCCCTGAGTTATTCCCTTTTAGGCTTCAAGGAGCCAGCTGCATCCCCCCCCATCGCGGCGCAAGGATCTTTGGGGGTTGAGTCCTCCTGGCAACCCAAAGATCCTGGCAGCCCCAAAGATCTCCAGTTTTGGATTACATCTGACAGATTTTGAGGCAGAAAAGTCTTTTCCATACAGTCAGGCTACAGTAAAAGCTGACACAGACAGGCAGGCAGGTACGCATAGCACAGTGAGTACAGCCCATTATTCCCTGTGGGAAAAATCAGGCGGTCTGAAAATCTGATTTTTAAAGGGTTCTAGGCTCAGAGATAGGGTCCCCCACTTCTAAAACCCCTTCCCTGAAATTTTTCAACTTCAGGGGAGCCCCTCACAGGCAGTTTTTGGCATGAATTCTCTGGCAATGGCTATCTTGGATTTTAAACTATCTTTTTTTCTAAAGCCTCTACCTCAAAAAACCCCTCGATTTGGATCAAAGTTGATTGTTCTGCACCCATATCATGCCAGTATTGAACTGGATGGCCAGCCAAGGAGCATCCGTGTACCACGGGGTATTTGAGGGAGGGGTGGGTGCCTCAGGCTTAGCCTCCTCTGAGTCCTCTAGGGCTGTGGAACCGCATTGGGTCCAGGTGGCTGGGAATAAATCCCTCCCAGAGACCCTGAACAGCGATTATGCAAAATGCAAGTGTGTGGAAGCGGCGGAGCCCAAGAGAAACAAGTCTGAGGTCCTTCAGGGTTCTGTCAGTTTCAATGCGCCTACTTTTTGCCTCGGATAAATCTATAGTCCAGAACTGGAGTTTTTCTCCTGTCAGTTGAAAGTACTGTACATGTAATTATATATGACTAATAAAGCATTAAGTTTGTTGAGTGCTTGAGCTCCCTATGTGTTTGTGTACACACAACAGTTTGGTTTGTTGGTATGCTTATGTTGTTAGTTCATGCTATCTATTGTTAACAGAGCAGAACAGAAATGTACTATTATTTCAAGGAAGTTCCCCTTCTGTTTTCTTCTGTTATAGTGAATATCGATTGCTTTGGTACAAACTGAAGAGGGCACTATACTCTACTGGTGATGGAGGAGGAGGATAGTCACCTAGAGTACAGACTCCTATGTGTATTAACAGAAAGATTAGCCAGGGACCTAATCTATTTCCTGCTCAATGAGGATTTTTCCTCTTTCATCTTTAAGTTGAATGTAAACCAGTCTCCAGGACTCTGCTTGTTAAAGGACTTGTAAGTAAACGATGTGCTATGAGATTTGTGGCATCTTTTGAGAACTAGAAAAAAATGAGTATTCTGGTACTGCTTAGGCTACCAAAAGAAAAGTGGCAATGTATTCACCGCTCCTTGCTATGTGCTTTAGCTATGTGGAGGTCTTCAGGTTGGCTCTTCGGCTGCTGCCCCCTGGTGATCTAGCGGTGACACGGGGCAGGAGCAATCTTCCTATGCTCCTGCCCCGTGCAGAGCCGTCATCAAAATGGCTGCCATGAGTTCCTATTGTAGTCTCAAGACTACAACGGGAACTCACGGCAGCAATTTTGATGATGGCTCTGCATGGGGCAGGAATATTGGAAGATCACTCCTGCCCCACATCACCGCTAGACCACCAGGTAAGGTACGGGCAGCCTGCAAAAAGAAGGAAAAAAAAATCGCGAATAACCAAATTCGCGAGTAGGGAAACCGCGAATCCTGTGGGAGAGATATACACATGTACTTCTTAATGTTGCCACCAGATGGGAGATGAGTGCAGCAATCTCTGGTAGGGGAGAAGCAGTTAAGTATAGGACTTCATATTCTGTGCTCCAGTTTGATTGCAAAACTTAGATGAAAAGCCACTTAAAAATGACCAGATAACTCATCCAGTTATCTTTTTAAGTGTGGAGCAGGCTGCTAAATATTGTCCCCACAGTTTCTTACATTTAGAAGGAAGAGCAATAACAGAAACAAGATTTGTCTTTAATGTCTCTTGTTTCTTTGTGGTGCTTCTGTGGATATAGCTTCTGCAATTACAGTCACGGTTTGGCACAGATGATCGTTTCCGAATGGATTCCCGATTCCTTGAAAGTGGAAGTGAGGATAACGAAGCAGGTAGCAGTGCTTTCCCGCTAGTGTTTGAAACCTTGTAATCAAATATGTTTTTGAATATTTTAAGATTTTAATGGTGGTGTTTCTACATTATTATGTGTTACACTCCTTTATAGAAGAAGCAAAACTCAATGTCAAAAACAGTTATTTCTAAGCTCAATTAGGTGGTTTCTGTAGGAAGAATTTTGTTAGCCAGTGCACCACCATATTTGTTTTAGACTTTAACCTTATCAGTCCTGCTATTGAGAAAAGTTCACAGAGTGACATGATCTCAGTCCAAAAGTGAGTTCTGTACTGGCTAAAATAGAAGCGTCTTACCAGTTCGGCTACTATTGCAACTCTGTGTCAATAATACACAGCATATATTGCAGCAAATTTTGACAGGCATGCCGGCAATCCAAAGAAGTCATTATAGCAATCAAGAAACAAAAAAGTTGAAATCAACAGTTAACATGGTTTAACCACTGATAATACCCCGACCCTGAAGAAAGCCTTTGAAATGTGTCGGAAGGGGTAATATCTGCCTGCTGCAACATGAGATAAGTTTATGTTAAACTAATTAAATGAAATTAAAAAGAACGTTATTATGAATATAAGAGAAACATAAGAGAAAAGCACTTTATGAGAAGCACTTTATATGTGTAATCGCACTTAAAACAAAGGAACCTGTAAGGATGTGTGTTAAGCTACTACACGGCCTTGTAACCTGAGGTTCGAAGAGTTTACTACAAATTTTACCTCTGAAATGACTGATACTCTTTAATTTGCTAAGATATATGCTGTGTATTATTCAAATAGAAGTGGTCATCAACTTTGGTAGTCTTGCAATCCAAATTTGCAATCAAAATTTTTATTATTGTTATACGCATTGAAAATACTTGATATTGCGTTTAAATCAAAACTACAATAAACTTGAAACTTGATCTCATGGGCTCAGTCTAAAGAGGTATGGATGCAGTCTTCCCTCTCCCTGCTTTTAATTTGCCTTGTCTCTCAGTGATGTAGCACAGATTCAAAAGGTTATAATGCTCACAATGAGACTGTCATTTCAGCAACCGCGAGAACACATATTCTAGAATGGAGGAGATTGCATCCATGATGCTTTCAATGTCAGAAAAATTCCCTCATCAAGGCTGTTCTACTATTTCTGCTCTGTTGGTTCTTTGTTTTCCCCTGTAAAGCTGTCCAGCATCACAAAAAAATACACATCTTATTTTTGAGAAACACAATCTTAAAATAGTGCTTAATTTTCTTCAGTCATGATTCAGGTTAGAATTCCTGTGCAATAAAAGATCCACTTCCACCAGATAAGAAAAAGGTGTAAGACCAGAACATAAGAATTGCCGCTGCTGGGTCAGACCAGTGGTCCATTGCGTCCAGCAGTCCGCTCACGCTCGAAGGCTCCCTGCGCTAAAAAAACGCTATTGCGATTTAGTAAAAGGGGACCATAGTGTAAAATATAGACAGCAGAGATAAATTCTCAAAACGGACACATTTTGATCACTAAATAGAAAATAAAATCATTTTTCCTACCTTTGTTGTCTGATGATTTCACAAGCCTCTGGTTGCACTTTCTTCTTCTGACTGTGCATCCAATCTTTCTTCCTTTCTTTCAGCCTGTATGCTTCTCCTCCAGACCTCATTCCCTCCCCCAACTTTTTCTTCCTCTCTCTCTGCCGCCCTTTCTTTTTTTCTCTCTTCATGCCCCCTTTCTTTCTTTCCGTCTCCCTTTTTTCCTTCCGTCTCCCTGCCTGTCCCCTTTCTTTCTTTCTCCCTGCCCTTCCTCAAGCCACTGCTGCAGCCGTCGGGGAACAGGCCCCAAAGCCGCCGCCGCCCCAAGCTCTCCCTGCTTCCCTGCATTGGGTCGACCAGCATTCCTCTCCCTGACGTCAATTTTGCCATCAGAGAGGAAGTTCGGGCCAGCCAGGCAGCAATTGGCTGGCCTGGAACTTCCTCTCCAACAACAGAATTGACATCAGGGATCGGCCCGCTATATTGTGAAGGCAACGCAAGTCTATCACAGCGCCTGGGATGGACTCTGCGATCAACCTATTGGGCACCCCTGTTTTAGATTTTAAGCAGCCCGGAAGGTTTTTCCTAGGGCGGGATAGAACATTTTAAATAAGTTTGAAAACTTGGAGTCACCAGACTGGTGCCTGTATTGTGGGCTGTTAGACAAACTAGTGTGAAAATGCAAACTGCTCTGCGCTCCAAGCTCCTAGGGCTTACAACTCTTTCCTAAATGCTAACTGCTCGTTCTTTTCTAGAAAAAAAAAAGGATGGCATCGCAACTGAAGAAGAACAGCTTGCTGCAGAAAAAATGAAAAATCTGGAAATTTTGCAAAGTCTTATGCCTGTCAAACAAACAACAAAAACTATGAAATTCAAGTATGTTTATTTCCTGCGTTGGAATAATATGTTTAACTGGTGATATTTTTTTTCTTTAAAAAGAATGGAGAAAGCTTTTGGATGGCACCAAAAGGCCAATGTTGCCTATTATTTATTCCTTGTTGGAAAAAAATGGCAGTTAACTCAGTTAAATTAAGTAGTGCAGGCTTTCCAGTGCTAGAATGACATAAGAAAACAGCCATCTGTTCAGGGCTTAATTTTGGGGTGAAATGGGCCCCCCAAATACTTATGCCAATCCTTTTCAGACTCCAGATGCAGAACAGCAGGAGTGTTATCATCCAGCTCTTTCAGGTAGCCCACCAGAAAGGTGATGAAACTGGAAAAGGCAGAACAGCGAAAAACTCTGCTCCCTAATCTTACCCTCTCTTCTGCTGGTGTTGGCAGATGAAATTTCAGAGATTAGAAAATATTTTTTTTTTAACTGAACTATATTCATTTTAGTTATTCAACATGCAGTGAATAATAATACAATAACATGTAGAAATCACCAATCCAAGGTCCTGTTAACTGTCATACAGTCCATATAGATACCAAACTTTCCACTGCTGAAAATACATTCCCTTTCCCGTCATCATATCATAGTAGCCTTCTGCTCAGTCACATTCCTGACATTTTCTTGCCAGTAGGCACCATTGGTCTTTCAGCATCACCCAAAAGCCTTTTCTATTCCTATGTGACCCTTGTGAATCTACCACCCCCCCCCCCCACACACATCTGATTCTTTCCTACATAACAGGCCACCTATTTGTCTTTAAGAAATATTAGCACAAATCCTACAAAAATTGTGACCAGATTGAAAGTGCGGATCCTATACCTGCTCAAAAGCAGACATAAATATTGGCACATGCTTTACACATTTAAATCATGATTTTGCCCTAATGCTTCTCTGGAGCAGGCTTACTGTACAAATGTGTTGGTTTGCACCATGCATTCTTCTAAACGCATCTAATTTTATAAGAGGCCTTTTCTGAACATAAATCACTGTGTCAAATATGTCTTCACTGTTTGACATTCTTTCTTCTCACAGGGATATTAATGCTTTGCACTACGACCCCACAAGGGAGGATCATGTAGCATTTGAAATTAAAGTGGAGACGATTCCAAAAGACAGGTATTTATACATCAGTTTTTACTGGTTAACTCTTTCTAACAATAAGAAAGGGATAGCAGAAGGGTGTCTAGTTCCCACTGGGTGAGATCGTTAATGAAATTATTACTAACATGTTAGTTCTAGGAAGTAAGCTAATTAAAGATGCCCAGTATTTTGTTGTTCACTCTAAAGTATTAATGATTGGAAGGGTGGATTGTAAGTACTCTTTTTAATTAATTAAAATCCAGTTTCAATGAAAACTCACAAAGCTATATGTGGTATCTTTTGAACATAACCTGCACACTTTAGTTACTAATTCTCTTTTCAATGGCTTTAGAGACTAGAGTCTTGTATATTAGTATATTAGTCCAAACAAAATTATGTATTCGCAACTGGATTACTGTGTATTAAAGGAGAGTTCACATAACTGAAGATTCAGCACAACTTAATTATACGGTTAGGTGAATGTGTGTTTGACTAGACCAGTGTCTCTCAAACTGTTGGGTCCTTTAGTGCGCGCTAAATGCTAATGCGTCCATAGAATATAATGGATGTGTTAGTGTTTAGCACGCACTAAAACGAGTAGCGCGCCATGAGAGATTCCAGAATTTTACTTTATTTTTAAAAATTCCCTTCAGAAGCGTACACTAGAATAGATGACATGCAGATGGTGGAGATGAAATGCTTGTTTGGTTTTCGAGCCGCATTTTGAGTTAATTTGCACTCAAAAACTAGCACATCTATCGCATTGATTAGCAATTCTATCTACTTTAGTTTCACTGTTGCTACAATTACCCATACATAGCTTAAAGAACATTAAATACATAACTCTCAAATTTATCTCCTCCCCCCCCTTTTTCTTTTTTTTTAAACCACGCAATAGTTTTTAGTGCCAGCCGGCATGCTGAATGCTCTACACCAGTGTTCTTCAACCACCGGTCCGTATAAATTTTCTGCTGGTCCACAAGGCTGGCACAGGCATTGGGCCAGAGACAGTGTTCTTCAGCCACCGGTCCATAATGCGATCGATGCGGCATTGTCTTCGGGCCGGCTCCCTCTTCCTCAGTGCTGCAGTGCACAAAGCAGTGGGCAGAGGCTCCTACGCACATCCTGCGCCTGAACCAGGAACCTTCTCTCTGACGTCGCAACATCAGAGGGAAGGCTTCCAGATGAGGTGCGGGACGTGGGAGGAGCCGCTGCCTACGGCTTTGTGCACTGTAGCAATGAGGACGAGGGAGCCGGCCCGAAGATAACACCGGGAGGTGGCATAAAATGGCCAAGCGGGAGCAGGCCAGAAGGCAAGGCACAGCATGGAGGGAGGGAGACAACAACGGTAGGGGGAATGATTTTAATTTTGAATTTAGTGATTGGTTTACATCTGTTGTCTGTTCAGGAAGAAATGCATTTGTTTCTTTTCCTCTGGGGTTTTACTGCATGCATCTTAGGGTTTGTTTGTATATATTAGTATTTTTAGTTTTTGGTCCTGTATTTGCATGGGGTTATCTGTGTTCTGGTAGGAATGAATGTTGAGAAGCATACTGTGTGTGTAATTTAATTTTGTGGTTAACCATTACGTGTTGTTAATTTGATTGTGTGTGTGTGTGTGTGTATATATATATATATATATATATATATATATATATATATATATATATATATATATATATATATATATATATGAAAAATGAATGGAAAAAATGGTGTTACAATTAATACTATTATGGGGGCAGAGTCTGGAGCGGAGATTGGGTGGCGATGGGCGGTGTCTGTCCCACAACTTAGCCCAGTGTTCTTCAACTGCCCGTCCACAAAATAATTATTTTATTTCTGCCAGTCCATAGGTATCAAAAGGTTGAAGAACACTGGTCTACACTGCTCTGATGCTCATAGGAACTTAAGAACATAAGAAGTGCCATCTCCGGAACAGACCCTAGGTCCATCAAGTCCGGCGATCCGCATACGCGGAGGCCCCGCCAGGTGTACCCTGGCATACTTTTAGTTCCCATATCACTCTAAGCTTCTCATAAGGAGATGTGCATCTAGCTTACCCTTACCTATGTCACTTTATGCCACTCATAAGGAGAAGTACATCTAACTTACCCTTAAACCCTAGAACGATGGATTCCGCAATTACCTCTTCTGGGAGAGCATTCCAGGTGTCCACCACTCGTTGCGTGAAGCAGAACTTCTTGATATTTATCCTGGACTTGTCCCCCCTTAGCTTCAGTCCACGTCCTCTTGTCCGTGTCACATTGGACATTGTAAAGAATTTTTTTTCCTGCTCTATTTTGTCGATTCAGTATTTTGAAAGTCTCGATCATATCGCAGTCTCCTCTTCTCAAGGGAGAACAATCCCAGTCTCTTAAGTCGTTCCTCGTGTTCCAAGTTCTCCATGCCCTTTATTAGCTTCGTTGCTCGTTGACCTTGGAGCAGCGCAGAGCATTTAGCATGCCAGCCAGTGCTAAAAACCTCTTGTTAAAAAAAAAAAGCGAGGGGGGGTAATTTTTTGTTGGTTTTGCGATTTTATAATTTAAATTATGTACCACAAAAAAACATTTGCTCCGTTTAGTGTGCCACAAAAAACATTTGTTCTATTTAGTGTGCCGGAGCTAAAAAAGTTTGAGATTAGACTAGACAGTAACTTCTAGACCTATGTGGATTGGGTGCACTTCTAAAAGCTGCTTCTTTCAGCTGCAGCAGCAAAGCAATTATATGAGTAAGCTGCAGTGGTAACCCACCTGAATCTTTGCCCAGCTTGACAGGAACTTTCACCTAGGGTTACCAGATTTTACATTGATAAAATCTGGACATGGCTCCACCCCCAGGCCCTCCCAGCCCTGCCCCACTGTGCCCAAGTCATGACCTGTATTGCATTCTCACATGCGTAGAAGCCCTTCCGACACGGTCCCAAGCTGGAAGATTTTCAAAACCCAGACAAAGTGCCTGCTTTTAAAAAGCCACCCGGATGCCTGAACAGTCCTCTAAAAAGAGGACATGTCCAGGTAAATCCGGATGTCTTGTAACCCTACTTTCACCATAAATTTTGCCTTGGAGAAAATCTGAGCTGTCGTCATTGAGCTTGGTATACTATGGTATACTGTCTGTGCAATTTATCTTCATTGTAAACCGCCTAGAAGTCGCAAGATTGTTGGCGGTATATAAGAATAAAGTTATTATTAGTTATTATGTAAGGCTGAAGCTTGGGACTTTTCCTACCTGGTCAGCTATAACTACAAAAATTAAACTCTTGGAACTTATTCTAAAACTGTAATTGAGGATGATGTGAGTACATTGTTTAAAATCTAAAGAGAGAAAAAGTTGATGTTTTAATGACTTTGCATGGACAAAGTCTGTAAAATGGCAGACTGAATTTTCAGTCCATTGAAGTTAGAGGGATTGGTCGTGTTTGAGAGATAATGGAATTGAATTGTAGGTCAGTATAAGGTAGGCAAGGGCAAAGAAAGGCAGTGATAAGTCAGTCTAGGAAATGTGGCATTTCTGGCCTTCATTTAGTCACTCACCTGAATACACCTAATGTGTGCGGCAAGGAAGTCAAAGTAAAATACAGGTGTTCTTGGAAAGAATTCATTTTTTCATATCTAAAGACTGTTCATATAATGCTTCCATAAACTGACTTTTCATTGCAGCAAAGCGCAAAGAAAGAAGAAAAGAGAAGAAGCTGAGAAACTGCCTGAAGTCTCAAAAGAAATCTATCACAGCATTGCCATTGATTTCAAAGAAGCGTTTGGATCTGCAAAACGCATGTCTGAAGAAAGCGACACGGTAATGCCATGGGACAAAGCAGATAATGAACCAGATGGTCCAGGCATGAGTTTGACAGCTGGACACAGTCTTCGGTTGCTCACAGAAAGTGATAAAACAGAGGGAACATCTGCCTTTACATTTTCCTTCTTTGGAGATGATGCGGGCCAGCCTGCCACAAAGGAAGGTAAAGAAGCTGGTACTGTCAGATATCTTCAAAAAATAAAACCTAGAACTGCCCAGAAGAATTTTTGTGGCCATTGTGAATTTAAACTTAATAAAGCATATGGTAGAAAATAAGTTATGCATGGGGAGATGTCTCAAACAATGCATTTTTGCCGTTGAGGGGTTTTGGTGATCCAGCATTAGAGTTGGACATTGCAAATCTTTAGATTCCTGGGGTTGAGAAGATTAAATAGTCTTTGTGGTCTTTACTGTAGTTGTTGAAAGCTTCTTTAGTGATATTTCACTGTCATACTGAGCCTTTTGGGTTGCACATAAGTTATTCTTCATGACTTCCAGCACTCCAGTTTAGTGGTTAAAAGTGCTTTCTGGTACATCCAGTTACTACAGAAAAATATAATGCAAAGCTCAACTTATTTAATTACTTATATTCCGCATAGCCTACAATTCTATGTGGATTACAAATTATTCAGGTACTCAAGCATTTTTCCCTATCTGTCCCAGCAGGCTAACACTCTGTCTACATAGTAACATAGTAGATGACGACAGATAAAGACCCGAATGGTCCATCCAGTCTGCCCAACCTGATTCAATTTAAAAAATTTTTTAATTTTTTTTTCTTAGCTATTTCTGGGCAAGAATCCAAAGCTCTACCCGGTACTGTGCTTGGGTTCCAACTGCCGAAATCTCCGTTAAAACCTACTCCAGCCCATCTACACCCTCCCAGCCATTGAAGCCCTCCCCAGCCCATCCTCCACCAAATGGCCATATATAGACACAGACCGTGCAAGAATACCTAGTACTGGCCTTAGTTCAATTTTTAATATTATTTTCTGATTCTAGATCCTCTGTGTTTATCCCACACTTCTTTGAACTCAATCACAGTTTTACTCTCCACCACCTCTCTCGGGAGCGCATTCCAGGCATCCACCACCCTCTCTGTAAAATAGAATATAATGTACCTGGGGCACTGGAGGATTAAGTGACTTGCCCAGGCTCACAAGGAGCAGTGCAGGATTTGAACCCCAGGGTGCTGGGGCTGTAGCTCTAACCACTGTACCACACACTCCCTATATGAACTTGTGTTCATTCTGGAGCTAATGAAATGAAATAACTAGCTGATATCATTAGACCATGGATATCAAATTATTCAAAACCATTCATTCCAGAAAGAATACAACCTAAACCTCCAGGTTTATTCCCAGTGTGCAAAAAATAAAAAAAAAATTATTCTGAAACAGCATATTCAGCTACTAGGAACTGGAAAACATAAGATATACCATGCAATATCAGACCAAATACCCATCAGGCCTAGCATACTCTTTCCAATAATGGCCAGTCTGGATTACTAAAAAATATCTGTGAGATCCCAAAGAGTAGACATTCACTTCTAGGAATGATTAGTAGCTTTCCCATGTTTATTTGGCTAATACTTGTTCATGAATTTTTCCTCTAGAAACTTATCCAAACTTTTTTAAAACCAAGCTGAGCGCCTTGACCATATTGGGAAAAATTTCCAAGTGCTTAATTGTTCATTGAATAAAAAAATATGTTAAATGTCATGGAGTTTCCACAAAGTATTATTTGAAGTAATAAATAACATTCCCTTTTAACCTATTACACTCCATTCTTGATATTATTATTTTTTTTCATATTCCCACTATGATCAGTTCTTAACATAAGAACATAAGAATTGCCGCTGCTAGATCAGACTAGTAGTCCATCGTACCCAGCAGTCCACTCACACAGCGGCCCTCTGGTCAAAGACCAGCGCCCTGAGACTAGCCCTTATCTACTAAGTCTATTCCCTTCAATACCTCTCAATCTCCTCTGTTCGAGGGAGAAGAGGCTGAGTTTCTCTAATCTATCACTGTGCGGCAACTCCTCCAGCCCCTTAACCATCTTAGTCGCTCTTCTCTGGACCCTTTCGACTAGTACCATGTCCTTCTTCATGTACTGCAACCAGTGCTAGACGAAGTATTCCAGGTGAGGCCGCACCATGGCCCGGTACATCGGCATGATAACCCTCTCCGATCTGTTCATGATCCCCTTCTTTATCATTCCTAGCATTCTGTTTGCCCTTTTGGTTGCCACAAACTCCTCTCTGAATCTTGCATGTTTTGTAGGTATGCAGAAGCTATGCAAGTGAGAATTTTGGAACCAGCTAAACATTAAAAAGGGAATGGGACTTTCTGAGGTTACACATTCAAAGCAGTTTACATATATACAGGTATTTATTTTGTACCCGGGGCAATGAAGGATTAGGTGACTTGCCCAAGGTCACAAGGAGCAGCACTGGGATTGAATCCCATAATCTCAGGGTGCTAGGCCACTCCTCAGCGTAACTAAGTCTTTACACAAGTGAAAAGCTCTTAAAACAAAAGCTAGACTATTATCAATAGTTCACAGCGGTTTCTTCAGCCTGGCAAGCAGCAGCAGAGTCGGGAGGCAAGAGAGAGAGTCGAGAGGCAGGAGAAAGCAAAGGAGGAGGGGACTGAGGCGGAGGAGAGTGAGGGGTAGTGGCGAGAGGTAGCTCCACCCATCCCTCTGACGTCATCCATCGGAGCTCCCATTAAAAGGGAGGGGCCAACGGCGCTTAGCTGTTCGGCGCCCGTCAAAGGCGAAGCCTTAGCAAGAGCACCTTTGCTAACGGCCTTCAGAAGGGACGAGCCACCACTAAGGGAGAGCAAGAGACCACAGAAGACGCAGAGGACATTCAACCAGCAAGTACAGCAGGTACAGAGGACACAGGAACAGGCAGACACAGCAGGTACAGAGGACATACAACCAGGCCGACACAGAGGACACAACAGGCACAGAGGAAGCAGCAGGCACTGAAGACACACAACCAGGCAGACACAGAGGACATAACCAGGCGTGCACAGAGGACACACAACCAGGCAGACACAGAGGGCGCAGCAGGCACAGAAGACATCCACAGTAGACCGGTAAGCGGGCAGCAATGGAAGCAGCAGACAGAAGCAGGATGTTGAGCTACCCAGTTTTCTGCACCGTTGCCATATGTATGACTACTTCCCCTCTGGGAGGCGGTCTTACGTATGCGCTCTATACAGAGAACTGGAGAGCCTGAAGAAGCAAGTCAGATTCCTGAAGGGCAGAATACTGGAACTGGAGGCACTTCAAACAGTGGAGGAGGAAGACAGATATGCAGAGAACATCAAGACGGAGGACACCATCGAGGAAGAAGTCCGGGAGCTGGAGAACTTCATAGAAAAGGCATATAGGGAGACCGTGGAAAAACACCAGCAACAGTGGAGCTGCCGGGATACACCTACAGAGAGTGTGGACCACCAGACGGACAGCCACCAGGAGGAAATGGGTGACACAGCAGCAAGATCTGGAAACAGCGGAGGGAACCCACAAGAAGACGAACCCCTGGATGAGAGGAGATAGATGGGAACGAAGGATACGGACCTATGGCTGGAGAGATGGACATACACCAGGACACGGAACTGTGGCTGGAGAATCAAGAGAAGATAGAGAGTACAGCAATCGTTGTGGGGGACTCCATCATCAGACAAGTCGACAGACACATAGCAGGAGGAAGACTGGATTGGCTGGTGACCTGCCTACCGGGAACCAAGGTAAAAGACATAGTGAGCCGCATCAGCAGGATCATTGGCGGTGTGGAAGAAGAAGATACGGCAGTAGTGATCCATGTGGGGAAGAACAACGTGGGCAACAGAAATTACAACAGAGAAGTACTGAAGGACCAGTTCCGGATGCTAGGAAGAAAGCTGAAGACCAGAACGCAGAGGATAGCATTCTCAGAGATCCTGCTGGTACCCAGGGCAGACGAGAAGAGACAAATGGAGCTGCAAGCAGTCAACATGTGGATGCGGCGCTGGTGTGAGGAAAAAGGATTCAACTTCGTGCGCAACTTGATGATGTTCTGGGGGAAGAGCAAGCTATTCAGGAAGGACGGACTCCACCTCAGCAGAGACGGAACGAAAACTGGAATAAGCACAAACATCAACGCAGGTGCCATAAGGCGGTGAAAGAGGGCAAAACAGACTATGAGGAGAAAATAGCCAAGGAGGCAAAAAACTTCAAGCCGTTCTTTCGATATATTAAGGGGAAATGACCTGCATAGGAAGCAGTGGGACCGTTGGATGATCAAGGAATAAAGGGAGCGCTAAAGGAGGACAAAGCAATCGCCAACAAACTGAACACATTTTTTGCATCTGTATTTACTGAAGAGGATATACACAGCATACCGGAACCCATCTGGCTATATGCTGGAAGCGAAAACGGGAAACTGACAGGGTTAACGGTCAGTCTAGAATATAAGAACATAAGAATTGCCGCTGCTGGGTCAGACCCGTGGTCCATCATGCCCAGCAGACCGCTCACGTGGCGGCCCTCTGGTCAAAGACCAGTGCCCTAACTGAGACTAGCTCTACCTGCGTAAGTTCTGGCTCAGCAGGAATTTGTCTAACTTTGTCTTGAATCCCTGCAGGGTGTTTTCTCCTATGACAGACTCCGGAAGAGCGTTCCAGTTTTCTACCACTCTCTGGGTAAAGAAGACCTTCCTTATGTTCGTATGGAATCTATCCCCTTTCAATTTTAGAGGGCGCCCTCTCATTCTCTCTGCCTTGGAGAGGGTGAATAACCTCCCCTTATCTACTAAGTCTATTCCCTTCAGTATGTCTCAATCTCCTCTGCTCGAGGGAGAAGAGGCAGAGTTTCTCTAATCTTTCAATCTATGGCAACTCCTCCAGCCCCTTAACCATTTTAGTCGCTCTTCTTTGGACCCTTTTGAGTAGTACCATGTCCTTCTTCATGTATGGCGACCAGTGCTGGACACAGTAATCCAGGTGAGGGTGCACCATGACCTGGTACAGCGGCATGATAACCCTCTCCGATCTGTTCGTAATCCCCTTCTTTATCATTCCTAGCATTCCGTTCACCATTTTTGCCGCCACCTCACATTGCGCGGACGGCTTCATCGACTCGTCGATCAGAACTTCCAAGTCTCTTTCCTGGGAGGCCTCCTCAAGTACCGTCCCGGACATCCTGTATTAGTGCATGAGATTTTTGTTACCGACATGCATCACTTTACATTTATCCATGTTGAACCTCATCTGCCATGTCGATGCCCATTCCTCGAGCCTGATTTTGTCACGTTGCAGATCTTTGCAATCCCCCTGTGTCTTCACTACTTTGAACAACTTTGTATCGTCCGCAAATTTAATCACCTCACTCATCGTACCTATGTCCAGATCATTTATAAAGATGGTTAAAAGCACGAGTTCAAGCACCGAGTCCTGCGGCACCCCAGTCCGAGTATTGTCTATTTACCCCCCACTCGCTGTTTCCTATACTCCAGCCAGTTTTTAATCCACGTGAGTATTTCACCCTCGATTCCATGGCTCGCAATATTCCGAAGTAGTCGTTCATGAGGAACCTTGTCATACGCCTTCTGAAAATCCAGATATACAATGTCTACCGGGTCGCCCTTGTCTATCTGTCTGTTTGCTTCCTCAAAGAAGTGCAGCAAGTTCGTCAAACATGATCTGCCTTTGCTAAAACCATGGACCACGGGTCTGACCCAGCAGCGGCAATTCTTATGTTCTTATAATCTAGACTGACTGTTAAACCTGTCAGTTTCCCGTTTTCGCTTCCAGCATATAGCCAGATGGGTTCCGGTATGGGTTCCGGTATCCGGTATGTGTATATCCTCTTCGGTAAATACAGATGCAAAAAATGTGTTCAGTTTGTCGGCAATTGCTTTGTCCTCCTTTAGCACTCCCTTTATTCCTTGGTCATCCAGCGGTCCCACCGCTTCCTTCGCAGGTCGTTTCCCCTTAATATATCGAAAGAGCGGCTTGAAGTTTTTTGCCTTCTTGGCTATTTTCTCCTCGTAGTCTCTTTTGGCCCCTTTCACCGCCTTATGGCACCTGCGTTGATGTTTGTGCTTATTCCAGTTTTCGTCAGTTTTTGACCTTTTCCATTCCTTAAACAAAGTTTTTATTTGTCTCTGATTGCTTCCTTTACCTCTACAGTGAGCCACACTGATTCTTTGTTCTTTTTTTTCTTGTATCCCTTGTTGATACGCGGTATATATAAATTTTGCACCTCGGTGACCATATCCTTAAAAAGCAACCAAGCTTGCACTAGCGTTTTTACATTGTTTATCCTCTTCTTAATCTTCTTCCCCACCATGCGTCTCATCCCTTCGTAATTCCCTTTTCAGAAGTTCAATTCCATGGCTGTCGTGCTGGACAGATGTTTCGCCCCTGCATCCAAGTCGAAGCGGATCATATTGTGATCGCTGTTTCCCAGCATCCCTTCTATTTCTACACCTTGTGCCGGTCTTCGCAATCCATTTAGAATTAAGTTCAGAATTGAGTTTCCTCTTGTATTTTCCTTGACAAGTTTGTTCCAGGAAGCAATCGCCTACAGCATCCAGGATCTTGGTCTCTCTAGCGTAGCCGGAGGTGCCTAGGTTCCAGTCTATCCCCGGATAGTTGAAGTCGCCCATGATAACTTCGCTGCCTCCCTTGCAGTTGCGTTTAATCTCATCCGTCATTTCTCCATTAATTTCCTTGGACTTCCCTGGGTGGGGGTCGGTAATAGATGCCGATCCTAGTTTCCGGTCCATTTGTTCTTGGAATTTTGACCCATAGAGACTAACTTATCCGTCTGTTGTGGCATGTTCTCTCCAGTAGATTCAATTCCCTCTTTGACGTATATGGCAATGCCTCCTCCTTTTTGAGTAACTTTGTCTCTGTGGTATAGTTTATATCCTGGTAGCACCGTGTCCCATACATTTTCCTCAGTCCACCATCTTTCCGTGATACCGATGATGTCAACGTTATTCTTTTGTGCCATAGCTTCTAATTCACGTTTCTTATTTCTAAGGCTCCTTGCGTTCGTGTACATACACTTGAGTTTACAGTCCGTCCCTCTTGTGTCTCTTTTGGTCTGTTGCCTGCGATCCGGTGAGTCTCCCCTTTATCTTCCTGTACAGTATCCTCCGGGTATACCGGTTCCCGAACCATCGACTCTCTCTCTCTCTTTCATTCGACTGTCGGCTTTCCCCTTCTTCCTAGTTTAAAAGCTTCTCAACTTCTCTTTTGATGTTGCTTGCAAATAGCCTCGTTCCGTCTCTGCTGAGGTAGAGTCCATCCTTCCTGAATAGCTTGCTCTTCCCCCAGAACATCATCCAGTTGCGCACGAAGTGGAATCCTTCTTCCTCACACCAGTGCCACATCCACATGTTGACTGCTTTCAGCTCCATCTGTTTCTTCTCGTCTGCTCTGGGTACCGGCAGGATCTCTGAGAATGCTATCCTCTGCGTTCTGGTCTTCAGCTTTCTTCCTAGCATCCGGAACTGGTCCTTCAGTACTCCTCTGTTGTAGTTTCTGTTGCCCATGTTGTTCGTCCCCACATGGATCACTACTGCCGTATCTTCTTCTTCCACACTGCCGATGATCCCACTGCTGCGGCTCACTATGTCTTTTACCTTGGTTCCCGGTAGGCAGGTCACCAGCCAATCCAGTCTTCCTCCTGCTATGTGTCTGTCGACTTGTCTGATGATGGAGTCCCCCACAACGATTGCTGTACTCTCTATCTTCTCTTGATTCTCCAGCCACAGGTCCATGTCCCTGGTGTATGTCCATCTGTCCAGCCATAGGTCTGTGTCCTTCGTTCCCATCTATCTCCTCTCATCCAGGGGCTCGTCTTCTTGTGGGTCCCTCCGCTGTTTCCAGATCTTGCTGCTGTGTCACCCATTTCCTCCTGGTGGCTGTCCATCTGGTAGTCCACACTCTCTGTAGGTGTATCCCGGCAGCTCCACTTTTGCTGGTGTTTTTCCACGGTCTCCCTGTATGCCTTTTCTATGAAGTTCTCCAGCTCCCGGACTTCTTCCTCGATGGTGTCCTCCGTCTTGATGTTCTCTGCATCTCTGTCTTCCTCCTCCACTGCCTCCAGTTCCAATATTCCGCCCTCTAGGAATTTGACTTGTTTCTTCAGGCTCTCCAGTTCTTCGCATCAAACGCATATGTAAGACCGCCTCCCAGAGGGGAAGTAGTCATACATATGGCAGATGGTGCAGAAAACTGGGTAGCTCAACATCCTGCTTCTGTCTGCTGCTTCCATTGCTGCCCGCTTACCGGTCTGCTGTGGATGTCTTCTGTGTCTGCTGTGACTGTCCTCTGTGCCTGCTGCACCCTTTGTGTCTGTCTGGTTGTGTGTCCTCTGTGTCTGCCTAGTTGTGTGTCCTCTGTGTCTGCCTGGTTGTGTGTCCTCTGTACCTACTGTGTCTGCCTGGTTGTGTGTCTTCTGTACCTGCTGGTTGAATGTCCTCTGTGTCTACTGTGGTCTCCTTCTGCCCTCCCTTAGTAGTGGTTTGTCCCTTCTCAAGGCCCTTCGCAAAGGCGCTCTTGCTAAGGCTTCGCCTTCGATGTGCACCGAACGGCTGAGCGCCGTTGGCCCCTCCCTTATAAGGGGAGCTCTGATGGATGATGTCGGAATGATGGGCGGAGCTACCTCTCGCCGCTGCCCCTCACTCTCCTCCGCCTCTGTCCCCTCCTCCTTTGCTTTCTCCTGCCTCCCGACTCTCTTGCCTCCTGATTTTGCTGCTGCTTGCCAGGCTGAAGAAACCACTGTGAACTATTGATAATGGTCTGGCTTTTGTTTTAAGAGCTTATCACTTGTGTAAAGACTTAATTACGATGAGGAGTGGCCTAGTGGTAGAGCTGCTGTCTCAGCACCCTGAGATTGTGGGATTCAATCCCAGTGCTGCTCCTTATGACCTTGGGCAAGTCACCTAATCCTTCATTGCCCCGGGTACAAAATAAGTATCTGTATTTATATAAGCTGCTTAGAATGTGTAACCTCAGAAAGTCCCATTCCCTTTTTAACATTTAGCTGGTTTCAAAATTCTCACTTGCCTAGCTCCTGCCTACCTTTCTGTCTTTACAAAACATGCAAGATTCAGAGAGGAGTTTGTGTCAGAGAAAAGTGAACTAGTGAAAATTAGTGACTGTTTTAGGAGCATGTACACAGCATCAGAAGTATGCTTTTTATCCCCTCTTACATTAATTTAACTGAAATTGAGCATGAGTATAAATAGAAATTAAAACAGATCATACCCTGTGGCTCCAGTGATAGTGCGACAGTTGTGCAAAGGATCAGGATTTGGCTTTCTTAGTAGGGACCATGGGGTTGGGGCCCACCAAGGAAGGGAAGACAAACTAGTTCCACTGAGGATACACTTTGCAGAAGGTGGCATTCCTGCTTTTTTCATTCTAGAGCTACCCAGGCATGCCGTTTTGGAAAGAGGATTTAAAGAAAAAAGGGACTAAACAAAATAGATTTTATTATTACTGTGTAATTAAAAGAAAAAATGTAAATCATTTTGTTGTTCAAATGGTTCCAGTCTTGGTATGTTTTTGATTATAGAACTATATCAGATTGAAACCATAAAACCTACGAAGGTGGCCTGGCGAGAAGACCTACGCTTCAAAGACAGCAGCTCCGAAGAAGATGATGAAGAGCCAGAAGTTACTGAGAGAGAAGAATCCAGTACAGGGTAAAATTAAATTACTGAATGGACGCCTAAAGCCAGATATTAAAAAGCTGCTACTATCTGGATATTTGCACTGACTGAAGAGAACCGTGGATATTCAATGGCACTAAATGGATAGTGCCACTGAATATTGTTCCAGATTGCCTCAACAATCTCTAGTTAGTGCAAAAACAGAACAGTTGCAGAGCATAATGTTTTATGGAGATTAGTGATTTTCAACCTGCTATTTGAATAACTAGAAAAAATTAGGTCAGAAAGATAGCGATGGTTATTGCCACTCCACCTGGATATTCAGCACCACTCTGACAATGAAGCTGCAAGTGACAAAGATCATTCAGGCATGTTTTGCCCCAATGCATTTGTTATACCAATTGAAACCAATGCTTGCACCTTATGATTTTCAAACTGTTGTTCAGGCCATGGTTTTGTCAAGGCTTGACTAGTGTAATGCCCTGGGATAACAAATGCCTGGGATAACAAAGGCAAGATGCAGAGCATTGCAGGTTATATAAAACGTAGCGGCACGTCTCTTAATGGGTTTCTCCAAATATGACCATATCTGAAAAAAATTGCACAGGAGTTAAGTTATGGAACTCCTTGGTGGAGCAGATACGAAATTGCTGTGAAAAGGGTAGCTTTGGAAAATTACTAAAGACATGGCTATTTGTTGATGCCTTTTTTTTTTAGGTATTTCTGACAAAGTTGATTGATGAACTAACCATGATCTTTCTACCCACATTATGGTATCTCTTGAAGATTATTTTTATGTTTATTTTATTATATGTTTTTAACTATTCATCTGTTTTACTATGTGTCCATTTTAATGTATGTAAACCGTTTAGTTTTAAACAGTATATAAATTTTTTTAAATAAAATAAATAAATATTCATAGGTGGCACATTTTTTAAAAATGCCAATCATAGTGGCTGAATATTGACCCAGTAGTCTGCTGTCAATGAGATTTGATTCCTGTAGTTTAACTTGATGACATTAGGAGCTGGGCACTGGTTCTGTTGGAAAATACATTTGCACTTAGCACTGTCATTTTTCAACTGCTTATTTAAGAAAAATAATAACGTGATGCAGTTTGCAATGCAGTAAATCAAACCCAAATGGTTGGAACTAGATTTCTCCGTCTTTCAACTCATTAGGGTCAGATCATTATAGGAACATAAAATGACATTTGTATATTGCAATACCTTGCAGATCTATGCGGTTAACAGGTTTAAGAAGAGCTGAAATCAACAGCATAAGAACATAAGAATGGCCGCTGCTGGATCAGACCAGTGGTCCATCATGCCCAGCAGTCCGCTCACACAGCGGCCCTCTGGTCAAAGACCAGAACCCTAACCGAGACTAGCCCTACCAGCACCCGTTCTTGTTCAGCAGGAACTTGTCTAACTTTGTCTTGAATCCCTGGAGGGTGTTTTCCCATATAACAGCCTCCAGAAGAGCGTTCCAGCTTTCTACCACTCTCTGGATGAAGAAGAACATCCTTACATTTGTACGGAATCTATCCCTTTCAACTTTAGACAGTGCCCTCTCGTTCTCCCTACCTTGGAGAGGGTGAACAACCTGTCCTTATCTACTAAGTCTATCTCCTTCAGTACCTTGAATGGTTCGATCATGTCCCCTCTCAATCTCCTCGGTTCGAGGGAGAAGAGGCCCAGTTTCTCTAAGTCTTTCGCTGTACGGCAGCTCCTCCAACCCCTTAACCATCTTAGTCGCTCTTCTCTGGACCCTTTCGAGTAGTACCGTGTCCTTCTTCATGTATGGCAACCAGTGCTGGACACAGTACTCCAGGTGAGGGCGCACCATGGCCCGTTACAGCACCATGATAACCTTCTCTGATCTGTTCGTGATCCCCTTCTTTATCATTCCTAACATTCGGTTTGCCCTTTTTGCCGCCGCCGCACATTGCGTGGACGGCTTCATTGACTTATCGATCAGAACTCCCCTTTCCTGGGAGGTCTCTCCAAGTACCGCCCTGGACATCCTGTATTCGTGCATGAGATTTTTGTTACCGACATGCATCACTTTACACTTATCCACGTTGAACCTCATCTGCCATATCGATGCCCATTCCTTGTTCCTGATTATGTCACATTGCAGATCTTTGCAATCCACCTGCGTCTTCACCACACTGAATAACTTCGTATTGTCCGCAAATTTAATCACCTTGCTCGTTGTACCTATGTCCAGATCATTTATAAAGATGTTAAAGAGCACGGGTCCAAGCAGCAAGCCCTGTGGCACCCCACTGGTGACACTCTTCCAGTCCGAGTATTGTCCATTTACCCACACTCTCTGTTTCCTATACTCCAGCCAGTTTTTAATCCACCTGAGTATTTCACCCTCGATTCCATGGCTCGCCTTCTGAAAATCCAGATATACAATGTCGACCGGATCGCCCTTGTCTATCTGTCTATTTACTCCCTCAAAGAAGTGCAGCAGGTTCGTCAAACACGATCTGCCTTTGCTAAAACCATGCTCACTGGTCCTCATCAGCCCTTGTCCGTCAAGGTGATCAATGATGCTGTCCTTTATCAGTGACTCTACCATCTTTCCCAGTACCGAGATCAGACTCACCGGTCTGTAGTTTCCCAGATCTCCCCTCGAACCTTTCTTGAAGATCGGCGTAACATTCTCCACCTTCTAGTCTTCCGGAATCTTTCCCGATTTGATCGACAGATTGGCTATTAGTTGAAGCAGTACTGCTATGGTCCCTTTCAGTTAGTTGATGACCCTCGGATGGATGCCATCCGGGCCCGGGGATTTATCGCTCTTAAGCCTATCAATCTGCCTACACACCTCCTCTAGACTGACCGTCAATCCTGTCAGCTTTCCGTCTTCGTTTCCAGCATATAGCCTAATAGGTTCCGGTATGCTGTGTACATCTTTTTCGGTAAATACAGACGCAAAAAATGTGGTGTTTGTCAGCAATTTCTTTGTCCTCTTTTAGCGCTCCCTTTATTCCATGGTCATCCAACGATCCCCATCGCTTCCTTCGCGGGTCGTTTCCCTTTAATATATCAAAAGAACGGCTTGAAGTTCTTCGCCTCCTGAGCTATTTTTTCATCGTAGTCTCTTTTGGCCTCTTTTACCGCCTTATGGCTCCTACATTGATGTTGTTTGTGCTTGTTCCAGTTTTTGTCCGTTTTTTACCTTTTCCATTCCTTAAATGAAGTTTTCTTGTCTCTGATCGCTTCCTTCACCTCTACAGTGAGCCACACCAGTTCTTTGTTCTTTTTCCTCTTGGATCCCTTGTTGATACACGGTAAATGTAGATTTTGTGCCTCGGTGACTGTGTCCAAGCTTGCTCTAGCGTTTTTACAGTGCTTATCATCTTCTTGATCTTCTTCCCTACCATGAGTCTCATCCCTTCGTAATTCCCTTTTCGGAAGTTAAGTGCCGTGGCTGTTATTTTGCACCAATGTTTCTCCCCTGCGTCCAGATCAAAGCAGATCATATTGTGATCGCTGCTTCCCAGCATCCCTTCTACTTCTACATCTTGTGCCGGTCCTCGCAGGCCATTTAGAATTAAGTCCAGAATTGCATTTCCTCTAGTATTTTCCTTGACAAGCTGTTCCAGGAACCAATCGCCTACAGCATCCAATAACTTGGCCTCTTTAATGCAGCCAGAGGTGCCTAGATTTCAGTCTATTCCCGAATAGTTGAAGTCACCCATCATAACTGTGTTGCCTCCCTTGCAGTTGTGTTTAATCTCGTCTGTCATTTCTCTATCAATTTCTTCGGACTGCCCTGGGGGTCGATAGTAGATGCCGATCTTCATTTCCAGGCCATTTGTTTCTGGAATTCTGACCCATAGAGACTCTAACTTATCCGTCAGTTGTGGCGTGTTCTCTCCAGTAGATTCAATTTCCTCTTTGACGTATATGGCAACGCCCCCCACCTTTTTGAGCCACTCTGTCTCTGCAGTATAGTTTGTATCCCAGTAGCATAGTGTCCCAGATGTTTTCCTCAGCCCACCATGTTTCCGTGATGCCTATGATGTCAACGTTATCTTTTTGTTCCATGGCTTCTAATTCACCCATCTTATTTCTAAGGCTCCTAGCGTTCGTGTATATACACTTGAGTTTGCGGCCTGTTCCTTTCTTGCATTTCCTTCCCTCTTGTGTCCTTTTCGATCTTTTTTGCCTGTAATCCGGTGAGTCTTTCCCTCTATCTTTTTGCACGGTATCGTCCTGGTATACCGGTTCCCGAACCATCGCCTCTCTCTCTCTGTCGACTGTCGGCTTTCCCCTTCTTCCTAGTTTAAAAACCTGTCCATTTCTCTCTTGATGTTGCTTGCAAGTAGTCTTGTTCCGTCTCTGCTGAGCTGGAGTCCATCTTTCCTGTAGAGCTTGCTCTTCCCCCAGAACGTCATCCAGTTGCGCATGAAGTGGAATCCTTCTTTCTCACACCAGCGCTGCATCCACGCGTTGACTGCTGACAGCTCTATCTGCCTCTTCTCATCTGCCCTGGGTACCGGCAGGATCTCCAAGAATGCTATCCTTTGCGTTCTGGTCTTCAGCTTCCTTCCTAGCATCCAGAACTGGTCCTTCCGTACTTCCCTGTTGTAGTTTCTGTTGCTCACATTGTTTGTCCCCACATGGATTACCACTGCCGTATCTTCTTCTTCCACACTGTTGAGGATCCTGTCGATGCAGTTCACTATGTCTTCTACCTTGGCTCCCGGTAGGCAGGTCACCAGCCGATCAACTCTTCCTCCCGCTATGTGGCTGTCAACTTATCTGATAATGGAGTCCCCCACGACGATTGCTGTCCTCTCTATGTTCTCTTGATTCTCCAGCCGCAGGTCCGTGTCCCTGGTGTATGTCCATCTCTCCTGTCGCAGGTCCATATCCTTTGTTCTCGCTGCTGTGTCACCCATTTCTTCCTGGTGGTTGTCCATCAGGTGGTCCACACTCTCTGTAGGTGTCTTTTGGTAGTTCCACTGTTGCTGGTGAATTTCCACAGCCTCCCTGTATGCCTCCTCTATGACCTTCTCCAGCTCCAACCTTCTTCCTCGATAGTGTCCTCTGTTTTGTTCTCTGCTTCCTCTGTCTGGACGTTCTCTATAGCTCTGTCTCCCTCCTCCACTGCTTGAAGTGCCTCCAGTTCCAGTATTCTACCCTCCAGGAGTCTGAATTGTCTCTTCAGGCTCTCCAGTTCTCCACATCGAGCGCATACGTAAGACTGCCTCCCAGAGGGGAGGTAGTCATACATATGGCAGACGATGCAGAAAACTGGGTAGCTCAACATCTTGCTTCCGTCTGCTGCTTCCATTGCTGCCTGCTTGCCGATCTGCAATGGTTATGCCTGCTCTTTTCTCTGCTTTTTCTCCTCTTTGGCTGCTTTTCTCCTGCTCAGATTGACTCTTCTCCGTTGGCCCCTCCCCTTTTAAGGTGGAGCTTCGGTGGTTGACGTCGGGGTGGTGGGCTAACTCTCACCGATTCCCCTCTTGGTCTCTTGCCTCTGCTTCTCTCTTCTGCTCTTTTATTTGCTTTTTCCCCCTTTGGCTTCTCTCTCCCTCTACCTCTCTCTGTAGCTGCTTCTCTCCTGCTCGAGCTCCAAAGCTAGTTTTCACAAAACCTCGCATATAAGGGATTCTACAAGATTTTTTTGTATACATAAGTTTTTAAGAGTTTCCTAAAATTCATGTAGGATGTAGAAATGGAGAAAAGCTGATAAAAATCAGAATTACATATAGCTGCTTTGATATGATAGTAAACGGTAATATCTTTTGTATTGACAACCCGTAACCAAAGGGAATTCAAACAATGATGAAATGTGCAAAGAACATCTTGAATTTGGAAATTTTAAATGATCTATCAAATAACCAGGAGCCAAACCATGTAATATTTTATAACATAAACATCCTAGGTTGAAAAACACTCTGGCTTCCACAGGGAGCCAATGCAGTTTTCTCTAATAAGGTGTTATGATCTAACTTTTTCAATCTAAAAATCTGATGAACTGCAGTGTTTTGAATCAAACGAAGGTGATCAAAATTCTGATGAAGACCCCTTAAATGAATTATATTACAGTAATCTAAGATACTTAGAACAAGTGACTGAACTAAAAGAGTTGTCATTGAAGTAGGGTCTAATTACAGCATATTGCTAAAATCTGCCACTTCTTCTATAATATTACCAAAATCCGACCCTTCCTCTCTGAGCACATTACCAAAACACTTATTCACGCCCTCACCACTTCTTGCTTGGACTACTGCAACTTGCTACTCTCAGGCCTTCTACGTAGCCATCTCGCTCCCCTCCAATCTGTCCAGAATTTGGCTGCACGACTCATATTCTGGGAGAGCCACTATACTCATGTTACCCCTATCCTAAAGTCACTTTATTGGCTTCCCATCCATTTCTGAATAGAATTCAAACTCTTACTGACCTACAAATGCACTCGCTCAGCTGCCCCTCACTATCTTTCTTCGCTTATCTCCCCCTGTATTCTCCACCCTGTGAGCTCCGTTCAGCTGGTAAGTCCCTCCTATCTGTGCCCTTCTCTTCAACTTCCAACTCCAGACTCCGTCCTTTCTACCTTGCTGCACCGTATGCTTGGAATAAGCTGCCCAAATCCCTACAGCAGGTTCCGTCTCTGGCAGTGTTCAAGGCCCAGTTAAAAGTAGAGAGCTGCACGGGAACGGGGACGACGGGCATCCCGCGGGTTCCCCCTTTGGGTCACGGGGATCCCGTGGGGACGCCCCTAGGGTCGCGGGGATCCCGTGGGGACGCCCCCTAGGGTCGCGGGGATCCCGTGGGGACGCCTCCGAGGGTCGCGGGGTTCCTGCGGGGCTGGATGTACTCAGTCGCGCGGCTCTTCTCCCTACCTTCTCTGCTTGCAGCACAGAGCCGAACGGAAGTCTTCCCGACGTCAGCGCTGACGTCGGAGGGGAGGGAGGGCTTAAACAAAGCCCTCCCTCCCTCCGACGTCAGCGCTGACGTCGGGAAGACTTCCGTTTGGCTCTGTGCTGCAGGCAGTGCAGGTAAGGAGGAGAGTAGCCTCGCGGTTCGAGTGGCTACCAAGGGAGGGGGCGGTCCGCCCCGCCACACCCCGCCCCGGTTGCAGCACAGCCGGCCAGGTCCCCTTACTTTTGTGGCACTTCCCCAACCGACCGACAACAGCCCCGGTCCGACAATCCTCCCTGCCCTGTAGCCGCGAATCTAAATTATCTTCTTACAGCAGCTGTAATAAGGTAATTTAGATTCGCAGTTAAGGGCAGGGAGGTTTGTCGGACCGGGGCTGTTGTCAGTCGGTCGGGGAAGTGCCACAAAAGTAAGGGGACCTGGCCGGCTGTGCTGCACCCGGGGCGGTAGAGAAGGAGTGGGGAGAAGGACGCTGAAAGGCCATGGGGAAGACGGGAGGGGGGGGAAGGACTCTGAAAGCACTTGAAGACAGAGGAGGGAGAAGGACGCTGAAAGCACATGGGGAATACAAAGGGGTGGAGAAGGACGCTGAAAGGCCATGGGAAGGGCGGGGGGGGGGAAGGACTCTGAAAGCACTTGTGGAAGACAGAGGGGGGAGAAGGATGCTGAAAGCACATGGGGAAGACAAAGGGGTGGAGAAGGACGCTGAAAGGACATGGGGAAGACAGAGAGGGAGAAGGACGCTGACAGGACATGGGGAAGATGGGGGGAGAAGGACGCTGAAAGGAAATGGGGAAGAGAGAGTAGGGAGAAGACGCTGGCAGGGAAGAAGACAGATGCCAGACTATGGGGGGAGCGGAGAGAAGAAGATGGGTGCCAGACCAATTTGGAAGGGGGAAGAAAGGGAGAGGCACAGTAACAGAGCAAATGGAAGATGCAGAAGGAAGAGAGACAGTGGATGGAAGGAATTGAATGAGAACATGAGGAAAGCAGAAACCAGGCAACAAAGGTAGGAAAAGAATTATATTTCTTTTTTTTTATTTTGCTTCAGGATAAAGTAGTATATTAGTTGTGTTGATAAAAATTTATAAACATTAGAGGCTCTGGTAGAAACCCATTTGCAAAGTATGTATTCTTCCTAATTAATATTTTCAAATTAATAAAGTCTTTTTGCTTATTTGTAAATGGGTTTCTACCAGAGCCTTTAATTCAGTAGCATAATTAAATGAAATAACTATTTCTGAAGTTTATAGGGACGGGCGGGGACGGAGGGGATTCCTCGCGGGGACGGGTGGGGACGGAGGGGATTCCTCACGGGGACGGGTGGGGACGGAGGGATTCCTCACGGGGACGGGTGGGGACGGGTGGGACTTTAGCGGGGACGGGTGGGGACGGGTGGGATTTCTGTCCCCGCGCAACTCTCTAGTTAAAAGCCCACCTCTTCGAGAGTGCTTTCGGCTCCTATCTCCTCTGAACTGTTTTGTGGTATTGCGGTATACAAAAATAAAGTTATTATTATTATTATGTTTGGTTCTGCATTCCCAACCCTATATGTCGTGTCTGTCTATCCAAGTTACATTACATTAGTGATTTATCCCAGGACAAGCAGGCATGATATTCTCACATGTAGGTGACGTCATCTACGGAGCCCCGATGCGGAAGCATTTTCAAGCAAACTTGATTGAAGATTTAAGTTTGCTCTGCTGCTCCACGCATGCGTGCCTTCCTGCTCCACTAGGGGGTGCATCCCCTCGTGGTCTCCAGTTCAAAATTTTCCGCTGAGCCTAGAAGTCGTGTTTTTTCAGGCTCTGCCCCAACTGCCTTCTAGCACCGCAATTTTTCTTGTTTTTCATCGTTTAAATCGCTGTGCGCGAAACTTTTTCTTCTTCAACTTGATTCCTGCTTCGTTTGACCGACCCGGAGGCTTCCGGGTCCCCTTGGCCGCGTGGCTACTCGAGCCGCGGCCACTTTCGATTCTATGTCCCGGCCTTTGACCGGCTTTAAAAAGTGCACCCGGTGCGAGCGGCTTCTTTCCATCACAGACCCGCATCGCCGGTGCATCCTCTGCCTGGGGGCCGCTCATCCAACCGACTCCTGTCCCCAGTGCGCTACTTTCCAGAACCGGGCCCTCCGTCGAAGGAAAGCCCGCATGGCGGATCTTTTCGCCCCAGACCAACCCTCTACCTCGGCCTCGAGGTCGGCCCTGGCATCGGCCCCGGCCTTGACCTCAGCTCCGAATACCTCGGCATCGCCTCGAGACTCAACCCCGAAGTCCTCGGGACAACAGAAAGCCTCAGCTCCGGGTAAGTCCCCTCTTCCCTCTTCAGGTTCTGCACCAGCGAAGAAACCAACCTCGGGGACACCGGCAACACATGGCGGAAGTCCCATGCTTACAGCCCCGACGAAGCCCTCCAAGCCTTCGGGCCGTGCCTCCACCACACGGGAATACTCTGATACGAGGTCGCCCCCGGTGGAGTGCACCGAGGCAGGGGACATGCCTTCGATGCTGTCCGTGCCCGTCTTCCAGGACTTACTCCGAGCAATGATCTCGTCGGAGCTGTCCGCTGCAATGGCCCATCTACAACCGGCCTCTGCCTCGACCTCGACCCCGCATGTGCCAGACCAGCCTGAGCCTCGCGTCGAGCCACCTCGGGGAAAAGTGCGCAAACTTCGCCGCATCTCATCCTCCTCAGACTCCTCGCCGAGGCACCCGAGGCGCTCTCCCTCCACAGACCGCCAAAGGGCAAAACGTCGGGCTAAACTAACAGAAACCTCGAACCGCCGTATCTCTAAGAAGGCCCGGGGTTCCCCCACTCTACGAGGCCGTTCACCTACACCTCGTACGGGACCACTGAGGGTGGCAGAGTTATCACTCTCCAACCCACGCATCCTCCGAACTCCCCCTCGGACCGGGGCTCCAATCCGAGGTTTCGGGCTTTCACCAAGGGAGTCCGGGTCGAGGTCACCGACTCGACATCGATCGGTACCCCGAACCCCGGCATCGTCTCCGAGGGGCTCCTCGAGACGTCTGAGATCCACGACCACGGAACACTTTCACAGTGCTTCCCCGGTCTCGGAGCTTGGATCGGAGCAGGAACCTCACTACTCGAGGGAAGCCTCCCCTTCCTTCTCCACACAACGGAGGTCTCGTTCACCGACCCCGCATGGGGCCTCGGGAACATCCCGACCATCCTTCTCACGCTTTGTCCAGGACATGGGCCACGCTTTGAATTTAGACCTCCAGTCCGACTCCAGATACTCTAAAGAGTACCTAGCGGAACTGGATATGCCATCACTGCCCAGAGAGTCCCTTCGCTTACCGCCTAACCCGATACTCCAACAGGCTCTCTTCAGGAACCTGGAGACCCCCTATATGGTCACAGCCGTGCCCTCCAAAATGGAGGCCAAGTACCGTACAGTACCCTTTCCGGGATTTGAACAACCACAGCTCTCCCACCAGTCGCTGTTAGTAGAATCCTCCTTAAAAAAAGCTCACCCCTCCCGGGTCTCAGCGGCGGTCCCCCCAGGCCGAGAAGGCCGAACCCTAGACAAGTTCAGCAGGAGACTATATCAAAATGCGATGATGGCCTCTAGGGTGCAAAGCTACACTTTCACCTTCACATCCTACCTCAAACACCTCATTGGACTACTAAGAGCCTTTGAGACTGACCTACCGGCCTCCCGCCAAGGAGCCTTTAGCCTGCTTTTGGAATCCCAATCTAACCTACGCCTCCATCTATTCCACGCAGCCTACAATGGCTTCGAACTCTCCTCCAGAGAGGCAGCCTTTGCTATCGCCATGCGCCAACTAGCTTGGCTACGCCTGGTCGACATGGACCCCAACTTACAGGACCGGTTGGCTAACCTCCCCTGCGTGGGAAAAGAACTGTTCGATGACACTATCGATGCGGCTACAAAACGCCTCTCCGAACACGAACGCTCGTTTGCCTCCCTCGTCCGACAAAAGCCCAAACCGCCAGCGTCCAGGCCATATAGGGCCCCTCCGCGCCGCTACCCACAAAAATCCACTCCTGCCTTCTCGCGGCCTCCACCCAGGCGTCCGCAAGCCCACCACCGGGCCATGCCCAAGTCCCAACCGCCTGCGAGTACCAAACCATCCCCGTCCTTTTGACGGGATATGCGGAAGGGGGCGGGCCCCCTCCGCCATAATCCCAGGCCTCCTTCCCATCGGGGGTCGCCTCAAAGCCTTTTACCCTCGCTGGGAACAAGTCACGTCGGACGCATGGGTCCTTGGCGTGATCTCATCAGGATACTCTCTCAACTTTCGGACCATTCCTCCGGACAACCCCCTAAGGAATTGCCCTCCCAACCGGACGCAACTACCCCTACTCCTCTCCGAAGCTTGAGACCTGCTTCGCCTGAGAGCAGTGGAGGAGGTTCCCCCCGACCAACGGGGGAAGGGCTTCTACTCCCGTTACTTCCTGGTACCGAAAAAAACGGGAGACTTACGCCCAATACTAGACTTGAGACACTTCAACAAATTTCTGATACGGGAAAAATTTTGGATGCTTTCCCTACCGACCCTCTACCCCCTGATCGACGAGGGCGACTGGCTCTGCTCCCTCGATCTGAAGGAGGCGTACATACATGTCCCAGTGCACCCCGCTCACCTCAAGTTCTTGCGTTTTCAGGTAGGGGACTGGCACCTACAATACCGTGTCCTCCCCTTCGGCCTAGCATCGTCACCTCGGGTCTTCACCAAGTGCCTCGTGGTGGTCGCAGCAACCTTACGCTCCCAGGGCCTCCAGGTATTCCCCTACCTGGACGACTGGCTGATCAAAGCCCCGTCCAGGGAAGCAGTTATCTCAGTGACCCAACAGACTATTACCTACCTACAAAGTCTGGGGTTCGAGATAAACTTCCCAAAATCCCAACTACGCCCCTCCCAGTCCCTACAGTTCATCGGGGCCACGCTGGACATGGTTCGCCTCCGTTCCTTCCTCCCCCCTCCGCGTCTAGAGGCGTTAGTAAGTCTGAGTCGAAGGTTTTCCCTGCTGACCTCGGTATCAGCTCGGCAGATGATGACTCTTCTGGGCCACATGGCCTCCACCGTCCACGTCACACCCTTCGCCCGCCTCCATCTGAGAATTCCTCAATGGACCCTGGCCTCTCAATGGAGTCAAGACCGGGACCCGATCGACCGCCCCGTGACATTGACGCCTTCTTTGCAACGATCGCTCCGCTGGTGGGCTGACTCTTCAAATCTTTCCAAAGGTTTGCTCTTCCTCACCCCACCCCACAGCAAGATACTCACCACGGATTCGTCGGAGTACGCTTGGGGAGCCCATCTGGACGGCCTACGCACTCAAGGGATGTGGTCAGCAGAAGACCGCCGCTGCCACATCAACGTGCTAGAGCTTCGGGCCATCTATCTCGCAGCTCTAGCTTTTCAACATCTGCTCCACGACCGAGTGGTTCTCATCCAAACCGACAACCAGGTAGCAATGTACTACGTAAACAAACAAGGGGGAACAGGGTCTTGGTCCCTTTGCCGGGAAGCCCTGCGCCTCTGGAAATGGGCAATCTCCAACAACACCTTCCTTCGAGCGGTGTACATACAAGGAGAACAAAACTGTCTGGCGGACAGACTCAGCCGCCTCCTCCAGCCACACGAGTGGTCACTGCACTCTCAGACCCTACGACGGGTGTTCGAAAAGTGGGGGACACCTCAAATAGATCTATTCGCATCCCCCCACAACCACAAGCTGCCTCTCTTCTGCTCCCGGATGTACTCCCCGGACTGGCTCGAGGCCGACGCCTTCCTCCTCGACTGGGAGAGAAGGTTCCTGTACGCGTTCCCGCCGTTTCCTCTGATACTGCGGACGCTTGTCCACCTGAAAACAGTACAAGCCACCCTGATCCTGATTGCCCCTCGCTGGCCACGCCAGACGTGGTTTTCCCTTCTACTTCAACTCAGTGTCAGAGATCCACTGCCTCTGCCTCTGTTTCCCTCTCTACTATCACAGGGTCAGGGTTCGCTGTTACATCCCAATCTTCAATCTCTTCATCTGAATGTTTGGTTTCTCGCCCCCTGACTGCTCTCCCCGTGTCTCAATCAGTCAAGGAGATATTGGAGGCCTCTAGAAAGACCTCGACGAGAACCTGCTACTCCCAAAAGTGGACCAGATTCTCAACCTGGTGCTCCTCCCACAGCCAGGACCCAGTGTCGGTCCCCGTCCCTCTGGTCCTTGACTATTTACTTCAATTATCTCATTCTGGCCTAAAGACCAACTCCATTCGAGTACACCTCAGTGCGATTGCGGCCTTTCATCAGCCCCTGGAAGGGAAAGCCCTCTCGCTCCATCCCTTAGTCTCTCGCTTCATGAAGGGTCTTCTGAACGTCCACCCTCCTCTCAAACCTCCCCCGGTGGTTTGGGACATTAACGTGGTTCTGGCTCAACTAATGAAACCTCCATTTGAGCCCCTAGACAAATGCCATCCAAAATTCCTCACTTGGAAGGTGATTTTCCTGCTCGTGCTCACTTCCGCCCGGCGGGTTAGTGAGTTACAAGCTCTGGTAGCGGACCCACCCTTCACGGTATTCCATCACGACAAGGTGGTACTCCGCACCCATCCAAAGTTCTTGCCTAAAGTAGTGTCTGATTTTCATCTCAATCAGTCCATTGTCTTGCCTGTGTTTTTTCCCAAGCCCCACTCTCACCCCGGAGAGGTGGCGCTCCACACTCTTGACTGTAAGAGAGCGTTGGCCTTCAACCTCCAACGCACTCAACCACACCGGAAAGTCCCATAATTGTTTTTGTCCTTCGACCCAAACCGGTTAGGTCACCCAGTTTCCAAACGCACCTTGTCCAACTGGTTGGCCGATTGCATCTCCTTTTGCTACGCTCAGGCTGGTCTCGCGATACATGGTCGAGTAACGGGACACAAGGTCCGAGCGATGGCAGCCTCCGTAGCGTTCCTCAGGTCCACACCTATTGAGGAAATCTGCAAGGCTGCCACGTGGTCTTCGGTTCATACCTTCACCTCCCACTACTGTCTGGACTCGCTATCCAGGAGCGATGGCCGGTTCGGCCAATCGGTTTTACGAAATCTATTTGCTTAAATTGCCAACTTCCCTCCATCCCTTTTCAGTTAGCTTGGAGGTCACCCACATGTGAGAATATCATGCCTGCTTGTCCTGGGATAAAGCACAGTTACTTACCGTAACAGGTGTTATCCAGGGACAGCAGGCATATATTCTCACAACCCGCCCACCTCCCCGAGGTTGGCTTCTTTGCTAGTTAAATGAACTGGAGACCACGAGGGGATGCACCCCCTAGTGGAGCAGGAAGGCACGCATGCGTGGAGCAGCAGAGCAAACTTAAATCTTCAATCAAGTTTGCTTGAAAATGCTTCCGCATCGGGGCTCCGTAGATGACGTCACCCACATGTGAGAATATATGCCTGCTGTCCCTGGATAACACCTGTTACGGTAAGTAACTGTGCTTTCTATTCCGCCATTACCAAGTTAGATTGTAAGCTCGTCCAAGCAGGGACCATCTTAAATGTCAAAATGTACAGTGCTGCGTACGCCTTTTAGTGCTATATAAGTGATAAGTAGTAGTAATAATCATCACTTGAAGCTTCCAAAGTGTGAAAAAGCACAGTTACTTACCGTAACAGGTGTTATCCAGGGACAGCAGGCAGATATTCTTGACTGATGGGTGACGGCACCGACGGAGCCCCGGTACGGACAATTTTAGAGTGATTGCACTCTAAGAACTTTAGAAAGTTCTAGCTAGGCCGCACCGCGCGTGCGCGAGTGCCTTCCCGCCCGACAGAGGCGCGCGGTCCCCAGTTAGGATAAGCCAGCTAAGAAGCCAACCCGGGGAGGTGGGAGGGACGCAAGAATATCTGCCTGCTGTCCCTGGATAACACCTGTTACGGTAAGTAACTGTGCTTTATCCCAGGACAAGCAGGCAGCATATTCTTGACTGATGGGTGACCTCCAAGCTAACAAAAAGAGGGATGGAGGGAAGGTTGGCCATTAGGAGAATAAATTTTGTAAAACAGATTGGCCGAAGTGTCCATCCCGCCTGGAGAATGCATCCAGACAATAGTGAGATGTGAAAGTATGAACTGAGGACCAAGTAGCAGCTTTGCAGATTTCCTCAATAGGAGTGGAACGGAGGAAAGCTACAGATGCTGCCATAGCTCTAATTTTGTGGCCCGTGACAGAACCTTCCAGTGTCAGGCCGGACTGAGCATAACAAAAAGAAACGCAAGCAGCAAGCCAATTGGACAGAGTGCGTTTAGATACAGGATGACCCAACTTGTTAGGATCAAAGGACAAAAACAGTTGAGGAGATGATCTGTGAGGTTTGGTGCGATCAAGATAGTAAGCCAGAGCACGTTTACAATCCAAGGTATGCAAAGCCTGTTCACCTGAATGAGAATGAGGCTTTGGGAAAAAAACAGGTAGGACAATGGATTGGTTAAGATGAAACTCAGACACAACCTTAGGAAGGAATTTTGGATGTGTACGAAGGACAACCTTATCATGGTGAAAAACAGTGAAAGGTGGATCAGCCACCAGTGCATGGAGCTCACTGACCCTCCTGGCAGAAGTGAGAGCTATCAGAAAGACCACTTTCCAAGTAGAAATTTAAAATGCGTTGTGGCCAGAGGCTCGAAAGGAGGCTTCATTAACGCAGAAAGAACCACATTAAGATCCCATACAACAGGAGGGGCCTTAAGAGGTGGTTTTACATTGAAAAGGCCTTTCATGAACCTTGAGACTAAGGGATGAGCTGAGAGGGGTTTTCCATGGATCGGCTCATGAAAAGCTGCAATGGCACTAAGATGGACCCTTATCGAAGAGGATTTAAGACCAGAGTCAGATAAGGACAAAAGATAGTCCAACACCAATCCCACTGCTGTAGATATGGGATTATGGTGATGTAACAGGCACCAGGAAGAAAACCGAGACCACTTCTGCTGGTAACATTGAAGAGTAGACGGTTTCCTGGAGGCATCAATAATAGAACGGACAGGCTGAGAAAGGAGAGCATGAGGTGAAGTCAGCCCGAGAGATACCAAGCTGTCAGGTGCAGAGACTGCAAGTTGGGATGAAGAAGCGTTTGCTGATTCTGTGTAAGTAGTGAAGGAAACAGAGGAAGAGGTATGGGTTCCCTGGAACTGAGTTGAAGTAGAAGGGAAAACCAATGCTGTCTGGGCCACCGTGGAGCGATGAGGATCATGGTAGCTTGTTCCCTCTTGAGCTTGAATAAGGTGCGCAGCATGAGCGGAAGAGGAGGGAATGCATAAAGGAAGAGATTGGTCCAATCCAGAAGAAATGCATCGGGTTCCAGACGGTGAGGAGAGTAAAGTCTGGAGCAAAACAGAGGCAGTTGATGGTTGTGGGGAGCTGCAAAAAGATCCACCTGAGGAGTGCCCCATTGAGAGAAAATGAACTGGAGAGTCGAGGGGTCGAGAGTCCATTCGTGAGGTTGAAGAATTCTGCTGAGATTGTCTGCTAAGCAATTCTGTTCCCCTTGGATGTAGACTGCTTTCAGGAATAGGTGACGAGCAGTCGCCCATGTCCAAATCCTTTGAGCTTCCTGACATAAAGGACGGGATCCCGTCCCTCCTTGTTTGTTGAGGTAATACATTGCAACTTGGTTGTCTGTGCAAATGAGAAGAACCTGAGGAAAGAGGAGATGTTGAAAAGCTTTGAGGGCGTAAAATATCGCTCTGAGTTCCAGGAAATTGATGTGGTGCTTCTTTTCCTGGGTGGTCCCAAACCCCTGAGTTTGGAACTCGTTCAAGTGAGCTCCCCATGCATAGGGGGAGGAATCCGTGGTGATGACTAGTTGATGAGGAGGTAGATGGAACAGTAGACCTCTGGATAGATTTGATGAGTTCAACCACCAAAGAAGCGACTGTCGAAGAGACGAGGTCACAGATATGTGTTGTGAACAAGGATCCGTCGCTTGTGACCACTGAGTCGCTAGGGTCCATTGAGGAGTACGCAGGTGGAGACGTGCGAAGGGGGTGACATGCACTGTGGATGCCATGTGCCCCAAAAGTACCATCATTTGATTTGCAGAGATGGAAGTTTTCTGGAACACCTGCTGACAGAGATGAAGGATGGTGTGAAGGCGGTTTGGAGGAAGAAACGCCCTCATCTGAACAGTATCCAGAATGGCTCCAATGAATTGAAGTCGCTGAGTTGGAATGAGGTGTGACTTGGGTAGATTGATCTCGAACCCCAACAGTCGAAGGAAGGAAATGGTCTGATTGGTGGCTATGTGAACGGACTGAGGAGAAGGAGCCTTGATGAGCCAGTCGTCCAGATAAGGGAAGACTTGAAAATTGTGGGAGCGGAGATAAGCTGCGACCACAATCAGACATTTGGTGAATACCCTGGGAGAGGAGGCTAAGCCGAAGGGTAGCACCTTGTATTGGTAATGATGTTGGTTGACAAGAAAGCGAAGGTATTGTCTGGACATCAGATGAATTGGAATGTGAGTATACGCCTCCTTGAGATCGAGGGAACATAGCCAGTCTTCCTGAGAGAGAAGAGGGTATAGGGTGGCAAGAGATAACATCTTGAACTTCTCCTTGACCAGACATTTGTTGAGATCTCTGAGATCTAATATTGGTCTGAGATCTCCGGTTTTTTTGGGTACAAGAAAGTACCGGGAATAAAATCCCAGGCCTTGCTGGTCTAGAGGAACTGGTTCGATGGCATTGAGAAGGAGGAGGGATTGAACCTCCTGACCGAGAAGGAGGGACTGAGCCTTGTTGGAAGCAGACTCTTTTGGTAGACTTAACGGTGGAGGAGTCTGAAAGTTCAGGGCATATCCGTGAGCGATGATAGCAAGTACCCACTGGTCGGAGGTAATTGCTTCCCATCGAGACAGAAAAACCTGTAGTCGACCTCCTATGGGCTGAGGTAGAAGGCATGAGGGAGGAAGACTGGCAATGTTCTCGAGAAGAGAGTCAAAAGGGCTGTGTAGACTTGGGTTGAACAGCCGGTTTTACAGCAGGCTGTTGTTGTTGACGAGCCTGTTGCTGCTGTTGACGCTGCCTGCGAGGTTGAGGAGGATGAGTCTGAGCCGGGCGAGCAGAAAACCTTCTTGGATAAGAAGGTTGTTGCCTGAATGGACGAGGAGGAGGAGGTTTCTTCTTGTTTTTCAACAAGGTGTCCCACCTAGTCTCATGCGCGGAGAGCTTTTGTGTGGCGGTATCCATGGACTCCCCAAACAGCTCATCCCCCAGGCAAGGCGCATTGGCCAGTCGGTCCTGATGGTTTACATCCAGTTCTGAGACCCGTAGCCATGCCAACCTTCTCATTGCTACAGAAATAGCAGTGGCCCGTGACGTCAGTTCAAAAGTATCATAAATGGAACGGACCATAAACTTCCTGAGTTGCAAAAGACTAGAAGTACATTGCTGAAAAGCAGGAAGCTTACGGTCCGGAATGTACTTCTGAAAAGAGGTCACCTGTTGAATGAGATGCTTCAGGTAAAACGAGAAGTGGAATGCGTAATTACCTGAACGGTTGGCCAGCATGGCGTTTTGGTAAAGGCGCTTTCCAAATTTATCCATGGCCTTTCCCTCTCTGCCAGGAGGGACAGAGGCGTAAACACTGGCACCTACAGACTTCTTCAGGGTTGATTCCACCAACAAGGATTCATGGGGAAGTTGTTGCTTGTCGAATCCTGGGATTGGAATGACTTTATAAAGAGATTCCAATTTTCTTGGGGCTCCCGGGATGGTTAAGGGAGTTTCCAAGTTCTTATAGAAAGTTTCCCTCAAGATATCATGGAGGGGCAACTTTAAGAACTCCTTAGGAGGATGATCAAAGTCCAAGGCATCTAAGAATGCCTTGGATTTTTTAGAATCAGACTCCAAAGGAATTGAAAGGGTGTCTGACATTTCCCTTAAAAATTTGGTAAATGAGGAGTGCTCTGGCTTAGTAGCAGGGTCTTGCACCGATAGATCCTCCTCTTCAGATGAATAATCTTCCTCGGTACCGAGGTGATCATCCGAGTCATCCCACAAGTCAGGGTCCCGTACCGATTGGAGACGGCCCTGAGAAAGTGGAGTCGAGGTGCCAACATGTTTAGTCTTGCGTACCGATTTCCCCGAACGATTGGAGACGGTACCAGGGGAGTGTAGAACGGTACGGGGTTCAGAGAACGGTACCGGTTCAGAAGTGTCCGGAGCAGAACATCGTTTCGGTTCCGCTGATAGAATAGGCATGGACATGGATTTGTGCGGTGCCGACAAAGTCGATGTCAATAAAAGGGGTTGATCGACGGTCGGCACCGAAGGCTCATTGGGTACCGACACTGGAGGATTCGGTGTCAACAGAGCCGGGAGCAATTGTTGTAGTTGCTGCTTAAGTTGGGCCTGGAGGATAGAGGCAATGCGCTCATCCAACGTAGGTCCCGATTGCACCGGTACCGGTCTTTTCTTGCTCGGTACCTTCGGTGCCGCTCGACGCTCGGGTGAAGTCGATGCCGATGACGAGGCAGTGACTTCAATGGGAGCGGAGCGTTTACGGGGCCGGCGCTCAGTCTGCAGGACTTGGCTCACTGCATGCTCGACTGGTGGCCCTAGGACAGTAGGGGAAGGCTTCTTAGCCGGCTTACCTACAGGGATCGACGTCGGCGACGTATCTGTCGGTGCCGAGACAGTCGGTGTCGATTTGGAGGAAGTTGCCGATGTCGATACTGGTGCAACTTCCATGTCGGTGCCGAACAGAATTCGTTGCTGAATCTGTCGGTTTTTTAAAGTTCTTTTTTTGTAAAGAACTACAGCGGGTGCAGGTGTCAGCCCTATGGTCCGGACCCAGACACTGAAGGCACCACTTGTGTGGGTCGGAGAGGGATATAGGGCGCGCACACCGCTGACACTTTTTGAAACCCGGTGATGGGGGCATGAAGGGAAAAACCGCTGTAGCAAAATCGAAGCCGGAGGCTTCGATGGTGCCAACAGGCCCCGCCGGGGTAGTCAATAAAAAAAGAAAAAAATAAAACAATTTTTTTTTTTTTTTTTTCACAAACGTTAAAAGAACAAGAAAGAAATAAAATGAAGAGAAAAATACGCGCGAGCGGGAAGGCAAGTGAACAGTTTAGAAAAAAACTTCCAACAGCCGTTGGAAACACGCGTCTTCTTAGCTCCGCGGAATTAAGAAAACTGGGGACCGCGCGCCTCTGTCGGGCGGGAAGGCACTCGCGCACGCGCGGTGCGGCCTAGCTAGAACTTTCTAAAGTTCTTAGAGTGCAATCACTCTAAAATTGTCCGTACCGGGGCTCCGTCGGTGCCGTCACCCATCAGTCAAGAATATGCTGCCTGCTTGTCCTGGGATAAAGCATTTTCAGACTGAAACATCAACCTGTTTTGTCATTGACAAATTCCTGTCTAAGTAAACAGTCAGTATCTTAATAGTTCGAACAATAGGAAGTCTGTATTTTAATGGTTTATTTCACAAAAAATGTGGTTCTGTCAGTCCATGAAGCCACTTTACTTTACATTTCTCTAGAATAGGACTAGAACAGCATAATTTTATTTTACTTTTTTATATTTCTGACCTGAATCTATTATTGCAGTACTCCTTCTTTGCCTGAGAAAAATACAACTAGATACTTCTTCTTCTTCTTCAGAGATGATGAAAGACTGAAAGGTAAGAAAATGAATATTTTTCCTCTCTTCCTGGACAGCAAAAAGTATCAAGACTTCTACTTGGCACCTTTTTTAATGAAATCATCTTCCACACTACATTTGTGTGGAAGAAAATCTTAAATTTAAAACTTTACTGAAAACTTTTCTATTTGAACATGTCTTTAATGTAGATGTACGTCAGCGGTTGCCAAACATTTCTATACCCCCCCCCCCCCACCCCTAGGAAATGTTTGATTAATGTTTGCACCCCCTACAAAAGTAATATCACAACCAGCTAAAGGCACCCTGGCAGCTGGCTGAGTGGTGCCTCGTCACTAAGGGACGCAAACCACGCTGTTGCACTCCCCCTGAAATTCCATTTCGCACCCCAGGTTGGGAACCCCTGAAGTATGTGATGTGAATGGTAATCAGTGATTAGAATGGGCTGACCTTGCATGAATCTTGGGAGTATGTTTTTAGGTCTTTTGATTTTAATACTGTAGTTTTTTTTTATATTTAATGTTTATTGTTTTTCCACTGATATGCACTATGACAGAACAGATACTTTGAAAAATAGCAACCTTCAATACAACTGACAATGTAAAGCTATCTGCGTTGATTCTTCTCAGAAGCTTTAATGTAGCAAGTAACATTTGAAACTGAACAACTGTAGTATTTCATATGTAAACTTCTTCAAACTTATCAAGTAAAGCGGTATATTAAACTTTTAATAAACATGAACGTTCAACTTCAGACAAAATGTGTTTCTGGCTAGAGGATGAGAATTTACAACTCTTGTACAAGCAGGAAAAATATGATATTCTCGTGTACTTGCTGTTTGTAGTGGGTCCCAAACTCTTTTATCGTTCATCAAACCTTGATGATGAGAGAGAAGCGTGGGAAAAGAGATCTGCACTGTTGCTGGAGGTGAGTGATATTAAAATTCTTTTGTTGGTCAGCAACTAGAAACAGACTAGTTAGTTTTTATTTAATATGGGCATGAGCCCTGTCTTTTCTTTTTTTAGTTCAATCTGTTTATTAAGTATTTGAGCCCTGCCTTTTCTATTGCTTTAAATATGATAGTGCCTTTACTGATGGACTTCATTTTCAGAGTAGCTCGAATGGCCATTAAACATAACAGGTTGCAACTTATTCATGAAGGCCCCGATTCTGTAAAGTGCATCCCAATTGTAGGCAGCTTTAGGCGTCCTACAGCTGTCTAATCAGCCAATCGGGAGGCAAGTTTTCTTAAAAAAAAAAAAATGCTCCCCAGGCAGGCCTATATTGAAGGTGCCTCCGGGAGCCTAGGGAGGCCCGCAAGGCCGCCTAAGCTCGCCTAAAGCTATGTAGTAGCCTTAGGCGAACCTAGGCGGCCCTACACATCTCCCTAGTAGAGTGGGAGACGCTTACAATATAAGCCAGCAAAATGCTGGCCTACATGGTAAGTAGACACGGCTGCTATATTTAAAGACTTTTCCTCTCTCTGTTATGTCCTAGTTCACGTTTTCTGTCTAACATCAGCTCTGGCAGGATACACATTTCAAATCTGACATATTGTATCACAAAACAGAAAATAAAATAAATTTTTTTTACCTTTTGTTGTCTGGTCATTAACATAATATAGATTCTTATATACTGCAACAACCTCACGGTTCTGTGCAGTTTACAGATCAAGAAATGCTAACAATATAGTAGATCACAGTGAATCAATCATGATATTTACCAAAGAGATATGTTTTCAACATTTTTCTGAAAGCTGAATAGGAGGTAAAAAATTATATATAAGTAACAATTTGTTTTTCCCACAAAGCCGCCCGATATGCCAACATTTTACCATGGAATCGTTTGTAGACACAACCCTTTACTGATGGAAAATTAAAGAGGCATACTATACGCAGATGTTTCCTGTTTACAATGCCAAAGTGCTGAGGTTCTTCAGTGCAGGGATTACCAGGCCGGGGACTGGATGCTCTGGTGCAGGCTTGGCTGACGGTTGGCCTACTGTATGTCTTTCCGTTGTGGCCACGGGTAGGCAGAGTTCTTCACATTGCTCTATATGCAAGCCATGTGATTCTGGTGGCTCTGGACTGGCCCAGACGCCCGTGGTACGCAGAGCTGGTTTGTCTTCTCTTGGCAGATCATCTACCTCTGCCCCTCTCACCTGATCTTCCGACTCAGGGTCCCCTTCCCATGTTTTATCCTGGTACCTTTTGTGTTATGGCTTGGTTCTTGAAAGGGAACACCTAAGTAAGAAAGGTTATCCAGACAAAGTGATCTCCACTCCCTTGGGTTCTCTGAGACTGTCCACCTCTCGGGCTTATGTGTGCATTTGGCGTCTTTTTGAGGACTGGTGTTCCATGTGGGATGCGATTCCCCTTCGTGCATCTTTGCTTCACATTTTGGAGTTTTTGCAGGATGGCCTTGAGCAGGCCAGATTGCGGCTTTGTTGTCCTTTCATGGCCTGTTGCATGGTCGGTGTTTGGCCTCTTCTCCAGCTGTGATTCGCTTCTTGAGAGTGGTAAAATTGCTCCGGCTGCCAGTTCATCCTTTGGTTCAAGCCTGGGATCTCAATCTGGTTATTTCCATTCTCGTTCTTTCTAACATAGTAACATAATAGATGATGGCAGATAAAGACCCGAATGGTCCATCCAGCCTGCCCAACCTGATTCAATTTAATTTTTTTTTTTTTTTCTTCTTAGCTATTTCTGGGCAAGAAACCAAAGTTCCACCTGGTACTGTACTTCCAACTGCTGAAGTCTCTGTCTACTCTGTTACAAATTTTGGTTCTCCTTTCAAGCCTCTCGGCTCCTGCATGTTGCAGGACTTTACTCTTAAGGCGGTGTTCCTGATGGCCATTACGTCCGCGAGACACGTTTCCAAACTGCAGGCATTTTCATGTAGGCCTCCCTTCCTGGAGTTTTCTAGGGAGTGGGTCATGCTGTGGCCAGTTCCCTCCTTTCTGCCGAAAGTGATTTCATCTTTTCATGTCAACCAGTCCGTTGTCCTTCTGGTCTTAGGCAGTCAGGAGGGCTCTTTGGAGAAGAGAAAGTTGCACAAATTGGATGTCCATAGGGTCCTTCACGCTTATGTTCAGCAGACCCAGAACTTCCCTCAGTTGGATCGTCTGTTTGTCCTTTTAACGGGTAAGAGGGGCGGTGCTTCCAAGACTACAATTGCTTGTTGGATCAAGGCGGCTATCGCGTTGGCATACCTTCTTCAAAATAAGCCTGTTCCGGATTTTCTCACAGCTCATTCCACTCAGGGGCAAGCAGCTTCTTGGGCTGAGTCTTCTCTTGTGCCTCCGGTGGATATCAATAAAGCTGCGGTTTGCTCTTCTCTTCATTCTTTTGCTCTTCTCTTCATTCAGACTACTGTGTGGACGTTCAGGTACATTGAGACATGGTTTTTGGTGAGTGTGTTCTTGTGGCGGCCCTTTGGGGGTCCCACCCTTGATGGGTACTGCTTTGGTACATCCCAGCCATTCTGTGCCGGTCTGAAGGGATGCTAAAGAAGAAGAAATTAGATTCTTACCTGCTAATTTTCTTTCTGTAAGTCCCTCCAGACCTGCACAGACCCTGCCCTGTCGTGTTATTCAGTGTTTTTTTCACAAAGAATACATTTTTTTGTCTTGGTCGTTGGGGAGTATACTAAGAGCAGCTGCGTTTGATTCAGCTGGTGAACTGTGGGGACGTTTTGGGAAGGTTCTTGTTCTAATTGGATCAACAGTGTTTTCCTGGTTCATTCCAGACATGTCTTCTCCATGTGAGCGTGGAGTTGGTCTGTTTTGTGTGTTTTCAGCCTACTTAGTTTCTGCTTGGCTATTCGTTAGACTGATTGTAGATGGGACTGCACAATCTACTTGTACTATTATGTCTCTGTCTCCACCTGCTTGCAGAGGAGCATAAACCATCCGTTCTGTACCAGTCTGGAGGGACTAAAAGAAAGAAAATTAGCAGGGAACATAAGAACATAAGCAGTGCCTCCGCCGGGTCAGACCATAGGTCCATCCTGCCCAGCAGTCCGCTCCCGCGGCGGCCCAAACAGGTCACGACCTGTCTGAATCACCAGAAGGGGCTCCCTTGCCACCTTGGTTTCTCATTGAAGTCCTATCTTCCCATCGAAGTCCTAACCCTCTGGTCTTGCACATGCACGACCTGATTGGGTTTCTATACTTATTACCTGGTTAGCTTTCTATACTTGTGTTACATCCCAGCACCTCTCTCAGTATCCCACGATCCCTTTATCCCTCAGAAATCCATCCAATCCCTGTTTGAATCCCTGTACCGTACTCTGCCTGATCACTTCCTCCGGTAGCGCATTCCAAGTGTCCACGACCCTTTGGGTGAAAAAAAAACTTCCTTGCATTTTTTTTTAACCTGTCTCCCTTCAGTTTCTCCGAATGCCCCCTCGTACCTGTTGTCCCCTTCAGCCTGAAGAATCTGTCCCTATCCACCCTCTCTATGCCCCTCATGATCTTGAAGGTCTCTATCATATCTCCCCTGAGCCTCCTTTTTTCCAGAGAGAAGAGCCCCAGCCTATCCAACCTCTCGGCGTATGGGCAGTGTTCCAGCCCTCTTACCAGTTTCGTTGCTCTCCTTTGGACTCTCTCAAGTACTGCCATGTCCTTCTTGAGGTACGGCGACCAATATTGAACGCAGTATTCCAGATGTGGACGCACCATCGCTCGATACAATGGCATGATGACTTCCCGCGTCCTGGTTGTTATGCCCTTCTTTATGATGCCCAGCATCTTGTTGGCTTTTTTCGAGGCTGCTGCGCACTGTGCAGATGGCTTCAGTGATGCATCCACCAGCACACCCAAGTCTCTCTCAAGACTGCTGTCTCCCAACCTAATTTCTTCTCTTGTTACTTCAGGATTGATTTCTGAGAATTCAATTTGGTTTTTCATAAATATATAGAATAAATCAACCACATATTACCACAGATTTGATTATATAGCATCTCTGTTTTGTTTTGTTTTGTTTGTTTGGAAACTTAAAATTGCTTAACTAATGATACCCACTAATACATCATTTTATTTTTTTTTTCCTAAGGAATGTCGGAAGAGACATAAGGATGCAAAAAGAAAAGTGAAAGCCAAACAATAATGGGAGCTATCTTCAAATTGATAGGTTCTGAGAAAATTGTTATTTATTTTCTTTAAATATAGCGTTCAAGTGTGTCTAGCCATGAACTAATGAACATTCAGAGATTTCAGAAATTGAGCATCAGGGTAAATGTTTGATTATACCCATGACTTCTTTTTATATTTGCAACAAATCAGTTTGTACCTCTACAGGCTTATGTTCAGTAATTGAGAATTGTCAACTTATTTTCTAGTGATTCAACCAATAAGGCAATTCCTCCTCATCTAGCCTGGTAGTTTCCAGAGCTGAAATCTGGCACCATGAGCCTCCATTCAGTAACTCTTCATAGACTTGTCCTGAAATTTAATGCTTCTCCCCACCCACTAAGTCTACAGTAGTTCTTAAGGTAACAATTAATTGTCAGAGAGTGTAAAGTAGGCCACCTTCTAGAACCATTGAGTCACAGGCCCTAAATCAAGCCATTGGGTGTCACTATTGCTTAATGACTAGGACTTCTCTCTCTCTTCTCCCCTCCCCCCCCCCTCGCTTCTCACCAAATTTTGAGTACGATCTCTGCAGCATCACCTAGTTATCCAAGACATCATAAGAGATACCGCTGCTGGGTCAGACCAGTGGTCCATCGCGCCCAGCAGTCTGCTCACGAGGCGGCCCTTTTGGTTAAAGACCAGTGCCCTAACTGAGACTAGCCTTACCAGCGTACGACCTTGTTCAGTATGAACTTGTCTAACTTTGTCTCTTGTATAAATTCCTGCTGTTTTTTATAAGATCCTTTGTGTAAATATAAGTTTCAAGTTTATTAAAATTTTGATAAAACGCCAATCATGAATTCTAAGTGTTTTACAGTAGCAGAAAGGGAAATAGAAACTAGAGACTAATAAAACACAAGCATTTGAATATTGGTTAATCAAGTATAGGCTCCTGAGGCAGGCCGCAGAGGCCGAAACACGTGTATATCAAGCCATCGCATAAGATTTTGTGATTTGTGGAATAAAATTGCACACCAACATTATTTCTGACCTCCACTGTGTTTGTCGGTTACAGATATATAGAAGACATCTGTTGTCTTTGCCTTAGCAGCTCCACATTGCAACAGTAAGATCTCAGTAGTTAAACTATTGTTGGCAAGAAGATACAGGATTACCTAGGAAAGACCGAGATACAACTGGTTTAAAATGATTTTTTACAAGTTAAAAGAGTGCACACTTCCAGTTTCTGTTGACTATAAAATTGATTATTTAAAGTTGTTAAATCCCAAGAGGATTGTGAAAAATTGCAAGAGGACTTTGAGAGACTGGGCATCAAAATGGCAGATGACATTTAATGTAAGCAAGTGCAAAGTGATATACATGTGGGAAAGAGGAACCCAAACTATAACTATGTGATGCTGGGTTCTGTGTTAGGAGTCACTGCCCAGGAAAATGATCTAAGTGTCATTGTTGAGAATACGCTGAAACCCTCGACTCAATGTGCGACGGCTGCTAAGAAAGCAAATAGAACATTAGGAATTATCAAGAAAGGAATGAAAAACAAAGATGAAAATGTTATAATGCCTTTGTATCGCTCTATGGTACAGCTGCACTTCGAATACTGTGTGCAGTTCTGGTCACTGTATCTCAAAAAAGATATAGCAGAATTAGAAAAGGTACAGAGAAGGGCGACAAAAATGATAAAAGGGGTGGGACGACTTCCCTATGAGGAAAGACTAAAGTGGCTAGGGCTCTTCAGCTTGAAGAAGAAGGCACAGGGGTGATATGATAGGGGTCTGTAAAATAATGAGTGGAAAGGGTAGATATTAATCGCTTGTTCACTGTTTCCAAAAATACTAGGACTAGGGGGACATGCGATGAAGCTACTAAGTAGTAGATTTAAAACAAACTGGAGAAAATATTTCTTCACACAACATGTAATTAAACTCAAATTCATTGCCAGAAAATGTGGTGAAATAAGTTAGCTTAGCGGACTTAAAAAAGGTTTGGATAATTTCTTAAAAGAGAAGTTGATAGGCCATTATTGATATGGCTTGGGGAAATCCACTGCTTATTCCTAGGATAAGCAGCATAGAATCTGTTTTGCTACTTGGGATCTAGCTAGGTACTCGGGACCTAGATGGGCCACTGTTGGAAACAGGATACTGGGATTGATGGACCTTCAGTCTGTTCCAGTATGGCAATTCTTATGTTCTTACGTTTAATGCCTCATGTTAGCACATAGAGTGCCTTGAAATTGAATAATCTTGAATCTGGGAGTGTGCTGTTGTTCATTGTTCCCCAGCCAGAAGAAAAAGCTCATGATTTCTGATTTTTCCATTTGATTACTGATTTTATGTTGTGTAAAGAATTTCTATCAGATTAATTTTTCATTTAAATTACTTTTTACCCAAGCTGAGGTGACACAGTGCAATAATTTATGTATGGATTGGCACGCATTTGGGTTTATATGTGGATCTGACCTGCGTTCTATTATATAAAGTACTAAATTTTGCAGCATACAACTCAAGAGGGTGGGGGGTGTTCTGTCCCACTGAATCTAATAATGGCATTTCCCTCGAGATCAAAATTATAGAAGTCTTAAAGAATGCATAATCTCTAGGAATTCAAGATTGATTTGCTTATTTACTTAAAAAATTTCTATTCCACTAGGCCGCTTACAGTTTTCACATACATAATTTGAGAATGACATAAATAAAATGTACAAAATTCTACATCTAGGAAATGTATTCTTTTATTGTGGAGACAGGCTGAAGTACCCAGTTACCATGTGGAGAAATGAGGTGTTTCTTTTGTTAAAACATGAATATCTGGATGTTAATCATGGGGGTCCTGGGTGTTGGAGGAGATTTCGGGCTATTTGGGTGCCTGTTTGGGACAATTTATCTCATAGAGCCCGAAGTGCTCTCCTGAACTTTTGACACTGGAGGGATGGGGGTGGATCGGGAGAGGGTGGGGGTAGGTGTGGTCTTTATGGTCTGCGCGAAGTACAACGCGTTAGACTTTCTTATCACTTGTTTTCTACTTGGGCTCTGTTTCTGAATGTTGTGATTGTTTTGTGTTCAATACTTTCTAAATAAAAAATATTTTAAAAAAAATAAAAACATCAAACCTCATTTCAAGATTTACCCCCTCCTTTACTAACGCGTAGTGCAGGTTTTAGCGCTGGCAGCAGCGGTAATAATAATTTTATTCTTCTACCGCCAAAGCCGTAGTAGTTGAGGCAGTTTACAATAAAGAAGAGCTGGACAATCAGCGAATATAGGTACAATGTAAAGTCATCAACATACAGGTGGGCAGGATGCAGGATGTAAAGAAAAATTGGGGAACAATTCGGTTTGTGTTGGAGAGATAAGGCTTAAGAGGTCTTAGGTTACAATCGGTTAAGCAAGTTTGTTTTTACTAATTTTCTGAAATTTAGGTAGGATGAAGAGTGTGTGATAATATTCCTGTGAGCGTCAGAGTAGTTACTGCTGCTGCCAGCGCTAAAACCCACGCTACGCATTAGTAAAGGAGGGGTTAGTCTTTGTAGGAATCTACTGACATCTCCTTATTTATGAAATGCTACCAATGCTCCTTATTTATGACACAGTAAGCTCACAGTCTCATATAGTAACATAGTAAATGACAGCAGATAAAGACCTGAAAGGCTCATCCAGTCTGCCCATTAGTTATACCCATTAAAAATACATGATTAAATTTACTTGACTCTTCTTCAATATTTCTGGGTCACAGACTGTAAAGTCCACCTGGTATTGTCCTAGGTTCCAAATGCTGAAGTTGCCGTCCAAGCTCACTCCAGGCTATCCAACCATCCTGTTTGCAGGATATCTACCATAAAGTCTGGCCAGTAACATCCTCATGTTCCAAGTTAATGGAGTTCCCATTGATGCCCTCCCCAGCCAAATCATCATATATGGGACATAGACCATGTAAGTCTGTCCAGTACTGGCCTTAGTTCTTTAATTTACATTCTTCATTTTCTAATTAGAGATCTAATTAGAGTGGTGTGTGGATAGAAGTTAACTTATTAGATCAAGATAATTCCAAACCTGTATGGAGGTTTGATAATACTTTGCTTGCTGATTCTAAATTTTGCACTGAATTTCAGATAAAAATGAATGAATATTTCAGACTTAATGACCTAGAGGAAATGTCGATTGGAATATTATGGGATGCTTTCAAAGCAACTATGAGAGGACAAATTATATCATATTCTGCGTATAAAAAGAAACAGATAAGAAAGCAATTTGCAAATTTGGAAAAAGAAATTAAAAATTTGGAATTAAAATTGGTTAATAAATGGGAACAAGAGACATTTCAATTATTGTTAAAAAAAAAATGTGAATATAATGAAATTTCCTCTGGATTAGTAAGGAAAGATATTTTTGCTCAGCAAACGATGTATTATGGTAGTGCAAATAAGGCTGGAAGATTATTGGCAAATTATTTAAAAGCAAAGAAAAGAAAGGAGAAAATAAGCATAATTAAGGATGAATTAGGACATTCTCATTCTCAAATTGGAAATATATTAAAACAATTTTTAAAATATTATAAGTCACTGTATTCTTCTGAGTCTTATTTAGATAAAGAGAAAGATGGGTTGGATTTTTTGAGTTTAGTTAAAGGACCTAAGGTTCCTGATCATATAAAAGGAAGTTTAGATAAACCTATATCACTAAAAGAGTTACAAATGGCATTGAAATCCCTTAGAGTTGGGACCGCTCCAGGTGGAGATGGATTTACAGTGGAGTTTTATAAAGAATTTCAAATTTCCCTTTTACCATATTTATTAAAACTATATCAGGACCAACTGAATAAAGGTTGTATATCAGGCACTATGGCAGAATCTTTAACTATTGTTTTGCCAAAGCCAAATAAAGATCCAACATTGGTGTCAAATTACAGGCCTATATCTTTAATAAATGTAGATGGTAAAATATTAGCTAAGATTTTAGCATTAAGATTGGCTAAAGCTCTTCCGCATATAATAGGAATAAATCAAACTGGATTTGTTGCTCAAAGACACTCTTCAAATAATACTAGACTGGCATTTCAGATGTATTATTTAACAAGACAAATTAATGATCCGGCTTTTTCAGTATCACTAGATGCTGAGAAGGCTTTTGATCGTGTAGAATGGAATTTCATGTATCAAGCTATGGAATGGTTTGGTATTGGATCCGGATTTATACAAATGATTCAAGCACTGTATAGCTCCCCAACTGCTCGTTTATACATAAATAATAATTTTTCAGATGCTTTTAAATTGCAGAGGGGAGTTAGACAGGGTTGTCCATTATCTCCTTTGCTCTTTGATATAGTTCTTGAACCCTTGTTGTTAGCTATTCAACAGGCAAAGGACATAGAGGGTATTCCATGTGCTGGAGTGGAATATAAAGTATCCGCTTATGCAGATGATATATTGCTTCATTTGAGGAATCCGGAAACAACAATTCCATGTCTACTGGAGATAATAGATACATTTGGAAAATTCTCAGGATACAAAATAAATTGGAATAAATCAGAAATTTTACCTTTAAATGTGCATTGTACAAAAGGTATACTTGATTCTTTCCCTTTTATTTGGAAAGAGGATGGTATAAAATACTTAGGTATTTGGTTGAATAAAACACTTGAAGAGACAATGAGAATAAACAAAAAATTTTTATTACAAAAAGTAACAGAGTTATGTGAGCAATGGAATCCTTTACATTTGTCATGGTGGGGAAGAGTTCAAACTGTTAAAATGATGATTTTGCCTGTAGTTTGCTATCAATTGGGAATGATACCAGTGTTTTTTCAGGGGTCTTTTTATAAAAAATTAAATAGTATTCTGGTTAAATTTATTTGGCTGGGTAAAATTGCAAGAGTGGCTCTAGTGTCTTTGCAAAGACCAATTGAGGAGGGTGGGGTAAATTTTCCCAATTTTTATAGGTATCATCAGGCCTATATCATGCGCCAAGGTATGTATTGGGTCCTCCCAGAGCTTTTGGAACAATTACCAGAGTGGTTAAGGGTGGAGAGATCACTTATTTTTCCACTTAGGCTTGATCTTCTGCTTGGTATAAAAGTGCCTAGAATACGTAAAGACAATAGAGTATTAAAGGATACTTGGAAAACATTAAGATTTGTAGATAAATTAACTAGTGATTCTATTTTAAAATCGAAACAGCAGACTATTTGGGTAAACTCCAAGATACAAATAGGCGGGTTTAAGATTGTCTGGAAGGATTGGATTAAAGCAGGTATAAGATCCTTAACGGAAGTAATTGATAATGGTAAGCTGCTTGATTTTTCACAATTGCAACATAAATATGGTCTGAATAAAAAACAAAGTTATAAGTGGTTGCAATTGAAGCAGGCTATTCAGGTGGGGTTCCCTGAATGGAAATCTTTAAATGATCATTACAGCTTAGAATTCTTATGTTTCCAGGCAGATTTTCTGGGACACCAGGCCGCAAAGTGGTATAAAATGATATCTAATTATTTGAATAAGAAACCAAAAAATGGATTAAGAGATATTTGGAGCATTGAGATTAAGCATCAAATTAATGCATCTCAATGGCCACGTATTTGGTCTTGGAGAATTAAAGGTACGATGTCGGCATCTATTAGGCAAACATGGTTCTTTTTGTTGCATAGAGCATTCTGGACCCCTACTAGATTACAAAAATTAGATTGCTCTAAGTCTAATAGATGCTGGCATTGTAAAATTGAAATTGGAACTTTAGACCATCTTTTATTTTATTGTCCATGTATTCAGGCATTTTGGATATCAATATGGGATCAAGTTAATATATTGATGGAAAATCATGTAGCATTATCCTACGACACAGTGATTTTTGGAATGTGTATGAGGGCCAAAAGTCAAATATCTGCAGCAAACAACAAATTATTGATGATTCTTACTGGAGTGGGAATTCAACAAATAACGACTAATTGGAAAGACTGTTCTAGATTGAATTGTAGTTTTTGGTGGAACTCAGTTTGTCATTTATATAAGATGGAAAGATTTCTTGCCGTACAGAGGGGATATTTTAAAAGGTTTAAGGAGGTGTGGAGGCCATTAATTGAATATTGTAATGATTAAGGGTTATTCTTTTTCCTTAGGGGATAATTTGTAAAAATGGGGGGGAGAGAGAGTCTAAATATGTATATGTTTGAATAAAATATTTTGTTGATAGGGGAGGGGATGGGAGGTGGGTGGAGGGAATTAAAACATGTGTAATAATATTGCTTAAGAATGTCAAGTGAGTGATGTGAATTACTTGTAATAATATTGTACACTTGTTGAAAGAAATAAAAAGGAATAAAGATGAAAAAAAAAAAAAAAAGAGATCCTCTATGTTTATCCCAGGCTTTTTTGAATTCCATCACCGTTTTCCTCTCCTTGGGAGGGCATTCCAGGCATCTACCACCTTCTCCATGAAAAAGAATTTCCTAACATTGCTCCTGGGTCTTTCTCCCCACAACCTCAAATTATGCCCTATAGTTTTACCATTTTCTCTTCTCTGGAAAGATTTGGTTCTATATTAATACCTTTCAAGTATTTAAACGTCTGTATCATATCTCCCCTGTGCCTCCTCTCCTCCAGAGTATACATATTTAGGTCTTCCAATCTCTTCTCATACTTCTTTTGGTTCAAACCCCTTACCATTTTCATCGCCTTCCTCTGGACCGCTTCTAGTCTGTTTATATCCTTCACCAGATACGGCCTCCAAAACACAATGCTCGCAAGTGCAGCCTCACCAACAGCCCATACAGGGACATCAACACCTCCCTTCTTCTGCTGGTTAATCCTCTTTTCATACAGCCTAGCATCCTTCTGGCTACAGCCACCGCCTTTTCACACCGTTTAGATGCCTTTGGATCCTCTCTGTTAACTTGTTTACAGAGACCGTGTCCCAGTCTTTTGGCTTCTTTGGCACCAGTGTGAATGTGAAGTGATCTTGGACTTCTTCAATTCACATCTCCTTGCTCTAGTGTTTTGAGATAGGGATAATGGATAGCGCTGCATTTCGATTAATCTTACGATTAAAATTTTAAGTATATGCTATTTATTTTCACCCCCCTCATGGGAAGGATGCGGGCATTGGGCAGGTCTTTGACATTCCCAGAAATTAAGTGTAATGTTATAAAATAGGTCATTTAGGTGCCCAACTGCCAGTAGTTGCACACCAGCACTTACAGAAGATTCCAGCAGGCATAAGTGTGTCTCCCAAAATTAAACACAAGATCCACGCTAGGCAACTAGTCTGTAAAGGGCACGCCACACAGAATATTAGTGTAGTACAGATCTTCCTGACACTTAACTTTGTTTACCATTTATAGAATTCCCCATCCCAGAAAGCTTTTGTACAAATTGTAAATAGCTAAAAATACGTTTGAAAATTGGATAGTAATCTTTACAGAAACAACATGGAATCTTCCTGCGCTTTAGATACATGACAAAATGAAATACAGGTACAAGATTCTTTACCCCAAATTCCAAAAACCAAAATTTAATGCAAACTGGAAGTAGTCAATTTCCCTGAAGTGACACACGATGAGACCAATGCAGGTCTGTGTGTTTCTCCTGTTCTCTATGCAATTCAAGCCAGAGGGCTGGAAAAATGGCAGTAGCAATTATCTGTTGAGAGATTTTTGATGCACCTTACTCTCTTGTGTTCTTTAAATGTGATAAGCAGAAAATCAATTTAACACATGCTGACCTACAAATTAATACATAAAAAGTCAATTCATGCTTATTAAGGTCCGAGTTAAACTTTTAATAATCCGTGAAATCAACTGAAAAATGTCTGAAAATCAGGAAACACGGAGAAATATCCTAAAACAGAACATTTTTCTTTCTGTACATCACTATTGCCTGTTTGTTATATGGACAATACATTTGTTTTATAATGTGTAAGGAAAATTTGCAGTCATGTGCTAGTACTTAAGCCTCAGTTGCTGCATCTTCTGCTGTCAGCTGCAGATTTCATATAGTTGGTTTGCATTTCTTAAGAGCATAAGAGTTACCATACTGGGAGAACCTGAAGGTCCTGTTTTTATAAGCAAGCATGTATAATCACATTTGTTAGTACCATGTTTTTTAACAGAATAGGTACCTGAAACAAAATATTTGAGGCCACGCTAGCACCAAACCCTTGATCACAATTATATACCCTCATTATAATTATCGCCCCTCACCCCCTTTTACAAAGCTGCATTAGGCCTTTTTATTACCAGCCGCAGTGGTATTAAAAACATAAGAATTGCTGCTGCTGGGTCAGACCAGTGGTCCATTGTGCCCAGCAGTCCACTCCTGCGGCAGCCCTTAGGTCAAAGACCAGTGCCCTAACTGAGTCTAGCCTTTCCTGCGTACATTCTGGTTCAGCAAGAACTTGTCTAACTTTGTCTTGAATCCCTGGAGGATGTTTTCCCCTATAACAGCCTCCGGAAGAGCATTTCAGTTTTCCACCACTCTCTGGGTGAAGAATAACTTCCTTATCTTTGTACAGAATCTATCCCCTTTTAACTTTAGAGAGTGCCCTCTCGTTCTCTCTACCTTGGAGAGGGTGAACAACCTGGAGATTTATCTTATCTCCCCATTTTCTTTACTGTCTAAAATAGCACTTATTCTGCAGCATTACTGGGTGGAGAAATAGCCTAATTGATAGTGCAGTGGGATGAGAACCTATGGACCTAGATTAAATTTCTACTGCAACCCCTTGTGACCCTGGGCAAGTCACGTAACCTTCCATTGCCACAGGTACATAACTTAAATTGTGAGTGCACTAGGGTCAGAAAAAGTACCTGCACAAAAATATATGTGTTGTACCACAGAGAGGCAGCATATCAAATCCACTGATAAGAAGGCTCTGGCTTTTACTTTACCATCTCCCCTAGGATGGTATTCCACATCTCCTTTGCTTCTAATGTATTATTTTAATGTGCGTTTTATTTAACAGTTTAGTGAATTATATATTGTGCACAGTTGTCTCCTGCTTGCTTTGCATGTTCACCTATTTTGGTTCTGTTTATCTTGCTTTTGGAGTTCATAATAATGCTATGGAGGTTTACAGTACTCCATTTTTACTGAATGATATTTTATTTTAACAAGTATTAGGTGTCAGATGGCTTATTCATCTACCTGGCAGGAGCATTCAAACCCTGTTGCAATCATTATAAAGTGGTATGGCCTCTCCTGACAATCTGATTACCAGCTTGGATGTCCTACTTTCATCTTATTTTTAACACCACCCATAGATAATCCCCCTGGATTTAATACAGTATTGACTTTTCCCTCAAGGTCAAGATTATAAAAATCAGAAAGAATGTATAATCTTTAGGAATTCAACAGTGTAGTGCATTCAGGAAAAACATAACATGAGAAAGAATGCCATAGATGTAGTCTAAAAAGTGGAGAAAAGACCTGTGTCATGTTGGATTAAACGAGAAAACTCAATCCTCCGGACAAAACAACTTCAAAAATAATTTTGAAGATGCAGACACATCCTTGGTTTAGAAAAACTCCACTTTATATAATAATTCCTTACTAGAGTAAAAATCTTATTCAGAGACGTAGCATAATGGCTCTTAAAAGTTTCACCGCATATTAACCACATAACATCATTTCTCACAAAACTTAAAGCAAAGAAATAAACAAAAACTTATCTGCAGCAGGAACTTCTTCCAGAAGGTATGTAAGCAGGGTGCAGAAAGGAGGTAATAATAACGGGTCCGCATGTATCCAGGTACTATATTAAGCTTCGTCAGGGGAATATGCTGCAACAACAAAAAATCAAATAAAGTAAACTGCAAGTTCTGTTAATCTCCTGTCAGTTTTATGGTAAAGCTTTTTGTTGAACACAAAAATGAGAATAAAAACATTCACAATAAACAATACATAAAGAAGCATCTCTTATGTTCTTGTGAATCCAATGCACAATAACTTACTTTTTATGTACATCAGGGGTGTCCAACCTGTGGCCCGAGGCCGTGAAGTATTTTGTGTGGCCCCGGTCAAGGGCAATGCAGTGTTTTCCTCCGCTGCCCCTGGGTGTTTACCGTCTTGCCGGTTCCCTCCTCTGTCTTGTGTGGCCCCAGAAAATTTTTTTTCAGACAATGCAGCCCAGGGAAGCCAAAAGGTTAGACACCCCTGTTGTAGATGTATCTCCCCTATCCCCTCCTATGAGTCTTTCAGATTCCAAACGCTCATGAAAGGTCTTGTTCTTATAACCTCCCATAGTCTTTCCACCCTATGTACACCCTGAAACCTTTCCCTCTCTCCCACCCCTCAAACAATGAAAACCTCCAGTGGTGGCCAAGAAAAGAATAACTGGGATAACAAGAATCCAAATCATTAAGCCTCCTGTCAGTCTTTTAAACTTGCTGGCACTTATGGTTGCAGAAGATACAACCAACAGTTAAATTTTAAAACCTGGCATTAAATCCTCTTTGCTAACCTTTCTGCAGTGCTCCAGATCTGGTAAAAAAATAATAATAATTCTTGCATTGTCCACATAGCAAAAACAACTCTTCCCTTTTCTGCCTACTGCAAAATAGTTAATGACCTTTTTTAAACCCTGCTAAGCTCACTGCTTTCACCACATTCTCTGACAACGACTTCCAGAATTTGATTACACGCTGAGTGAAGAAATATTTTCTCCAGTTTGTTTTAAAACTACCAGTTAGTAGCTTTATTGCATGTCCTCTAGTCCTAGTATTTTGGGAGAGTAAACAAGCAATTCACATCTACCCATTCCACTTCACTCTTATCATATCTTCCCTAAGCCTTCTTTTCTTCAAGTTAAAGAGCCCTCTCTGCTTTAGCCTTTACACTTTCTAATCCGGCTATATCTTTTTTGAGATGTGGTGACCAGAATTGCACACAGTATTAGAGGTGCAGCCACAAAGTGGAGTGATACAAGGACATTATAACATTCTCATCTTTGCTTTCCATTCCTTTCCTGATAATTCCTAACATTCCATTTGCTTTCTTAGCTGCTGCTGTACACTGAGCAAAGCCTTTCAGTGTATCCTCAGTGATCACACCTAGATCCTTTTCCTGTGCGGTGACTCTGAAGGTGGAACCCTGCATCACATAGCTATAGTTCAGATTCCTTTTTCCCACATGCATCATTTTGCACTTGTTCACATTAAATGTCATAGCATTGGATGAATAGGGACTCAGAAAAGATAAATGCTGGACATAGAAAAAATGTCAAAAGAAGAGGAGACCTTGAAGAAAAGCAGAAGAGAGACACTAGGATCAAAGCAATGCCTAGACAATAAAGGCAGAAGAAAAGTATTTTTTTTTCCTGTATTAATTGTGTAATATGTCAGCTTTGGGAAATGTGCATCTTTCTCTCCCCTCAATCTCTACTACCTTGGGAGTAATATTTTGGGGGAGGGGGGAGATTTTGAGGCACACTGGTTCAAAGGACAAAAGATCGTAACAAAGAATATGTCCTCAGAAGGGAATTGATGATACCTAGTCCCAGAGAGCAGTGCTTGAAGTCACAGCATGAAAAGTATCAGACTTGTCAGGGATCCTTTTCCCTTTTTATATATACATGCTTTACCCTAGAGGTGGCGCCATATGGCAGTATTACATATTTACAGGGGAAAAAAGTGCCAATGTACAAGGAAAATCAACTCTAGTAAGGAAGCATAGCAAACGCAATCACTTAAAACAAACGTTTTAGAAATGCCCAATCTCTACCCCCATCCCCAAAAGAAATATATTTCTTTCGCTAAGGTTCTTTGTGCATGAGGCCAGTTGAGGGTTTTCTTAATTTTGATAGTAATATCAAGACAAGTGTTGTAACATTACAAAATGGTGGCTTCAGTAACAATTTTTGGCCAGGACTTCAGAACAGAGAAGACCATAATAATGTTCTCAGTCATTTCACACCTTCAGGAATTTTGAGAGGATATGCTAATCAGATGCGAGTCTGGGTTTGTTGTGGAGTTTCTTTCGGATACTTCAGTTTGATTTCCTTGTTATTCAGTGTTTCCAACAAATATACAAAAACAGAGGCAACGAGTTTGTAAGTTACTATACTTAAGATCAGTGACTAAAATCAGTTTTGTAATACAGAGGAGACATGTTTGTATTCACCCACGCCAGAGTATTTGAAACGCACATCTCAGCTGCAGTCAGACTTCAGTATAGTTTCACAGAGAGAGAAGACAAAACCTGCATTAAGCCTTAGAATTTTGTTTAAAAAAATGTGCATTGCTATTGAGAGGATAAGCTTTGAAGGGTAGTGAACATCACTTTCCAATCTGATGTGGACACACTAGTTAACCCAGGAGGATGCAAGGGGGTGGGTTAGAAAGAGGAGGTTTCAGTTTGTGGATAGGCTCAAGTTTCACAGTTGCATAATAGTGGGGGATGTTTCATTCAAACCAAGTCTGCATGAATTTCAGGCAGAGCAAATGCAAACAGAATATTCTCGGGAAACAAGCAGGCGCAATGCAGGTGAAGTACTAGACCAGTAGCCTTCATTAATGTTTAAGCTGGGGCCACTTTGAATTCTAATGAGCTGAAGGAGAGCCACCAAATATCTTCCCATGTTGAGCCATGGCATTGCTGGACCAGTGTGTGTCAATGACGTCCATCCTCACAACAAATCTTCAAACCTCTTTGGGGTATACCCTGAGTGTTTGTGAGCATTTCCAAATGCATTCTCTTTTGTCTATTCAGAAATGCCATATCCCTCAATCTATTTTTCCCTTTTTGTCCTGAGCCTGGGTTAGGGTTATCAGATGTCTGGATTTACCTGGACATGACCTCTTTTTAGAAGACCGTCCAAGTGTCCAGATGGGTTTTGAAAAGCATTGAGCTCAGGGCCATGTCTGAAGGGCCTCTGTGTATAAACGGATGTTACGCGATGACATCACCCACATGCACAGAGGCCCTCCAGACGCATCCCCAAAGACACGAGGTTTGTGTGGGGACAGAACATGTCCTCTTTTTTTGAAGAAAACATCTGGTAACCCTAGCTTGGGTAGAGAGGCAGAATAGCAGAAAAAAAAATGCAGAAAGACAGAGGGTTGCCAAAGAGGTTTCTGGGAACCACCATTGGTCCCCGGGCCTTGCATTGAAGAACACTGTCCTAGCTAGACTAACCCTGTGTGTTGGTACTCTCCCCTAGCGAGAGTAAGCTTCTGGCTTATTGGGCATGTGCAAGGACTCCTGCCTTCTGAGGCTCCTCTCCATGCCTTGCTAGGTTTTTCTTTTCTGAGCTGCTCCTAAATGGTCGCAGCTCTCCTCTCTCTCACACACATTACAAAAAAAAAAAAGAGATAATTTAAATTAACATTTTTAATGTAAAGCTCAAACAGAGCAGCCCTTTTTCCATCCAATCCTCAGAACATTTCTGAAAACCCCCCTGCAACAAGCCTACCCTCACAAGAAGACCAAATTGTAACAGTCCGATGGAGGCAGAAACTTTTCAAGCGACACAGGAAGACTTTCAGCCACAAATATTTGGGGCTTTGGGACCACAAAGCTTTGCTCCCATCAGCCATAAGCAGCAACCCAGCGTGCATCATGGTTCCTAGCTTCTTGTGGCATGGCTTTGCCGCCGTTACATATCACATCAGCCACTTTTTCCCCCTAGGGCTCTGTTTCTGCTCCACTGGGGGAGATGGATTGTTGCTCCCCAATCAGCTGACATGGGCAGAGCGACTAGGATAATCCTGCAGTAGGAAACACTCAGATGCCACCAAATAGCCACCCCTCCACCGCCAGCCAGCACATTGCTAGGGTTTCTCTCAGTCTGTTTCATTCTCAGGCCATCTACAGAGAGCAGGGAAGGCTCCTGTGGGCCCAGTTTTGGCCTTGCAGGCCTCTCCTTCCACTCACAGACTTCATCTAAAGATAAGCCTTCTAAAGGCCACAAATCCACCCATCCCCACTATCCTTGGGGCTCCTACTGTTATCCTGCCTGCTTCAAAATTCCTAGCATCTCAGGAACCAGCCAGTCATGGATCCTTCCCCATCGAAACAGCCACCTCCACTATCAATAATGCCTCAACTAGAACCAAAGCCTCTTTCGCAGCAGGATCCTCCTTTTCAGTCAGCTGCAGCATTTTTTTTACTTTACTCCAGCATTTCATGCAGGACAGTGCTGCACTCCTGCAGGCAACTTCTGTCCCCCTGCCACCCCCTCTCTCAGCGCCACCACTACCTTCATAGCCAGAGGACTCATCCCATCTTTCCCAATCAGGATCTTTCTACCTCCAGAACCTCTCCAAGATTCTGAATGGGGTCTATGCCACACTTTTTGTTCCTCTCCATCCCATCCAGTAGCGTCTCCAGAAGCTTGGTCTGATACCAGTGACCACACCACATCAGAATAAGAACTGCCTCTATCTCTTCATCTGACTATTCCTGCAGAGCATTCTGAAGAATATTTATATCCCAAATTCCTCCAGAAATTTTCCACCTTTCACAGCCTTAAGAAGGCTACTGGGTTTGTTGCTGTCTCCTCTGTACATCAAATTCTCCAGGATGTGCAACGCTCCTATTAGCAGAAATCTTATTATCCCAGGACAAGCAGGCAGGTATTCTCACTAGTGGGTGATGTCATCCGACAGAGCCCCGATACGGACATCTTGAAAGCATGTCTTGCTTGAAGAAACTTAGAAGTTTCGAGATGCCCGCACCACGCATGCGCCAGTGCCTTCCCGCCCGATGTACCGGGCGTGTCTCCTCAGTTCTTTTCTTTCCGCGGAGCTGAGAAGTTTGTCTTCATTCTGCGCTGACTGAATTTCAGTTTTTTGCCTTCTTTAACCCGCGTTTTTGTTTATTTCTTTACATTTATTTCACTTTTATTTTATTCAAAAAAAAAAAATAAAAAGTTCAAAATTATTTCTTCCGGCGGTTCGGCCGGGCCGGCCTCGTGGCTGCGGCCTACCGCCTTCGACCTTGCAGCGTCGATTTTCCGGCCTATGTCCCGACCAATCACCGGCTTTAAAAAGTGCAGCAAGTGCCAGTGTGCGATTTCGCTGACGGACCCGCATCGACGCTGCCTTCAGTGTCTTGGTCCAGAACACGTTCCGAAATCGTGCCGGCCTTGTTCCACGCTCACTGCGCGCTCGTTTAAGCGGCGCTGCTTGCTCTGGGAGTCGATGTTCAAGATGGAGACTGCCAAGGACGTCTCTGCTACTGCGGCTGTTGAGGTTTCGCCGGTGCATTTGAAACCTACATCTGCGACTCCTGCATCGAGCATCGTGAAGCCCGCATCGTTTGCCCCGGCTTCAGCTTCGAGTTCAGCATCGGCGCCTGCCTCCGTCTCCTCGGTTCAGGTACCGCCTTCAACTATCCCTCCCGTAGTCATCAAAGTGCCTAAAGCTAGCAAGCAGAAGCACTTGGCCACGAAGGAACGCGAAGACCGTGCAGGAGGACCCCCTTTCGGTGCGGATCCCTCCATATCGGCTTCGCTTCGGTCCCTGCTAGAAGCTCAGTTTGTCGAGCTTATGCAAACTATGGGACCCCGGCTTATCGCCAACATTCAGGGTGAGATTCCGACCCCGGTTTCAGGGGGCGGTCCGCCCCCTCCCCCTCCTCCTCGTCGTTCGATCTCTCTGCTCGACGAGGGGGATCGGCGGAGGGCGGAGGAATCCTCCAGGAGGGCTTCCCTTCCTGAGATGCCGCCTTTGGAGCCCATCACACCTCCACGACAACAGGGTGCTAGGGCGGCTCCTGATAATCGTAGTCCTGGGCATACTGCATCGCAGGAGGAGTTCTTCCGTACTCCATACCAGACATGGGTGGCGCTGCGTGAATCCGCATCTCTGCCACCTCTGCGATCCACTGCATCGAGCCCTATCCATTCCTTTGAGGCTTTGAAGGATCAATCGATGCATTGAAGATCTCGTTCTCCGTCCCGTCACCGGGAGGGGCATCGATCTCGGCACTCTTCTCGGCACTCCTCACGTCATTCGGAGGTGTCTCCGCAGAAAAAGATGCAGCGTTTGGGGTACTCCTCGTCGGATGTGTCCCAGCCGGAGGGACCAGAGTACGAGGAACCATCTACCTCTTATTCTCCATGCCGATCTCAGATCTCCCTGGACCCGGAGGCTTCCACTTCTTCTAGTCCGTCTCGTCGGCCGGCCTTGGCAGACCAACTGTCTTTCTCATCCTTTCTCCGACAGATGGCGGATGACTTGGATGTGACTTTGGACACTGGGTCCAAATATTCTAAAGAGTATTTGGACACCATGCATTTGCCTCACCCTCCGGCGGAGACACTTCGGCTTCCTTTGCATAAGCTGCTGGACCAGACTTTCATGCGCTGTTTTGAGACACCGTATTCCATACCTGCAGTTCCCAGTAAACTGGATGCTCGATACCGCATCGTTCACCACAAAGGGTTTGAGGGAGCTCAACTTTCTCATCAGTCCCTTCTAGTCGAGTCCTCTCTCAAGCGTTCTCATCCCTCCCAAGTCTACGCTTCCGTGCCTCCTGGCAGGGAGGGGAGAACGATGGATAAGTTTGGTAGACGTATCTATCAAAACTCAATGATGGTGACTCGAGTGCTCAATTACAACTTTTTCTTCTCTTCATACTTGGATTTCTTCTTGCCGGTGCTCCGCAAGTTCATTCCTTTCATCGATGCACAGGCTCGTTTCCAGTTTGAAGAGGTGGTGGCGACCCTGTCCTAGTTACGTCTTCAACTGATGCAATCCTCCTACGATGCCTTCGAGCTCTCGGCTCGTGCTGCGGCATGTTCGGTCGCCATGCGTCGCCTGGCGTGGCTTCGAACCATCGATATGGATCCGAACCTCCAAGACAGACTTGCAAATGTACCTTGTGCAGGAGCAGATCTATTTGATGAGTCTATAGAAACTGTTACTAAAAAGCTGTCGGACCATGAAAAGTCTTTTCAGTCTATTCTGCGTCCTAAACCGAAGCCTCAGCAGTCTCGTCCTTCTAGACCGCCTCAAATTTACCAGCGGCGTTATCAACCGAGGCAGACTCCTCCTGTGAGACAGCCTGCGAAGAGACAGCCTCCTCAGAAGACTCAGCAGAAGCCTCAGATGCCGGCTGCGCCCAAGGCTATTCAGCCTTTTTGACTCTCTTCCAGGGAGCATAACCGATGTTCTGCCTTCCCCTGTTTTTCCCATAGGGGGTCATCTCCATCATTTTTGTCATCGATGGGAGTCAATCACCACAGACCTTTGGGTCCTTACCATCGTAAGAGCGGGATACTCTCTTCGTTTACAACGGGTCCCCCCGGACCACCCTCCAAGAGAGTATCCTTCCAACTTAACGCAGACCGCTCTTCTTCTCCAGGAGGCTCAGGCTTTGCTTCGGCTTCGGGCCGTCGAGCCGGTCCCGTTAGATCAGCAAAACCAAGGGTTTTACTCCCGGTATTTCCTGGTTCCGAAGAAGACGGGCGATCTGCGGCCCATTTTGGACCTTCGAGTCCTCAACAAGTTTTTGGTCAAGGAGCGGTTCCGTATGCTGACCCTTGCCTCTCTCTATCCCCTCCTCGAGCAGAACGATTGGTTATGCTCTCTGAACCTCAAGGAGGCCTACACTCACATCCCGATTCATCCGGCCTCCCGCAAGTTCCTCAGATTTCGGGTGGGACATCTACATCTGCAGTATCGAGTGCTTCCATTCGGCCTTTCCTCTTTGCCCAGAGTCTTCACGAAGTGTCTGGTGGTGGTGGCCGCTGCACTCCGGAACATGGGTCTCCAGGTGTTTCCATACCTCGACGACTGGCTCATCAAGGCCCCGTCGGCTCCAGAGGTCATTTCGGCGACCTTGACTACGATTTGTTTTCTGTAGAACTTGGGCTTCGAGATCAACTTTCCCAAGTCACATCTTCAGCCCAACCAGACTCTCCCCTTTATCAGGGCGGTCCTGGATACCATCCAACTTCGAGCGTTCCTTCCTCCTCAGCGCATGGATGCTCTTCTTCTCCTCTGCCGGTCGGTGTCTTCTCGCCCGTCCATCTCAGCGAGACACATGATGGTCCTCTTGGGTCACATGGCATCCACAGTTCATGTGACGCCTTTTGCCAGACTACATCTCAGAATTCCTCAATGGACCTTGGCATCTCAGTGGACTCAGGTGTCCAACCCGTTGTCCCGCCACATTGTAGTCACTCCTGCTCTACGGCAGTCTCTTCTCTGGTGGATGACCTCTTCGAATCTATCCAGAGGTTTACTGTTTCACTCTCCTCCCCACCGGAAAGTTCTCACCACCGATTCCTCGAACTATGCATGGGGAGCTCATCTGGATGGTCTCCGCACTCAGGGGTTCTGGACCAGTGCGGAACGACTCCATCAAATCAATCTTCTGGAGCTCAGAGCCATCTTCAATGCTCTTCAAGCTTTTCAACATCTGCTTCACGACATGGTGGTCCTAATTCGCACCGACAATCAGGTCGCCATGTATTATGTCAACAAACAAGGGGGCACGGGCTCGGCCCCTCTTTGCCAGGAAGCTCTTCGAGTCTGGGATTTGGCGGTCCGCCACAATACCTTCCTCAGGGCTGTCTACATTCAGGGGAAAGACAATGTCCTGGCAGACAAATTGAGTCGTCTTCTCCAGCCTCACGAATGGACTCTCCATTCCAAGCCCCTTCATCAGATATTTGCACAGTGGGGGACGCCTCAGATAGACCTCTTTGCAGCCCCCCACAACTTCAAACTGCCTCAGTTTTGCTCCAGGATATACACTCCCCATCGCCTCGAGGCAGACGCTTTTCTACTGGATTGGGGGAATCGCTTCCTATATGCGTTCCCTCCTTTTCCTCTCATTCAAAAGACTCTAGTCAAGTTGAGATCAGACCATGCCACCATGATTCTAATTGCTCCTCGGTGGCCCAGACAACCTTGGTTCTCCCTTCTACTTCAACTCAGCAGCAGGGAGCCAGTTCTTCTTCCAGTGTTTCCTTCACTACTCACTCAACATCAAGGTTCGCTACTTCATCCCAATCTGCAGTCCCTCCACCTGACAGCTTGGTTCCTTTCAACATAACTCCTCACCAGTTTTCTCAAGCAGTGAGGGAGGTCTTGGAGGCTACCAGGAAGCCTGCTACTCGACAATGCTACTCCCAAAAATGGACTAGATTCTCCTCCTGGTGTATTTCCAATGCCACGGAACCTCAGCAAGCTTCCCTTTCTTCTGTATTGGACTATCTTCTACACCTGTCTCAGTCTGGTCTCAAATCTACCTCCATACGAGTCCACTTGAGTGCTATTGCGGCTTTCCATCAGCCTCTACAGGGGAAACCTTTGTCTGCTCATCCTGTGGTTTCCAGATTTATGAAAGGTCTTTTCCATGTCAACCCTCCTATCAAACCTCCTCCTGTGGTTTGGGATCTCAATGTTGTCCTGTCTCATCTTATGAAGCCTCCGTTTGAACCTCTCAACAAGGCTCCATTTAAGTATCTCACCTGGAAGGTGGTTTTCCTGGTGGCCCTCACGTCAGCGAGCTTCAGGCCCTAGTGGCGGATCCACCGTTCACTGTATTCCATCATGACAAGGTGGTCCTTCGTACTCATCCAAAATTCTTGCCTAAAGTGGTCTCTGAATTTCACATCAACCAATCCATCGTGCTTCCAGTGTTCTTTCCAAAGCCTCATTCTCATCCTGGGGAATCTGCTTTGCACACTCTGGACTGTAAACGTGCTCTAGCTTTCTACTTGGATCGCACAAAGCCACACAGAACTGCTCCTCAACTTTTCGTCTCCTTTGATCCAAGCAAGTTGGGACGACCTGTATCGAAGCGCACCATCTCTAACTGGATGGCGGCTTGTATCTCTTCCTGCTATGCCCAGGCTGGATTATCCCTTCCCTGTAAGGTCACAGCCCATAAGGTCAGAGCAATGGCAGCCTCTGTAGCCTTCCTCAGATCGACACCAATTGAGGAGATTTGTAAGGCTGCCACTTGGTCCTCGGTTCATACATTCACCTCTCATTATTGTCTGGATACTTTTTCCAGACGGGATGGACAGTTTGGCCAAACAGTGTTACAAAATTTGTTCTCTTAAAATTGCCAACTCTCCCACCATCCCATTGGGGTTAGCTTGGAGGTCACCCACTAGTGAGAATACCTGCCTGCTTGTCCTGGGATAAAGCAATGTTACTTACCGTAACAGTTGTTATCCAGGGACAGCAGGCAGCTATTCTCACGTCCCACCCACCTCCCCTGGGTTGGCTTCTCAGGCTAGCTACCTGAACTGAGGAGACACGCCCGGTACATCGGGCAGGAAGGCACTGGCGCATGCGCGGTGCGGGCATCTCGAAACTTCTAAGTTTCTTCAAGCAAGACATGCTTTCAAGATGTCCGTATCGGGGCTCTGTCGGATGACATCACCCACTAGTGAGAATAGCTGCCTGCTGTCCCTGGATAACAACTGTTACGGTAAGTAACATTGCTTTCAGTTTCTACCACTTCTAACCATTTGGAGCGCAAATATAAAGTTCAAAAGGCCCCTGGCTATGACTTGCAGCAATGACCACATCATTCCATGGTCTCTGAATTGGCAATTAAAAAAAGCTAAGATGACCAGAACCCAATTCAAAATCCCACTTGAATAGGACAGCTGACTCCTAGACTCACTATTCCAGGGAACCATGCTTTCATCCAGAATCATAGCCCATCAGCTCCAGATCCTCCATTATCAACATTCTGTCCTGCAACAGCTAGAAGGTGCATTGCCAGATGCTGCAGCAAATCTTCATACAGCACTTCAGGAATCTACATACCATCTCATTCAAACCAACTATGATGCCTATGATATGATCTCCAGAACATAAGTAGTCACCATTGCGACCTGCTGCACAGCTTGGCTCAAAGCCTCTGATCTTAGAGATGACCTCCATGACTGATTGGTTGATGTTTCCTGCCTGGGGGAAAGCCTCTTTGGTAAAAAGGTGTCGCAACTTAAAGAGTGTTCACATATATCTGTGGTATCATCTGCCCATCCTCCAAATCAGTCTCAGCAGTACCGTAGACCTTCTTCCTCCACCAGGTACCGCAGACCATATCAGCAGCAATTTTTCCAACAATATTATTTTAGACAATACTTCCTCCCTTACCATAATTCCAACAATCAGCAATCTCAACCTTCTACCTACTCTCAAAAACAACGTCTGAGAGATAATAAGCAAGCCTCCAGCACCCAGTTCCCTGCTCTCAAGACCAACCCTAGTGTTTAACAAAATCCTGGTGGGAGGCCAGCTCAGTCATTTCCTTCCCGCATGACAAGACATCACAACACAGAATGGGTCTTGGATATCATCTCACAGGGCTATCGTCTCAATTTCTTTTCAAGAGGTCCAATATTCCGAAAGCCTCAGTCATCGCATACCCATCATCATCACATTCCACTTCTGGTAGTGGAACTGACCTTATTCAGAACAATGCAGTAGAGAGGGTACCCAAGCATCAGGAAAACAAAGGCTTCTATTCAAATTTCTTCCAAATCCCCAAAAAAGTATAGGGCCTCCGTCCCATTCTAGATCTCAATCCACTCAATGCTTACTTCAAGGAGGAAAAATTCAGAATAATTTTACTCCCAATCATCCTGAGGCCCAACAACTGGCTTTCTGTTCTACATCTCAAAGATGCCTACACCCACATCCCACACATAGGCAATTTCTCCACTTCAAATTACTGAGCTACTCCTTCCAGTACAAAATGTTGCCCTTTGGCCTCTCTTCGGATTCATGTATCTTCACGAAGTCCCTAGCAGTGGTAGCAGCACATATGCATAGGAAACACCACTTTGTTTGTCCTTACTTGAACAACTGGGTCCAAGTGGGAGTCCCTGCACATGCCCAGTAATCCAAAAGTTTACTGTAGTTAGGGGAGAGTGCCAACACACAGGATCAGTCTACGATTTCACCAACAAGTGCTGTCTATGAAGAGCCCACATTACAGGTAGCAACTTTACTTTCCCTGGCAGTTTGTCCAGATTTTAGAAGGCCCCAAGCTCAGGGCCGAATCTGGAAGGCCTCCACACATGCACGTATGTGATGTCATCGCATCACATCTGCGTATGCTTGGAGGCCCTTCAGATGTGGCCCTGAGCTCGGGGAAGAAGATATGATGTTTGTGTTGAGGCAGAGCCATATGCCCTCTTTTATTAATGAGGAAATCTGGTAACCCTATACCCCCACACTATACACACCTACATAACTCTTTCTTAAACTTCACTCACACATTGCACACATCTTAACATAGCTGTTTTTCTCAAACTATCCACCAACACACACAGCCACAGTTTTCTTTCTGGAACCCACCACCACCACCACACATACACACACACCATGCAACAGAGTTCCTTCTTAACTAAAACCTTAGCTACTAACAGATTTGATATGTAATGTAATATAACTGCTTTCATCCAATGTTACCAAGTCTATACTCATTCTGTAACTATGTCTTACCCTAAATGTCACGTACCCTCCTGGAAATGTCCAGCTTCTTCTTATGTAATCCGCTTTGAACCGCAAGGTACAAGCGGAATAGAAATCACTAATGTAATGTAATGTAATGTAATATTGGGCACCAGGGCTGGCCCAACCACTGATCAGACTAGGTGTCCACTTAGGGCAACACAATTGGGAACAGTGGCACCACCAGCATAAGTCAGTGTGTCTATGATGGACTCACCAGGGCCAGTGCAGGACCTTGAATTTCTGTGCATGCTCAAAGCCTGCCAGGTCCAACCCTTTCTGAACTTCCTGTTTGAGAGAAGGAGGATCCTAGCAGGTCTTGAGCATGTGTGGCTGTTCAAGATCTCATGCTGGCTGCAGTGAGTCTTCCATAGAAATGGTAACTGCCCTTCTGATGCCACCCCAGAGGGGTAGGGAAGTGAAGCATAGTCACTAGACACCTCAGGGAAGGCGATAGAGGAAGAGAAGGCAATCAATGCTTGATATAGGGGTGTCCCCTTGGTGGGTGAATGTTTGCCTAGAAAGGATATCAGATACCCTTTGCTAGCCCTGTTGGCCTCATATGTAAAACTGTTATGCTAAACAAGTTATCTGAATATCTTCAATGCTGCCCTCCTTATGGCTAGTACACAGTAGTGCTGCCTGATTCAGGAAAAAAAAAAATTTGATTCGATTCAACCTATTGAATCAATTTTTCGATTCGATTTTCCTGCCCAATTGGGTGGGTTTATTCAAACATTCTGGTGGGTTTATTTTATAGCCTCTTTACCCCTTTTATAGGCTCTTCACCTCATTTGCTCTCTCCTACCCACACTGGTCCTGTGGTGTAAACAAAATAAACAAACAAAAATTACTTTTCCTCTCTCTGTTAAATCCTAGCTCACGTTCGCGGTCTAACACCAGCTCTGGAAGGATACACATTTCAAATCTGACATAATGTAATCACATAACAGAAAATAAAATTATTTTTCCTACCTTTTGTTGTCTGGTCATTTTTCAAATCATGTTGGTCCCAGGCTCTGGTTGTCTTCTGATCAGGCTCTCCTTCTTTCTCCGTGCTAACCATCCATCTTCCATCTCTGTCCTCCCCTTCTATTTCCCTTTCCTCCCCCGGAGATCTGGCATCTTTCCTTTTTTTCATCTTCAGCCCCCCGCAGCTGCAGTGATGGACCCCACCATCCACAGATCCACCATCTCTCCTTTTCTCAACTGCCCTTTCATCCAGCATCTCTCTTCTGTGTCCCTGTCCCTATTCTCCTCTCCAGTAGTGTCCCCCTTGTGTCCCTGTTCCTATGCTCCCTCCATGCCCAGCATCTTATCTCTGTTTCATGTCTCTCCCAATATCCAGCTTCTTCTTTCTCTCTTCCTTACCTCCTGTATCCCCTTCCCCAGGTACAGGCTTTCTCCTACTACCTCTCCTGCCATCCTACACCCTGCCCACCTACTTTGGAGCAGTATCTGTCCCTCTTGTACTTTTCCCCTTGTGGTCTTGCATTTCTCTCTCCATTAGTCCAGCACCTCTCTTCTGCTTTCCTCCCCCTCTTTTTGGTTTGGTCTCTCTCTTCCCTTCACTTCACCCCAGGTCTGGCATCTCCCCTCCCCTCTGTTATTCCTTCCTCCTCCTCCCTCTACACAGGCCTGCCTCCCTGCCGTGAAGGCACTCTTCCTCCTCCTCCCTTTGCTCTGGCCTGCCTCCCCGCCCCAAAGGCCTGCTCCGCCCGCAAGTCTGCATGTTCCCCCAGCTTCCCTGCTTTTACCTTAAGCTAATAAGGGGGGAAAGGGTTGGTCATCGAATTGGGAGGCCGATTTTATTTTTAAAAAATTGAATCAATTCAAATCAATCGTGAATCGGGCAGCACTAGTACACAGCACCTCAGCTCTTTGTTACCCACCTTGGCACACATCCTGAACACCCCAAGCTTGCCCTTGGGCCATGCCCTCCTCTTCCTCTGCTGCCTGTGCTCTGATTGCAGAAATAGAATCATCTGGGACATTGTATCCATGCCTCCCCCCTCCCACGTCAATGCTTCAAATTTATCTATCTGACCACCAGGGTCCTTGACGAGGAGGAGAAGGAAGTGGTCCATTATGTAGGTATCCTTCTCCTTCATTTGTGCCAACCAGCAAAGAGGGGCAGACAGGAGGGTAAGGAAACAATACAAATCCCTGCCCTCTCCCGAAACATGGGCAGAATTCTGTGTAATCTGCAAAATTATGCATTGCACAGAGGCACAAAATTTCCCCAGTAGAAAGGGGGTAAGTATCAGCATTCAACTGTCACTTGAATGGTGACATTGCATTAATTAAATGAGTGGGCCTGCTTTGGTGGAGGAAGATGAAACCTGCTGAAATGATCAGACCACATGGAACTTAACTGTTGGAAATAAAAGTATACATCAAGACCACAAAAGTCTCAGTATAGAGCAGGGGTGTCAAACTCAATCACATAAGGGGCCAAAATCTAAAACCTAGGCTAAGTCGTGGGCTGAATTTTTTATTAAGCTACTTAGTCTTAGTATAGATCCTTCCTCACCCTGAGACACCAAGTTTCCAAATTTATTAAAATTTTGTTATCCCGCTTTTTCAAATATCAAAGAGGCTTTACATTAAAAAATTAAGCATAAACAGGGTAATACAAAATTCTTAGAACTTAACAACATCAAAAGACAATACCAGGACTAACATGACAGACCTTAAAAGACTGCCATCCTCATGCATTAATCATCCTCTGAAAATAACAACAAGCAGTCAGGAACTTGTGTGGAGCGCTATAGCTTTTACACTGGGACTGGGTCCTTTTGCCTGCAAATGGGTACTGAGGCAGCACGGTGAGATGCTTGGAGCACTGCTGGGACTGGGGCAGCGCGTTCAGGCACTTGGGATGTGGCACAGTCACCTCGGGCCACATAAAACGACTAGGCGGGCTGGATTCAGTCCATGGGCCTTGTGTTTGACATGTGTGGTATAGAGGAAGGTAAACATAAGAACTGCAATACTGGGACAGACTGAATGTCCATCAAGCCCAGTAACCTGTTTCTAACAGTGGCCAGTCCTGGTTCCAAGTACCTAGCTAGATCTCAAGTAGAGGTAGAAGCTTGTACAAGGATTTTGTAATTCTACTAACCACAGTGAAGATAACTAGGCTCTGAGATGCGATTAAATCACATGGTGGAAAGGTCTGCCGTGAAGAGCTTAGTTAAAGGAAGCACAATAAAGGAACATAAGCATTCACAAATAAGCAGATTGGAATTATGGCATGCAATCACTTCAGGAATTGCTGACTGCAAACCTCAAAGTACAATCCAGTTCCTTAACATTTTTCAAGGGTGTTTAACATAAATGCCTTACTCCGCTTGGCCAGAAGTTGTCAGAAAGGTGAGGCCACATTCCATTTTCCTGCGGAAATGTGCAAAACAGCTCTGGAATAAATTGGACTACACCTTTTGGAAGGACAAGTGCAACTCTTGGGGAGGGGAGGGAAAAGGTAATCCATTGTAAATATGTAGGGGGGGGAAACCTACGTTATTTTTAAGGCTGCTGGAAACTAGGATTTAGGGATATGTTTATTTTGAATATTTCCTCTTTTCTCACTGGCAATAGTTCTACAAAAGTTGCATGTTCACAGTCACAGCTTTTGGCTGATGCTTTTCCTTTTCACCCTTCCATGGCTCCGCCCTAGAAATAAACCAGTAAGGAGTTCCTATGGCAATGAGGAAAAATGGATTAGAGCCTAGCCTCCCCTACCATCCCATCTCTCTTCTCTTATTTCTGTTCCCCCACATATACACACAAGGTCTTTCCAAGTTCCTGCCCCTGGAAACTTACAAAAGCTCACACAGGCAGCTGGATCCTGACCCACCATCTCTCACAAAAGTTTCTTCAATTCAACAGCACTCAGTAATCTTTTTCAGAGACAGTTTTTGCTGGTTTGCAGCATCTCTTATGCAAACAAGTTTACAAAGCAGATACAAAACCTGCATTAATGAGAATGAAAAGAAGTACGAGCAGCCAAAAGAAAGGAAAAGGGATTGGAGCTTGTATACCGCTTTTTTGTAGTTATACAGCCAAACTCAAAGCGGTTTTGTATCTGGGGCATTTGAATAGCAAAGAAACTATTATGATATTTCAGTGTGGTTATGCATGCTTTCATGAAACTGAAAACTTTGCAAAGTGCATAAGTAAGCAGCTTTTACTACAATGCATTTGTTTATTTTTATTTATTTAAAAAATGTATTACTCCCTAACATCCAACAATTCTGTGCGAGTTACAAAGTAAAACAAATATAATTAAAAATCAACAAACTACAACATGCATCATAAATAAAAATTAAATTTACAATTAAACCAAGGCAAACATTACATTGAATAATTTATCTCAAAATAAAATATTTCATAAGAAACATCTCTTGAATAACATGGTTTTGATCAACTTCCCAAACTGGGGTAGACTAGACTTTATATTTCAACAAGCAGTGCGTTCCACAATATAACACCGTGTACAGTCTTCAGAGAATGACGTAAACAGGACAGGTTCACATATTTTAATGACAATACCTCTAAACACATTTTATTTTCAGAGTGCAACAATCGTGACAGATGGTGCAACTAAAGAAGGACACTCAACCCTATTGGGTTTCCAGTGTTCAAAATCTTAAAAATCAAACACAGAATTTTGAACTTAGTCCGAAAAGTAATAGGCAACCAATGGAGATCACAGAGTATAGGTGTAATATGATTGAACTTTGAAGCACTCACTATCAATCATGCAGTTGTATTTTGCACCAGTTGTAATGGTTGAATTGCATACTGTGGAAAACCTAAATACAGTGAATTACAATAGTCAAAAATAGGAGTCAACATCGCAGTTATTACTATTCAAATTTCATTTGTTGGAAGAAAATTCCTCAACAAAGTTTTAAAAAATCTTTAGAAACTACAGTCTTAGGGCTCCGTTTACTAAGCTGCGGTAGCGTTTTTAGTGCGCGCTAACCCCCACGTTACACGGAAAAACTAACGCCAGCTCAATGGAGGCGTTAGTGTCTAGCGCGTGCGCTAAAACCGCTAGCCCAGCTTAGTAAAAGGAGCCCTTAAAGGCATTTAGATATATTTCCATCAGAAACAATGCTTGATAATATAGCGATTTCAGTGTCTAGTCAGTGTAAATATCTGGCTGTCATACTGGATTTGACTCTTGTCATTTAAACCACAGATTCACGATCTACACAGAGAATTTCAGTTTTTCCAGTATTCAACTTCAACTGATTTGCACCCATTCATCTCTTAATCACTTGGAAACCCATCCAGTAAAGAATTCTTAAATGGTACTAAAAACTGAATCACAAGAAAAAATATGAAGAGTAACAATATAAACACCACCTCAAATCAAAAATTTTATGTTACTCGCCAGAGATGGGCTGTGGTCCCACAATAACCATTTAATGCAAAAAAGGTGGAGAAAAAGCCTCAAATTACATATATTCAGCAATCAAAATTGAGTGTCATCGATATACAGCTTGTAGCTCCCCCCTAACGCTTTCAATTCTTGACATAGAGGCAGCAAATAGACGTTAAAAAGCATCCTCGATATTGCCAAACCCCTAGGCACTCCACTAACGAGAGCAAACCAGGTTGATCGACCCTCACCAACTTCTACACCAAAAAATCATTTCCGACAGGAAGGAATTGAACCACTTCAACACTTTAACTCCAATACCCAAAGCTCTTAATCTTGAGAGAAGAATCTGATGATTCACTTTAGAGTCCTTTTATTAAGGTGCATTAACTGATTTAGCATGCGCTAAGGCGTCCATAGAATATAATGGATGCCTTTGCATTCAGCATGCACTAAATTGGTTAGCACGCCTTAATAAAAGGACCCCTGTATTTGTTATTAGTACATTAACTGAATATTCAGTCTAATCCAGAATATTACAATCAATAAGAAAAGAGTTGTACCCTTGGCATAGATTTACTAGGGTTTATATACCACCTTAAAAAAAAAAATTCACCCAAGACAGTTTACAGCAAGAATAAGTCAGACATAGGCAACAAACACAGCTGCTTTACGGGCTTTTATCACTGGCCGCTGTGGTAAAAACTCCGATGCTCAGAATTCTATGAGTGTCGGAGCTTTTACCACAGCAGCCGGCGATAAAAAAAAACAAACCTAGCACGGCTTGATAAAAGGGGGCCTTAAATTGTCAACACAATATGCAACATCATATTTGAGTAGACATAAGTTGTAAGCAAAGGTGGAACATACTGGCAGAAAAGAGAGAGTAACAGGAGTTAGAAAATAAGAGAACTAATTTAAAGAAGGTTGCATGTGAAAGCAAAAAAAGTGCATGAATATAATCTGGCAAGTTAATTGCTTCTTCCATTAAAGGCTAAAGAACATAAGAATAGCCTTACTGGGTCAGGCCAACGGTCCATCTAGACCAGTAAACTGTTCTCACAGTGGCCAATCCAGGTCACTAGTACCTGGCAAAAAAACCCCAAATAGTAGCAACATTCCATAACACTGATCCAGGTCAAGCAGTGGCTTCCCCTATGTCTTTCTCAATAACAGACTATGGACTTTACCTCCAGGAACTTGTCCAAACCTTTCTTAAAACCAGCTTTCTTACCACAATGCGTTCCAGAGCTTAACTATTCTCTGAGTGAAAAAATATTTCCTCCTTTAAGTTTTAAAATATTTCCCTGTAGCTTGATCTAGTGTCCCCTAGTCTTTGTAATTTTTGAGAGTGAAAAATCGATCCACTTGTACCCGTTCTACTCCTGTCAGGATTTTGTAGACTTCAATCATATCTCCCCTCAGCCGTATCTTGGGAGAGGAGTTAAGCTTCCACCTGCTTCCTGAAGTAGAGGTAGTCTTATATTGAGGGAAGCATTTTAGGGAGTGCATTCCAGCATGTGGAAACTACTCCAGTGAAGGATCACCAACAGGTGCCACATTGATGCCAGCTCTTGGGCTGCAATGGGTACTTGAGCATCCCCACTGTTGAGCTCTTTCACCAGGTCCAGGGAGGATCAGCATTCCTTTTGTTGTTCTACTAAAGACTCTTTTCACAGGATCTAACTGTGAAACAGTAGTTTCCAGTGAAGGATACATTAAGAAAAATAGTCTGTAATAAAACAAGAACAGGAGCACTGAAAGATCTGCACTTTGAGTATTTTGTTGGAATATGCCAATGAAGGTCTGGAAATGCAAAGGCATACATACATTCTAGCCAACTTGCATCAAACAAAGGAAACAAAAAAATGTCTTCATATTGATAAAACAAGAAAAGTAAGTAGCTTGGAACCTGCTGGTACTTGCACCATAATTAATATCTGGCTAGTCTAGATAGATTGGGCAACTGCTGCTGCAATCAGATCAACAGCTGGCATGAATACAGCTGCAATAGAAGGCATTTTTAATTCATTTAATTATGCCTTTTAGCTTGTGATCAATCATATATACCACATAAGTGGAATTGCAGGAAATCAAAAATCTAGATGCAAATAAGCAATCACTTATTTACAGCTAGATCTTTGCCAATAAAACAACACATAAAGACATTTTATAAGGGATATACTTTATACTCGGGGGGGGGGGGTCCAAATAACCAGCTACTTTTATTATTGTGTATCAGAGCCAATGTGTTTCTACAAAGTACAACTGTATAAATCTAAAGTACTTACCTTGAGTATTGTGTTCAGTTCTGGTTACCATATCTAAAAAAAAGTATAGCAGAATTAGAAAAGGTTAAAAGAGCAACCAAAATGATAAAAGGGATGGAACTCCTCTCATATGAGAAGTTCAAGTTTCAAGTTCAAGTTTATTAAATTTTGATTTTACGCAATATCCAATATTTTAATGCGTATTACATAATTGTAAAAGCCAGGGATGACAAATACAAATACAAATAAGACTATTATACAGACTAATCATTATATTCTATTAATAGAAACTGAAACAAGTAGGTAAAAGGGAGAAATACAATTTATACAATTTATAAAATTAATTAAAAAAGAATAAAAAGGAAAAAAAAAAAAATAAATATAAAAAACATTTAAGGTTTGTACATAAGGGCAGGGTCAATTTAGAAAAAAGAAAAAAATTATGAAGAAACTTGCTGAAAAATTATCATAAGAACATAAGTTGCCATATTGGGATTGACAGGCTGAAGGTCCATCAAGCCCAGTATTCTGTTTCCAACAATGGCCAACTCAGGTAACAAGTACCTGGCAAGATCCCAAGGAGAAAACCAGATTTTATGCTGTTTATCTTAGGAAAAAGCAGTGGATTTCCTCAAACTATCTATAATAATGGCTTATGGACTTCTCTTTTAGGAAATTATCCAAACCTTTTTTAAACTCTGCTAAGCTAACTGCTTTCACTACATTCTCCAGCAACAAATTCTAGAATTTAATTACCCATTGAGTGAAGAAATATTTTCTCTGGTTTGTTTTAAATCTACTATTTAGTAATTTCATCACATGCCCCCTAGACCTAGTATTTTTGGAAAAAGTAAACAAGTGATTTACATCTACTTTAAAAACCTGACCTACATTTCCAATGCCTACCTTTCACCTAGCTGCAATTCTGTACACGACACCATTGTGTAAATGATACATGGCCGTTGATAATGGCGGTTACCAGAATCGTGGCCTGAGTTCTTATGACATGCAGCACTCGTAATTTATTTCTGCAATGTTAAAAGGGGCCCTACATCCTTTGTATCAAGTTGCGCTAGAACAGTGGTCTCAAACTCACAGCCCGGGAGCCATATGTGGCGCACCAGATACTACTTTGAGGCCCTCCGTATGTTTATCATAACCACAAAAGTAAAATAAAACAGTTTCTTGATCATATGTCTCTTTAGCTATAAATAACAATATTATTATTAAGACTTAGCCAAAAGAAAAGATTTGTAAACTATAAAGAGTTTTCTCATGCAAAATTGTCATTTCTTTAATAAGACATTAACTATTTTTTTTTCTGAGGCCCCCCAAGTACCTACAAATCCAAAATGTAGCTCTGCAAAGGGTTTGAGTTTGAGATCACTGCACTACAGGATTTTAACGCAAGCCGGCACAGTAAATGCTTCAACACTCATAGAATTCCAATGAGTGTCAGAGCACTTACCTCACTGGCCCGTACTAAAAACCTCTAGTGCAGCGTGATAAAAGAAGGGGGGGGGGGATAGTAAGAAAGAGATTTCATAAAGTCTGATCACTGATCTCATCTTGAGAAGGGAACAGAAATAAAAGGCTCCTTCTGAGTGAATGATTTGTTCCCAGCAGGATTTGCTAAGCTAGTGCTGCTGCTTTAACTGAGAGAGCACAGAACATGTGATAATGTAAGAACTTGCTCTTTGCACAGTGGATTTATTCAGTCCTCCTGCTGTTTTTGGTTTGTTTTGACTATACCAGTTGTTTCTATATATCTTGTGGTATCTGATTGTATCTCTGGCGTTGTTGCTGCCTGACTGTTTGTGTTGCTTCCCTATTAATAAACATATGTTAAAAAAAAAAAAGATTGCAAAAAAGGAATCTTCCCAATTGTTTTTTGTTATCCTAGTCCTAGTATTTTTGTAAATTTGACTATGAATCGATTGAGTTGCTGTATATTGTTCATCAGTAAGGCCAGCTTCAGTTAGTTTGAATTTATTTTTTTTCTGATGGTTTCTTCTCTTTTTTTTGTCCCCTTGCCAGTTGCCACCCATGCCGACAGCTTCCTTAATGCCATTCCTTAACCTTAAAATTAAAATGTAAGGGGTTAAGGGGGATATAGGAAAAAAACAGATTAGGTATATAGAAATATAATATATATATGCAAATGTTTTATTATGAATTTACTTCATAACATTTTAGTGAAGAAATGCAATAAATACATAATAATATAACACAGTAAAATAGTCATTACATTTAAATTGACCATATTAACTTCTAATAAATGTTTACCATTCCTTCAAAATAAATTTTTAAACAGGACTTATTTTATTATGAATTTAATTGTAATGACTATTTCTTTGATTCCTTCACTAAAATGTTATACCATAAAATGACAACGTTCTCGAGCATCTGCTGACATCCATTGTATGACTTCCTCGCCATCATTCCCAGATTCAAATCCCGCTTCTCCGTCCTCCACGGCCATGGAGTCCCCTGTGCTGAGAGAAAAACGTTTAACACCCCCCCCCCCCCTTCAAATATCAAGGCCCAGGGCTCAGACTCGAGGCCCGCTTGGCCGTTTTAGGCGGGATTACCTCGAAGCCGGCTGTCGTCTCCTCACGGCCCGCGGGTGTGCGCGAGTCTCCTCGCGCCTTTCGCGCCTCATCCACAGAGATGCCGCGCGAGGAGCGACGTCAGAGGAAACGCCGCTGGATGAGGCGCGGGACGCGCGAGGAGCCTCGCGCGCCTCACCCAGAAGGCGTTTCCTCTGACGTGAGGAAAATAGATATGGTGGACAAAGCTTTGGGGTGGCATACTATCTGCAAACCCTGTACTATTGTACTGTGTTATATTATTATGTATTGATTGCATTTCTTCAATAAAACGTTAAAGAATAAAAATGCAAAAAAAATAAAAAAAAAGATCAAGACTGTGAACAAAAAAATAAATAGCAAATGCTAAAGCTCTCAAAAAATGAGGGGTTCTTGAGAAGTATCTGACCACTTAAATGCCTGCTGACGTTCCAAATTGGTATTAGCTTAGCAGGGTTTAAAAAAGGCTTGGATCATTTTTTTAAAAAGAGAAGTCAGTAGGCTTGGGAAAATCCACTGCTTATTCCTAGGATAAGCAGTATAAAATGTGTTTTACTGCTTGGGATCTAGCTCTAGGTACTTAGGACCTGGGTTGGCCACTGTTGGAAACAGGATACTGGGCTTGATGGACCTTTGGTCTGTCCCAGTATAGCAATTCTTATGCATACACATTGTAGGTGTGCTGCTACTGGCAGTGCCAGATTTAGATTTGGTAAGGCCCTAAGCCAGGGGTAGGGAACTCTGGTCCTCGAGAGCCGTATTCCGGTCGGGTTTTCGGGATTTCCCCAATGAATATGCATGAGATCTATTTGCATGCCCTGCTTTCAATACATATTCATTGGGGAAATCCTGAAAACCCGACCGGAATACGGCTCTCGAGGCCCAGAGTTCCCTACCCCTGCCCTAAGCTATATAAAACTTGGAGGCCTGTTGTTAATAAGTTACACCAGTGGTTCCCAAACCTGTCCTGGGGGACCCCCAGCCAGTCAGGTTTTCAAGATATTCCTAATGAATATGCATGAGAGAGATTTGCATATAATGGAAGTGACAGGTATGCAAATCTCTCTCATGCATATCCCCCCAGGACAGGTTTAGGAACCACTGAGTTACACCATATAATTTACCCTAGAAACAATACATAAATGGAATTTAAAAAAAAAAATAATAATAATTTTAGTGTACATCAATAATAATAAAATGTTAAGCGTGCATGCGCACTCGAAAGTCGTGTTCCCTGTTCCGGCACGACGGCACGAGTGCGCATGCGCGCTTAACGTCACAGTCTCCTTTTTTTCAAACCGCTGCTAGCGACGCGTCGGAGCTGGACCCCCCGTTGACCCTCCCACCGCTACAAGGCTGACAAACCCGGCAGGAGCAGCATCGTCGCAGGCACACTAAACGCTGCTTCGGGTCTTCTACTGGCCTAATTTCCTCTGCCGCGTCTCTAATTTCCTCTGCCGCAGCAGAGGAAATTAGGCCAGTAGAAGACCCGAAGCAGCATTTAGTGTGCCTGCGACGCTGCTGCTCCTGCCGGGTTTGTCAGCCCTGCAGCGGTGGGAGGGTCAATGGGGGTTTCGGTTGTGCCAGGTCGGCGGCAGCGTGGGGGGGGGAGTCAGGCAGGTGGAAGGGGAATGGGAGGGAGGCAGGCAGGCTGGCATCGGAGGAGGGGTGGGGGGGTTCAATGGAAGGCAGACAGGATGGCATGGGGGGGTTCCATGAAAACATGCTGCTCTGGGGGATGGGAGGCAAGCAAGCAGGCAGCAGGCATGGGGGGGGTTTCAATGGAAGGGGAATGGGAAGCAGGCAGGCTGGCATCGGAAGGGGGTGGGGGTTTCAATGGAAAGCAGGCACGCAGGATGGCATCGGGGGGATTTCCATGGAAATATGCTGCTCAGGGAGATGGGAGGCAGGCAGGCTGGCATGGGGGGGTTTCAATGGAAGGGTTATGGAAGGCAACGGAGGGGGTGGGGGTTTTCAATGGAAGGCAGGCTGGCATCGGAGGGGGGGGAGGAAGGAGGCACTGGGGGCACTAAGGACATAGAAAGGGGCACTATGGACATAGGAAGGAGGCACAGGGAGATTCACAGACAGAAAAAATGACAGACAGGCAGCATGCAAGGAGAGAGAGACAAAGAAAAAAAATACCCAGACAGACAGACATCTACTCTAGCACCCGTTAATGTAACGGGCTTAAAGACTAGTCAATATATAATATATGATGATGACAAAATTAGTAATTTGGATCACTTTTATTAATATAAGCAATAATGAACTTATTTGCAAAATCAGAAAACTGATAAGCCTGAAAACAAAAAAATTATGTTAAAAATATTACTTAAATTCATTATGTATAAAGCCATTTTAAAAGTACAAATGAACATAATTCCACCTCTTGAACATTTAAATAAGTTTGATAAAAAGCCACATAAAATTTTCAGAGCGCCCCCTCCCCCAAAATTCATAACTTCTGTGAGGCCTCTTCAGATTGTGAAGCCCAAAGCTGTGGCCTATTCAGCTAATAAGTAAATCCAGCACTGGCTACTGGGTTGACTTGAGCCCAAAATGGGAGAGCCTAGGCCCAACTCTGGCTACACCACTACCACCCTGGTGTCACTCCCTGCCTTTTAGCAATATCTTTTTGTTGCTCCTTGGTTTCACTGCTGTAGTATCCTGGCAGAGCTAGTCTGGGGCATCTCTCTCATAATGCAATGTTGATACATAGTAGTACATTATAGAAATGGCCCTGGAGCATTGCCTCTGGCTGAAAACTGCATTAGCAATGATTAGAGTAAAGTAGGTTGGGAGGGGGGAAAAAACACCAGAGGAAAAAATCCTGGAAAGATGAAAATGAGGGCTCATGGTGCCAAATTCCAGTTGAGCTGGAAGCCCAAAGAAAGAGAGAGAAACTGCTAGGAATTAAAAAAGTAAAATACTTTTGTAGCATGGCACAGAATAGGAGACCTGCCTTCATGATTTAGGCTATGAGTAACGTGACCATATGTCCGGTTTTGAACAGGACCAACCCGTTTTAAGGTAGCCTGTCCCATTGCCCCAAGCACAGCTTCAGGACGCTGAAATGTCCCGTTTTCAGAGGTACGCGGGCTGACCGCCGCTCTCCTGTCCACCCTCCACTCGGCTGCTCGCTACCTACTACATTTAATTACAGCCCTTGTGCCGCAACTACAGGAAGGGAAGGGCCAGTGCATGCAGCAATTGCACGCAGCCGGCCCACAAGCCTTCCCCCTGACGTCAGTTCTGACATCAGAGAGAAGGTCCAGGCCAGCAAGTGGCGCTGGCAAACTGGGGAGGGAGGAGGAAGCGGCGGCAGGTTGGCTTGGGGACAGGCAGGCTTCGGCATGGCTTTGGGGGACAAGGAGGGGGGGAGGGTGCACTAAGGACATAGGAAGGAAGGAGGGAGGGAGGGAATAGAAAGGAACAATTGTTGGGCCTGAGTGCAGAAAGAAATAAAAAAATGAAAGAGAGAAAGATAAGATGCTTAGTCAGAAGAAAATGCAACCAGAGACTCATTCAATCACCAGACAGCAAAGGTAGGAGAAATGATTTTATTTTAAATTTAGTGATCAAAATGTGTCCGTTTTGAGAATTTATCTCTGCTGTCTATATTTTGCACTATGGCCTCCTTTTACTAAACTGCAACAGCGGGTTTGTAATGCAAGGAGCTGCGCTCATAGGAACTCTATGAGCATCGGGAGCTGCGCAGGGCATTCAGTGCAGCTCCATGCGCTAGAAACCGAAACAGGTAGATGTCCCGTTTTGAGGGGAAAAATAAATGGTCACGTCATGGAATGAGTGAAAGAACATAAGAACATAAGAAGTTGCCTCTGCTGGGTCAGACCAGAGGTCCATCGCGCCCAGCAGTCCGCACCCGTGGTGGCCTATCAGGCCCATGATGTACGGTGATCATTGTCTGAACCCTTAAATCCCCCTTGGTCTCTATCTATACTCTCTCTATATCCCATCTCTACCTCTATCTGTATCCCTCAATCCCCCTATCTTTCAGGAATTTATCCAATCCTTCTTTAAAACCCTGTAGTATACTCTGTCCTATCACAACCTCCGGCAGTGCGTTCCAGGTGTCCACCACCCTTTGAGTGAAAAAGAACTTCCTAGCATTGGTTCTAAACCTGTCCCCTTTCAGCTTCTCCGAGTGCCCCCTTGTACTTGTGGTCCCCATTAGTCTGAAGAATCTATCTCTGTCTACCTTCTCGATACCTCTCATGATCTTGAAAGTCACTATCATGTCTCCTCTGAGTCTCAGCTTTTCCAGGGAGAAGAGCCCCAGCCTTTCTAACCTGTCTGCATATGAAAGGTTTTCCATGCCTTTTATCATTTTCATCGCTCTTCTCTGGACCCTCTCAAGCATCGCCATGTCCTTCTTGAGGTACGGCGACCAATACTGGACACAGTACTCCAGGTGCGGGCGCACCATCACTCGATACAGCGGCATGATGACTTCCTTCATCCTTGTTGTAATATCCTTCTTAATAATACCCAACATTCTATTTGCTTTCTTTGAGGCTGCTGCACATTGTGCCGTTGATTTCATTGTTGTATCCACTAGCACATCCAAGTCCTTTTCAAGGTTGCTTTCCCCTAGCACCGATCCCCCCATTTGGTAGCTGAACATTGGGTTCTTTTTCCCTATATGCATGAATTACTGAGTAGAAAGATAATGAAAGGTTTCTGCTGATGTTTAGCATTGGAACTGGTTGCATTTTGTTTCTGGCTTACAGATTTTTGCTACGTCACTGGTGCAACTCACCGTCTTTCCTAGGGGATAGGTTTGGAAATGAAGCCACTGTACACAGACCTGGGCTGTTCTTGGCTGCTGCTTGCTCTCTTTCTGTCTGTTTGGGCCGAAAGAACCCTTCCCCCACGGCCTCATTTGCATTTGTAAAGAAGAAAAAAGAATAGAATTCTAGCCTTGAGATCAAAATTGCATTCCTGTTGCTAAACCATTTAGCTTTTCAATTAGGGAAGACTGCAGCAGTAGTCAGATCTTAGCTCAAGCTCTGAGTGCGAACAATATATGCCACTGGGTTTCTGCTGCTTTGCTGGAAACCGGCATTTTTGCCCTCTGCATTCTGAGGGAGTGTCGGAATGACTGAAAAAAATCCCTGGCAAAACGCTTGAAGGAATGTGTAAATAGGGAAACCTTTAAATAAGTGCTAGAGATGCCAAGGTGCCAGCTTAGCCACTCCCATCTTGATGCATTATGGAACATGCAGCATTGATTTCACTGTATGTATCAGCTCAGCTAGTGAGGAAACAGGAAGTGACATCAGTCAGTGTGACATAGCAGCAGAGGGAAGCCTTGGGGGCCACAGAAGGAAGCAAATATGAATCACCGGTGATGCACTGGGAGGATTGGGGGGGGGGGGGAGTTCTGAGAGAGGGGGACTGGCAAGCAAAGGCGGTGGGGAAGAAATGCAGATATATTGGGACCAGTGTCAGAGGGATGAGAGTGAACCAACTAGGGACTGTCCGGGCTCCCAGACGGACTTTCCATAACCCGGCATTTGTCCGGGTTTTGGAAAGCCCCGATGAGCTCCGGCCACATCTGCAGATGTCACACACATCCACGCATGCTCCAGGCCCTCCAGACGCAGCTGGAGCTAGTCCATAAGAAGAGAGGAGGATTTATAGAAACATAGAAACATAGAAGATGTCGGCAGATAAGGGCCATAGCCCATCAGGTCTGCCCACTCTACTGACCCACCCCCAAGTCTACTATCCTAGGGATCCCACTCCTGGTGACAGGTTCCCTTGGCTTAACCCTCTAAGGGATCCCACATGGGCATCCCATTTGCTCTTAAATTCTTGCACGCTGTTTGCCTTGACCACCTGCACCGGGAGCTCGTTCCAAGGATCAACCACTCTCTCGGTGAAGAAATATTTCCTGGTGTCGCCATGAAATTTCCCGCCCCTGAGTTTGTGCGGATGCCCTCTTGTGGCCAAGGGTCCCTTGAGAAAGAGAATCTCTTCTTTCATCTCGATACGGCCGGTGATATACTTAAACGTCTCGATCATGTCTTCTCTCTCCCTATGTTCCTCGAGTGAGTAGAGCCGCAAATTTTTCAGCCTTTCTTCGTTCATGAGATCCTTGAGCCCCGAGACCATCCTGGTGGCCATCCGTTGCACCGACTCTATTCTCAGCACATCTTTTCGGTAGTGTGGCCTCCAGAATTGCACACAGTATTCCAAATGAGGTCTCACCATGGTTCTGTACAATGGCATTATGACTTCAGGCTTCCTGCTGACGAAACTCCTGCGGATGCAACCTAACAACTGTCTTGCCTTAGATGAAGCCTTCTCCACATGATCAGCAGTTTTCATGTCTGCGCTGATGATCACTCCCAAGTCTCATTCTGTTGAAGTTCTAGCTAAGGTCTCACCATTTAAGGTGTAAGTTCTGCACGGATTTCTGCTGCCAAGGTGCATGATCTTGCATTTCTTAGCGTTGAAGCCCAGCTGCCAGGTCGAGGACCAAAGCTCCAACAAATGTAGGTCCTGCGTCATACTATCGGGTAAATAGCCGTCGCTCACTATATTGCATAGTTTGGCGTCGTCCGTGAATAACGTTATCTTACCTTGAAGCCCCTGAGTTAGGTCCCCTATGAATATGTTGAAAAGGAGCGGGCCCAAGACTGAGTCCTGCGGTACTCCACTGGTCACCTCCGATGTTTTAGAGAGGGTACCATTAACCACCACCCTCTGAAGTCTGCCACTCAGCCAGTCATTGACCCATGTAGTTAGTGTTTCTCCCAGCCCCATTGATTTCATCTTGCTCAACAGCCTGCGATGCGGGACACTATCGAAAGCTTTGCTGAAGTCCAGGTATACAACATCCAGGGATTCTCCCAAGTCCAGCTGTTTTGTTACCTAGTCAAAGAAGCTGATGAGATTGGATTGGCAGGACCTACCCTTGGTGAATCCGTGTTGACTGGGATCCCGTAGATTCTCCTTATCCAAGATTGCATCTAATTTACGTTTGATTAGTGTTTCCATGAGTTTGCATACTATTGATGTGAGACTCACCGGTCTGTAGTTTGCAGCCTCTGAGGGCTGAGGACAGAAAGGGGCGGTGCTGGAGGTGGAAATGGGCGGAGTCATGTGTCCGGGGTTTCCCGGAGAAAAATATGGTAACCCTAAGTAGGGTTACCAGACATCCCGGAAAACCTGGACATGTTCTCTTCTTAGAGGACTGTCTGGTTGCCCAGACCGACTTTCCAAAACCCAGTAGTTTGGCTGCCACATCCACGCACGTTTGGAGATCCTCCAGACAAGGTCCGGAGGTTGGAAAACAAAGATGAAGTTTTGCAGGGGCGGGAATAGAGCCAGAATTGGGCAGGGCTTGGGGCAGAACAGGGTGTGGCTAGGGGCTGAACCTTGTGTCTGTTTTTTCCAGACAAAATCTAACGTGGTTTCCTAAAAGCGGGGCGGGGGAGTTGCTCAGGATGTGCACTAGAACCATCCTCACCGTAGAGCCTTCCTGTTCCCTTAGCTTACTGCAATACAACATTTTAACGTTGCAGTAGATGCCATGCACTCGGTCATTGACGCATGGCTTTACCACTTGGCTCTCTGCATCGACTCCCAAAGTGTTGCCTGCTGATGGGACTCTGAGCCCTGCCTCTTCAGTATTTCTAGCCATGGCTAATCAAAGAAGCAGAAGCTAGGGTCAGAACACAAACCCGGGTCTCCCACATGGCACCACATTTCCGCTGAGTCATCAAGCCTGGCCTGTACAGATATTTCTCTTTCTGTAGTTTGCCATTAACCGGAGAGCGAGAGATCGCCTGCACAGTTATTGTGGTGTAAGTGCTGAAGGACTCGTGTCTCATGGGCCGTTTCCTTTCCTAGCTGTTGGTTTCTTGTTTTCAGCTGTGTGCTTTCCTTTCTACAGCCGCTGAGATCAGCAGTGGGTTGTCTGGCATCCGATGTCATGCCACCCTTCTATCCACTGACACCTTGGCTAAGACAGCTGCAGCAAAAGACATCCAAGAGTCAGCTGCGCTCTAGAACAAGGATTTATTCTTGTCCCCGAAACAGCTTGCCCAGAAAAAAATTACAACATAGGAAAAGACTTTTACACTGCTTGTAAAGGCAAAACAGGTTCCTATAAGCCCAAAAGTATTAAACTAACCACTGAACACAGTGTATAGAAAACAACAGGCCGGATTCTGTATAGCAGGGATCTCAAAGTCCCTCCTTGAGGGCCGCAATTCAGTCAGGTTTTCAGGATTTCCCCAATTAATATGCATTGAAAGCAATGCATGCACATAGATCTCATGCATATTCATTGGGGAAATCCTGAAAACCCGACTGGATTGCGGCCCTCAAGGAGGGACTTTGAGACCCCTGCTGTATAGGATGCCCGGCCTCAGAAGCCACCTAAGTGGCTTCTGAGAATTGCACACGGGCGTCCTATATAGAATTGCTTCTGTCCTCATGGACAGACACCTAAGCCCGCCTAACACCACAATTCTCTAACTGGTGTCCATGTCACAGGTGCCGGTTAGAGAGTCGTGTTCCAAGTTTCCAATATGCTATATTTGATATACCGACCATCAGTTTACAGAGTAAAATAACAACGTAAATCACAATATTAAAATTTTAATTTGGTTCTAAAATAAAAGAAAAAAAAGGTTATTAACTAAGTATTTACATAATTAACGGACAGGACTTAGACTGGTTTAGGTTCAAACTATTTTTTTATTATCAAGAACAAATAACAACCATCAATCAGTACAAGAAGGACAATAACAAAAATTGGTGCCCCTCCCCCCCAAACACACTTATTCAATAGACAAGAAACAAATCAAGAAGATAATCCTGAGAATACAATGAAGCAACTCAGAGCGTATTCAGAATCAGACTACAGCCTCTTGGAGATAAGACATTCAAATAAGAAGTCCACACTTGGAGGAAAGATTTGCGGTGCTCCGGGAGCCAGCCACCACCGGCTTACCATCGCAGCAGAGTATGTAATTTATTCATCCAATGCCAAACGGAAGGAGGTTGATCCGAAAGCCAATGAGTCAGAATGCACTTTTTCCCAAGAACATAACACTTGCTCAAAAACAACCGTTCACGAGCACAATACAGGGCTGAATAAGGGAAGTGATAGAATAACATAGCAGGTACTGAGACTCAAACAATTCACGTTTTGATGTTGGATATCTCTTGGACATCTCCCAGGCCACCTTGTGCCACAAGTTTTCAATCCGATTCAGATCCGGAGATTGGGCAGGCCAGTTGAATGACTCGATGTTGTTCTGACGCTTCCAGTTGATCACCTGTTTGGAATGATGGCAAGATGCGTTGTCATCTTGAAACAAGAACTAGCCTGGAAACAGATGCTGAGCTGATGGCACCATGCACTTTTGCAGTATTGTGATGTACTTGGTCCCATTGACCATTCCATCCATGATGTGCAGACATCCGACATCACTGACAGCCATGCAACCCCAGACTATGATCTTCAAAGGATGCTTCACAGTGAGGTTGAGGCACTCAGGCTTGAACTCCTCTCTAAGAAACCTTCTCACTTAGGTGTGAGCCTGGTTACCAAACAGACAGAAGGTGCTTTCATCTCTGAAAAGCACATTTTCCCACATTTAACATGTCCAGCTTGAATGCTTCCTTGCCCACTCGATCTGGCTGAATTTTTTGGACGTCAGTCATAAGTGGCTTGTTGCGTGCTTTGCTTGCAGTCCCACAGACTAAAATTGCAGACACAGATGATTAGCTGTTGAAGAGCTGACATTGACATGACACTCATCTGACCACTTGTGCAGTAGCTGAGGTGAGGTCAACCTGCGATTGATCAATGAAATGCGTTGAAATGCACAGTCTTGGCATGATGATGATGCATGTGGACAACTGGACCAAGGCTTATCTACCACTGAACCCATCGCTTTTTTTTTTTTGTACAATCTTTGCTACCACGCTGTGACTGCAGCCAACTTTACTGGCAATCTAGTGGCACAAAAATCCTTCCCAGCTCATCACTGACACACAAACACGCTCCTCCAACATCAGGTTCCAAGTCTTGTTCACGGTTGATGCAGAAAGTGTATGAAATCCCAAAAGGCCACACTTTTTTATAGCTGCCCTGTTACCTAGATGCATTGAGAGGGAGAAGCCCCTTAATTTGCAGCATGTGGCCCTGTAGGTAGGAGGGAGTGGGCTTCCCTCCTGCTGTTGTCTCATCTGAAAGTAGGGGGGTTTACAGGGATGGGGGGCAGGAATATTGTGGGGGATGTGGGAGGGGGGTGGAGATGTCAGGGGATGTTGGGGGAGTTCCGGTATGTCAGGGGATGTTGGGGGGAGGAGTGTAGGACTCTGTGGCTCAGCTGATCCTGGCAGGGGGAATTCCCATCAGCTCAACCGCTGGAAATCCCTGAAACTGGCTCAGCTGATGGGGATTCCTCTGTCACAATCAGCTGATGGGAATCCTACGTTTTTGTTTGGGTTTTTTTGAGGGGGGGAGTTTCTCTATGGGTGGTGGGAGGGGGTCATGACCACTGGGGGAGTAAGGGGTGGTCATGCCTTAAATCCTCCAGTGGTCTTCTTGTCACTTTGGGCATCTTTGTGGAACTTAGATGGAACTCAAACAGGTCTAACTGCCAGCGTCTAAGTTCCCTCTAAGAAAACTTTGATTATGGCTGCAGTACGTCCAGGTTGAAGCCCGCCCAGTTCATAGAAACATAGAAACATAGAAATAGACGGTAGATAAGGGCCATGGCCCATCTAGTCTGCCCACCCCAATGACCCTCCCCTACCTTTCTCTGTCAATAGATCCCACGTGTCTATCCCATTTGGCCTTAAAATAAGGCACGCTGCTGGCCTCAATAACCTGAAGTGGAAGACTATTCTAGCGATCAACCACCCTTTCAGTGAAGAAGAATTTCCTGGTGTCCCCGTGCAGTTTCCCACACCTGATTTTCCACGGATGCCCATCACACACCTCCCAACACGCCCCTTTGATCTCTGGACACACAGCAGCTTGGAAGTGCTGCTGCATGTCCAGAAAGTTGGTTTTGATTATCGGCACTTGGACATCCCTGCTATTAGGGCACCCAAGTGTCAACTTAGGCTGGTTTATGGACGTTTTAAAGTTTTGATTATGAGCCCCGTAGGGTTCTGATAATAACCCACAGTACCCCAATCCTAAAGTTTACAGTGATGGGATGGAATTGGTGATGAATTTCCAAAATGTTATACACTAACGTATCGTCAATATTACATACAAATCAGAAAGAAATAAAATTACATCTTAATAATTCTGATCATTGTATTGGAATTATCTTGAAATGTTTTTTTGCAGAAGCATCCTGCTGCTATACGGATGTCCTCCCATTCTGTTCCATCTCTGTGCTTGGCTTCCTGCTCTCAGGGTTGGTTGAGAGTGCTGTGAGGAGATGGTTCACAGCCCCTAGAAATTTAGGGAGCAGGATGCTGTAGTCATCACTCTAAAATGTCCTAGTGGCTCTGTCCTCATCCCTGCCCCATCCCCATCCTCCCCCTGTCCCCTGACCCCCTCCTCGCGGACTCTGTCCTCATTTGCAAAAGCCTCGAACTCTTATGATTTTATAATGAAATAGTTTTATTAAAGTATAAAAAGGGACAATATTTCCACTTCTAGTTGGTTTTGGTACAGCCTTAGCAAAGATTTAGTTGCCTATGTTTTTACATCATCTGGGAAGGTAATTGGATTGTCTTTCAGACATGGGTGTAGAAAAGAACCTAAACTGGGTAGTGGATTAACAGGAAAATGTCTATTTAATGTTAGAAACGTTCCTTGATGTTAGCAACAATGGATGAATCTGTTGCAGTAAGAGTAGGACGTTTGAGCAATTGAGCACATGATGGAAGGATGTTGCAGATGGCAGACAAGACACAAATTATGTCATTTAACAATAGTTCATAGAAATCCAAAAGTAGCTTTTGCAGTTTTTTTTAATAATTGAATTAAGTTGCCAGTTGTCTAAGATGTGTTAAGTTTTTACATATTGATACTAGCCTCAAGTTTTTAGAGAATTGCATGGGGGACAAAGTTTCTCCCAGTTCCTATCAGCTCTGTCCCATGTTGCTGTCCACACCTAATCTCCGTGGGCTCTATCCCCATCCCTGCCGCCATGGGCTCTGTCCCTGTCTCCACCCTGCAGGTACCCATGGATACCTGTCCCCATGTCATTCTGTAGTTTACTGCAATGACCAGAGTAGCTTTGTTAGGGGGAGAAGGGGAAACAGTTCTGGTAGTTGCAGAAGAAGATTTATACACAGCACCAGACACAGTCCTAATTTAAATTGAACTGAAAGCCCAAAAGAACAGGAGAAAGCTGCCAGTTTACAAAATGACTTTGGCAGTCGTGAATCAGTTCCTTCTCCTAGTTTCTTTTGGCTGTCGGAATTCCTTTGCTTATCCTGTGTAGGCAGCTGGATCTGGCTTTCCAACCCTGCAGCAAAGAAGCTGGGTGTGAAGGGAAGGGATGGCAGGGGAATGGTGGAGAAGGAAACTGCTGATCTGCAGAATCAGAGTCTCAGGACTGCATTAACCACCTATAGGGCCCTAGGCAAATGTTTATGAATGCCGTGGAGTCAGACTGAGGTCCATCAAGCCCAGCTTCCTGTTTCTGACAGTGGCACGTACAGATCACACACCCCCCCCCCCCCCCAGCAGATCCCGAAAGGTTGATCTATTTCCCCCAGTTAATTTCCAAGGATGAACAATGGCTCTCCCACATCTACCTGGCTAATGCATTGGAAATAGAAACAGAGAAAAATGTGCTCTATTTATTCTGCCTATCTGTGCAATCTGCTATCCCTTCCTCTCCCTCAGAGATCCAACGTACTTATCCCAAGCTTTCTTGAATTCAGATGCACTTTTTACTAGGGTTATCATTCATCCGGGTTTCCCCGGATATGTCCGGGGTCTGGACGGCTTTTAAAATTCCAGCACTTTGTCCGGGTTTTAAAAAGCTTCCCCCCCAAATTGTGTCAAGCAAGAGGCCTGCACATGCCCCATGCGTGATGTCATCGTGTCCCATCTGCTTATGTGCACATGCCCTCCTGCCCGACCAGAGCAAGCAGTGGGGGCGTGGCTAGGGCATGGGTAGGGCAGGATTAGGGGCATGACTGGGGTGTAATGGGGCGGGTCTAGGGGTCTGAATTTTACGAGTGTAAAATCTGGCAACCCTACTTTTAACAGTATGGGCATCTATAAATGACTGTATATATTATTGAGCCGATTGTACATAAATGCTTCTCCGCATGTATCCTTGTTCCTGCATGGTCTTAGATGGTTCCCACCAGGTGCTACAGCAGTCAAGACTCCAGCAGGTAAGGGTTACAAACAGGGTTTTCTCTAAATGACTCAGATATAGTGAAAATCCAGCAGTAACAATAGGTAACTCTTCACAAAAACAATGCAAGAGGAAAATAAAGCCCTCACTGACAGGTTATATTTTATTTTCCTTTTGCTCTGTTTTTGTGAAGAGTTACCTATTGTTATTCTGGAACACAGGTCCGCCACTTAAATTTCAGACCCCAGAGCAGTAGAGATGTTCTATTCCAGTGCTTCCCTTCCAAGAAGCCTTCTGGGAGCAGGACGGGGTAGAGAGCAGCAGAGAACAGTCACTTTTCTCCCTAATGCAGTCCCGCTTTTTTCCTATTGCTGCCGCCAGCATCGGGGTCTTCCCTCTACCAGAGACGGTTCCACCTTTGCTGAAACAGGAAGTTACCTCACAGAAGGTGGGACTGATAGAGGAAAGGCCCTAATGCTAGCCAGAGCTGCTGCTGGCATTGACACAAGCCAGGTTAGAGGACCCAAGAGGAAGGGATGTGTGGGGGAGGGAAATGTGCTGGACCTGGAAGAAGTGGAGGTTAGAAGATAATGTTCTGGACCCTGAGGGGGCTGGATGGAAATGTTCTGTGTTGGACCCTGGTGGGAGGGGGAGCTAGAGGCTGGAGGAAGATATTATATGGGGAGGCCCTCAGTATTCTTTCTCATGGGCCCCTCATGTTTTAGCCATGCCACTGCCAGAATATGCCACACAATGCAAGAGTATACATGCAGTGCATGAAAGATAATTATCCTTTGCGTGTATGGGATCCTTGCCTGAGTGGTAGTAGAAGGTCTTGGCTTTCACAATCAGAAAGAACTAAAATTAAGTGAGCAAATGTTTGTCTTACTGCTGGATTGTCCCATGTGATATCTTCAGGCAGCACCTAGTGACTGACCACATATGTTTTGCATTTAAAGCATGCACTGTACGAGTTACATTTGGGCAGAGAAAAGAAGCAGTGTATGGGCAGACCTAGCAAACAATTTTAGATAATTACCGGTAATCTGGTAGCCAATGCAAGATTCCCTTTTTAACATTTTTGCAGTGTCAGTATTCAATGCCCCTTTTGAACAATCCACTATGATGAACTCTGAGTAAATCAGGGCACTTATTTATTCATTCAATTTTCTATGCAGAGGAGCTCAGAACGGTTTACATGAATTTATTCAGTACTCAAGCATTTTCCCCTGTCTATCTCATAATCTATCTAATGTGCCTGGAGAATTATAACTCACGCAGAAATGACACTGAGGCATAAAAAGTGTAACCACTGTATAAACAGCTGCTCTGTGAAGGTACCATCAGTGATGACCCTGAGAAAGAGGAAGACGCAGAAAACCAATATTCTACACTAATATGGTTGGGAGAAAAAGCAGTAGCATTAGCAAAATATTTCAAAGACCCTTTATAACCACAGTACTGCCTTCTTTTATAGATTAAATATGAGTTTCCATGAAAAAGCCTGGTAGCCATATTTTAACCAAATATACCTATATATATAAATCAAAATATAACCTATTTGCCAGTAAGGAATTCACCTCATTTGGGTGGATGTTTAGGGCACTTTCTGCTACCCTTTATCCCCAACACACACAATTAAGGCGTTTTCTGAAATGTAAAAGTGATAGATTTTCCCCAAATAATTGTATATGTGTTCTCCCTAGGGTAATCAGATTTGATATATCACCTTTCTATGGTACGATCAAAGCAATTGACGTTTATTATATGCAGGCACTTTCTCTATCACAATATAATTTGGAGGGCTGAAGGGCTAGATGACTTAGCCAAAGTCACAGGGTGCTGCAGTGGGACCTGAACTCTGTTCTCAGTCCACTGCACTAGTCTTTAGGGTACTTACTCCCTCACTCCATGAGTTTGGACAATGCCATTCCTGGAATGTAAGAGGAGACAAGACTTGATGAAGTTACAGGGAAATACTTTTAAAACCAATGGGAGGAAATTTTTTTTTTTACTCAGAGAATAGTTAAGATGTGGTAAGAGCGGATAGCTGGTTTTAAGAAAGGTTTGGACAAGTTCTTGGAGGAAAAGTCCATAGTCTGTTATTGAGAAAGACATAGGAGAAGCCACTGCTTGCCCTGGATCGGTAGTATGGAATGTTGCTACTTGTTGGGTTTGGCCACCGTGAGAATGGGCTACTGGGCTCGATGGACCATTGGTCTGACCCAGTAAGGCTATTCTTATGTTCTTATGACTTGGTGTGTGTCCTAGGATCCTTACTTCAAGGCTCAAAGAGGAAAGGAATTGTCATTATTCTGACCTCACCGCTCTGTTTTTCATACTTATTTATTTTATTTAAAACATTTGTAGCATGCAAATCAACCATCTATGCGGATAACAACGATACATACATAAAAAATTACATACATAATAAAACAGAACATGACGAAGAATGGACCATACCCTTACTGTTGGACTTTTCTGTTTCCTATGTTGTTAGTTTGGCTAGTTGAATTTGCCAAAGTGATTATTATTTTGCAGGTTATTCTCTCAATCGTTGTACAGCTTTTGTACTACGGCTAATAGTTATTTGTGTTAGTGTGTTATTTCCACTGTATCCGCATTTTTGTATCTTTTCTATGGCCTGCAATGTTTAGCTGGTTTGTTCTCCTTTGATTCCTTACAAAAATGATATACAAAAAAGAACAACCCAGAACATAGCAGATTATTAAAATAACAGCATACAATAAACAACTTACACATATGTCTTAGAAAAAGAAGCCAAGCAATTACAAAATTACGAAATAACCAAATTTGAAAAGGCAAGTCGAAAAAGATAGGTTTTCAAACTTACTTGGAACGTACGTGATCGATTCCGTTTGTATTGTACTGACAGCCTATAGCTAATGTAAGATATTTCCTGATTGGTCCTGTAACCTTTACATCCACAGATTAAATGTTACATGTTTTCCTTTTTCTCCAGTCTCCTTAAGACTTGCTTTGCTTATACTAGACCACGGCAGCTGATCATAGCAGGAGAATTCCCCCTTCTCCCATCAGCTGAGCAGCAGGTACTCCCCAAGGCTGATTCTGTAACCACTCCCTCCTGCTGGCACCCCCTCCCAGAACTCCCCCTAAAGCCCACCCTGACCACACCCCCATACCTTTAACAGGAAGGCTTGCCAGAGGGATGCCTACTCCCAACTCTTCAGAATGGCCTTCCCCTTTCCGGTGCATCCTAGGATGCACTGGGGAGGGGCCTAAGGCCCTGATTGGCCCAGTTGCCTAAGGCCCCTTCCATAGCAGGGTCTTTAGGCATCTGGGCTCACCGGAGTCTTTGTCCTCCTTGCCAGTGCATTCTGGGTTGGCCTAAGACGCCGATTGGCCAGATCCTTAAGGCCTCTCCCTTGGTGAATAACATGACAAAAGACTTAGCAAAGCTTGAAGAATGGTGTAAAAGAATGGCAGCTAAAATTTAATGCAAATTTAATGCAAATTAAATTAATGCAATTGGATGCAAAAACCTGAGGGAACGGTACAGTTTAGGGGGTGAAGAACTTATGTGCATGACAGAAAAGCAGGACTTGTGTGTGAATGTATGTGATGATCTTAAGGTGGCCAAACAGATTGAAAAGGTGATGGTGATTTATGGTGGTAAAAATTTTATTTTTTTTCTTTTTTGAGCCTAAACGATTGCTGGTATTTGTTGTGGCAAAAGAAGGTGGTGGTGGTGGTGGTGTGTGTGTATCATAATTGGATCTGTTGTTCCTCTAACAGAATAAAGCAAACTGGCAGCTGGCTGTTTCTTCTTTATCCATCCCCATTCAATAATATATATTTTTTACTTTCTTCTAATTTTTATTTATCTTGGTTCTATATTTATTGTGGACTAAATAATTGTAAAATGTTCTGGGGGCGGGTGGGGGGGTTTCCCACTTTGTATAAGATACTTATTCTTTTTGTGAATCTATATTGTTGTCAATGCTTGTTGGATCTATAAAAAAAAATTGATTAAAAAAAAGAATAGGTGACAGCGAAAGTTAGAAGGATGCTAGAGTGCATAGGAAGATGTGTGGCTAGTAGAAAAAAAGGAGGTATTGATGGCCCTGTATAAGACTCTAGTGAGACCTCATTTAGAATATTGTGTGCAATTCTGGAGGCCGCACCTTCAAAAAGATATAAAAAGGATGGAGTCGGTCCAGAGGACGGACACTAAAATGGTGCTGCTTCATCATAAGATTTCAATATGTATACTTTGAAGGAAAGGCTGTATGAGGACGTACATTGTCATGGTGCAGCAAGACTATTTTGGACAACATTCTTCTTCTTTTGCTGCAAATCGCAGGTTTATGTTCATTTTAGAGGTCTGCATGGGAATGGGGATCGCAGGAATCCTGCGGGTCCTGTGGGGGTCCCGCGGGAATCCCTTCTAACCCACGGGACTCCCATGGGGACCCCCCTCTAGCCAACGGGACTCCCACGGGGATGGAAGGCTTTGGAAGCAAGGTTTGTCCATATAATATAATGGACACGACAGCCTTAGTAAAAGAGGGGGTTTATAAGTTAATTACCTAAACAGAAAACTAAAAAAGGGTTCCACCAAAGAGATTCCACAAGGAAAACAGCAGCACAAACACAAAAGAAACTGTGGAATTGATGATCCTGTCAGAAGTAATTGCTGCTTTTTATGGGGACGGGCGGGGATGGAGGTAATTCCTTGCGGGAATGGGTGGGGACGGAGAGGATCTTGACGGGGACGGGTGGGGACGGAGAACATCCTGATGGGGACGGGTGGGGATGGAGAGGATCCTGGTGGGGATGGGTGAAAACGGAGAGGATCCTGGTGGGGACGGGTGGGGATGGGTGGGATTTCTGTCCCCGCGCAACTCTCTAGTTCATTTTGCAGCAATGCAAAGTAATTTTCACTGTTCACTGTTTGCCTGTGCGCTTGGAAATGTGCCAGAATAGGCCCCTTCAAGTCTTAACAGAAGGTTAATATGATTTTCTTGGCTAAAGGTCGAGTGCTGTACTGTGCGTGGACGAACTATCCAATAGATGATGTTGCATTTCGCTAGCTCTGTTCCGGTTATCGCATAATTTAACAATTGCCTTTAATTTTTGATTCACCCTTGTATATTAAAATCTGAGGGCTGCCAAAGTGAATTACGAGTACATATGCTATGCATGAATGCGTGTTTATGGGTATATTTACTGGACAGAATGGAAGATAGCTTATGCCCCCTCATCTATTTGCTGTGAGAAATCTTTTCAATATTTGCTTTTATCACTATTTGATGTTAATTTTTCTTCTCCAGCTACTCAGTCTCCAGAAGCCAAATTAAGACCATGTGAATTCACTCTCAGATCTGTAGAGCTGAGGAAATTTTGCAGTTCCACAGCATGAAAGAATTCAGCCAGCTGAGAATACATTACTCTGCAGATCTCTGGCATGAATAAAGTACATTTAGTGGAGCAATTAAGAATAATAGCACAGCTTTCATTACAGCACCGGGTGCAGGAATATAATGAAGGAAAATGGAGAGGGAATGTGAGGGAAGCACAAAAGCCATGGCTCACTAGTGAACATTCATCAAGAACCTAAGACCAGCCCCTCCCCCCATTTGCAAAACCACGCTAGCGTTTTTTAGCGCTGGTCGCGGCTCCGATGCTCATAAGAATTCTAGGAGTGTTGGGGCTGTTACTGCCACGGCCAGCGCTAAAAACCACACCTCGGTTTTGTAAAAATGGGGTCAAGTTTGTTTGTGATGTCCTCTGAAACAATTTTTATTGAACAAACCAGAAAAAAAAACCCAGATAATGAACACAGTATAAAAAAGAACAGTCGTTCAGGAACTCTACAGCATGTATCCCCCGATCCCAATATCCCAGCCCCACCCTCTCCCAAAACCCCACCTCCCTATACCCCACCCTTCATAACAAGATAAATCATAATATACAAATGAATAGTGAACTGTCAGAAGAATCAAGCGCAAGAGATGACAGAAGAAAAATGCTGCAGGCATGAGGAAAAAGGCCTGAACAAGACCAAAGCGAAAACTAGACACTCAGGGCTCTGGACTCTGATGAGCCCCAAGAGACAATGCACAAGGCCTCCTCCCGTAAGAGAGATAGAAAAAAAATAAAGAAACCCCAAAACAAAGGAAGGACAGACCAAGCCGGGAAAAGGCCACCCCAGGGCCGCAAACCCCTCACCGCTCGAGGCAAATTAAACAGAGGAGCAGGCAAAGTATTAAGGATCATACTACAGGTTCTATGAAGCAATTATATATAAGGACCCACACTTGCAAAAAAAAAAAAACCAAAAAAAACCCCAACAAACTTAGATTGTCGCAAGGAATGACGCACCTGACCCCTCTCAAGAGTTTGTTTGTGATGTAAGGCAGCACACAGTTTCAGCAGTCCCACTGTTTCACGAGAGATGAAAAGGGTATGTACCTTATCTGGTTTCACAGCTTTTGGTGATCAGGACCAGGACTTTCTTGGCAAGATACAGCAGTGGTATGCCATCATCTTCAGTAGCCCAAAGTGCCTGATCTTCCCAGGCGGAATCCCGTACTGTCTAGGTCCAAGGGGTAAAGGGGATACTCCGGGAAGAGAAGGCCATAGCAGAGAGACTAAATGAATGCTTTACTTCAGTCTTTAATGAGGAGGATGTAAGCAATCTACTTATGGCAGAAATGGTATTTAAGGGTGATGATATGAAAGAACTGAAACAAATTTTGGTGAACCTGTACTGGGACCTATGCTTTTCAACATATTAACATATGATCTAGAAATGAGACTGATAAGTGAGGTGATTACATTTGTAGATGACACAAAACTATTCAAAGTTGTTAAATCACATGTGGACTGTGAGAGATTTCAAGGGAATCTTAGAGGACTGAGTATCCAAATGGCAGACAAAATTTAATGTGGACATGTGCAAGGCAAAACGCTGTGGGCAGAATAATTCAAATCATAGCTATTAGATGTTACGTTCCACATTAGAAATCACCACTCAAGAAAAAGATCTAGGTGTCATCGTGGCCAATGCATTAAAATCTTCTGTATGGTATGCAGCGGCAGCCAAAAATGCAAACAGAATGTTATAAATTGTTAGGAAATAAAAATAAAACAAAGAATACTCAAATTATAATGCCACTATATTGCTCCACGGTGTGACCTCACCTTGAGTATTGTGTGCAATTCTATTCACCGCATATGAAAAAAGATAGAGTAGAATTGGAAAAGATACAAAGAGGGGTGATCAAAATGATTAAGGGATGGAACTCCTCTCATATGAGGAAAAGCTTAAGAGGTTGTGGTAACCGCAGTTAGCATAGCTGGGTTTAAAAATCCATAAACTATTATTAAGGTAGACTTGGGGACAGCCACTATATGTCCCTGGAATTAGTAACATAGATTCTTGCTACTCTTTGGGATTCTGCCAGGTACTTGTAACCTGGATTAGCCACCGTGGGCTGGATGGATCTTTGGCCTGAACCAGTATGGCAATTCATGTGGTCATTGGCATTTGATAAATTGCCTTTCATGGGAGGGATGTTGTCATTGAACTCAAACAGTATTGGAAAGTGTATCAATATAATGATGTCATGAAGTTATATTAGAAACATGATGGCAGATAAAGGCCAAATGGCCCATCTAGTCTGCCCATCCGCAGTAACCATTATCTCTTTCTCTCTCTAAGAGATCCCAGTTGCCTATCCCATGCCCTCTTGAATTCAGACACAGTCTCTGTCTCCACCACCTTTTCCGGGAGACTGTTCCTTGCATCTACCACACTTTCTGTAAAAAAAAGTATTTCCTTAGATTACTCCAGAGTCTATCACCTCTTAACTTCATCCTACGCCCTCTCATTGCAGAGTTTCCTTTCAAATGAAAGAGACTCGACTCATGGATATTTACATTACGTAGCTATTTAAACGTCTCTATCGTATCTCCCCTCTCCCGCCTTTCCTCCAAAGTATACAAGGGTCTGCAGTGGGAATTGAATCTACTACCAGAGGTTTTCAGTCTGTTACACTAACCATTAGGCCACAACTATAGTCATATTACTTTTACTCAAAAAGTATTATATTGGGCACAAATTTTTTCACTTTCGCTTAAGTACATTTTTGTATATGTCCTTCACTGTACTTTTACTAATGTTAAAACATGCATTTATTTTTCCTTCAGTACTTTCACGTGTACCTGGAAAGTTGCATGCAACAGACTTCTATGGTCTATGCCCTGATCATAGCTGGATATATTTGGATGGGCTGGAGTGGGCATCCAGTATAAAGAGCTTGGAGAGGCTATGCCTCCGCAGCCAGGAGCAGTGTTGGGGAGAGTGAAGGAAAGACAGGAGCAGACAATGTTGGGGGTTAGTGGAGAGAGAGAGAGTGAGAGGCAAACTATGCCCCTAAGTATTTTCCTGATTGTACCTGAGGCAACGGGTTAAGTGATTTTTATATGATCTCAAGGAGTGGCAGTAGGACTTCCCTGGTTCTCAGACTTCTGCTTTAAGCATTAGGTTCTGCTGATACAGATAAAACATATTGGAAACAAGTTTGGAAACTCATTCATAAACTAACCGCCTGCAGATCTGAAACCTGGTGGCCATTTGACAACCTACTAATAAAACTGATGAGTTCTTTTATGGTCTCAGTTAACCACTGCTAAACACCCCTGTTCACGTGGCCAATGGGAAGATGCTGGGGTTTTACTGGCTGCATATATTTCCAGAATACTGGAAATGCTGTTCTGTTTGATATATTGCGTTTCTTTGGTACATTATTTTGACTTTTTGGTCTATAATTCCTGGAGCGTACTGGGGACAGTGGCGCAGCGAGGGTGAACGGCACCCGGGGCGGTGGTGCCCCTTCCCCGTGCCTTTTTAACTTCGGCGCGAGCAGCCACCAACTTACTGCCCGCGTCGGCTTCGGCGCTCTCTCTGAAGTCATATCCTAGGCGCGGGTCCCGGACATGATGTCAGAGAAAGCACCGAAGCCGACGCAGGCAGCCAGTTGGTGGCTGTTTGCGCCAAAGTTAAAAAGGGTACGGGGGAAGGGAATGGGCGCATGTGTGAAAGGGGGAGGAGTGGGAATTGGGGGTGGAAAGGCGCAGGGGATGCAGTGCCCCTCTCACCCCCAACTTTACTACGCCACTGACTGGGGGTGGGGGACGAGGCAGCTAATGCAGCTGCATCGGAGCCACACAGAGAGGGATTCCTTCCTTGCTGTGCTCAAAAGTGCCCCACTGTCCCTTTTCTGCTGAAATAGTTATTGCCCACCATCGCATAGATTTTAACTTGCTCTGTCGTATGCCCCGCCCACTTTAGCCTCCCTACACAGCTGAGTCACCCACCACCAATGGGAGTGGACCTTTGATGACAGATTCAGTCGCTGGTGAACAAAGCATCTGCTGAGTTTCTTTGGTCTGTGAACATGGCAAGGACACGTCAGAGAGAAGGCTTCCGGTTCAGGCGCAGGACGCGTGTAGGAGCACTGCAGCAATGAGGAAGAGGAAGTCGGCCTGATGATTACACCGCATCGATTGCACCGCGGACCGACGATTGAAGAACACTGTCTCGGGCCCGATGCACGTGCCAGCCCTGTGGACCTTCGGATGAACTCTTTATTTCATCAGCTAAGTTTTTGTTTTTTGATTTTTTGCCCTGGGGAGTTGGCTGGGGGGGGGGGGGGTTCATAGAGTGGTTGCTGATTGACTTATGAGTTTTGCACTTCTTGATTTGTGTTTTCACTGTTTTGATTGCACACTTTAGGTGCCCGATGATGGTGTGCGGGTGGTGGTTTATGACCTCCTCCTGTAAGCTTTAGTGTTGGAGCATTGTCTCTCTTTGTTGTTCCCTCTCACTCAGGGCACCTTTATTATTAGTGATTTATGCACTTACTTGTGTTGTGTTGTGTTTTAGGCACATGTCTTCAGCGGCCACTCTCTGAACCCTTGACTTTACTGCCTTGTTGTGGGTTTCTATTTTGAGGTTTTTGGCAGTCCCTTGGAGTTTTTTTCTTGCTTTGTGTTTGGCCTTGTGGACCGGCAGGAAATTTCTGCAGACTGGCACCGGTCCACGGCCTGGCGGTTGAAGAACACTGATCTAGAGCACCCATCACAGAGCTGGTGTCTCTGAACAAAAATCATCTGGAATGGGAGCAAAATGTGCTCACTATGTAACCACTAAAACTTCCTATAGCTATAAACATAATTGGTGCCTTCTATCCTTATGATCCAGGCATAGTTTACTGTTTTGTACTTCAAAGCACAGGCACGGCTTCCGAGAGAAAAAGCCTTGATATCAGTTTCACTGCCCAGTCTGACAGCTGTCAAAGGTCCACGTGTATAAAGAATTTCTCCTGTTCTGTGTTGGTGGGAAAGTTCAGAGAACTGTGGCACAGAAAAAAAAAATCTTTGCTCAGGTTCGTGTGGATTTAAGGTGAGTGATTCACTGTTACTCTGGTCTAAGGCCTTGTTCACTACAGTGCTTGGCTGACTGTTAAACAAACAGAAAATGACGCAGGTAAAAACAATTTAGTAGCAGTAAAACAACATTATTAAGTGACAGGACCTATCCCTCGTGCCTTGGGCTCTGGTTTTGTGAGGCTGATGTCCTCTGAAGGCAGGGATTAAAGGGATATATTGGATAACTATAAACTGCTTTGAATGTTTCTGTACCAATAAGGCAGTATATACAGGGTGCCCACGAAAACACTCCTTGATTTTAAATGGTTACAAAACCAAAATTTATTGGAATATTCTTTCACCTTTGAGGCTACAGTTTCATCAACTCATAAAGTTTCATATGGTAACACACTTTTTACTCCAGGCACCCCTGGTTCCAAAATCTTACTGGATTAACCATTTTGCCAAACCAATGGTTCCTGTATGTCTCTGACACTTGCATCTCTCCTAGAACCATATCTAGGGTTACATTTAGGCAAAATAAGCTAAGAGTCTTACAAAATCGAGGTATTACCACCAGCAACTGCAGTGTAAACAATCCACATGAGCATTTCTCATAGCATTCCATAAACATAGGAGAGAACCACATGCATTGTTTAATTTTCCATCTGCTCAAGGATGTAAGAGCAAGAAATCCTTGGAACATACACTGACATTTCAGGCTGCTTTCTATGACAGGGAATTGAGGCCACTGTTGCTTAGTGCAAGCACTTTAGATCTCAATTGAAAACTTATGATGTTATGTTATGTAGTTTATTCATGAAAATGTCAGGGGCAGGATCGCGGCAGAGGGCACGTGCTGCTGAGGACAACGGCAGCCTGCAAGGATCGCTACAGCAGCGGCAATCCTCTCTGCAGGCTGCGGTAATTATCTGAAGGTAAGAGCAGGAGGCCAGGGGGAAGCCAGAGGACGTTCCAAAGAGCAGGCAGCACTAGTACAGACCACGGGTCGCATGTTTGAGACCACTGGTGTACAACTTCAGGTGCCATATTTAGAATTTGGGGGTATAACAGAGTGAAAGCAGAACACCGTCTCCACAAAGAGGTGTAAAAAAGAAACCTTACAGCTTTCCATTACTAGGCATGCACGGACACATCACGTTGCATAGCAAACATATGAGTAAGAAATCAGGAAGCTTCAGGCTGCAGAACTAACAAAGAAGAAATATCCTGAGTGACTACAGATTCATATCTGTGTTTTCATTGGAGTCGTCTGTGTTCTGTCTTTTCCACCCCACCTCACTGCCCAAGAAACAATTGGCAATGGCCATTTTCCAGACGTGCCATATAGTGCCCAATGGTTTGGTAGAGTCAGGGTCCAGAGCATTCCAGGATCACAGCACAGACGAGCAGCAGAAACACAGCAGGGTCGTAAACACAAAGGCACATGCTACAGAAGCATAAATATGAAGACTGATCTAATATGTCCCAATTAAAATCCAAAATATATATGGGAGGGGAAGGAGTAAATGATTACTATCAAACTAAGGGGTCTTTTTATTAAGGTGCACATGCTAAATACAAAGGCAAAAAACAGCCTTCCTGGATATACTGGGCCCAATATTTACCCAGGGATAATCGGTGTTTTGCTAACTGTTGCCAGTGTTATCTCTGGAAATTCTGTGCTAGGCCATGTCCAGACTATAGCGTTGAATTGCTGAGTATATGGAGTCGGTGAAAATATAGCCACTTAACTGCGATATTCAGTACTTTTAATCAGTTATGGGCACCACATAAAGGGCCACTTTTACAAAGCCGCAGTAGCGATTCTCCCACGGCAATTGCACCAAAGCCCATGAGAAATGATGGGCTTCAGTGCATTTGTCGCAGGGGAACCGCTACCGTGGCTTTGTAAAAGGGACCTAAAGATAGGACTATTTATGTGATTACCTTGGTCGGTTAAATGCTGAATATCACCACTTCGCTGTCCAAGTGCTGACTTCGCTCTGGAACCCCCTGAAAATAGTTAGTTTCAAGTTGGGCACTAACAGTACAAGATATTTGCTGGTGCTTCAAGAAGGACACAGTCTTCCTTAATGACTGTTGGTTTTTGCCACACCTGTTTTCTGAATTCCATCAAACACCCCGTTTCCAGATGCCTGAGAAAAGCTTCTTACTAGTAGCTAAACCACCACCCATCCCATCAAGACATCTTCACCTGTTCTTCTCCCCAGTATGGCCTAAACCAATGGACATGATGTAACCTTTTCCCCCATGATGCTGCATCAGCCTCTTGTCTTGTAAATCACCTTGAACCTGTACTGGATAAGTGCAATGAAGAAATCCTGAACAGATTTAGACTTGGAAGACAGTCCCAAGAGTATCTAACATCCTAGACCTTCAGTCTTGTGTCCCTCTAGGAGCTATTCAGTTCCCTCCTCCTGTAGCATCTCCCCTTTCCTTACCATATAAACCAGCATCTCCTTTTTACTAGCTCCCTTCCCCCCGTTGACCAGAATCTCATCTCCCTTTCCCAAGCAAGGTGACCAGCATCACATTTCTCCTTCCTTAGCTCCCCTCATAGAATCTAGCATCTCATCTTCTCTTCCCTAGAATCTTCTCCTCTTCCCTAGAATCTAGCATCTCATCTCCTTTTCCCTAGAATCTAGCATCTCATCTCCTCTTCCCTAGAATCTTCTCCTCTTCCCTAGAATCTAGCATCTCATCTCCTCTTCCAAGGTGCCCAGTATCTCATCTCCCTTTCCCAAGCAAAGTGACCAGCATCACATTTCTCCTTCCTTAGCTCCCCTCATAGAATCTAGCATCTCATCTTCTCTTCCCTAGAATCTTCTCCTCTTCCCTAGAATCTAGCATCTCATCTCCTCTTCCCTAGAATCTTCTCCTCTTCCCTAGAATCTAGCATCTCATCTCCTCTTCCAAGGTGTCCAGTATCTCATCTCCCTTTCTCTAGCCATTTCTGCCCCCCCCCCAACCAGGTAACCAGAATCTCCCCTTATCCGATTAAGGTGTCCAGTATCTCATCTTCCATTCTCTAGTCTACTTCCTAGGTATCCAGAATCTCCCTCCACCTAATACCTCCCCTTTCTCACCACCACCACCACTACCCTATCTCTGTCTTCCTTCCATTGCTGCAGCAAAATTAAAAGGCAGTACAGTGCACAGATCTGCATTAAAGGCTGCCACTTTCTGCCCCCTCTGCCACAAACTTCCTATTGGACTTGGAGAGCCATAGAAGAGCTTTAGCTTAGATCTGTGCTGAAAGACTCTGTCACCTGTGCCATGTTGAAAGCAGCTTGAAAGTGATGTTCTCCTGCCATATGGGTTTTACCCTGCCCCCCCCAAAATTCTCTCACCTGCAGTGGATGCCTAATCACAGGACATGAGTGAGAAACAAGCAGTTAAGTGGGTAGTCACTCCTGCAGTATAAACAGCAGCATTATTTTCCATTGGGCCTTCTTCCTTAACAAGGACATAGTTTGAATTCTTGGGAACACGGGGGTAAATTTCCAACTGACAACACAATTTGGTGGTGGTGAATCAGCAGAGCTGTGTTTCAGAGTCATTGAGGTGGTACCTGGAGTACCTTGGAAAACCAGAAGGCATGAGATGGGTACAGTCATGCATCCTAATTTAAATATGGCAGTGGCCCATTAACTCACACTGTGAGAGACTGGTTGGAACAGGAGTTAATGACTGCAGTGTCTAACTAACCCATACAGGCATTCCGGAAACAGACAACCAATTGGCTCAGGTATGAAGTAGTGTTCCTTTGTAACTGATAAATAAAGCTGCAGCCTATTTCTATCCATGAGTCACAGATGCCAAGGGGAAACATTTTTTATGCAGAATTTGACCCCACCTCCCAACCCAACTCAAGCTCCATCCCACTGTGCCTGTTCTCCACCCCCTCTGCAACACGTCTTTGCCAACCTTAGGACTGTGAATGATACTATTAATTAGAGAATGACACGGTGACAGAATTCATCACCATTCCCGTCCCCACGGATAACCATCCCCATGTCATTCTTTTAAGGAGAGAGGGAAGAATCAGAGTATGAATGGGCACAGTGCCACTGGCTCTCAAGCCTTGCAATGAATGCTGTTGTAGAAGGACTGAGATTGAGAGAGACACTAAAGAATGACATGGGATGGTTTTTCGTGGTTATCCACGGGGATTAATTCTGTCACTGTGTCACTCTCTGCTGTTAATGTGCAGAAGGTGTCAGCAGTGAAATCTGAAGTTGCTCATGGTGGAGACAGAGACTGTCTGAATTCAAGAGGGCCTGGGATAGGCACGTGGGATCTCTTGGCAAGAGAAAGAGATAATGGTTATTGCAAATGGGCAGATTATATGGGCCATTTGGCCTTTAAATGCCGTCATGTTTCTATGGTTCAGTACAGGCAGAAGAGAAGTTATCAAGCTAGGCTACCATTAGCATAAGTTACTGGTAAAATATGTCATTTTGACACTGTCTCATTTTATAAAGTGAGACCTAGTTAATAATAACCCAGGTTAATAGTCACATAACCTGTCTTAATGGTAACACTAGTACTACCATTAATTATTAACACGTTGATAGCTTTCTTCCTCAGTAGTTGGCTCCTGTGTCTCTTGCATCCATGGAAGTTTCCTGATTTTGTACTGAAGATGGCCTCCAAAGCAGGAGTTTCCTATGCTGTGTAGGAGACTTACTAAGGGATTATGGGTAGAGGGCTTGAGGAGCTATGTAAGAGGGTCACAACTGCTCATGTTATGTCCTTAAGCCACTGTTGAAACTAATCACTTTTAATAAAATAAAATGCACAGTGGTTTATGAAACAGCAATAACATGCTGCAGAATCCAAACACTGCACACTGTGTAAAGATAAAGACACCCACTCAACAACTGTTACGCTAACAGTGCAAGACCATCTTTAAGACTAAGAAAAGCTTCCCAGGAGCGTAGTAGAGAACACACTCACAAAAAAAAGACACTTCCTTTCCTCAGCTCCCTCAGTGCTGAAGTGCAACATATTGTGTTGCTTAAAAACTGTGATGTAGCAGGAAACAAGTCATTTGATTTGAGGCAGTCACTGCTGGGGGGGATTCATAATTTCTTTTGGATGAAAGTAAGGGCTTTCGGTTTTGCACTGGCTTTCTTCTGTCACCCCCCAAAATAAAAACATTTCTGAAGTTATATACAGAACAAAATATAGTATTAAAAACTCCCCAACAACAACCCAACATCTCCTAAACCAGGGCTGCCCAAGTCCAGTCCTCGAAATCTACTGGCAGGCCAGGTTTTCAGGATCTCCACAATGAATATGCATGAGAGAGATTTGCCTGCACTGCCTTCTTGGTATGCAAATCTGTCTCATGCATTTTCATTGTGGAGATCCTGAAAACCTGGCCTGCCAGTAAATCTCGAGGACCGGACTTGGGCAGCCCTTCCTAAACAAACATTTTAGAGGTGACTTTGAAGAGCTGTCCTCTGTTCCTCCACCTAAAGGCCATTCAATAGCTGAACTGATCTTGTGAGATATTGGCATCATCCATAAACAGATCACTGATGCAATTTAGGATATAATTATAGTCATGTACTACCCTTATTTCCCTCCCAATTAGTTTTGCTTCTTTGTTTGTCCAATCGGAAAACATTTCAATTGATCCTTCCTTACACTCTACTTCTCCTTCAGTCGATTCAAAATGGCTGACCTGCATGTAGGATCATATACAGTACAGCACACACTAGTTATTATATCTGGCCCTGCTGTTAGTATGCAAGGGATTATCTTTGTAGCAGACACCAAATTGGCCAAACTTGCTTTCAAGATATCAAACATTTGTATTTTTCAGTGCTACGTTTCAGGAAGTCATGTATCACTGCCGTAGCTTCTTGTCAATTTACTATTTTTGTAATACCTGATTTTATTAAATAATTTCCTTTTAGGGTAATTTTGTTTCATTTGTAAGTTTTCCTGCTCAGACCCAGGGACAACACTAAAGAGCATATGGTTAATAATTCAGTGTAGTTCCCCGTTTGATTTTTTTTTTTTCTTCTAAAAGCTTTTTAGTTGACGGACTAATACACCTTTTTCCAATAAATTAGAACAGGATGCTCAAATAGCAGAGGCTAATGTTGCATTGTCTTCTTGTTGGGAAGGCTAGTACCATTGTGAAATGAGCAGAGACACTGGGCCTGAGTGAGTTTTCCATTCCAGTACAGGTATTGCCTCTGTGTGAGCAGAGGTTGTTGGCTTACGTTGGATAACCATTAGACAGGAATTCACCTAGGGCAGGGGTGTCAAACTCAGTCCCATTAAAGGGCCGAAATCCAAAACACAGGCCAGACTCTGCCCAATCTCCGCCCCCATAACATTACTAATTGTAACACCATTTTTTCCATTCATTTTTCATATTTACACACAATATAATCTTATTAACAACACATAATGGTTAACCACAAAATTCAACTACACAAAGCACACTGTATGCTTCTAAACATTCATTCCTACCAGAACACAAATAACCCCCATGCAAATACGAGACCAAAAGCTAAAAATACTAATATATGGAAACAAACCCTAAGATTCAACACTCTATGCTATACAGCCCGAGAAAAAGAAACAAATGCGTTTCTTCCTGAACAGTGCAAAATATAGGCAGATGAAAATTGACACAATTCAATCACTAGATTGAAAATAAAGTCATTCCCTCTACCTTTGTTGTTTCCCTCCCTCCATGCTGTGCCTCAGCTAGGTGCCTCCCTCTGGCGGCTGGCTCCCACCTGACCGTTTTATGCGGCCCATGATGTGATGCGACGTTTTCATTGCCGCCCCCTGGTGTTATCATCTGGCCGGCTCCCTCCTCCTCCTCACTGCCACAGTGTGTACAAAGCCGCGGGCAGCCACTCCTCACGCGTCCCGCACCTCATCTGAAAGCATTCCCTCTGATGTGACATCAGAGAGAAGGCTTCTGGTTCAGGCATAGGAGACGTCTACGGCTTTGTGCACACTGCGGCAGTGAGGAGGGAGCTGGCCAGAAGATAACACCGTGGGCGGCAATGAAAATGCCGCATCGCACTGCAGGCTGCATAAAACGGCCAAGCTGCACGGATTCGGCTTGTGGGCCTTGAGTTTGACACCTGTGACCTAGGGCATCAGCTTCTTGGAGGCCGCTGCATTCAAATGCAAAATAATAGGTTCTGACAGCTACACAAACCAAAGAACCATCAACATATACTAAGGGAGGGGGTTTACTGTAGGCTAGGATCCGAAAGTTAAATTTTTTTGGGCGGGGGGATAAGGCCGAAGGCACCCAGTGCTCTTGCACTAGCTCTCAGCTGCATACATATTTTTCTTTTTGCAAACCTGGAAACAGATCTATAATCTAGGCACCAAAACTGATAACTAGACTTTTGGTCCTCAAGACGTCTAGAGTCAAAAAATGAAATGCAAATAGTACATTACTTATTTTATGGGATCGTTATCCTGGCCCATATTAATCTTTCCACATCAAATAATAATTTAAAAAAGATCTGTTGTTAAGCAGTGCAAGGAATTTCCACGAATAAGTACTCAACAGAACAAAACTGAACTCATCCAGAAAAAGAAAGACAAAGCAAACGGTGCAAAAACTGTGTATCTTAAGAATTTATTTACAACATAAAACGTGGAACCAAAAAAAAGAAAACAGACAACAATCAGGCAGAGGCTGCAAAACGAAACACAAAAAGAAAGAAAGAGCAGAGTTCTCCAACAGGTCTAAGAGGTGCTTCCCCTCCCCCAAGCAAAATCCTCCTGCCCCGCCCCCTTTTTCTCAGCCAAGGCAGAAAGGGTCACACGCTAGTACTGTATTATACACAGTAATGCAAATTTACACGAGGTCTTCGCTGCATATTAAATCGTCATAGCCAGGCCCCTGTACTGTACATAACTTTTTTTTTGAATGTAAAAAAAAAGTTTTGGTTTTCTTTATTTAAAAAAAAAAACAACAACACAAAAACAGTCGACTCAACGAAAAAAAAAAATTCAACCCTGCTAATAAACGGGGTTCGTCCAAACCGATGCGCTCTAGGCGATCTTGCTCCAGAAATCGTGGAAGTCCCTCTCCATGAAGTTCTCGCTCTCGATCACGTCGTCCTCCGAGGGGAAGTACTGCTCGCTGTCCTCGGGCGGCTTGGGCAGAGCCCCGAAGAAGCGCTGCAGCCGTCGTCGCCGCTGTCCGGGCTCCGCCGCCCCCTCCCCGGCGGCCGGAGGCGGCGCCAGCAAGTCCGCGCCGTCCAGCAGTGCCCCCCGGGCATTCTCCAGCACCCCTAGGTACGAGTCCATGTCCAGCGGGTCCATCTCACAGTCTGAGCCGCTCTCGGTGCCCACCGAGTCGGAGCGCAGGTGCATCAGCTGGTACTTCTCGTGCATCAAGAACTGGTTGGTGTTGCGTGGGGCCCGCATGCCCGGCGCCCGCTTGCCCATCATGTTGACCGGCCGCAAGCTGAGCGCCCTTGGCCGCAGGGGGCGGTGGCAGGGGGGCCCGCGCTGAGATCGCTGGCGCGGGGGCCGCCCCCGGCCGCTGACACCCCCTCCGCGGCGCCGCAGCCAGCCAGCTCGACAGCCACGCCGAGGCTCGCCCCCTCCTTGCACCTTGAACTTGCAGGGCTGCAGCCTGAGTGCCCTGGCCTCGGTGGCCTCCCACGGGCAGAGCAGCCCCTTGCGACACATGGAGCCTCTTCTGAGCATGGCTTCACTGCATCCTCCTCACCTCTGGACCACCGCCAGGAAACAAGCAGCAGCCAAGGATCTCCTCTCTGTCCCTGCTCAAGGGGCTCCTCCTCTATCTTTCTGTCTCTTTCAATGCCCCAGCGCACAGGGCTGTCTCTCGCCTACCTTTTTACAACCCGGACCCTTTTTTTCTTGACCAGAGCCCTTTGACAGGACATAGCCTGGCACGGCAGCAGCTTGACCAGCTTGCGGCTGCCTCGGAGGGATCGACTCGCCTCGTCCGTGCAATGTTCAAAGATCAGGAGCACCGAATCGAATCGGAGCGAGAAATAGCGAGTGAGGGGATATGGGGGGGGGGGGTGGCGGAACCTGCCCCCGGGGCTTGCAACGGGGGTTCAAAACCCGAGCTGGCTGGCCCCGCCCGCAAGAAGCAATGCCCAGACAGCTCCACCCGTACCAAACCACTTCTGCCACTCCTCCAGCAACTGTCTGACGGTTCCTGCGCACCGGACTATATAGCGAGTGGAAGAGACCATGGTTGGCCATGGCGGGGGGGGGGGGGGGGAGGGGATGTACCAGGCTAGAACCTGTTTTAAGGCGCTCGCTTTGCCGATTCTTGATACGGGCCCATAAGGTGCAATAACCCAGCGGGAAGGAGCATAAAGGGACCGAGCGCCGTTCTTCTTTGGGGGGTGTTTCTAAGCCTCGCTTGCGGTTGTTTACAGCGCTCTGCTCTGGTGCGTAGACAACGCGCGCTGCCCTGCCCTATGCGCAAAGCCATTTACGCAGCTCAGCCGGAGTAGCTCAAAGGGAAGTCTACGGAGAATTCGTAAGTATTTGGAGCAGCGACACAATGAGAGCGGTCCATTTCTGAAGCAGGGGGGTCGGAGAAGGCAGCCTAAGCTTTGTGCCTGTGCGTTTATTTTTGCACCTGCTTAGGTTAACATCATTGTTCAAAGGCCACACTTGATGACAGCTCCTAGGGGCGCTCTATTTGGAGAACCTGAACAACCTTACAAAGTCAGCACATTTTATGATCATAAGATCCGGAAATTGCCAAACAGTGGCGTACCTAGCATATGTGACACCGGGGGCCCATCATTTTTTTACATCCCCCCATCTGTACGAAAAACAGTAACAAGCCACATGTCACACATGAGTACCTAGGAAAAGGCAGCATCTTACATACTGCAGTGAGCAGTACATCAATACACCCATTGTAAAACTAAACAAGCCAGACCAGTACAGATCAATCCTACACCGTCAATCCTAACAGAAAACCATGTCTTTCGAACACACAGAACACAAAAAACATCTTCGCCTAGTATGGAATATGTCATTACAAACTAACCCCTCCCCCTTTTACAAAACTGTGGTTTGGTTTTTAGCCAACGCTAAGAAACGCTCTACAGTTTTATAAACGGGGAGATAGAATAAAAATACGTAGACAAAGCTTAAGCTCCCAGAATCTAGACTCTGCATACAATGCAACACCACAGAAATAGCAATGCATCTTCCCTAAAGCAAAAAATAAATAAATAAATAGAATTATTTTCTACCTTGTCTTCTCTGGTTTCTGCTTTCCTCATCTTCTTGTCACTCTCATAGAAACATACAATATGACAGCAGAAAAGGGCCATCGGCCCAACAAGTCTGCCCACTCAAGAACCGTCCCCCTTAAGCACTTCCTCAAAGTGAACCCACATGTTTATCCCATCTTTTCTTAAAATCGAGCACGTTGCTAGCCTCAACTACCTGAAATGGAAGATCATTCCAATGAACAACCACCCTTTCGGTGAAGAAATACTTCCTAATATCACTATGAAATCTCCCACCCTTGATTTTTAACGGATGCCCTCTTGTTACCGTAGGTCCTGTAAGAAAAAAGATGTCTTCTCCCAGCTCAATACAGCCAGTAACATATTTGAACGTCTCTATCATGTCTCCCCTCTCTCTGCGTTCCTCGAGAGAGTATAGCTGCAACTTACCTAGACGTTCTTCATACGGGAGATCCTTGAGCCCTGAGACCATCCTAGTGGCCATTCGCTGAACTGACTCCATTCTCAGCTTATCATTTTGATAATGTGCCCTTCAAAATTGAACACAATATTCCAGATGAGATCTCACCATGGACTTGTACAACGGCATCACAACTTCAGGCTTACGGCTGACAAAACTTCTTCGGATGCAACACAGCATTTGTCTAGCCTTGGATGAAGCTTTCTCCATCTTCACTAATGATTACTCCTAGGTCTCGTTCTGCCACAGTTCTTGTTAAGGTCTCACCATTTAGGGTATAAGTTTTGCATGGGTTTCCACTGCCAGGGTGCATAATCTTACACTTTTTGGCATTAAAAGTCAGTTGCCAAATTGTGGACCATTGTTCCAGTAAAAGTAGGTCCTGTGTCATAGCGTCAGGCATGGTGCCTTTGCCCACTACGTTGCACAATTTAGTGTCATCGGCAAATAAAACAGTTTTACCTTGAAGTCCCTGAGTCAGGTCCCGTACAAAGATATTAAATAGGACTGGACCCAAGACCGAGCCCTGCGGCACTCTACTGATCACTTCCGACGTTTCTGAGGGAGTACCATTTACCATCACCCTTTGTAGTCTGCCGCTGAGCCAGTCTTTAACCCATGCAGTCAATGTTTCTCCTAGTCCCAACGAACTCATCTTGTTCAATAACCTACGGTGAAGTCCAAATACACGATATCCAGGGACTCTCCCTTATCTAGCTTTTTCGTTACCCAGTCAAAGAAACTGATTAGATTGGATTGGCAGGACCTTCCCCATGCTGGTGGGGATCCCTCAGCCTCTCGTCATTCAGAATCGTATCTAATTTGCGTTTAATCAACATTTCCATAATTTTACACACTATTGATGTGAGACTTACCGGTCTGTAATTTGCAGTCTCCGATCTGCATCCCTTTTTGTGGAGCGGAATGACGTCAGCTGTTTTCCAGTCCAATGGGACTTTTCCCGTGCTAAGGGAAAGATTGAAGAGCACAGCTAACGGCTCCGCCAGGACATCACTTAGTTCCCTGAGCACTCTGGGGTGCAGTTTATCTGGTCCCATGGCTTTGTTCACATTGAGCCTTGATAGCTCTTGATAGACGCTGCTGGCGGTAAATTCAAAATTCCGGAACGGGTCTTCTGAGCTCTCCCTTGTCTGCAGCTGTGGACCAGATCCCAGCTCCTCGCAGGTAAAGACTGAGCAGAAGTATTCATTGAGTAGTTCAGCTTTATAAGTGTCCGATTCTACAAAGTTACCGTCAGTTTTCCTTAGGCGCACTATCCTGTCTGTGTTCCTTTTTTATCACTAACATACCTGAAAAAGGATTTATCCCCTTTTTTAATATTCGTAGCTAAATTTTCTTCCATCCGGAGTTTGGCATTTCTGACTGCTGTTTTAACAGTTCTAGATTTCACCAGATAGGCTTCTTTAGCTTCCAGTCATTGTGATTGTTTGTAGGATGCAAATGCTCTTTTCTTCTGTTTTACGAGATTCAAGATCTCCGCGGAGAACCACTGGGGTTTATTATTTCTCCGTCGTTTGCTCACAGATTTTATATAGAGGTTGGTTGCTTCCTGAGGTTGATTTTAGAGCTGACCACAGTACTTACACACTATCTGTCGTGTCCTGGTTTTGCAGTGTCTCAGAGACAAAATCTCCCATGCTCTTGAAGTTAGTGCCCTTAAAGTTAAGAACCTTTGTTGATGTGTTTGACCTAGTGAATCCCTTCCTGAGGTGAAACCACACCATGTTGTGGTCAATGGAAGCCAGCACATCGAAACATCTCTTCCTTTCATCCACGGTCTACCCTCTCTCTGCCCCTTCTATATGGCATCTTCTCTCCTTCTATTCACTTTCCAGAAACTTTATGCTTCCCCCTTCCATCTTTCCCACACCCCCATGGTCTGGCATTTCACTCTCTCCTCTCCCTTCCCCCCACTTCCATCAGCATCTGCCTCCTTTCTCACCCTTCACCACACTTACATACCACCCTGACCCTCTTCTCACCCTTCACCATGCTTCAATACCACCCTGACCTCCTTTCTCACCCTTCACCATGCTTCTATACCACCCTGACCTCCTTTTTCACCCTTCACCACACTTCCATACCACCCTGACCCCCTTTTTCTCCTTCCATCACCCTGCTATGCTTCTTTCTTTCTCCACTGAAATCAGCAAGGTCCTGTGATGATTACTTTTGCTGCCACTGCTTCAGAAGAGGTAAGTGACATCGGAAGGGGGCTGGGCCGGCAGAGGCAAGGTCCCACGATGACTGCAGCTGCCGGTCCACCCCCTCCGATGTCACATACCTCTTCCAAAGCAGCAGCAGCAAAAGTAATCATTGCGGGACCTTTGTGCACTTCAGCGTGGCTGCCGACTCTGCTCTGGAATAAATACGCAGCCGCGCTGAGGTGCCGTTTTCAGCAGCGCGGGAGCTTCCGGATCCGGCCGGCTGTGCACTCCCTTGGAGCATGCACCTGGGGCAGACCGTCATCCCCCCCGCCCCCCCTTGGTACGCCACTGTTGCCAAATAAAATGCTAGAGGGAAGAAGATGACGTTGTCTTTCTTCTTCTTCTTTTTTTACAGCACTTCCAATCTGTATTCATTTTTTTTCTGTTCATTGCTTTCTTTATCCACTTTCTATTACATCATCCTATTTACTCCCTCCCAATTGTCTCTTTCTACTGCTCTAATATTCTGTATTAAAATTAGAGAATGACACAGGGGAAAAATCTGTCCCCGTCACCGCCCCGTCCCTGTCTCACCATCCTCTACACCGCCCTATCACCGCCATTCCCTTCGCCGCCCTGTCACCGTCACCGCCATCCCTTTCACCGCCCCGTCACCGCCACTGCCATCCCATTCACCGCCCCGTCACCGTCCCCGCAGCATCCATATAAACCTTAGTACTGTAATATATAGATTATTCCTTTCTTATAAATCAAAGTTCCTGCTGCTGAACTAGAGAAAGAGATGTTCAGCTGGCAGGGCTTTGTTTATAAATTTTTATCAATACAACTAATATACTAATTTATCCTAAAGCAAAAAAATAAATAAATAAATAGAATTTTTTTTTTCTACCTTTGTTATCTGATTTCTGCTTTCCACATCTTCTCATTCAATTCCTTCCATCCACTGTGTGTCTTCTCTCTGCGTCTTCCATTTGCTGTTACTGTGCCTCTCCCTTCACCCCCTCCCCCAATTGGTCTAGCACCCATCTTCTTCCCTCCACTCCCCCATAGTCTGGCATCTGTCTTCTTCCCTTCCAGCATCTCCTCCCCACTCTGTCTTCCACATTTCCCTTCAGGGTCTGTTCCTCTCCACCCTCCTTCAATGTCTGTTCTATTCCTTTCCACCACCACCCTTCCCTCCCTCCTTTACAATCTGTTCCTTTCTACCACCCTTCAGCTCCTCTCGCGTGGCCTATCTATCTACCTTCCTCCCTCTTATTTTTGTGGCACGTTACAATGTAATTTGTGCAAGCCACTGAAGCCTGTGAGCTCAGTCCCTGTCCCATCCCCACAAACCATCTTGCTTCTGTGCTCCTATTTTCCCCATTTCTAATATCTCCCCTATGTATCTGCCATTGCCCCCCCCCCGTGTCCATATACCATCCCCATGGCATGCCCCCTTTATGTCTCTGTCCCTATGCCCCATGCACATAATTTCCCCTCTTTCTGTTACCTTCCTGTATCCAGATTTCCCCTATCTTCCTCTTCCATACCAGTATGTCTCTTCTTTTTAACCCCATCTAGCTTCTTTCCCCCCCCCTGCTTCCTGCATCTGGCTCACCTGCCTGTCCTCCCCTTTCTTTCCTGCTGTGGGTTTTTCTTTCCGTCTTCATCCCCTTGGCCCAGAATCCTTTTCCCTTTCACTCCCATTTTGAATAACTCTAAGCCAGGGATCTCAAAGTCCCTCCTTGAGGGCCGCAATCCAGTCGGGTTTTCAGGACTTCCTCAATGAATATGCATTGAAGCAGTGCATGCACATAGATTTCATGCATATTAATTGGGGATATCCTGAAAGCCCGACTGGATTGCGGCCCTCAAGGAGAGACTTTGAGACCCCTGCTCTAAGTTGTCTTAATGCCCCAAATCTTTTAGCAACTATGGATGAGTAGTTATTCAGTAATTTCAGCTGCACTGTGTTCATGTCCAAAAAATCAGAATAATAATAAAAGTGCCAGCACACACCTACACATGAACTATAATGCTGTTCTGTGTGTAAATATTAGCCTCATAAAATTTTTTTCACACATAAAATTTTTGTGAAGCTAATTTTTATGCACAGAACAACATTGTGCTTCAAGGGCAGATGTGTGCTAGGACTTTTGTTTTCTTTGTACATATACACAGAGCTGTTAGTTCCCATTCTGCTTTTTAAAATTGCAAGCACTTCCTGTGATCACAGAGAAACACAAAGAAAAAATGTGAGCCAGGAACACGCGCGATTGCGCGGTCCCCGCAGCCCCCACCCGCCTGCCTGATCGATGGTAGCGTTTAGCCAGCTCCCTCCCTTCACCTCACCTTACTTTGCAGGCTTTCTTTTTCGGCGACCTGCACGCTTTCCCAAAGAGCCGCGCACGTGGCTGCTCAGTGTTCAATCTTCTGCTCTGCTGCAACTTCCTGTTTCCGGTTGCGTCAGAGCAGAAGATTGAACACTGAGCAGCCGTGCGTGCATGGCTCTTTGATAGCGTGTGGGTCGCCGAAAAAGAAAGCCTGCAAACTAAGGTGAGGTGAAGGGAGGGAGCTGGCTAAGATCGATTGGTCGGGCTGGGGCTGTGGGGACCGCGCAATCCTTGATGCCTCACTGCAGAGACAAGACCATTCACCGCCCCACGGGGTGGTGAATGGCCTTGTCCCTGACCCCGTAGCGACTGCTATTTTTCTTTCCCCGTTTCGGCGGGTTACCCGCGGCTAAACGTGGCTAGCCGCGGGTAACCGCCACCGTGTCATTCTCTAATTCAAATCCAAGCTCAAGGCCCACTTCTTTGAGGTTGCTTATAACTCCTAACCTACACTTACTATAAAGCAAGATTTCTCAACCTGTGGTACACGTACCCTAGGGGGTACACGGACCACCTATTGGGGGTACGCGGGCTGACCCTCACCTGCCCTCTACCGCTGCTTGCCGCCCGCCCCATTTAATTTACCCCCCTCCTGCTGCTGCAACTTCGGGAAGGGCCAGGCACATTCAGCGATTGCACGCCACCAGCCCACAAGCCTTCCCCCTGACGTCAATTTTGACGTTGGAGAGAAGGTCCAGGCCAGCCAATCACTTTTTGAGTTGCTATAATTTAGCAGGGCATATTTTACTGTAATTTTAATTAAAAAAACACAAGAAGTGCCTAAAATTATATTCAAAAGAAACTGCATAGTACTTGAGGTTATTTCTTCCAGAAAAGATATTTCTTCAATCAAAAATATAAATGTTAGAAATTTAAAAAAAAAATAAAGATCTACATAGAAACAAGATGATATTTCTCTTTCATGACTTTCTGAATCACTGCTTCACTGACAGTTTTCAAGCAAAGTCCTGGGCATCATCATAGACTCCTCTCTCTCCTTCAATGACCACCTCAACTCCTTGGTAAAAAAATGCTTCTTTAGCCTTCATATGCTGAGGAAAGTGAGATCCTGCTTTCATCATTCTCACTTCGCCGTCCTTGTTTAATCCACCATCCTCTCTTGACTGGATTATTGCAACTCCATCTTTATAAGCCTAACTAAGAAAAACCTCCATAGACTTCAGCTAATTCAGAATGCTGCGGCTAAGCTTATTTTTGCAAAAGGCAAGTTCGACCATGTCTCTCCACTCCTGTCCAAGCTCCACTGGCTTCCAGTACACTCCAGAGTCCTCTTTAAATGTGCCTGCTTAGCCTTCAAGATTCTACACGGCATCCTTCCTCCCGTTATTCCACTCGTTTGGAACTCCTCTAACCCTAACTCCACCAGATCTTCCCAAAAACTGAAACTATCATTCCCTTCTACAAAAGGTATATCCTGCGCAGGAAAACTAGGAACATCCCTCCCCTTTAGAACCACAGAACTCTGGAACAACCTCACATCCCCGCTCAGAAATTCAAACTCCCTCCAATTCTTCCACAAACACCTGAAAACTTGGCTCTTTTCATAAATCTAACACCTCCTGCTCTCTGGGACCCTTGTCCCTCTCTTTTTTCTTGTTCCTTTCCTATAACCCTTCATTGGAGTTCCTTTCTTCCTAACTCTGTAAACCGTGCCAAGCTCTACGTTTGTGGAGATGGCGCGGTATACAAACCTAAGGTTTAGTTTAATTGTCATTGCTCTGAGAAATGCTTCAAGCTAAGGGAAACTGACAGTCACAAGTAGCGCCTGTTCGTGAGCTCTTCCATCTTACCTGACTTTGCAGATGGGCCATTCTCCAGATGGGGCTGGCAAAACACATCTCATTAATCATTACTTAAACTCTCAGTGGTAAGGCCTCAGGTTAGCCATCATTTGGAAGCAAACTGGGTGAAAAATGGCTCTGGCAATAAGGCACCTTTACTATAGTCCCTGGTGAGGACTTCAGCAGTGTGAAAACAGACTCTTCCAAGATGCTAAATAATCTGTCAGTTAGCAAGTGACATTATAATCCAGTTTTATGTCGTGTGCAGTTTCAAGACTACCGTGTGTTACACACTAGAGAATATATAGAAGAAAGAAAAGGAACAAAAACCCCACGTCAAATCCACCAGAAAAAGGAGAACAAGTGGGGAGTGGGATAGAATGCATCAACCTTGGGACAAGCAAATTATATTTTAATGAATTAAAAACAAATACAAAATCACATAAATAAAAGCAGTATGTCAAAAGTCCTATGGACGTAATGTCCTTATAGTTGGAGGGATCCAGCCAATGACCCGCCACGGTCTGTGTTTTGGCCCCATGTGGAGGCCTGCTTCAGGGGTGTGTCTATGAGTCCACTAGGTGTTACTCCAGTGTTGGGAATACAAACTTTAAAAATACAACGAACTTTGGAAAGGCTCATAGACGGTTCAAACAAAATCAACAGGAACAAATTTTCCCCGTCCCATTCGGTAATTTCTTTTCCTGTCCCTTCCCCATTCCTGTAAGCTCCATCCTCATCTGCACAAGCCTCAAACAGTTTAAAATCATAAGTGTTCGAGGCTTGTGCGATTAATACAGAGCTTACAGGAATGGGGCAAGGACAGAGACAGTGACAAAACTCACAGGGACGGGGAAAAATTTGTCCCCATGCCATTCTCTGCTACACACTACTGTCTTGTGATTTTATTTTTGTGTGTGTGTGTGGAGGGGGTGTTTGCATGCTTATTTTGAAGACATTTAATGAAAACTTTATTAAATCTGTTTAACACAACGTGGTTTACCATAGAATGGAAAGGAGAAGAATGGAACAGTCCAGGATTAGCCAATGCAGATATAATTCTTCTTGCTTGTTGCTAATTAATGTAAATAGGCAGGGCAGGGATCTGGAGCAGGGAAAAAGAGATGTTCTGTTTGTTTGCCAGGTCCGCTGGTGGAGAAGGGCTGTCAGGCCGCAGAGGTTTGATGGAAGTGAGAAGAGTTTGCTGGGAGGTGTTGGCGGCCAGAGAGCAGAGAGTCATGTCAGCCTGTGGCTGCCAGCCTCTTGCTGTCACTGGACTCCCACATGCCAACATGGCTCCCTGCTCTCTGACACTTCCCAGCGAACTCTTCCTGTTGCCATCAGACCTCCCCAGCCTGACAGCCCTTCCTCCACCCGTGAACCTGGCACTCCTGACCCCAGGTATTTTATTTAAAATTATGTTAAAACTTTAGGGGTTACAGTAAGAAGGGCCCAGTGTGGCTCCTGCCAGCTCTCACATCCTCCACCTGACTGCAGTGCACACACCCGATTCAAACTCTTGTATCCCAGGCTGTGCTCTTTGCAGCACCAATGCACCCCACACTCTCCCCACATGTACACCAGATTGTGCTCCTCACGGTGCCTGCGTGACACCTGTTCTCTCAGTGGCATCAGACTCCTCACCCGTACCCCAGGTTCTATTACATACAGTGTCCAGGCTCTGTGTGCTAGCTTCCCAAATAATAATTAAAAAAAGATATATATACCTGCACTGCTGCACAGCCTTGAAGCACTGAACAGTCCAGGACCAGAGGAAGCCTTCAGCCATACAATCTGAAAGGTACAAATCCGCAATTTGCCCAGAGGATTCAAAGCCCTTACAGAATCACCAGGGGTGTTGGTTTTTTTTTCTTGATTTTCTTTAATTTGATTGGCTAGGCAGGTGCAGAAGTTCTGCCAGCCCAACCAATAAAATTAAAACAGAACAAAACCAAAACACCCTCAGGAATTCTGTCCAAGCTCTGAATCCCTAGAGGTCCTGTGCTGGAGAACGGCAGGATGCGAAAGAGGAGGAGCCCAAGTGCTGTGCTGGCCTCTGATTGGTCAGCCATCAGCCAAAAGGGGATTTGATGTCTGGAGAGAATCTTCTGATGGCACAATGCTCAGCGGCCCAGGGAACCTGTCCCCTCTGCACCTGTAATGATCGCGGTAGGAGAAATATCCAATCTCTCCTGCCAAAACCTGCTGTGACCCCCCTCCCCCCCCAGAAACATTGCGACAGGAGAGTTGCCCAATCCCCCTGAATAGGCACGCTGTTCACCAGTAGGAGGAATGCACAGTCCCTCCTGCTGGACTCCCCCTCCACCTAGCCCTCTTTTACCAAGCTGTGGAAGAGGTTTTTACCGTGGGCCAGAGCTCTAAATGCTCCGACATTCATAGGAATTTTATGAATATTAGAGCAACGTTGGAGCATTTAGTGCTCCGGGCCACGGTAGAGACCTCTACTGGGGCTTAGTAAAAGTGTGTGTGTTGGGGGGGGGGGGGGGAAATAGGCAGAATATCACTACACAGAGAATTATTCTCAAAGTTCAACTGTGCATAATGTCATTTTCATGATAAAACTTGACTCTATATACTTAAAAAATAAGAACATGTTTGTTTATTGTGAAAGAAAAAAAAAAAAATTAGCAATTCTGCCAGCCGTGAGCCAGAGACCTAAAAGAGTGAAATGGTGAGATCTGGGCTGAATCGTCTAAGAACTTTCTTCCAATGAACCTGCTTCGTAGCTTTCCCATGTCTTGGTGAATGGCGTGCAGAATTCACACTACCCCTGCCTTAACATAACCCTCTCAAGCAGCACCAGCTCCCTGGCAATGATGCAGCATAAAGGCAGGAAGTAGAGACGCAGCGAATCGGGAAACCCCATGAAGTGGCTGAAACAAGCAGGGTGCTTATTGGGTGAGCTCTGGCACTTGCCATCTCAAGGAGTCCGATGTCCATTTTCACTGAGCAGCAAGGGGCGGAGCAGCTCTGGTGCATGGGAGTGAGCTTTGCTGAAGGGGTAGCACCGCCAGAATGCAGAACCTGTTTGCTCAGTTCTCTGGTTGTTATACTTATCAGTGTTCTCCCCAGAAATTTTTTCCAGCCAGGTGGCACGAAAAAGTAGCCGGATGCGGTGGGATGGGGAAATTTGGTGGCAGGGAAATGAAATGTGCCCTATTTTAATTTATTAATTATTATTTTCCAATGCTCAATATGACTTCCTTTTAAGTGTTCCAGTAGCGTTTAAGCCACCCTTGAAAAAAAGTAATGCAGATCCTCTTATTCCAAATAACTACTGGCCAGTATCAAACCTTCCATTTCTTTCAAAACTACCGTACTTGAGTGGTATTCAACCAACTTCAAACTCATATTGAATCTAATGCCTGCCTTAGGGCTCCTTATAGCAATTCTGCCACAGCAAATGCACTGAAGCCCATAGGAATTGAATGGACTTTGGAGCATTTGCCATGGGAGAATTGCTTTGTAAAAGGGGCCCTAACTGAGTGAACTCCATAGTCACCTAGACCAGTGTTTCTCAACTTCTTCAAGTCTAACAAATACCAACCAAATACTCCAGCCCAAGCTCCGCCCCTGACCCCCACCCCCATTATAATAGTACTTGTAATGCAATTTCTTCCATTCATTTTTCATGTATTAATTCATAATGGTAACTACAAAATTTAAAAAAACCCACAAAGCACACTGTATGCAGAGAAAATGTTAATTATCATTTATATTTGATTTATTTTTCAAAGAGGTCAAGGCAGATGCCTTTAAAATATGTAATGTCACCTCAGTATCAACTATAGAAGAATAGACAGCAGATTATAAATTCTCAAAACTGACACATTTCGATCACTAAATTGAAAATAAAAACATTTTTCCTACCTTTGTTGTCTGGTGATTTAATTAGTTTCTGGGAGGAATTCCTTATGGACTGTGCATTCCCTTCCCCTAACCAACATCTCTCTCTGTCCCTCCGTGAGTCCAACTTTTCTTCCTCCCTCCTCCACCCCTATTGGCAACATGTCTCCCTTTCTCTCCCTCCTCTATTATGATCTTGCATCTCTCTGTTCTTTCTCAGGGTCTCTCTCCCTCTGTCTCTTCTGTCTGCACCTCCTATAGCCCAGCATCTGCCTCCTGTCTTTCCCCTTTGGTTCAGGCCTATCTCTCTCTGACTTTCTTCTGATTACAACACCCCCCTCCCAATGTCTAGCATTTGTTCTCCTTTCTCTACCTCTCTCTTCCTTCCTCCCTCCCTGGTCCAGAATCTTTCCACCTCTCTGCAGTCTCTCCCTCTATACACCCCTAAGTCCAACATCTGCCCTCTCTTCTGCCTCTTTGTTACAGGTTTCTCCCTCTCTCTATCTTCCTTCTAACATTTTGAGTCTTCCCACCTTTGATCCAGGTCTTTCTGTCTCTCTCACTCTGTCTTCCCCCTCTCCAGGGCCTGGCATCTCTCTCTCCTCGGTTCAGGGTGTTTCCCCTATTTACCCCTCTAGTCCAGCATCTGCCCTGTCTTCCCCCTCCCTTTTGGTTCAAGTCTGCTTTCCCATCCCTCCTCAAGGTCTTTTTCTGTCTCTCTCCCTCCCCCTGGTGTCCAGATCCAGTGTCTCTATGGCAATCCCAATTCCGCTAGGGCCCTTGCGATGGGCGGAGCCTCACCTCAGCTGCTTCCAACACCCAGCGAGAGAGGTCATCTTCCATGCTGTGACCGCCGCTTATCGAGCACCAATCTTTAAAGCTAATTAAGGCAGCCTGCAGAGCAAACCTAGTAGGCTGCTGTTGGCCTCCGCAGCACGTTAAGAACATAAGAATAGCCTTACTGGGTCAGACCAATGGTCTATCAAGCCCAGTAGCCCGTTCTCATGGTGGCCAATCCAGGTCACGGTACCTGGCCAAAACCCAGGGGCAGGACCGCAGCAAAGGGAATGTGCTACGGAGGCTGACGGCAGCCTGCTAGGTTCACTCTGCAGGCTGCCGTAATTAGCTTTAAAGGTGAGACAGTGAGACTAGGGGAGAATCTGGAGGACGCTGAGGGGGAAGTGCCCGGCTATAAGACGCTAGGGAGAAAGAACACTGCTCTTCTTAGTTGGGCTGAAAACTTTTCGGCAGCACATCGTAGTTGCAAATGAAGGGTCATGGGGCACTAGCAAAGCTGAAAAGCATACAAGAGGAAACAGACTCACAAAATTATCATAATGATTTTAGTCTGCAGTTATTTATGAAAACCGATCAATTGTATATTCTTCACAGCAATTACATGCAGTTCCATTTACCTGTATCAGATGTATATAATACTCTAGTACTTGTTTTTCAATGCATATTATTTTCGTTTGCAAAATTCTACCTGTCCATTATTCTGAAATGTCCCTTCTGAAATTCTATTTCTAAAAGTTATGAAATGAAGAGTAAAGTGCATTTCCTAACTACCTTATACAAATGAATCAGAAAAGAGCAGATGATGCACTATAGGTTCTGGATAGGAAAGTTATTTTTGTTTGAACATTGTAAAATTGTGTTAAAATAAAACTAATCCTATTGATAGTTCAATTAGCAAACTAAGTACCCTAAATTTAAACCTTTCAAACATCAATTTTTTTTTTTTTTAAATGAAAGCTTTTATTGAGATATACACAAAATACAAAATACACATATAATATGCAGCAAGAAACACAAAAAGCAACACACTGCAATCAAGAAAACACCGAAGGTGCTGCCAACAAGAGAAAACATGTGCAATCCCCACATACTGACAATAACAAACTACAAAACCCACCAAAACTCAGCCAAATCCCCCCCTCCCACCCCCCAGGGACGAAACACAGTACCTACAGCACTGATAAGGTTAAGGATCTTCCTACCCAATACAAAGAGAGGAATATGAATAGAGTCCCCCCAGTCCGAATCCCCCCAGTGCAGCCTCAAACTCAACTCACATCCCCCCTCTACCCCTACCACGAATCCCCACAGAAGCCCGAAAACAACGCCAAATACGAGCGTAACCATGCCTTTTGCCATGCCTTAAGGCCGTCAAGTGGTAAAGAAGTTGCCAAGTAAGCAAGCGCTGCTCCACCATGTTCCACGTGGGAGGGTGCGCTTGATTCCATAAGGAGGCTAAAGCCAACCTGGCAGCAGTGAAAGCCAACTTGCAAAACAAAGAATCCCCACAGGCTAGGTCCAATTGGTGCCAATATAATAGGGCATGCTGCCAATCAACCGGAATCTGGAAATCAAGGATCCGGGACACCCGAGAGAAAACCCCAGTCCAGAACTCACGCACCCGCCCACACTGCCACCACATATGAAGGTAGGTACCCACCTCCCCACAGCCCCTCCAGCAAAGAACACTCGCACCCCCCCGCCAACGAGCCACAGCCTGAGGAGTATAATACCAACGAAAAAGAACCTTATATCCGTTCTCGATCAACAAAGCTGCAATACCCGCCGAGGAAACTTCTTTCCAGATGTCCCCCCAGGTGTCCAAAGAAATAGCAGAACCCCAATCACCCTCCCAAGCCAACATATAGGGAAGCGGAGCCCCACGACAATTAAGGCACCTATATATAGCAGACAGAGCTCCCTTCCGGAGTACAGGTCCCAGCAACAGCTCAAAGGGAGTCTTGCCACCCCTCAAGTCCCCCAGGAGGCCCGAGGTCCGGATGTAATGAACAACTTGTATGTAAGGAAACAGATCCTGGACTCCAAAGCCAAACCGGCCCTGGAGCTCTGTCCACAATTGTCCCACACAAACCACACCACGTGACTCCCTCACCCTGACCCGGTATAAAATACGGATTATGTCGCAACGGTGTATACCAAGAATGGCGCCTGCCCAACAATAAGCCGCCTCGGGTCTGATTCCAAACCCGTAAAGAAGTGCCAACTGAAGACAACTCTCCCGCAAGCCGCACTCTGCCAGGCATCCAAGGCCGATGCAACAACGGCACCCCTTCAGAAAAACTTTGCTCTATCTCCACCCACGGTTTCGGGTCCTGCGTCTGCCATTCTAAAAGGGCGCGCAACTGAGCAGCCTGATAATATTTTACCACATTGGGAACCCCCAGCCCCCCTTCACTCCTCCCCAAACATAAGACTTTCCTGCTCACTCGAGGTCTCCGTCCAGCACAAATAAAGTAAAAAACATGCCGTTGAACCCCCTCCAACGTACTCCTATTCACCCAGAGCGGCAACACCTGAAATAAAAACAGGAGACGAGGTAATACCATCATCTTCACAATTTCCACCCTACCCAACCAAGAAAAATACTGATCCTTCCAACTAAACAAGTCCTGGCGAATACGACGAAAGAGCGGAGGGAAATTAAGATCATAAAGATCCACTCCCGGCAGTCCGAAATAAACCCCAAGGTAACGCAAAGAATGCTGAACCCACTGAAACGAAAACCGGTTCCGTAGGTAAGTCACTCTGGCTGGGGGCAAATTAATATTATGTAGCTCAGATTTCCCAACATTAACGTGAAACCCCGACACCTTACCAAAAGCATCCAACTCCCGCAATACAGCAGGCAAAGAATTCTCAGGATCCTCCACCGTAAACAAAAGATCATCCGCAAACAGAGACAACTTATAGTCCCCTCCCGGCACAGTAACCCCCCTAATATCCCGATTCATCCGCACCCGCTGCGCCAGGGGTTCCACCGTCAGGGCAAAGAGGAGCGGGGAGAGAGGGCATCCCTGACGTGTTCCCCGTGCAAGAGAGAAAGTCTCAGAATAACCCCCCATTCACCTTAATACAACCTACCGGACAAGTATAAAGGACATGAATCCAGTCCCGCATGCACGGACCCAAACCCACAGAATCCAATACCCGAAACAGAAAAGGCCAGGAGACCCTATCAAAGGCCTTCTCAGCGTCGATAGATAAAAACACAGTCTCCCGCACACCCCCCCTGGCCCTTTCAAACAAGTTATAGACCCGACGAGTATTATCACCCACCTGCCTACCCACTACAAAGCCCGACTGATCCGAATGGATCAACCGGGGAATGCAGCTCATCAATCTGTCCGCCAAAATCCGCGTGAAGATCTTAGTATCAACCCCAACAGAGAGATCGGTCTATAAGAAGCACACTGAAGGGGGTCCTTCCCCGCCTTAGCCAACACCGTAACGCCTGCCAATCGCATGAAAAACAGAAGGGCACTATTCTCTTGCAAAGAATTAAGAAAGCGCAACAGAGGAGGCAGCAAAAGATCCTGAAAACGTTTGTAGTACCGAACAGTAAAGCCATCCAGCCCAGGCGACTTACCAAGTTTCATAGAACGCAGCGCTCCACGAGCCTCAACCAGCGTGAGAGGACGGTCCAACCTAGCAACATCGTCCTGCGCAATCTTGGGCATTGCTGCCGAAGTTAAATAGGCATCTAGGTCCTGCAAGGACCCAGTCGCTTCCGGAGTATAGAGATGGGAGTAGAACTCCACAAAGCGTGCACGAATAGCATCATCTTTCCGCAACAACTCTCCAGAAGCCGCCCGAATCGAGAGAATCTGATTGCGCGTCTGCCGCACTTTCAAACGATGGGCAACCAATCGACTAGCTTTATTAGAAAACTCAAAATATCTCTGTTGTAGGAGCTGCAAATTAAGTTGCAAACGCTCCAAGTCCAAAGCCTGGAGATCACGACGAGCTTGAAGCAATCGCCCCCGCAGCTCTATATCCAAGGTCTACGCTTATGTAAGCTCTCTAACCTGCCTATCAAAAGTAGCAAAGCCGCTGCAGCTTCCCTACGTTTACGCTGCCTGGCAGAAGCCAGAGCAATCAATCTGCCCCTAAGGGTAGCCTTTAACCCCTCCCAAACCGCCTCCATCGATGCCCCACACTCCACATTCACTTCCAAATACTCCTGCAGCCACCCCTCTATCTGAACCCCCACCTCCGGGTCATCCAACAGACTGTCATTGAAACGCCAGAATTTCTGTCCCGAACCACCCCCCTCCCCCAAGAACCGTGTCCAAACAGGAGCATGGTCCGACCACGTAAGTGATTCAATCCCCGCTGACTCCGCCCGACAAAGCAATCCCCGCTCCACAAATACATAATCAATTCTGGAGTAAGAGGAGTGCACCCCAGAAAAGTAAGTATAGTCTCTAACTGACGGATGCATCCACCGCCAGCAATCTACCACATTAAGGGCAGTCAGTGCCTCCCGTAACAGTTTACGATCCCTCCTCCCATAATGATCCGCCCTCCCCGAATTATCCAAATGAGGGGTCACAGTAAGATTAAAATCCCCACCCAAAACCAGGGCACCCCCCTTAAACCGAAGAATTTTAGGTACCAACTCACAAAAGAAGGCCCCCTGACCTTCATTGGGGGCATAGATATTAACCAGGGAGTACAAGCACCCCTCAATCAGAGCCTCCAGCATTATATACCTACCCTGAGGGTCCCGCACCACCCTATGCACTTCACAACGAATCCCCTTAAGAATAATAATCCCTACCCCTCCCCGCTTGGAAGTGCCTACCCGGGAGGCCCAAAAGGCCTGGGGGAATCGAGAATCTATAACCAGTGATTCATGGGACTGAAGTAGATGAGTTTCCTGGACAAAACAGATATCTGCCCGCAATCGAAGCAGCTCTCTATAAAAAGCTCGTCTCTTATTAGGGGAATTGAGACCCCGGATATTATAAGAGACCAACCTGAACCCCTCCATAATCCAAATAAATCAGAAAAAATGCAGACTCAACCCCACCATATTCGTCCCCATATCCCCCTCCCCCCACCAACCCACCCCTCCCCCCCCAAAGTGAGAGTCCACAGAGCTCCCACCAACATACAAGGAAGTGAACCATCCCCTTAGCCCCTGACTCAAATCCCCACAACCAACTGCCAACTGTCAATACAGCACCCTCAACAATCCCCAAAAGCAAACACACCAACCCAACAATCCCCCTGAAAAACAATCCCCATGCCCACCCACCACACTTCACCCCCACATATCACAGTCACTGTCCCCCAACCACCCCACACCCCACATGCCAGAACCAGTCCAGGGGCAACCCCCACAATGCTCCCACCCAAAACTCAGAACCCAGGAACATAGTCTCAAGGGGTGAGTCCAAAAACACCCCACACAGGTGTGAAGGGAAAAAAAAACAGCAACAAAACAAACACAGTCTGTCAGCCCTCAAGAGGGGCCACTCGAGGAAGAGGCAGTAGCTCGAGGAGGAGGCCCTCCCCCTTGGCCTCCCCGCCCGCTCCGGGATCCACTCTCCACTCTCTGCCATCGGGAGGCGGCAGGGTTCCCCACACGGTTGGACACCGCTCCCACCGCAGGAACAGCCTCCTCCGGGATCTCAATACCCGCTTGTTGCAGCAAGACACAGGCCTCCCGAACAGTGGTAACTTTAGTGTGGACTCCATTGAAGGAGATGACTACCCCAAAAGGATAAGTCCAGCGGTAGCGCAAATTGCTACGCTGCAGAGCTTTAGTCACTTCTCGGAATGCCCGGCGTTTCTGGAGCGTGCCTGAAGCCAGGTCCTGATAGAACTCCAACCGATGTCCTTCCCAAGTAACCGTGCCCATCTCTCAGGCTCTGTGGAAGATCTGCTCCTTAAGCACAAAGCTCTGGAGGCAAAGCACAATATATTTGGGTTGATCCGTGGTCCCAGAGCTCGATGTGCCCGCTCAAGACCCGGCTTCAGAGTGTCGTCCTGTAGAAGCCAGCGAAGCAGCTTGACAGTGGTTGCGCGAACATCTTTGTACTCTGGCAGATCAGGTAAGCCCCGCACCCTCAAATTATTACGCTGGGTGCGGTTCTCCAGGTCCTCGACCTTATCCAATAGGAGTTGGTAGTCAGCAGAAGCAGTTTCCAAAGACCGTTGCATTCCAGTCACATTTTCCTCACAGCTGTCCAGACGCATCTCCACCACTTCTACCCTCGTGCCCACCTCCACCAGGTCAGTGCGCAGCTCCTGCACCACCTCCTGGACTTGTACTGCCACGGCCGATATCTCGGACTTTACCTCCGAAATCCAGCGCTGCATGTCCGCTTTCGTGAGCGGGTCCGGCGAGGCGCACTCCTGCATGGGCTCTGCCACCATATCGGCAATTGCCGCGATAGTGCCGCTCAATCTCGCCGCCTCCCCGCTACTGGTCTCCGGGCCCACACCCGTGCAGCCCGGCCCAGCGCCTGTTCCATCGTGCGCTGGCCGGGTTTATCGCCGGGAAGTTTTTTGCGCGTTGCCATGGGGTCCCCTATCCCTTCACATGCCTCGCCACCACCAGTGAAGAGAAAAATTGCGCCTTTTACACAGTGTATAGACAGTTAGAACGCTGGGCCCGATCAGAGCTCGCAGCTCAAGCTCCCATCCGCGGCGATGACGTCACTTCCTCCCCCATTTCAAACATCAATTTTGAGTCATTTAGATTTATATCCAGCTAGAATGCATACAGACTTGATTGCTAAGTCCACTTGCACAGAGATTAACAGTGCACTTGAATATAACTGGCTTTCAGGAAAGATTTGGAAGGAAAAGGCAGTATAATACAAATCTAAAACGAGAGCCCTATTTACTAAGAACTCATATTTTTCCATAGGCACCAAAGGGGATCAAATTTTTAGTAACTAGGCCCCTCCTGTTACCCTGCTTCCTTCTGAAAGGTCAGATTAGTTTACATTTTAGGTATTGCCTTTCCCCTCAGTAGCCAAACTGCCTAGCACGTCCACAACTCCTCTGCTAATTCCCCTTTCTGCAGAAAATCCTTTGCACTGCAGAAAAGGAAGCCTGGATTTTGGCAATGCACTCTGAGAAAGTAAAAGCAGTGAGAACACACAACCCCCACAAGTACTCAGGGAAGCTTGCAGCATGCAGCACTGCTCTTCGCCCCCACCGTGCCCGCAAAATCAACCAAATGAACACAGGGTAGCCCAATTATCTTTTCAGTGCGGGCTAAGCTATTTATTTAGCCTCTCTATGCTTGCAACTTGCCCATCCTGCCATCCCTCGAGGTGGCCTGCCCATATGGAGTGCCAATGCACGGATTGTGTTGGTTGCTTCCGCATCCCTCCAGCACTAATTACGTGCACTCACCTTGTGCAGCTTCCACATGGCCCCTGGAATGTTTGCCCAACTCCAGGCGCTGGTAGCAGACGGGCATATGGCAACTGCATGCAGTCAGTACATGCTGTGGTTCTCCAGCTCGTGGGCCTTGCAGGTGGCGATCTTGTGGGGGCTCAGCCTTCGGCTCACCTGGCCCTGAGCGGGGGTCACCAGATGGTGCTTAGCCAGGGGCCCGTGAGGCAGGTGGCAAGGCTCGCAGTAGAAGACATCGCACAAGTAAAGCTTAATGCGGTATAAACCGGCCTTCTTTTCTTTACAGCTCTAATACTATTGCATTAATTTTTTTGCATCCAAAAAGATTCAAAGCTGCTCTGGCTCAACAATACATATTTTATCTGACATTTACATGGATAGGATAACAAGAAATTTGCTCCCATTTTTACAGCTTCTTCCCTCACTACTAGAAACAACTTTCTGCGGTCCTGTGTTATTTTAGTAACATCAGGGAAAATTCTAATTTTTTGTCCCATAAAAAGACTATGGAGAAATCAAAAAAAGGCCTTCATAATTAAATTCAGGTCCTGCTCAAAAACCAGTGAAATAACAAAAGTTCCTCGGTATTCGATTTCCTCCTGAGAATTTTCTAATAAGATGCACACAGTTTGTAAACAGCACAGACAGCTGAAGAGCAGACCTTCAGAGCCCTGTGCAAGTGTCATAACAGCATGAACACAATATAGATAGCTGGAAAGCAGATTTTCAGCAGTCTCATACGACCATCACACATCTAGAAGTTTTGATACACAAGTATGACAAATGAAATAATACATGTAGAGAATGAATGGAATAGGTAGCTGAAGGCAGTAGAGAGAGAGTGCTGCAGGGCAGGAATGAGGTGCATTGGCAGAGCTCTGTGTATGAGGGTCTCCATACCAGGGAAGGAGTGAGATGCATTGGTAGAGGGATCTCTTTGTCTGTGTGAGGGTCTCGGAACTGGAACAGCAGAGCAGAAAGGAGGTGCATTGGCAGAATAGGAGGAGATGCTTTGGAAGAACTCAGTGTGTTTGAGAGGGTCTTGGCACTGGCGATGTTGTGGGGCAGGAGCGAGGTCCATTAATAGAACGCTGAGTTGGGGGCGGGGGGAGGCTCCATTCACATCTCACTTGCCTCTTAAGCTGATTTTTGACTGCCTTTTCTTCCTGCTCTCTTTATTCCTCTCAGCATGATATGAGCTCTCCCTCCTATTAGAGCTTTTTATCTGCTTTCATCAGTTTCTGGAGCTAGTGGATCATGTGAGACTTTGGGGTCCTGTACGGTTCAGAGTTATATCTGTAATAGAAGTCAAAGGGGTTCACAAATTAAAATTCTAAAACCAAATCAAGGGGGTGGGGAACCCCCTCCAATTAACCATAGTGCAGGAGAAAGCAGATGCAGCTCCCTCTTTAAAGTCATGGCAAAAGACACTTCTAGGCACAGATCAGCCATTGGAAATCCATCCCTGGCCGTTGCCCAGAGTCACTGCTGTCAGACAGAGGAGGACTATCCCTGTGGAATGAGCTGTACCAAAAGACCTGAGATGGAACTTCAAGTCTTCCACTTTTCATATCAGAAAAGCTGAGTTATCGATGTCAGCTATGCAGTCCTTTGCAGGTAAAGTGACGCTTTTATCTCAATGACTTGGGGCCTCTTCTGTCAAACTGCACTAGCAGTTTTTAGCGCAGAGAGCCACGCTAAATGGCCTGCGCTGTTCCCGACCCGACGCTCATAGGAAATATGTGGCCTCCTTTTACAAAACTGTGATAACAGTTTCGAGCACGGGGAGCCACAGTGAATGGCCTACGCTGCTCCTGACGCTTGTAGAGTTCATATGAGTGTCGGGAGCAGCCGCGCTGGGCCATTCAGCGCAGCTCACCATGCTACAAACTGCTAGTGCAATTTAATAAAAGAGAGGGTGAGTGTGAGGCAATACAGAAAACATCCACAAATACAAAGCAAAATAAAATAAAAATCAACCTGTAGATAAATCGTGGGCGAGAAAATAAACATACAATTTAAAGAAGCTGAAACTGATGGGGAAAATACATGTATAAGTAGTGTTTTAGGCCTTTACATTAACGGGTGCTAGAGTAGATGTCTTTTTTTTTGGGGGGGGGGGTTCTTCGTCTCTTTCTCCTTGGACGCTGTCTGTCATTCTTTCTGTCTCTGTCTCCCTGGTCCCCTGTATTGCTCTGTTGCACCATGCCTGCCTGTCTCTCAGTGACTCCTTCCTATGTCCTTAGTGCCCCCAGTGCCTCCTTCCCATGTCCTTAGTGGCTCCAGTGCCTCTCTCCTGTGTCGTTAGTGCCCTCAGTGCCCCTTCCCATGTCCTTAGTGCCCCCATTGCCTCTGTCCTGTGTCCTTAGTGCCCCTTCCTATGTCCTTAGTGCCCCCCCAGTGCCTGCTTCCTATGTCCTTAGTGCCCCCCAGTGCCTCCTTTCTATGTCCTTAGTGCCCTTTTCTATGTCCTTAGTATCCCAGTGCTTCCTTCCCATGTCCTTAGTACCCCTTCCTACGTCCTTAGTGCCCCCAGTACCTCTGTCCTGTGTCCTTAGTGCCCCTTCCTATGTCCTTAGTGCCCCCCCAGTGCTTCCTTCCTATGTCCTTAATACCCCTTCCTACGTCCTTAGTACCCCCCAGTGCCTCCTTCTATGTGTCCTTAGTGCCCCCAGTGCCTCCTTCCCTTGTCCTTAGTGGCCCCAGTGCCTCTGTCCTGTGTCCTTAGTGCCCCCAGTGCCTCCTTCCCTTGTCCTTAGTGCCCCCAGTGCCTCTGTCCTGTGTCCTTAGTGCCCCCAGTGCCTCCTTCCCGTGTCCTTAGTGCCCCCCAGAGCTTCTGTTCTGTGTCCTTAGTGCCCTCAGTGCCCCTTCCTATGTCCTTAGTGCCCCCAGTGCCTCTGTCCTGTGTCCTTAGTGCCCCCAGTGCCTCCTTCCCGTGTCCTTAGTGCCCCCCAGAGCCACTGTTCTGTGTTCTTAGTGCCCTCAGTGCCCCTTCCTATGTCCTTAGTGCCCCCCAGAGCTTCTGTTCTGTGTCCTTATTGCCCTCAGTGCCCCTTCCTATGTCCTTAGTGCCCCCAGTGCCTCTGTCCTGTGTCCTTAGTGCCCCCAGTGCCTCCTTCCCGTGTCCTTAGTGCCCCCCAGAGCCTCTGTTCTGTGTTCTTAGTGCCCTCAGTGCCCCTTCCTATGTCCTTAGTGCCCCCCAGTGCCTCCTTCCTATGTCCTTAGTGCCCTTTTCTATGTCCTTAGTATTCCAGTGCTTCCTTCCCATGTCCTTAGTACCCCTTCCTACATCCTTAGTGCCCCCAATACCTCTGTCCTGTGTCCTTAGTGCCCCTTCCTATGTCCTTAGTGCCCCCCAGTGCTTTCTTCCTATGTCCTTAATACCCCTTCCTACGTCCTTAGTACCCCCCAGTGCCTCCTTCCCATGTCCTTAGTGGCCCCAGTGCTGTCTTCCTATATCTTTAGTGCCCTCAGTGCTTCCTTCCTACGTCCTTAGTGCCTCCTTCCCATGTCATAAGTGCCCCCAGTGCCTCTGTCCTGTGTCCATAGTACCCCCAGTGCCTCCTTCCCATGTCCTTAGTGGTCCCAGTGCATCTGTCCTGTGTCCTTAGTGCCCTTTCCTATGTCCTTAGTACCCCAGTGCTTCCTTCCCATGTCCTTAGTGCCTCCTTCCCATGTCCTAAGTGCCCCCAGTGCCTATGTCTTGTGACCATAGTACCCCCAGTGCCTCCTTCCCATGTCCTTAGTGGCCCCAGTGCATCTGTCCTGTGTCCTTAGTGCCCTTTCCTATGTCCTTAGTACCCCAGTGCTTCCTTCCCATGTCCTTAGTACCCCTTCCTACGTCCTTAGTGCCTCCTTCCCATGTCCTAAGTGCCCCCAGTGCCTCTGTCCTTAGTACCCCCAGTGCCTCTTTCCCATGTCCTTAGTGGCCCCAGTGCCTCCTTCCTCTGACCTTAGTGCCCCCAGTGCCTCTGTCCTGTGTCCTTAGTGCCCCCAGTGCCTCCTTCCCATGTCCTTAGTGGCCCCAGTGCATCTGTCCTGTGTCCTTAGTGCCCTTTCCTATGTCCTTAGTAACCCAGTGCTTCCTTCCCATGTCCTTAGTACCCCTTCCTACGTCCTTAGTGCCTCCTTCCCATGTCCTAAGTGCCCCCAGTGCCTATCTCTTGTGACCATAGTACCCCCAGTGCCTCCTTCCTATGTCCCCCTTACTGCCTTCCAGACTTTGACCCAACCCCACCCCCGAAGCCAGCCTGCCTCCCATCCCCCCTGTGCAGTAGAACCGGTGATCAGTCTGTTTCCATCTCCCCCCACTGTGCAGCCCACCCCGTTGAGCCTCCCATTCACCCTAAAACAACAAAAAACCTTCCGGAACCAGCAGCGTCCCCAGCACTTGAAAGACGCGGCTTCGCGACCCTGATGACATCATTAGAGACAGAGACGCGACAAGGAAATCGGCATTAGAAGGTCGCGAAGCCGCGTCTTTTAAGTGCTGGGGACGCTGCTGGTTCCGGAAGGGTTTTTATTGTTTAGGGGTGGATGGGAGGCTCAAGGGGGTTCGGGGGTGGCCGAAGACGACGAGAGTAGAAGTGCGCATGCGCATTCTATCGCCATCTGGTGGAAACAGTAAAAAAAGACTGAATGTGAATAGGCTGAAAAAAGTTAAAAATACCGTATTTCAATTACAATGGCGCCATCTAGGCTGCACAGTGAAAAGAGATGTAATTAATAAATGTTTAAGCAAGTCTCAGTATTCAGACGGAAAAGGTGATGGGCATCAAGCTCAAGACTCTCTGTTCTCTCACCTTATAAACGGAAAGGAACCAAAAGAGGTCAGCGAGAAAAAGGAACCGCGCCAGCCCAAAGACATTGAAAAATCCCCAAAGGCTTCCCTTTCAAAGCTGCAGTAGGGAGTCCCCCGCGAGAAATGCACCAAAGCCCCTAGGGACATAGGGGGTAAGTCATCATATATCACAAGAGAAGATCCGGAGATGCCATGTGGCTATATAGTCAATACAGAAAACACCCACAAATACATAGCAAATAAATCGTGGGCGAGAAAATAAACATACAATTTAAAAGAAGCTGAAACTGATGGGGGAAGTCTATGTATAATAGTAATGTAGTAGTATCGCCATCTCGTGCAGATGGTAAAAAACACAATGAACGATGAATGGGCTGAAAAATAAAAAAAATACTGTATTTCAATTATAGTGTCGCCATCTGGTGGAAACGGTAAAAAAAGAGTGAATGTGAATAGGCTGAAAAGTCATCAAAATACTGTATTTCTGATACAACGGCGCCCCAATGGCGCCATCTGGTGGAAGCCATCACAAAGGACAACGAATGAACTGCAAGTGAAAAAAAAGATGTATTTAAATAAAGAAATGTTTTAAACGGTTGTAATATGTAATGTTTAAATGTTTAAATAAGGCAATATAATAAATATCAGCATTCAGAACATAATAGTGAAGGGTATTAAGCTGATAACTGAGTCTCTTTTCTTCCTTATATAAAATATTGTTGATGTTGCCTGGTCGCCATTCATGCTTTAAAGGCGAGGCTTTTATTGCCCATACGAGAAACAGGAATCTATCGGCCTCTTTTACAAAGCCGCGCTGCGCTAACGCCCCGAAGCCCATAGAGATTTAAAGGGCTTCGGGGCTGTTGCCGTGCGGCTTTGTAAAAGAGGCCGTATGTGAGATCATGATGCCATCTATTTTACCTGGCTCGAGCCTGCGGTTGCTGCTCTGTCTGCAAACATGTGGTATGCATTGATTCCTTCACAGATCCGCATACTAATAAAGGTTTCACTATATATCATTCATCCGATTCCAATGCTTATCAAGTTGTTTACATCATAATTTGTCCATGTTATAAACTATTCTATCCAAACTGCTATCGCAGTTTTTAGCGCGGGAGCCAGTCCATTCATTGCCTTTTGTATTGTATTTGAAATACTGTATTTTTGTACTTTTCAGCCCATTCACATTCGCTTTTTTTTCCGTTTCCACCAGATGGCGCCATTGTATTTGAAATACTGTATTTTGGTACTTTTCAGCCCATTCACATTCATTGTCATGTTTTACTGTTTCCACCCGATGGCGCTACTATAATTGACATACCGGATCTTTTACTTTTTGCAGCCTATCACATTCACTGCCTTTTTTTTACCATTTCCATCAGATGGTATATTACTATTTCCTCTCTGTTATACAGAACATTTTTTTCCAGCAGTATCAGCTTATTTTAATTTTTTACTTTCTCGCCCACCACAAGCTAAATTTTTTTTATTTTGCTGTGTATATGTGGATGTTTACTATATTGACTTGCAATTACTATATATCACATCACATTTTAGCATCTCCTGCTCATCATATGATTTGCTCTTTTCGGGTTTCGATATTTACTCCTGTTTTGGCATACGTTGTATTTTCTGGACCTTTATTTGTGACAGACGTCACTTTGGGCACCTTTTATCAAGCTGCGTTACAGGTTTGTAGCGCGGACCAGCACAGTAAATGCTCCAGCGCTCATCGAATTCCCGTGAGCAGCGGAACAATTACCTCACCGGCCCGCGCTAAAACCCTCCGCACTGCTTACGCATCACTTCGAGCTTGCCTTGGGCTGCGCAGCCGCAGTCAGACGATTAAAGCCCAGCCGCTTTCCCTGAACCGAGTTCCGCCCCCTTTGGGTTCCACTTCCTGCTTCCGGCGGCATCGGCAAAGCGGTGGGGCCGGCGTGGTTACGGTTTGCCGGCGTCCGCTGCAGGTGAAGGCTTGAAGGTGAACCGCCGGGGCTGGGGGTGAGTCTTTCTGCTGAAAGCTTGTCTTCGCTCGGTTGGAGGGTGGGTTCGGGTTGGGGGTTCCATGAGCTCTTTCCTGGGATTAATCTGACCAGCAGGCACCAGCCCTTGTGGCACAGATGGCTTCCAGAAGTCACCCTTGTTGGGTTAAGACTAAAAGCACTGTATTCAGTTTCTCTTTAGCTTGAGATGCCACCTACCTCGAGTTCATAGCTAGTTTCCCCCTTAGTTGCAACACTAACATAGGGACTGGGACTCCCTTTCCACGCATGAGAAAGTAGCAGAGAATGACATGGAGCCTAAGTAGCAACATTCTAGAGCCCAAATTGTGATGTAATAACACCTCATTCCACCAATGCCTAAGCTCCGTCCTCATCTGTACAACCAAAGCAGTTTACATTATATATGCAGGTATTTTCTTTGTCCCTAGTGAGCTTACAATCTGTTTTTGCACCTGGGGCATAGAGGAATCTGTCACTTGCCAGGTTCAGAATTGAGGTCAGTTCCCCAGATTGTAAGCCCACTCTGGGGGTGAGGAGGATAAAAAGCCTAGATACTGTAGTTGGATTCATGTTACAGTGCCATAAACCTTCAGCAAAAGTAGGTTATATTTAGGTTGGAGGAGCTGAACTAAAAAATATACAATTAATCTCTGACTACTTAACTTTTTATGCAGTACTAATTTTCCCCCTGTTTCCTCTATAGTAAATAAAATGGTTCAGCAAGTTTCAGAAAACATCAGCTTTCCCTCTGAAGAAGAGAAGATACTACAGCTTTGGAAGAGCCTTGATTGTTTCCAGGAGTGTTTGAAACAGTCCAAAAACAGGCCTAAGTAAGGAAGCAAATGACTTTTATGGTATAAGTGAAGCATGATATGCAAACTTCTGTTTCATTGCTTTGACAAATAATGCATTATATGCCATGGTGGTGGTGGTGGTGGTGGGGAGGTGTTAGGTGAAGTGAAAAAAGCACTTTCAGAGCTCTATGTGAAGACACTGGTGAGGGTAGTAGGATCTGGCAGAATTTGGGCCCTGTGGTTACTGGAGACTGTGACATTGTACAGTACTGCAGTTAGGTAAAATGGGCCGAAATGAATACTGTGATTTTTGCATGGTGTCTGTAATGATTTGGCAGCCTCCATAGCCCGGTCACAGTTACACTACCTTTTATACAGTATATTTGTTTAGGTGTGTTGTGTGGTTGACAATATCAAATCAAACATAAACCGCAGCTAGGTTTCTTTTTAAAGCAAACAGATTAGATTATGTTTCCCCTCTTATGTTAAATTATTTTGGTTTACCAATTCGCTTTCGTTTTCAATTTAAATTACTTTGACACACTGGGCAATATTTATAAAAGTTTCCTTTTTTTGGGCAGATCTGAGAACTACCAAGTTGTCATCTAGTTATCCAACCTGTTGTATCTATGAACAGAGATTATAATAATAATAATAATAATAATAACTTAATTTTTATATACCGCAATGGAATGCCTTTCCACTGCAACTACGTAAAACAGTTTCAGTAAAGAAATTTAAAGCTTTGTTAACACATTTCTGTGGCATTTAAAGATTAATCTCTTTTCTTATCGTGGGCAGAGGATTTGAAGATTTGAGTGTTTTTTTCCTTTTTATTTGATGGTGTTCCTTTCCAATTTCACTATTTTAATTTTGTGTAAACCGCCTTGAGCTGCTTTAGCAGAATAAGGTGGTATAGCAAGTACAAATAAACATTAACATACTTTTGTAAGGCATTGTAGATGTTTACATTGCCTTTATGGAAACATTCAAAGCATGTTGTGAACAAAAAATGTCAGATTCACCATTCTAGACTGGAAAATGATCCTTTTGCCTGTTCAGCTCCCACCAGACAAGTACCTTCTGCTAGTCGTCCTTGGCATACGTTGGTTCCCTTAACGGACTGCCTGGTGAAGGTGGCTAGGTCAAGGAAAGCGGGGAAGCAGGGCTTTTCTAGTGATCTGTTTGGGTCTGTGCCAGTGAAAACTTTAGGCCACTTTTGAAGGTCTGTGCTGTGCAGAGAGTTGGAAGAATGCAGTGAATGAACAGAGAGGTCAGAAAAAGAGAAGAAAATACAGTGGTGGGTGGGGTGGGGGGGATGGGATTTGATTACACTGCCGTTATGTTGTTATAATTAAAGTGGATGATGATTTCGTAGGGTGAACTGAATGAAGCACAGGGAGAGTGACTTGATTAGCTTTCTGTTAAGGAGGTTGTGCGTTTTGCAGAGTATGATAGGGCTTGGACACAATCTGTCTGTAAAACTTTCATGGGTCTTTTTTTCAGATATACCTTTTATGATGGTCCTCCATTTGCAACAGGACTTCCGCATTATGGCCATATACTGGCTGGAACAATTAAAGACATAGTCACCAGATTTGCTCATCAGAGTGGATTTCATGTTGAGAGAAGATTTGGATGGGATTGTCATGGCTTGCCTGTGGTATGGTTGATCATTTCTGTGCTAAAAGTATTATTTTTTTAAGTCAATTAGGATGCATCTGTATGCTATATATGCATACAAATGCATCCTAATTGACTTAAAAAAAAAATATATACAGTGGTGCCTCACACAACGAACTTAATTCGTTCCAGGAGCAAGTTTGTTATGCGAAAAGTTCGTTATGTGAAACGCGTTTTCCCATAACAATACATGTTAAAAAAAATAATTCGTTCTGTAGCATAAAATATGCTAAGGTGACATAAAAAAAGATAAATTTTTGGTTACTATTTTTATTTAGATACATCTAAAAACATAATTGTTTTTTAAAACAACACACATTTTTTAAATTTAAAGACAGACTAAGTAGAGTCTAATTTTACAGTGAGAGAGGGCAGAGTCTCAGCGGCAAAAACTGGGACTTAACTGTTCATTTTTTTTTTTTTTCTACCGTGTTTCCCCGATGATAAGGCAGGGCCATCAAATAAGACAGCCCCCCCTTTTTAGAAAAAAATGTAAAATAAGGCACCCCCCCCGCAAATAAGCCACCCACCGATACCTGCGCTTACCCGAATCGGGTGGTACGGTGGGTGACTCCGTGTGGTCCCTGGCACCCCCGACACGATCGGGGCAAGAGGGAGCTCAAGCCCTCTTGCCCCCCCGACTCCCCGACACGATCGGGGCAAGAGGGAGCTCAAGCCCTCTTGCCCCCCCGACTCCCCGACACGATCGGGGCAAAAGGGAGCTCAAGCCCTCTTGCCCCCCCGACTCCCCGACACGATCGGGGCAAAAGGGAGCCCAAGCCCTCTTGCCCCGCCGATTCCCCAACTCCCCGACAATATCGGGCCAGGAGGGAGCCCAAGTCCTCCTGGCCACGGCGACCCCCTAACCCCACCCTGCACTACATTACGGGTAGGAGGGATCCCAGGCCCTCCTGCCCTCGACGCAAACCCCCCCTCCCCCCAACGACCGCCCCCCCCAAGAACCTCCGACCGCCCCCCAGCCGACCCGCGACCCCCCTGGCCGACCCCCACGACACCCCCAACCCCCTTCCCCGTACCTTTCTGTAGTTGGCCGGACAGACGGGAGCCAAACCCGCCTGTCCGGCAGGCAGCCAACGACGGAATGAGGCCGGATTGGCCCATCCGTCCCAAAGCTCCGCCTACTGGTGGGGCCTAAGGCGCCTGGGCCAATCAGAATAGGCCCGGGAGCCTTAGGTCCCTCCTGGGGGCAGGGCCTGAGGCACATGGGCCCAACCCGACCATGTGCCTCAGGCCCTGCCCCCAGGAGGGACCTAAGGCTCCCGGGCCTATTCTGATTGGCCCAGGCGCCTTAGGCCCCACCAGTAGGCGGAGCTTTGGGACGGATGGGCCAATCCGGCCTCATTCCGTCGTTGGCTGCCTGCCGGACAGGCGGGTTTGCCTCCCGTCTGTCCGGCCAACTATAGAAAGGTACGGGGAAGGGGGTTGGGGGTGTCGTGGGGGTCGGCCAGGGGGGTCGCGGGTCGGCTGGGGGGGCGGTCGGAGGTTCTTGGGGGGGGGGCGGTCGTTGGGGGGAGGGGGGGTTTGCGTCGAGGGCAGGAGGGCCTGGGATCCCTCCTGCCCGTAATGTAGTGCAGGGTGGGGTTAGGGGGTCGCCGTGGCCAGGAGGACTTGGGCTCCCTCCTGGCCCGATATTGTCGGGGAGTTGGGGAATCGACGGGGCAAGAGGGCTTGGGCTCCTTTTTGCCCCGATCGTGTCGGGGAGTCGGGGGGGCAAGAGGGAGCCAGGCGGAGAGAGGGCAGTTAAGCGCAGTGCCTGCGCGGAAGGATGCAGCTCGGGCGACTTCGTTGTGTGAAACGAAGTTCGTTGTAGGGAGCAAGACATAAAGTTCGTTGTGCGCAGCGTTCGCTGTGCGAGGCGTTCGTTATGCGAGGCACCACTGTATATATATATATATATATATATATATATATATATATATTTAGCTTAAGGCCCTTCCTATGGGATTGGGGTAGTGTCCAGGCAAAGGAAAGGCCTGGGAGAGAGTACAATGGAAGGCAGCTCTATTCAGACATTGGGTAGTATCCAGCTAATGGGAAGCAGTGTTCTCCCCAGAAATTTTTCCAGCCAGGTGGCATGATAAAGTAGCCAGGTGGGGCGGGATGGGGATATTTGGTGGTTAGAATAGGGTCATTAAATCCAGTGGCGTACCTAGTATATATTAAATCCCTTGAAAAGGCAAATCACAAGACAGAAAAATTCTAAACTGGAACTTATAGAGGGATCTATAGGGAACTCAAGCGCTCACAGCTAACAGCTTGATGTATTTTACAAACTGATAACCATAGGGTGAGCTATCATCGGTCCCTTTAAGTTCTCCCCTAAACTATTTATTTATCAAAAAATCTTTAAATTATTATTTTATTCTTATTTCAACTGTTTTCTTAAAAAACTTATTCAGTATTTTGCTTTGTTTCGAGTAGCAAACAATACTTTTAAAGTCCACTACATATATTTAAGAATACTTAGCTTAATAGCATGGTGACAGAAAGGCAAAGACGACGGAAGATCTCCGTTTCGCTCATCCGAATATTTTTAAGAGAGCTTCGTCAGGAAAAAAGGCCACCGATTTCACTATTTATATCAGCGGCAGTTCAAACCGCGGGCAGGCATTCAGGATTAAGGCATAACAAGCTTAACCTTTTACTATCGCCTTATTCAGCGTCGTGCCATGCCGACCTTCTGAGTTTGAGAAATGAAGGCGTCTGATGTCACATCCGGAATCAGACGCCTTCATTTCTCAAACTCAGAAGGTCGGCATGGCACGACGCTGAATAAGGCGGTAGTAAAAGGTTAAGCTTGTTATGCCTTAATCCTGAATGCCTGCCCGCGGTTTGAACTGCCGCTGATATAAACAGTGAAATCGGTGGCCTTTTTTCCTGACGAAGCTCTCTTAAAAATATTCGGATGAGCGAAACGGAGATCTTCCGTCGTCTTTGCCTTTCTGTCACCATGCTATTAAGCTAAGTACTCTTAAATATATGTAGTGGACTTTAAAAGTATTGTTTGCTACTCGAAACAAAGCAAAATACTGAATAAGTTTTTTAAGAAAACAGTTGAAATAAGAATAAAATAATAATTTAAAGATTTTTTGATAAATAAATAGTTTAGGGGAGAACTTAAAGGGACCGATGATAGCTCACCCTATGGTTATCAGTTTGTAAAATACATCAAGCTGTTAGCTGTGAGCGCTTGAGTTCCCTATAGATCCCTCTATAAGTTCCAGTTTGGAATTTTTCTGTCTTGTGATTTGCCTTTTCAAGGGATTTAGTGTATTTCACGGAAATTTTTTGGGGTACCTAGTATATATGACAGCCAGTGCTGATCATTTTTTTAACAACCCCCTCCTCTCTATAAAAAAAGTTATTTTTAGTAATAATCCATGAGTCACACAACAAGGGTGCACCTAGGACAAGGCAGCATCTTAAACACTGCAGTGAGCGCTAGAACACCAACACACGCAATGTAAAACTAAACAAACCAGATCCTGTATAGTCGATGCTAACAGAAAACCATGTCCTTTTCATACACACAGAACACAGATACACCCTCGCCCAATATGGAATAATCACAAACTAAAAATAGAAATATGTAGAAACCAGACTCTTCATACAATGCAACACCACAGAAACAGTGACACATGTCCCCTAATACTGTGCAAAATATAAAGACAGTAGATGTAAATTTGAAAAAAAACTTCAACATAACAGTCACCACTTTACAAATTAACAAATAAATAAAACAAATAACGAGAAATAAGAAAATACCATTTTATTGGACTAATCCTTTTTTCAATTAGCTTTCAGAGGCCAAATGTTTCTTCAAGACAGTACAGTATACTGCTGTTATGGTATCCTGTCCTGACCCGAAAAAAGGGGTTTAGTCCCTCCAAAATTGCCTTATTTGCATTTCCTATTTATTAACTTTTATCAATAGTTACAATACTACTTGATTCTACGTAAAGCAACAAAAATTTTCTTTCCACCTTTTGTCATTTCTGCTTTAATCATCTTCTCTTCATTCTCTTCTTTCTATACTCTCTCCCTTCCAAGCAACATCTGCCCTCTCTGTTTGCCCCTTCCACCCAGCCTCTGCCTTCGCTGTCTGTACTCACCCCTCCCATCCACTGTCCACCCCCTCTCTGCCCTTTCCATCCACTGTCCACCCTCTCTGCCCTTTTCATCCAGTGTCTGTCCTCTCTCTCTTCCATAAGATATCTTCCCTCTTTTTATGTCCTTTCAATAAACTGTATATCCTGTGCCCTTTCTCTCCTTTGTACATGATTCATTTCAGCTTCACCCCCTCTCCATTTTTCTGTCTCCAACCCCCTCTCCTATGCTTTGGCATCTCTCTTCTCCTTTCCTTCCTTCTCACTCTACCCCATGGTCTGGCATCTCTATCTCCTTCCCTTCCCTCATGCCATGGCATCTCTCGCCTATCTCTCCCTCCTTGCTCTGGCACCTCATCTCCTTCCTTTCCCTCTGGTCTGGCATTTGTCTCCTTAGTTTTCCTTCCCTCCCCCCATGCCTTGGCATCTCTCTCCTTCTCTCCTTCCATCTCCCCCTACATTATCTGTATTTCCTCTCCTTCCTTTCTCTCCCTTCCTCCTTTCTTCCTTTCCCCTGGTCTGGCATCTGTCTCTTTCCCCCCACATATGTCCTGACATCTCTCCCTCCCCCTTCATGGTCTGGTATCTCGTTTCCTTTCCCTCCCTCTATGGTCTTGGCATCTCTTTTTCCTCTCCTCTCCCTAGTCTTCCTTCTCCCTCTCTCTCCAATTGGGTGCAGCAGCATTTCTCTTCCCTCCCCATTGAGTGCAGCTGCAGCATTTCTCTTCCCCCCCTCCAATTGGGTGCAGCAGCATTTCTCTCTCCCCCCTCCAATTAGCCACAGTGCAGCATTTCTCTCCACACCCCCCCCCAGTGCAGCATTCATAATTCGCTACAGGCTAAGGCGGGAGATAGGGAAGCTTACAACTAGCTGCTCTTTCGTGCTTAGGGCCTTCCTCACTGCCGGGTCCTACCTTTGCGGAAACAGAAAGTAGGCAGCACGGAAGGCCCGAAGCAAGCAAGAGCAGCAAATTGTAAGCTTCCCTCCCTGCCCTAGCTCCCGCCTTAGCCTGTAGCAAATTAAACCCATGCTTCAGGGCGCTAAAGGTAACACTGTGCATGCTGGCTTCCCTTCTCTTCCCTACCCCCTTGGGATGTAACTTCTGGTTTCAGAGGGGAATAAGGGAAGCCAGCACGCACAGTGTTACAGTTAGAACCCTAGAGCAGTGGTTCCCAACCCTCTTCTGGAGGACCACCAGGTCAGTCGGGTTTTCAGGATAGCCCTAATGAATATGCATGAGAGAGATCTGCATATAATGGAGGTGCCAGGCATGCAAATCAGCTCCATGCATATTCATTAGGGCTAGCCTGAAAACCTGACTGGCCTGGTGGTCCTCCAGGACAGAGTTGGGAACCACTGCCCTAGAGCATGGGTTCAAGTCGCTTGCTGGCGCTTTAAAAAAAAAAAAAAAAGTCAGGCTGAGGCAGGAGTCGAACATTGAACTTTCGGTGGCTCTTCAGGCTGTGCCGAGTCAGCCCAGGGAATCCCCAAGCTGGTGAGAGGGTGTTTTTTAAAAAAATGTTTGTGCAGCGGCGGCAGCAGCAGGATTCGCGACTGAGATAACAACTGGGTGGTCATCTAAATTAGCTGGGCGGAGTGCCTGGCTAAAATGCTCTAGGGAAAACTGTCCGAAGGCTGTAGGGACAGAGCATTGAAATGCTGCCCTAGACATAGGAAGGAAGGGAGGAAGTGAACCTGTGAAAGCTCTTGTACTATATAGATGAGGCTATGCATCTGGTGGGAATGGAGGAAGAGAAATGAAGTTCCCCCCCCAAAATGGCTTAATGTATTTCTGTGGGATAAACCAGGCCTTCACAAATTTATATTAAATCTAGGAGCCAGCGATTAAGATCTCTCTTGCTTTTCCTTCCCCACTTTTCCAGCACTATCTGCAGTGAGTTGGTTGGGGTTTTCCCCCCCCCTTTTGGTGGTGGTGGGAGGGTGGCAGCAGGAATCCCCTCCCAGATCAGCAGTAGTTCTTTTAGAAAATGATCTACTAAGCTCTTTTCCTATTCTGTGTCTATGGGCAAAGAAAGCTTAGTAAATCATTAACTTAAGGTGCCTCTGCAAATCACTGGCAGAAGTGAGCCGTTTCCCTTCCCAAAGCATGCTGATGGCTGCACTGCACTGACAGGTGAATCACAAAAGCAATTGCCTCTCTTTCATATATCGCCATAGCCAGGGGTACCACCACTCTCTTTCTCTTTCTTCTCTTCCCCCCTCCCCCCACCCTGGCCATCACTACTTTCCTCCCCAATTTCTTTCTTGCTCACTCTTATTACAGCCACTCCCAGGCTATTAATGTGCTTGGGAGTCTGCCATCTACCTTGATATTTACAGAGCTGTGTCTCCCAGCTCTGCATTATGATACGTCTCTCTATAAACTTGAGCCGTGTGGTGTAGAAAATTCAGGAAAGCTCATGGTTTCAAGACCCGCGAGACTTTCTGAACTTCTTGCACTACATGGCTCGAGTTTTGTATAAAGAACCAAATGTGACATAGAGCTAGGAGGCTCAGATTGTAAGGCAATTCTGCAGAAGAGAGAAAAATTGAGGTTATGAAATCCTGGATGCCAGACTGCTACTTGTAGGCATCCTGGTCATCTGGGCCTGGGATTTGTCAGTTCCAACAGCTGCAGTGCACAAATGCTGATTCACTGTACTATGGTGATTAAGGAATTGCATTCTTCAAACATCCCTCCCCTTTCAACTCATCTGTCTTCGTCAGAGAGATACATGTGCAAGCATTCACACATAAGCACACATACAAGAGTTAAACATCAAAACAAAGAGTGAGATGGCATGTAAACTTTCTCGAATACACATTTACAATGCAAACGGAGCATTTTTTTTGCATGCTTTTCCCACTTGTTAGTGTGTCCTCTGTACTGATTGCTTTCTATGATGGTGATTGTACTGGCATTAAAGCTGTTAATTTATTTCCTATTTGTTTTTTAGGAATATGAAATTGATAAGATGCTGGGAATCAAGGGACCAGAAGATGTTGCCAAAATGGGAATTTCAGAATACAATAAGCAGTGTAGGGGAATTGTTATGAGATATGCCCAGGAGTGGGAGGTATGGTATCTTCCTATATGTTTAAAATAATTCTTTATTGGTGATCCAAAGTAACAACCGTATCACACATATTACATGGCACAAAGCCATAAAACATCAACATTTCCCATTTCTATGCCAAATAAAGTATCAGTTTTAAGAAACACAATGGCAAATCTACCCTTAAGCTCTACACCTCTTCAACTCGCTATGCATTTAATGACTGGAGACCTGGAGGTGGTGGTTATTGAACCTCCATCTCCAAGAAAGATATGTATAAACCAAGGTATAAAGCTGTTAATGCAAATCATTAATACATGAAACACAAGAACATATTATTGTATGTAACAATAAAGTACATGTCGCCCAACCTCTTCCTTATCCCCTATAGCTGCAGCCGAACAGAACGTGCTTTAAACCTGTGGGTTAAAAACCGTGGCCTCGCAGAGAGCAGGGGAGTCGGCAGGGACAGTAAGTGACTGGTCCTCACAGTCGCTTCTTTTTGGATTGGCAAGCCCAATTGGGCGTTCCTTCTTTTGTTTAGTGAATTGTTGCCTTCTTACTTATGCATGCCATTTTCCCTCATCTGCACGTGCAAATCGGTTGGGGTGCGTATCGGATCAGGGTCAGAGAAGGCTCGCAAACTGCTCAGGACTCGATCGGTGAGCTCAGTGACTCTAACCCTAAGGGCTCCTTTTACTAAAGTGCGCTAGCGTTTTTTAGCGCACGCACAAGATTAGCGCGCTCTATAGTGTGCGCTAGCCGAAAAATTACCGCCTGCTTAAAAGGAGCCGGTAGCGGCTAGCGCGCATGGCATTTTTAGCGCGTGCTTAGCCCGCCTTTGTAAAAGGAGCCCTAAATGTTTAAGTTTAAAACAAAGGATCTATTTTCCCAAAGTTTGGGATGGCAGAAATATAAACGGAAGCAGAGGCTCTTAAACCTTCTAAATAAACCGATGGCTATTTATATATAAAGCGTAAGGTGTTTTTTAAATTTGGCTGTGAAAAGAACATCTGGTGAGCTGGATCTACACAAGCGGGAGCCAGTATGCTGTAATGCTGTTTGGATAAGAACATAAGAAGTTGCCACCGCTGAGGCAGACCAGAGGTCCATCTCGCCCAGTGGTCCGCTCCAGGATAGTTTAAGGGCTTCTTTTAGTACATCCCAAACTACCAAAAGAAACAAAACTTGGGTTGCTTAAGTCATCGCTTTCACAAGAAGAACTGTAAACCGTGCTGAGACAGTGGAATATTCTTTAGCATTGCAGGAATTGTTTACAGAGCTTCAAATGACTTCTGTCTTAACAGATCAGCATTAACAGGCTGGGCCGATGGATTGATTTTAAGAATGACTATAAGACGCTCTATCCTTGGTTCATGGAAACTGTCTGGTAAGTAACTGCACATTCAGCGTTTATCCAGTGCCATGTAATAAGTCTGCTTCTTGGACCACTGGCAAGTACGACTTGTAGGTATTTATATTTTTAGACATATTTGAAGACATTCCATCATTTTTTTTTTCTCGGCTCCTCCACTTATGGTATTAATAAATTACTTGGACAAGAACTGGTTTGGTATTATGGACATTTTAGAAAACTAACAACTTTAGGCCCCGTATTCATAAGAATTACCATTCTGGGACATACAGAAAGTCCATCAAGCCCAGCATCTCGCTTCCAACGATGGCCAACCCAGGTCCCAAGTGCCTAGCAAGATCCCAAGTAGTAAAACAGATTTCATGCTGCTTATCTAAGGAATAAGCAATTGATTCTCTAAGTCATCTCACTAATGGCCTATGGATTTCTCTTTCAGGAAATTAGCCAAACCTTTTTTAAACCCCGATAAGCTAACTGATTTCACCACATTCTCTGGCAATGAATTCCAGACTTTTACACATTGTGTGAAGAAAAATTTTTTCCAATTTATTTTAAATATACTTCTTAGTAGCTTCATCGCATGTCCCTAGTCCTAGTATTCTTGAAAAGAGTAAACAAGTGATTCATATCTACCCTTTTCCACTTCACACTCAGTATTTTATAGATCTCGAAGGTCTATAAAATACTCAGTGAATTCTTCTAACTTTGAGAGTTATGCTCATAAAGTGGTCTCTGAAAATTTACTAGGGCTGAGTGCACATATTATTTTTAAATAAAATTTCACTAAACTCAAATTTAGGGACATAAAAAATGGGTAGATTTAGGGCAGGAAAAAGAAGTTAAAGACCATTCAGTACAAGACTTATAATTTAGGCGCACAAATCTAGACAAATGACTAGCAGGCCTCAATTTATGAGAATAACTTCTATTTGAATTCAAGAAAGCTGCCCTATCTTCAGGTTGCAGAGTGGTGAAACTACATTTAATGGATTCAATGTGTAGTTAATGTGTTGTTGTTTTTTTAAGCCAACCATGCCTCTCATTTGTATCACTTAATTCTGCATGAAGTAGGTGGACAACTTTGGTGTATGAAGCAAAAATTACCACAGTGCTTTTATTTTCTCAAAAGCAGTCCTTTTTCTTCTTAAATTTATTAACATTTGCTGAGAAACAAGAAGTATATCGCTTGTGCAGGTGCTGAAAACGATTTTCACCTTTTGTAAAGAACTCTGCCATGTTTCTGTATCAGTGAGAAACTTTTCCCAAGAGGGAGCTGTTGATCTGCCACTGTCCTTTATGTATTAAGATGCTAGTGAGGAAAACGGCATCTCTTTGCAGTGGCTCCCTCTGCCGGCTTTATAAATATTTATTTTAATACTGATGAGCTCGTAGTCATTTATTTACATATGATTATCAGAAAAGACCGTGATTGCTGTTTTGTGCATCGATAGCTGAAATACTTCTGATGCGATGATTGTTAAATGTGTGGTGAGTTTTGTGCATCCAAGCCTTAGCTGGGTAGCTGAACCTACTAATGGGATGCATCCTATAGAGACTACTCTTCCCCCTCCGTAATCGCGAATTCCATATCTACGGATTCGCATTTTAAAACCAAAAAAATCACTTTAATTTTTCAGGCTATTTTAAGCCCTGTAAGCCCCCCCCCTTAAGCCTTACCTGGTGGTCTAGTGGGTTTTCGGGGCAGGAGCGATCTTTCCACGCTCCTGCCCCGTGCAGATTAGAGGTCTGCACGGGGATCGCAGGAATCCCCCCCTAACCCACGGGACTCCCACGGGGACCCCCTTCTGGCTCACGGGACTCCCACGGGGATGGAAGGCTTTGGAAGCAGGGTTCGTCCATATAATATAATGGACACGTCAGCCTTAGTAAAGGAGGGGGTTTATAAGTTAATTACCTGAACAGAAAACAAAAAAAGGGTTCCACCAAAGAGATTCCACAAGGAAAACAGCAAAAGAAACTGTGGAATTGATGATCCTGTCAGAATTAATTGCTGCTTTTTATGGGGACGGGCGGGGATGGTGGTAATTCCTTGCGGGGATGGGTGGGGACGGAGAGGATCCTGACAGGGACAGGTGGGGATGGAGAGGATCCTGATGGGGACAGGTGGGGACGGAGAGGATCCTGGCGGGGATGGGTGGGATTTCTGTCCCCGTGCAACTCTCTAGTGCAGATTGCTCACAGGAAATGGCTGCCTTGAACTTCCGTAGTCTCTTGAGCCATTTCCTGTGAGCGATCTGCACGGGGCAGGAGCATTGGAAGATCGCTTCTGTCTGAAAACTCGCTAGACCACCAGGTAAGGCTTAAGGGGGGGCTTTCAGGGCTTAAAATAGCCGGGGGAAGCGGGGGTTAGGGGCAGAATCGGCCTGAATATTATTCATGGTTTTTTAATATTCACAGGCCGGCTCTGCCCCTAAACCCCGCAAATACGGAGGGGGAAGTGTAGTACCTTCTGAATGTTTATCCTGATAACAGGTGCTGCTGTTTGGATAAGTGTGGGGTGTTTTTTTATACATTGACCCCTTGTTTGGAATCTGTAGTATTGGCCATTTAATATTCACGATTTTGAAAAGAGTTTTTGGTTAAGCTCTGGAGGAAAAGTTGATAAATGAGTGTTAGTCAGGTAGACTTGGAGGAAAGCCATTGCTTATGCCTGAGCATGAACAGCAAGGAGTGGATCTGCTCTGAATAGTTTCCAGTGTCCTGGATTGGCTCATGTTGGAGACAGAATGTCAGCCTTGATGGAATTTTGGTTTGATCTAGCATTGCAAATCATAAGACTAAAAAAAAATGATGATGATTATCAGTCTTGATATCCTAACACTTTCTAGTTGTGGCCCAGTTTTTCCTCCTAGTAAATATTCCAGTCCCCTAATTAAAGCAGCTCTTACTAGAGTGCTTGGTAGAATTTCTTTTCTTGCTTCTAATTCCTCCGCTTTGTTCTTTATTTTTCTTCTATTTATATATTCAGAGCTGGTGCAAGAGTAGTGAGCACCCCAGGCTGCCCCCTTCCCCAAAGATTTTGATAATTAAACCCCAAATCACGATCTTGTAAAAATGCAGGTTAAATTTTTGTGCTGATGGTTTTTTGAGCGTATGTAGCTATCAGGACCAATTCTTAGACCATTATTGAGATGGCTTGGAGAAATCAACTGCTTATTCCTAGGATAAGCAGCATAAAATCTGTTTTAATACATGGGATCTGGGTTGACCACTATAGGCAACAGAATGCTGGACTTGAAGAACCTTTGGTCTGTCCCAGTAGGGCGATTCTTATGGCTGCAGGTTTTCTTTGCTACCTCAGGAAGCTGCTTAAGAACATAAGAACATAAGAAGTTGCCTCCGCTGGATCAGACCAGAGGTCTATCGCGCCCAGCAGTCCGCACCCGCGGCGGCCCATCAGGTCCATGACCTGTCAGTGGTCCTTGAACTCATCCTATAACCTATCACTACTGCTTATTCTTGCCCTGCATTTATTTTCACAAGTGTTTTTGAACAAATGATAACAAGAGTTTGCATTAAAAATAATAAATGTGGTAGTTTACAAATTAGTGAATGAAAACAAATGTAAATTAGTAAAATGCATGCCTTAGAGACCGAAGCCCTTTAAATCTCTGAGCTTTGGGGCTGGCAGTGCAGTCTAGCTTTGTAAAAGAGGCCGTAAGTCTTAATTGTTGCTTTTCCTTAATTTTATCAGCAGGCAGTTTGAGGCAAGAGTATGATTGAAAATGACTGCTGTGGGCACACAATTTTGAATGGCAGTGTCATTTTGGCCTGGATTCTATAAATGACGCTGTTATCAGCTGCCTTAAATATGGCCATCGATCATATGTCAATCATTCAATGGTCCAAAACAAACAAACAAAAAAACCAGCATTTAATATTCTTTGAAAACTTATCTCGTATATAAATTTATATTTATTTTAAAGTCTTCAGATCACGCCAACCACCAGCCGACTTATTCTTAGGCTTGAGCTTATTTTTTGGCGTGTATCTCATCATCAGACTTAAATTATTTCTTTTATAAAGTGCTCTATGCAATTCATGTGCTTAATTCATATGTACAAATCACTTCAAAAATGTAAAAACTTTTTTACTTACTAAGCTTCACTCAGTCTTGTCTGCTAAGTCTTTAAACATCGAATAGGACCTATCAGTTCAATATGTTCTTGAGAAAGCCTTCGGGTGAAACAAGTCCTCCCCTTTTGCGTTGCTCCGTTGCATCCCAACAAATTACTTTAGTCTAAAGATCATTCAATGGTGCCATTTACAGAATTGCGGCTACATGAAAGGTAGGCGCCGTAAATATAGGCCAGGGTTTTCAACGCCTACATTTCCGGTGCCTACCTTTCATAGGAATCGCGTCTACGGAGGCGTCTTATGACAACTCATGCATTTCTGGCGTTAACCACACTTACAGTGGTGTTAGGTGTTGTAAAGCGCTTCTGTAGGCATGATAACGGTGCTCAATTTTTAATGGTATTTTAACTGGTTTTTAATCGATGCAGCCAATTAGTGCACCGATTAAACCAATTAAAACAGTTAACTTAGGGTGCTGTTTTTCGAATCAGGCCCTCTGTGCTTACAAATAGTAAGCTTGAATAATGACTTACACAAAGCTATCTTAGAATCCTGCAGAGATACTAATTTACCATTTCCTTGTCTGATTGCTTTTTAGGTGGGTGTTCAAACAGCTGTATGATAAAGGATTGGTCTACCGAGGGGTGAAAGTTATGCCTTTCTCTACTGCATGCAACACTCCCCTTTCCAACTTTGAGTCTCATCAGAATTACAAGGTATAATTAGGTGCTTTCTATGCATCCTTTATGTACTTTGACATGAAAGTACTTAGGTGAAGAATGAAGGATGAATTTGCATTTGCTATGCAAAGCCTAAATAGATTTTTTTTTAAATGCCATTTCTATACTGTTGATTTCAATTTGCAGTGTTGGGTAACTTGAAACAGCGATGGTATGTGTATAAAAAAAACTAGGGAGCTGCATTTTGAATAGAAGTGTCAATGCCAACTGATACGTGCAATAAATGGAGCTCATATCCCCCTGTTGCATTAACTTTCTCATAGCCATGTAGCTGGAGAAAGTTAGTTCTTGAATGTCTGATGGCTTCAGCTGCAGGGCAACTAAAAGATGATCCCTCCCCTTTAGGCTACCTGCCCGGGAGCTTCCTGTCCTGCTCAGTTAGTAGAAAAGCCATGTAGATCTATGACAACAGGAAACAGAAAAAAACGAAAGGGAGGGCGCGGGAACTCCCGCTACCAATCAGTTCTGCTCAAGAAATTATTATACTAAAAACTACCGCCTGCTCAAGGGAGGCGGTAGCAGCTAGTGTGGCTGGTGGTTTAGCGTGGCTTGATGAAAGGAGCCCTAAGTGATTGTAGAAAAGATTTAAAATCAGGGAATATGGGTCAAAAATGACATGACAAAGACAAAAAGGGCTAACATGGCACAGAAGGACCAGGGGTGAACTACAATAAAGTATAGTAAAGAAGAGAAAACAAAAAAAAGGGTAAAACAGTAGGAGTTGAAGGGTTTCTTTCAAGCTGCTATTATCAATTTAGGAAGGAGAATAGGAGAAAGAAGGCACTTAGATCACTGGTTCAAATGCATCCCTATAGAAACAACTTTTTAATGCTCCTTTAAATGTATGGGGGCAGAGTGCTCCAGATGAGGGGAGCAGTTACAGGGCTTTTTCTATCAGTATTGGATGGTCCATTTTCTTTTCTTTTTTTTTATTGAATTTTAACAAATTTAAGAAGATAAACTCTTGCAGAAGAAATACAGAAAAACTCAAATAATTAAAGAAATCTTCAATTAACATAAAAATTGCTATCTTCCTTAGACCCCCAATAACAAAAAGGACAGATCTAGGTAAAGAGAAGAGAATCATATTTAAGACCCCCCCCCAAAAAAAAAAAAAAATAAGGTAAAGGCTTAACAAAAAAAGGTTAAACTATAAGAAAAGCACTAACAATACCTCAGAGGTTGGAATTGTACTCAACGTATCCAAATTTATTTTTGTGCATACCTTGATGGAAATAAACTTCACTCCTAAGTTTATTTCCATCAAGGTATGCGCAAAAATAAATTCATTTGGGGATGATTAAAAAGGAATAGTAGAATATAGTCACATAAAGAAACAAGTACAATATATATCGTACTTATTGAGACCCCACTAGCAAATGAAAGGGTAGTGAATAAAAGAAAAAGAAAATCTGAGAGGTTTTTGAATTTTCCAAAGTCTCCTGTGATTTCTGGTCTGGAAATGGTCTGAAAACACTTAAAAGAAGTTATTTTAGTACCAGAAGAAAGCCTACCGCCTATTCTTAGAGTTCAATATATTACCTTGGCAAAGAAACAGGAAAGCTCTACTCCTACGGACCCAGCAGAACCGGATAAAAGTGGACTGAACTTCATAAATTTTCTGGAAGCAATAACTGAAAGGACTACCCTTATTGTTTCATTTGCCTTAGAGTTGGACAGGGATTTGATTTTTCGAACTTATTTCCGACATATGAATAAAACTTTTTGGGTTCAGTAATTCGTATATTTCCAGATATTTCTCATGAGACACAGAAGAGAAGAAAAGACTTTCTGGTTTATAGACCTAGAGTTATTGCTTCCTTTGTATTAAAATTTCCTGGTAAGTGCTGTATCTCATTAGAAGGAAAATCTTTCCTATTTTTTTTTTGAACCCAAACAGTTGTTACAATTTATTGTGGCCAAGGAAGGGGGGGAGTAACCATAGGACCAATGGTAACCCCTACAATTTAGCGAACCGGCAGCCGGAAGTTGTCTCTTATTTCCATTATGTCCTAAGAATGGTTTGTGTGATTTCTATCTTTTGTTGTTTGCTTAGGTCTTGGATCATTGTGGACAAAATAATGAATGTTGAATTTTTCTTCAATAATTCCCTGGATGGGGGAATTATTGAATCCATGTTTCCTGTATTTTAATTTTAATCTATCCCCAAATACAATTAAGCAAACAGACTACATAATATTGGAGAGATCTTTTCCACCTTTTTTACTTCTTTTAATTTGAGGATGTACAAGACCCCTCGGTGATTGTGAACTTTCCACTGGAAGAAGATGAAAGTGTCTCTTTGGTGGCTTGGACAACGACACCGTGGACTCTGCCAAGTAATCTTGCTCTGTGTGTTAATCCGGACTTACAGTATGTGAAACTCAAAGGTAAATACAGAGTTTTACTATATATGAGCTTATAGATACAGTGCGTAGTGTTGAAGTTAATGGCCGTGAAATACAATTTCCTTGGTTGAGGAAAAATAGGTGTGATAAGGTTGTTTATTTTTGGTAGCTGGCAGTGCAAGGTGAAATGGTAAAATTAGTTTACAATCCTTGGACCAGTAAAATGAACGAGCAGTATAACAAGATTAATAAACCATAATCCATTAGGTGTTCTAGTCAGGAAAAAACACACTTTTTGAAATGGAAGCTTCACTGAAAGATGTTCACTTAATTGAATGGCAACTATTCAATCGCCAAACTATCTCTTCACTCTTGCCATATAAAATCAAGTTTACTATAAATAATGTTTAATAATCAGTCACTCTGGGGATTCTCAGAACGCCACCCTGACTCTCAGAAATCAGCGTGGCAACACTCGACACTGATCTCACCCAGTTTTGTGACCAGCTACTTATAGAACTTGTTTTTATACTTCATAATTTAGTTTTTTCTCATTTTCCTCAATTCATGTTCAATTCATATTAAATTAATCTTCTCATAACTTCACTTATTCATTAGAATCACTTTAATTTTTCATTTCATTTCCTATATCGCCAAGTACTTGTACTTAAGAACTTAGCTTACCATGTTATTGCACTGCTCCCCACCAACGCGTTTCAATTCTTCATCAGGACGGGGCTAGTGCCGCAACTACAGCAAACAAACACAAAAAGCACTCTTAGGACAATGTATATCACACTACTTATATCTCCACAAACAGTGAATAAAATCTTGCCAACAACATGAGCTCTACAGCTCAGCTTAACCAGCGACTTTTTCAGATTCTAAAATGGCCGCGGTGTTGCTTGCAAACCGGTACTCCCCCCTGATGTCATTCATAGCAGAACCAATCGGAGCCAATACAAAGCTAATACCATCCAGTTACTCATCTCATTCAAACCATTAGGTTGCATGCTATTTAATTCAAACATCCAGTGCAGCTCTTTTAGATTTAACGTGCCTTAACAGTCCAAAAATATATTAATTGAAATTAGAATAAATTGAATTTGAATACATACAAAAATAATCTCTTCTAAAACCTGACATGACTATGTTTTGGCTCACACCTGTTTTAGGGGTGATAAAATCTAAAAATGGCTTTGCTGTTATAGACATTCTTCATAAGATCCTGGTTTGAACCTCTTTAATACTCTGTTAGACCAGATTTTGTGCAGAACTGGGGGGAGCTCATTTAAACCATGTGCTCATATAGCACGCCCAAACTGGAAGTCAGCAGCTCCATTGCTAAGACCCTCTCCAGCTTTGCAAACCACTCAAGTGAGGAGGGAGCCATCTTTCTTTAGGCTCTGAGAAGTACTCTTTTGCACAGCCAACGTTCGTATTCATCCATAGCATTGCTCGGAACACTTTTTTTGAATTTAGTGGCTTTGCTTTGGGATAAAGAGTATTTTAGTTGAGGGTGTGCAAATCCAGTCTTCGAAAGTCAACCTTAGTTTGGTTTTCAGGGAGATATATGTATATGTAGGTTAACCTGACTTATGTAAGTAAATATGCAGGGTAGTACCTAGATGTTTTTGCAGTTTTGAATTTGCATCTGTTTTTCTTTGTCTTCATCATAATGATTAGACTCACAGTCAAAAATGGAAATATAGTAGTGTTGATCTAAGATGATCTTTCCTGTCATAGGCTGCTATCCAATTTTTGATTGCTGGAGAATTTGTTATGCTTGAACAGTATTGGTACCATTAGATTACAAAATTTAAGAATTTTTGTATAGCTCAGCATATATGTGTTTGATTTATGCATGCTCAAGGTACATAGCTTCTACTTTTATTGAAAAGTACTAGTGGAATAAGTGACATATGCTATGGGAAAAAATATGTAGCTGAAATGGGAATAAATTAAAAGTGCAATACTTTTTTTTTAAAATTGTTCATAGATAATAGCACAGGAAAAATTTATATTTTGATGGAAGCTCGGCTGGTATCACTTTACAAAGCTAAGGATGAATATGAAGTACTTGACAAGTAAGTGGAGAAACCATTGGCAAACTCCATTTGTTTCCAGTTTTGATAGAACTTCCTGTTTCCCCTAAGAATGTGAGAATTGTCATTCTGGATCAACCAAAGGTCCACCAATTCCCCCTATCCTATCTCCAGCGGTGACCAATCCAGGTCACAATTAGCTGTTGGGGTTCAAAATTCCATGCTGCTTATTCCGGCCTTAATAATAGTGTATAGACTTTTTCTCCAAGAACCTGTCTAAATTTTTTTAAAACCCAGCTACATTAACTGATTTATAGCCAGTACTTGCTAGTGTTTCTGTGATTGGAGACAGGATAGATCAGGGGTCTCAAAGTCCCTCCTTGAGGGCCGCAATCCAGTCGGGTTTTCAGGATTTCCCCAATGAATATGCATGAGATCTATGTGCATGCACTGCTTTCAGTGCATATTCATTGGGGAAATCCTGAAAACCCGACTGGATTGCGGCCCTCAAGGAGGGACTTTGAGATCCCTGGGAGAGATGGATTCTCCTGAAGGAAAATGGGAGTTCTGCGCCACTGCATTCCTAGTCCCTTCCGGCTCAATGAGATGAGGACACATTTCAGACTGATCCAAACCAAAATAAGTTTCTCGGTGATTACATGAAGGATAACTGGAGGTAAAAGATCTCCAGAATGGCAGTTAATGTCCAGGCCACTATCATTATAGGCTATAAAGGAGAACTGAACTGAAGTCCAGGCTTTTTTTGCCCTGATGCAGCTGCTGTTTGCCAAATGCTGTTCAACCTCAGTTTGCTAAGGGTAATGGGATTTGATAGACCACCTTTTTTAAAGCAATTTACATTTATTATTGTATGCACAGTACATTCAATCTCTAGTGTTTTCACAATCTTAGTTTTGTAACTGGGGCAAGGGAGGGTTTCCCAGTCACAAGGAGCTGCAGCGGAATCAACCCTACTTCCCAGTCCACTGCAGTAACCATTCGGTCTATACAGTTGTACTTTGGTTTACGAGCATAATTCGTTCCAGAAGCATGTTCGTAAACCAAAATACTCGTACATCAAAGTGAGTTTCCCTATAGGAACTAAGGGAAACTCGCTTGATTCGTTCCCATTCACCCCCATCCCCCGAGGCCAGTGGCGTTGCTCTACCCCCCCCAAGAACTGGCATTGCTCCCCCCGCTCATGAAGGCCCCCCCCCCCACGTGATCCGGCATCAAAAAGGCACCGATCACATTTCTTACCCCCCATTTGGCACCGACACCAACGCACAGGACATGCTGGTACCGGTGCCCGAAGAACTGCCTCCTTCTGCGCTGGGCCTTGAGCATCCGAGAATCTCGGAGAGAACAGGAACACGAAGGCCTTGAGCTTGCGCAGATGCTCAAGGCCCAGCGCAGAAGGAGGCAGATCTTCGGGCACCGGCATGTCCTGTGCGTTGGTACCGGTGCCGGTGCCAAATGGGGGGTAAGAAATGTGATTGGGTGGGTGCCTTTTTGATGCTGGATCGCGGTATGGAGGGGGTGCAATGTGAGCGGAGGGTGCTGGATCGCGGAGTGGAGGGGGGGGCGCGCTCGTAAATCAAGGCATGCTCGGTTTCCCAGGCGCCGATTTTGTGAATGTTTTGCTCGTCTTGCAAAACACTCGCAAACCGGTGCACTCGCAAATCGAAGGTACCACTGTATATTGCTGTCCTTGTACAATCAATCATTCTTTTGAGGTTGGATTATTTTAATTCGGTCTATCTAAGACTAACCAAGAAAAGTCTTCAAAGACTTCAACAGATCCAGAATACTGCAGCTAGGTTGATCTTTGCAAAACGCAAATATGATCATGTTTCTCCGCTTTTGTTAAAACTTCACTGGCTCTCAGTAATCTCTAGGGTTTACTTTAAATGCACTTGTCTAACGTTTAAGATCTTGCATGGCACTCTTCCCCTCCTAATTCCTCTATCCTGGAACTCTGTGAGACCTGATATTACCAGAGCTATCCAAAAGCTTAAGTTAACTTTCCCCTTGTTAAAAGGCGTTATCTATGTTGGAAAATTAGGGAAATCTCTCTACTTTCAAATTACTGAGCTTTGGAATAACTTTCCTGTCCAGCTGCGTATTTAGGCGCTTTCCAATTATTTTGAAAAATCTGAAAACGTGGCTATTTTCAAAAATGTAAATCCCGCTGCTCTCTATTTATTTTGTTTGTTTTGTTTTATTTAAATCTTTATATACCACTTAATAGCCTAAGTGGTTTACATTCAGGCACTCAAGCATTTTTCCTTATCTGTCCTGGTGGGCTCACACTCTGCCTAATGTACCTGAGGTAATAGGGGGTTTAAGTGACTTGCCCAGGGTCACAAGGTGCAGAGGTTGTAGCTCTAACCATTGGGTCACAGGCTGCCTCAGTAATTTTTGTAGCTTGATATGGAATATGGCTGTAAGGGAAGGTGGGGACAGTATGTGATTTACTTCTATCCTGCTGTCTAAAAGGAAAACCTGCTATAGGTACTGCAACTATGTTCTAAGGGGATAGAAAGGGTAATTTTATAAGAGAAGTTCTCTATATAATCACTAATTCTTAATATATTTTCCTTTCTTTAAAACTTTTGTAAACCGTGCAAAGCTCTATCCTAATAGAGAAGATGCAGTATATAAGCTTAAGATTTAGTTTAGTTTAGTCTTTGTCATAAAATATACAGTGAGATATTTAAAAGATCTCAAGTATACTTTGGAGGAAGAGGGGAGATATGGTAGAAACGTTTAAAACCTACTTGGCATAAATGCGTTTGAGGCAAATCTTTTTCAGTTGAAAGAAAACTCTAGAATAGGGCAAAGGATGAAGGCGAAAGGGGAAAAACTCAGAAGTAACCTCCAGAAAATACTTTTTAATGGAAAGGGTGGTGAATGCTTGGGATGGCCTCCCAGTGGAGGTGGTGGAGACCAAAAGTGTATTTGAATTCAAGAAAGCTTAGGACAAGTATTTCGGGGAGAGGAGATAGTAGATAGCATGGTTAGGCGGACTAGGTAGGCCATAGGGTCTTTATTTGCCCTCATTTTTCTCATGTTTCTATGTTTCAACTCAGTGATTGTACTTCATAGGAGCCTTGCTAGACACAACTTGAACAGCTTTCTTCCACAACGAAGGACCCCAATGTTGTCATCCATTGTGAAAGAAAATCAACAAGTATTAGCTGATAAATGTTGAGGATGCTGAGCTACATGGTGTCCTTAGATCATGTAACACTCCTGGTACGCTTTCATTTGAGGCAGGCCCAATTGGCCTCAGTGGACTCATTATGGGGATCTTTCGAGATGAAGTATTTCTCATCATTTCTTTGCAGGATTCATACTCCTGATAGATTCCGTTCCAAATTGCCAAAAGGAGTAACTTTCCAGATCTTTCAAGTGCAAGCAGCTTTAATGACAGATGCATCCAAAGTTGGCTGGGGAGGAGTAGTTTAGGAAGGTGCCAGAATAGACAAAAAACTGTTGGCATGAGATCATAGTTGATAGGCACAGAAAAGTTTGTTCATATGTATTTTTTTCTCCTATTTAGGTTCTCAGGCATTGTACTAAAAGGCAAGAAATATAAACCACTGTTTCCATATTTTCTGAAGGTACGAAAGTTTCTGCTCATGTCTAAATAGTGTAAACAAATAAGATTTAATTAGGGTTGGTTTTTTTTCTTCTGAATGCTTGTGCAATCTGGTCCCTGCTTTAAACAAAGGGGGTTTCAACTCGGTCCTTGGGACGCAGCCAGCCACTCAAGTTTTCAGGATATCCACAATCGGTGGCATACCTAGGGTATGTAGCAGAAATAACAGGTATAGTGAAAATCCAATAGTATCGATAAATCACTCTTTCACTAGGACAGTGCTTACACAGAGACCAAGGATGGAAAAGGCATCCGACCACAAACCCTCCCACCATCCACAGATGGGATTTAAGGTGTTCAGGCTAAACCTCATAGGCATTAAAAACCACCCCTGACATTATAAAACGGGCTCTGTGTGGTGCAAAATAAGAGTTAAAGCTACAAAGATAGTTGAAAAAAATCAACTTAACTCACCAGTTCTGCTTTGTGTGTGAGCACTGTTTTTTCACCCTGCACTGCCCTTGTGAAAAAGTGATTTATTGATACCTAGGGTCAACCATTTTTTTAGCACCTCCCTCATATAAAAAATATTTTTAGTAATTTTATTTTAGTTTTATATCCTGTCCTCCCCAAACAGCTCACAATGGGTTAGCGTTACAATATAAACCCAAAAAAACTCTGTGGAGTGACGATGTTCCCAAATGGACGTTATTTGAAAGTATCAAAGTTCCAAAGGTACACTAAAATCATCCACATAAAATAATTTCATCCACATAAGAGCCTTAAAGGATACAGGACCCAACACGGTCTGCGTTTCGACAAAAAGTCTTCTTCAGGGGTCCCTGGGGGTCCTATAAAGGTGAGTACGTGGGAAACAATTGTGTGGATGATTTACTTTTATGTGGATGAATTTATTTTATGTGGATGATTTCAGTGTACCTTTGGAACTTTGATACTTTCAAATAAAGTCCATTTGGGAACATCGTCACTCCACAGTTTTTTTGGTTTTCTCTGGATTTTCTTCTTTGTGGATATTTTGGGGTCAATTCCTTTTGTTTTTAGCGTTACAATATAACATTACACAGGGTTATAACCTCTTCAACTCCACACCGGCACTGTGGTGTAAACAAAATTAACAAAAAAGACTTTTCCTCTCTCTGTTTGGGCCTAGCTCACGCTTGACATATTTTACTCACAAAATAGAAAATAAAATTATTTTTTCTACCATTTGTCTGTTCATTTTATTGTTCATATCATGTTCCCAGGCTCTAGTTTCTGTTTGTCTTCTGTTAACTCGCTCGCCAGGGTCTCCTACCCATTTGACATTTTCTTCTTTCTCCATGCTTTCATATTCCATCTCTGGACCTTCCCTTCTACTGCCGTAGCCAACATTTCTTTCCCACTGTCTTATCTCTCATCTCTCTCTCCCTGCCTTGTGCCCTGGGTCAAACCTCTCTCTTCCTCTCCTCCATTATCATGTGCAACATTTCTTTCTCTCTCCCTATGCACCATCTCTCCCTGCCTTCCACTCTATTTTCCGGTCTCCAGAGGACTTGCAGTGAAATGAAAAGTAAAAGGATTTTGATGAATGTCACAGTGGTCTCAAGGATTTGAATGATAGCTTTCCTTTTCTCATCCAGCTGCTCCAGCATAGGCTTAATGGAATAGATCAGTATATTGCAAACTGTGTGCCACAGCAGATTCCAGGTATGCTGTGAGACGTCTGAGGAGGAGAGGCGCTGTCTGATTGCTTACAAGATGTGGTGAGAGTCACTTCCTATAGGAAGTCAGCCGGCGCCGGTGCCTCTCCCTCTATCCACACCTCTCCCTTTCTAGAACCCCACCACTGGTGGCAATAGGAGTCTCAGGGCATTGGCTGGAGCACATCCGCATGTGTGCGGAGGTCTACGTGATGATGTCGCACATGTGCGTGATATTACATCAACGTCGGCTCACTTCCGTATGCCCTCCAGCCGTGGGCCTGTGTTTAGTGTGTCGTGGCTTTAAAAAAGTTTGTGGCACACTGGGAATGATGATTTAAAGAGACAATGTGCTGTTGACGATAAAATAAAATAACTGGTTTTCTCGTGCCTGGTGCTCTGTAATATGATGGCCTTTAACAAAAAACACCAATCCATGTTTTCACAGTGTAAAGAGAATGGTGCTTTTACGGTGGTAGTTGACAACTATGTCAAGGAAGAGGAAGGTACCGGAGTTGTACACCAGGCTCCTTACTTTGGTGCTGTAAGTATTACACCATGAGAGGCCTTGCTTTTAATCTCTTGTAGTAAGACAACTTAGTATGACAACATATCTTCCTTGTTTGTGAGCATGCCTGATAAGAATTGCCGCTGCTGGGTCAGACCAGTGGTCCATCATACCCAGCAGTCCGCTCACGCAGTGGCCCTCTGGTCAAAGACCAGTGCCCTAACTGAGACTAACCCTACCAGCGTATGTCCTTGTTCAGCAGGAATTTGTCTAACTTTGTCTTGAATCCCTGGAGGGTGTTTTCCCCTATGACAGACTCTGGAAGAGCATTCCAGTTTTCCACCACTCTCTGGGCGAAGAAGAACTTCCTTACATTTGTACGGAATCTATCCCCTTTTAACTACTTGATCAGAAATCTTGGTCTTACCAAGTCCAGTGCCAACCTTTTGACATCTAGACTCATGCAGTGGAACTTGTTAGATGAAAGTGTGCAAGTCACAGATCAGAGAAAACATTACCAAGCTTTTTCTACCTTTCACCTTTCAAGATGGGCTCTGCTTCTGTCACAATGTGACCAGTCTGTTTGAGGCAATTGGAATTGCCTGTAAGCTGAAAGAGTGGCATCTCCAAGGCCTGCCAATCCAAAATGGTGCGCCTTCCCCTCCCTGGCACATCATGTGATATATGGGGAGGGACCTAAGGCCCTGATTGGCATTAGGCATCTGAGCCAATTGGGGCCTTAGGCTCCTCCCTCTGAATCCCACTAATGGGGACCTCAGGCTCCTCCTGCCAGTCATGTCCTTAGGCCCCTCCCTGTGCATCACATGATGCACCAGGGAGGGGAAGGCCTGCCATTTTGGACTGGCTGCCTTGGAACAGGTGAGACCCACATCCCTCCTGCTATCAACTTGTGAAAAGACATTGGATGGGTTTGGGGGAGCATCTTGTGGCAGGAAGGAGTGTGTATCCCTTCTACCTTTTTTTTGGGGGGGGGGGAGTGAAGAGGGTAAAGGATGTTATCCCAGGACAAGCAGGCATGATATTCTCACATGTGGGTGACATCATCTACGGCGCCCCGATGCGGAAGCATTTTCAAGCAAACTTGATTGAAGATTTAAGTTTGCTCTGCTGCTCCACGCATGCGTGCCTTCCTGCTCCACTAGGGGGTGCATCCCCTCGTGGTCTCCAGTTCAAAATTTTCCGCTGAGCCTAGAAGTCGTGTTTTTCAGGCTCTGCCCCAACTGCCTTCTAGCACCGCGATTTTTTCTTGTTTTTTCCTCGATTAAGTCGCTGTGCGCGAATTCTTTACCTTTTAACTTGATTCCTGCTTTTTGATGACCCGGAGGCTTCCGGGTCCCCGTGGCCGCGTGGCTAATCGAGCCGCGGCTACTTTCGATTTAATGTCCCGGCCTTTGACCGGCTTTAAAAAGTGCACCCGGTGTGAGCGGCTTCTTTCCCTCACAGATCCGCATCGCCGGTGCATCCTCTGCCTGGGGGCGGCTCATCCAACCGACTCCTGCCCCCAGTGCGCTACTTTCCAGAACCGGGCCCTCCGTCGAAGAAAAGCCCGCATGGTGGACCTCTTCACCCCGGACCAACCCTCCACCTCGGCCTCGAGGTCGGCCCCGGCCTTGACCTTGGCCCCGAATACCTCGGCATCGCCTCGAGACTCGACTCCGAAGTCCTCGGGACAACAGAAAGCCTTGGCCCTGGGTAAGTCCCCTCTTCAGGTTCCGTAACATCGAAGAAGCCAGCCTCGGGGACAACGTCGACGCATGGCGGAAGCCCCAGGCTTACAGCCCCGGCTAAGCCCTCCAAGCCTTTGGGCCGTGCCTCCACCACACGGGAATACTCTGATACGAGGTCGCCCCCGGTGGAGTGCACCGAGGCAGTGGACATGCCTTCGATGCTGTCCGTGCCCGTCTTCCAGGACCTACTCCGAGCGATGATCTCGTCGGAGCTGTCCGCTGCAATGGCCCAGTTTCAATCGGCCTCGACCTCGACCCCGCAGGTGCCAGACCAGCCTGAACCTCGCATCGAGCAACCTCGGGGAAAAATGCGCAATCCTCGCCGCATCCCATCCTCCTCGGACTCCTCGCCGAGGCGCCCGAGACACTCTCCCTCCGCAGACCGCCGAGGGGCAAAACGTCGTGCTAAAACGACAGAAACCTCGAACCGCCGTACCTCCAAGAAGGCCCGAGGTTCACCAACTCTACGAGGCCGTTCTCCCACACCTCGTACGGGACCACTAAGGGTGGCTGAGTTATCACTCTCCAACCCGCGCATCCTCCGAACCCCCCCTCGGACCGGGACCCCGACCCGAGGTCGCAGGTATTCTCCGAGGGAGTCCGGGTCGAGGTCACCGATTCGACATCGATCGGTACCCCGAACCCCGGCATCGTCTCCGAGGGGCTCCTCGAGACGCCGAAGATCGACAACCCCGGAACACTCTCACAGTGCTTCCCCGGCCTCGGAGCATGGATCGGAGCAGGAACCTCGATACTCGAGGGAAGCCTCCCCATCCTTCTCCACCCGACGAAGGTCTCGTTCACCGACCCCGCACGGGGCCCCGGGAACTTCTCGCCCATCCTTCACTCGCTTTGTCCAGGACATGGGCCACGCTTTGGACTTAGACCTCCAGTCCGACTCCAGATACTCTAAGGAGTACCTGGCGGAGCTGGATATGCCATCACTGCCCAGAGAGTCCCTTCGCTTACCACCTAACCCGGTACTCCAACAGGCCTTCTTCAGGATCCTGGAGACCCCCTACATGGTCACAGCCGTACCCTCCAAAATGGAGGCCAAGTACCGCACAGTACCCTACCCGGGATTCGAGCAACCACAGCTCTCCCACCAATCGCTGCTAGTAGAATCCTCCTTGAAAAAGGCTCACCCATCCCGGGTCTCAGCAGCGGTCCCCCCAGGCTGAGAAGGCCGAACCCTGGACAAGTTCGGCAGGAGACTATATCAAAACGCAATGATGGCCTCTAGGGTGCAAAGCTACACTTTCACCTTCACATCCTACCTCAAACACCTCATTGGACTATTGAGAGCCTTTGAGACTGACCTACCGGCCTCCCGGCAAGGAGCGTTTGGCCTGCTTCTAGAGTCCCTCTCCAACCTGCGCCTCCATCTATTCCACGCGGCCTACGATGGCTTCGAACTCTCCTCCAGAGAGGCAGCCTTTGCTATCGCCATGCGCCGACTAGCTTGGCTGCACCTGGTCGACATGGACCCCAACTTACAGGACCGGTTGGCTAACCTCCCCTGCGTGGGAAAAGAACTGTTCGACGACACTATCGAGGCGGCTACAAAACGCCTCTCCGAACACGAACGCTTGTTCGCCTCCCTCATCCGGCAAAAGCCTAAATCGACCGCGTCCAGGCCGTTCAAGGCCCCTCCGCGCCGATACCCACAAAAATCCACTCCCGCCTTCTTGCGGCCTCCACCCAGACGCCCGCAGGCCCACCATCGGGCTCTACCCAAGTCCCAACCGCCTGCGACTACCAAACCATCCCCGTCCTTTTGACGAGATGCGCGGAAGGGGGCGAGCCCCCTCCGCCATAGTCCCAAGCCCCCTTCCCATCGGGGGTCGCCTCAAAGCCTTTTACCCTCGCTGGAAACAAGTCACGTCAGACGCATGGGTCCTTGGCGTGATCTCATCAGGATACTCTCTCAACTTTCGGGCCATTCCTCCAGACAACCCTCCAAGGAATTGCCCTCCGAACCGGAGGCAGCTACCCCTGCTCCTCTCCGAAGCTAGAGACCTCCTTCGCCTAAGAGCAGTGGAGGAGGTTCCCCCCGACCAACGGGGAAAGGGCTTCTACTCACGTTACTTCCTGGTACCGAAAAAAACGGGAGACTTACGCCCAATACTAGACTTGAGACGCCTCAACAAATTTCTGGTACGGGAAAAATTTTGGATGCTTTCCCTACTGACCCTCTACCCCCTGATCGACGTGGGCGACTGGCTCTGCTCCCTCGATCTGAAGGAGGCGTACACACATGTCCCAGTGCACCCCGCTCACCGCAAGTTCTTGCGTTTTCAGGTAGGGGACTGGAACCTACAATACCGTGTCCTCCCCTTCGGCCTAGCATCATCACCCCGGGTCTTCACCAAGTGCCTCGTGGTGGTCGCAGCAACCTTACGTTCCCAGGGCCTCCAGGTATTCCCCTACCTGGACGACTGGCTAATCAAAGCCCCGTCCAGGGAAGGGGTTATCTCAGCGACTCAACAGACTATTACCTACCTACAAAGTCTGGGGTTCGAAATAAACTTCCCAAAATCCCAACTACGCCCCTCGCAGTCCCTACAGTTCATCGGGGCCACGCTGGACACGGTTCGCCTCCGTTCCTTCCTCCCCTCTCCGCGCCTAGAGGCGTTGGTAAGTCTGAGTCGAAGGATCTCCCTGCTGACCTCGGTATCAGCTCGACAGATGATGACTCTCCTGGGCCACATGGCCTCCACCGTCCATGTCACACCCTTCGCCCACCTCCATCTGAGAATCCCTCAATGGACCCTGGCCTCTCAATGGCGTCAAGACCGGGACCCGATCGACCGCCCCGTGACAGTGACTCCTTCATTGCAACGATCGCTCCGCTGGTGGGCCAACTCTTCAAATCTTTCCAAAGGTTTGCTCTTCCTCACCCCACCCCACAGCAAGGTACTCACCACGGACTTGTCGGAGTACGCTTGGGGAGCCCATCTGGATGGCCTACGCACCCAAGGGATGTGGTCAGCAGAAGACCGTCGCTGCCACATCAACGTGCTAGAGCTTCGGGCCATCTATCTCGCAGCTGTAGCTTTTCAACATCTGCTCCACAACCGAGTGGTTCTCATCCGAACCGACAACCAGGTAGCGATGTACTACGTAAACAAACAGGGTCTTGGTCCCTTTGTCGGGAAGCCCTGCGCCTCTGGAAATGGGCAATCTCCAACAACACCTTCCTTCGAGCGGTGTACATACAAGGAGAACAAAACTGTCTGGCGGACAGACTCAGCCGCCTCCTCCAGCCACACGAGTGGTCACTACACTCTCAGACCCTACGATGGGTGTTCGAACAGTGGGGGACGCCTCAAATAGATCTGTTCGCATCCCCTCACAACCACAAGCTGCCCCTCTTCTGCTCCCGGATGTACTCCCCGGACCGACTCGAGGCCGACGCCTTCCTCCTCGACTGGGAGGGAAGGTTTCTGTACACGTTTCCGCCGTTCCCCCTGATCCTGCTCCTCGCTGGTCCACCTGAAAACGGTGCAAGCCACCCTGATCCTGATTGCTCCTTGCTGGCCACGCCAGCCTTGGTTTTCCCTTCTACTCCAACTCAGCGTCAGAGATCCACTACCTCTGCCTCGGTTTCCCTCTCTACTATCACAGGGCCAGGGTTCACTGTTACATCCCAATCTTCAATCTCTTCATCTGAATGCTTGGTTTCTCTCCCCCTAACTGCTCTCCCCGTGTTTCAATCAGTCAAGGAGATATTGGAGGCCTCTAGAAAGACCTCGACGAGAACCTGCTACTCCCAAAAATGGACCAGATTCTCAACATGGTGCTCCTCCCACATCCAGGACCCGGTGTCGGTCCCCGTCCCCCTGGTCCTGGACTATCTACTTCAATTATCTCATTCCGGCCTAAAGACCAACTCCATTCGAGTACACCTCAGTGCGATTGTGGCCTTTCATCAGCCCCTGGAAGGGAAAGCCCTCTCGCTCCATCCCTTAGTCTCTCGCTTCATGAAGGGTCTGCTGAACGTCCACTCCCCTCTCAAACCTCCCCCGGTGGTTTGGGACCTTAACGTGGTTCTAGCTCAACTAATGAAACCTCCATTTGAGCCCCTAGACAAATGCCATCCAAAATTCCTCACTTGGAAGGTAATTTTCCTACTCGCGCTCACTTCCGCCCGGCGGGTTAGTGAGCTACAAGCTCTGGTAGCGGACCCACCCTTCACGGTATTCCATCACGACAAGGTGGTACTCCGCACCCACCCGAAGTTCTTACCTAAAGTAGTGTCTGATTTCCATCTCAATCAGTCCATTGTCTTACCTGTGTTTTTTCCCAAGCCCCACTCTCACCCCGGAGAAGTGGCGCTCCACACTCTTGACTGCAAGAGAACGTTGGTCTTTTACCTCCAACGTACTCAGTCACACCAGAAAGTCCCACAACTGTTTTTGTCCTTCGACCCAAACCGGTTAGGTCACCCAGTTTCCAAACGCACCTTGTCCAACTGGTTGGCCGATTGCATCTCCTTTTGCTACGCTCAGGCTGGTCTCGCGCTGCATGGTCGAGTAACGGGACACAAAGTCCGAGCGATGGCAGCCTCCGTAGCTTTCCTCAGGTCCACACCTATTGAGGAAATCTGCAAGGCTGCCACGTGGTCTTCGGTTCATACCTTCACCTCCCACTACTGTCTGGACTCACTGTCCAGAAGCGATGGCCGGTTTGGCCAATCGGTATTGCGAAATCTATTTGCTTAAATTGCCAACTTCCCTCCACCCCTTTTCAGTTAGCTTGGAGGTCACCCACATGTGAGAATATCATGCCTGCTTGTCCTGGGATAAAGCACAGTTACTTACCGTAACAGGTGTTATCCAGGGACAGCAGGCATATATTCTCACAACCCGCCCACCTCCCCGAGGTTGGCTTCTTGGCTAGTTAAGTGAACTGGAGACCACGAGGGGATGCACCCCCTAGTGGAGCAGGAAGGCACGCATGCATGGAGCAGCAGAGCAAACTTAAATCTTCAATCAAGTTTGCTTGAAAATGCTTCCGCATCAGGGCGCCGTAGATGACGTCACCCACATGTGAGAATATATGCCTGCTGTCCCTGGATAACACCTGTTACGGTAAGTAACTGTGCTTTTCAGTGGTTGGGCTCAGTTGGTAAGAGGAAGTGGGCAGCCCTCCTGATTTTCACTGGCATGGGGGGGATGTTTGACAAGGCAGGAGTGAGTGGGCATCCCTCCTGTATTTTCAGTGGGTGGGTGGGGATTGGTAACACGCACAGAGCATCTGCGCCTATTTAAAGGAAAAAAAAAATTTTTCCTGCCCTGAACATCTGAGTGGCAAGAGGCTGGTTTGTGGCTTCCCCTGCTGACTCTGCGCATGTGTGAGAGTCGCTCTCGCAGCGATCAATCGGATAAGAGAGATGGGGATTATGACGAATCACCTCGCAAATCCATTTACATGCAAAACTTTTAGTGCATCAATAGCTCTTTTAGAATCGGCCAAAAATTGGATTGGAGCAGACTCACACCGTTTTAGCAATCCTGTTTAGTGCTACTGTTTTTAGAAACATTGTTTTCCTATAGATTAATCAAAAGAACAAACTATGTTCATGAATGATTTTTCTTTTCCCACTCCATAGGATGACTATAGAGTCTGCATGGACTTCAATATTATTCAGAAAGATTCTGTTCCAGTTTGCCCTGTCGATGCATCAGGCTGCTTCACTGCAGAAGTTACAGATTTTGCGGGTCAATATGTCAAGGTTGGTAACTTTTTTTTTTTTTTGAATGTACATAATTAAAAATTAATATTTGTAATTGTAAAGTAGCCTTGACACATTTTACTTGGCTCTAAGAGCAAACAAAAGATTTGAGCATATGGGTTGTGCGCTCATTCAGCCTCCTCATAATCCCTTCCAAAGCTGAAAGTTTTCCAGCACTGGGTTTCTACTGTGAGATTAGCTACAGTTCTGTTTAAAGGCTGGATTATTTCCTTTTTGTCAACGCCTCACCAGTCTAGATAAATTGTTATCTTGACAGCAGATGGAGGCAGAAGAAAAAAAAAAAAAAGCTCAGAACTGACTTCAGATCCCTTTTTTCCTTGTGCTCTTCAGAATTCCTATTTTCCAGCAGATGGCACAGATATGTAAGCTGATCAGAAGGGACATTAAAGTTTTCCCTGTAGGGAGTTTAGATCTGAACTCATATAGTGTGAGATTCTTTGATATGATGTCCTCAATCTGTGCAGTCTGTGGCTTCAGCAACATTTGGAGAGCTTCCTGATTGGAGTTGTTTAAAAAAAAAAATTAAAATTAAAAAGACAGTGAGAAAGAAGCCCATTTGTAACTGTCACTGCAGTGACTCAACTGAGTATATTCAAGTATGACGGAGAGAATTGGGAGAACAAATCATTGTATAGTATGAATAAAGAATTGGCACCAGATCTCATCTTGGTTCTGGTTTTCTTGTTTGCTGCAGAGATAAGGAATGGGGGAAAAACCACTGGGTCAAAAAGTACAGTGGATCCGTTAATTAATTTTCTTTAGCATTCAACCAAGGGAACGCAGAATGGTTTACATGAATTTATGTAGACACTCAAACATTTTTCCCTGTCTGTCCCAGTGGGCTCACAGTCTATCTAAAGTACTTGGGGCAATGTGGGGATTAAGTGACCCTTAGTCTTTAATTCTTATCAAGAGAAGAGTAATGAGAAATTTCTCCAAAATATTGTGTTAATATTGCTTCAGAATATTTAAACGTTGAGTGAAATGCACGTTCAACCTTCATAAAGACCCATAAAGATCAAAAATTGTGGATTTATGCTCATTTATACTTGAGCATAGTTTGAGGACTTTAAAGAGTCAGCCAGGAAGGAGCTTCATGAACCTAGAACTTCAGTTGAACTGCAGGAGTGGTCCTTAGTTGCTAATTATGTATGGATTCTTTGGTGGGGCAAGCTTAAAGGCCATTTTATACCTATGAGCTTCTTCACATTTAGCATGAGCTAGTTCCATTAGTTTGTGCTAAGCTTTAAAAGGGCCCCTTAGTACAAGAGGAGGGAATATATCTTTTGTTAAACCCCCTTAATTCCTTATAGGACTGCATAGTTTCTTCCATTGCCCTCAATTGTTATGAGAACATCTTAACTCATTTGCTGTGAAAGCAACATCAGAAACAGATAATGGACCATATTCTATGATCTAGTGCAGGGGTCCCCAAAGTCCCTCCTTGAGGGCCGAATCCAGTCGGGTTTTCAGGATTTCCCCAATGAATATGCATAGAAAGCAGTGCATGCACATAGATCTCATGCATATTCATTGGGGAAATCCTGAAAACCTGACTGGATTCGGCCCTCATGGAGGGACTTTGGGGACCCCTGATTTAGTGCTTTTGGTTGCTAGTTTTATAACAACAATGAATGCCAGCTTGTTTGGCTTGGGAGCTTATTTAAGTGGTCAATGGACCTGTCGGAAAAGAAGTGATCTATCAACAGACTGGACTCTGAGCAGTTCAGATGGCACTGCTGTGACTGCAGTCTTTGCTGGAGGACAAGGCAGTCAAGAGTCATCTTCTACAATGCCAAAGCAATTGCTTATGTCAATGGACAGGGAGGCACCATGAACACTCTGCCTTGACAGGAGACAAAAGCATTGTTCTGTTGGGTGGAACACACCTGTAGGCACATGACTGAAGTGGACAGTGTTCAAGCAGATTACCTCGGAGGCAGACGTTAGATCCAGGAGATTGTATGTTGTTTCTGCAAGCATTCCAGGCCATTATGAGCAGACTGGGGTCACCCATCGTACAACCTTCATGGCAACTGCGAAAAACAAGAAGGCAGATTGGGCTCGTATCTTCGGCTAAAACACCAAGAGGTGCAGGTCTAGACGCCCTGATTCAACCATGGTCAGAGATCGAGTTGCTGTACATGTTTCCCCCTTAGCCAATGATAGGCTGGGTGATCCATCGCATAGCTCATCACAAAGGACCACTGTATTTATTTGTATGGGTCTTCATAGCACCATATTAGCCCAGGCGCCCATCTCATTCACCTACAAAAGGAAAAAAATCTCAGACTCCATGTGCATTCAGACTGTTCTCGTGCAGGGGCTGATTGCCCTAGAAGATCTGCAACACTTTGGTTTTATGGCATAGTTCTTGAGCGTGCAGCGCTAGTCCACAAAGGGGTCTCAGAAGTATCTATTGGTACTCTGCTTAAAGCCAAAAAGCTGACTGATTTCAGCATATGCTGCGGCATGGGAGATGTTTCAGTGTTGGTGCAGCAAAGAAAAGTTAGAGCTGGGCAATGCCCTCATCTCATCCGTACTGGCATTCCTGCAGGAAAGTCTTTTTTTTTCCCACTTTTTTTTTGTAATTCTTTATTTAAACACTGCGAAACAAGTACAACAGGTACCATGATGGCACAACCTCACAATCAGAAATACAGTGTATACAGTAATAAACCCCCCCTCCACACAACATGTCCCCTTCCCATCCCACCCCTCCCCCTCCCCCCCCCACCCCCCTCTGAATTGCTCATTCCCCGGTATCTTCTATAACCCCCCCCCACACATGAAATAACAGAAAGTAAGAAGTAACAGGACGAACTCCTATGAGTAAAACGAAGCAATGAATGTCCCTCTTCATACAAGCACCATCTAAAAATGCAATACAAGTTACTCAGATTTTCCCTCCATCTCTATGAACCTCCCCCATAAATCCTCAAATTGTTGCCTCTGGCGTGTAAGTAAAGCAGAAAGCCTAAATTTCTCACATACCCATCCCAATTTCACTCGCATCATCGCCACCGTAGGAATCGTGTGGCTCTTCCAAAGAGATGCCAGTACAAGTCTAGCAGCTGTAAAAGCCAGTCTAGCCAACCTGTCCTGCGTGGCCTCCACTATCCCAGGGAGTACCCCCAGCAACGCCGCCCCCGCTCCAAACGGTAGTTGACATTGCAAGAGACACCCCACATATCGGAACACCTGAGTCCAATAGTCCACTAGGAGAGGACACTCCCACCACATATGAAAGAATGTACCCCTCAGACCACACCCTCTCCAACATTCCCCCGTACATGAGGCATTCATCTTTGCAAGCACCACCGGAGTAACATACCATCTCACCAGGAGCTTAAGAGCATTTTCAACCAGTTGTGGAGCCACCGCCACATGATGTATGCGCAGTGCTATTTGTTCCCATTCCTCAGTCGTGTAGATAATCCCCAAATCTACCTCCCAAGCCCGCATATATGACGTCTTCCGATCCGGGTCGGCCAGCAGTAATCGATACAATTGAGAAATGCAGCCCCTACGCACAGGGTCCCCCAACATTAACTCAAACCTCGAGCGCTTATATGCGGCAGGGTCTCCCACTTTAAATCGCATAATATAATCCTTCACCTGTAAATAGGGGAATATATCTCGCTGCTCCAAATGGAAAGAGGCCTGGACCTCAGGAAACCCCCGAATATGCTCCCCCTCCAACATCTGTCCAAACCATCTCAGCCCCCCTCGCTCCCATCTACAAAAGACTCCACCCTCCCTACCCGGAGCAAAGTCCTCCGCATACCGAATAGGCAAAAGATGGAGTCCCCGCACCTTACCCACCAGTTTTCTATAAGCCCCCTTCCAGATCCGAAGCGTCCATCGTATAAAAGGATTAGAGATAGAAGCAATATCCATCTCCCGCAAGCCCACCCACGGTAGGTAAGACATAGCCGGTATGCCCCTAGGGTCCCCCAATAGGCCCAGTTCCACCTGAATCCCACAGTTTGGCTGGGTTCGCATGCCAGTCCACAACCGCCCTAAGCTGCGCCGCCCTATAGTACAGTTCCAAATTGGGTAGTCCCAATCCCCCCTCCTCCTTAAATTTGAACATGGCATATCTCGCCACCCGAGGACGCCTGCCCCTCCATATAAAATGCAAAAGCATCCTATGCCAACGAATAAAATAGGCCCTAGGGATTTCAACCGGAAGCACTTGAAATAGGTAAAGGAATCTGGGCAGGACCATCATACGCACCACCTCCATTCTGCCCATCCAGGAAAGGTACAGAGGGTCCCATCTATCCAGATCCCGTCGCACCATCTCTCCCAAAGGGAGATAATTAAGGCGGAACAGGGTATCCCACTCCACCCCCAGCCATATCCCCAGGTATTTAATAGGGCCCGTCACCCACCGGAAGGGTACCCCCTTTTGCAGGTCCAGGGCCTCCGCCACTGGTACCGAAATATTCAAGATCTCCGTCTTAGACAGATTAACTTTAAAGCCTGAAATCCGCCCATAGTCTCGCATCAAATCCCGCAGAGCCAAAAGCGACCTCTCCGACCCCTCCACTATGGCCAAAATATCATCCGCGAAAAGGGACAGTTTATGCTCCTCCCCCTGCACCCGCACCCCCTTCACAAGCCTAGACAGACGGATACTTTGAGCTAAAGGCTCGATCACCAAAGCAAACAACAGAGGAGAAAGCGGGCACCCCTGCCTCGTCCCTCGATGCAATTCAAAGGGCTTGGAGTAGACCCCATTAACTTTGACACATGCCATCGGGTTGTGGTATAACGTGAGAATCCAAGAAATAAAACGCGACCCGAAGCCCATCTGGCGTAGAACCGCCTCCATAAACGTCCAATCCACCCTGTCGAACGCCTTTTCGGCATCCACCGCCACCGCCACCCACGGAGATCCTGATCTACGAGCCTCCCACACCAAGTTCAACACCCGCCTAATACCATCAGCCGCCTGACGCCCCCCAATGAACCCCACCTGATCCAGGTGGATCAGGTCCGGCATATGAGTCGCCATCCTATCTGCCAGAATACGGGCCAGGATTTTGGTATCTATCCCTAATAGAGAGATAGGTCTATAGCTGCCACACAGGGACACATCTTTCCCTGGCTTAGGAAGTATCGTAATCCCTGCCAAGCGCATATAGAAAGGCAGACGCTCTCCCTCTTTCAGAGAATTAAATAATCTAGTTAGCAGGGGTGCAACCAGAGGAGAAAGTTTCTTATAGAACAGCCCTGTAAACCCGTCTAGTCCGGGGGACTTTCCCGGCTTCAAATGTCTAATAACATGTAACACCTCATCCACCGTGATATCCCCCTCCAGCCCCAGTGCGTCCGAGCTAGATAGGGTAGGCAGTCCCAAATCCCTCAAATATGCTTGGCTCTCCACCTCCGAGCCCTTAAGCTCTGGGGTATAAAGCTCCTGGTAAAACTCCCTAAACCGCCGCTGAATGCCTACCTCATCAGTAATTACCGTACCATCGCGCTCCTTAATAGCCAAAATATTACTCCTAGACTGCTTCAGTTTGACCCTTTGAGCCAAAAGTTTGCTAGCCCGATTTCCCGATTCAAAATATTTAAGCTTCACTTTCTCAAGATTAAACTTAATCACCTCATCTTCCAGCTTCCCAAGGGCCATCCGGGTTTCCTGAAGCCGAAGCCTCAACTGCGGGTCCCCCTGTCCCCTTTTATGTTGATCCACCAGAGTGCGGAGCGTCTCCCGGAGCTGCAATTCCTCCTGCTGCCGGGATTTTTTCTTATAAGCAGCTATAGAAATCAATTCCCCCCTTAACACCCCTTTTAGACTTTCCCAGATCGTCATAGGGGAGAACTGATCCACATTGTTAAACTCTAAGAAATCATATATCCCCGCTTCCAACTTTTGCACTATTTTCGGATCTCCCAGCAGGGCATCGTTCAATCTCCAATACGTATCTCCCCCCCGAGGTCCTCCCCATTTCAGATCCACCCATAGCGGGGCATGGTCTGACCATCCAATGGTATCAATCTTGGTATCTATCACTCTACCCCCCCACCCTTTATCCACACATACCAGATCAATGCGAGTGTATACCTCATGCACGGGGGAATAGAACGTGTAGTCCCGACCCATCCAATGTTGGACCCGCCACCCATCCTCCACATTAAGGACTTCCAGAAATCTCTTCAGACATTTTCTATCCTTCTTAAGTCTATCACCCCCCTTGCCCGTGGAATCCCACTCTGGATTAAGAACCAAATTAAAGTCCCCCCCCACCACCACAGGCCCCACCTTAACCGACAGGATTTTAGACAGGAGGAGGTCAAAAAAGTGACCCCGTTGAGAATTAGGTGCATATAAATTAACCAATGTTACCCGAGTTCCATCAATAGTACCAGTCCAGATAAGCCACCTCCCACCTTCATCCCTCCATTCCTTGTCTGGGACCACCCGCAACTTATGGGAGAACAAAATCCCCACCCCCGCCTTTTTCCGCTCCACCCTATTGGAGGCCCAAACCCTCACTGGATATTCCCGAAACTGTACCAGCTTTTCCCCAGCTTTTACAAAATGAGTTTCTTGAACAAAACAGATATCAAAACGTAGGCGCTTAATTTCTTTCAACAACAATTGCCGTTTACGTGGCATGTTAAGCCCCTTAACATTCAAACTGCCCAATCTAAGCATATTATCCCCCCCCATCCCCCACTAAAGACATCGCTCCCATCACCCCTGCCTCTCCCCCCATCTTCTCTCTATGTAATCCATTCCCCCCTCCTCCCAGTCCCACCCTCCCTCCCTCCACTCCCCTCCTCCCCACCTCTCCCCTCCCCCCTCCCCACCAAACCCGCTCTCCCATTCTCCTCCCTCCCTCCAAGACTTCAAGTGACTTCACCTCCCCCCCATGTCACCTTCGTGATACCTCCCGTCCCCACATCCACACCTCATACTCACCACGTCCCCCCCCAAGCACTCCCCAGACCATCACCAGGCACACTCCCAAAGTCACCACTAAATCAACAGCAAAGTCCAGGACCCATTAACAGATAAGCTTCACCGCCCTCCGCCAGCCGCTCAGGTGATCGGGGCCGCAGCTGCCCTCTGCTCGTCTGCTCCTCCCTCTTGTCGAACGCTCTGCCGTCCTCTCCGTCTCTGGGGCACCGCTTTCCACTGATACCGCTCCAACTTCTGCGCCGCCACTTTGCTCAAAACAGCATCTCCCATTTTCACCAGGCCCTCCTTCAGAAGCATCGCCTGCAGCTCCGCCACGGTCGTCACCCGCTTATGCACTCCATTGAAAGTAACCAGTAGACCAAACGGGAACAGCCATCTATATCTCAAGTTATTCTGCTTCAACACCTCCAGCAGCGGGCGAAACTCCCTCCTCTTCTGCAAAGTTATACTCGAGAGATCTTGACATATCTCCACTTTCAAATTCTTCCAGGAGATAACACCCAAGTCTCTAGCTTTCTTCACCAGACGATCCTTATCGGGGAAGTGGTGGATACAAGCAATAATATCTCTCGGGTAATCCCCAGTCTTCGGACCCAGGGTTCGGTGCGCCCTATCCACTCTCAGGCCCCCAGTAGTGTTGTCAGGGGCCCCACCATCCGCCAGCAGGAACCGGCTGAGCTCCTGCACCACAGCCGCCGCGTCCCCATACTCAGCTGTTTCTGGGACTCCCCGGATCCGGACATTATTCCTTCGGGACCTATTTTCCAGGTCCTCCACTTGGGCACAGCAGTCTAGAAGATCTTTTTGGACTGCCTTCACCTGAGTTGTGAGTCCCTGAACCGTCTCTTCTTGCTCCCCCAAGCGTTTTTCATTGTCCTCCACTCTGCCCAGCAAGTCTGCAAAGTCCTGCCTTATCTCCTTTACGGCCTCTTTGATTTTACCCTTTACAGCCGCCACCTCCTCTTTAATTTCAGTGGCCCACAGTTTCAGGTCGGCTTTTGTCACAGCCGCCGCCGACCCAGCTCGCCGTAGCCTCGGGGAAGCACCGCGCTCAGACTCCTCTTCCGACGCGCTGTCTCCCGACTCGCGCGCGGACATGCCCGAGGTCCCGCGCACGTGGCGGAGGCCTCCCTGCTCACCGCCGCGCTCCGTCGCTCTGCCGGGCTCCACTCGTTTTTTTGTCGGCATCCCGCAAGAGCCCCAGGCTTCCCCCACACTCGTCCTACCTCGGGCGCACCGATTGCAGCGTCCCGCAACGGGAAAGTTTTGCTCTTTAGAGAGGAGAGTCAGAGCAAAGTCCCTAACCCTCCATCTCGGATCGTGACGTCACCGGAAGTCCTGCAGGAAAGTCTTGACAAGGAGATGGCCATGGTGCCCCTTAGAATTCAAGTAGCAGGACTCTTCTGCTTCCGGGGCTGAAACAAGAGAGCTTTGCTAGCAGCTCATCTGGACTTAGGTTCATGAAGGGTGCCCTGGACTGCTATTCAATTTGAGCACCATTTCCATCCTAGAATCTTAATGTGGTGTTACAAGAACTCGTCAGAGCCCCACATTAACCCTTACAGGAAGCTTCCCTCATGGATCTGACTGTTAAAGCAGTCTTCTTGGTGGCAATTACTTCAAACCTGGTTCTCCCTTCATCAAATTCTACACAGTGGACATAGCAGCACAGGAAGATGCTGCTTTGGGTTCTCAGTATTTTGAGGAAGCTCATCTATCCCACCTGGGAGTTTGGAGACTGCTTAGGTACGTCCCTTTGGTTCAACGTACTATTCTTATTATATTAGGACAAGAGATTAGGTTCTTACCTTGAAATATCTTTTCCAGTAGATAGGAATGGTATGCTGAACCCCCGCCAAGGAATTATAGGATACGCTCCTGCTGTCAGATTTAAGCTTCCTGATCAGCTTCACAGGATTTTCCTGTCAGTCAGACTATGGGATTATGAAGAGTCTCTGTATATATTTAAAAGTGAGGAATTTTGAGCTCCATAAATGTTCAGGCTGTTATGTTCTTGTTTAACTTGTCATTTTTTTCTGGCATTGTTGTTTTTTTATTTTTTAGTTGACCATCAATCTGAGTAGATCAGACACGTGGTTTCAGGGAGTTATCTGCACCCCTCCTTAGCCTGTCTTTTCCTATAGGGCTGTTGCCGGCTTTGGTATAAACTGCAGAGGGCTGCAGAGACCGGTGAGAAGGAGCAGCTGAAAAACTGTGATTTACATCTTCTGCAGAAAGCTTGAGAGCAGGCATGGACAACCCTACCACAGTAGCATACCATTCCTATCTACTGGAAAATGTATTATCAAGGTTAGAGCCTAATCTCTTTTTATAAAATTGGGATTTGGATATCCATACAATATGGATGTCTAAAGGCTACTTTTTAGATATCCAAAACATGAATAAAACTTATAAAATAAGTGCCTAAATGCCAACATACTTATAAATTTATTCTTACAAATTGAGCTAAAATTTGAGAGTACCTGGCAATAAGTACTTATGAAGAGGAGAAACTTACTTTTTAGCTCATAGAGCTGCAAAGTTAAGATTTCCCATGGGGGAACATATTTCCCCTTAGGCCCTTTTTTAAAAAGTCTGGAGAGAACAACTAAACTAGACTCTAGATTATTTTATGTATTCTTGCCCATCTGTAAGCTTCAGTATTTAAAATATTGCTGGAATGTTCTTGAGAATAAGGAAAATAAATATGCAGTAGCAGAAACTATGAAATAAAATGAGTTAATGGATTTTGTCAGCTTTTGTTAGTCTGTAATCAAAGGGAAGGGTTTTTTTTTTTTTTTTTTAAATTATAAAGACCTGGAGGTAAAGGGTAGATGCTGAAAACTATAAATTTAATTTCTTCCTAACAATCTGCTGAACAAGCTGTCCTTGTCCACCTTCTTATTATCTTCCTGCAGTGAGCACTTTGAACTTAACCACTATTCAGGGTTTTGTTGTTTTTTTGGTTTTTTTTTTAATACATGATACATTATTCATTTATTTATGTACTAGTCTTTAAGCCCATTACATTAATGGGTGCTAGAATAGATGTGTCTGATTGATGAGCTTTACACTGCTTTCTGCTGTATTTTTCATTGCTAATCTCTTGTAAACCCCATCGAACTTATGGTTATGCGGTATAGAAGCATGATGTTATGTTATTATAAACATTACAATATGCTGCAAAAAAGGATTTTATTTAATAAATTTGCAAGTCAGTAAAGTGTAATAATTATGAGTTTCAGGTTAAACCAAGCTAATGTTCTCAAAAAGTAATAATTAGACATACTTTGTATCTTTAGGATGCAGACAAGAACGTTATCAAACTACTGAAGGAACGAGGGCGACTTGTGCACGCTAGCACTGTGAAGCATAATTATCCTTTCTGCTGGAGGTAAGAAAGACACGAGGACTGATAAGTCTGCAGAGGAGTGCAGGGACTGATGGTTTATAACCAGCTTTCTTAGGTCACACTCCCAAGCCAAATTAATTATCTGCTATTACTGTGCTGCAGCAAAGACTGAGATGCTCAGAACACAATTATCGAATAAACTTCTTATTTTAATGCTTTTTTAAAAAAAAAAAGAATGTGAGATGGAATTTCTAGCGACTGTAGCAGGGACACTAAAGTCCTCTGGCATTCTAGCATGTCTCTTTTGATGTCCAAAAATGTTGAGGTATGATCTGGTAAATCTTATATTTGGCTTTTGTTTAGATGCTTTTAGTAATTTCTATTTATAGTTTTGACAAACATTACAGAATAAATTTCTGTTCTGTAAGTTGAGCAATTATTCATAGCTGCCAGATGTAAATGAGAGTTCTGTCTTACTATCATTGGAGGCTTATTTTCCGGTTTCAAGAGTGTCGAATGTGAACTAAGTTGTTGATTTGGGGTCTGGAGAAAATGGCATAATCGTCCAGAAGTGTATATTAGCGTATGGTGATAGTCTGCTTGCTCAGCACTTGCTGAAATCCAATGGCCTGATTTTGAAAGGATGGTTCCGATGCTGGCCAGAAATTGCTGAGAATGTGCTTTTAAATGTCTTGCATATATTTTCTCAGCTGGACTATTGCAATGGCCTATATATAGGTGTGCTAAGGAAAATCTTAGGTAGGCTTCGGGTTTTATAGTTTATAGAACACAGTTGTAAGAATGATTCTAAATGTCCAGAATGAACTTTGGCTTCTCTTAAATTAAGGGTTGCTAGCCATAATGAAATCCATGAAAAGTCATGTACAATTTTTCCTTGTGATGAGAAAGCTAAGATCCATCAGAAAATACTTCCAAATCTTAGTACAGCCCTAATCCTATCTTGACTTAGACTACTTTAATGCAACCCTAGTTCTCTGCTCTAAAACATCACTATCACGTCTTCAGCTAGCTCAAAATGCAATGGTAAGACTCGTATATGGATTATGGAAATCGGAACACCTAAAGCCCTACTGTATGAACTATATTGGTTGTCCATAACCACAAGGATCAAGTTTAAATTAGGCATCACTGTCTTTAAGATCCTAAGAGTGACTGTCCCTGCCTACCTAACAGAGTTGGCCACTCTACTCCAGGGTGCCTCCAACAGATATTCTACCAGAAATCTTTTCTATTTAAAATTCTCAGCATGCAACAATATAAATTCTACCAGGCAAATTATCGTAGTCATCCAATATCAGTTAGCTTACACTACAATCTTGTGACCACTATCTCAGGTTCAGAAAACTTTTAAAAGCATTTCTCTACCAAGACGAAGCAAATCCTGAAGTACCGTATATTTCACTCCATAAGATGCACCTTCCCCCCAATTGGGTGGGAAAAAAGGGTGCGCCTCCCCCCTCCCCCACCAGAACCTTTATGTAATCCTGGCGGTTGGCAGGCTCCCTTGCTGGATGGCTGCCCGAGTCCCCATCTGCTGTGGCAGTGAGAGGTAGGCGTGAGCTTCGAGAGCGCCTGCCTGGTCCTGCGCCGCCACCCGAATGGTGTCATCAGCTCGGTCCAGCACTGCATTGGCAGGCTCCCCCATCTGCCGTGGAAGTGAAAGACAGGCGCGAGCCCCAAATGGTGCCTTTTGGTTCTCGCAGGGATTTATGTATGGTGATGAGATAGATGGGACTGGCAGCAAGAACATTAGTATTACCAAGTACACAGTAGGCTTCCTTGGTGAGTGCAACAGCATGAATCTGAAATGTATTAATTTCTCCCACATGCTCTCTAATTTTGCACGACACTTATGCTTTCTAGTGCTGTCCGGGCAATAAGAGTTTTCCTTCTCTCTTAAATTTTTGTATATTTGTTTGAACGTCTAGGTATTATAAACATGCTAGCAGGCTGCATATGGAATTCTTCTAAGTGATAAAATTATAGTTCATGTTGAGCTTTACTTTATTGCGAGATGTTAACATAAATCCAAATGATTTGCGTTTCTTGTCTTGTCTTTTTTCAGGTCAGACACGCCTCTGATTTACAAAGCTGTGCCCAGTTGGTTTGTGCGGGTTGAACACATGGTAGACAAACTTCTAGAGAACAACGGTCAATGCTATTGGTAATTCTGTTTTCACAAATGACTTTTTATCTGTACTAAAGGCTCCCCTCTAACAGGGTTCTTTAATGACAACTTCTTCCTTCAGTTAACTTATTTTGTAGCGATTCTGTTAAATAGTAGAAATGCCATTATCTGAGCCCTGTATGTGATGCTTTGTATTGAAAATGTTAATTATAAAATTACACTCTTTAACCTTTTAATAGGTTCAAAACCAGAGTGGAATTGTCCCAATCAGAATGGGGCGCACCAAAGAAAGTGTCCTTCAACTCATCTGATAAATTCAAATGCCTTTATTCATCCAAAGTCTCATAAATTCATCCAATGACTCAATGATCCGACATGCACATGTTTCGGCCTAACCGGCCTGCCTCAGGAGTCTGAGTTTGCTGCCCTGGTGAGGACTGCTGCCTTCTGGCTCTCCTAGGCTGTAGTCTGCTGCTTTCCTTCTACTGTATGGCTGTGAGTTGCTGGAGCTGCTTTCATCCCAGAGCCATACAGCAGAAGGAAGTAATTGTTCATGTGGAACTTTGTTGAACGCCTTTGTCTATCTGTCTGTTTACTCCCTCAAAGAAGTGCAGCAAGTTCGTCAAACACAATCTGCATTTGCTAAAACTCTATACTGAATATAGTCGTGTTCAGGCTTTGATAAGCCCCAATTATAACATCAATCTTTACTGGTTGAGTTCATTCTTAAGAAATCCTTCAGCACAAGTCTATGCTACTGTGCCACCAGGATGTGAAAGTTGTACCATGGATAAGTTTGGGCGCCACCTGTACCAGAACTCTGTGTTGACCAGCAGAGTTCTCAGTTATAATTTTTGTATGTCAATTCTATCTTAAACAACTCATAAAGAGACTTACTATGTATCTAACCCTAATTCATAACCTAGCCTCTCTATGTATCTATCCCTAAAATTTGTAACTTCCTGGAAATGTCCAGCCATCTTCAATTGTAATACGCTTAGAACTGCAAGGTACAGGCGGAATAGAAGTCTCTAATGTAATGTAATGTAATGTAATATTCCATCTGACAGACTTCCAGAGTTTCAAGAAACTACTTATAGTCTCTTTCAAACTAGAATTTCATGGCTAAATCAGCTTTTGATGCATTTGAAGTGACATCTAGAACACAGCTATGTCTATTGCCATGAGACATCTCGGATAGCTTCGAGTCTTTGACCTTGCCATCAACGTTCAGGATTGTTTACCCAATACTCCTTGTCTAGGTCAAGAGCTGTTTGGGGACAAAGTCGAGGATGCCACACAAAGACTTACTCGACATGAACAGAGCTGGGCTACTTTAGCGGGGTCCAAGTCTAAGACTCAACCATTTGTCTTCTCAGAAACCTAATTATTCCTCTGATAAGAGGTGCTATCCAACAACTACCACAGAAGAGACAAAAAAAAAAAATCTCAGAAGCCTGCAACGTCTGCTCTACAGAAAACAGCTCTATCTTTTTAACTTGCATAGTCACAATTTCTCCAATTCGACCACCTCTCCAATCCATCAGAGGCCGTCTTCATTTCTATAATTAGCACTGGACTCATTACACCAGACACTTGTGTCCTCAAGGTTATGCTGGAAGGTTACTCTCCATTTTATCACCATTCCTACAAACCCCTTCCAAGAAAGTCCTCTTTCACATCTCGGCAGACATCCCTTCTTCAGGAAATTGAAGCTCTAGTTCAACTAAATGCCATAGTCAGGGCCCCCTCCCAGAAAAATTAGGAGTTCTACTCCAGGTATTTCATCTTGACCTCCAAGCTTTCAACAAATATTTTGTCAAAAGTTTCATATGCTATCCCTAGGGACTTCTAGAACAAAACAATTGGCTATGTTCTCTAGACCTCAAGGAGGCCTACACACACATTCCCATACATCTGGACCACAGAAAATTTCTTCGTTTTTGTGTTGGTCACCAGCATCTTCAGTACAAATTTCTGCTATTCTGCCTCGCTTCATCTCCAAGAGTATTCACAAAATGCCTAGTGGTGGTAACAGCAGCTCTACATATCCATGGATTTCAAGTATTTCCGTGTCTGGACAATTGGTTGATAAAAGCTACTTCACTGCAAGCAGCCCAGTCAGCTACTCAGGTGACCATAACTTTTCTCCAACTTCTGGGATTCAAAGTCAATTTTCAAAAGTCTCATCTTCTACTGTCTCAAATATTGGAGTTCACAGAGGCCGTACTCAACACACATTTTATGAGCTTTCTTGCCCCGACAGAGACAAAACACCTTGCTTCAACTGTGCAATCAAGTGTCCACTCTGCAGCATATTTCAGCAAGAGAAATGATGAGTGGTGTGGCATCCACAGTTCACGTCACACCCTTCACTTGACTTCATCTAAGATCTTTTCAATGGAGCCTAGCATCTGAATGGTTTCAGGACACGGACCCTTTATCCCAACGGATCAAAGTCACCTCGCCTCTTTGTCAATCTCTCCAATGGTGGTTAAAACCAGTGAATCTCTTTAGAGGTTTGTTCTTTCACATCTTTCCACATCAGAGTACTCGCAAAGAACTCATCCTTGTATGCATGGGAAACTCACCTGGATGGTTTCAAGACTCAAGGTATGTGGTCTGCTTGGGAGAGTGCTTTCCACATCAACCTGTTAGAGCTGTGGGCAATTTGCAATGCTCTGACAACATTTCAGGATTGTTTTTTAAACCAAGTCATCCTTGTTCGAACAGACAATCAAGTGACAACGTACTATATCAACAAACAAGGGGGAATGGGCTCTCTTCATCTTTGTTAAGAAGCCCTATATATTTGGAACTGGGCAGTTTCTCTAAATATTTTTCTCAAGGGAAGCAGTATGCCCTGGCTGACAAGCTCAGCAGATTTTCTTCAGCCGCATGAGTGTACTCTCAACTCCAAAGTCTTGCACCACATCTTTTCGCTTTGGTGGGGCCTCCTCAGATAGACCTGTTTGCATCTCCCAACAACTACAAGTTACCTCAATTCTACTCCAGATAGTTATCTCATCATCGCCTGATGCATTTCTTCTGGATTGGTTACACAAGTTCCTGTATGTGTTTCCACCAATCCCTCTCATTCTGAAGATGCTAGTAAAACTTGGCCATTATGATCCTCATAGCACCTTGGTGGCCCAGACAATCTTGGTTCTCCCTTCTACTTCAATTGAGTGTCAAGAATCCAGTTCCATTATCCACATCTTCTATTCCTTCTCCACTTATCCAACTCTGGACTTAACACCAGTCAGAGTTCATCTCTGTGCTATCAATGCATACCATTCTACTCTCAATAATAAACCTTTAGCCATTCACCTATTTATTTCTCGGTTTATGAAAGGACTCTTGAACTCAAAGCCTCCACTAAAGCCACCTCCAGTTATCTGGGATAAGAACATAAGAATTGCCGCTGCTGGGTCAGACCAGTGGTCCATCGTGCCCAGCAGTCCGCTCACGCGGTGGCCCTCCAGTCAAAGACCAGCACCCTGAGACTAGCCCTACCTGCGTGCATTCCGGTTCAGCAGGAACTTGTCTAACTTTGTCTTGAATCCCTGGAGGGTGTTTCCTCCTATGACAGACTCCGGAAGAGCGTTCCAGTTTTCTACCACTCTCTGGGTGAAGAAGAACTTCCTTACGTTTGTACAGAATCTATCCCCTTTTAACTTTAGAGAGTGCGCTCTCGTTCTCTCTACATTGGAGAGGGTGAATAACCTGTCTTTATCTACTAAGTCTATTCCCTTCAGTACCTTGAATGTTTCGATCATGTCCTCACCAGCATGATGGAATCTTCATTTGAACCTAAGGCAACCACTGATCTTAAGTTTCTCACTTGGAAAGTTAGTGCAGCCATAACTAAGGAGCCCTTAGCGAATCTAAATAGGAGGTGGTAAGTGCTCCTGCGTTTGTTTGTTTTTTAATAGCTGCATGCTCATTCTGACTTTAGTGTACAGCCAGAAATTCAACTAATTGGAAAATGTCTATTTGTGGTGGAAATGAGTTTAGTGGTTGGTAATGAGTTTAGTGGTTGGTAAAGTTATATGTTAGGATTTGCTAAGCCCTTTTACTAGCACAGCTCTTTACTTTTGTAGCTCAGTTGGCTCATGAAAGAGAGGTGACATAATATCAAAAGGAAGTAAAAAAAAGCCAATAAGTGAACAAGCTGTTTTGAATAATATGGATTTAGTACTTCTGCTTTAAGAACGCAAAATAGTATCATTTACCAATGGGAATTGGTTCTTCCCTTGTGCACTGATTAGGAGTTTAAAGAGAGCAATTTTGCTGGAATAAGCATTTTTTAGACTAGCTTTTCTAACCCTTGGTTCCACATGCCTGCTTTTGTAACTCTTAATAGGCAAAGATGTTCATGCAGCCTGTTGTAAATTGTGATAAATTAGAAGAAAACATTATTAGATGAACAAGTAACTTTAAATGTTCAAATAAATTAGACACTAAATGAGTGGGAATAGAATTAGTTTTATTTCAGTAGTGAAGATGAACTAGTTGAACTACTAGATCTGTAAAATGTACTTGTACATTTTCTTCAACAGTAATTAGCCAGAAATGTTGAGTGGGCAAAGTTTCTTCTCAGCAAGACTGCACATACTTAACCTACATAGCAGCAATACAGGTTAGATCTTTTTTTTTTTTTAAGCTAGCAGAGTTAGAACAAATTAATGTCAGTCTAACTGGTGTTTTTGGGGTATCTGATAACTGCCCAAAACCAACATTCATAAAATGATTCTCCATGTATGAGGAGATTGTATGTTTAAACTTGTTGGAAATCTGTCTCCTTGGTACTTTGAGGTACAGTTGCACCATGGGGTGATGCAGAGATATAATAGTCTCAGTTTTGCTATCCATTCCTTTACTAATCATGCCTAACATTATATTTGCTTTCTTAGCAGCTGCGGCTGCACACTGAAACTCTCTAATCAATGCACTCGTATCATCAAATGATTACACTTCTCCCTACATATCCACGGTTTCTGTATCTGCGGATTTGCTTATTTGCAATTTTTCAGCTGCTGACTCCGCCCCCCCCAAATTATATCATGATTAAAGTTCCTACCCAGAAACAGCGCATCATCTCCTCCGCCAGCAGATCTCGCCTCTCACAGCGCATCATCTCCTCGGCCAGCGGATCTCGCCTCTCACAGCGCATCATCTCCTCGGCCAGCCGATCTCGCCTCTCACAGCGCATCATCTCCTCGGCCAGCCGATCTCACCTCTCACAGCACAGAACTGAAGAAGACAGCGCAGGAAGCGCAAGTGCCGAGCACTTTGAAAACGGACGCGTCCTTCACGCAGGCCCCCACCCCCTCTTGTTGCGACATGGAGCGGAAGCAGAGCCTGCACAAAGCCCAGCCAACGAGATCGAGAGAAAGAGAGCTGTTCACATACTTAGTATCCGGCACACTCCCAGCTACTTTCAATTCTACTTATTTGCGGTTTCAGTTGCAAAACCGCTACCTGTTAAAAAAACAGCGCATAACATATAAAAAGTTATTTGCATTTTTTTCATATTCGCAGCCACCAAAATTCTTTACTTTTACTCCTAATGTAGAACCTTGAATCATGTAGCTATGGTTTGGGTTTCTCTTCCTACATATAACATAAGAACATAAGCAGTGCCTCCGCCGGGTCAGACCATAGGTCCATCCTGCCCAGCAGTCCGCTCCCGCGGCGGCCCGAACAGGTCACGGCCTGTCTGAATCACCAGAAGGGGCCCCCTTGCCACCTTGGTTTCCCATTGAGTCCTATCTTCCCATCGAAGTCCTAACCCTCCGGTCTTGCACATGCACGACCTGGTTGGATTTCTATACTTATTACCTGGTTAGCTTTCTATACCTGCGTTACATCCCAGCACCTCTCTCAGTATCCCACGATCCCTTTATCCCTCAGGAATCCGTCCAATCCCTGTTTGAATCCTTGTACCGTACTCTGCCTGATCACTTCCTCCGGTAGCGCATTCCAAGTGTCCACGACCCTTTGTGTGAAAGAAAACTTCCTTGCATTTGTTTTGAACCTATCTCCCTTCAGTTTCTCCGAATGCCCCCTCGTACCTGTTGACCCCTTCAGCTTGAAGAATCTGTCCCTATCCACCCTCTCTATGCCCCTCATGATCTTGAAGGTCTCTATCATATCTCCCCTGAGCCTCCTTTTTTCCAGAGAGAAGAGCCCCAGCCTATCCAACCTCTCAGCGTATGGGCAGTGTTCCAGCCCTCTTACCAGTTTCGTTGCTCTCCTTTGGACTCTCTCAAGTACCGCCATGTCCCTCTTGAGGTACGGCGACCAATATTGAACGCAGTATTCCAGATGATGACGCACCATCGCTCGATACAATGGCATGATGACTTCCCGCGTCCTGGTTGTTATGCCCCTCTTTATGATGCCCAGCATCCTGTTGGCTTTTTTCGAGGCTGCTGCGCACTGTGCAGATGGCTTCAGTGATGCATCCACCAGCACACCCAAGTCTCTCTCAAGACTGCTGTCTCCCAACAATGCCCCCCCAATTTGTAGTTGAACAACGGGTTCTTTTTCCCTATATGCATGACCTTGCATTTTTCCACGTTAAAGCGCATTTGCCATTTGTTTGCCCAGTCTTCCAGCTTGCCCAAGTCCCTTTGCAGGTCCTCACACTCCTCCCTGGACCTAACTCTGCCGCACAGTTTGGTATCGTCTGCAAATTTTATAACCTCGCACTTTGCCTCCTTTTCCAGGTCATTGATAAATATGTTGAAGAGTAACGGCCCCAGCACCGATCCCTGTGGCACACCGCTCGTGACTCCCCGCCAGTCAGAATATTGTCCCTTTACTCCGACCCTCTGCAGTCTACCCGACAACCAGTGCTCGATCCATCTGTGCACATCCCCGTGGTTCCACAGCTTCCTAAGCAGCCTTTCATGTGGCACCTTGTCGAAAGCCTTTTGAAAATCGAGGTAAATGATGTCTATAGGTTCCCCATTGTCCACCCGACTGCTTATTCCCTCAAAGAAGTACAGAAGGTTCGTTAAGCATGACCTTCCCTTATAGAATCCATGCTGGCTTGTTCTCAGTAGGCCATATCTCTCGATGTGCTCGCAAATTGGAGAGTTATTGCAAAAACTTGCAAACCTGTCAATCAGAACTGGTCAGATACCAGACGACTGGAGGAAAGCGAACGTCACGCCAATTTTCAAAAAAGGATCGAGAGGAGAACCGGGCAACTATAGACCTGTGAGTCTTACGTCTGTCCCCGGCAAGATGATTGAATCACTGATCAAGGATAGCATAGTTCAGCACTTGGACACACACGACTTGATGAAACCCAGTCAACATGGATTCAGGAAAGGGAAATCGTGTCTGACGAATTTACTCCAATTCTTTGAGACCGTGAATGAGCAAATTGATAGTGGAAAGCCGGTGGACATAATATACTTGGACTTCCAGAAAGCATTTGACAAAGTTCCACACGAAAGACTTCTCAGGAAGCTACAAAGCCATGGCATAGAGGGAGATATACAAAGATGGATAGGCAAATGGCTGGAAAACCGAAAGCAGAGAGTGGGCATAAATGGGAAGTTCTCCGACTGGGAGAGAGTGACTAGTGGTGTGCCCCAGGGCTCGGTACTTGGGCCGATCCTTTTTAATATTTATATCAATGACCTGGAAAACGGAACATCCAGTGAGATCATCAAGTTTGCAGATGACACAAAACTCTGCCGGGCAATTAGATCGCAGGAGGACAGTGAGGAACTCCAGAGCGATTTGTGTCGGTTAGAAAAATGGGCGGAGAAATGGCAGATGAAGTTCAACGTGGAGAAATGCAAGGTAATGCATTTAGGCAGTAAAAATAAGGAATACGAGTACAGAATGTCAGGTGCAACTCTGGGGAAAAGTGAACAAGAAAGAGATCTGGGTGTACTGATAGATAGGACCCTGAAGCCGTCGGCACAATGCGTGGCAGCGGCAAATAAGGCAAATAGAATGTTGGGCATGATAAAGAAAGGAATCTCGAGTAGATCGGAGAAAGTTATAATGCCGCTTTATAGGGCAATGGTCAGACCCCACTTGGAATACTGCGTCCAACATTGGTCTCCCTACCTAAAGAAGGATATAAAACTGCTGGAGAGGGTGCAGAGACGAGCAACTAAACTAGTGAAGGGTATGGAGAAACTGGAATATGAGGATCGACTTAAAACACTGGGATTGTTCTCCCTTGAGAAAAGGAGACTGCGTGGGGATATGATCGAGACCTTCAAAATACTGAAAGGAATTGACAAAATAGAGCAGAGAAGATTATTTACAATGTCCAATTTGACACGGACAAGAGGACATGAAATGAAGCTAAGGGGGGGCAAGTTCAGGACTAATGTCAGGAAGTTCTGCTTCACACAGAGAGTGGTTGACATCTGGAATACTCTCCCAGGGGAGATTATTGCGGAATCGACAGTCCTAGGTTTCAAAAGCAAACTAGATGCATATCTCCTTGAGATAGGCATATAAAGATATGGTTGGCTATAAAATAAGCCAGGTGAATACCTAGCAGGGCCTCCGCGTGTGCGGATCGCCGGACTTGATGGACCGAAGGTCTGATCCGGAGATGGCGCTTCTTATGTTCTTATGTTCTTATGTTCTTAAATACCGTCCTTGATCATAGCTTCCACCATCTTCCCTATAATTGAAGTCAGGCTCAGTTCCCGGGGTCACCCCTTGTTCACATTAAACCATTTGCATGTCCAGTGTCTTAGTCTTGTAAGGTCCTCTTGTAATTTTTTACAATCATTTTGTAATTTACCAACTTTGAATAACTTTGTCAGTAAATTGGATCACCTTACTCTTTATTCCTGTTTCCAGATAATTTATAAATATGTAAAAAAGCAGTGGTCCCAGCACAGATCCCTGGGGAACCCCACTATATATCTTTATTGAGAATATTGATGATTTAACTGTTCTGTCTTCTTTCTTTTAACCAGTTCTTAGTCTGCCTCCAGTTCATGACTTTCTAATTTCCTCAAGAGTTGTTCATGAGGTACTTTCTCAAATGCCCTCTGCAAATCCAGATATACAATATTAACATGTTTATTCACCCCTTCAGAAAATGTAGTAGATTGCTGGAGCAAGATTTCTCTTGGCTTTCTCCCATTAATCTGTGCTTATGTATGTGTTCAGTAATTTTGTTCTTTATAAATGGAATATAGAATAGTTCATCTGGAATGTGGCAGCCTTTGTGTTGTCTGAAGGAGAGCTTCACCTTGGTGAATGTCTAGTTAGGACTCACCATCCTTTACAGAGGATGTCTCTCTAGGGGCTGGAGGGAAGCATTAGGACTTCTACTGTAGGTGGCATTCTCCATGGATAAGCAAGCATAATCTCATATGTGGGTGACATCATTCCTTCAAATTTGGTTAAACTTTATTTTTTATTTTTTTTGCCTTTGGGTAACTTCAAGACCTTTTCATCGACTGTTTTCAGCATACTCTTCCCAGGCTATCATGACTTTTGATTTTGCGTCGGCTGTTTTTTCCTCCAAAGAGGGTCCTGAGCAGTTCAAGAAATGTACTTGATATAATTGGATCATTTCAAGCTCTGACCCCTATAATTGTTGTGCTTATTGTCTAGGTCCTGGCCATCAGGATTTTCGTTGAAACTTCATTTTCAGATAGTGGCAAGTCCATCGTCATGTGTTGCGTTGGGGGTGCATCAAGATACAGTCTTTGAGACACATTGGTAGTTGAGCTGGGGGGTGCATGCAATATCACATTAAAATGCAATGAGTGAGAGAGAACATAGATGAGTTACGATACCAATCATTTGATATGTCTCATATGACTAGCTGTGGTGGATTCAACTTTAGATAAGTACTTCTCCATTTTTTTTGTATCATTCTGTGGTGACTTGTTCTACACCAGAAGCTCTTCATTGCACAAGACCTTTTTTCTGGTTTAAACGACCACTTGGAGGTTTTTTATGCCGATGTGTAGTTCTCCATTTTCTAGTCGCATTATTGGTTAATGGAGAAGGGGTTCTGAGGCTTTTTCCTACCTTGTGGGAGTTTTTAGCTTAAAAAGTTGGATCTCTGATGTGTGATTATTGCATATTTTTCTTGGAAAACCAAGTAATACTCGTCATGAATTCTATGATATTGTTGAGGGTGTGGTTTTGTGTATCATATGACTAGCTAACATCAAGTGCCTGAGTCCCCATCTCTATGGTTGGCGACACCATCTACTAGGCTACTCCAGGAACCTGCTTGCTGCTCTACTAGAACTGGCTTTAACATCTGAAGCTCTCATACAGGCTGTTATATACTGTTTCATTCACATCTTGGGGGGGGGGGTCAGTGACTACTGGGGGAGTGTGGGAGCTCATGTTGACTTTCCTCCAGGAGTAGTTAGGGGGGGGAGAGTGTGACACAGTGGTTAAAGCTACAGCCTCAGCACTCTGAGGTTGTGGGTTCAAAACCCACTGTGATCCTGGGCAAGACACCTCATTACCCCAGGTACATTAGATAGATTGTGAGCCCACTGGGACAGAAGATCTCAGCGTTCTCTGAGTCGTGTAGGTGGGATAGGCCATGGAGATCCAATTTTACAAGTGCCTATTTAAGCTTTTAAAGTATTCTGCATTCTCAGGATGTTTATCAGTTTACTCTATTATGTAATGCTGATTGTGTTTTTTTGTTTGAAACAGGGTTCCAGATTTTGTAAGGGAGAAGAGATTTGGAAACTGGCTGAGGGATGCACGTGACTGGGCTATTTCCAGAAACAGATACTGGGGAACACCGATCCCTTTGTGGGTCAGTGATGACTTTGAAGAGGTAAAACAATATAAAGCTTTGTACAACATAAAGGAAATATATGTATTTTCAGCAGCTTTTGGGGGGGAATAATCTTTAGCAAACTGTTCAGATATATGTCCACATCTTAGTGTGGTTTGCAGTAGTCTTATTTCAACATGGAAAATGTTGTAAGACGGATAGTTTTCCTGTATAAAACCTTTTTTTTTTCCCCTGAACCAATGCTCATTTCTGATGAGATGGTATGATAGTGGATTGGACTCCAGACATTTACTGCCAAAACATGGTCCTTGTTGTCATACTTCTCGTTGCATCTGCACCAGTGTTAGCATTTTGGAATAAAAGTGACTATTTTTAAGAACTTGTTTCCTTGGATAGGTTGCCTTCTTTTTAAACCTTGCTATTTTTTCTTGGTACAGTACTCCCCCCGATATTCGCAGGGGTTCCAAGAACCCCCGCGTATGTCGAAAAACCGCAAATACAGTTGGCAGGGGAGACAGGAGAGGACAGCTGGAGAGGCAGGAAAGGGCAGCCGGAGTGCCGACAAGTGAAGGAAATCACTCGCTGTATTCTCCGACCGCCTCTTCCTGTACTAAAGTCGAGCCTCACCAATCAGGAACTGCTTTGACATGCAGGCCCAACTTTAGTACAGGAAGAGGCAGTCGGAGCATACCACGAGTGATTTCCTTCACTCGCCGGTGTTCCGGCTGCCCTCTCCTGCCTCCCCTTTGCGGTCGGAAAATACCGCGAATGACTGGGACCGCAAATTCGCAGGGGAGCACTGTATTCTTATTTATCCCAGGACAAGCAGGCATGATATTCTCACATGTGGGTGACGTCATCTACGGAGCCCCGGCGCGGACAGCTTTTCAAGCAAACTTGATTGAAGTTTCAAGTTTGCACACTGCACCACGCATGTGCATGCCTTCTCGCCCACTAGAGGGCGCATCCCACCTCGTGGTCCTCAGTTCAATTTTTTCCGCGGAGCAAGAAAGCCCTGTGGATCTGAGCTCCAGTGTTTTGCCTTCTAGCTGCCGCGTTTTAGTTCTCCATCGAATTAGTTCGCGGTGCTGTTTTTCTTTTCGGTTCTTTTCTAAAAAAAAAAAAAAAAAAAAAAGTATTTCGTTTTTCGTTGGGCTCCGGGGGCTCCCGGAAGCCGTGGCCGCGGGACGTCGGTACGTTCCCGGCCTTCTTCTTTTTCTTCGTGGATGTCCCGTCCTGTTACGGGATTCAAAAAGTGCAGCCGGTGTGAGAGGTTGCTTTCCATCACTGACCCTCACCGGTGGTGCATTGTCTGTCTTGGGCCCGAACATCCGACGGAGTCGTGTGATCGCTGTGCTACCTTCCAAAACAGGGCCCTCCGTCGCCGTAAGGCCAGAATGGCGGAATTGTTCGCCGTCGACGCGCTGCCTAAGGCCTCGACGTCGGCCTCGGCTTCGGCCCCGGCCTTGACCTCGGCCTCGGCGTCCTCGGGGGCCTCGGCCTCGCCTCGGCCCTCTTCCTCGAAGGCGTCGTCAGTGAAGCCAGCTTCGGGTAAGTCCTCTGTTCCATCCCCTTCAGCAAAGAAGCCATCCTCGAGTCAGGCCAAGGCGGGTGGGTCGACCCCGGCCCCGCATCGGACCTCGACTCCGCACACCCCGAGGGAATACTCGAGACCGAGGTCGCCCTCCAGGGAGTGTGCCCCGGACTCGGAACTCCCCACTTTCGTGGGGATTCCGGCCTTCCAGGACCTCCTCCGAGCTCTGATCTCATCGGAGCTGTCGGGAGCCCTGGAAGTGTTGCAACGTGCTGCGGTTCCGGCGGCCTCGACCTCGGCCGGGGCGCCTTCGGTCTCGGAGGCCCCGGCCTCGGCTCCCTCGACCGCGGGAGCCCCGGCCTCGGCGACCTCGGTCTCGGGTACTGTGGCCCCGTTCACCTCGGTCTCGGCCCCGCCCCTGACCTCGACCTCGGGGGAACCCCCTGAGCGGAGTGTAAGGCCCAAAGAAAAGTTGCGCAGAGTGCGCCGTCTTTCCTCCTCTTCCTCCGGGTCTTCCCGGCACGCCTCGCCCTCGACGCGACCTCGGACGGGGCGCCGATCGAGGAAGTCTAAGCGGCCCCGAGGCTCGCCTCGGCGCGACCGTTCCTCGTCGTTCGGGGGCGAGGCGCTGCAGGTGTCGGAGTTGCGCCTCGACAACCCGAGGCTCCTCCGCTCACCTCGTGGGAAGTCTTCCCGGGCCGCCTCGCCGAGGAAACGGGAGAGTGTCCCACGAACCCCGGGGTCCTCACCCAAGGGTTCTGCGAGGAGGATAATTTCCCCTTCCCCCTCGAGGGCCCTGGAAAGGGGATCCTGGGATTCGGGATCTGTTAGGGATCCTCATTATTCCCATGAGGCTTCCCCCCTCTCCTCGGTGGGGCGGTCGAGAACCCCGTCTCCCCAGGCTAGGCCGTCCTCATTTTCATCCTTCGTTCAGGACATGGCCCAAGCCCTGGGGATTGACCTGATGGTAGGTTCTCGGTATTCCAAAGAATTTTTGGAGGAACAGGACCTCCCCACTCCTCCTAGAGAGGTGCCTAGACTCCCTCTCAACAGTGTCCTTCTGCAAACCTGGCTGAAGAACTTGTCAAACCCTCTTACAGTCACGTCTGTACCTTCAAAAATGGAATCGAAGTATAGGACGATTCCCCCTAAAGGGTTCGATAAGGCGCAGCTCTCACACCAGTCTCTTCTGGTGGAGTCTGCTCTTAAAAAATCACAGCCCTCACGGGTTTCTGCGGCGGTTCCACCAGGCAGGGAGGGGCGGACCCTGGACAAGTTTGGCCGTCGCCTCTATTCAAATTCCCTGATGGCCACCAGGGTTCTAAATTACGCCTTCACCTTTTCCTCCTATTTGCGTGGTATGGTGAAGGACCTTCCTCAATATCGAAACTCGTTACCGGACTCCCAAAGAGCAGGATTCGATAAGTTTATGTCCAACCTGTCTCAATTGAGGTTGTACCTATTCCATGCAGTGTACGACGCCTTTGAGCTGGTTTCGAGGGTGTCGGCCTTCGCAGTGGCCATGCGCCGCTTGGCCTGGCTTCGCACCCTCGACATGGACCCAAACCTGCAGGAACGCCTTGCAGACTTGCCTTGTGTGGGGTCCGAGTTATTTGACGAGTCATTGGATGCGGCGACCAAGCGCTTGTCGGAGCAGGAGCGCTCTCTAGCATCCCTGGTCCGCCCCAAACCTAGGCCCCCGCCGCAGAAACCTTTTCGGCCTCCGCCGCGCCGATACCCTCAGAAGTCGACCCCGGCTTTCTCGAGACCGCCTCCGAGACGTCCGTCTCAGCGAGGCAGAGGGGGACAAACCCAAGCCCCGGCGCAGGGCCCTTCTAAGCCCGCGCCTTCCTTTTGACGGGCTGAGCGGACGGGGCGGGTTCCCCTCCGCACTTTCACAGGAACCCCTTCCTATCGGGGGGCGTCTTCGGTCCTTCCGGGAGGCATGGACCGGGATTACCTCAGACGCTTGGGTGCTCCGGATCGTCTCCGAGGGCTACTCGCTCAACTTTGTGTCCTCGCCGCCGGACAGTCCCCCAAGTTTAGTCCCCTGCAACCGTTCGCAGCTACCGACCCTTATAACCGAAGCCAAAGCCCTCTTGAAGCTTCGGGCGGTCGAGCCGGTCCCCAAGGACCAGTGGGGTACGGGGTTTTACTCCCGCTACTTTTTGGTCCCAAAAAAGACCGGGGACCTGCGCCCCATACTGGACCTCAGGAAGCTCAACAAATTCCTGGCCCGGGAGAAGTTTCGAATGCTATCTCTCCCGGTTTTGTATCCTCTCTTGGAGGAAGGGGACTGGATGTGCTCCCTCGACCTGAAGGAAGCATACACCCATGTTCCGGTGCACCCCGCCTGTCGAAGATTCTTACGATTCCAGGTGGGGGACCTCCACCTCCAGTACAGGGTACTGCCCTTTGGCCTGGCCGCGTCCCCACGAGTATTCACGAAGTGCATGGTGGTGGTTGCGGCAGCCCTGAGGTCACGTGGACTCCATGTGTTCCCTTACCTGGACGATTGGCTCATCAAAGCCCCGTCCAGGGAGGGGGTTATCTCAGCGACCCGACAGTCTATTGCCTTCCTGCAAACTCTCGGGTTCGAGATAAACTTTCCAAAGTCTCAGTTGAGGCCGACTCAGTCTCTTCAATTCATAGGTGCGGTGCTGGACACGGTGCGCCTGCGCTCCTACCTGCCGACCCAGCGGTTGGAAGCCTTGGTACGGATGAGCCGCCAGGTCTCTCAACTATCGAGGGTGTCGGCCAAGCACATGATGATGCTGCTGGGCCATATGGCCTCGACGGTACATGTCACGCCGTTTGCGAGGCTACATCTGAGGATCCCTCAGTGGACCCTCGCGTCCCAGTGGCGTCAGGAGTGCGACCCGGTGTCTCGCCTCATTTCGGTGACTCCGCCTTTGCGGAAATCGCTGCGTTGGTGGACAGACTCTTCAAATCTGTCCATGGGGCTACTGTTCCGCACTCCGCCTTTTCGCAAGGTCCTGACCACGGACTCCTCGGAGTACGCGTGGGGAGCCCACCTCGACGGTCTTCGCACGCAGGGCCTGTGGTCGGCAGAAGACCGTCGGTGTCATATCAACGTGCTAGAGCTGCGGGCCATCTTCCTAGCACTTCGAGCCTTCGTTCACATATTGCAGGACCAGGTGGTCCTCGTCCGCACGGACAATCAGGTGGCAATGTACTATGTGAACAAGCAGGGGGGAACGGGGTCTTGGCCCCTCTGTTCCGAGGCTCTTCGCCTTTGGGAGTGGGCGGCCTCCCGGAACATCTTCCTCCGGGCGGTCTACATCCAAGGAGAACGGAATTGCCTGGCTGACAAACTCAGTCGACTTCTGCAACCGCACGAGTGGACTCTACACTCAGCAGTTCTGCGCGAGGTTTTCGCTCGCTGGGGAACGCCACAGGTGGATCTGTTTGCCTCTCCGGAGACACACAAACTACCACTATATTGTTCTCGGATGTACTCGCGGGACCGTCTGGAAGCGGATGCCTTCCTACTCGACTGGGAAGGGAGGTTCCTGTATGCATTCCCTCCGTTCCCTCTGATCATGCGAACGTTGGTACACCTAAAATCGTCCACGGCCACGATGATTCTCATAGCACCTCAGTGGCCGCGTCAGCACTGGTTCTCCCTGCTGCTCCAGCTCAGTGCCAGGGAGCCTCTTCCCCTGCCTGTCTCTCCTTCTCTGCTGTCTCAGAGTCAAGGATCCATGTTACATCCCAATCTGCAGTCATTGCACCTGACAGCCTGGTTTCTTGTTCCCTGACTCCTCCGGACCTGTCTCAATCGGTGAGGGAGGTGTTGGAAGCCTCCCGCAAGATCTCGACGAGGCTTTGCTATGCGCAGAAATGGACCAGGTTTTCCACCTGGTGTTCGTCTTTTCACCTGGATCCGGTATCAGTTCCGGTATCCTCGGTTTTGGACTATTTATTTCATTTGTCGCGCTCTGGCTTGAAAACCACTTCGGTGCGGGTTCATCTCAGTGCGATTTCTGCTTTCCACCAACCTCTGGATGGACGCCCTCTGTCACTCCATCCCTTGGTGACACGCTTCATGAAAGGGTTACTCAGGGTTTGTCCCCCTCTTAAGCCTCCGTCTGTCGTGTGGAATTTGAATGTGGTTCTGGCTCAACTGATGAAACCCCCTTTTGAGCCACTCAACAAGTCCCTCTTGAAATTTCTGACTTGGAAGGTGGTGTTTCTGATTGCCCTCACCTCCGCCAGGCGGATTGGGGAGTTGCAAGCCTTGGTTGCGGACCCTCCTTTCACTGTCTTTCATCACGACAAGGTGGTTCTCCGCACCCATCCTAAGTTTTTACCTAAAGTTGTTTCTGACTTCCACCTCAATCAGTCCATTGTCCTTCCTGTGTTCTTCCCGAAGCCCCACTCCCATCCTGGCGAGACGGCGCTTCACACGCTTGACTGTAAGAGGGCGTTGGCATATTATCTTCAACGCACCAGGTCTCATCGGAAGGTTCCTCAATTGTTTTTGTCCTTCGATCCCAATCGATTAGGGCATCCAGTTTCCAAGCGCACTCTGTCTAACTGGTTGGCCGCTTGCATTTCCTTTTGCTACGCTCAGGCTGGCCTTCCTCCCCCGGGTCGAGTCACGGGGCACAAGGTCCGAGCAATGGCAGCTTCGATAGCCTTTCTCCGATCCACTCCGATGGAGGACATATGTAAGGCTGCCACTTGGTCTTCGGTTCATACATTCACCTCTCATTACTGTCTGGACACTCTATCCAGGAGTGACGGCCGGTTTGGCCAGTCAGTGTTGCAAAATCTGTTTTCCTAAATTGCCATCCTCCCACCTGCCCTGTTTTGGTTAGCTTGGAGGTCACCCACATGTGAGAATATCATGCCTGCTTGTCCTGGGATAAAGCACAGTTACTTACCGTAACAGGTGTTATCCAGGGACAGCAGGCATATATTCTCACAACCCGCCCGCCTCCCCGGGGATGGCTTCCTTGCTAGTTATGGAACTGAGGACCACGAGGTGGGATGCGCCCTCTAGTGGGCGAGAAGGCATGCACATGCGTGGTGCAGTGTGCAAACTTGAAACTTCAATCAAGTTTGCTTGAAAAGCTGTCCGCGCCGGGGCTCCGTAGATGACGTCACCCACATGTGAGAATATATGCCTGCTGTCCCTGGATAACACCTGTTACGGTAAGTAACTGTGCTATATATAAGGCTCATTTACATGGGGGCTTGCTTTTAGAGTTTGATTGCAGTCTCTAGATACTCAGTACTGAGTGGGAGGTTCCCAGAGAAAATACAAAATTTTGTTAGTGTCCCTCCAGACCAGCACAGAAAAGGATTGATTTGCGCTCCTCTGCCAGCAGGTGGAAACTGAGACATTGACTTTTGGCTTCAGTACAAGTGGGCTGTGTAGTCCCTATTACAATCGGTCTGTTCTCAGTCTCCAGTTAGGTGGAGTGGTAAGCTTGTGCAGTCTGTGCTGAGGTTTGTTAGGGCTTCTTAGATGTGATTATGAATCTTTCTTGTCCTTTTGACTGTCCAGACAGAGCTTGGGGGACCCTCTCGGGGTCCTACCGACCTCAGGGGCACCACACTCGGAAGGTGCATCAAAGCAGGTGCCATAAAGGTGGTAAGATGGGCCAAAAGAGAGTACGAGGAAAAAATAGCCAAGGAGGTGAGAAAACTTCAAGCCGTTCTTTCAATATATTAAGGGGAAATGACCCGTGAAGGAAGCGATGGGGCCGTTGGATGACCATGGAATAAAGGGAGTGCTAAAGGAGGACAAAGCCATCGTCCCATTGCCGACAAAATGAACACATTTTTTTGCATCTGTGTTTACTGAAGAGGATATACACAACATACCGGAAGCCAACAGGCTATACGCAGGAAACGAAGATGGGAAACTGACAGGGTTGATGGTCAGCCTAGAAGAGGTATGCAGACAGATTGATATGCTTAAAAATGATAAATTCCCGGGACCAGATGGCATCCATCTGAGGGTAATCAAGGAACTGAAAGGGGCTATAGCTGAACTGCTCCAACTAATCAAATCAGGAAGGATTCTGGAAGACTGGAAAGTGGCGAATGTTATGTCGATCTTCAAGAAAGGTTTGAGGGGAGATTGTGAAACTACAGACCAGTGAGTCTGACCTCGGTACCAGGAAAGATGGTAGAGGCGCTGATAAAGGACCGCATCATGGAGCACCTTGACGGACACGATCTGATGAGGACCAGCCAGCACGGCTTATGCAAAGGAAGATCTTCATGAACTTGCTGTACTTCTTCGAGGGAGTAAACAGAGAAATAGACAAGGGTGACCCGGTCGACATTGTATATCTGGATTTTCAGGTGTTCGACAAGGTTCCGCATGAACGACTACTTCAAAAAATTGCGAGCCATGGAATCGAGGGTGAGATTAAAAACTGGCTGATGGATAGGAAGCAGAGAGTGGAGGTAAATGGACAATACTCGGACTGGAAAAGCGTCACCAGTGGAGCGCTGCAGGGTTTGGTGCTTAGACCTGTGCTTTTCAACATATTTATAAACGATCTGGACATCGGTACGACGAGTGAGGTGATTAAATTTGCAGACGATACTAAGTTATTCAGAGTAGTGAAGACGCAGGAGATTTGCGAAGATCTGCAACGTGACATAAACAGGTTTGAGAAATGGGCTGCGACGTGGCAAATGAGGTTCAACGTGGATAAGTGTAAGGTGATGCATGTCGGTAACAAAAATATTATACATGAATACAGGATGTCTGGGGCGTTACTTGGAGAGACCCACCTAGGACTTGGGAGTGCTGGTCAACAGGTCGATGAAGCCATCCACGCAATGTGCGGTGGCAGCGAAAAGGGTGAATAGGATGCTAGGAATGATTAAGAAGGGGATCACGAACAGATCGGAGACGATTATCATGTCGTTGTATCAGGCCATGGTATGCCATCACCTGGAATACTGCGTCCAGCACTGGTCACTGTACATGAGGAAGGACATGGTACTACTCGAAAAGGTCCAGAGAAGAGCAACTAAAATGGTTAAGGGGCTGGAGGAGTTGCCATGTAGTGAGAGATTAGAGAAACTGGACCTCTTCTCCCTTGAAAAGAGGAGACTGAGAGGGGACATGATTGAAACATTCAAGATACTGAAGGGAATAGTAGATAAAGACAGGTTGTTCACCCTCTCCAAGATAGGGAGAACGAGAGGGCACTCTCTGAAGTTAAAAGGGGATAGATTCCGTACAAACGTAAGGAAGCTCTTCTTCACTCAGAGTGGTAGAAAACTGGAATGCTCTTCCGGAGGCTGTTATAGGGGAAAACACCCTCCAGGGATTCAAGACAAAGTTAGACAAGTTCCTGCTGAGCCGGAAAGTACGCAGGTAAGGCTAAACTCAGTTAGGGCACTGGTCTTTGACTTAGGGGCCGGCGGCGGAATGGACTGCTGGGCACAATGGACCACTAGGCTGATCCAGCAGCAGCAATTCTTATGTTCTTAAAAATAGGTGTCTGTTTGGTTAAATGAGGTTCCTTTCTGCTCTGATAACCTAGGTGTTAATTGAAAACCACCCTAAACATATCCCTGAATGCGAAATGCATTGTGAATTTTAAAATTGAAGAACCACAAGTATATGTACACTAGCTCAAACACTTGAAAGGGGTAACAATGCTCCATAAAATGTTGAGAATCACTGGCATAGACAGTCATGGTGAGAATCAGTCTTTGTAGATATGGAGTGTGTCTGTGTCTCTCTGTGTGTGTGTATTTATGTACATCGTCATACCAATGTGGAGCCATTTTCATGCTGGATGTCGCTGCCTTTCTCTGTTCTCTGAGGAGATGGTGATAGCATTGCTGCTTCTCTTTTGAGCAGAGAATTGTGATTACTTTGTTAGTTTAAATTTTGAAAGTGAGCTCTAGAACTTTCCTTTAGGTACCTTTTTTTATAAGGTTAAGGGAGCAGTCTTCCTTTGAGAACTCATTCAGTTTTTTTATGTGAAGATAAGTGTCAAAAATTGAGGACATGTATCAATACTCATAGCTAAAAACATTAAGTTAGTCCAATAAAGAGAGATAATTTTATTATTGACCTTTACCTCTACTATTTCCCTTTTGAAACCTATGATACCCTCAGGTAAATTACTTTCCAGCAGTATCCCGATAGGTAGCCTATATTTCATGTCCTGTAGATGAAGATATGTTTAAGCACTAAAAGTTCTAGATTTTTCTGAGTTTTTGCAATATACCCACAGGGAAATGTCATTGCTTTGTGTGGAGCTATTTTCATTGCTAATGAACAAAAAACAAATGCCCATGAAGGCTAAATCCAGGCCTCCTGCTTATTAACCCAGAGCTCTACCCACTCACTGCATGATTGTTTTGATCTCAGATAATTTAAATCTGATGTGCAGTGTCTTTTCTTTTTCTCTTCTTAGATGCAGTACCATTTTATTTTAGTACTGGTTAATTAACCTTCTTCCTGAGGTTAATTTTTTTTGAAAGGACTTTGGTTTAAACTATAAATGAAAGGCAGTCATTTTATTATTTCAGAGCACAACACTTTTACATTTCTTTGTTCTATATTTCAAAGAGAAACGGTCCATTGCCTAAAATACATTAAAACAAACAAAAAATATGATTAATTTAAGATTAAAAAATGAATTGATTGCTATTAAAGAATATATTGAAAATCGATATTAGTTATGCCAGTTTAATTTTGACTGCACAGATGTGTCCTAGTTCTTTTCAGCTTTGAGTTCGTTTTCTTTCTTATTAATTTGGAAATATAATAGTATAAAGATTTACTAATCATAGGCAGCCTTGGTGACAAAAATTTGCTTCTGGGGTGTGGGATTTTGTTGGCCCTTTAAAGAAAAAAAAAAAGTGTGTTGTAGCTATTGTACAGGAACTTTATTGAGATGTGAGAACCCAAGACCAATGTGGGAGCTCCTGCTCCATGTGTGGGATAGAGGAAGTTCTAGTTTGGCAACTATAGAGAACGGGGTGAATGGCTGAGGGCTAGCATCCATATCCTCTCCTCACCCCCCCCCTACTTGCAGTCCAGGATCCATGTCCTCTCCTCTTCGCCCCCTACTTGCAGTCCAGGATCCATGTCCTCTCCTCTTCGCCCCCTACTTGCAGTCCAGGATCCATGTCCTCTCCTCTTCGCCCCCCACTTGCAGTCCAGGATCCATGTCCTCTCCTTTTTGCCCCCCACTTGCAGTCCAGGATCAATGTCCTCTCCTCTTCGCCCCCCACTTGCAGTCCAGGATCAATGTCCTCTCCTCTTCGCCCCCCACTTGCAGTCCAGGATCATTGTCCTCTCCTCTTCGCCCCCCACTTGCATTCCAGGATCATTGTCCTCTCCTCTTCGCCCCCCCACTTGCAGTCCAGGATCCATGTCCTCTCCTCTTCGCCCCCTCTTGCAGTCCAGGATCATTGTCCTCTCCTCTTCGCCCCCCACTTGCAGTCCAGGATCCATGTCCTCTCCTCTTCGCCCCCCACTTGCAGTCCAGGATCCATGTCCTCTCCTCTTCGCCCCCCACTTGCAGTCCAGGATCCATGTCCTCTCCTCTTCGCCCCCCACTTGCAGTCCAGGATCATTGTCCTCTCCTCTTCGCCCCCCACTTGCAGTCCAGGATCATTGTCCTCTCCTCTTGGCCCCCCACTTGCAGTCCAGGATCCATGTCCTCTCCTCTTGGCCCCTCACTTGCAGTCCAGGATTCATGTCCTCTCCTCTTAGCCCCCCACTTGCAGTCCAGGATCCATGTCCTCTCCTCTTCGCCCCCCACTTGCAGTTCAGGATCCATGTCTTCTCCTTTTCCCTCCTCCGCCCCCCTACTTGCAGTTCATGATCCATGTCCTCTCCTCTTCCCTCCCACTTGCAGTTCAGGATCCATATCCCCTCATCTTCCCCCCCCCCACTTGGAGTATTCTGAGCAAATTGTGCAGTTGCATAGAATTCTGCTAGGAATGATGTTGATGTAGTTTGTTGAATAATTTTACAAGTCTGTATATTATTTATCTATAGAAAACTGATTTGTTTTTTCCCTCTAGGTGGTCTGTGTGGGGTCAATGGCAGAGTTGGCAGAGTTGACTGGCGTAAATGTGACAGATCTCCACAGGGAAAGGTCAGTTACTAGGACTAATCATGGACGGTCCCAGTTGTTTAAGCTACTACTGAGTAAACTATGGTTTCTGTGAAAGAAATAGCCATTCTATTGTATCCTAAAATCAGATTTTAGTTGAACATTTTTTTAATAGATTTTTTTTTTCCTGTTAATCATGACGATAGTTCTAGGTTTAAATTTTATGGTAATTCAGATTGACTAAAATGAGCTCTTTATATGTCTCTCTCTCTTCATTCAGTTCTGACATTTGTTTTAGAGAATCGTTTGATTTTTTTCTCTACTTCTATTTGTTATTTCTATAGCACTACCAGATGTACGCAGTGCTGTACATTAAACTCGCAAGAGACGGTCCCTGCTCGAAAGAGCTTACAATCTAGTTATGACAGATTCACAGGACAAAGGGTGAACAAATATCTGTTGCTCATGAGGGGAAATTCATTTTCTGTTACTTTAAAGCTTACTTATGAGCTTTCTGGCAGACTGATTTTTGCTATTTTACAGAATTGCATTTTAGAAGTGTATTTGACACAACAGGGACTCTGTACTGCTGCTATTGTCACAAATTTGGAGTTGTGCAGCCAAGTTTAATTTCATTTAAAAACTTTTATTGAGTCTGGTCATTTTCTTCTCCTACTTTAGGACTGTAGCATAATCAAACTGGCCTTTTCTGAGAGTGTTGCCATTAGCCACCTTTTTAAAAATAAAAATAAAAATTCTTTATTGATTTTCCAAATATCAACAGTGCAATGCACAAGTATATAAACATATATAATAAATCAAGAAAAGCACATTCACCTTACAGACATACATGAGCAACCATTTTATCCCACCCACCCACCTACCCACCCAATGACTAATCAATAAAAACACAAATACATAGATTCTTTCAATAATCTTTCCCTATTTAAAATACCAATGTAACCTCCCCCTGGATGTATACACTCAAAGGGCTAAGATTAAGATAGAAATAGCCCCCCCTCACTCTTCCCTGGATGTGTGTGTGGAAATAAACAAAAATTAAAGACAAAAGACAACTATAATGAAGTAATAAAAGACGTCAATGGGCCCCAAACCAGTTTAAATAAATTACTATGCCCCAACATGTCAGCATTCATTTTTTCATACCTATAGCTGGAGAATAAATTCGCCCACCAAACAGGAAAATTGAGGCGATTGTAATTTTTCCAATTATCCACCTTTTGAAATGGCATATCCGACTCTTTCCATCTCCTCCTTTGCTTATGTGAGGAGCAAGAGGTGACGGTTTAAACTGAAGGCATTTGTATGATGGAAGTCAGAAAACACAGTGAAAGCTGGGGGGACTGCAAGTTTGGTGGCTGGAGGAGTGTCTGGCCCAGGCTTTTAACATGCGCATACTCACAGTCAGAAAAATGAACATAGAAATATGATGGCAGTTAAAGGCCAAATGGCCCATCTAGTTTGCCCATCCTCAGTAACCATTATCTCTTAAAAAGGTAAAAGAAATAGAATTAATCCTCCTGTTCTTTCTGACAGTTGGCTTGGACAATATGCGAACTGCTATGAAAGTCAGCATCACCTACCTAGTATTACCACTCTCACCCACATTAAATGTCACTTGTTACTTAAATGCTCAGCTGCCGAGTCTCACAAGATGCTCTTGCAATTCCTCTTTAGTGCATTTTATTTCCTCCGGGTCTGTTATCCTATTCAGACACGCATTCTAGTTTCAGACTATAGCATCACAAACTGTTTTCTTTTAAACCAGGCAATGAAAGCAAAACATCTAAGAAAAATGTCCATATGCTTAATTGTTGTTGCGATGACTGTCTACCCAGAAATTTTTAAGTTTAGTTCATGCTTTTTCTTTTTTTAATTGGTAGTTCAAAGCACATTACAATCAGGTGTCCATAAGGCTTACAATAGATTTTCAGTGCCAGCTAAGCACCTTTTGGGCCACAGCAACTCTAGCCCCTCTTCCAAGCTGTCTAGTTGCTGATGCTGTGTTGGCAGCCTATCGGTCAGGCCATAGTCTCGTCGAAACACCTGAGGCAGCCGAGGGTGAAGTGACTTACCACAGATTACAAAGAGTGTTGGAAAGATTTGAATCCCGACTTCCCCATTTTACATCCTGTTGCTCTGACCACCTGGTGACTATTCCACTCTAAATACTGAGGTGTTAGGCACATGCCAGCCCCTTTTTTTCAGTCTGTCAGATAGGCAAGGGGAGTGGGAACATAAAAGAACTGGAGAGAATACGAGGTGTTGGAAAGTCTAATATTGATTGATGCAGATGTTCAGGAGTACTAGCTGTATCATCTTGTTTATCATCAATATTATAATGTATGGAACATTAGTATATTTGAGCTTGCAACAATAGCACTTATCTGTGTAATAAACTCTTGAGTTGACTTATGCAGCTTTTATAGAAACAGAGAAAAATGAAGGCAGATGACTGTATGGCTGTCTCCTGCTGTCTATACATTATTTGTTTTGTTTTCTGCAGCATTGATCACCTGACTATCCCATCCCGCTGTGGAAAGGGGGTGTTGTGTCGAGTGACTGAAGTTTTTGATTGCTGGTTTGAGAGTGGGAGCATGCCATATGCTCAGGTGCATTATCCATTTGAAAATAAAAGAGAGTTTGAAGATTCCTTCCCTGCCGACTTTATTGCTGAGGGCATTGACCAGACCAGAGGATGGTAACGTCTTGCACTACAAATATTCTGTGTGTCTTAACTACGTGTGTTTTGTATTATTTTGTTTAAAATGAAGCAGGATGGGATTTGACAACACAATTTTGTCCTTGCAACGATCAGCTCAGCAGCAACATAACTCTCTATCCAGCACCTGTAGCATGGACGCTGGTTAGAGAATCAGGGTGGTTAGGTGATGTTAGGCACCTGTCCGTTAGGATAGACACAATTCTATATAGGACGCTCGTGTGTGATTCTCAAAAGCTGCTTAAAGCTGTAACAATGCCTGTGCAAGTTCCTGTGTACTGAATCCTTAAGCTAGTGCAGATGAAGTGGTGCGAGATCCCCCACTGTCCCGAGAGCCGGAGCCAGGTCAGGTTTTCAGGATATCCACAATAAATATGCATGAGATAGATTTGCATCTCAAGGAGGCAGTGCATGCAAATCCATCTCATACATATTCATTGTGGATATCCTGAAAACCTGACCTGGCTCCGGCTCTCGAGGACCGGAATTGCCTACCCCTGTCCTAGACCAAATAAACCTATCTCTGTTGCAGTTTGAATTGTAGTTGTATCGGGTTTTGTTGATTGATATGAACTGAACTTCCATTCCTTTTCCTACAGGTTTTATACTTTGCTGGTACTTTCTACAGCTCTTTTTGGGAAGCCACCTTTCAAGAATGTAATTGTAAATGGGCTGGTTCTGGCCAGGTAGGTTCTAGAACTTTAGCATTGTTTCATCCAAGGCAGATCAAAACACATATAGAGGCTGTTCTAGGAAGCAAATTAAGAGTGTGTTTCGAACAAGCTTTTTTAATTTTTATATTTTTATAATCTTGGGTGACCGGGGGAGAAAAATTAAGGTTTTGTCGTGGTATGAATTTTTTTGATGTAAATGTAATTGTACTTATTTTGATCTTACCTTAATTGTAATTAATTTGGAAACCTAAATTAAGAGAAACTTGATTTCCCTTCCAAGTCCTAAGTGCTTCAAGCCCTGCCCTACTTGGCCTTAACCCAACCCTCTCCCATCCTCCTTGATCCCATCTACTGCAGGAGTTACCTGCTAGTCTAGTGGACTGGATAGGAGTGGTCCCCTTGTGCTTTTGGTCTGTTTGACTTCAGGTTCAAAAATGGCTTCAATGACTCCCTAGCCCCCACTTTTTATTAAATCTCATTGGCTCCCTATCTCTCATCGTTTTACTTTTAAAGTACTACTTTTAGTTTTTAAAACTTTGACCACAAACGAACCTCAATTTATTAACAGACTACTTATTCCTTACTGTACCTCTCGCACTTTAAGATCAACCAATCAAAATCTTTTAACAGTTCCTTCACTAAAAATAATTGGAACTCGTCGTACTGATATATTTTCTGTCATAGCCCCGCAACTATGGAATAATTTGCCCCTGTATCTTAGAACTGAAAAGGATCTAAAGCAGTTTAAAAATAGCTTAAAAAGTTTTCTTTTTAAGGATGCATATAATGTATGAAAACAATTTCCCTAATTTTTTTTAATTCCATCTTTTTCCTTACTTCTTTTCCCTACCTCATGTTCTTTTACCTCTCACCTTTTATTTTATTTTACATATGTAATTTTACCCTTCTTTCCTTATGTGTCTGTTAGTCTGTATAATTTTAACTTAATTTTAACCCAATTTTTATTTTTATTTCTATTTTTTTTCTTTTTTTTTAACATTGTATTAAAGTTGAACTAACCTTGTATTTGTATTATTTTTCTTGTTTCTGTAAATCGCTTAGTAAATTTAAATAAGCGATTCAACAAATTTTGAATAAACTTGAAACTTGAAACTTGTAGTCTTGCAGCATTACAGCCTTTCATGCCCTTATATGGAGGGCTGTCATGTTTGAACCCAAAGCCAGAACAGGGCAAGATCATGGGGAAACAACTCCTGCCCAGTCTACTAGCCCTCCAGGTAAGTCCCGGGGCTGATAGGGGGTCCAGGGAAACTGGAGGAAGTTTGGATTAGGGATAGATGTGGAGTGTAGGAGGAGAGGAGAGAATAGAACCAGTTAGAAAGCACCTGGAAGGGGGATCAGATGGGGAAATAAAACTAGGATAGACATCTTTTTAACAGAGTCCTGGCCAATATTCATTTAGGACCTAGATAAATTTCAAGCTTATTCAAAGACTTTCTATCATGCCCATCAATAAAGTCTAAAGTAAAGAGATGAGAAGTGAATGTCAGCAATAGAGGTTGGGAAAGGGGAAGAGGAGCCTAAAAAGGCAACTGTGTAGTCCAGTCTTGCAGCCAGCAAGATTAGCAGGATTTTAGTGCTGGCAGCGGCGTTAACTACTCTGACGCTTATATGAATTCTGTGAGCGTCTCAGCAGTTACCACCACCGCTGGTGCTAAAACCTGACCTACATGTTAGTAAAGGAGGGGCAAAGTTTACATAGGTGAAAAGGAATGTTTTAAAATCAACCTTAAATTGTTGTTGGGATGTTTGGAGACTGAGTTGTTGTGGCAGTTGATTCTGTGCTCTGTTCTGAAAACATAAGAATTGCCGCTGCTGGGTCAGACCAGTGGTTCATCATGCCTAGCAGTCCGCTCACGCGGCAGCCCTTAGGTCAAAAACCAGTGTCCTAACTGAGACTAGCCTTACCTGTGTACGTTCTGGTTCAGCAGGAACTTGTCTATCTGTCTTGAATCCCTGGAAGGTGTTTTCCCCTATAATAGCCTCCGGAAGAGCGTTCCAGTTCTCTACCACTCTCTGGGTGAAGAAGAAATTCCTTACGTTCGTATGGAATCTATCCTCTTTCAACTTTATAGAGTGCCCTTTCGTTCTCTCTACCTTGAAGAGGGTGAACAATCTCTCTTTCTCTACTAAGTCTATTCCCTTCATTATCTTGAATGTTTTGATCATGTCCCCTCGCAGTCTCCTCTTTTCAAGGGAGAAGAGGTCCAGTTTCTCTAATCTCTCACTGTACGGCAACTCCTTAACCATTTTAGTCGCTCTCCTCTGGACCCTTTTGATTAGTACCGTGTCCTTCTTCATGTACGGCGACCAGTGCTGGATGCAGTACTCCAGGTGAGGGCGCACCGTGGCCCGGTACAGTGGCAAGATAACCTTCTCCAATCTGTTTGTGATCCCCTTCTTAATCATTCCTAGCATTCTGTTCACCCTTTTCGCTGCCACCGTGCATTGCATGGACGGCTTCATCGACTTGTCAACCAGTACTCCCAAGTCCCTTTCCCGGGGGATCTCTGAGTGCTGCACCGGACGTCCTGTATTTGTGTATAAGATTTTTATTACCAACATACATAACCTTTCACATATCCACGTTAAACCTCATTTGCAATGTCGCAGCCCATTTCTCGAGTGTGTTTGTCACATTGCAGGTCCTCGCAATCCTTCTGTGTCTTTACTATGAATAACTTCGTATAGCACTGCGTATATTGAGAAATCCACTAGCAATAGTGCCCTTTATTTGTGATCATGTTTCTTTATAAAGTGAATTTCTGCGTTGTGCACTTCAACTATGTCCTGCTTTGAAAATGTTATATATACATTTTATAAAAGGCTTTCTGTTTGCTGGGCCTCTTACGCAGTATTGCAGTTTTAAATGCACTAAAGTCTGTTCTCCTTCCTATACAAAGTTATCCTCGAGCTTTCAGTGTATCTTGATTTGCAGAGCATCTATGGTTTTTCTCACTCTGCCCCAAAATGATGATGCAGAAATGACTCTTCAATATCAGTCACCAATGAGATTTATGACCTTTTTATTTCAGAATCTCAAAGGTTCTTCACCTTTGAGATAAAAGACAATTTGAATTGTTTATGAGCTGCCAAGGATATGCAGAAGCTTTGATCAGTGGTTCCCAATCCTGTCCTGGAGAACCACCAGCCAGTCAAGTTTTCAGGATAGCCCTAATGAATATGCATGGAGCAGATTTGCATGCTTGGCACCTCCATTATATGCAAATCTCTCTCATGCATATTCATTAGGGCTATCCTGAAAATCTAACTGGCTGGTGGTCCTCCAGGACAGGGTTGGGAACCCCACTGTCTTAGATCATCAGTCTCATTTGAGCATAGACAGTATCTCAGATATGTAGTGTTACCGAGCTATGATGTGTTGTGAAAAAATGGACATTTTAGGCTGGCAGAGTGATAGCAGTCCTGTGAAATTTGAAATCTCGAATGAAGGGCTTAATGTCATATGCTTCCAAATACCAGTGTGTATTTCTAAAGGAAACAAAGTGATATGCCTGTTTCTTAACTCTAGAACTTTCTGTCAAAAATGTTAGAAATTTAAGATCAAGGCAAACGTGGCTCCTTCATTAGTTCACTGCTTTTCCTGAGTTATTCATCAGGTGGCACTGTATCACAAAAGTACGACATCATATCTTTTGAAGTATTTGTGCCCTTGTAATCCAGAGGAATAGGTTCTTGAATAAGAAATCAAAGCCAGTGGGTAGAAAACTCTAGTAGTGCTGTAATGTTAATGTGCCTTAATGCATTTAAATCCACTGCATCCAGTAATATTGGTGATAGGCAATTAATTCTTGATTTAGCTTTGCAGAACCTGTCATACACAAATGAGTTTGTATGTGGGCTTTCAGTTTATTAATCTTATGGTTGGTAGATAGAAATATAATGAGCATTAAATAAATTAGTCATTTTTCTTCTTTTTTAAAAAAATTTTTATATGCAGCGATGGCCAAAAAATGAGTAAACGCAAGAAGAACTATCCAGATCCTGTACACATTGTAAACAGCTATGGTGCTGACGCACTAAGGTACATTTTGTCATTGTTTTGATAATCTTCTTTGTCTGCTATAATACAGGAGCCAAATTCTTGCTGAATATCATAAATACAGGGAATCTAAGAGCCATGCAGCATTTAGAGCAAGGGTTCTCAACCCAGGCCTCGAGACATACATAACCAGTCAAGTTTTCAACCCTCAATGAATTGGCATGTACTGCCTCCAGCATTTGCAAATCTGTCTTATGGATATTCATTGTGGGTATCCTGAAAACATGACTGGCTGGATGTGTCCAGAGGATGGGTTTGAAACCCCTTGACATAGAGAAATATTTTGTAGGCCAGAGAAAGCATCTGAACCCAACCTGTATTCACTATTTGAAAGAGAAAACAAGCATTTTTCTATACAATTTTTTTCTCGGAGGAATCCAAGTAATCTTTTTCAGCTATGATAATGCAGTGTATGTTTTCTAATGAAATACCTCTTAAAGAGCAGTCTTCATTTTGTAATCTCAGGATCTGCAACTTTGTGGTAAACAGAGCTTGAAGTGTTGTGCTATCACAGAAGATAATTGTAAATAATGTGAGTGTCTAAGGTTTTCCCACCATTATTTTAAATGTTAAAGACAGAGAATTATGATGTGACTATCTGTTCTCACTATTATATTATAATGTGTCTTATATTTCATTGATGGCTAGCTTAATGTTTGCACGTTACATATAAAATTCATGAAACATTACTTGTGTATATATAATAATCATGATAAATACTGTATATATTTAAGCACATTTTTAAAAACCTTTCTTTCTTAATTGTAGGGTAAGAATTATGGAAACAAATACTGTATATAGTTTTCTATTTCAGACTAGTAGCATGGATTTATCCCAGGACAAGCAGGCAGCATATTCTTAACGTATGGGTGACGTCACCGACGGAGCCCCGGTACGGACCTTTTTAACTAGAAAGTTCTAGTTGGCCGCACCGCGCATGCGCTGGTGCCTTCCCGCCCGACGGAGGAGTGCGTGGTCTCCAGTTTCTTCGTTTCCGCGGAGCGAAGAAGACGCATGTGCTTTCAACGGCCGTTGAAAACTCTATTTTGCCTTCCCGCTCGCGATTTTTTTGATCCTTTTTGTTCTATATTTTGTCTTTTGACTTTACTTTCCTTTTCAAAAAAAAAAAAAAAAAAAAAACTCGTGTCTTTTTCTTTGCCTTTTTGCAGCCGGCCCCGGCGGGGCCTGTTGTAATCATACAAGCCTCCGGGTTTGATTTCGCGGAGGCCGTGTTTCCCTTCATGCCCCCGCAACCGGGCTTCAAGAAGTGCCAGCGGTGTGCACGCCCGATCTCTCTGACTGACCCGCACAACTGGTGCCTTCAGTGTTTGGGTCCAGAGCATCGGGCTGACACCTGTACCCGCTGTGCAACTCTCAAGAAACGCACACTTAAGAACCGGCAAATACAGCAAAATATTCTTTTCGGTGCCGGTTCTACCATGGAGCAGGCCCCGACGTCGACGGCACCGCCTAAATCGGCACCGGCCACATCGACACCGCCTGATCCTCCTTCGGGGTCGACAGCGCCAGGTAAGCCGGCTAAGAAGCCTTCCACTTCCCTTGAGCGACCTCCTGTTACAGCGGTGACACCGGTTCTTCCGACGTCCCGCCGATCCCGTAAACGCTCCGCTCCGATCACGGTGAGTGCCTCGTCATCGGCCTCCTCATCGCCGGAGCGTCGAGCAGCACCTATGGTACCGAAGAAATCTAAAGCGGTACCGGTGCCCCCATTGGAGGACCGGATCTCGGCCATCCTCCAGGACAAACTTCAGGAGCAGCTACAGAAGCAACTCCAACAGCTCCTTCCAACCATACTGGCACCGCTCCTTCCGGTACCAGTCCAGACCGAGCCTGGTACCGCCCCACCGGTATCCACCCCTTCGGTACCGCTGAACACATCCATGCCGGTCTTATCTGCTCAGCCTGTACTTCAGACTTGCTCGGCAGAGGACCCGACCCAGGCCCCAGATCGACGCCGGTCATCTCGGGACCGGGATGGACACCATTCCTCCAGGGACAGGGATCGACGCCGGTCTTCATCCCCCGGCACCGTATCCATGCGATCTGGCAAGTCCCTTTCTAAAACACGCCATACTGAACCGGCTGTCAGGGACCCAGACCTGTGGGAGCAATCCCCACTCGGTACCGAAGAGGATGCCTCTTCTACCGATGAGGAACCCTCTATGGCTGAAACCACTTCCAAGCCCGAGCAATCCTCCTTCACGAAATTCCTTCGGGAGATGTCTGCGGCTCTCTCCATCCCACTTGAGTCCGACTCCAAGAAGTCCCAGGCATTTTTAGAAGCCTTGGACTTCGACCAACCTCCCAAGGAATTTCTTAAACTCCCCGTACATGATATCCTACGGGAAACATTTTATAAAAATTTGGAAACCCCACTGACTGTCCCAGGTGCCCCTAAAAAACTGGACAGTTTATACCGGGTCATCCCGATCCCGGGATTTGATAAAACCCAATTGCCCCATGAGAGCCTCCTCGTAGAGTCCACTCTAAAGAAATCTCAGGGATCTAGTGTGTATGCCTCCACCCCTCCTGGCAGAGAGGGAAAAACTATGGACAAATTTGGAAAGCGCCTGTACCAGAATGCCATGCTGGCTAACAGAGCCAACAATTACTCGTTTCATTTTTCATTTTATATGAAACACCTGGTCCAACAACTTTCTGCTTTGGAAAAGTATGTACCTGAGCGTAAAATCCCACTTTTCCAACAGCAGATTTCCAGCCTCCTTCAGCTCAGAAAATTTATGGTGCGCTCGATTTACGACTCCTTCGAGCTTACTTCACGAGCCTCTGCACTAGCTGTAGCCATGCGACGCCTAGCCTGGTTGAGGGTGTCTGACCTTGATGTGAACCACCAAGACCGTCTCGCCAACGCGCCCTGCCTTGGTGATGAACTTTTTGGGGAATCTCTTGATACCACAACACAAAAACTTTCGGCTCATGAGACCAGATGGGACACCCTCATTAAGCCGAAGAAGAAGACTCCACCGGCACGACCATACAGGCCTCAGTCCTCTTATCAACGTCGATTCTCTGCCAGGCCGCTGAATCCTCCTCAGCAACAATCCCGCCGGCCTCGCCACCAACAACAACAACACACTCAGGCTCGTTCTCAGTCCCACCAGGCGACCAAGCCTCTCCCTTCGACTAAAAACCCTCAGCCCTTTTGACTCCTTTCTCCAGGGCATAGCCAGTCTCCAACCTTCCATGCCTCTTCCTCAGCCTATCGGAGGCCGCCTCACCATCTTCCTCCACCGCTGGGAGGCCATCACGTCGGACCTGTGGGTTCTCAACATCATCCGTCACGGATACTCACTAAGGTTCCAAACTCTACCCATAGATCATCCTCCCGTAGAGTCTGCTTCTCACTCCTCCCAAATTCCTCTCCTCCTTCGGGAGGTCCAATCCCTTCTCCTCCTCAATGCCATCGAAGAAGTTCCGCAAGACCAGAGGGGTCAAGGTTTTTACTCCCGCTACTTCCTGGTACCCAAGAAAACGGGAGATCTTCGTCCTATCCTCGACCTCAGGAACCTCAACAAGTGTTTGGTCAAGGAGAAGTTCAGAATGCTCTCCCTTGCCACACTTTATCCTCTTCTCTCTCAACACGACTGGCTATGTTCCCTGGACCTCAAAGAGGCCTACACCCACATTCCAATTCATCAGGCTTCACGTCGCTACCTCCGATTCCAGGTTCAGAATCACCACTATCAATACAAGGTGCTGCCCTTTGGTCTCGCATCATCGCCCAGGGTGTTCACCAAATGCCTGATTGTGGTAGCGGCCTTTCTCAGGTCCCACAACCTACAAGTGTTCCCCTACTTGGACGATTGGTTGGTGAAAGCAACAACCGCTCCACTTGTGCTGCAATCCACTCACCACACCATCTCTTTCCTCCATCTCCTGGGGTTCGAGATCAATTATCCCAAGTCGCATCTGCTTCCCACGCAGCGCCTTCAGTTCATCGGAGCTCTTCTCGATACCAACTCCATGAGAGCGTTCCTTCCTGCCGACCGGCACCGGACACTGCTTCACCTCTGTCGACAGGTACTCCTCCAACCATCCATCCCTGCTCGCAAGATGATGATTCTTCTGGGTCACATGGCCTCGACAGTCCATGTGGTTCCTCTGGCGCGACTCCATCTGAGAATACCACAATGGACCCTCGCCAACCAATGGTCACAGACCAGGGACCCTCTTTCTCATCCCATCTCTGTAACATCGTCTCTTCAGCAATCTCTTCAATGGTGGTTGAACTCCTCAAATCTTTCCAGGGGCCTCCTTCTTCATCCGCCCCCTCATTCCATGATCATCACCACAGATGCCTCCCCCTATGCATGGGGAGCTCACATGGGAGATCTACGCACCCAGGGACTCTGGACCCCCCAGGAGCGTCAACATCACATCAATTTCCTGGAACTCAGAGCCATGTTTTATGCTCTCAAGGCCTTCCAGCACCTTCTCTATCCTCAGGTTCTTCTCCTGTGCACGGACAACCAAGTCGCCATGTACTACATCAACAAGCAAGGCGGCACCGGATCTCGTCTCCTTTGTCAGGAAGCCCTCCGAATTTGGACCTGGGCCACAGCCCACAATCTTTTTCTCAAAGCGGTCTATATCCAGGGCGAACAGAACTCCCTGGCCGACCAGCTCAGCCGCATCCTTCAACCTCACGAGTGGACCCTGGATCCTCCCACTCTCCACTCCATCTTTGCTCGATGGGGCACTCCACAGGTGGACCTCTTTGCAGCTCCTCACAACCATCAGCTGCCCCAGTTCTGCTCCAGACTCTTCTCTCCACATCGTCTGGCCCCGGATGCATTCCTACTCGACTGGACGGATCGGTTCCTCTATGCCTTCCCTCCACTTCCTCTGATGTTGCGGACCCTGTTCAAGCTCCGCAAGGACAGGGCCACCATGATTCTCATCGCCCCTCGGTGGCCCAGACAACATTGGTTCTCCCTCCTGCTTCAACTCAGCTCCAGGGAGCCCATTCCTCTTCCTGTATTTCCTTCTCTGCTTACGCAGCAACATCAGTCTCTGCTACATCCCAATCTGTCTTCCCTCCACCTGACAGCTTGGTTTCTCTCGGGCTGACCTCTCCAGAAAACCTGTCTCAGCCAGTCCGTCGCATTTTGGATGCCTCCAGGAAACCCTCCACACTCCAATGTTACCATCAGAAGTGGACCCGGTTCTCCGCTTGGTGTCTCCTTCATCATCACAATCCCACCTCTCTGGCGGTGGAAACTGTACTGGACTATTTGCTCTCTCTCTCCGACGCTGGCCTCAAGTCGACCTCAATCAGAGTCCACCTCAGTGCCATCACTGCGTTTCATGAGCCTATCCTTGGAAAACCCCTCACGGCTCATCCTCTGGTTTCCCGGTTCATGAGAGGCCTCTTCAATATCAAACCACCTCTTCAGCCTCCCCCCGTCGTCTGGGACCTCAATGTGGTTTTGTCAGCCCTCATGAAACCTCCTTTTGAGCCTCTTGCTACTACCTCGCTCAAACTTCTCACATGGAAGGTGCTTTTCCTCATTGCCATCACCTCTGCCAGGAGGGTTAGTGAGCTACATGCACTGGTCGCCGATCCACCGTTCACTGTTTTTCACCATGACAAGGTGGTTCTGCGTACCCATCCTAAATTCCTTCCTAAGGTGGTTTCAGCCTTTCACCTCAACCAGTCCATCGTACTGCCTGTCTTCTTCCCTAAACCCCATTCTCATCCTGGGGAACAGGCTCTTCACACGCTGGATTGTAAGCGTGCCCTGGCGTACTACCTTGACCGTACCAGGGCTCACCGCTCCTCTCCTCAACTCTTTCTGACCTTCGATCCCAACCGTCTGGGTCACCCTGTATCTAAAAGGACGCTGTCCAATTGGCTTGCTGCCTGTATTGCGTTCTGTTATGCTCGGGCTGGCCTGTCGCTGGAAGGAGCTGTCACGGCCCACAGGGTCCGAGCTATGGCTGCTTCTGTGGCTTTCCTCCGCTCTACGCCTATTGAGGAAATCTGCAAGGCGGCCACTTGGTCTTCAGTTCACACATTCACTACTCACTACTGCCTGGATGCCTTCTCCAGGCGGGATGGACACTTCGGCCAATCTGTGTTACAAAATTTATTTTCCTAATGGCCAACCATCCCCCCTCCCTCTCTGTTAGCTTGGAGGTCACCCATACGTTAAGAATATGCTGCCTGCTTGTCCTGGGATAAAGCACAGTTACTTACCGTAACAGGTGTTATCCAGGGACAGCAGGCAGATATTCTTACGACCCACCCACCTCCCCGGGTTGGCTTCTTAGCTGGCTTATCTTAACTGGAGACCACGCACTCCTCCGTCGGGCGGGAAGGCACCAGCGCATGCGCGGTGCGGCCAACTAGAACTTTCTAGTTAAAAAGGTCCGTACCGGGGCTCCGTCGGTGACGTCACCCATACGTTAAGAATATCTGCCTGCTGTCCCTGGATAACACCTGTTACGGTAAGTAACTGTGCTTTTTTTGCAAGCACGAATATGTGAGATAGATGACAGACGTGTGAATTTTCTTTTCATTCTGGATAATTTTTGTTCAAATTTTGCTGGTTCCCTAGCAATAAGATACTATAATCCTATATAATCTGTGTCTGAAATAGTACTTCTATCATTTCCATTGTCTGTCGATATTATGAGTTTGGGACACTCAAAGAGGGTATCCTTGACATTTTGTGTACCTGTGTGTTAACTTCCCCCTAAATGTGGGAAACTATTATCAACTTGGACTACTGTTAAACCGATCTGTGGTGAAATCTCATTTATTATACCACAGGGTTCCATTCCGTGCAATAGTAACCTGACTTGTAGTAAAATATTACCAGTAGTCCATGTTGATAACTGCTCCTCTTACAAGGTTTCCTCTCTGCTTTCCTGATGGGGCGGTGGTTCTGATTTATGTTTAGCTCTTCTGGGAAAGTGTCCTAGAAAATGGGGAGCTGCACCTCTGAAGGCACAATGATGTTTCAAGTTTATTTATCATTTGTTATCTCGCTTTTCTAAATTTCTAAGCAGCGTACAATGTTAAAGCGTATAAAATTAGGGGTTTTCATAGGATTCATAAGGATGTACATACATTGGCAAACATTAGGTTAGGGGGTAGAAATACAATGGTAGATAGGATAGTGAGAACGTAAAAAGAAAGTATGTTAGGGAGGGAAAGAATACATCTGTGTGTTAAGCGTGTTATATGTTATAGGTCAAATGCGACTTTGAATATGAATGTCTTTAAGTTAGTTTTGAATCGATCTAGTACTGATTCCTCCCATAAGTGTTCCAAAGTTGTGGAGCGGTTCCTGAGAAGATCGATGAATGTGTTGAATCTTAAACAATTTGACGCAGTGTTGGTATGACTAGTAAATTTTGATTATTTGATCTGAGAAATCTTGAGGGGACATATGGAAGGAGAAGTCTATTAGTAAATTCTGGGGTTTAGTAAGATTGTGGTTTGAATATGAGGAGTAAAATTTTGTATGTTCTATTTGAGATTGGCAACTAGTGTGCGTTTATTAGCAAAGGTGTCACGTGGTCATTTTTTTTCGCTTTTGTTAGAAGTTTAATTGCCGTGTTTTGGATTATTTGAAGGCGTTTGAGTTCTTTTTGTGGTGAAAATGAAATCAAATGGGCTCTTTTGGATGGCAAAGATGTTGGAGATTAGGGAAGATCTAGATCTGTGTTTCTGCCCTACAGCCCTTATAGCAAACATGTCAAACATGCATCCCAGAGGGAAATTTTATGCAGCCCCTAATGCACATTCTAAGTTTAATGTGGTTAATTACATGGTGCAAATTTGGCTCCTAATAAATTGTAATGAAGAGAATATTTTAGTGTAGCCCATCGATGAATGAGTGGTGGCTCCTCTTTAGACATGAAATTTGACACATCTGCTTTACAGAAACCAGTATCTTAATAGAAGTCCACCTCTATCTCACAAATTATTATGGGAGATTAAAGAACAGATGTCAGTTGATGTGTTTGTGGATAACCTGGATATCCAAGCTTTGCTGGAAAGAATAGAGGAACAGAACTTCTAGATCTACGTTGCTCATTTATATTTCTGCAAGATAGGGAAGCTTTGCTATGATATTTTTGAATATCTGGAGTGATATCCTTGGGAAGGAGATTCAAATCTTTCCAGATGTTTCCTGTTGGAGATGGGAAAAGTGTAAAAAAATTTTGTCAATGTGCCAAGAAGTGGCATCATGAGCTGTTCAATTTCAACTTTGTTTTCCATGTAAATATGTGATTTATTTTAAATGGTAAAGGGTCATGGACTTGATATACTGCCTTTCTGTTGGTACAATTAACACAGTTTACATATACTATATGCAGGTATGCACATATCAAACATGTATGTTCAGATTTTGCTATATAGTTCTCTAAATTCTCAGGATTTTCTGGGATCCAGTCAGGTTTGAGTGACTTAAGAGGATGTAGTGTATAGCCCTACTCTATTTCTTTAATTTTATTTTCTCTTCGTTTTCAGTTTGCTCTGAATTGTGTTTCTAGGATCCTATATTGTTATCTGTGGTCTTGTCCAATGCAAAATGTTTTATTTTGGATTTTTTTAAGAGATTCATTCTGTTGCTTGGGACATTACAGTAATCCAGCCATGAAATTATATGACAGTTGGTGTTTTCGTGGTTGGTACAGAAGATAGAAGCAGCTTTTAAAAGCTGGATATGGCTCATTTGAGAGACATTCGTTGTTTTGTCCAGATAGGTTTTAGTTGTCCCTAAGATATTGTGAATGATAGAGAATCCTGTGTCCTCTTCTCATAGGTCTGGTGAATGCATTAGTCTTCTTCTCATGGTCATGCTTTATCTCATTTGTTCTTCCCCCATACCTCCTGTGGAATAAAGTGTTCTATCCAATCTGGACTTGACACAGTTGCCTACTTTCAATTTAGAATTCACCACCCGTCTATTTGAGCTGGCTTTTCCTTAATGGCTCTTTGCCTCCAAACATAGGCATGTTTCAACCCATTCCATTTTACTTTGCCTCGAAGACCTCCTTCCAGTAGAATAGAAAAATACCCTTTCCAACCGTAGTAAAAGTACTAACCCCGTCAATGTAAATGACTAACTAGGGTATAATACTCAAAAGATAAGAGAAAGACAAGTGCTCAGATCAAAAATATTAAGTCTTTCTCGTGAATTAAATAAGTGAATTCAAAATAGTTATCTCAATGGAACTTTTTATTCATTTTTCTCATATGCTCAGACACATGGAGCTGTATGGAGACAAGCTCCATCGCGGAGCTCACACGCCTGTCATTGCATATGACTTGTGTGTTGAATGCTTTTCTATATCTATGCGAAGTATTTTCTTCTTGAGTGTTCAAATATAAGGTAATCAAGAGATGTATATAATCACTTGTCTCAAATGGCAGGTTTGGGGGGGTCCTGATGTGGCCCCGTTTTGATTTCTTCCTTAGGGGACCCGAGATAAAAGTGGGTTCTGTCACTTGAGAAGAAAATTGGCGGTAAATCAGACTCTCATTTTTGGGAAATGAAAGTATGATCATGTTTCCCCTTTGTTGATAAAGCTTCACTGGCTCCCAGTTCACTTTAGGATCTAGTTTAAATGCGCATGTATAATCTTCAAGCTTCTCTATGGAATATTTGATCCTTTTGTCTCTTTATGTTGGAATACCCTTAGACTTTGCCATTTGAGAAACACACAAAGATATGTTAGCCTTCCCTCCCTTTAAGGGGGGAATTAAATCTGCTGGGAAGCTCAGTCGATCTTTTGTTTTCAAGTTTATAGAAATCTGGAATGAACTTCCTGACTCCATTAGGCTTTTAGGCCAGCTGCAATTATTTCATAAATTCCTGAAAACTTTGTTCTCACAATTTTTAAATGGTTTAACTACAGCCTCAATGAAATGATAATATTATAGTTATTTTTCTTATGCTTTTCTTATGTACTTTAGTTTTCAATTAGTTCTTCCTTCTATGTTTTCTGCTATGTACTCTAGTCTTAATTATATGTGAACCGAGTTGAGCTCCACTGGGAAATGACCCGGTATATAAACCAAAGATTAGATTTAAATTTGTCGTACATGCTGTAAAGATTTCAGAAGTTATGAAATCCAGCATCTCCATAGAGCTCCTTGTCTCTAAGAGTATGTGAAAAATGAATAAAAAGTTGCATTGAGATAACTATTTTGAATCCACTTATTTAATTCACGAGAAAGACTTAATATTTTTGTAGTAAAAGTAATAGTTAGACCTTAAGCACGGCATCTAAATAGATTGCAACTGAATGAGAACACAGTGGCCAAGCTGAGCTTTGGCAAATGGAAGTTTGACCATGCTTCCCCACTGCTAAAAGCACTTCGTTGGCTACCAGTCCATTTCAGAATTTTACATGGAATTTTTCTCGTTTTACATGGAATTTTACCATTAATTGTTCTCGTTCTCTCGTATGAGGAAAGACTAAAACGTTTAGGGCTCTTCAGCTTGGAAAAGAGGCGGCTGAGGGGAGATATGATTGAAGTCTACAAAATCCTGAGTGGAGCAGAACGGGTACAAGTGAGTTGATTTTTCACTCCGTCAAAAACTACAAAGATTCTGGGACACTCGATGAAGTTACAGGGAAATACTTTTAACACCAATAGGAGGAATTTTTTTTCACTCAGAGAACAGTTAAGTTCTGGAACGCGTTGCCAGAGGATGTGGTAAGAGCGGATAGCGTAGCTGGTTTTAAGAAAGGTTTGGACAAGTTCCTGGAAGAAAAGTCCATAGTCTGTTATTGAGAAAGACACGATTGGCTTTATAATCTTATTACCCACCATCCAAAATTGAAAGGATTTTGGCAAGGTACTAATGACCTGGATTGGCCACCGTGAGAACGGGCTACTGGGCTTGATGGACCATTGGTCTGACCCAGTGAAGCTATTCTTATGTTCTGATCTGGGCTGCAAATCAATAATTTTTCATTTGTTTAAACTTTCTTTCCCTTCTTTCAAAGGTTGTATTTCTCATTCTTTTACATATATATTTGAAACTATCTGGAACGACCTTCCTTTTGAGATTAGGACACTCCTTTTCCTTCAAACTTTTAGAAAATCTTTAAAAAACATATTTTTTTCAACAGTCTTTGAATGACTGTTGAAATTGTGGTTTGTATAATAAGTATTATGGCAGGTTGTTTAATTCAGAATTTTTAAAATTTATTCTGAGTGGTTTTTTTCCTATTAACACTTAATCTGTAAACTGAGTCGAGCCTCTTTTTTTTTTTTTTGGAGAAGATTCGGTATATAAACCTAAGGATTGGATTAGAGCATCAGTCATTCTTTGTAAAACAGTGATTCATTCTGTCCACTGACCATACAAGTGTCCATATTAAAACCTACGTGGTCCTATTACTTGTTGTTTGCTCACCTGTCAACAAGGAGCTTCTTTCTATTCAGCTGTTTTTTTAACATCACTTATCTATATCTCCTGACTACTAAAACTCATCCTTCCACCAACTATTGTAGCAGCTGCATTCATATTTTGTACCATCAATGTTCCTGCAAAAGTAGATTGTCCTGGATTAGGATGCCAGATAGATAAATGATGAGAGAATAAACTTTTTTGGAGAACACATGTTTTCCTCTCAAATGGAGAGCATGAATTCCCTGAGAAATATGCTTGTTAGTTTAACTAAGATGCCTCACTTTATTGCTATTTAAGATGTAAAAACAATGCACCTCCCTAAAAGCCCCTGTAGAATGGACATAATTTTGAAATTCTGTCTGCCTAGTTTCTCCTGATGGTCTAGTGTTTTGTGCATTGCTATAACTAAACGGCGCATAACCATGTGAACTAATCCTCCCATTAGCTGACCCAAGCTTCTTTCTAAGTAAACATGCCTGTGGTTACTCAGGTCATTGCCAAATGAGTGTCTGAAGCTCTTTTACAGTTTTAATTTTTCATTACAAGGGCATTAGCTCTTACAGCTGAACCTCTGATTACATCATTGAGGACTTGGCTTCCAGCATGTATAGCAGTATCCTAGCAATGCAATGTAAAAAATGTGCTATTTGCATTTGCTAATTAATTTTTATGGCATGAGGTGGCAGAGGGATAAATTGAATGGCGAGGGAAGAAAATTGCAGTATTAATAGAATATTTAAGCCAGCATGAAGTAAATAAACTGATAAAGGGATAAGAATCTGCAGTCTGTGTTGGGACAATTAAGGGTTATTTTTCAATAGAAGATGTGATCTGTCTTGGATGCCAGGAGGATTACGGGTCTTTTAATTGCATTTTTACAGCTGACTTTCAGTTTCTGCTGAGAGATCCCGTGTGGATAATAGTCTGCAGCTACAGACATCTATACAAAAGCATAACGTAGTAGATGATGGCAAAGATCTATTCATGTCCTTCAGGTCCTTTTACTAAGCTGCAGTAGGCATTAATTGAGTACCTAACGCAACTAGAGCAAATGGAGCAGCATGAGGTACACTCAGGTGTCCTGTGGTAATTTCAGTGTGTGCAAGCTAACCACACACCACAAAACTTGTCTATTTTTTTTTTTTTTTAAATGAGTGGGCATGTCTGAGACCATGTTAGCGTTCTTGCACTAATTCACTAGCGCATTTACAATACTGTACTCTAACGGGTTAGTGCAGGGATACCGCAAGAGCCCTGATCACCTGAAAAACAGATGGTGATAAGTGCTCATGCAATAATTTTTTTAAATGGACGTATAATAATGGCAACATTTGTGCATGGCCATTAATACTGAGAAAGGGGAAATAGGCCATTTTATGGCTGCAGTAAAAATGGCCTGAGCAGGCAGGAAAGACTTGCATGAAGACATGCTTTGAAAAAAGGATCCCTTTGTTAATAAACAAAATGTTGTCCCACTGTGATTTTATAGTAAATAAGATAGTACAATCTGTTACAGTACTAGAGATAAATCAGTTGTTACATTCATAATTTTGGGATTTTACTTGGTTTCTGCACAATAAATCTCTAGATGTAAAAATGGTATAGTACATTATTTGCTTTGATATTTTTCTTAATGCACCATTTAATTTAACAGAAAACATTTCATGAAATACAAATGCATTTAAAATTGGCTGCATCTACTGGCTCCTATATTAACCCCCTATAAGCCATTCTTGGTTGTAAGATTTATTCATTTGTGGTGTTAATGAAGCAGAATTACAAATATGCTGCGTTCGTTTGTGATTATTGAACTAGGTGGTTTTAGATGTTCATATTACAACCCTGATATAGCTGAAATGAAAAAATGTTGCTGCTGTCTATGTACAGGTGGCAGCGAAGTGTTGCATTCTTCCGTTAATGATGGAGCTTTTCAAATTTAATCGAGGGAAACGGCCAGGAATTGCAACAATTCCAAACTTCTCTCGTGCTCATTCTCCGAGTTCACTGCAGTACAGTGAAGCATTGTAATGCTTCATTTTATTTATTCATTTTTTCCAGTCTTTATATCTTTTCCATGTTATTAATCACTGCTGGTATCTTTGCGGTAGGATCAGTGACATCTGTCCCATATCCTGTTCTTTCATTTTGTCTCATGCCCAGACTTGTCCTAGCGATTTAAAATCCGTTTTCATTGCTCTTGTGACAAATATTGAACTAACATCACTTGCGCTGGTGTGTAGCTAACCTGTTTCATGCTTTGACCACAAGTGTCATTTCATGCAATTGTCTTGCGCTGAGTTGTCATGCAATTGTCCACGCGCTTTTGTCTTGCACACATTTGACTTTCCACCCCCCCCCTCCAATGTTATAAACTGACTACTAATCCTGAGCTTGTACGTATAATACCTTCTCTTCACCACATAAATTTCGATACAAGCCGATCCTTTATTTTTTCAGTAACAGCCCCTTGACTCTGGAATTCTATTCCAACCCATATAAGAGAAGAAATCAATTAAAGCACTTTAAATCAAAACTGAAAACCTTCCTATGTGTTGATGCTTTTGAAATTTAAAAACTTTACCTTCTGGGCTCAGCTCAGACAAGATCTCCTTCCCTTAAATGTCTTGCTATCCTGTATATCCTGTATATTTTTGTTGTAATACATCTTGGATAATTCTTTTGTAATCCGCCTTGAACTGCAAGGTAATGGCGGAATAGAAATCCCTAATGTAATATTCAATGATTTCCCCCCCTTATCCTCCTGTCTCCCTTACGTTAGCAATGTCTTATCAGCATAGATTTGTGTTTTTAGTTTGTAAATCCTCTTTTCTTACTACTGTATACACTGTACACCGCTTAGAAGTATGATAAGTGGTATAACAAATTTAAATAAACTAAACCAGTGTTTTTCAACCACCAATCCGTGGACCAGTGCCAGTCCGCAGAAGTTTTCTGCTGGTCCACAGGGCTGGCACATCCATCGGGCCCAAGACAGTGTTCTTCAAGCGCCGGTCCATGGTGCGATCATGGGCCGTCTCCCTGAGTGCTGCAGTGCACAAAGCCGTGGGAAAAGGCTCCTATGCACGTCCTGCAACTGAACCAGAAGCCTTCTTTCTGACATCGCAACGTCAGAGGGAAGGCTTTCAGATGAGGCGTGTGACGTGCGCCAGAAGTCGCTGCTCATAGCTTTGTGCAATGCAGCACTCGGGGAGCCAGCCCCAGTGTGTAAACTCTATACCAAATTTCAGCAAGGCAACACAAATGAAATACGATAGGAAAGAAATGGAATACATACACATCGCCCAAGATAAAAAGTTGTCCATCTATGGCTTATGCACCAAGGCTAGAGACAGTGGTAGTAATAGTAAGATACTGCAGATGAAAATAATACCTGTTTTGTAGATCAAGACCTCGGTGAACTTGTTCATGGGACCCACTATGGCAAGAGATGAGCCACAGAAGTGACCGTATTGTAGCTAATCATCTTAACTTTTTAATTAAGTGGACTCCTGCAGATAAAGAGGATAATTAATTAATTTACTGCTACAGTTTAAGTTGCAAACCCTACTACAGCAAGCATTAGCAGTAAATATTTAGAGATTGAGATGATACTCTAAATATTCTTGCTTAAAAGTGAAATTAATTTCCTTGGTATGTGCAAAACTAATGCCACAGCTATATTTAAACTGTTACCAAGGCCAGGCAGTGAAAGGAACCTATAGAGTATCTTGAAGTGACAAACGTGGAGGAAAAAAAACCCTCAAAACTTAAGTAGCAGCATATTTATCACTGGGGGAACTATTTCCAGAGCACCACCACAGTGAGAAGTTCCCAAAATGCATCATACCTTAAAATATGCAAATCATTCCACTTTTAATTTAAACCCTGTGGCCCTATTGTATTTAAGGAAAAAGCCATTTCTGTTCTAGCTGATACAGTCTCCTCTTAATATTACCTCAACACAGAGATGGAACACAACAACACAATGCAATAAAATTCTTTGAAAGAATGATTTTTATTAGTACAGTGTGGTAGTATAAGAGGATCCACTTCCCTTCTGTGCTCCATGTTATAGCGATGTTCAAAAGGCTGAGTTTTCAGCAGTCTCAAAGTGTGACCCACATAAGAAAGTTGACAGGGGCACACTAATAGATAAATTACACTTCTCCCTCTGTATTCACGGTTTCAGCATTTGCGGTTTCGATTATTCATGGTTTTTAGCTTGCTGCCTCCTCCCCCCCAAAATTACACCAGCTTGCATAGAGAAATCACTGATTCCAAGTGTTTACGAGAAAATCATCGATTCCCAGCACTTTCTTCATCGTGTTTTGTCTCTCCTTCAGGAACAGGCCAGGTCTCCCGCCATGTTGTTCGTGGTTTCACCATATTCACCTGGAATGCTCTCCCAGAGGAGGTTATTGCGGAATCCACCGTTCTAGGATTTAAAAACAAACTAGATGCACATCTCCTTACAAAAGGCATAGAGGGATATGGGTGACTAGAATTACGCCAGGTGTACACCTGGCTGGGCCTCCGCGTGTGCGGATCGCCGGACTTGATGGACCGAAGGTCTGATCCGGAGATGGCAGTTCTTATGTTCTTATGTTTTTAATAGAAAACAGCAAATTAGATATAAAAAAGGTATTTGCGGTTCTGTTAATCCCCTATCACAGCGAATACGGAGGGAGAAGTGTACATTTGGGGAAGTACATGTAGTGAAGAATCTTAAATGCACAGTCCATCTATCAGGAATACTATACATACTTCATTCCCTTCTTGCATAATATCAGAGGCTGCACATCTGCCACAGCAAAAATGTTCCATTTGCCCTTTTCAGTGTCCTGAAAACATTGCTCCACTTGTAACATCTTCCAATATTGTTTAATCTTCTTGCCTAATGCATTTGCAACTGTAGAAACCCTCATGATACAAAGTGTCATGGATTGATCCAAACCTTTAACTCTATATCCCAAAAATTGTTCATGAGGATTACATAAAGCTCTTTTTTTATTTGGACACAACTGAAAGAGGATATTCCCTATCTATAAATCTGGTTTTCAATTTCTCTGCCTGTATAGAAAAATCTGATTAAATTTATTTGGAAGATCAGGGAAAATTAAGGAACTTTATGATAAGATGTTGGCATAACTAAAGTGCAAGAATGGAAGAAGGTAAGATAACATCTCAAACTAAACAGTGAAAAAAACCCAAACTACTCATATTATGCTTTAGGCAACACACACATAATTCCATCTACCATTAATCTAACAAATGGCACTAGCTTCAACCTTCAGAAATCCTCAAAAGTTCTGGGAGTCACTCTAGACCAGTGGTTCTCAACCCTATCCTAGGGGACCCCCAGCCAGTTGGGTTTTCAGGATATCCCTAATGAAGATGCATGAGAGAGATTTGCATATCATGGAGGAGACAGGCATGCAAATATGTCTCATGCTTATTCATTAGGGATATCTTGAAAACCCAACTGGCTGGGGGTCCCCCAGGACAGGGTTGAGAACCACTGCTCTAGACAGTTTGCTGAGTTTGAAAACTATGTTAACAATTTAGTTTGGAAATTCTTTCTTACTCTACAGAAGTTAAGGAGGGTCAGATCCTACTTCTTGACACTACAGGATACTAGTACAGTTGACCTATACTACCTATACTGGACTGGTTGGCTTTTTCTTCTTTTTTTTTTTCTCCAGGCTACTATTCTTTAGGAAAAAAGCCTGAGTTCGAGCTATTAACCCATTCGGATCACAAAAAGTGACAAGATTCACTTAGCTCACGTTTCAGTCATTGGCGAAAAACCCTTAGTTACTTTTTTTCTTCATTTCTATTTTTTAATGTGTTATGTATATAAATTGTTTTATGTTATTTCTACAAACAATCACACTCTCGCAATCCGTGTTTATATCCTATTAGAAACTCATCATTAATTATCTTTAATAGTCTAACCCCACTGCTAAAGAGGTAGGTCAAAAATTGAGAACAGCAGTTCTGTCACTAATATCGTTTAAAGTTATACTCCATACAATTCAGTCTTCCCTTTTATATGGATAAAGTATGGAAAAAATTCAACTTATCTTTAGATGTTTTGTTAATAAAGTGCACCAAACACTTCTATCCTGATAGTGTCTTCAATGTTTGGCGTAGTCCCAAGGCTGCGTTTTGTTGGGTTTATTCTTCCCTGCTGCATCAGGGTATTTTTCTCAGCAGCCCGAATCCGTTACAGTCTTCAGTTACCCTCTTGCAACTCATCTTCAGCGAAGACTGTAACGGATTCAGGCTGCTGAGAAAAATACCCTGACGCAGTGGGGAAGAATAAACCCCATGAGTCATCATTTTAATATTAATAACCTCGTATCAGAGACTGCTAGAAAACTTGGAAAAGACCACTGTTTTAATTATCCGCCCTAAAATACTTTAACGCTAAACCGGCTGGAACTGGTTTAGCAAGCGCGTTAAAGGCAGATTTTAGTTTTGAGAATCTGCCCCTATATCTGCTTTCTTGTTGTTTAGGAGGAGGGTTGATGTTTTGTTGCCACATTTCTCTTCCATCCTCTATTGTTTTTCAGTTTGAGTAGAAAATACTAAAATTATTTAAATGTTTAAAAATAAGCAGTAATGACAATCCAAAATTGTTCCAGTTTAACCTGTTCAGGCTTATTTGAACTGTCTCTCGGATGACAGCGAAGGGAGAAGCTTTTAACTTTTTCAGCCCTTAATATAGCTTCTTCCAGTTTTGCCCACTGCTTTCCGATGTTCCCATCCAACTAACTACGTACTCCGTGAGGTATTCTCCCATCTAAATGAAGTTTTGGGTTTTTGTTTTGTTGTTTTTTTTTAAAGTCTTGAATCTTTACTTTTGAATGAACCCTCTCCACACCTGTCTTAATATTGAACCTGATAGATGGATATGTAAAAAGAAACCTTGGCAATTGTAACTTACTCCAAAGCTACTCACTCAGAGTGAGGGATCTTTCCTCCATCCTGACCCCCCGCTCATTAGCACTAACAGCATGGTTTCTTCCTCTAAACGTGTAAACTCATTGTCTTCCGCCAGTTTGTTCCTTTGTCAAAATCCTGTGGAAAATAGGTCCTCAGTGCTGTCTGTGTATTGGCATGCTATATAAATTATGAAGCCAACTATATTTCTAACTTGATTAACTCATATAAAACTACTGTAAAAATGAAATGAGCCAGGGAAATAGAATTATAATTAAATATATTCTCTTTATTAACATTGATTTTTCATAAATGTGATTTAAGATTTCAGTGTAATTAGATTTCTGCTTATGGAGAAGTGTTTTAGTGACATTACAGGGTGACACAGCTGCTCATATGCAGAGGTTGGTCAAGGCATTTTACAATTTTGAATAATATTAGTCAAGCTTATTAATTAAACATTCAGGTGAAAGTTTAAAATGGCACCATTTTGTCAAACCTTATTGACGTGTTCTGTATTTTTATTTAATTTTTTATAATTCTTTGAGTGGCTGGTCTAGAAAATCAGTATATGCACTTTTATAAATAAAATATTTTACTAAGTGGCAGATGAAATTACCAAGTACAGATGAAATTTAATGTGGACAAATGCAAAGTGATACACATTGGGAAGAATAACCCAAATGACAGTTAACGGATGCTAGGGTCCACCTTGGGGGTTAGTGTCCAAGAAAAGGATCTGGGTATCATTGTAGGCAATACAATGTAACCTTCCACCCAATGTGCAATGGCAGCCAAAAAAGCAAACAAGATGCTAAGAATTATTAAAAAAGGGATGGTTAACAAGACGAAGAATGTTATAATGCTTTTCTATCGCTCCATGGTGCGACCTCACCTGGAGTATTGCATTCAATTGTGTTCTCCTTGTCTCAAGAAAGATATAGCGGCACTAGAAAAGGTTCAAAGAAGAGCGACCAAGATGGTAAAGGGGATGGAACTCTTCTCGTATGAGGAAAGACTAAAACGGTTAGGGCTCTTCAGCTTGTAAAAGAGACGGCTGAGGGGAGATGGGATGGAAGTCTACAAAATCCTGAGTGGAGTAGAATGAGTACAAGTGGATCAATTTTCCACTCTGTCAAAATTTACAAAGACTCTGGGACAATCAATGAAGTTACAGGGAAATACTTTTAAAACCAATACATCAAATACATCAAATATTTTTTCAGAGAATAGTTAAGCTCTGGAACGCGTTGCCACAGGTTGTGGTAAGAGTGGATAGCTTAGCTGGCTTTAAGAAAGGTTTGGACAAGTTCCTGGAGGAAAAGTCCATAGTCTGTTATTGAGACATGGGGGAAGCCACTGCTTGCCCTGGATCGGTAGCATGGAATGTTGCTACTCCTTGGGTTTTGACCAGGTACTAGTGACCTGGATTGGTCACCGTGAGAACGGGCTGGCCCGGAACTTCCTCTCTGACGTTAGAATTGACGTCGGCCCCGCGGGGAAGGGAAGCAGGGAGCGCTCAGAACTCGGCGCTGGCCTGTTCCGCAATGGCGGCGGTGGCAGCCTATTCCCCAATGGCGGTGGCTTGGGGGACGGCAGTGAGAAGGGTAGGGAAGCAGGTTGGGCACCCTGCTCTAGGCAAGGCGCACTCAAGTGGCTAAAGAGCCGCATGCGGGTCCTGCCCCTTTTTTGTGGGGTGTAGCATTTATACAGACAAATTCATGCATGCTGGAAAATAGGCATCATTAGGTCTGCATGGAACGAACTTCATGTCACAATCAGGGTTTGAATCTATAAAATATGTGGGTGGCCATAAAGAATGAACAAACATATTTGTAATTCTTCTGGTAGAAATATCCGAAGACAAACTGTTTAGAAATAGGCAAGATCTCAAACTTAATAAGAATGATGCATTGTTGGACATGAAATATATTTTAAAAATACATACATTCTCTTCCAAAATTTACTATGCATGACGTTTGGTACTCACTTTCATAAAATCACTTCATTTGCCAGTTCATCCTAGTGATGACTTAGCTCTTTGCTTTAAGCTACACTAACTTTAATGTATGCCAAAGGCCTCTTGGGCTTGCTTTAATAATTCATCAAGAAACACTGGAACTTTTCCAAACTGAATGTTAGACATGGTCCAGGAAAATGTGAAAACTATTGTTTCTAAATGCATCAAATTACTAATTTTGAATCAATTTTATGTCTAAGGTACAGTATTCTTAATATTAGTAATGATGTTACATTACATTACATTGATGTCTTCTATCCCGCCAATACCTTTCAGTTTTAGGCGGTTTACAACAAGAAATGAGCCTGGGCATTCCCAGGGAGATTACAAGATTGATAGCTATAGTATACGTCGGGATCTGGGATCGGGATACGGTTTGGTTGGATCCTTGCCATATCCTATTCCCTAAACTATACAACACCATTCTTCTTGTAACTCCTCTGGAAATGTTCTTCTTCTTGTAACTCTTCTGGAAAATTCCAGATGTCTCCTTTGTAATCCGCCCAGAACTGCAAGGTTGAGGTGGAATAGAAATCAGTAATGTAATGTAATGTAATCATTTGACAAATTTTCAGTTCTTTCCTGAATGTTTTGTAGTTGAGCGTCGTGGTCTGCAGATTTGAGATTTGATGTATTTGTTATTATATACTGCAGAGTCTTAGAAGCTGTATTGGTTCTGCAGAAAATGTAATTCTTTGCAGGTTGTGATAATACTTATTGAACCAGCATAAAACTGCACAGAGATGTTGCCTAAAAATTGTGAAATTTTCTTATTCTATGTAATTTTCATCCAGATTATACCTCATCAATTCTCCTGTGGTAAGAGCAGAGAACTTGAGATTCAAGGAAGATGGTGTTCGTGATGTGCTGAAGGATGTTTTCCTGCCTTGGTACAATGCATACCGTTTTCTCATGCAGAACATTTTGAGGCTTCATAAGGTATTATACCCTAATATAAGGGGAAAAAAGTCACATACTGTACAATATATACTTGAGAATAAGTTGAGAATCTTGTTTTAAAAAATCTGTAAAACTGGGGTCATCTTAACTATGGGTAGCACCAATATAATCATAGGTTAAGTTACCCGTGAATTTGTACCTTCGGAGGTTCTGGCAATAGCTGCGGGCGCATTGGGTGAGGAAACCTCCTTAGTCACAGACGTTCATGTGTGTCCAGACATTCTCAGTTGAGGAATGCCTCATCAGAAGCATTGGAGTTTACCTAGGCTCAGGCTTAGATTCAGACCCCTTTCTTCTCCCTTGGAATATTTCTCTAGGTCTACGTTCGAGTGGTTATATTCAGACTTGTTAACATAGGTTTGCCACATCAGGCTCCTTCAGGTGTTGACACTCAAGAAGAACATATTCACCTCAGTTTTTTAGATGAAGATTTATTTGTACTACAGTTGAGGAATATGAATACTGCTCTGTTTAGGTACTCAAGAGATTTTTAGGTAAGGGTTACCCTAAATCATATGTTCAGGCAAAATTTTCTAACCAATGTGAATTGCTTAAGCATTTCCTAAGAAAACCTTTTGACATTATTTTCCCCCCTTCACTTTTTATATTTAGCTGGTGACATTTACCAAATTTTCTGCTTAGGTGTATTAAATATGTGCATGTTCTGATGTGATATAGACTAGATATTGAAATTTAACTTTAACTTTTGAATTAAGGCTGAGTAGAACAACTTGATTTAGGAAAAGGATAGAGGAAGACAATTAAGTGAAGAAGTTATTACAGTACTAGAAGAATCATCGTCCTTTTATGTGACATAAAGCTTATAGACTTGACACTTGAATAATCTTGATAAAATTATAGCTCTTACTGCTTTTTAAAATTATTTCCTTAATGTTCACATTTGTTCTTTAAGCCTGAATTACATTCTATTTCTAGATGACTTTTCCCTTGCTGCACTGGTTATATGCAAAAGCAGCAGTAAGCTTTCTTTCCAGAAAGCTAGAAAAGTGAGACAGTTTAGCACCTTGTGCAACATCAAATTAAATCTATAAATGAAAGAGGTAAAAGGAGTAAGAAAACCAAATTGGGGATAATTCAAGAATGATTGGCAGTGTAATATATAAAGATTTGCACTGAGACACCGTGGTTGCATTCTTTGAACAAATAGAATAACCAAAGTTAGGTTTAGGAAGAGGAGCACTGAAATCTCACTAAATACTTAAGTTGGCCAAACAGGTTGAAAAGGCGCTAGCGAAAGCTGCATAGGGAGAGGAATGGCCAGTAGGAAAAAGGAGGTGTTGATACCTCTGGTGAGACCTCATGTAGAATATTGGGTACAATTCTGAAGACCGCACCTTCACAAAGATATAAATAGGATGGAGTGGGTCCAGTGGAAGGTAACTAAAATCGTTGATGGTCTGTCATAAGGCGTATGAGAACAGCCTTAAAGATCTCAATATGCATACTTTGAAGGAAAGGCGGGAGAGGGGAGATAAGATAGAAACGTTTAAATATCTATGTGGCATAACTACACGTGAGGCAAGTCTCTTTCAATTGAAAAGAAACTCCGAATGAGGTTAAGAAGTGATAGGCTCAGGAGTAATCAAAGGAAATACTTTTTTACAGAAAGGGTGGTAGAATAGTCACCCAGTAGAGGTGGTGGATACAAAGAACAAGCACGTGGGATCTCTTAGGGAGAGGAGGAGATAGTGGATGCTGCAGATGGGCCATTTGGCCTTTATCTGCTAGTTGAAATGCTAGTTAGAGAGGACCATAGAATGTTTGATTATTACATTTCATGAGAGGAAAGGTGGTAAAACAACGGATTCTACCTGCTGCTATAGATATGGTGAACATTATGATAGGCAAATCTGCAGGGAAAGTACTTTCAAATGTACCTTTATCTAATAATACTATCACTTGGAGAATTCAACATATGTCAGAAGACCTCAATGACCAATTGATTGAAAAACTAAAAGAGAGGGAATTTGGCTTGCAGTTTGATGAGACCATGGATAATAATAAGGATGCACATTTGATTTGTTAAATACGTTTTGTAGATGGAAATGCCATTGTGGAAGAACTTTTTTTGTAAAAACACACAAAAAAGTGCAAAGGCTCGGGACATGTCTGAGATCCTAAATATATTTATGACTGAAAATAACTTAGAGTGGACAAAGTATATTGGGGTCTATACGAATGGTGGTCGTTCAATGTCAGGGCGTTAGGCTTAACAATTCTTGTTTATTTGGCAATTGTTAGACATTTTACATTTTTTTTCAACGTACATAAAATATATATTCAACTAGAATTAGCATGTGTCAAGTAATACAACTGAAAATGAGAAAACATTTTGAAGGACAAAATGGCTCTTTGTTTTTAAACATTTAATATTTTTTGTTAACTCTCATAGGAAGATGGAATTGAGTTATTTTACAATGAAAACACATCTAAGGAAAGCAAGAACATCATGGATAAGTGGATTCTTTCTTTCACGCAGTCACTAATTCAGTTCTTCAAGATTGAGATGGCAGGTATGCCTGTCTGGTTTCAATTTTAGCAAAAAGGCTAAAGCAGTTGGGGTTTTTTCTGTCATTCTGTTGGAATATCATTCTGCAGTTATGATTTCTTTGTTATAAACTCAAATGCACAAGAACTTCATTCAGCTAGGATTTCTTCTGTTGGATCAGTGGCGTATCCCGAATAGATAATAATGGTTGATAAAATGTAGTTTTATTCTTTTTGCTAAGTAATTAATGAGCTGAGGGATTTTTGTAATTAACTTTTCTATCTTTTCCATTCAGAGGTTGTAGAAGTTTCTCAAACCTGACCAGTATTTATTCTATATATAAATATTATTTTCTAGGAATAGATTTGCAGGTGTATAAAGCAGAATTGTGTTACAAATATTGTTACCAATATCATTAAGTTAAGAAAAAAATATTGGGGCTGCTTTCATTTTAAATATGAAATTCTTGCAGATTTGAAATGTTTGAAAATTAAAGTTTTTGTGTTGTCAGATTTACCCCTGCTTCTATGAAACTGCGAGGGAGCAGCGCTGAATGGCCTGCGCTGCTCCCGATGCTCATAGAATAGAAAGGTCTGTATATAACCTTGTTTTTTCTAAGGCATTTTTTCTTCTTTTGCTCATAGCTTACAGACTGTACACTGTAGTGCCAAGGCTAGTTAGATTTGTTGACATGCTAACAAACTGGTACGTCCGGATGAATCGCCGAAGGTTAAAGGTATGCTGGATTCTTACTTTTAAATATTTGCAGGAAGACGCCCACAGATTTATAGATATTGTTGTAGTATAAATGGACATAGTAGTCACTTGTGAGAAATTGTTTGACAAATCTTCTTAGCTTAGTACTATAATAGTGGTATCTTGGCTTTTAACGTTATGGCAGGCATAAAATTGATGTATTAAAAAGGGGGGCAAACTGCACATACACTTGCATCAGGACTAATATTTTCAAGGCATTTTTCCTTTTTTTTCTGCCTATGTGTGTATCGTATCTTTACGTAAGATTGTGCTGTATTAAATAGTAACATAGTAGATGACGGCAGATATAGACCCGAATGGTCCATCCAGTCTGCCCAACCTGATTCAATTTAAATGTTTTAATTTTTTCTTCTTAGCTATTTCTGGGCAAGAATCCAAAGCTCTACCCGGTACTGTGCTTGGGTTCCAACTGCCCAAATCTCTGTTAAAACCTACTCCAGCCCATCTACACCCTCCCAGCCATTGAAGCCCTCCCTAGCCCATCCTCCACCAAACGGTCATATACCGACACAGACCGTGCAAGTCCCAGTACTGGCCTTAATTCAATATTTAATCTTATTTTCTGATTCTAAATTTTCTGTGTTCATCCCACGCTTCTTTGAACTCAGTCACAGTTTTACTCTCCTCCACCTCTCTCGGGAGCGCATTCCAGGCATCCACTACCCTCTCCGTAAAGTAGAATTTCCTAACATTGCCCCTGAATCTACCACCCCTCAACCTCAAATTATGTCCTCTGGTTTTACCATTTTCCTTTCTCTGGAAAGGATTTTGTTCTACGTTAATACCCTTTAAGTATTTGAACGTCTGAATCATATCTCCCCTGTCTCTCCTTTCCTCTAGGGTATACATATTCAGGGCTTCCAGTCTCTCCTCATACGTCTTCTGGCGCAAGCCTCCTATCATTTTTGTCACCCTCCTCTGGACCGCCTCAAGTCTTCTTACGTCCTTCGCCAGATACGTTCTCCAAAATTGAACACAATACTCCAAGTGGGGCCTTACCAATGACCTGTACAGGGGCATCAACACCTTCTTCCTTCTACTGGCTACGCCTCTCTTTATACAGCCCAGCATCCTTCTGGCAGCAGCCACTGCCTTGTCACACTCTTTTTTCGCCTTTAGATCTTCGGACACTATCACCCCAGGGTCCCTCTCCCCGTCCGTGCATATCAGCTTCTCTCCTCCTAGCATATACAGTTCCTTCCGATTATTAATCCCCAAATGCATTACTTTGCATTTCTTTGCATTGAATTTTAATTGCCAGGCATTAGACCATTCCTCTAACTTTTGCAAATCCTTTTTCATATTTTCCACTCCCTCTTTGGTGTCTAATCTGTTACAAATCTTGGTATCATCTGCAAAAAGGCACACTTTTCCTTCTAACCCTTCAGCAATGTCGCTCACAAACATATTGAACAGGATCAGCCCCAGAACCAAACCCTGAGGGACTCTACTACTCACCTTTCCTTCCCCCGAGCGACTTCCATTAACCACCACCCTCTGGCGTCTGTCTGACAGCCAGTTTCTAATCCAGTTCACCACTTTGGGTCCTAACTTCAGCCCTTCAAGTTTGTTCAACAGCCTCCTATGAGGAACTGTATCAAAGGCTTTGCTGAAATCCAAGTAAATTACATCTAGCATATGTCCTCGATCCAGCTCTCTGGTCACCCAATCGAAAAATTCAATCAGATTCGTTTGGCATGATTTACCTTTTGTAAAGCCATGTTGCCTCGGATCCTGTAACCCATTAGATTCAAGGAAGTACACTATCCTTTCTTTCAGCAACACTTCCATTATTTTTCCAACAACTGAAGTGAGGCTCACCGGCTTGTAGTTTCCTGCTTCATCCCTGTGACCACTTTTATGAATAGGGACCACATCCGCTCTCCTCCAATCCCCAGGAATCACTCCCGTCTCCAGAGATTTGTTGAACAAGTCTTTAATAGGACTCGCCAGAACATCTCTGAGCTCCCTTAGTATCCTGGGATGGATCCCGTCTGGTCCCATTGCTTTGTCCACCTTCAGTTTTTCAAGTTGCTCATAAACACTCTCCTCCATGAACGGCACAGAAATCTACTCCAATATACTTCAAGTTTTCCACCAAACAAAACAAAAAAATGCCAATGTGCTTAAGGAAGACGAAAGGAAAAGCCTCAGTTTGTGGTGAGTGTGATTTATTATGACTTAGTGCACATCACAGGCATAAAAAGCTTTCGTCTATCAAACAGTTGCAGGGGAAAATATACTATTCAGTTCCATATGTTATTTGACAGAAGTCTGAGTTAACAAGGCCAACGATATAAACTAAAGAACCTCCAACAAAACAATGCATTGCTAGCTTACTTTGAAGTGATCTCTTCCTCTGCTTGCTCAGCGTACTAAACATGGCATCTTTTAATCCTCACTAGCAACCAATCAGGTTAAAAAAAACTTCTGATTGGTCTCTCTGACCGAGACTCTTGATCAATCATAATTTTTTTAACCTGATTGGTTGCTAGTGAGTGGCACATCCAGGTCACAATGACCTGGCAAGATCCCAAAAGAGTAAAACAGATTTTATGCTGCTTATCCTAGAAAGGGTGCACTTGTGGGAAACAGGTTACTGTGGCAAAGAGATTGCCACCCATGCCCAGTACTAAGAGGAGGTCCATGTCCTTGGTGTACGTTTGTGTCTGAAGAACCTTTGAAGCGTGGTGCCCAGAAACGCAGAAGGTGCCTTTTGAGGGCAAGGGTCCCTGAGAATTTTGAGTTTTTGCAGGGTGGGCTAGGTAACGGTTTGGCCTTATCCATCCTTAATGTGCAGACTTTGGGTTTAGCTTGTTATTAGGGTTCTGTTCAAATTAAATTGCCTGTTTCAGATATTGTACATCATCTGGGATTAAATTCATTAGGCCCTTGAGGCATTCTATGGTCCCTGCTTAGGATATAAACTTTGTCTTGTCTGCTTTTTGAGCTGCTCTTTATAGCAACTGTGAAACGTGGTGCTGAAGGCAATTTTCCTGTTAGCAATCTGGTCGGTGAATTTCCGAGTTGCAAACCTTGTCATGCAGAGAGCCATTCCTTGTAGTTCGTAGGGAAAAGATGGTAGTCCAGCCAGTTCATTCCTTTTTGCCTAAGATAATAAACCATCAAGCCCAGTAGCCCGTTCTCATGGTGGCCAAAACCCAAAGAGTAGCAACGTTCCATGCTACCAATCCAGGGCAAGCAGTGGCTTCCCCCCTGTCTTTCTCAATAACAGACTATGAACTTTTTCCTCCAGGAAATTGTCTAAACCCTTCTTAAAGCCAGCTATGCTATCTGCTAGTACCTTGGAAGGATGGATGAATTTCATATGTCAGATAAGCTCTCTTGTTTATTACTGTTTATTTAAAGCTTTTATACTGCTAACTAATGACTATGAAATCAATTCAGAGCAGTTTAAATGAGCAGCTTTGATGGACATATGAACATTAACTTCAGTAATGATGGTATAATATATGAACTATAGACAAGGAGTAACACTGCCCTGCTGGAGTTATGACTAAAGAGCTTAGTAATGGTGTTACATACAGAACTAGATTGTTTCTGAGATGTCCATTATACATATACAAATCATTTACCTTATTCTCTTTGGAGGCCAAAGGCAAGGGGAAAGCATCTTCAAAGGCATCCATAGGATGGTGGTTGAATGAGACTGTTGCCTCCGTGTATCTCCTCAGTTATCAGCAGGGATTAAAGACGCACTGAACTTGAGGGCCAGGGCAGCTTCATGGATAGAATATGGCCCCATACCAGCGAGACCCGGAAACCCGCAACAAGCACAATGCCAACTGCGGAAACCCTGAGAGAACCACTTTGGTTTGACTGTGATCTTTTGTGCAGGCCGTATCACTGTTAATAGAATATGAGCTATGGCCACTTCCAGTGCCCATTTATACTCCACTTCCATTCAGGACGTCTCAAAGTGGCTACTTGTTCCTCAGTCCACACATTTACTTCTCATAACTGCTTAGATCAACATTCTAGATTAGACGATCAGTTTGGTTAGGCAGTTCTCAAAAATGTATTTTCTCTTTAAAAGCCCTCCATCCTCAGGGATTTCACCCTTTTCCTAGAGGCATGGACCTGGCAGCTTGGAAGTCCATATGTGAGAATATACTGCCTGCTTTTCCTCAGAGAAAGCATAGTTACTCACCTGTAGCAAGTGTTCTCTGAGAACAGCAGGCAGTATATTCTCACCTCTCGTAGCTGGCTTCTTAGTTTTTGGATGGAACTGAAGGTCCCATGAGCCGTCGTCGGTGCTAGTATGGACAGTACTAAAGTTTTAAAGTGACGGTACACTTTGGTACGTCTGTGTCAGGCTTTGTGGACAACATCGCCCCATATGTGAAAATATCTGCCTGCTGTCCTCGGAGAACATCTGCTACAGGTGAGTAACTATGCTAAATCATGTTCCTTCATACCAATACTTGGGGCCTATTGTGCTTTTTTTCCTGCTGCGTTTCATCACTGTGCTTTTGAATCCCTTTCTTGTTGTAACTTGCCGTCCCTTTCTTGTTGTAACTTGCCGTTTGTCCTGGAACAGGTATACATGTCTGCACCTATAATTCTTAAATACACACATAGATTAGATTATTGTATAATCTGTGTATACTTGTGAACTACACCCCTGCTGGCAAAGCCACCATATCACGATATTTACTTTTACCCTGATCTTTATTTTAAACAGACCACTTACTTGTGTATGTGGGCCCATGTACTTAAAAATGACAATTCAGTTACTTCCTATAAGTCCTTATCAGCGTTTCAAGTGTTCAAATTATTTGGCAAGTGCTAGGTACTAGAATCCTCAAACACTGCATTATGATACTTGTTACATGTCAGACTTGTGGCATGATAAATTACTTTCTCTTCTATATCTTGTCTTCCTTTTTTGAATATTTTGAACAGGGTGAAAATGGCAACGAAGACTGCATTATGGCTCTGGAAACCTTGTTTAGTATTCTGTTCTCTATGTGCAGGCTAATGGTAAGAGGGGATTTCAAGGAACTGCATTATGATAATTAAGGAGCCTTGGGACTTGCGCAGTAGTATAGAAGAGGCTGAAGTCTGTGTGTGCTTTCTGAAGGTTGAGAGTGTCATAAAAGTGATTAAATATTGATTTTCAGAGTGTGTGAAAGCTGTACAATTTGAAGATGTCTTTGTTGAGAGAAAGGAAACTTGTAATTTTCACATGAGGATCTTATGACAGTGCTTGCTGTTGAATGCATGCTTTTTTGCTTGGGTTGTTTTTTGTTTTTTTTTTAGAAAAGCTTTTACAACCTGTACATGGGAGTTCGCTTATTGCCAGTGGTCAGGGCAGGGATAGGGCAGGGATAAAGCATAGGCAAACTAGGCATGTGCCAAAGGCCCAAATGTTTAGGAAGGGCCTTCTTAGATGTACTACGAAGACACATTGCTGTTCTGGTAAGTCAGCTGTTGTAGAAGAATAGACACAGGAGATGCTTAAATAGAAAGAGAGAAAATGGAAACGCAACATGGCTGTTGTACCTTGGGCAAGAATAGCGGGAGCTGAGGCTGATGCTAGGCAGACTTGAATGGTTTGTCCCGCAAATAGTGAAAGATCAAGAGTGGCCAAATCCAGTGTGGGGGAACAGAGGCTGCTGCCGGACAGACTTGTACTGTCTGTGTCCACATGTGGCGAGAGATGAATGTTTGACAACTCCAGTGTGTTGATCATTTTACTGTTGCATACTGCGAGGTGGGGAACTGTGCAGCTTAGGAGGGAGGGGGTAAGATGAGGCTGGGAAGGCTTCTTGTGGGGACCTATTGATGTATGGGTAATGGGAGGTTATATGAGCCAAAACCTCTGTGATGGTGATTGTTTACAGTACTGTACGAGTTTGGGGAACTTGGGAGGTATTTTGTTGGGTTTTTATTTATTTATTATAATTGTTTTGATACTTTAATGATCCCATTGGATGATACATTGGATGTGTAGAGGTTGTATGCTTTTATGTTTGCAATTCTGGTATTTTTTTTCTATTTGGGAGGTGGTCTGTGAGCACTGTTCATTATTCTGATTTTAGAAATTAATGTTACTTGCTTCTCCCTGGTATGGCTCTCCTGTATTTCTGTTTCAGCTTATGGATTCCTTGAGAGACTTTTTTCAGTTGTGGGATCCTGAGGTGACCAATAGAAGCGATACCTTTAAAGGGAAGGAAAAGACAGTTTAAATTTTTGCATAGTCCTGACCAGACCCAGTCTTTGAGAGTTCCAGGAAAGAGATACAAGTAGAGAGCATATGCCAAAGAGAATCTTAAAAGTTAAACACGCACATTTATTTATTTGCTCACTTATTCAGCCCGTCCTCCCAAAGGAGCCCAGAACAGGTTACAAAGTACATCCACAATATAATCAAGACGGGCAAAGATTGCATCATTTACAATATAGACATGACAAAAAACATATCCACCAAGCAGCTCTGGTGAGAGTAGGTGGTGTAGGTGCGTTGACTCTAAATGGCATTTCTGGGTGCATGTCCTTAAAAGTGTATCCTGGAAAATATTGGAAGCCAATGAAGTTTAGCCAGTAGGGACAGAGAAAGTACCTGTATATAATTGACATTGGAAGTACACTCCTCCCTCCGTATTCGCGGAGGTTAGGGGCAGAGCCGGCCCGCAAATGTGGAAAATTTGCAAATAACTTTTGGGCTGACTCTGACCCACCCCCACCTTCCTCCTGCATCCCGGACCTTACCTGGTGGTCTAGCGGTGATTTGGAGCAGGAGCGATATTCCTACACTCCTGCCCCGTACAGAGCCGTCGGTTCTGGCTGCCGTGAGTCACAGGAATTTACAACAGCCATTTTCAATGATGGGCTCCGCACAGGGTAGGAGTTTAGGAAGATCGCTCCTGCCCCGTGTCATCGCTAGACCACCAGGTAAGGTCGATTCACTATGGGGTCCCAGCACCAAAAAATACAAATAGTCGAAACTGCGAATAAGGAGGGAGGAGTGTATATCACATAGCCCAGTTGTATAGCTGAAAAGCTACTTTCTTCAGAGAGGACTTGTTACATATAAAAAATCCCAGTTTATTCAAACCAACTGTCACAGAAAAGCTGAGAATTTAAATATCCTTTGGGGAAAAATAAGTTTAGATAAAGAGGGAACTTTGTCCAGTTCTACAAAATTGTGATACACTACATGCATCAAGGACATAGTACCAGCTCATGGGTCTGGCCTGAGCCACTTATGTTATATCTCTCTTATCTCTAGCTTTCCTCTCACAATGGAGTCCCTTTCCTAATTTATCTGTGTTGTATTGTAAAACTCTTAGATCTGTAATATGCTTAAGTGGCAAAACAAATGTGAATAAAACATAAACATACAGAGCAGTCGTACTACAGCAGGGATGGCTTTGCTTCTACTTATTTCTATGGTGCTACTACGTTGGGTTGTTCCATCATTCTTAGCAGGACTTTGGTTTACTTTATTATAAAATATTTGTACTTCTAACATTATAAAAACCAGGGAGAGTAAATCCATACAAAAAGGGTTCTATTGCAATGCAAAGTTCATTAGGGATCTAATTTTTCAAAGTGCTACGTTAGTAAATCATGAATTTAGAGAGTGATATTCTCTTGAGCCTTTTAAACTATAATATGTTTTTTAACCAAATATTTTTGACATCAACAGGCACCCTTCACACCGTTTATTACAGAAATGATGTACCAGAACTTGAGGACTTTGATTGACCCCTCTTCTGTTCAAGAAAAGGATTCCCTTAGTATTCACTACTTAATGCTTCCCCAAGTGAGGTAAGAAGTGCGGTTTATGAGAAAAATGGCTGCTTTATGAAGGCTATCAATTTTACTATCAACTCTTGGCCAGAGAATAGCATGGCAGAGGGGCAATTCTGCATAGAAAGTGCCTCGCTGCGCTCATTCCTGATTCAAACTCGCAGGGTTGTTGGCTATCTTTGTAATCGTAGTTCTAACGATGGATTAATATTTGGAATTTAGAAGCATTGTAAGGCATGTCCCTTTCAACAAGTTTTTCCCAAGGATTCACCGAGATACAGCCTTAGAACTAACTTGGCAGTGTCGGATGTATATTGAACGTTTTAGGTGCAGTGGAATATGGCTTGTAACTCAGCTTCTCATTGGAAAGCTGTTTCAGAAACCTGTACTTTTGGTCGTTAACCGATTTTTAGCAGATGATCTGATGTTCAGTAGCAGTGAGTTCCAAATGATTGAAACTGAGTAGGAGGAATTTGTTTTTTTCCCTTCTTTCCTTCTCTGGAGCTGCCGCGCGTACACACAAATCCTTCCCTTTCCCTTTTAAGCTTCTCTGGCATCAGCAGCACGCTGCCCGTGTTGGCGTCGGCTCCTTTTAATGTCACTTCTAGGCGCAGGTCCTGGAACTGACGTCAGAGAAAGCGCCAAAAAGGTACGGGGGAAGGCAAGGGGTGCACGCAGCAAGGAGAGGAGCTTGTGAGCGTGGGTGGAGAGTAGAGGGGTGCCCTTAGGAAGACCACGCGCGGGATGGACTGCACCCCCTCCTTACTAGCCACTGTTTGTAGAGATCCTTTAAATTATTGTGGTGTAAGCCAGGTTTTTACAAAAACAAAAGTACAATCCAAATATGTCTGCAGTGAAGCACAATCAAAGCAAAGGAAGAACTGCAGACAAGGGTACAAGATGTAGGCTAGGTTTCTTAATTAAAATATATATTGTGGTGACATTAGGCTGCATCTTGTACCCTTGTCTGCAGTTCTTCCTTTGTTTCTAAGCCTTTCGTTTCTAAATGTTCACAAGAAATGCATTAAACAAGCTATTTATTCTTGTTGTGTAAAAGCCTAAATAGCTCCTTAATTAGCATCTGTACCAGCAGCTCTTTTGTTAGCTGTGTCACTCATAGTGGTGTGCCCATATGTTTAAGAGATCTGTGATGGAAAGGTAATTGTTTATGATTAACCATAGACTTAATTATCTGTTGATTATAGGAATGTTTAATTGAATAAATTTATTTAAATGTTCTAGAGATATCAGTGCTTCCATTCATCTCATAGGAAGCATGACTGTCTGTTTACCCTCTCTCTGTGCTTAACAAAAGAAAAAATCCAACAGAAATGTATTCAGTGGCCGAGGCAGAACAATTAATGATATCTGATTTTATTAGGGAGGAGGGTTTTAGTCTGGCAGTTTCTTCTTTCACTTTTGGACTTCCAGCCTCTGTTAGTTCATAGCAAATTCTTAGAGCTCAGTGGAGAATGCATTGAGCTTTCTTTGGCATGTGCAAAGCCTTTTACCCATGGGAAAGGGTTTTTTGTAAAATTGCATGGCCATATATGCACATAAAAATGGGCACAGCAAGATTTGCATAGACTGCAGGCTCAAGGAGATGAGAGATATGAGAGTGTATTTTATAAAATCTGCAATTACATATATAGGGGGCAATTCTATAAGTAGAGGCCTCCGTTTAGACATCTTGAGGAGTGTAGAGCGAGCCTGTTCTGTAACAGCAGCTTGACACCCAGATTCCATTATAGAATGGTAGCATAACCCATAACCCAATATCAGCATGCCTAAAATCTAGTTACCCACTGCAAGACAACAGCCATAGACATATACACCCCCCCCCCCCTGAGAAATCTATTCCTCAGATAATCTGCTTTTATTTGTACCCTTCTTTTGCACTGCCAATTCCAGACTTCGTTCCTTTCATCTAGTTCAGGGTGTCCACACTTTTTGGGCTTGCGAGCTACTTTTAAAATGACCAAGTCAAAATGATCTACCAACAATAAAAAATTTTTTAAAACACAAAGCACACTGTACGCATAGTACATGTTAAATTATCATTCCTATTCTGGGTTTTTTTCAAAGAGGTCAAAGCACTATGCACTGTCACCTCAGTGATTTCATGAGTCTCTGGTTGCACTTTCTGCCCTTCTTTCAGCCTCCTGTATGCTTCCTCTCCTCCAGACCTCATTCCATTTTTTTCTTCCTCTCTCCCTGCCCTTTCTTATTTTCTCTCTTCATGCCCCCTTTCATTTTTTTCTGTTTCCCTTCTGTCTCCCTGCCTGCCTCCTTTCTTTCTTTCTTTCTCCCTGCCCCCCCCCCCAAGCCACTGGCGCCACCATCGGGGAACAGGCCCCAAAGCCGCCACCGTCCCAAGCTCTCCCTGCTTCCCTGCATCGGGCCGACCAGCATTCCTCTCCCCGACGTCAATTCTGCCATCAGAGAAGAAGTTCCGGCCCAGCCAGGCAGCGATTGGCTGGCCTGAACTTCCTCTTTGATGGCAGAATTGACGGGGAGAGGAAGGCTGATCAGCCCGGTAGATCGCCAAGGCAATGTACCGGTCGATCACGATCGACCTATTGGGCACCCCTGATCTAGTTGCCCTGTATGCCTGGAATAAACTACCTGATTTTGCCCTCTAACTGTATCCCTCACCCTGGCATCCTGTTTCTATCTTGTCTGTTTTTAGATTTTAAGCTCTGTTAAGCAGGGATTGTCTCTTTTGTGACTCTGTACAGCACTGCGCACGTCTGTTAGCACTCGAGAAATAATTAATAGTACTAGTAGTACCCAGAAGTAGCCTAGTAATCAATGCAGTGGACTGAACAAGAGGATCCAGCTCGAAATCCCACTTGACTTAGTACATTTGTGGTAGAAATTGTGAGCCCTCCAAAATCACCAGGTTACCTACTGTACTTGAATATAGGAGATACCTGCAGGGCGAAAGTGACTGTAATGTTGCACAGTTCGGTCTAGTAGGATTATGGTGGGAATTGTACCTAAGTTCCATTCAAGTCCACTGCACTGACCATTAAACTGCCCCTCTGACCTGCAGGGACATCTGTGTGACCATTTCTCTCAAAATGTCAGACAGATGTTCTTGTTGCCTAACTTTACCGTGTTTATAAGTTGAACGTGTCAGTTTGGAAAACGGCTGCTCTGCAAAAACATCCATTTTTGAAGGAAAACGGACATTTTTATTGTTCAAAAATGGCTCTAAGATTGACTTTTTTTGAGGATGTAATGAGATAGATGTCTCAATTCAGTCTTGGATGTTTTTTTTGAAATACACCATTTTATATATAAGTTTTGGTATGACAGGAGCATAGCCACCATAGAGCAAGTCAGGAACGTCAACAAATATAATGTCATCACCTGCAACATATTGGTTGATGTTTGTCTGCTTGTTTTTCTGTGTAATACAGGGAGAATCTGATTGACAAACAAATTGAAAGTGCAGTTTCACGGATGCAGTCTGTCATTGAACTTGGCCGTGTGATCCGTGACAGGAAAACTATTCCAATAAAGGTAGAACCTGAGATTTTATTATCTAACCTTGTAACTTGTTAGATCTTTTAATTACAATTGCAAAATTTTACAAACATTACAGTTTGCTTTGCAAGAATAAAGGGTATTATATAGAGATGGAGGGAGGAAGGTTCAAAGGAATTGAAAGAAATTGTGGAGAGTGTGGCTTGATTGTCCTTTACTTGGCTCACTTTTGCTACATTTTGATTTCTAGAGTAGTGCAGTGGTTAAAGCTACAGCCTCAGCACCCTGAGGTTGTGGGTTCAAACCCACACTGCTCCTTGTGACCCTGGGCAGGTCACTTAAGCCCGCCATTACCCCAGGTACATTAGATAGATTGTGGGACAGACGGGGAAAAATGCTCTAGTATCTGAATAAACTCATGTAAAGCATTCTGAGCTTTCCTGGGAGAACAGTATAGAAAATTAAATAAGTTTCTCTAGTGAGCAGAGGGTTGATGCCTTGTATAAATCAATACTGGGACAGAATTCAGCCATTCTTGAGTTAGATATAAAGGAATGAGGTAGGAAAAAGGTTGGTAGGTTGTTCTGTTGTAAGCAACCCATCCTTCCCTTCCTGATAAAGAGGCAGGGGTAAGGTGATAAGAAGGCCAAGGGACAATTAAAAGAAACATGACCTACTTGATACCACAAATCAGAATAGCTCAAGATGGCTTACTGTTCGGCCACACTGGAAAAAAATGCACTGATGGAAAGAATGGGGCAGCAAGAGCGTCGCAAGAACCAAATGCACCCTGTGCGACATGCCCCTATGTGAGGTGGTGTGCTCCTGCCCTGTCCACTTTGGTGACATCTGCGCAAGGGAAACCAATGGACAGCTTCCCTTGCGCCCTATACAGACATACCAGCTGCACGTAGCTTGTTTTGGCCCTATGGAGCAGTTCCATTGCAGTATTGTGGACAGCCATGAGGACTACGTTTACATGAATGAAATATGAAAAATATACAAAGGTAAGGTAAAGGGTCATAGATTTGATATACGCCTTTCTGTGGGTACAAGGCGGTTTACTTATACTATATGTAGATGATACTTTATTCTGTCCCTAGTGGGCTCAGAATCTAAATTCTGTACCTAACACACTGTGATGGTAATTATATAACAGAGAGCTACTGTATATACTCAAATAGAAACCAAGATTTTTGGGTCCAAAATGGGGGTCTCGGTTTATATTTGAGTCATCTAGCTGTACACCACCTCTTCATCCCCACTAACAGAAATGGCTGCCGTGGACTTGGACTTATCCTTACCGTGGACAGACGTGGTGTGGCACAGCCTGAACTGGTGACTGGAGTCACATTCCCTATCTCGTGGAATGCCATTACGTATAGCCACCTGGATAATACAACAGATGCCAGTCTATATGGCTGGAGATCCCATTGATAAGGCTAGCCACTGCCATACCAGAGAAGCTGGTCAATAAATCACTTGGCGCTGAGTGATACAGTGGGCCTTACGAGCACTATGGGAGGACAGTCCTCCTTTTTTTTCAGACAATGTGACAACGGTAGCCTATGTTAACTGTCAGGGGGACACCAGGAGTGCACCACTCCGGTTGAAAGCACAGATGTTATTCCGGTGGGCTGAAAACCACCTGTTGGCTTTCTCAGCGGCACAAGTAGCAGAAGTGGACAGTGTGCAAGTGGACCTCTTGAGGAGTCAGATGCTGGAACCCGGGGAAAGGTTGCTGTCTCAAGGAAGGGTTCATCAGCATTGTGAGATTCTGGGGGTGACCTCAGTTCGACCTCATGGCATCAGCTGCCAACAGGAAGGCAGTTCAATACTTCAGTCAAAGACACGAACCAGGAAGCAGCAGCTTGGACGCTCTGCTTCAGCCCTAGCCTCAGACAGTGCTCCTGTATGTGTTGCCCCATGGCATTGATAGGCAGAGTACTTTGAAGAGTCAGGTCTCACGACGGCCGAGTAATTCTGGTTGCACTGGACTGGCCGAGACAGCCATAGTATACAGATCCTGATGTGCCTATAGAGGGGCAAGGGTCTCCAGCTTCCGTGTCATCTGGGTCTTGAGCATATGGCCTTAGCACACAAAGGCTATTCAGAGGTGGTTATAGCTACTCTGCTGAGATCTAAGAAATAGTCCACCTTGGCAGCCTACGCAAAGGTCTGGAAGTGTTTCCAGAGCTGCTGTGGGCAGAGAGAGACAAATCCAGTGAAAGCACCAGTTGCAGTGGTGTTGGCTTTTCTTCAGGAGGGGCTCAAAAAAGGGCTTGCCATCACTTATTTTTTAAAGTTCAGATAGTGGGCCTTTGGCCTGCGCTAAAAACAATCATCGCATTTTTGTAAAAGGGGGATTAATTCTTCAAATGTGATTTAAATTTCTTATCAACTTTTGCAGGTCTTCTGATCCTTGTTTTTGCTTCCTGACATTTTGGAGAACCGAGCTCATAGTTTTCTCCTAGTGGGCATCAAAATGGCAGATGACATTTAATGTGAGTAAGTGCAAAGTGATGCATGTAGGAAAGAGGAAGCCGGACTATAGTTATGTGATGCAGAGTTCCACATTAGAAGTCACTGCTCAGGAAAAGGATCTAGGTATCATCGTTGAAGATATGTTGAAACCCTCAGCTCGGTGTGCAGCAGTGGCTAAGAAAGTAAATAGAATGTGAAGAACTATCAGGAAAGGAATGGAAAACAAAGATGGCAATGTTATAATGCCCTTGTTTCGCTCTATGGTACAGCCGCACCTCAAATATTGTGTGCTATTATGGTCACCACATCTCAAAAAAGACATAGCGGAATTAGAGACTATGAAAATGGTAAAAGGGATGGGACAACCTCCCAATGAGGAAAGGCTAAAGCAGTTGGGGCTCTTCAACTTGAAGAAGACAGCTCAGGGGACATATGAAAGAGGTCTATAAAATACTGAGTGGAGTGGAACAAGTAGATATGAATTACTTGTATACGTATGCCAAAGCTACTAGGACTAGGGGATGCGATGAAGCTACTTAGTAGATTTAAAACAAACCAGAGAAAATATTTCTTCACTCAACATGTAATTAAACTCTGGAATTTGTTCAGTGAAAGCAGTAAGTCTAGAAGGGTTTAAAAAAAGTTTGGATAATTTCTTAAGTCCACAAGCCATTATTAAGATGGACTTGGGCAAACCCACTGCTTATTCCTAGGATAAGCAGCATAAAATCTGTTTTACTCCTTGGAATCTTGCCAGGTACTTGTGATCTGGGATGGCCACTGTTGGAAAAGGGATTCTGGGCTTGATGGACTCTCGGTGTGTCCCAGTAGGGCAACTCTTACCTTCTTATACTCTTATTTTTCTGTTTTTAAAGAGTATTTTATTGTTGTCTATTTTGTTTATCGCTCTATTCCTCTTAGTATTTCTTTTTTTTTTTATTTCACCCTTTAATTTTTATTGTAAACTACGGTTTGCTCAGCAGATTCTGTCTTGTCTTACGGGTGCTGTAAGATATTTAGGTTCATTTTTGCCCTCTTTTATGTTAGTCTCACTTGTGAGGTCCATAAGGTCAGCTAAAGCAGCGGTACATCCTACACCTGTCTTCCAGTTCATTTGCATTTTTTTTTGTTCACTCCTGACATCCTGAGAAATCAGATGACAATGTAACAGCACATTTGATATTCGGTTTGCCTGGGGTCTATAGCATGGAATGTTGCTACTTTTGGGGTTTTGGCCAGGTACTAGTGACCTGGATTGGCCATCGAGAGGACAGGCTACTGGACCAGATGGACCATTGGTCTGATTCAGTAAGGCTGTGATAGGCCAGAGCACGCTACAGGGATTCAAGGAGGGTCTAGATAGGTTCCTGAAAGAAAAGGGGATTGAGGGGTACAGATAGAAGTGGAGGTAGGTTACAGGAATAGTCAGAAACCACTTCACAGGTCGTGGACCTGATGGGCCGCCGCGGGAGCGGACCGCTGGGCACGATGGACCTCTGGTCTGCCCCAGTGGAAGCAACTTCTTATGTTCTTATATGCTGGCTACCTTTATTAACAATAAGGCACCATCCCCTCTCATTCTCTACCCTATTCTAAGTTAGCTATTGCAGAGGTTTTAGGACAGAAGTGTTTTTATGGTAATAGTGAAGCACACATTCCCACAAGTAATGCTAAATTAGTCCTTATCATAACTTTGTATTATCATAAAATGAAAACAAAAAATATTGTAAACTTTCTCACACTCTACAAAAATAAGATGCAATACATTTGCTATTTAATGTTATACCCCAGTAAGATACTTGAGGTGGGGGGAAGGATGGGTGTGTAAGATTTTACTGGGAAAATCTCTAGGGAAGATGATTTCAAAAAGTGTCTTGATCTGTGATCAGAAGTTAGACTCAAAATTTTTTTTTCTGTCAGAGTTAAATTTTTTTCTGTAGCTTACAAAATGAACTTGTGTTATAATAGTCAGGTTCATAGACCAATTCTTAAATCTAATGTCTAAATGAAGAGAATGTTTCTTCTTGTTATAACTTTTACAGTATCCTCTGAAGCAAGTGGTGGTTATTCATCAGGACCCCGAAGCTTTGAAGGACATCAGATCTCTGGAAAAGTACATTCTTGAGGTAAAAGCATGGACATTGACTTGGACAGCGTTGTGCTTCTCCACCTATTCTGTTTATGCTACCACCTGCATGTGAGGCTAAATCCATCCCTCTAGTTTCTACATTTAGGTTTGTGACTTAAGTTACTTATAAATGAGTGGCTTGTGCCATCTCTTGAAGCTTGTTTGCTACAAATAAGAGGAGGACAGCTTTTTAAGCTACTAAAAATACTTGAAAGTAAAAGGAACCATCGGACAAAATAGTCACCCACACATAGCCTCTGTTGAATGTACCGTATAAGCACTTCAGGGGTGGCTATTGATTTTCTTTCTTTGGGTCGCTAAAACTCTGGTTCACCATAAATCCTCATAAATCATAAGTGCTCAGTATCTGTGTGCTGTGACCAATTAAAACAGACCACTTGTCTGGATGAAAATGCTCCAGCGTCCACAAAATCATGATCCTCAGATTCAAAATTCAGTAGGCCGTTGTCTCAAATATCTCCAGTCAAAAAAAGTTACTCCCCTAGAATAAAGTACTTGATACTATGGGTTTCATATATGAAATGTTTTCAGGGATTCTAATGGAGTCTAGAGAATGACATGGTGACTATTACCTGCGGCTAGCAGCAAGTAGGTGTGGGCAACCCACCGGAATGGGGGAAAAAGTTGACTGGTTGCCCCATTGAGCAGTGAATGGCCTTGTTCCTGCAGGAAAGAATCTGCCACGAGTTGCCTCCCTTCCCACCCTCCGGGTCTACTCCCCTTGTGAGTCCAACAGCCTCCCTATCTCCCTATCACGGGTCCAGCAGCTCCCCACCCTCGTACCCTCTCCCTCTTGAGACTTGATCGCCAATGGCAAAAAAAACCCCCAAACCCCTGCGACTCTCCTGGGTTGACCCTTTCGCGCCTCCTGGGGTTGGCCTACCAGCCTAGAAGCTTCCTGCACGCAGGGCTGCTCTGGAAACTTCTTGCCGCTGAGTCCCTCTATCCGATGTAAATATCACAGTAAAACTTGAATTTATAAGCCAGAGAAATGAATCATTTTCAGTACTTTGCTGTCTCATTAAAGATTTGAGATTTTGAACTCTGTAAATCAAATCAGGCAATAGCTCCTTCTTGAAGGAATATGGAACCATCAAAACCCTTAAGCCCTTCCATAGTATATAAATTAAGCTATAATCCAGGATTTTGTCATCAGTTCCTAAATCTGATTTAATCTGATATTAATCTTATCTGATTTTTTTTTTTTGATTTTTTTTTTGGGACTGATAACTGAAATGAGTTTTGTTACAGATTTTTTGATCTGTGAAGCAGCCCAGGCGTTCTGATGGGCTCATAGAGGGATTTATTGCCTGACTTTGACAGTCAGACCCATATTCTATAAATGGCGCCTTAATTAAGGTGCCAGTGGACGCCCTACCAGTGCCTAACTTAAGTTTAAAATGCTATTAAAAACATTGAAGGCACTGGAGCCTTAACAGTGCCTGCATCATGCCTATGGAGGTGCTTTATGGTACCTAATGCCACTGTAGGCGTGGCTTATGCCGAAATGGCATTAGGCGGCACAAGTGCTTCCGTAGATGTGATTCATATGAAGGGTAATTGCCAGAAACGTAGGCCTTGAAAACCCGGGACCTACCTTTTACAAAGCTGTGATTCTATAAATGGTGCCGTCAAGCGATTGGCAGGGGTTGTTATGGCAGCCATTGATAATGGCACGATTTATAGAATCCAGGCCTCAATGTCTTATCAGAAAATGGAAGGGGTTTTCTTCATTTTGTTGTAGAACTTTAATAAGTAGCATTACTAATTTTGTCAACTAGATGTTTGCTTATTTTTATTTGGTGTTTAGATATAGTTTGAAGAAGAAGAACTTTATTTTTCCTGTTAAATCATGTGCCGCCTTTGGCATAGGTTTAAAATCAGACCTTGCCATGTTCTCGGGGAGTGCTTCAAGTTCAAGTTCCTTTATTTTTTATATACCATCTATCAAAACAAGTGTCTAAACGGTATACAATATAATGAGATTGAAGAAAGCAATAAAAAAGGTAAATAAAAGCTATATCTTATCAAATACTAAAAATACTGATTCATATTGATGTACATGAACAAAAGGGAAGTTGGGGAGGGGAAGTTTAAAAAAAAAAAATACATCGAAGCAAAATGGAGAATGGTGAGACAGGGTGGGGATCGCTTCAAAAGAAGGGTTTGGTGTTTCAAGGCTTCACACAAGAGTTAAGGGGTTGAGAAGCAAAAGCTGGTACTAAAGAGTATAGGCGTCTTTAAAGAGAAAAGTTTTAAGTTTAGGTTTACATTTTTCAAGAGTTCTCTAATCAAAGATCTAATGGAAGGGCATTCCACAAAGACTGAAAGAATGGATTTGCGGGTGGTATCGTAAAACAGTTCGCATATTGATGGAGGCAATTAGAGAACGATAGGTCACTGCAATAGTATGGCTTATATTGCTTTAACATTTTAAGTTACAGAGGTCCATTTGGAAGTGTTGAAGTCCACTCTCTCTTATCTAAGAGAGATAGGAAACATTAAGCTATAAACATAGCTTACTTCTCACAGTAAAGAAATACGAGTACTACCCTTTTCTGTTTCAAAATGATTTCCTGTGGAAAGCAATTTTAAGCTTGTGTAGTAAAGGTCATCTTTTTACTCTAGAGACCGGCTTTTATTGCCATGCTGTGACAAAAACAGTTGATGAGTTAAAGGTCACCAGACCTGTCTAGTCTGCCCCTTTGCCATACTTACAATGGTACCATAGATAACTGCTTGACCTTTAGCTTCACCCTGGTTTTGCTACCGCTTAAGTGAATATTCCAAGTCATTTGGAAGAACTATAAAAAAAGATCTGGAATTGAGTGGTGGTATTCGAAAATGGAATAGTTTAATTTATTATGGTTATAAAATGTACATACATGATAGAACAAACGTATGTAGTCTTGGGTCTTTTTAAAGAGCTTGTGGCCAACTTGATGTTTCATCTTTTTCCTTTTTCTCTTTTTTTTTTAAATTGTGTAGCTTGGATTTTCTTTACAAGAGTGTTTTGCTTTTTTTTTTTTTGTTTGTTTGTTTCATATGGATAACAAAATTGTTTGTTTCACTTGGATAACAAAATTGAATCTTGCCATTTCAGACAGATTCTGTACAACATGAGTGAATTGTTTGAATACAAGGAGTCCACACTTTATTGTGCTCTGAAAAAGAGCTCTAAATGGGGCCCTTATACTAAGCTGCACTATAAAGTGGCCTGTACCATAGGCATCGGAACGGGGGAGGCCACAGGATGACGATCAGAAGAATCCGTTATGACTCTACTCCCCTACCTACCTCCTCCTGGCCGCTGTAATATTACATCTTTGGGCAGCGTCAGTGAGCAGGTCTGCCCTGGAACCCTTCATTCTGCAGTGTCCCACCTTTGGAGTAACAGGAAGTCGCTGCAGAATGAAGACTTATGGGGCAGGCCTGCTAGTTGACACTCCACGGCGGCTCAAATACTTTAAAATCATAAGTATTTGAGCCTTGTGCCGTTAAGGCAGAGCTTACAGCAATGAGACGGGGACAACAAGAAACTCACGGGGATGGGATGGGGACCATGTCCATCTCTACCGTCAACTGCCGCTAGAATTCCACAGGGATCAGCAGTCAGGAATTTTAGTTCTGTTTGTAGTTAACAGCAATATGTCAACTGTTGAAATTGTTGGATGTAACTTATCTATAAGCAGATGATATACAAATTGTGCTAAATTTGAAAATGCCCATCCCTGAGGTAGTTCTCCAGTTAGTTGCAGAACGTCTTTAATGTAGCTAAGACCGAGCTGTTGTACATCACTTCTGCTCCTTTTGCTTCATTCCCTGCTGGAATTATGGTGTCAAATATGCCCATAACAATCTCTACTAGAGGGAAATGTTTGGAGGTGACTTTGGACACAGAGTTAATATTTAGAGATCAGGTAAACTCAGTGACAAATTAGATTTTTAAATTGAGAGACTATTTGTAGTGTAGGATATGTGGATCTTCCTGAGATATTGAATCATTCATCTACAAGTTGTAGAAAACTTGACAATACAATTACTGTATGGATTAGGTTAAGTACAAACATGTGATACCTTTTCTTAAGAAATTATGATGGTTGCCTTTTGCATAAGGGATTACATTTAAATTGCTAATGATGGCATATCATATCACTATTTCTCTGAGCATGTTCATTGACATGTACCAAAAAGGTCACTTTTTTCAGGAGACTTGTGTATGTTGGTGGTGCCAGATTTACGTTACTTAATTATTTTGGTCACCCTTCTTTATATATTTTCTAATTCTGCTACCATGTATGCTTTTTTTAGCCAAAAAAGAGGATCTCAGCTTACATTTGATTCTCCTTACTGTTACTGTCAAAATTAGGCAGACAACGATTTATTTAGCAACCTGTTATTTCAAGTTTACTTTGGTTGTCAAGCACCGCTGCTCATGAAGCCTATGAGAAAACCCCTCTACTATTGTTTATAGACTCAACTGACCCTCAGGCAATGACATTGCTTCAGACACAGTCTGTTTTCTTTATCCGCTTACTAGGCATGTCATATTGTATGGAGCAAGTGATGTTCCTATGGTCATTTTTTTTGTTAACAGCCCAAGGCATAATGTAAGGTTTCTAAAGTGAGGTTAAGGGTAAAAAGCTGCAGTTTGTGGTAAGAAAAATATAAATACTTCAGTGCATGTACATTTTACAGCCTATAGATATATATCTCCTTCACAAATATGCTATGAAATGCCGCTGGTAGCATGTAGAAGGTTATAAAAAGAAAACAAGGAGGCAAATCTTTAGCAAGTTCCATTTTTAGATTTGAAACAGCGCTTTTGGTAGTCGCTGCTGCAAGAAGGTGAGAGAGCTACAGGCAGATCTGAACTAAGCGTTCTGCAAAGATGTTTACCTAGCTAGCTGCAGCTTGAGATCAACAAAATGACAAGAGCATTAACAAGTGATTTAGTTTATAACCTTCTAAATGTACACAGAAGGATTGCGAAGACCTATAGCGAGACATAAACACGCTCAAGGAATGAGCCGTGAAATGGCAAATGAGGTTCAACGTTAATAAGTGGAATGTGATGCATGTCGGTAACCAAAATCTTATACGTGAATACAGGATGTCCTGTGCAGTACTTGGAGAGACCCCCCAGGAAAGAGACTTGGGAATGCTTGTAGACAAGTCAATGAAGCCGTCTGCGCAATGCATGGCAGCGATGAAAATAGTGAGCAGAATGCTAGGAATGATTAAGAAGGGGATCACGAACAGATTGGAGGTTATCATGCCGCTGTACCGGGCCATGGTGCGCCCCCCACCTGGAATACTGCGTCCAGCACTGGTTGCCGTACATGAAAAAGGACATAGTACTACTCAAAAGGGTCCAGCGAAGAGCGACTAAAATGGTTAAGGGACTGGAAGAGTTGCCGTACAGTGAGAGACTAGAGAAACTGGGGCTCTTCTCCCTTGAAAAGAGGAGAGAGAGAGAGGACATGATCGAAACATTCAAAATACTGAAGGGAATAGACTTAGTAGATAAAGACAGGTTGTTTACCCTCTCCAAGATGGAGAGAATGAGTGAGAACTCTCTAAAGTTAAGAGGATAGATTCCGTACAAACGTAAGGAAGTTCTTCTTCACCCAGAGAGTGGTGGAAAACTGCAATGATCTTCCAGAGGCTGTTATAGGAGAAAACACCCTCCAGGGATTCAAGACAAAGTTAGACAAGTTCCTGCTCAACCAGAACGTATGCAGGTAAGGCTAGTCTCAAATAGGGCACTGGTCTTTGACCTAAGGGCCACTGCGTGAGCGGACTGCCAGGCACGATGGACAACTGGTCTGACCCATCAGCAGCAATTCTTATGTTCTTATGTCATGTGTTAGATTTTTTTGTTTTGTTTTATAATTTTATTAATAAAAGCAATACAAAGAAACAATACACAAGCAACTAATACTGAATATCTGCTGTACTACATTCAAGAAATGGCAATGTTTCTCCAACTCTCCTGTTCTAGTACCTACCCTCCAACCCCTCACCACCCTTCCCCAAAGCAAGATATTAAGGTCCAACCAGACTTGGTTGACTTTTATGTATAGAACTGAGATGCAATTAAGGTCAAACCATTCAACCATTTAAAAATCCAACTAAGAGCACAATGTGGCATTTTTAGTCAAATAGGTTCCCAGATTTTTGGAAAGGTTCTCAAATGAGCAGGATTAGTCCAATCTGCCTTAGGACACTCCATAGCAATTGTGGCATAGACCAGTGGTTCCCAACCCTGTTCTGGAGGACCACCAGGCCAATCGAGTTTTCAGGATAGCCCTAATGAATATGCATGGAGCAGATTTGCATGCCTGTCACTTCCATTATATGCAAATCTCTCTCGTGCATATTTATTAGGGCTAGCCTGAAAACCCGATTGGCCTGGTGGTCCTCCAGGACAAGGTTGGGAATCACTGCTTAGACTATATTTTGCCATTGAGTAACGTTAGGAAGAATGACATTTGTCCATTGTATTAGTATAGCTTTCTTGGCCAATAAAAACAAAAAAGGAGGCAATGTTCCTTTTAGTTTTACTGGGTTTGTAAACTGAAGCAGAATAATCCTCAAAAAAGGAAACTAGATGATGAGTGATAAATGAATGCCAAGGAATGATGAATCTTAAGTCACCTTCAGCCAAAATTGTTGAATAAACCAGCAGGACCAGAATATACGGCCAAGTGTTGTTGCCAGTTCTGCACATTTTGGACAATAGTTAGACACTGTAATTCCCATTAAATAAGCCCTAAAAACAAATTTATATTATTGTTCCCGATAGGTTATAAAGGTCAATTTTACCAAGGCTTGCAAATGAAGCGCAGCAAATTATCCTCTGGCACAGGCACTCTCAAGTCTCTAGTCCAAGCCTCTGCCCAATGCTGAAAACTCAGAGTTGGTAAGTCAGCTTGTAAAATCTTGAAATAAACACGAGGGGTATGTTCACTGCACAACAAGCAAAGCTCTTCCAACTGATCTCTCATCTCCTCGATGAAGGCTTTTTTGGGGTAAGGTTGCAATATAGTGTTTAACTTCTAAATACACTAAGTGATCCAAGCTACAGTCCTGGCCTTGTCAGTGGGTAAATGGTAACATTTGATCTCCCTCACTACACATTGCTTTACCATAAGTAATGTTTTTTTGCCTTGCCTAGCATTGATATACTCTGCTAGACATGCTAGGAAAGTCTTGACTACCGCCTAGACGAGGCATTGAGTCCTTTGCTTTTACAAAGCCACTGCCAGACCCTTCTAAGTGGAGTAACCAAACAACTGTGTTTCACATATGCTAGCAGCTGTTTAGCGAGGCATGTAAAACACATGCAGATATAAGAGGAGCAATAAAGGCTTGTTCATACAATACAGATAGGAGTATAATGATCTGTTTTTAACCAATCAGTAAGCTGTCAATAACGACAAGCTTTACAATACAACTCAAGATCTGGAAGAGCTAAATCACCTGGTGTAAAGCTTGTGTAAGCATATGGAACTTAAAATGGGCTATACCTCCCTTCCACAGGAAGATCTATATTTCTCATTGTAATACCAATCTATCTTTCTGTGCAAGTAAAGCGGCGACATCTGAAAAACATACAATCACTTAGGCAAAAGTATCATTGTATACAGAGTTAAACGGCCCATCATAGCAAATTAGCTGAATTATGGGAAAAAAAAGTTTGAGTGAATGTTAAAATAGACTTTACATTAACTACATAAAACGAGAAAAGTGATTTTGGCAGTTGAATGCCTAAACGAGTGGAGGTTCTTCCTCTTTTTGGAATGGAAAATTTGAGTCCTACATATTAATCAGTGGGTAACTTTATAGGAATGTGTTTTTGCAAATGCTTATCAACTCTGCTGCAAGATTAATCACAGGGGCTCCTAGGAGTACCTGTGTTAAAGAAACTACACCAGTTACCTATGCAACAAAGAGTGCAGTTTAAGGTTGTTTCGCTTATATATCAGACATTGTATCATGCTTCCCCAAAGATCTTACAAGAAACCGAGAAGAGAACTTAAAGATGTAAATGGGATGGAATTAAGTTTGGAGGGTAGAATGTCGACTACGCATGCTAGGATCAGAGTATCAATGGAATCTGTGGCTGGCATAGAACTATGGAAGGCCTTGCCTGGTATCCTGCGGTTTTGTGTGGGGTGGATGAATTTTAAGAAAATGCTGAAAACTCTATTTGCCAATGCCTTCCTATGCTAAGGTAAATTTCAGTTGATAACTGCCGTTTAGAACTCTTAACAGTAATGTATGATTTAAAGTTTGATTGTATTTCTGAATTGATTGAATTTGTGCTCTATTCTTATTTATAACAGGGACGATTAATGATGATGTTTAGACATGTCTATGTTATATGTGATGATCGTAGGGAAACAAGATTTTATGTATGTGATATGGAAACCACAGTTGTATGCAGTATATACATTTTTTTTATAAATAATTGAAAACCTGTCATCTGTCCAAAAGAATCAAAAACATGCTGTAAATTTATTTATTTAGTTTTAGAGCCCATCATCCCCAGGAGCCTAGAACGGGTTATAAGGATACAAACACAGAAGTTTTCAGGATCAGTAACACACATGCTACAGGATCAGTACACATGTGTTACATGGTTTTCGATAACGCATGCTATGGAGAAACTAAGAAAACACATACTTTAGTGAATCTTAAGAGTATACAAGCTATATAGAGTCTCAGGATGGCTGTAGTAGATAAGAGCACAGTATTGGCTGCTCCGGGTCCCAATCAGTTAAAGTTTGAGACCAGGAGCAAGCTGGTTCCCGAACAGTAGCCTTCCGGAAGGGCAGAAGGTTGCCAATTTCCCTGATGGCAAGAGGGTGTTGGTTCCATAGTTTAGACATGCTATAGAAGTATGATCTCTTCCGGGCTGTTTCCAGATGGAGGGTTGGAGGGTTTCCAGATGAAAGAGGGCTGGAGGGTTAGGCAGCCTGAGTTCAAGTTGTGATCAAAGGGGCCACCAAGGGTGGTAGATTGGGAGCTTCCTTGCTACATAGTTGGAGATCATGCTGTGGAAGCGTTTAAAGGCTAACATTAGTTGCTTGAAGATGGAGTACTGGTGTATTGAAAGCCAATGAACCTGGTTCAGTGTGGGGTAGATGTGGTCAAAAGAGCCCAGGTTCTGTAGGAGCTGCTGCATTCTGGACTCTCTGTAGTTGGTGTTGCTCCTTGGCCGGTAGACCTGTGTAGAGACCATTGCAATAGTTCAGGCGGGACAGTCCGAAGGCATATAATAGCTGAGTGAAGTCCGTTTCAGCGAAGTAAGGCAGATGGGTTTTAGTTGTTGTAGGTAGTAGAAGGAGGCGAATAGTATCTTGGAGATTTGGGCTGATAAGAGGCCAACATCTAGTGTAATGCCCACGCTGGATTCTTGGTCTTTGGGTTGAGAGGCAAGGCAAGACTCTCAGCGAATTCATAATAGTTAAGTCTTAGATGGTTCCAGTTGGAGTTTGTTGGCTGTCATCCATGCTTTAATCTCCGCAAGGTAGGTCTGCAGAGTCTCAAGTTGTCTGACCCGTGCTTTGCCCAGTGGGATGTAGAATGGATGTGGATTCCGTGCCTCTTCACAATTTCTAGGGCCGGTCTGATGTAGATATTGAAAAATAGTAGAGCCTTGGAGTACTTTGTAGTTCGTGGTTCTTGGCTTTGAGAATACCGAGTTTGCTAGGATGCGTAGTTGTCTTTGGTCCAGGAAGGATGAGAACCAGGACAGTACTGTATTCCTGATCCCTATCTCAGATAGTCTGGATAGTAGGATTCCATGATCAAGTTTGTCAAAGGCTGCACTTGGGTCTAGTTGGAAGAGGCCTTTGTCCATGTAACTCTAGCAATCATCTATTATATCTAGGAGTACTGTTTTGATGCTGTGATAGTTTCTGAAACCAGATTGGTGTGTACAGAGGTTATTCTGGTTCTTGATGAATGTAGTTATCTGGTGTAGCACTGTTTTTTTCTAGGAGCTTTGATGTGAAGGGGAGGTTGGAGACTGGCCTATAGTTGCTTGGTGTGTCTGGGTCCAGGGAAGGCTTGTTCAACACGTGTTTGATCACGGCAGCTTTCCAGGATGTTGGTATCTCTTCCTTGTGCAATGAGGCGTTGATTAGGGGAAGGATCAATTTGATGAATGGGCCTTTCTCTGAGTATAGAAGGGAGTGTGGGCATGGGGTCATGGGCTGAGGTAGTAGGATGAAGTGAATCCAGTGTTTCTTCAAGTTCTGCTGGCGAGACTTTGGTGAAGTAATCGAGGGTTGTTGATGGGCTTTGTTGGTTGAGAACACGATTTGGAGTGATCCTGCTGTGAGATAAGGACAGGTTGTTCACCCTCTCCAAGGTAGGGAGAATGAGAGGGCACTCTCTAAAATTGAAAGGGGATAGATTCCGTACGAACGTAAGGAAGTTCTTCTTCACCCAGAGAGTGGTGGAAAACTGGAACGCTCTTCCGGAGTCTGTCATAGGGGAAAACACCCTCCAGGGATTCAAGACAAATTTAGACAAGTTCCTGCTGAACCGGAACGTACACAGGTAGGGCTAGTCTCAGTTAGGGTGCTGGTCTTTGACCAGAGGGCCGCCTTGTGAGCGAAAAAAAAATTCCTGGTTAGAGAGAAGATGTCCCTCGATCGGTTGGGAAATTTCATGATGAGTTGGGAGTAGTATTTTTCCTTGGCACTTGATATTGTTTGTAGACTTATGACTGTATTTTCCAGGCCTCTTTGTCTGAAGGTAGTTTGTTTTGCATCAGGTTCTTTCTGCTTTCCGTGTATTTCTCTTTAGTATCCTTAGTTCTTGGTCGAACCAAGGGGACAAGATGGTGTTCAGACATGGTCTGCATCACTAGGTTTCATAGAGTCCGGACTCCAGAGTGCCAGGTGTCTGTCAGGGTGAATAAGTGTTACTGGGCCTTCTCCAGTTGCTCTGTGAGACAGGGAGGTTCACTGTGGAGGAGTCTAAGGTAAGGTCGGAAGTGGTGTATGGGCAGAGAATGTCTGGCTTCAGTGCTATGGTGCTGTTGAAGGTAATGAGATGGTGGTCATACCATGGCACTGATGTGATGGTTTCATTTCGGGGGTCATCAGTGGGTAGGCTGTTCATCACAAAGATGCATGGCAGATTGACAATCTGATGAAGCCAAGGTCTGACAGGGTATTGACAAAGTCCAATGACTGTCTAGTTAGGTTTGGAAAGTCTGGAAAGTTGAAGTCTCTTAGTAACCATATGTGCTGGTGGGAGATGAACAGTTTTCCTATGAGGGATAGTATGTGTTCCCAGGGTGCTCAGCGGGGAGTGCAGGGTTCTGTAGATGAGGACAAAGATGTTTGGGTTTTTTTCATTTTGGCAATAATAAATAGGGTTTTGTTAAAATTAAAAAAAAAATATCAGCAAAGGCCATACATAATCTTTGCCACATGATTTCTAATGGATACTCAACCACAAAAACACAAGCAATAAATCAAAAAATTACTGTTGCTTTAAAAATTATTTTTTATAAGTTTGATGTGCTCAGACCCATAACCAATATGTTACAGTCTTGACTTAAAGGTTATCGTGAGACCATCATCGACATAGGAGGCTGTTGAACAAACTTGAAGGGCTGAAGTTAGGACCCAAAGTGGTGAACTGGGTCAGAAACTGGCTGTCGGACAGACGCCAGAGGGTGGTGATTAATGGAAGTCGCTCGAAGGAAGGAAAGGTGACTAGTGGAGTCCCTCAGGATTCGGTGCTGGGGCCAATCCTGTTCAATATGTATGTAAGTGACATTGCTGAAGGGTTAGAAGGAAAAGTGTGCCTTTTTGCAGATGATACCAAGATTTGTAACAGAGTAGACACCGAAGAGGGAGTGGAGAATATGAAAAAGGATCTGCAAAAGTTAGAGGAATGGTCTAATGCCTGGCAACTAAAATTCAATGCAAAGAAATGCAGAGTAATGCATTTGGGGATTAATAATAGGAAGGAACCGGATATGCTGGGAGGAGAGAAGCTGATATGCACGGACGGGGAGAGGGACCTTGGGGTGATAGTGTCCGAAGATCTAAAGGCAAAAAAACAGTGTGACAAGGCAGTGGCTGCTGCCAGAAGGATTCTGGGCTGTATAAAGAGAGGCGTAGTCAATAGAAGGAAGAAGGTATTGATGCCCCTGTACAGGTCATTGGTGAGGCCCCACTTGGAGTATTGTGTTCAGTTTTGGAGACCGTATCTGGTGAAAGACGTAAGAAGACTTGAGGCGGTCCAGAGGAGGGCGACGAAAATGATAGGAGGCTTGCGCCAGAAGACGGATGAGGAGAGACTGGAAGCCCTGAATATGTATACCCTAGAGGAAAGGAGAGACAGGGGAGATATGATTCAGACGTTCAAATACTTAACCCTTTCAGGACCAAGGGACATATTTGTCCCATAACTTTAAAATCCTATAAATTTTGATTGGGATAGTCTACAGTTCTAAATTTGATATGTACGGATTCCATATGATACTGCCTTTATGTAAACAAACTGGTTCCGACATTCATTCATTAGCGTCGTTGCTAGATTGACGAGAAGATTCACTTGCCACACTGTCCATAAGCCAGAAGTGTGATTTTTTTAAATAAAAATAATGATATTTCACAAAAAAAATCAATTTTTTGGCATCTGCAAGCCCTTTTTACCATAAAAATGTCGTCAAAACCACAAAAATTGGCCTACGATCCTTATGGTCCTGAAAGGGTTAAAGGGTATTAACGTAGAACAAAATCTTTTCCAGAGAAAGGAAAATGGTAAAACCAGAGGACATAATTTGAGGTTGAGGGGTGGTAGATTCAGGGGCAATGTTAGGAAATTCTATTTTACGGAGAGGGTGGTGGATGCCTGGAATGCGCTCCCGAGAGAGGTGGTGGAGAGTAAAACTGTGACTGAGTTCAAAGAAGCGTGGGATGAACACAGAAGATTTAGAATCAGAAAATAATATTAAATATTGAACTAAGGCCAGTTACTGGGCAGACTTGCACGGTCTGTGTCTGTGTATAGCTGTTTGGTGGAGGATGGGCAGGGGAGGGCTTCAATGGCTGGGAGGGTGTAGATGGGCTGGAGTAAGTCTTAACAGAGATTTCGGCACTTGGAACCCAAGCATAGTACCGGGTAAAGCTTTGGATTCTTGCCCAGAAATAGCTAAGAAGAAAAAAAAAAAATAAAAAATTTTAAATTGAATCAGGTTGGGCAGACTGGATGGACCATTCGGGTCTTTATCTGCTGTCATCTACTATGTTACTATGACACTTAAGTCCCTCAACCACCCTCATGTGACAACTGCTGATAAAGTTATAAACTATACACTTCCCCCTCAGTATTCGCGGTGATAGGAACAGCATGGCAGCGAATACTGAAAAACCGCAAAAGATAATAAACCGCAAATAACTTGACCTGCAATTTCCTCTGTACAATGCCGGGTGCAGCGATTTCCTCCGTGATCTACCGGTGAGCAGCGATTTCCTATATGAAATGCTGGGTTCAGTGATGTAAATTAGGGGGCAGAGTTTGAACGAAAAGCTGTGAATAATGGAAACCGAGATTAAAGAAACTGCGAATACGGAGGGGGAAGTGTACTTATCTTCTGCAGTGTTACTGGTGGTTTCTCTAAACTTAAGGTTCTCTTCGCTCTTTGTGCATAACAACCTCATGTGTTGCATCCCTACACCAAAAACCTATCTAGGACCCCCTCCCCCCAACTCATTTCACTTGTCCTTGCTTGATCAGGAGGGCTCTAGTGAATGGCTCCAGGCTCCCACCACTGTAACAGCAATTCACCTATCCCGGCCCCCAGTTCTTTTACAGCTGGAACCAACAAGAAGGCCTGGGATAGGCACGTGGGATCTCGGAGAAAGAGATAATGGTTACTGTGGATGGGCAGACTAGATGGCCGTCATGTTTTTATGAATTGCACTCTGTATCGCCATAAAATATATTTTGCGATAGGTTCATGAGGCAAATTGGCAAAATCTCATGTTCACAATATATACAATGTCCACAAGGGAGATAACCAGCCTCATGAAGACAATGTTGCAAACATTCACCCCTATATTTTAACATTTCACCCAAGTTCTTTCATATTCAATAGTGCCTCTTTCACAATTAGAACCCCACAGATATCTGACATGATTCAGAATACCACATCCCAAAAAGGACCCACCTTAGGGCACATCCACCAGATATGAGCAAACATCCCTTGGGCTCCACAATTGCGCCAACAAATATCAGGCAAGTTCAAATTCATCCTGTGGAGCCTCTCCAGTGTGTAATACCACCGATATAGAACTTTATAACCATTTTCCACCATATTGCTAGCAATAGATATCCTAAGTAAAGCACACAATATAGATTTCCATTGCCCCAGGGTCTCCTAATTTTGAAAGTATTGCACTGGGGGATGGTCACATTGCACTAATAAATGATAAGAGTCTTGATATACATCCCCTCCCACTAGAGGCCTCCCGTGCTTTATCCCAAGCAGTATTATCTTTAAGAAGGTCTGGTAACGCCTTCCTATGGAGAAAGTCAACTACCTGGTTATATTGGAAAGACTCCGACACTGTGATGCCATATTCTGTATGTAATTGTGAGGCTGGGAGCAAGTTAGCTTGATTATTTCTATGGGTACTAAGCCATGTAGTTAATTTTGTTGTCTTCTGTAAACATTCACAGGAACTAAACGTGCGTCAGGTGACTGTATCCACTGACAAAAACAAATATGGAATTCGATTGAGAGCAGAGCCTGATCACATGGTGCTTGGAAAACGGCTGAAAGGGGCCTTTAAGAACGTAATGGCATCTATTAAGGATCTAAAGAGTGAACAGCTAGAAGAATTCCAAAAATCAGGTGGGCAGAATTGTATGCATTGAAAAACTACCGGTGACCCGCAATCTTAAATTAATGTATCTCATTTGGTTTTTCCAGGGCTTCAGCTTGTGATGGATAGCATTCTTATCCTTTAATCATTACTGTTGTACATGACTGAATATTACTAATTGGTTGTTCAGATTGTTCCAAATGGACATTCAGATCCCTCAGGCCCTCCTTAATATGAGGGTCAATTGAAAATTTTCTTGCCTAATCAAGAAACCAACATTGTTTTGGGGAAAAATGAAATTTATTTTCAGCATAGTCTCCTTTCAACTCAATACATTTGTTCCAACCTTCTTCCAGACCTTTCATGTCTTCATTAAAATACGAAATATCTAAACTGGAAAAATAGCTATTTACAACATCTGTTAACACAGAATCTGGAGAAAATTTGAAAACAGAAAGAAGTTGCATGGGGCCAAATCTGAAGAGTACAGTGGATGGGGAATTAATTCATGCATTTTCACCATTGCGATTGTTAGTATGTGAGCCGGTTTATTGTCCTGGTGGAAGATAACTTTTTTCTTGGCTAAATGAGGACGTTTCATCTTGATTTCGCCACTTAGACATTGTAATAAGCCAGCATAGTAAAGGCTAACACAACAAAATTAGATGTTAGACTGGCTTAAAAATCTAGCCGTAGATGTTTGTCAATGCCTTCTGTCAGATAGCTATAGAATTGTGATGCTATTCTTGCTCTTCTTTTGTCAGGCTGGAAACTTTTCAGTTGACCCTCGTACATATCACTTCAATTATAAGAAATTATACTTCTTAGAAATTTTGTCTAAATGATCTGATAGCAACAACTTTATCTTACTTACGGCAGCTTTTAACCCCTTTAAAATCTGAGCCGAAAGACCTAGTCTCCATGGTACACTTGAGGGAGATTGGATCAGCACCGAACACAGAGCTACTTCTTGGGAATGTCAATACCATCACCACCCAAAGCAGAGGCCAGGATACTGATTAAAATAATTTAAAGCAGCCAAACCTTATGCAAGAGCTACCCTACTGCCATCTGATACTGCTTTAGTTACACAGGCCCCTGCAACATTCGGGGGAATGTTTTGCAACTCTGAGCTGAAGAAGTAATCTCCCCCCATCCCCTCATCAGCTCTCAGATCAATACACCTTTTCCATAGTCAAAAGTCAGACCCTCCAGCATAGATATTATGAATAAGCCCATGGTCTGTGGGGGGGGAGGGACACAGGCACCATCTACAATAGGGGAAAATGTGCCTTGCCTTTCCTTTTTCTCTATTACAAAAGAGCCCACTACCCATTCTCAAAACCAGCAAAACTCACGCCACCATATATACTCTTTGACTACTTCCCAGATACTTTGCTTTTTAAGGAATACTTCAAATAATGCCAAACTTTTTTGTTATTTGCTTCCATTTGTTTTTGAGGTGATGGAATAATGAGTTGGATGCGGATTGTTAATGAAGAGAAGGAGGGATTGGGATGAATGTACTATTTTGTGAGTTGCCCACTCTTATATTTCCAACTGAAAGAAGTGGACTATAAGACTTAAATTATTTAGCAGATCCTAGTTGGTGGCCACTATCGTTGCATTGTTGCAGCCAGGAAAGCACAATATCTCCAGCAAAACAAAATTTACTTTGGGATTCGATAACCCATAATAAATTTTTCTGTGGTAAAATATACTCCTTTTACTATGGGTTAGTAAATGGGTGCCTTGAATTTTAAGTCCTCTTGGTTACCTATGATACTTGTGTTTGGTTCCCCTTGTGCTTGGAAAGACAAGTAATTAAATCCTTTTATAGTCCAATCTAATGATTGCTGTATAGTTTTTAATATTTTCTATGAACAAATAGATACTTTTTCTGTTTGGCCAATATTATGTCATTAAATGATCTTTTTGTATGCGTTATCTTGTTCCTTGGCTTATTAAAAGCAACAAATGAGTTTCTTAAATGTAGGCACCATTGTTGTAGACGGGCATGAGCTACATGAGGAAGATCTACGACTCATGTACACATTTGACCAGGTCACAGGAGCAGAGGCCCAGTTTGAGGCTCATTCTGATGCTCAGGTACAGTATGTTAACATTATGTCTATTGGTATACCTGTCATTGGGAGTGGGAGGTCTACTGCTATGAAAATCAATTTCTGTTACAATGGCCATCAAAACATAAAAACAAAGTAAAATGAAAGCAGATAAAGACCATATGGTCTATCCAGTTTACCCACCCATGCCATCTACTCTTCCTTTCCCCTAGAGATCCTATGTACCTGTACGAAGCTTTCTTGAATTGGCTTTGGCTTCATCTAGAGGCCATTCCACAAATTTACCACCCTTTCCATGAAGAAGTATTTCCTCAGGTCATTTTAGAACTTCCTTTAAATTAAGAGACTCTTCTGTGCTTTTATTGCCATTGAGATACAGTAGAATCACAGTTAACCAATGTCCCCCAAAGCATCATTGGCTGCAGTCCGGAGCTGCAAACCCCCTCCCTCCTTCAAGGCCCAAAGCAGTGGCAGTCCTGAGCCGTGAACCCTACCTACCTCCTGATCCAAAGCACCAGCATGGTAGTGGTCCTGAGCCTCAAATCCCCCCTTCCCACCCTGAAGCACCTTTTATGTCAAATGTTATAAGAATGTACCCTGATGTATCCTGTACCACACAAAAGAGAAGTAAACAATTTCTCATATTGAGACCCCAGGCATTGCAGTTAGGCGCAACATTTGTCTTGAGGTACCCAGAGGCGTACCTAGGGTATGTGACACCTGGGGCCCATTGTTTTGACACCCCCTGCCATCATTTTTGACACCCCCCCAATGTAAAAAAATATTTTTAGTAATGTTCCCCCCAGGTGTCAGCCATGAGGGGGGTGTTCCCGGCCTGGGAGTCATGGTCTGGGAACTTCCCTTCTCACGGCCCGGTACCAAGGCTCTGGATAGTCTCTGTGGCCCAGCCTTCTCTCCCTTTACCTTCCGTGAAGCTGAAAAAACTGCCGGCCTCGGCAGTGATCCAGCTACGTCACCCGCGATTCCCCTTCCTGCTTTCCGTGTCTGCCTCTGCAATCCACCCGGGTGGAAACAGGAAGTTGCGTCATTGGCAGATGCAGAAAGCAGGAAGGGGAGCTGCAGGCGACGTAGCTAAATCACTGCTGAGGCTGGCAATTTTTTCAGCTTCACGGGAAGGTAAAGGAAGAGAAGGCTGGGAACATGCTGGGTCACGGGGACTATCCAGAGCCTTGGCACCGGGCCGTGAGAAGGGAAGTTCCCGGACCATGACTCCGAGGCCGGGAACACCCCCCTCATGGCTGGCACCCTGGGTGGGCTGCCCTCCCCCTTGGTATGCCACTTGAGGTACCCCCTGTAAATGTGTTATGGTCTATAAAGATAGTCAATATGTTTTCTAAGAACCACAACAGCTGTAAGCTCAGAGAGGATATGTTCTGACATTTGCTACCTCCTCCAGTTATTGAGGACTAATTATACTCTGTGATTTATTATTTCATTGTTCAAATTTCCGCAAGAAGTTAATCCTTGCCAGGAATATTTCTGTTTGCATTGTATTTTTTCTTATTTGACTGATAAATATGTCAAAAGTTTAAAATTTAAATAAAGAATTAAAAAAAAGAATTCCATGATCCACGAGATCAAATGCACTGCTCAAATCAAACTAAGACCAGTGCACTCCTACCTATACTGAATAATTTGTGAAGATGATCCAATAAAGAAGCTAAAACTGTGTTCTTAATATGGAGGAGATGAAAACCAGATTGGGAGTCATGTAAGATAGAAAATTAATCCAAATAATTCATCAATTCAATGTTAACCAGACCTTCCATCAGTTTTACAAAAAATGGGATACCTGCAATTGGTCTATAATTAGTAATTAGTGGGTCTGGGAAGGGAGAGAAGCTTAGTTTTACCACCACCTCTAGTGGTAGCAATAGTGTGCTTGTAGCAATCATCCATTTTGCTTTCCTCTTTTGACAAAAGTCAGAGGATTCTTTTCTGTTTAGTTCTATAGGCAGTCTCCGTTTTACAAATGTCTGACATATCAGACTTGTACTTACAAACGTGGGTCCTCATTTTACCTTCGGTATTCCAACATGCCCTTCTCCCTCCCTCCCTCAGTCCCAAAATGACCCTCTCCCTCCCTCCATTCTGTGCCTTTCTCCCATGGGTGCTTTATCGCCTTCTGGCTGGCTCCCTCCCTCTCGCTTCCAGCAACAGTCGTTCATGTTCTCAAATCTGGAAGGCTTCCAGGTCAGCTGTGGGACACACAGGAACCACTGCTTGTGGCTTTGTGAACAGAAACAACTTTAGATGGAAGGAAAATGGAGCTGGCCCAGAAGGTGGTAAACACCCATGGGTGGGAGGCATGTATTTGGGGTACAGAATGGAGGAAAGGAGAGAGAGTCATGGATTGGAACACGGTGGGGTGGGAGAGGGGCACGTTGGGACTCAGGAGGGAGTACAAGCTTCAGACAAAAGATGGAAGGAAGGAGGGGAGGGGGCATGAACTTGACACAGAATGGAGGGAGGGTAGCATGAACTTGGGTCATAGGATGGAAGAATGGAGGGAGGGAGGGAATAGAAATGTAGAATTGGATGTCTGAGTGAGGGGGAAAGAGATGGTGCACATGGGGAGATGAAGAGGCATTGTTGGGCATAGGGAGGGAGAGAGCATTATTAGGTGTGGTGGTGGGAGAGCAGTGAGGTTGAGATGCATGGGGGAGAGGGAGTAATGTTGGATGTGGTGGTGAATAGTGGGATGGATGGAAAGGGATGCAAGAGGGGCCTCAAGGAGGTGGAGAAGGTCAGAAGAATACTAGTATCCGAGTTACATACAAATTCAACTTTAAAATGTAAAGCATCTTCTTAATAATAGGACTGCACATTAACATGTTAAGAAAATACTACATGTCAAAAAATATAATGTGCATTAATGCCCCTTGTCTCCTTAGCTCCTTGCCACCAGCCACAGTCCACTATAATCACCTCCCTCCCTCCCTCTAACTAACCTTTTATAACCTTCTAGTGATTAAAGCAGAGCACTGATGGCAGGTTCACCAGCTCCAGTTTTTTGCAGCCTCCTCAGCCCCTGCTACACCAGAACAGGAAGTTACATCAGTTGTTCCAGTGTAGCAGGGACTGAAGAGATCGGGAGAGGTTTTGGAGCCGGTGAGCCTGCTGGTAGTGCTTTACTTTAACCTCTAGCATTGCCTGCAGGCATAAAAGATTAGTTAGAGGGAGAGAGGGAAAGAGAGCGACCAACCTGACCCGACCACAGAGGGAGGGAGGGAGGATAGATAATCATGGAGGGAGGAAGGCAGACAACCACTGAGGGAGGGAAGGAAGAGAGAGACAGTGAGATACCCAGCCACAGAGGGAGAAAGGAGAGAGAAGAGATGCCCAGCCAGGGAGGGAGGAGAGAGAATGAGATGCTCAGCCACAGAGGGATGGAGGAGAGAGAATGAGTTGCCTGTTGGGGGGAGGGGGGTGGAGAGAGAAGGAGATGCTCAGCCACCGAGAGAGGAAGGGGAGAGAGAAAGAAGGGAAGAGACAAACTAGATAGATATAGGGCAGGAGGTAAAGAGAACAGAAAAAGAAACAGTGAATAGACAGAGCAGGTAAGCAGAACCAGAGATGCAGAATGAGATGATTAGAAAGATACAATCCCCAAGGTAAGATTTTTTTTTTTTTTTTTAATTTTAGTAAGGGGGGATAATGGGATTTGATATATCACCTTAATGTGGAACAACTGAATTGAAATATGTCGGTTTTGAGAATTTACATCTGCTATGTACATTATATATTGCACTACAGGAGGAAATGTAAGGGGGGGCTTTATTTCATTAATTTTGCGATTGAAAATTTTAATTTATGTACAGCCCTACTTAATAATGATCTATTTCACATTTAGTTTGATTGGGGCGTGGCTTGGAGCGCGCACGATATGGCAGCTTAACCGCAGCGCTCCCCGTATCCAGGCAACAAACGGAAAAAAATAAAACTTTCACTTGGTCTGTTCGATATAAAAATAACATAAAACAACGTCGGAAATGGCAAGTATGAAGCAGGGAAAATCTGAAAAGCCTTCAACATCGGGTATATCAGCAAAAAGAACAAAAGTAACTCCCCTGTCACCATCGAGTGTGCCGTTCCCGATGGAAGCTGAAGAACTCACTGAAAAGTCCGATATTATGACTGAACTGTTCAAAATAAAACTGATGCTGACTGAAAATGCTAATAAAATCTCTGAAGTTAAAGAAGAACTTCTCAACATGAAACAAGAGATTCAAACCGAAAGACAGAGAATGGCAGTGATGGAAGAAAAAATGGAGCAATTTGAATCCTTCACACAAGGGTACGATAAAGATAAAAAAGAAGTAGCAGCTTTAAAAAATCAATTGGTGGATATGGAAAACCGAGGAAAAAGAAAGAACATCAGAATTTTAGGTCTGGCTGAAAATATTGAAGGGGGAGATCCTGTACAATTCTTGGAAAATCTTTTACCTAAACTGCTTCAGCTCAATTCAAAATGGCCGTTAGAGATAGAAAGAGCCCACAGAATCCCCATAAGAAAGCCAGTAAACCAGGCTGCTCCAAGACCTTTGATATTCAAGGTATTAAGGTACCAACATGCTCAGGAAATATTAAAAATGGCAAAAGCAAATAAAAACTTAAATTATAAAGGATCAAAACTGATTTTAGTTCCTGATTTTGCTAAATATACTGCAAATATAAGAAAACAATTCCTCACATTCAGACAGCAGTTAAAAGAAAAAGGCTACATATATGGAATATATTATCCGTCCACTATGAGAGTATCCAATGGAAATAAATCCATATATTTTCAAGATCCTGCAAAACTGAAAGAATTTTTGACACAAGAAGAACCTATGTTTACATAAAAAACAGAATAAAAGGAACAATTCAGCTGAAGAAAGAAGAAAGAAGATGGAAAAAAGGGAAAAATAAAGAAGATTGTTAATAAAAAAAAAAAAATAAGACATAAGAAATGTTTACTAACTGAAAAGATAATTTATTGATATATTGGATGCAATAATATAAAATTATTTTATCAAATTAATTATTAATAAAATATTTGCATCCACATTCATTAATACTAATGGGAAAAAAAAATAAATTTTTTTTAATTATTAAAATACAAATTAATTATAAAATTAAATTATTTATATAAAATATATATTTTAATCAGAATAGAGAGTTTATTCAATTATTTAAGCATATTAACTTATTATGATTAATGAATAATGAAAATGATTTACAATTAATTTATTATTAATATTATTGAAAGGAAAATTTGTTATATTGAGAATAAGACTTAAAAATGAAATATATTAATTTATTATAAAAACAATATTTTAATTCTATGTAAGAAGATTGTAATTTTATGAAATATATATAAGATAAGAATTTGATTTATTGAAGGGATTAATTAATAAAATAGATGTCTATTATAAAATTTACATTTTATTCAATTATTTAGTCATATTAACTTATTATGGAAAAATAAGGAATTGATTAATTGATTGGTAGATAATTAATAAAATAGGAGTTCATTATAAAATTTATTTATTGATATAAAATGTATATTTTATTCAAGTATTCATTCAAATTAATTCATTATGAAGATGATCTATGAAAATGATTGAAATGCATTTGTTATTAATATTAATATTTTTATAAAAATGGGTATATTTAATTTACATGATGAATAACAGATATATAGAGAATAAGAGCTATATTTGTAATATGTTTATTTATTAAGAGTATTATATTACATGTATGCATGATATTGAATTTAATTTTATGAATCAACTATATATAATTCTTAGTAATTTTATAAAATTTTATAGATTAAATGGATATAATTTTCAATTATATAAGGGTGGAAGTATAAAGAATGTGTTGAATTTAGAGATATGTTTTTAAATAATATAATGAATTATTAGTTGCCTGGGGATGGAGATTTAGGTTTTGCATGACCAATGCGTGTTCCAGATCAGAATATGATAATGGGTGGGGGGGAGGGAAAATAATGGGTGGGATAGGGGATAAATTTTTATTGAATGTGCTAGGATCTAATCTTGTAAATTATCATAGAATATTGGTTAAAACATAATTATTAATTAGATGGATATAAAAATGTATTCGCTGAATGTCAATGGTTTAAATCATCCTATTAAGAAGAAGAAATTATTATCGTTCCTTAAAAATCAAAATGCGGACATTTACTTCATTCAAGAGACGCATCTTTCGGAAATTGAATCAAAAAAATTATCTGGAGGTTGGATTTCTAAATGTTTATTTGCACCGGCTTTAAAGAAAAAAGCTGGAGTGGCTGTTCTAATAAACAAAAAATGTAATGCAGATTTTAAATTAATTAATTATGATCCCTTAGGTAGATGGGTACATATCGAAATGGTTCTGGGAAATACAACCCTGAATTTATTCAATTTATATGCTCCTAATACGAATCAAATGGAGTTTTTTAAACAAATTCAACAATTACTTTTACCACTGGCTACATCTAATTTAATAGTAGCAGGGGATTTCAATGCTGTAATGGATCCAATTTTGGATAAAAAACCAAGTAAAGTTATGAAATCATTAGGCTTAGATAATTTGATACTATCTTGTGATTTAGTAGATATATGGCGAATTCTTCATTTTAATGAACAGGAATTTTCTTTTTGTTCTCAGGTCCATAAATCCTTTTCACGAATTGATTATATATTTGTTTCCAATAATATAGCGCAGTGTGTATTAAAAGCAGTAATTGATCCCATTATAATTTCAGATCATGCTGGTGTGTGGATTAATCTTCAAAATTATGATGTTGAAAACTTTGATTCAATTTGGAGATTTAATAATGATTTACTAGCGGATTCAAAATTTCTTGAAGATTTTAAAATAAAAATGCAAGAATTCTTTCAATTTAATGAATCAGATACTATTAATGCTGAGATCTTATGGGATGCTTTTAAAGCAACTATGAGAGGAAATATTATTTCATATTCAACATTTATTAATAAACAAAAAAAAAAACAATTTCTTGAGATGGGAAAGCAAATTAAATTATTAGAAAATAAATTAATTGAGAAATGGGAAAATAATACATTACAAGAATTATTAAAATTAAAAGTTAAATATAATGAGATTTCTTCTCAAATTGTGAGGAAAGACATTTTCAATAAACAAGTACAATATTATGGAAATTCAAATAAAGCGGGGAAATTATTAGCAAATTTTCTTAAAGTAAAGAAAAGAAAATCTAAGATTATTGCAATTAAAGATACACAAGGTAAAACACATACCAACACAAAAGATATTATAACACAATTTCTTGATTTTTACAAAGAATTATACACTTCTAATTCTTATAAAAATAAAGAACAAGACGGATTAACTTTTTTAAATTCATTTATTGGACCAAATATTCCAGATCATATAAAAGGAAGTTTAGAAGAACCTATATCTTTAAAAGAGTTAGAAACAGCATTGAAGTCTCTTAGAGTTGGATCCGCTCCAGGTGGAGATGGGTATACTGTTGAATTTTATAAATTTTTCCAAAATATCATATTACCACATCTGTTAAATTTGTATCAATATCAAATAAAGAATGAAAATATTTCTGGTACTATGGCAGAATCGATAATTATAGTCTTACCAAAACCAAACAAAGATCCTACTCTGGTTTCAAATTACAGGCCTATTTCATTATTGAATGTGGATAATAAATTAATGGCTAAAATATTAGCATTAAGATTGGCAAAAGCTCTTCCTTTCATTATTGATGTACATCAAACAGGATTTATTGCTAAAAGACATTCATCAAATAATACTAGATTAGCATTCCACTCATTAAATTTAGCAAAAAATATAAATGATCCAGCTTTTTTAATATCTTTAGATGCAGAAAAAGCCTTTGATAGAGTGGAATGGAATTTTATATACCAAGCTTTACAATGGTTTGGTATAGGATCCGGTTTTATTAAAATGATTCAGACATTGTATAGCTCTCCTGGAGCAAGATTATATATTAACAATAATTTATCAAATAGATTTAACTTGCATAGGGGAGTTAGACAAGGATGCCCTCTGTCTCCTTTACTTTTTGATATTGTCCTAGAACCTTTATTAATTGCAATAAACAAAACTAGGGAGATAAAGGGAATATCATTTACCAGTTTTGAATTTAAATTATCTGCATATGCAGATGATATATTATTATATTTAAGAGAACCGGAAACTACTATTCCATGTATACTTAATTTAATAGAAAAATATGGTACTTTTTCTGGATATAAAATTAATTGGAATAAATCTGAAATTCTCCCAATCAATGTTCATTGTACCAAAGGATTATTTGATCCATATTCATTTATTTGGAAAGAAGATGGAATTAAATACTTAGGAATTATGATCAAAAATACAATTGAAGATACAGTAAAAGAGAATGAAAAACTTTTATTAAAAAAAATAACAGAAATGCGTGAGCAATGGAATCCGTTACATCTTTCTTGGTGGGGAAGAATTCAAACAATTAAAATGATGGTATTGCCTGTGGTTTGTTACCAAATGAGTATGATTCCAATATTTTTTCAGGGGTCATTTTATAAAAAACTTAACAATATTCTTACAAAATTTGTTTGGTGTGGGAAAAGACCAAGAATCGCTTTAGTATCATTACAAAGACCAATTATGGAAGGGGGGGTAAATTTTCCAAATTTTTATAGGTATCATCAAGCCTATATTTTAAGACAGGGTATGTATTGGATCCTCCCAGATCTTTTAGAAAATGTACCAGATTGGCTGTATTTAGAATGGCGGCTCCTGTTCCCTTTATATCCAGAACAGTTAATAACTATAACAATGCCTAAAAGATACAAAGACCACAGAATTTTATTTGATACTTGGAAAACATTGAGATACATCAGTAATCTGTCACCAGAACCTATAGCTAAATCTCTAAATCAATCAATATGGGTAAACTCCAGGATCAGAATTGGCGGATTTAAAATCGTATGGAAACAATGGATAAATGCAGGAATACGAACATTGAATGATGTCATTTCAGAAGGTTCACTGCTTAGTTTTTCACAATTGCAAAATAAATTTGGATTAAATAAAACACAATATTTTAAATGGATGCAATTGAAGCAGGCCATTCAGGTAGGGTTCCCTGAATGGAAAAATCTTAATAATCAATATAGTCTACAGGTTCTATGTTTCCAGGCGGATTTTTTGGGTCACCAAGCCGCAAAATGGTACAAATTGATATACGGATTTTTAAATAAAAAAAAGAAAACAGGTCTTAGGGATATTTGGAGTATTGAGATTGGTCAGACAATTTCTGAGTCTCAATGGCCACGATTTTGGTCCTGGAGATTAAGATCTACAAAGTCAGCATCTATGAATCAAACATGGTTGTTCTTATTACATAGAGTGTTCTGGACCCCAACGCGCCTGCAAAAGATAGATAGTACTAGATCTAATAGATGCTGGCATTGTAAATTGGAAATAGGGACGTTAGATCATTTAATTTTTTTCTGTCCCTGTGTAAACGCATTTTGGAATTCAATTTGGCCCCAAATTAATAAGTTACTAGAGAATTATGTAGGACTCTCATATGATACCATATTATTTGGCACTGCAATGAGAACTAAGAGTCCGATTTCAGCAAATAATAACAAGCTATTATTAATATTGACAGGAGTCGCCATGCAACAAATTACTCAAAATTGGAAAGATTATACCAAATTAAATTATACGTTCTGGTGGAATTCTGTCTGTCATATTTATAAAATGGAAAAAATATTAGCGTTACAACAAGGGAATCTTAATTTCAATAAAATTTGGCAACCATTGACTAATTATTCTAATGATTAGATTTCTTAGCACATTGATAAAAATTATATATGACTGGGGTGGGATTTGATTAATTATTGGAAACATGTTATATAAAAAGGGGGAGGGAATTATATTTTTATGTTAATGTATAATCTTTATCATATTATATTTTAAAAGCTATGATTTATTAATGATAGTATACTAGATATGTAATAATTAATTATATTTACTATGAATCAGATGATGTAAGAATGGAAAATCTATAAATAAAAATTAAAACAAAAAACAAAAAAAAAACATTTAGTTTGATTTAGTTGTTTGCAGTAGTGTTTAATGTTCAAAAGCCATATGTGGTTGGCTTTTCCTATTTGTGGTTTGGGTAGATCTTGGTAGTACTTGATCATTTTGTGTAATTGCTGGCACAGTATTTAAACTTTGCAGTCAATGTTTCCTTTAAATGCCAGCCACAGTGTTTTAAACATGAAACCGAACATCCTGCTGCCGTTAGAACATAACATGAGTTGCCATACTGGGTCAGACCGAAGGTCGGCTGCCAACTCCAGATTCTGTCCCTTCTGCCTTGCTGCACCATATGCTTGGAACAAAACTGCCTGAGTCCCTACGGTGGGCTTCGTCTCTGGCAGTATTTAGTAGCTTCATCACATGCCTCCTTAGTCCTAGTATTTTTGGAAAGAATAAACAAGTGATTCACACTGCTTACTCTGGATCTGTAGCATGGAATGTTGATACTCTTTGGATTTTTGCCAGGTACTAGTGACCAGAATTGGCCACCGTGAGGACAGGCTACTGGGCTTGATGGACCATTGGTCTGATCCAGTAAGGCTGTTCTTATTTTCTTACTAATTTCACTCAGTTCTGATTCTTCCCCAAACTTTACCTTGGGACCATCCTGTAACCATCTGGTTAGTACAAAGGTGATCTGCAGCGACGTTCAGTGGCTGAAAATCCATGTTATTTATCAAGGTGGCAGGTGATACTTCGCAGTTAAGTGCTTTTAAATACCAGGATCTATATATTCATGAATATCTCCAAAATGAAGCTATACCAGTTTTTATTTTAAAGGTAGAAAGTTTTGATGGACTTTATTATTATTATTAATATTTTTCCATTTTCTTTGTTTTATAGGTTTTGGTTCTCTTAGATGTCACACCAGATCAGTCCATGGTTGATGAAGGAGTCGCCCGTGAAGTAATTAATCGCATCCAAAAGCTTAGAAAAAAGGTTAGGCTCAGAACTATTTGTACTATTTAACTTGATAAACATTTGAAAATAAATATCCAGTATATTTAGCATAGGAGTATAATACTTTTGAAATTTTTATTTAGTTCTATCTAGCAAATGCTATTCATAGTTCCTTATAGTCTGTCTTGAGTCTTCTTTTATTGAGCTATTTTCAGGTTCCTACATAAGAACATAAGAATTGCCGCTGCTGGGTCAGACCAGTGGTCCATCGTGCCCAGCAATCTGCTCCCGTGGCAGCCATTAGGTTAAAGACCAGTGCCCTAACTGAGTCTAGCCTTACCTGCGTACATTCTGGTTCAACAGGAACTTGTCTAACTTTGTCTTGAATCCCTGGAGGGTGTTTTCCCCTATAACAGACTCCGGAAGTGCGTTCCTGTTTTCCACCACTCTCTGGGTGAAGAAGAACTTCCTTACGTTTGTACGGAATCTATCCCCTTTTAACTTTAGAGAGTGCCCTCTCGTTCTCTCTACCTTGGAGAGGGTGAACAAACTGTCTTTATCTACTAACTCTATTCCCTTCAGTATCTTGAATGTTTCTATCATGTCCCCTCTCAGTCTCCTCTTTTCGAGGGAGAAGAGGCCCAGTTTCTCTAATCTCTCGCTGTACAGCAATTCTTCCAGCCCCTTAACCATTTTAGTCGTTCTTCTCTGGACCCTTTCGAGTAGTACTGTGTCCTTCTTCATTTACGATGACCAATGCTGGACGCAATATTCCAGGTGAGGGCATTCCATGGCTTGGTACAGAAGCATGATAATCTTCTTCGATCTGTTTGTGATCTCCTTCTTAATCATTCCTAGTATTCTGTTCGCCCTCTTCGCTGCTGCCACGCATTGCGCAGATGGCTTCATCAACTTGTTAACCAGTACTCCCAAGTCTCTTTCCTGGGGATGTCTCTCCAAGTACTACCCCAGTCATCCTGTATTCATGTATAAGATTTTTGTTACCAACATGCATCACCTTACACTTAGCCACGTTAAACCTCATTTGCCATGTCACGGACCATTTCTCGAGCGTGTTTATGTCCTATTGCAGGTCTTCGCAATCCTTCTGCTTCTTCACTACTCTGAATTGCTTCGTATCATCTGCAAATTTAATCACCTTGCTCGTCGTACCAATTTCCTGGTCATTTATAAATATGTTGAAGAGCATGGGTCTAAGCACCGAACCCTGCGGCACTCCGCTCATGACGCTTTTCCAGTCCGAATATTGTCCATTTACCCCCCATTCTCTATTTTCTATCCGCCAACCAATTTTTTATCCACATGAGTATGTCACCCTTGATTCCATGGCTCGGAATTTTTCGTAGTAGTCGTTTATGCGGGACCTTGTCGAACACCTTCTGAAAATCCAGATATACAATGTTGACCGGCTTGCCTTGTTTATCTGCTTGTTTATTCCCTCGAAGAAGTGCAACTAGTTTGTCAAGCAAGATCTCCCCTTGCTGAAGCCGTGCTGGCCGGTCCTCATCAGATTGTATCCGTCAAGGTGATCAATGATATGGTCCTTTATCAGCGCCTCTACCATCTTTCCCAGTACCGAGGTCAGACTCGCCGGTCTGTAGTTTCCCGGATCTGTAGTTTCCCGGATCTCCTCTCGAACCTTTCTTGAAGATCGGCGTAACATTTGCCACTTTCCAGTCTTCAGAATCCTTCCCAATTTGATCGACAGATTGGCTATCAGTTGAAGCAGTTCAGTATAGTCCCTTTCAGTTCCTTGATTACTCTCGGATGGATGCCATCCGGTCCCGGGGATTTATCATTTTTAAGCCTATCAATCTGCCTGTATACCTCTTCTAGACTGACCATCAACCCTGTCAGTTTCCCATCTTCATTTCCCGCCTATAGCCTGTCAGCTTCCGATATGTTGTGTATATCATCTTTGGTAAATACAGATGCAAAAAATGTGTTCAGTTTGTCAGCGATGGCTTTGTCCTCCTTTAGCACTCTCTTTATTCCATGGTCATCCAATGGCCCCACCGCTTTCTTCACGGGTCATTTCCCCTTAATATATCGAAAGAACGGCTTGAAGTTTTTCGCCTCTTTATGGAACAATGGAATGTCCTATTATTGTTCATTAATGTCTCATTAAGTTTTGTTAATGGGTTCACCCATTATATATATAAGACCAAAAATTAGATTATGTCATCAATTAGATAAAATATATAATACCGATATATAAGACCAAAAATTAGATTATGTCATCAATTAGATAAAATAACCCCACTTCAAAGAAGGAATAAAAAAAATGGGAAATGTATAAAACAGTGTTAAGTGGTTCCTTTTTTCAATCACAGCACTATTTGAATGACTTTATCATAGCAAAACTTCAGCTATTGGATAAATGCTTATCAAAGATTGAAAAGAACTTACCTTTGTGGGAGCTGCTTCAGAAAACCTGACGTTTATTTTTACAGATGCTGGTCTCCCTGTAATCTCATATTCTTCAGTGCTTCTTCAACAAGAAGAAGCACTGAAGAATATGAGACACTGGATATCCAGTTTCAGCCTTCCATGGTCCTCCTACAATTTAGGTTGTAATTTAACAACTTTGAATAATTTGTTGTCATTTACACATGTTAAAGAAATGCAAGCCTTAAAATGACCTCCAAACTGTGCAAATTTTGTTGGTAAGATTAAGCTTTTACTACTGTAGTTTTCAGCTAAACTTGGTTTTTGCTTTTTTTAAGGGCAATTTGGTTCCTACAGATGAAATAACAGTTTATTACCGATCCCAACCTGATGGGGAATATCTGGATTCTGTAATCAAAGTTCATACAGACTTTATTTTTGCTACTATCAAGGCTCCACTGAAACCATACCCAGTGCCTACCTCTACAAAAATTGTCATCCAAGAAAAGACAGAGGTTTGATTTATTCTTAATTTGTAGGCACAGATAAGAATAATAATGGTGCAAATCAATCTACAGACCACTGGAATTTAAAATGCAAAGGCATGTCCTTTTTAGATTACTAAGGACCAGATTCACTAAGCCCACCGATCAACTTCCAACCAATTAGCGACCCCTTTACAACCCGATTTCCCTCCGACCCGATTCACTAACCTCTGTCCCGATTATCCTCCAATATGCGCATGCAAATGAGCATTTTAATATGATTCAAATATTTAAAGTCACGTGTGCCTGGAAGTGTTTGTTTTTGAAAAAATTATGTAGTTTATTTTGCATGTTTTTGCTGATGTCATCCAGACTTGATGTTCAAAGATCTGATTTCATAAAAGGGTCAGAAGACCTTTTCATTGTATGTATGAGGTAGTAGTGAAGGTACATGATAGAAGAGCTCCGCTATCCTGCTGGATCATTTTAAAATTTCTTATCTCTTTAGCTGAAAGGGTCAGAGCTGGAAATTACACTTGTTAAAGGGAAGTCATCTGTTGCAGCTCCTCTTTCTGGCCCTTTGTGTGCCTATGTCAATCTCAACATTTCTATTAATGGCACAGAACAAGGTAAGGGGGCTTTTGTTCTATATAAGTTTAAATGTTTTATACTTAGAATCCTACAGTATTTGAAAAACTTTGTATGATTTGATTGTGGATAGTAATAAAATTATTTTTAAAAAGCCATAACGGATGTTGAGAAATAAGGATCATTTTCTGCCAATAAGCAGGATGCAATTGGCCACACTATGGGCTGGTATCAATCCAAAAGTGCTGGTATGGATCAGCTCTTATCACAGAGCTCAGAAAAAACAATTGATCCTTTTCGTGACACCTAGTTGTTTGTGACTAGGCAAGGAGAGTGAAGGTCTTATCCCTTCATGGTTTTCCATCCTCGCCAGCGTCTGTGTGTATCAACTGAAAATACTTTTTTCTTCCAAAGAAGTCCAAAAGTGGACAAAAGGTGAAATGTCCCTCGAACAGAAAATATGTATGGCAAGACTGAAAGCAGTGTATGCACTAATGACCATCTTTCACTGACAGAGTGCCTTGTTAATCTCTGAAGCATCATAGCATCCACAAGGGAAGTGGTGTAGACTTCAGGCACTAAAGATCAAATGCAATAAGTGTTACAGACCTGTTCTGTCAAGTTGAGAAGATGAAGTGTATTTCTGAAGACTGTTTAGTGCAAAGATTTGTGCTCTACACTTTGCAAAAAAAAGTTCTCTGTGCAGAAGAGCATTGTGAAAAAAATTTTCTGCAAAGTCAGAATCTAAAATTGTACATAAGGGCTTGGCATAGTTATCAGTGCAGTTGGCAAATATTATGTAGAGTGTCAAAACTCATGAGCAATTAATGTCACTTTCAAAGGAGCGCTCAAGGCATTTTCTGTTCAAAAATCAGATCAAGTTCAGGAGATCCTTTCTATTTCAGGATCAAGTTCTGAGATTCTGGTATTTGTCACCTCGGAATCATGTGCATGTCAGGATTTCACTAGGAAGACTTATAGGAGTCTTTGGTTTTATCGTGCAGGGTAGGTTGTATAATTTGTTTTGATGATTGTATATGTAGTATTTTATGTGACTGAGAGATTTTTATTGTAAACCATGTAGGTGTTAGGCAGGTAATAAGTGCTTGAAATAAATAGGTGTATCTATAGGCCTACCTTTAGGTCCATCACCACCTAGAAGTGACTTTCCACCAGAGGATCTCTACCCCTCAATTTGGTATGCCAAATAACCAAGGAGATCTTATTTAACCCTAATGTTAAAACTAAGCATAATTATTGGAATATTACTTTTTTATGTCTCCAAAGAAACAATAGAAGTAAGTTCAGTTTATTTGATATACCACAAATATTAACAAACTAAAATCTAAGCGGTTTACAAAATGAAATAGGGGAAGGGAGCACATTCATAACAACACAAACAAAAATGAAGACAACACACAGAATTGAAGGTAAGCGAGAAAGGGTAGGTTACAATATGAGGAAAGGAAAATGGGGATAGGAGTGCAAACTCAGTCTTAATTAGAAATTGAATCATGAGGGGGTAACAAATAAGGTCATGGAGGAGAGTTTAGATTAGGGGTGTCAAACTCAATCACATAAGGGGCTGAAATCTATAACATAGGCTAAGTCGTGGGCCAAATTTTTTATTAAGATACTTAGGGGTCCTTTTATTAAGGTACGCTAACTGATTTAGTGTGCTCTAAATGCGCAGCTTAATAAAGTCTTTTGTTCTCTCTCTTAGTTCCTAGTTAACATTTGCTGTCTAACACCAGCTGTGTTTCAAGTTTCAAGTTTATTAAGTTTTTATATACCGCCTATCAAGGTTATCTAAGCGGTTTTTACAATCAGGTACTCAAGCATTTTCCCTATCTGTCCTGGTGGGCTCACAATCTATCTAACATACCTGGGGCTTTGTGGCAGGATACACATTTCAAATCTGACATATTGTAATCAGAAAACAGAAAATAAAATTTTTTCTACCTTTTGTGGTCTGGTCATTATTCAATCATGTTGGTCCCAGGCTCTGGTTGTCTTCTAATCAGGGTCTCCTCCTTTCTTCTTTCCCCTTGCTAACCATACATTTTCCATCTCTGTCCTCCCCTTCCGTTTCCCTTCTCTCCCCCCGGAGGTCTGGCATCCTTCCTTTTTTTCATCTCCATCCCTGCAGCTGCAGCGATGGACCCTACTATCCCCAGATCCACCGTCTCTCCTTTTCATAACTACCCTAGGGTCCATAATCTCTCTCATTCTCTTCCCAACTACCCTCCTATCCAGTATCTCTATCCCCCCTCCACACCATCCCTTGTGTCCAACTTTCCTCCTTTTCTGTTCCTTTCTTCCCTCCATCCCATTGTCCACCATCTCTCCCTCTCTTCTTCCCCTCCCCCCACCCTCAGTCCGGCATATGCACGTCTGTTTGGACTCCTCCTTCCCTCCCTCCGTGTACTTTTACACCAGGACCTGCTCCCCCCCCTTGAAGGCCTGCATGTTTTCCCTTCTTCCCGGTCTCACCTTTGAGATTTGGCCCGCTGTTCATTCCCTCCCTCCATCCCGGCTTCCCGGTCTCCTAAGCAGCCTACCAAGGATCACTGGTCAGCTGAAGCGAACCTAGCAGACTGCTTTGGCCTCCGCAGCATGTTCCTTCTGCCGTGGTTCCGCCCCTCCTCTAAAGTATAGGACCATGGCCAAAGGAACGTTTTGCGGAAGCTACGGCAGCCTGCTAGGATCGCTACAGCTGACCAGCAATCCTCGGCAGGCTGTTTAGAAGATACCAGGGATGGAGGGAGGGAACGAACGGCGGGCCAAATTTGGCCCTCAGGCCAGAGTTTGACACCCCTGGTCTGGATTGAATGCTAGGGAAAAGTAATAAGCCTTGAACAGACTTTTGGACTGCAAGAAAGATGGCTCTATTTTAAGTTAGAAGGGGAGGGAGTTCCAAAAGGTTGGAGCCATGACTGAGAAACAAGAACCTCTATGAACATCCAGGAAGACATGATGGAACGAATAAGGAGGTGGTGCTGGGAAAAGCAAAGAGGTCTTGAAGGAGTGCAATTGACCAAATAATCAGCCAGAAAGAAGGGAAGACACGAAAATTGAATCTGAAAAGACAGGAGGTTGAGTTTGAAAGGAATCATGTATGCAATCAAAAGAAGAATTTCTGACTGAAGAAGAGAGAAGTAACATGATCGCACTTGGAATGACCATGCAAAAGCCTGAGTGCTGTGTTTTGGATCAATTGGAGTCTTATGATCCTGATACGCAGGAAGGCCAATAAGGAGTGAATTACAATAATCAAGTTTAGAGGGTAAGAGGATATGCAGAGTGGTGTGAAGAAGGGGACGAATGGAGTGAAGATATTGAGGGTTAGAAATGGAGCAGAGACAACCCTGGAAATGTGAGACTGGAAAGACAAGACATTATCTAAGATAACACCAAGAATTCTTTGTTGAGGTAGAGTCATGGTAAAATGTGGAGGGTTAGGACAGGGAGACCCAGAGGAGAAAATCATCATAGCAGCCTTCCCAGTGTTTTATTTGTCTGTGAGCAGCTAGCCAGTCATATGAAACGATAATAAATGTGCTGCCAAGCTACGGGAACAGCTCTTATCAGCTGCTGTGAGAACCATATCTACTTCAACTTGGTTGCTCACTTTTTTTCAACATCAAGTTTCAAGTTTATTAGGTGACTTGATCAATCGCTTAATCAAACATTCTAAGCGATGTACACTTTAAAATTTACAATTATTAGAGAACAATACAATACGTACAAATACTTAAATAATGGTAAATTGCTCTTAATTTTAACATTACTAAACATAGGGTAAGAAGGGATGAAATACAATTCATAAAGTAAAGAAGAAACATTGAGGGTAAATACAAAAGGGAAATAGGTAACACAGGTATAACAAAGTAAAATATGATATTCCAATAATAAAATTATGTTGTAAAGGCATCTTTAAAAAGGAAGGTTTTTAACTCAGTTTTAAATTTTCCAAACTCTTTTTCCTCCCGTAAAAAAATAGGGAGGGCGTTCCAAGTCTGCGGTGCTGTACAAGAAAAAATAAATTGTCTCCTCGTATTAATAATTTTTAATGAAGGAATAGATAGCAGATTTTGTTCGCTAGATCGTAGAATTCTCTTTGCAGAATATGGAATAAGTAACCTAAATAAAAATGCAGGGGTCTTATTGTTTAGAGTTTTAAAAATAATTATGCATAACTTATAAGTGATTCTATGAATAACAGGGAGCCAATGAGCCTTTTTAAGAAGAGGTGTTACATGATCAAATTTTTTAGACTTAGTTATTAATTTTATAGCTGTATTTTGTATAATTTGTAGTCGTTTTATTTCATATAATGCAATTCCTTTGAATAAAGAATTGCAATAATCAATTTTAGACATCACCAAAGAGTGAATCAATATAGTAAGTGATTTGGGACAGAGAAATTTAGAAATGGAACGAATTTTACGTAACCTATAAAAGGTAGTTTTCACAATGTTACTGATATGATCATGATAATTAAGTTTATTATCAAAGATTACCCCTAAAATTTTTGTATTTTTAACTAATTGTAAGGGAGCGTTATGAATTGAAATTGGAGAAACAGGGGGCGTGGCTTGGACGCGGATGATGACGGTCGGGTGAAGGAGAAGCTCCGTATAAACAAGCATATTTAACAGAAATTACTACAAAAAAAAATAATTTCCTACAAACTTGAGAGAGAGAACTTAAAATCTAACTCATTAAATGAGACGTAGAAACGTTTTAAATATAAAAAAGTGGAAGTAAAAGTCCCGTTTTTATATCTGAGAAGAAAGATGTAAAAGGCTGGAGATTAACGGAACTTGAAAACTGCCGGTGAGCTATTTAAAGATAAAATCTTCCTCTTTAACTAATATGTAGGATAGCTGCTTCCTGACATACTATAGAGATTGGCTGTTTTATCTGCCAGAAATAAAGCGAAGTATCCTGTGAAAACCTACTTAGCAACGGTTTTATTATTTCCTCAGCAGGCAGCTTTGAACAGGAGCCTTGCTGCCAATTTTACGAGGAAAACGGCGGTTGAAATAATATAATATAAATATAATATAGATACTGATCTCCACTGTTGAAATTGAAAGAAACCTATGATATAGGAGATTGTCGGTTTTTTTTTCAGCGCTTGGGCAGAATAAAGGTTTAACGGTTTTTTTTTTACCTTAAGAAATGAGAGGTGCAGAAAACTGAAAAATATATACATCAGTAAAAAAGAAAATATACTGAATGAAATAGTGCTCTCCTCAATAGAAGCTGCGATTGGGCTTATAAGAGGAGAGCAAAAAAAAAAAAAATACTTGAAGAAAAGTAACATCGAGATAATTAAGAAACGCTGAAAACTGAAAATTTACATCAAAAATACTAAAAATATACTGGATGGAATATTGTTCTCCTTGATAAGAGCTGCGATTGGGCTAATAAAAGGAGAGGAAAAAAAAATACTGATTTTTAGCGCTGAAGAAAAGTATCAACAAAAAATGACTAATGGATTTATTAAAATAAATCTGTAAAAAGATTGAACAGCTATATCTAAAAATCTAAGGAAAGAAAGACTGCTAATTTGAATATTAAAGCCTTCATAGAGGCTGAGATAAGGCTTGAAGGTAAAGAACAAAGAGAAGGACTACCAAAAATTTTTGTATTCACAGCAATAGAACTTGAGTCAAATAACTCACAGTTGCTCTAAGAATATTATAAAAATTTTTAAATCTGATCTAAATATAAGATTGGGACAAAAAAAATTTTTTTGATATAGCAAATAGTAAAAACATAAATTGAAGATTCAAAAGAAAAGAGATAAGAGACAAAATATTGAAACTGATACAAAGAGACAGTGAAGAAAAGCAAAGATAAAGAGAAGAGAAAAATAACAGAAGATGACATCTAAAAAACAAAACAAATGTGATTCAGAAGCAAGTGGTTCAGGTATTGGTAGCAGCAATAAAAGATCAAAACCAGAGCCAAATAACACACCCTCAAAAGTTCCATTGCCATCAGATGAAAGCCCCGACGTCATGGAAGAATTGAGACAAATTAAAGAAATAGTATTAGACAGCAATAAAAAACTAAAAAAAGCAATTGAAGATGCCGCACTACTCACCAAAAGAGTGGATATAGTTGAAGATAAAATAAATGATCTAGAAAACAATACAGAACAACTGAATACAGACATGAGAAAATCTAAAATAATATGGAAAGAAGTTGAAGAAATTAAAAGAGACTTGGAAGATAGCCGAAATAGAGAAAGAAGAAATAATTTAAGGATCATCGGGATTCCAGAAGGGGTAGAAAAAAATGACCCTATAACATTCCTGGAACAATTTCTACCTAAAATACTACCTTTAAAATTCAAAGCTCCATTAGAAATAGAAAGAGCACACAGAATTCCAACACAGAATAAAAATCTTCAATCAAGACCAAGAACATTAATATTTAAACTTTTGAGACACCAACAAGCAGTAGAAATCTGCCAACTTGCAAAAGAAAATAAAAACCTCAAATGTCAGGATGCAAGAATCCACATTGTCCCTGACTTTGCAAAAGAAACTGCATCACGAAGAAAACAATTCCTAGACATGAGACCCCAACTACGAGCTCTAGGGGCAAGATTCGGCCTTCTTTATCCAGCAGTAATGAAAATCACCATAGCCAACAAAACTCAAAACTTTTCAGATCCTACAAAACTTCAAGATTTCCTCGATCAACATGAACAGCCAATGACATCTTAAACAAGAACTTATTATCGAATGCTATATATGTATTAATATTTAAATTTATATTTAATTTAATAAAACATAGAGATTTAATATGAAACACAAATATAGAGTTCGATATAAAGGCGGAACTTTCAACTTTAATTGAAAAGAATTAGAAGAACATATAATTATAATTTAAAATGCAAAAACATTCTAAACGGACTGGGGAAATATATACTAATCCTTTATGAATGTCTTTAAACATATACCTAAGCCTTAAAAATATAAGACATAATATTTCAATTATAATTAATTATCACTTTGAACTTATATCTGATTGAACTTGAGATTGGCATTGATGTCATATGCAATAATTCCTTAAAAAATAAAGAAATAAAATAAAATAAAAATAATTCATACATAATATTTAAAATAAGAAAACAATTTTTAATACCATTTAAACTTAAAATAGAATAAAATTAAAACATCTATAAAAGGGAAAATTTAATAAATAAATAAAAATGGTAGTAAATATAGTTATACATTGAAATAGCTTGTAGGAGTTATATACACCTAACCTCAATATACGTATCCAAGTGGTCATATTAAAATGGGAAGGGAGGGGAGGGAAGGGAGGGAAGGGAAAATGGGGAAACAATAGAAAATGGAGTAAAGAAAAAAAAAGAGTTATTCTAAAAAATATTTTAAATATTGGGGAAAAAAAAAATTTTAAGAAAACAATTCATATAATTTTAAAGAAAATATATCAAAAATACATAAATGGATCTTAAAATAATATCCTTAAACGTTAATGGTCTAAATCATATGATAAAAAAGAAAAAAGCACTATTATTTTTAAAAAGGCAAGAGGCGGATATATGCTTTATACAAGAGACCCACCTCTCAAATATTGAATCTAGTAAACTACAAGGAGGATGGGTCAAACATTGTTTTTTCTCACCAGCTACAAAGAAAAAAGCAGGTGTTGCTATTCTAGTAAATAAAAAATGTAATGCTACATTCAAATTAAAGGCAACAGACATTAATGGAAGATGGATAATTGTGGAAATGAATATGGGAAATACTACCATGACGATGATTAATATATACGCCCCTAATTCGAACCAAAATGAATTTTTCAAAACTCTTCAACAATTGATCTTACCACTGGCTACTTCAAATCTAATAGTAGCGGGGGATTTCAATGCTGTTATGGATCCTATATTGGATAAAAACCCAAGTAGATATATAAAATCAATGGGCCTAGATAATTTAATACAAACTTGTGATTTAATAGATATTTGGCGTATACTTCATTTTAATGGACGGGAATTTTCATTTTGTTCTCATGTTCACAATTCTTTTTCAAGAATAGATTATATTTTTATATCAAAACATCTAGCACATCAAGTAACAAAAGCTGCCATTGATCCAATAATTTTATCTGATCATGGTGGGGTATGGATTGAAATTAAAAACACAGATCATAATACAAATAGACCAATATGGAAGTTTGATAATACATTGCTTGCTGATCCAAAATTCTGTGAAAATTTTCAAATAAAAATGAAAGAATTTTTTCAAATAAATGATAAAGATGAGATTTCTAGAGAAATATTATGGGATGCATTTAAAGCATCAATAAGAGGACAAATTATTTCATATTCGGCTTATCTTAATAAACAAAATAAAAAACAATATATTAACTTAGAAAAAGAAATAAAAAATTTAGAATTAAAACTTGTAGAAAAATGGAATTATTCCACACAACAAGAACTATTAAAACTTAAAGGTAAATACAATGAAATATCATCAAAAATGATAAGAAAAGATTTGTTTTCTCAGCAGGCACTGTATTATGGGAACTCAAATAAGTCGGGAAGAATACTAGCAAATTACCTAAAAGCGAAAAAAAAGAAAACAAAAATAATTGCTATAAAAGATGAAAAAGGTGATACATTAACAAAAATTGAACCAATCTTAAAACAATTCCTAAAATTTTATAAATCTCTTTATTCTTCCGAGACTTATTTAAATAAAGAAAAAGAAGGTTTAGAATTCTTGAAATTATTAAAGGGTCCAAAGGTTCCTGAACATATAAAACGAAGTTTAGAAGAACAAATATCACTAAAAGAATTAGGAACAGCTTTGAAATCCCTTAGAGTTGGATCCGCTCCAGGTGGTGATGGTTATACAGTGGAATTTTATAAACATTTTCAAAATTTTTTATTACCCTATTTATTAAATCTTTTTCAATATCAACTAAATCAAGGTTGTACTAAAGGCACTATGGCAGAATCATTAACAATAGTTTTACCAAAGCCAAATAAAGATCCCACTTTGGTATCAGACTACAGACCTATTTCTTTAATAAATGTAGATGGAAAATTATTAGCAAAAATACTTGCATTAAGATTAGCTAAAGCTCTTCCCCATATTATAAGTATGTCTCAAACAGGATTTGTTGCTCAAAGACATTCATCTCATAATACTAGATTAGCTTTCCATATGTTATACTTAACAAAGAAAATGAACGAACCTACCTTTGCTATTTCTTTAGATGCAGAAAAGGCTTTTGATAGAATAGAATGGACATTTATGTATCAGACATTGAATTGGTTTGGAATAGGTCCTGGATTCACACAAATGATACAAACACTATATAACTCCCCTTCTGCTAGATTATACATCAATAATACGTTTTCAGAAAAATTTAATCTACAAAGAGGAGTTAGACAAGGATGTCCTTTATCTCCTTTGCTGTTTGATATTGTTTTAGAACCCTTAATATTAGCAATCCAACAAGCAGGGGAGATACAAGGTATACCTCATTCAGATAAAGAATATAAAATATCGGCTTATGCTGACGACTTATTATTATATTTGAGGAACCCAGAATCTACCATTCCACATTTACTTGAACTGATTGAAAAATTTGGTAAATTTTCAGGATATAAGATAAATTGGAACAAATCAGAAGTACTCCCATTAAATATACATTGCACAAAAGGTTTATTTAAATCATTCTCTTTTGTTTGGAAAGAAGATGCTATTAAATATCTAGGAATTTGGATTACAAAAAATTTAGATGACACAATGAAAATTAATGAAAAAAATTTATTACAAAAAGTAACAGAGATGTGTGAGCAATGGAACCCTTTACACTTATCTTGGTGGGGAAGAATACAAACTGTTAAAATGATGATATTACCTGTAGTCTGTTACCAAATGGGAATGATACCAGTTTTCTTCCAAAATTCTTTTTATAAAAAATTAAATAAAATATTGACAAAGTTTATTTGGCTTGGGAAAAATCCCAGAGTTGCTTTAGTGTCACTACAAAGACCAATTGCGGAGGGAGGGGTAAATTTTCCCAACTTCTATAGGTATCATCAAGCCTATATTTTACGTCAAGGTATGTATTGGATCCTCCCAGAGCCCACTGTAAATATCCCAGATTGGTTTTGGCTAGAATGGAGACTTATGTTTCCATTACGTCTTAGTCATGTAGTTAGTATCAAAATGCCAAGGCTATACAAAGAACATAAAATATTCATGGATACATGGAAAACTTTAAGATATATAAGTAATCTAACTCCTATTCCAATTAGTAAATCAACAACTCAAACAATTTGGTTAAACCCCAAGATCAAAATAGGCGGTTTCAAAATAATCTGGAAAAACTGGATGACAGCAGGTATTCGTATTCTAGACGACATAATAAAAAATGGTAAAATGCTGGAGTTTTCACAATTGCAACATAAATTTGATCTTAATAAAACACAATATTTTAGATGGTTGCAATTGAAGCAATCCATTCAGGTAGGGTTCCCTGAATGGAAAAATCTTACTAATTATCACAGCTTGGAATTCTTGTGTTTCCAGATAAACTCAATAGGACATGAAGCCGCACAGTGGTATAAATTAATATCCGGATATATAAATAAAAAACCAAAAAATGGTCTTAGAGACATTTGGAGCATTGAGATAAAGCACCAAATTAGTGCATCTCAATGGCCACGACTTTGGTCTTGGAGGTTAAAATGTACAGTGTCAGCATCTATGAGACAAACTTGGTTTTTTCTTTTACATAGAGCTTTATGGACCCCTACACGTTTACATAGAATTGATAGCTCTAAATCTAATAGATGCTGGCACTGTCATGTTGAAATTGGGACATTAGACCATCTTTTATTCTTTTGTCCACTCATCTTAAAATTCTGGAAATCAATTTGGCCTCAAATTAATAGGATGTTAGAAAACCCAATAGCATTGACATATGATACTATATTATTTGGAACAACAATGAGAAAAAAAAGTCAAATATCATCAAATAATAACAAACTATTGTTTATTTTAACTGGAATAGCAATACAACAAATTACATTTAATTGGAAAAGACATGACAGATTAAATTACACTTTCTGGTGGAATTCTGTTTGTCATATATATAAAATGGAACTTACCATAGCAACACAAAAAGGATATATTAATAAATTTCAAAAGATATGGAGACCATTAACAGATTTTTGTAATGAATAATTAACTTTTCCCAAGATAAAAATTTGATTAGAAGGGAATGGGGTGGGATTTTATTTTTGGTTTTTACACACTATATCAATGTTGAATGAATTTACAATAAAGTTGTTTTTAAATATTATTGATTGAACGGGAGGGAGGGAAGGGGGATTAATACATTTAAAAGAAATGATAAAAATTTAGAATTACTGCATAATATTATAAATTTTGTATAAAATCAATTTTCTAAAAAATGTTAAACTTGATAATAATAAGTGTGTTTATCAAGTGTACATGTTTAAATTTCTAATAAGTATATTTGAAACACTTGTTGTAACAAAAGAAAATGAATAAAGATTATTAAACAGAAATTGGAGAAACAAGAGGAAAACTATCCTTCCAAGGAAATAGCATAACATTGGGTTTTTTTATATTGAGGGCCAGTCTGTTTCTATCTAGCCAATGATAAACTTGATCAAGTTTTCCATTAATGGCCGAAATTTCACTTATATTATTGTTATTTAAGGGGTGCAATAATTGTATATCATCGGCATAGGCAAAAACATGAAATCCTACGGATTGGCATAATGTCATCAGTGATGCTAGAAAAATATTAAAAAGTAAGGGTGAAAGAATAGATCCTTGTGGAACCCCATGTGAAATCTGAGAAGGTAGGGATGAAGAATTATTGAAAAGAACTGTAGATGTACGATCACTAAAGTAAGATGTGAACCAAGCTAGAACTTCATCTGTAACCCCAATAGATTGAAGTCGAGCAAGGAGTAACTGGTGATCAATCGTATCAAACGCTGCTGAAAGATCAAGAGAAATTAACAGCACCGATTGATGATGATCTAAGAAATATTGAATAGAAGTTGTCATACCAATAAGGGAGTGTTCCGTGCTGTGGTGTTGTCTAAAACCGGTTTGATTCGGATGTAACACATTAGTTTGTTCTATAAACTCTGAAATTTGGTTGAAAACAATTTTTTCTGTTAATTTTGCCAAAAATGTAATATTAGATATTGGTCTATAGTTAGACAGTTCATCATGACCTACATTTTTTTCTTTAATAATTGGACGGATATATGATTTTTTCCAATCCAAGGGCACCGTATGTTGATTTAAACTCTCTGTAACTAATACGTGAATCAAAGGTCCAAAGATGTCAAAATATTGTTTTAGAATTAGTGGTGGTATTTGATCAGCTTTTGAACTTTTGATATTCAGAGTTTTTAGAGTAATTTCAATCTCATTTATGCTAGGCATTTTGAATTTTGAACACTTAGAGGATAGTAAATCTGGATTAGTCTGTTCAGAATCACTTAAAAGTGGTAAATTTTTGAATGATTTCCTAATGTTGATAATTTTTTCAGTGAAATAGTCAGCAATTTCTTGGGCTGTAGGAACTCTGCTACTTGAATTATATTGTATTTTATTATTCGATGTTATTTTACATGAACATGTAAAGATTCAGCCCTTGAGGACCATAATCCAAATGTATTTTCAGGATAACCAGCATATGCAAATTATCCTTCTTTCTGGACCAAATTCATGCATATATATCTCAAATGTTCTTTGTGGATATCGTGAAAACCAAATCAGTGAAGCACACCTTTGTTGTAACACATTTGCTGTCGCACTGCATCAGAGTGGAAGTCTCCGAGTTCGTTTGCATCCTGAATGTTTTTGTGTTTGTTATTTGAAGGTGGTGTGCTGCTCCTGGAAAATCCCAAAGGAGATGATAGACTTGATTTTGCCAAACTAAAAGAGGTTGTTTGCAGTATATTTGGTTTGCAGAATAAGAAGTTGTCTGTGTTTCATGGGAAAACAGGTAAAGTGATCTTTGTGGAAGATAAATGTTGAAAAATTGTGTTTCATTAACTTACTAGTTGGTATGGTAGCTTTTTTTTAGAATTTTCTTAGAATTGTGAATAAAATGATAAATATTTCATGTCTATTTATATTAAACATTTATAAACTGTAAATAGTAACAAAAAAAAAAAAATACACCTAAATGTTACTAGTCAGTGATGGGATTGCCTCTGGAGATTGACATTAAGGGCTCCTTTTATGAAGGTGCACTAGGGCCTTAACGCGTGGAATAGCGTGCGCTAGCCGCTACCGCCTCCTTTTGAGCAGGCGGTAGATTTTCAGCTAGCGTGCGATAAAAACGCTAGCGCACCTTCTTAAAAGGAGCCCTAAATATCAAAAAGTGGAGAAAAAGCCTCAAATATGTGAATTTGTCAGCAGCAATCCGCATGGATTACAAGCTGCCACTTTAATTATCACGGGCATAAGAAACTCCACCTGCAAATTTTAAATGTTCATCTCACACCGGGCTTATTAAAAATATATAACATAGCTCGTTAATGTTTGTTAAATTACAAAAATAATATGCTTTTGTACTTTCCTTGCCCCATCTTCATTTTTCCCTTTGGAATTATTGTTCCTTTAATTTTAATTGCATATTCAGTTAAAGTTCAAATCTGGGTTTTTTAATGATTCATAGTTTATTTGAATTTTGATTAAACGCTTCTCCAGGGGTACAAAGCGTCGTACATTATAATTTAAAATAGATAGGGGATGAACAATAAATATTAAACATAGACCAACAAAACAAACATACTTATGACATGAAAACATTGGGAGAAAAGGGAAGAACTATAATTTATTATGAAAGAATACATAAAAGGAAAGTACAGTAGGGAAAAAGAGACAAATTAAGTAATGCGGAAGTAAATAAATATATAATAAATCAATTATACGCATCTTTAAAGAGAAATCATTTTAGGCTACTTTTAAATTTCACCAAGTTTTGTTCAGCTCCGAGGTATAGGGGGGGAGAGTTCCAAATTAATGGGGCAGTGACTGAGAAAATGAGAGTACGACGAGTACCAATTATTTTTAAGGATGGGACATTAATGGAATGTTGAGAGGCCGATCTTCGTCCTGGGATGGTCATAAGGAATCGGTAATCTCTCTATGAATGCAGGGGTGTTAGTCTGTATAGTTTTATAGGTGATCTGGTGTGAAATAGGCAGCCAATGTGCTTTTTGTAACAAAGGGGTGACGTGATCAAACTTTCTGGACCCAAAATGATTTTGATTGCTGAATTTTGTATGAGTTCAAGGCGTTTTATATCTTTTTGACACAACCCTTTATATAATGAGTTACAATAATCAATTTTAGATATTATGAGGGAATGAATTAAAACATTAAGAAAATTTACATCAAGGAGGATTTATTTAAGAACATAAGAATTGCTGCTGCTGGATCAGACCAGTGGTCCATCATGCCCAGCAGTCAGTTCACGTGGTGGCCCTTAGGTCAAAGACCAGCGCCCTAACTGAGACTAGCCCTACCAGCAGCGGCAGTTCTTATGTTCTTATGCTCTGATTGCATCTCTAACCCAGGCCCCCTTTTTGCTTGGGTTATTTTATCACAATTTTGTGTGGATAGTGGTGGGGTATTTCAAAAAGCAGAAGATATTTTTTTTATTTGCATAAACCTTCTGAATATAGTTATACCTCTTAGTTTTACATAAACAAAATCTAAAAATGGTGTTTCTCTGTGCTTTCTCTAGCTTAATGTGCATATGGAAAATGAATTGTTTGCAGTTGCCTGTAGTGTCCTGGTTCCCTAGTTTATATTTCTTTCACGTTCCTTTGACCTTTCTCTTTCAGAATTGATAAAAGAAATGGACTTGTTGAGTCTCAGTGGGAAGACACTACAAGTGACATCAGGGTCAGCTGTCTCTGTGATCAGCAACAGTGATTCGCCTCTCTGCCAGTATATCAACATACAGCTACTGAATGCAGAGCCCCAAGGTAACCTAAGAACATTCTTCACTCTGCTTTGCTAGTACATATATGAGGGGATGCAGCTTTCCAGCCGGGCATGCAAAATGCCACCTTTCTTAGGTGGCGAGCACAAGGTCTACAATATCTTTTTCACCTGTTTTCGGAGGAGGGGAGCCTGGTCACATTTGCTGAGCTGCAACGAACTTTTGACCTACAGGCTAATGATCTCTTCGCCTTTTACCAGATCTGTCACTATGTTCAATCCCTCCCAGTGGTTGCCCTTACTGAAGTCAGCAGGGAGGCGCTTTCGGAACTCTTCAGCCTTTCAGCCCAACAGAGGATTTCTCTACGATTTCATATTGTGGGGATCCGGGATTGCCAACCAAGTACGAATCTGGATATATTAGCAACAGCGTGGGCTGAGGACTTGCATTGCCAGTTGACTGCTCAACAGTTACAACGGGTCCTGAAGAACATTCAGAAGGTGTCACCCAATATTACTCACTGGGAAATGCAATTGAAAATTTTTCTTAGACTTTACATTCCACCGGAACGTGCAGCCCGGATGGGGATTACTGCGTCGCATTCTTGCCCGAAATGCAATCAGGCTCACGCATCTTTGAGTCGCATGTTTTGGGCCTGCCCCGCAATCCAACAGTTTTGGAGACATCTTGGCCTATTTACCACATCGCTTTGGGGAAGGCGATGGCTTCCGCAACCGAGGGCGTTATTTGGATTTTATAATATAGCCTCGCCCAAACCCAGGGGAATGTCAGCATGGAGTGTGTGGCGCAGTGGTTGGATCTACAGCCTCAGCACCCTGGGGTTGTGGGTTCAAACCCCACGCTGCTCCTTGTGACCCTGGGCAAGTCACTCAGTCCTCCATAGCCCCAGGTATGTTAGCTAGATTGTGAGCCCACCGGGACAGAGAGGGAAAATGCTTGAGTACCTGATTGTAAAACCGCTTAGATAACCTTGATAGGTGGTATATAAAATCCTAATAAACTTGAAACTTGAAACTTGATTTATCTCCAGAGCCCTTTTGGTGGGAAAAAAAGCCATCCTCACCAACTGGCTCTCCTGTGATCCCTCGTCATATGCACAATGGAGATCCCTAATGATAGTGCATGCAACACTGGAGAGACGCATGGTGGGAGACTTGACTCTTGGCCCGGGTCGCAAATTTTGTCAGGTGTGGGAGCACTTCTGGCAGGACCTCACACCGCGTGCTCGCAGTAGACTCACTTCCACTCAACTTATATCTGCCCTTCTCCACTTGACGACGTCATTGTAATTATTTTTGCTGATTGTCCAGCTCTTCTTGTTGTATACCGCCTCGAACTACCATGGCTTTGGCGGTATATAAGAATAAAATTATTATTATTATTACAGAAAGGACCAGAACTGAACCTTGCCACATCATCTTCCGAAGAAAACTAAAAACCCATCTGTTAGATAATTAATCTTCTCTCTCCCTTTCCTCCCTTCCTTCTCTCTCCCCTCTTTTTCTCTCCCTTCCTCTCCCTCCTACTTATCCACCTCCTCTCTCCTCTCTCTCCCTCCTCTTTTTCCCCCCTCTTACCTCTATTTACAGTCACCTTGAGCCTGTATAGGTATGAGCGATGCACAAATAGAAGATTAGATTAGATATTCACAACTGAGATGGTAAGGTATCTCATGAAAAGGGATGCAAGCAGATCAGAAATGATTCTAAGGAGCTTTTTATATCGCCTTTTTCCACCCCAATTCATGATTCTTCTATCATTCTTGGACCTGATCAGACCATTTTTTTTAGAGGTCTGGAGAAAGAACATGATACAGAGAAGTTCCAACAGGAAAGAACCCCATGTTCGCAGGATGGAATTCAGAGGGAGGGGACATGCCTGCATATGGAAAAGGAGAGCAAAGAATGAAAAACACAGAGGACTTTAATAGATGGCTCAGAGCCTGGTGTCATCAAGAAGGCTTCAGGTACATAGGAGGATGGGGAAATACATGGAAGGACAAGAAGCTATATTGCACTGATGGGCTACATATTACTACAGCAGGAAAAAGAAACCTTGCAGAGAAATTTAGACAATATTTTTCTAGGCATTTAAACTAGAAGGTGGGGGTGGTGTATGTAGAGACCAAAAACAATAAAAACAAGAGAAAAAGGAACCCGGCAAAAGAAAAGATGTGATAGTAGTAAAGGCTGCAACAAAAGCAATATCAGCAACTCATTTCTTAGTATTGCAGCGGAAAGTGAAACGACACAAAAATCCATACGAAAAAGGAGATTATCGCTGAAAAATAGCTGGAAAGCGATGACCACAAATGCTCGCAGTCTAAGCAACAAAGTTCATGATCTGCAAGCCCTGATATTAGAGGCAGATCTAGATATTGTTGCTATCACAGAGACATGGTTCAGTGAATCACATGGATGGGATGCAAACATACCGGGATATAATCTTTTTAGGAAGGACAGAGATGGTCATAAAGGTGGAGGAGTAGCTCTCTATGTAAAGATCAATATCCAAGCGACCGAAATGCAAGGGACCTGGGGAGAGGAAGAAGCGATATGGATTGCTCTGAAAAGAGAAGATGGAACTTCTATCTACGTGGGTGTAGTCTACAGACCTCCGACTCAATCGCAGCAAATTGATAAGGATCTGATTGTGGATATCCAAAAGTTTGGAAGGAAAGAGGAGGTTCTGCTGTTGGGAGATTTCAACCTGCCGGATGCGGACTGGAATGTTCCGACTGCGGAATCGGAAAGAAGTAGGGAGATTGTGGATGCCTTTCAAGAGGCTCTGCTCAGACAAATGGTGACGGAACCCACAAGGGAAAAAGCGATATTGGATCTGGTCCTCACAAATGGAGAGAGTATATCTAATGTTCGAGTGGGTGCTCACCTGGGTAGTAGCGATCATCAAACGGTTTGGTTTGATATAACGGCTAAAGTGGAGAGCGGCCGCACGATACTTAAAGTCCTAGATTTCAAACGTACGGACTTTAATGCAAGGGAAAGTACCTGAAGAAAGAGCTGTTAGGATGGGAGGACATAAGAGAAGTGGAAAGACAGTGGTCTAAGCTGAAAGGAGCGATAAAAATGGCTACGGACCTTTATGTGAAGAAAATCAATAAAAACAAGAGAAAAAGGAAGCCGATATGGTTCTCCAACCTAGTGGCTGAGAAAATAAAGGCGAAAGAGTTGGCGTTCATGAAATATAAAAAAACCCAAGAAGAGGAGAGCAGAAAGGACTACAGGGTGAAACTGAAAGAAGCCAAGAGAGAGATACGTTTAGCGAAGGCACAGGCGGAAGAACAAATGGCTAAAAATGTAAAAAAGGGAGATAAAAATTTTTTCAGATATATTAGTGAAAGGAGGAAGATAAAAAATGGAATTGCTAGGCTAAAAGATGCTGGGAACAAATATGTGGAGAGTGATGAGGAGAAAGCAAATGTGCTAAACAAATACTTCTGTTCTGTGTTCACAGAAGAAAATCCTGGAGAAGGACCGAGATTGTCCGGCAAAGTTACACGAGAAAATGGAGTAGATTCTGCGCCGTTCACGGAGGAGGGTGTTTATGAGCAACTTGAAAAACTGAAGGTGGACAAAGCGATGGGACCAGACGGGATCCATCCCAGGATACTAAGGGAACTCAGAGAGGTTCTGGCGAGTCCTATTAAAGACTTGTTCAACAAATCTCTGGAGACGGGAGTGATTCCTGGGGATTGGAGGAGAGCGGATGTGGTCCCTATTCATAAAAGTGGTCACAGGGATGAAGCAGGAAACTACAGGCCGGTGAGCCTCACTTCAGTTGTTGGAAAAATAATGGAAGTGTTGCTGAAAGAAAGGATAGTGTATTTCCTTGAATCTAATGGGTTACAGGATCCGAGGCAACATGGCTTTACAAAAGGTAAATCGTGCCAAACGAACCTGATTGAATTTTTTGATTGGGTGACCAGAGAGCTGGATCAAGGACATATGCTAGATGTAATTTACTTGGATTTCAGCAAAGCCTTTGATACAGTTCCTCATAGGAGGCTGTTGAACAAACTTGAAGGGCTGAAGTTAGGACCCAAAGTGGTGAACTGGGTCAGAAACTGGCTATCGGACAGACGCCAGAGGGTGGTGGTTAATGGAAGTCGCTCGAAGGAAGGAAAGGTGACTAGTGGAGTCCCTCAGGGTTCGGTGCTGGGGCCAATCCTGTTCAATATGTATGTAAGTGACATTGCTGAAGGGCTAGAAGGAAAAGTGTGCCTTTTTGCAGATGATACCAAGATTTGTAATAGAGTAGACACCGAAGAGGGAGTGGAAAATATGAAAAAGGATCTGCAAAAGTTAGAGGAATGGTCTAATGCCTGGCAACTAAAATTCAATGCAAAGAAATGCAGAGTAATGCATTTGGGGATTAATAATAGGAAGGAACCGTATATGCTGGGAGGAGAGAAGCTGATATGCACGGACGGAGAGAGGGACCTTGGGGTGATAGTGTCCGAAGATCTAAAGGCGAAAAAAACAGTGTGACAAGGCAGTGGCTGCTGCCAGAAGGATTCTGGGCTGTATAAAGAGAGGCGTAGTCAGTAGAAGGAAGAAGGTGTTGATGCCCCTGTACAGGTCATTGGTGAGGCCCCACTTGGAGTATTGTGTTCAGTTTTGGAGACCGTATCTGGCGAAAGACATAAGAAGACTTGAGGCGGTCCAGAGGAGGGTGACGAAAATGATAGGAGGCTTGCGACAGAAGACGTATGAGGAGAGACTGGAAGACCTGAATATGTATACCCTAGAGGAAAGGAGAGACAGGGGAGATATGATTCAGACGTTCAAATACTTAAAGGGTATTAACGTAGAACAAAATCTTTTCCAGAGAAAGGAAAATGGTAAAACCAGAGGACATAATTTGAGGTTGAGGGGTGGTAGATTCAGGGGCAATGTTAGGAAATTCTACTTTACGGAGAGGGTGGTGGATGCCTGGAATGCGCTCCCGAGAGAGGTGGTGGAGAGTAAAACTGTGACTGAGTTCAAAGAAGCGTGGGATGAACACAGAAGATTTAGAATCAGAAAATAATATTAAATATTGAACTAGGCCAGTTACTGGGCAGACTTGCACGGTCTGTGTCTGTATATGGCCGTTTGGTGGAGGATGGGCTGGGGAGGGCTTCAATGGCTGGGAGGGTGTAGATGGGCTGGAGTAAGTCTTAACAGAGATTTTGGCAGTTGGAACTCAAGCATAGTACCGGGTAAAGCTTTGGATTCTCGCCCAGAAATAGCTAAGAAGAAAAAAAAAAAAAAAAAAAAAAATATTGAATCAGGTTGGGCAGACTGGATGGACCATTCGGGTCTTTATCTGCCGTCATCTACTATGTTACTATGTTACTATGGTAGAGGCCAAGGTTGGAGAACAGATGACCATTGATACCCGTCTTATCAATAACAGACATTTTGATAATCAGTTTATCAAATACTTTATTAAATAACATGGAAATGAGAGTCCTACAAAAGGGATTAAAATCTGTTTCCATATCTCATAATTCCTTTCATAGAAACATAGAAAGATGACGGCAGAAAAGGGCTATAGCCCATCAAGTCTGCCCACTCTACTGTCCCACCCCATTAAGTCAGAGTGCTGCTCGACCCACGTAGAGATCCCACGTGGATGTCCCATTTATTCTTAAAGTCGAGCACGCTAGTGGCCTGCTCGACTTTAAGAACTAGGATTGATTGGTTTTGAAAGAAAACTAAGGATTTCACTTGTTTGTTTTTTTAGCAATCCATACCCATGGATTGTGAAGAGAGCCAAATTTGGTTCCTCCCTGATTCATAGACTCTGATTTCTGCTTATTTTCAATGGGTCATGTTTTTTTATAATCTTGTAAAGGAAGATAACATGCTGACAATTGGGTCTATTTCCCTCTCAATACTGACCCAACCTCTGAAATTGAGAAAAAAATTGATTTTTGGATTAACTTTGGGCTTGTTCTGGATATCAAGGAGAAAAAATTTCTAATGTTCATAAGGTCAGTTATTCCAACCATATATATGCTCCCAAAAGTTCACAAATCATTGATGAATCCACCTGGCAGACCTAATGTATTGGTTATCAGTTCTCTTTAAGAACATAAGAAATGCCTCCGCTGGGTCAGACCTGAGGTCCATCGCGCCCAGCAGTCCGCTCACGCGGCGGCCCATCAGGTCCAGGACCTGTGCAGTAATCTTTTATCTATACCCCTCTATCCCCTTTTCCAGCAGGAAATTGTCCAATCCTTTCTTAAACCCCAGTACCGTTCGCTGCCCTATGACGTACTCTGGAAGCGCATTCCAGGTGTCCACCACACGTTGAGTAAAGAAGAACTTCATAGCATTCGTTTTGAATCTGTCCCCTTTCAACTTTTCCAAATGCCCTCTTGTTTTGGGTTTTTTTTTTATTTATTTTCTGAAAGTTTGAAGAATCTGTCCCTCTCTACTCTCTCTATGCCCTTCATGATCTTGTAAGTCTCTATCATATCCCCTCTAAGTCTTCTCTTTGCCAGGGAAAAGAGACCCAGTTTCTCCAATCTCTCAGCGTATGAAAGGCTTTCCATCCCCTTAATCAGTCGTGTCGCTCTCCTCTGAACTCTCTCGAGTAACGCCATATCCTTCTTAAGGTATGGTGACCAATACTGGATGCAGTACTCAAGATGCGGATGCACCATTGCCCGGTACAGCGGCAGGATAACTTCTTTCGTTCTTGTTGTAATACCCTTCTTGATTATACCTAGCATTCTATTCGCTCTCTTAGCGGCCGCTGCGCACTGTGCCGTCAGCTTCATTGTCATGTCCACCATTATCCCCAAGTCCCTTTCTTGGGTACTCTCATTCAATAACATCCCTCCCATCGTATAGCTGTGCCTCGGGTTTCTGATTCCCACATACAATACTTTACACTTCTCAACATTGAACTTCATCTGCCATTTCTCTGCCCATTCCCCTAATTTGTCCAAGTCCCTTTGCAATTTTTCGCAGTCCTCCTTTGTCCGAGCTCCACTAAATAGTTTGGTGTCATCCGCAAATTTTATTATCTCACTCTTTGTTCCTGTTTCTAGAACCTTTGTCTGATTTTATGGATTCATTTTTAAGGCCTTTTATGCCACAGGTAAAGTCATATGTTTGTGACTCTGCTCATATAATTTATTTGTTGAATGAGTTTGATAGACACACTACCAACATTATCCTTGTCTCATTTGACATTAAGGTTTAATACACCAGCATTCCCTGGGATCAGGCAGGCCTTGGTAGTACTAGCCAGGATTTATGAGTGCCTACAGCCTTCATCATCCATTTGGCAACATTGGCTCTTAAAGAAAACTTATTGTTTCCATTCTTTAACTAGATCAAGGGTACAGCAACGGGATCCACTATGGCCCCTGATATTACTATTTTATATGTTCCACATTTTGAATCCAAGTTTTTGGATATACATCTGTTCCAAGAAGAAATAAGATTTTGGAGAGAGTATATTGATCTCTTAGGGTTTTTGCAGCTGGCGTTGTGCTTGTAGCAGATTTCTGGGTGTCTCTGTGGACAAGACGCAATAAGACCCAGAAGACTGCTACAAGCAAGGTACATTGATGACATCCTGATACTTTGGAGAGGCACAGTTCATGTTTGGCTCAATTTGTTGGATTCTATTCAGATTTACTATGGATTATAATCTGGAACAAATATCTTTTTGGGGATATTTTGATTGCTAAGAACACTTATAGATTCTATACAACAATTTTTAGGAAATCCACGGATAAGAATCATTTTTTACACTTTTGTAGTTTTAATACAGATGTTTGAAAGAAAACCTTCCATACTCAGTTTAAGAAAGAGATGGCTTTGTAGCAATTATGACTAATTTTAAAAGCAGATTATACCAATGACCAGGCGGGTCTTAAAGTAAATCCATTACCTAGAATTTGAAGGCCCTTTGTGCTTTTTTTCTTTGTTCATGAACTCTTATTGGAAATGTGTTTGTGTGTGTGTGTGCGTGTATTTATATATATATATATATATTGTCACGACCCTAGCCCTAAAGCTGGACTCGTGCCTAGCCGTGCTAGGACTAAGGTCACCCCTAAAATACAAAACACTAATGGAAGAGGTAGGGTAGTGAGCAGTAAGAAGGAAATTACTGACTGCCCCTTTAAGTCTGAAAAAATCCAGTTGCAGGGAGTGGAGGTTGTTAAGAGGAACAACCTGGAACAGCCTCTGAGACATACCTCTCCCTCTGCTAGTCCCCAGCTGAAGGTGATAAGCAAGAATTCAGGCAAACCTAAGCAGGCAGGGCAGGTAACTCCTCCCCTTCTGAGAACAGGGCGTGGGAAGTTGTGCAATTTAGAGGCTGCCCTCAGAAGGAGAAAAGGAGTCTTTCCTGGGCCAGCTACAGGAGAGGACTCACCTGATGGAGCGCTTGAGCCCCAGGATATAGAGATGGCTGAAGCCGACACTGACCTTAGAACCAGCCAGCAGACAGTACCAGAACCCATGGACTGGACACAGACGGAAGGACTGCCTGAAGATTCCTGCATGGACTTAAGTTAAGTGGCAGATCTGTGTAGTCTATAATATAGCAGGGATAAGCTAATGGGGTGTTGCTCAAGGCAAGCTGCCTTGGGAATAGAATGAGGCTGGTACTGCTATGTTCATTTGGAACAGAGAAAAAAAAACACGTTTGTTTTGTTCCAAGTTTTGAATGATTGAATACCTGAAGTTTATGAGCTATGTTTTGACTGGGTTAAGGTACCTGAGGGAAGTAAGTAGCTTTGGGGAGAATCCACTTACCATTTGGGTGGGTTAGTGGAGCCATTCGTGGCATTCTGTTTTGCAGAAAAGTTTAAAAGGTGGATTCACTTACTCCCCTCCCTCACATCAGCTTAGCTAAGCTGATTGGGAACAAGCCAGCAGAACTACAAGGCTTGGATGTAGCACTATCAAGAGTGCTAGCTTTATTGCTGAAGGCCTAGTGGAGTTTTAAGGCAGCAGCATTTTTGGACATTTATTTAGACCAGCTAACAACAATGTTTTTGGACTATGTGATATTTTACTTACCTGAGTTAAGGTGGTAACTGAGCTCTTTTGGTTTGAGCTCTGCTTTACTTTGTTTATTTGCTGGACTATCATTATTACTTGTGGGGTCAGGACTAGCTGTGCATAGACTCCCACATGCCACAATAAAGTGCTTTATTTTGAACCAAGATTTGATTTTTGTTTTGGGACTGAGATTGTTGGCTCTGCCTTTGGGGATATCTATGAAGGACGTCCCCCGTAAAGGGGAAAATTTTCCCTAACTCTTGCTCCCCTTCTTCCGAGACCGGCCCCTGGGAGCGCGTGCCTTCTAAGCCCTGTCGGGTTCTCAGATATTCTCCCAGTCCTGTCCAGTCCCGACCTAATATTAGCGAATATGGTGCCCTAGGGACTATTGCAAACATAACCCTAAAGACTTTGTCCCCTTGCAACATCGTGGTCGGTCTGAGTGGGTATCTTAGCTTGTCCCCATGGACACACCTAATGGTGACCATATTGCTTTCTTCCCCCACTGTTTCCCTCGGGAATGTCTGCTTCCAATATCCTGTGGACATCATCGACTGATCTGCTCCTGTATCCACCAGAGCCCATACCTCCTTCCCTGCTATGGATACCAATGCTCGATATTCCCTGGCCGGACACTGGGTTGGTCCTTGCCTGGTCACTAGACTTCTTCCCCCTTTACCAAGCTGCTGGACCTGGTCCACTTTCCTCTCATACAAAGGGGGGATCCTCTTTCTTTGTGAGGTTCCTCCAAGATCATACTTCATGGGTGGTTTGAAGGTTTGTTTAGAAATACTACTATCGCTCACCTCCCAAACCCGTTCCTGTGCCTCACCCTGTTCTTGTGGCCCTTCTATTTGTGCAACTACCCCTTCAACTGGGCTTGAACCCGCATTAGGGCCCCCCATAGGGAATATGCTATCTTCGAGCAACACCGTACCAGGATTAGCTCCTGTCCTTGGCTGGTTTAACCCATTCGGGCCGGACTTGCCGGATATATCAGGGCTCACTCCCTGTAATAGCTGAGCTAACAGTTTCATGTGCTCACCCCTTGCTCTGGTTAGTTCATCATACTGCTGTCGGGCTTGCTTCTGGCTGTCTTCCCATAAGTCCTGGGTGGCCTTGAGGACAGTTTGTAGGTCTCTGCTTTGTTTTTGCCTCTCGGCGGTTAAGAAAGCGATCAGCTGCTGCTGGTCCATCGCGCTGGTCCTCCTAAAAAAAAACAGAGAGAGACCAACCCAAGTGCGGTACAATTTACTGGGGTAGCCAATCTCCCTCACCCCCCCTGGTCAAGCCTCTTACCAGAGCGCAAGGTGAGTCTACGCCTTTTGTTTTTAGGCCTCCTTGGCCCCCAGTTGTTTACTGCGTTTTTGTCCTCTAAACCGCATCCAGGCTTCCCTCCAGTCAGGTTCCTCACATCACGGCTGGATCACCCTGGTCCTGTATTCACTCTGGATACACCATCGGAAGCGTCTGTACACTGGATCCTTCCGAACAGGAACTAACATAACAAACTAAAACATCAAACTAAAACAACAAATTCAAAAGTTCAAAAAAAAAATTTATTTTTTTTTCAAGTTCCTCAAATGTCCAGCAGGAGGCGCTATATCCCACTCCTGATACCAATTGTAGCGGAGCCGGTACCTGTGTCTTCAGTATTCCCGGACTCTGCTCACTTCAGCGTGGCCCTCACGTGCTTCCTGCAAGTAGGAAGTCCTGCTGGAACAGCCTTGATAATACTGGAACCATAATTGTCACCAAAGAAAAATCAAATCTTGGTTCAAAATAAAGCACTTTATTGTGGCATGTGGGAGTCTATGCACAGCTAGTCCTGACCCCACAAGTAATAATGATAGTCCAGCAAATAAACAAAGTAAAGCAGAGCTCAAACCAAAAGAGCTCAGTTACCACCTTAACTCAGGTAAGTAAAATATCACATAGTCCAAAAACATTGTTGTTAGCTGGTCTAAATAAATGTCCAAAAATGCTGCTGCCTTAAAACTCCACTAGGCCTTCAGCAATAAAGCTAGCACTCTTGATAGTGCTACATCCAAGCCTTGTAGTTCTGCTGGCTTGTTCCCAATCAGCTTAGCTAAGCTGATGTGGGGGAGGGGAGTAAGTGAATCCACCTTTTAAACTTTTCTGCAAAACAGAATGCCACGAATGGCTCCACTAACCCACCCAAATGGTAAGTGGATTCTCCCCAAAGCTACTTACTTCCCTCAGGTACCTTAACCCAGTCAAAACATAGCTCATAAACTTCAGGTATTCAATCATTCAAAACTTGGAACAAAACAAACGTTTGTTTTTTTTCTCTGTTCCAAATGAACATAGCAGTACCAGCCTCATTCTATTCCCAAGGCAGCTTGCCTTGAGCAACACCCCATTAGCTTATCCCTGCTATATTATAGACTACACAGATCTGCCACTTAACTTAAGTCCATGCAGGAATCTTCAGGCAGTCCTTCCGTCTGTGTCCAGTCCATGGGTTCTGGTACTGTCTGCTGGCTGGTTCTAAGGTCAGTGTCGGCTTCAGCCATCTCTATATCCTGGGGCTCAAGCGCTCCATCAGGTGAGTCCTCTCCTGTAGCTGGCCCAGGAAAGACTCCTTTTCTCCTTCTGAGGGCAGCCTCTAAATTGCACAACTTCCCACGCCCTGTTCTCAGAAGGGGAGGAGTTACCTGCCCTGCCTGCTTAGGTTTGCCTGAATTCTTGCTTATCACCTTCAGCTGGGGACTAGCAGAGGGAGAGGTATGTCTCAGAGGCTGTTCCAGGTTGTTCCTCTTAACAACCTCCACTCCCTGCAACTGGATTTTTTCAGACTTAAAGGGGCAGTCAGTAATTTCCTTCTTACTGCTCACTACCCTACCTCTTCCATTAGTGTTTTGTATTTTAGGGGTGACCTTAGTCCTAGCACGGCTAGGCACGAGTCCAGCTTTAGGGCTAGGGTCGTGACAATATATATATATTAACAGAGAGATGGCTTTTTAATTATAAGTTGCTTATTAAGAGGTTATTATTGATATGTTGTTTAACATTACATATGTGATTTTATGTAGACCGCTTTGAACAAGTACTTTGTGTTGATATAACTGGTATATAAGTTTTTAATAAAGAGAGAGATAGATATGGAAAATTAGATATTATTTTCCTGAAATCCATATTCTTCCAAGACATTTCAATAGAGCTAAAACATAATGGGGAAGAAGTCACTTGCAACTGAATAATGGCTGAATATGATGAGTTATTTTAATGAAAATAGAACCATAGAACTTTAATCAAAATCTGTTCATCTCTTTTACTATATAAATTATAAGTGCAAAAAGAATAGAATTCATAATTGCATCCCCACAATGTAAGATAAGTGATTATAGATGTTCTTTTTTTTCCCTATGCAAAGTAATCTATTATATCTGACAGCTGAGTTAAGGAAATTGTTCTCTTAAAATGACCTTTTGATGTACTGTAGTTATTTTTATTTTCTTTAGAGGGTGCCACTAATGTCATTTAAAAGGAAATAGTTCAGAAATGTGCCATGTGCATGACATCTGAAGTGATCATGCTGGACAGAATTCACTGTAACATGATACGGTGTCACAGAAAACATTATATAAGGTTGCCATTATGGTTTAGGCTAATTAATCTCTGGGGGAATAGATATCTAATTGGAAAACTAAAGTCATAACTAAGATGAAGCCTGAACATCAATCTACTGCTAATTGCTTGGAGAAAATAAAAATAAATTGAAGCTATTTATCTTTATAGTCACAATATTCTGAAGTGGTGAACAATGAAAACTCTGTCATTTTGTTATCTTTTGTTTTTGTCTTTTAGCTACAATACATACTCTGTGATGGAAAGAGAGTAAACATTTCTTGGAAAAAGATGAGCAAGTTTGAATGCTTTTAGGGGCCTCTCTAATAACTTGGGCTTAGGTTTTACACTGAGCACATATTAACTCCTAAGGTTAATGAGGTGACGTAGCCACTGGTAGACGCAGGACCAACCAGCAGTGGCATAGCTGTGATAAGGCTGCCAGGGATCCCCATGCCCTGCCAGTAGAAGACTCCCGGTATCTCTCCCTCTTATCTCCCCTAGCTGATTGAGAGTCTCTTAATTCCTCTCTCCAATCCCCTGACACCTTTTCAATCCTTCAGTTCTTTGCAACTCATACCTGCTGCTTACACTGCCCCAAGCTTTCTCTCTGACACAACCAAGCGATCTTCCTACACTCCTGCCCCGTGCTGTGAGTTCCTGTGGTCTCATAAAGGGAGTTCCTGTTCTAGTCTCGTGAGACCAAGGGAACTCCACAGCACAGCTCTGCATGGGGCAGGAGTGTAGGAAGATCGCTCCTGCCCTGTGTCACCGCTAGACCACCAGGTAAGTCCGGGGGTGGGTCAGAGCCGGCCCAAAAGTTATTCACAAATTTTCCCTATTTGCGGACTGGCTCTGCCCCTAACCCCTGTGAATAGGGAGGGAGAAGAGTACTACTACTACTAATTATTTCTATAGCGCTACCAGAAGCACGCAGCGCTGCACAGTCACAAAGAATAAGAAAACATTCCCTGCTCCAAAGAGCTTACAATCTAAACAGCCAAGACAGACAAACAGGATGTCATAGATGCAGTTAAGGAGAAGGGTTAATCAGCGGGCTGGGTTGGAGGGCAGAGGAGTAGAGTTAAGGATTGAAAGCTATATCAAAAAAGTGGGTTTTCAGTCTGCTTTAAAACAAGGGAAGGGGCTTGACGGACAAATTCGGGTTATTTATTCCAGGCATAGGGGGCAGCTAGATGAAAGGAATGAAGTCTGGAATTGGCAGAGGAAGATAAGGGTAATGCTTATCTGAGCAACGGAGCATAGCAACCTTCTTTAAATTTTCTGCACTGAATAATATATGCTACATTTGAGGATGTGCTGAATGCATCTCCTATGTGGTTAACTGTGGGGGTCCTGTGATACGTACTGACACAGTTTGAAGCTTGATATATTGCAGAAACTTGTGCCATTCTCTTGTTTTTGAGCTTCTGTTGGTAGCTTGCTTTTCACACTTATTTTTGCTTCAGACTGGGTGGTTGTCAAAAGTACCGACATGACAGGGAAGATGGTAAGCAGGATTAATTGGAAACAATCCACAGGTACATAAAATCCCACCATGATAGGAGAAGAATAAAGGGTCTCAGAAACCTGCATGACCAGAAACATCAATGTGTAATGTCAAGACTGAATGGTTGAAAGTCTCATTCACTGACCCTTATTTCCATCTCTTCCTAATGCTAAACTGAAATCTTACAGTCAAGAATATATCATAGTATTTTACTTTAATTCTTTAATTATTTAAACAGTAAGAGATCTTCATTTATCTTTAATATGTAGAATATCTAGCCTGCCCCAAAGTGACCCGTTACACCCTCAACAAGGCTTTGTCAAGGGTTCTCTGGACGCGTCCTTCCTTAATTTGGGGCTAGGAATTTTAGCTGCCAACAGTCGCCTAGGAGCGGATGGTTCATTGTGAGGTATCCTTGGAGGATTCTATTGAAACAGGATATTTAGGGAGTCCCGGTACAGAGGTTCCAATAATGGTGAAAAAAAGCCAGGAGGGTTTAAGAGGAAGGCAGAGTAAAAGACTCAAATTTTCGCTGTATTTTCAGCAGCCTGTAGTTGCAAGGAAAAAACACAAATTGAAGTGTCTGTATACAAATGCTAGAAGCCTAAAAAATAAAATAGGAGAATTAGAGTATATAGCACTGAATGATGAAATAGATATAAGAGGCATCTCAGAGACCTGGTAGAAGGAGGACAATCAATGGGACACTGTGTTACCTGGGTACAAATTATATCGCAAGGATAGAGTGGATCAAATTGGAGGGGGGGTTGCGCTATATGTTAGAGGGAATTTAATCAAATCAAATAAACATTCTGTATGACATAGATAGCAGTGTGGAATCCTTATGGATAGAAATTCCATATGTGAAGGGAAGGAATATAAAGGTTGGGTTATACTACCGTCCCTTAGGACAAAATGAGCAGACAGATGAAGAAATGTTTTCAGAAAGCTAGAGAAATAGGAAACAGTATAATGGGTGATTTCAATTATGTATATCCTCACATCTAACTGGTAAGTATAACCCCCAGGGGGATGAGAGAATTATTTCAGAACTACAACAGTACTGTCCACCTCTGGGGAGCACCCAAAAAAATGATTTTGGGAGAAAAATAAACCTCAGTTGAAAGGCTTCATGGGTCTAAAAAAACTCCAAAGTGGGTGCTACTACTCAGTTTAGTAAATAATAGTCTGAAAATCTTCTATTCACACCCTCAAGGAACAGTCCCAAAAGACCAGTAATCATGAAAAATGTGCTGCAAATCACATATAACAGAGCACTGCAATTTATAGCCAAAATGGAAAGGGCCTATAAATGTGTCTAGCATATGACTTTGGATATACGTATGAGTGAAACACCATAAGCTTCTCAATTTTCAAAAATAATGATTTCAATTACCCCAACCATTGACTGGTTAAATGTTACATCGGGGAATGCTAGGGAGGAAAAATTCCTAGATGTCATAAATGACTGCTTCTTGGAGCAACTGGTCCGGGAACCGACAAGAGGGGGGATGCTATATTAGGTTTGGGCTTTAGTGGAATGCAAGACATAGAACAGGAGTTAACTGTGTTGGGTCCACTGGGAAACAGTGATCATAACATCATCAAATTTGAGCTGATACTAGAAGTAACATCGCAAAAGAAATCTACTGTATGGGCGTTTAATTTTTGAAAGGACGACTATGATAAAATGAGGAAAATGGTTATAAAGAAGCTAAAAGGATCAGTTGCAAAGGTTAGGACTGTAAACCAGGCGTGGATGTTATTTAAAAATACCATCGTGGAAGCCCAGACTAGATGTATTCCACATATCAGCAAAGGTGGAAAGAAGAGAAAACGAGAGCCGATGTGGTTAAAAGGTGAAGTTATAGAGGCTATTAGAGCCAAAAAAACATCTTTTAAAGAATGGAAAACGGATCCGAATGAAGAAAATAAGAAGAAACACAAGAACTGGCAATTTAGATGCAAAGCATTGATAAAGACAGCTAAGCAAGAATATGAAGAGAAACTTGCAAAAGAAGTAAAAAATCCTCTAAATTTTTTTTAGGTACATCAGAACAGAAAACCTGTGAGGGAATCTGTGGGACCGTTGGATGATGAAAGAGCAAAAGGGGCGCTCAGGGAGGATAAGGCCATAGTGGAAAGCCTGAATGAATTCTTTGCTTCTGTCTTTACGGAAGAAGATGTAAGAGATCTACCTGAACCAGAAATAGTTTTCAAGGGTGATGATGCGGAGGAACGGAAAGAAATCGCTGTGAATCTGGAAGATGTACTAAGCCAAATCGACAAGTTAAAAAGTGATAAATCGCCAGGACCAGATGGTATACATCCCAGGGTACTAAAAAAACTCAAACATGAAATTGCTGACCTGCTGTTAGTGATCTGTAACCTGTCGCTAAAATCGTCTGTAGTACCTGACAACTCCCCCATCCCTTTCTCCAGCCCCTGAAGCGGCAGATGGTCAGCAGAGACAGCAGTGTAAACAGGCTGCTTGAGGCCAGCCCTGGCAGGGCCTTTCCTAGATAGGCCCAGCTAGGTCGGCCGCAAGCAGCATGTCTACAGTGCTGTGTTTGCTGACCAGCTGCTGCTGCTTTGGGAGAGTCGCAGGTAAGAAATACCGGCTCTACAGAGTAAGGGGAGGAGGGGGTTTCTTTGGAGGCCACATCTGGGGGGGAGGTGGACCAAACATGTGAGGGGAGGGGGAAGGGACATGGATGCTGGACCTGCAGGGTGAAGCGGGGGAGAGAAAGTGACCTAGACTAGAATGGAGGGTGGGAAGGGAGGAACTGATGCTCGACCTACAAGTGGGGGTGGGGGGGTGATAGAATGATGCACACCAGAAAGATATGGTATGGGGTGTAGTATGACCGTAGTAGGTCTATTTTAATAGTAACTCCCAACAGAAGCTACATTTATCCGACATCTACCAATCCCCATGGATGCCAGATAACTGAGAGTCTACTGGTGCTATCTTTTGCTCATGCTGTCCTGCTCTGAGGAAGGTTTTAGCCTCCACAAGCTTTTTGAAAAAGTATATTAAGTTAGTCCAATGTAAAGGGTATCTCCTTACTTTCTATCTTTTTGTTTCTGTTTATTAATCTTTAAAGTGGACTAACATGGCTACCACATACATGGCTTATTCTTGAGAGTTTTTCCTTTTTGTTTTTAGCATTCATACCTTTGTAGGTCTTTTTTCTCAGTATAATCAGATAGCAAACTCCTAAAGTAAGAACAGTGAGTGTTGTGATTATTTCCGTTCTGCAAACCCTCAATATTTATATTAGAATATTTTTTTTATTAGAATGCCTGAATGGAGTAGTAGGAACTCTGCTGATGGAAAACCCAGTTGGTAAAAATGGACTTCTGTACCAAGGACTTTTGCATGAGATAGCAAAAATGTTTGGCCTCAGGAGCAGGAGATTAAAATTGTACATGGATCAAGATCAGAGAGAGGGTAAGCACTTCGTGATTTCAGCAGTGCCAATTAAAGCTGTTGACCCTGTATGAATATTAGCTTTAAAATCTATGTTCACTTTCCTTTTTATAGCTTTTTTTTTAAAATAAAAATCATAAATGCACCATAATATCACAATGCTTCAGTATATCTTTTTGCTTCAAAATAATTACCTGCAGTAAACAAATTGAACAAATGCACAATAGTAATTGACCTAGATGAACTTTTGGTTATTTTTGTAGTTTTGATGAAAGGATAAATAATTTAAACTGAAAAGATTTCACTCTTCTGATGGATCGCGTGTGCTTATTTATTTATTTATTTATTTTAAACATCTCTTACCCGCCTAACACTTAGGCAGTTTACAATAACATACAGAGCTGATTCTCAACAAACAAACTCACAAACATATACAAATAAAAAGTTTCATATTGTGCTGCTGAATGTTATACAGTAGTTGAAAAGTGGTAGAATTGGGTTATTTTGTAACAATAGTCATACCAGAATAAGGAAAGTCCTCAAAGCGTAAGTGACTGTTGATCATAACCACAGCAAACCATAGTTTCCTGCATCACTTATCTACTTAGGGCTAAATTCACGTTAAAAACTGATGGGCCGCTGTCGCAGACATTATTGAAGCGATTAAAAAAAAAAAAAAAAAGTGAGCCATTCTCTAAAAAAACACTTGTGCTAATGAGGCTGGCGGAGAGTAGCGAAGATTCTCTAAATTTGTATGTGCCCATCGCTGGTGATAGCAATGGACATATGCGGAGAATAAATGCAAAAAAAACCACCAACAACAAATTGAACTGCCGAAGTTGAGCAACCCCCTACCCGACACCCCCCGGCAGCGGGAGAGATACCCATTCCCTCCCACCGCCAAGCAACACCCCCACCTGGCAGCAGGAGAGATGTCCACTCTCTCCTGCCATGTCGCACAATCACCTGACACTGCTACAACCATCCTCTCCCTCCTGGCAGTGGGAGAGATGCCCACTCCCTCCTGCCGCCATGCATCACCCTGTTCCTGATGACCCCCCCGCCGATTTTTTAGGCGCTGGTAGGTGCCCAAATTCAGTATAAAAAAAATGTTGTTGAAACAATGTTTTGTAACTAAGTTTCAAGGTGCCTGCCGGCGCCTAAAAAATCGGCATTGGAATCACTCCTCTGTACCTAATGCCACTGTGGGTGTGGCTAATGTCAGAAGAGGCATTAGGTGGCCTAATGGAGGCGCGATTCACATCCATAGGTAGGCGCTGGAAATGTAGGCCAGGAAAACCTTATGCCAGAGACTCAATTCTGTACCTGGCATCATCGCAATCAGCAGCCACTTTTGAGGCAGCCGCCAACGGCGTCGGTTACGGAATCTGGGCCTAAAAGCGCATCCCTCTCATGCACTTGTTTCTCTGAGATTTATTCCTCTTATTGAACAGAATTTTACAAACCGACTTCGAACACTCTGTGACTGTCGCAGTGCCTCATGTTCATTTGTTTCATTAAACCATAAGAGCTATAAAGTATGGTTCTTTTTCCTTTTAGCATTCTGGCTAAAGGAAACGTTGCAGAGGGTGGATTCCCATCAACTGCCCAGGAGGCATTCATAATAATAAACTCCAGAAAGCTTTTATTTGATAAACCTGCTTGCCAGCACATATCAAACTGCTACGTTTCACTCTGACACTTGTATTGGCTAATGAAGCTTGTAAATGTGTTTGTCAAATAAAAGCTTTTTCAAGTTGACTAATCTGAATAGATCTAGAGCATATGTCCCTGGTGGAGTTAATGTGCTTTGATAACTATGTGCTTTGAAAGCTTGTAGTTTCCAGAAACCAGCATGTGGAATGTTAATTATTCTTTCTACTGATTATATTATAATTGGGAAAGAAGACTTTGAGATCTCGATTTTCACAAAACTAGGGAAATTCAGGGTTTGGTTGAGAAAAAAACCATCACACTTATATTTTGAGGGAGTATTCTCAAATATACACACTTCAGAGATAAACTGCTGCATATAATTTAAAAAAAAAATATTATCTGTATTTATTTGGTCCCCTGTGCACAAGTATTAGCTAATAAGGAATCGCAAGTGTGGAGAGTTGACCTCAGTCCTTTAAGCCAGATGGGATATCGACAGTGCTCTGTTCAGAGAAGTTAATTAGCATTTAAAGGATATTCATGTGTTCAGTAGTGCTATGTATAGTAATAAATGTAACTACACATATAAGTTATACATCGAAGCATCAAATATGAGCCTTTTAAGTATAGCTTATACATTTGACGTGTACCAGGATATACATATGTTTAGCAGCGACACTATTTATTATTTCTATAGCCCTACCAGAAACATTAAACACACAAGAGATAGTCCCTGCTTGAAAGAGCTTACAATCTTATTTATGATAGACAAACAGGAAAAAAAGGGCAAATCTATACATGCTACTCCGGTAGGGAAGGTGAGCTGAGCTGGGCTAAAAATGTTCTATATTGTGATGATATTCAACTATTGAATAGCCATTGAGCAGGCCTAAAATAAACAGAGTGATGGCATTATCTATATGGATAGCAGTAATGAATATATAACCCCTGTGTATTTCAAGACTGCTCAACTGTAGGCTATAGACAAAGCAGCATTCCCCAATGTTTTCAAGTCTAAGGCACAGCTGAATTTTCAACCAATCTCAGCCTAGCCGGTAGTGTGGATGGTATTTTTGAATAACATTCATGCCTGATGTATATTTTTGACCAAGCACCTCTGTTTCTTTTTTACCATTCTCCACATTTTATCATAGTCACCTTTTTTAAAGCTAAGTACTGTTGTATTACCATCTCAACTCTCTGATAAAAAAAAATGTTTTTTTACTCTCCACCTGTTGAGAAAAGTGAGATCCTGCTTTCACCAACAACATTTTGCTGTCCTTGTACAATCAATCATTTTCCCTGGAAAAACGGAGGCTTAGAGGGGACATGATAGGGACTTACAAGATCGTGAAGGGCATAGAAAAAGTGGAGAGGGACAGGTTCTTCAAACCTTCAAAAACTACAAGAACAAGAGGCCATTCGGAGAAAAATTAAGAGGGGACAGATTCAGAACCAATGCTACAAAGTTCTTCTTCACCCAAACGGTGGTGGACTCCTGGAATGCGCTTCCAGAGGGTGTGATAGATAGAGTACGGTTTTGGGGTTTAAGAAGGGATTAGACAACTTCCTGAAGGAAAAGGGGATAGAAGGATATAGATAGAGGATCACTATACAGGTCCTGGATCTGATGGGCCGCCGCGTGATCGGACTGCTGGGCAAGATGGACCTCTGGTCCAGGCTGGACTATTGTAACTCCATCTATCTAAATCTAACCAAGAAAAGTCTTCAAAGACTTCATCAGATCCAGAATGCTGTGGCTAGGTTGATCTTCGCAGAAAGCAAATTTGATCATGTTTCCCCGCTTCTGTCAAAACTTCACTGGCTCCCAGTAATTTCTGGGGTTCACATTAAATGTGCCTGCCTAACATTCAAGATTTTGCATGGCATTCTTCCTCCTCTAATTCCACTATCTTGGAATTCTATGAGACCTGATGCTACCAGATCCATCCAAAAACTTAAACTATCTATCCCCTCGTTTAAAGGCATTATCTATGCTGGAAAATTAGGGAAATCTCTTTTCTTCAACATCACTGAGCTTTGGAATAACCTTCCTGCCCTGCTGCTGAATCTGGGCTCCTTCCAGTTATTCTGAAAGCATCTGAAAACTTGGCTATTCTCAAAAATGTAAATCTCGCTACCCTCTTTATAATCACTAATTGTTATGTTTTTCCTTCCTTATATTAAAAACATAAGAACATAAGAAGTTGCCTCCACTGGGTCAGACCAGAGGTCCATCTCGCCCAGCGGTCCGCTCCCGCGGCGGCCCATCAGGTCCGCGACCTGTGAAGTGGTTTCTGACCACTTCTATAACCTACCTCAAGTTCTATCTGTACCCCTCTATCCCCTTTTCCTCCAGGAACCTATCCAAACCCTCCTTGAACCTCTGTACAGATTTCTGGCCTATCACATCCTCCGGAAGCGCGTTCCATGTGTCCACCACCCTCTGGGTAAAAAAGAACTTCCTAGCATTTGTTCTAAATCTGTCCCCCTTCAATTTCTCCGAGTGACCCCTAGTGTTTGTGGCTCCCCTCAGTTTGAAGAATCTGTCCCTATTCACTTTCTCTATGCCCTTTAGGATTTTGAAGGTTTCTATCATGTCCCCTCTAAGTCTCCTTTTCTCCAGGGAGAACAGCCCCAGCATTTTTAACCTGTCAGCGTATGAAAAATTTTCCATACCTTTTATCAGTTTAGTCACCCTCCTCTGCACTCCCTCTAGTACCACCATGTCCTTCTTGAGGTACGGCGACCAGTATTGAACACAGTACTCCAGGTGCGGGTGCACCATTGCGCGATACAGCGGCATGATGACTTCTTTCGTCCTGGTTGTGATACCTTTTTTGATGATGCCCAGCATTCTGTTTGCTTTCTTTGAGGCTGTCGCACACTGTGCCGATGGTTTCAGTGATGTGTCGACCATCACCCCCAGGTCCCTCTCAAGGTTACTCACCCCTAGCAGTGTTCTCCCCATTTTGTAGCTGAACATCGGGTTCTTTTTCCCTACATGCATGACCTTGCATTTCTCTACGTTAAAACTCATTTGCCACTTTTTTTGCCCAGTCTTCCAGTCTCGTTAGGTCTGTAAACCGTGCCAAGCTCTATCTTTATAGAGACGATGCAGTATATAAACTTAAGATTTAGTTTAGTCTATTGGATTTCTTGTGCGAACTTATTATTCCAAGGATTATATCAAATCTGATTATATTTTGATCACTGTTATTAAGTTGCCCCAGGACCATTACTTCCCACATCAATTCATGTGTTCCACTAAGAACTAGATCTAGAATTGTTTCACCTCTTTCCTGTTCCTGAACCAGCTGCTCCATAAAGCAGTCCCTTTGAAACCGTTCCTCTGCATTTCAGAGACTGGGGTTTTCCTAGGTACGGTTCTTTCCTTGCTGAAGGTCACTTCAATTAATCAGGAAGTATGTTTGCCTATTTCTGAGCCTACTAGTTCCAGGACACAAGATCACCTTTTGAAGAAACTTGATGTGCGCAGGGTGCTTCTTCGCTACCTGGAGGTCACTAACGAATTTCATCTCTCTGACAATCTGTTTGTGCTGACTCATTCTGTTCAGCAGGTCGCTCCCACTTCCAAGGCCATGATTTCCAGATGGCTCCATAGGGCCATTTCGTCAGCCTATATTCTTTCTGGGAAACAGTTTCCCATTTCCGTCAAGGTGCATTCTACCAGGAGTGTGGCTTCGTTGGGAGCTGAAGCTAGAGCTGTCTCACCTGAGGAGATCTGCAGGGCAGCAACATGGTCCTCTCTACACATTTGCCAAGTTTTATAGAGTGGATGTGGGGCTGAAACAGGACTCTGATTTTGAGTCCTCAGTCTTACGGGTCGGTGCAGCAAGCCTGCCCCAGCTTTTTGGGGACTGCTTTTGTACGGCCCATCTGTCTAGAATGTCTTACCTATTGCACTGGAAAAAGAGATTATGTACTTAACCTGGTAAGTTCTCTTCCAGTAGATAGGTAAGACAGTTTAGACTCCTGCCCTGTCCTCCTTGCACCTGCCTACTGTCTCAATATGTTTATGCTTCTTCAAGTTGTTTCTTGGATGCCTGTCAACCCTTGGGAGCTGGGAAGAATTCTGTATATATGTTACTTTTTCTGCGGGAATAGTTTTTGAGCTCTTTTGAGGCTTTTGTTTACAGTCTATGTTCTTGTGTCCCTTTTTGAGCAGAACAGTTGTTGCTGAACTTGATTGCCATAGGTGTGTCTACTTCACGTTTCTTTAGTGGCTCTCGATGCTTGGGTGCTAACTGTAGGTGGAGCTAAGGAGCTCAGTGAAGTACACCTGAGGCATAGAGAAAAAATCTGGAGTGGATTCCTTCTGCAGATGGCATGCGGCTTGGGGACACAACCCATCTGACTAGAACAGGGGTGTCAAAGTCTCTCCTTGAGGGCCGCAATCCAGTCGGGTTTTCAGGATTTTCCATAATTGAATATGCATGAGATCTATTAGCATACAATGAATGCAGTGCATGCAAATAGATCTCATGCATATTTATTGGGGAATTCCTGAAAACTCGGCAGGATTGCGGCCCTCGAGGAGGGACTTTGACACCCCTGGTCTAGAATGTCTTACCTATCTACTGGAAAAAAGCTTACCAGGGTAAGTACATAATCTCTTAATTTATTAAGTATCTCAAAAGCAAATTACATCACTATTCTACATAATGACCCTGTTTTGCCTGACTAGTCACATGACATTCTATGACATGCCCTCTTACCATGACTCTCGCCCCAACCATTTCCCATGAAACTTTTTCAAGAATCCTCATATGAAAAAAAAAAGCAAATGCCTGATATTTCCTGTTATTGAGAGCAGAGCTCAACTGCTTGCCTGATTAGCAGTGGCATTTATAGCACCTTAGCTGGCAGGCAGTGAATCAATGCATATGCTGCATTCATGGGATGGGATCAACTTGCTATTAATGTACAAGGCTGCTTACGTGCAGTGAAACTCAGTTATTGCATGAACTGTGTTTTATTGTTGAGTTGTTTTGCTGCCTTCTTAAGACACTGTATGGAACGTAGAATTAGATTATTTATTGTTGGATGTATTGTATAAAGGGCAATCTAGTAGCAGTTTCTTTTGCAGCATCCCATTTATAGCATCAAATTTGTATTCAGTACCAGTCCACAGTGGTACTAAAGAGTATCAGTGAAGTAATAAAGTTGTCTTTTTATAATTTCTGTACTGTAAGCGTATGGTATTTCTGAAAACATAATTAGCATTTAATTTTACAAGGCATTGCATGCCCATGTAAAGGTTGCAGAGAATTTAAAGTTTTTACATCCTTCATACATTTTTCACATTCTGCTGTCTAAAAATTAGAGTTCGAAATGTAATTAAGTAGGAAGGTTTTTTCCCCCACTGATCAACACAACATGAATAAGAAAACACAAAGTCTAAATTACGTTTAAGTCTTGACTTCTCTTGACTCAATAATTGGCAAAAGTCTCTCTTGCAGGAATAAGTCACTTAGGGGTAGAGATAGCTACCAATTTGCACAGTGGGGTTGTGCAATTTTGCCCCTTTCTCTAGGCAGAGTAGCTCAAACTCTTTAAATGGGCAGGAGATTGTTTGGACTGCAGTCTTACATAAGACCTGCCTTACTAAGCCAGACCAAAAATCCATTAAACCTAGCATTTTGTTTACAACAGTGGCAATGCCAGGTTGCAAGTACCTGGCAGGATCTTAAAGTATCTAGATTCTATGCTGCTTACCCCAAATATAAGCAGTGAGCTTTTGCTAAGTCTACCTTAATAATGGTTTATCTAATCTAATCTAATCTAAACTAAACCTTAAGTTTATATACCGCATCATCTCCATGAGAATGGAGCTCGACGCGGTTTACAAGAACTTAAAATAGTGGGTAGAGAAGAAGAAAAAGGAGTACATGAACTTATGTGTAGAAGGGGGAGAGAAAGGGGGGGAAGGATAGAGCTACAATTTGCTGAAAAGCCAGGTTTTCAGTTGTTTGCGGAATAACTGAAGGGAGCTCAGGTTCCGCAGCGGGGTGGTGAGGTCGTTCCAAAGACCTGTGATTTTGAAGAGAAGGATTTATGGACTTTAAACTTTTCCAAACCTTTTTTGAATCCAGCCATGCTAACTGATTTTACAACATCTTCTTTGATGGTGAATTCCAGAGCTTAGTTACATGCTTAGGGGGAAGATATTTTATCCCAGGACAAGCAGGCAGCATATTCTCAACATACGGGTGACGTCAACCACGGATCCCCGATGCGGACAGCTTCACAAGCGGACTTGCTTGAAGAACTTTTGGAAACTTCACGACTGCCGCACCGCTCATGCGCAAGTGCCTTCCTGCCCGACCTAGGGTGTGCATCTCCTCAGTTTTAAGTTTTCCGCGGAGTTGAGAAGCCCTCATTTCAAGGCTCTGTATGAGAATTAGTTCTTTACGTGCCTTCTCAGCACTGTGGCTCGTGTTTGTTTATTGTTTTCACAGTCACTGCGGTGCGCATCTTTAAAAAAAAAATTTTTTTTTCGGCCTGTTCCGCGGCCTCAGCCTGCGGGCTTCAATTTAGCCGTGGCCATTTTCCATTTCATGTCCCGGCTGGTTACAGGGTTCAAGAAGTGTAGCCAGTGTCGATGCGCGATCTCTATCACTGACCCATATAAATGGTGTGTTCAATGTTCCTCACGACAGATTCCTCAACCTACACTTGGGGGGGGGGGCTTTTCTCGAAGGTATCCGTATTCAAGGGCATTGGTACATCATAGATCGTCGGTGTTACATAAATCTGTTGCAACTCAGAGCGATTTTCAGTGCTCTCAAAGTTTTTCAGCATCTTCTTCACAATCAAGTAGTCCTCATTTGCACAGACAATCAAGTAGCCATGTACTATGTAAACAACCAGGGAGGCACAGGATCCCTTCCCCTTTGCACGGAAGCTCAGGTTTGGAATTGGGCAATTTTTCACATCTTTCTGAAAGCCATCTACATTCAAGGAGAGAAAAACTTTCTGGGGGACAAATTGAGTCGTCTTCTACAACCTCACAAATGGACACTCAATTCGTTGCCTCTCCATCACATTTTTTCTCAATGGGGAACTCCTCAAATAGATCTCTTTGCGTCTCCCCACAACAACAAGCTGCCTCAGTTTTGCTCCAGGATATACTTTCTTCACCACCTGGAGGCGGATGCCTTTCTTCTGGAATGGATGAATCAATTTCTGTATGCATTTCCCGCATTCCCTCTAATTTTCAAGGCACTTGTCAAATTCAAACAAGAACATGCCACCATGATTCTGATAGCTCCTCGGTGGCCCAGACAACCTTGGTTCTCCCTTCTACTTCAATTTAGCAGCAGGGAGCCTCTACTTTTACCAGTTTTTCCGTCTCTGCTTATACAGGGTCAGGGTTCTTTGCTTCATCCAAACCTGTAATCTCTATACCTGACAGATTGGTACCTTTCAATGTAACTGCCAACCTACAGTTCTCTCAATCTGTAGTAGACATTTTAGAAGCTTCCAGAAAACCTATCACTAGACAATGTTACAACCAGAAATGGACTTGGTTTTCTGCTTGGTGCACTCTACATCAAAAGGAGCCTCAGTCTACCTCCTTGTCTTCAGTTCTGGATTACCTGTTTCATTTATCTCAATCAGGCCTCAAATCAACATCCATTCAAGTCCATCTCGGTGCAATTCCTGCTTTCCATCAGCCATTAGAGGGGAAACTCCTCTCTGCTCATCCTGTGGTTTCCAGATTTATGAAAGGACTGTTCAGTGTCAACCCACCTCTCAAACCGCTCTAGTGGTTTAGGACCTCAACTTGTTTTTTGCCAAATTGATGAAGCCTCCATTTGAACCAATGTCTATGGCTCACCTGAAATATCTCACCTGGAAAGTGGTTTTTCTCATTGCTCTTACGTCTGCTCGCAGAGTCAGTGAGCCACAAGCTTTAGTAGCGGACACTCACAGTATTCCATCATGACAAGGTGGTCCTCCGTACTCATCCTAAATTGTTACCAAAAGTTTTTTCAGAATTTCATCTAAATCAATCCATTGTACTTATGGTGTTTTTTCCAAAGCCTCGTTCTCATCTGGGAGAAACAGCTCTTCATACTTTGGACTGCAAGCGTGCCTTGGCTTTCTACTTACAAAGAACTAAGACACAGATCTTCTCAACTTTTTATCACTTTCGATCCAAACAAGTTGGGACATCCAGTGTCAAAAGGATCCATCTCCAACTGGTTAGCTGCTTCCATCTCATTCTGCTATGCCCAGGCTGGACTGCATCCTGAGGGTCGAGTCACAGCCCATAAAGTTAGAGCCATGGCGGCATCTGTAGCTTTCTTTAGATGTACTCCTATTGACGAAATCTGCAAAGCTGCCACTTGGTCCTTGGTTCATACATTCAACTCTCATTATTGTCTGGATTCTTTTTCCAGACGGGATGGCCACTTTGGCCAGGCAGTTTTGCAAAATTTATTTTCCTGAATTGCCAACACTCCCACAATCCCATTCTGGTTAGCTTGGAGGTCACCCATATGTTGAGAATATGCTGCCTGCTTGTCCTGGGATAAAGCACAGTTACTTACTGTAATAGGTGTTATCCAGGGACAGCAGGCAGATATTCTCACAACCCACCCATCTCCCCGGGTTGGCTTCTTAGCTAGCTATCTGAACTGAGGAGATGCTGAGGAGACACCTGCCCTACATCAGGCGGGAAGGCACTCGCAAACTTTCCAAAAGTTCTTCAAGCAAGTCTGCTTGAAGCTGTCCGCATTGGGGCTCCATGGTTGACGTCACCCATATGTTGAGACTATCTGCTTGCTGTCTCTGGATAACACCTGTAACTGTGCTTTCTTCACTATATTTTAAATGTACTTCTTGTAACTTCCCAGCAAGTCCCTTAGTATTTATACTTTTTAAAAGAACATCAAACAATTTGTGTTTACTCTTTCCATCCCACTTTTGATGATATATAAACCTCTGACATATTTCCCACAGGCCTTCTCTTCTCCAATCTCAAGATCCCTAACTTTTTTTACTCTTTTCTCACAATAGATGATAATAATAATAATAATAATAACTTTATTTTTCTATACCGCCATAGTCAGGTGACTTCTAGGCGGTTCACACTGTAAGAAGGCTGGACATTCAGCGAATAACAAGGTCACAATACAATACAATAAGTCAACATACAATACAAGACAAAACAATACAATACAATACAATGAGTGTATACAACACAGTACAATATAATACAACGAGTCTGACAACACCATACATAAGTCTAATACAGTATCGTACAATGAGTCTAAATATAATACAATAGTGAAGAGGGGAAAGTTACAGATTGGGGTTCAATGGGTAATGAGTAACTGAGTATTTCTTTAGAACTTCCATTTGAATTGGAGTACTATGGATAGCGAATATCTGAGTACATGAGGGGCATCTTGAGAAAGAAAGAAAGGCGTTTAAAGGGAGGGGAGTCCTAGTGCGGGAGGGGACGATTTTAGTCCGTGAATTTTTCGAATAGGGCGGTTTTGATCGATTTGCGGAATGCACTGTAAGACAGGTTGGGTTCGTTTATGTAGTTTTTCAGCCAAACTTGCTGTCTGTTCGCTTGGAACTTAAAGGTTCTATCCAGGAATGATTTGTATCTGCAGCCCGTAATCTTTGGGTATGCAAATATGTTTTTGTTTCTGGTCGCTCGTGTGGGGTTGTGTAGGATGAAGTGAGTTTGTAGGTATGAAGGTGCTAGTCCCCAGACTTGCTTGAAACAGGTGCAAGCAAATTTGAATAGTATTCGCGCTTCTATTGGAAGCCAGTGCAGATTTTTATAGTAGGGGCTGATGTGGTCGTTTTTTCTTAGTCCGAAGATAGAGTCATCCCATCTCCTGTAACATTTTTATTGTCCTTTATTTCTTTTTGAAATACAGTGACTAGAATTGCAAGTTTCAAGTTTATTTATGGCTTGATATACCGACCATCACATGTATCTGTACGGTTTACAATATTAAAAATTAGAAAAATCTAATAAAATTTAAGATTTAGTTGAAATAAAATAAAAGGAGGGTAAAACTAAAACTATGACAAATTAAGACTTATTAGAGACGAAAGGTACTAGGCCAGGGGTAGGCAATTCCGGTCCTCGAGAGGCGGAGCCAGGTCAGGTTTTCAGGATCTCCACAATGAATATGTATGAGATGGATTTGCATGCACTGCCTCCTTGAGATGCAAATCTATCTCATGCATATTTTTTGTGGATATCCTGAAAACCTGACCTGGCTCCTGCTCTTTAGGACTGGAATTGCCTACCCCTGTACTAGGGGATAGGGAAGTTTTAATTACAAAGTGTAAATAAAAAGGAGGGATATGCACACAATATTCAGGTGGAGGAGCAATACAGAAGTATTATGATTTTCTATATTGTTTTCCTTTCTTATCCTAATTCCCAAAATTGTATTTGCATTTTTGGCCACTGCAGTTGCACATGGAACAAACGATGTCAAAATATTGTCAGTGACTATACCTAGATCAGGGGTCTCAAAGTCCCTCCTTGAGGGCCGCAATCCAGTCGGGTTTTCAGGATTTCCCCAATGAATATGCATGCACTGCTTTCAATGCATATTCACTGGGGAAATCCTGAAAACCCAACTGGATTGTGGCCCTCAAGGAGGGACTTTGAGATCGCTGGCCTAGATCCTTCTAGGTGGTGACCCCTAGTGTGAACCTAGTGTGTAGCAATGGTTTAGGTTACTCTTCCCTACTTGCATCACTTTGCATTTCTCTTCATTAAAGTTAATTTTCCATTGATATGCAGACTTACAAGATCTTCCTGCATTTGCTCAAAATCCCATGCGCGATTTAGGACCTTTAACCCTTTAATTCAGTGGTTCCCAACTCTGTGCTGGAGGACCACCAGGCCAGTTGGGTTTTTGCAATAGCCCTAATAAATATGCATGCCTGCCACCTCCATTATATGCAGATCTGCCCCATGCATATTCATTAGGGTTATCCCCAAAACCTGGGTGGCCTGGTGGTCCTCTAAGATAAGGTTGGGAACCACTGCTTTAATTGGCAGATGGTGAAACAGCTGCTTTACGTAACTTGATGTTGAACAAGAGCAACAATGACAAGTAACAGGCATAAAAGACACATGTTGCTTCTGAGCAACAATGCCAAATAAAGGGTTAATAAGTTCCTGTCCCTGCTGCTGCAAAGCATCCACACAACGTAGTACTGACATTATCATGTTTTACTTGTAGGGAGCATTGGGAGTAACAATAGCAGATTTGTTTTATGTTGAACTGTATTCATTATATCCTTTTTTGAGTGTTGTGCCATCAAACTTTGCTAATTAATCATCTTTTCCTACTTTTCAGAAATTACAGATGGTACTTCAATGAAGTCTCTAAATACGAAGACTGTGTATGTTCAAGTTTTACCCATAACTGCTGAAAGCTGAAAGTTTCTTGTGTAAATGGCATTACTGCAGATTTTATTTTGTCTTTACCAGACTGAGAAAGCAAAGTTATCTCCAAGATGTCTACTCTAAAGATAAACTGTTACATATTTAGGATGTTTACTACCACTACACATCTTTTCTTTTAAGTAAAATATATTGTTGATGTGAGGCATCAATTTACTGTACAAGTCTCTTAATGTTCAGTTTATTTAATCCAAGATGTCTATGTACAAACTTACCCAAGAAAAGAGATTGATGACTCGGTGAAAATATTCTGTCATTCATAAAGAGCACGTTTACTTCAGTCTCTGCCATCACAACACCAAGATTTTGTGAGTTCAAAATATATTCCATTTTCTGCAAGAATAAATAAATAAAAAGCATGGTATCATTTTCTTTCTGTTTGGATATTCATTAAGGGATGTGATAATTGCAGACTCTCTTAATATCCATAATTCAAGCAAGCTGAAACATTAATTTTCTGTTAACCTACAGTACAAAGATTAAGGAAAACTGTGTGCCTTCCTATGAGGCCTTCCAAAAACAGTACTTGAACTAGTAAATTATTGGTCATGTCTTGCCCTGAAATCAGAGTTATCTAAAGATGGTGATTCTCCTGACCTTTGGAGACTGCATTTTACTCAGGATTGTTGAAACTGCTGGTTTTCTTTGTTTGAACAGACATGTTCTTGTACCTCTCTCCCTCCCTCCTAATAACTGTTTTTCCCCTCCTCTTATACTACTACTTATACAAAAAAAAAAACCCATGAATGTCAGTGCCAATGTAACACCTCAGAGCAAATTTCATTGGGTAAGGAAATGAAATAATCTGAAAACAAGATAATTTGAAAAGGTGTCTTGCTGCCTTCAAAGGAGTTTACATTACATTTACATTGATGTCTTCTATCCCGCCAATACCTTTCAGTTCTAGGCGGTTTACAACAAGAAATGAGCCTGGGCATTCCCAGGGAGATTACAAGATTGATAGCTATAGTATGCGTCGGGATCTGGGAAGGGTCGATACGGTTTGGTTAGATCATTTGACAAATTTCTTGAATAGTATGGTTTTCAGTTCTTTCCTGAATGTTTTGTCGTTGGGTGTCGTGGTCAGCAGATTTGAGAGGTGGTGGTCTATTTTTGCTGCTCTGGTCGCTAGTAGACCGTCATATTTTTTTGCTTTGCATGCCTTTGATTGGGGAGTGGGTAAAGTGTGCTTGAGTTCTCCTTGGTCTGGATGTGTTTTTCCAGATTAGGCGATTGTTCAGATAGCTTGGTCCATTTCCATTTAGGGCTTTGAATAGGGTGCAGTAGAATTTGTGTTGTTTGCATGTTTGTGCTGGGAGCCAGTGTGAGTCTTGGAAAGCTGAGGTAATGTGCTCGTATTTTTTCAGCAAGTCTATTAGTCTTAAGGCTGTATTTTGGACTGTTTGTAATTGTTTTAGCATGTTGGCGGGGCATGACAGGTAAAGTATGTTACAGTAGTCCCAGGATTCCTAGGATTAGCGCTTGGACTATGAGTTTGTATTGTTCGTTGTTGAAGTATTTTCAGACTTGTCTTAAGTTGCGCATGGTTGCGAATGCCTTCTGAACTGTTTTGCTGATTTGAAGTTGCATGGTGCAGCCTTTGTCTGTCATGTCATTATTCCCAGCAGTTTAGGCAATCAATCATAATTTCACAAAATTCCTTTCAGTATCTCCCGTCTTTCTCATCTTAATCCAGCATCTCTCTTCTAGCACCCTACTCCCTCTATGATCATTACATTCCACCCCCAAGCAGGCATATTCTTTCTTTCCATCCCTTATTCAGCCTCTCATATCCCCCTCCATTCAGCATCTGCCCCTTGTCTCCCTTCTCCCCTTTCACCATGTCCATCATATCCCCTTTATCTCCCTATCTCATTACCCATGTCCAGCATCTCCCTTCTGTCTCTATACTCCACCCTCTTGTGTCCAGCATTTTCCATGTCACTCTGCTCTCTGCAAGGCCCAACATATCTTTGTGTCCCTATTCTTCCCATACCCACTCAGTTCCATTAACTGTCCTCCCCCAAGCTGATTAATTATTACCCTTCTGTCATACCAAGCCCCCCTGTGCTACCGTCTCCCTTCCCCTTCCTATAACAAGCATATCACATTTTTTCCTCTCCCCCCTCAATCCAGCATCTCTATTTTCCTCTCTTGGCTGACTGCTGACCCTGATCCACATCCTTTTATCCTTTTTCTTTTCCAGCATTTGGTTGCATACAGCTATGGTCCTGCTAAACCGGGTGGCAAGAAGACTGAAGCTGCAGGAGCTTCCCTCTTCCCTGCATCACTATAAGCTCTGCCAGTCTCAATCTTACCCCTCAAAAACAGGAAGTCACTTCAGAGGAGGTCAGGATTGAGACCAGCAGAGCCTATAGTAATGCAGGCAAGAGGGAAGGCTCCGTGGCATCTGTCTTCATTAGTGCCACCGGTTTAGTGGGACCAGGACCGAAGGCAGGGCTGATGGCAGCTGAGTGAGATGCCCAGACCATGGGGGTCCCTTGGAGCTATGGGACCCAGGGCAGCTTCCCTATTTGCTCCCCTCCCTAAATACAACCCTGAATCATAGAAAGATTGCTGGACACATGTGCTCAAAGGTTCTGCAGTAAGAGCAGTTTCATTGTGTACTTGTCAGCTTACATAAGAATAGCCTTACTGTGTCAAACCAATGGTCCATCTAGCCCAGTAGCTAGTCCTCACAGTTGCCAATCCCAGTTACTAGTACTTGGCAAAACCCCAAATAGTAGCAACATTCCATGCTACCGATCCAGGGTATAGGGCACATGAAATGGAATGTTATTCTATGCATAAATATCAGCCACACAAATATTTCTTACATACAAAAGTTATGCAAGGCCAATATTTATTTGCAGAACAACATTCTAGTTCACACAAAGATGTTTGCCGGTGCATTTGTTTTCTTTTAACACACACACACATTTTTTAAATCCTGTTGACTTTTAAAGCTGCAGGTTGCTGGAAATTAAAAAAAAAACACAACAAACTGGTAGTAAATCTCAAAAACTGACATTAAATCCTCGACTAATTCTTCAACATTGCCTCATACATGGCAGTGAATTTCTCTCATAAAATCCTCTGTTTACTTCTTTGCACTGAGAGAAATTTTTAATGGCCTCATTAATATTCATGTTTATTTGTATATTCTATTAGATGCCAGTAATGGTTCTACATGGATCGCAATAAAGAAACTGGTCATTAGCAGGGCATAAAACAAAATACAATAAAATACCTACAACTAAAATATATCAACATAAAAATCTGTTAAATAAGGCTTTAGTGTCTTACTAAAATACAAATCTTCTCCACTCTAACATTTAAAGGAAGTGAATTCCTCATTGACACAGCCTGATATGACAATCTCATCTAAGCATACCTTCAACGTTTGACACAAATCATTGCTGGAAAATGCAAGGTCAGCCTATTAGTGGCATGGAAACACCAATTATGTTCAGCCACACGACGACTCCCATATCTAGGAGACTGCTCATGAAGAGATCTAAAAAGCACAGAGCAGACCTTAAAAATAAAATGTGAGCAAATGCAATTTCTGTAACAAAGGCATAGCTCTGTTAAACCTTTGGGCATGGCAGATCAACCTGGCTGAGCTATTTTGCAAGGTCTGCAAACACCTTGCAATCTTAAGAACATAAGAATAGCCTTACTGGGTCAGACCAAGGGTCCATCAAGCCCAGTAGCCCGTTCTCACAGTGGTCAATCTAGGTCACTAGTACCTGGCCAAAACCCAAGGAGTAGCAATATTCCATGCTACCAATCCAGGGCAAACGGTATAGAGCAGTAAAAAAAAAAAAAAAGACCCCCCCCCTCCCCTTCAAGATTAAACTAATCAACCAAAAGCAGAAACAAAGCTCATATGTACAACATGAGTGAACTTCTACACTGAATCCCTTTGTGCACACAGTAATGTGTGTCCGCATCACGGTAACCATGTGTTTCTGCTCAAGGTAGCTTTCTCCACCAGCCTCCCTCTTTTTGGTCTCATTTGTAAACTTCCTGGTTGTTTTCCTGGATGACTTAAGAGAAGCTAAGATATTAAAGACACGCATAATGCAATCTCAGAAAAGAGACAAGGTGGTGAAATCTGAACAGTATAGACTAGGAAGTGAGCACCATCTTGTTCTTCTGAAAAATAAAGATCTGCAAACAGGTTGTACATTTTATCTTTTTAAGGTGTGACTTTAGAAATTAGTGATTTCCATTTAAGATTTGTGCTATCAGATCAGAGCAGAATGAGCCGGCTAAGGCGAACTGTAAGTCAAACTCAGGTAAGGATGCTTTTTGACTTGTGTTCTATTAATTACTGTTTATGTAGTTATAAATGTCATCTTTATTCTTCTGGGTGACTTATAGCCAGTCATTGTTTTAAACCCCAGCAGATTATGAATTCTATGTATCTGATCAGGACATGGGCTCCCTTTAGCTGGGTACATAGTTATTTTTGCTTTCTTTTTTTTAAGACCAACAACAGAACAGTGATGTCAATAAGCTCTACTCAACAGCTGCTTTCTATGTTTTGTTAACAAAAAAAAAAAGGGAGAGACACCCCCTACGAAATATCACATTCAATCCACAAAAGTAGAGATGACAACAGATGCTTCAACTGGGACTTTATTGCACTAAAACAAGCATCAGACTCAACACAGTCTGTGTTTCGACACCTTAGTGCCTTCCTCAGGAGTCAAACTGTTGATATATTCTGTTGTTTGGAGAATGACACTTCATATAATGGTACACAAAGAAAACTATGGTGCTCAGTATCTATATAGTAGTCAAGACCAGTGTTCCCTCTAAGCTGCGCTGGCGTGCGCTGGCGCACAAAATATTGCCTCGCAGCGCACAATGTCACGTCACAGCGCACGGCGTACGGAGATGGCAGGCTGCGGCGAGAGGAGAATCGGGCGAGTTGGTGCTGGCGCCCGATATTTTTAGCGCACGGGGAAAAAATTTTGCTCACACCACCCGCCCGCTTAGAGGGAGCACTGGTCAAGACTCGACATGTATGTGTTGCGGCCGTAAGTCCTGCCTCAGGAGTCTGAGCCTCAATGCAGAACATGCTACAACTTTTCTCTCTTATACTTAAAATACTTGAATCAGATCATGAATTGAACAAATGAAATGATGAAAGTCATCCATAAAAGTGTGTCCACTATGCTGAGCAGTATCTCGATATCATCAATATTCTGACTTCATATAATGGTACACAAAAAGAGCCCAAACACTGCAATATCAATCCACAGTCACTTAAATACTGAAATGAGTCGAGAGACTCTTGTGGCCAAATGAATCAAGCCATCAGGAAGCATAACACTCATTGATATTCAGAGAAGGCCTTTGATCGTGTAGAATGGACTTTTATGTACCAAGCAATGGATTGGTTTGGAATAGGATCCGGATTTATTCTAATGATTCAAACTTTGTATAGTTCCCCATCTGCCAGATTATATATTAATAATATATTCTCAGAGCGTTTTCGTCTGGAGAGGGGAGTTAGATAAGAATGTCCCTTATCTCCTTTTCTTTTTTATATTGTTTTGGAACCCTTGTTGGCCATTTAGCAGGCAAAGGAGATACAGGGAATTCTGTATGCAGGTCGGTTTATGCTGATGATATTTTGCTTCATTTGAAGAATCCTGAATCTACCATCTCGTTTTTGATCATTTTGGTAAATTTTCTGGTTACAAGATAAATTGGAGTAAATAAGAGGTTCTTCCATTGAATGTACATTGTGTAAAAGCTTTATTTGATACATTCCCATTCCTTTGGAAGGAAGAGGGAATAAAATATTTGGGTATTATGATTCAAAGAACTTTGGAAGACACAATGACAGTAAATGAAAAATCCTTATTATTGAAAGTCAAAGAAATATGTGAGCATTGGAATCCATTACATCTTTCTTGGTGGGGGAAAGTTCAAACCATCAAAATGATGATTCAGCCTATGGTTTATTACCAAATGAGTATTTTACCAGTTTATTTTCAAAGTTACTTTTATAAAAAAATTAAATGGGATTCTTACAAAATTTATTTGGCTGGATAAAACTGCTAGAATAGCCTTGGTATTTTTGCAAAAATCACAATCAGCGGGAGGGGTAAATTTTCCAAATTTTTACAGGTATCATCAAGCCTTTATTTTGCATCAGGGTATGTATTGGATCCTTCCTGAACTCATGGAGATTCTGTCGTATTGGCTGACATTGGAAAGTCATAAACATATTTTGACTATCAAGCTTCCTAGAATATATAAAGACAATAGTATTCCTCTTTCCACCTGGAAGTCATTAAACGACCATTCCAATACAACAATCCATGTGTCAATCCCTATGGTTGAACTCCAAGATACAAATCGGCGAGTCTAAAATCCTCTGGAAACATTGGTTGCAGGCAGGTATACGAACTCTAGAAGATCTAATTCAGAATGAGAAAATGGTAAATTTATTACAATTGCAACAATCTTTTGGCATTTCAAAATCTCAAAATTATAAATGGTTGCAGTTGAAACAGGCCATTCAGAAAGGGTTCCTTGATTGGCACACCTTTAAAAAAAATCAGTATAGCTTGCCGAGCCTATGCTTCCAGACAAATTTGCAAGGGCATCAGGCCACCAAGTGGAATAAATTAATATTGGAATATTTGAATAAAAAACCAAAAACAAGCTTACAAGATATTTGGAATATTGAAACAAAGCAGCATATTTCTGCTACACCAATGGCCACGGATTTGGACTTCGAGGATGAGATGTACAGTATGAGTATCTATGAGACAAACTTGGTTTTTTTGGTTACATAGAATTTTCTGGACCCCAGTTCCTTTGCAAATGTTTGATAGTTCAAAGTCTAATAGATGCTGGTACTGTCATCTTGAGGTAGGGACATTGGATCACTTGTCCCTTGATATTCAATTTTTTGAAGTCTAGAGTAAAATTAATAGGATATTGGAGGCTTCTATTCCACTATCGTATGACATCGTTTTATTTGGGACTTTCTTGCAACCTAAGAGTCCAGTTGATAAAAACAAGAACAGACTTCATATTATTATGACGGGGGAAGCTATGCCGTTAATAACAAGAAACTGGAAGAACTGGGACAGATTGAATTTTAATGTTTGGTGGGAAACTTTGTCAGTATTATAGATTTGAAATAATGAATTCTGAACAATTGGAACGTAATAAAAAAATGTAAGGAAACATGGGGTCCATTAGTGGAATTTGTTAAAACTGATTAATCAAATAAGCCTTTAATTCCTAATTGATTTTTATGCACTTTGAACTATTATCTATGGGAATATAAGTACTGTTTGGTGTATTAATTGATTGTATTTTCTTTGCATTTGTTTTGAAAATCAATAAAGAATTAAAAAACAAAACAAACAAACAACCACTCATTGATATTGTGATGTTTGGGCTAAATGTTTGAGGAAAGGTGGCCAACCACTGTGTTCGTACTTCAGGTAAGGAGGGTAGAGCTACAGACTTCGCCAGATTGAGCCTAAACCCAGTAAAGAATCCATATTCATCTATCAGTTCAAGAGCTAATTTCAAAGAGGGCTCAGAAGAGTTAGGACAACAAACTCACTTTAATACTTGGTGCTTACTGCTTCCTCAGCCTGCTATAATTGGAGCACTCGGCGGCAGAATAAAAGTTCATCACAAAGAATTAAAACAGAGAAATAAGCTTTTACTGAGGCAATAAGGCAAATCTCCACAGCAGTATTAAATATGCATGAATCGATAACAATTTCATAGAATGTGCCTTGGAAAATTCTGCTAGTTTTGCATTGTTTAAACTTGCAACTGTAGGTTAATTAGAGATTATATTTTATTTGTAAGGTTTAATTGATAAACACCACTAAAATGCCCCCAGTGGGGGCAACAGAACTAGTGGTGGGAGAGAGTAGGGGGATTGCTAAGCAGGGAAGCATTTTCTTATTGCTGATTACTGGAGGTAAGATCAGTATTATTTTGTTATTACAGCACATTTAGGGTTAACCTATGACTCCAGAAAAAGGAGGACGGATTGAGACATCTGGGTTTTACTTCCACTGAAAGCAATGGAAATAAGGAGGACATGTAGAGACATCTGGGTTTTACTCCCATTGAAAGCAATGGAAGTAAAACCTAACCGTCTCAATCCATCCTCTTCTTTCTGGGGCCATATAGTATAACCATGGTTATAAGTATTATATGTATTTCATTCTTATAAATAAAAAGGTACCCAGCAAACTAATTCCCTTAAGATTTAGACATGCTGGAGAGAAAGTGACCAGAAAGATGTCTAGAAAGTCTGTTTTGAGAATGCTCATTTGGACGTTTTGACTAGTAAGTTGTCCAAGTGCTGGTGTATGCTGTCTTTTGGATGTCTATTTTTTTTTTTTTAAATGAGCCCCATATTATATACAGATACTATATATATATTATATACAGGTATATACATGGTATGGTATTCAGCCTATGCCTACTAGGTCTGTCCCTAGAATCGGATGCACTAGAAACAGTACACTTTAAACCTCAAATTAACAATTTTGAGGAGTTTTCTTCTGTGGCCTCTAGAGGGAGCACAAGAGCAGATTTGCCTGTTCCACAACACACACACAGCTCTAGCCTAGTTCCCAGCAGTCACTTGCAGGCTGTAACTAGAACCAGCAGGAAAGCCTTTGCTCCTGAGGGTTTGGGGCATGGCTGCAGGCTTTTACTCCAGAGAGCAGAACAGCTAGAGAGACAGAGGGAAAAGAAGGAGCAGCAAGGAAGGCAGGAAGGCACAAAGCACAGAAGACCCGTTTCAGAATTTTGAGTTCACACCAGGTGAAGTTTACAGTGAACTGGCAAGACTCAAGGTGAACAAAGCCATGGGACCAGACAATTTGCACCCAAGAATGCTCAGAGAATTGAGCGATGTCCTGGCGAAACCGTTGGCTGAGCTATTCAATCTCTCCCTAAGTAAGGGGAAAGTTCCCCTGGACTGGAAATTAGCTAATGTCGTTCCTATGCATAAAAAGGGTTGCAGGGCAGAGGCTGCGAATTATAGACCGGTGAGTCTCACATCAATAGTGTGCAAACTCATGGAAACACTAATTAAAAGCAAATTGGACATGATCTTGAATGAAGGGAATCTTCGGGATCCCAGTCAGCATGGATTCACCAAGAGTAGGTCCTGCCAATCCAATCTCATCAGCTTCTTTGACTGGGTAACAAGAAAATTGGACTTGGGAGAGTCTTTGGACGTCGTGTACCTGGACTTCAGGAAAGCTTTTGACAGTGTCCCACACCACAGGCTGCTAAGCAAGATGGAATCGATGGGGTTAGGAGAGACACTAACTGCATGGGTCAATGATTGGCTGAGTGGCAGACTTCAGAGGGTGGTGGTTAATGGTACCCTCTCTAAAACATCGGAGGTGACCAGTGGAGTGCCGCAGGGCTCGGTCCTGGGTCCACTCCTTTTCAACATATTCATAGGGGATCTGACTCAAGGGCTTCAAGGTAAAATAACACTATTTGCCGATGACGCCAAACTATGTAATATAGTAAGTGAATGCAGTTTACAGAATTATATGGTGCAGGACCTGCTTACATTGGAAAGTTGGTCCTCAACCTGTCAGCTAGGCTTCAATGCTAAGAAATGTAAGGTCATGCACCTCGGAAGCGGAAATCCATGCAGGACGTACTTCTTGAACGGAGAAACTTTAACTAGGACTTCAGCAGAACGAGATTTAGGAGTAATCATCAGTGCAGACATGAAAACTGCCAATCAAGTGGAGAAGGCTTCATCTAAGGCAAGGCAGATATTGGGTTGTATCAATAGAAGTTTCGTCAGCCGAAAGCCTGAAGTCATAATGCCGTTGTACAGGGCCATGGTGAGACCTCATCTGGAGTACTGTGTGCAATTCTGGAGGCCACATTACAGTAAAGATGTGCGCAGAATTGAATCGGTTCAACGGACGGCCACCAGGATGATCTCGGGGCTCAAGGGTCTCTCGTACGAAGAGAGACTGAACAAATTGCAGCTCTACACTCTTGAGGAACGTAGGAAGAGGGGAGACATGATCGAAACATTTAAGTACCTCACGGGACGTGTCGAAGTGGAAGATGATATTTTCTTTCTCAAGGGACCCTCGGCCACAAGAGGGCACCCGCTCAAACTCAGGGGCGGAAAATTTCATGGCGACACCAGAAAGTATTTCTTCACAGAGAGAGTGGTTGATCATTGGAACAAGCTTCCAGTGCAGGTGATCGAGGCAGACAGCGTGCCAGACTTTAAGAATAAATGGGATACCCATGTGGGATCCCTACGAGGGTCAAGATAAGGAAATTGGGTCATTAGGGCATAGACAGGGGGTGGGTAAGCAGAGTGGGCAGACTTGATGGGCTGTAGCCCTTTTCTGCCATCATCTTCTATGTTTCTATGAATACTCAGGGCTGAGAGTTCTGAATGGCAGTGAACAGTCAGAATACATGGACCTGGTAGAGGCTGGTTCAGAGCAGGAGCCAGTACACCAGGATTTACAAGCCACAGAGTTGGGGCCGTACCCTGAACTGCTCAGGAATTCTGCACTAAAGGCAAGTGAGTTAAAATTGCCTTATGGTTTTGCTGGAACTTTTTGCCTCACTTTTTGTGAATAAATGAATATTTTGAGGGGATAAGCTTACTGAATGCTTATTGCTGTGTAACCCTGAGAAAGGTATGATGCTTGGTAGCACCTGAAAGAACTTTAAAAGAATTGTTTTTTTTTGGGGGGGGGGTTTCTTCCTTCCCTGTGTCTGGGGGAAGGGCTGTTAATAATTCCAGGAAGTGGGGACTGCTCTGTGTTTTTCTGTGGTGGGTTTTTGAGGGCATAAATTTTGCATATTGAGACCACACAGAGCACATTCCTTGGCCAGCGAGTCATATGCTGGGGCCTAGTGCCATAGCACTAGTGCAGGCAGAGTGATCTGATAGCCCAAGAAACTGTTTTGGATAACTTCAGAGAGTTGCTTTAGAGATAAGCTGTGGCAGCTTTGAGAAGCCAGAACTGTGAATTTTGAATTTATTTTGAATATTGAGAGACTCAGGATAAAAGAGTTTCAATGAATTTTATTGAACAGCAATAACACAAGGACTAAAAAAAAAAAAAAAAAAAAAACTTTTAATTTTTGTGTGCACAGTGTGCACTGGTAAAAGGATTATACTTTATGTGCTTCGAACATTCTGACAGTATTTCTTTCTTTTTGAACCTTGAACTGTTTAAACCTGGATGCAAGAAGGTGGGTTTAAATGGGTTTTTTTGCCTGAATAAACTAGGTCCTTGCTTTATGAAACATATTTATGTGGTGCCGTGGTGTTTTTCTGCAGTTGCCCTTTCTTTTCCTTGTGCAGCCTGCAGCGGCTCAAAAGAGTTTTTTCTTGTCACTGGTGCCTTAGGACCCATTGCCTTGAGGCTGCCGGTGACAATGGGGAAATAAAGGGTTAAGTGACTTGCCCAGAGTCACAGTGAGAAACTAACCCAATTCTCCTGGTTCTCATGCTGCTGCATTAACCATTAGGCTACTCTGTTTTACTCTTTTGGAATCTTGCCAGGTACTTGTGACCTGGGTTGGTCACTTTTGAAAACAGGATACTGGATTTGATGAACCTATGACTTGTTCCAGTATAGCAACTCTTGTGTTGACTAGCATGATGATCTTCGCTTCTAGACCTAGAGAGCTGCCAGTGGATCAGGTTTCAGGATATCCCTAATAAACATGTACGAGAGAGAGTTACATGCATACTACTGTACGGCAAAACTGGGCCTCTTCTCCCTTGAAAAGAGGATACTGAGAGGGGGCATGATCGAAACATTCAAGATAATGAAGGGAATAGACTTAGTAGATAAAAACAGGTTGTTCACTCTCTCCAAGGCAGAGAGAACGAGAGGGCACTCTCTAAAGTTAAAAGAGGATAGATTCCGTACAAACGTAAAGTTCTTCTTCACCCAGAGGGTGGTAGAAAACTGGAATGCTCTTCTGGAGGCTGTTATAGGGGAAAATATCCTTCAGGGATTCAAGACAAAGCTAGACAAGTTCCTGCTGAACCAGAATGTACGAAGGTAGGGCTAGAGTCAGGGCACTGGTCTTTGACCTATGGGCCGCCGCGGGAGCGGACTGCTGGGCACGATGGACCACTGGTCTGACCCAGCAGCGGCAGTTCTTATGTTATTATATGCAAATCTTTCTTGCATATTTAGAAGGGTCAACTTGAAAACCTGACCAGTTGGTGGCTGTTGAAGATTGGGAGAGCATATCACTGGGCTAATATTTTTGCATATATTTTGCAGTCCGAGATTGTGAGAAAATTGAATCAATAATTTTGAACAAAAGCTGGATCCCACCTATGCTTTTCTATAAGAAGCATCAGAGTCCAGCAACAGGTATCTCCACAGTTCCTCCTTCTCTAAATTCCTGACATAAAGACTGCAACTTGGAGAGAGATCTTTGGTAAACATTTTGGGGGGGAAAAAAATCAGCTTTAAAGTCATCTATTTTAGGAGACTCATCATCCATCTTCTGTTGTGATAGGGATGCTTCAGAGTCTTTATTCTCATCTGTTAATCTGAGAATTTTTAATTCTAATGTAAAATCAACACTTTAAACTGACACTTCAGAGGACTCGGCAGTATAATATGAAAAGAATTTACTTGCCAAGGCCTCATTCTCTGTGAAGAGAGTGTATCAGGACTCCCCAAATGGGGTCACTTCAATAGATTGGGTCAGAAAAAAACGGGGCTACGCTGGATCTCCACTGTGCCCTACGCCCAGTAATAGCAGCATGTTCACAAGCCCTCTCCCTTCTTCTGTGTGGCTTCCTGTTAGACTAGAAACCTATACAGAGTACTATCACAGAGGGACCTATCTTTGCTGCTGCCTTCATGCTTTGGATATGAAGGTGGAAGAAATAGTTGAGGTAGGAGGAGGAGAGTACAGGTTCACAAAACTGCTAAGTTACAAGGTTCCAAGAGGGAGATTTTAGGTCAGTCCAGGATTTTGGCAACCCAATCCTGATACATTATTGGACCTGCAGCACTGATTTAAATGGTTAAGAATGAGAACTACAGATACCACACTATTTATGAGATGCTAGTTCAAAACCAGGACTGGCCAAAAGGTCTACCTGCTAGCACTGAGTAATTTGGCAGCTCTGAGTTTGCAGTCTTGTTTTTATCACCACCAGGAATCATGTGAGTTTCTAGGTATTAAAATGGTGTGATATTGGATATAAGTTTGGGAAGCACTGTTCTAGCTTTATTTTTATTCCCTTTCAAGTACTTCACCAAAATGTGTCCAGCTTTATTGTAATAAGAGTAATAATTGGCTTTCTGAATAAAAATCTCTTGCCTTGCTTGCAGGCTTTGGAGCTCATTATGTTGATACTTTAATTTCCACAGTTTGAGCAGTAGATCATTATGGGAATTTGTAATCAACTAGGCCTCAGTGTGCTTTATTTCTTCTAGCAATGAATTCAAATCCTTCCTGTGCTGTTCATGCAGACTAGATGAGTAGTACACTTATTTTTTTTTTTTGAATAAAGCTTTTATTGAGATATACACACAACATAAAATATACATAGTAGATGCAGCAGCAATAAATAAAACAAGGCACAATGTGCAACATTCTGGAAAACACTCAAAGAGCTGCAAACCAAATAACATGTGCAATCCCTATGATCAAGCAACAACACACCACAATAGCCCCCACCCCCCCCCACCCTCCCCCCAGGGACAAAACACAATACCCACAACATTTAAAAAGGTTGAGAACCATCAAAGCCCATACACAGCAGAAAATAGGAGAGGAATAGGAATATGAAATCCCCCACATCCCCGCCTACCCAGTTCAGCCCCAAATGTAGCTCAAATCCCCGGTCCGCCCCTACCTCCAACCTCCACAGAAGCCCGAAATCTACGCCAAATACGAGCATAGCCATGTTGTTTGCCATGCCGCAAAGCCATTAAGTGGTAAAGAAGTTGCCATGAAAGCAAGCGCTGCTCCACCATATCCCAGGTGGGAGAGAGCGCTTGATTCCACAAGGAGGACAAAGCCAACCTGGCAGCAGTGAATGCCATCTTACAAAACATAGAATCTCCCCAGGCCAGATCTAATTGATGCCAATACAATAGGGCATGTCGCCAACTCTCCGGGATCTGGATATCAAGGATCTGGGACACCCTAGAAAAAACCTCCTTCCAGAACTCACGCACCCGCCCACACTGCCACCACATATGAAGGTAGGTGCCCACCTCCCCACAACCCCGCCAACATAGTGCACTCACACCCCCCTGCCAACGTGCCACAGCCTGAGGAGTATAGTACCAGCGAAAGAGGACTTTATAACCATTCTCAATCAGCAGAGCAGATATACCCGCCGAGGAAACTTCTGTCCAGATATTCCCCCAAGTATCCCACGAAATAGGAGCTCCCCAATCACCTTCCCAAGCCCTCATGTAGGGATGTGGGGCCTCCCTATGATTAAGACACCTATAGATAACAGCCAGAACCCCCTTCCGGAGTACTGGACCCAACAACAACTCGAAGGGAGTCTTGCCCCCCCCTCAAATCCCCCAGGAGACCCGAAGTCCGAATATAGTGAATAACTTGGAGGTAAGGAAACAGATCCCGGACCCCCCAGCCAAACCTACCCCGGAGCTCTGCAAAGGGTCGAATACGGCCCAAAATCGGATCCCATAGTTGTCCCACACATACCAAACCAGTAGCTTCCCAAACAGCAAACATTCCCCCATCCATGCCCGGTAAAAAATCTGGATTATGTCTCAACGGGGTATACCAGGAATGGCGCCTGCCCTGCAATAAGCCCCCTCTGGTCTGATTCCAAACCCTCAGAGAAGTTCCAATTGAAGGCACCTCACCCACTAGTCGCACCTTGCCCGGCAGCACTCCATCATTTAAACTTTGCTCTATCTCCACCCACGGTTTCGGTACTTGCGTCTGCCATTCTAGAAGGGCACGCAACTGAGCAGCCTGGTAGTATTTCACCACGTTGGGTACCCCCAGTCCCCCATCACTCCGCCCCAAATATAAGACCTTCCTGCTTACCCTGGGTCTCCTGCCCGCTCATATGAAATCGAAAAGATGCCTTTGAACCCCCTCCAACGCCCTCCTGCTCACCCATAGCGGCAGCACCTGAAACAAAAACAAGAGACGGGGTAAGATCATCATCTTCACAACAGCCACCCTGCCCAACCAAGAAAAGTACTGATCTTTCCAGCCAAGCAAATCCTGGCGAATATGCCGAAAGAGCGGAGGGAAATTAAGATCATAAAGTGCCACTCCCGGCGGTCCAAAATAAACCCCCAGATAACGTAGAGAATGCTGAACCCACCGAAACGGAAATTGGTCTCTGAGATTAGACACTCGCTCTCCAGTCAAGTTAATATTGAGAAGCTCCGATTTACCCACGTTAACACGAAACCTGACCAAAATCTTCCAACTCCCGCAATATTGCAGGCAGAGAACTCTCAGGCTCCTCCACCGTAAACAGAAGGTCATCCGCGAACAGGGTCAATTTATAATCCCCTCCCGGCACCGTAACCCCTTTTATATCCCTGTTCATCCGCACCCGCTGAGCCAAGGGTTCTACCGTCAGGGCAAAAAGAAGCGGGGAGAGAGGACATCCCTGTCGAGTTCCCCGGGCTAAAGAAAAAGTCTCCGAATACACCCCATTAACCTTAACACAACTAAGAGGGCAAGTATAAAGGACCCGAATCCAATCTCGCATGCGCGGACCCAAACCCACAGAATCTAAGATCCGAAACAAAAAAGGCCAGGAGACCCTATCGAAAGCCTTCTCAGCATCGACAGATAGAAACACCGTGTCCCGTGCACTCCTCCTGGCCCATTCAAACAAGTTATAGACCTGACGAGTGTTATCGCCCACCTGTCTTCCCACTACAAACCCCGACTGATCAGGATGGATCAACCGGGGAATCCAACTCATTAGTCTATCCGCCAAAATTCGCGTGAAGATCTTAGTGTCAACCCCCAGCAGCGAGATCGGCCTATAGGAAGCCTATAGGAAGGGGGTCCTTTCCCTCTTTAGCCAGCACCGTAACCCCCGCCAAGCGCATGAAGTAGGGGAGAACACTATCCTCTTGCAGAGAATTAAGAAAGCGTAACAAAGGAGGCAGCAAAAGATCCTGAAAGCGTTTATAGTACCGAACAGTGAATCCATCCATCCCGGGCGATTTACCCAGTTTCATCGAGCGCAGCGCTCCACGAGCCTCAATCAGCGTGAGAGGACGGTCCAACCGTACCACATCTTCACCAGCAATCTTGGGCAGTGCCGCCGAATTTAAATAGGCGTCCAGATCCTGCGAGGACCCGGGAGCCTCTGGAGTATAAAGATGGGAGTAAAACTCCGCGAAACGAGCCCGAATAGCATCCTCTTTCTGCAATAGCTCCCCAGAGGCCGCCCTGATCGAGAGAATCTGATTACGCGTCTGTCGCACCTTCAGACGGTGGGCAACCAGCCGACTAGCTTTATTAGAAAACTCAAAATATCTCTGTTGGAGAAGCTGCAAATTAAGATGCAGGCGCTCCAAGTCTAAAGCCTGGAGGTCGCGGCGCGCCTGAAACAACCTCCCACATAGCTCAGTATCCCAAGGATTGCGCTTGTGTAAGTGCTCTAACCAACCTATCAGAATCAGCAGTTCCGCCGCGTCTGCCCGCCGTTTACGCTGCCTGGCTGAAGCCAAAGCAATCAATCTGCCTCGAAGGGTAGCCTTTAATCCCTCCCAAACCGCTTCCAACGATGCTCCACACTCCTCATTCACATCCAAATATTCCTGCAGCCACCCCTCTATCTGCGCTCCCACCTCCGGGTCATCAAGAAGGCTATCATTGAAACGCCAAAATTTCTGTCCCGACCCACCTCCCTCCCCCAAGAGCCTCACCCAAACCGGTGCATGATCCGACCACGTGAATGATTCAATCCCTGTGGACTCCACCCGACGAAGCAATCCCCGCTCTATGAATACATAATCAATTCTAGAATAAGAGGAGTGTATCCCCGAAAAATAAGTATAGTCCCTAACCGTGGGATGTAACCACCGCCAACCATCCACCAAATTAAGGGTAGTCAAAGCCTTGCGCATCAATTTACGATCCTTTCTCCCATACCGATCCGCCCGCCCAGAGTTATCCAAATGAGGGGTCACGATAAGATTGAAATCCCCATCCAAAACCAGGGCACTCCCCTTGAACCAGAGGATTCGAGGCACCAATTCTTGGAAATAGGCCCCCTGACCCTCGTTAGGGGCATAGATATTAACCAGGGAGTACAAGACCCCCTCAATCAGAGCCTCCAGCATTATATATCTACCCTGGGGATCCCGCACCACCCTATGTACCTCACAGCGAACCCCCTTACGAATAAGAATGCCCACCCCTCCCCTCTTGGAAGTACTTACTCGGGAAGCCCAGAAGGCCAGAGGAAACCTAGTGTCCTTGACCAGGGATTCATGGGACTGAAGTAGATGAGTCTCCTGGACAAAGCAAACATCAGCCTTCAAACGAAGCAGCTCTCTATAGAAAGCCCGTCTCTTATTGGGGGAATTAAGACCCCTAATATTATAAGAAACCAATCTAAACCCCTCCATAGTCTAAGTGAAGCAAAGGACGATGCAGACCCAACCTCTCCATATTCGTCCCCATACCCCCCTCCTCCCCCCCTCCCTACCACCCCTCCCTCTCCCTCTCCCAAAGTGAGAGTCCACAGATCTCCCACCAACTTGCAAGAAAGTGAACCATTCCCAAGACCCATTTCTCAGTCCCCATATCCATGTACTAACTATCAAAACATCCCCCACAACAATCCCCATAAGCCAACTCTCCCAACCAGCAGCCCTCCACACAATAATACTCAATCCCCCCTTCCCCACCCAACACTATACCCCCACCCATCACAGAAAAATTCCCCCATTTCCCCCTCCCACCACATCCCAAGAACAGTCCAGGAACATCCCCCACACAACCCTCCCCCAAAACCCAAACATTCATCCTCAGGGAGAGTGACCAAAAACACTTCTCCCACTCTGAGGGGAAGAAGAAAAATAGTAATGAAACAAACACAACCAGTCAATTTTCAGGGGGGGCCACTCGAGGTAGAAGCAGTAGCTCGAAGAGAGGGTCCGCCCCCCCGGCCTCCCCTCCCGCTCCTGGATCCACTCTCCACACGCTGCCATCGGGAGGAGGCGGGATTCCCCGCTCGGTTGGGCGCCGCTCCCCCCGGAGGAACAACCTCCTCCGGTACTTCAATACCCGCTTGTTGCAGCAAGCCACGGGCCTCCCGCACAGTGGTAACTTTGGTGTGTACTCCATTGATAGTAATAACCACCCCAAAGGGGTAAGTTCAGCGGTAGCGCAAATTGCTGCGCTGCAGAGCTTTAGTCACTTCCCTGAATGCCCGGCGTTTCTGAAGCGTGCCCGCAGCCAAGTCCTGATAGAACTCCAATCGATGCCCCTCCCAGGTGATTGTGCCCAGCTCCCGGGCTCTGCGGAAGATCTGTTCTTTAGGCACAAAGCTCTGAAGGCAGATCACAATGTCTTTAGGTAAATCTGAGGTCCGGGGTCCCAGAGCTCCAGACCCGGCTCCAGAGAGTCGTCCTGTAGAAGCCAATGGAGCAGCTTAATAGTAGTAGCCCGAACATCTTTATACTCCGGTAGATCCGGTAGGCCCCGCACCCTCAAGTTATTACGCCAGGTTCGGTTCTCCAGGTCCTCGACCTTATCCAGGAGGAGTTGGTAATCAGCAGATGCAGATTCCAGGGATCTTTGCACACCAATCACATTGTCCTCGCAACTATCCAGCCGCATCTCCACCACTTCCACCCTCGTGCCCACCTCCACCAGGTCAGTGCGCAGCTCTTGCACCGCTTCCCGGACTTGCACAGCCACAGCCGAGATTTCAGATTTTACTTCCATGATCCAGCGTTGCATATCTGCTTTCGTAAGCGGTTCCGGTAGGGCATCCTCCTGCATGGGTTCTGCCACCATATCGGCCACCGCCGCGATGGCGCCACTCAATCTCGCCGCCTCCCCACTGCTGGTCTCCGGGCCTGCCCCACCACGTGCAGCCCGACCCAGCGCTTGCTCCATGGTGCGCTGGCCGGGTTTATCGCCGAGCAGTTTTTTGCGCGTTGCCATGTGGTTCACCAAACCTTCGCACACCTCACCAGCACCCGGGGGCAGGAAAATTGCGCTTTTTACACAGCAATAGATAGTTAGAACGCCGGGCCCGAACGGAGCTCTCAGATCAAGCTCCCATCCGCGGCGATGACGTCACTTCCTCCAGTAGTACACTTATTTTTATCCCTCAGAGTTGCTGTGAGGGCATTCCATTTAATATGAATGAGCAGTTCACAAGGATAGTTCAATTGGAAATATTCCTTAAAAGCTACTGTTGGTGTATGTGTGGTATCCCAACTGCAGGGTGATCCATTGATGGATTCACTCCCCAGGGGCCGCCATGGAACATTTTCTCTTGGTCATCCCCTTTTTTCACTTATGACATACACTTTTATTTATTTATTTAAGTATTTATATACCACTTATAGCCTAAATGGTTTACATTCAGGTACTCAAGCATTTTTCTCCATCTGTCCTGGTGGGCTCACACTCTTATCTAATGTACCTGGGGCAATAGGGGATTAAGTGACTTGCCCATGTTCACAAGGAGCAGCATGGGATTTGAACCCACAACCTCAGAGTGCTGAGGCTGTAGCTCTAACCACTGTGCCACTCGCCAGATTTTCCAGGGTGAAAGGGATTTTTCTTTAATACCCTGGCATAGAAGTCTCTTCAGTAACTCAAGAGATGGATATGGAGTGCTCCACTTTTCTTTAGTTAAGAATACGTGAAAAACAATTAGTACTTCAAGGTAGTGTTTTTGTCCTAGGGTTGTACAGCATTAAATACACACTGTAATGCTCCATGCTCCTATTTTATCTGTGTCTGTGAGCCCATTCAATAATAATTATCAATCTTGTTTGGGGCAAACCTCTTCTCTTCTGAGCTAAACATGCAGTCTTCTCCTTTCAGGGATCCACTTTCACACAGATTCTTCCCACCACTACCTCCTCCAGTAATCTAGCTCCTAAGTGGAGCTTCTTTCTCCTTTTCCCATTGTCTCATTTGACCTCCAGCTTTGCTCCACAACCCCCACTCACCAAGATGGTCACTGCCTTGACCTTGTCTTTTTCTCCAACTGCTCTCTCTAACTTCTCTACCTCACTGCTCCCCATCTCTGATCACCATCTGATATCCTTCACTATTACTCCCCCTCCCCCTCTGCCACGCCCAGTCACCTCCCAGAGGTTTTTAAATCTTCAAGCCCTCGATTCTTCCACGTTCTCATCCCCTGTTTCACCTTTCCTTGACTCCACTAAGTTATCTAAGTCTGTCCACGAGGCTGTCTCGTTGTACAACTCTATTCTCTCCTCTGCTCTGGACACCCTTGCGCCCCCTGTTTCTTGCTCTGTCAGGCATACCAAACCACAACCTTGGCTCAGTCCCAGTGTCCATTACTTACGTTCCTGCACCCGCTGTGCTGAGTGCCTTTGGCTCAAATCTCACACATGTGCTGACTTTCTTCACTTTAAATTTATGTTGACTTCCTTTAATTCTGCACTTACACAGGTCAAGCAAGACTACTACATCCAACTAACTAACTCCCTTTCTTCCAACCCTCATCGTTTCTTTGCCAAGCTTAACTTCCTCCTCAAAGCAACCCCACTTCCGACCCCTCCTTCTCTCTCTCCCAAGATTATGGCTGAATACTTCCATGACAAGGTCCGCAAGATCACCCTTGAGTTGACTATAAAGTCACATCCTTCTCCCCTACCCACCATCCACTCTCCTGAACTTCAACCTCCCACCTCCCCTTCATCCTTCACCCAAACAGCTCAGGAAGCTTCTTTCTGGTCCCACCTGCTTGTCCCTCCGTCAATTACTGCTGACTTTTCTGCCTTCTCTGTAATCACAGAGGAAGAAATTGCACAGCTTCTGTCTTCAGCCAAGCCTACTACATGCCCCTCGGATCCTATTCCTTCCCCTCTACTTGACCCCATCTCATATACTGTTATCCTTCCCATATGCCATATTCTCAATCTATCTCTTTCCACTGTAACTGTCCCTGCTGTCTTCAAACATACGGTGGTTAAGCCATTTCTCAGAAAACCCTTGCTGAACCCCTCCTGTCTGTCCAACTATCGCCCTGTCTCCCTTCTTCCATTCCTATCCTAGATACTTGAGTGTGCTATTCTCCATTGCTGCTTGGACTTCCTTTCAACTCGACAGATTCTTGATCCTCTACAATCTAGTTTTCGCCCCCAACACTCCACAGAGACTGCCCTCACTAAGGTCTGCAGTGACTTGTTCATGGCCAGATCTAAGGGCCTTTATCCTTATCCTTCGTGACCTGTCTGCTGCCTTTGATACTGTAAATCACAGTTTACTCCTCGTTTGGATTCTGTGAATCTATCCTCTCCTGGTTTGCCTCCTACCTTTCCCAGTGCACCTTTAGTGTATGTGTTGGTGAGTCCTCTTCTGCTGCTACCCCGCTAGCGGTTGGTGTACCCCAAGATTATGTCTTAGGTCCTCTTCTCTCTTTACACCTCTTTCCTCGGTGCCTTGATCTCCTCCCATGGCTTCCAGTATCACCTATATGCTGATGATTCCCAGATCTACCTAAAGTCCAAGAAAAAGTCTCTGCTTGTTTGGCTGACATTGCTGCCTAGCTGTCCTGCTGTCATCTGAAACTAAATATGTCCAAGACTAAGCTGCTACTCTTTCCTCCTAAACCTTCTGCTCCTCCTCCTCCTTTCTCCATCTCTGTAAATAATACTGTTGTTGTTCCAGTCTCCTCTGCTCGTAACCTTGGAGTCGTCTTTGATTCTGACCTCTCATTTTCTATGTATATCCAACAAGCTGCTAAGACCTGTCGCTTCTCTCTCTTCAATTTCACCAAAATTCACCCCTTCCTCTCTGAGCACACTACTCGGACCCTTGTTCAAACTCTTGTAACCTCACGCTTAGATTACTGCAATCTACTCCTAACTGGTATCCCTCAGTGTCGCCTCTCCCCCTTGCAATCTGTGCAAAACTCTGCTGCACAACTCATCTTCTACCAACCTTGCTACGTTCATGTCACCCTTCTCCTTAAGTCACTTCACTGGCTCCCTATCTCCCATCGCAAACAGTTTAAGATCTTATTGCTAACCTACAAGTATGTTCATTCTGCTGCTCCTCAAAATCTCTCCTCGCTTCTCTCTCCTTATATACCTTCCAGAGAACTCCGTTCCTCAGATAAGTCACTCTTAGCATTACCCTTCTTCTCCTCTGCCAATTCAAGACTTTGTTCCTTTCATCTAGCTGCTCCCTATGCCTGGAATAAATTACCTGAGTTTGTCTGTAAAGCCCCTTCCCTAGTTTAAAAGCAGACTGAAAAGCCACCTTTTTGATACAGCTTTCAATCCTTAACCCTACTTCTCTGCCCTCCAACCTAGCCCAATGATTAACCGTTCCCCTTAACTGTATCCAGGACATCCTGTTTGTCTGTCTTGCCTGTTTAGATTGCAAGCTCTGTTGAGCAGGGACTGTTTTCTTACTCTTTGTGACTCTGTGCAGCACTGCGTGCCCCTGGTAGCGCTATAGAAATAATTAATAGTAGTAGTGGTAGTCAGTGTTCCCTCTAAGCGGGCGGGTGTTGTGAGCAAACTTTTTTCACCGTGAGCCAAAAATATCGGGCGCCAGCAAGTTATGAGCCAACTCGCCCGATTCTCCTCTCGCCGCCCTGCCATCTGCCGTACGCCTCTTCCGATCGTGCGCTGTGACGAGAAACGTGTGCGCTGCGATGTAATATTTTGTGCGCCAGCGCACGCCAGCGCAGCTTAGCGGGAACACTGGTTCAAATGGTTTTATTTATTTCCCCAAATTTATTTTTGTTATACGCATTGAAAATATTTGATATTGCGTTTAAATCAAAATCTCAATAAACTTGAAACGAGTGCCCGTGAGATTGTGGGAGGGTTAAATACTCAAAACTTAGAAGTTTTTGCTACGCCAGCTTTCTGGTATCTTTACATACAGTGGCGTACCTAGCATATGTAACATCCGGGGCCCATCATTTTTTGGCACCCCCCCCCATCTGTAAGAAAAACATGATTTTTAGTAACAAACCACACGTCACACATGAGTACCTAGGAAAAGGCAGCATCTTACATATTGCAGTGAGCAGTACATCAATACACCCATTGTAAAACTAAACAAGCCAGACCAGCACAGATCAATCCTACACCGTCAATCCTAACAGAAAACCATGTCTTTCGAACACACAGAACACAGAAAACACCTTCGCCTAGTAAGGAATATGTAATCACAAACTAACCCCTCCCTCTTTTACAAAACTGTAGTGTGGATTTTAGCTACGGAGGTAACAGCTCTGATGCTCATAAAATTCTGAGCATCAGAGCTGCTACCACCAAGGCTGGTGCTAAAAACGCTTCACAGTTTTGTAAAAGGGGGGATAAAATAAAAATACATAGACAAAGGTTAAATTGAACCAGCAAGAAGCTGGACTCTGCATACAATGCTTCACAGAAACAGTGACACATGTCTCCTAAAGCAATAAATAAATAGAAATTTTTTTCTACCTTTGTCTTCTGTGGTTTCTCCTTTCCTCATCTTCTTGTAACTCTCTTCCTTCCATTCACTGTCTGCCGTCTCTCTTCCCCTATATGGCATCTTCTCTCCTTCTATGCCCCTTCCAGAAACTGTATGCCTCCTCCTTCCATCTCTCCTTTCACCCCATTGGTCTGGCATCTCTCTCCTCGCCTTCCCTCTCCCACACCTCTCCTCATAGTCTGGTATCTCCCCTTCCCTGATTCTCTGGCATCTCTCTCCTTTCCTTTTCTTCCATCTTTCGTTCCCCCTCCATGCTCTCACATCTCCCCATTCCTTTTCCCTTAGACTGGCATACCTTCCTCCTATGCTCCAAGCCCTGGCATCTCCTTTAATTCCCTCCCTCATCTTCCTTCTCCCTCCAGCTGGGTACCGCAACACTCTTCCCTGCAGCTCTGCACTTCCCCACAATTGCCATGCTTCGGTTCCTCTTCTTCCTTCCTTCCTCCCCCCCCCCCGCGGGACCCTGCGGCACCATCAACTCTTACTCCCTCTAATGTCGGCCCTGCAGCTCCAGACTTCCTCGCACCTTCTCCCCTCCCCCTTTGGATCGCTATTATTTTAAATGTTATAGCCGCGGAGCTGTATCCATCAGTGGAGATGTCTAACCTCGGCCTGCCCCGGAACTCTTATTGCAGCAGCCGCCCGTCTAGGCAGGAACAGGAAGTCACTGTTGCAGTAAGAGTTCCGGGGCAGGCCGAGGTTAGACATCTCCACTGATGGATACAGCTCCGCGGCTATAACATTTAAAATAATAGCGATCCAAAGGGGGAGGGGAGAAGGTGCGAGGAAGTCTGGAGCTGCAGGGCCGACATTAGAGGGAGTAAGAGTTGATGGTGCCGCAGGGTCCCGCGGGGGGGGGGGGGGAGGAAGGAAGGAAGAAGAGGAACCGAAGCATGGCAATTGTGGGGAAGTGCAATCCCCCCAATGCGTCCCCTTACCTTACCTCCCCTTACCTTTGCGACGCGTGTGTGCGCTGTGAAGAGAAACTTTGCGCTGCGATGTAATATTTTGTGCGCGCGCGCAGGCCAACGCACCTTAGCGGGAACACTGGTAGTCCCTTCAGCTTGAGGATCAAGCTGCTGCTCTTTTTCTTAATTAACCTATCAATAACTTTACTTCCTAGCTTACTGCACTGGCCATTTCTCACCTAGCTACAACCTGCCCTGACTCTTCTCTTGCCGTAATGGTCCACCTCAAGAGTAGATGTGAGTCATTTATAACAGGATGCTTCTGAAGAGGTAACCCAAAGATTTTTGCAGAGCACTTTTGGGAGCAAATTGCAAGTCATTAGGCTTAGTTGGAATGGTACCTACTGTATCAGGCTGAGTTGTCTTTGATTGTGAGAGAGAATAAATAAGAAGAAGTGTGTATATTTTTGACTAACGTTTTTATTATTTGGTGGGTAGTTTAGGTGGCAGTGTTGTAAAGTAGATCTTTTTGATCATCCAAGTACTGACTTGGGCGGGTTTTTAGGCGTATTTAAGTTTTGATTATGAGCCCCATACTTTGCAATTCCAAACTCCTCCCCAAATGTGATTACCTTTGGTTGTGTAAAAGAAATCACCTTCTTGTCACTATGTGTACATTTAGGTGTGAGCTAATTATATTGAAGTTTTTTTCTGTCGTGCAAATACCAAACACACAATTTTTAGCGGTGGTGGTTTTCTGTCCCCGTTGTGTGAGGGAGACCTTTATAGAGGGGTTGGGCTAATTCCTTTTTGTTGGAAGACTTTTGTTATACTGTTCTTGAGATGTTTTTAAATGCCTACTGACACCTACTGCAGCCTTAGTAGGTAAAATGTGGCCACTTAGGACATAGTTTTATTTATAAATTTTGGAACTCCTATTTTGGAGTACTTTGTTTCCTGATGCAATCTATGGAGTTTCGAGTAAAATACAAATTATTGCTGATGGTTTACTTGAGTCTTAATCACATGGCGGCTAGGTATTTAAGTGATGGTCTGGCACCATATGTTCCAATGAGACAATTAAGATCTTCCACAAAGACAAAGTTTGATTGTTCCATCTTCAAAAAGTCTTCACTATGAGAATACGAGGAAAAGTGTGTTTTCTCGTGCAGGGCCTATCGACTGGAACAAATTACCTGTGTATTTGCAACAGTTGAAAGATCTGCAGGAATTTAAGCAAATGTTAAAAACAACACTGGTTATGTATCATGAAAAATGACAAGTAGTGTGATAGAGTAATTTAACAATGGATAGGACAGTATATGTTCTGTGTCATTAAGTATAGTATTAGTAAGACAAGTTTATAGGCAAGTAATTTTGTTAACTGTTTGTGTGTGTATTTTAATTGTTTATTGTGCATGTATAATTTATAATGCGTCTTGGATAAAGGTGGGCTAGAAATGCCAATAAACTAAACTATTACAACAGTAGAGGTCTTTTCAATGCAAAATAACCTTTCTAAAATGAGCTCTCTTATGCTTGCTTAGTGTGTGTGATGAAGTAATGAAGCCCTTGGTACTGAATGGGAAGTTTATTCGCCCAAGAGCAGAATGCCTTAATCCATCAACCCCTAAGACAGTTCACTGTTTTCCTTTAGTCCATCACTCTTGCATCTGTGTTTTCCCCATTAACTACAGCATTTGACGCATTTCTTCTGGGCTCCTGGTTTGGCTTTTTACAATATGGTCAGACTGCAATAACATGGTGATCAATTATTTCAGTTAAGTAAAACAGACCTGCTTAAGGCTGTTATGAATTCAGAGGAAAACTGTTTATCTTTATTTATTTGACAGTTGCTTTCTGAGTAATACAATGATGAATTCTCAACTTTAGTTTAAACTCCTAGAGCTGCCATTAAAATTCTCTCTGTTTTACAGATTGTTCTTTAAGTCCTTACCCTCTTGGTCTGTTACGGTAGTACATATTGGATTTAAGATTTAATGCTAAAAATATAAGGTCATACATCTGGGTTGCAAAATCCCATTGGAAAGGAATAGTATAATGGGTGAAATACTTCTGTGAACAATAGGGCAGGACCTGGGGGTGACCATATCTGATGATCTTAAGGTGGCCAAACTGGACAGAAAAGATTATGGCAAAAGTCAGAAGGATGCTTGGTTGTATAGGAAGAGGAATATCCGGTAGGAAAAAGGAGGTAATAATGTCTTTGCATAAATCTCTAGTAGGCTCCATTTAGAGCACTGGGTAGAGTTCTGGAGACTGCACCTTCAAAATGATAAAAACAGGATGGAATCATCCCAGAAAGTAGGTACTAAAGTGGTCAGTGATCTTCATTATAAAGTGTATAGGAGCAGATAAAAAAGATCTCATAATGTATACTTTGGAAGAAAGGTGGGAACGGGGAGATGTGGAAGTATTAAATGTCTCTATCATGGCATAAATGAACAGGAAATGAGTCTCTTTCAATTGAAAAGAACCTCTGGAATGAGAGGGCTTAGGATGAAGGTGAAATTGATGAATTAATTCTTTACAGGAAGAGTGGTAAATTCCTGGAACAAAGTCCCAGTGAAGGTGGTGAGGCAAATACTCTTTGAATTCAAGTTTATTAAAAATTTGATAAAACGCTAATCATAAATTCTAAGGAGCTCATAATCGAAAGAGAAAAATGTCCAAAAACCGGCCTAAATCAGCACTTGGACGAACATTTCTCAAAAACGTCCAAGCGCCGAAAATAAAAATGGGTTTTGGACGTATTTCTAAATGACCTAGGCCTTCATAGTGCCGCTCAAAGTCCAAAGCTAAACGGGGCATTTTGGGAGGCGTGTCAAGGGTGGGAGTTGGGCGGGACGTGGGCTGGCTTAGACTTAGTCGTACAGCATGTATAGCCAAAAGTTATACAGCCCAGGATCGACGGAACTTAGACGTTGTGACTTAGACCATGTAAAACATGGTTTAAGTCACAAAATCCCACCTAAAGTCACTAGAGAAGCACTGAAAACACATAACACAGACCCCCACACACTACCCCAGTGATCACCAACCCCCCCACCCCCATAAAAATTTTATTCACAACTTTAAATTTCAGCCTCCAGACCATCATCACCTGGCCACCTGGCCTAGTAGTCCAGCCCAGAGGTAGCTTAAGTCGTGTTGGGGGTGGGTTAGGAACCCATAGAGAGGAGGACCCATGCCCATAAGCCCCTGTAATCACTGCATTGATACTTAAACATGTGCCTATACACCCCCAAAACCCTTTTTTACTGGTATATAAGTGGCTGCTGCAGCCATAAGGGCTATCGGTGTGGTAGATAAGTGGGTCTAGGGGATTCTGGAGGTGGTTTGGGGGGCTTACCATGACCAATAAGGGAGCTGTAGTGAGGAGAAGCCATGGCACCCTTTTTGTGAAGTTCACAGCAGTGCCCTGTAAGGTACCTTAACATTTAGGTAGCATGTCTGGGTGTGCAGTCTATCATAGTAACATAGTAGATGACGGCAGATAAAGATCCGAATGGTCCATCCAGTCTGCCCAACCTGATTCAATTTAAATTTTTTTTTTTTTTTTTTTTTCTTCTTAGCTATTTCTGGGCGAGAATCCAAAGCTTTACCCGGTACTGTGCTTGGGTTCCAACTGCCAAAATCTCTGTTAAGACTTACTCCAGCCCATCCTCCTCCAAACGGCCATGCACAGACACAGACCGTACAAGTCTGCCCAGTAACTGGCCTAGTTCAATCTTTAATATTATTTTCTGATTCTAAATCTTCTGTGTTCATCCCACGCATCTTTGAACTCAGTCACAGTTTTACTCTCCACCACCTCTCTCGGGAGCGCATTCCAGGCATCCACCACCCTCTCCGTAAAGTAGAATTTCCTAACATTGCCCCTGAATCTACCACCCCTCAACCTCAAATTATGTCCTCTGGTTTTACCATTTTCCTTTCTCTGGAAAAGATTTTGTTCTACGTTAATACCCTTTAAGTATTTGAACGTCTGAATCATATCTCCCCTGTCTCTCCTTTCCTCTAGGGTATACATATTCAGGGCTTCCAGTCTCTCCTCATACGTCTTCTGGCGCAAGCCTCCTATCATTTTCGTCGCCCTCCTCTGGACCGCCTCAAGTCTTCTTACGTCTTTCGCCAGATACGGTCTCCAAAACTGAACACAATACTCCAAGTGGGGCCTTACCAATGACCTGTACAGGGGCATCAACACCTTCTTCCTTCTACTGACTACGCCTCTCTTTATACAGCCCAGAATCCTTCTGGCAGCAGCCACTGCCTTGTCACACTGTTTTTTCGCCTTTAGATCTTCGGACACTATCACCCCAAGGTCCCTCTCCCCGTCCGTGCATATCAGCTTCTCTCCTCCCAGCATATACGGTTCCTTCCTATTATTAATCCCCAAATGCATTACTCTGCATTTCTTTGCATTGAATTTTAGTTGCCAGGCATTAGACCATTCCTCTAACTTTTGCAGATCCTTTTTCATATTTTCCACTCCCTCTTCGGTGTCTACTCTGTTACAAATCTTGGTATCATCTGCAAAAAGGCACACTTTTCCTTCTAGCCCTTCAGCAATGTCACTTACATACATATTGAACAGGATTGGCCCCAGCACTGAACCCTGAGGGACTCCACTAGTCACCTTTCCTTCCTTCGAGCGACTTCCATTAACCACCACCCTCTGGCGTCTGTCCGATAGCCAGTTTCTGACCCAGTTCACCACTTTGGGTCCTAACTTCAGCCCTACAAGTTTGTTCAACAGCCTCCTATGAGGAACTGTATCAAAGGCTTTGCTGAAATCCAAGTAAATTACATCTAGCATATGTCCTCGATCCAGCTCTCTGGTCACCCAATCAAAAAATTCAATCAGGTTCGTTTGGCACGATTTACCTTTTGTAAAGCCATGTTGCCTCGGATCCTGTAACCCATTAGATTCAAGGAAATACACTATCCTTTCTTTCAGCAACACTTCCATTATTTTTCCAACAACTGAAGTGAGGCTCACCGGCCTCACTTTGCAGACCCCTCCCACGTCCAACAGGGCTTGTTCTAGGCGTTTTGGACTTGGACGGAAAGTTGGATGGAAATGTGGTATATAGATGGACGATTTAGTGGCTTGGACGATCAGATCGGCAGGACGTATAATTAGACGATTTTCGAAAGTAAAAAAAAGTTGGATGTCTCTTTCGAAAATGTGTCCTAGGCTCTTTTTAACTTTGGATGACTTGCGAGATGGACGTAAACGGACTTAAACGTCCCTTTCGATTATGCCCCTCCACGCGTTTAACAGTAAAAATTTTTTAAAAGGGGTCCAGTTAACAAACTATTAATGACATAACTTTACTTACATGAGACAATAGGATAGTGGGGAGAAATACAATTTGAAAGAAAGAGAGAATAATTAAGGATAATAACAAGGGGAAAGGGAAAAATCAATTTTGGTGTTGAAAATGAGCAAGGACAGTCCCATACGTCAATTAACAGTCATATGCATCTTTAAATAAGAAGCTTTTGAGCCGCCCTTGAATTTATCTAAATTCTGTTCGGACACTGGGAGGAGAGGGCATACGAACTGTTTGTTTTAGATGTGACTACTGAGTAAGCTGAGTGTATTAATTGTTGGATTTCAGTAAATATTGTATAGAGCTATAAAGAACGTGGGCTTGAAGTACTGTTTCAAGAAAAGTACATGAACGAAAAACTCTCAGTTAACTGGTCTATTTAATTATCTGGTTCTAGCTATTCCCTAAGTATGTGAATAATGTGACTTGTGGAGTGTAACTTTATAACAGGGTGCTTAGGTTAACAGGGCAGGAAGACAGATGGGCATTTATGTCTCCTTACAAAATCGTAGCCCAAATCCTTCAGAAATAACATAACATTGTGCTTATAGACCGCGTTACCAAAAAGTTCTACGCGGTTTACAAAAATTATAAACACAGAACATTATTAAAAATGAATGAATCAGGTAGTCAACTATTTAGAGAAGAGATAGGTCTTGAGCTGTTTTCTAAAGTGCTTATAGGAAACAACTGTAAGCAGTACGGATCAAAATTCTTTTTCACGGGAAGCTGCCTGAGATGCTAGAGTGATTATGAAATTTCTTGCTTTTACAACTCTTTGCAGGAGGGAAATTGAACAAGGCATGGGGTTTCCTGCTATATTTGTGCTTAGCCATGGAGAAACTGTTAACCAGATAAGTAGGGGCACTGACATTTATGCCTCTTTTGGTAGCAGGATTAAATCTTAGTGTGTAAAGTATATGTGTGGTTTTATGACTTCACCCCTTTTTACTGTGCATACCTGAGAAGATGGAATGCAGTGCTTGCTGATGCCAACACTACGATCCTGATACTCAGAAGAGAAAGCACAGCTTCTAAATTTGTGTCCTACTTTCAGTGAAACAGTCTATAAAAATTGCCTCCTTGCAGTTATGTTACAGGTGAAGCATAAGTAGGGTCCTTTTATGCCGAGAGACTTCCACATGTGGATATTATGGGGTAGCTATTCAGGTAGTTATACTCAGCATTATCCCAGGCTCTGGCACTGAATTTCCAGGTATATGTAGGTAGTTATTTATTTAGTACAGACTTTTACTAAATAAAGGAAAAACAGTTGCCTGTTGGCACACTGGTACCCTCCCATAACCTCCTGACTCACTTCCTCTTGCAAGATCCATTTGACAGTTTCTGATACCTGAGGGTAATCCTGGACACCCAACTATCCTTTCTTCCCCAAATTTCAGCCCTGACTAAGGTGAATTTTTTGGTCTTTCGCCAGCTCCACTCAATTCGTCACCTATTCAACCATGACATCTTTCAGGCTCTAATCCTATCATTCTTGGTTTCAAAACTGGATTACTGTATCATCATTTATACAGAGCTCCCAGACCACACTATAAAAACACTACAAACTCTCCACAATGTGGCCATTAGACTTCTTCGTAAAGCTGATAGGTATGACAGAATCACCAGTTTTCTAAAATCTCACCACTGGTGTCCGGTTAAACAGAGGGTCACTTATAAAATTCTGCTGACTTACAAAGCTTATCGATTCAAAGTCACAGATTATCTTGCTTGTCTCGCCATCCCTTAAAGACCAGTCCATCTCCTACACTCTTTGAATGATTTTCACCTGATCCTACCTGGACCACCACAAGCACGTCTTAGTCCACTCATCACTGAGCATTCTTCTTTATAAACTAGTCCAGTTAGAATAATCTGCCCCCCCCCCAATCTGCAAGATCCCCTCCCTTAAGGAATTTAAAGTAGCCCTCAAGACATGGCTATTCTTGCAAGCCTTCTGATCTACTTACCATATGGATATGGATTTCCACTCCAACCAAATTCATGCAAAGTCATTATCCCCAATCTCATGTCTTGTACCCTACTTTGTATACTGAATGACTGATATTCTACTTTCCTATGCACACATTGGCATTCTTTTCTCACTTCACTGAGCTTTTTGAAGATTGCAAACCGCTTAGATCTGCCTAATTATGGCGTAATTGTGGTAGAGCAGATGTGTAATATCGTTGTTATTATTATTAGTAAAAACAAATCTGGTTAAGTGCGATATTCAGCACTTAAACAGCTATGGTGAACTGCATAAATATAGGATCATGTTTTATATGGTCTAATTTATGGAGTTATCTTAGCTACTTAAATGTTGACTATGAGCACTTAGCTGGCTAAATGCTATTTCCACTTCTGGAACGCCCACAAAAATAGGTGTTTTTAGCTTTGGTGCTACCAAGCATTTTCAAGTGCCTCTGAATATGCCCAATTAGCCCCAGACAAGTGATCTGAAAGGCCAAAAATTGCTTATACCATCTAATCACTTTGAATATCTACCCCTATGGATTTTCAAAGCGGGAAGTGAGGAGTGGCCTAGTGGTAGAGGTGCTGAGGTTGTGGGATCAAATCCCAGAACTGCTCCTGGGCAAATCACTTAGGGCTCCTTTTACTAAACTGCAGTAGAGCTTTTTACTGTGGACCGATGGTGTAAATGCTCTGATGTTCATTCAATTCCTATGAGCATCGGAGCATTTACCTCGCTGGCCCACAGAAGGAAACTCAACAGCGGTTTAGAAAAAGTGGGCATTAATCTTTTATTGCCCCAGGTACAAAAATAACTTCCTGTATATATGTAAACTGCTTTGAATGTGCAACCATAAAAGGTAGCATGCAAATCCTTTCTACTATTACTTCTACTAGTATTATTTCTAGCCATTTCTACCCATAACTTTACAAGTCAAGTTACTTAAACCATTTATCTATGGAAGAGTATAGTAACAGAATATAACATCCTTCTTAAAACTGGGATTAAAATGTTTAAGTTAAATTTTAGAGCATGTGTTGAGAAGGAGGATAAGTATGTCCAGTTTCTAGGTGTGAAAAGATATCTGCACTTCTATAAATTATTACTGTTTTCCTGGATGCTGTGCTATAGACTGCAGAATGTAAATTAGCACAATAAATTTAAATTACTGGCATCTGTGTGACAATAATGATAATACACATTACAAATTAGTAGACTGTGAATCTTGCACAACTAATGGTCATATGAATATGACTATGACTGCATAATGTGTGAGTGCTGATTAACGGAGCAACTGGTGACTGAGAGCTGCGGAGCCTCATGACTGCCTTAGTGGGATTCAGACGGTTGCATTGTTCAACGAACAAAGTTGAACAGTGTTGGAGAACTTTATTATTTCAGGTCATATATTGGGAGAAATTTGCTCAGAAACTAAACAAGGGCATATACTGGAATCTGGTATTGACAGACCCTAAATTTAGGTAGGTGCATTCTCATATTCTTGGTGTTGAAGTGGATAGTGAACTTTCTATGGTAAATCAATCCCCCCCACACACTTTTATGAAGCCACTAGGGTTTTCTTTATCACCAGATGATGGTAAAAGCTCCGACGCTCATAGGAATTCTGAGTATCGGAGCTTTTACCAGTGCAGCCGGTGATTTAAAAAAATAACCCTAAAGTGGCTTCATAAAAGGGGGGGGGGGGAGCAAGTAAATAAAATAGTAAAAAATGACTTCCTACAGTTAAAGAAATTCAGATAACTTTTCATCTCGTAGTATAATCATTACTACCGTGTTTCCCCGAAAATAAGACCTAGTGTGCTTTTTGGGCCCAAAATTTATATAAGACTCTTATTTTTGGGGAAACAATGCCCAATCACAAACCAACAGCATCTTTCTATCCTCCCCCCCCTGCGCAGCCAAACCCCTGCTGACCCTTCCTGTACTCCCTTCCTTTCTATCTCTCCCTCCCCATGCTGACTTCTTCCAAACGGCAGTGTCGTGGCAGCAATCTAAACAGGCTGCTTTGGGCCTTCTATCGCCAGGGCATTGCTGATGATATCATCAGTGATGTGGCAAAGAAATGCCCCAGCAGGAGAAGGCATGAAGCAGCCCGTTTAGATTGCTGCCGCTATGCTACCATTTTAAAAGAAGGTAATGATATGTCGGTCTTGAGAAATGGGCATCGACATGGCAAATGAGGTTCAACATGGATAAGTGTAAAGTGATGCATGTATGTAACAAAAATCTCATGCACGAATACAGGATGTCCGGGGTGGTACTTGGAGAGACCTCCCAGGAAAGAGACTTGGGAGTTCTGATCAACAAGTCGATGAACCGTCCGTGCAATGTGCGGCGGCGGCAAAAAGGGCAAACAGAATGCTAGGAATGATTAATAAGGGAATCATGAACAGATCGGAGAAGGTTGTCATACCACTATACTGGGCCATGGTGCACCCTCACCTGGAGTTCTGTGTCCAGCACTGATCGACATACATGAAGAAGGACACGGTACTACTGGAAAGGGTCCAGAGAAGAGCGACTAAAATGGTTAAGGGGCTTGAGGAGTTGCTGTACAGTGAGAGATTGGAGAAACTGGGCCTCTTCTCCCTTGAAAAGAGGAGACTGAGAGGGGACATGATTGAAACATTCAAGATAATGAAGGGAATAGACTTAGCAGATAAAGACAGATTGTTCACCCTCTCCAAGGTAGGGAGAACGAGAGGGCAAACGTACAAACGTAAGGAAGTTCTTCTTCACCCAGAGAGTGGTAGAAAACTGGAACGCTCTTCTGGGGTCTGTTATAGGGGAAAATACCCCCCAGGGATTCAAGACAAAGTTGGACAAGTTCATGTTAAAATGGAATGTACATAGGTGAGGCTGGACTTATTTAGAGCACTGGTCTTTGAGCTGGGGGCCGCCGCGTGAGTGGATTGCTGGGCACAATGGACCATTGGTCTGACCCAGCAGTGGTAATTCTTATGTTCTTATAAGATGGAAGGGTTGGTGAGGGGAGGGGGAAGTGCTCCTGCTTGCGAATCCAGCACTTCAAGTTTCAAGTTTATTTAAAATTTCTTATACTGCCCAATCAGCCTTCTATGCGGTGTACAAATTTGTAAAAACAGAACAAACTTTAACTAAAATACAAGTTTGAGCTGACAATACGTCACCAAACTATAACTATAAAAACTTTAAAAACTATTAAAAACAAAGACAAACAAGAACAAAAGATAAAAGGCAAGAACTACATTAGGCAAAGTAAAAGAGAACAAACAATTAAGGAAAAAACAAGAGGGAGGGTTGCTGTTAAACTCAAGAGTATTTTTACTCAAATTGCCCTTAAAAGGACAGTTTGGCCTCAAAGGCATCAAGGAAGAGAAATGTCTTTAGCTTTGTCTTAAAGTTATTAAGATTTGATTCTTCGCGTAAATAATTTGGAATACTATTCCAAAGAGAGGGGGCAGTGACAGAGAAAATGATAGACCTCATTGTATATATAAACTTCAGTGACGGTATAGAGAAAAGGTTGATCTTAGGGACCTAGAAGGACTATAAGGGGTAAGAAGATTATTTATAAATTCAGGTTGATTATTTTGTCTAGTCTTAAATGTTAACAGAAGAATTTTGTAAATGATTCTGTGTTCTACTAGCAACCAGTGGACTTCTTGCATCAATGGAATGACATGGTTGGATTTCTTTGCGTTGAATATGATTTTTACGGCGGTGTTTTGTATTATCTGAAGTCTTCGTATTTCAACTTGGGCTTATTTTCTGAAGTAAGGCTTGTATTAATACCTACCCTGAAAATCATGCTAGAGCTTATTTTCAGGGAAACTGGGTACTATCTAGGATAAACTGTTCACTGCAGGAGGGATGCCCACTCCCTTCTGCCAGCAGGACGCTCAAACCCAGGACCCTCCCAATCGTCGATACTCTAACCCCCCCTCCTCCCACCATCTGATTGTCACTATGTGGGAAGGTAGGAAAGTGGATGGGATTTGATATACCGCCTGCCTATGGTTACAATGAAAGCAATTTACATTTTATAAACAGGTACTTATTTTTTTGTATCTGGGACAATGGAGAGTTAAGTGACATTTATTTATTTATTTGATTTTATATCCCCGTCCTCCTAAAAGAGCTCAGAACGGGTTACAAGTTTTATAACATTACATTAGTGATTTCTATTCCGCCAATACATTGCGGTTCAAGGCGGATTACATAAAAGTTTTCTGAGATTACATAAAAAGTTTACATAAAAATTTACAGGAATAGCATAAGAGATGTCATAAGAGTTACATAAGAATTACCAAAGAGTTGTCGAGATCTTAAGGTGATAAATGTTGGGTATATAGATAATAAAGCATATTTATACAAAGTGATGGCAAACCAAAATAAGAGAATCCAGGAAGTCTGCAGTATTCTTACATTTCATGTAATGAGACCCTTGGCTAAAATAGCCTGGCTTAACCGTAGCCTATGCTGATAACATCCTCCCTATACCTGATTCTCAGCTAGATGACTATTGCTGCCATTAAATATTTTGATTATAGCACTACAAGGTGTACGGATACAGATAAGAACCCGTTGTTCAGAAATGCTTCTCTGAGGACATCGGCGGAGAAAGAGCATTCCAAGAGCTTTGGCGTTTGCTCTCACTCGGCTGTAATTATAGTTATGTTTAAAGAAAAACAGAACAAAAGTATGCAAAATAGAAGTCAAAAGTCACAGAGCAGTTATGTGAGGTGTCTGAATGATTCATTTTCACAGAGACTTTTCTCACTGCTGCTTCAGGTCACATTACAGATTCCACTGCAGCCTAACCATCTGTTTAGGCAGTGAAGGGAAAAATAAAGAGAAAAGATGTTATTCGTTCTCGATGACTAAACTTTATCCACAGAAGTCATGCTTGCGTGCAGTTCATCTGAAGTGGCAGAAACAAATAGTCCTATCTACAGTATATCTCTTCCACAACCCCACCTCTGCTTCTTCCTTTTGATCTTAGAGGGCAAAGATTCCTGCTCCATTGTCTTTATTATCATTTCTTTCCACCACCTGTAAGCCCAAAAGCAATTGAAGCAGAATATATTCAAGTACAGTAGAGCCCCTGCAGTGCTCACTTCTGTGTACCTGAAGCAATAAAGGGTTAAGTGACTTGCCCATGATCAGTGTTTCTCAACTCGGTCCTGGAATCCCCCCTTGCCAGTAAGGTTTTCAAGAGATCCACAATGAATGTGCATGAAAGACATTTGCATATAATGGAAGCAGTGTATGCAAATCAAGTTTATGTAAATTCAATGTGGATATCCTGAAAACCTGACTGGAAAGGGGGTACTCGAGGACCAAGTTGAGAACATAAGAACATAAGAATTGCCGCTGCTGGGTCAGACCGGTGGTCCATCATGCCCAACAGTCCGCTCACGCGGCGGCTCCTAGGTCAAAGACCAGCGCCCTAACTGAGACTAGCCCTACCTGCGTACGCTCTGGTTCAGCAGGAACTTGTCTAACTTTGTCTTGAATCCCTGGAGGGTGTTTTCCCCCTATGACAGACTCCGGAAGAGCGTTCCAGTTTTCTACCACTCTCTGGGTGAAGAAGAACTTCCTTACATTTGTACAGAATCTATCCCCTTTTAACTTTAGAGAGTGCCCTCTCATTTCCCTACCCTAGAAAGGGTGAACAACTTGTCTTTATCTACTAAGTCTATTCCCTTCAGTACCTTGAATGTTTCGATCATGTCCCCTCTCAGTCTCCTCTTTTCAAGGGAGAAGAGGCCCAGTTTCTCTAATCTATCACTGCCCTAGATCACTGCTCTAACCACTAGCCTATTATTAGTATTACATGCATTGCAGCTCACGCAAAATTCAGTTATTTAGACACTGTTTAGGCTGACAAAAGGTGAATATGTTATCTGACTACTATATTAAGCTTTATTGTCTTAAAATGGAAATTAGAGTTAAATATAAACTGTTGCTACTAATCTATTCAAGCTTACATGAGCTGGCCCCTAAATATTTAGCTGAGAGCCTTTCATATTATATCGCGCTTCCTAAGTTATGTTCTGCGGGACAGTGGGATCTGTATATACCAGACATGGGTAACTCCAGTCTTCGAGGGCCGGAATCCAATCGGGTTTTCAGGATTTCCCCAATGAATATGCATGAGATCTATTTGCATGCACTGCTTTCATTGTATGCTAATAGAACTCATGCATATTCATTGGGGAAATCCTGAACACCCGACTGGACTGCGGTCCTCGAGGAAGGATTTTGACTCCCCTGGTCTAGACCATCCAGGAAAGAGCTACAATTACAAACCATAAGAGCAGGAGTGTTTTCCTGTGCAAGTCCAGCAGAATGGAACAGGTTTACACAATATATACGTTACCCCAGTGTTGGCTCCCTGTCTTGGTCCAGAAATGCTTTTAAAAGTTTTCTGAATCTGAGATAGTGGTCACAAGATCATAGTGTATGTGGTTCCAGCATTTTGCTAATTGTTATTGGAAGGATGAGGTAATCTGCTTGGTAGAATTTATATTGTTGCATGCCTGGAATTTTAAGTGGAAAAGATTTCTGGTAAAATATCTGTTGGAGGCATCCTGGAGTAGGATGGCCAACTCTGTTGGCTAGTCGGGGGGCACTGCCTGTCTGGATCTTAAAGACAACAATGCCTAATTTAAACTGGATCCTTGTGGTTATGGTTAGTCAATGTAGTTTCATATAGTAGGGCTGTAGGTGTTCCGATTTCCATGAGTCTTACTGCTGCATTTTGAACTACTTGTAGACTTGATAGTTTTAGAGCAAAGAAGTTTCCAAGTTTATTTACTAATGTTACATTACAGTAGTGTAGTCAAGACAGGATTAGGTGTTGCACTAAGATTCAGAAGGTCTCTGTTTTGAAGTACGGTATTTTTCGCTCCATAAAGACACACTTTTTTCTACCCAAAAGTGGGTGGAAATGTTGGTGCATCTTATGCAGCAAAGATACAAATTTTTACCCCCCCCGGTACCTTTTAAAAACACCCCCCACCCCGTCCTACCTTTTAAAAACACCCTTATAGCCTGGTGGGCCAGCTTATATCGGCACGGGCAGGAGTCAGCTTTCTGCGCTGCTGTCTGGGTCCGCACCGCTTCCTGAATGGCTGCCTTCAGTTCTCGCGAGAATATATGATATTGTAGACATTTAAATACCTCTGTAGCATAAATACGCATGAGTCAAGTCTCTTTCAATTTATAGGAAACTCCAGAGTGAGAGGGCATAGAATGAAGTTAAGAGGTGATAAGCTCAGGAGTAATCGAAAAAAAATACTTTTTTTTACAGAAAAGATGGTAGAGGCATGAAATAGTATCCCAGTAGAGGTGGTGGAGACACCGTGCCTGAATTCAAGAAAGTGTAGGAAAGGCATGTAGGATCTCTTAGGGCAGGGGTGTCAAAGTCCCTCCTCAAGGGCCGCAATCCAGTCAGGTTTTCAGGATTTCCCCAATGAATATGCATGTGATCTATTAGCATACAATGAAAGCAGTGCATGCAAATAGACCTCATGCATATTCATTGGGGAAATCCTGAAAACCCGACTTTGACACCTCTGTCTTAGGGAAAAGAGGAGATAGTGGATGCTACGGATGGGCAGAGTGGATGCGCCATTTGGCCTTTATCTCTCATCATATTTCTGTTTCTTTGGTTTCTAATGAAACTCATAATTTCTATTTGAAATTTTAATTAAATCAATCATATATGTTGGAGCCTGCCCATGAATAATTTGGAATACTATCATGCAAATTTTACAGCATACTTTGGCCTCAATTGTTAACCAGTGCAGTTTTATTAGAGAAGATGTTATTCTTTCAAATTTAGGTACCTGGCAATTAGTTTTGCTGTCATATTTTGTAATATCTGTAATCTCCTTTGTTGCACCCTGCATAAATTAAATTACAATAATCTAATTGTGCCCAGGGTAAGTGATTGCAGAAGTATTTAGAAGACATCAGGTTCAAAATAGGATTCAATCCATCTAAGTTTCACAAAATCTTGAAAATCCTAGTTGATACCGCCTTTACCTGAGACTCAAAGGACAGTATACTATCAACTGGAAGGCCCAAAATTGTAAGTTTACTTTCTAGTTTATATGAGGTGCCATTGATAAAGTCCTTATGTACTAATCGATTAAAACTGGTACTCATCACCATGAATTTAGTTTTCTCCTTATTAAGAACATAAGAAGTTGCCTCCGCTGAGGCAGACCAGAGGTCCATCTCGCCCAGCGGTCCGCTCCCGCGGCGGCCCATCAGGCCCATTGCCTGAGCAATGGTCCCAGACTATCCCTATAACCTACCGCTACTCTTATCTGTACCCCTCAATTCCTTTATCCTCTAGGAACCTATCCAAACCTTCTTTGAAGCCTTGTAACGTGCTCCGGCCTATCACAGCCTCCGGAAGCGCGTTCCATGTGTCCACCACTCTCTGGGTGAAAAAGAACTTTCTGGCATTTGTTTTAAACCTGTCTCCTTTTAATTTTTCCGAGTGCCCCCTTGTACTTGTGGTTCCCCATAATCTGAAAAATCTGTCCCTGTCTACTTTTTCTATACCCTTCAGGATCTTGAAGGTTTCTATCATGTCTCCTCTAAGTCTCCGCTTTTCCAGGGAGAACAGCCCCAGCTTTTTCAGTCTGTCAGTATATGAGAGGTTTTCCATACCTCTTATCAGTTTAGTTGCTCTTCTCTGGACTCCCTCAAGTACCGCCATGTCCTTTTTGAGGTACGGCGACCAATATTGGACATAGTACTCCAGATGCGGTCGCACCATTGCACGATACAGTGGCAGGATGACCTCCTTCGTCCTGGTCGTGATACCCTTCTTAATGATACCCAACATTTTGTTTGCTTTTCTTGAGGCTGTGGCGCACTGTGCCGACGCCTTCAAAGACGTGTCCACCATCACTCCCAGGTCTCTTTCAAGGTTACTTACCCCTAGCAGTGATCCTCCCATTTTGTAGCTGAACATCGGGTTCTTTTTCCCTACATGCATGACCTTGCATTTCCCTATTAAGCTATAGTTTGCAAAGTCTAATCTTCTAATAGTATTAAACCTTTGCACATTTTGTTAAACACTCCAGTTAAATCACTTTCAAATGGTATATAGAACATGATATCATCTACATATATAAATGGGTTAAATCCCATTTATTTCCTACTGGGCCATTAACACATTAAATAATATAGGCTTTAGCGGTGAGCCGAGGAACACTACATACCAGAACCCAGGTTGATGAAAATATCTGGTTCCTTTTCACCTAATAGGAGTGATTTCTCAAGAATCTATGGAGCCAATATTACACAATCACTCATCCCATAGAAAGTCAGTATACTCAAAAGTATTGTATGATCAACTAAATCAAATGCACTGGAACTATCAACTTGCATTACCGTGATTCTCTCTCTTTTCTGGATCTGCTTTTCCGGATTGCTGGATCTACTTTACTGTGAAAATATTATTAATTATAAATACCAACATGCAAAGAAATAAAACAAAAAATACCTTTGTGCATATGCTTCTCCCATTATGCCATGAGTAAAACTACTTAGGGGTGGGGTGGGATAAATTTTTATCCACAGGAAACAGCTTTGAAAATTACTCTCCCAATGATTAAATTAAGTAGTGTGCTAGGTTTTCTACCCCCTGTAAGCATGTGGTCATTTGTGTTAGGCCACTCTGTTCAGGATGTACACATGGGAAAACAATTTTGTATTGTATTGCCTTAACACTTTCCTCGCTTCTTAAATGGAAAGATGACCCCTATTGATAGCACTGAGAGAATTCCTCTAGTGGTCTACTGCTATTTTGGACTCGATGCTGAGTGGGTGGCGGTGGAAGAGGATCACTGGTCTACCAATGCTTACCCTCAGGTGAATCCTGGAGGCGATCCATGAGGGTAATGTTTAGGGGAGTAGGGGTTTACTATTGAAAAAGAGATTGGACCTTAAAGGGGGGCTTTGGGTTGAGAATTAGGGATGTCTGTGGGGGGTTTATAGGGGATAATGGGAGAAATCAGATTGGGGAACCCTTCAAGGATGGGTTCAGAAGTTGGGGGGTTATATTTATTTATTTGTTTCATTTTCTATCCTGTTGTCCCCAAAGAGCTCAGAAAGCACAGTTACTTATCGTAACAGGTATTATTCAGGGACGGTAGGCAGATATTCTCACGTATGGCTGACGTCACTGACCGAGCCCCAGTACGGACCACTTTAAAAGTGCATCGACCCTTTAAGATCTTAGAAAGTTCACGATAGCCCAAACTGCGCATGCGCAAGTGCCTTCCCGTCCGAAGTAGGGTGCGCAGTCCCTCAGTTAAGAAAATCCAGCTAAGAAGCCAACTCGGGGAGGTGGTTGGGTTGTGAGAATATCTGCCTGCTGTCCCTGGATAACACCTGTTATGGTAAGTAACGGTGCTTTATCCCAGGAAAAGCAGGCAGCATATTCTCACGTATGGGTGACCTCCAAGCTAACAGAAAAGGGATGGTGGGAGAGTTGGCCTTAAGAAAATAAATATTGTAACACAGATTGGTCAAAGTGCCCATCCTGTCTGGAAAAAAGAGTCCAGACAATAGTGAGAAGTGAATGTATGAACTGAGGACCAGGTTGCAGTTTTACAGATTTCCTCAATAGGAGTAGATCTGAGGAAAGCTACAGAAGCTGCCATAGCTCTAATTTTGTGGGCTGTGACACGACTCTCCAGTGATAGGCCAGTCTGAGCATAAGAGAACGAGATGCAGCCAGCCAGTTGGAAATCGTTCTTTTGGAAACAGGATGTCCCAACTTGTTCGGATCAAAAGATATGAACAATTGGGGAGATGTTCGATGAGCCTTTGTCTGGTCAAAGCTAAAGCTCATTTACAGTCCAAAGTATGCAAAGCGGTTTCTCCAGGATGAGAATGAGGCTTAGGAAAAAAATACTGGTAGAACAATTGACTGATTGAGGTGAAAGTCAGTGTCAACTTTTGGAAGAAACTTTGGATGTGTACGCAGGACCACTTTGTCATGATGAAAAATGGTAAAAGGTGGATCTGCTACTAATGCTTGTAACTCACTGACCCTTCTGGCAGAGGTGAGAGCAATAAGGAAAACCACTTTCCAGGTAATGAACTTAAGATGAGCTGTGGCCATTGGTTCAAATGGTGGCTTCATTAAACTGGAAAGGACTACATTAAGATCCCAGACAACAGGTGAAGGTTTGAGAGATGGTTTCACAATGAAAAAATCCCTTCATGAATTTGGAGACCAAAGGATGAGCAGTGAGAGGTTTACCCTCGACTGTCGCTTGAAAAGCTGTAATAGCACTGAGATGGACTCTGACAGATGTAGATTTGAGGTCAGAATCAGAGAGATGAAGCAGATAATCCAACACCAAATTCACTGATAATGAAGTTGGATCATGATGATAAAGAAGACACCAGGAAGAGAACCGAGTCCACTTTTGTTGGTAACAATATTGAGTGGCTGGTTTCCTGGATGCATCAAGAATTTGATGAAGAGGCTGAGAAAGATGTAAGTGAGATGGATTCAGCCAGAGAGAAACCAAGCTGTCAGGTGTAGAGATTGCAGGTTGGGATGTAGAAGTGATTCCTGATTCTGAATAAGTAGAGTAGGAAATACTGGAAGAAGTATGGGCTCCCTGGAGCTGAGTTGAAGTAGAAGGGAGAACCAATGCTGCCTGGGCCACTGTGGAGCAATGAGAATCATGGTGAGCTTGAACAGAGTTATCAACATGAGTGGAATTGGAGGGAATGCCTATACAAACAGGCTCGTCCAATCCAGGAGAAAAGCATCTGCTTCCAGATGGAGAAGAGAGTAAAGACTGGAGAAAAACTGGGGCAACTGGTGATTGTGAGGAGCTGCAAACAAGTCTATTTGAGGAGTGCCTCATTGAGCAAAGATGGACTGGAGAGTTGAGAGTCCATTCGTGAGGCTGAAGAATTGTCTGCTAGGGAATTCTTCTCCCCTTGAATGTAGACAGCCTTCAAGAACAGATTGCGAGCTGTCGCCCAAGTCCAGATTTTTTGGGCCTCCTGACACAGCAGCCTCCTTGCTTGTTTATGTAGTACATTGCTACTTGATTGTCTGTACGAAGGAGGAGGACTTGAGGGCAGAGTAGAAGATGAAAAGCCTTGAGGGCATAAAACATTGCTCTGAGTTCTGGGAAATTGATGCGAAATTTCCGCTCCCTGGTGGTCCAAAGACATTTAGATTGGGTATATATTCTTAATGAACAAGTCATAAAGTACAATTTTCACTGCACAGACTTAGACTGCAGTGAAAATTCCAGTCATAGTTATTGCAATGTTTAAGAAAACTTTAATCCGATTAGTTGTGTGGCTGTGAGATTTTAATTTGATTCCATGGTAATATATTACACTTACATTTTATCACCAAACATTGACTGACATAGGTCCTGCTGAGTGAAATTGCAGGTTGCTGGATATTCAGCCGTAGTTTATGCAAATAGAGGTTCTGTGTAGATTGTATCAGTCACTTGTCACAAACAGCTATTAACCTCTGACCATGCTTGGAATAGCTTTGAGACTACACAGAGCATATCACTGGTGCCTCAGGATTCAAGAAGCTTTATTGGCATGACAATTTATACATTGCTGTCAAAGTACTGTAAAACATCAAAAGGAAAAATTGCAAAGTGCAATGAATCTCGGCCATGTTTCTTGTTGCCAAAATAATATACCAAGTTGGTAGTCAGGATTTCTTGACATTACTAAATGTTTTCTAAGAATGCAAAAGATAATAATTTAGCCCAGTGTCCAGAGTCATTGTAACATAACAGTAATAGCAGATAAAGATCAAAATAGCTCATCTAATCTTCCCAGTGGTTAGGTTTATAACTACCACTCCATGCAGGTTATCCTTCATCTCTTCTTCGAAGTACAAAATGTTATTTCACTGTTTGTTCTGATCTGAGGAACCCAATGCTCAGTTTCTGACGTCTTGCCATTAAAGCAACATCTGTGTTTATCCTACATTTTTTTGAATCCCATCCATAGGCAGCTGGTGATTCCCTTGTTTGGGAAGGCTGAAGCAGAGAAGCTGTAGGGGTGGGAGGAGGGCCCTGAGCATCCCAGAACTTCTTTCATTCTTCACTCCCCTTCATCTTCTGGGACTCTTAGATTCACACACTCTCCTGCTTTTTTTTTTGTCTCTGTAGCTAAGGACACAGGCTGGCTGCTTAAGCTGGTGGTGCACACCAGAAAATCTGTTGCTGCAAAAAATACTGATGCAAATACTTCAAAAGACACAAAAAAAAAGAGCAGTGGAAGTTACTAGGTTCTCATAGTAGGAGCCCTGCAGGCGCACAAAGTTTAAATAACCACTAATATAAATGAATAATAATGTGTGAAGGTGAGCCCTCAGCATGAGGAGTTAGCGATATGGAGAACAAATCCCCAGTGCTTCACTCAACTGGTATGGGAGCTGAAATAAACTCACCACACCTGCACACCATCACGGGGCTCACTGTGTGTGCAATAAAGAGTGTAAAACACAACTGTGTTAAATAAATTCCAGTGCTTTTTATTTTTTTAATCTTTATTCATTTTCAAAACCAGCATAAAGTGCAACATATTATCAATCAATCAACTCAATAGACAGCACTCAATTCCTTCTAATGGTACAAAAAACATATAACCCCCTCCACATCCCCACCCACACTTCCTAAAAGTGTAAAAACATTTAATATAATGCAAATGAACATGATAAACAACCTTGCAATCCAATAAAGCACAGTTACTTACCGTAACAGGTGTTATCCAGGGACAGCAGGCAGATATTCTTGACTGATGGGTGACGGCACCGACGGAGCCCCGGTACGGACAATTTTAGAGTGATTGCACTCTAAGAACTTAGAAAGTTCTGGTAGGCCGCACCGCGCACGCGCGAGTGCCTTCCCGCCCGACAGAGGCGCGCGGTCCCCAGTTATGATAAGCCAGCTAAGAAGCCAACCCGGGGAGGAGGGAGGGACGCAAGAATATCTGCCTGCTGTCCCTGGATAACACCTGTTACGGTAAGTAACTGTGCTTTATCCCAGGACAAGCAGGCAGCTATTCTTGACTGATGGGTGACCTCCAAGCTAACAAAAAGAGGGATGGAGGGAAGGTTGGCCATTAGGAAAACAAATTTTGCAAAACAGATTGGCCGAAGTGTCCATCCCGTCTGGAAAATGTGTCCAGACAATAATGAGATGTAAAAGTATGAACTGAGGACCAAGTGGCAGCTTTGCAGATTTCCTCAATGGGCGTGGACCGGAGGAAAGCTACAGATGCTGCCATAGCTCGGACTTTATGGGCTGTGACAGAACCTTCCAGTGTCAGTCCGGTCTGAGCATAACAGAATGAAATGCACGCTGCCAGCCAATTAGACAACGTACGTTTAGAAACAGGACATCCCAATTTATTTGGATCAAAGGACAGAAAGAGTTGAGGGAACGATCTGTGAGGCTTAGTACGGTCTAAATAGTAAGCCAGAGCCCTCTTACAGTCCAAAGTATGTAAAGCCTGTTCACCAGAATGAGAGTGAGGTTTTGGAAAAAAGACAGGCAGAACAATGGATTGGTTGAGATGGAATTCAGAGACAACCTTCGGGAGAAACTTTGGATGAGTACGCAGAACCACCTTGTCATGATGAAAGACCGTAAAAGGTGGATCCGACACTAGTGCATGGAGCTCACTGACCCTCCTGGCAGAGGTAAGAGCAATAAGAAAAAGCACCTTCCAAGTGAGAAACTTGAAAGAAGCAGTAGCCAAGGGTTCAAATGGAGGCTTCATTAAAGCGGAAAGAACTACATTAAGATCCCAGATAACAGGAGGGGCTTTAAGAGGTGGTTTCACATTAAAAAGACCCCGCATGAACCTGGACACTAAGGGATGAGCTGAGAGGAGTTTTCCATGGATTGGCTCATGAAAAGCTGCTATAGCACTAAGATGGACTCTGATTGAAGTGGACTTGAGGCCAGAGTCTGACAAAGAAAGGAGATAATCCAACAATGTCTCCACTGCAAGGGAAGTGGGATCATAATGATGGAGAAGACACCATGAAGAAAACCGTGTCCACTTCTGATGGTAACATTGAAGAGTGGCCGGTTTCCTGGAGGCATCCAGAATTGAACGAACAGGCTGAGACAAGAGTGTATCATGAGAAGTCAGCCCAAGAGATACCAAGCTGTCAGGTGCAGAGACTGTAGGTTGGGGTGTAGAAGAGTTTCCTGATGCTGAGTAAGCAGAGAAGGATATAGAGGCAGAAGAAAAGGTTCCCTGGAACTGAGTTGAAGTAGAAGGGAGAACCAATGTTGCCTGGGCCACCTCGGAGCAATCAGAATCATGGTTGCTTGATCCCTCTTGAGCTTGAATAAGGTTCTCAACATGAGAGGCAGAGGAGGGAAAGCGTACAGGAACAGATTGGACCAATCGAGGAGAAAAGCATCCGCTGCCAGACGGTGAGGTGAGTAGAGTCTGGAGCAGAATAGGGGCAGCTGATGATTGTGAGGAGCTGCAAAGAGGTCTATCTGAGGGGTGCCCCATTGAGCGAAGATGGATTGTAGAGTTACAGGATCGATTGTCCAATCGTGAGGTTGGAGAACTCTGCTGAGCTTGTCCGCTAAGGAATTCTCCTCTCCCTGAATGTAAATAGCTTTCAGGAATAGATGGTGATTTATGGCCCAAGTCCAGATCTTTTGGGCTTCCTGGCATAAGAGGCGGGAGCCCGTCCCACCCTGTTTGTTGATGTAGTACATCGCAACTTGATTGTCTGTGCACAACAGGACAACTTGAGGAAAAAGAAGATGCTGGAAGGCCTTGAGGGCATAAAACATCGCTCTGAGTTCCAGGAAATTGATGTGACGCTTCTTTTCCTGGGCAGTCCAAAGACCTTGAGTTTGGAACTTGTTCAAATGAGCTCCCCATGCATAAGGGGAGGCATCGGTGGTGATGACTAGTTGATGAGGAGGTTGATGGAACAGAAGACCTCTGGACAGATTTGAGGATACCAACCACCATTGTAGAGACTGACGAAGAGATGATGTCACAGATATGTGACGTGAGCAAGGATCCGTCGCTTGGGACCACTGGGTAGCTAGTGTCCATTGAGGAGTGCGCAGGTGAAGACGTGCAAGAGGCGTGACATGAACTGTGGAGGCCATGTGACCCAAGAGAATCATCATTTGCTTTGCTGTGATGGAACGCTGTGGAAGCACCTGCTGACATAGAGAGTGAAGCGTTTGAAGACGATTGGACGGCAGGAACGCTCTCATGAGGATTGTGTCCAAGACAGCTCCTATGAATTGAAGTCTCTGAGTGGGGATGAGATGAGATTTGGGTAGATTGATCTCGAACCCCAGAAGTTGAAGAAACCTGATGGTTTGGTTGGTGGCCAGGAGAACAGTCTGAGATGAATTGGCCTTTATCAACCAATCGTCCAGGTAAGGAAAGACCTGAAGGTGGTGAGATCGCAGGAAGGCAGCCACCACAATCAGACATTTGGTGAATACTCTCGGAGAGGAGGCAAGACCGAAGGGTAGCACCTTGTATTGGTAATGACAACGATTGATCATGAAGCGTAGGTATTGTCTGGAGGCCAGATTGACCGGTATATGAGTGTATGCTTCTTTGAGATCGAGAGAACATAGCCAGTCGCCTTGATTTAGAAGAGGATAAAGAGTGGCTAGAGAGAGCATTTTGAACTTTTCTTTGACCAAACATTTGTTGAGATCGCGGAGATCTAGAATGGGTCTGAGATCTCCTGTTTTTTTGGGGACTAAAAAATAACGGGAAGTAGAATCCCTGTCCCTTTTGATCTAGAGGAACCTCCTCTATGGCGTTCAAAAGGAGAAGGGATTGAACCTCCTGGAGAAGAAGGAAAGACTGAGTGTGCGAAGCAGACTCTTTTGGTTGACTTGGAGGAGGTAGAGTCTGAAAGTTGAGAGAGTAGCCGTGGTGGATGATGTTCAGAACCCACTGATCTGACGTGATAAGTTCCCAACGGCTTATGAAATAAGAAAGGCGTCCTCCTATAGGCTGTGGAAGTTGAGTAGGAGGGAGAAGACTGGCTATGTTCTGGAGAACCAAGTCAAAAGGGTTGGGTAGACTTTTGTGCAGGAGTAGGTTTTACCTGCTGTTGTTGCTGAGGTTGTCTAGCAGCTGGACGCTGTTGCCTCTGACGCCTAGGTTGTTGTGCAGTTTGAGGCAGAGGACGAGCCACAAATCTACGTTGGTAGGTTGATTGTGGACGAAAGGGCCTGGTTGGTGGAGGCTTCTTAGGTTTAAGAAGCGTGTCCCATCTGGTCTCATGAGCCGATAATTTCTGGGTAGTGGAGTCCATGGAATCTCCAAACAGCTCATCCCCTAAGCAAGGTGTATTGGCTAGCCTATCCTGGTGATTAACGTCCAGTTCTGAAACACGAAGCCAGGCTAGCCTTCGCATGGCCACTGACATGGCAGTGGCTCTGGAGGTCAGCTCGAAAGTATCATAGATAGATCTTACCATGAATTTTCGAAGCTGTAAAAGAGATGAACAAGTGTGGTGAAAAGCAGACTTTTTCCTATCAGGAAGATATTTCTCAAAAGCAGTGAGATTTTGTATTAGGTGCTTAAGATAAAAAGAGAAATGGAATGCATAATTTCCTGATCGATTTGCTAACATAGCATTTTGGTATAGCCTTTTACCAAACTTGTCCATAGATTTGCCCTCTCTGCCAGGAGGGACTGAGGCATATACACTAGCCCCTTTGGACTTTTTTAAAGTGGACTCAACTAAAAGGGACTCATGAGGTAATTGGGGCTTGTCAAACCCAGGAATAGGAATGACTTTATACAAGGAATCCAACTTTCTAGGAGCTCCAGGGATAGTTAAAGGAGATTCCAGATTCTTATAAAACGTCTCTCTCAATATATCATGGAGAGGTAGTTTAAGGTATTCCTTTGGAGGCTGGTCAAAGTCCAAGGCATCAAGGAAAGCCTTGGATTTCTTTGACTCAGCCTCCAAAGGAATGGAGAGAGAATCACACATTTCCTTCAAAAATGAAGAAAAGGAAGACACTTCTGGTTTAGAGGAGGCTCCTAAAACAGACGGGTCCTCATCACCAGAAGAGCATTCTCCCTCCGAAAGAAGAGGATCCTCCGAGTCACCCCATAAGTCAGGGTCTCGAACCTGAGAACTCCGGTCTCGAGACTCTGGAGTGGAAGGCTCTAAATGCCGGGACTTGTGAAGAGACTTCCCCGACCTGCCTGATTCGGTACCGGGAAATGCTACAGTACGCACCGGAGCCGAAGTCTGTACAGCTTGATGGTGAGCTCTCGGCTCCGGCGCCAGAATCGGCATGGAGACCGAGGAAACTGACTGTACCGGTACCGATAGAGTGGACGTCGATAAAATAGGACGGTCCACTATCGGTACCGGTGGCTCAGACCGGACTGGTACCGGTAAATTCGATGCCAGGGCTGGAGGTAGGAGGTGCTGTAGCTGTTCTTTAAGTTGTGCCTTCAGAACAGCAGCTATACGCTCCTCAAGGGAAGGCACCGGTACCGTCTTTTTCTTTAATGGTACCTGCGGTGCCGCTCTACGCTCCGAGGATGAGGACCCCGATGTCGAGGGGCTCACCTCTATTGGAGCGGAGCGCTTCCGTGGGCGCCTCGAGGTCGGCAGAATTGGACTCGCTGCCATCGAGACCGGAGGACGCTCCAACGGGGAAGGCTTCTTAGCCGGCTTACCTGGAGTCGACACCGCCGCGGTATCGCGTGGTGTCGATGATGTGGGTGCCGACTGCGCCGGTGCCGATGTCGGTGCCGGTGTAGAATCAGACATCTCGGCACCAAACAATAATTTTTGTTGAATCTCTCGATTTTTAAGAGTTCTCTTTTTTAAAGTTGCACAGCGGGTGCAGGTTGACGCTCGATGGTCGGGACCAAGACACTGGAGACACCAATTATGAGGATCAGTTAGTGAAATTGGTCGTGCACACCGCTGGCACTTTTTGAAGCCGGGTTGGGGGGGCATGAATGTAAAAACGGCTTCAGCCAAATCGAAGGCCGAGGCCTCGATGGTGGCTAAAGGCCCCGCCGGGGCAAGGCCGAAAAACAGGCAAAAAAACAAAATGTTTTTTTTTTTTTTTTTTTTTTTTTAAGAAAGAAAATAAAGAAAAAAGGAAAGGAAATAAGATTCCTCAAAAAGTTTACGCGAGCGGGAAGTTCACAAAAAATCCTCTCACAACAGCTGTTGAGAGAGACGCGTCTTCTTAGCTCCGCGGAAACTAAGAAACTGGGGACCGCGCGCCTCTGTCGGGCAGGAAGGCACTCGCGCGTGCGCGGTGCGGCCTACCAGAACTTTCTAAGTTCTTAGAGTGCAATCACTCTAAAATTGTCCGTACCGGGGCTCCGTCGGTGCCGTCACCCATCAGTCAAGAATAGCTGCCTGCTTGTCCTGGGATAATAAATTAATTACATACCTCCCTCCCACCCATCCTGGATGCATATAATCAAAGGGCTAAATCCAATCTACAATAATCAATTTACAAAATTTACAATAATCAATTTACAAAATAATCAATATACAAAATTTTGTTAATGGCTCCCAAACATCCTTAAATTTTTTTAGAATGTCCCAATTGTATTGCTCTCATATGTTCAAATTTATAACTTTGGCACAAGGATTCCCACCAAAAAGGAGAAATTAGGTTCTTACCTGCTAATTTACTTTCTTTTAGCTTCTCCAGACCAGTAGAGGTTAACTTTACGATTGGGTATATATCTAATCATGACCAGCAGGTGGAGACTGAAAACAAAACTTTGGGACAGTATATCCTAGCCCCTCCTCTCTATTTCCCTCAGTCTGCCGAATAGCCAAGCAGAACCAAGAACTGGAAACAACAGAGAGAAAAAACAATACTCCGAAAGGAGTAACAAATAACATACCCAAAAAATGCTGTTGGAAAATGCAGAGGAGAAATTCCCGAAGGAAGAAGGTCCCCACAGCTCGCCAGCTAAGCCAGCCGAGCCACAGCCGCTGTTCTTCAATTCTCCCCGGCCCTAGAAAAATACTAGAACCCGCAGCAAAAACCAAAAACTGCCCGCGCAACAGCCCCAACAACAACAACAACAGACAGGGTGGGGACCTCTACTGGTCTGGAGAAGCTAAAAGAAAGTAAATTAGCAGGTAAGAACCTAATTTCTCCTTCTTTAGCACTCTCCAGACCAGTAGAGGTTAACTTTACGATTGGGACGTACCAAAGCAGTCCCTCTCACGGGCGGGACCCCCGAAGGGCCGATACCAGAACACGCTCACCGAACACCGCGTCCCGACGCGCCTGAACATCTACCCGATAATGCCGAACAAATGAATGCAAGGAGGACCAAACCGCAGCCTTACAAATATCCACCGGAGGCACGAGCGACGACTCAGCCCAAGAAGCCGCCTGACCCCTAGTGGAATGAGCCTTGAGAAACTCCGGAACCGGCTTCTGACTCAGAAGATAAGCGGAAGCGATCGTCTCCTTGATCCAGCGCGCAATAGTAGCCTTAGAAGCGCCAGCCCCCCGACGAGGACCCGCCAGAAGCACAAAGAGATGATCGGAGCTCCGAAAATCCCGGGTCCGCTGCACATAAGCATGGAGGACCCGACCGACATCCAACTTGCGCAGCTGTCGTTGCTCAGAAGAACCCTCCCGACTACCCAAGACCGGGAGGACCACCGATTGATTGACATGAAAAGGAGAAACTACCTTCGGCAGAAAAGAAGGAACAGGCCGCAAAACAACCCGCTCCTTTGAAAACTCCAGGAAGGGAGCCCTACAAGAGAAAGCCTGTAGCTCCGACACCCGTCTAGCGGAAGTAATGGCCACCAAAAAGACCGACTTCAGCGTAAGGTCCTTCAACGAACAGCCATCCAACGGCTCGAAAGGAGGGCGCACTAGAACAGAGAGAACCAGATTGAGATCCCAAGAGGGAATCGAGGGCCTTATGGGAGGCCTGAGCAACTTGGCCGCCCTAAGAAAGCGAATCACATCAGGAATGGCTGACAAACGCTGACCTGTCACCAGCCCCCGAAAAGCCGACAGGGCCGCCAGATGAACCCGAAGAGAAGACCAGGCCAGGCCCCTATCCAGGCCATCCTGCAAAAACTCTAGAATGTTAGGCAGAGAAGCGCGAAAGGAGACCACTCCCCGCGCTCGGCACCATTCCTCAAAAAGACTCCAAACCCGTACATAAGCCCGAGAGGTAGAAAGCCTCCGGGACCCCAAAAGTGTAGAGATCACCTTGTCGGAATATCCCTTCTTACTCAGGCGGCCCCTTTCAAGAGCCAAGCCGTAAGACAAAAGGGAGACGGGTCGAACATGGGAATGGGACCCTGCGTCAGAAGATCGCACTCGAGAGGCAGAGGAAGAGGATCCGCCACCAGATGCCTCACCAGATCCGCATACCACGGACGACGAGGCCAATCCGGAGCCACCAAGACCACCAGCCCCGGATGGCGAACAATGCGAAGCAGTACTCTGCCTACTAATGGCCAAGGAGGGAACACATACAACAGCCCCTCCGTTGGCCACGGTTGGACCAGAGCATCCAGACCCTCGGCCAGACCGTCCCTGCGACGACTGAAGAAGCGGGGTACTTTGGCGTTGCCACTTGTAGCCATCAGATCCATCAGGGGCTGCCCCCAAGCACGCACTAGCAACTGAAACGCCTCGGCGCCGAGACACCACTCTCCCGGATCCAAGAAGTGACGACTGAGGAAGTCCGCCTGAACGTTTTCTACCCCGGCAATGTGAGAGGCCGAGAGGTCCAGAAGATGCGACTCCGCCCAAACCATGAGCCGAGCCGCCTCCTGCGCCACCAGAGTGCTCTTGGTGCCCCCCTGACGATTGACATAAGCCACCGCCGTGGCATTGTCCGACAGGACTCTGACCGACTTGCCCAACAAAAGGGAGTGGAAAGCCAACAGCGCCAGCCGGACCGCCCTGGTCTCCAACACGTTGATCGACCAGGAGGCCTCCTCCGTGGACCAGGTTCCCTGAGCAGAGTGACCCAGACACTGGGCCCCCCAACCCAGGAGACTCGCATCCGTAAGGAGCACCGTCCACTGCGGAAGATCCAGACCCACCCCCTGAACTAGGTGAGGGGTCCGGAGCCACCAACGCAGACTGCAGCGCGCCAAGCCTCGCAGGGGAACCGGAACATCCATCCCGTGCCTCTGGGGAGACCACCTCCGGAGCAGAGCATACTGAAGAGGACGCATGTGGGCCCGCGCCCACCTCACCACGTCCAGGGACGCCGCCATCGACCCCAGGACCTGGAGGAAATCTCGCGCCCGAGGACACCGGGACGCCAAAAGCAGGCGAATCTGAGACTGCAATTTGCTCACCCGGGCCTCTGGGAGGAAGACCTTCCCCAAGGAGGTGTCGAACAGCACCCCGAGGTACTCCAGACGCTGAGCCGGAACCAACCGACTCTTGGAAAGGTTGACCACCCAGCCCAGCGACCGGAGAAACTCCACCACCCGAGCCGTAACCCGGTAGCTTTCCTGCAACGACTTGGCCCGAATTAACCAGTCGTCCAGGTAGGGGTGTACCAGAATGCCCTCCGACCGCAAGGCTGCCGCGACGACCACCATCACCTTGGTGAACGTCCGGGGAGCCGTGGCCAGCCCAAAGGGAAGCGCACAGAACTGATAGTGCCGACCCAAGATCGCAAAGCGCAGGAAACGCTGATGAGAGGTCCGAATAGGAACATGCAAGTAGGCCTCCGTCAGATCGAGAGAAGTGAGAAACTCCCCCGGCTGAACCGCCAGAATGACCGACCGCAGCGTTTCCATACGGAAAGAGGGAACCTTGAGAGCCCTGTTGACCCCTTTCAAATCGAGGATGGGCCGAAAAGTCCCCTCCTTCTTGGGCACCACAAAGTAAATGGAGTACCTGCCCGTGCCCCACTCCGGGGGGGGCACCGGAACTACTGCCCTGAGATCTAGCAAGCGCTGAAGGGTCTGGCGAAAAGCCTGCTTCTTCCCCGGAGTCTGACACGGAGAAGCGAGGAAAAAATCCGGCAGAGAGCGGGCGAACTCCAGGGCATAACCGTCCCGCACCACCTCCAGGACCCACTGATCGGACGTGATCTCGGCCCATTTGGGAAAAAAGTCGCGCAGCCGGGCCCCCACCGGAACCAAGGGGGGCGCCGGCAAGGCGTCATTGTGCAGGACGGGAAGCGGGGGAACCGGCGGAGGGGTTCCCTGCCCCCCGACGGGCCCCCCGAAAGGGCTGCATGCGCTGGAAGAACCGACCCCGGGAAAACCCCGGAGACTGGAAAGAAGCAGCCCCACGCCCAGGGCGATACTTGCGAAATTCCCGCAAACGCCCCCGGGCCGCACCCCCCCGAGACGCCGGGCGGGCACGGTCCTCCGGCAAACGGGGAACTTTCGAGTCCGACAGAGTCTGAATTAACTTATCCAAGTCCTCTCCAAATAAAAACGACCCCCGAAAGGGAAATTTAGTAAGCTTAGCTTTGGACGCAGCATCCGCCGCCCAAGCGCGCAGCCACAACACACGCCTTGCGGCCACGCCAAAAGCCATGGACTTAGCCGAGATCCGCACCAAGTCATACAGAGCATCCGAGAGGAATGAGGCAGCCATCTCAATCTTCGCTACCTCCTGATCCACCAGAGACCAGTCGTCAGACTCTCGATCCAAGACCCGCTCCGCCCACCGAAACACGGCGCGAGCGACCAGTCCCCCACAAATAGCCGCCTGGACCCCAAAGGCAGAGACTTGAAAATTTTGCTTAAGGATGGTCTCCAATTTGCGCTCCTCAGAGTCCCGCAAGGCAGAACCGCCCTCAACAGGCACGGTATGCCGCTTGGAAATAGCCGAGACCACCGCATCCACGACTGGCGAAGCTAACGTAGCCCGATCCCCTTCAGGAATGGGATACAGGCGAGCCATGCTGCGCGCCAGCCGAAACAGCGTCTCCGGCGTTTTCCACTGCTCAAGAATAATATCCCGAATATCCTGATGCATAGGAAAAGAGCGGGAAACGGAACGGATCCCTCGTAACAGAGGGTCCCCCACACGCGGAGTCTCCGGCGGCGCGTCCTCAAAACGCAAAGCCGAAGAAACCTGTTGAATAAGGTCAGGCAGCTCATCTCTCTGAAAAAGGCGCACCACGGACGCCTCGTCACTGGAGAACGGGAAACCCGACAACCCGCCGCCAGCTTCCGTCCCCTCCAGAGGGTCCTGGAATTCCTCAGAAGGGTCCAGGTCCTCCTCCATACCGACACGTTCCTCCGACCACAAATCCTCGTCCCACGACACCCGCGGACGCTTGGACAAGAGAGGCGGCGGAGGGGACGTCACGTCAGACGAGAGAGGCAAAGCCGCAGGGAGCGCGGAGGAAACCCCACCCCTCGAGACCCCCTGGGCGCAACCGGGACCCCCAGCCGCCTGAAAATAGGCTTTGCATAATGAAAAGAAAAAATCAGGGGAAAAACCCCCCGAGGGTCCCAAGGGACTCCCTGCCACAGCAGGGGACCCAGCAGAAACCTGCCCCTGCTTAGACAAAACAGGGGGAAGGTCACCTGAGGTGGAAGACAAAATGGAGGGGCCAGACAGAGAAGATGGCGTCTTTCCCGCCAAAACAGCTCCCTCCACAGCCTGAAGCGGCTGAGAGACCTGAATAGTCTCAGCCGCTAAAACAGGCAAGCCGGCATCAGCTGTCAAAATATCAGCTGAGAGGGAATCCTCTAAAACCCGACCGTCGGCGGCTCGGGGAATCCCTCCGTGGGCGGACGGAGAAGACCGGGCTTCTCCACCGTTCCCTGCCGACTCGCGAGGCACCATCGGCGGGGAGCTCTGGGCGCCTGCAGCCGCTGCCGACGGAGCTCCTCCACCGCACCGGCCTGAACACCGCTTGCACAGGCCGGCCGCGAGTGCCTCGCGTCTGGAGCACAATGAGCACTTTTTCCCTTTAGAAGTGCTCATTGCTCCATACGCGACCTAGCTGTAAAAAAGTGCCGGTTAGTTGAAAAAATACAGTTTTCTTAAAGGGATACAACCCTCCAGACCAGCACTACCTCAGGATTTTTTTTTTTTTTTTACAGAACAGACTCCACAGGCTCTCGAAGCAATATGCCTTGCTTGATTTAGGGGGCAAGGCTTACTGCTGAGGCTCCTCTAAAAAAATATGGGGAGGTGGAGGAAGTGGGGGGAGGGACCCCGCTCGTGACCCGCCGGGTTTGACACCCCCGAGGTCGGACGAACCCCCAAACAGAGTCCGTCCAAGCTCCGTCCGGCTAAAAACAGGGACAATAAACCTCTAAACAAATTCCAACAGCCCTACCAAGGGAGATGGGTACAGATCACTCAACACCTGCTGGAGACTGAAAGAAGACTGAGGGAAATAGAGAGGAGGGGCTAGGATATACTGTCCCAAAGTTTTGTTTTCAGTCTCCACCTGCTGGTCATGATTAGATATATACCCAATCGTAAAGTTAACCTCTACTGGTCTGGAGAGTGCTAAAGAACTATAGTTAATCTATCCCAATTTTTCCAGTTTTTCCGAATAAGTTGTATAGTGACTCCCGTCATGATGAAAAGTAATTTGTTGTTATGGGAAGTTATTGGACTCTTGGTCTATTCCAGTGCTTTTTAAATAATCTAAAGTAATTCTAGTGCAATGAACCTGCAGAGAAACTGCTATGAAAACCCCTCAGCCGAACCCCAGGAGAAAAAGACTCCAAACTTAGGGGTCCTTTTATCAAGCCTTGCTAGCGAAGTCAGCGCGTCGGACATTTCATCATGCGCTAATCCCCGCGGCCAGCTAAACAATTAACGCCTGCTCAATGCAGGCATTAGTGGCTAGCGCGGCAGGTGGCTTAATGCGCAGTATTTCGCACGTTAAACCCCTAGCGCAGCTTGATAAAAGGACCCCTTAGCTTTTGATTGTTGATCCGGGAAAGCCTTAAATCGCTCAAGGTGTTTATAATTCATAACATCCCCACTCAAGGTCCAACCAAGCCCGGTTTCTGTGACTCAAAGCGCCTCTTCCTCAGGGACCCGAAAAAAATCAAAATAAGTTCAAGTTCAAGTTTATTTGTTCTTAATGAATCGCCTATTTAAATTGCTAGGCGATGTACAACATAATAAAATATACAAATAAATATTAGTGTTAACATATAAAATAACTTTTTTTATGAGTTAAAACTTAACATACAAAATACATACATATAAAATAATTTTTTATGGATTAAAAATTACAAGAGTTGTGAGGGTAAGTGGGGAAAAAGTTACAATGTTTGGATAGGAGAGAAGAAAAAACATAAAAGGGAAGAACAAAAAAGGAGGGTAATTTTAGCTGCTTAAATAAAAATCGATAATTAATATACTAGGAATCATAAGCATCTTTAAAGAGAAATGTTTTTAGAGTTTTTTTAAATAAGGTTAAATCTTTTAATTCTCTAATATATTGGGGTAAGAGATTCCATGAATGGGGGGCCATAACTGAAAACATATTGTGCCGTCTGATTCCTATAACTTTCATTGAGGGAACGGAGAGAAGATTATAAGAGGTCGAGTGGAGAGACCGTGTCGTGCTATAGGGGATTAGCCACCTGTTGATAAATTGGGGTTCGTTAAAACTTAAGGCTTTAAAAACTAAAAGCAGTAATTTAAAAGTAATACGATGGCTTACCAGAAGCCAATGGGATTTAATCAACAGGGGGTTGATAAAGTGCAGGGGTGCTGTAGAGGAGTGCCCCGTGATGGTGTGCAGGTGCAGTGAGTTTATTTAAGCTCCCATACCAGTTCAGTTAAGTCAGGGGTCTCAAAGTTACTTAGCAGGTTATCAAAAAAAACTTTAATAGATTATGTGTCATTCAAAATACAGCTGTTCATTTAATTTTTAATTTGAAGAAGACAGACCATGTGTCACTCCCCTCCCCCCTTTTCACCAAACTGCAATAGCCGGCTCGCTGAATACTCTGCGCTGCTCCCGGCATGAGATTGGTTTGCATACATTGCCTCCATTGTGTGCAAATATTTTCCATGCATCCTCATTGTAGATAACCTGAAAACCTGACTGACTTGAGAAACATTGGTTTAGGAGGAAAGATAAGGAGCTCAGCCTTGGCCATATTTAATTTTAGATGGCAATGAGACATCCAGGTAGTAATGTCAGACAGGCAGGCTGAGACCTGGGCCTCAATGTCTGTAGAGATTTCAGATGTAGAGAGAGAGATCTGTGAGTCAGGTTTTCAGGATTTTCTCAATGACTATGCATGAGATCTATGTGCATGCACTGCTTTCAATGCATATTCATTGGGGAAATCCTGAAAACCCGACTGGATTGCAGCCCTCAAGGAGGGACTTTGAGATCCCCGAGTTAAGCGCTGGGGATTTGTTCTCCATATCGCTAACTCCTCACGTTGAACTTGTAATAATAATAATAATTATAACAGTTTATATACCGCAGGACCGTGAAGTTCTATGCGATTTACAATAACACTGGACAACAAAGTTTTTGCTTCTTCAACACTTTCGGATGTATCTTACAGATTTTTGGCTGCTGATCACAGAAATCACATTTAAAATTACATATGACATATTGTTTTAACAAAAAAGTAAATTTTTACAATTTCTTAGCCTAATTCATAGTATAAGCCTATTGCTCATGTTATACCTTGCTGGATATAGAATGGGCATGTCCGGGCGTACATTCAGGTCAGATTGCATAACGTCCGTGGAAATGATGCACTGGGCATGTTTGTACATGGGCTTGATAGATACTGCCTGAAAAGGCTATTATAAATGCAGTTCACATACAGGGATAATCTTCATTACAAGTCTGTCAATTCGGGTATATTTTGATGCTTCAAGGCATAATATTGTATATGAAAGTAGCTTAAGTAGTAATTAGTAATTATTAATTGCTATAGGATGATTTGTAACAGCTGTGATACATTCTGCTACATTTGTGACAAGTACACACTTAAGCCTCAAAGACGCACCATGATTCAACTTGTTAAAAAACCATATGAGCTGTACTTCAATTGCAAGATTGGTGATCAAGACAAACATGGGCTCCTCACATTTGTTGTGCAAGATGTGCCATCGATCTTAGAGCTCGGCTCTGAGGTGTTCAGAAGTCAATGCCATTTACTATCCCAATGATATGGCGAGAACAGAAGGATCACTTGATAGACTGTTACTTCTGGTTTCTCTGGTGTCATTGATCCTGATTTTGAACCATGTATGTCTGATGAACCTCATCTTATAATACAGTCAGAATTAAATGACCTGGTCAGGGACTTAGGTTAGTCAAAAACAAAAGCAGAATTATTGGGTTCAAGACTGCAGGGATGGTGTTTGCTCTTACCAGGTATGGAAATTTCTGTCTTTCGATGCTGCTAAAACAATTTGACAAATTTCTTTGCACAGGTTGAAAACCTCTGACCCACAGGAGTGGCATCTTTTTTTTATTGATTAATCAAGGCTTCCTCCAAGGCAAGGCAAATGATGGGTTGTATCCGTATGGGTTTTGTGAGCAGGAGACCCTAAGTCATAATGCCGCTATACAGGTCCATGGTAAGACCTCATTTGGAGTATTGTGTTCAATTCTGGAGACCACACTACCAGAAAGACGTGCTGCAAATTGAGTCAGTTCAGCGAATGGCCACCAGGATGGTCTTGGGGCTCAGGGATCTCACGTATGAAGAAAGGCTAAATAAATTGCAACTGTACTTACTTGAGGAACGAAGAGAGAGGGGAGACATGATTGAGACGTTTAAGTATATCACGGGCCGTATCGAGGTGGAAGATGATATCTTCTGTCTTAGAGGACCCTCGACCACCAGAGGGCATCCGCTAAAAATCATGGGAGGGAAGTTTCATGGTGATTCCAGGAAGTACTTCTTCACCGAAAGGGTGGTCGATCATTGGAACGAACTACCTCTGCAGGTGATTGAGGCCAACAGCGTGTCAGATTTTAAAAGAAAATGGGATACTCACGTGGGATCTCTAGGGGAGTAAAGTCATGGGGGTGGGTCATTAGAGTGGGCAGACTTGATGGGCTATGGCCCTTTTCTGCCATCATTATCTATATTTCTGTTTCTAATGGCAATGTCTACCCATTGATATCTATTGGCTATGTTGCACACATGAAAGAAACTTATGAAAACATGGAACTGCTGTTAAAGCATATCCAGTACACAAAGCACAACTGGAACATTTGTGGTGATCTTAAAGTAGTAGCTCTACTATTTGGAATGTAGCTTGGATATACCAAGTACTGTTGTTTTATTCGTGAATTGGACAGCCGTGCTAAGGAGTTGCATTACATTCAAAAGAATTGGCCACTCCATAGGAATTTGGTTCCAGGACAGAAAAAATGTGGTACATGAACCACTTGTTGACCTATCAAAGATATTTATGCCTCCTCTTCACATAAAACTTGGACTGATGAAAAATTTTGTAAAAGCGATGAACATGGAAGGCAAAGGTTTTCTTTATCTAAGAAAGATGTTTTTCAAGAAAAACTGAAACCAAGATTAAGGAAGGCATTTTTGATGGTCCACAGATCAGACACGTCATCAATGATGAGAGATTTCGAGATCTGTTAGTCAGGCCAGAGAAAATCGCCTGGAAAGCATTCAAGCATGTTGTTGAGAATTTGCTTGGCAGTTACAGAGCACCAAACTATATTCAACTGGTTGACATACTTCTTAGAGCATACAAAACCATGAAGTGCAACATGTCACTGAAGATGCACTTTCTACATTCACACTTAAGACTTCTTCCCCACAAATTTTGGTGCAGTCAGTGATGAACGTGGTGAAAGGTTTCACCAGGACATTGCCACTATGGAAAAAAGATATCAGGGCAACTGGAATCCATCAATGCTAGCTATTGTTGGACACTGCAATTAGATGTACCGAACACTGAGTACAAATGAAAATCAGCAGGAAAACACTTCAGCGAGCTATCATAGCATTATCAGAAACTTTGTGCATTAAAGCATGTTATAGTCAAGTAAAGATACCACTGTGTTTCTCAAAATTCCTATGTGATACAGTCAGTGGGAAATTATATTTGTGTTTATTTTGAAGGGGTCTATCATATTCACCAGTTTGTTTTAAGGAAGCAAAACATTTGGAAAAATTTGTTATCCAGTGTAATTAAAAGATGGTACAACTTGAGTGGAATAAACAGAGTTAAGAGCTAGTTTATTAGCAGGTATAGATTAACAGTTATTTTGGAGTAAGAATTGTACAGGTCAGCTGTCTAAATACTTCAGGAACAGATATCTCTTCATCTTAATTAATCTTACTTATTGCATTTCTTCTGTTTCTACTGTAAACCGCTTAGAACCTCACGGTACAGCGGTATATAAGAAATAAAATTATTATTATTATTATTATATGTTTTTAGGCGTTTCCTAAATTCCCCATACGTAGTAGGCGTAAGCAATTGATCTAGATCTTTACCCCTTAGTGCTGCCTGATGTGAGAGAAGGTGTATGTCTAAGAGGTTACATATTCAACATCAACCAAGGTTTATGTCTAAGAGGTGTATGTCTAAGAGGTTACATATTCAACATCAACCAAGACCAGGGAGAAAGAGTGGAGGGGTAGCAGTCCTGTCTGGGCAAGTCACTAAATCCTGCACTGCCCCAGGTACATTAGAGAGATTGTGAGCCCACCAGGATAGATAGGGAAAATGCCTGAAGTTCTTGTATGTAAAGCGCTTTGAGGGTGGTTGTAAAAGTTTCAAGTTTATTAAAAAGTTTGTTATACCGCTTATACAAATTTCTAGGCGGTGTACAGCAATAATAAAAAGAAGGAAATCTTTAAAAATTACAAAACAAATTAGTATTAATATATTAAAAGCAAGACTGTTAAAAAACAAAACAAGAACCATTGGGTGTATAACACTCATAAGGGTGTTATACAAGTCCCAGTCTCTTTCCCTTTCCCCTTCTCCATATCTGTCATTCTCTTCTTGATTGGGCTGAGAACTTTTAAGTGCCCCCTTGTACGATTGTCTGTATGTCTGATATTAACAAGTAAAGAAAAGTAATTTGTATTATAGGAAACAACACCCATATTTTAAGGCACAGGAAGTACAAAATATGAAACAAAACAACAATTCATGAAAAATATCATTTTATTACAATAAAAACCCTACAAAGGAAGTGTTGATGCTAGTTTGAGAAAATATATAAAAAGAAACTATATTAGGAGAAAGTAAAATGTCAAGATGCAGTACTTAGGGGTTTTAGAAGTGCTTGCAAAATTGAAATATGTTACAAATGCAAGGCTTAATGTGTAGAAACAAGGACTATTGGGAACAATTTTAATTAAAGCAAATAACATCTTAAAATTATCATATCAACTAAAAGGACTATTTTTAGACTATAAGTAGGATGAGTGGGACAATTATGGAAAAGCTAATCTGGACCAAATGATAAGATGTAAGCCCTCCAGATGCAATAATAAATTGTGGTACAGCTCTTGAGATAAGATCATTCAAAAAATAATGAGATAAGATCCTGAAGGGAAATGAGGAGTTTTTATATGGGAAGGAACAAAAAGCAGGTTAAATGCTTGTTTTTTTTATTGCTCAAAATATATCTTGCATATTTTTTAGTGACAGGACATACAAGTGTGGGGACTTGTGGCCAATTAGCATTTCTTAGAATTTCTAGATGAAGGATAATGATTTGCCCCGTATTCCACACTCTAGGGACGTTCATTCATTAGCAGACATTATGGTTTTTTTGGTGTATCTTAAAAAATTTAGTGAGTGCTAATTCAATTCAATGCACATTAGCATACAAATTAACATGTGTTACAGACAATTAGTGAGCCTTAAAATGAAATGCAAATTACAAATCATTTTTTAAATTAAAATAATTGTGTGAAATGAACCACAAAAGTCAGAAAGTTTGGCAAAAAACCTAAACGAACTGAAAAATGTTTGGTCTATGCACATTCTTACCATGTAACACCCCCCCCCCCCCTTAGAGGTTAATGCCTTGATAGAGAATATATGATGCTATTTAGGCTGGGAAGAAGTAAGGTACTTCCCAGAGGAGCTGTAGGAGGGGAAATCCCACAGAAGTAGGAATTCTTGAGAGTTTTGTCTCTAGAGAATAATGTAGCAGTTTACTGTGGAGCTGGAAGAGAAAAGAATTGCTCCTTTTAGTCCAGTCACAGAGATTTTGTAGACTTTAATCATATCTCCCCTCAGCCATCTCTTTTCCAAGCTGAAGAGCCCTAACATTTTTAGTCTTTCCTCATACGAGAAGCATTCCATCCCTTCTTGGTCACTCTTCTTTGAACCTTTTCTAGTGCCGCTATATCTTTCTTCATATAATGAAACCAGAATTGAATGCAATACTCCAGGTGAGGTTGCATTATAACATTCTTAATCTTGTTAACCATCCCTTTTTTAAAAAGACCTAGCATCTTGTTTGCTTTTTTGGCCGCCGCCACACATTGGACAGAAGGTTTCATCGTATTGTCTACAATGACACCCAGATCCCTTTCTTGGGCGCTAACCCCCAAGGTGGACCCTAGGATCCGGTAATTGTGATTTGGGTTATTCTTCCCACTATGCATCACTTTGCATTTGTCCACATTAAATTTCATCTGCCACTTTCCAATTTCATCTTCCAATTTCCTAAGGTCTGCCTGCAATGTTTCACAATCCACATGCGTTTTAACAACTTTGAACAGTTTAGTGTCATCTGCAAATTTAATCACCTCATTCGTCGTTACAATTTCCAGATCATTTATAATTAAGTTAAATAGCACCGGTCCCAGTACAGACCCCTGCGGCACTCCACTGTTTACTCAACTCCATTGAGAAAAATGACCATTTGACCCTACCCTCTGTTTTCTATCCGATAACCAATTCCTTATCCACAAGTGAACTTTGCCTCCTATCCCATGACTCTTTAATTTTCTCAGGAGCCTCTCATGAGGAACTTTGTCAAAAGCTTTCTGAAAATCTAGATACGCTACATCCACCGGCTCAATTTTAGCCATATGTTTTTTCACACCTTCAAAGAAGTCAAGCAAATTGGTGAGGCAAGATCTCCCTCGGCTGAACCCAGGCTGACTCCGTCTCATTAAATCATGTTTGTTTACGTGTTCCACAATTTTATGATCAGCCAGGAATTTCTTTTTCAATCCTATCTTTTCAATTTGTAATCCATTCTATTTTTCCCTCTAAGAATACATTTAAGAAGAAAGACTAATAAACCCATGGTTTGAAAATGGGCTTTGTGTAGTCTTTCCGACATTTTCTTTTTATCCCTCCAGTCAGTGGGTTTTGCCTCCAATCAATCTCCCTTATTTTTTTCTTCAATATTTTTATTAGAGAAGGACCTGAAAAAAAACAGTGCAAAGGTATCATATTCATATAGCAATGCCAAAAAAGACAGGCAGATAATCACAAGAATCATGAACGGTATAACAGAGGTCTGTAGGAGGAATGCGTCCACAGAAAAAACTCCAAACCAACCATTAAATGGCACAGAAAAAAAAATCCCAGAAAGAAAGAGGGTAACAATAAACATGTCAACAATGACAGCCCATTGAAACCCCTCCAGCCTATACAAAGAATCAGTATACAAATAGAGCAGAAGAAAGAACAAAATGTTTTTTTGCATAACCTTATCCAGAGAAAAGGACCTTACAGGTTGAAGTAGGAGCCAACAAGGTACAACTTAGGAGACCAATCGCATAATTTTTCCTTATTTGTATAGCTCCCTTCCCCTATGAATTCCCCTTCCCAGCTCCCACAGCCCATACAAAATATAAATACCAATGTCTCCAGAGTAGACCAACATCCCTTGTCATTTTGCCTTTATTTGGCTGATTTCACTGCCGTTCAGCACCACGGTCAGCTCTTGTAATAGACAGATGCTCTCATCAAAATTAATGTCACAGTTCAAAGTATTGAAACAAGCTCACAACGAGGCCTGAGCGAATTTCACATGGGTGGAGGATTGCAATCCATTATAAGAGTTTTTGTGTGATCAATAGGGTTTGGCTGGGGTAGACAGCTTCGGAAGTGACTGCCAGGACTGCTTCCTTCTAGGTATCAATCGACATAATCTTAATTTTCTTTGTTTGACAAAGAAACCACCATTTCTACAAAGAACAGATTTCTGTTCCACTTCATGTCCATTAGCCTCTGTATGTAGTTGTGCTCTTTAGGTTCGGTTCATTAAGTACACAAAATGGGACAAGATGATATAGGCTAGGCTAATTCCAGTAACATTTCTATTTAGTCAACAGCTCTGCTTTAAAAGGGACAGTTCTGCTGCTGCTACTACTACTAATCATTTCTTTATTGCTACCAAGCATATTTCATATGGGTGATGCCAATTCCCTCTTTACCATTTCAATCTACAGGTCTTTTTGCCACTAATTCTTGTTGTTGATTAGTGGATGGCAGAGTTTCTTTTTTGCTAGCCTATCTAATAAGATTAATGAAGGGATTTTGAAAATGAACGGCACCTCATACCCTATTAATTCCACTATTAAAATTCTGGGTTTTTTTACTTGGATCAGAATTTAACAATGCGTACTCAGATGCTAAAGTCCGCAAAAGCTTCTTTATGTTGTGGAAACTATGAACAGTTAGATCTTATTTCCATACTAATTCCTTTAGGCTTTTAGTACAATCTTTGATTATGAATATTTTAGATTATTGTACTATTTACTTAGCAGGTTATCAAAAAAACTTTAATAGATTATGTGTCATTCAAAATACAGCTGTTCATTTAATTTTTAATTTGAAGAAGACAGACCATGTGTCACTCCCCTCCCCCCTTTTCACCAAACTGCAATAGCCGGCTCGCTGAATACTCTGCGCTGCTCCCGGCATGAGATTGGTTTGCATACATTGCCTCCATTGTGTGCAAATATTTTCCATGCATCCTCATTGTAGATAACCTGAAAACCTGACTGACTTGAGAAACATTGGTTTAGGAGGAAAGATAAGGAGCTCAGCCTTGGCCATATTTAATTTTAGATGGCAATGAGACATCCAGGTAGTAATGTCAGACAGGCAGGCTGAGACCTGGGCCTCAATGTCTGTAGAGATTTCAGATGTAGAGAGAGAGATCTGTGAGTCATCGGCATAGAGGTATTACTAAAAGCCATGGGAGAAGATTAGAGCACCAATGGAAAAAGTATAGATGAAAAAAATAAGTGGTCCCAGGACAGAGACCTGCGGGATGACGGCAGAAGGGTATCCACCAGAACATATGCTAAAAGTGTGATGGGAGATAGAGGAAGAAAACCATGAGATAACGGAGCCCTGAAACCCAAGTGAGGACATGAGTAGGTGGTGCTTTACTGTGTCTAATGCTGCAGATAAATCAAGGAGGATGAGAATGGAGTAAAGGCCTTTGGATTTGGCCAGGAGCAGGTCACTGTAGATTTTAGTAAGGCCAGATTCTGAGAATGAAGAGGGCAAAAGCCATATTGAAGCAGGTCAAGGATAGCTCAAGAAGAGAGAAAGTCAAGACAATGGCAGTTATCATGTTCAAGTAGCTTGGATAAGAAGGGGGAGGGAGATGGGGTGATACTTGGAAGGGCAGGCAGGGTCCAGTGAGGTTTTTTAGTGGGGCATGTTTGAAGGCGATTGATGACCGTGCTCGCTCTCTCACTTAACTGCAAAGGCCATTCACTGCTCCACAGGGCGGTGAATGGCCTTGCCCCGTATCCACGGTGACCATTTATTTTTCTCCCCGTTTCGGCAGGTAATGGCCACCGTGTCATTCTCTAATTGTAACCTAGCTCTCTGGAAGAAACAAAGCTTTCTGGGGATTTGAGTCCACAGAGCACACTTTACTTATACATCTTAGCATAAACACTTATACTTGTTCTTATACATGAAACTGAGTAAATGCCCACAAAAAGTGGGGGCAGAGCAGTAAGTGAATGGGTGGGGATGGGATCAGAGGACCAGGTGGTGAGTTTGGAGGAGAAAAGAAAATGTGCAGTTTCCTCCTCAGTGATTTCAGGAAAGGAAGATAAGGTAGTGAGGTTCGGGGGGGGGGGGGGGGGTTGGAAGAGCGGTCTTTGGGAGGTGCCTAGATTGAGAACTCAAAGTTAATTTTTTGAACCTTGTCATAGAAGTACTCAGCCATAGTCTGGGGGGAGAGTGATGGAGGAGTAGGACGTGCGGGGACCTTGAGTAAGGAGTTCAGTGTAGCAAAGAGGCAATGAGGATTGGAGCTGAGAGAGTCAGTCTGGTGGGTGTAGTAGTCTTGTTTGGCAAGTGAGAAAGCATACTGGAAGGAGGTCAGGAGGAATTTGAAGTGAATGAAGTCGGCATGAGTGCGGGATTTGAGCCAGAGACATTCAGCAGACCTGGCACAGGAGCGTAAGTAACAGATTTTAGAGTTTAGCCAGGGTTGGGGTATGGTGCATTTTACACAGTGTGGTGTGGGGGAGTGAGGGTATTTAGAACAGAGGAGAGAGCCTTATTTAAAGACTCGTGTAGCATAGTGGTAGAGAGGAGGGGTGAAACAGCAGTGGAGAGAGTGCATAGGTCGATGATCTGAAGATTCCTAAATATAGAGGTGGAGATCAGCCGGGACTCGGGGGAGGGTGATGGGCTGTGAAAGCTATCAGATGATGGTCAGAGAGGGGAAGGAAACTGGTGGAGAAATTTGTGACAGAGCAGTTGGAGAAGACAACAAGATCACGGCAGTGACTGCTCTGGTAGGTAGGGGTGGTGCAGTTCTGTAATGGGCGCCTAAGTGTGACTGACATGCAATAGGTACCTATCTTTTTATGAGGGGATGCTAAAAAGTTCTAAGCCCAACCAAGAAGAGAATGACCATGGATATGGTTCAACCAATGATCTGAAACAATGCCAAAACATAGAATTTCATATCTACAAATTGGCATATAACGAAATTAGATAACACTCTTTTCAGCTACAGTGGCAAAATAACACTCAGAATTTAGGAAGTTGGGGCTAGATTCACTAAGCAAACCGATCGTGTACCGATCGGTTTGCGAGCCCTTTACGACCAGATTTCCCTCCTGCACTATACACTAACGCCTGTAGTGATCCGATCCCGATCGTCCCATGCAAATTAGTAAAACCCCATGCAAAATAGCCATGCGATTGATTCACTAACAATTGCTTGGCTATTTTGAGTCGTGTTTTACTATTGTCAAACCCGACTGCTGCAGACCTGTAGGTAACTGAGTTACCATCAGGTCTGCAGGTATTTTGATAGGCCTGCCTGACTTTTTTATTCATTTTTTTCCATGGCACAGATATTTTGCGTGTGTTCGGGAGCAGGAGTAAAGTCTTCCTGCTCCTGCTCCCTTGGCCGCTGCTGCCCAATAGCAGCCTTAGGCCCCGCCCCAGCGCATCATCTGATGCACGGGGAAAGGCCTAAGGCCCTGATTGGCTGAGGTGCCTCAGGTTCCTCCCTTTGGAGGGGCCTGAGGCACCTCAGCCAATCAGGGACTTTCTTAGGGAGGAGTCTAGGGAAGTTCCTGATTGGCCATTGTTTTTCTCATGTCCTTTGTTTTTAATATGATGCACCCTCTTTCCATTTTTCCTTTTATGTCTAGTGGTATTTGTTTATTGTTGCTTAGTCCGTATAAGTACCCCCTCTACATTTAAATTTTGTAACAAAAATTTTTTTATGTAAAAAACTTGAACTTAAAGGAAAGAAAAGCAAAATTATTCTCTTTAAATAATGTGGTAAAATAATCTCCAGCATTTAGCAGCAGAACAGATTACAAAACTGAATGAAAGAACTTTTAAGCTATTAACATATCAGATATGTAGGGAGAAAAGTTTTATTCATTTTATATTTTTAATTTTGACTTGGTGCCATCCTTAATGTAATTATAATCAGGATGAAAGCCCTGCAGAAAGTGAAATATACTGTACTCTGGAATCTTAATGGATAGGCCAATATTCAAAGGGATTCATATGGTTAATGACCACTCTAAATGGATAAGTTCCCTATCTGTGGTTTTTCAGAGGTAATATACAGACAGGGATACTGAAAAATCCTTCTAAATGCTCTGGCACTAAGTTAGAATAATTGCTTTTCACCTAACTATGGCCCTTATTTACAAACCCTATTCGCATTTGATATGTACATAAACTGGCACCTAAATGTTCATTATGCATAAATCTCTAAGGATCCCCTTTTACAAAGTCGTGATAGTAATTCTTGCATGGCAGATGCGATGCAGCCCATTCAAATCCTATGGGCTGCATCGCATTTGCCACACTGGTACTCACTACTGCAGCTTTGTAAAAGGGGCCCTAATTCCCCTTTCTATAAAGCTGGGAAATGCTTGTATTATGTTTGTTTATTTAAAAATTCAATATACCACTTTCACTAATAAAAGGTCAAAGTGGTTTACAATTTAAATTTAAAAAAAAATCCTTTCTGTATTAAATGCCATTTGAAAATAATATGGTTTTTTTTTACAGTTACTTAAATTTGGGTAGAGATAATTCAGTTTAATTTCAGGAGGGTTCTAATGTTCCAGAGGGTTAGTGCTAAGTACAAAAAAAGCAGAGGGTCTAGTACAGTGGTCTCAAACACTCGGCCCGGGGGGGCCAAATGCGGCCCGCCAGGTACTATTTTGAGGGCCTCGGTATGTTTATCATAATCACAAAAGTAAAATAAAACAGTTTCTTGATCATATGTCTCTTTAGCTATAAATTACAATATTATTATTAAGACTTAGCCAAAAGGAAAGATTTATAAACTATAAAGAGTTTTACCCCATGCAAAATTGCCATTTCTTTAATAAGACATTAACTATTTTTTCTGAGGCCCTCCAAGTATCTACAAATCCAAAATGTGGCTCTGCAAAGGGTTTGAGTTTGAGACCACTGTTCTAGTAGATTCATAAAGAACTGTTCTTAAAGATGGTATAGCTAATTGATGTGCATCCAAAGAATGAAGGGAGTAGCTGGAGTGTAAGGGATAATCCATGAATAAAGGTAGGATGAGTGTAAAACATGTGCAATGGCTAGAATTTCAAACCTGGTTCAGAATTTCAAAGGTAACTAATGCACCTAGAGCAGGGGTGTCAAAGTCCCTCCTTGAGGGCCGCAATCCAGTCGGGTTTTCAGGATTTCCCCAATGAATATGCATGAGATCTATTTGCATGCACTGCTTTCATTGTAAGCTAATAGATCTCATGCATATTTATTGGGGGAAATCCTAAAAACCCGACTGGATTGCGGCCCTTGAGGAGGGACTTTGACACTCCTGACCTAGAGGAATAGTAAGTGAATAGCTAAATTTTGAAATATTTGAAAACACCAAAGTTATATATGAGAAGTACCAGTGTATGCAACGTTACAGTAGTCTAGCATACAAATGATAACAGCATGGATCAGTGTGTATATTGAGGTGAGGTAAGGTCAAGATATCTGTTAACTAAACAGATGTACCGGGGGGGGGGGGGGAGGGAGGGCAGGGGAGGAGGAGTTGACATCGGTGGGTTTTGCTGTTTGCAGTTTTGATGCCTGTCCTGTTTTTGTATTGTACTGATGTTTCAATGCAATGTTTTTTGTTATAAATAAACAATTAAAAAAAAGAAGCTCCTTCTCAACTACTTGAGAGCCTTGATCTTAAGTGATAGTGAGGATTCAATCATGATCCCAAGTATTTGAATGAACTGTTGGCACTGGAAGATTGAAAAGAGTAAGGATCATGGGAGGTTCTCTGTGCATTACAGTACAGTGATTCAACTTGCTGTAGGTTTTGTAGTGTTGAGTACTAACTTATGTATGGATAGCCAGTGTTTCAGTGCATGAAAGGCAACCTGAAGGGAGGTCAAGTCAGGGTGAAATGAAGAGGTTGGAAAGATAAGAATATTGTCAGCAAGGAAGAGGAAGCAAATGTTATGATCCTGCAAGAGTTTAGTTAATGGACTAATAAAAAGATTGAATAGATTGGGATAATGAGCCCTGAGAGACCCTACAATGAATTGGAAAGTCCCTGGAGTGAGAAAACAACCAAAAAGGTTCTGTCAGAAAGAAATGAAATAAACCCAAGTGTGTATAAATAGCAAGTGGGTGTGTTCTCATTTCTGTTTGGTGGAAGGGGGTCAATGAGCACTGGGGGAGCGTGGGGGTGTCTTACCTTGATGCATGCAGTGATGATCTGGTCAGCTTGGGCACCTTTGTGGTACTTGGATGCTTCTAAAACAAAAGTAGATCTGAATATTTAAGTTCCGTCCAGGACATCTTGGAAAATGTTTGATTATCATCGCAAGGCGTCCAAGTCTAACCCAAAGCTCACCCATAACATACCCCCACTATTCCCATCTTGAGCTCTGGATGCACAGAAACTGGGACACCTCGCTATTTATCCAAGTGCCAATTTAGAACACTTTTTTGGACATTTATATTTATGAGCCCCATAGCATCATATGTTTGTTTTTACAATGCTGTTAAATGTTTAAGTTTTTGATACTGTATTATGTTGGTCTTATTAGGATTAAATTTAACCCAAAGGTCTAATCTAATCTAAATCTTAGATTATATATCATATCATCTTCTGAAGTAGGAGCTCGACTTGGTTTACATAAGACTTCAATAAACAGGGAAATCAGTTTAACTAACATGCAAATTACTAAACAAAAGACAATTAACACTCCTTAGTACCATTTCCCCAAAACCTTTGAAATAGCATTGTTTTCATCGATTTACGAAAAATCTGAAGAGAGAAAAGAGTGATAATATAACTAGGAATTTAATTCCAAATCATTGTAAACCTATACAAAAAGAATGAGAGATGTTACCAACAAGCTTTATCCCTTTCACTGAAGGAAATGAAAGTTTATACTTATGAGAATTCCTTGAAACAAAAGACCGAAGAGAATTCCATGTTAGAGGGACTACAGGCAAAAATAGACTATGGATAATTTTGAATATCATACAAGCATATTTAAATCAAATTCTAAGATGAACAGGGAGTCAGTGAAGATTTCTCAGTATTGGAAATACATGATCAAATTTCCTTTTTCCAAAAATCAATTTGGCTGCTGTATTCTGAATCAATTGCAACAAGTTGATATTTCCTTTACTCAAGCAAATGTAAATAGAATTGCAATAATCCAACTGTACCAAAGTGATGGCTTGAATCAATACAGCAAAATGTTGCTTAGAGAAGACTAAAGAAACATTTTTTATAAGATGATTCACCTGACTTTGAAAGGAAAGGGAAGAGTCCAACAAAATACCCAATACCCTAAATGAAAAATTTATCTTCAAAAGATCTCCAGAACGCAAAGTTATCGAAGAAGGTAAAAGATCAATTTTTGGGCCAAACCACAATAATTTTGTTTTTGCCGCATTGAGCTTCATTTGAACAGATGTAGCCCAGGAATTACAAGAGTTAATATTTGATTCAAAGTTGATCAGCATATGTGAATATTGTCTCAAAAGCCTTATTTTGTAGCTGAGAAGAGTGTTATCTTATTTTGTTAAGTGCCAATTTGCAGAAATAAAATTCTATGTTTTGACATTTTCAGATCATTAATTGAACCATATCCACGTCATTCTCTTCTTGGTTGGGCTGAGAACCTTTCCGCACCCCCTCATATATACAATCAAATGTACTCTACATATATATATGGTATATTTTAAAAAATATTTGTGTGCAGAAATTAATCATGTGCACGTATTCAATGGTGTGTAGACACATCTTTGTCTACCAAGCAACAGAGTGGACGGCAACAGAGTAGACGCAACGTTCACAAAGACAAGCTTTATCAAAACATCAGTGCGTCAATGAGTTGACACGAATCATTTTTTGGCCAATTGTCCTACTTAAGGAGGAAGTATTTGTAGAAGGATATTGCTGCATTAACCATAAGCTTGAATCATAAACGTGACTCAGCAAGGATTCATTTTCCTATTGGCACTTTTATTTTTTTTCATTGCACAATTGCACTATGAAAGAAACACCAGTTCTCTGTGAGCCACTGGGCCAGCTTATTTTATAGTTTGGCAGTCACTTCATTTTACTTTCTGTCTGCAAACTGATGCCAGTGCAGATCATGCTGGGGAGAGGCTGCATTTTGAGGAAAACATTTCCATCTGGTTCTCTTCACTTCCTGTGAGATGAAGAAAGTTACTTGTCTTATCAGATGTAAAGGGTAACTTTGTTGTGAAGTACCTATTAATCTCATTGCCAGTTAGATCAATTACATGGTATTTTGAGCCAATAAGCCAGTTTACAAATTGAAAAAAGTGGATGCAGACACAAGAGAGCAATAAAAATGAACTCTCTTTTCAGCCATGAGAGATTTCAGGGGCATGCTATGCCTTTGTTTCTGCAATAGCACTAAAAACTTTCTAGCAGTCTTCTGGGTCCGGTAATTTGGCCACCACCAAACTGAATAAGCCTGATTAAAGCTGAGGAGCAATGGGAATAAATGACTGGCAGAGATAAAGTCTAGTTTAGAAGAAACGAATGGTGACAGACAAGATTTTGGCAGGATTTTTAGAACAAGGAAGTCCTGTAACAGTGCCAGTGGTAACAAGTTACATAATTTACTGATTGAGGGAAAATTGTTCAAGCTGCAAGAACAGATAGAGACAGCAGCAAAACACAGAAGAAAAGGCCTCCACAGAAATCCACAGGCAACACAAAGCAGAGATGGCCAAAAAAATGGGAGGCGTGGCTAGTCAAAAATGCAAGATCTTTATTAACTGACCCAACATGGCCATGTTTCGGCCCAATTATTGTGACAGGGGTCCCATAAAATAATAAACATATGCTGGGTTCTACCACACGGCGCTAGAGGTTTTTAGCACGGGCCGGCAAGGCAAATAGTCCAATGCTCATAGGAATTCTATGCCGGTCATCAATGGCTACTATTATAACCTCAGAAATACCAACCGATCACTTGAATCCGCTTTTTCTAAGGTACTCACACACTCTTCAGCTCTTCCATCTTCGTCCTTTAAATAACGCATACACCTTTGAACGTGTGGGTTGGATGTTAGTGGCTATGAGTGGATCCCTGACGAAGCTATGGCGAAACATGTCGGGTCCAAATGCTTAGTCTACTGAAAGAAAAAAAAAAAACGGTCGACTATTACCAAGATAAGTAAAATTATAAAACTATTAAAATAAGAGGTTTAAATAAAATTAATGAAATGGATAAAATGGAGCCTAGACCAGTGAGGAGTTAACACATGAATCTCCCCGGAGAATGACACCTAGAGTGGGACGGATGAGTGGTGTTTCTGAGGTCTTTTGGCAAAACACTGTATGCGTTATTTAAAGGACGAAGGTGGAAGAGATGAAGAGTGAAGAGTGAATGAGTACCTTAGAAAAAGCGGATTCAAGTCATAGGAATTCTTTGAGCATCAGAGCATTTACCTCACTGGCCCGCGCTAAAAACCTCTAGCACCATGTAGGAAAAGGAACCCATAATTTATAATCCAATATCGCGTATAACAGATTCATGAAAATTAAAAAAAAACAATCATAATGCCCAAATAAAGAGGTGGTGTCAGAAATGAAAGGAAGAAAAAGGCAATGTGTGTCAGCAATAAGATATATGATTAATAGATGTGAAATATGGACCACGTATGTTGGCTGTCTGAGAACAAATAACAGCATTGAAACACTAGAGCTTATGAAGGAGTGCTGAAGAGTTCTCAGCCCAACCAACCAACTTTCGAAATTCTCAGCGCTATTTTGCATAGATATCCATCTGTACAGTAGAAAATAGCCTTAAAAAATAGTGAATTGGAAATGTTTGGCAAGAAAAATGCCCATCTGCCCCTTTTTGGACATTTCTCTTTTTGAAAATGAGTCCCAGAGAGGAACAGGTAAAACAAAGCAAAGAGGAGAGGTTTGCTAAAACATTTCAAGTGTCTTTTAAAGACTCATTACTTTATGACTGCTTTTGCTGTTGACCTTTCTGAAGTTTAGTGGATTTGCTCCTAGGAAAGCTACCTGGTTTTTACCTATAATTCTAGTCCATTACTTAATTTTGTGTGTGTGTGTGTATATGTGTGGGGGTTGTATGTGTGGGCTTTCCTGTCAATTTTTCTAGTTCATTTTTTCTCTGCTAATTGATATCGCACGCTGCCACATTCTTGAACAAAGCCAAGAAGTATGGAAAATTTACATGTATAACGTGTATAAAAATGGAGGCCTAAGTTATAGAATTGCCCCAATATTGTCATATGCAAAAAAAACACCATTATAAAATTGCTTCCTACACAAATATTCCTCCCAATCACAATTCTCCTTAATCTACATCTCTGGGATTGTCTCTCGCAGTTTCTGTAAAAGTATGTTTGCTCTTGTCAGCATATCCACACATAGACACCTATAGAATATTATGAGTCATTGTCCTCCTTGCATTGCATATGGAAAATGTGGTATAAAATTACCTACCTCCACCATCTAAATGCCAGGTGTAGTACCTTCTTTCTATAGCAGAGGAATGAATTAGCAACCAGGTTTGTTTCAATTAAAACCAACAGCTGGGCTTTTCTGTGTACATAAGAGATAATTAATGGTCGTTGGAGTTTACAGTAGAATAATTCTATTCCGTTAACATCATTATAGCCCTCAGTGCTTACTGTATACCCAAAGCTATCCTAAATTACTCCCTATCCAAAAGCAACATCTGTTCGTTCTATCGTAAAGATAAGGAAATTAATATAATATATTAAATTTCTCTTTTGCCGACTTTCCTAAGGAGTGACGAGGTCTTCTAGTTCCTCCATCTGTTGAAAGATAGGTTAGATACAAGTCCCTGCCTATTGTACACAGATGTTTCTCTAATTTTCCCTTGAAAACCTCTAATGATGATCGTGTCTCTAACTCTACTCTGACTATTAGAAAGTTCTTTCTAATATTTATTCTAAATAGGAAGGGGAGGTGCATCGCTCACTCTTACTATGCCACTGCCTACAGCTTACTGATATTGCTTTCTCTAGAGCGGGAGTGTCAAACTCAGGCCAAATTTGGGCCGTGGGATAATTAGATTTGGCCTGCGACGTAGCCCTCTGTCCTTCCCTCCCTCCATCCCGGTCTCACCTTCAAACAGCCTGCAGAGGATTGCCGGAGCTGTAGTGATCCTAAGCAAGCTGCCGTCGACCTGCGCAACACGTTCCCTCTGCCACGATCCCGTACATCAGAAGATTTGAAATGTGTATCCTGCCAGAGCTGGTGTTTGACAGCAGGCGTGAACTAGGACCTAAAAGAGAGAGGAAAAGTCTTTAGAGATGTTGTAACCCTATACTTCTACTAAGACTAAGGGGTCTTTTTATTAAGCTGCACATTTAGGCCCTGATTCTGAATAGGACGCCCGGGAGAGGCGTCCTATTCAGAATCGGCCTAAACTACCTACAGCTGCCTAAAATCGGGATGCACTTTGGAGAATCAGTGCCTTAGTGCGCATTAAATCAGTTAGCATAAGTTAATAAAAGACCCCTAAGTATTTTAATAAAAAATTTGGCCCATGACTTAGCCTATGTTTTAGATTTCGGCCCCTTATGTGATTGAGTTTGACACCCCTGCTCTAGAGGCATTGTACTCGTATTGCAACACTTTGCTCATTTAGAACAGTCACGACACTCTTGCAGCATCAGACAGAGAAGAACCATCGGCTCAGTTGTAATGTTTGTATACTGTAAGTACTTGTATTGCAAGACATTGCTTGTATATCAAGTTAAAATTTAATCAAATGTTTTGCTTGTCTTGCAAAACACTTGCAAACCAAGTTATTTGAAATCCAAGGTTTTACTATAATTGCTGCTGACACTCAGAGGTTGTGTATGTGCATTCTATCATGTGGTGCATATCACTGCTAGTGCGTGAGTCTCGGAAGAGGCATGTCTATAGGAGCAGCATGGACAGATCAAGGGCATGCCTATGTTAGGTGCACTGTTACAGAATATACCTGATCTGTGCACAACTTAGGTGCAGCTAGTTAGGCCTGGCTTTTGCTCAGCCTAAATGGGTGCGACTAAATGGGTGTATGACCATTAAGTGTGATTCTAAATATAGCAGGTGCCTCTTATAGAATCATGCTAAACAATGTTTTTATGCGCCATATATACAGAACTGCGTCTTTACTAATTTTCTGAAGGAGTGGTAAGATGGAACACATGGAATAATTTTACCAAGCCAATCATTCATTTTGCCTGCCTGAAAGGCAAGAGTTCTATCAAGAAATCTTTTAAAATCGACAGGCTTTTACCGCTGGATATGCAAACAAATGAACTCTACGTGTGGACTTGTTGGAAAATCCAGGTGGCATAGCGATGGGTGAAAGATATCTGGGGTGGTGGTGCCCCTCCCCTGCACTCATATCCGCCCCCGCCCCCATCTGCTCCTTCCCTGCTCCCACCTGACAGGCGCGTACGCACACCCCTTTCCTTCACGCCTACCTCTTTTAACATTCGCAGCGCAAGCAGCAACCCCAACCCGCTGCTTGTGCCAGGGTCGGCTATTCCTCTGGCGTCACTTCCTAGGCACGGGTCCAGGAAGTGATGTCAGAAGAAGAGCCGACGGTGGCGCGAAGCAGCAGGTTGGGGTTACTTTTCGAGCTGTAACGTTACTGAGGTACTGAGGAAGGGAAGCATGCGTGGTAGTGGGGTTGGGGACAGGGAAGGAGTGGGGGGTGGGCACCCACAAAGATGGTGCCTGGGTGCCCCTTACTATGTGTGTCAGTTACATGTAGAAATGCTTGTTTCCCTCCCATACTCTTCCCCTGTGAACGCTGCTTTGCATTTACATACCAAGTGAGTTGAGTGTGTCATTTTATGTTTATTTGACATTTGATATAGTGCCCTGTCTTGGAGAGGTTCAGGCAGTGAATAAGTTATTTTAATCAAGTACTCTAAGAACTTTCCCTATCTGTTCTGGTAGGCTCGCAACCTAATGATGGTACATGGGGCAATGGAGGGTTATGTGACTTGCCCAAGGACACAGGGGCCAGCACTAGCATCAAACCGGCAATCTCGGGGTGCTGAACAGTAGCTCCTTCCACTAGGCCGCTCCTCCACTAGCACGTACCCATGCAAATTTGCACCTACCCACATAAATGCTAGTATTCTATCTGCCTGATATTCAGCGCTATTTAACCATCTGGGAATGGCTCTTGGCCTGCTAAAGAGCACTAAACTGGCTAACTGCTGAATATCCTGATCAGCGGCTATATTGTGTGACATGGCAGATCAGCGCCAATATAAACATGCAAATGACACTTAAATTTAGGCAACAAGTTATACAGTAGAATGAGGGAGTATGTGCTGTATAGCTAACATGACTACTATTGAGTTACAAGTGATCTGTTTGATAACTGATGGAATTAATCAGCTACGGAGTGTCCACAAATATTAAATATTGGCTCATATTAAAAAAACTTTATATACTGCGTAAACGGCCCAAAAAAGGATAAAAGCGGTTTACAATATACAAATGCAAACAATTTTGGAAATAAACTCTATTCACATAAAAAAAGGAAATCATTTTTTAAAATCTTTTTTTAATACATACAGCCTGTTTTACAAAGCTGCGTGGCAACAACCCCAAAGCCCTTTAAATCTCTATGGGCTTCGGGGCTGCTAGCACGGCTTTGTAAAACAAGCCTATAATCTTCTTATGATCCTGAAAATTTTTTATTAAAATACAGGGACAGATTCTTCACACTGTGGGGAACCACAAGTACAAGGGGGCACTCAGAGAAATTAAAAGGGGGCAAGTTTAGAACAAACACTAGGAAGTTCTTTTTCACCCAGAGGGTGGTGGACACATGGAACGCACTTCCGGAGGCTGTGATAGGCCAGAGCATGTTACGGGGCTTCAAAGAGGGTTTGGATAGGTTCCTAGAGGATAAGGGGATTGAGGGGTACAGATAGGAGTTGAGGTAGGTTATAGGAATAGTCAAGGCCCATTGCACAGGTGATGGGCCTGGAGGGCCGCCAAGGGAGTGGACCGCTGGGTAGGATTCTTATGTTCTTATGGTAACAGTGTACAAACTGCAGTCATAAACTTATTTTTCAAACTAAAAAAGCCATTTGAAAAAAAAATGTGCTTTTAAATGTCTTTTAAAATTCAAATATAAATCCATGATGACTGAATCCTAATATTTTACCTATTTAAAAGAGGTTTCAGATATGTTTTGAAACTGAAGACTGTCAGTACTCAAAATCACAATATGAGCCTAAATTTAGAAGCCAAAAAAAATAAAACAACTTTCCCAGGATCATATACACAGTTAATGGAATAACTATAAATAGATTCCAGGCATTTCTGACTCCCACCACCCTGGGAATTAATCTCTGTAGTCAGATATGAAGAAGATATTTGTGAGATCTTGAGGGCTCATGGATTATAGCATAAATTTTTGCTGGTCTTAAAAAAAACCCCAAAAAACACAAACGTACGGCGAACCTTCCACCAGATTCTACCCGTAACATTTTCTCCCTCTTCTAATAAAATAATTTGGTAAATGATTGCGAGCTATTATACTTATATAAGTTGTAGTCAGCTTTTGATATACTTATTATAACAGCAGTTTTCCAAACTGTAGGTTGTGACCCCAGATAGGTTAGTGGACGTCATATTTGGGGTTGTGACCTGGGCAAACACTACAAAGGTGCATCATTATGATGTTCCTCAGGGGTCATGGGGTCAAAGCTGGAAAAAGTCTGAGCAGAATTATAATACTCAGTTTTGCATCCTCAGGAAATACATTTTATGAGCTTTCATCGCAGCTCATTGGTGCATTTTAGAAACAAAGAAATGGAGAACATGAAGGTAGCAAAGGCTTCTTTATCGCTTAGCTTTTCACTGGTCTCCTCTTCCTTAAAAATCCTTTGCACTAGTCCTACGCTTTCTTAAATTCTGATACTGCCCTGGTCTCTACTACCTTCACTGGGAGGCTTTTCCATGCATTCAACATCCTGATATACACCGCATGTGTGGTTTGCCCTTGAGTAGTATGAATATATCAAATTTAATAAACCTTGAACTGTGAAACTAATCTGTCAAGAAATCTTTTCCTCAGATTATTTTTGTGTCTTCCCCTTTTTACTCTCATAGTAACATAGTAGATGACGGCAGATAAAGACCCGAATGGTCCATCCAGTCTGCCCAACCTGATTCAATTTAAATTTTTTTTTTTTTTTCTTCTTAGCTATTTCTGGGCAAGAATCCAAAGCTTTACCCAGTACTATGCTTGGGTTCCAACTGCCGAAATCTCTGTTAAGACTTACTCCAGCCCATCTATACCCTCCCAGCCATTGAAGCCCTCCCCTGCCCATCCTCCACCAAACGGCCATACCCAGACACAGACCGTGCAAGTCTGCCCAGTAACTGGCCTATTTCAATATTTAATATTATTTTCTGATTCTAAATCTTCTGTGTTCATCCCACGCTACTTTGAACTCAGTCACAGTTTTACTCTCCACCACCTCTCTCGGGAGCGCATTCCAGGCATCCACCACCCTCTCCGTAAAGTAGAATTTCCTAACATTGCCCCTGAATCTACCACCCCTCAACCTCAAATTATGTCCTCTGGTTTTACCATTTTCCTTTCTCTGGAAAAGATTTTGTTCTACGTTAATACCCTTTAAGTATTTGAACGTTTGAATCATATCTCCCCTGTCTCTCCTTTCCTCTAGGGTATACATATTCAGGGCTTCCAGTCTCTCCTCATACGTCTTCTGGCGCAAGCCTCCTATCATTTTCGTCGCCCTCCTCTGGACCGCCTCAAGTCTTCTTACGTCTTTCGCCAGATACGGTCTCCAAAACTGAACACAATACTCCAAGTGGGGCTTCACCAATGACCTGTACAGGGGCATCAACACCTTCTTCCTTCTACTGATTACGCCTCTCTTTATACAGCCCAGAATCCTTCTGGCAACAGCCACTGCCTTGTCACACTGTTTTTTCGCCTTTAGATCTTCGGACACTATCACCCCAAGGTCCCTCTCCTCGTCCGTGCATATCAGCTTCTCTCCTCCCAGCATATACGGTTCCTTCCTATTATTAATCCCCAAATGCATTACTCTGCATTTCTTTGCATTGAATTTTAGTTGCCAGGCATTAGACCATTCCTCTAAATTTTGCAGATCTTTTTTCATATTCTCCACTCCCTCTTCGGTGTCTACTCTGTTACAAATCTTGGTATCATCTGCAAAAAGGCACACTTTTCTTTCTAACCCTTCAGCAATGTCACTTACATACATATTGAACAGGATTGGCCCCAGCACCGAACCCTGAGGGACTCCACTAGTCACCTTTCCTTCCTTCGAGCGACTTCCATCAACCACCACCCTCTGGCGTCTGTCCGACAGCCAATTTCTGACCCAGTTCACTACTTTGGGTCCTAACTTCAGCCCTTCAAGTTTGTTCAACAGCCTCCTATGAGGAACTGTATCAAAGGCTTTGCTGAAATCCAAGTAAATTACATTTAGCATATGTCCTCGATCCAGCTCTCTGGTCACCCAGTCAAAAAATTCAATCAGGTTCGTTTGGCACGATTTACCTTTTGTAAAGCCATGTTGCCTCGGATCCTGTAACCCATTAGATTCAAGGAAATACACTATCCTTTCTTTCAGCAACACTTCCATTATTTTTCCAACAACTGAAGTGAGGCTCACCGGCCTGTAGTTTCCTGCTTCATCCCTGTGACCACTTTTATGAATAGGGACCACATCCGCTCTCCTCCAATCCCCAGGAATCACTCCCGTCTCCAGAGATTTGTTGAACAAGTCTTTAATAGGACTCGCCAGAACCTCTCTGAGCTCCCTTAGTATCCTGGAATGGATCCCGTCTGGTCCCATCGCTTTGTCCACCTTCAGTTTTTCAAGTTGCTCATAAACACCCTCCTCCATGAACGGCGCAGAATCTACTCCATTTTCTCGTGTAACTTTGCCGGACAATCTCGGTCCTTCTCCAGGATTTTCTTCTGTGAACACAGAACAGAAGTATTTGTTTAGCACATTTGCTTTCTCCTCATCACTCTCCACATATTTGTTCCCAGCATCTTTTAGCCTAGCAATTCCATTTTTTATCTTCCTCCTTTCACTAATATATCTGAAAAAATTTTTATCTCCCTTTTTTACATTTTTAGCCATTTGTTCTTCCGCCTGTGCCTTCGCCAAACGTATCTCTCTCTTGGCTTCTTTCAGTTTCACCCTGTAGTCCTTTCTGCTCTCCTCTTCTTGGGTTTTTTTATATTTCATGAACGCCAACTCTTTCGCCTTTATTTTCTCCGCCACTAGGTTGGAGAACCATATCGGCTTCCTTTTTCTCTTGTTTTTATTGATTTTCTTCACATAAAGGTCCGTAGCCATCCCATGATTCCTCATTTCCAGATCCTACTTAAGAGCATAAAAATTGCCACTGGGTCAGATCAAAGGTACATCTAAGCCCAGTATCCTGTTTCCAATAGTGACCAACCCAGGGCCCAAGTATCTGGCAGAAACCCAAAGAGTAGAATAGAGTAAATAGGGTATATCAAAGCTTAGAAAAATTTATAAAATGCCTATCACAGGCTGAATTTAGATATATCTATCCTAGATAATATGTGTTCCTGTATGCATCAGTGTAAGGAACTGTCTTTTTTTTCTAAACAACCCATTTACTTTAGGCAAGGAACAGGCGTATCATAGTTGTGGGTCATCAGATCATAGGACCTCCTATAATCTTTATATTATTTCAGGTCCGCATCCTGACTCCAGATTTTGAACACCTACGCCTGTCCCATCCCACCTACCTCACCTATTGTGTGTGAAAACTTCAAAACTGCATATCGAGCGTTTCAATCTGTACCAAGCGGATCTTCCTCAGGGGATAATGACCAGCGTTGTCCCTCTGCAATAAAAAGAACAAGATAAAAACATGATTAAAAAAAATGTGTATACACAAAACCCACCTATATAGCAAGTCAAACAGTGATAAAGCCTGCTGTCTCCTTATGTGTGGAATTAAAAGCCCAAACTATCTCTATTAAGCCTCCAAACACTGTAAGGCTTCTCATTTAATTTAGTTTAAAAGCTGTGCTAACTGCCTAAAACTCACCGTAATTTAAGACTCTAGAAGCAGTACTCACCATACAAATGCATAACTCAAAAACATTTCCATTGCAGTGTAATAATAATAATAACAACTTTATTTTTGTATACCGCAGTACCACAAGCAGTTCAGAGCGGTTTACAGAGGAAGAGACTGTACACAGATAGCGATGTTACAGAGAAAAAGTTCCTAGTTACATTGGTAAGCCGGGAGTAGTTAGGTCTATCCGGAAGTGTTTCAGAGAAGTTACAAGGCAGGAAGGAGTCAGAGGAATTTGTCAATATAATTAATTTCCTGAAGGATTGGTAGGAGGGTGAGTTGGAAATGAGGGTAGTTAGACATTTGCCTGCTTGAAATGACAGTGATCTATCAAGGAATCTCTTGTAGATACAGCCTTTCGGGGAGGGGAAGGCGAACAGATAGGAATTACGTGTGCAAGTGGTGCCTGGAAATTCAAAGTGATGCGAGAGGTAGATTGGGGATGAACCGGTTATGGTTTTGAAGCAGAGGCAGGCAAATTTGAAGATGACCCTTGGCTCCATCGGCAGCCAGTGTACTTTTCTGTAATACAGGCTTACGTGATCGGATTTTTTGAGACCATAGATGAGACGGACGGCTGCATTCTGAATGATTCTCAGTCGTACCGGCGAAAACCACAGTGTGTTGTTTCTTTAAGAATTTCCAATATGGAGAAAACATCTCTAATTTCGGGACTGCCCATCAAAGCTATATGATGCTTCTACTCAGAAAACCGAGCCATGATTTGTAAGCCACGGATATACTTGGTGTGGCTCTCGCGTGATGATGGCCATGTGCCAGAGCTGAAACTTTTAAATGGGTTACGTCCTGCCTCCACTGACAAATAGGATCTGTACTAAACAGTAACATCATCAGTTTCCCTCTCATTACCGGGCAACGTCTGGCCAATCATCTGAGGCTTGAGAATCAAAGCGCGCAGACTTATTGGCACAATCAAAAGATCCCTTTCAAAAAGAAACAGAACATCATGTCTGATAATTCAAAGCACCCTTCATTAATTAGACTCCATTGGGGACAACGTATCTAAACTTAAGGCACTGTCATCAAAGCAACTCCGTTAAGAGCAGTGTAACTAGACTTGATGTCCCAAACCCAAAGAGTAGCAACATTTCAGAGCTGAGATTGTGATGTCATAATGCCAGCACCATATATATATATATATATATTTATTTTTTTTAAAAAGCTATGTGTTCAGAGAGATTTTTTCAAAATACATTGCAAGGTTTGGATGTCTTGACTTGAGCATTTGTTTTCTGAACTTGACACGCTATGCCAATTAGGCTCCAAATCTTTAGTCCATGCATGCACTAGGGCAGGGGTAGGCAATTCCGGTCCTTGAGAGCCGGAGCCAGGTCAGGTTTTCAGGATCTCCACAATGAATATGTAGGAGATGGATTTGCATGCACTGCCTCCTTGAGATGCAAATCTATCTCATGCATATTTATTGTGGATATCCTGAAAACCTGACCTGGCTCCGGCTCTTGAGGACTGGAATTGCCTACCTCTGGACTAGGGTAAAGCCAGAATCGGTCAGCCTATCAGCAAAACACAGAGCTAACTGGCAATCCCAGAGACTGATAGTAGTATTTTGTTCCCTAAAAATATCTTAGTCGTTGGGAGCTTATTTGCTCCAAAAAAGAAAACTTCAGAACATGTAGACCTCTATATAATATATATATATTCTTTTTTTGGAATTGCCTAACGATATTGCAGAGACGAATAGCGTTTCATCCGCAGCCAGGAATTTGCAGAGTGCATATCAGCCTGGTAATCATGTTTTGTAGAAAATGTACAGCGTGTCTATATTTTGATCACCAGCTCTGAATTAATTTGGTCTAAATACTCTATTACATCATTGTGAGTCTGTTCTTTTCTGTTGCCCATCCTTGAGCAATTTGGCTAGCGGGGCTAGGTGACATCTGGCTGATGAGTCATTTTTCACAAAATGTTAACCACTTGTACCATCCCCAAATTCTCTCATCTAGCTCAACCTTGTTAAGGGGAGAAATAGAAATAGGGTAAATATGTAAGACAAAGTGTTACATTTTTGCTTGCAAACAAAAGGATTTATACCAGTGGTTCCCAACCCTGTCCTGGAGGACCACCAGGCCAATCGGGTTGTCAGCCTAGCTCTAATGAATATTTGCATGCCTGTCGCTTCCATTATATGCAAATCTCTCATGCATATTCATTAGGGCTAGCCTGAAAACCCGAATGGTCTGGTGGTCCTCCAGGACAGGGTTGGGAACCACTGAGTTATAAGTAAGCCATTATAACATATTTGTGTAATGTTTGATGGTACAGGAGTTACAATGTTGCCATTCTTTGTGTATTCCTTATCTGATTGCATTCTAGTGTTTGATGTAGCCATTGTAGAGTAACGCTGAATTTTGTGAATACATAACGTTCTTTCCTGGTAGCTGATTTTTCCTGTTCAGTAGGAAGGACACAACAGATGTTTCCAACACTAGGAGCAGGTGTCTGTTGTGTCCTTCCTACTGAACAGGAAAAATCAGCTACCAGGAAAGAATGGATCAGTCCTCTTTAACCCCTGTAGACCCATGTGATCAAGGTCTGGTCTGAACAATAGATGGACTAGGTATCCACCTAGTACGGCACAATTTGGGGATGGCACACTTGCAGCAATGTGTCTATGTTCAGCATTTCCCCTTCCTCACCCCAAGGTGTTCAGAGGCTTCCCTTCCCTCCTTAGCCCCTCTGCTGCAGCACAGACATCTCATTCCTCTTGCTGAAACAGTACACAACGATCTTGGCACAGTACCTTGAGCATTTACTCAAGGGCCTACAGGTCATAGAAACATAGAAACATAAAAGATGACGGCAGATAAGGGCCATAGCCCATCAGGTCTGCCCACTCTACTGACCCACCCCCAAGTCTACTATTCTAGGGATCCCACTCCCAGTGACAGGTTCCCTTGGCTTAACCCTCTAAGGGATCCCACATGGGCATCCCATTTTCTCTTAAATTCTTGCATGCTGTTTGCCTCGATCACCTGCACCGGGAGCTCGTTCCAAGGATCAACCACTCTCTCGGTGAAGAAATATTTCCTGGTGTCGCCATGAAATTTCCCGCCCCTGAGTTTGAGCGGATGCCCTCTTGTGGCTGAGGGTCCTTTGAGAAAGAGAATCTCTTCTTCCATCTCGATACGGCCGGTAATATACTTAAACGTCTCGATCATGTCTCCTCTCTCCCTATGTTCCTCGAGTGAGTACAGTCACAAATTTTTCAGCCTTTCCTCGTACGATAGGTCCTTGAGCCCCGAGACCATCCTGGTGGCCATCCGTTGCACCGACTCTACTCTCAGCACATCTTTTCGGTAGTGTGGCCTCCAGAATTGCACACAGTATTCCAAATGAGGCCTCACCATGGTTCTGTATAATGGCATTATGACTTAAGGCTTCCGGCTGACGAAACTCCTGCGGATGCAACCTAACAACTGTCTTTCCTTAGATGAAGCCTTCTCCACATGATCAGCAGTCTCCTTTAAACTTCCTGTTTCTGGACGTGCAAGAACTGGTGGGCCTTGAGCATGCATGGATGCACAGAGCCTCACACTCGATGCACAAGTGTTATGGCATGCCATGCTGTAGCAGAGTGGGTAAGGAAGGGGAGGGAACCTCTTGGAGAGAAGATGAGAATTGCTATATGCCACGTGGTTGGGAGGGGGAAGGAATAGGGAAGAAGAGAAATGCTAGACACCAAGGGTGGGGGGGGGGGTGAATAGGGATGAGAAAACCTGGACTCCACAAGGGGGGGGGGGGTTAGGGAAAGAAAGAGATGCTGGATACCATGAGAAGAAAGTAAGGGACACCATAATGAGGGGGAGGTAGGTAAGGAGAGATCCTGCACTATCAAAGAGTATGGAAAGAAAGGGGGGAGATGCTTTATATGAAGGTTGTGTGTGGTGGGGGGGGGGAATGAAGTTTCAACTCGGGGTGTAAGATACCCTTGGGCTGGTCTGGTGGGATCACAGTTCATTTATTATACAATCTCAAGGCACTTTGGAACATGCTTGTGCGTCTGTGGATTGGCCAGCAAGCTAGTTTTCAAAGGGAGATCCATCCCACCCCCCATTTCCCTTTTGTAAATCAATGTCAATGGGGGTACATAACTTTTAGACTCGAGTGTACATATGCACCTGCTGCAAAGCATGTTTTAAGAACAAGCAGGGATTTAAAAAAAAAAAAAAAAAAACAATCCAATCTCTGCATATGTTTTCTCTCCTCTGACTTAAACCCACCCCTTTTATCCTTAGGGGGATAATAATTTTCACTGACCTTTGTAAAGAGCCACAGAATAAACTTGTGTGAATAGTTTTAGATAGTTAAACATGACAAGTATAATCAGAAAGAAGAAGGTGGAACAAACCTACTGGTCCTTCCAGTCTGCCACCACTAGAGATATATCCTAGTTGCCAGCATAGGCTATGATTGCTTGAAGCTATCAATCCTTTTTTGAGAACTCCTTTGGGTAGGTAAGTACTGGTATGTGTTATTGTATGTAGAGTCCTGTACACCCAGCATCTCTTCTTTTATAATTATAATTAAGTCAGTGGTTTCCAACCCTGACCTGGAGGACCACCAGCCAGTCAGGTTTTTGGGATAGCTCGAATGAATATGCATGAGAGAGATTTGTATATAATGGAGGTGACAGGCATGCAAATATGCCCCATGCATATTCATTAGAGCTATCCTGAAAACCTGACATGCTGGTGGTCCTCCAGGACAGGGTTGGGAACCACTGATCTAGGTAGTCGCCAGCTATGTTGCTCAAACATCAGATTTTTTTTAGTCTGGCCTCTAGGTGCTGCCGTAGCACAGTGAGTGAATTCTGTCTCTGTTGCAGCCTCAACCTCATAAAGATGGTGATAGCTGGGCTGTTATGTTGCTTGTCGCTACAGATGGGAAGAACAAATCCAGTGAAACTGTGTAATTGAAAGTGAGAGGTTTTTTGGCCCTTACACTTGGTGGGGAAGGGGTAAAACGCGGACCTCACGGACCTGGCGGATCTAAAACCGCACGTGCTTAAAAATCTGAGGTCTGTGTCGCTCTTACAGACCTCTATGATATTTTAGCTCTGCTGGATCTGTCTCAGCATAGGGAGGGAAAAGTATTAGGATCCGTCAGCGCTAAAATCTCATAGAGGTCTGTCAGAGCCAGAGACTAGTGCTGGAGCAGGAGAGCAGAAGCCTTCTTATGTATAGGTTTAAGTCTGCCGGATCTTATTATTATCGTTTTGCGCTCTGCTTATCCTTTAAGCCCAACAAAAAACAAACGGGAACAAGCCTAAAGAAGTTTTTAATACCTTTTATAACCTATAGTTATAACCTTGTTCCCGTTTGTTTTTTGTGGTTATCAATGCTTGGAACAATCCCTTGTGTATAACTTTTCCCAGTTGTTTGCTTCGGGATATCCTTTAAGCCTGGCATAGAATTTGGCTCTGACAGACCTCTATGAGATTTTAGTGTTGAAGGATCCTAATACTTTCCCCTCCCTATGCTCAGACGGATCCGTCAGAGCTAAAATGTCATAGAGGTCTGTAAGAGACAGAAACTACAAGTGGCACGGACACGGACCTCAGATTTTTAAGGATGTGCGGTTTTAGATCTGCGAGGTCCGTCAGGTCCGCGTTTTACCCCTTCCCCACTTGGTGTGCTCGTGCTGTCTACATATGGTTGGCTGATAGAAACGTTCACGTCTGCTGTACTGTCTCTGGTGCTGTCAGATCAAGCCCTTGCACAGGAAAGGAGAAACCAGGCAATACAATCATGTCATTCTTCCACAGGGATCCAGCAGAGGGAAGGTCAGAGTAACTTGGAAAAAATGTATGAAGGATTACCTTGTTGGGCTAAAGGACAACGAGGGGAAAAGTCTGTGCTTTTTCACTACAGAAGAACTGAAGTCGGCCATAATTAAGCATCTGGAAGTGTCTCCACCCTAATCTTGCTTTTATGGTACAGATCACTGCAATGGAGGCATCTCTCCTGCCGTGATCATTGGGGGGGGGGGGAGGCGACGACAGTTACAGGATTCTGTAACTATTATTGTTTATGACAGACGCCGGTTAGAGAATCCTGCTTTTAGGCAAAGGACTGGCCCCTCCTTCACTTAAAAGTTCTTGTTTTGGACGTTTGGGACTTGGGCGATATTGTGGTTGGGAATGTGTCTTAAGCATAGACATAGTGGTGGTTTGGTCGATTAAACTGGTGAACGTAGAGGCAGGCCATTTGGATGGTTTTTTTATTTTTGAGAATGGACATTTCCCTGCTGCCTACTTTCTGTGTCTAGGGACTTAGGCCAAAAGGGGACTTAGACGTTTCTTTTGATTATGACTCTCCACGGGTCTAGTACCAACATACTTGATATGTTGGAGTCATCCTTACAGGGCAAGTTTTTCACTTTTTCGTTCTGTTGGAACGAGCCTTAAGTCAAATATCTCATAGCATCTGTATCCCAGAAACTCAGACTTTTTTTTTTTTTTAAACCATTTTTATTTACTGGGTGCTTTTTTGAAAATGTGGCTATTACACTTCCAGCTGATAAAAATAAAGACTAAGTTTAAAAAAATTGTGTTCATTTATAGAACTAAAAAAAAAAAAATGGGCCTCAGCCTAATTCAACTCTCTCTGCTGCCATATAAATACAATTTTAAAAAAAAATGTTGGTAACTTGATTATGTATGTTTTCCCAGAATTATTTTTAATTTTTTTGTCAAATGTGAGGAAATAACCCTTTGCGACAATCTCTCCAGTGTAATAAAGATTTTTCTGGCAGACTTTTGTTTTGTATTATAGGATTTACAAGGGGCTGCTGAAAAGTTCTCAGCTCAACCAACAAAGTTAGGGCTTAAGGGTCCTTTTACTAAGGCACGTTAGCCAATGCGTCCATTATAGTCTATGGACGCGTTAGCATTTAGCACGCGCGCTAAATTGGTTAGCCTATTTACTAATCCCCCCCCTCTTTTACCATGGCCTGGCGTGTTAAATGCTCCAATGCTCATTATCAAGTGGCCTAACAAGGCATTGACGCAGTTCACATTAAAAAATGAAAAATCATATAAAATACAAATTCGTTCAACAATAAAATTTCATCATTAAAAACATAACAAGAAGTAACAATATTTTCATTAAAACAGAAAAATAAATTTACGAAGGAATAAAGGAAAAGATGAGTTTAACGCTTTCTTGAATTCAGGAAGTGATGAAAGGGATCTAATATTAGAGGAGAGTTCATTCCATAGCTTTGGACCAATATATCTAAAAGCAGATGCATGAGATGACGAAAGGTGAATCTCCGGCAAGGGCAGCAGGTTCCTGTCTGTTGAACCAAGAACCCGCAATGGAATATATGGAATGATCAACTTACTAAGGTACAGTGGAACTTTAGGAGAATGAGATTTATACACCCGTCATTAATTTAAAATTAAAACGAACCAAAAGAGGTAATCAGTGTTCTTCTTTGAGTAAAGGGGGTCAAATGATCAAATCTATGTGCTGGATAATGAAGTTTAACTGCGGTAGATTGTACAAATTGTAATTGTTTCAATGATATCAATGGAAGTCCTGCATATAGTGAATTGCAGTAGTCCAAATGGAAAATGACTAGTGAACATAAGAATTGCCACTGCTGAGTCAGACCAGTGGTCCATCATGCCCAGCAGTCCGCTCACGCAGGGGTCCTCTGGTCCAAGACCAGCACCCTAACTGAGACTAGCCCCACCAGCGCATATTCCTGTTCAGCAGAAACTTGTCTAACTTTGTCTTGAATCCTTGGAGGGTGTTTTCCCCTATAACAGCCTCTGGAAGAGCGTTCCAGCTTTCTATCACTCTCTGGGTGAAAAAGAACTTTCTTACGTTTGTACGGAATCTATCCCCTTTCAACTTTAGAGAGTGCCCTCTTGTTCTCCCTACCTTGGAGAGGGTGAACAACCTGTTCTTATCTACTAAGTCTATCCCCTTCAGTACCCTGAATGTTTCGATCATGTCCCCTCTCAATCTCCTCTGTTCGAGGGAGAAGAGGCCCAGTTTCTCTAATCTTTCGCTGTACGGCAGCTCCTCCAGCCCCTTAACCATCTTAGTCGCTCTTCTCTGGACCCTTTCGAGTAGTACCGTGTCCTTCTTCATGTACGGAGACCAGTGCTGGACGCAGTACTCCAGGTGAGGGCGTACCATGGCCCGGTACAGCGGCATGATAACCTTCTCTGATCTGGTTGTGATCCCCTTCTTTATCATTCCTAGCATTCTGTTTGCCCTTTTTGCTGCCGCCGCACATTGTGTGGACGGCTTCATCGACTTGTGCATGAATTAATGAACATAAGAGAGTGTGATAGAAACGGTTGAACAGATCTAATCTTTCACTTACATTTAGGACTGCATATTTAGCGGTCCAACCAAAATGAATAGGGCTGATGAATGTCCCGTCTAAAGATAGTGTGTCTCAGTACTGGTCCCAGCAAGTCCCAGTTCATGTTTAAATAATGAACTAGTTCAAGCACATTGTTGGGCTTCAAACCCAGGCGTTCTCCTACTGTGTAAATTATTGGATTACTACTACTCCAGCAAGCTGCTATCACATAGGGATTTTAAATCTAAGACAAAATCCCTATTATTTAAAGGCCAGTTTGATCTTAATGCTGCATCATTTCATAGAGTATAATACAAATCACACATAAGATGATTGGCAAAGTACACTAACAATATCTAAATTATTAATAGTTATTCTAACTGCAAAGTGCAAAAATAGCTCAATTGTCTAAACAATGTATTAACCTTTCAGTGAAATGTCACTTTTTCCTCTACTGTAATTTAAGACTTTATCAGTTTCTCACTTTCCCATCCCAAGTTGATGAAGCAGCAGTCTCACCATACTGTACATTTTGCCATGTTAAAAGTGGCAAAATCATGCAAAAGAAAAGGTTAATATTATTATTTTTTTTGCATTTTACTCTGGAGAAAAACTAGAACGCACCAACTTGCATACAGTATCAGTCAACTGTTGTGGCCTACTTTTCACTTTCTTATACATGAATAATTTAATAAATGTATTTTCTGCATTAAGGCAGAAAAAAAGAATCACATTTGAAAGAAGGAGCTTCTAGAGCGTTCCTTTCTTGCCATACTGTAATTTAAAATGGACTTCATTCAGGAAATCTAACCTGAAAGCTGAAAGAACATATGAATAATGATTTGAAACATCCCCTTGCAACTTTAAGAGACCTTTAAGATCTGTGTCATTAAAGTTATAGAAAGCCCAGCTAAGCCACTCTGATAGAAACATTACCTGCTTGTTTCCAGACCATCAATTTCCCCAGGAGCAGCCCCTTGGCTATGTAATGGAAAATCCGCGTATCATTTAAAGCAACCCTGCTTGTTTATATTTTGTTGAACCTCGCATATCTTTCTCAGAATGGACTGGGTTTTTTTTTTCCCTAGCTTTATTTTTATTGAAGTTTAAAAAAAAAAATAAAAAAAATTTCCAGTAATTTATATCCTTTAAACTTTGTACAATGGTTTCAACCCTGTTAGACTTATGCTTCAGTGCATTATATTAAAAACAAAAAAAAAGGTAACAAAATTGTCACCCTTCTTCCAGCAGTTTGCACTGCACATTACAGTGTGCTCTTGAAAAATAAACCGAGTAAGCTGTTACTCTAATCCAGGGATCTCAAAGTCCCTCCTTGAGGGCCGCAATCCAGTTGTGTTTTCAGGATTTCTTCAATGAATATGCATGACATCTATGTGCATGCACTGCTTTCAATGCATATTCATTGGGGAAATCCTGAAAACCCGACTGAAAAAAATTCTGGTGAAAAGCTACACCGTGAGCATTGCAGGGCCCTGCTGAGGCATAATTATGAATTATGATTAGCATTCACTGACAGGCAAATTACTATATCAGATTCAATAAAATATAAAACACAAAGGGCTAGATTCACTAAACTTACCGATCCTGTCCCGACGATCGCAAAACCAGTTTCACTGCTTTTGCGATCGTTCCCCGACCCAATTCACTAAACAGCTTCCCGATCAATCTCCGATCTGATCCGATCCACCCATGCAAATGAGGGGAATGGCATGCAAAAGTAGGAAGCCATCGATTCACTAAGCAGAAGAAGAAACACTGATTGGGTTTGCCAATCCAAAAAGACGAGACTGCTGAGGACCAATTGTTTACTATCCTTGCTGACTCTCCTGCCCTGAAATATCAATATCGAGGTTACAACCCCATATAAAACAACCACCAAAATTAAAAATAAAACTGCAAAATATCTTTACATAAGTGTAAGAATTCCTTTTTTATATATTCTGTAAAAAGTGCATTGTGAGCCTGTGGTTTTAATCTGCGGGTTTAATGTGTGTTCTGTTCGATAATCTGGCTATACAAAATAATTCACTGCGTCGGTCACAAATCATTCCTTTTCAAAATGTCCAACTCGTAGGGCCAGAAAAAGTAAACTGCAGATACCCCTCCCCCTTTCTTTTGAGCTCACTCACTAACTACGTAGCAAGGGCGAAGAGCTAGCGCATGCGTAAATTGCATCAATAAACAACAAGGATACTCTGCGCGTGCGTTTTGATCATCGCTCTTACCGCGATCAGTGGGATCGCTGTAGGGCGTGCGTCCGATCAGATCAATTGCATGTAGAATCTGTAGTGAATCGGTCGCTCGGCATAACTCGGCCAAGAATGGCTCAACAACAATCCAGATTGGTAAATTTAGTGAATCTAGGCCAAAGTACTGCAAAATGCTTCAGGCTCCCTTTATCAAGTCATGGTAGAGTGCTTTAGGGCGGGCCGATGAGGTCAACGCTCCAACGCTCATAGGAGCATCTACCTCGCTGGCCTGCACTAAAACGCTCTACCACGGCTTGATAAAAGGGGGCCTACGGCATTTTGCAGTATTTTGTGTTTTATAAAAGGGGCTCTTAATGCATTGGGAGGTAAGACTTTTTTCTCTGTTAAGCATGTGTTACCAGGAAATTACCTGCAAATATTTTGCTGACTTTGCTTTCTGCGTGATGTCAGACAAATATGGGCAGAAGCTAAGAAACAAAACCCCCATTACCTGACGATTTTAATGGATTCCACAATACCCCCCTTCCCATTTTATCCTCCTCGAAGAGCAGAGCCTCTACATTTTCCTCTCTCTCCAGCTCTGCCCCTGCTTCCTTTGCTCTCTTCTCAAGCTGCAAACCCACCTGAGAGATTTTTGAATTAGTGCTGATGAAATGTCAAGCAGCTGACAGCTCAAAGAAAGCATGGTAATCTTTACTACATCATTTGTTCTAGGCGATGCCTGCTTGAATTATTCAAGGTAGAATTACTAATTATGAATGCGATTTCCAAGAGGAGTTTGTTTTTCCTTTTGTCCTGTCAGCAGTCCTGCATTGCAATTGTCTAGATAAGACTCCTCAGCCTCATAAAAACCTAGGAAAAGGCAGCAAAATATGAAATGCATGTTTGCTGCAAGGGGGGAATGGTTACAGAGCAGAAAAACTAGTTAAGATCTTTTCTTAATGCTTTAGTATGACAAATGGGGCATTTAATTCAGAGTCGTGGATTCATCGATAAATATTCCCAAGGACCCTTCTGCTCCTGCAGCAGCTTCAGTTGAACCTGATGGTTTTCTAGTTAAAGTTTCAGGTTCAGTCCTTAGTGTTACAAATTAAAAATAGTTTATTTATGCTAAAAATAGCTGTACACTGTTTCGGGACACAAGCCATTGTTTCCAAATTGTCCTTTTCTCCGATACACTCTCATGGCAAAGAATGTATGACATCTCCAGCGTGTTCAAAACGTGGTGATCAAGCTTCTCAGAAACCTCAGTTCCCGTGACCCTGTCTCCCAGGCTCTAACTTTGGTTCACTGGCTGCCCATAGACAAACATACTAGCGTTCAAATCCTTACATGACATGGCGCCAGGCTACATGATGGCTAAGCTTCCTTCGTACGTGCTGAACCAGTCCCTCCACTCCCGGGACGAAATACACCTCAAAATGCCCCCTGGTTATGCCCTTCGACTTTCAAACTGCCAACCGACGGTTCTACTCCTACTTCATACTGAGCCACTGGAATTGAATGCCCCAGCAGATCAGATCCCTTGAAGGACTCCTCAGCTTTAGAAAAGCAATAAAAGCATACCTCTTCACCTAAACCTCTGTCCTTGATCGATAGACTACAAAGAAATGTATATTGGTACCAGAACCAGTATGTGTCACGTAAGGAAAGCACAGTTACGTACTGTAACAGGTATTATCCAGGGACAGCAGGCAGCTATTCTCACATATGGGTGACATCATCCATGGAGCCCGGATTCGGACAGCCTCGCAAGCATACTTGCTTGTAGAAACTCAGAAGTTTTGAGTCTGCCGCACCGCGCATGCACGTGTCCTTCCCGCCCAGCACAGGGCGCGTCTCCTCAGTTCAGATAGCTAGCAGAGAAGCCAACCAGGGGAGGTGGGTGGGTTGTGAGAATAGCTGCCTGCTGTCCCTGGATAACGGTAAGTAACTGTGCTTTATCCCAGGACATGCAGGCAACCTATTCTCACATATGGGTGACCTCTTGGAGGAAGCTCTGGTGGAACCTGAGTGAAATGAAGAGAGTTTCCTTCCCTGATTATTGACAGCACTCAGAGGTCGGATGTAATGGTCTCCCATCGATGGTAAAAATGATGGACAACCTCTATGGGGGGAAGGGAGGACAGAGGCAGAACGATGGAGGTTATGCTCTGTTTAAGACAGTCAAAAAGGCTGCGCAGCAGAAGGCTTAGAGTATTTAGAACCAGCGTCCAATTTAAAATCCAGTTCGTCAGCCATTTGACGAATGAAAGAGGAAAAGGACAAATGATCTGCCAGAGCATGGCCTCGAGAAGAACTCGATGACCTCGAAGCGCCTCAAATGGAGAACGAAGGTGAAGCCTCTCAGGAGTATTGGTAACCCAAGGACTAGACAGACTTGAAAGAGGCATTGGAAGTAGTTGAGTCCTCGGGGTCTGCAATTGGTGACCTCAATTGAGGAGTTGGAGGCCTCGAAGAGCTGCAGGGCCTGGATTGAGGCCTGGATGAGGAAGACTTTTCTCTGGAAGAAGACCTGCGCCTCGATGAGGGCCTTGATCGACAACGAGAGTGCTGCCTGGAAGTAGGTCCCGGGTAAGATCGAGGAGACTTTGCCCTATGTCTGGAAACGGGCAGTGCCACTGGTGAATGAATAGGGCTTGTAGATCGAAACCCCATGGACTCAGTGGTTTGGATCGAGGAATCTCGAAGCACTCCCAAAGACTCGGCTCCTTGTTTGGTGTGTGAGGATTCCTGTCGAGACACTCACAAAGACTCAACTCCTTGCATAGAGTGTGTAGATTCCAGACCAGACACTCGCAAAGACTTGACTTTTTGCGTAGAGTGTGTAGACTCAGCTCGAGGCACAGGCACTTGACCTCATGGGAGACTGCTGATTGCCCAGGCTGGACTGCAGGAAGCAGAGTCGAGGCAGGACCGTATTTACTCAGTAACTGAACAAATTGCTGCTCTAATATGGTCTGGAGAGAAGCCTGCAATTGTGGATCCGAGTCTGAAACTGAACCACTTGCTGAGGCTAAAGGCTCTGAGGTGGTGGAAGAAGCATGTTTCAACTTGGAGGATTGATGCTTGGATAACTTGAGGACCACCGCAGGAACCTTCTGCTTAGGTATCTGACCTGAGGGAAGCTCAGGGGAAGATAAGGTAGGTTTACTCGAGGCCAAAGACAATCCAAACGAGGAAGGTCTGATGAGACTCGAGGTCGGAGTTGTGGAAACAGGAAGACACCCCGTTGAAGTCTTGACCGAGTCAGAAATCGAAGTCGAGGGTATAGCTGAAGAGTCCATCCTGAACAGCTTTTCCAGCTGAACCCGACGACATTTAAGGGCTTGAGGTTGAAGAGTAGCACAGTGCGCGCACGACTTTGGACTATGGTTAGGCTTGAGACAATGAAGACACCAGCGGTGTGGGTCCGTGAGGGAAATTGCACGCTGGCACCGGCTACACTTCTTGAAGCCGTGATAGCTGCCGCGAAGTCAAAGCCTGCAGGCTGCTAGCCAGCTGACGAAGAAAATAAAAGGTTTTTTGGGGGTTTATTTTTTTTTTACTAACAGAAAGAAAAAAGGCACAGCGATTTGGCTAAAAGAAAATAAACACAAACCGCGGTGAAGAGAAGGCATGAAGCGAACGAAGTTCAGCGCAGAGCGTCAAAGACAGAGTTCTTGGTTCCGTGGAAAACTGAGAACTGAGGAGATTCGCCCTGTGCTAGGTGGGAAGGCACTCGTACATGTGCGGTGCGGCAGACTCGAAACTTCTGAGTTTTACAAGCAAGTCTGCTTGCGAGGCTGTCCGCATTCAGTCTCCATGGATGACGTCACCCACATAATAATAATAATAATAACTTTATTCTTCTATACCGCCATAATCTTGCGACTTCTAGGCGGTTTACAACTGAAGAGAGCTGGACAATCAGCGATTTACAGTATGCAGATAGTTGTGAGAATAGGCTGCCTGCTTGTCCTGGGATAAAACTTGTATTGTAAAATCTTGCTCTAACCTGTTAACTGTGTGTGCCAAATTAAGACAAAACTTGTATTGAAAATCTTGCAGTGTTAGGATAACTACGGGAAATTGTAACCAGTAAACTGTATATTATGTATATTAATATTAGACCCCTAGTATGTGTTGGGTTAAGATAAAAACTCGATCATAAACTTCTTCTGAAATTATGTATGTTTAACCTGTAACCCATTCTGAGCTCTTTGGGGGCAAAAAAAAAAAAAAATTACTTGGGATTTTGGAAATATCGGTGGATTCCAGGCTAGCAGCTGTTTAATTCCAATGATTAATATAGGCCAGGGTTTAAAGGCCTACATTATAGAATTAGACAATCGCACCTAGCAGTGCTTAAGTCCTTGTCCACTCCTAAACATGCCTAGTGGTGGTGCCAATGTTTTGTAGAACCATGCCTGAAAAGATAGGCGTCTTTTGCCCAATTACTTTTTTTCAATTATCTAATTAATTTAGGCACCTATCTTTATGCACCTAACTTACCCTCTCTTTTACGAACACACAGCATGGGTTTTAGCGCAGGCAGCGGCGGTAACTACTCCGACACTCATAGGAATTCTAAAACCCGTGCTATGCATTCATAAAAGAGGGGCGTAATTATTTAGGTGTGTAACTTTAGGCACCTCTTATAGAATTTGCCCCAAAAGTGTCTGGGCTACCAGTTTAGCTGTTATGGCAAGTAGACTGGTCAAGCAGGTTGAGTATTGTAGGCAATTCTGGTAAAAAACAAAACAAAAGAAAAACTGCAGAGCAAAATGTACAAGATGCAGGCTATGTTTATTATACCAAATGTTAATGCAGTTGCTAATATCATCTTATTACAAACAAAGGGACCCAACGCGGTCCGTGTTTCGGAGAACACACCTTCTTCAGGGGTCCATGGTTGATAAGGTTTAAGATAAACCGCAATAAAAAAGGTATAAAGCAAACACCTGTGTGAGTTAGATCACAAGCCAGCAGTGCAATGCCAAAAATAAAGGTAAAAATCAAACTTTATAACCTTTTTTTTTTTATTGCGGTTTATCTTAAACCTTATCAACCATGGACCCTTGAAGAAGGTGTGTTCTCTGAAACACAGATATCAGTAATTGCATTAATATTTGCTTGTGTTTACTGTACTGCAGACACAGTTGGATTTTTTTTGTTGTGGTTTATGCAATTCTGGTCATCATATCTCATAAAAGATATAGCAGAATTAGAAGTGGTTCAAAGGAGGGAGACCAATCTTTCAGAAATTACAAAGACTAGGGGACACTCAATGAAATGACATGGAAATACCTTAAAACAAACAGGAGGCCATTTTTATGCACTCAAAGAATAAGAACATAAGAATTGCCTTTGCTGGGTCAGACCGGTGGTCCGTCGTGCCCAGCAGTCCGCTCTCATGGCAGCCCTTAGGTCATAGGCCAGTGCTCTGAGTCTAGCCTTACCTGCGTACGAACTTGTGTAGCTTTGTCTTGAATCCCTGGAACTCATTGCCAGCGTATCTGGGTTTAATAAAGGGTTGGACAAGTTCCTGGAGGAAAAATCATGGGAGAACATGAGAGAAGCCACCGCTTGCCTTGGGATTGATAGCATGGAATCTTGCTACTATTTGGGATTTTGCCAGGTACTTGTGACCTGAATTGACCGCTTTTGGTAGCAGGATCCTGGGCTAGATGGATCAGGGGTGTCTAACTCAATCCCATTAAGGGGCTGAAATCCAAAACACAGCCTAAAGGGCCTGTTTTACAAAGCCGAGCGGTAATGTCCCGGCAGCCCATAGAGATTTTAAGGGCTTTGGGGCTGTTGCTGTGAGATTTGGAAAACAGGCCCTAAGTTGGAGGCCAGACCCCACCCCCATAATAGTACTAATAACAATTTTTTCCTTTTATTTTTGATATATACAGAAACAATATAATCTTATTAATACATAATTGTTAACCACAAAATTAAACTACAGAGAGCACTACTTTGCCCAGAGAAAAAGAAAGAAATGTGTTTGTTCCTGAGCAGTGCAAAAGACAGACAGCAGATGACAGATGACAGATGACAGGGCCTCTTCTAGGAAAGTGCGAGCGCGGGAAGGCCGCACTGCTGCCGCTCACAGGCACCTGTTAGCGCAGTTTAATAAAAGAGGGGGTACATTAAAATAAAACCATTCCCCCCCCTACCTTTGTCGCCTCTCTCCGGCGGGTGTCTTAGCTTCTGGCCGTTTTAGGCCTCAGTCCCCCCCCCCCCGGCGTTAGTTACTTCGAGTCCGGCTCGCGTCTCCTCACAGCCGCGGCGGGCACGAGGCCCCTCGCGCCTCATCCGAGCAGCCTTTCCTCTCTGACGTCACGCGCTTGAGGATGAGGCGCCAGGAGCCTCGCGCCCAAAGCGGCCGCGAGGAGGCGCGAGCCGGCGCGCGGCCCCCTCGACTTTCACACCTGCGATGACAGCGATTGCGTTCTCGCGCAGCTCTCTCTTGACGCTTCATCTCATGTACGACGTCGTTCGTCCCGCGACGCCGCGGTGGGGGTGAAGAGCGTTCTGCCGGTGCCCGGAGATGACCAGGCGACGGGAGACCGGTTTTGTGGACGTGTTTTGACGTAAGTGGCGAACGCCTTCGACGGGAACCGCTTCACACTCCCTTTCCCTCCCCTCCCTCGTTCCCGGGGCGGGAGCGGGCACGCGCCGGCTCGGGCGCGGGATGCTTTGGCGGGCGCCCTCTCTGCCTCTCTCCGCGGTTGGGTGCACGCGGGAGCCACGCGCTGCCCGTGACTGAGCCCCCCCCCAACCCCCCCGGCCTTTTCTCCCTCAGCCTGAGGTAAGCAGCGACGCTTCTTCTTCTTTTATGTCTTTTCGGCTCACAAGTGCGCGAGAGCTCTCGGTGCCTCTATATAGCCCGGTCCGTCCTTCGGTTGGGGCTGGGATGGAGACCGGGGGCTTCAGGTGAAAGCGTGTCATTGGGTGACCTTGAACCACTTTCCTTGGCCCCAGGACTTGGCCTTTTCCTTCTTGGCACTTTCTGAAGAGTCTCTCGTTTAGGGTGACCCGGGGTGGGTGGGTGGGGGGGCTCCGGGGGCTGACTTGGTCGCCCATTGCGAAGGATGCTGATGGGCTTCTCGGTTCTGTGGCTGCCCCACGAGAACTAAATGGCTTTGAAGGGGGGGGGGGGGGTGAAAGTGTTATGGGACCGCAGCACTTCTCAAAGACTTCAAAAAGGTCCTTGATAAAAGGTCGAAGTACAGTAAAACATGAATGGCTATTTGAGAACTGTCAGAGTGCTTTTAGGGTGTTGGCAGTATGGAAAAATAAAGTTATTATTATTTAATAATGTTTGCAGTGGGGTATCTGGGAAAAGTTGCATTTGTAAAGCAGGGATTCTCAGCCCAGTGCTTGAGCCACGTCCATCCAGTCAGGATACCCATAATGAATATGCAACACATATACTGTATTTATTTATTTATTCAATATTTTTTATACTGTTCTCCTAGGGGAACTCAGAACAGTTTCCATGCATTTATTCAGGTACTGGAGCACTTTTCCCTTTCAGTCCCAGCAGGCTCAAAAGCTGTCTAACGTACCTGGGGCAATGGGGGGATTAAGTGACTTGCCCAGGGTCACAAGGAGCAGCGGGGGTTTGAACCCACAACCTCAGGGTGCTGAGGCTGTAGCTTTAACCGCTGTGCCACACTTCCCCATACAATGGACATCACGTATGCACACTGATCACAATTCAATGAAGAAAGTGGACTCGAGCAATGGTAAATTTGATTGAACACCGTGTTTCAGCATATAGTGTGCCTGCCTCAGGGATCAAAACCACTTTCTGAGTCAGAAATAAACCACCTTGTAGATCTCCTAAAACTGGGTCACAAGTATTACAAGGTCCGACTGAGAAACTGTTTTTTGACCCCTGAGGCAAGCGTGCCATATGCCAAAACCAGGTGCCGGATCAAGTCAAAATCTTTGTGGATTTACTCTAAGAAACTGATTCAATTGCTGATTCAAATGCTCTTTATCATTGCTGTTTTTAATTTTGTTCTTCCTCCTATTTTATTGTTGTAAAATGCTTACTATTTCGTAAACGTTCAATCAAATTTACAATAAACTTGCAAGTCCACTGTTCAATCCCACTTTCTTCATTGCATATTTCCTTGGTTGGAGTTTTCTGCACCCAATCATTCTCGTGCATATTTGTGTTAGATATTCTGAAACCTAACTGATTGAATGTGTCCTGTGGACTGAGCTGACAACCCCTGGTCTAAAGTAACTCCTTTAAGTGATAGTGTATGGGACAGAGATTATAAATAAGAACATAAGATTAGAGGAACAAAAAAATCTACGTAGTCCAGCAGTGGCCAATCCAGGTCACAAGTACCTGGCAGAAACTCAAATAGTTGCAACATTTCATGCTACTGATCTCAGGACAAGCAGTGGCTTCCCCCATGTCTGTCTCAATAGCAGACTTTCGGCTTTTCTTCCAGGAACTTATTTAAACCTGGCTAAGCTAGCTGCTGTCGCCACATCCTCTGGCAACGAGTTCCAGAGCTTAAATAAGTATACCGATATGACTATTTACGTGGTCTGCAGGATTTTATAATTTCTTCTGTATCCAAAGTCAGTAAGCATGAATTTTGTAAAAGATAAGTCTGTAAAAGATAGTGATTTTTATTCCGCCATTACCTTGCGGTTCAAGGCGGATTTCAGAAGAGGTTATCTGGAGATGTTCAGAGGTGTTACAGAGTAGAGCGGGTTGCTTCAGAGGATTGAAATGTTTCATGTGGTGTTATGGATTTCTTGATGAAGTTTCGGTTAAAATATAAGTAACCTGTAAACATCAGGGAAACAATTAATTTTATTATGCATTTGGAGATAAAATCTACTTGCTATCATATTTGTTTGTTTACAAGTAACAAACTTTGCCATAGACAAAATAGAAATGCCATTTGTGTATTTGTTAGTGGGATGCATTCATGCTTTCCCCTCCTTTCGGCTGTGAAAAAGTACATAGGCGTGAATTAGGCCGTTTTTTACTAAGGTGCGCTAACCGCTAACATTAGTGGTTACAGCAGCTGCCTCAGCGAGGTTGTGAGTTCAGTTCACACTGCAGCTCCTGTGACTCTGAGCAAGTCACTTAACACTTCGTTGTCTCAAGTAAATCACATAAAAAGTGATATATCAAGCAAGTCCCATCCCTCTATTTATATTTCTTGTGGTGAAGGTATCTATGTTGAGAAAGAAACCCTCATAAAAAGTCATTTGAAGGTTCTTTTGTAAGTTAGTTAAAAATACTTATAATTTTTTGATGTCATTTTTATTGGTTTTTATAGATAATGATTACAGCATGCATACCTGTCTCTAAAAGAACTTTGTGATAACCCGTGCTCTTAAAACAAAGGTTGGTACAATTTGCTGCCACATGGCTGGTGGTATAGCCATCTATGGTTATTTAAGATGTAATGTAACTGGAATTGTGTATTGTGGCCCTTAACTGTTACTTACCAGCCACACTGTACATTGAGCTAGATTCACTAAGCAAACCGATCGTGTACCGATCGGTTTGCAAGCCTTTTCCGACCCAATTTCTCCCCAACAGGATTCACTAACCTGTGTAGCGACCCTCTTCTGATCCACGTATGTAAATGAGGGGAACTACATGCAAAATAGGCAGGGACATGATTCATTAACCATTTTTGTCAAATCCGACTGGGCTCGGAAAAAGCGACTGCTGGGGACCAGTCGCAAACGTCTTTCCTACTCTCCTGCTCCGTAGAAGCCCAGCTCAGAGCCCTGCTCTCTGCCGGCCCTGCTCTCTGCTGCTACAAATGTCTCCTGCCTGCCGCCCTGATGTTCCTCCTGCCTGCCTTGCCCCTGAATCGCCGCCCTGTTCGTCCCCAGATTTCTCCTGCCTGCCACCCTGAATCTCTCCTGCCCTTTCCTGCACTGCGAGCCCATAGTTTTAACCTGCGGGTTAAAACCATGGGCTCCCATGCCTACAATTTAGGTGGTGGAGAACTTACAGGTCATGGACCTGGGGGACCGCCGCGGGAGCGGACTGCTGGGCACGATGGACCCCTAGTCTGACCCGGCAGAAGCAATGCTTATGTTCTTATGTAAAAGTTTTTTTTAAAAAGTCACAGCCTAGACCCATCCCCCCCACGCCGATGCCCCACAAAAGGCAGGAGGGATGCCAACTCCCTCCTGCCATGTGAAACCCATCCTGGCCCATTTCCCTCCCTGCCTACCTGCCTATAGCTCTACCTAGGCCGTCCGGCCGGCCCTGGCCCACCCATTCCACCCCCTATCTTTAAGAAACGTTGGGAGCAGGAGGGGTGCTAATTCTCTTCTGCTCCAGGCCTCCTCCAAGACCAGAAGGATGACCGGGCAAGGCCCACCCCCTCCCCGTACCTTAATATTGTTGAGAGCAGGAGGGGTGCTCAGTCCCTCCTGCTGCACTCCTCCTCTGTCAACAAGTGCGGCCTAAGGCCACGCCCCAATGCATCATCTGATGCGCGGGGAGGGGCCTAAGGCCCTGATTGAGGCGTGGCCTAAAGCGGAGGAGGCCTGGAGCAGGAGGGAATGATCACCCCTCCTGCTCCCAACGATTCTTAAAGGTGTGTGGGGGGGAGTGGGTGGGCCGACCCGTCCGTCCGTCCAGCCTGCCAGCCTAGGTAGAGATACAGGGAGGGAGGGAGGTGGGCTGGCCAGATCAGGATGGAGTTTCACATGGCAGGAGTGAGTTGGCATCCCTCCTGCCTTTTGTGGGGCATTGGCGGGGCCGCTTTTTTTTGGGGGGGGGCATTTTGTAGGGGTTTGGGGAGGGAGGAAGCAGTTCCGGGGGGGGGGGGGGGCTTTATTATTATATTTTTAACCGAGCAGATATTTTGTGTGTGTAAAACACACAAGAAATCTGCCCAATTTAAAAAAATATATATATATTAAAAGCCCTGACAGCAGTGACAGAAGGCTACTTCTCGGGTCTGCGCACGAGCAGGGATCGCACATTTGCAATCCCTGCTCGCAAATGGGAGCGTTCCTCTGATCGCCTCTATTTGAATATGACTGATTTGTGAATCAGTCGGACCTGCCTGAATCAGAAACGGATTGTTCCGATTCGGGCAGGTTAGTGAATCTAGCCCATTGTATAGAACAGTGGCACAGCTACAGGAGAACCTGGGGGGCCTTGAGGGACTGGGCTTTCCACTGTGCAGCACCCCTTTTAAATGGCTGACGGGGATGCCAAAGCCTCACCAGCCAAAGACATGTAATGCCCAAGCCAGTCCCCTTTTCCTTGCACTGTTTCTACGATGCCAGGATTTCTTCCATGTGCCCCGTTTGCACGAGAGCTGAGCATTCGCGGAGAGTCCTGGATTCGGTGGATGGAAGCATGCCGCCGACTTATGCATTACACAAGTAGTGCAGAGAGATGGGGAGCAACTTTGGTTGATGGGGCATTGGCATCCCCTTCAGCAAAGGTGTACTTATTGCATGTGGGGGGCGGGGGGGGGGGAAGAGAGGAGGAATGTATTGTCCTCGCAGCCCACCCCTCAATTGGAGGACTGACTACACCCTTGGTTTAATGTAGTTGTACGTGCATAGATGACTCTGCCCTGTCATGCATGCCAAATGATTCTGAAGCAAGGTAGGATTTGACAAATATTCTGAAATTACTACTACTATTATTGATCACTTATATAGCGCTGTACATATTGACATTTAATAGACAGTCCCTGTTACTTATCATTTCTATATGACTGTACAGTTACTACAACTTAATTATTTCTATATCGCTACCAGACGTACGCAGCGCTGTACAGAGTCACAAAGAAGACAGTCCCTGCTCGAAAGAGCTTACAATCTAGACAGACAAACAGGATGTCGTAGATACAGGTAAGGGGAAGGGTTAATTTGCTGGCTGGGTTGGAGGGTAGTGGGGAGTAGGGTTATGGAATGAAGGCTATATCAAAAAGGTGGGTTTTAAACAAGGGAAGGGGCTTGGCGGACAAATACAGGTAATTTATTCTAGGCATGGGGGAAGCCAGATGAAAGGAACAAAGTCTGGAATTGGCAGTGGAGGAGAACGGTACAGCTAAGAGTTTATCTGAGGAATGGAGTTCTCTGGGAGGTGTATAAGGAGATATATTGAGGGGCAGGAGAATGAACACACTTGTAGGTCAGCAATAGAAGCTTGAACTGTATGCGAAGGCAGATAGGGAGCCAGTGAAATGATTTAAGGAGAGGGGTGACATGAGTGTACTGAGTTAGGTAGAAGATGAGTCGTGTAGCAGAGTTTTGCACAGATTGCAGGGGGGGAGAGACGACCCTGCGGGAGACCAGTTAGAAGTAGATTGTAGTAATCTAAACGTGAGGTTACAAGAGTGTGGACAAGGGTCCGTGTAGTGTGCTCAGTGAGCTAAGTACTAATTATCTTTAAAGTTTATAAAAATAATTAAAGAAACATCATTATAATAGAGAGCTAATGAAGAGTGAACACATAAAGCTTAGAGTAATGAAAACTTTTGAACTCTAAGTGGTGTTGCTGAAGCTCTGCTGTGAACGTTGGATAATAGTTATGCATATTGGTGAATTTCATTTTGTATGCATTGACTATTAATACTAGTTTCAGTCTTAGACATGTTTAGTTTCAGACTATGGCAGGACATCCAGGCAGCAATGTCAGCCAAACAGGCAGAGACTTTTTCTTGGACTTTAGATGAAATTTCAGGTGTAGAGAGGTAGATCTGGGAGTCATCAGCATATAGGTGATACTGGAAGCCATGGGAGGAGATCAGAGCACCGAGGGAAGAGAAGAGGTCCTAAGGCAGAACCCTGGGGTACACCATCCGCTAGTGGGATAGCAGCAGGAGAGGACAGATTCGCGGAGTCCAAGCGAGGACAGTCTATTAAGGAGTGAGCTGTGATTAACAGTATCAAAGGCAGCAGACGAGTCAAGAAGGATGAGGATTGAGTAAAGGCCCTTAGATCTGGCCATGAACAAGTCACTGCAGACTTTGATGAGGGCAGTCTCTATGGAGAGTTGGGGCGAAAGCCAGATTGTAGAGGATCAAGAACCTGTTGAGTGGTAAGGAAGTCCAGCACGCTCGAGTAGCTTGGAAAGGAACGGAAGAAGGGAGACAGGGCGATAGTTGGATGGGCAGGTGGTTATAACTGTAAGCTTTACTGGATTCTAAGTCAGAATGGCCACAAGTTCATAGCGTCAGTATGACATTCGATTTATTCATTTATATTCCACCATACCTCACAGTTCTAGGCAGACAACATAATACAAGAGGCTGAACAACATCAAGAATTACAGAATTTAAAAGTATATCGAATAACATATATAATAATTAATTATAAATCTTCCAAACATCAGTGTTTTTAATTCAACTTTAAAATGTTTAAAAGTGAGCGCAGCTCCCAGCAATCCCAAAACTTCCTTATCCAATTTAGCTGCCTGGGAAGCATATACGGTCTCCAATGCTTTCAAGGCCAGATTCCCAAAACTCACTGGTAAAATCCATCCAGTTGATGTAGAGGCCATACTGGGAGCAATTTATTTTTATTTTATGGGCGATTCTCAGCATACAAATTATATTCATGCTATTTGTGTGGAGAATCACTGGTAAAGAGCGGAAGGAATTGTGCCCAGCGCTTCCTCAGAAGAACAATCGCTAAGCACAACTCCTCCTCAAAGCCTCAATCAACTGAGCCGCAGGCCTCCCCGATTCCTGACGGGTTCAGCTGATTGACCAGCAGGAAGAGCAGCAGAGGGAAATGTTCCCCCTCCCACTGACACCTTCCTTGTCTGCTGCTGCCCGGCCCCCCACACCCTGTACAAGATCAGCAGGAGGGATACCCATTCCCTCCTTCTGCCGGGGTCCTCTGCCCACCCAACAACCCCTACATCTTTAACATCAAGGATGGCAGGAGAGATGCCCACTCCCTCCTACTTCTGAGCCCCTGCCTCTGACAACCCCTCACCCCCCCGACAAACCACCAACAGCCCCTGCACCTTTAACTTCAAGGATGGCAGGAGGGATGCTCACTCCCTTCTGTCACTGGGTGTCTCCCCCGAACCCTCCCGCCCCATGTACCTGCACGACGAAGATCGGCTAGAGGGATGCCTATACCCTCCGGCTGGCAGGACTGCCTCTTCAAAATGGCGGGCCTTCCCAGTGTATCCTGGGATGTACTGGGCAGGGCCTAAAGTTCTGAATGGCCCTGTGGAAGAGGCCTTAAGTGCCTGAGGAGTTGGGGGTGGGGGACCCGACATCCCTCCTGCTGTCCTTGAATTTCAAGGTGTGGGCAGTGTGGTCAGGGGATTGTCCAGAGGCAGGGGACCCCAGCAGCAGGAGGGAGTGGGCATTCCTCCTGCCATCCTTGAATTTAAAGGTGTGGTAGAGGGGGTGTTGGAGGTTGTCGGGGGTGGGGGATCCTGGCTGTGGGAGAGAGTGGGCATTCCTCTTGCCATCCTTTGCTTGGGCACTAACCTCCCAAGGTGGACCCTAGCATCTGGTAACTATGTTTCAGGTTATTCTTCCCAATATGCATCATTGCATTTGTCCACATTAAATTTCATCTGCCACTTGGATGCCCAGTTTTCCAATTTCCTAAGGTCCGCCTGCAATTTTTCACAGTCCACAAGCGTTTTAACAACTTTGAACAGTTCAGTGTCATCTGCAAATTTAATCACCTCACTCATCGTTCCAGTTTCCAGATCATTTATAAATAAATTAAATAGCACCGGTCCAAGTACAGACCCCTGTGGCACTCCACTGTTTACTCTCCTCCATTGAGAAAAATGACCATTTAACCCTACCCTCTGTTTTCTATCTGATAACCAATTCCTAATCCACAACTGCACTTTGCCACCTATTCCATGACTCTTTAATTTTCTCAGGAGCCTCTCATGAGGAACTTTATCAAAAGCTTTCTGAAAATCTAGATACATTACATCAGCAGCTCACCTTTATCCACACCTTCAAAGAAGACAAGCCAATTGGTGAGGCAAGATCTCCCTCAGCTGAACCCATGCTGACTCTGTCTCATTAAATCATGTTTGTCTACGTATCTACGGCCCTAGCATTGAATTTCTCGGTTCGCCGCTGACTGTGGGAAGCAGCTGGACTGCCTTCCACGATCTGAAAATCAGCCCCCTAGACTGTGATGGCAGTCAAAAACCTAGTGTGCTCAGCTGCATCCCTGCTGTAGTGCCACAGACCAATTTGATTATAGCTTTGCCCTGGCCACTTCAATAACTAAGAATCCTTATTCCATGCTTTCTTGAATCCTGCCACCCTTTGTATGAGAAAATATTATCTGTCTACCCATTGGAATACACTAGATCTGACTAAATAAGTATAACGGAGATAATAGTGGAACGTGTCATTTTTAGAACATGATTGCATCATAAATTTAGCCAATATGATCAATTCTGCTGCAGCTCTAAAATTCTATAATATATTTTTGCTTAACTGTGTGGTGTGGTTTCAGCAACCCTTTAAGATATAAAACTAATAGCATTTTTGTTTTCGTGGGAGTTTTGTTTCTGGATTATAATCTTTTGAAAAGTCCGGTAGTGTTTGCATGAGTTTTATACCATGAACGTATGTTTTATGTTGTTGCAATATTCTGCTTTTAATGATGTCAAGTAGGAATAGTTATTACATGGAAATATGTTGCATCCATCACTATAGGTAGAACAAAGGATTGCTCATTTTTTTGCAAGTATGGCCCAGCTTCTTTTTCTGCCTCCCCAAATCTTTCTTGTAATTTAACTCGCATACGGTATTTTGCAGGTTTTTGGAACCTTCATAGGCTGTTGTGAGCTGGGCATCTGAGAAAAGGCAGGAGTCAGCACCAGAGAAGGAAGTAGTCTAGAAGAGGTCAGTGCAGTAGCCTGAGAACCTGGGGAACTGGGTTTGGTTCCCATTGGAGCTCCTTGTGGCTCTGGGCAAGTCACTTAGGGCTCTTTTACTAAGGTGCGCTAGGGCTTTAACGCGAGCTGGCGTTAGTTCTAGAAGCGTAGCGCATGGTAATTTCTTGCGTGCGCACCTTGGTAAAAGGAGCCCTTAACCGTTTATTGCCCTGGGTACAAAATAGGTACCTGAACTGTATATTATATGTTAAACCGCTTTGATTGCAACCACAGAAAGAGTCTATTAATTCCCATCCGTGTTTCAAATGCAGATTTTAGGACTTGAATAAGAAAATGGACCGTCAGCATTTGCAAGTTTTAAAGATTGGGATTATACAGTAATATGCCTGCTATGCTTTAGATAAGTAGATGTTTTTTTAGTGTGTTCAGGGTTTAAAACAGGGGTGTTCAACCTGCGGCCCGAGGGTGTTTACTGTCTTGCCGGCTCCCTCCTCTGTCTTGCTGCAGCGTTTGCATGTTTGTGCGGCCCCAGAAACATTTTTTTGGGTCAATGCAGCCCAGGAAAGCCAAAAGGTTGGACACCCCTAGTTTAAAACATATAAATCTTTTAGCAGGCTATTGGAATAGTGTTCAAACAATTTAGAGTAGTTTCTAGTTCCAAATATAAAGGTTACTTGTATTCCTTTTCTAAAATCTAGGGAAACCTATTTTCTTTTCAGGTTTAAGCATTAATCCATACTTAATTAATGGTTGCAAACTGTGTACTGTGTGCTCCAGAACAAAGCTTACAAGAAAGACACGCTGTCTATAGTGTTCTACTTCAAACTGTTTATGGCAGTGGTTGCGGCTTCAGTGTGCAAGTACTAAAGAGCAGTGAAGCCATAAAACAAGTCTACTGGTGGTTGTAAACTTTCCTGACAAGACAAGGGTAATGAAAAGTAAAGATATGTTTCATGATACTGACAACTTAACTAGGATTCCCTATAGAATTAATTTGTTGTGCATGAAAGTGACTGACATAAGTGCACTGATAGCAAGTCCTGAGGCCACTCAAGGCAGCTGTGGTAGTAATAATGGAAAATCAATTCTGAGCAGAGTTTTGACCATGAACCAACTGCCAACAGAATATTATAGGGCTGGATTTAATGGTTCATAAATGTGTGGATTTTTAAAATATTGATCTTTTCCTAATAATTGCATGCTTCCTGCTCAACGTTCCCTTATCATCCTGCTAGACCATTTCAGACAAGTGAGTTATGTCCCCTTGCCAGCAGATGGAGACAGAGAACAATAGCCTAAGATTTTTATGACATCACTAGTCAATATTTCTCTGCCTCTAGCTGAAGGTGCAGGTCGGAGTGGTGCAGCAGGATTTTTTTGGTCAATCATGAGTTAGGTGTCATTTATAGAATTGTACCTAGTGGCAGCTAAACTGGATCTAGATAGCAGTAGGTGTAGGAACCTTAAACATCCTCTATTTATGCCATGGTTTTCTTAGCCTAAATTCTGGCACCTAAGTTAGGCCTAAATCCAACACACAAAGCATGCCCAAGATCTGCCCATGATCTTCCCTTAACTATGCCCAAGTTCTACCAAGTTAGGCACCTACCAGCTAATTAATTTTCATTTTTGATAATTATAAATTCATTGCTCATTATCAGCACCGATTTAAGCTTTTTAAATAATGAAGATAGGTGCCTAGATTGCCTGGGTGGACTGATCTACATGCTTAACTTCAGGTGCCATTTATAGAATCTAGGCCAAAATGCTCCATGTTATCTGCTGCATTAATAGTTAACATGTGGTAACTATCATGCATTAAGTGCAAGGCACAGTCCAGTTTCGCCCCATTCCATGTTATACAGTTACACTAATGCAGGAATTAGTGCACTGCTAAAAGTGTCAAATCATCATATTTAATGGTGACTACATGCTAATTCATACATTAACCCCTGGATTCTATATACAGTAAAATGACTACAGTTGCATTTGTAAATTTAGCTGTGTGGCTAAATTGCACATAATTTAATTGTTTAACAAGCTAGTCGGTGTCGATAATTGTCTGCTAACAAGCAATTATCGATATTAATTGGGATTTACATGTGCACCTTTCTGGCCTGGATTCTGTAAACAGTGCCTGGAAATATGGTGCTGGCCACGTGCCAATCACACTTAGTCACCGTTAACAGAATCATGGTTACTGGCACCTAAGGAAAAACTTAGGTGCCAGTAATGTGGACCAGGGCCTTTTCTCCTTCGAACAGAGGAGACTGAGAGGGGACAAGATCGAAACATTCAAGGTACTGAAGGGAATAGACTTAGTAGATAAGGACAGGTTGTTCACCCTCTCCAAGGTAGAGAGAACGAGAGGGCACTCTTTAAAATTGAAAGGGGATAGATTCCGTACGAACGTAAGGAAGTTCTTCTTCACCCAGAGAGTGGGAGAAAACTGGAACGCTCTTCCGGAGTCTGTCGTAGGGGAAAACACCCTCCAGGGATTCAAGACAAAGTTAGACAAGTTCCTGCTGAACCAGAACGTATGCAGGTAGGGCTAGTCTCATTTAAGGCACTGGTCTTTGACCAAGGGCTGATGCGTGAACGGACACGATGGACCACTGGTCTAACTCAACAGCGGCAATTCTTATGTTTTTATGCCTACATTTCTGGTGCCTGAGTTTTTCATAGAATTGCTCATGACGACTACTACTTTTATGTTTTAATGTATTTTTAATCGTTTTTAAATGGCGTGTTCATTTACTATTCTGATTAAAGCCAATTAAAGCAGTTAAGTTAGGTGCCTAACTTTCAGTTCTGTTTAGAGAATATGGCCCTCTAAGCATATTCTATAAAGTGGTGTACGTAAATTCTAATGCGTGAATCTCAAAATGGGGCGTGGATGGGTTGTGGGCATTCATAATAATTGCACACAGTGTTATAGATATGCTCAGTCCATGCAGAATTTGGGTGCACGCATTTGCACCAGATTTTAGTTAGTGTAAATGGTCATGCCTAAATTTTAGTCGCAGAGGCTGGCCACTACATGTATTCTTTAAACTGTGCCTAACTTTAGGCATGGTTTATAGAATAGCATTCCGCTCCAATTTTTCTAGAACCATATATATAGAATTTGGTGCTGTCTAATGTTCTTTAGTAAAAGGTCCCTCTTAATGCAAAAAAAAAAAAAAAAGCACTGAAGAAATTTTGCCAAATTCTGGAATTTCAGAGCTTCGGGTAAAAGTCATAATTTTTTTTTTTTTCCTCAGTGTTTTGCTTGCAAACTGCAGAAAATTGAATCTCTGGGTAAAATATTTGAAAATTGTGAGCATTTCCAGCTTTACAAGTGTTTGCATTTCTTTTGCTCGAGTGTTGAGTGAAGCTAAAATCTGACTCATTCTAAGTTAAATTTGAAAGCTAGTGTATGCATTGTTTATGACTGCAAAGGTGAAAGCGGGAAGATAAATGGTATCCTTCTGTTTGATAGGCTGCCTGATCAATTGCAAGGTTTGCTTCAGGTAAAGCAGCAGATAGTTTGTTCTCCAGCTGTGTTTTTGTCGAGTAAGCATAATACCTTATAGAAAGGAAGGAATTACGAGAAAAGGGCAAGCTGAATTCCTTCATTTAACAAGAATGTACATATTTATTAAAATATGATATTGTCTTTCTCTAACCAGTCAGTTAAATAATATTGGCTTTTTTTTTTGTTGTTGTTATTTTTGGAATATCTAGCCTTAGCTGGAGCATAAACTGTGATATCGATTAAACTGAGTATATAAACAGTCTGGATTGAACTGGAGAATAAAGAGAGGACCGGGTAGAAAATCCCCTCTCCTGATACTCACTACCAATGTATAGTCTGCTATTAGTGTAATTGCATAAATTGATTTTGTGTCTTTTTTTTTTTTTTAATTCTCCATCCTGATGTGCTGAAATAACTGCTATTCATCCGTTCTTCCTTTGATTTTATCCTTCCATGTCCATTTTCTATACATTCTTCTGTTAAACACTCGTCTCTCGTTTCTCCTTTGCTTTTTCTGTCTTCTCAACCTTCCATCATTTTACTTTTAACAGCATATTTACTGACATTCATTTTTCATGCACTTTTCCATTACAATTTGGATGGAAACCAGCATCAGTCATAAGTTGGAATGTAATGATGTCCACTATTTCGTAAAGGTTCCGACAAGCTAGACAGGCTATGAAAGAGGTGGTATAAGACCCTTGAGCTATACATTTGCAACTTATCTATAACATGTGAGTTAACCACTGTGCCATTCTATCAATAGTATGGAAGAAATTTGTGATCATGATAAATCTTAGTTAAAAATATACTGTTATTACCTTCTTTTCTGTTGTATGCTATGCATAATCAAACATACCAGTATGTTTTGTGTACAGAGTGCTTATCACATATCTATGGAGAGTAGCAATGTGTTTTCCAAGTCTAATATATTTTAGAAGTGTGCATGCAGATTGTGTGCATGCAGAGTGTGGCTGGCAAAGCAACATAATTTTGTACCTGGGTAAGGGGTTATCATTAAAAAAAAAACAACTTCCATGAGGACAGCTGAGGGAACAGATGTACTCAAGAGAGAAGTTCCAAGTTCATATGAAAGGGGTAATTTGATAAAGTTTTGTTATTGTTTTTTTTGCCAAAGGGGCTCTTAAAAGATTGTGTGAGACTATACACAGGTAAAAAGTAGGTATATAAAAATCTGTGAATACTTGTTCTTAGAAATGTAGGTTATTAAGTTTCTGTATATACATAATGCCTGCTCTGTACTCAGAGAAAGGCATTTATAACTTGCATGACTGCATACATGAATAAAAAGTATACACACAGAAAGGGCTGATTTCTATAAATGGTATAGGAAGAAATTGAAGCTAAGCACTATTCTGTGAAAGGCATGCACCCTTTATAGAATAGAGTTTAGCAACGATTCTGGTTGGCCTAGGTGCCTAAGGCCCCTCCAATGCACTGGGAAGGGGCAGGCCCGCCATTCAGATTGGGCATCCCTCCTGCTGGTGAAGGGTGCTATCGTCGGGGGGTTTGGGGGAGGGGGCGGCAGGAAAAATTGTTACAGGGGTATGGGTTGCCTGGGCCGCTGAGCTGATTGCAGCAGCCACGATCAGCTCATCGGCATGATTTGGAACTTATACCTGTTTTGAATTCATCTAAGTCAAAACGTATAAGTTCCGTTTGGCAACCTGTCAAACTTTTATGATTATGACTGCAAGATGACTAAGTCTAGGTCGGCCCACATCCCACCCTATCAACTCTTCCAAAAATGCCCCTTTTCTCTCTGGGCGTACAGAGGCAGTGAAGAGGCCTAAGCTGGTTTTAGATACATCTAAAACCAATTTTGATTATGGGTACTTGGACAACCTGTTGTTCAGATCGTCCAAGTACCCACTTAGGCCAGTTTTTGTACCTTTTTTTTTATTATGAGCCCCTTGGTTTTAAATTTCCTCTCCTTCACTTCTTGCACTACATCCATCTTTGGCACTGATTTTCATATTCAGCTTTCTTCCATTTTTCTGCCTCCATCTCAAATCTATCTGTTCAGCTTTCCTACTTCCCTCCATCCATATGCACCATCTATTCCCTGCTCTTCACTTTCCTCCATCCATGTGCACCATCTCCTTCCTTTCCTTTGCCCCTCCCATTCAACATCTTTCCCTTCTTTCTCTCTCCCTCCCCCCTCCAGGTTTCACCAAATGTTCTCCCCACCCAGTTCCCGAAGCACACCTAGCCACAAAAATTACAAGAAGATCTCCAGCGTGAGACAATTCAATTGCACTTCTTGTGGCCTCCTCTGCAGTGTTCCTTTGCTGCAGTCCGCCCAAGCGGAAACAGGAAGTTGCTTCAAAAGGGGGCAGACTGCGTTAAAAAAAAAAAAGTACAGAAGAGGCCACGGCAGTGCTGGAGAATCGAAGAACAGTGGCTTTTAGGCACTATTGTCTTTCACTACCTGCTCCGCCCTACCCCAGTCTGACATTACACTTACAGTTCTGGGACTCAGGAAGCCGACACCAACACTTTATGCTGGTGAAGGGCCTTGAGCATCTGCACATGCTCAAAGAATTGCTGGTCTCCCTGTAAACCGTGCTAGCTAGCTATCCTCTTAATAACCTCTAATTTCTTATTATGTCCTTCCCTCATTTATTGAATTACCTGTAAACCGTGTCGAGCTCTATCTTTATGGAGATGATGCGGTATACAAACTTAAGGTTTAGTTTAGTTTGGTATATAATAATTATTCTCTTTTATTGTTTGTTAAATCTCAAATAATTCCTTAAGTGATTCCTTCAATCTTGGGTGATATACTAACATCCACATATTACCCAAGACTGAAAGATGAGCCCCAAAGTGATGTGCTCATGTGCTGGGTCAGGAAATGGTTGAGTGGAAGGTGACAGAGCGTAATGGTCAATGGAGATCACTTTGAAGAAAGCAGTACAGTTTATGGGGTGAAGAACTTGTATGCATGACAGAAGAGCAGATTTGCTTGTGATTGTATGTGATGACCTTAAGATGGCCAAACAGGTTGAAAAGGTGACAGCGAAAGCTAGAAGGATGCTGGGGTGTATAGGGAGAAGTATGGCCAGTAGGATAAAGTTGCTATTGATACCCCTGTATAAGACTGGTGAGACCTCATTTAGAATATTGTGTATAATTCTGGAGACCGCACTTTCAAAAAGATGGAGCCAGTCCAGAGGAAGGCTACTAAAATGGGGCATGATCTTCGTCATAAGGCATATGGGGACAGACTTAAAGAAAAGGTGGGAAAGGGGAGATATGATAGAGCCATTTAAATACCTATGTGGCATAAATGCGCATGAGTCGAGTCTCATTTGAAAGGAAGCTCTAAAATGAAAGGGATAGGATGAAGTTAAGAGGTTATAGGCTCAGGAGTAATCTAAGGAAATACTTTTTTACAGAAAGGGTGTTAGATATGTGGAACAGTCTCCCGGAAGAGGTGGTGGAGACAAGGACTGTATCTGAATTCAAGAAAGCCTGGAATAGGCATGTGGGATCTCTTAGAGAGCGGAAGAGATAATAGTTACTTCAGATGGGCAGACTGGATGGGTCATTTGGCCTTTATCTGCCATCATGTTTCTATGAATCATTGAAGGAATTATCTAAGATTTAACAAACAATATAAGAGAAGAATTATTATATATACGCCATTTAAAACCAGGTCTTTAAAGGAGGAGGTTTTTATGCCAATGAGGTTTGTCCTTAAGCTATAATCTTTTCGGTTTATTTTAACCCTTTCCTGCCAGGGAGTACATATGTTAGATCAGGGGTCTTAAAAGTCCCTCCTTGAGGGCCACAATCCAGTTGGGTTTTCAGGATTTCCCCAGTGAATATGCATGAAATCTATGTGCATGCACTGTTTTCAATGCATATCATTGGGGAAATCCTGAAAACCTGACTGGATTGCAGCCCTCAAGGAGGGACTTAGAGATCCCTGTGTTAGTTGATTTCACTCCTCTTTTCTGTTTTTTTTTAATTTATTGAGTGAATTACTCAAAGGGATCCACAGAACAGTTGAGTTTCAGGATATCCCTAATGAATATGTATGAGAGAGTTGTGCTTTTAGTGGAGGTGACAGGAATGCAAATCTCTCTCATGCATATTCATTAGGGATGTCCTGAAAACACAACTGGCCTGTGGAACCCCTAGGACAGGTTTGAGTACCCCTCTATAAAATTATCCCAAAACTGTCTGCCAGAAAGGATTGAACTCATATTCCATGGCTTCCCCCTGGTGTATGGTACAATGTTGCTGTCATTAGATCTTACATTTCCTGCAAAGTATGGAGACATATATATATATATATATGTATGTGTGTATATATATATATCTATATATATATCACTTTTTTGTTCTACTTAGAACATAAAAATCCTTAAATTTGGAAACACTGGAGAAAATGCTTGGTTTCTTATTTTTGCAATTCATACATCACTCTCTCCTTTCTGCATTGTATTTATGAATGATTGAGAGCTTTCATTTTGTTTTAATGTGGAGTGTTTAATATTTGAGAAGGTGATTCAATGGAACACAATGGAAATGAATAGACGATGGCAATGGAATAGAGGGGGATATACAAAGATGGACAGGCAAATGGCTGGAGAACAGAAAGCAGAGAGTGGGCATAAATGGGAATTTCTCAGACTGGGAGAAAGTGACTAGCGGTGTACCCCAGGGCTCGGTACATGGGCCAATCTTATTTAATATTTTCATCAATGACCTAGAGGAAGGAACATCCAGTGAGATCATCAAGTTAGATGACACAAAGCTGTGCCGGGCAATCATTGCAGAAGGATAGCAAGGAACTCCCGAGTGACTTGTGTCAGTTAGAGAAATGGGCAGAGAAATGGCAGATGAAGTTTAATGTGGAAAAGTGCAAAGTAATGCATTTATGCAGAAAGAACAAGGAACACTAGTATAGAATGTCAGGAGCAACTCTGGGTAAGAGCGAACAAGAAAAGGACCTGGGTGTGCTGATAGATAGGACCCTGAAACTGTCGGCACAATGCATGGCGGCAGCAAAGAAAGCAAATAGAATGTTAGGCATGATAAGAAGGGAATCGCGAGTAGATCGGAGAGGGTTTTAATGCCGCTTTATAGAGCAATGGTCAGACAACACTTGGAATACTGTGTCCAACATTGGTCTCCCAACTTAAAGAAGGATATAAAACTGCTGGAGAGAGGGCAGATGAGCAACGAAGCTAGTAAAAGGTATGGAGAAACTGGAATATGAGGAATGACTTAAGAGACTGGGATTGTTCTCCCTTGAGAAAAAGAGACTGCGAGGGGATTTGATCGAGACCTTCAAAATACTGAAAGGAATCGACAAAATAGAGCAGAAAAAAAATTATTTACAATGTCCAATTTGACACGAACAAGAGGACACGGAATGAAGCTAAAGGGGGACAAGTCCAGGACAAATATCAGGAAGTTCTGCTTCACACAAAGAGTGGTTGACACCTGGAATGCTCTCTCAGAGGAGGTTATAGCGGAATCGACCGTCCTAAGATTTAAAAGCAAACTGGATGCACATCTCCTTGCGAGAGGCATAGAGGGATATGGGTGACTAAAAATTACGCCAGGTGTACACCTGGCTGGGCCTTCGCGTGTGCGGATCGCCGGACTTGATAGACCGAAGGTCTGATCCGGAGATGGCGCTTCTTATGTTCTTATGGCAGATAGACTGAAATAGCCCATCTAGTCTGCCCAGAAAGGTGGTTTAGAGTTGTAACTGTGGCTCCATGCAGATTACCTCCACTTCTTCATTAATATTTGAAAGGAAGTCACCCTATGAACTGAAGAAGATGAGTTTTTGATACTCTCGTGAAGTAATTTCTTCTTTTTTAAATGCTTTATTTTTAAGATAAAGTCTTTGGTATCTCTTTTTCATAGATCTTTAGGGTATGATGTGGGGATAGATTCTCCCAATCAATTCGGAGAAAATAAGAAATGGGGTTGGGTGGGAGAAAGATCACAGCCACAGCCCTTCTTCAGTTGAATATCTCTTTATTGAAGACTTTCATACTGCTCATTCCAATAACTAATTTGAGCAGGCAAGCCTTGGCTAAACAAAAGTAAAAACGTTTATTGAATGTTATGCAGAAGCAAAAATATCAAAAGGACGGTTCTCAGAAGTACAAAATCAAGTAGAATAGGCACAAACTCTGGCCTTTTTCCTAGAAACAAACAGATCCTCTTCTCTCCTCTTGTGCTGATATACCCCCTCCTTTACAAAGCCGCGCTAACATTTTTAGCGCAGGCCACGGTGGTAACAGCTCAGATGCTCATATAAATTCTATGAGCATCAGAGCTGTTACCGCAGCGGCCGGCACTAAAAACGCTAGCGCAGCTTTGTAAAGGAAGGGGATAGGATGGTCTCATGGAGGACAAGTTGGAATGAAAGGCTTGGTTTTGATTGACTCGGGCTGATGGCAATTTGTCTGTAGGTCAGGTGCTAATCTGCTGGTTGGGTCTGATGATAGACCCAGAAATGTCCAGATCATATAGCAAAAATCTGCAGTAGGGCTTTAAGACATGCTGCATGAGACAGGTAAGGCACTGGCTCAAGTTTAAGAGTACATCTCATCGACGCCCGCGCATGTACGGATGTCCTCAAATTGTAGCCACCATGTTTAGTGTGTCTCGGCTTCACAAAGTTTGCGAGACACTGACTTAGGTGGTAAAGTCCTGCTCAGCACTTGTGGGGTCTCATCTGACATTATGCCTTTCACAGAAGGAAAGCTTGGATTATAGTTTTGGAATTATCATTTCTAGTGCAATAGGTGTGTCATTCTGGATAGCTGGGTAATATCCCAGTGCTCCCGAGCCATGCAGAAGGAATCCACCCCAGCTTTTCAATCCCTCCTACTTCACCAGAGAGTTCTTCTGCCCCCTTCAGTTTTTTTCATTCTGCAAGTGAGCTGGAAGGAGTCTTTCTGTTCTGCTTATTTCTTTTTTTTGTTGGTTTTTTTGTTTCATTTTGATGCTAAGATCTCCCCTAGTCAAAGGTCCAGCTTTGCCTGCATGGAAGAGAAGCAGACTACAGTCTGCAGCTGCTGGCCGATCCCTCCTGGTACCTGTTGACCAGCCTGCAGAAGCCTTTTTGGATCTGGGAGTCCATTCCCCTTGTAGCATTGCTCACCTACTGCATTGCAGGGTTTTTTGTTTTTTTTAATCTCCTCTAACTTTTTGTAGCTGGAGGTGGCCTTATTAAAGAGAGCTGAGTTCTTGCTACTTTTCAATTGACATTTTTTAGCCCACAGCTTCAGCCATTCTCTCAGTTCCAGAATATGTAATATACCTGCATCAAATGTAATTAATAATTCAGCATAAAATATATCTCAGCCTCTCTACACAGGGGTATCCCTGAAGCCAGCCATAAATAAAAAGCTCACAGAAGCTGAACTATTCTCTGAGGCACTGATAGTCAAGGCAACCTTAGTGACAGGTCATAGTATGATTTGAAAATCGAGATACACTGCTACCTTGATGTGTTTAGAAAATAAAGAAATATAAAGGAAATATAAAAGACCAATATTAACCACTTGCTGAAAGTGCAAACAGGAAAGGAGTACGGAGCAAAGCCATGATGCTATCAGACAATATCCTCAAACAAACTTAAAAAATCCAGAGAAAAAGAAACAAAATACTCTTTTCAAGCATTGAGTTTTGCTTTTTTTTCTTTAATTCCAGAGCAGGGTTACCATGTGATCTGGATCACAAAACAAATAGGAGGTATCCTGAAAAGTTTAAGGAAGGGACGGCCCTAAAAAGTTTTTATTATTTCGTGTCCCTTGTTGTCTGCAGCGTTATTTGTTCATTGATAAACTCTTAATTCCATATGCATCTTGTAGGGCTCTCTGATCAAGTAACCAAAACCTGCTCACTATTCCTCCGATACAAGAGCTCTTCTATGACACTACCCGCAAATCCATTTTTCCGTTACAGCTCCCACTTTATAGAATGCCCTCCCTACCAATCTCCGACTAGAAAACTCATTAGATAAATTTAAAATTAAACTCCAAACTTTTTTTTTTTTTTAAAGATGCCTATTCTCTTTAGTTTCTGGCCTCCCCGACAAATCGTCCTTTATTTTTGCAGAACCCTTTTGGTAGTCAAAACACTTTTTTGAAGCGAACCCGCTCTCCCTAAATATCATTCCCTTTACAATTTCCCTCCCTTTTTGTTTAATTTTTTTCTATTACAATGTAATTAATCACTTCCCTCACCCCACTTCCCTCCCGTTTCATCTACGTCAGTGCGTCAATGCTTCCCTCCTTTTTTAGCTTAGACATGATTATAATTTTTAACTATATTTTTTTGTTAACCATTTAGACATCTATATGATAAATGGTATTTCAAAAATAAAGAAACTTGGAAAATTTTGTTCTGTTTTGGTTAGACTTCATTTTCATATCAGGTATAAATAGTGTACATTCTTTCCAAGAGACGTCCTGAGGGCTGAGTGGTTGCACAGGGAGATGGGGACCAAAATCACTCCCTGTGCATTGTCTCTCCTGTGGTGACAGTGTAGTGGTGGGGTGAGACTGCTAGAGGGTGCGTTATAAAGGGCACAATTCTGGCTCAAGATGCTCCTACTCTTTCAGAAATAGGGTGACCTCTTTGCAAATAGTGTGGCAAATGGAAAAAAAAAAACCTAAACAAACCCACAAGGCTGCTTGCTTTTGAAGCATAGGACATCTCAAAATGGCCAGAAGAAAAACGTCCAAATCACGATTTTAAAAAGGCAGAATTTAGACAGTTTACACTGCCATTCATCCAAATAATAATAATAATAATAATAACTTTATTTTTGTATACCGCAGTACCAGAATAGTTCAGAGCGGTTTACATGACAAGAGACTGTACATCTACAGCAAAATTTACAAATAAGTCAATCAATCAATATAACTTAGCAAGTCGGGAGCAGGCAAGAAGGAGATAGAGAGGTTATGAACAAGTCAATTGGCGTGGCTTAGGAAGTTGGGTAACAAACCCTTGATTGTTTTGTTGCGCAAGTTAAGATAACTACTGCATAAAAAATAAAACTGAAATTACTTGCCATTAATTTTCAAGGACTAATTATGTCAAAGACATGGTCTGATGAGCACCAGCCAGCACTGTTTCAGCAAAGGTAGATCTTGTTTGGCAAACTTGCTGCACTTCTTCAAGGGAGTAAACAAGCAGATAGAGAAGGGCGACCCGGTCGACATTGTATATCTGGACTTTCAGAAGGTGTTCGACAAGGTTCCGCATGAACGACTACTTTGGAAAATTGCGAGCCATGGAATTGAGGGAGAAATACTCGCGTGGAGCATAGGAAACAGAGAGTGGGGGTAAATGGGCAATACTCGGACTGGAAGAGCATCACCAGTGGGGTGCCACAGGGCTCGGTGCTTGGACCTGTACTCTTCAACATCTTTATAAACGATCTCGACATAGGTACGATGAGCGAGGTGATTAAATTTGCGGACGACACGAAGTTATTCAGAGTAGTGAAGACGCAGGGGGATTGCGAAGATCTACAATGTGACATAATCAGGCTCGAGAAATGGGCATCGACATGGCAGATGAGGTTCAACATGGATAAGTGTGAGGTGATGCATGTCGGTATCAAAAATCTCAAGCACGAGTACAGGATGTCCGGGGCGGTACTTGGAGAGACCTCTCAGGAAAGGGACTTGGAAGTTCTGATCAACAAGTCGATGAATCCGTCTACACAATGTGCGGCAGCGGCAAAAAGGGCGAACAGAATGCTAGGCATGATAAAGAAGGGGATCATGAACAAATCGGAGAAGGTTATCATGCCGCTGTACTGGGCCATGGTGCGCCCTCACCTGGAGTACTGTGTACAGCATTGGTCGCCGTACATGAAGAAAGACACGATACTACTCTAGAGGATCCAGAGAAGAGCGACTAAGATGGTTAAGGGGTTGGAGGAGCTGCTGTACAGCGAAAGATTAGAGAAACTGGGCCTCTTCTCCCTTGAACAGAGGAGATTGAGAGGGGACATGATCGACACATTCAAGGTACTGAAGGGAATAGACTTAGTAGATAAGGACAGGTTGTTCACCCTCTCCAAGGTAGGGAGAACGAGAGGGCACTCTCTAAAGTTGAAAGGGGATAGATTCCGTACAAATGTAAGGAAGTTCTTCTTCACCCAGATACTGGTAGAAAACTGGAACGCTCTCCCAGAGGCTCTTATAGGGGAAAACACCCTCCAGGGATTCAAGACAAAGTTAGACAAGTTCCTGCTGAACAAGAATGTACGCTAGTAGGGCTGGTCTCAGTTAAGGTGCTGGTTTTTGACCAAAAGGGCCACCACGTGAGCGAACTGCTGGGCATGATGGACCACTGGTCTGACCCGTTAGCGGCATCTCTTATGTTCTTCTTTAATGATGCTGTGTTGATGGTTGTATCCTTATGCACACAGTCACTCATAACATTGAGACTGTTGCATATGTGATGTACATGTCATCTAGTGTATACTTATGAAGGGAATTTTTAAAAATAAAGTAAAATTCTGGAATATCTTGTGGCACACCCGGAATCTCTTTGGGGCACACCACTGTGCCAGGGCTCCCAGTTTGAGAGACACTGGTCTAGGCCTAGCCTTTGATGTTGCTGCTAAGCAACTTTTTGTATATAATCTGTTAATGGTGTACTTTTATAATAGGATGTGTGTATAAGAAATCCAAAAAGGTACTTATTTTATAAAGACAAACATGAGATAGGCTCCCACAATCAGCCTCACAGCCACACTGGTTTACACTTGCTCTGGAAAATCTGTACCTATGTGAATGTACTCGATTCATGAGCCATGTGTTAAATTAGACACAGTCCATTATCCCAGGACAAGCAGGCAGATATTCTTGACTGATGGGTGAAGGCACCGACGGAGCCCCGGTACGGACACTTTTAGAGTGATTGCACTCTAAGAACTTGGAAAGTTCTAGAGGCCGCACCGCGCATGCGCGAGTGCCTTCCCGCCCGACACAGGCGCGCGGTCCCCAGTTTCTTAGTTTCTGCGGAGCTAAGAAGTCGCTTTTTCAACGGCTGTTGAAAATTTTTTTCTTACGCCTTCCCGCTCGCGAATACTTTTTCGGGTCTTTTTGCCCTTTTATTCTTTTCTTTTCTGTTGTTAAAAAAAAAAAAAAAAAATTTACTCTTCATCGAGTTATTTTTTGTTTTTCGGTCTGCCCCGGCGGGGCCTACTGCCACCATCGAGGCCTCGGCCTTCGATTTGGCAGAAGCCGTCTTTCCGTTCATGCCCCCTCAGCCAGGGTTCAAGAAGTGCCAGCGGTGTGCACGGCCTATCTCCCTTACGGACCCACACAACTGGTGCTTACAGTGCCTGGGTCCGGAGCATCAGGCTTCCACCTGCACCCGCTGTGCCACACTGAAAAAACGAACATTGAAAAATCGCCAGATACAACAGCGCTTACTTTTTGGTACCAAGATGTCCGACCCTGCGACATCGGCACCGGCATCGGCTCCTACCCAGTCGGCACCCTCCTCGTCGACGCCGCGCGACACCGCGCCGGCGTCGCAGCACTCAGGTAAGCCGGCTAAGAAGCCTTCCCCGCTGGAACGCCCTCCGGTCTCCATTGCAGCGAGTCCAGTCCTGCCGACCGTGAGACGCCAGCGGAAGCGCTCCGCCCCTATTGAGGTGAGTCCCTCGACATCGGGCTCCTCATCTCCGGGGTGTAGAGCGGCACCGCAGGTACCGCAAAAGAAAAAGGCGGTACCGGTGCCCTCCCTTGATGATTGCATTGCGGCCATCTTACAGGTACAGCTAAAGGAGCAGCTCCAACAACTCCTTCCAGCTATCCTGACACCGAACCTTCCGGTGCCGGTCTCGACTGAGCCGCCGGTACCGAGAGTGGAACAACCTATATTATCTACTTCCTCTCTTTCGGTACCGCTACACTCGGCCTCATGGGTGTCGATGCCAATCCTTGCACCGGAGCCGACAACTCAACACCAGTCGGTACAGACCTCGGCTCTGATGCAACCGGTAACATCTCCCGGTACCGCTTCGATGAGGTCGGGTAAGTCGGTACGCAAGTCCCGACACCTGGAACCATCCACCCCTGAGTCTCGGGACCGTAGTTCCCATATTCGAGACCCTGATCTGTGGGGTGATTCCGAAGAGCCTTTTCTTTCAGAAGGTGAGTGTTCTTCGGGGGAGGATGAGCCTGATATTCCTGACCCTTCCTCCAAACATGATTCCACGTCTTTTTCTTCCTTTTTAAAAGACATGTGTGAATCTCTGTCCATTCCTTTGGAGGCTGAGTCTAAGAAATCTAAAGCCTTTCTAGATGCTCTTGATTTTGACCAGCCTTCAAAGGAATTTCTGAAACTCCCTCTTCATGACATCTTGAGGGAGACTTTTTACAAAAATTTATAGACTCCTCTCACTGTCCCGGGAGCTCCCCGCAAATTGGATTCCCTGTATAAGGTTATCCCCATTCCAGGATTCGATAAACCCCAGCTCCCACATGAGTCTCTCCTGGTGGAATCCACACTTAAAAAGTCCTCAGGAGCTAGTGTGTATGCTTCTGTCCCTCCTGGTAGAGAAGGCAAAGCCATGGACAAATTTGGTAAGCGTCTCTATCAGAATGCGATGCTCGCTAATCGATCTGGCAACTATGCTTTTCATTTCTCTTTTTATTTAAAGCATCTCCTTACCACCATGGCTTCCTTTGAGCAGTACCTGCCTGAGAGGAAACATTTGGCCTTTCACCAATGCTTTTCTTCTCTTTTTCAGCTCAGAAAATTTATGGTAAGATCTATATACGATACCTTTGAACTTACCTCTAGAGCAACGGCTATGTCTGTGGCCATGCGCCGCTTAGCCTGGTTAAGGGTATCCGAACTTGATGTTAACCATCAAGACCGGTTAGCTAATGCACCATGTTTAGGGGATGAGCTGTTTGGAGAATCCATGGACTCAACTACCCAAAAGCTCTCCGCTCATGAAACACGCTGGGATACCCTTCTTAAAACCAAGAAGAAGCCTCCACCAGCACGTCCTTTCAGACAGCAATCGGCTTACCAACGCCGTTATGTGGCTCGTCCCTTACAGTCTGCCCCTCAACAACCTAGGCGTCAGCGTCAGCAGCAGAGGCAAACACCTAGACAGCAGCAGCAGCAACCTGTCAAGCAGCCTCCGCAACAAAAACCGACTCAGCCCTTTTGACTTGATTCTCCAGGGCATAGCCAGCATCCAACCTTCACCACTCCTGCCTCAACCCATAGGAGGTCATCTTTCTTTGTTCCTCAGACGGTGGGAAGTTATCACTTCGGACCAATGGGTCCTCAACATCATCCACCACGGCTACTCTCTCAACTTTCAAACCCTCCCAGGCACAAGTCTACCAAAAGAGTCTGCTTTGCACACTCCCCAGTCTTCCCTCCTCCTTCAGGAAGTTCAATCCCTCCTCCTTCTGAACGCCATAGAGGAAGTTCCTCCGGAGCAAAAGGGGCAGGGTTTCTACTCCCGTTATTTCCTAGTCCCCAAAAAAACAGGAGATCTCAGACCTATCCTAGATCTTCGCGATCTCAACAAATGCTTAGTCAAAGAGAAGTTCAGGATGCTCTCTTTAGCCACTCTTTACCCTCTTCTCAATCAAGGCGACTGGCTATATTCCCTCGATCTCAAAGAAGCATACACTCACATACCAATCAATCTGGCCTCCAGACAGTACCTACGCTTCATGATCAATCATTGTCATTACCAGTACAAGGTGCTACCCTTCGGCCTAGCCTCCTCTCCAAGAGTGTTCACCAAATGTCTGATTGTGGTGGATGCTTTTCTACGTTCCCACCACCTTCAGGTGTTTCCTTACCTGGACGATTGGTTGATAAAGGCCAATTCATCTCAGACAGTTCTTCAGGCCACCAACCAGACCATCCTATTTCTACGTTTGCTGGGGTTCGAGATCAATCTACCCAAATCTCATCTCATCCCCACGCAGAGACTTCAATTCATTGGAGCAATCTTAGACACAGTCCTCATGAGAGCGTTTCTGCCATCCAACCGTCTTCAAACGCTTCAATCTCTATGTCAGCAGGTGCTTCCACAACGTTCCATCTCTGCCAAGCAAATGATGATACTCTTGGGTCACATGGCCTCCACAGTTCATGTCACACCACTTGCCCGTCTGCACCTGCGCACTCCTCAATGGACCCTAGCTACCCAGTGGTCCCAAGCGATGGATCCTTGCTCACGTCACATATCTGTAACATCATCTCTTCGTCAGTCTCTACAATGGTGGTTGACATCCTCAAATCTATCCAGAGGTCTTCTGTTCCATCTACCTCCTCATCAACTTGTCATCACCACCGACGCCTCCCCTTATGCCTGGGGAGCTCATTTGAACGAGTTCCAAACTCAAGGACTTTGGACGGCCCAGGAGATGAAACATCATATCAATTTCCTCGAACTCAGAGCGATGTTTTATGCCCTCAAGGCCTTCCAACATCTTCTCTTTCCTCAAGTCCTCCTGCTATGCACAGACAATCAAGTTGCAATGTACTACATCAACAAGCAGGGAGGGACGGGCTCTCGCAGCTTGTGCCAGGAAGCCCAGAAGATTTGGGCTTGGGCCACAGATCACCATCTATTCCTGAAAGCTATCTACATTCAGGGAGAACAGAATTCCTTGGCGGACAAGCTCAGCAGAGTTCTCCAGCCTCACGAGTGGACACTCGATCCTTTCACTCTGCAGTCCATCTTCGCTCAGTGGGGCACTCCTCAGATAGACCTTTTTGCAGCTCCTCTCAATCACCAGCTGCCCCTATTCTGCTCCAGACTACTCTCCTCACCGTCTGGCAGCAGATGCATTTCTCCTCGATTGGTCCAATCGGTTCCTGTACGCTTTCCCTCCTCTGCCTCTCATGTTAAGAACCTTGTTCAAGCTCAAGAGGGAACGAGCCACCATGATTCTGATTGCTCCGAGGTGGCCCAGACAACATTGGTTCTCCCTTCTACTTCAACTCAGTTCCAGAGAACCTTTTCTTCTTCCACTGTTTCCTTCTCTGCTTACACAGCATCAGGAGACCCTTCTACATCCCAACCTCCAGTCTCTGCACCTGACAGCTTGGTTTCTCTCGGCCTGACTTCTCATGATACTCTTTTGTCCCAGCCTGTTCGTTCAATTCTGGATGCCTCCAGGAAACTGGCCACTCTGCACTGTTACCATCAGAAGTGGACACGTTTTTCTTCCTGGTGTCTTCTTCATCATCATGATCCCACTTCCCTTGCAGTGGAGACCTTGTTGGATTATCTTCTTTCTTTATCTGACTCTGGTCTCAAGTCTACTTCAGTCAGAGTCCACCTCAGTGCTATTGCGGCTTTTCATGAGCCAGTCCATGGAAAACTCCTCTCAGCTCATCCCTTGGTGTCCAGGTTCATGCGGGGTCTTTTTAATGTGAAACCACCTCTTAAAGCCCCTCCTGTTATCTGGGATCTCAATGTGGTTCTTTCCGCCTTAATGAAGCCTCCATTTGAACCTTTGGCTACCGCTTCTTTCAAATTTCTCACTTGGAAGGTACTTTTCCTTATTGCTCTCACCTCTGCCAGGAGGGTCAGTGAGCTACATGCACTAGTTGCGGATCCACCTTTTACAGTCTTCCATCATGACAAGGTGGTTCTGCGTACACATCCAAAGTTTCTCCCTAAGGTTGTCTCTGAATTCCATCTCAACCAATCCATTGTTCTGCCTGTCTTCTTTCCGAAACCTCACTCGCATTCTGGAGAACAGGCTCTGCATACTTTGGACTGTAAGCGGGCTCTGGCTTACTAAGCCCCACAGATCATCTCCCCAACTCTTTCTGTCCTGTGATCCGAATAAATTGGGACATCCTGTTTCTAAACGTACGTTGTCTAATTGGCTGGCAGCGTGCATTTCATTCTGTTATGCTCAGACCGGACTGACACTGGAAGGTTCTGTCACGGCCCATAGGGTCCGAGCTATGGCAGCATCTGTAGCTTTCCTCCGTTCCACTCCTATTGAGGAAATCTGCAAAGCTGCCACTTGGTCCTCAGTTCATACTTTTACATCTCATTATTGTCTGGATGCATTCTCCAGACGAGATGGACACTTCGGCCAATCTGTTTTGCAAAATTTGTTTTCCTAATGGCCAACCTTCCCTCCATCCCTCTTTTTGTTAGCTTGGAGGTCACCCATCAGTCAAGAATATGCTGCCTGCTTGTCCTGGGATAAAGCACAGTTACTTACCGTAACAGGTGTTATCCAGGGACAGCAGGCAGATATTCTTGCGTCCCACCCACCTCCCCGGGTTGGCTTCTTAGCTGGCTTATCATAACTGGGGACCGCGCGCCTGTGTCGGGCGGGAAGGCACTCGCGCATGCACGGTGCGGCCTCTAGAACTTTCCAAGTTCTTAGAGTGCAATCACTCTAAAAGTGTCCGTACCGGGGCTCCGTCGGTGCCGTCACCCATCAGTCAAGAATATCTGCCTGCTGTCCCTGGATAACACCTGTTACGGTAAGTAACTGTGCTTTTTCCTACTGTCATGTGAATAGATGATCATGCTGTTTTATAAAGATTCTCTTCTGTGTGTAAAACAGACTTTACAGGCAGAAAAAAAGAAAATCCCTAAATTGTCTGAAAGACACCTAGGTAGCAACAAACCTAAAGCTGTAGCCATTGTAATCATAATCATATCTTTAAACTTACTCTTCACACTTTATTCACTGAATACCAGACTACCAAATACTAATCTCCCCACCAGAAAAAAAAATTGGCTCTGAAGCAAATGGAATGCCATGGTAAAATAGGATTAGTGTTTAATTCTTTTTAAAGAAAACAAAAAACCTTTGCAATTATTCAAAGAGAGGAGAAAACATTTAGCTTGTATTAAAGAAAAATAAAAAGCACAGTCACATGAGTGGAAAGCACTCCAGCCTTCATTCATGTGATACTTGGTTGTTGTTGGAAACAAATCTTCAAGAAAGAGGGTTCTGTAAGAGCTGCTGTGAATAAGGAGCTCAGCGTTTTGCCAAGTACAGCATAAGCTTTAGCAAAGGGTATAAAACAAGACACTATGATTTTGATAGTAAGTATATGCTTTCAAAATAAATAAATGAACTGATTATCATGAAAAGCAATGACATGGATATCAGGCATTGGGAGCACTTGCCAACCCAATCTTTCCCATCACCCCTCAAAACTATTTGTCAGCCCTTCCTTTCTCCACATCTTAACAGAATGCACTTAAGATAAACATTTGGGTAAACAGTTGGCCAAGAAAGGACCTTAAATTGCATTAAACTGTCTCCTGCCATATTACTAGCTAGGAAGTTCACTCCAGAGAAGGTCCAAGATCTTCACAAGCCAAAGACCACCACCATAATTCTTGCCATATGATTCATAGCTACGAGCTACAAGATCCTGCCAGATCCTAATCTAATCTAATCTTCATTTTATATACCGAATCTACTCCCTAAGGAGCTCGACTCGGTTTACAGTTCGTTAAAAAATGAAACATGGTCTGAGCAACCCAGCCATCGGTCAACAGAAAGAATATTTATGCTTGAGAGACCCACTGCAGCAATTCATATGGAAAACATCAACTAACGGCCATCCCTACAAGTAGGAATCAGTGGACCTCTCCTCACCAAATGTGCAGTTTTGCCAAATCCATCACTTGCACATGTAAATGGCAGAATTTAAATATTTCAACTGATGCCTTTTTTTTTTTTTTAAAACATATTTTTTTGTAAAATGGCTGTTCACACTGCATATGCCACCAAATATACTTATTTTTTTCCATGGTGTTATACATATTACGTACAAAGGGCTTCCAATTTCTTGGATGGTCCTATTCTGACCCAGATGCCTAGTTACAAAATTGGGCTTGTTACGAAGATAGTAAATGAGAAATCCTTCTGTCCTTTTTCCTAAAGAGGTGCATAGTCTTCTTTCTACGAGAATATAGGGATAAGTTTATAAGCAAGTTCAACATGTAGAACAGCAATTTACATGTTTCAAGTAGGCCTATGATCTAGAATGATAGCACACGTACTCGAGGTACCAATAATTGGCAGTTACCTGCATAAGCACTAATCATTGTTCTATAATGTACACAGCAATGTTGCATGGGGTTGGATTTAATAAATAAAGCACACCCTTTATAGACTAGCACTGAGGCCCCGATTCTGTAGAGGGCGCCCAGTCTCAGAAGTTGCCTAAGTGGCTTTTGAGAATCACACATGGGTGGCCTATATATATATTTTTAAATAATGTTTTGTTGTAAACCGGTTAGATTTTAACATTGGTTTTATATTTGCAGTATATCAAATAAATTGAATTTGAATATCACAACGTCGATCGAAAATTAAGTTATGATAGATATCCTAATGTGTTTTCTCAAAATGGTGAGCACAACACTGCCTGTATATCTGATCAAGCTCTGCAAGTAGATGCATGTTACTCCAACATACAAAATAGCGTCTGGAGCAGTATTCAGTTAATGTTAGCCTTCCCCAGTCTTAATGTTAGCCTTCCCCAATCCAGTAAGGGGAATGCGGGGGTGGGTGGGTAGGGGGAGTCCGCACTGGGCGTGGTCTTCCTCGGGGACCCTCACAAACACAAGTCTTAACTTGACAGTACTATTCTTCAGAGCAGTATTCTTCAAATATCATTAGCTCAAAGTGTGTATCTTCAAACTCCCAGCTTTGGCATTAAAGACCCACTGGCAAGGCAACATGTCATAGAGTTAGACTCTGAAGTATTTCCAAAACCCTTTACTAATCCACCAGCATATTTTCATCATCAGCATATTCACATGGCTTTTCCCAATGTCCATTGCTTCTTCAGACTCTTAACATTAAAGCCTCCTCAGAACCTACTGACAGCCTCTTCTATAAACTCTAAGTCAGAGTCCTCTATCTTAGGATCTAGGGCAGGTCTGTATGGCTCTTTTTTGCTGGCTGGATTATGCTTTACAAGCCAGGGGGACTTGCTTTATTGGCTTAGCTTCTGCTGCCTGTGTCTGTCTCTGTTCTCCACCATACCCCTTCTGTCTCTGTACCATGGGATCCTTAAGGCTGTCTACAGGTGTTCTCTGCCCCCTGATTGACTGGCTCTTCTGTGGGAGAGTGAACTTGTGTGGCCCAGTTCTCTGCACTGTATAATGTAGTGTTTTAGCAGGGTCGGGTCCTATCTTCCTCTCCTTAGCATTCCCTCTCAGTGCGGACTTTTACCTGTGGCAGCTGACTAGGGAAAGCTAAATAGGCCTCCAATGTCTTAAGCATTTTACCTGGTGTGTTGCCTGAGCATTTGTCTATGTCCATTCTTTGTCTAGGCCAGGGGTGTCAAAGTCCCTCTTCGAGGGCTGCAATCCAGTCAGGTTTTCAGGATTTCCCCAATGAATATGCATGAGATCTATTAGCATACAATGAAAGCAGTGCATGCAAATAGATCTCATGCATATTCATTGAGGAAATCCTAAAAACCCGACTGGATTGCGGCCCTTGAGGAGGGACTTTGACACTCCTGGTCTAGGCTTTGGAATGGGTTTTCCAGAAACTTGAACTGGCATGGCTCTTTTACTGTTGGTGTTCTGGCTTTCTGGGCTTTTATCATGGCTCACAGGGGCTTCCCTGTAACAGTAGGCACAGAGTGGTGAAAGAATTTTGAGTAAAAGAGGCCCCTGAATGAATATTCATTTTGTATAGCCTGAAAATAAGATAAGTTTGCAGCCCTCCAAGAACTGAAATTGCTATTCCTTATCTTGCTGTCATTACATGGCAAAATTTCTCATTTAGCAAAGGTTAGTAGTAGAAACTTATTGGAGAGCCAATCTGCTCACACTCTTCCATTTTGTGCTAATGTGCACCATTAACCAACTGTTACCCATTTGGTTCAAGTTCTGTCAGTGGGGTGGTGTTGGGTTTTTTTTGTTTTTGCTTTTTTGTGTAGCACTAGGAGGTCCCAGTGTGTTAATTGAAGGTTTGGCAACTCATTTATAGAACATGCAAATAATTTGTCTAACAGTAGGCTTAAATGTCCTCGGGCAGGTAATGGGCAATTTGAAAAAGGCATGTAAGGTTGCTGTAGAAGTGTAGAGTGATATAATGTCTTGTTTTTCAATTAAATTTAGTCTTGATTGACTATAAACTCTAACTCTGTTCTAATTATGCAAGGAGTCTATGAATTAAAAAGCAGAGTTGTTTTTGCAGCCTTACCATACACATTGCATGGAAGATTCGTGGAAAGGGAACATGGAAAATATGAGCTTTGCATCAAATCGTATTGCAGTCTCACAAAATTTTCTTGCATATAAAAACCTTGCAAGACCAGTATTTATGTGCGGGTGATGCACAGATGTGTGCTGCTATTTGTGTTTTCTTCAGACATGCACAGTTGCTTTTAAAGTTGCAAGTATTGGCTACGTGCAGAAAAAGAGAATAAAATTGGTAACAAATCCCAAAATGCTCATATGCTTTGTGCTGATGTTGACTGTGCAAATTAAATGCTGCAGTCAACCCCTTTCTATATCACGCAGCAATAACCTGCACTCAGAATACCGTTAGCCATGTACTTCTGTCCAGTGGTTTTCTGCAATGACCTCAGTATTTTGGGAATCGACACAAAGGGGCTGATTCTATAATCAGTGCCTAGCACCGCCTAACTCCTAGGCGCCGTTTGGTATGGTTGTCAATCAACCACTAGGTGCCATTTGCAGAATCGTGCCTACTGGCGCATAACTTGACTTAAGCGCCAATAAGTGGTGTAGCGAGGGTGAGAGGCACCTCTCCCCTGCCCTGCCCTCATCTCCGCCTCCTGCTTTTCCTCAAGCCCCCTTCTATCTCTAGTTGTTCACCGCCACAAGCAACAAGAACTTCAACGTAGTCCTTGCGATCCTATCGGCTCTCCCTCTGATGTCACTTCCTGTGCGTGGCACCCAGAAGTGACATCAGCGGGAGAGATGACACGGTCGCGAGGAGCATGTTGAAGTTGTTGCTCACGGCGGTGAACAACTAGAGATATGGAGGAAGGGAAGGGGGGAAAACGTGTGGAGAGGGGAGGAGTGGGAAGAGGTGGGGGCGGAGAGGAGGAGGGGTGCCAGCGCCCCCACCAACATGGCGCCTGAGGAGGACCGCCCACCCTTATTATGCCACTGGCACCAGTAGGCATAATAATGATATAGTAGGCCAGCACCTAATTCATATCATGTCTATTCTCCACCCCCTAACCGCGCCCACTTTTCTGATAGGTGTGTTACCGAGTTCTGTGTGGAACTCTTAATGGCTTTTAAATTTTTTAAGAGTTTTTAATGATGGGGTCAGTTACCATGCCAGTTAAGCCAATTTATCAGTTTTGAGTTCTGTACGGCATTTATCTAGGTGCCATTTATAGAATCTGGCCCAAACTTCAGTGAGCCAGCTACTGGCAGAAAACATTACCTTCAGGTCAGTTTTCCTTCCCATAAGGTGGGATGAAAGCTAATTAGGTACATTTCACTGTAATGACAGTACCTGTTGGAGAGGGTCAGTCCATCTGGCTTATCTGTATGCACTAGTGCGTCAATTGTCAGAAAGCAGTATGATGAAAGGAAGATAAGGCTCCACCATTAGAAGATGAGTGTGGTTGCTAGTGTGAAAATTAATGGTGCTGATAACATGTTGCTGGCCATAGTCTGACTGGAGCAGTGTGCCATAGGGAACCCAATAGAACAAGAATCTAATCTAATTTATTTATTCAATTTTCTATACCATTCTCCCGAGGAGGCTCAGAATGGTATCCATGAATTTATTCAGGTGCTCAAGCATTTTCCCTATCTGTCCTGGTGGGCACACAATCTATCTAATGTACCTGAGGGAATGAGAGGGGGGGGGGATAGGCACGTGGGATCTCTTAGATCAATATATTGCAAACTGTGTGTTGCAGCACACCTAGTGTACTTCCTGAGATTTCAGGTGTGCCGCAAGATGCTGGGGAGGAGAAGTGCCAGCTGACTGCCTACAAGACGTGCCTCTTGCAGAGAGAGGCACATCCTATAGCAGGGGTGTCCAATGTCGGTCCTCGAGGGCTGCAATCCAGTCGGGTTTTCAGGATTTCCCCAATGAATATGCATGAGATCTATTTGCATGCACTGCTTTCAATGCATATTCATTGGGGAAATCCTGAAAACCCGACTGGATTGCGGCCCTCGAGGACCGACATTGGACACCCCTGTCCTATAGGCAATCAGCCGGTGCCAGGGCCTCTCCTCTCCATGCATCTTCCTTTTTGGCACCCCCAATGGAGCCTCAGGACCTGTCTGGAGGGCCTTCACGCCTGCATGGATGTGATGTCACATATGCATGTGATGTCATCGTATCAACATCTGCGCACTTCTGGATGCCTCGAGCCGTGGCCACTATGTTTAGTGTGCCATTGCTTGACAAAGTTTCCAAGACACTGTCTTAGAGAGAGGAAGAGAGGGGGGCGTGGCCATGCAATGAGCAGGGAAGATGGTGTTTTCCCTGAGCTCTGAAGGTCTCCCTCCCTAATGGCCTCTTTGGACTATAATCTGTGGCTTTCTGCTACCCCAAGCACTCTCTACAGCTCGTTTGTGCACAAAAGCGGCATTGATATGGCCACTAAAACTGGTAAAAGGAGCAGGAGGTCTCAAATCGGGGCCCAATGCTGATGGGAAAATGGCGGGTCAGGTGGAAGCGGCTGAACCTGCGAGTAAAGAGCTGGTTGCCCAATTGACGGAGGTGGTGGTGTTAGCGTTATGAACCCGGCTGGACAAAGTTAATGAATCCCTGACAATGCTTTCTGCCACGGTATCGGACTTTAATGCTAGAGTCACAGAGGTCAAGCAGCGAGTCAGGTCCGTGGAAGATTCTCTTAACACTGTGAAGGTGGAGCTACAACAATTACAGCGCAAAGTTCTTAGCTGTGAGGAAAAAATGAAGGATTTGGAGAATTGCTCCAGAAGAAATAATATACTTTTGGGCCTTCCTGAATCTGTGTTGGATGTGGACCTGCTTCCCACGCTGGAAAAATGGCTAGCAGAGGAATTACTTCTCACACATGGACTGGGTCCCTTACGAATCGAACGAGCTCATCGTCTGGGCAGGAAGCAGGAGGGGATACCTAAGCCTCGAGTAGTGATCCTGTGTTTTCTTAATTTCACCATCAAAGACCTGCTTTTGAAGAATTATTGGCAACGGAAAGACTTAATTTCAAAATCATTGTATACTGCTGTTCCAGGACTACTCCGCCCAAATGGCTTCTCTTCGTTGGGGCTTTTCTACTATCTGCAAACAGCTCACAGAGAAAAAGATGCGCTTCACCCTGCAATTCCTTGCAAAGCTCCCTGTTATCTATAATGGCCAGCTGTTTACATTTGAGACCAGCGCTGGGACACGGGGTCAAGGGCTTCAGTGGTTCCTTGATTTGGCATCTAGTACTTGATCAGATGTTACTGGATTGCAGAGAGAGGAAGAGAAATGGTTACTGCAGATGGGCAGACTGGATGGGCCATTTGGCCTTTATCTGCCATCATGTTTCTATATTTCTAAGTGACTTGCCAAGGGTGACGAGGAGCAGCCTAGGTTTGAACTGTGGTGGCACTATCATAGTTCCTCTCACTACTACTCTGTCCTGCACATGACATGGTTGCAGGAGCACTGAGTCCAATTCTTTATATGTGAGTTTGCAAACAATTGGACCCCTGAGGAAGGCGTGTTTGCCTAAACACGGACCGTGTAGGGTCCAGTTGGATTTTTACCACTGTATTTTTTATTATTCTATTTTCATGTTTTTATATATCAGTGTATAATAAATTATCTGCAGAACATCTGTATCCACAGTTTTTTGATTTTGTTTTCATCGGAGCACTGAGCACACCTTATATTTAGTTTATGTTAAAGTTTAAGATTGAACGTATAATTGATTATAAATTCTTTGCATTCAAGGAGGGTGTTTTGAAAATGGTCATGTTTGCTGTTGGATTTTTATGCATGTTCCACAAAACGTCCAACGTCGGATTTAGATATCATATCGAAAATTTCCCTCCACATCATAGTGAGAAGTACAATTCCTCTGTCTTAGCGTTTTTAAATCACCCTTATAACAGATACTAAGGATGGAACATTCCTTCTCATTTATAGAAATGCCTCGGAGAAAATCTGAATGTAGCATTTGATGTTAGATTTCCTGTATGATAAAGGCATTATTTATTATGGAGAGCAGTGAAGCGGGAAATATCAAACATCAGCACCAAATGAAGTGTCATTTTTGTTTAACGCTACTATGGATGCTTCTTTTTTTTTCTTTTTAATGAATTCAAGTTCACAAAATCCCTCGTGAATTCTCAGAGATCATTTCTTGAACCTCTGAAACTCTACTGAATTGTGTTAATGCCACGTTCCAGTGCTATAACAAGTAGCATTCATGCTCATTCTGGACTTGTTTTGAAGGTTGTTTGCTTCTTTAATGGGCAACTTGTAGGTGAGGGAAAGATGCAGAGGTGATCCCTCTAGTTCAGTGGTCTCAAGTACGCGGCCCGCAGGCCGCATGCGGTCCCCCAGGGACTATTTTGCGGCCCGCGATCTGTCCTCGCCTAAATTAGGAGTCCCCAATCTGCTTCCCTTCCCACTGCTCTCCCCCAAGCCGCTGCAATCGGGGAACAGGCCAGCGCCAAGGTCTTAACTCTCCCTGCTTATCGTTCCCTGCTTGGAGCCAACCAATTCTCGCCACCCGACGTCAATTCTAACGTTGGGGAGGAAGTTCCAGGCCAGCCAATCGCTGCCTGGCTGGCCTGGAAGTTCCTCTCAGACGTTAGAATTGACGTCGGGTGGCGTGAATTGGTTGGCCTCGTGCTGGGGAAGATAAGCAGGGAGAGTTAAGATTTCGGCGCTGGCCTTTTCCCCGATTGTGGCAGCGGCAGCCTGTTCCCTGATTGCGGCGGTGGTGGCCTGTTCCCGAATGGTGGTGGCTTGGGGGAGGGCAGGGAGAAGTAAAGAAAGAAAGGGGGGACAGGGAGATAGAAAGAAAGAAGGGAAATGGGACACAGACAGAAAGGGTCATGGAGAGAGAAAGACAGAAAGAAAGAAAGGGCATGGAAAAAGAAAAAAAGAAAGAAAGGGGGCACGGGAGAGAGAGAAAGAAAGAAGGGGGCAGGGTGAAAGAAATAAAAAGTTGGGGGAGGGAAGGAGACAGATGCCAGACCAGGGGGAAGGAAGGAAGGAGGGAGGGAGAGAGAGAAAGGAAAGAAAGAGATGTCAGACCATGGAAATAGGGACAGAAGAAGAGAGAGATAGAAGGGAAGGTAAGACATGGAAACGTAGATTTTGAAAAGAATGCAGAAAAATTGAATATTAATGCCAAGATGGATGCAAGGCAGAAAGTGAAGACGGAGAGAAAACCAGTCTAAGGACAAGAAGACCCTGGAAACATAGTTAAATGCACAGAAAAATAAAGTCACCAGACAAAAAAGGTAGGGAAAATGATTTTATTTTCAATATAGTGATTGAAATGTGTCAGTTTTGAGAAAGGAAAGATATTACACTTTAAATGTGAGGGCTGCAGAAAAAAATAGGGTACTTGGAGGGCCGCAGAAAAAATAGTTAATGACAATTTTGCATAAGGTAAATAAAACTCTTTATAGTTTATAAATCTTTCCTTTAAATGTTAAAGGAAAGATTTATAAACTATAAAGAGTTTTACCTCATGCAAAGTTGTCATTTCTTTAATAAGACATTAACTATTTTTTCTGCGGCCCTCCAAGTACCTACAAATCCAAAATGTGGCCCCACTAAGGGTTTGAGTTGCTGAAGGTAGAGCATTTGATTTTTTGAGGGTGATTTCTCCAAGTGGGTTAGTTTTGTGCATACCATGACAGGAACAAATTCTCCTTTATGTTGGGGGACAGCCTCTCTCCTCTGAACTAGCCCTTCAAGGCTATACTGTAGCATTATTTTATGCCCCACTGCTTACTCTTCTGACATTCTGATTATATATACCAGTGTTTCTCAACTTCTTCAAGCCAAGAGCTACAGGTACAGAGCAGGGAATTGAAGGTGTGTGCAGTCAACCAATTTCTGATCCAGTTAGCCACTTTTGAATCCCATCCTCAAGATGCTTAATTTATTCATAAACTTTCTGTAAGAACTGTATCAAAGATTGCTGAAAATTAAGTAGACTACCTTCAGCGCATGCCAGCTTTTTGCCATCCAGTCAAAAAAAAAAAAATTCAATGGCACCACCTTAAGAACATAAGAATTGCCTCTGCTGGGTCAGACCAGTGGTCCATCGTGCCCAGCAGTCCGCTCCCACGGCAGCCCTCACTTTTATATTTTGATGGAGGTTTTTTGCCAATGAGGTGATGGCTTAACCACCTTGAAACCACTTTTGTGGAGGTGGGAGGGCCCTTGCCTGAGGCTTTTTCCTCCTTTTCTAAATCGTTACAAAGCCTGTACTGTGTTGATATTGCACCACTTGAGAATTGTGCATTTGTCTTAGTGAAAGTGTGTTTATATATTATCATTGACTTTTCAAAATATCCGAGTCTTTTTTGGCAAATAGTATTAACTGTCATCCATGACAAGGAAATAGTTGTTCTTACTTAATCAACTAGAATGAACATCACCGTTGTCTTGAGAAAATTCATACCCTAAGTTTGTCCTTTTCAAAAAGCATGATTAAAGCTTAGGAGCTGTATGGATAGACAGAAGAGGAAGATAGAAAGAAAGCTGTAGCAAGTAAGTATTCCTAGAATTTACAAGATTCTCCCTTGGGCAGGGAAGCAAGCAAGCATTCATGTCATGGATTTCTCTTCCAGCTGGCTGAGTTAGTGACAGGCTTTCTCAGGAGAATGCTTTTACATACCCACAAATACACATGTAGTTAGCTGGGAATTATAGTATATTAACCCAAAGCAATCAATTTCTGGATCTCCCTCTACACTGACTCTCACAAACAGTGAGATATAGGAGGAACAGGTGGTCCCTGTGCTCAATTTGAATTATCCAGGCGCTCTTTATTTTACACAGAAGTTACCATTGTTTTTAATAAGTTTTGTCTGTCTATGACAACCATTTCCAACCCAGTCCTTGGGGAACACCTAGTCCTATCGGGTTTCAGAATGTTCACAATGAATTTGCATGAGATAAATTTGCATGTAATGCATCATTTGCATGCATATCTAATTTGTGGTTATCATGAAAATCTGATGGGATTATGTTGGGAATTGCTGATCTATGATGTAAATGAAGGGATATCATAGACAAGTTAACCCTTATTAAGATAGTGTGATCTACTATATCCTAGAGAACGACATGGGGATAAATTTTTCCTCATCCCCACAGGAACTAATTTTCCTGTCCCATCCCAGCGAGTTCTTTTCCTGTGCCATGCCCCATTCCTTCAAGCTCTGTCCTAATCTGCACAAGCCTCAAACACTTTAAAATCATAAGTGTTCGAGGCTTGTGTGGTTAAGGCAGAGTTTACAGGAATGGGACAGGGACAGCAATAAAACTCATAGGGATGGGGAAATTGAGTTCCTGTAGGGACGGGGAAAAATTTGTCCCCGTGTCATTCTCTACTGTATTCCATGCCCGCTTCATACACACTGATTAAAGCTAAATTCTACCAACTTCTTCAGAAGTGGAATTAAATTCTAACAACTTCTTCAGAAGTGGAATTAAATGTTAGTGTGCCTGCAGAGCCGGAAGACTAACATTTAATACTCAAGGAAAACTATACACTGAGGACTTCTCCTGGACCTAAGATCAAAGGGCCAGGGACAGTTCAAGTCAGTCCATTGCCTGAATCAAAGGATAATATGGTGCCCATCCCCCAATAGGGTTGGCCCACTTCAGAATTCCAGTTATTCAGCAGGATGGGGAGTTTCCTCACTCAGACATGCAACTTATATTCCCAGGATGTATATTACAAAACATGTAAATTTTGCCAACATTGGATGTACTCAGCAAACATTGGTGCGGTTAAATTATATATCCTGAAATGTATTTATTTTATTAGTTTTCTATCCCATTTTTCCCCAAAAATCTCACAACGGGTTACAGGTTACAGCTCACAAAAGCTCAGAACGGGTTACAGGTTACATCTCATTCCCTCCTGCCTAGAGGGCCGCATGCTGCAATAACTGGGCTTCCCCCTCCTAATGCATCTTGGGATGCAGTGAGAGGGGCCAAAGGCCCTGCCTGGCTCAAAATCACCATTTTGACTGAATAATTTGACTAATATGGGTATACTGATACTCCATTTTGCGGTGTGTATTTGGTATGGCCCTGCCATGCCAAGACTTTGCTTCTTATAAATATATTGGCATTTCACATTGAAGGGTACATATGTAACTTATTTAGACAAGTTAATGAGAGGTGATCCATCCTTTTACAAGATATGTCTTTGGCATCTTTTATGAATTCATCATAGATTTTACAGGGGAGGAATTTTTCATTCTATGTAGTCTTTATTAGTCCAGTGATTTCAACCAGGAAATCCTGGGAAAGTCATCCCACTTAGATGGATCTTCTTTGGATTTTCTATTAAACTAATTAGAAATTCCAGAATTAGTGGATTCCATCCTCGGGCAACTTCTAGGAAGATCAAATGACCACACATACAGTGATTTTAATTAATTTAGTGACTTCCAATGATACTGAGGGATTTGATGTGGATAGTTGTTGCCTTTTTTGGATTTTAAGGATTTAGTTTTGAACCTTTATACCTTGTGACATGGATCCATCTGTTTTTATTTTGTTGATATTTGTTTATGTGAACCAGTGTGGCCACTGATACACAGGGCACCCCTTTGGTAAAAAGCAGTTTTGAGCAGTGCCCATGGACCTCAACTTTTCAAAATTATTATGGGTGATGAACGTAATACAAATGGCTACTCCCTTGAAACTGTGAAGGAACTGGCTCGATACTGGGGATACTTAACTTCCATTGTACCCACAGGGCTGGAATCTGTGCTACCACCTCCCCTTCTCCTTGGCAATCAGATCATTGGCAGTAAGGGGAGGCCAACAGAGGTAGGCACATATGAGTTTCTCCAGTTGCCTACCTCCATTTACTATGTTTTCTAATTAGAGAAAGCAGACACCATAGGGGAAGAATAGCTGAAGGGTCAGGGAACACTCATTTATGATATCTATACTCAACAGTCCTGCCATTACTTTGGTCCTAGTACCTTGGCCCAGGAAAGTGAATGGGGGCTGAAGAAGAGGGATTGATGGATAAGAATTTCAGAATGGAATAATAAAGAGGAATCTAATGGGAAAGGGGAAATTATGGGATGGAATTAGATTGAAAGCAATGGAGATGGAAAGGAGCCCAAATAGAAATAGAGAATAGATGGTAGACAATGTATAGGTACAGTATATAGAAGAAAAGGACCTTAGGAAGGGAAGGTGATAGAAATTAACTTTGAAGAGAACTTAAGGGAAGGGGAGATGTGAGAAGGGAAGTTGAAGAAAACCATGATAGAAGATAAAGAGATGAAGAAAAACTTGTAGATATATGAGGGAAAGATAGAGAGAAATCTTGGATGCATATAGGAAAGAGTAGATGGAAAGAAAGTTAATGAGATGAAGAAAAATTTTAAAGGTGGGGAGATTGAAGAAAGAGGTATTTAAGAGAGGAAGGGGAGATAGAAGACTCTGGGAGTGGGGAGAGGAGAAAAAAATGAGCGCTGTTAGGCATAGACAAACTGGGAGTAGATGAACCTGGAAGAAGCAGAAGGGTAGAGGGGAGATGAAAGGTATAGGAGTGGATAATGATATACTGTATTATTTCTACCTCGTTTTTGCCCATTTGTGTAACATAAAAAGGTCAGTCAAATTTCTTTTCTCTGTGTATAGTCAAACTGAAGAAAATGTGTATCTTCATAGGAACATAAGAATAACCTTACTGGGTCAAACCAGTGGTCCATCAAGCCCAGTAGCCTGTTCTCACGGGGGCCAATCCAGGTGACTAGTATCTGGCCCAAACCCAAGGTGTAGCAATATTCCATTCTACCAATCCAGGGCAAGCAGTGGCTTCCCCCATGTCTTTCTCAATAACAGACTATGGACTTTTCCTACAGGAACTTGTCCAAACCTTCCTTAAAACCAGCTACGCTATCTGCTCTTACCACATCCTCTGGCAATGTGTTCCAGAGCTTAACTATTCTCTGAGTAAAAAAATATTTCCTCCTATTGGTTTTAAAAGTATTACTCTGTAACTTTGAGTGTCCCCTAGTCTTTGTAATTTTTGACAGAGTGAAAAATCGATCCACTTGTACCCATTCTACTCCACTCAGGATTTTGTAGACTTCAAACATATCTCCCCTCAGCCGTCTCTTTTCCAAGCTGAAGAGCCCAAACTGTTTTAGTCTATTTAGGCTATTCTTATGTTCTTTCCCCGTAAACAGAACTCAGGCCAAGGACCATCTTGTAGAAAGTAGATTGTTTGGCTACCCTCTTCTGCCAATATTGAAGGCACTCTACTTTTCCAAAACAAAATGTTTCCCATTGAAATTTAGGGGTGGAATTCATCAAGGCGCGCTCACTGATTTAGCATGTGCTAACCAAGTTAGAGTGCATTAAATGCTATAATAGCCATAGGAGTATAATGGGCATCTTAGCGTAAAATGCACTCCTAATCATTAGCGTGCACTAATGTGGTTATCGTTCTCTAAATCAGTTGGTGCCCCTTGATGAATTCCCCCCCCACTATTAATGTAAAATCTGTAATTAAAAAATGAACACGTTCCTTGAACATAAGAATTGCCGCTGCTGGGTCAGACCAGTGGTCCATCTTGCCCAGCAGTCCGCTCCCTCGGAGGACCTCTAGTTAAAGACCAGCACCCTAAATGAGACTAGCCCTACCAGCGTACATTCATGCTCAGCAGGAACATGTCTAACTTTGTCTTGAATCCCTGGAGAGTGTTTTCCCCTATGACAGATTCCGGAAGAGCATTCCAGTTTTCTACCACTCTCTGGATGAAGAAGAACTTCCTTACGTTTGTACGGAACCGATCCCCTTTTAACTTTAGAGAGTGCCCTCTCGTTCTCCCTACCTTGAAGAGGGTGAACAACCTGTCCTTATCTACTAAGTCAATTTCCTTCAGTATCTTGAATGTTTCAATCATGTCTCCTCTCAATCTCCTCTGTTTGGCAGCTCCTCCAACCCCTTAACCATCTTAGTTGCTCTTCTCTGGACTCTTTTGAGTTGATCTCATTTTGAATAAATGTGTACCTAAGTGTCTTTGGGTAACCTGTGGCTACATTAATTTACATTAACTTATTTTTTGTCCTTGGCAACAGTAGAACCATAAGCAGAGTCTATTATTATACTATCTAATTTGGACATTGATGGAACTCAGGGAGCCCATGCAGAAAGTAAGGCAGCTTGGTCGGAAATTGAAATGCACCCTCTACAGTTCATTTCAAGGTGATAAACTGAATAAGCAGTCACAGAATGATGATCAAAGATTATTTCCATAAATATGGAACAGTGATCTTCATTTTTTTTAATAAGGCCAAAATTGGATCTTTAGGTGTCTTTTCATTTCATTTACGTGCTTGACTGAAAATTGTCCTTCTTGCCTAAATGTCGCATGATCTTTCACAGTATGCAAATTTTCAATTGGGTTAGAAAGAGGCATTCAGGGCGATACTTAAAAGCACGTTTTAGTTGGTGGTAACTCCACTTGTACAGTAGAAGTGTGTTTTGTTTTAAAATCATTGGTACTCGGATGGATAACTTTACCTGTATAAATTGCTAATGATCAACATTACTGTTTTAAAATGGGGTACGGTTTGGGTTGAGCAGGATGGAGTGCAGTGTTCGGGGTTTTTTTTTCTGTGATGGAGCTCAGCTGCTGAATGAATAATTTGTGTTTATTTCCAAATGCATTAATGACAGGAGTAAAAGTGAACAGATAAGTTATACAGTCCATGGACTAATGAAAGCTGATTACTTTGAGGAGAATGTAGTAAGCGATGACCTTGAGCAATTTGCTGGAGTTTCAGTGCATGGTTTCCTAATGCTTGGGAAGACTTGCACCCTTTTGCACAGAAAAAAAGTTGCATTGATAGTCGGAATTGCATGTGCATCCATTATGTATGTGCATGTCTGGATTGCTATTTTGTGCACAAATGTTTTTGGTATGATGTTTAAATTTCAATATTTGAGTGCTTTACTCTTCATGTCACAGCCACCCCAACTTTCCTGTAACTCTGAATTTGGTAACATAATCATCAGCTCCTCATCCCCCTGTTGTTTTTGTGTTCATTGATCCAGCCTCTTCAACAAAACAAGAAAAAAGTTACATGCTTGCACAGAAGAGAATAAATAATAATAATAATAACAGTTTATATACCGCAGTACCGTGAAGTTCTATGCGGTTTACAAAAGATTCAAAGAAGGATACAAATTGATTGAACCCAAAAGAGGTGAAAGATAGTGGTTAATAGGTCAAGAGAACCGCTAATGAGGAGAAAGAGATGTACAGGTCAGCTATCTAGATACTTCTGGAACAGATGTGTTTTTAGGTGCTTCCTGAATTGAAGCTAGCCGCAGACTAATGAGCTAATGCTTTCCTCTTCCTCGGACCATGTCTTACAGTCCCAACATTAGAAAACCATGTGCTGGACCTTCAGGTCTTTGGCATTCTTTGTTTTGCATCCTGGTTTTATAACATAACATAAATCGTTCTTTATATACCGTGTGTGTCTTTCGGTTCAAGGCGGTTTACATAAAAATGGCTGAGAAGAGTCGGCGAGCTACATTAAAGGAGAGGAGAACTGAGAGACTGCAAGATCACAGATAGGGAATTAAGATGACCTAACTAAGCAGGGAGATTAAAGAATAAGTAAGGGAGGTCATAGTCTGAGAGTAGCATAATGGAGTTGGCAGAGTTTTTCTGGGGATTTATACAGCTAATAATTTCATGCCACTGGATTTTACTGAGCAGTTTTCTTCTTTCTGCCCAGGACAGCCATAATAAGGCAGGAAACTGTAGAACCCATGCTAAGTTCAGTGCTAAGGCTCCCTCACTTGATAAGACTGGCCTCGTTGTGTTAGGGGAGAGGCAGGGAAGAAAACAGCATTGTACGTACTTTCCCTCTTCATGCTATGGGAGAAGAAAGCTGATTGGTTAGAATTTTGAAGGATGGTGGCTCTTCCATACTCATTCATGCCATGCAAAGGCACATGATAAAGCTAAGGCCGCATTAGCCTTCCTCTTACGGAACCTACGTCTCAGCCATCGCATGCATGGAGGCTAAGTGTGTGTGTTGTGGTGTTGGGGTTCCATTTGCGAGGGATATAAATGCCTTATACTAAATGATATTAGAGCGATTCTGAAATTTTGTATTAGATTTGTAGTACAGTCGACTCCGCTTAAGTGCACGCCCTTCGGACCGGGTCTCCACATGCGCTTAAATGGAGTGTGCGCTTAATAGGAATGGGTGGGGGGGAGGGTAGGGGGAGGCTGTAGATAAAGCCGGCTCACTTTAAATATGGCATGTGGGCTGCTGAAGCCTAAGGTACAGGAAATCTATGCCCTACAGCTTGAGTGGAAGTGGCGCGCTCACTTTCCCACTATCCCAGCGCTTAGCCTAGCCATTCCCAGTCAGAACGTGATTGCATTTAACTGGAGTGAACTTAACGTGAAAGAATAGAGGTGGGACTTATTACATCGGTGCGCGTAAGCAGATTGTGTGCTTATCCAAATTGCAAAATATCCGGAGTTCATGTCCATTGACTTTAATGTAAAAAAGACGGGACTGTGGTGGTAGGCTGCGGATAACTGAAGCGTGCGCTTAACCGACGTGCACTTAAGTGGAGTTGACTGTAGTTTCCAGTTTAACCCTTATATCCTGCAAGTACAGCTTTGGCCTATTTGTGCTAATCATCAGCCTTGCTCTTGTTTTCATCTAGTCTGTCTTCCAGTTCCTATTTATACCACTTCTTGTGACTTTACGTTAAACTGTCACCTGGTTCTTGTGAGTTGCCTTTCCAGTTTTGACTGTAGCATGACCTCAGGTACAGTTCTGCTTGCCCAGATCTTTTGGACATCGTCTTTGCGTGCTGAACCTGACTGAATTAGTCATTCTACTGGACTTGCGTTTAATCTCATGTTTTGCTTGCCTTAGCAGCAGACATTGCTACTGGCACTGCCAGTGGAATTCTCCAGAGCTGTATAAAATCATCCAGGTTTTCCTCTGGATCCCTCAAGAATACAATATTGCTCTGAGGAAAGCATAAGAATGATAGTTAAATGGTCAAGATGAAGATGTTAGTGAGCTTGTAAAATAATTGTTGGCATATTAATTGATCAGGCATATTCATTCTAGCATTTATCAGATGTCATAATGTACCTTCAGCATAGCTGATGCAGTCTTTGGCAAGGCGCCTGCAGCATCTCATTTTCAGTTTATGCCAATACTTCTTAGATTGACCGTTGTTTCTTGGCTGCTTGATGGGTTGCCTCCAGAAGCAAGGCAGATCAATATGTGAAAGAAGTAATTGAGAAAAAAGATTAAATCTCACAAAAGGAACATCCTGTAAAGTTCAGGTCATTTCACATATGAATAAGAACTTTCGATTCTCTCTCTCTTTTTTTTTTTTTAAAAAAAGGAACTTTTGGGGGCTGACATTTTCTTTTAGATAAAGAAAAAAGTTATTTTTTTAGGCATAAAACCCATCGTACAAATAAAAGCATGTAGCAGAAGAGGATAAGTATGGTACATCCTAAAACTCTAGCTGAAATAGATTTTCTCTTTGATAGGGGAAGGGCACTTAGAACAGAACAGCAAGGGGATAGAGTGAAACAGAGTTTGTTTGCTTTTTTTCAAGTAGATGTGATTAATGAAAGCACATGAGTGAGCTGCAGTTATCCATGGTGAATAAAAATGAAAATTAAACTGGTCTGTCCCCTTTCTCATTTCATGTATTGTGTGTGCCATATATCCTTATTTCTTATTTATACGATTTAGCCTCTGATTTACTAAGACATTGCTTCCAATTTGTGATCTATGCAAATAAATTTGAGCATGCACATTAAGGCCCTTGTACATATACCAATAATAGTGAGCTATACAGGAAGACTTTACCTTGCATATTGAACATAAGAATAGCCTTACTGGGTCAGACCAATGGTCCCTAAAGCCCAGTAGCCCCTTCTCACGGTGGCCAATCCAGGTCACTAGTACCTGGCCAAAACCCAAGGAGTAGCAATATTCCATGCTACCGATACAGGGCAAGCAGTGGCTTCCCCCATGTCTTTCTCAATAACAGTTTAAGGACTTTTCCTTCAGGAAATTGTCCAAACCTTTCTTAAAACCAGCTACGCTATCCACAACATAAGAACATAAGCAATGCCTCTGCTGTGTCAGACCTGAGGTCCATCGTGCCCAGCAATTCGCTCACGCGGCAGCCCAACAGGTCCAGGACCTGTGCAGTAATCCTCTATCTGTACCCCTCTATCCCCTTTTCCAGCAGGAAATTGTCCAATCCTTTCTTGAACCCCAGTATTGTACTCTGCCCTATTACGCTCTCTGGAAGCGCATTCCAGGTGTCCACCACACGTTGGGTAAAGAAGAACTTCCTAGCATTCGTTTTGAATCTGTCCCCTTTCAACTTTTCTGAATGCCCTCTTGTTCTTTTATTATTCGAAAGTTTGAAGAATCTGTCCCTCTCTACTCTCTCTATGCCCTTCATGATCTTGTAAATCTCTATCATATCCCCTCTAAGTCTCCTCTTCTCCAGGGAAAAAACCCAGTTTCTCCAATCTCTCAGCGTATGAAAGGTTTTCCATCCCTTTTATCAGACGTGTCGCTCTCCTCTGAACCGTCTCAAGTAATGCCATATCCTTCTTAAGGTACGCACCATCGCCCGATACAACGGCAGGATAACTTCTTTAGTTCTGGTAGTAATATCACTATATCTCCTAAAAACATCCAGCACAAAGTTCCGAGCTCTTCTTCTAAACTGGATACAAATCTCGCTAATAAACGGCCACTACCCTACCAACCTTAGCGAAATCATCATCACCCCGATCCTCAAAGACCCCCAAAGGACCGATAGACCAAACAGCCAACTACAGACCCATTGTCTCTATTCCACTCTACGTAAAAATAATAGAAGGACTAGTTGCCAAACTCCTCTCCAATTACCTAGAAAACCATAACATACTGCATCCCACACAATCCGGCTTCAGAAACAACTTCAGCACGGAAACACCACTAGGATCGTTCTTGGACACAGCCAGACAACATCTCAGCAGAGGAAAAAAAATGATGCTCATACAACTAGACCTTACCACTGCATTCGACTTGGTGGACCATAACATTCTACTACAAATCCTAGATACAATAGGTATCACAGATAAAGTATACACATGGTTTGAAGAATTCCTTAAATGAAGAACCTATAGAGTAAAATCAGACAAACAAAAATCTGAACCTTGGTCAGACCCCTGCAGAGTTCCCCAAGGATCCCCTCTATCCCCGACTCTCTTCAATCTCTATACAGCCTCCCTCAGCTCTCACCTGAACAAACAAGGCATAACCTCCTACAGCTATGCCGATGACATTACCATTCTCATACCCTTCGATCAACCTGAATTCTCCATGACGAACACAATATACCAAACACTAAAATCAATAGCAACTTGGATGAAAGATCACAAACTGAAATTGAACCCAGATAAAACGAAATTCATCCTCCTAGAAAACAACAAAATACCAACCATAACCAACATTGAAATCAATGTAATCAACTACCCCATACAAACCACCCTAAAACTGCTAGGAATAACTATCGACAGATGCTGCACCATGCAACCGCAAATCAATAAAACAATACAAAAGTCATTCTTAGTCATGAGAAACTTAAGACAAGTTTGGAAATTCTTCAAGAAAACTCAATTCCAGCTCATAGTTCAGTCCTTAATACTAGGCCTACTTGACTACTGTAATATCCTCTACCTCCCATGCCCTACAACCATAACAAAACAACTACAAACTATCCAAAACACAGGACTAAGACTCCATCTACTCATTAAAGAAACATGATCACATTACAGAAGAATATCTCCAATCGCACTGGCTTCCGATCCCAGCAAGAATACAATTTAAATTCTACTGCCTACTATTTAAGACTTTATACGGAAACAGTCCAAACTATCTGATTAACCGCCTCATCCACAACACCGCAACCAGACATAGGAAAATTCACACCCCATTCTCATACCCCCCAATTAAGGAGATCAAACAGAAAAAACTATATGATGGCCTCCTGGCCACTCAAGCAGCCAAACTAGACAACCAAATCGCCAATCTACTGACGGCATCCCTCGACTACAAGACTTTTAGAAAAGAAATAAAGACCATACTCTTCAAGAAAACTCTGAAAAAAGAAATAATACCGCAAGTCTCAAAGTCCACCTCTCACTAAAGACAACTACCCCAAATAAATAACCTTACCCATTTCTTACTCTTTTTGAAAATGACCAATTTTTTTTTTTTTGGTAAGTTCTTGTTGTAATACATCTTGGATAATTCTTTTGTAATCCGCCTTGAACTGCAAGGTAATGGCGGAATAGAAATCCCTAATGTAATGTAATACCCTTCTTGATTATACCTAGCATTCTATTCGCTCTCTTGGTGGCCGCTGCGCACTGTGCCGTCGGCTTCATTGTCATGTCCTCCATTACCCCCAAGTCCCTTTCTTGGGTACTCTCCTTCAATTACATCCCTCCCATCGTATAGCTGTACCTTGGGTTTCTGCTTTCCACATGTAGTACTTTACATTTCTCAACGTTGAACTTCATCTGCCATCTCGTCACCCATTCCCGTAGTTTGTTCAAGTCCCTTTGCAATTCTTCGCAGTCCTCTTTAGTCTGAGCTCCACTAAATAGTTTGGTGTCGTCCGCAAATTTTATTATCTCACACTTCATCCCTGTTTCTAGATCATGTATGAATATATTAAATAGCAGCGGCCCGAGCACCGAGCCCTGTGGGACCCCACTCGTGACCCTCCTCCAGTCCGAGTAGTGGCCCTTCACTCCTACCCTCTGTTTCCTACCCACCAACCAGTTTCTGATTTATCTATGTACGTCTCCTTCCACTCCATGGTTCTTCAGTTTCCAGAGTAGGTGTTCATGGGGCACCTTGTCAAAAGCTTTTTGGAAATCTAGATATATGATATTTATGGGGTCTCCTTTGTCCAGAGCTTAACTATTCTCTTGAGTGAAAAATACTTCCTCCTATTGGTTTTAAAATTATTTCCCTGTAACTTAATCGAGTGTTTCCTAGTCTTTGTAGTTTTTGATGGAGTGAAAAATTGATCCACTTGTACCCGTTCTACTCCACTCAGGATTTTGTAGACTTCAATCCTATCTCCCCTCAGCCGTCTCTTTTCCAAGCTGAAGAGCCCTAACCTTTTTAAGGGCTAGATTCACTAACCTGCCCGATCGTGTCCGATCCGTGTGCGATCCGTGGCAGGCCGATGAATTCTCAATGCGTCCTCATGTAAATGGGGGTGATCGGAGGCATGCCTCCCCACCGACCGCACACTGGAGAGCAATCCTGACGCATGCACAGACCATCTTCTTTGCCTGTAGATGGTCTGCGCATGCTCGCCGCAAAGGAAGAGCTGGAAATTTTTTTTTTAAAATACAGAGCCGGAAACTCACAAACCCATGGTTTTAACCCGCGGCATGAAAGCGGGCTGCACCGCAGTTTAAAACCATTGGAGTTGGGGACAGAGAGCAGGGCAGCAAGAGCAAGAGAATCGGGGCAGAGAGCAAAAGAAGCAGAATCAGAGTAGAGAGCAAGGTTTTTGCAGAAGCGACTGGTTCTCAGCAGTCACTTGTTTTTGGATCGGCCAGCTCAGTCGTGTTCCTGAAATTGTTTTGTGAATACTTCCTACTTTGCATGCTATTCCCCCTCATTTGCATGCGCAGATCAGATCGGAGGATGATCTGCACAGTGGTTAATGAATTGGGTTGGAGGAAAATTGGGTCGGTACACGATCGCAAACACGATCGATGGGCTTAGTGAATCTAGCCCTTAGTCTTTCCTCATACGAGAGGAGTTCCCTCCGCTTTATTATCTTGGTCACTTTTCTTTGAACCTTTTCTAGCACCACTGTATCTTTCTTGAGATAAGGAGGCCAGAATTGAACGCAATACTCCAGAAGTTTAGAAAGCTGTTCATGTGAACATGCAAAAATTTATGTGCTTGCTCATGTAAAGCAAGAAGCTGCTAACTGGGTGCTGTATTAATACCTGCTTGGACTCGGTGTTGATCTGAGCCTGATATTTTCTGAAGGGAGCTGAACAACATGATCAGAGCTAAAACTGAATATGCTCAGCTCTTTGATGTTTTCTTTTTTTGTTGTTGTTTTTCAAGTAAGCTTATCGCATTAGAATTGCTTATCGTTACAGAGGGAAGAAATGGGAGACTTGCTACATTCTAGGAGAGGAGAACAAAAGAGAGCAAAGGGCTAAATTCACAAAGCAAACTGATCATGTTCTGATCGGTTTGTGACCCCCTTAGCGACCAAATTTCCCTCCGGCCCGATTCACTAACCTCTGTGCCGATTATCCTCTGATCCGATCCATGCATGCAAATGAGGGGAAACGACATGCAAAGTAGGAAGGAAGTGATTCACTAACCAAAATCAAGAACACTGACTGGGCTAGCCGATCAACAAAGAAGCGACTGCTGGGGACCAGTTGCTCAAGTCCTTTCCAACTGCCCTGCTCTCTGGCCCGACTCTCCTGCTCTCTGGCGACTTCAGTAAACTGCATCTCCTGCTCTGTGCTCTGATTCTCCTGCTCTCTGCCGCTTTCTCTCTGGCGACTTAAGAACATAAGAAGTTGCCTCCGCTGAGGAAGACCATAGGTCCATCCTGCCCAGCGGTCCGCTCCCGCGGCGGCCCATCAGGCCCATTGCCTGAGTAGTGGCCTATACCTATCTATACCCTTCAATCCCCTTTTCTTCTAGGAATCTATCCAAACCTTCTTTGAAACCATTTAATGTTTTCTTGTCTACAACAGCCTCTGGAAGCGCGTTCCATGTATCCACCACCCTCTGAGTGAAAAAGAACTTCCTAGCGTTTGTTCTAAACCTGTCTCCTTTCAATTTCTCCGAGTGCCCCCTTGTACTTGTGGTGCCCTTTAATTTGAAAAATCTGTCCCTGTCTACTTTTTCTATGCCCTTCAAGATCTTGAAGGTTTCTATCATGTCTCCTCTAAGTCTCCGCTTTTCCAGGGAGAAAAGTCCCAACTGCTTCAATCTGTCGGTATATGGGAGATTTTCCATTCCCTTTATCAGTTTAGTTGCTCTTCTCTGTACTCCCTCAAGTACTCAATATAAACGACTGGGTAAGGTCAAAAAACCTAGTTCCAAAAAACGAGAACACTAATAAACAAATAGAGGAACCAGTTCAAAAATACTTTCCACTTTTAACGGTGCTCAGAATCCAAGATGGAATAAAAGAACTCAGAGTGGGGGATTAACCCCTACCAGAACTCTTATGGTATCTATCATTGCACCATAACTGTTGTGAAAAGATGATTTGAATCACTGAGTAAAATAAGTGATACTATGTAACTTGCAGACTTTCAAATAACTTGTAGAATATAAACAGTTCAAAGGTTAAGTAACTTAGCTGAAGATTGCTGCTAGCGTTAGTTTAGCTGGGTCCTGACGCGTTTCGCCTACTGGCTTCCTCAGAGAACCCGCAAACAATCTTGCATATCGTTATTAGGAAATGAAAAATTACTGATTTCAAACTAGGATAATAACGATATGCAAGATTGTTTGCGGGTTCTCTGAGGAAGCCAGTAGGCGAAACGCGTCAGGACCCAGCTAAACTAACGCTAGCAGCAATCTTCAGCTAAGTTACTTAACCTTTGAACTGTTTATATTCTACAAGTTATTTGAAAGTCTGCAAGTTACATAGTATCACTTATTTTACTCAGTGATTCAAATCATCTTTTCACAACAGTTATGGTGCAATGATAGATACCATAAGAGTTCTGGTAGGGGTTAATCCCCCACTCTGAATTCTTTTATTCCATCTTGGATTCTGAGCACCGTTAAAAGTGGAAAGTATTTTTGAACTGCTCCCTCAAGTACTGCCATGTCCTTCTTGAGGTACGGCGACCAGTACTGGACACAGTACTCCAGATGCGGCCGCACCATTGCACGATACAGCGGCATGATGACTTCCTTCGTCCTGGTCGTAATACCCTTCTTTATGATACCCAACATTCTGTTTGCTTTCTTTGAGGCTGTGGCGCACTGCGCCGATGCCTTCAGTGTTGCGTCTACCATCACTCCCAGGTCTCTCTCCAGGTTACTGACCCCTAGTGGTGTTCCCCCCATTTTGTATGTGAACATCGGGTTCTTTTTCCCCACGTGCATGACCTTGCATTTTCCTATGTTGAAGCTCATTTGCCATTTTTCGGCCCACTTTTCCAGCTGCGTTAGATCCTTTTGGAGATCTTCGCAGTCTTCTCTGGTTTGAGCCCTGCTGTATAGTTTGGTGTCATCTGCAAATTTAATGACCTCACACTTGGTACCCGCCTCTAGGTCGTTTTTATAGATATTGAACAGGAGCGGTCCCAGCACCGACCCCTGTGGAACTCCACTCGTGACCCCTTTCCAGTCTGAGTAATGGCCCTTTATGCCAACCCTCTGCTTCCTGTTTGCCAGCCAGTTTTTGATCCATCGGTGGACCTCCCCTTGCACGCCGTGGATCCATATCTTCTTAAGCAGTCTCTCGTGTGGTACCTTGTCGAAGGCTTTTTGGAAGTCAAGGTAAATGATGTCTATATATTCCCCTCTATCCACCTGGCTGTTCACTCCCTCAAAGAAGTACAATAAGTTTGTGAGGCATGACCTGCCCTTGCAGAAGCCATGTTGACTCGTTTTTAGCTGCCCATTTTTTTCGGTGTGTTCACAGATGCTGTCTTTAATCAGTGCCTCCATCATCTTTCCCGGGACTGAGGTCAGGCTCACCGGCCTGTAGTTTCCTGGGTCGCCCCTTGAGCCCTTCTTGAAGATGGGCGTAACATTTGCTATTTTCCAATCCTCCGGGATCTCTCCGGTTTTTAAGGATAGGTTGTATATCTGTCGAAGTGGCTCCGCTATTTCGTTTTTTACTTCGGTAAACTGCATCTCCCGTTCTCTGCCCCGATTTTCTTGTTCTCTGTGGTCGGTGGGGGGCGTGCTTCCATTCGCCCCCATTTGCATGAGGATGCGTTGAGAATGTTAGCCTGCCACGGACCGCCTACGGATCGGATAGGATCGGTGGGCTTAGTGAATCTAGGCCTATCTCCCGCCAAATATTAGCAGTTAGCCAGCTTAATGTTATTTAGTTAGCCAGGCGCTGTTCCTGGCAGGCTAATTAGTGCTGAATTTCAGGCAGTATGATTATCAAAAATCATTAAATTCTCCATTAGTTTCCTCATATATTCTGGATAAAACAAAACCATTTTCAGCAGTTTATATGTTTACTCAAAGACAGGGCTTTATTCAATAAATATATTTTTCCCCATAAGCACAGAATGAGGAAAGTCTTTTTGAATAAGGTCCTTTGTGTAATACAGTATAGAATAAGTCCTGTGGAAAATGAATTGTCAAAAATACTAAATTCTATTCAAGTTCCAGAGCATTGTCAAAATTGATTTTGGTCAACTGGGACATGTTTGCCAGGGTGAATGCCACATATTGCGTCTGGTGATTGACAGTTGTATGCCTTCGTTAGGTCTCTTGTGTGGTGTGCCTGCCAGTTCTACAAGCTAAAACAACTGTATGTAAGGTTTTTCACGAACATGCTAGGTTTTTTTTTTTTCCCTACTACTGTACCATTGTCAAGGTTTTTTCCTTTGTGTCCTGGACAACCAGCCTTTATTACTGTCATGTTTGCACAAAATGATCCCAGTTGGCGACATTGACTTAATTGAAAACATTTATTTACAAGAGACTGTACTTGGGGTCATAATATAACAGAAAACAAAAATCTAATTAACTGAATGCTTTCTAAGCAGAGTTCATCCAACCCTAACTACCACAGAGTCAATCTAAGCCTATTGAATCCCATGGAAGTATGTCCTGAGTTCTCTCAGTCTACTTTATCCTTATCTCTTTCTTTTGGTTGTGTAGTCTGCCCCCCCCCCCCCAAATCAAAGTGGTTCTGGGACTCCCAGGCATGTGGGATTCTTATAGCAGGGATGAGCTACCTTTATTCCTCCAAAGGTCCACTCCATGAATCTGTCCTGTCTCCTGTCCTCTATCTCCTGTTTGTGATGTGTCCCTGTAGTCTTCACCCTTCCTTTCTATAGGACTGCTTGAACTCTTGCTGCTCTTAAGTGGGTCCATCGTGAACAGCAATTCCGGACGGCTGACATATCCCTGATGCCACATGGAAGTAATATGCCGCTGTAGTTGAATCCAAAAGTCCACTATCAATGGACACGACCAGAACTGGTGTCCCAGCGTTGCTCCTGGATGAGCACATTTAAGACACGTATCCGATGTTCTGAGGTTAGCTCGATACAGGTACGTTGGTGATCTGTAGAGTCGTAAGTAGAACTTATAGTTCATTTCAATAAGGGTCACATGTGAGGTAAGAGAGTGGATAGAGTGAAGACCCTGTTGTATATGATGGCCAGTCACCTCACAGGCCAGATCCTCCGTCCAGCGGGCCGCATAGGCTTCATAAGAGATTGACCCCAGACTGTCCCGTAAAAAGCGTAAGTGGAATTTCAAGGGGATTTGTGTCTGTGCTGTTAAACATAAGGCTTCCGAAATTGTCTCCTGACATTGGTTCGTGAGCCCCTCCGGCGGGAGAGATCTGACATAAGATGTCATCTGAGCATATGCCAACCAGTCCCGAGGCGTCCAACTATATTCAGTCTGCATTACCGCAAAGGATGGCACCATGCCCTGGGCTGTTACAACCTGTGAGATATAGTGCAAGTTTGACGTTTTCCACACAGACATCGGAAACCGAGACGTCCCAGGTGGAAAGTCTGGATTGTCCAGGAAAGGTAAGTATGCTGTAGCGGTATGGTTAATCTTTAGCATTTTACACAAACGTCTCCACACTTGACGTAACGGTTGAAAAAGAAACTTTCCAAGAGGTGGTGGACCCCCCGGGAGACGCAAAGCGTGCAGCAGATAGCTAAAGTGGTATGGGGAGCATAGGACTAGTTCCGAAGAAGTAGCCGAAAAATGGCTAGTCCCCCGGAACCAATCACTCAGGTGTCTCATTTGACACGCCTGAGAGAACAGTCGTATACTATGAAGACCCAGTCCCCCCTGCGCCCTGGGAAGCATCAAAACTGACAGTGAAATTCTGGCCTTTTTCCCATTCCATAAGTAAGAAGTGAGGTATTTCCCCACCTCCCTCTCATGTTTGACAGACAATAATATAGGGAGCATTTGAAATATATAGAGCCACTGGGGCAACAGCACCATATTATATAAAGCAATTTTACCCATGAGTGATATCGGAAAGTCCCTCCAAAGTAACAGTTTCTGTCGTGTAAGCGTCATGAGTGGTAGGACATTCACTGAATATATGCTGGTAATGTCTATTGGTATTTGTATACCTAAGTATTTCAGAGAGGTGGTAGCCCATTGTAATGGAAAAGGTCCCCTCCACTGGGCAGGGAGTCCTCGAGACAGAGGAAGTGCCAATGATTTCTGCAGGTTGAGTATCAATCCCGAATATAGACTAAATTCATCTAGGATGGCTAATGCTCTTTTCAGGGAATCCTGCGGGTCGGCTAATGTCAGTAACATATCATCAGCATACGCCAATACTCGTAACTGGGAGTCTCCTTCCGGGAGTCCCACTATACCAAGTATAATTTCTTCTTTGATGATTCTTCCTACTGTTTCTTCCCTGGGATTTTTTCCAGTGCGTGTGTGTGGCCCCCTATTTCTATTTCTGATGGGGAAATTCTGTAATTACACTTCTCTCTCCGTATTCGCGGGGGTTAGCAGCGGCACTCCAACATAGAACTATGTTTCACCCATGTTTAGTTTGTCAGGTCATGGTACGAGGGGTTGCTGAAAAGTTCTCAGCCCAACCAAGAATAATAATAATAATTTATTTCTTATATACCACCAAAGCCGTAGAAGTTCGAGGCGGTTTACAATAAAGAAGGGCTGGACAATCAGCGAATGGGTACAATCAGAGAAAGGGTACAATCAGCAAATACAATCAGTGAATGGGAACAATCCGCAAAATAGATACAATTAATAGATGTAAGTAGGGGAGCTGGTACAATATAAGGGGTTAGGAGTAGTGGGAGGGAGAAGGAGGAGAAAGGAGATCTAGGGGAAGAGAATGAGTGCGGATATGGTTCAATCAATGATCTGAAACAAGATCAAAACATAGAATTTTGTTTCTGAAAATTGGCACTTAACGAAATAAGATAACACTCTTTTCAGTTACAGAAGTAAAATAATACTCAGAACTTAGGAAGTTGGTTGGTTGAGAAATTTTCAGTACTCCCTCGTATGCTAGAAGTGGAAAAGCGAAGGATGAAAATTCTCAGTAGCGCAAAAATCCAAAGTCATTTTCATAATAAGAATAGACTAACTTCATTGAAGCATACATTTTGCTCACTGGTTTATGTACCTGTCTCCCTTTTTAGTCCACTGTGGTTTCCATTGTACGTTTATGCATATTTTCAGGTGGCAACAAGAGTTCCATGACATCAGCACTTTAAAAGTCAAGATGTACGCCCCCTTGCAGTTTCTCAATGTTCTTATTTGGTACTACAACAGTTGACATGAAATGCAGATGGATACGTTGGCAGAGTAGTAGACAGCGCATGCTTGGCTTCCAGGTTGATTTAATACTATAGCATAGCATCAGTGCTTAATCAACCTCAGATGTTTATTACCATACCTTATACACTAATCAATACCCCAAATCGATGCTTAGAAAGCTGGCAACAAACATACTGTGTCGCTCATAGTGATTTGTGCCAGACCTGAGCTATGGGAGCCTGCCTCAAATCATCCAAGTCACCAGACAAAACTTGCAGAAATAAAATCTTTCATTCTTGTTCTAGCTCTTTTGCTTTGTGGTTCCTTTCTCAATACAGCAACATCTCATCTACACAGAGTAGGTATTTTTAAATGCACAGTGTAAAACGCAATTTCATGCTAAAGCATTGACATCAAGCTACTGGTTCTCAACATGCCTTAAAGAGTTATGCCCAACAGAAACAGTATCCGGTCACTGCCATTGTTCAACGGCTTGTTTGGCAGCCAGATAGAGCCGTCTAAAAGGGTAGTCTTATCTTTGGCTGTTAAGACTTAGCTGGTTGTGTCTCAGCTGGTCAAAATTAGACCATAAATTCAGTGCTGTTTGCTGGATACAGCACCAGCATTGAATTTCTGGTATCACTGTGGACCATAGGAGATCGCTGGTGATCTCCCACAGTCTGAATATCGAGGTAATTGAACATTAAATTATTTCCTTCTAAGTTGTCTAATAGGATCCCCTTAATCCCTGGTTTTTCCATTATTTCCTTGCAACAAAGGGTCCTCTACACATACTGCATTTTTCTTAAATTGTTAATGGCTTTGATGTTATTCTGTAACATAGTAACATTAGTAGATGATGGCAGATAAAGACCCGAATGGTCCATCCAGTCTGCCCAACCTGATTCAATTTAAATTTTTTAAATTTTTTTTCTTCTTAGCTATTTCTGGGCAAGAATCCAAAGCTCTAGTCAGTGCTGTGCTTGGGTTCCAACTGCTGAAGTCTCCATCAAAGCTCACTCCAGCTCATCTCACCTTCACAGTCATTGAAGCCCTCCCCAGCCCATCCTCAATCAAAAGGCCATATACAGACACAGACTGTGCAAGTCTGCCCAATACTGGCCTTAGTTCAATATTTAATACTAGTCTTTAAGCCCGTTACATTAACGGGTGCTAGAATACTGTTCACCCTCTATGTTGCCCCTTCCATTCACTGCCCTCTCTTCTCTTTCTATCTCTCTCTTTCTCTCCCATATGGCCTCTCTCCATCTCCTCCTTCCTTTTGCCTTGGTCTGGCATACCTTCCTCCTTCCCTCCAAGGCATTCTCTCCCCCTCTGCTCCCTTTCCTCATTTAACTACTTCATTGGGCAGCAGCAGCATTCACAATTCATTGTTGTTGCTGGCTTCAGGTCTTTCTCTCTGGCCGGTCCTGTCTTCATGAAAACAGGAAGTAGGCAGGACCGGCCAGAGAGGAAGGCCTGAAGCCAGCAACAGCAGCGAATTGTAAACGCTGCTGCTGCCTGAAGCACCCGAGACAGACGCTTCTCTCCCCTCCCAGCCCAACCCCCGCTGACTCTGCGACCCTTCCAGCAAGATGACTTTAATATCAAACCTCCCTCCAGCGTTGGCAGTCGCTGCACGTTAAACAGGCTGCTTCTGCTTTCTTCTGCCGTTGAGGCTCTCTGTTGCGTCATTGATGACGTAATCAGTGAAGCGGCAAAGGGACTCAACTGCAGGAGAAAGGCCGAAGCAGCCTGTTTAACGTGCAGCGAGTGCCAACGCTGGAGGGATGTTTGTACCGGTGCAGAAGCGATATGTCTCTCCCCCTCCAGTACCTGTGCAGCACTTTGCTGCGGCGCATCCTCCCATGGGGGGAGGGGTTTTGCACAGTGTGAGCGGGTGAGAGCGGTGATCTCCAGTTTGGGGGGGTTGCACAGTGGGAGCGGGTGTGAGCGGCGATCTCCAGTTGGGGGGAAGGGGGGGAGAGCGGCGATCTCCAGTTGGGGGGGGGGGTTTGCACAGTGGGAGCGGGTGAGAGCGGCGATCTCCAGTTGGGGGGGAGGGGGTTGAGAGCGGCGATCTCCAGTTGGGGGGGTTTGCACAGTGGGAGCGGGTGAGAGCGGCGATCTCCAGTTGGGGGGGGGTTTGCACAGTGGGAGCCGGGTGAGAGCGGCGATCTCCAGTTGGTTTTTTTTTATTTTTTTTGTTTTAAGTTGAAAGCCGGCGCTGCAGCTCCTCTCTCGATCCTGGTGCAGTTCGAGAGAGGAGCCGGTACCATTGACAGTGAGAGGCGGGGGTGAGGAAGGCCGCTGCAGCTGTGTAATTTTTTATTTTTATTTGAAAGCCGCCGCGAGCAAGTGTTGACGTAAAACCCGCGCATGCGCAATCGTGTTTTCGCGACGGATCAGGGAACACGTTTTTTTAGTGCGCATGCGCGGCCTACCATTTTATTATATTAGATTATTTTCTGATTCTAGATCCTCTGTGTTCATCCCACGCTTCTTTGAACTCAGTCACAGTTTCCCTCTCAACCACCTCTCTCGAGAGCGCATTCCAGGCATCCACCACCCTCTCCGTAAAGTAGAATTTCCTAACATTGCCTTTGAATCTACCACCTCTCAACCTCAAATTATGTCCTCTGGTTTTACCATTTTCCTTTCTCTGGAAAAGATTTTGTTCTACGTTAATATCCTTCAAGTATTTGAACATCTGAATCATATCTCCCCTGTCTCTCCTTTCCTCTAGGGTATACATATTCAGGGCTTCCAGTCTCTCCTCATACGTCTTCTGGCGCAAGCCTCCTATCATTTTTGTCACCCTCCTCTGGACCGCCTCAAGTCTTCTTACGTCCTTCGCCAGATACGTTCTCCAAAATTGAACACAATACTCCAAGTGGGGCCTTACCAATGACCTGTACAGGGGCATCAACACCTTCTTCCTTCTACTGGCTATGCCTCTCTTTATACAGCCCAGCATCCTTCTGGCAGCAGCCACTGCCTTGTCACACTGCTTTTTCGCCTTTAGATCTTTGGACATGTAACAGTGCATGCCATTTTTGGAACACACTTGACCCACCAATGCTCCTCCTATGGCCATGCCCCCTTTTCAGATCCGTGCAGTAGAAATTATGTGAACATCTTTATAGAATCCATAAATTCTAATAGTTGCCAATTAGCATTGATAATTATTAGCATCCAATTATTGGTGCTAATTATTATATTATTCAATTAAATTGTGCACAGAAATTGGGTACCTGCCCAAATTTCTATGGGGATTCATGTGATAGCTCTTACCTTACCTTCTCTAGAGAATGACAGAATTCATCACCATTCCTGTTCCCACGAATAACTGGGAAACCATCCCTTGTCATTCTTTACTGTTTATGTCAACCTCAGTCCTTCTACAGAAACATTCTTCAGTGCAAGGCTTGAGGGTCAGTGGCTGGGCCTATTCATACTCTTGATTCTTTCCTCTGTCCTTAAAGAATGACATGGGGATTGTTTCCCGCAGTTATCCACGGAGACGGGAATGGTGATGAATTCTGTCACCATGTCATTATACCCTATGCAGATGTTCTGTATCCTACCTGGCTTGTCTGTCTCAAAGATAAAGTTTCCTTCTAAAAAAGATCTCAGGGGTCAATATTGAAAAGCATTTATCTAGACAGTAGCACCTATCATCTATTTTTTTTTGCCATGAAATGTAAAAAACTTGGGTTGCCCTCTGTAGGACTCCTATCCTTTGGGATGAGCAGGATTTATGACGGATGTCTGTATGCTTAAAATACTTTGTGCTAACATTAGACTGTAGAAGTATTACCAGCATGGTAGGCTTTGACAGAATGAGCAATGGTAAGGCTAGAGGTGTTGATGGTGATTGCTCTTCTGTGAACAATAAAGAGAATGATGCATCTGTCTGTAAAAATTCTGACAGGTAAATCTTTTTTTTTTTTTAACTCTTCATTCAATTATATAAAAGAAAAACACTTTAATGTTCTTAAGCACAGGATTCATTTGTTTTTCACTAATCTCAACTCCTGTGGTTTCTGTCCCCCATCCCTGCACTGTTCCTGTCCCCACTCCACAAGCACCGTCTCCATCCCTTCCCACAGGTACTCACGTGTAATTGTCCCTGTGTCATTCTCTATTTGGGGGTAAGTGCTTTTTGTCTTAGGAAGTTTGGCTTGAGAGTGAATGATTGTGAAAGTGTTAGCTAGGTAACACTCTGTACTTATCACACATGAACTGGCTAATGAGAAATTAATGCAGGACTGCATAGCGCCTCCTAATTAGGAAGTGAAAAATGCTCCCAAGTTAACTGTGGTCAGGTACTGCATGATAACTGGTACTTTTAATGCAGGAGTTGCTTAGGAAAATTCTGGCTTCACCATCCCCATTAGTTGCCACGTAAAATTTGCAGCTAACTTGTGGTAAAATCTCATGTTAAGCTGCAGTATCTGCAAATTTTACTGAACTTCAGTAAAAGGGCCCCATTGTTCAACTGCATTTTCTAATTGAAAAATGATTTTTAAAAAATAAATAAATGGAATTAAACAAGGGAAATTGTTGCCAAGGATATGCCCTGGAAGTTTTCGGCACCCTTCTTATATCCAGATGCTTGTTCTTTTAGATTCATATTATTACTTTTGCTCAAACTGCTCTGTCTTACGTCTCTAATATATTTGTCTTTTCTCAGACACATGAAAGCATCCCAAATTAGCGTATATTTAGTTGAGCTATGCAGGAGCCTGAGATACCTTCATTTGACATTCATTCGCTGCAGGAATAGAAAGAGCCTGTTTAATTTCCACTTTGGTTTGCATTAGCCAGATTGTTACTTTTCAACAAAGAATATTGACTTTGGGGCCAGTTGAAAGGTTGGTCTTATGCATTATTCCACTTTATACAGCCATTGAAAACTAAGGAATGAGAGATTGTAGGATCGGGGTTTTTTTTTTGGAGGGGTTGTAAATCGTTATTAATTTTAAAATATAAATAGTGCTATACAATGAATTTAAACATAAATCAAGAAACACACTTTAAATATGCAAATAATTCAAAAAACACTCATTTTCTCCTGCCCTACCCCCCCTTAACTAATAAAAGTAGATATACATTTATAATTTCCATATAATAAATAAAATAGGAATAACAAACAATAATACATTTCCCACCCTGGATGTGTAAGGAGGTCAGATAAAAAGAAAAGGTACATGACATCTTGTGACTCAATAAATGATGCCAATGGGCTCCACACCATGTTAAATTCTTTACTATAACCTAAAATTTCAGTGTTCATTCATTCATATTTATAACTAGAACATAAGTTTGCCCACCAAAAAGTATAATTAAGTCGATCATAACATTTCCAATTACTTGTTATCATTTGAATGGCTACTCCCGTCATTAAGAAAAATCGGCTTTTATAACGATCCAAAGAAGGTTTAACATGTAATTAATTCCACAAATTATAACTTCATAAGTTAGTGGTATCGATGACCCAAGTACAACATTAATTTGTCCCCATATCAACTTCTAAAAATTAAGTATCAATGAACAATAATACAACAAATGATCCAAAGTCCCTATATCAATATGACAGTGCCAGCATCTATTAGATTTAGAACAGTCTACCTTTTGCAAATGAACTGGAGTCCAAAAAATCCTGTGCAAGAAGAAAAACCAAGTTTGTCTCATAGATACTGATGCTGTACATTTCAACCTCCAAGTCCAAATTCGTGGGCATCAAAAGATACAGAAATATACTGTTTTATCTCGATGCTCCACATGCCTCTAAGACTATTTTTTGGTTGCTTATTCAAAAATTCAGGATCGTTTTCGACTGCGCTGAGTTTCCAGCTTGTGATATACAAAAGTTTAATTCAGTCAGTGGCGCCCTGGACACCGTTTTGGTAGGGGTGTGGTACCCGTCCTCCTCTCTACCCTCCCGTTCCTTCCCTGTCTCCCCACTGCTACCTGCATGTGCACCGCTTCCCTTCTCCTGTACCTCTGCAACGTTCCTGGTGCGAGCGAACAGCCACCCCCAACCTGCTGTGGTGCCTGCGTCAGCTCTTCTTTTGAAAAACCCATGCAGGTTGGGGGTGGCTATTCGCTCGTACCAGGAACGTTATAGAGATATGGGATAAGGGAAGTGACACGTATGGAGAAGATGGCAGGGGAGGGGCACCACTCGCCCTCACTACGCCACTGAATTCAATATTGTATAACATACATTAATTGTGTTTAATAGGAATACTTAGAATGTGAAAATATGCTTTTTTTAAAGTTCTGTTTTGCAAAATACATATTCATAGAAAGCAAGAATTTGCTCTTGGGATTTCTGGCAAGGAATTTTTTTTTTTTTACACCAGGCTTTGCTACTAGAGTTTATGATGTCAATAGAGTCCCTCAGTGAACAATTCTTCTTGCCTTTGACTCACAAGTACCTATTATTGCAAGGATTTTAATTAGGATGTGCTTATTTAGGATATTAATAACTGGATGTTGCTATTGGTTACTAACACTTGTACTAGTAGGGAGAAAATCACTAGTATTCTGTGATGAAAAATAGTATTGTTCTTTATTAAATCACAGTTCTATTATTGTATTTACTTTTTTACAGGTTTACATCTAAAAAGCAGACGCTTATCCACTATCAAAAATAGATTCAGTTTCAAATAACGCTGCTACAAGTCATGTGTTTAAATGGAAAAGTACATTGTCTTCTTCAATTTCCAACCATTTACAGCATAAATGGCAAAACATCAATAAAAGTCTATAGTAGCGTTAATAGATTGTGCAATTAGTGCAAAATTGTGCCAAAACATTTTTTGAAAGTGCTGGGGTGCTATTAAAGTGCAATTTAAGGTGCCATGTGCGTTTTACTTCAATGTCTGGCCCCCCGACCCAGGTTTCGTATTCTTCGTCAGGAGGGGTCTTCTCAGGCGGGCTAAATCGGGAACTGACACCGGAAGAGGAACTATTGCTATTGGTTACTAAAACATTTGCACATTAAAATCTTAAGTTGGATAACAGAGGATAATAATAAATAGAATTCACACCAAGAAAAGAATGATCGTCGGTGGAGTCCCTCAAGAATTGGTCTTACGGATGTATCTGCTCAATATTTTTAAATGATTTTGCATAAGAGTTAGAAGAAAATGTTTGGGCCTGATACTCAAAGTGAGTTATGCATGTGGTGGCAGGTGTTAAACCCATAATTTTCTTATGTAGGTATTTTTCACACTTTAAAGGATAAGAATTGGCCTTTTAGTGAGTTAAATGTTACAATTTAATTTATATAAAAGGGCTGGCATCAGGATATAGCCAAGATAATGCTGGCACATAAGCTTAGTGGTACTATTTGGCCAGCAAGAGAATAGTTTTATAAAGTATTTTTCAACCGGTGTGACACAGCTGCTCCCCAGATGTGCTGTGGGAGTTGGGCCAGCTTAATTTGTGCCGGAACAAAGTTTTCTTGCTCTAGTGGTTGGCGGCAGCGATTTTTATAGAGCCTCCTCATGCCGAGCCTGGATCCTTTTCTCTGATATAATTTCCTGCTTCTGCTTAGGTGAAAAGCATCAGAAAAAAAACCTCTGGAGTTGGCATGAGCAGGCTTTATGAATTGATACTTATTGCCAACTGCTAGCGACATGAAATCTTTCAAAAGTACATGAGAGGGGGGATCAAGAGACATTGGTAATATTAAAAAGGGGAATAAATCCTTTTTCAGGTGTGTTAGTGATAGAAAGAGGAATAGTGCGCCTGAGAACACCCGATGGCAACTTTGCAGAATCGGACTCCGATAAAGCCGAACAGTAGTACTGAACAGATACTTCTGCTCAGTCTTTACCTGTGAGGCGCCGGGATCCGGTCCACAGCTGCTAACAAGGGAGAGCTCAGAAGACCCGTTCAGGAATTTTGAATTTTCCACCAGCAGCATCTACCAAGAATTGTCAAGGCTCAAAGTGAATAAAGCCATGGGACCGGATAAATTGCACCCCAGAGTGCTTAGGGAATTGAGAGATGTACTGGCGGAGCCGTTAGCCGCACCTTTCAATCTTTCTCTGAGCACAGGAAAAGTTCCATTAGACTGGAAAACAGCTAACGTCATTCCGCTCCACAACAAGGGATGCAGGTTAGAGACTGCAAATTACAGACCGGTAAGTCTCATGTCAATAGTGTGTAAACTTATGGAAACATTGATTAAACACAAATTAGATACGGTTCTGGACGATGAGAGACTGAGGGATCCCCACCAGCGTGGATTTACAAAGGGAAGGTCCTGCCAATCCAATCTAATCAGCTTCTTTGACTGGGTAACAAAAAAACTAGATAAGGGTAAGTCCCTGGATGTAGTGTATCTGGACTTCAGTAAAGCTTTTGATAGTGTCCCACACCGTAGATTATTGAACAAGATGAGCTCGCTGGGACTAGGAGAAACATTAATTGCATGGGTTAAAGACTGGCTCAGTGGCAGACTTCAAAGGGTGGTGGTAAACGGTACTCCCTCCGATACGTCGGAGGTGTTCAGTGGAGTACCACAGGGCTCGATCCTGGGTCCAATCCTATTTAATATCTTCGTACGGGATCTGCTTCGGGGACTTCAGGGTAAAATTGTATTATTTGCCCACAACGCTAAATTATGCAATGAAGTGGGTGGAGGTACCGTACCCGACAGTATGACACAGGACATACTTTTACTGGAGCAATGGTCTGCTATTTGGCAGCTGAGCTTTAATACCAAGAAGTGTAAAGTTATGCACCTTGGTAGCGGAAACCCTTGCAGAATCTACACTCTGAATGGTGAGACCTTAACTGGAACTGTTACAGAACGGGACCTGGGAGTAATCATTAGTGAAAATATGAAGGTTGCCGATCAAGTGGAGAAAGCTTCATCCAAGGCTAGACAAATGCTGGGTTGCATCCGGAGAAGTTTCGTCAGCTGAAAGCCCGAAGTGGTGATGCCGCTTTACAGGTCCATGGTGAGACCACATCTGGAATACTGAGTTCAATTTTGGAGGCCACATCATCGAAAGGATATGCTAAGAATAGAGTCTGCTCAGAGACTGGCCACTAGGATGGTCTCTGGACTCAAGGATCTCCCATATGAAGAACCTCTAGGTAAGTTGCAGCTATACTCTCTCGAGGAACGCAGAGAGAGGGGAGAGATGATAGAGACGTTTAAATATGTTACTGGCCATATGGAGATGGAAGAAGACATCTTTTTCCTTACAGGACCTATGACGACAAGAGGGCATCCGCTAAAAATCAAGGGTGGGAGATTTCATGGGGACATTAGGAATTATTTCTTCACCGAAAGGGTGGTTGATCATTGGAATGATCTTCCACTTCAGGTAGTAAAGGCCAGCAACGTGCTCGATTTTAAGAATAAATGGGATAAACATGTGGGTTCACTTTGAGGAAGTGCTTAGGGGGGTGGGTTATTCGAGTAGGCAGACTTGTTGGGCCATCGGCCCTTTTCTGCCGTCATGCTCTATGTTTCTATGCCTGGTCACTGGCTGGAGAGGGGACAGGAAAGAGAGATGCTGAATTATTTCTGAGGGTGGGGGAGCGGAAGAAGTAAATGTTGGATTATTCATGGAGTGGGGGTGGTGGGGTAAAATTGTGGATCTTGTGTTCCACTGTAGGTGGAGGGGTAGAAGGTAATATGAGGTTGGGTTAGAAGGTAAAATACTGGACCATGTGGTGGTGATGAGGGATGCACTTTGTCGGTTTTAGCATCGTATAAGTGCCTAGGAGTTAGACACCTCTAGGCACCGTCTGTAGAATCAGGCCCTAAGTGCATGTTAGGGCTTAACAATGTCCCAAAGAAGGGAAGGTCTGCTGTATACCATGTTTGTGATTGCTCATCTGTCTGTCTTGAGGGAGGGAGGGTTACAGGACAGGAAGTGTATATGAATTTCCAAATATGCACCTCTTTTATAAAGGTAACAGAGCAGCTCTGAATATCAGGAACTAACTAGACTCCAACCCTAAAATGCCCCCAGAGCACTCCTGGCATAGCTGGCTTTCACTTCGGCGCTAACCAGTCATTTTCAGTGAAGATGACTGGTTAAGTGCCGTTGAAAATGACTAGATACCCCCTGATAAGTGAGTTAACTAGTCGGCAGCTGTTCCTGGCCAGTTATCTCACTTTGAACATTGGCCTGATTATGCTTGCAAATGCCCAAAACTAGAACTAATATATGGAAATTGTCTACCAATGCTATCCATTACTAATACCCAGGAGGCTCAATACAGTCTTGTGTGCAGGGTTAACATGAACTTTAAGTGCTAGTTCTTGAATATAGTTAAGAGGAGTCTGTGGGACTCCCTGTAATTGCTTGCTATAGTGAAAATATTTGGCTTGTGAACCTGCATCTCCCTTGCCTCCCTCCGAACTATTCTGCTTCACATAATCATCCTGAAATGAATATTGGAACTCTGGACCCACTGCCTCTTCCATCCACCAAACTAAAATTGGGGCCTCTGGGCTGCTGAAAACCTACTTTTCCAAAGAAGATGTGAGAATTTAGCTCCGTGACTTCTTGTAGCTCTCCAAAAAGAAATTGGGTCTCTAGGCTCATCATCTTCACCCTTTCAAACCAAATTTCAGCCTTTGTGTAATTATGGTATAATCATTTTTATTAAATTTGTGCAAAAACAAAATACAGCAAGAACATTCCACCAGAAACAACAAATCCACACTCTAATGGTCATAGCCAACCAGCCTTTGTGTAATTAATTAATGTAATCCCAAAAGAAAACTCTTTAGAAAATTAATGAAAAAAATGGAAGAACTGAGTCTCAAACTATTATAGTACACCAATTTATGTGGGAGTTATAGCATTGTATAATAACCTTATATTATCAATTCCACCTTCATGTTTGCCTTATGAACTTTCAGTAGAAATAATTCTCTATCTCCACTTTCGTAGTCTGTTTTAGTCAGTAGCTGCAGAAAAGATATGTGACTGTGGAACAAAAAAAAAAAAGCCAGTTTCTAATTTTAGTGCTGAAAATTACTTCTGAGAATTATACCTCTCAGTAGTCATTTTAATGATGAATTCTTGAAAAATATTTCTTAAAAATTTATGGATTAATCTTTGTACTCACTTAGGAATACTGCATGCTGTTTAATTTGACTAGGGCATAGTCTGTTTCTATATTTGATAATCATGTCTTGCATAGCCTTGAGGAACCCCAAAATGTGTACTTATGGTATGTTTTAGGATCTATCCTCCACTTTGACCCAGTAAATCATTTTAATATTAGTACTGGCATGGCTTATCTCTTTCTTATCTGAATATTTACAAGAAATACAGGTAGGCTCTGCAGTCTCTGAATGGCTCCATCTGACAGGCGGAGTCCCACAAGATTCAGCATTACCTCTACATTATTTAACATTTGTTTAGTTTTTATTTTTTTATAAGTTATTAAGTAGTTTGAATTATGAGTTCAGAATATCTTGCTGATGATATCTTACTCTTTGCTCTTTTCACACTGGCATTTGCATGTTTCTTTGAGAAGACTTTGGCTTTGAATCTTAGCAAAACATGTCATGGTTGACTCTGTACAAACTAATTGCAACTGTCCTGCTGACATTACTGTGAATGGTTTTTCTATTCCTGTCTGGTCGGAGGGTAAATATCTTGGTATTATCATAGATTTAAAATTGACCTTGCATTTGCAGGTTAACACTACAGTATGTAAAAGAGTACATACTTTTTTTTCTTATAATGCACACGTGTACACAATCAGGAGAGTGTGCAATCTTTGCAAAGAGCACAGATACTATGATATCATAATTATTATAATTAAACTGGCAAAAAATCTCCTAATAATAACAAAATACCATTCAACACCACTTTATCTAGTGATTTTATGATGAATCCTCAGACGGCTAAATGAGCGTAAAATTCTCTTACACTCATTTCACAGCCAATTCCTCATTGATCCAAATGTTATTGCTTTTAAAAAATATTATAATATTTTTTAAAAGCAATAACATTTCGATCAATGAGGAATTGGCTGTGAAATGAGTGTAAGAGAATTTTATATAATATATTTTATATATAATATTTTTTTAAACACTTTTCTTCATTCTCATGGCCATCTCTTCCGACATGAACCCATGTTTCATTAATTTTCATCAGGGTCAAGGCACCAAAAACTTCAGTGGCTCTCTTATTCTATACCAGAATGGAAAGAGGGCACATTATTTGCAATGAGGGTACATTATTTCAAAAGAGTGTGCATCCTCTAAAAGGAAAATGAACACTAACCAAAATGAAATGAACAATGCTTCAAATGACACATGAAAAGGGAAAAAAATGAGAAATTTTTGTGCTGCTCATTCGTAATGCTGGCTACGTACAGCAGGTAATACCCATTTTACTGCTGTCAACGGGAGCAACATGACAGCTACACATCTGAGTGTCAGCACTTACTCATATAGTACATGTGTATGTGAATATTTCAGAACATTCACATACATTTTGGAAACCCAGGGACAAATGCTTAAAAGTACGACCAGCAATGTTGGATTTGTACTCAGATTAGAGTGGGCGGCATGCACAAATGGTTTCAGCAGGCGCTGAAACCATAAATATAACTTATTGAGTCTGTGCTAAACACGATGGAAACCTGGATGCAGGAATTCAAATTGAAATTAAACTAGGAAAAAAAACAAAATTCTTCCATGATCATTTTTGAACCAATAATTAAGATCAATTCAAAGCCATATACAATAAGCCCTACAAATAAAATCTTGGGAGTTGTTCTGGATCAGTGCTTGACCATGAAAAATCAGATAGATGCAATAGTTGAAAAGGGTTATTATACCTTATGGAAACTACGTACCATCAGATCCTTCTTCGATGCCGCTGCTTTTACAATTTTAGTTCAGATACTACTTCTGAATATACTGGACTATTGTAATATTGTATATTTGACAAGTACTAAGAAAAATCTGGATAGATTGACCCTGGTTCAGAATACAGCAGTAAGAATGATTTATGGTCTGAGGAAGTACGACCACATAACCTCCTATTATTGTGAGCTGCATTGGCTTCCCGTCTAAGTTAGGATGCTTATATTATCCCAGGACAAGCAGGCATGATATTCTCACATGTGGTGACGTCATCTACGGAGCCCCGATGCGGAAGCATTTTCAAGCAAACTTGATTGAAGATTTAAGTTTGCTCTGCTGCTCCACGCATGCGTGCCTTCCTGCTCCACTAGGGGGCGCATCCCCTCGTGGTCTCCAGTTCAAAATTTTCCGCTGAGCCTAGAAGTCATGTTTTTTCAGGCTCTGCCCCAACTGCCTTCTAGCACCGCAAATTTTCTTGTTTTTCCTCGTTTAAGTCGCTGTGCGCGAAATTTTTTCTTCTTCAACTTGATTCCTGCTTCGTTTTGACCGACCCGGAGGCTTCCGGGTCCCCGTGGCCGCGTGGCTACTCGAGCCGCGGCCACTTTCGATTCTATGTCCCGGCCTTTGACCGGCTTTAAAAAGTGCACCCGGTGCGAGCGGCTTCTTTCCATCACAGACCCGCATCGCCGGTGCATCCTCTGCCTGGGGGCCGCTCATCCAACCGACTCCTGCCCCCAGTGCTCTACTTTCCAGAACCGGGCCCTCCGTCGAAGGAAAGCCCGCATGGCGGATCTTTTCGCCCCGGATCAACCCTCTACCTCGGCCTCGAGGTCGGCCCCGGCCTCGGCCCCGGCCTTGACCTCGGCCCCGAATACCTCGGCATCGCCTCGAGACTCGACTCTGAAGTCCTCGGGACAACAGAAAACCTCGGCTCCGGGTAAGTCCCCTCTTCCCTCTTCAAGTTCTGTACCAGCGAAGAAACCAACCTTGGGGACACCGGCGACGCATGGCGGAAGTCCCATGCTTACAGCCCCGGCGAAGCCCTCCAAGCCTTCGGGCCGTGCCTCCACCACACGGGAATACTCTGATACGAGGTCGCCCCCGGTGGAGTGCACCGAGGCAGGGGACATGCCTTCGATGCTGTCCATGCCCGTCTTCCAGGACCTACTCCGAGCAATGATCTCGTCGGAGCTGTCCGCTGCAATGGCCCATCTACAACCGGCCTCTACCTCTACCTCGACCCCTCATGTGCCAGACCAGCCTGAGCCTCGCGTCGAGCCACCTCGGGGAAAAGTGCGCAAACTTCGTCGCATCTCATCCTCCTCGGACTCCTCGCCGAGGCACCCGAGGCGCTCTCCCTCCACAGACTGCCACAGGGCAAAACGTCATGCTAAACCGACAGAAACCTCGAACCGCCGTACCTCCAAGAAGGCCCGGGGTTCCCCCACTCTATGAGGCCGTTCCCCTACACCTCGTACGGGACCGCTCAGGGTGGCGGAGTTATCACTCTCCAACCCGCGCATTCTCCGAACTCCCCCTCGGACCGGGGCCCCGGTCCGAGGTGCCAGGCTTTCACCGAGGGAGTCCGGGTCGAGGTCACCGATTCGACATCGATCGGTACCCCGAACCCCGGCATCGTCTACGAGGGGCTCCTCGAGACGTCGGAGATCCACGACCCCGGAACACTTTCACAGTGCTTCCCCGGTCTCGGAACGTGGATCGGAGCAGGAACCTCGATACTCGAGGGAAGCCTCCCCATCCTTCTCCACCCGACGGATGTCGCGTTCACCGACCCCACACTGGGCCTCGGGAACATCCCGCCCGTCCTTCACTCGCTTTATCCAGGACATGGGCCACGCTTTGGACTTAGACCTCCAGTCCGACTCCAGATACTCAAAAGAGTACCTAGCGGAGCTGGACATGCCATCACTGCCCAGAGAGTCCCTTCGCTTACCGCCTAATCCGGTACTCCAACAGGCTTTCTTCAGGAACCTGGAGACCCCCTATATGGTCACAGCCGTCCCCTCCAAAATGGAGGCCAAGTACCGTACGGTACCCTACCCGGGGTTTGAACAACCGCAGCTCTCCCACCAGTCGCTGCTGGTAGAATCGTCCCTGAAAAAGGCTCACCCCTCCCGGGTCTCAGCCACGGTCCCCCCAGGTCGGGAAGGCCGAACCCTGGACAAGTTCGGCAGGAGACTATATCAAAATGCGATGATGGCCTCTAGGGTGCAAAGCTACACTTTCACCTTCACATCCTACCTCAAACACCTCATCGGACTACTGAGAGCCTTTGAGACTGACTTACCAGCCTCTCGCCAAGGCGCGTTTAGCCTGCTTGTAGAGTCCCTCTCCAACCTACGCCTCCATCTGTTCCACGCGGCCTACGATGGCTTCGAACTCTCCTTCAGAGAGGCAGCCTTTGCTGTCGCCATGCGCCGACTAGCTTGGCTACGCCTGGTCGACATGGACCCCAACTTACAGGACCGGTTGGCTAACCTCCCCTGCGTGGGGAAAGAGCTATTTGACGACACTATAGAGGCGGCTACAAAACGCCTCTCTGAACACGAACGCTCATTTGCCTCCCTTGTCCGGCAAAAGCCAAAACCGCCTGCGTCCAGGCCGTTCAGGGCCCCTCCGCGCCGCTACCCGCATAAATCCACTCCCGCCTACTCCCGGCCTCCGCCAAGGCGTCCGCAAGCCCACCATCGGGCCCCACCCAAATCCCAACCGCCTACAACTACCAAACCATCCCCGTCCTTTTGACAGAGTCCCAGGCTCCCTGCCCATCGGGGGCCGCCTCAGAGCTTTTTACCCTCACTGGGAACAACTCACGTCAGACGCATGGGTCCTTGGTGTGATCTCATCAGGATACTCTCTCAACTTTCGAGCCATTCCTCCAGACAGCCCCCCAGGGAAGTGCCCTCCCAACCGAACGCTGCTACCCCTACTCCTCTCAGAAGCTCGAGATCTGCTTCGCCTGCGAGCAGTGGAGGAGGTTCCCCCCAACCAACGGGGGAAGGGCTTCTACTCCCGTTACTTCCTGGTACCGAAGAAAATGGGAGACCTACGCCCAATACTAGACTTGAGACGACTCAACAAATTTCTGGTACGGGAAAAATTTTGGATGCTTTCCCTACCGATCCTCTACCCCCTGATCGAAAGAGGCGATTGGCTCTGCTCCCTCGATCTGAAGGAGGCGTACACACATGTTCCAGTGCACCCCGCTCACCGCAAGTTCTTGCGTTTTCAAGTAGGGGACCTGCATCTACAATACCGAGTCCTCCCCTTCGGCCTCTCGTGGTGGTCGCAGCTGCCTTACGCTCCCAGGGTCTTCAGGTATTCCCCTACCTGGACGACTGGCTGATCAAAGCACCGTCCAGGGAAGGGGTTATCTCAGCGACCCAACAGACTATTATTTACCTACAGAGTCTGGGGTTCGAGGTAAACTTCCCAAAATCCCAACTGAGCCCCTCGCAGTCCCTGCAGTTCATCGGGGCCACGCTGGACAAGGTTCGCCTCCGTTCCTTCCTCCCCCCTCCGCGTCTAGAGGCGTTAGTAAATCTGAGCCGAAGAATCTCACTGCTACCCTCGGTATCAGCTCGACAGATGATGACTCTACTAGGCCACATGGCCTCCACTGTCCACGTCACACCATTCGCCCGTCTCCACCTGAGAATCCCTCAATGGACCCTAGCCTCTCAATGGCGTCAAGATCGGGACTCGATCGATCGCCCCGTGACAGTGACTCCTTCCTTGCAACAATCGCTCCGCTGGTGGGCCGACTCTTCAAATATTTCCAAAGGTTTGCTCTTCCTCGCCCCCCCACACAACAAGGTACTCACCACGGACTCATCGGAGTACGCTTGGGGAGCCCATCTGGATGGCCTACGCACTCAAGGGATGTGGTCAGCAGAGGACCGTCGCTGCCACATCAACGTACTAGAGCTTCGGGCCATCTATCTCGCAGCTGTAGCTTTTCAACATCTGCTCCACGACCGGGTGGTTCTCATCCGAACCGACAACCAGGTAGCAATGTACTACGTAAACAAACAAGGGGGAACAGGGTCTTGGCCCCTCTGTCGGGAAGCCCTGCGCCTCTGGAAATGGGCAATCTCCAACAACACCTTCCTCCGAGCGGTGTACATACAAGGAGAACAAAACTGTCTGGCGGACAGACTCAGCCGCCTCCTCCAGCCACACGAGTGGCCACTGCACTCTCAGACCCTACGACAGGTGTTCGAACAGTGGGGGACACCTCAAATAGATCTGTTCGCATCCCCCCACAATCACAAATGGCCTCTCTTCTGCTCCCGGATGTACTCCCCGGACCGGCTCAAGGCCGACGCCTTCCTCCTCGACTGGGAGGGAAGGTTCCTGTACGCGTTCCCGCCGTTTCCTCTGATCCTGCGGACGCTTGTCCACCTGAAAACAGTACAAGCCACCCTGATCCTGATTGCTCCTCGCTGGCCACGCCAGCCTTGGTTTTCCCTTCTACTTCAACTCAGTGTCAGAGATCCACTGCCTCTGCCTCCGTTTCCCTCTCTACTGTCACAAGGTCAGGGTTCGCTGTTACATCCCAATCTTCAATCTCTTCATCTGAATGCTTGGTTTCTTTCCCCCTGACTGCTCTCCCCGTGTCTCAATCAGTCAAGGAGATATTGGAGGCCTCTAGAAAGACCTCGACGAGAACCTGCTACTCCCAAAAGTGGACCAGATTCTCAACCTGGTGCTCCTCCCACAGCCAGGACCCGGTGTCGGTCCCCGTCCCTCTGGTCCTTGACTATTTACTTCAATTATCTCATTCCGGCCTAAAGATCAACTCCATTCGAGTACACCTCAGTGCGATTGCGGCCTTTCATCAGCCCCTGGAAGGGAAAGCCCTCTCGCTCCATCCCTTAGTCTCTCGCTTCATGAAGGGTCTTCTGAATGTCCACCCTCCTCTCAAACCCCCTCCGGTGGTTTGGGACCTTAACGTGGTTCTGGCTCAACTAATGAAACCTCCATTTGAGCCCCTAGACCACAGGTGTCGAAGTCGGTCCCTGCCCTAGACAAATGCCATCCAAAATTCCTCACTTGGAAGGTAATTTTCCTGCTCGCGCTCACTTCCGCCCGGTGGGTTAGTGAGTTACAAGCTCTGGTAGCGGGCCCACCCTTCACGGTATTCCATCACGACAAGGTGGTACTCCGCACCCATCCAAAGTTCTTGCCTAAAGTAGTGTCTGATTTTCACCTCAATCAGTCCATTGTCTTGCCTGTGTTTTTTCCCAAGCCCCACTCTCACCCCGGAGAGGTGGCGCTCCATACTCTTGACTGTAAGAGAGCGTTGGCCTTCTACCTCCAACGCACTCAGTCACACCGGAAAGTCCCACAATTGTTTTTGTCCTTCGACCCAAACCGGTTAGGTCACCCAGTCTCCAAGCGCACCTTGTCCAACTGGTTGGCCGATTGCATCTCCTTCTGCTACGCTCAGGCTGGTCTCACACTGCATGGTCAAGTAACGGGACACAAGGTCCGAGCGATGGCAGCCTCCGTAGCGTTCCTCAGGTCCACACCTATTGAGGAAATCTGCAAGGCTGCCACGTGGTCTTCGGTTCATACTTTCACCTCCCACTACTGTCTGGACTCACTGTCCAGGAGCGATGGCCGGTTCGGCCAATCGGTTTTGCGAAATCTATTTGCTTAAATTGCCAACTTCCCTCCATCCCTTTTCAGTTAGCTTGGAGGTCACCCACATGTGAGAATATCATGCCTGCTTGTCCTGGGATAAAGCACAGTTACTTACCGTAACAGGTGTTATCCAGGGACAGCAGGCATATATTCTCACAACCCGCCCACCTCCCCGAGGTTGGCTTCTTTGCTAGTTAAGTGAACTGGAAACCACGAGGGGATGCGCCCCCTAGTGGAGCAGGAAGGCACGCATGCGTGGAGCAGCAGAGCAAACTTAAATCTTCAATCAAGTTTGCTTGAAAATGCTTCCGCATCGGGGCTCCGTAGATGACGTCACCTGCTGTCCCTGGATAACACCTGTTACGGTAAGTAACTGTGCTTTATAAAGTTGCTTTTGGTGTTGCCCCATTATATCTTGCCGACAGATTTGTTATTGTGGCGCATGAGAATAGTAGAAAATCTCATGCCCTATTCACGTTCCCTTCAGCCAAGGGCTGTAAAAGTAAGAAACATCCTGGGCATTGTCTTTCCTACCAGGCAGCTTACTATGACAAAGATTTCTGTCCATTATTAATTAGATCCACGTCTTATGAACATTTCAGAAAACTCTTGAAAACTTTTCTTTTTTTTTAAATTTCTGATCAATTAGATTTCTGTATATCATATTATTCCTGTATTTTTTCATAGCATAATCTTTTGTTGACCGCATTGAACTTACGATTATGCAGTCTAGAAATCTGCTCTTATGTTAAATGAGGTCATTATGCACCCCACAACTATGTTTGAAATAAAATGTTTCTCATATGCTATTAACATAGGAAACTTTTTGCCAGTGTCAGTGGTTCCCAACCGTGTCCTGGGGAACCCCCAGCCAGTCGGGTTTTCAAGTTATCCCTAATGAATATGCATGAGAGAGATTTGCATATAATGAAAGTGACAGCTATGCAAATCTCTCTCATGCATATTCATTAGGATATCTTGAAAACCCGACTGGCTGGGGGTTCACCAGGACAGGGTTGGGAATCACTGATTAAATGAATTGTAGATGAACAGCATGGGAATTCATCTAGAAAATAGGTTTCAAAAACAGTGAATTGGAAGAGTTTGTTGAGAAAAATTTCCATCTGCCTCTTTATGCTATTTTTTGGGGATGTTTTTCTTATTCGAAAATGAGCCACATAGTAATCTCAGTTGGACAGATGGGATGAGCTAATATGAACTCTTCCTGCCATCATTATACTCCATAGACTCTTATGCCAGCCAATGTTTAAATGTCCAAAATGACCCTCGTGCCTCAGGGACACAGAGTTATCTGTGAAGGAAAAGAGTCTGAAAAGAAGTAAAGATATATTAATTGCTATAAGTAGTTGCTTAAGCTATTATTCTTGGGTGAACCAGCAGGTGTTTGCAAATTGGAACAGTTCACAAATGGGAAACTTGTCACAGTAGGAAATACAGAAGGGATATTTGCAAAGACATAGATTCAGGAAATTATAAGCAGCCCCCTAAGTTTAGTTTCCGTTTGTAGATCACTCCTGCTTGTGAGATTTCTGTCTTTACATGGGAAGGGCATGAGACAGTTTCGTTTTTTTAGATGGCGTTTTTAATTGGGTTCTTTTCTTATTTGTGGATATTTTTATTGTCATTGTGAACCATCTCGACCCACTCATTGGAATTTGTGGTATATCAAGCATTAATAAACCATAAATAATGCGTATTTTTCATGCTGTCCTAACCTTTTACTCTCAACTCCCAGGATTGTCAAACAGCTTAAACTCATTGAATCTGTAGTCTATAATATTACCAGACTGGATTCTGTGATTCCTTAAACAACTTTCTCTTGCAAGAGTGGTTGAAGCAAAAACAGACATGGTGGGGGCAGAACTAAGTTCGTGTTGATGCAGACTCTCTGAGGCAGCATGGCGAAATGCGTCAGAACCCGTTGAACCCCTGCATTAAAAGCTAAGTCTGTTTTGAAGTTGAGCATTTAAAAAGACAAAAAGTATTTAAAAAAGATTTTAAAAAAGCAAAAAAAAGTGAGAGAGTATTCTACTTAAAGATACTACAGGGACCAGTGCAATGATTGAGAATTGAGCCGTATCAGTAGTGGGCTAACATTTTGCTTCACCCTGCGGTCTCGTAAGCTAAAAATGGTTCTTTGAGCACTGAGAAGTGTTAGAAGGTGTGTGTTATAATCACCTGTGTGCACATTAGTTCATAACTAAATAAGAATAGCCATACTGGGTCAGACAAATGGCCCATCTAGCCCAGTATCCTGTTTCCACAGTGGCCAGTTCAGGTCACAAGTACCTGGCAGTAACCAAAATAGTAGCAAAATTCCAATCTACCTATCCCAGGGCAAGCAATGGCTTTCCCATCTCTGTCTAGCAGACTATAGGCTTCTCCAGGAACTTGTCCAAACCTTAAAAAAAACCCAAAAACCCTACTACGTTAACTGCAGTTTCCACATTTCCTAGCAATGAATTCCAAAGCATAACTATTCTTTGAATGAAAAAAATATTTCTCCAATTTTTTTAAAGGTATTTCCTTGTAAATTCATCAAGTGTCCCCTAGACTTTGTAATTTTTGAGAGAGTAAAAACTTTATTCACTTGTATGTATCTGTTCTTCACCACTTAGGATTTTGTAGACTTCAATCATATCTCTTCAGCCATCTCTTTTTATCAAACTGAAAAGCCATATCCTCTTTAGTCTTTCCTCATACGAGAGGAGTTCCATTTCCTTCATCTTTTTGGTTGATCTTTGAATCTTTTGTGAGATATGGCAACCAGAATTGAATACAATACTCAAGGTGAGGTCGTACCATGTAGCGATACAGAGACATTGTAATATTCTTGGCCTTATCATCTCTTTCCTAATAATTTCTAGCATCATGTTTTGCTTTTTTGGCTACTGCCGCACAATGGGTGGAAGGTTTCAGTGAACTGTCTATGATGACGCATACGGTAAATCTTTTTCTTAGGTGCTGACCCCTAAGGTGGTTGATAGAATATTAGTATGCCAATTGACCAAAGCCTATTTTTTTTTTTTTATTCTTTGCAACTGGCTATCCTTTGCTTCTGAAACAGTAGGCAATTTCTGTAAGCAACACTGCTGTTGTTAATGCATGAAAGCAGTGAGGAAAAAGTGTTTGCATTGTGCGACTTCCATGTTTGATTAAACATAAAACAGGGTACTGACAGAGTTACAAATATGTCGGCGGTGTTCAGATGCTCCAGGTGTGATCCCAGAATAGCAGAGCTTTTAAGTCAAGGTTTCTTTTTCATATTTATAAGCTTGCAAGATACTTGCCTGCTGGATGAACTCTGCAGACCTGAATCTTTTATGTGATTGGAAAAGTCCCAGCTAGAAATTACTTCTATAATGGATTGAGTTCTATTTTTATTTTCATCGCAAAAAAATCTTAACAGGGAGTAAAATGATCTGATGAAACAATTTAAGAAGCAGTGGTGTGATTAGAATACTTGTTACATTTTTAGTTATTTGCAGCAGCTTATGGCGATGAATATCATATACTGCAGTAGATTAATCTGATGCTATTTTCAGACATTACTTGCATTTGCATAGTATATCCAGCGAACATGCAGCAGATGGCATTTTTAGCCCTAGTTTCATATAGACCCATTTTATTCTGATGGGGCTAAGTAGTATCTGTTACTGGAGTCTAAAGACTAGGTGCTCCTTTTATCAAGCCGCTCTTGCGGGGTTAACGCGTGTGACTTCATCACGCGTTAACCCCCGCGCTGGCCAAAAACTACCGCCTGCTCAAGAGGAGGCGGTAGCGGCTAGCGCGTCCCAGGGTTTAGCGCAGCTTGATAAAAGGAGCCCTAGAGGTTGGATATTGAAATAGATTTAAATGGCTTCTGGTCATTTAAATCGCTTGTCTGTGGCTAAGTGGACATATTCAGTAGCACGTAACCAGACTGCCGCTGAAAATGTCCACTTAGCCCCTAAGCCACAGCCAGCTATTTTGTGGGAGTTCCTGGAGTGGAGTCTGCACTTAGCCACTTAAGCGTTGATATTCAGCATTTAAGAGGCTAGGATAACCACATAAATAGGACTGCATGAAAAACACAGTCCTGTCTTTTATACAGTCCACGACAGTTTCTTTTAAGTGCTGAATGTTGTACTTAACTGACTGTTTTGTCTGATCAGTAAAGAAAAATAGGTAAACAACTACAAAAATGTATATTTTAGATCCATAAAAAGACCAAAATAAAATAAAATGGATCTATCAATGATGAAACTAATTTAGATAAATAAGTGCAATAAATGAAAAATGCTGAGTCAGTGATATAAACCATCCACACGGTAATGGTTCCATCTGCCACATCAAAGTGCAACCTCCCTACCTTTGGACGTCGTGTACCTGGACTTCAGGAAAGCTTTTGACAGTGTCCCACACCGCAGGCTGCTAAGCAAGATGGAATCGATGGGGTTAGGAGAGACACTAACTGCATGGGTCAATGATTGGCTGAGTGGCAGACTTCAGAGGGTGGTGGTTAATGGTACCCTCTCTAAAACATCGGAGGTGACCAGTGGAGTGCCGCAGGGCTCGGTCCTGGGTCCACTCCTTTTCAACATATTCATAGGGGATCTGACTCAAGGGCTTCAAGGTAAAATAACACTATTCGCCGATGACGCCAAACTATGTAATATAGTAAGTGAATGCAGTTTACAGAATTATATGGCGCAGGACCTGCTTACATTGGAAAGTTGGTCCTCAACCTGGCAGCTAGGCTTCAATGCTAAGAAATGTAAGGTCATGCACCTCGGAAGCGGAAATCCATGCAGGACGTACTTCTTGAACGGAGAAACTTTAACTAGGACTTCAGCAGAACGAGATTTAGGAGTAATCATCAGTGCAGACATGAAAACTGCCAATCAAGTGGAGAAGGCTTCATCTAAGGCAAGGCAGATATTGGGTTGTATCAATAGAAGTTTCGTCAGCCGAAAGCCTGAAGTCATAATGCCGTTGTACAGGGCCATGGTGAGACCTCATCTGGAGTACTGTGTGCAATTCTGGAGGCCACATTACAGTAAAGATGTGCGCAGAATTGAATCGGTTCAACGGACGGCCACCAGGATGATCTCGAGGCTCAAGGGTCTCTCGTACGAAGAGAGACTGAACAAATTGCAGCTCTACACTCTTGAGGAACGTAGGAAGAGGGGAGACATGATCGAAACATTTAAGTACCTCACGGGACGTGTCGAAGTGGAAGATGATATTTTCTTTCTCAAGGGACCCTCGGCCACAAGAGGGCACCCGCTCAAACTCAGGGGCTGAAAATTTCATGGTGACACCAGAAAGTATTTCTTCACAGAGAGAGTGGTTGATCATTGGAACAAGCTTCCAGTGCAGGTGATCGAGGCAGACAGCGTGCCAGACTTTAAGAATAAATGGGATACCCATGTGGGATCCCTACGAAGGTCAAGATAAGGAAATTGGGTCATTAGGGCATAGACAGGGGGTGGGTAAGCAGAGTGGGCAGACTTGATGGGCTGTAGCCCTTTTCTGCCGTCATCTTCTATGTTTCTATGTTTCTATTACCTTACCAGCACATAATCCCCAAACTCATTCACAGAAGAAATAGTCCACAAAAGACAGTCCCAAAAACCCATAAAACAGCTGTTCATCTTGGTCACTCTTCTTAACTTTTTGCAGGGCCACTATAACTTTTTTGAGATAAGGAAACCAGAACTGAATGCAATACTTAAGGTGAGGTTACACCATTGAGTGATACGGAGGCATTATAATATTCTTAGTCTTGTTAACCATCCCTTTTCTAATAATTCCTAGCATCCTGTTTGCCTTCTTGGCTACTGCCGTACTTTGGGCAGACGGCTTCCGTGTATTCTCTACCTGATCCTTTTCTTGGCCGCTGACCTCCCAAGATGGTCCCTAGCATCCTATAACTATGATTTAGATCAGTGTTTCTCAACTTCTTCAAGTACCCCTAAACCTAGCAAATTCCAACTGAGTACCTCCGCCCAAGCTCTGCCCCAGTCGCACCCAAGCTCCGCCCCAGACCTGCCCAAGCTCTGCCTCTGACCCCACCCCATAATAATAGTACTAATTGTAATGCAATTTCTTCCATCCATTTTTCATATACACACACAATATAATCTTATTAATACATAATGGTAGCCACAAATTTAAAAAAATACAAAGCACATGGTACGCAGAGAAAGTCATAATTATCATTTATTTTTTGGGGGGGGTTTCAAAGAGGTCAAGGCAGATGACTTTAAAATATGCAATCAGTAACAGCTATAGAAAATAGACAAATATAGAGCAAAATATAGACAGCAGATATAAATTCTCAAAACTGACACATTTTGATCACTAAATTGAAAATAAAATTATTTTTCCCACCTTTGTTGTCTGGTCATTTCTCTAGTTGTACTTCCTTCTGACTATGCATCCAATATTTCTTTCTGCCTCCTGCATGCTTCCTCTCCTACGGACCTCATTCCCTTCCCCAACCAACATCTCTCTCTGTCTGTCTGTCCGTCCCTCCATGAGTCCAACCCCTATGTGTCTGTCTCTCTGTGTCTGTCTCTGTCTTTCTGTGTCTCTGTCTCTCTGTGTCTTTCTGTGTCTCTGTCTCTCTGTGTTTGTCTCTGTCTTTCTGTGTCTCTGTCTCTCTGTGTTTGTCTCTGTCTTTCTGTGTCTCTGTCTCTCTGTGTCTGTCTCTCTCTGTCTGTGTCTCTGTCTCTCTGTCTTTCTGTATCTGTCTTGAGAGATCCAGGCATCTCTCCTACCCCCTCTACTGCCATATCCAACATTTCTCCTTCTCTCATACCCCGGATCATGTGCAGCATTTTTCACCCCTGCCCACCAGTCCCATGACCATTTCTCCTTCTATCACCCCTCTCCAGCACAATACCACTTCTCTCCCTCAATCACTGTGTCCAGCATTCCTCCCCCTTGCATCCCCTTCAGTCTGCCCTCTCCACCACCATATCCAACATTTCTCCCTCTCATCCTTCTATTCTCCATGCATGTCTACCTCACTCCTCTCTCTATGCCCAATTTTCTTTTTTTCCTTTTCCCATGTGCACCATCTCTCACTTCCTAAATGCTAAGTTACCCATAAAATATAATGGATGCTTTAGCGCAGGCTGAATCAGACGCACCTTAATAAAAGGACGCCATAATTTTTTTTTTTTGGGGGGGGGACTGCCCGGAACATGCTTTCTTTGATTTTTTTTTGTTTTTGTTTTTTACAGCATGGCAATTCTATATTATAAAACTGGTATTTGTGTGTTTATGCAATCTACATGTGTAAACGTTGCTATTCCACACATGATCTCTAAAATGGCTGCCTTAATATGAGTGTCAATGCCCATTGGTATGTAAATCCCAAAGGTTGCATTTATTCATTTCAGAACCTCTTGCTCTTGTAGTAACACTTTGACAGGGTCGGTGTCAGATATGCAGAGACCTAGGGCAGTAATGAGGGAGGAGGCCTCCGAAGCCCTCGTTCAGGCTGTGCTTCCCAGCATTATACCTGTCTTGGTTGCTGTTTGGGATGGAGAACCCCCTCTTCAAGGCAGTGTGTGTGCATGGAGTGATTGTGGGACCACAGTCTGCATGCGCATGGCTTTCAGCTCGTCCAGAATGGGAAATTGATGTCAGAAGGGGTGAGGGCATTGAAACTGATGGCCACACACAAGTGCACTGTGGCCCCGTGGTTTCTCCGGGCACCTCCTTACTGCCTGTATTTGGGGCAGACCATACCTACCACCCTGCCCTTAGTACAACAGTGATGCTTCCTTCTGTTTAGAAGTAGGCTTGGTGCTTAGGGCAATTGCCCTGGTTGCCACCCCTTAATAACTGCCCTGCACTTTGACTTATACGTTATTGGAGTATGAACTTTGCTTTAGTATACTAGAGTTTGGTCTTCAAAACTGTCTGAATTTATTTCTGTGCTTTGTTAAAAGTAAACACATTCTTCTTACTGACAGGACAGTAAAATAAATGCCTCATTTATGGCCCAGTTTTTCTTTTGCGTTCTTTCATGCATATATTGATCAAGTTTGATGTAAGCCAGTTTAAAACAATGAAGTGAATTGATGGAATTTGCATTCCATTAAACTGTATTAGGGTCCTGTGGTTTGCCTAACACGTTTTCCATTATTGCCAAGAATATCAAGATAAACAACCTCAATTCAATTTCATAGTTTTCAGTAGAGCACTAATATACAGCGCTGGCGTGATGTGCACTTTTGTATCATTTCATTTTGTAATTGTATGTACAGTTTCATTTGTTGCACACAAAATAGCCCACATTATTCCTGAGTAGATGTAGGGTTTTGGAATAACACATACGAGCTGCTACCGAATGAATACCAGACTAAACAAACAAACAAAAAATGTTTTCCCTGTATGTCTCCTGCAACACTGAGGGCTTCATTCACACCAGTTGTTTTTGAGCTCTCAGGTGTGAATCTCTTGGGCAGGGGCACGTTGACAGGTCTCTGAGCCCCTGGGCATTAAAGCTCTTGGGGATCCCATACCCTTTTCTGTGGCAGAAGGCGGCAGTAGCCATCTGCTGCTGAGCTCATGGCCTGCTCTCTGCTGTGTCCTGTCCTTGCCAAAGTAGGAAGTTACATCAGAAGAGGGCAGGACAACGTGAGAGCAGGTCGCAAGCTCAGCGGCATATGGTTGGCAGGAAGCGCTGGCCCCCCCCCCCAACTGCTCTGAGCTCTCGGGTTCAACCTGGTTGCCCATATGGTCAGTCTGCCCCTGCTCTTGGCTTACTAGGGTTTTGCTGAATAGCTACAGTTGGAAAAAGATGTATTCAGTAAAGATGCAGGTTATCCCAAAAAATGCTTTGGCTTGCTTATCAGAAAGATCAGTTATCTTAAAACCCTCATCTTACCACTTAAATATCTACAAACTCAGCCAAAATGAAGGCTGCAAATGACATACAGATAATATTCTGCATAATCTACTTAATCTGCTACAGAAGCCGGTGTAGCAGAAAGGCCTCCAGTATCAATACCAGTCCATATCGCTTGGCATAGGCCACTCAAGTTGAACAAACCAACTGGTTCACCTCGATTCTTATACAACTGTTCAGAACTTGGCCCATTACAAATCCCTACAGCAAACTCCATTCACAAACCGTCCAAACAGCAAAGAAACAAGACCAAGAATAGAAGTAACTTAAAAAAATTAAAATACACCAAAACCCCTATCTCTACACACTATAGGAACCTCAAGGGATATTACCTGAACACCCGGTCGGTGAGAAACAAGACACAAGTTATACATGATTGGATTGAACATATGAACCCAGACCTCCTATTCCTAACCGAAACATGGATGGTCTCTGATACAGATGTCATAATGAAGGAAATGCTACCGCAGGGCTGTAAAATCGTTCCATTATCTAGAAGCTGGAAAAAAGGAGGAGGCCTAGCAATAATCGTTAAAAACCTCTTCAACTTTAACAGAATAGATTTTAAAACTACAGAAGAACTGGAAATCCTAACATGTAAGATCACTAACGCCGAACTGGAAGATTCGCTAATTGTGACTCTATTCTACATCCCCCCCAAAAATGGCCAAGTGCCAAAGAAGAATTCTTCGAATTCCTCTCAGCTAACACCATAAAAGGACCGTATAACATGTTGCTGGGTGACCTAAATATACACTTAGAACTAGAGAAAAAATCGGAAGTGATTGAAATTGATACGTTCCTAAATAGGCTTTATAATACCAGACAAAGAGGAAACACAAGAAAAGGGACACCAGCTGGACCTAGTAACTTTTTCACATAAAGACCTCCCCCAACCTAAGATCCAATATTGCATAGGAGCTTGGGAGAAATGCATATGGTCAGACCATTATATTTGCAATTTTGAGCTACGCTGGCAAAAGAAACATTCGTTTGCAAAGCACACAAATAAAGCCACACAGAAAACAATAGTCACCAGCAGAAGCACCATTAATCCAACAAAATTCTGGATGCACTATGAACTATACCCCAAATCAGAGGAGGAACAAGATTCCCTACCAATTGGGAAAAATTCACCAAAGATATATTAAACCAAATAGCTCCAGCTCAAATATACAAAAAGAATAAAAGGGTATCAAAAGAATGGTTCGATGCTGAATTACTTACCCTTAAACAAGAACTCAGAAAACTAGAAAGAACATGGCTTAAAACTGACAATGAGGAAGATAAAAGAAACTGGAAACAAAAAATGAAAAACTACAAAAATCTGATAAAAGAAAAGCGTTATAAACATTACACTCTGAAAGTAGGAGCAGTCAAAACAAATAGCAGAGAATTGTTCAAACTAGTGAACAGATTAACAGATACTTCACAATGAACAGATACCGTTGGTCAACTCCTTCGCCATCTACTTCAGCAAAAAAAATCACAAACTTAAAGAACCACTATACCTACTCCATCACCCGATCTCGAACTCCACTTCAGACCGCAGGAAAGGGAGTCCACTGCCGATATGATCTGGAACCAATTCGAGCCCCCTAATCGGAACCAATTTCTCACCTTATTCAATAAATACACCAAATCGAACTGCCTATTAGACGAATGTCCTTCCAAGATCATGCAAGTTGCAGTACCAGAATTTAAAAGGGATCTATTTAACTGGGCTACATCCGCTCTTAAAAGTGGGACATACCATGAGCACATGGAACACATTCTGATCACACCCATCCTCAAAGACCAGAAGAACTCTATCACATTGGTGTCCAATTTTAGACCCATAGCGAGTACCCCCTTGTTTACCAAACTGCTGGAAGGGCTGGTCAATCTGGAACTAGTAAACCACCTATATAAATTCAATCTCTTCAATGAACATCAGTCGGGTTTTAGAAAAGGATACAGCACCGAGATAGTCCTAGGGTCTATCCTCAACCACCTATACGATCTCTTCAGGAAAGGCTCCAGTGCCCTAATCTTACAATTAGACTTTAGTAGTGCCTTTGACCTAGTGGACCATGAAATAATGCTGAACTGCTTAGACGCAATGGGTCTCTCGGGAAGAGTTTGGACCTGGTTCCAAGGCTTTTTAACTAATCTAATCTAAATCTTGGGTTTATATACCGCATCATCTCCGCAGATGGAGCTCGACACGGTTTACATGGTTAGGGAAGGAACGGAACTCCAGTGGAATTATATAAGTATGAGAGAAGAGAGGTTGGTGTGAGAGTGCCAGGAGCGGGACGGGGTTACGTTCTGGAGAAGAGCCAGGTCTTCAGATGCTTACGGAATGGTAGAAGGGGGCTCAAATTGCGGAGAGGGGAAGGGAGACTGTTCCAGAACTGAGTGATTCTGAAAGGGAGGGAAGAGCCAAGTTTACCAACAAGGGAGATGCCTTTTAAGGAGGGGTAGGATAGTTTTAATTTTTGAGTGGATCTAGTGGAGGTTGGATTTGAGGAATTCCAGGATAGAGGGATAAAAGGAGGAAGGATACCGTGGAGGATCTTGAAGGTTAGGCAGGCACATTAAAACTAAATGATCTTATCAAGTGGTCCACGATGGGAACTACTCTAACTCATGGAAAAGCCCCTCGGGAGTTCCTCAGGGTTCCCCTCTATCCCCCACCTTGTTTAATATCTATATCTCTTCCCTAGGCCACCTACTACAAAAGCTAAACCTAACTTACTATATATACGCGGATGATATCTCTATTTTAATTCCAGTGACTAACGTGACCAATGCCACCTCAAAACACATCTCCCACATCATGACTGAAATTGAACAATGGACTATCAATTTTAAACTGAAACTCAACTCAGAAAAGACGAAAATTTTCTTGGCAAGCCCTAAGGACAAAATCATCACAACATCAATACTTCTAAACGGTCACGATCACCCCATAACAAAAACTATAAAAATACCAGGAGTCACCCTAGATACCCATCTGACCTTGATCGAACACACAAACTCAGTGACAAAAAAGTGCTTCTCTACACTTTGGAAATTAAAGACCATAAAAAAATACTTTGATCTCCCCCCCCCCCCCTATCTTTCAGACTTCTGGTACAGTCGCTGATTCTATCCACCCTGGATTACTGTAACATCATTTATGTGGGTATGCCTAAAAAAACCGTGAGAAAATTAAAAATAGTTCAAAACACAGCCGTCCGCCTAATATTCGGTCTAAAGAAAAAAGACCATGCCAGTCCCTTCTACAAACTGCTGCATTGGTTACCAATTGAGGCTCGAATATTATTCAAATTATCTTGCTTTTGCTATAAACTGGTGTGGGGAATGGCCCCCAACTATCTACTACCTCATTTCAAACTTTTCTCCCCCACAAGGATAACCAGAAACCACAACCTCTTTGCCTACCCAAAGATTACAGGCTGCAGATACCGAACCTTTCTAGACAGAACATTCAAGTTTCAAGCTGGTAGGCAGCAAACTTGGTTAGGCTACTTCATTGATGGCGCCAGGTTGACATATGGCGCTTTTCAGAAAGAATTAAAGACCACCCTGTTCAACAAATTTATTTCATAGCCAGTCTTCCTCCCCCCTTTTTTAAAGTTACCGCTCATCATACTGAATCCACTTTTTCCCCTCTCACGGTACTTCGTATTCTCTGACTGCTCAATGGCTTCTTCTCCATTTGTATTCTGCTATTTGCTGGTTTTACAACATTTCTATTGCAACATGTTAAAACTATATTATAACCTATGTATATCTTTCTTCTTACTAATCTGCACCATGTAATCACAGGCCGCTCTGTGACCTCTTCTCCATTTGTATGTTGTAATCGCTGATTGTACAGCTATTCTTCACTGTGAACCGCCTAGAAGTCGCAAGATTATGGCGGTATAGAAAAATAAAGTTGTTATTATTATTAAGGGCATTCTAGATGCAGAACTACATTGGACACACCATTATTTCTTTTCACTCTGGCTGAGTTATAAGTAGGGTTACTGTATGGCTCCAGTAAAAGGAGGATGGATTGAGCCATTCAGGTTTTACTTCCAATGAAAACTGTGGAAGTATAAAATTATGCAAAGAAATTGCACCATTTTATAAACTCTTTATTAAAGCAGTACCAAGCTACCAAAAAACCTCACAAACCGCTGGGCTGAGGTTGGTGTGCCCTGGGTTAGGCCACTTGCTGAGCTCAGCTACGCCCGGTCACAGTGTGCTAAGGCCACTTTTCACTGCAGTTTAGTAAAAGGACCCCATAGCAATATTGATCCCAACACATCTATGTCAAGTGAACACCAACCAACTTGCTTCACAGAAACACATTTACAATGAATGCATCCTAGACAAAACTTTTAATGTACAATTTCAGAATATTAGCAATTTGTCAGATGCTCATTTTTGCAATAACATTGTGTATATAAGGTCAAATGTTTTGACTAAATCTACAGAAATTGCCTTGCAAAAGCTAACCAATGGAGCATTCAAATGGTATATTATAACTTCATATCTGTTTAGATAATGTGATGTTAATGAAATGAATGGGTTTTTTTCTTTAAGGCAAACAAAATATGTAGATTTCAGAAAGCTCATTAGATCATTTTCAGCCTCTTCATGGAAAATGTTTAATATATTTGTTGCCTGTGAAGCAAATAAAATACATTACAGACAATAGAATATGACTATGTAAGCGTTCTGTGAACTTAGCTTGCTTACGAGGGGCCACTGAAAAGTTGCAAGCCCAGTCAAGAAGAGAATGATGCGGAGCCATGAAACTTACAGGTTATTCCATACTTTTTTTTGACACTTTTCATTTGATATTGTTAAAAACAAACAGTGTGTCAAGAAAAGTGTGGAATAACTTGTAAGTTTCATGGCTCCGCATCATTCTCTTCTTGACTGAGCTGAGAGCTAGAATGTACCAATAATCCTTATAGTGAAAATTATTCATAGCTATTAAAATGCACTTAATTTCAGATAAATTAGTCAGATTTTTCCCCTTCTTGCTATACTCAGTAAACACATTGCCACTGTGTCAGCTATTACTCTTATAAGTTGTACAATAAATAGCATGACATAATTGTTTTATTTCAACATTTAAGCAATCTGACATGGTTAATTCCCTTTGTAAAATGTGTTTTATAGCTTGCGAGCATTAACCTGATCACCCTGTGATCTACACTGTCCCCGACTGGGCAAAGGTCCCTAGACTTTGCCTTCTTTAAGTTCAGCCATGATGCCATAGTTCCCTAGCACACACTGGATCAGGTTGTAGCAGCTCTGAAGGAATCCTGCTTCCTTCTGGAGTGCCAGACATAGAAACAAAGAACACCAAAGTAGAAAATGACCCTATGGTCTATCCACTTTGCATATCCAAACCAAAAGCCCATCTTGACAATCCTGTCTTCTCCCTCAGAGTTCCCTGGCTTGTATCTCATGCCGTACCGCCTTCGTCTTGATCCTTGGTAAACAGGAGGGCATCTTTGAAACAGCAGAAGAGCTTTCAAGGGTCTTAGATGGCCCCCAAGGTATGTGTCTGTTTCTTTTTTGGTATCTCTTTAGAGTTCTGTTTTTCCGTTTTCTTCCTTATTGCTTTCTATCCCATTCTCCTGCTTCTGTCCTTTTTGTCTCTAATCATTTCATATGGTTCCCCTCCCCCTGCCCCCCACCAAACGATTACCTTTGATGGTTGGGATTAGAAGCCTCACCAGCCAAAGACATCTCCCACCTGCAATAGCACTTAATTCACTCAAGCCCACTTCGGCAACTCATGCCAACTTTCCCACACATTCACATTTAGACCTGAACTGAGCATGTGCGAGAGAGCTGGCATTAGTGGTCGAAGCCAGCCTGCTGTATTAAGTCCTGCTGCAGGTGTGATTCGGGTAGGAGAAGTCTTCCGTTAGTGGAGTTGGCATCCCTGCAAGCAGAAGAGCCCCAAGCCCTCAAGGCCCCTTGGATAAAGACCTGAACAGTCCGTCCAGTCTGTCCACTATCAATTCATGATTAAATTGTTTTTCTTTGGCATTTCTAGGACTTAGACTGTAGGGCCTAGATTCTGTAAAGGACGTCTAACTTCCTGGATTCACCTCTCCCCCTTCAGGTAGTCCAGAGTATTCTCTCTCTCTGTTCTCTCATCTTTAGTCCTTACGCTATCTCTTCCTTTTATCATCATCATAGGGTTGTTCAAGAGAAAAAGAGGACACATCCCGCCCCGTCCCTGCCCCATCCCCACACAAATCTCATCTTTTCTACTTCCCCAAGTTCGAGCCGCATCTAGAGGGCCTCTGAGCATGCGACATGATGATGTCACATACATGTACGCATATGTAGGATATGGCATCACATTCACACATGCTCAGAGGCCCTCCAGACGCAGCCCCGAGCTCGGGGACTTCCAAAACCTGGATAAACTACTGGGTTTTAAAAATCTGTCAGGACACCCTGACTGTCCTCTAAAAAGAGGAAATATCTGGGTTTAAACCCCATCCCTTCTTCCTCTCTCACATCCCCAGGGGAGCTCAGAACAGTTTACATGAATATATTCCGGGACTCAAGCATTTTTCCCTCTCTGTCCTGGTGAGCTCACAATCTATCTAATGTATCTGGGGCAATGGGGGGATTAACTGACTTGCCCAGGATCACAAGGAGCAGCGTGGGTTTGAATCTACAACCCCAGGGTTCTGAGGCTGTAGCTTTAACCACTGCACCACACTCTCCCTGATTCTGATCAAATGACATCTGAAGCCCTCTTATTTCTTTATTTTTAAAATTTATAACTCGCTACATCCAACAAGAAAACATACATAATACCATCATTGACATAAAATAAAACATTACCATATCTACTCTAATAGAGGAAAGTTGATCCCACCCCATTCCAACCCAAATATAAACTGAACAGGAGGAAAAAAATGTTGACTCGAATCTAAATTGGTGGTGGAGGTGGGGGTGTTAATATTTAAGGCAGTGCCCTGCCTTGCCAGGCTCTGCACCCAGCCCCCCTCCCTCCCTGCCTTGCCAGATTCTGTACCCTGCCCCCCTTCCCTCCCAATGCCAGACCTGCCGTAAGACCTGGTGGTCCAACAGTGGGCTGGGACAGGAAGGATTCCTCCTGCCTCCTGTCCCGGCCGAGTCTAATAAGTTTTACCTCCTTCCCTCCACAAATCCCTGCGGTAAACTGCGGCAGAAGTGACCTCCCTTCATTCCTGCAGAGCCGCTAGCTAATTGGTCTAAAGTGAACTGATGTATTAACTCAATAGACTGCATAGGACGAAAACCAAATTGATATTCATCTAAAACTCTATATTCATCCAAAAACTCCTGTAATGGAATTAAGACTCTTTGGTTGGTTTGTTTGTTTTTTGCAAGAAACCCCAAGGAAAAAATAGGATGATAGCCTGAAATCATCTTAGGATTGTGATGACTTTTTAATGCAGGGTGAACAACTGATTTTTTTTTTCATTCTGATAGGCACTTGTCCCTCTTTTAATGAGTTATTAACAATACATAATAAAGATGGTCAAGGGTCTCCATGATTGACAAATGATAGTCCCTATGGCAACCTATGCTTTGAACATTTGAGCACTTTAATGAATCTTTAATGTAAACCACTTGCATCCCATGTACTGACTAAACGTATCTTTATTGTAAACCGTTTCTATCCCATGTACTGTCAAATGTATCTTTATTGTAAACCGCTTCGAACGTCACGGTATAGCGGTATATAAGAAATAAATTATTATTATTATTATTTGGTTTGTGGGCTGAGCACTTCACATCACATTATTTAAATATTTTTCGTATTATAAAAATGTTTTATCCTGTGATTAGTGTAACAATATATAGTGCACACATGTTTATTATATTTAAATGGACTCCCTGATTATACAAGATTAGAAGATAAACCTCTTAATTATGAATGTTTAAAGAACCTTTCATGATATCAGTGGAAAATAAGGATGTACCTGGAGATGAAGGTAAAATGCCTCTTTCCTAGTGCGACAAAGGCCTGACGAACTCTTCCACTGATCTGTGAATTGTTCAGACAAAAGAGATTTATTCAGCTGAAAAGCTCCAATTGGTCATCTGATCAGTTTCTGCTCGGAGCATAATCTCTTCCGTTTACCTGATATTTGTAGAGATAAAAAGCTCTTGTGGATGACTGTAATTAGTATGGGAGAAAATGTAAAAAAAACTGCATGCAGCTTTCTTTCAAAGACTTCATTCCGTTTATTTCTTTAGTGCAACCTCCATGTACGTCAGGGATCTCAAAGTCCTCCTTGAGGGCCGCAATCCAGTCGGGTTTTCAGGATTTCCCCAATGAATATGCATTGAAAGCAGTGCATGCCCATAGATCTCATGCATATTCATTGGGGAAATCCTGAAAACCCGACTGGATTGTGGCCCTCAAGGAGGGACTTTGAGACCCCTGGTGTACGTAGTCCTTCTCACCATGATTACATGTTATATAACTGATTTTATGCATCACCTTGCATTTTCACTCGTTCAGATTCATTTGTACATACAATAGATACATTGAAACCTGGTAACCCAGAGATTTTACGTTTTTGAATACTAGTTACCTAGTCCCATTTGTAAAATTTGCTTTATTGTTGTGTACAAATCTGTTGTGAGTGAGGAAAGCAAGATCTTTTGGAAAAATGTTTCTCTGATTAGCGCACCTTAGTAAAAGAGGGGGTTAGGCACAACAGCTTATAGCCTGATTTCTGAGAAAACCTTCTAGAAGTAATGTCACAAGACACTCCTGTGGTCAAGGAAGTGATAACAGAGTGGCCTAGCCAATTACTTATCACCATCTTATCCAGATATTCAGAAAATTGAAATAAAAGAAGTTAGCTTAGCAGGGTTTAAAAATGATTTGGATCAGTTTCCTAAAAGAAAATTCCATAAGCCATTATCAAGATGGACTTGGGGAAACTCCACTGCTTATTTCTAGGATAAGCAGCATACAATCTGTTTTAAAATCTCTGCCTGGCTGTGGCTTGTCAGGACTCTGGACCATCCCTCAACCATGGTGCTACAGAGTCCTATATCCCTTTCCAGTTTCAATTTAGGGGAAGGGGGCATTAAGCACTGGTGGATCAAAGCAATAATCTCCCCTCACTTTTGTGCTTCTCAATAGAAACACTTTTCTGAAAACTAGATATTAGATGCTCTGGGTAGCAAGTGTAAATCCTGACTTCGATCTTTTTGAACAAAAATGTGCATTTCTCTTCTGAAATGGGGAATGCACTTTAAAAAAAAAAAAAGTTTAGGCCTATTCTAGCCCTGCCCAATCACACCCAGACCACAGCCTCTTGGCATTTGTATGCTTTAGAAGTCTTGTATCCCAGCTTTTTAAATCAGGATTTAGGGGTATGGTATTAATTGATTATTCCTGGGATATGCAGCATTAATCCTATTTTTACTTTTTTTGGAATCTTGCCAAGTACTTGTGACCTAGATTGGCCACTGTTGTAAACAGGATACTGGGCTTGATGGGCCATTGTAGATTGGCAGTATATCATTTTCTTATGCCACAATCCTCTATCTTTATTCAGTATTTGCTATTACATATCACGTGCAAAATCTTTTTTTAGTTACTTAGAATACTTTCATTTATTCTCACTTTCCATTTTTTTTGAACGAGAAAAGGAAAACCTTATCCATCTGTCCTTATCCTGACTGACTTTAGTTACTGCTCTGGAATTGGCAGAAAAGAGGCCTGGTCAAGTTTACAAAACTGAATTGCAAATGTAGCCATTTGACAGAAACTTTTAATCTTAGAGAATTTTGTTGTTGGATATCTTATCTTCACATTCCTTTTCTGTAGTTCAAAGATGTCATCCGTTTCAGTGCTTTTTGATTCCCTCTGGATCTTTTCACAGGGACCATCAATACTTTGATTTGATTTGTCTGGTCCCTGGTTTGGTAATAAGGTTGTATATACCATTAAAGTTTGAAATAAACAATGCCTGCATCTTGTACATAGTCTGCAGTTGTTTTTGGTTTTTTTTGCTTTGCTGCTTGGTTTGCTGCAGTTCCTGTTGGATTTTTCTTTTGCTTGCTTGATAAGCCGCCATGTTCTGGTTCTTTCATTCGTTCTACTTCCTGGTGCCAGAAGTTGGTAACGTTGATACAGCTTGATACCTCATTTGACACCTGGATAACTGCAACATGCCAGCCACAACTCAAATTTATAACCAACAAATTTTCCCATCAAAATTCCAATTCATGACTAATAGACTTTCCTGCCTCAATCACTTCAAACCCCAGCCAACCAGGTTAGACAACCCACTATATATAAAGACAAACTGCAGACCTCACAGCATATCCCGAAGAAAGCCACGTCATGATGGCTGAAACCTCAGTTCTATCCACCCAGACATGGTGAGACCAGGACAACTGCAACATTCCAGCTGCGGAAACCTAAGAGAACATCGACAGTGAATATTCCTGAGAGAGATTTCATGTTCCTCATCCACTGCATGCAGATCTCTCTCATGAATATTCATTGCGGATATCCTGAAAACCTGATTGACTAGGGGGTTTCCCCAGGAGAGGTTTGAGGAGCACTGGGGTAGGAACCTCAGTTCTTATTTAATTTTGGCACGTTCTTCTTGTGTCTTAGAAAACCTAGATTTAATGGATCCATTTTCAAAGAATGCATTTGAAAACTCTTTTTTTCCCTTTACAATGAGACTATGGAAACTCAGTCTCTCTACTAATGTGTTTATATGCAGTAACACCGGAGTTTAATGAGCTGTTGCTAATCTTAGCTCTAAAGACTCTTTATTTATTTAGCACTTTTGCTCTTTTTTTTCTGCATTTATTTTCCTGCAGAAAATAACAGGGTAGGCTGTTGTAGACCAGATGGATAAAATGGTCATGAACACAAAGAACAAGGACTCTTTGGAGTCTGTAAGTTCTTGAACAAAAAGCACCTTCTGTCGAATGCATGGAAAGGATGATTTTCAAATTCATTTACCTGGGTGGATTGGTCTGGGTTAAAATTACTCTCTTCAAAGTGACTAAAAAGTATGAGTGGGGCTCATAAAGAGCATATTTTTAAGTGCATTAAAAATACACCTTAATACCAAAAATTAATCTGCCTTAAGTGCAAAGGCTGGGCACCATTTGCAGGGGTTGTGCTCAACACATCCTCTGTAGTTATGATGCAGAAACATTAATTACTGTGTGTTAACACTGCTCACAAATAACTTACCATATTTTTCGTACCATAAGACGCACCCCCCCCTCCCCCTCCCGTAGAGAACATAAGAAGCGCCATCTCCGGATCAGACCTTCGGTCTATCAAGTCCGGCAATCCACACATATGGAGGTCCAGCCAGGTGTACACCTGGCGTAATTTTTAGTCATCCATATCCCTCTATGTCTCTCGTAAGGAGATGTGAATCTAGTTTGCTTTTAAATCCTAGGACGGTCGATTCCGCTATAACCTTCTCTGGGAGAGCATTCCAGGTGTCAACCACTCTTTGTGTGAAGCAGAACTTCCTGATATTTATCCTGGACTTGTCCCCTTTTAGCTTCATTCCGTGTCCTCTTGTTCATGTCAAATTGGACATTGTAAATAATTTTTTTTCCTGCTCTATTTTGTCGATTCCTTTCAGTATTTTGAAGGTCTCGATCATATCCCTCACAGTCTCCTTTTCTCAAGGGAGAACAATCCCAGTCTCTTAAGTTGTTCTTCGTATTCCAGTTTCTCCATACCTTTTACTAGCTTCGTTGCTCGTCTCTGCACTCTCTCCAGAATTTGTTTCTTGGTTTTTTTCTCCTGTACAGGGGGAGTGCGTCTGGTGGTCTGGTTCTGGGAAGCCTGAAGCAGCCCACAGCCTGAAGCAGCCCCCACCTCCGGTACTTTTTTAAACTTGCGGTGGTCTAGCTTGGTCTCCTGCTGGATGGCTGTCTTAGTTGTAGAGCAGCGCACAACACAGGAGCGTGACCTTTGCGCTTCCTGCCTGGTCCTGCGCCACTCCGTGATTGGCTGAGGTCAGTTCTCGAGCGGCACGGGACCAGGCAGGAAGCGCAAAGGTCGCGCTCCTGTGTTTGTGCGCTGCTCTGCAACGAAAAGCAGCCATCCAGCAGGAGACCACGCTGGACCACCGCCAGTTTAAAAAGGTGGCGAGGGAGAGGTGTATTCGTGCCATAAGACACATCCACTTTTCCACCCCATTTTTGGGGGTGGAAAAAGTGCGTCTTATGGAGCAAAAAATATGGTAGATAAGCAGCTGACTGATATCCAGACTGTGAGAGGTAGGGCGGCTAACTCCCACAGTCAGCGCTGAACCTGGATATTCAATGCTGGGCCATTTCTGGTGACTGACATTGAATATCCAGTTTAGTTTTGGCTGGCGTAAACTTAACCAGCTAAGTCAGTTTTCAGCATTAGCTGATTAGTTTATAATGGGCATAAGTAAGCAGGCCGGATTAATGCTATATTGGGCCTTAGGCAAACATATCGTTGTGGGCCCCCCTACCTTGGACTCCTTCCTCCACCATTATTTCACCTCTCCAGAAGTAGCAGGGAAAACTGGAGAGCCTAGTTGTGGGCATGATATCAGTAATAGTTTGTGAGTGAGCATGGGGACTGTGGAAGCACATACTTTGAATGGAGAAGCGGTCTATAAGTTGATTTTATGTTATGTTATGTTCCTGTGACTAGAGCAGCCTTCCCATTGGCTGGAGCCTACCATAGCCTCTGCAGTGGAAGGGGGAAGCATGGAGGGCTGTAGTGGGTTAAACTCTGAAAAGTATCCATACACTTTGCCATCCTTCTGGCTTTGAGACGGGTAATTTTACAACTTTTTGGAATCCTGAAAAAATCCAGACAGTTGGTAAACCTAGCCTCCTGAATCCTGAGCACGGGTGACAGAGCCCCCCTAAACCTAAATCGATGGGCTTAGGAGACACGCTAACTGCATGGGTCAATGATTGGCTAAGCGGCAGACTTCAGAGGGTGGTGGTTTACGGTACCCTCTCTAAAACATCAGAGGTGACCAGCGGAGTGCCGCAGGGCTCAGTCCTGGGTCCACTCCTTTTCAATTTATTCATAGGTGATCTGACTCAAGGGCTTCAAGGTAAGATAACATTATTCGCTGATGACGCTAAACTATGTAATATAGTAAGTGAATGCAATCTACAGGATACTATGGCGCAGGACCTGCTTACATTAGAAAGTTGGTCCTCGACCTGGCAGCTAGGCTTTAACGCCAAGAAATGTAAGATCATGCACCTCGGAAGAGACAATCCATGCAAAGCTTACACCTTGAATGGAGAAACTTTAACTAGGACTACAGCAGAACGAGATTTAGGAGTAATCATCAGTGCAGACATGAAAACTGCCACAAGTGGAGAAGGCTTCATCTAAGGCAAGGCAGATAATGGGTTGTATCAAGAGAAGTTTCATCAGCCGGAAGCCGGAAGTCATAATGCCGCTGTACAGAGCCATGGTGAGACCTCATCTGGAATACTGTGTACAATTCTGGAGGCCACATTACCGTAAAGATGTGCTCAGAATTGAATCGGTTCAGCGGATGGCCACCTGGATGGTCTCGGGGCTCAGGGGTCTCTCATACGAAGAAAGACTGAACAAATTGCAGCTCTACACTCTCGAAGAACGTAGGGAGAGGAGAGACATGATTGAGACATTTAAGTACATCACGGGATGTGTCGAGGTGGAAGATGATATTTTCTTTCTCAAAGGACCCTCAGCCACAAGAGGGCATCCGCTCAAACTCAGGGGAGGGAAATTTCATGGTGACGCCAGGAAGTACTTCTTCACGGAAAGAGTGATAGATCATTGGAACAAGCTTCCAGTGCAGGTGATCGAGGCCAGCAGCGTCCCAGACTTTAAGAATAAATGGGATACCTACGTGGGATCCCTACGAGGATGAAGATAAGGAATAGGGTCACTAGGGTATAGATTTAAGGGGGTGGGTCAGTAGAGTGGGCAGACTTGATGGGCTGTAGCCCTTTTCTGCCGTCATCTTTCTATGTTTCTATGTAACCTTTGGGTCTGAAGAACATGCCTAATTTACTTATGTCTTTTTTATTTATTTATTTATTCATTCATTCAGTTTTCTATACCGTTCTCCCAAGGGAGCTCAGAACGGTTTACATGAATTTATTCAGGTTCTTAAGCATTTTTCTCTGTCTGTCTCGGCAGTTTCACAATCTATCTTATGTACCTGGGGCAATGGTCACAAGGAGCAGCGTAGTCCAAAGTGCTTATCTTTTTGAGCAACAATGTTGCAGGCGTAATGGTGTTCCCTGTAGTTTGTCATTTTTACACGGTTGAAAGGATACATCAATCTGTTATAGCCGCTGTGCTTCAAAAACTCCTACAAACATTTGAAACGTGTTGAGGCGCACCCTGCGTATGCCAAGATTTTCTGCTAGAATAGTTGACAAGATGCATAAATTTATGAAGATTCTAAATTAAGTACATTATCTTATATAAATTCAACAGCCTGACATAGGTTTAATTCTTGATCACAGCTTTTAGTGGATAAAAGTTATTTAAAAACTCTGAAATCTATTCCTATTTTTTAAAAGTGCCTTAGTCATATTTTCCATGTTCAATTAAGCTTTTTAAATAACTAACCCCCCTTTTACTAAGTCGTGGTAGAGTTTTCTACTTCGGCTCAGATTGCTAAATGCTCCAATGCAGCTCTGATGCTCATATTCCTGTGAGAGTCGGAGCATTTAACGCTCTGGGCCTCTAGGCCGTGGTAGAAAACTCTACTGGCACTTAGTAAAAGAGGATCCAAGTTAGGGACCTAGATTAGCTAAAATGTGCTAATCTAGGCATCTAACTTGAGGCATCTTTTATAGAATCTGCCAGTCGGTTCTCTCCCTAGTCTTTTATGCTTGCAAATTTTTTTTTCATTGGGGACATGGGATAATCTCAATTTCTTAGACTACTGGAATCACTTCATTTACCAAAACTGTTCCTGTTTCTTTTCCACTCAGAACACAGGCAGCTTAAAAGCAATGAGTTGGAACATCAGATATCGCTGCTTCCTACCAACATGCTATAAATAAAGCCTTGACAATTAGAGTCACTGCAAATGACAACTAACAGTGTAAGATTATTGCACACTCCATAAAACAAATAAGATGCATATCTCCCAGGGGTGTTAGATCTTATTTTTATAGAATGCATCACCAGCTGTTCTTAAATACTCATGGTAAGCAAAGCAGGGAGTAGTAGATGTATATACCAAAATGAAGCTTGTAGGGTTTCTTCAAAGGCTGACTACAGTCTTGAGCATGTAGAGCAATATTTTATGTACTTAAATAGGCATTTATAAAATTACTTACAAGTTGTAAATGCATAATAGTAGAAATTTTAGCACTTAAAAAAAACAAAAAATCAACTCTTTATTGAGCAAGTAGGAACCAATAGCAATACCAGTATTGATCTCCACAAGCTCAAAAGTAAGTGCATTACACGTGCATAGAGAAAGACAACAAAACACAGTAGCTAGGCAAGATATTCCAGAAAACAGCAAAAGCAAAAACAATTGCAGAACAAGAACAAGATATCAAAATGACAATTGCCCAAATCCAAAATTTTTTCAGTTTTGTCCCCTAACCTCCCATAACTTCCCCCCCCCACTAACCCAACATCCCCCCAAGTGTGCGACACTGATAATGGGATTCTCGAGCAGAACCAATGCCAGCTGCTGATGCTTCAAAAACAAAACCAACATAAATGTAGTTCCAGACCGCCCCCCCAGCAACAGAAGTAATAAATTAAAAAATAAACTAAGAATTAAGAAGTAAATTTCTAGCCCAGTGAGACAAAGAGTTCCAATTCACCTCCCAGATATCCTGGAATGTAGCCCATCCACTCACCCCCCTTCCAGACACAGCTCTTCACTCAAGCATGGCTAATTCAAACAGAAACTGTTTCTATTGGACCATAGATGGAATAGCAGAAGCTCGCCGGTATCGCCTTTTTTGCCAGCAGCAGTGCCTTGGACACCAAAAGACAGGGACCATTGGGAAATATAGTTAAATCACCTGCAGCATAAAAAAGAGCAATCTGAGGAGATATGCAGGCAAAGATGGGAACAATGACCTAAGAAAACTCCATACCCGAGACCAAAAAAGTTGTCCCAGGGTAGCATGTCCCCAATCACATTTGAGACAAAGATCCCGCTCAGCAAACCCAGGTCTATATGCCCTCCAAGGAGAAACAAAAGCTCTATGAAAAAATTTATATTCCTGCTCTCTATGAGCCATGATACAAGAAACCACTGCAATATACCCAAAACCACGAGTCAGAGCAGCAGAACCAATAATAACATTCAGGTATAAACGCCAAGCTCGCGCTAATGAGGATGACTGCGTTTCTGGCCAGAGAGCCAAAAGGGAAGAAGTATAACAGTGCAATCGGGGAGCCATTTCCTCCCACATTGCCAAACATTGTCCTAACCGCTCCGCAATTGAGACCGTCGTTGAAGAGCAATCCAATCCAGACACATAGTGTTTAAGCTGTAAGTACCCAAATGGATCCATAGCATCAAGACCATAGAGAGAAACGCTCTCTGAGGAAGCAAGAATATTCCCTTGGTCACTCAGACCATCTCCCACCCGCTTGATACCCTTGTCATGCCAAACCCTGAAAGTACGAGATTCACTCCCCGGACTAAAATCCGGGTTCCCCATCAGAGGCAGAAAAGGGGAAATGTTAAAATTCATCCGTAATTCCTTACAAAGCAATTTCCAACCCATGCACATATAAGACCAGACAACATTCCCTTTCAGAGAGGCGGTCAAGTGCGAAGAGGGAGCATGAAGAAGATATAACCCCAAGAGAGGCGTCAATAAGTCTTTTTCCAACAAAAAATCAAGAGCAACCGAAGTTTCAAGAAACCAATCTTGCAACACATGTAACCTACATGTTAAATTATAGGCCCGAAGGTCCAAAAGCCCCAATCCCCCCTTAGGTACAGGAAGCATCAGCACCTGCAAAGATAACCTGGGCCGTTCCCCTTCCCCCCCCCCCCCCGAAAATCTGACGTTCTGTATATAAGATAGTCCAATCTCATCTACTCAGCCATATAGGTAAGGTTTGTAACGGGTACAACTAGTGTGGGACAATCATATTATATAGAAATATTCGACCCATCAACGATACAGGAAGAGAACCCCAGAGACACATAGACGCAATAGACTTTTTAAGCAAGGGTCACACATTGCACTCATAAAGATTTGTCAAGGATGATGGAATATATGAACCCAAGTACTTCACCTGCGTGAGAGCCTCCTTCATAGGAAATTGAGGCCAAATAGATGAGATGGCAAAATTCATAGACACAGCTTCTGAGTTGGAAATATTCAACTTTAACCCAGAGACCTTACCAAAACTAGAAAGCAAATCCAATAACAAAGACAAAGTGACCTCCGGACGAGTTAGAATCACCATAATATCATCTGCAAAGGCCAAGCAATGGATTGAAGAATCACCAACTTCCGCCCCTGTAAGGCTGGAGTGGTGTCAGATCTGTAACAATAAGGGTTCCAAAAACAATATATATAAGAAAGGAGAAAGAGGGCAGTCCTGCCTGGTCCCCCTTCCCAAAGGGAACACACATGAGGCATGCCCATTGACTAACACCACAGCTGCAGGATTAGACTACTTCAGAAAATTGCGAGCCATGGAATCGAGGGTAAAGTACTCACGTGGATTAAAAACTGGCTGGAGCATAGGAAACAGAGAATGGGGGTAAATGGACAATTCTCAGACTGGAAGAGTGTTACCAGCGAGGTGCCGCAGGGCTCAGTGCTTGGACCCGTGCTCTTCAACATCTTTATAAATGATCTGGACATTGGTACAACGAGTGAGGTGATTAAGTTTGCGGACAATACAACTATTGAATAACTATTCAGAGTAGTGAAGACACAGGGGGATTGTGAAGATCTACAAAGTGACATAATCAAGCTCGAGAAATGGGCAGCGACATGGCAAATGAGGTTTAATGTGGATAAGTGCAAAGTGATGCATGTCAGTAACAAAATTCTCATGCACGAATACAGGATGTCCGGGGCGGTACTTGGAGAGACCTCCCAGGAAAGAGACTTGGGAGTTCTGATCGACAGGTCGATGAAGCCGTCTGCACAATGTGCTGCGGCGGCAAAAAGGGCAAACAGAATGCTAGGAATGATAAAGAAGGGGATCACAAACAGATTGGAGAAGTTATCATGCCTTTGTACCGGGCCATGGTGCGTCCTCATCTGGAATACTGTATCCAGCACTGGTCGCCGTACATGAAAAAAAGACACGGTACTACTCAAAAGGGTCCAGAGAAGAGTGACTAAAATTGTTAAGGGGCTGGAGGAGTTGCCTTACAATGAGAGATTAGAGAAACTGGGCCTCTTTTTCCTTGAAAAGAGGAGACAGAGAGGAGACATGATCGAAACATTCAAAATACTGAAGGGAATAGACTTAGTAGATAAAGACAGGTTGTTCACCCTCTCCAAGGTAGGGAAAACGAGAGGGCACTCTCTAAAGTTAAAAGGGGATAGATTCTGTACAAAAGTTCTTCTTCACCCAGAGAGTGGTGGAGAGCTGGAACTCTCTTCCGGAGTCTGTTGTAGGGGAAAACACCCTCCAGGGTTTCAAGACTAAGCTGCTCAAGTTTCTGCTATACTGGAACGTACATAGGTGAGGCTGGACTCATTTTAAAGCACTGGTCTTTGACCCAGAGGCCACCACGTGAGTGGACTGCTGGGCACGATGGACCCAGCAGCGGCAATTCTTATGTTCTTATGACTGTTTCCTTAAAAAGAGACCAAGCGTGCTCTAGTATCTTTACAGTGTTTATCCTCTTCTTAATCTTCTTCCCCACCATGTGTCTCATCCCTTCGTAATTCCCTTTTTGGAAGTTCCGCTATGTCTTTCATGAGATAAGGTGTCCAGAATTGAATGTAATACGCCATGGAGCGATACAGAGGCATTATAACATTCTTAGTCTTGTTAACCATCCCTTTTTAAATAATTCCTCTCATCTTGTTTGCTTTTTTGGCCGCCACTACACATTGGGCGGAAGGTTTCATTGTATTGTCAACAATGACACCCAGATATTTTTCTTGGGCACTAACCCCCAAGGTGGTCTCTAGCCATCTGGTAACTATAATTTGGGTTATTCTTCTCAATGTGCATCATTTTGTATTTGTCCACATTAAATTTCATCTGCCATTTGGATGTCCAGTCTTCCAATTTCCAAAGGTCTGTCTGCAATTGTTCATAATTTGCATGCATTTTAACAACTTTTAAAAGTTTAGTATCATCTGCAAATTTAATAATCTCACTTGTCATTTCAATTTCCAGATCATTTATAAATAAGTTAAATAGCACCAGTCCTAGTACAGATCCCTGCGGCATTTCTCCATTGAGAAAAATGGCCATTTAAGCCTACCTTCTCTTTTCTATCCGATAACCAATTCCTAGTCCACAACTGAACTTTGCCTCATATCCCATGACTCTTAATTCTCTCAGGAGCCTCTCATGATGGAACTTTGTCAAAAGCTTTCTGAAAATCTAAATGCACAATATCAACCAGCTCATCTTTATCTACATATTTATTTATACCTTCAAAGAAGTCCAGCAAATTGGTGAGGCAAGATCTCCCTCAGCTGAGCCCATGCTGACTCTGTCCCATTAAATCATGTTTGTCTACGGGCCTCTTCTATCAAACTGCGCTAGCAGTTTGTAGCGCGGTGAATCGTGCTGAATAGCCCGTGCTGCTTCCGACGCGCAGTTTAATAGAAGAGGCCCTAAGTGTTCCACAATTTTATTTTTTTATAATTTTTTTATAATTTTTTCCCACTACTTTTCCCGGCGCTGAAGTCAGGCTTTCTGGTCTGTAATTTCCCAGATCTCCCCTGAGACTCTTTAAAAACTGGCATAACATTGGCCACCCTCCAGTCTTCAGTACACCATTACCCTCTTTCACTTGTATTCAAGTTTTTATATGCAATGCAGACAAGGGTTTATCAGAAGTTTCACATGCATTATGCTATTTGCATACATTAGAAAAAATTACATTTACTAAAGCCGGCAGTGTGGGCCGGCGCAGTACATGCTCCGACACCACATTAGAACCAAACGGGCATCAGAGCATTTGCCGCGTGGCACTCGGCCGTGCGGCTGTGTGAAATGGGTCCTATGACTGCTACAATAGGTAAAGTCATAAAAACTAGGAAAAGAATGGGGAACTTTCAAACTTTTATTTGTGTTTTTATTGCCAGCACTTTTTATAGCTTCTGCATGACAGGTCACATCTTTGGAAAGTTAAGATAGGTAGGTGTCAGTACAAATTTTTTTTTTTTGCAGCAGCTGCTGCTGCTTTCTGAGCAGACTGTATTTTGATGGGGATACTTTTGCATCTATCGTCTCTGTCTTTCTTAACAGATGAACACATTAACAGGTTCAGATGATTTCTGACAGTATTTGGAACTGTTGAAGGCACCTTTCCTCTGTGTGTGTATATTTATACAAAAAGCAGGATTTGGCTGGCGAACTGATAGGTTGCGAGAATGTGTTGATACCAGAGTAGTTCTGAGGCACTGATCGGTTGCAAGGCAAAAAGGGATGCAGGTTAGAGACTGCAAATTACAGACCGGTAAGTCTCACATCAATAGTGTGTAAACTTATGGAAACATTGATTAAACACACATTAGATACGGTTCTGGATGATGAGAGACTGAGGAATCGCCACCAGCATGGATTTACAAAGGGGAGATCCTGCCAATCCAACCTGATCAGCTTCTTTGACTGGGTAACAAAAAAACTAAATAAGGGAGAGTCCCTAGATGTAGTGTATCTGGACTTCAGTAAGGCTTTTGATAGCATCCCACACCATAGACTTTTGAACAAGATGAGTTTGTTGGGGCTAGGAGAAACATTAACTGCATGGGCTAAAGACTGGCTCAGTGGCAGACATCAAAGGGTGGTGGTAAACGGTACTCCCTCTGAAAAGTCGGAAGTGTACAGTGGAGTACCACAAGGCTCGGTCCTGGGTCCAATCCTATTTAATGTCTTCATACGAGATCTGCCTCAGGGACTTTAGGGTAAAATTGCATTATTTGCCAATGATGCTAAATTATGCAACATAGTGGGCGGAGGTACCGTGCCCGACACTATGACACAGGACATACTTTTACTGGAGCATTGGTCTACTATTTGGCAGCTGAATTTTAATGCCAAGAAGTGTAAAGTTATGCACCTTGGTAGCAGAAACCCATGCAGAACCTACACTCTGAATGGTGAGACCTTAACTAGAACTGTTGCAGAACGGGACCTGGGAGTAATCATTAGTGAAGATATGAAGACAGCCAATCAAGTGGAGAAAGCCTCATCCAAGGCTAGACAAATGCTGGGTTGCATCCAGAGAAGTTTTGTCATCTGAAAGCCCGAAGTGGTAATGCCACTATACAGGTCCATGGTGAGACCACATCTGGAATACTATGTACAGTTTTGGAGGCCACATTATCAGAAGGATGTGCTGAGAATAGAATCGGTTCAACGGTTTGGCCACCAGGATGGTCTCAGGACTCAAGGATATCCTATATGAAGAATGTCTAGGTAAGTTGCAGCTATATTCTCTCGAGGAACGCAGAGAGAGGGGTGACATGATAGAGACGTTCAAATACGTTACTGGCCGTATTGAGGTGGAAGAAGACATCTTTTTCCTTATAGGACCTATGGCGACAAGAGGGCATCCGCTAAAAATCAGGGGCGGGAGATTTCATGGTGACACTAGGAAGTATTTCTTCACCAAAGGGGTGGTTGACTGTTGGAATGATCTTCCACTTCAGGTAGTTGAATGATCTTCCACTTCAGGTAGTTGAGGCCAATAACGTGACTGACTTTAAGAACAAATGGGATCAACATGTGGGTTCACTTCAAAGAAGAACTTAGGGGGGAGGGTTATTTGAGTGGGCAGACTTGTTGGGCCGAAGGCCCTTTTTCTGCCGTCATATTCTATGTTTCTATTATTATATGCCTCTGTGGCACTCCTGTAGAAGCCGTTGATCATGACTGGATCTATTCTGCAAAAGCTGGAGCAATGCAAACATTTATCTACCAAGCTCAACTTTTTTTTTAGTAGTGAGTCCCAATGGTTGAGCAGATGAAAAGGTTTATTACTCTCTCATCTTCCTTCTTTCTATGCTCTTCTACCTTTTAATCAATCTCTCTGGAAGAGTTTCAGGGGTTTCTGCTCACTGAAGCTGCAGTTATACGCCTGGGCAGCAGGGGGCATTAGACAAATCTGGGTGAACTGAAACCCATTAAGGAAGTAATACAGTTCTGATGAGTCAGAGGGGAAGGACTCAGACAGGGAGAAAGATAAATGCCTAGCTCAGAGTGTAGTGAGGGAGGTTGGTACCTGGAGTGGTGGCACCTGGAATCACCCCCTAATCTTCGCTGTTATGCCTCACTATTCCCTGGTGCTTGAGTGCCCCTCCCCCTCTTGAAAGGTTCTCCATTGTGAGCAGCATCTTCCATCTGCTGCTCGCACCAACCTCGTCTCTCTTCTAATTTCACGTCCTGGTCCTGTGACCAGGATGTGACGTTGGAAGGAAGCCGAGGCCAGTGTGAGCAGCAGGTGGAAGTTGCTGCTTGCACTGGTGAACATTTAAAGAGGTATGCGATGGGGCAGAGAGGAGGAGAGGCGTCGGCACCAGCGCCCCCCTGTGAAAATGGTGCCTGGGGCAGTCCGCTCTTCCCCCCCACCCCCCGCCCGCCTTACTATGCCACAGTATTCAAGAGAAGTCCCTGAGAGAGGAAGTCCTTCCACTAGAGTACCCTTCACTAGCTGGGGGTCGAGAAGAACCCTGGAAAGCAGAAGGATTCTTATGAGACTGTGTGTGTGAGAGAGAGAGAGAGAAACAAGAGTTTCAAGTTTATTAATTTTTAATATACCGACCATCAACTGGTATCTAGCCGGTTTACAATAAAATGTTAAAAATAGTGTTAAAAGGTTATATTTATAAAAGAGAAGTTAATAAAAGTGTACATTAAAGACATGAACAGGACAAACTTGAAAGTGAGAGAACTCTTCCCAAGCCATGGGCTGAGGAAAAGCCCTGGGAAGTCAAGAAATCTGGCAAGGACTGTTAGAGGAGCTGACAGTGTGAGACTTTTGATACATGGAAGCCAGCCCTGTTATACTGAGGATTGTGGTTATGACTGGGACCAGCCCTTGAACCTTTCTTAAGAAAAACTGTTTATCCTTGAGCTGAGGGAGGTTTTTGCCTTACCAGAGCTTGTGAGGTAACAGGCTCAGGTCTGTACTTAATTAAAAACTATTATACCTGCAAGAGTGTCTAGGCTGTTTGTGTGAGTGGGCACAGGGTCCAGGAAAACCTGGATTGGACTCTGCCACACTCTACCTCTTTGCCTTTGGATTCTCTCCCTCTTCCTTTCACCTCTTTGCTCCATTCCCATGCTCTCTCCTCCATCTCCTTCCTTTCCTCTCAATCATGCACTCTCTAACCTCCCTTCTGTATCACTCCTCTTGCAATTCTTCCCTCCCTTTCACTCTTCCTGCCCTTCCTCAATTTCTTATAACTTTATTGGGATGCTTGCTCCAAAGGTTGGGTCCTTGTTGACCAGCTGCATAACTTATTGGCATGGCTGTGGCTTTTCTCCTATTCTGCCAGCATTGGTTGAGTCCCTCCTGGAAGACTTCACAGATGCTCAGCACAACCATGGCTTTTTAAAAAAAATTTTCTACTCTTCTTATCTCTGGTAGTTGGATCTCTGGTAGTTGGGTCTCTGATGAGACGCTGAAGATCGTGACACCACAGTGGTTCTCCTTGAGGTCCCTGTAGCACCAGCTTTTCCAGAACTGTCTCACACTTCTTTTGAGTCGTGAACTTGATTTCCCTGCCAACTCACTTAAGTGTTCTATAAGCTTCTTCTACCTTTTTATATGTGGATAGGTTTATTTTCGCTTGCACAAATAACCTTATGAGTTCTGACTAATAGACAAACCCTCTCCGTGTGGTACTATTAATTAAGCAACGTACACTTAAAAAGGGCTCTGGGGTGGGCTGGTGAGCCAGATGACTGGTTTTGGATAAAATGGTAGAAACCATTCTAAAATACAAAATTTATGACAACCTAATGAAGGTGAGTCAGCATTAGTTTAGCAAATGGAAGTTTGGCCTTATAAATTTTAGATTATTTTTTTGAAGGTGTTAACTTTAAAACTAAAACTAAACTAAACCTTGGGTTTATATACCGCACCATCTCCACGAATGCGGAGCTCGGCACGGTTTACAGGAAGAAGGATGAGAGAGGAACTACAGTGGAGAGATTAAAGAGTTAGGTGTAAAGGGGGAAGGTGAGAGGCCTAAGAGGGGGGAAGTGTTACAGTTTTGAGAATAGCCAGGTTTTTAGGTGTTTGCGGAAGAGTTGGAGGGAGCTTGAGGTTCGGAGTGGGGAGGTGAGGTTATTCCAGATCTCAATGATTCTAAAGGGGAGGGATGACCCAAGTTTGCCTGCATGGGAAATACCTTTTATGGAAGGGAAGGATAGTTTAAAAATTTGGGAGGATCTGGAGGAAGTAGGGGTTGGGGAGTTCCAGGATAGAGGGATAACGGCAGGAAGGATGCCATGTAGGATCTTGTAGGCCAGACACGCACATTTGAAGTGGATCCTGGGGATTACTGGGAGCCAATGGAGCTTAGACAGGAGTGGTGAGACGTGATCAAATTTGCTTTTCACGAAAACAAGCTTAGCTGCGGCGTTCTGAATCCGCTGAAGTCTGTGGAGGCTTTTCTTGGTTAGGCTGAGGTAGATAGAATTGCAATAATCCAATCTGGAGAGGATGATGGATTGTACTAGGACTGCGAAGTGTTTTTGGTGAAAATAGGGTCTGACTTTCCTTAGCATGTGAAGGCTTAAGAAGCATTTCTTCACCAGGGATTGGAGATGTTCGTTGAAGGATAGAGAAGAGTCTAAGGTGACACCCAGAACTTTGCTTGAGAACTCGAGCTGTAATGGGGGGCCGGAGGACAATGGGATGGAGGAAGGTAGATGGTCTAATTTTGGGCCGAGCCAAAGGAGTTTTGTTTTGGACTCGTTTAGTTTCATATGCATTGTGAATGCTCAGGATTGGAGGTTCTTTATGCATGAGGATATGTTCGTGGAGAGGTTAGTGAGGTTCGAGTCGGTCTCAAGGAGGACGAGGATGTCATCAGCGTAAGTGTAAAGAGTTTCAAGGGGGGATAGTTGGAGTAGTTTCAGGGAGGACATGTAAATGTTAAAGAGGATTGGGGAGAGGGGTGAGCCTTGTGGGACACCACAAGTCGGGGTCCAGGGGGAGGATGAGGTGCCGCTCATGTTAACCATGTAAGAGCGGGAGCGCAAGAATTTGGAGAACCAATCAAGAACTATGGAGCTAATGCCTATCTCGGAGAGTTGGAAAATTAGAATGTTGTGGTGGACAACGTCAAAAGCTGCGGAGAGGTCGAATTGTAGAAGGACAGCAAACTTGTTACGAGAATGCAGTTGATGAACCTTAGAGATTAGAGAGGCCAATAGAGATTCAGTGCAGAAGTTGGGTCTGAAGCCATATTGGTAAGGTAAGAGGATGGAAAATCTTTCTAAGTAAGAAGAGAGCTGGGTAGATATGATAGACTCGAGCAGTTTGGTGAGGAGAGGGATATTTGCTATTGGACTTTCTTATGGCTAAAGGTAAGCCACTTGATATACCCCCTTTTACAATAATAATTTAATAATAATTTTATTCTTATATACCGCCATACCCGGAGAGTTCTAGGCGGTTTACATCAGTTACAGTAGTATCTGCGTTAACACGCAGATTTACAAACAGTTTGAAAAATTTTAAACAATTTATCGGCAATACACAATTTATCAGATAGAAACAAATGTTAAAGCGGGGTTTACAGCATTTTATCATGTAAAGATAATTTATCCGATATAAATAGTTTATCGGATATAAGCAGTGTTAATCGAACTTAACAGAGGATGACTGGCGGAGGGGAGCTAGGGGAGAGGGGAGCAATTAAGGGGAGGAGAAGAGCGATGGGTGGGTGGGGGGGCGTGTAGTAATGTAAGCGGGGGGGGGGGGGTTGTTAGGGGTCTTGTTTGCCGAATAGGTAGGTTTTGAGTGATTTTCTGAAGCCTAGGTAAGTGGGGGCCTCGAGTATCATTTGTGCAAGCCATGGGTTGAGCTTTGCTGCTTGGAAGGCGAAGGTTTTGTCTAGGAATCTTTTAAGGTGGCAGAGTTTTAGAGACGGGAAGGCGAACAACTGAATTCTACGGGATTTCTTGTTTGTGTTGTAGAGGCTAAAGTGAGAGTTGATGTAACTTGGTGCTGAACCATTTATCGATTTGTAGCAGAAGCATGCAAATTTAAAGAGGACTCTAGATTCAAATGGCAGCCAGTGAAGTTGGTGGTAGAAGGGGGTGATGTGTTCCCATTTCTTTAGGCCGAAGATGAGACGCACTGCAGTATTTTGGATTATTTTTAGTCTCATGGTGGTTTTCTTTGTGGCGTTGAGGTATATGATGTTGCAGTAGTCAAGGATGCTGAGTATGGAGGATTGTACAAGTAGGCGAAAAGAGGTGTCGTCAAAGTATTTTTTTATGGTGCGGAGTTTCCACAGTACGGAGAAGCTTTTCCTGACCATGAGATCGGTGTGGTTTTCTAAGGATAGATTTTTGTCCAGAGTGACTCCCAGTATCTTTAGCGTGGGCTCGAGGGGGAAAGTTTGTCCTTTTAGTTGAATTGAAGTGTCCTTGATTTTGTCCTTGGGGGTGGCTAGGAAGAATTTTGATTTGTCGGGATTGAGTTTCAGTCTAAAAGATAACATCCAGAGTTCGATCTGGTTGAGAATGTTTGTAATGTAGTTGAGTCGTTCTTGTGAGAAATTGGTTAGTGGGATGGCTATTGTGATGTCGTCTGCATAAATGAAAGATTTGAGTTTGAGGTTGTGTAGAAGGTTCCCTAGGGAGGCCAGGTAGATATTGAACAGGGTGGGTGACAGGGGGGAGCCCTGGGGGACCCCACAGGTATTGTCCCAACTATATGAGAACAAGTTGTTCTTGAGCACTGTGTAGGATCTATTTCTTAGGAACCCCTGGAACCAGTTGAGGACCTGGTCAGAGATGCCGATGTGGGCCAGGCATTCAAGGAGAATGGAGTGGTCGACCAGGTCGAAGGCACTGCTCAGATCAAGTTGTATAATCAGGGCGCTTGAGCCTTGGCTAAAGAGGGTGTGGAGGTGGTCGAGAAGGGAGGCTATGATGGTTTCAGTGCTATGGTCTGCGCGGAAACCTGATTGATTGTCGCTTAGGATGTTGAATTTTTCAAGATATGCAACGAGTTCCGCCTTTACCATCCCTTCTGCTATTTTGGTAAATAGGGGGATGCTAGCAATTGGTCTATAATTAGCAGGGGAGTTTGATGGTTCTTTCGCATTTTTTATAATTGGGGTGATCATAATATGACCATGCTCTAACGGGAAGTTTCCTGTGGATAAAAGTGAATTGACCCAGATCATCATGTTTGCTTTGAAGTGGGGCGGGGCGGCTTTCATGATGTTTGGTGGGCATGTGTCCAGTTTGCAGAAGGAGTGTGTGTATTTGTTGTAGTAGGTATTAAATGTATGCCAGTCGATTGTTGCGAATTGTTTCCAACTTAGGTCTGTTCTAGTTCCTGTGTCTGGGTTCGATATGTCCGGGTCCAGGAGAATGGGGAACAACTCGAGTGGGTTGGGCCTGGTAGGTAGTGTTAATCTTAATTTTTGAATCTTGGTGTTGAAGAAGTCTGCAAGGGTGTTGGCGGTTAAAGTGGATTCTTCTTGTGTGTTTGTAAAGGTCTCGATGTTATATAGGTCATTAACCAATTTGAAGAGGTTACTACTGTTGGTTTTTATGTTACCAATTTTGTGGGAGTAGAAGTTTTTTCTTTTTTCATTAATGAGGTTTTTGTAATTTTTTAGTTTTAGTCTCCAGGCCAGTCTATGTTCTAGGGTACCAGATTTTTGCCATGCTCTTTCTGCTTTTCTGAGGTCCTTCTTTAATAGCAGTAGTTCTGAGTCGAACCATCCCTCTTTGTTTGAGGTTCTTATTCTGCGTGTTTTAATGGGGGCGATCTCGTTTAATATGTTGGTACTATCCTTGATCCAGGAGCTCATGAGCTGGTCCGTTTCTTCTGTTGGGTTGGTGTTGATTTCAAAACGGGACCAAAATTCAATTGGGTCAATCTTTCCTCTGGTAGTGTGGGATATGGTAGTTCTGGTTTTGCTGTTTTGGGGGGGTTTATGTTGGCATCCTATGGTGAAGGTACATAGACGGTGGTCAGACCAAAGCGAGTCTGACCAGTTGCCTTGTTTCCAGTAGAAAGTGGGGTTGGTCTGATCCTTAGATGAGAGAGTCACCAGGTCTAATTGATGACCTCTTTGGTGGGTTTTGATGGGGGGGTGTTTGTCATAGCCTAGTTGGGTGAGGAGTGACCAAAAATCTAGGATTTCTGGTTGATCGGGTTGCTCGAGGTGGATGTTAATGTCCCCGCATAGGAGGTTGTAGGGACTTGTTAGAGAATTGGTTAGTAGGGTTTCTGCGAAGTCCTCTTTGGAAGTGGTCCATTTTTTTGGAGGGATGTAGAATAAAGTGATGGTTAGTGAGGAGGGCAGTGATTTTGATGTTAGGGAGATGGTTAGAATTTCTGAGTTGGGCGAAGATGTTGTGTTGAGCGTGGTGCAGTTTAGTTGGTCTCGGAAGATTATTGCAAGACCACCTCCTCTTCCCCATGTTCTGGCTAGTGAGAGAATTTTGTATCCTGGGGGTAGGCTTTCTTTAATGATGATGTCTTTGTCTGATAGCAACCAGGTTTCCGTAAGGAGGACGAAGTCGGGGTTAGTTTCAATCAGCCAATCTTTGATCAATGTCGCTTTATTCCTCATTGATCTGATATTTAGGTAGAATCCAAGTAGTATTTGGTGGTTGGTGTGATCTAATGGGGAGTAGTGGGAGTGGGTCAGTTTTTTTAGAGTTCGTGGTTTTTTTGAGTGGGGCTTGGTTCGTTTGTGTGGGGGAGGGGGGATGGTGGAAGGATTGGTATGTGGATGGTCTTGTGAGGTGAGGAGGGTGTGTGTTGGGGTTTTGGGGTTTGCTGGTCGGTGTGTTGTGAAGTGGATGGGGATGGGGGATGCGTTAGAGTTGTCTGCGTTGCAGAGCCTATTGAGGAACAGGTAGAGTAGGAGTAGTGCAGCGCATTGGTGCTTGCTTGGCCAGGTCATTGTGAAGGGCTCGTCCTATCAGAGTGGGTGGAATTTGGGCGTTTGCGGGGAGGCGCTGAGGGGCGATGGTTGGGTGGAGGGTGTCCCAGTGTGCGTTTGGGGTGTTATTTCTTTTGGCTTGTCTCTTAGCTAGTGGGGGGTAATACTAAGAGGTGGGAAGAGGTTGGGGGATGTGGGTTACGTAGGTCGAGACCAGTGAGGGAATACCAGTACAGTACAATACATTAGAATCTCAAGTTGTATCATACAGTGCAGTGTAGTGTCGTACCAAAATAATCCATTGCAATACAGGACAGTATCGAGACAATGCAGTACAATTAAAGAGTTAAAAATAAACCAGTGCAATACAGGACAGTATCGAAACAATGCAGTACAATTAACGAGTTAAAAACTGATACAGTATCTAGGTAGTAAGGGGGGGAAATGAGTTAAATTATTCCTATCCTTCGTATTTTGAATATGAGGGTATGTTGGCTGCTGTTTTTGAGGATATGTTGGCAGCTGTTGTGTGGTGTTAGAGTACTGGGTGCTGTGTGGTATTACTGTATGCAAAGGTCTAGCAAAGAAATGCGGCAGCGTAATTAGGCAGCAGTTATACTTATCCGGTTGGACTATCAGGTCTGGCTCCGTGAGGGCTTGGCGACTAGAGAGTTCGGCCCTGTTGGGGTTGGCCCATGGTATGGAAGTCTCTTGTTGATTGATCCGGCTGTGTCTCTGTCCAGCTGCAGTGCCTATGCCTGTAGAAGGGATCTGTGGTTGGCACTGAGTTACCCGCGGACAGAAGTGGTTTTTAGTGCAGGTCGGCGCGCTGAATGCTCTGTGCTGCTCGGCCTGAGCTAAAAAACACTTAAGTGTTTTTTTAAAAAGGAGGGGATAGTGTGTTTGCTTTTTTTTTTTAACAAGGCATTTATCAAAGCCCTTCATGGGAGATTTCCTTTTAACCATTACCAGAGAAGAATAAATGGTCAGCTTTGCAAATGAAAAAAAAAAAAAAATGGAAGTGGAATGCGTGGAGGAGCATAATAAATAAAAAAATAAACGTCTAAGTCCCCTTTTGGCCTAAGTCACTAGACGCAGAAAATAGACAGCAGGAAATGTCCATTTTCAAAAAACACCCATCCAAAATGAGGGTTTATTTTGAGAATGGCCTACCTCTAGGCTCACTAGTTTTAATCACCCAAACCACTACTAAGTCTATTCTTAAGACACATTCCCAACCCAAAAATCGCCTAAGTCCCAAATGCCCAAAACAAGACCTTTTAGGCAAAGGAGGGGCTAGTCCTTCATCTAAAAGCAGGATTCTGAAACCGGCGTCTGTCAAAAACAACACCAGTTACAGAATCCTATAACCGCCATTCCCCCCCCCCCCCCCGATCGCAGAAGGAGAGATGCCCGGAATCTCTCCTGCTGATACCCCCCAAACACCCGTGAGATGCCCGGCAGGAGGGATCCCAAGCCATGTGCCCAAAGATTTTGAAGAGATGGATGGACAGCAAGGAGGAGAGGTATCGGCACCTCTGCCAAGACAGTATAAGGGGCAGTCTGCTCCCTCTACTCATCTTACTATGTCACTGCCTGGCAGAAACCCTACTAGTAGCAACATTCCATGCTGCTGGTCCCAGGATAAACGGTGGCCTCCTCTGTCCATCTCAATAGTAGACTATGGACTTTTCCCACAGGAACTTGTCCAAACCTTTTCTTAAACTCATCTACGTTAACTGCTGTTCCTACATATTCTAGCAATGAATCCCAGAGTTTAACTATTCATTGAGTGAAAAAATGTATAAGAACATAAGAATAGGTATAAGAGCATAAGAATTGTTTTGGAGAGATTTTGTGGACGTACCTACCTTTTAGATTTATCTAATCCAGTCTTTGGTTTATATACCAGGTCATCTTTCATTGGAGCTTGACTCTGTTTACAAGTAGTCAGGAGACCAGAATATATATGAAGTAAGGTTAGTAGAAATTAATTTAGTCTATCATAAAAGTAGATCCTTGCAATGCTAGCAATTTTTTATTTATTTAAAAATTTATATACCGCATAAAAACTATGCTGTTTACAAGATTACATGCATATGTATTAAAAATACTAATGCATGTTTTGACAAGACAAACACAATAAAACATTAACGATAACATTATTAAAACCTTCTCTTAAATTCATTCTAAAAGATGGCAAGACAAAATCCCATAAACACATTTACAGGACAGGAAAGCATTAACAGCAAATAGCATTAATAGATTCTGCAGGTAAACTATTTAGGTATTGTGAGAATAGCAGGGTTTTAAGGTTTTTCAAAACAATTGCAATTGGTCTATCGTTCTATTAGAACCAGAAAGTTCATTCCAACTCTCTACCAATTTGAAAGCATAGGACTGACAGTTTGCCAGCTGATTTAATTCCCTTGAAAGAGGGAAAACGATAATTTGTACTTCTGTTTGTTACTCAAGTAGCGGGATCTGTGAGCATTCCAGTATAAAGAAATCAAAAGATGAAATCATGCTGTGTGTGCAGCAGAAGGCAGGGAGTAAAAAACATTACTTAGGATGGCCTGTTCTTAGTGGTATGACCTTCACTCATAAAAATATGCTGAAATTTGAGATCTTCTGGATGTAATCCATGAACTTCCTATCTTGATAAAATCCAGTTAAAAGTGATAGCAGAACATCTAATTAAGTTCTATAATATACATATGCATAGAAGTCCCATCTTTTCTGGCTGTCTGCCCATTAGTTGATATTGAAAATTTCTGTGGAATTTACCGTAACAGGGTCCACAATAAACACTCAAATATGATTGATTTAGAATTACATACAAATTAAATAGGATTCCAGTTCCACTTCTGTCATTACTGAATATTTGCAGACGGGAATCACCAAGGTGTTCTTTTCCCATTCTGTTCCAACTGCAGAAATATTTTTCCCAAAAATACATCAGTATGGTAAGATAAATGCTTAGGTCCTGTGGGCTTAACACATTTTGCCATAAATATAAAACAGAAGAAATCTCTTATGGAATCAGTTCTTGGCTCAGTTATTTTGCACTAATTGCTGCATCATCTAGTCAGTCTATACCAGGGGGTGGGACACAATGGACTCTGATTTTCTACACTGAATATGCATGAGATTGATTTGCATATACTGCTTCCATTGCATGCAGATAGATCTTATACATATTCATTTTGGAAATCTTAAATCCTGACTGGATTGTGGCCCTCGGGAACTGTATCACTGGATAACTCAGAATTTATAACAGCAGAGTCTAGTTGTTGATGGAAGGAAAAGGAACTTTGAGGTCGGTATTCTGCGGGAAGTAGGAGGTCCTTTAACTAAAGTGCATAAGGCATGTATGATCTCTTAGAGAGAGGAAGAGATAATGGTTACTGCAGATGGGTAGATTGGATGGGCCATTTGGCCTTTATCTGCCTCATGTTTCTATGTTTCTGCAGTAGTGGATAGCAAGTTTTCAATTGCATATGCTAATTTGCATGTTATCAGCATATTCTGTTAGGAGGCAAGAACTAGGCAGGTCAGTGAAGAATAGGAGTGGACTTCATAATGCACTGAGGCAGTGATGTAACCAGACAGCCAATTTGGGGTAGGCAAGAGCCCAAAGTGGGTAGGCCTCTCTGTTCTCCCCCCACCTCCCAGCCTATGAAGCAGGCTCTCCCTTTCTCTTTCTTCCCACCGCTCCCAGCTCATGCAGCATGTCTATTTATTTTCAGGTTCCTACATGCTATTGTCACAAAATGCAAACACATCGGAGGAAAGGCTTCTGGGTAAGCCACCAGAAGCATGTAGAAACCGCTGCCAGCAGCTTGTGGCTGCTGGGTAGACAGACCTGTGCTCAAACTGGGTGGGCCTAGAATTAGGCCTAGGGGCCCCCGGCGTCCCCCATGGTACAACCCTGAAGGTGCGGTAATTAAAATGCCTTTACTTCCATTTGTATGGTTTCATCCAGCGGCTTCTGATAGGAGTCGCTAAGTGCAGGAATGCTAAATGCAACCAGGTTTTATGTATTAGTGCAGATGTCCATGTGTTAATTGTAGAGGACATGCTAGACACACCCCTAATAATTAGCATGCAATCTTTGGCCTTAATGTGTGCTGATTTTTGTGAGGGCAAAACTATAATGTGCTTTATTAAAACAGGCAGACAGAAGAGTTTCTCACCTTGGGATACAAGCACAAGACAAAAAAAGGCAAGGTGGATGTCTTAATAACCAAAAAAGCCTTTATTAGAAACAATAGGTCCCAACAAGGATCCCAGTTTCGGTGTTGAAAACTCCTTCTTCAGGGGACACTTTGCTGAAACAATGCAGGGGACACTTTGCTGAAACAATGCTGGAGCAGAAAAACAAGCTGCGCTGGCCAATCCAAAGTAAGCGACTGCTGAGGACCAGTTGTTAAGGTCCTTTCCGACTGCCCTGCCTTCTGCCACCCTGCTTCTTTGCCCCGATCTGCTTTCTGCCCCCTCTTAGCCCTGATCTGCCTGCCTGCCCTGATCTGCTCTCTGTCCCATCTCAGCCCTGATATCCTGCTTGCACTCCTGCCGCCCCGACTAAGGCCTGATCTCCTGCCTGCCCCGAATCTCTCCTGCCACCCCGACTCAACCCTGATCTCCTGCCCTTCCCCACACTGCGAGCCTGTGGTTTTAACCCACGGGTTTAAAGTGGGTTAAAACCACGAGCTCGCTGGTCTGTTTACAAAAGTAAAAGTTAAAAAAAAGTTACAGCTCTTAGATGCATGCGCAGACCATCTACAGATGGTCAGCGCATGTGTCAGGATTGCTCTCTAATGATCTGTGTGGTGGGGCGTGTCAACGATCGTCCCCATTTGCATGCAGGCCTTTGTAAATTCGTCAGCCTGCATGCAATCGTTTCACGGATCGGACACGGAAACAGGGGTTAGTGAATCTAGCCCTAGGTGCATACTCAGATTTTCAGTGCGGTCTCGGGATAATGCCACTGAATATCCAGCCAGAGGAGAGGTATTGAAAGGGCAAGATAATATCATTACAGTTAAGCTAATTAATAACCATGGTGGTTGAGAGAGACTAATAAAATGATACTGTGAGCATCGTTTCATTTCTTTCCTTAAAATGTTTAATATGGCACAAATTGGAAAAGTTATTGCTGCTAAGCAGTTCACAAATATCTCATGCCCCCACCTGCACAAGGCCAGTTGTGTGTTGAAGGGTTTAAACACACATTTTAGAATATTGCTTAGGAAATGTACTCAAATCCTAATAGGAGCCAATTAACTACAGTAATTGGTTTTTAGCACCCAATTATTACTAGCTATTAGACTGGTACTCAAATTATACATGCAAGTTGGGCATACTCCCAATTTTGGGTATCCTATACTGTATATATAATTCTGCATTATAAACCTATTCTTATACCACACACTATATAATCTGAACTGAACTTACTTATCCAATATAAATCTTTCCAGCTGTAATGGATCCAAGAAAACATATTTATTATTCTGATACTGTTTCAAACACTTGCATAGGAACTTTAGATAAAATATTGCTCTCAGAGCAACTATTCTAGATTTAAATTATAGAAAAGCCTTTCCTCCTCAAGTGTGTGGATTTTGCTACATCCAGAAACATTTGCATTTTCTGACCGCATCAAATCTGTGAGGGTGAAATACTCATGTGGATTAAAAACAGGTTGGCGGATAGGAAACAGAGAGTGGGGGTAAATGGACAATACTCGGACTGGAAAAGCGTCATGAGTGAAGTGCTGCAGGGTTCAGTACTTGGACCCGTGCTCTTCAACATATTTATAAACGACCTGGAAATTGGTATGACGAGTGAGGTGATTAAGTTTGCAGATGATATGAAGTTATTCAGAGTAATGAAGACACAGAAGGATTGCGAAGATCTGCAATGTGACATAAACACGCTCGAGAAATGGGCCGCAACCATGGCAAATGAGGTTTAATGTGGATAAGTGTAAGGTGATGCATATCGATAACAAAATACAGGATGTCCGGTGCATTATTTGGAGAGACCCCCCAGGAAAGAGACTTGGGAGTACTGGTTGACAAATCAATGAAGCCATCCGTGCAATGTGCAGCGGCGGCAAAAAGGGTGAACAGAATGCTAGGAATGATTAAGAAGGGGATCACATACAGAATGGAGAAGATTATTATTATTATTATTATTATTAGGTTCTTATATCCCGCCATACCCAAAGAGTTCTAGGCGGTTTACATCCGTTACATTAGGATCCGGTCTGAACCCGGATTTACAAAAATTTTGTCGGAATTGCAGGTAGCGCGGAAGGAGGCACAGGTTTATCATAGTTGGGTTAGAAGATAAAATGGAGGGAGTGGGAAACCAGAAGAGGGGGGGGGGAGAGGGAGGTGGGGGTGGGGGGGGGGGTTGGAGTGTATGCGGGGAGTAAGGACTAAGGGTCTTGTTCGCGGAAGAGGTGTGTTTTGAGAAGTTTTCTGAAGTCTAGGTAGGTCGGGGCCTCTAGCATCATTTGGGCTAGCCAAGGGTTCAGCTTGGCCGCCTGGAAGGCGAAGGTTTTGTCGATGAATCTTTTGAGCTGGCATGATTTTATGGAGGGGAAGGTAAACAACTGGATTCTGCGGGATTTCTTGTTGGTGCAATACATATTGAAATGTGGGGAGAGGTATTTTGGTGAGAGACCAAATACTGTCTTGTAACAGATGCAGGCGAACTTGAAGAGGACTCGGGATTCGAAGGGTAGCCAGTGCAGTTGGTGGTAGAAGGGGGTGATGTGTTCCCATTTGTTCAGGCCGAAAATGAGGCGGACAGCTGTGTTTTGAATCAGTTTTAGTCTTCTGGTGATTTTCTTTGTGGAGCTTAGGTAAATGATATTGCAATAATCCAGTATGCTGAGGATAGAGGATTGAACTAATAGTCGAAATGCAGTGTCATCGAAGTATTTCTTTATGGTACGGAGTTTCCAGAGTGCTGAAAGGCCTTTCTTGACAATGAGGTCGGTGTGATTTTCTAGGGATAGATGTTTGTCAAGCGTGTACCGGGCCATGGTACGCCCCCACCTGGAATACTGCGTCCAGCATTGGTCGCCATATATGAAGAAGGACACAATGTTACTCAAAAGGGTCCAGAGAAGAGTGACTACAATGGTTAAGGGGCTGTAGGAGTTTCCATACAGTGAGAGATTAGAGAAACTGGGCCTCTTCTCCCTTGAAAAGAGGAGACAGAGGGGACATGATCGAAACATTCAAGAAAATGAAGGGAATAGACTTAGTAGCTAAAGACAGGTTGTTCACCCTCGCCAAGGTAGAGAGAACGAGAGGGCACTCTCTAAAGTAAAAAGGAGATCTTTTCTGTACGAACGTAAGGAAGTTCATGCAGAGAGTGGTAGAAATCTGGAACGCTCTTCCAGAAGCTGTTATAGGGGAAAACACTCTCCAGGGATTCAAGACAGAGTTAGGCAAGTTCCTGTTGAACCGAAACGTACGCAGGTAAGTTTAGACTCAGGGCACTTTTCTTTGACCTAAGGGCCGCGGACTGCTGGGCACGATGGACCTCTGGGCTGACCCAGCAGCGACAATTCTTATGTTCTTATTAAAATAAATGTTTTCAAAAAATTGCCACCTTATCAGACTCTGAAAGGAAAGTCACAAGACGTGTTGATCTCATCCTGAGATTTCTCAAAAAATGTAGTGAAATCAAACTCAGCATTTGGTTCCATCACATTCAAGGCTCCTCTTTCTTGGGCTGGCTTAATTTTAGAAGGTAAATAGTAAATCGAGGAAGAAATAATTCAGTCAGCTTTAGATAGTGAAAGGATTTTTTTAAAATGACAACTTTACAGAATTTCTGGAGAACTTAGGGGGCTGTTTTACTAAGTTGTGGTAATCGTTAGCGTGCACTTAACTTATTTTAAAATGGCATTCTGCGGGACAGGATCAGGCATTTTGTGGTAAGTTTCAAATCGGCACAAGCTAACTGTCCCCCCTAATATATTTTTTCTATTGGAGGGGGCATAACTGGAGGGTGGAGGGTAAGCATTTCTGAGCTAATCAGTTAGTACAGGCAGTAGCATAGTGAGGGTAGGAGGTGCCCGGTGCAGTGGTGAAGCCCCACACCCTCCTTCCTCTCTGCCACCCCGCTCCTTCATCACCTCCCCGCTACACTCAAACCCACCCTTCCCCCATACCTCTATAAAGCTTCACCAGTGTGAGCAGCTTCTCCAGCTTGCTGCTCGCGTTGGCTTTCCCTCTGATGTCGCTTCCTGGCCCCGCAACCAGGAAATGATTTCAGAGGGGAGTCAGGCCGCTGCCAGTCTCATCTTCAATCCTCTCGGATATTAGAGTTCATAGGAGCCCTGCTACATACTACTCTTCTATGGGCATTCATTCCTCAGCAGAGACAAGACACCTTGCCTCATGTTCTCTTAAGCTTTAACGATTGGCGTCATGATTGTAGCAGGTTTCTGGGTCTCGTTTCATTTTTGCAATTGAGTGTCCACTCTCCAAAGTATCTCAGCAAGACAAATGATGCGTTTTATTGGTCACATAGCATCAACTGTTCATGTCACCTCTTTGTTTGACTTCACCTAAGGACAGCTCAATGGACCTTGGCATCACAATGGTCTCAGGCCACGGATCATTTGTCCCAATGGATTGCAGTCACCTCACCACTTTGTCGATCTCTTCTTTGGTGGTTGAACTCAGAAAATCTCTCCAGAGGTTTATTACTTCACATTCTACCACATTAGAAGATTCTCACAATGGATGTGTCCGTATATGCTTGGGGAGCTCACCTGGACGGTCTCAAAACTCAGGGTTGGTGATCTTATCAAGAACAGACATTCCACATCAACTTCTTAGAATTCAGAGGAACACACAATGCACTAAGAACATTTCAAGATCACATTTCCAACCAAGTCCTACTTGTTCGAATGGACACTCAAGTAACAATGTACTATATCAACAAGCAGGGGGGCAAGAGCTCTCTTCCTCTGTCAGGAAGCTGAGCACATTTGGAATTGGGCAATTCCTTGCAACATATTTCTCAAAGCTATATATATGCAAGGCAAACATAATGCCCTTGCAGACAATCTCAGCAGATTTCTCACGAGTGGTCTCTCAACTCCGCAGTCTTATGCCACATCTTCTCTTTGGGAGACTACTAAGACCTGTTTGCATCTCCCCACAATCACAAATTACCTCGCTTCTGCTCCAGACAATACTCTCCTCATTACCATGAAGCAGATGCTTTTCTTCTGGATTGGACAGACAAGTTCCTCTATGCGTTTCCACAAATCCCACTCATTCTGAAGACATTAGTCAAGCTCAAACAAGAGTTAGCCATCATGATTCTGATATCTCCTCGGTGGCCCAGGCAACCTTGGTTTCACCCTTCTACTTCAAATGAGTGCCAAGGATCCAGTTCCATTGCAGATCTTTCCATCTGTACTCACTCAGAGTCAAGGATCTCTTTTACATCCCAATCTGCAGTCGCTGCACCTAACAACTTGGTACCTCTTGGTCTAACTTAAACAGAATTTAATCTTTCTGACTCAGTACAAGCCGTCATAGCTGCTTCCAGAAAGCCTTCTACTCAGCAATACTATCAACATACGTGGACATGCTTCATGTAGTGGTGTAACCTCCATGACTTTGATGCTTCATCCTCTTCTATTCCTTCAGTGTTGGACTATCTTCTTCCCCATTTATCCAACTCTGGTCTTAAGACTACTTCGGTCAGGGTTCACCTCAGTGCTATTATTGCTTTCCATGCTCCTTTCAACAATAAACTTCTGGCCACTCATCCACTTGTATCCAGGTTTATGAAAGGTCTTTTCAACTCCAAACCTCTGCTCAAGCCCCCTCCAGTTGTTTGGGATCTTATTGTAGTCTTAGCCAGTCTGATGAAACTGCCATTTGAACCACTGGCACCTACTCATCTTAAGTTTCTCACTTGGAAAGTGGTCTTTTTAATCTCTATCACTTCTGCTCATTGAGTGAGTGAGCTTCAAACATTGGTTTGCGGCCCACATTTTACAGTGTTTCATCATGACAAAAGTAGTTGGCAGAACTCATTTGAAATTCCTTCCCAAAGTAGTCACGGAATTCTACCTGAATCAATCCGTTGTGCTTCAAGTGTTCTTCCCAAAGCCTCATCGTCATCCTGGAGAAACTGCTCTTCATACATTGGACTGTTAGCGCACCTTGGCATACTACATTCAAAGGACTAAGCCACACAAAGCTTCACCTCAACTGTTCATCTCCTTTGACCCTTGAAGATTAGCAGCCTGCATCTCCTTTTACTATGCTCAGGCTGGGCTGTAGCTGGAAATCTGTGTAACAGCACACAAAGTCCAAGCTTTGGCAGCATCAGTAGCTTTTTTACATTTCACTCCCATTGATGATATTTGCAAAGCAGCTACTTGGTCCTCAATTCATACTTTTACATCTCACTACTGTCTGGAATCCTTCTCCAGATGAGACGTTCATTTTGGCCAAGCAGTATTACAATAATTATTTTAATCTTAACCACCAACTCTCCCTCCATCCCATATCAATAAGCTAGGGAGTCCCACATTTAGTTTCAAGTTTAATAAAGTTTTGATTAATCACTTTATCATAATTCTAAGCGATGTACATAACACTAAAATTACAAAATTTAGGGAACAGTACAACATAACAAGAACTGAGTCTTGCAAAACTAATGACAAACTTGACAAACCCATAAACACAGGGAAAGAGGGGAAAAGAACTGCAAGTTATTTGATAGTAAGTAAGACATTCAAGGGAAATACATGAGGGGAGAATATCTGTCTGCTGTCCCCGGCTAACAACTGTTACGGTAAATAACTGTTTTTTTGGCTCAAGTGAGCCCTGGATCTACCCAGCCTCATTGCTGAATTTATCCTGCTGGTCCAAATGGCTCTCTTGCATCTCCTACCCCTTTTCCATTACCCCAGAAAGAAAACTCTTGTGGCCCAAGTGGGCCTTTCCCATACCTCTAAAGTCAGGAAGCAAGAGCAGAAGGCAAGAGCAGAAGGCAAGAGCTCCTGTCTCTGCTGCCACCAGTTTTCCTACATTTGTTGCAATTGCCCAAATAGCCCAAATAACTTGAGATGTTTACAGGGTGGGGGGAGGGGAGACTCAAGCTCTTGCACATTTACATATCCTTGTCTACAGTATGTCTATTATCCTTGTTAGATTTTGTGATTACAACAACAAAATCTTGATATCAGTGTGCAGAAAGGCTTGATGCACTCCATGACTACAGACCCTGATTCTCTGGGACTGTATAATCATCGCTTTTAATGGCAGCTCATAAAAATAAAACACCATCAACCATGTTTGCTCATTCAGCAGAAAACAAATTAGCTCCAACAGTGGGAATATGCATTAAACCTTAAGGCAGAATACAGGGATGCTTTTCTTTGCTTTTTTTCTCTACTACTGTTGGGATATTGATGAACTGGTCGCTATAAATCGAGTCGGGGTCCGTATTCAGGATTTAGGGGGCGATGCCCTCCATCCCCAAATTATACTCTCCCCCACTCTTACCTGTCTGCAAGGTTGCCACAGCTCTTTTTTTTTTTGGTGGGGGAGTTGTTTTTTTTTGTTTTTTTACTTACAAAACACAATCCTAAGCTGTTTAAATCTTTTGACCAAGGCTAGCATAGTCTTATTCACCAAAGCCTACATTTTACATTTATTTCCTTTCACTATTTATTTAGTAAAGATTTTCTCCTATGCCAGGGGTAGGAAATTCCGGTCCTCGAGAGCCGGAGCCAGGTCAGGTTTTCAGGATATCCACAATGAATATGTATGAGATGGATTTGCACTACCTCCTTGAGATGCAAATCTATCTCATGCATATTTATTGTGGATATCCTGAAAATCTGACCCTGCTCCGGCTCTCGAGGACTGGAATTGCCTACCCCTGTACTATACTGATTAAGCAACACATGGGAAATACAGAAAGGCTTTTAAAAAGCCATGACCATGTATGTAGGCTGGTACTCACACAAGAAGGGGGTGATTCATCATAGCCATTTCAGCGCAGTTGCGCTGAAACATCCTGAGATGAAATGGCCGTAATGAATCGTCCCATTCTGCTGACAGAATGTAGCCTAATGAAAAGGAGGGTTTAGGTTAACTCCTTATAAATGGAACCCTTAGATTTCATTTTCTGTACCAGAAATATTCATGCAGGAAGAACACAGCTTATCTGAATAGTTTTATGAGTTGTATGAGCAATTGAGGGGAGTTCTGATCGACAAGTCGATGAAGCCATCCACGCCATGTGTGGCGGCGGCAAAAAGGGTGAACAGAATGCTAGGAATGATAAAAAAGGGAATCACAAACAGATGGAGAAGGTTATCATGCCGGTGTACTGGGCCATGGTGCACCCTCACTTGGAGTACTGCGTCCAGCACTGGTCGCGTTCATGAAGAAGGACATGATACCACTGGAAAGGATCCAGAGAAGAGCGACAAAAGTGGTTAAGGGGCTGGAGGAGTTGCCGTACAGTGAGAGAATAGAGAAACTGGGCCTCTTCTCCCTTGAACAGAGGAGATTGAGAGGGGACATGATTAAAACATTCAAAATACTTAAGGGAATAGACTTAGTAGATAAAGACAGGTTGTTCACCCTCTCCAAGATAGGGAGAGTGAGAGGGCACTCTCTAAAGTTGAAAGGGGATAGATTCCGTACAAATGTAAGGAAGGTCTTCTTCACTCAGAGAGTGGTAGAGAACTGGAACGCTCTTCCTGAGGCTGTTATAGGGGATAGAACCCTCCAGGGATTCAAGATAAAGTTGGACAGGTTCCTGCTAAACTGGAACATACGCAGGTGAAGCTGGACTCATTTAGAGCACTGGTCTTTGACCTAAAGGCCGCCACGTGAGCGGACTGCTGGGCACGATGGACCTCTGGTCTGACCCAGCAGCGGCAATTCTTATGTTCTTACGTAAGAGCTGCAGAGGGCCCTTTATTTTACTTAAAAGTTAGTGTACCAATGTTTGCCTAAATAACCTTCTCTTTTACAAAACCACAATAGCAGTTTAACGCAGGCCAACACGTTGAATGCTCTGCGCTGCTCCTAAGATTCATAGAGTTCCTATGAGCGTTGGGAGCAGCGATGAGCATTCAGCGTGCCGGCCTGTGCTAAAAACCACTTCTGCGGTTTTGTAAAAAGGGGGGGGGGAGTAAGATTGTTTCTTGAGCAGTAAAGTCCTAGGCCTCCTTTTATCAAGCTGCAGTAGAGCGTTTTAGCGTGGGCTATTTAGGTAAATGCTCCCACACATGGAATTGAATGAGCATCGGAGCACTTACCTCACCAGCCCACACTAAAATGCTCTACCATGGTTTGATAAAAGGGGCCCTTAATTTGTGAATCGCAAGGAGTAGATGGCAAGGCATATATACTGTATTAATGTGAAATTCACACGACCTAGTAAAGAATTTTCCATTTATTTGGTAGAGAACTTATTTTTGGATGTATTGATAGGTTCCCACATAGCTAAATATAGTAAACCATCTACTAGAGTTCAGCAGTATTTCTTATATGACCGAAAGAGAATCTCAGCTTTAAGTGCTCAAAAAATGTTTATGTAGAACAATAATTACAGGTAATTAAGTGTTCAAAATCATCTAACAAAGATTTGTTAATTTAGAACTCGCTTATCATGGTCTTACTGTTTTGCAGTGTTCTCAGATTAAGGGTACCAGGGCTAAAAGCTAGGTAAATCTGTCAAGAGTATTCCTTTCTTGTTAGCTGACATCTTTTGGTATTATCCACACTGGTAACGGCTCACATGGAATCACTTATGGAAACTTTTCAGAGTCATTGAATCTCCAGAGGTATCGCTGTTTGAAATTCAGTCAAAATATTATACTCATATTAGTGCAAATATGACATGAAACAAACCTAGCTACAATAGTCTGATTCATTTGCTCCAAAACAGTATTTTACACTACAAGGCATAACTTTCCTTTACTGCAAAGTTTTCTACTGGGCACACACAAATTGCTCATTGGAGCAATTTCATCTTCGGCCGGTGCGGGAGGAAGCAGGCCCGGCGAAGACAGCGGCGGAAGAGGGAGAGAGGAGAAGCCGAGTGAGAGAGAAGCAGGAGACAGCAACAGGCAGCGAGCGGTAGCATGGGGGAGCGTGAGGGAGCTCCGCCCACCCCCAACGCGTCACCGCCAGCGTCACCACCAGAGCGCCGGACTCCCCCTTAACAGGAGGGGAGCCAACGGCGCACAGCCGTTCGGCGTGCGGCGAAGGCGAGCGGTAAAGGCGCTCGCCTTAGCAAGAGCGCCTTTGCAAAGGAGCCTGCAGAAGGAGCCAGGAAGCTGGGCCGACTAACAGGGAGCCCCAATACGTAAGTTACATTCCAGTTATTGTTCTTTTGTTTTCTATTACCTAGCCACACAGCACACACCGAGACAAGCACTCTCAATCAGCTCAACAGCACCAACACAACCGAGAACAACAATCAGGACTGCTATCAAGAGGGCAGGACACACACAATTGAGAAGGAGAACAAGATATGAGCGCCCACGGAAGCCAGAAGATGAGCTTTCCAGTCTTCTGCACCGGCTGCAGTATGTATGACTACCTTCCCTCGGGGACTAGGGCATACGTTTGCAGCCGATGCGAGGAGCTGGACAGCCTGAAACTGCAAGTTCGGCTGCTGGAGGGAACTGTGATGGAACTCGAAGAACTCCTTGCCAGGAAGGAGGAAAACTGCATGTAGGAGAAGTTGCTAGGGGAGTCCGATACCAGCGAAGGGATCGTGGAACTAGAAAGATTCATCGAGGAAGCCCACCAGCAACACGTAGAGATCCCAGGGCTGGAAAGCTGTACCAGGATACCCAGAAAGAAGGCCTGGAAGAGAGGAGGGAAGACACCCATGCAAACACAGAAAAAACCGAAGATGAGGTAGGAGACATCCGCACATCAAGAGGAAGAGAGAGAACGCAGGAAGACGTCCCCCCATCTGAAGAGCCGAAAACAATTTCAAGAGTAGCACTGGAGGAAGAGGACTGGCCCTATACCATAGACGTGGACTTACGACCCCCAAGAAACCCCCGAATAAAGAAGATGGGGATCATCGTAGGTGACTCCATTATACGTCACGTGGACAGCCACACCGAAGGAGGAAGAGAGGACAGAGTCGTCACCTGTCTGCCTGGAGCAAGAGTGAAGGATGTGGCCAACAGGATCTCCAGGATCATAGACAGCTCAGGGGGAGGGGATACTGCTGTGCTCATCCACGTGGGAACAAATGATGTGAGCGGACGGAAGTATGACAGGGAAGAGATGAAGGGCCAGCTCCGCTCACTTGGAAGACAGCTGAAGATCAGGGAGGTGAAGGTGGCCTTCTCCGAGATCCTCCCAGTACCAAGAGCGGATGGAAAGAGACAAGGGGAACTGCAAGCTATCAACGCTTGGATGAGACGATGGTGCGAAGAAGAAGGCTTTGTCTTCGTGCGCAACTGGATGGCGTTCTGGGGACAGAGCAAGTACTACAGAAAGGATGGACTACACCTCAACAAGGAAGGAGCAAGAGTATTGGCAGGCAACACGAAGAAGGCCATCGAGAAGGCTTTAAACTAACAAATAGGGGAAAGCCGACAGTCGACCACCAGTCGATGGCACGGACGACAGGATGCCCCGATGAAGGAACCATGGGCTACTACTCATACACAGGAGGGGATGACCTCACAGCAAATAAGGAAAACAAGGCAGGAAGGGACAACTCAGACACAGGAGGGGAAGACCGCACAGCTAACAAGGGAGACAACACTGGAGCGGTTAAGGATACCGTGAAAGAAACAGCAGGGACAGCAAAGAGTAGAAAGTCCAAAAAGGTAACACAAAGAGAACTCAAATGTATGTATACGAATGCTAGAAGTCTAGGAAACAAAATGGGGGAACTAGAGACAATAGCAAGACATGATAAGTTGGAAATCATTGGCATAACAGAAACATGGTGGAATGAAGAAAACAAATGGGACACAGTACTACAGGGATACAAACTATATAGAAGAGATCGAGTAGGGCAGAAAGGTGGAGGTATTGCCCTATATGTTCAGGAAGGAATAGAATCTGTTGAAGTGGCTACGACGGAAACGAAAGAGAAGCTAGAGTCCCTCTGGATCAAGATGCCTGGCCAAAACAGCGCAGACACGAAAATTGGCCTTTACTATCGTCCCCCAGGACAGGCGGAGGAAACTGACTCAGAAATGATAGAGGAAATCAAACAAGAATGCAAGACGGGCAATGTAATAATACTGGGAGACTTCAATTTCCCGAGGATAGATTGGAAACTAGGAACCTCCAACTGCGGCAAGGAGGCCAAGTTCCTGGAGGCGCTAGGGGATTGCTTCCTGGAACAAATGGTAAAAGAGCCGACAAGAGGCAACGCCACCCTGGACTTGGTACTAAATGGCCTCACGGGACCGACAAAAGAAGTAGAAGTTATGGTACCGCTGGGGACGAGCGATCACAATGTGATCAACTTTAAGCTTGACATCGGGAATAGAAAACAAGCCAAAACTTAACCAAAACCTTTAACTTTAAAAAGGGCAAATACGATCGCATGAGAGGCATGGTGAAACAACGACTCAAGAAAAAGGTGGACAAATTTGAAACGGTAGACCAGGCATGGTCCCTACTGAAAAATACTATCACAGAAGCACAAAATCTCCACATTCCGAGGATCTCCAAAGAAGGGAGAACAAAAGGTAAGGGAGAACCGGCATGGCTTACCAGACAGGTGAGGGAAGCCATAAAAGAAAAGAAGGACTCTTTCAAAAAATGGAAACACATGAAAACAACCGAAGCATGGAAAAAACATAAAGATGATCAGAAGAAATGTCACAAGGCGGTGAGGGATGCCAAAAAGGACTATGAGGAAAAAATAGCGCAAGAGGCCAAAAACTTCAAGCCCTTCTTTAGATACGTGAAAGGGGAAAAACCCGCAAAAGAGGCGGTGGGACCCCTGGACGACCAGGGAAGAAAAGGGTACATTAAGGAAGATAAACAAATTGCAGACAAACTAAATTCCTTCTTTGCGTCCGTCTTTACGGATGAGGATACCGCAAAAATACCAGAAGCAGTGAAAGTGTTTAGTGGAGTAATAGAAGACAGTTGAAGTGGAGTTGGACCAAATATACTACCAGATTGACAAACTTAAAAGTGACAAATCCCCTGGACCGGATGGAATTCACCCGAGAGTCTTAAAGGAGTTGAAGGTAGAAATCGGAGAGTTATTGCAAAAACTCGCCAATCTGACAATCAGAACTGGACAGATACCGGATGACTGGAAGATAGCGAACGTCACGCCAATTTTCAAAAAAGGATCGAGAGGAGAACCGGGCAACTACAGACCTGTAAGCCTTACGTCTGTCCCTGGAAAGATGGTTGAAGCACTAATCAAGGAAAGCATAGTCCGGCACTTAGATACACACGACTTGCTGAAACCCAGTCAACATGGGTTCAGGAAAGGGAAATCATGTTTAACGAATTTACTTCAATTTTACTTCAATTTTTTGAGACCGTGAACAAATTGATAGTGGAATGCCGGTGGACATAATATATTTGGACTTCCAGAAAGCATTTGACAAGGTTCCACATGAACGACTTCTCAGGAAACTACAAAGCCATGGAATAGAGGGAGATATACAAAGGTGGATAGGCAAATGGCTGGAAAACAGAAAGCAGAGAGTGGGCATAAATGGGAAGTTCTCAGACTGGGAGAAAGTGACTAGTGGTGTGCCCCAGGGCTCGGTACTTGGGCCGATACTATTTAATATTTATATCAATGACCTGGAAGACGGAATATCCAGTGAGATCATTAAGTTTGCAGACGACACAAAGCTATGCCGGGCAATCAGATCGCAGGAGGATAGCGAGGAACTCCAGAGCGACTTGTATCAGTTAGAGAAATGGGCAGAGCAATGGCAGATGAAGTTCAACGTGGAGAAATGCAAAGTAATGCATTTAGGTAGTAAGAATAAGGAACACGAGTATAGAATGTCAGGCGCAACTCTGGGTAAGAGCGAACAAGAAAAGGACCTGGGTGTACTGATAGATAGGACCCTGAAGACATCGGCACAATGCGCGGCAGCGGCAAAGAAAGCAAACAGAATGTTAGGCATGATAAAGAAAGGAATCACGAGTAGATCGAAGAAAGTCATAATGCCGCTTTATAGAGCAATGGTCAGACCACACTTGGAATACTAAAAAAGGATATAAAACTGCTGGAGAGGGTGCAGAGACGAGCAACGAAGCTAATAAGAGGTATGGAGAACTTGGAATATGAGGAACGACTCAAGAAACTGGGACTGTTCTCCCTTGAGAAGAGGAGGCTGCGAGGGGACATGATCGAGACGTTCAAAATACTGAAAGGCATTGATAAAATAGAGCAGGAAAACAAATTATTTACATTGTCCAACGTGACAAGGACAAGAGGACATGGTTTGAAGCTAAGGGGGGACAAGTCTAGGACAAATGTCCGGAAGTTCTGCTTCACGCAGTGAGTGGTGGACGCCTGGAATGCTCTCCCAAAGGAGGTTATTAAGGAATCCACTGTGCTAGGATTCAAAGGCAAATTAGATGCACATCTCCTTACGAGAGGCATAGAGGGATATGGGTGACTAAAACTTCATCAGGTGTATACCTGACTGGGCCTCCGCGTGTGCGGATCGCCGGACTCGAAGGACCATGGGTCTGATCTGGAGAAGGCAGTTCTTATGTTCTTATGTTTATGTTCTTATGGAGACCACAGACCTTTTATTGTCTGGTCTAAGTGCCCCTGATTTCATAAGCACAATCATTTGGCTGATTGATAAAATAAAACATCTGCTATAATAAAACCCTTAGCACACATGCACACTTCAATCTTCATGGCTCCGTGCCTCTGTGGTGCCGTGTCCCCACATGCGCAGTAGAAGGAGCCTGTGGCGATTTGCGACGCGTGTGGCGGTTTCCCCAGCTGTAAAAGCCAGAGCTGCTTCCGAAAACAAGGGAGACTTCTCAGATAAGCCTGCTTGGGGAAGGGAGCTACGGATGCTGCTGGACAGGGGGAGGTAAAAGGAAGGGAGAAGGGCTACTGCTGGGGGAGCAGAGAAGGGGTGCTGCTGGACAGGGAGGAGGTAAAAGGAAGGGAGATGGGCTACTGCTGGACAGGGGGAGCAGGGAAGGGGTGCTGCTGGACAGGGGGGAGGTAAAAGGAAGGGAGATGGGCTACTGCTGGACAGGGGGAGCAATGAAGGGATGCTTCTGGACAGGGGGAAGAGACAGAAATAAATAAAGAAATAAAGAAAAAAATGCCTAAGTCTACACATCTATTCTAGCACTCGTTAATGTAACAGGCTAAAAAACTAGTTTAGCTATATTTTCCTAAGAATAATTTCTAGTAGAAAGAACATCCCCAGTAAGGGGATAATTTTCAAAGGCCTAACAAAATTATTCCACTTGTCGAAGAACATGCGGTAAAAGGAAGATGCATACTTTTACATGAACACAGGGTAGGTATATTTGGGGGAGGAGATTGGGCACATATAAATTACACATGCATGATACAAAATATTTACTTAAATATATACATCAGCCCCACATATTTGCATCTGCTCCCAAGCAGAATATTTGTGGTCACATATTAAGCACTATTTTGGCAGATTTGGGGAGGCTATTCTATAAAGACGGATAGGTGCTTCTCGGGCTCATTTTCAAAATAGCAAAATGTCCAAAAGCAGCAGATGAACTTTTTTGTCAGCAAAAGATCCAAACCGATATTAGTTGAAACCCATTTATAGGTCCATAAGAACATAAGAATTGCCGCTGTTGGGTCAGACCAGTGGTCCATCGTGCCCAGCAGTCCGCTCACGCAGTGGCCCTTGGTCAAAGACCAGCGCCCTAACTGAGACTAGCCCTACTTGCGTACGTTATGGTTCAGCAAGAACTTGTCTAACTTTGTCTTGAATCCCTGGAGGGCATTTTCCCCTATGACAGACTCCAGAAGAGCGTTCTAGTTTTCTACCACTCTCTGGGTGAAGAAGAACTTCCTTACATTCGTACGGAATCTATTCCCTTTCAATTTTAGAGAGTGCCCTCTCGTTCTCCCTACCTTGGAGAGGGTGAACAACCTATCCTTATCTACTAAGTCTATTCTCTTCAGTACCTCGAATGTCCCCTCTCAATCATGTCCCCTCTCAATCTCCTCTGTTCGAGAGAGAAAAGGCCCAGTTTCTCTAATCTTTCACTGTATGGCATCTCCTCCAGTCCCTTAACCATCTTAGTCGCTCTTTTCTGGACCCTTTCGAGTAGTACCATGTCCTTCTTCATGTACAGCGACCAGTGCTGGAAGCAGTACTCCAGTTGAGGGCGCACCATGGCCTGGTACAGCGGCATGATAACCTTCTCCGATCTGTTCGTGATCCCCTTCTTTATCATTCCTAGCATTCTGTCCGTTTTCTAGGCAGTTCATATGCAGTCTGTCCCTATCTCAAGGGGGATTGTTGGGGTGTGTTTTGGATAGGACTTGGGTGGGCTTATGATTTGGACATTATTTTGCATGATGAAACATCGAAAACATCCAGAGTCAAAAATTGGACATTTGAACTAAACTAAACCTTAAGTTTATATACCGCATGCTCTCCAGGCACGGTTGAGGCTAGACCTGTTTCAATAATAAGTGCCAAAAAGGTGCCCCAACTGATCAGATGACTACTATATGGACTAAGTCATGACCCCCCCTTATTCCCCAGTGGTCATTGACATCTTCCCAACTTTTTGATGCTGTGCGTGGACGTCAATGTGATGGCATCACATCAATGTCCATGCATGTATGGAGGCCCTCTGGCTGTGGCCCTGAGCCTATTTCTACTCTGGTAGGCGTTACTGATAGAGGAGAGGTGCGGGAATAGGAGGAGAGACGTTGGCACCGGCTGACAGCCTCCAGAACGTGCCTCTCACCATATGATTCGCGTCCTGTAAACAGTCATCCAGCACTGGTACCTCTCCTGGCTGGCATCTCGTGGCATACCTGGAAGCAGCAGCGCACAGTTTTTGATACGCTAAAAGAACGAATAAATGCGTGCAGATATTCTATTCATGTTCATAAAATGTCAGCGTATTGCAACTCTGCCCGAACCACACCCTTCAGAAAAGCCTAGGTGCCGATCACATACAAATAGGTGCAGTCTTGCAGTGTGTCTATTTTCTACTTGTATGTTTATATATAATTTTAAGAGTCATTTTCTACATGTACTGTAATCAAACTTTGTAAAATGAATTCATAAATATGTAACATAGTATATTACATAGTAAGTGACAGCAGATAAAGACCTGAACAGTCCATCCAATCTGCTCATTAGTCACATGCCTTATAAATTCATGATTAAATTCAATTGTATTTTTAATTTGATATTTCAGGACCATAGAACATAAAGTCCACCCGGTACTGTCCTTGGGTACCAACGACTGGAGCTGTCGTTCAAACTCACTCAAGTCTATCCAAACTATCTCATTTGTGGGATTCAGATCTTGAAAGTCTGCCCATTCATATTCTAATTAGAAATCCTCTGTGTTCATGCCACCCTTTTTAAAGTTCCTTCACTGTTTCTCTCTCCACCACCTCCTTCAGGAGGACATTCCAGGCATCCACCACCCTCTCCGTTTAAAATAATTTCCTAACATCTCCCCACAACCTCAATTTATGCCTTCTAGTTTTACCCTATTCCCTTCTCTGGGAAAGATTTGGTCATATATTAATACCTTTCAAGTCTGTATCATATCTACCCTGTCCCTCCTCCCTTCATAATATAGATATTATGTTCAAAATGATGCCTTTAACAGACTAGTGTTTTGCAGGCAGATTATTCATTTAAAAGAACATCATTGCTTTTATGAAACATACAATGGTTTTTTGTTTTGTAAGAGTAGTCATTTAATAGAGCTATCACTGGAGCAGATTCACTCTTTACAGTGTCTGCTAAACTAAACCTTAAGCTCATATACCACATCTTCTCTATAACTATAGAGCTCAACACGGTTTACAAAAATTTAAAAGAGAAGGACAGTGGGAGTTGGTGGTAGGGGGAAGCGGAAATTTACATTTTTGAAAAGAGCCAAGTTTTGCTTTCCCTGTGGCACTGTAAGCTAAACATGGTGACTCCCTTCAAACAGTGTTAGGAAATGCTTGTATATCTTATGAGTTGAGTAAAATGAGAAGTGTGTAAAAATGTAGAATAGCTCCTCTTTTATTGGGTATGATTTCTAGGCTAATGCTTTTGATGTGGCCAAATTTTTGTAACAAATTCATTTTATTGGCCATTTGGGGATCATGATGCAATTCTTCCAACCATTAACATTTGCTTTTTATTTTTTTTTTAATAATTATTTATTCTACCGATACTTCATAATTTATTGGCATTAGGAAAATGAACTAGAAAATTTCATGCACTTAGCATTGGGAGATCTTGGGGCTCATTTTCAAAGCACTTAGGTTTACCCCCACTCAATGTTTCCTATCTGCCAGCCAGTTTTTAATCCACGTGAATATTTCACCCTCGATTCCATGGCTCACAATTTTCCGAAGTAGTCATTCATGCGGAACCTTGTCGAACGCCTTCTCAAAATCCAAATATACAATGTCGACCGGGTCACCCTTGTCTATCTGCATGTTTACTCCCTTGAAGAAGTGCAGCAAGTTCATCAAGCAAGATCTTCCTTTGCTGAAGCCTGGCTGGCTGGTCCTCATCAAATCCTGTCCGTCAAGGTGATCAATGATGCAATCTTTTATCAGCGCCTCTACCATCTTTCCGGTTACCGAGGTCAGACTCGCTGGTCTGTAGTTTCCCGGATCTCCCCTCGAACCTTTCTTGAAGATTGTATAACATTTGCCATTTTCCAGTCTTCTGGAATCCTTCCTGATTTGATCGACAGATTGGCTATTAGTTGAAGCAATTCAGCTATAGCCCCTTTCAGTTCCTTTATTACCCTCGGGTGGATGCCATGCGGTCCCGGGGATTTATAATTTTTAAGCCTATCAATCTGCCTGCATACCTCTTCTAGACTGACCGTCAACCCAGTCAGTTTCCCATCTTTCTTTCCCGCATATAGCGTCGACTTCCGGTATGTTGTGTATATCCTCTTCGATAAATACAGACGCAAAAAATGTGTTCAGTTTGTTGGCGATGGCTTTGTCTTCCTTTAGCACTCCCTTTATTCCATGGTCATTCAACAGCCCCACCGCTTCCTTTGCAGGTCGTTTCCCCTTGATATATCGAAAGAACGGCTTGAAGTTTTTTACCTCCTTGGCTATTTTTTCCTCGTAGTCTCTTTTGGCCCCTCTTACCGTCTTATGGCACCTGCTTTGATGCCGTTTGTTCTTTTTCCAGTTTTCATCTGTTTTTGACCTTTTCCATTCCTTAAACGAAGTCTTCTTGTCTCTGATTGCTTCCTTCACCGCTACAGTGAGCCATGCCAGTTCCTTGTTCCTTTTCCTCTTGGATCCCTTGTTGATACGCGATAAAAATATAGATTTTGCATCTCGGTGACTGTGTCCTTTAAAAGGGACCATGCTTTCTCTAGGGTTTTTACAGTGCTTATCCTCTTCCTAATCTTTTTCCCCACCATGAGTCTCATCCCTTTGTAATTTTCTTTTTGGAAGTTCTGTGCCGTGGCCATCGTTCTGGATCGATGTTTTGCCACCGTGTCCAGGTTGAAGCGGATAATATTATGGTCACTGGTTGTGCCGTTCCTCATATTCCATTTAGAATTAAGTCCAGAATTGCATTTCCTCTCGTATTTTCCTTGACAAGATGTTCCAAGAAGCAATCACCTACAGCATCCAGGAACATGGAGTTGGAGGTGCCTAGGTTCCAGTCTATCCCCGGATAATTGAAGTCACCCAAGATAACTGCATTGCCTCCCTTGCAGTTGCGTTTAATTTCATCTGTCATTTCTCCATCAATTTCTTTGGATGCCCTGGGGGTCAGTAGTAGATGCCGATCTTTGTCTCTGTTCCATTCTTTACCAGAATTTTGACCCATAGAGACTAACTTATTTTTTGTTTTCGGCGTGTTCTCTCCAGTAGACTCAATTCCCTCTTTGACGTATAGGGCAATACCCCCACCTTTTTGACCCACTCTGTCTCTGCGGTATAGCATGTATCCCGGTAGCACAGTGTCCCAGATGTTTTCCTCGTTCCACCATATTTCCTTGATGCCGATGATGTCAAGGGTATCTTTTTGTGCCATAGCTTCCAATTTCCTCATTTTATTCCTTAGACTCCTTTCGTTTGTGTACATACACTTGAGTTTGCGGCCTGTCACTTTCTTGCATTTCCTTCCCTCTTGTGTCCTTGTCGATCCGTCAGGATTTCCGTCTTGCCTATGATCCCGTGAGTCTTCCCCGCTATTTTCCTGCACTCTCGGTCGACTGTCAGCTTTCCCCTTCTTCCTAGTTTAAAAATTTCTCAATTTCTCTCTTGATGTTGCTTGCAAGTAGCCTCATTCCGTCTCCGCTGAGGTGGAGTCCATCCTTCCTGAATAGCTTGCTCTTCCCCCCGAACATTGTCCAGTTGCGCATGAAGTGGAATCCTTCTTCCTCACAGCAGCGCCTCATCCACGTGTTGATTGCTTGCAGCTCCATCTGCCTCTTCTCATCAGCCCTGGGTACCAGCAGGATCTCTGAGAACGTTCCCTCGGCGTTCTGGTCTTCAGCTTCCTTCCTAGCATCCAGAATTGGTCCTTCAGTATTTTCCTGCTGTAGTTCCTGTTGCTCTCATTGTTTGTTCCCACATGGATCACCACTGTCGTATTTTCCTCTTCCACGCTGGGGTTGATTCTGTTGATGCGGCTCACTATGTCTTCTATCTTGGCTCCCGGTAGGCAGGTCACCAGCCGATCCTGACTTCTTCCCGCTATGTGGCTGTCGACTTGTCTGATGATGGAGTCCCCCATGACGATTGCTGTCCTCTCTGTCTTTTCTTGTCTCTCCAGCCGCAGGTCCATGTCCCTGGTGTACGTCCATCTCTCCAGCCATAGGGTCCTTCCATCTAACCTCAACCTGGTGGTGGCTTGCATCAGACTCGTCTCTCCCCGTTTTGTTTTGCTAATGTTTAATTTAACAGCAACACCCACCATTTTTGATTATAATTATACAGCATAGCTTTAGTGTTTTTTGTCAGGTAGTTTATCGGAATTGAGTACTGTTATCACAATTCAAGAAGAAATTTATCCCCCCGCCCACTTTTTACAAAACCATAGCATGGTTTTAGCGCCAGCCACAGTGGTAACAGTGCCAATGCTCATATGAGCATCGGAGCTGTTTCTACCACGGCTGGTGTTAAAAACCATGCTACGGTTTTGTAAAAAGGGGTGCGGGGGGGGGGGAGGAAGGGGTTAGTATAGTTATCTTGATGGTATTTGTGCTAGAAATTGTAATGAATTTGTGCTTAAATGCACTTAACATTGGAGAAGGAGAGAGGAAGCACAGGAGAACTATTCATAGGAGCCAACTTCTCAAAATGATTGGGGGATACTAAATGCAACAGAAACAACCTCCTTGGGGCATGGCTTGGACGCGCATGAGGAAGGTCGGCTAATAAGTGAGCTCCAAGAAAAAGACCTTGAAAGTCTGCAAAAAGTCTAAAAGAATTTAAAAAAAATAAGAAAAAAAGCTTGGATTAAATAAAGAAGATAAGATAAAAAGATGGCAACAGGAAAACAAAACAAGAATGACTTTGCGTTGGCTGGTAGCAGCAAAAGAGCAAAACCGGAACAGGAGACAGGTTCAAAAATGACAGATATAGAAGTAATAAAAGAACTAAAGGAAATAAAAGAAATGCTATCAGTTTTAACAAAAAAAGTTACGAATATATCAGAGGACGTTTCAACGCTAAACAAAAAAATGGATCTCCTGGAATTAAAGTCAAATAATCTAGAAGAAAGAATGATGTTTGTAGAAGAAGAAGCAAGTTACAGTCGAACGGATAGAAAAAAAATAGAAATACTTACTAAAGAGATTGAAGATTACTCTAATCGAGAAAGAAGAAGTAATGTCCGTTTGATTGGACTACCGGAAGGAGCAGAAAAGGGAAATCCGGTACTCTTTATTGAAAATCTGTTACCCAAACTACTTCCGATAAAAACAAAATATCCCATAGAGGTAGAAAGAGCACATAGAGTGCCTATGAAGAGAGGAGAAAATCAACATGGACCAAGACCATTTATATTCAAACTATTGCGCCACCAACAGGTCTTAGAAATACTTCAACTAGCAAAGCAAAATAAAGGTCTTAAATATCAAGATGCTTATATCCACTTTGTTCCTGATTTTGCTAAAAACACAGCAATAAAAAGGAAAAAGTTGTTGGAATTGAGGCCAAAACTAAGAGAGATGGGTGCAAAGTTTGGTTTAATGTATCCCGCAAACATGAAGGTTACCATCGGAAATAAAACTTTTACATTTGATGATGCTGAGAAACTGGAGAAATTTATTCAAACTCAAGAAGTACCTATGTCATCCTAATTTTGAATAATATGTCTTTAACTTGTTAGTTAGAACTGTTGGAAATATATTGTACTGTATCATCATATATTGATTGTATAGAGAAAAAATAACTTTGAAGAAGAAATTTACTATATTTCAAAATGCAACGATTTAGAATGTTTTTAATTAGCTTCAAATATATTCTTTTCAACGTCTCTCTTACAATAGAACTAGAATGTAATAGACATTCTATAATGCAAATGAAGATATTAAATGAAGATATTAAATGGCTTAATGCAATTATATATTTGTAAGTTTAACAGGAAATAATTATAATAATAATATACAATATGAAAAGAAAGAAACTTAACAAAAATTTAGATGATTTTAATATAGAAAAGATAATATAACTAAAAGCCTGTTTTGAAATTTGATTACGGACAGAATAAATTTATGGGAATATCAGAGGTATTATTAAAAAAAAAAAATAAATTGAGGAAGGTGGTTTTTCGGGTGAGGTTTTTCTTTTCCTATGGGGGGACTGCTGCGGGGTCGCACACCGGGCATATATATATGCTTGTTTGACCTGTTTTTCCTTTTCTCTCTTCAAAATGTCTTAAAAACTTAAAAACTTACAATCCCGAAGGTCTCTGCGTGAGGAACACAGGAAATGGATTTTTTTACATACCGGAAACACAATATGAACGTATAACATAAAATATAAGAAGAAAAAAGAAGGAAAAGAAATCAGAAATTGGATTACAAAAACATTGGAAGATCGTAAAGAACTATTCAATCCATTCTCCTTAGGAAAAGAAGAAGAAAGAAGACAAGGAAAGAGAAGAAAATAAAAGTGAGAAGAGAGGAGGAAAGAGACAGATAAGTGAAAAAACGATGTATTTGACTGGTGTGTGATTTTAGCGGTGATCTCTCCTGGGGGAGGAGATTCTTTACTTATGAAACTATTGTTCCTATATCACTATATTCCCATATTAATGATATTACTATGGTAAAATATAAGATGGGGGGAAAAAAAAAAAACAAAAAACTTTTTAGGCTACAATTAAAGATAAATACTATATTTATTTATTTGTTTCTTTAAAATATTCAATCTAAATTTAACAGAAAATAGGAGATATAAATATATCAATAATAAAAATTAAAAAAAAAAAAGATATTAATGATTAATGGTATTGAATATAGAATTTTAAAATATCCTAAGAAATGTATATGAAACTGACTTAATTCATAGATATATAATATATGAATTATTTACATTTTAATATTATTTTAATATTCAGTGACTTAAATTGAATTTGGAAAGCTAAATGGTCTTCTTGGAGTGTGTTATGGCTGATCTTGATATGCGTGAGGCCAAGTATACACTATTTTTGCTAAATGGGGAGGGAGGGTAGGAGGGTAGGAAAAGGGGGATGAAATTAATTAAAGAAAATCATAAAAGTAAGGGTTTAATCTAATATAATAAAATGGTAAGCCGCGCATGCGCACTAAAAAAAACGTGTTCCCTGATCCGTCGCGAAAACACGAGTGCGCATGCGCGCGTTTTACGTCATCACCTACTCTCCACCTCGCGCCACCGATCACTGTCACCACCTGCTCTCCAGCTCGCGCCACCGATCACTGTTCCTCCTGCACCATGCCACGCCAGGCATGTCCGCCGCCGACCTCGAACTCCTGGGGGCCGCCGGTGCTGTGCTGAGGTCCCGCCTCCCGCTTCCGCCCTACACGGCGCTGCCAGACCAGGTCCTACACTGAGATCCGCGATCAGGGTTGCCATGGAAACCCTGCCGCAGCCTCGAGGCTAAGTATGGGGACAACAATTGCGCTTATGTTCAAGCCGCCGCCACGACTCCTCTCTCGAACCGCACCAGGATCGAGAGAGGAGCTGCGGCGGGGGCTTGAGCATAAGCGCCATTGTTGTCCCCTACCTGCCCAACATAGCTGCAACCAGTGTACTCCAGCAAAGTACAGCCGCCATGACATCACACTGTCCCATACCGTCACGGCCAACCCGGACTGCTGCAGCATCGCAAAACTCCTCCCGTGTCACTAATGGCAGCACTCCACTCCAAACACAACCCCCCCAAATCCAAAGACAGGGAAAAAGGGAGGGAACGGAGTAACCAACTGCACTCCCGAAAGACGGGGAGGGTGAAAAATCAACTTCCAAACATGACCGTGCGCGACTAAGGCCGAAACAACCATAGCGAGGCTGCGGCGGCCTTCCTCACCCGGCTCACATTTAATCCAAATAAACAACCGGGGCTGCCTAAAGAAACAAACTTTCACGGTGCTTGGCCCGCCAAACAATTCCTGCCGTTCCCGAAATTTACCCCACCGTTCCTTCCCTTCATCAGCTACAGTTCAGCTCCGCCTATGTTAAAAGGAGCTGCTTTGAAATTGGAGCCCTGCCGCCACCGTAACACGTTCCCTCTGCCGCGGTCCCATATGTCAGAGAAGGGGCAGGACCAAGGCAGAGGGGAACGTGCTACGGCAGTGGCAGGCCTCCGATTTCGACGCGGCTCCTTTTAACATTGGTGGATTCACTGCACCTGATGGAGGGAGGGAAGGAAAGGTGGTTGTGCGCTGTTGAGCCCCTCTTTGCCCTCAGACCTTCTCCTAACTGCTCCCTCCTGTCTCAGACCACTGGGGGGAGGTGCCTGTCTTCAGCTGCAGGGATGGAGGGAGGGAAGAAGAAAGAAGGGGCCTGGGACCCCTACATGGTATGAATAATGACCAGAGAACAAAAGGTAAGAAAAATAATTTTATTTTCTGTTTTGTGATTACAATATGTCAGATTTTAAATGTGTCTTGAGGGAGGCTGCCGCTGCGGCTTTGCACAGAGGGGCACCATTTTCGTGGGAGCCGGCCTTCGGAGAGGCATGGGACACGGGGACGGATTGCGGAGGGGCTGCCGCTGCGAAGGGCTTTGGAGGGGGAGCCAGCCAGACCGCGAGTGTGGGGACGTTGTAAGCGCGGATTGGTCAAGGAGCCGCCGCTGCCGAGGCTTTGAAATTGCTCTCCCACCGTCACTCCCTCCCGCCCCGTCTCTGCCTCTGCCCCTGCCCAGGTTCAAAAGCAGGAGACATCTAGCACCCGTTAATCTAATGGGCTTAAACACTAGTAATAAATAAAGGAATAAATATTAAACATGTGTGGATGTCTGATCAAAACTTTTATTATAAATTTCTACTTCAAATATTACTTATTAAATTAGATGGCTCTTAAAATTTATTCTCTTAATGTCAATGGTCTTAACCATCCAATCAAACGAAAAAAAATACTAGATTTTCTTCATAAGCATTTATTTCATACAAGAGACGCACTTGTCAGGTATTGAATCTAATAAACTAATAGGGGGTTGGGTATCCAAATGTTTTTTTGCACCGGCTATTGGAAAAAAAGCAGGAGTAGCTATTCTCATAAATAAAAAATGTATAGCAGATTTTAAGTTAATAAAATTTGATTCACTAGGAAGATGGGTACATATTAAAATGGATCTGAGAAATACAACCCTGGATTTATTCAATTTATATGCTCCTAATTCAAATCAAATGGAGTTTTTCAAAAATATTCAGCAGATATTACTACCACTGGCTGCTTCTAATTTAGTAGTAGCTGGAGATTTCAATGCTGTAATGGATCCTATTTTGGATAAAAAACCAAGTAAAATTATGAAATCATTAGGATTAGACAATTTGATACAATCTTGTGATTTAATAGATATATGGCGTATCCTTCATTTTAATGATCAGGAATATTCTTTTTGTTCTCAGGTCCATAAATCCTTTTCAAGAATTGATTATATATTTGTTTCTAATAATATAGCACAAAAAGTGATGAAAGCAATTATTGATCCTATTATCATTTCAGATCATGCTGGTGTGTGGATTGATCTGCAGAACGATATATCAGTTTATACTAAACCAATTTGGAGATTTGATAATGCTTTGCTTGCAGACATGAAATTTATAGAAAATATTAAAGAAAAAATGCATGAATTTTTTCAAATCAATAATTCGGATAACATAAATATTGAAATTTTATGGGACGCTTATAAAGCAACAATGAGAGGAAATATATCTTACTCTGCATATATGAAAAAACAACTTAAAAAACAATTTATAGAATTGGAACAAGAAATTAAATTATTAGAACAAAAATTAATTGTAAAATGGGAAAATGATACATTGCAGAAATTATTAAAAACAAAAGTCAAATATAATGAGATTTCTTCTCAATTTGTAAGGAAAGATATGTTCTGTCGGCAGGTGCAGTATTATGGAAATTCAAATAAAGCTGGGAGATTGTTAGCGAATTTTATCAAAGCAAAAAAAAAGAAAATCTAAGATTATTGCAATTAAGGATAAGCGGGGCAATACACACAATAGCATTGAAAATATTATAAAACAATTTCTTGATTTTTATAAGGATTTATATACTTCTGATACTTATGAAAATAAAGAACAAGATGGTATAGAGTTTTTAAAATCATTTATTGGACCAAATATTTCGAATCATATAAAAGGAAGCTTAGAAGAACATATATCTTTAAAAGAAATAGAATCAGCATTGAAAGCTCTTAGAGTTGGATCCGCTCCAGATGGAGATGGATATACTGTTGAATATTATAAAACATTTCAAAATACTTTATTACCTTATCTATTAAATTTATATGAATATCAAATAAACAATGGAAATATATCAGGAACTATGGCTGATTCTGTTATAATTGTCTTGCCAAAACCAAACAGGGATCCGACATTGATAACAAACTACAGGCCTATATCTTTATTAAATGTAGACGCTAAATTGATTGCTAAAGTACTAGCTATAAGATTAGCAAAAGCTCTTCCTTTTATCATCGATGTACATCAAACAGGATTTGTTGCTAAAAGACATTCTTCACATAATACTAGATTAGCATTTCATTCTTTAAATTTAGCAAAAAATATGAATGATCCAGCTTTTCTAATATCATTAGATGCAGAAAAAGCATTTGATAGAGTGGAATGGAAGTTTATGTATCAAACTTTAGAATGGTTTGGTATAGGACCTGGTTTTATTAAAATGATTCAAACGCTGTATAGCTCCCCTAGAGCAAGATTAAATATAAACAATAACTTATCTGATAAATTTAACTTGCTAAGGGGAGTTAGACAGGGTTGTCCTTTATCTCCCTTACTTTTTGATATCGTTCTGGAACCCTTATTAATTGCAATAAATCAAACTAAGGGAATAAGGGGAATCACATTTTCTAATTGGGAATTTAAATTATCTGCCTATGCAGATGATATTTTACTATATTTAAGAGAACCAGAAGACACCATTCCATGTCTACTTAACTTAATAGAAAAGTTTGGAAAATTTTCTGGATATAAAATCAATTGGGAAAAATCTGAAGTTCTCCCAATTAATGTTCATTGTAATAAGGGATTATTTGACTCATATTCATTTAAATGGAAAGAAGAAGGACTAAAATATTTAGGAATTATTATAAAAAATACAATTGAGGACACAGTAAAAGAAAATGAAAAAATTTTATTAAAAAAAATAACAGAAATGTGTGAGCAATGGAATCCTTTACATCTTTCTTGGTGGGGAAGAGTCCAAACAATTAAAATGATGATTTTACCTGTGATTTGTTATCAAATGAGTATGATCCCAATATTTTTTCAGGGGTCATTTTACAAAAAGTTAAACAGTATACTTACAAAATTTGTTTGGTTTGGGAAAAGACCCAGAATCGCTTTAATATCATTACAAAAAACAATTAAAAAGGGAGGGGTAAATTTTCCAAATTTCTATAGGTACCATCAATCCTATATTTTAAGACAGGGTATGTATTGGATCCTCCCAGACCTCATGGAAAATGTACCTGACTGGTTATATTTAGAATGGCGGCTCATGTTCCCTTTACATCCAGAACATTTAATTAGTATAACAATGCCTAGGAGATATAAAGACAACAGAATTCTAATAGATACATGGAAAACACTAAGATTTATAAGTAATTTATCAACAGATCCGTTGGCTAAATCTTTAAATCAATCTATTTGGGTAAACTCCAGGATCAAAATTGGTGGATTTAAAATAATATGGAAACAATGGATAATAGCAGGTATACGATCTTTAAAAGATGTAATAGTAAATGTATCACTGCTTAGTTTTTCACAATTGCAGCAAAAATTTGGATTAGACAAGACACAATATTTTAAATGGATGCAATTGAAGCAGGCTATTCAGGAAGGGTTCCCTGAATGGAAGAATCTTAACACTCAGTATAGTTTGCAAATCCTATGTTTTCAAACGGATTTTCAAGGACACCAAGCCGCTAAATGGTATAAAATTATATATGGCTTTTTAAACAAAAAAAAGAGAACAGGACTTAGGGACATTTGGAGTATTGAGATAGGACAGATAATTTCTCCATCTCAATGGCAAAAATTTTGGTCCTGGAGAATACATACTACAAGGTCAGCATCTATGAGTCAAACATGGTTGTTTTTATTACATAGAGTTTTATGGACCCCTACGAGATTACAAAAAATAGATAGTAGTAAATCTAATAGATGCTGGCATTGTAAGAGAGAAGTGGGGACATTGGATCATTTACTTTTCTTTTGTCCCTGTATTAATTCCTTTTGGAAATTAATTTGGCCCCAAATTAATAATTTATTAGAAAATCATGTTGGACTCTCATATGATACAATATTATTTGGAACAGCAATGAGAAAACAGAGTTCGATATCAGCTAACAATAATAAACTTTTATTAATATTAACAGGGGTCGCCATTCAACAAATTACTCAGAACTGGAAAGATTACACTAAATTAAATTACACTTTCTGGTGGAATTCAATTTGTAATATATATAAAATGGAAAAAGTATTGGCATTACAACAAGGATATATTCAAAAATTCAATAAAATATGGGGACCATTGACTAATTTTTCTACAGATCAGATATCATAACACATGTATAGAGCATATAGGGGGGGTAGGGAGGGAAAACTTTTGAAATATTATTCTGTTATATAATTCTGATAAAGAGATATTTTAATTTACAATGTAAGAACATTTATTAATAATTTCAAGTGTCTATTATAATTGAATGTAATACATGTATTTCACTTGATGTAAGAATTTAAAAAATAAAAATTTATTTACAAAAAAAGAAACAACCTCCTTCCTGGACATAATTGCATATTTTTAAATATGTGTGCATTCTGGAATCCACTTAGGTTTGGCAGGCTATACATTAAAAAATAATAGCACAGAATTAGGGATGTTTAGGATCTGCTGCCCACATAGCTGGCATCTGTGTTTCTATCTGAAGAAGTGCCTCTCTAATATTCATGTCCAGTCTGTTAAAAGCTAACCTAATAGTAGAGAGAGACCTAACCAGTGCGGGTTATTCTACAACAGGGTACCTACTAAAGCCACTAGCTATGGTCCCTATTTCAAATAAATTCTATAGAGAAAAGTACTGTCTGTATAGAATACAAGTTCAAGTGGCAGAAAATGTGCTTACATTTATGGTGTGTGTATGCATTTACCAACCCTATAAGTGGTATAAATAAATTCACTACCTGCTTCTCTGATCCAATTTCAACCCATCTACTCAGCACTATTTTTCCCACTGTCATCCCTTCCATTTACCATATCCTCAACCACTGCATCTGACCCTGATGCCTTCAACGATGTCACACTCCTCAAAAAACCTTCACTAGACTATCTGCCCTTCCAACTACTGCAACATCTCCCTCTTTCTGTTATTATCCAAGATACTAAAACATGCTGTCCATCGCCGTTGCCTTGAATTTCTTTCAGTTCTACCTATTCTTGACCTGCTCCAATCAAGATTTTGCCACCTGCACTTTATGAAACCGCCATTGCTAAAGTCTCCAATGAACTGTTCGTGGCCAGATCCAAAGGCCTTTACTCATCTTTCTCGATCTCTTCACTGCTTTTGATGCTGTAGACCACCACCTTCTCCTTGTTACACTGTCCTCACTTGGATTCAAGGCATGTCTGACATTCATGCTTGGATGTGAAAGAATTACTGGGACTGTTTGATCAAGGAGCAAAAGGGGTGATCAGGGAGGATAAGGACATAGCGGAGAAGCTTATTCAATTCTTTGCTTCAACGTTTATGGAATAAGATGTAAGAGATCTACTTGAACTGGAAATGGTTTTCAAGGGTGATGATGCGGAGGAACTGAAAGAAATCTCGAAGAATCTGGAAGATGTACTAAGCCAAATCAACAAGTTAAAAAGTGATAAATCACCTGGACCGGATGGTATACATCCCAGGTTACTAAAAGAACTCAAACTTGAAATTGCTGACCTGCTGTTAATGATCTGTAACCAGTCACTAAAATTGTCTGTAGTACCTTAATATTGGAGGGTGGCTACATAAACCCACCTCTCCTCTTCACCCCCCCCACCTCAGTGGAAAACACCCTCATCCTCCCTGGCTCTTCAGTTTGCAACTTCAAGGTCATCTTTGACTCCTCTCTCTCTCTCTCTTTCTCCACATAAATCTAATAGACTGCCAAAACCTGTCACTTCTTTCTCTATAATATCACCAAATTTGACCCTTTTCTCTGAGTGCATTGCCAAAGCACTTATCCACACCCTTATCATCTCTCACCTAGACTACTGAAACTTACTTTTCACAGGTCTCCCGCATAACAATCTCTCTTCCCTTTAATCCGTTCAAACTTCTGCTGCACTTCTTGTATTCTGCCAGAGTCGCTATACTCGTATCACCTTCTCCTCAAGTCACTTCATTGGCTCCATATCCATTTCTGCATATAGTTCAAACTCTTCTTATTGACTTATAAATATACAGTTCTCCCCTGAAATTCACAGGGGTTCTGTTCCAAGAAAACCTGCGAATTTTGAAAAACCGCAAATGCAGTTTAGGAGCTGATCGAAGGCAGGAGAGGGCAGCTGGGATGCCGGCGGGTGCTGAAAATCATTCTCAGTATTTTCCGACCGCCTCTTCCTGGTTCTAAACTCAGGCTACACCAAGCAGGAGCTGCTTTGACACGCTAGATAGTGTGTCAAAGCAGCTCCTGATTGATGTAACCATGACTGTAATACCAGGAAGAGGCGGTCGGAAAATACCACGAATTACTGAGACCGCGATTCGTGGGGGTTTACTGTATTCACTCTGCATCTCCTTAATATCTCTCATCCCTATCTACACTCCTTCATGTAAACTCCATTCACTAGGCAAGTCCCTCTTATATGTGCCTTTCTGCTCTACTGCCAACTTCAGAACGTGTCTCTTCTCTCTTGCCATGCACCGCACTCCTGGAACAAACTACCCGAGTCATTACATCAAGCTGTCCCTAGCAGTATTCATATCCAGGCTAGAAGCCCCCTTCTTCAAGGTTGCTTTTAACTCATGGCACCACTTGCTGGTACAACACACATGTCTGCCTGAGAAAATCACTAACCTCCTACTTGTCCTGTTCGTTGATTAGACTACTTAGCAGGGGCTGTCTCTTGCATGTTTTAATGTACAGCGCTATGGAAATAATACATAGTAGTATAAACCTACTTGTAAACCGAAACACACAAAAATTATATTGCAATGTTCTATAACTTTTTTTATTTTATTTTATACATACTGTGAACATTGCCCAAACTCCACTCACACTTTGAGTCAACCAATCATGGCATGTACTATTCCCAATATGGTAAACGTACACCAGTGGTCGCCAACCTTTTCCATGTAAAGAGCTGGAATGTGAATATGAGAAAGCTTTGGGGGCTTCCAAAATATTTCAAGCTTATATATACTACTAATTTTGTAAACCGCCTTGACCTGCTTGTTCAGACTGGGTATTAAACATTAAAAATTAATGCTAATATTGATTCTACAACACTTCAAGGATATATTTAAAAAACTCACTTTATATTGGATTGTCAACAGTAGCAAATTCTATAAATGAGACATCAAACACAATTAAGCGATTGTTTGCAGTTACTATATCAAGAGGGCAAGATTGAAATTTAATGCATTTATAGGATCTATAGAATATTTCAGCCAACTGTTTAAGAACCAGAATGGGGAACTTCGGGGGCTACATGTTGGAGACCACTGACCCAGCTCCAGGAAGGGGAAGGAGGAAGGCGACCACCATCTTTCCCTCCTTCCCCCACCGATCATCGCTGCAACGCCATTGCCCTGACCCGCCTTCCATACGAACCAGCTCCTCTTTGGCCCAATAAAAGGGCCACCGCCAGGACACCAGCCGCCAGACCCAGCTCCAGGAAGGGGAAGGAGGAAGGCGACCAATATCTTTCCCTCCTTCCCCCACCGATTACTATGTAACCCATATTGATGTACGTCGCAATGATTCCTTGTTGAAAATTGCGGGATATAAGAAGTTGTATTGTATATACACAGTGCAGGTGTCCTGGAAGAAAAATGAGATCTGTGGGTAAACATTGAGCTATCCAATGCATGATGAAGTGTAGGAAAAAGAGAGAGAGAGGCTACTAAAGGAATTGTCTCAGAAGGAATGAAGAGAGAGAGAGAGAGAGAGACTCACAAAGGCAAGTGGGAGGGGAAAGAAAATATTGGGGAAGGAGGGTTTAAGGAAATGCTAGATGTAATTTTAAAGTGTAATCTATGCTATTAATATGTTAATAATGGTAGACAAGGTGATCATTCAGTTGCCAATTAAGCTTTCTCATTTATTATCATAAAAGGTTCATAAAATATTCTATAGATCCTATAAACACAGTAGTTATCAGCAGATAAAGACCTTTATGTGTGTGATTTCACTCTATATGTATGTTAGATTTTTTTTATCTTGCATATCTTACATTGTAGTTCTTTTTCTTCTCTCTGTTTATTGATTTTTTTTTTATTGTACATTGTTGAGATCTTATTGGCTATGTGCTATATCAAATGTGTGTTTGTTTGTTTTTACTCAACTAAACAGTCCATTCATTCTTCTCAATGGGGTCATACTTATTATCAAATCATGATTAAACCAACAATGAATGTGGTATAAAATACTTGATCCTGCTCTTTCTGTGCCATTTATGGAACACAAACTGTAGAAGTCTGCCCTAGCACTGTCCTTATGTCCCAACTACAGTAAGAGATGCTTAGTACTGCTGAAACAAAAAGTCACTCTCCCCTTATTTTGTCAGTACTACTTGCGCAAATTAGTAGGATTCGACTGTGTCCTTCTTAGGTATGGTCAATAAGCCAATCAGCAGATGTTAATTGTAACCAAGATGAATTAACCCTATCTTAGGTTCTTGCTATAAACAGATGAGGTGTGAGGTGATAATTGCACAAATAGATACAGCACAGTGATACAGATGAAGAAAGTTTAAAAACAAGCTTAAACAAAGGTGTAAATATTCAAGAGACTTGCTCATGTTCACTTAGGATAAGAACATAAGAATTGCCGCAGCTGCGTCAGACCAGTGGTCCATCGGGCCCAGCAGTCTGCTCACGCTGCGGCCCTCTGGTCAAACTGAGACTAGCCCTACCTGTGGACGTTCTGGTTCAGCAGGAACTTGTCTAACTTTGTCTTAAATCCCTGGAGGGTGTTTTCCCCTACGACAGACTCCGGAAGAGCGTTCCAGTTTTCTACCACTCTGGGTGAAGAAGAACTTCCTTACGTTTCTATGGAATCTATTCCCTTTCAACTTTAGAAAGTGTTCTCTCGTTCTCCCTACCTTGGAGAGGGTGAACAGGGTGAAGCGTGAGGGAATTTATTTATTCCACAAATATTTAAGCAAAATTTTATTAAACAATGTCAAGTCTCTTTGGGTTAAAAACATAGGAAACAACTGCAGTAAAATACAGTCATTTGGGGAATAGAACCATCTTATACAGGCCAATACATCCTTGCAAGCTTAGAAATAATTTTTTCAATAAAAGTAACATACCTACAGACTAACAATACAGAAAAATTCTCCTTAGAAGCATCTCGTACATTGACAGTTACAAAAATACCTAGATACTTAACTTTATCCTAGGACAAGCAGGCAGCATATTCTCACATGTGGGTGACATCATCCACGGAGCCCAGCACGGACGGTGGCAAAAGTGCACTGCCACTAAGGTTCCAGAAACTTTGCGACTGCCCGCACTGTAAATGTGCGAGTGCTTCCTGTCCGACACCGACTCACAGCACCTCAGTTCTGTAGGCTGGGGCTAGGCCAGGGGGTCAGCAAAGAGCTAGTTTATCCAAAATGTTTCACCCATGTTTTACAAAGAGCCGAAAGGTGTAGCTTCTCTCCTCTCCACCCCATTGCAGGTCTCTGCACCTCTCATTCCTCCCTCCCTTTCCATCCCCCTCCCCAACCCATAGCCAAGGTTCTCTCCCCTCTCTAGGCCCCAACCCTTTAATCTCATTTCCAACCCCATGATACCCCTCCTCCCATGGGCTTACTGAGGTACCTGGTGGACCAGCTGGGGTCTTTGTGGCAGGAGCATAGCCCTCTTGCTCCTTCCTCCTCGTGGCTGCCTTCTAAAATGGCTGCCGTGATCTCTCACAGCAGTTCGCAGCACTACAGCTGTTTTAGAAGGCGGCTGTGAGGAGGCAGGAGCGACAAAGACTCCCACTGGGCCGTTAGGTACCTCAGGCCCAGGGGGGAGGGAGGGGGTCATGGGATTGGGTGGTAGAATAAAGGGTTAGGGTCTAGAGACCCACAGCCACATGCAAGATGAGCTGTAGGTTGCTGACCCTTGGGCTAGGCCAGGGGTAGGCAATTCCAGTCCTCGAGAGCCGGAGCCAGGTCAGGTTTTCAGGATTTCCACCATGAATATGTATGAGATGGATTTGCATGCGCTGCCTCCTTGAGATGCAAATCTATCTCATGCATATTTATTGTGGATAACCTGAAAACCTGACCTGGCTCCGGCTCTTGAGGACCGGAATTGCCTACCCTTGGTCTAGGTTAATCAAATCTCTTCACACTGAGCTTCCACTACCATCCCTAGAGAAAGTGGCAGATCCTATTCAGAGGGAAAAAATATAAGATCTTCATTTTGCACAAACTATTTTATTCATAGGCAGTTCCATATAAATCTATTTTGAGCTTTTGATCCTATTTGCTCTACTTCTAAATGTAAACAGAACAATTCATTGAATCTAATGTGTGCAAGCTGGATAAACCAAGAAGCTGGCTGCTGCACCAAAGTGTTAAATATTTTATAATGTGGATAGCAATTTGAACATAAATACCATTGCATGGGATAATGTTTTTGTGTGTGTGTGTATCTTTATTTAGCAATCTTGCCATCTAGTGGTGATCTGCTGCAGGGAACATTTTCATAGTAGACAATTAGCAAACATTATTGTAAAAAAAAAAAATATATATATATATATATAAATTCCCTTCTGCATGTTAGGTGTGACATTGTTAGTGGCAGAAATTTGCACTGGGCGATAATGAGGCACCTGATCCTTCACTCATGAAATTTTCACACTCCATAAAAGGCACTGTTGCTCAGCATCGTACATTGATACTCTGTTGAAAGGACTGCATTCTACCAAATCACTATATTTCACTTGAGTCACTGTGAATCACAGCTGGGAAGATGTGTGCCTGTAGTAGGGGATTTTGTTTGTGTGTGTATTGGGGGAGGGGGGACGGACGGAGAAAATGATTGTAATTAAAGGAAAATATGGCAGAGAGAAAGGAGTGGGTTTGTATTTTTCATCTGCGGGCATGGTGGCATCTGTTATCTAGTCCAATCTTTAGGGTTTTATACCAGGTCTTCCCTGAGTTAGGTCTCGACTTGGTTTACAATAATTATTTCTTCACATAAAGCAAGATCATTACAATAAAAGTATACCGAAATGAGAACATCATTGTTTAAATCTTCAATGTAAATCAGGAGAATCTATTAATGATTTCTGAAACAGTAGCATTTTTAAGAGAGAGAGAAAAATATATGCTGCTTCTATGGGGACCTGTTGAACAAATTCAGTGGCCATAGTTTATAAGCTTACAAAAGCTGATGACTAATATTAAAAAAAAAAAATATAAATCTAGAACTGAGAAGAATTCTACTGGTAGATGAAATCATATTTCACCATTTGTGAAGGTGACATAATTTGTATTTCATCTTTGTATGCTCTAGCACAGCAGCTAATATTTCTGTAAATATACTGGGGGGGGGAAAGGTGCTGAAAAATTCTCAGCCCAACCAACCACCTTCCTAAATTCTGAGCGTTATTTTGCCACTGTATCTTAGGCCCCCTTTTATCAAGCCATGTTGGTTTTGTTTTTTATCGCATGGCAATAAAAGCTGTGATGCTCATAGAATTCCTGTGAGCATCAGAGCTTTTACTCCTAACACGGCTTGATATAAGAGGGCCTTTTATTTTTTGTTAAGTGCCAAAATTCTGTGTTTTGACATTGTTTTGGATCATTGAGTGAACCATATTCATATCCTGTCATCCCAGAAGAGCTCAGAACAGGTTACAAGTTTACATACATAATAAAACTTATCAAGGGTATACATAATAAGGCATAACAGTGTTTACAAAATAAAGCAGAACAGGTTATAGTAATGTAGAGCATGATGGTACATTTTCTTGGTTGGGCTGAGAACTTTTCAGCAACCCCTCCTCTCACACTACAGTGGTGCAGGGTTTTTAGATGAGAGCTCCAGGCTAAGCCATCTAACGTAGTCAGTTTTTGTTGAATATAACCAGCTCTGGCAAAGAAGAGGAGACTTAGAGGGGATATGATAGAGACTTATAAGATCATGAAGGACATAGAGAGAGTAGAGAGGGACAGATTCTTCAAACTTTCGAATAATAAAAGAACAAGAGGGCACTCGGAAAAGTTGATAGGAGACAGATTCAAAACAAATACTAGGAAGTTCTTTTTTACCCAACTTGTGGTGGACACCTGGAATGCGCTTCCAGAGGACATAATTGGGCAGAGTACGGTACTGGGGTTCAAGAAAGGATTAGACAAATTCCTACTGGAAAAGGGGATAGAGGGGTATAGATAGAAGATTACGGCATAGGTCCTGGACCTGTTGGGCCACCGCGTGAGCGGACTGCTGGGCACGATGGAAATCGGGTCTGACCCAGCAGAGGCATTTTTTATGTTCTTATGTTATGTTATTTCTAGTGTTTAACCCGGGAATCTAAGCTGTGTTCTTTTTTCCTTGGGGCAACTGCCTGACCAGTGTTCAAAATGAGGGGGGACTTCCTCCCCCTCCTGACCAGGCAGCAAATAAAGCATGACATGATGCTGCCTTATTTCCTGCTGCTGCAGTGTTGAAGTCTGGTGTTGAGAGCCATGAAATCTTGCATTTCATACAGTGAGACTTTAGTTCCACTGCAGCATGACATGATGCTGCCTTATTTCCTGCTGCTGCAGTGTTGAAGTCTGGTGTTGAGAGCCATGAAATCTTGCATTTCATACAGTGAGACTTTAGTTCCACTGCAGCATGACATGATGCTGCCTTATTTCCTGCTGCTGCAGTGTTGAAGTCTGGTGTTGAGAGCCATGAAATCTTGCATTTCATACAGTGAGACTTTAGTTCCACTGCAGCATCCCTTGAAGTGCTTTATCAAGTGCCCGGCTGCCTGGAGGGTAGAGGGTGCTAGAGGTAAGAGCAATGTATACCACAGTCATCTCCTTCTAGGCTTAAAAAAAATTATTTATGTTCCATAGGAAGGGGAGAATAATTGAAGATTCTTCCCTGATCCTTCCACAACTCATCTCTGCTGCAATCTCTCCCCCCTCCCATCATGCATGTTCTCTGGGCAATTGACACTCCTCCCCTTGGTGTCTTTCTGTAGTGCTACCAGATGTACACAGTGCTGTACATTAAACACGCAGGAGACAGTCCCTGCTCAAAAGAGCTTACAATCTAATCTAGTGGTCCATCATACCCAGCAGTCTGCTCATGCGGCGGCCCTCTGGTCTAAGACCAGCGCCATAACCGAGACAGCCCTATCAGCGTATGTCCTTGTTGAGCAGGAACTTGTCCAACCTTGTCTTGAATCTCTGGAGGTTGTTTTCCTCTATAACAGCCTCCAGAAGAGCGTTCCAGTCTTCCACCACTCTCTGGGTGAAGAAGAACTTCCTTACGTTCGTACGGAATCTATCCCCTTTCAACTTTAGAGAGTGCCCTCTCGTTCTCCCTGCCTTGGAGAGAGTGAACAACCTGTCCTTATTTACCATCTCACTCACGTCAAACATCCACATATTTATTTACTTGGATTGTATCCATACCTTATTCAGTAGTCATTCAAGTCGAGTTCTCTTCAGGCCTACTAGGTATTTCCCTGTCCCTGAAAGGCTCTCAATGTACTTTTTGTACCTGAGCCAATAGAAGGTGAAGTAACTTGTTCTAAATCACAAAACCCTATGATGTAACAGAAGATAAAAACCAGCTTCTATTAAGTTCTATGCGGTTTACAAAAAGTTAAGGTAAGACATAAAGTTGAATATGAACTATCAATTACCCAGAAACCTAGAAAACAAGCAAGTTTTTAATTGTTTCCTAAAATCTAAGTAAGAGATGGAAGTCGATATCAATAGCTTAAACTCCTTCTCCCATGTAGCTGCTTGATAAGAAAGAAGGAAAAATGAAAAAAAATAAAGCATTAAATTTACAACAAGAAATGAGTTCATCAGATAGTACAGCACCTAAGCGGTCAAAACATTGTAACAAATATGTCTTAACTTAAATATAACACCTGCCTCTGCAGATAACGAAGGCAGCTCACGATAGAAGGGAGTGACACGGTCAAACTTTTTCAGACCAAATATAAGTCGGACTGCAGCATTCTGAATGATACACAACGTGGAAAGATTTTTTTTTGGCGAGATCTGGTGGGATCTGAGCTAGACAGCTCTAGAGGTTGAGCCTTTTGCTTTAACGTCTTGGCTACTTCTATTACCCACATATGTGCTATTCTGTAATTTTCCTGTCCTAGGGATCTCCTGCTTACAGTGGTGTAGTAAGTGGGGGTGGGGTGGGACGGGATGCTCCAGGCACCATCATGGTGAGGGCGCAGGCACCTATTCCTTCCCCACCCTCCCCTGCCACATGTGTGCGCTGCTTCCTTTCCTCTGTATTCCTGTAACGTTCCTGGTGCGAACAACCTCCAACCTCCAATGTTGGCTCTTCCTCTGATATCACTTCCTAGACCCATGCCTAGGAAGTGATGTCAGAAGAAGATCCAACACTGGCATGACAGTAGCTGGGGGGTTGCTGCTTACACTAGGAACGTTGTAGAGGTGTGGGGGAAGGGAAGCAGTGCGCATGCAGCAGGAGGTGGGGAGATGGGAAAGGGGCACCTCTTACCTTCACTACACCACTGCCTGCGTACTCCACATGTATTGTCATGCCCTACATACAAATGCCCTTACCCTCAAGATCAAGGCACATACTTTCTATCCAAGATATCTCTCACATTCTAAACTAAACTAAAACTTAGTTTTATAGACCGGGTCTTCAACCAGAAGGGGCTCGACTCTGTTAACAATAAAGTAGACGTAATACTTAAAAATAAGAAGAATGTAGCTCAGGGGTCTCAAAGTCCCTCCTTGAAGGCTGCAGTCCAGTCAGATTTTCAGGATTTCCCCAATGAATATGCATGAGATCTATGTGAATGCACTGCTTTCAATGCATATTCATTGGGGAAATCCTGAAAACCCAACTGGATTGCAGCCCTCAAGGAAGGACTTTGAGATCCCTGGTCTAGAGGGTTCAGGGTGATAAAGATGCCCAGTAGAATCTTAAATGCAATACAAACACACTTGAATTGGATTCTAAGGTACCCTGGAAGCCAATGTAATTTCTTAAGCAATGGGGGCTATGTGATCAAATTTACTCTTATCTAAAGTAAGCTTAGCAGCCGTATTCTATATCAACGGAAGCCTCTGCAAACTTACCTTTGAAGAGGAGTGTGTGGCGCAGTGGTTGGAGCTACAGCCTCAGCACCCTGGGGTTGTGGGTTCAAACCCCGCGCTGCTCCTTGTGACCCTGGGCAAGTCACTCAGTCCTCCATAGCCCCAGGTACGTTAGCTAGATTGTGAGCCCACCGGGACAGAGAGGGAAAATGCTTGAGTACCTGATTGTAAAACCGCTTAGATAACCTTGATAAACGGTATATCAAATCCTAATAAACTTGAACTTGAAAGACCCAGAAACATTGAGTTACAAATAATCCCCACCCTCACCCACACCCCCTGCTCCCCTGCGTCCTGACTGGTACACTGAAGGAGACCTGCTTTCCTGGCCCCACTACCTTGGGAAATATGATGTTATAGGAGAGGGGGACATTCTGTCCCAGCTACGCCACTCCCATTAATGCATGTCAACCCACTGTTGACATGGGCAAATTTTGTATACTGAACATAAGAATTGCCGCTGTTGGGTCAGACCAGTGGTCCATCGTGCCCAGAAATCCGCTCACACGGTGGCCCTTGGTCAAAGACCAGTGCCTTAACTGAGACTAGCCCTACCTGCGTACGTTCTGGTTAATATATAATTCAATGCATTTAATAAGTTAGTCCAAAAATGTTTTGCTTTATGTTTTGAGACCTTTATTTTCATACATTCAAGTGGGCCAATATTGCAACCACGTGCGTTATAAGTTATGAGGAGCAGATGACGTTTATGAATACAGCTGGCTCCACGTGTAAGGAAATATAAGAGTGGTGAGATTTTGTGCAGGTTTAACCATTAACATGAGATTTACAGTAACAATTTACCAGAAATCTGTAGTAAGCCACATGCTAATCTTTACAAATCAAATCTGGAATGACAGATAAAAAAGATTGGTCAGGCAAATGGAAGTGCTTTGTTCATTTTTCCACACTGTAACTCAGACCTGCTCTCTAAGTTTAATGACACGGCAGTGGCCTATATATTATTTAAGCAGCATTTTGCTGCTTTTGAAGAATTAATCTGCATTCATTTTACAATTAAATGGTAGACATAAAAGAGATTGAAAAGTAATGCTGCAACCAATGCTACTGTGAAGATGTCATGAGTATGGCATTAGCCACTATGGCCCAGATTCACTAAAGATAGTGACTCATTCGCTGTTGGCTGATTTTTTATTTTTTTTTTTAAAAGAGCGATTGATTCAGTATGAACTTTGCATGCAAACTCCCCGACTCAATCGCTCACTGAGCGATTGAGTCGGTGCAGAGCCCTGACAGTAGTGACAGGAGAAGCAGCCTCCTGTCACTGCTATCAGGGCTTCTGTCAGGAGGCTTTTTTTTCCTTTTTTTATTTAATGGCACAGATATTTTGCGTGTATTATGCAAAATATCTGCCCAATAAAAAATAACTCCCAACAGCACCCCTTCCCTCCCCCAACCCCCCCCCCCAAAATGGCAGGAGGGATGTCCACTCCCTCCTACTATCAGCCCACTCCCCTCCCCTGCAGAGCTTCCCCCCCCCCTGCCCACCGGCCAAACTTATGGCAGGAGAGATGCCAACTCCTTCCTGCCTTCGGGTCTGGTCATTCCGTCCCCCCCCCTGTTGTCACTGCCGTCATCATCCCCCTCCTCATACCTTTAAGTTGGGAGCAGGAGGGGTGCTCAGTCCCTCCTGCTCCTCTGGCATAAGGTTACATTAGCACACATCCCATTTTATGCGATGAGAATTACTAACCCACATTAACAGTAAAATAGCCCACATTAACAGTAAAATAGCCCATCTTAAAGGTTGTCCACATTGATAACTTCCCTCCTAAATGATAGAAACTGAGAAACCAGTTGGATGAATATAGATGTCTTCATAGGGGAGCAATACAAATGAAAATAAATTGGAAATTAAATTTAGTACATTTCTCTCAGTAGTAAGATTATAGAATACTGCTGTGTGAATTAAGTCAGTCTGCTTAATGTGTCAAGATCCATGTGAACAGAAAAATACAGTACAATGCATTTAATTTTCTTTTTATGCTGCATTCAAAATGCATTTCATTGTAATCTTGAACTTTTGTTTGTGGTATTAAATCGGAGTCTCTTTTTCTTCGGAAAGCTTTTAGCGAGAGTGCTATTATGTCCACTCATGTACATTGTATCCTGCATCTCTCAGCTAGAAATGATTGTGTCCTAGCAGGTAATCTTGCTCTACCAATTCAAATGATAAGAGGCATATGCTTTTCTTAGTTGTGGTATTTCACAATTATTTTTGCTGTATCTAAAACGGACGTTTTTCACTAGTGATGAACTGTTGATCAAGGCTGTTGAGATGATGACACAGTGCTATTACAGCAGCACGAAGGTGGGGAATTTGGGGCCAGATTCACTAAATGCACTGATTGCGTTCTGACCAGTTTGCGATCGTTCTCCGATCCCGACCCAATTCACTAACCTTGTGTCTGATCAATTGCCCACCTGATCCGATCCGTCCATGCAAATGAGGGGAAATGGCACGCACAAGTAGGAAGCCATTGATTCACTAAACAGAAGAAGAAACACCGATTGGGTTTGTCGATCCAAAATGAAGCGACTGCTGAGGACCAGTCGCTTACTGTCTTTGCCGACTCTCCTGCTCTCTGCCGCCCTGAAATCCCAGTATGGAGGTTACAAAACAACCACCAAAAAGAACCTCAATCTGGTAGACTGTTGCCTTGTGCAGCGTAGGGCCAGCAAGTAATAATAATAATAACAGCTTATATACCGCAATACCGTGAAGTAAACTGCATCCCCCCCTTTATTTTAACTCGCTTGTGCGAAGAGCAAGCGCATGTGCAAATGGCGTCTACAACCAACAAGGATAATCTGTGGATCGGGCATGCATCCAATCGGATCATTTGCATGCTGAATCTGAGGTGAATCAGTCACTTGGCAGAACTCGGCCACGAATCACCCAACAACAATCCAGATCGATGAGTTTAGTGAATCTGGGCCTTGGATCATAGGAGCTAATTTTTCAAAATGTTTGCAGGTGCTAAACTCAACTTAAATTACTCCTGCCTGGTCACAGTTAGGGGGTTTGCTCAATACTGGGGGTGCTAAGCACCTACAGAACCCAACAGCGCTGGCATCTTTGATCTACACACCTGCATCTGATTTTCATCATGTGGTGCTGCATTTTAGGAAGAACATAGAAGTCAGATTTGAGACATCTAGGCCAGGATGTCTCCAGTTTCACTAATATTTTAGACAACAGAAAGGAAGTGGAGAAGGAACCGTACACATCAACCTGAGATAAAGCAGAGTTTATCGAGTACAATCAACTGTTAAAAACCAAACGTATCATAGACAGTATATCGTAACCAATCTATCTTGCAGATCCTTGTGGACCCGATACGGTCCTTAATTCAGTTTTGTGATTAAAGCCTGCCTCAGGGTTACAGATGGTAGTCCGATAGATTTGGCACAATCACTTCAAAAACAAATATCAATATTTTTATTTATTTAAAATTATTTATAGCCCTCCTATCTACAAGTCTAGGCGGGGACCAATGTAAACATACACCAACAGCAAATAACAAACAACAAAATACAATGGCAATACAAACACACATTAAAAAAATCATAAAACATCAGAGAATCTTTACATGATCATAAAATACATCTTCAAAAAGTCAGTTCAAAGCTGGTGCCAATCACAACCTAACACTAAAAGGTAGAATCTCATACACCTCCATTGCTTGTGCCAAAAGCACGTGTAAATAATACAGTTTTTACCTCTTTTCTAAATTGATAAAGAATAGAAACATAGAAGATGACGGCAGAAAAGGGCTACAGCCCATCAAGTCTGCCCACTCTGCTTACCCACCCCCTGTCTATGCCCTGATGACCCAATTTCCTTATCTTGACCCTTGTAGGGATCCCACATAGTCAATTGATGCAGAGAAACTGACAGGGCATGCCATAGAACCGGGCCCCGAACCGACAACATGGAATTGCTATTACCAGCAAGTTTCACGGTTACTAAGGATGGAATGTCCAACCTCAAACTGTCAGACCACAACTCGATTTGTAAAATATATCTCGTATAAAAATATACTGTAGAAAGTATTGGTAGAAAGCTCCGTGGCTGTGTCCATAAACAGAATCAAATGTCACCAATATTTTGCAACAGAATCTGCTGATAGACTGTAAATACAGAGAAACAAATATTTTTAAATCTTTCTTCTTTTCCTGTTCTTGATATTTATAAACTTAGATTGTTAGTTTAACTGTTCTATCTTTCCTTATAATGTAACTATAGTTCTCATTTTCTTGGATATTGAGGTTTTTTAGGGGGGGGGAGGTTCTTTCCTTTCAATGTTCTTTCCTTTCCATGGGGTTTTTTCTTTTCCTCCTGATTTCTTCTTTTGTATGCTTAATTAGATGGGTATATCAAATACAATAAATCCATTTCAATTTATGCACTGAGTGTGGGTGGCATAAATATCCATTTTAGAAAAATAAATATATACCAGTTGATATTCAAAGTGATTTAACTTGCTTGTTCTTGGCTATCCACTCATTTTCGGCCACTTTTAACTGATTAGTGCTGAATTTCAAGCAAGCTGTGTTGAGGGGTGTCCTGGGGGCAGAGTGCAGTTACGTCCCAATATTCAGATGTAACTGACCAGGTTTAGTGGATAAATAAGACCACTTGTAGCTGTCCTATCTTTAGCTACTATGAGGAGTGTGTGGCACAGAGGTTAGAGCTAGAGCCACATTGCTCCTTGCGACCTTGGGCAAGTCGCTTAATCTCCCATTGCTCCAGATACATTAGGTAGAGTGTGAGCCCACTGGGACAGATCGGGAGATATGCTTCAGTACCTGAATGTAAACCACTTAGTCTATAAGTCATATATAAACCTTACCTCCCCACTTTCGAATCAGAGCTCCCTCCAACTTTTCCATAAACATCTGAAAACTTGGCTGTTCTCAAAAATGTAATACTTCCTCCCTCTCTGATATACTAAGCCCCTCTAAACATTCTTTATACTAAGGCCTATAACCCTTCATTGGAGTTCCTTTTCTATCCGAGCTCCTGTAAACCGTGCCGAGCTCTACAGTTGTGGAGAGGATGCGGCATACAAACCTAAAGTTTAGTTTAGTATAAATACTAACAATGAATAAATAAACCCATGGCTGGTTAAGTCTGAATATTAACTTAACTAATGTGCTAACTGGTTTGAAAAAAGAGAAGCCCAGATACGGCTCGGCATTGAATATCCAGTTTTAGTGTTGGCAGCAGACAAAATAAAATGCTGCCCATCGCCTACACATAACTGGGCTATCTGTTGGCACATAAGCAGTTGTGTTGTAAAACAGCAACATAACAGTGTATTATCAACATAACCAGTTGTCCTTCAGATCTTAGACACATAATCAGTTGTTATTCTGATGTCACAGTGGCAAAAACACAGGGGGATTAAAGGTTCAGCCCTCCCTAACCCTTCCAGTAGAGTACTTTTCAATAGCAGCTGTGTACCAAATCTTAAGTGAGCTCGGTCGCAGGTGTAACTCTGCTTTTACATCATCTAACTCACAACATTTAAGTTTTGTCCAGGAAGTCTCATGAAATATTTGATTATCCCTGCAGGATGACTAAGTCTAGGTCGGTCCACTTCCTCCCCATCCTGCTCTAGGCGCACAGTGGCATGCAGAGGCCTAAAATGTCCCTGGATACGTCCAGAAAGTCATTTGGATTATCAGCACTTGGACGACCTATCTTTTAGGTTATACAAGTGCCAACTTGGGTGGGTTTTTAGATATGTTTAAGTTTTGATTATGAGTCCCCTAGTATTTCATAATTAACTGTGATTTGTTTGTTTATTTTTATATTTTATGTATTCCCTTTTGTTTTAATTATGTAAACCGCCTTGAAGCCCGATAGGGCAGGATATCAAATTTTTAATAAACTTGAAACTAGAACAGATGTGTGGAAACTTTGCGAGTGAGAATAAGAATCTTATAACAGATTCATGAATGTACAGAATATCAGACTTTTTAGCATGAGAGAGCTGTGCCATTAAGTTCTTAATTTTAGTTCCTGTTTCTTGATTGGCCAGCAGGGACCAGCCCAGGGCAGGCTGGGGTATTTCTGCTCCATCTCTGGGTTTGTTCCCTACTGCTTCAGTCTTGTTTTCTTCTCCAATCATGTATTTAGTTGCTGTCACTTAAGGACTTCAGCTTCTTGTCATCCACTTTAGTTTCAATAATCCTTGTATGATGTTTTATGTTGGATGTAGATATTCGATGACCACATAAGGGGCAATAATCTTTCAGTTGTCTCAAAATAGATTGGATCAAGGCGACATTTGAAGCAGTATATATTCTTAACCAGAAAGTAGTCCAGCAAATTCTCTGCACTCATTCATTGAGAGCTCACGTGGCTACAAACCAGATCAATATCTCCAAAGAATATCTGTAAGGTGGTGACTTGGTCATCGCCTCATTCATTTCTCAGGAATTATATACTTGATTTCTGGCAAGAGTGGATAGTAGCTTTGGCAGGGCTGTCTTGGTGGGAGCTTTGTGTTCCTCCCACCCTGAGAGATAAGACTGGTAGTCTAGTAGTCATTATGAGAGAAACAAGCTCTACTATCTTCTGCCTGTAGTGGCTACAGATTAAAAATGGCCACCATGACCTCTAGGGGTAGTCTCTCATTAGTACTGCTACTGGTCAGCCTCTAGTGGTAATACTGCAGGACTACCACTGTAGGTCATGGTGGCTATTTTTAAACCAAACTAAAAAAGGAAAACTGGTTTATATATCGTACTGACAATGACCAAACTGATGCAATGTTCAAATTTCACCCAAGACCTCAAACTTATATGATTTTTCATGTCCTTGCTGGGGTGAGATGTTCATCATCAGTCTTGCCCTTAAATTTATTATTTAATACAGGCTAAATTTCTTTTTTCAATCTAGTGTGGTGAACAACTTAATTATAGAAGAGCACTTAGCTTTGAACATTGCATCAGCTTGTTCATTGTCAGTACGAGGCTACTTTTAACCTGCACCTACTTTGGGCAGGAGTGAATGGGGTTTGCTCCAACCTTAATGACTACTAGACCACCAGACCTAGCAAGGTTAGAGGTTACCAGACATCTGGATTTCCCTGGACGGCTTTTCAAAACCCAGCACTTTATCCAGGTTTTGAAATGCTTCTGTCAAATCACTGTCGGGCAGGAGGGCATCTGCGCATGCATTGAAGCCACATGATGACATCATGCGCACGTGCATGTGATGCCATCGCGTCACGTCCGTGGATGCTCTCCTGTCCGAGAGCAGGGGGCGGGGCTAGGGTGGACTGGATTTTCCAAATGGAAAATATGGGAAACCTAAGCAAAGTAACTCTTGGGGAAGGGGGTAACAGAGGGGGCCTTTTCCAGAATATTAGAGATTCCAAAGGGGTCCACTTGTGGTGGGGGGTAAGGCATATAGGGAGGCCTACTCTTGATGGAGTTGGGAAGGGAGATTGGAATTGGTGGTGGTGAGGGTCATGAGGAATACCCTTATGCAGGACCCAGCTGATATTCAGCCAAGACTTACCTATGTGGCTGAATATCGGCTGGCACCTGCATAAATTAGATTGTAAGCTCTAATGAATAGGTACTGTCTCCTAAATCTTTTAATGTACAGTGGTGTGTATGTCTAATAGTGCTATAGAAATGATATGTATTAGTAGTAGTAAGCTCCTGCATCAAACCTTTGGCTGGTCATACCTGGATATTCAATGCTGGACCCTGGACATAGCACAGCATTGAATATTTGGATCTAATTTATCTGAGTATTTAAAAAAAAAAATGTCTGACCATTGCCAGCTGAATATTGACTGGAATATGTTTAAAGATATTCTTAAGTCCTGTGTCATATTTAAAGCCAACTAGTCTTGCATCTTGACAGCTTTAAATTATGAGTGCTTTGATTTTATCTTAAGAGAGTCACAACAGTAAAAATATATTTTTTTTATCAGGTTTGCTCCATCGCACCTTCTTCTATAAAACTGAGAAGATATGTTATCAATGTGCAGTAAAAGGTGAGCTTTTCTGCACCTTTATTTACTGCAAGAGTCACAAACCTATGGTATTTTGGTACTGCAAGTTGCTGAATCCCATGGTAAAGCAATAATGCTGCTTGCAAACCAACTTGCAAGTGTTATTCCAACAGCCTGGCAACATTGGGCCTCAAAGTGTGGCCCAATTCGCGCAGGCCACATCTTAAAAGGCCACAATGCACCTGAACAGCACCTCACCCCCCCCCCCCCCGATCACATTCCTACCACTATCAATCATATCTCCACCCTTGATCAGAATCCCTATCCCCAAAGGACTCCAACCCAGGGGCCCATTTCTGATGGTCTAGTGGATTGCCTGGGCAGGAGTGATTCCTTGTTGCTCCTGTCCTTGCCAGAGCCGTCTCCCTAGGGTTTCCAATCTAAAGGCTCTAACTACAAAGCAGTCTGGGGGATTCTTTGAATTTGCAAATAAATTGGGGATCATGAGGTGGAGGATGTGTCATGGGATTCTTCAATTTGAGAAAAAATTGTGAACCAAAGGATGGGGATGTGTTAAGGAGGGGGGCACATGTTCTTTTAAAGGGATTGGAGGAGGGATCTATTTCTAAACATTTACTCCTGGATTCTACTTATGGTGCTGATCGAAAATGTGAGCACAAATTAATAAATTGCACTAAATTAACAGCTATTGCAATTAATTGTCATTATTAAATATTTGTGCACACATCTTCCTGGACACTATTCTATATCTCATCAAGCCTAAATCCCCTAGCGCACAACTCAAAAATTGGGTATGGCTAGGGCCAAGGCAGGAAATTAAAAAAAAAAATTGCATGCAAAGTTATAGAGTAGCGTCATTCCCATGCTCTAATGCTAAGAGGGACACTAATATTTACAGCAGGTTTCAGCTGCCATAAACAATGGGCTCCAAATCTGGATTTGGGAATAGGCTTTAAATGCTATTTATTTAGCCTGTCCTCCTAAAAGAGATCAGAACGGGTTACAAGAGTACATACACAAAATGGTCAAGATAATACAACCAAGACGTAATAGGAAAGAGAAGTAGAGTCATATAAACATCCAAGATAACTAATTTATAATGCCTACTTTGGGGTGAGACTTAGACAATGACGTGGATGGTCGGCCTAATGGGTTCTTTAACGCTATGGTCTTTTCCCTGAGCTGAGTTCGTGGTGAAACATGAAAGAGTAGTATAAGTTGAGGTACAGTAGGTATAACCATCAAAGGTACATTAATTTACATCAGATACAGTAAATTGCCTACATCAGAGAGAGACTTATTTATTTATTATTTTATTTATTTATATTCTGCATATCCTACAATTCTATTCGGATTACAAATTATTCAGGTACTCAAGCATTTTTCCCTGTCTGTCCCGGTTGGCTCACACACTATCTAATGTATCTGGGGCACTGGGGGATTATGTGACTTGCCCAGGATCACAAGGAGCAGTGCATGATTTGAACTGACAACCCTAGGGTGCTGGGGTTGTAGCTCTAACCACTGCATGCACAGCTCAAAGTGTCTGTTATAGAATAGCGGTCCACACCAGTTTTTTATAGTGACAAATTTGGGCACCATTTTATGAATCCAAACCCTACTGTCCCCTTGAAAAGATTGCGGGGCCAATGTAGGGTCCATCATCTTTGTGTTGCTGCAGTTGGGAATATCCAATTTTTCCAGTTGCATTAACATAAAATAAATTTATTGCAGGATTCAATAACCCATGACATTAAGGTGCCATAATTTAGTGAATCCTGCAGTAAAATGGCACAGAAAAATGCAATTTTGCAGCACATTAGTACATGTAGTTAGGGTCTAACTTAGTCCTAGAATGTGAAGTGATTTGCCAAGATAAGAAACATCAGTGGGAGAGGCAAGATTTAAACTCATGTCTTCCCTGGTTCTTAGCTTAATGCTTAACGGTCACTATACCTATTATATGAGGGCATTTCAAGAAATAACAGCAAATTGATAGTGTTTCATGAAACTAACACTCCTGGCATTTCAAACTCCCATGCAGAGAAGATGCATTCTTAGAGTAAATGTTGACAATAGATGCATGCTTAATTGGTAGGGCACCATATACAAAATGGCAGCATCCTTAGCTGTTTGCACGGTAGAGGAAAAGCGACCAGTCATCCGATTTTTGTACTTGGAGGATTTGAAACCTTGTGAAATACATACTGCATCGGTATGGAGATGCCTGCAATGGTGAGAGAAGAGTGTACGAGTGGGTAGATGTGTTTAGAAATGGGTGAACATCAGTCCCTTATGAGGAATGCTCCTGTTGTCCTAGCACAGACATCACTGATGAGGTAGGTCATGCTGACACCATTATTCGTGAAAACAGGCCATGGAATTGGATGTTGGTATTAGATCTGCACACACCATTGTCACGGAGGTTCTCAAGTATCGCAAGCAGGGCAGGATTAATTCTTCCAAGTACACTGGGCCCCCTTGTGCTGCCCCGCCCCTGCCCCCGCCCCCATTCATTTACCTGTTTTCTTATTCTTTAATTCCACTTGTATTTCTTTTTTTTCTTTTATTTTAAAATTCAGAACAAACAACAAAGATTACCATATCAGTGCCAGTGTAGTTTTAGTTCTATGCAAGCCCCAAACATCTCTAAACAAAACCCCCCTTTCCTTCCCTTCCTACCTACTTGCTCAGGATTTTAACTCTGAACCCTTTCCTAATGTATATAAAAGTGTTCAAATTCCATTGTAAAGCAGTATTACTACAGTATAATCTCGTTATAACGGACTTCAAGGGACCTGGAAAAACGGTCCGTTATATCCAGAGTCCGTTATATTCAGAGTTGCATTTTTTAAAAACTTTATTTAGGTCAACTTGAAACAACGTACAATCAATGAACAACAGTCACTGCACAAGCATATCAGCAACATCAAGAATAAAACTTAGCAAAACAATGCTGTCTTGTTAAAATGTTTATTTTTATTTTTCCTCTAACTCTACTTTTCACTTCTCTATTACCCTCCAGGTACTTTAGTTAGATTGTGAGCCTTCGGGACAGTAAGGGAATTTTTCAAGTACCTTTCTTATTTCTAATCTTAATGTATATTTTCTGTAAACCGCTTAGAACCTAACGGATGTAGCGGTATATAAGAAATAAATTACATTACATTACATTACATTACATTGGTATAGCACGAAATAATTGCAAAACCAGAACACTAAAAGATGTTCTAAAGCATTAGGTCGTACTGTACTGGAAAGAAAAATAATCTGTCATTTTTTTCTGGGCTGCATTTTGATACTGTATCACCGGCACGCCATGTGCCTTGTGGGCGGAGCCTGCATGTCCATTATAGCCGAACAGAACTACGGCTAAAAGCGGCCCTGGGGACCAAATTGGTTGTCCGTTATATGTGAGTCTGCTATATGTGATGATTTTCTGTATGTTTATAATGGCGCACGGCCAGGACCAGTGGACCTCGATTGCTATAGGTGAGGTTCCGTTATAAGTGAGTCCATTATAACGAGATTATACTGTATCCAAAACATAAGTCTATATTAATAACCAAGTTTGCAACGCCTCCCAGCTGCCTCACTCTAGTCCAACTGTAACTGTAACTGTATGTATAAACAGCCAAATCTGTAACTCCTCTAGTACGTCCACTCCATGTATGTTAATTTGCATCAAAACAACAAGGCAAGCGGTTAAAACCCCTAGAGATCTTGAGCTGCTTTACTACAGAGAAGGGAGGTGCACTGGAACCAACACGAGGTAGAAATGGGAAAAAGAAAAGGGCAAAAACTTTGCACCGATCCAAGCCATACACACCTATGATGTGGACTGCAAAACTCCTAGCCCATCGAGGGAGAGCTGAGCTGCGATGTTTAAGATCCCCGCTCAAGGAAAACCTGGATCCTGCATGCACAAGCAGGAGCACTCCGATGCAGAGTAAACATCGGTGTTGTGATAACTGCACTAAAGAGTGAGCGAAAAGAACAGAGAGCTCAGGGTCCAAACACGATGTCCCCGTCCACCACCCTGTCTGAAGCCAGCGTTCCCCAGACAGGAGGAGCACCTACCTGCCTGCAGCTCCCACCCTCCCTGGATCCCATGACACGATCCCCAGGCTGTAACCAGCCAAAGGCACCACTGCGGGATGCACTTTATAATCTAGTCCTCCCCAGAGCAGCCTGCGGAACTGTGCCCTCTGCCACTTCCAGTCACTGCCTCCACCCCCTTTTCGCTGTTGCCCCTCAATGGTATTACTATTTATTATTTTTAATTAGTAGCACAGGGCGAGAGAGGGGAGATGCTGATGTCACAAGTGTGTCATTTTTTTTTCCCAAGGGAAAAAGCAAAACCCCAGCACAGTGGTTTACCTAGTATATGTGACACCCAGGGCCCATAATTTTTTGACCCCCCCCCCCCCATCTGTAGTGCATTTTTTAGCCACGGTGTTAACAGCTCAGACACTCATAAAATTCTGAGCGTTGGAGCTGTTACCACTACGGCCGGTGCTAAAAAATAGTCTATGGTTTTGTAAAAGGGGGATAAAATAGAAATACCTAGACAAAGGTTAAACTGAACCACCAAGAAGCTGCACTCTGCATACAATGCAAAACCACAGAAACAGTGACGCATATCCTATAAAGCAAAAAGAAAAAATTTTTTATACCTTGTCTTCTCTGGTTTTTGCTTTCCTCATATTCTTGTCACTCTTTCCTTTCATCCACTGTCTGCCCTTCTATATGGCATCTTCTCTCCTTCTGTTCCCCTTCCAGAAACTTTATGCCTCCTCCTTCCATTTCTCCCTTCACCCCCATTGGTCTGGCATCCATCTTCTTCCATTCACTCCTCCAATGGTCTGGCATCTTTTTCCTCTCCTCTTCTTCCCTTCCCTCTGCCACATCCCCATGGTCTGGCATTTCACTCTCTCCTCTCCTTTCCTCCTACTTCCATCAGCATCTGCCCCCTTTTTTTTCCTCCAACCCAATTCCATCCAGTATCCTTTCCCCTTATGTCTCTCTCCCCTTTCCCTGCACATCAATTCCATCAGCATCTGCCCCCTTTCTCTCCCTCCACCACCCTTCCATACCACTCTGCCCCCTTTCTTTCCTTCCACCACTCTTCCATGCTCCTTTCTCTCTCTCTCCCTCCAAACCAATGCTATGCAAAGTTCCACGATGATTGCAGCTGCCGGCTCTGTCTGGAAGAAGTGACATTGAAGGGGGTGGACCGTGAGATGTCACCTCAGCGCGGCTGCCGGTCCTTCCCCCTCTGATGTCACTTGTTCTGGAGCAGAGCTGTTCTGGAGCAGACTGCGTTGCCGTCGATGGGGGGGGGGGGTCGCCTTGCCATTGATGGCGAGGGGGGGGTCTGCGTTGCCATTTGAAAAAAAAATAAAAATTGAGAAGGTGAGTACTCTGTGTGCCTACCCTTTAATCTGGCCCTGATCACAAGTTGTGTGCATGGTGGGTGCTTAGATTGTTGAATGATGAGCATAAGATGATTCAAGTGCAGACTTCCACAGCCTTTTTGGTGTAGCATAAAAATGAAGGAGAAGGCTTCCTGGCACGTATCGTTACAGGGGACAAAACCTGAGTGCATCATTATAAGCCTGAAAGCAAGAGAGGCCGTCTTCACAATGATGTCACACATCATCTCCAGTCAAGAAATTCAAGTCTCAACCCTCCACTGGAAAGGATCTGTTCACTCTCTTCTGGGATAAGAGTGGACCAATTTTGGAGCACTATCAGGAAAAGGGTAAAACAGTGAATAGTGCCTGACACAGTGCAATGTTGGAGGAGGAGCAGAAGCCAAAAATACAGAGTTGTCGCAAAGGACACATAACCTCACACAGCCACTCAAACTCTTGACACCATTCAGAGATTGAAATTTCAGATCTTACAGCATTCTCCATATAGTCCTGATCTTTTTTTCTCTGATTATCATGTGTTTGGACCCTTACAGGATGCTTTGAGAGGACAAAGATTTGATAGCGAGGATGAGGTCAAAAAAACAATGCATTCCTGACTGAAGGCACAACCCAAAAAGATTTTTTCCAACGGATTGAGAAGTGTGTTGAAAAGGAGGTGATTGTGTAGAAAAATGCCATACATATAATTCAATTAGAGATACAAATTTATATCTCAAAATATTCATTTTGCTGTTACTTTTTGAAACACCTTTGTATTAAGCTCAGAAATCAGGAGAGTTCAGTGTCTCTAACGAAAATGGCTTCCTATGCTACCTTCACAATGAATAAAAGAGGTAATAAATCAGTGTCCATATGCTCCAAGACATCTTCATTTCGTAATTCTTTCACATCTATGACTTATTATTGGACTACAGTGTGACAATTGGATTTGTGGCCTCACTGGAAAGCAGTGGCGTACCTAGGGTATGTGGCACCCGGGGCCCATCATTTTTTGACACCCCCCCATGTAAAAAAATATTTTTTGTAATGACCATGAAACGGAATAAATGGTCAGAATAGAAACAGGCAGTGAAAATTTTCTTATATTCCAAACATAACATAACATAAATTATGTCTGAATTGTCATGACATCAGAAGTACATATGGAGTAGTTGCAGGTGATGCTTGGGACAGTTCTGATTGTGTTAGTTCGGTTTTATGTGTTTTTTGAATAGAAGGGTTTTTATTTCTTTTTGAAGATTTTGCAGTATGTGGTCGATGTCAATTGGTTGTAGGGTTGGGGGTCGAGTGTTGCAGCTCGAATGGCTAGGAGGTTGTCGAACAGTTTTTTTCTTTTGACGTTTTTGGTTGGAGGGTGTGTGAATGGTGCGTGAGTTCTCCTATGTCTGTTTGAAGTGGATTGAATTATTTAGCTGAAGAAATTAGTTACCCCCTCATCCCACACACATTAATTCTCTTCCATTTTTGTTCCCATTATAAAAAACACTGATAAGTTCCCAGAAAAAAAATACATTAAAATAAGAAGTGAAAACAAAGGCCCCTACAGATGAGAACATAACATAAGAATAGCCTAACTGGGTCAGACCAATGGTCCATCATGCCCAGTAGCCCATTCTCATGGTAGCCAATCCAGGATACTAATACCTGGTCAAAACCCAAAGAGTAGCAACATTCCATGCTACCGATCCAGGGCAAGCAGACACTTCCCCCATGTCTTAATAACAGATTATGGACTTTTCCTCCAGGAATTTGTCCAAATCTTTCTTAAAACCAGCTACACTATCTGCTTTTACCATAACTTCTGGCCACTTCATTTTTAAGTTTAGATCTTTCCTTTCAAACAGAGACCTTGCTAGATGTCAAATACAGCACAAGGTAACTTCACATGGACTTAGCTGTGCAGGAAATGTGAATCTCCTCATACACCCACCATATAGTGCAAAAATGTGCAAAGGTCTGTTTTTTTCTTTCGATCACTACATAGCCTAATGCCACACAAGCAGCGCTGTTACAAACATATTCTGTAGGTCAATGCTAAGGATGTAATGTAATGTAATTTATTTCTTATATACCGCTACATCCGTTAGGTTCTAAGCGGTTTACAGAAAATATACATTAAGATTAGAAATAAGAAAGGTACTTGAAAAATTCCCTTACTGTCCCGAAGGCTCACAATCTAACTAAAGTACCTGGAGGGTAATAGAGAAGTGAAAAGTAGAGTTAGAGGAAAAATAAAAATAAAATAAACATTTTAACAAGACAGCATTGATCCAAATACTTTGGAAGGTAGAAGAGAGGAGAGAAAGGAATAGAAGCATGATGAAGTGATGAAGTGGAGAAAGTAAGTTTAGGAGGAGCGATTGACGTTTCCAGAAAGGGCTTCTTCAGGGAAGAGACTTGGCCGACAGTTTCCTTCCTTGGACCAGAAGGAGATACTGATAAACCACTGGAAGAGATCCCAACACAACACCCAAAGACCCACTCAGTGTGTGAACCAATTGAGTGGAGTGGACTAACTGGGGGGTGGAAATGGGCCCGGAGTTTGCTCAGCAGAATTTCCCAGACCACCTCTTCCTCTCAACACATTGACACGCTGCCATCACCACCACTAGAAACACCTCACTGGGTAGGCCAGCTATGCTATAAACTTTATAAAACACATTATTATATTTTCTTATAAAGCACATATTTTATCTGAACTCTCTGACATCCTCAGCCTTTCCATTCACAAAAATAGAAAGAAGAAAAGTTCCCATTTCCTGCTGTTTCATGTCCCCGACCTATACAATATTTTTTTTCTGCAGACCCTTCAAAAGTCTGACCAAATCCTCGTTTCACTTGCATTATAAAGTACTGAGGATGCCATCTCTCCCCAATCCCAGGTCCTAAAGTCTAAGACAGTAGCGCAAACTAATGCTGCCAGATTCAGGAAAAAAAATTTCGATTCGATTCAGCCTATTGAATTGGTTTTTCAATTCGATTTTCCTGCCCAGTTGGGTGATTTTTTTCAAAACTCCTGGTGGGTTTTATAGCTTTTTCACCCCCTTTGGCTTCTCCTAACCACACTGGCGCTGTGGTGTAAATAAAATAAAGAAACAAAAAGGACTTTTCCTCTCTCTGTTAAATCCTAGCTCACGTTTGCAGTCCAACACCAGCTCTGTCAGGATACACATTTCAAATCTGACATATTATAATCACAAAACAGAAAATAAAATTAATTTTTCTACCTTTTGTTGTCTGGTTATATTTCAAATCTTGTTGGTCCAAGGCTCTGGTTTTCTTCTGATAACTTGCTTGCCAGGGTCTCCTTCTTTCTTCTTTCTGCGTGCTAACCATCCATCTGCCAACTCTGTCCTCCCTTTCCATTTCCCTTCCCTCCCCAGGAAGTCTGGTATCTTTCCTTTTTTTCATCTCCCTCCACAGATCCACCTTTTCTTAACTACCCTTTCATCCGGCATCTCTCCCTCCTTCCCCACCACCCCAGAGTCCACCATCTCTCCCTTTCTTTTCCCAATTACCCTCCTATCCAGTATCTCTATCCGTCCTCCACACCATCCCTTGTGTCCAATTTCTCTCCCTTTCAGTTCCTTCCCTCCCTAAATCCCATGGTCCATCATTTCTCTCCCTCTCCTCTATTTTCAGACCCATTATTTCTTCATCCCCCCCCCAAAGTTTGGCATATGCACGTCTCTTTGAACACCCCCTTCCCTCCGTGTACTTCTAAACCAGGGTCCCCCCCAAAGGCCTGTCCCCCCTTAAAGGTCTGCCTGTCCCCCCTTGAAGCCTTGTCCCACCCCCTTGTAGGCCTGTCCCCCCCTTGAAGGCCTGTCCCTCCCCCTTGAAGACCTGCCTGCCTGTCCCCCCCTTGAAGGCCTGTCCCCCCCCTTGAAGGTCTGCACCACCCCCAAAGGCCTGCACCCCCCTGGAAGCCTGTCCCCCCCTTGAAGGCCTGTCCCACCCCCTTGTAGGCCTGTCCCCCCCTTGAAGGCCTGCCTGCCTGTCCCCCCCTTGAAGGCCTGTCCCCACCTTGAAGGCCTGCACCCCCCCTGAAGTCCTGCACCCCCCCTGAAGGCCTGCACCCCCCCTGAAGGCCTGTCCCACCCCCTTGTAGGCCTGCCCACCCCCTTGTAGACCTGTCCCCCCTTGAAGGCCTGCCTGCCTGTCACCCCCCTCCCCCTTGAATGCCTGCCTGCCTGCCCACCCGCCCCACCCTGAAGGACCGCTCGCCCCCCTGGCCTCCCCGCACCACCTATGAAGCAGCACTACCTATGCTCCCGGCCTTGCCGTTCAGTCCCCACCACCCCCGAAGGACCGCTCGCCCCACTGACCTTCCTGCACCACCTATGAAGCAGCCGCAGCAGGATCACGACGTCAGCTATCCCTGCGCTGCTTAGGCGCTGCTTCCTGCGCCGCGTTCCCGCCCCTCCTCTGACGTCAGAGGAGGGGCGGGACCGCGGCGCAGGAAGCAGCGCCCAAGCAGCTCAGGGATAGCTGACCTTGCGATCCTGCTGCTTGCTGCTTCACAGGTGGTGCAGGAAGGTCAGTGGGGCGAGCGGTCCTTCGAGGGTGTGGGGGGACTGAACGGCAAGGCTGGGAGCACCCCTTCAGGGCTGGCACCCGGGGCGGACCGCCCCTCCCGCCCCCCCCTTGGTACGCCACTGCTGGAAAGTATAATGTTGGATATTGTGAACTGCACAAATCCACCAAAGACAGATTATACACGGAATATTTAACCACACTTGTCTAGATGACACATGCTATTTGGATAGGTGTTACAGGCTGGGTCTATCCAGTCTAACACTATCTGCATAGGGGTAGCTTTAAGAAAGCATGCCAAAATGTTGGCATTGGGATGGTGCATGCTAAGTGCATATTTTATAATGGCACTTCTTTTTGGAACTGCTTTGATAGAATACTAGTGTAAGTCCACAGCTTTATGCTTAACTGTTGTTAGGTGCCATCGACTCGTGTTCGAGTCCTAGCGACTTGATGAACATCAAGTATTCATGGCCTTTATTCTGCGCAGTATAAATTTGATGATGTTGCTGTTGTCTCATCAAGCGTGATCCTCCACCTCTAACACTGCCCATATGGGTGATACATCATTAGTCTGACATTGCTGAAACCTTTCTGCCTTGGGGAGGCCCTGCTAATAGTGAACTTACCAACGGCAAAGCTTTCAGGTTCTCAAATGTGCACAAGCCCCTGAGGCACGACAAGCCCATGTACCATGACTGGAGGTCTTCCAACTGCATGGCTACCATCAGTGGTGTAGAGAGCATAGGAGGCGCCCGGGGTGGTGGTGCCTCCTGCACCCTCCTCTCAGTTCCCCCCTCACTCTCTCTGTCCCCCCACTCCTTCCCTGCCCCCAATGCTACACTCGCGCCCTCCCTTCCCCCTTGCTAGCATCAGCATCTTCGCTGGTTTGCTGCTCGCACTGGCTTTGGCTTTTCCTCTGATGTAACTTCCTGGCCCCGTGACCCAGAAGTGATTTCATAGGGGAGGACTTCCACTCAGAGGGAACAGTGGAATGTTTGCACCTAATGTGTTAACAGCCAGCAACATATTAGTTGCCACTTTAGCAGTTAAAACACAGTAAATCTGACATGTTAACCGCTAGATGACAATTCAGCATAGATCCAGCAGGGATTCTCTGTTTTGGAAATCGCAGTGTCAGGGGAAAATGCATTGAACGGAGTTTTTTTCTGTGAGACCTGGGATGGTTCAGTGACAATTTGTGCGGTGATTCACTTGTGCAGTTGGGCCCTGAGGCCCTGATTCTCATAGGGACGTTGAAAGGCAGCGGTAGGCATCCTACCTCCGCCTAACTTAATTGGTTTAATTGGCGATATAAGTTGGTTTAATTGGCGGTAATTGATTGCATCATCTAAAACCAATTTAAAACTAATTTTAAAAAATGTAGGCGCCTGCAGGTGCCTATAGAACAGGCTGCCATTGTCCCATTCACAAAGGCGCATACAGGCGCCTACAGTCAAAATGGACATGGCTTGCACTGGAAGTGACCGCAGGCACCGGTGGTCGTGATTCTCCGGTAAAGTAGGTGCTGGAAATGTAGGCAAGTAAAACCCTGGCCTTACATTTCCGGCCTCTGATTTACACGTGGCTGTGATTCTGCAACTGGTGCCGATACACGGCTGACATGCGACTGGGGAGGCACCGTTCAATACTGGAGCAGATTGCAGAATCCGGAACTGAGTCTATAAATGGCGCTTAAATCATAGATTCTAAGGAATGTGGCGCATAGCGCATGTTAATCTTAAGTTAGGCGCCATTTATAGAATTTCACCTGGCGGCGCTTAAAGTGGACCTAGGTGGATCCTGTTTATGCTCGGGTTTTCTTGGCCTAAATATCAGAACCTTCAAAACAGGTGCGTACATGCCAAAAACGCCCACGATTTGCCCCTAATAACACCTACTTTCTGGTAGTTGCCGTGGATTAAGCGCCTACCTTAAAAGTGGTAGGCGTTTACCAATCTAGGCACCTACCATCCAATTAATTTTCATTTAAACCAATTATAAGATGCTATTTGCTTGTTATGTGCACTGATTAAGTTTTTTAAATAAGTTAGGCACCTAGATTGGCTAGGAATGATGATCTAGGCCCCAAACTTTAGGTATCTTTTATAGAATTTGGGCCTTGGTGTTGATTTCCCCATGCCCGCCTAACACCGAGGCAGGTCCCAATTAAACATACATGGTGAATTCATGACAAAAACAACATTTACAACTTTTAAGTCTTAATGTAGCCATCCTATACACATAATCTGGCCCTTAACATCTGCCCGTTGCATTAAATGCAGAGGGAACACTGAGCTCTTCCCTTGCATTTTCCATGCAGGCTTTGCACTCGCCAAACCTTAACTTTCGAAGTGAAGGTGCAATAGGTGAAAATCTTACCATGGTTTAGTAAAAGAGCCTCTTGAGTCAATATTCACAGAAGCTGGCAAAGAATTCCAAAAGTTAGGATCAGCGACAAAGTGAATTGCAAGGCTGCCTTTCCCAAAGGGCTGAGACTATCTCCACAGTCAGCATAGAAGGTTTTCAGTTTGTATGAGCTGACATTTGCTAAAAACGCAAATCCTTTGCACCGCTTAGTACTACTACTATTTATCATTTCTATAGCGCTGAAAAGGCATACGCAGCGCTGTACAATAGACAGTCCCTGCTCAGAAGAGCTTACAATCTAGATAAAGGGCTAAAATATTAAAACGTTCACCTAGAGCAGTGGTATCGCAAACTGTGTGCCGCCCGAGATTCCAGGTATGCTGTGAGACGCTAGGGAGGAGAAGAGGGGCCGGCACCTACTGACTGCCTCGAGGACATCTCTTTCATGACAAGAGGCACATCTCCTTCTCTCCATGCATCTTCCCTTCCAGCACCTCCCACCCTCCCCGTCTGAGGGCCTTTGCGCATGCACAGATGTCAACATGATGATATCACACATGCACGTGATGCAATTGTGTCAAAGTTCGTGCACGTCTGGATGCCTCGAGCCACGGCCACCGCATTTAGTGTGCCGCAGCTTGGCAAAGTTTGCAAGACACTGACCCTAGAGCTTGAAACAAAATGTCATGCAGCCTTAGTTCTAACCATTTCCTCCCTACAAATTGAGTTTTCCGCTAAGATTTTGGGAGTCTTTTTTGACTCCTCTCTCTCCTTTAAGGATCAAATTAACTCTGTGGTCAAGAAACGCTTTTTTAATCTGCGTATGCTGAGGAAGGTTAGAATTCTCTTTCATTATCATCATTTTTCTATTTTAGTTCAGTCAATTATACTATCTCGCCTTGATTACTGTAATGTTATCTATCTCATTATTACAAAAACCTGCCTTTACAGATTGCAACCGATTCAGAATACTGCTGCGAAATTGATCTTTGGGAAATGTAAATTTGACCATGTGACTCTGTTGCTTCAGAGTCTTCATTGGCTCCCAGTTTATCTTAGAGTTCAATTTAATTGTACTTGCATTGTATTTAAAATCCAATATGGTATCTTTACCCCTCTTATTCCTTTATCTTGGAATGTATGTAGATTCTCTTTTGCAAGAGGAAATCAACAATTCAAATTATCGCTTCCTTCAAAAAAAAGGGATTAAAGGATTTTTAGTCAATCTTTGATTTTTAAGTTCGCTCAACTTTGGAATGATCTTCCGCTTCTTTTAAGGAGTTCTGGTTCGCTCTAATTTTTTTTGGTAAATCTTTAAAAACCACTTTATTTGTTAAACATTTTGAAAATTAATTTATCTGAAATTCGGTTTTTATTTCTTATGGATTTTATCTGTTAAGTTAACTATTGTAAACTGAGTCAAACTTTCTTAGAATTGATGACTCGGTATATAAAACCAAGCCTTATGCCTCCTTTTACGAAACTGCGATAGCAGTTTCTAGTGCGGGGAGCCGTGCTGAATGGCCCGCGCTGCTCCCGACGCCCATTGAGTTCCTATGAGTGTTGGGAGTACCGTGGCTCCCTGCGCTAGAAATTGCTATCGCAGTTTCATAAAAGAGAGGGTTAGATTAGATTATTATATATCACTTATATCCTAAGTCAGGGGTGTCCAATGTCGGTCCTCGAGGGCCGCAGTCCAGTCGGGTTGTCAGGATTTCCCCAATGAATATTCATGAGATCTATTTGCATGCACTGCTTTCAATGCATATTCATTGGGGAAATCCTGAAAACCCGACTGGACTGCGGCCCTCGAGGACCGACATTGGACACCCCTGTCCTAAGTGGTTTACATTCGGCTACTTTATCGTATTTCCCTTCTGTCCCAGCGGGCTCAAACTCTATCTAGTGTACCTGGGGCAATGAGGGGATTAAATGACTTGCTCCAGGGTCACAAGGAGCAGCGAGGGATTTGAACCCACAACCTGTAGATCTAACCCCTGCACCACACACTCCCAAGTAAATGACCAGATTATGCTCTTAAAAAGGTATTGAGGCTGGCATGAACTATTTCACTGTGTCCTGGGGAGCTCCACTCCTTTGCATAGACTTTTTCACAATAACATAGCATAAAATTTTATTTGCATACCGTGTTACACCATGGAGTTTGATGCGGTTAACAAGAATCTTTTTTTTTTTTTAACATATGTTTATTGAAAGTAGAAAGGGCACAGACAAGCAACGTATAAACTTGTGAAAAGTGCAAAAAAGCAAACAAACCCCCAAACAGGGTTATATAACATAGAAGCATCAAAAGACCATACATAATCGGTGAAGATACAAATACAAACACCCTAGAAGCAGGGCAAGATCAGCGTCAGATACAGCCACAATGATCTTTTTTCTGTGTGTGTGTATGTCTGTTTGTTTTCCCCTTTTCTGTTAAATAACTAAGCAGTTTCACAACACAACATTCCATATCACAATATTTTGAATGCTTTTAACTGATATATTATGCCAATGAATGTCTGTTTCTGTCAAGAGCTGTGAGTTCATTTAAATGATGCTTTGCTCAGTTATTTACTGATTAGCTGCATTCAATTGTCCATACTAAATAGGTATTTACATTATATAGAAAACCTGAGTTTACCGAAGGGCCCTCTTACAAAGCTATAGTAAAAAGTGGCTTTAGTGCACCTGTATGCAGGTCTTTCTCATGCGTTAAGGTGGAAAATGGCCAATTTTACGTTTTCCAAGTTCATGGTCACATGTTAATGTTGCCGTTACCAAACATTTGTATCTGAACACTTACCAACACTTATTATGTAGGCGGTAAGGCTCAAGTGCTAATCAGTTGGTGTGTGACAGTGTGGCTGCACTAAGGCCTAGATTCACGAAACTTACCAATCCTGTAAGGATGATGGTTTTTGCGATCATTCCTGTTTCCCGACCCGATTTACTAAACTGCTGTCCGATCAATCTCCGATACCATCCGATCCACCCATGCGAATTAGTAAAACCCCATGCAAAATCCAAGTGATTGATTCACTAACAATTGCTTGGCTATTTTGAATCGGGTTTTACTATCCTAAAACTCGACTGCTACAGACCTGTCAGTAACTGGGCTACCAACAGGTCTGCCGGGGTTTGTTTGTTTTTTAATCTTTTTTTAATGGCACAGATATTTTGCGTGTATTACAGTAAGCAAAATACCTTCCCATGAAAAACCCCCCACAACCCACTGCTTCTGATGGCCCTCTGACAAATGCGCCCCCCCCCCCTCTGACACAAATGCCGCCATGGCCTCCCCCCCAGACAGTGACCAATCAGGGACTTCCTTAGGCTTCTACCTAAGAAAGTCACTGATTGGCTCAGGTACCTCAGGCTCCTCCCAAGGGAGCCTAAGGTGTCTGAAACAATCAGGACCTTAGGCCCTTCCCCATACATCACATGATGCACCAGGGCGGGGCCTAAGGCCTGAAGTGCGCTCCAGAAGCCGAAGGAGAAGGAGGCACCCCTATTGCCCCCAATGGAAAGATAGAGGGAAGGGGGGAGGCTGATGGCAGGAGGGAGTGGGCATCCCTTCTGCTGTTTGTGGTGGGTTTATTTATTTTTTCCTCCTTGCAGGAGCCAGGCCCAATAGCAGGAGGGATTGGCATCCTTCCTGTCCTTTTGTGTGGGGGAACTGCCACTTCTGCGTTTGTGTCAAGGGAGCAGCTGCGGCGGTGTTTGTGGTGGTGGTGGGTGTCGGCAGCAGTGGGGTTTGTTTTTTTTTAAATGGGCAGATATTTTGCTTGTGTAATCCACGCAAAATATCTGTGCCATTAAAAAAAAAGAAAGAAAAACACTGACAGCAGTGATATGAGGCTGCTTCTCCTGTCACTACTCATGGAAGTTTGCGTGCAAATCATTTGCATGCAAACTTAATAGTGAATCAATCGCTGTTGGAAAATCAGCCAGAGAATCGGCCAAGAGTGATTGAGTCGCTATTGTTAGTGAATCCAGGCCTAACTGATTAGCACAGAAATGCCCACTCTCCACCCCCAGATGTGCCCCCTCCATGAAAAGATTACAGTATCTTTAGTGCGTGGTTTGCTCACGCACATTTGGAACGTACTGCAGGACACCTCAGCTCTTCTTACTGTCAGCCCTTTTAAGCTGCGGTAAGCAAGTGCTAGTGCTTACTGTAGGTTAGTAAAAGAAACCCTAACTGGTTTTCTCCTCTGCTTGGCTATAAATAAATACTGGCTTCTACTGCATATGTATATTTTTGCCATCTGTAACTATGTGCATTTCTCGGCATGTGCGTGGAGCTTTGGGGAGGGCACACATTTATGCTGCAGCTTCTAGACTGCCATAAATTTCATGCATCATCTTTGGAACATAGGTATACATATTTATGCCAGCTCTATAGCTTCTATAAGTGCTTGGGCCAAAGTGCATACACATATATAGATGCCAATCAGGTGCCCTCTGAGGGCCTGATTCTATAAACGGCAACTCATGGCATCTAACTTCTAGGTGCCAGTCCACACAGTTGTCAATCAACTGCTAGGTGTCCTTTATGGAATCACACCTAGTGGCAGCTAAGCAGCCTTAAGCATGGCTAGGCATCCTAGAGGTAGACGCCGGTAATATGAAAAAGGATCTGCAAAAGTTAGAGGAATGGTCTAATGCCTGGCAACTAAAATTCAATGCAAAGAAATGCAGAGTAATGCATTTGGGGATTAATAATAGGAAGGAACCGTATATGCTGGGAGGAGAGAAGCTGATATGCACGGACGGGGAGAGGGACCTTGGGGTGATAGTGTCCGAAGATCTAAAGGCGAAAAAACAGTGTGACAAGACAGTGGCTGCTGCCAGAAGGATTCTGGGCTGTATAAAGAGAGGCGTAGTCAGTAGAAGGAAGAAGGTGTTGATGCCCCTGTACAGGTCATTGGTGAGGCCCCACTTGGAGTATTGTGTTCAGTTTTGGAGACCGTATCTGGCGAAAGACGTAAGAAGACTTGAGGCGGTCCAGAGGAGGGCGACGAAAATGATAGGAGGCTTGCGCCAGAAGACGTATGAGGAGAGACTGGAAGCCCTGAATATGTATACCCTAGAGGAAAGGAGAGACAGGGGAGATATGATTCAGACGTTCAAATACTTGAAGGGTATTAACGTAGAACAAAATATTTTCCAGAGAAAGGAAAATGGTAAAACCAGAGGACATATTTTGAGGTTGAGGGGTGGTAGATTCAGGGGCAATGTTAGGAAATTCTACTTTATGGAGAGGGTAGTGGATGCCTGGAATGCGCTCCCGAGAGAGGTGATGGAGAGTAAAACTGTGACTGAGTTCAAAGAAGCGTGGGAATAACACAGAAGATTTAGAATCAGAAAATAATATTAAATATTGAACTAAGGCCAGTTACTGGGCAGACTTGCACGGTCTGTGTCTGTGTATGGCCGTTTGGTGGAGGATGGGCAGGGGAGAGCTTCGATGGCTGGGAGGGTGTAGATGGGCTGGAGTAAGTCTTAACAGAGATTTCGGCAGTTGGAACCCAAGCACAGTACCGGGTAAAGCTTTGGATTCTTGCCCAGAAATAGCTAAGAAGAAAAAAAAATAAATTTTAAATTGAATCAGGTTGGGCAGACTGGATGGACCATTCGGGTCTTTATCTGCCGTCATCTACTATGTTACTATGTTTTACTATGTAATGTAGGCCAGGGTTTTCCTGGCTTAATTTACTGATGCCTAGCAACAACACCTAGTGACGCCTAACTCAACCTCGCTTATTCTCCGCCCCTAACCATGCCTGCTTTTCAAGTAGGCATTGTTAGGCTTCGGAGGATGCCTGGACTTACGCACACAACACCACACTCCAGAAAGAAATCCAAGCAAAAGCTTATATCTTATATATAAAGTGACACATTAGAATGTGTATGGAGGATAAAACTCTGGGCTCTTACTATATTCACACTGTACGAATGAGTTGCTCATTGGAAAACTCTCATTCTACAAACATTCCTTTACAGGCCGAGACCTCATTTACAATATTATGTACAATTCTGCACATAAATCGAGTCTTTTTCATTTGAAAGGAAGCTCTGGAATGAGAGACTGTAGATGAAGTTAAAAGCTGATAGGCTAAGGAGTAATTATAGGAAATAGTTTTTTTGCAGAAAGGGTGGTAGATATGTGGAACAGTCTCCCGGAAGAGGTGGTGGAGACAGAGACTGTGTCTGAATTCAAGAAAGCGTGGGACAGGCACGTGGGATCTCTTAGAGAGAGGAAGAAATAGTGATTACTGCGGATGGGCCATTTGGTCTTCATCTGACATCATGTTTCTGTGTTTAAAAAGCCTGCATCCATCCACATAAACAACATTTTGCCTTCCAAAGTAACAACTATTGTATTTCACAACCCATAGTGAAAAAATGTGTAACTTTGTTTTGAAAATTATTCCTCCGATGATGGCCAAACTTTTCATGATATACAAACTGTTGCTTCAGCGTTGATGGGATCATCAAAATATCTCTTGTTCAATAGAAGTTCACATAGAGTAGTCCCCATTCTTTCAGATCCAGGCTTTTCCTTGGATTTATTTCTGGAGTGTGTGTACTAGTTTGATTTTGTCCTCTAGTCCTTCCCAATTTTTCTGAGGTCAGCTACCATGCCATTTAACCCATTAACAAACAATTCATTTGCATGTGAATTTTAGTTAGGCATCACAAGGCAAGGATGCCTAGTAATGCCTAGCCTAGGTGCTGTTTATAGAATCAGGCCCTGAGTGCTTACATATTCTATAGGTGCACAGTTTCAGAATAATGTACTTTGGGGAAAATTCTACAAACAGCGCCTAAACTTAGGTGCCAATAATCGCTCTACTGGCACCTAAGTTAATTAAGAAATGCCATTTTAAAAAGCGATAAATGGTAAAGTTAAAGCGCCTACCGGCACCGAAAAAATCTGCACCAGAATCACACCTAATACCACTGTGGGTGTGGCTAATGCTGGAAGTAGCGTTAGGCAGTCTAAAGCGCCTATGTGGGCACAATTCATGACAAAGATAGGCACTGGAAAACCCTGGCCTACATTTGCTGCACCTATCTTTCTTGGAGGTATGATTCTTTATACGATGCTGTCACGTGATTGACATGCAGTTGGTACTCTATTGAGAATCTAGGCCTTTGCGTATCCATGAAGGCTAGACAGTTGTCATGAAAATGATTTATCATGTTTGGTTGAAAGCGTGCATTTGGAAGCCTTTTTATGGAATTTTCTAATCGTATAATTTTTTTGTACACCGCTGTTTGCATTCACAGGGTGATATAAAAGTAATTCAATGACTTTTCTTTACTAGACACCCTTAAAACAGGTAGTGTAGCCTGGATTTTTATCTTGGAACACAATGCCTTGCTCCTTGTCTAAAAATTTCTTGGGATTATCATTATACAGTATTATGTTGTCATCACAGATTTGTTAGCAGAGAGCTAAAGTTACTAAGGTGTAGAGCTAGGCAGCCCAAAATATGTTTAGTTTCTCAAGGAACAAAATGAAAGCAGTGGCAGAGATCATCCTTGTCCTGAAGTGGTGCTGAGTGAGGATCTACTACGAGGAAGAAACATTCTATTGGAATATCCTACCTGCTGGCATTCATACTTGGGAAAAGGTAAACATGGGCTTCAGTAGGTTATAGCATTCTCTTTCTTTTTAACTTGTTTGGTTCAGTACTCTGCTTCTTCAAAAAAGTCAGTTTTAGATAATAGTGTAGCCTTTTGAGGCTCTGTTAGGGTTTTATATAGAAAGTGTTTTAGTCTAGGTTAGCTTGCAGTTGAGGAAAGTCTAACCTAGGGGTCTCAAAGTCCCTCCTCGAAGGCCACAATCTAGTCAGGTTTTCCCCAATGACTATGCATAAGATCTATTTGCATGCACTGCTTTCATTGTATGCTAATAGATCTCATGCATATTCACTGGGGAAATCCTGAAAACCCGACTGGATTGCGGCCCTCGAGGAGGGACTTTGACACCCCTGAGTTAGGTAATTAGAAACTGCTGTGTGGTTCAGTTGCATTTCAGTTAAACAATAATGCCTGATTTGAGGGAAAAGCTAAAAGGCAGGATAGGTGCAGAATAACTCTTTCAGGAGGTATAACTGACATCACTTTCAGTTTAGAGGTACTTTTACAAAAATGTTATCCATAACTCAGCTGCTCTTTGTCCTGAAGAGGTGCTGAGTGAGAATCTGTTAACAGGAAGAAAAGCTCCATTGGAATATCCTAGCTTCTGGCATTCAGACTTGCCAAAAGGTGCAAGTGCTTCTGCAACCATAGTATGGCTGTAACCTGTTACTCAGGTTACAGCTTTTGTTTCTGTGCAGATAGAAAATGTTAACCCCTAGAAGGACTGGCTCCACATGCAAGCTGGCTTCAGCTTGAATCCCTCATGAAGCAAGTGAAGGAACTGAGCGAGGAGGTGGCAAGGGTGAGAAGCATCTGCAAGAATGACAGATATATCAATGGAATGTTCCATAAGGCATTTCAGATTTCTAACAGTGGGGAAGAAGAGGCTGTGCAGATGGAGTTCAAGTTATTTGATACACTGCAAATATAAAACCAGGGTAAATCTAAGTGGTTTACCATAAAATGTTATTTAAAAAAAAAAAAAAGAAGAAAGTAAGAACAAAAACATGTTAAGAAGGGGAAGGGGACAAAACACAAAAGTCCGACAAACACATGTGAGAACATGAAGACAGGAAAGGATGGGTAGGTTACAATAAAAATGAAAGGGTGGGGAAAGGGAGGGAGTAGAACAAATAAGGTAGGGAGAAAAGAGCATATTTGATTTCTGCCCTATAAAGATAGTGCAAAACAAAACAACTTGAAAAATGTCTCTAATCAGACAAGCTCTTATGATTGGGTAAAAAACAAGAGCAGCAATGACCAGTGAGATGCAAGCCCCCTGCAGGCAAACTTTCCTCCCCCCTCCCGAACCCTGAACTTGTCAACAGCAGGAGGGAGCCCAAGCCCTCCTGCCAGCAAACCTCCCCCTGACCAGCCCCAACCCCCCCCCCCCAACTGCCCCAGACCCCCTCAAACTAACCTCAAAAGATGGCTGGCTGGCTGGGTCCTCTCTCCGGCCAGCAGGCCTACTGTCTTCTGAATGGCGGGCCTGCCTCTTTCTAGTGCATTGTGGGATGCACCTAAGACCTCAACCATAGGAGGGGCTTTAGGCAACTGGCCCAATTCCAGTTGGCCCAGGTGCCTAAGGCCCTTCCCATGGGCGTGGCCTTAGGTGCCTGGCCAATCAGGCCCTAGGCCCCTCCCCGGTGCATCCCACAATGCACCGGGAAAGGGCAGGCCCACCATTCGGGGGACAGCAGGCCTCCTGGAAGAATGGAGAGAGGACCCATCCAGCTATCTTTTGAGACTAGTGGAGGAGGGGGTTCTGGGGTAGTGGGGGGGGGGAGGGGGCTGATTGGGGGGGAGTTTTGCTGGCAAGAGGGCTTGGGATTCCTTCTGCCAGTAACATGGGGTTCAGGAGGGGTTTGTATCTGCAGATTAGATATCTCTCCTGCCGGTGAGGTTTGGGGCAGGGGAGATCATGGCAGGAGAGATTAGGCATCTCTCCTGCTGTGATTGGGGGGGGGCACAGTTACAGGATTCAGTAACTGGCATTGTTTATGACAGACACCAGTTAGAGAATTCTGCTTTTAGGCGAAGGACTGGCCCCTCCTTCATCTAAAAGGTCTTGTTTTGGGCGTTTGGGACTTGGTTGATTTTTTGGTTAGAAATATGTTTTAAGGCTAGACGTAGTGGTGGTTTAGATGATTAAACTGCTGAACGTAGAGTTAGGCCATTCTAAAAAAAAAAAAAATCATTTTGGACCTGGTTTTTTTTTTTACAGGACATTTCCCTGCTGCCTGCTTTCTGCTTCTAGGGACTTAGGCCAAAAGGGGACTTAGATGTTTTTTTAAATTGTCCCCCTGCACTGGTGTAAGAAGACTTCAAACAGTCCAGAGGAAGGCAACAAAAATGATATCTGGATTGTGTTGAGAAACATATGAGAAGAGGCTTGAATACCCGAATATGTATACCCTGGAGGAAAGAAGGGATAGAGGAGATATGATATAGACATTTATATACTTGAAGGGAATTAATCTACAAACAAATCTATTCTAGAGACGGAGAAGGGATAAAACTAGAGGACATAATATGAGGTTGCGGGGTGGTAGACTTAAGAGTAACATCAGGAAATACTTCTTTATGAAGAGGGTGGTGGATGCCTGGCATGCTCTCCCTATAGAAGTAGTGGAGGCAAATACAGAGTTAAAAAATGCATGGGATAGTATCTAAATAGAAAGAGAAATTGACGGGGTTGACGGTCAGTCTAGAAGAGGTATGCAGGCAGATCGATAGGCTTAAGAGCGATAAATCCCTGGGACCGGATGGCATCCATCCGAGGGTCATCAAGGAACTGAAAGGGACTATAGCTGAACTGCTTCAACTAATAGCCAATCTGTCGATCAAATTGGGAAAGATTCTGGAAGACTGGAAGGGGGCGAATGTTACGCTGATCTTCAAGAAAGGTTTGAGGAGAGACCTGGGAAACTACAGATCGATGAGTCTGACCTCGGTACCGGGAAAGATGGTAGAGGCGCTGATAAAGGACAGCATCATTGATCACCTTGATGGACATGATCTGATGAGGACCAGCCAGCATGGTTTTAGCAAAGGCAGATCTTGTTTGATGAACTTGCTGCACTTCTTCGAGGGAGTAAACAGGCAGATAGACAAGGACGACCCGGTCGACATTGTACATCTGGATTTTCAGAAGGCGTTTGACAAGGTTCCGCATGAACGACTACTTTGGAAAATTGTGATCCATGGAATCGAGGGTGAAATACTCACGTGGATTAAAAACTGGCTGGAGCATAGGAAACAGAGAGTGGGGGTAAATGGACATCGTCACCAGTGGGGTGCCATAGGGCTCGGTGCTTGGACCCGTGCTCTTCAACATCTTTATATGGACATTGGTACGACGCGTGAGATGATTAAATTTGCGGACGATACAAAGTTATTCAGAGTAGTGAAGACACAGGGGGATTGCGAAGATCTGCAATGTGACATAATCAAACTTGAGAAATGTCCCGCGACATGGCAAATGTGGTTCAACATGGATAAGTGTAAATTGATGCATGTCAGTAACAAAAATTTCATGCACGAATACAGGATGTCCGGGGCAGTACTTGGAGAGACCTCCCAGGAAAAAGTGCTCATTGTGCTCCAGACGTGAGGCACTTATAGCCGGCTTGTGCAAACGCTGTGCAGGCCAGAGCGTTGGGGGAACCTCGGCGGCCTCAGGTGCTGGCGGCCAGGGAACCCCACCGCCAGTACCTCGTGAGTCGACAGTTGACAGTGGGGAAGCCTGGGCTTCCCCCACTGCCCACGGAGGGATTTCCTCAGCCGCCGATGGTAAGGGTAAAAAGAATTCCCTTACCGCTACTGCCAGCTTGCCTGCTTTAGCGGCTGGGACAATTCAAGCTTCGCAGCCACGGGATCTTTGCCATTATGGGGCGGGAAGCACCTCCATCTTGTTTGCAGCCTCAGGTGACCTTCCCTCTGTCTTGGAAAAACAGGGGCAGGTTTCAGCTGGGTCCCTTGCAGTGGTAGGGAGTTCCTTGGGGTCACCAGGTGATTTTTCTCCTGATTTGCTTTATGCAAAGCATATTTTCAGGTGGCTGGGGATCCTGCTTTCATCCCGGGAATATTGGGGGGGGCCCGGTTCTGCTCCCCTCTATGCCTTTAGCACCCCCTCTCCTCCCTCATCCAAGTGCCCGCGGGTGGCATGGGATGAGGACTTGTTCTCTGAAGAGCGTTTTGACCTGGATGAGGACCTGGACCCTTGGGGAGACCTCCAGGATCCACTTGAGGGGAAGGCCACTGGTAGCAGGGCCTCTGCACTTCCATCTACCAACGAGGAGGTGTCCGCGGTTCACCTTTTTCAGGGGGACGAGCTTCCAGATCTGATTTAGCAGGTCTCCTCTGTGTTGCGCTTTGAAGAGGCGCCACCGGAGATCAGGTGTGTGGGGGACCCTCTTCGGGGGCTCCGCTCTTTTCCTGTGCATCCGGATATTCGTGATATTGTCTTGGTGCAGTGGAATATGACAGAGGTGCCTTTTTGGTTTGCACGCTCCATGGCTCATCTGTATCCCATCCCGAAAAGGCTACCTTAAAGTTGCCAGTAGTGGACGTAGTGGTCTCAGATATTGTTAAACGGCATACTGTGCCCTTGGTTCTGCCTTATGGGACTCTAAGGAGTGTAAGTTGAAGACCCTGCCAGATCATTTTCTAGCTTTTCCTTGTCAGGCAGCATGGAAGAAGCAGTAGATCTCAAAGCAGTAGTTCCGTGTCCCCTCAGGAGTGTGGCACTGGCAGGTACTCGATTTACTTTGTGGTGCGTAAGAAAGAGGGGACTTTTCGGCCCATCTTAGATTTGAAAGGGGTCAACAGGGCTCTCGGGGTACCATCTTTTCGCATGGAGACACTGCAGTCTGTGATTCTGGCGGTTCAGCCGGGGGAATATCTAACTTCTCTTGATCTGAAGGAGGCCTACTTGCATGTTCCAATCTGGGCCTCCCATCAGTGCTTCCTTCGCTTTGATATCTTGGGTCAGCACTGTCAGTTCTGTGCACTTCCTTTGTGTCTGGCCACAGCGCTGTGGACATTCACCAAGGTTATGGTGGTCATCGCAGTGGCATTGTGCAAAGAGGGCATTCTGGTGCATCCTTACCTGGACAACTGGTTGATTTAAGTAAAGTCCTTCCAGGAGAGCACCCAGGTCACGGCTTGGGTGGTGGTCTTCCTGCAGTCGCTGAGATGAGTTGTCAACCTTGCCAAGAGAAGGTTGGCCCCTCTCAGCGCCAGGAGTATATTGGGGTTCTGTTCAACACCTCCTTGGGGAAGGTCTTCCTGTCAGAGGCCCGGATAAGCAAATTGCAGTCTCAGATTTGTCTGCTTATGGCTTCCCAGTGTCTGCGGGTGCAGGATTTCCTCCAAGTCTGGGGATCAAGGGCGGCTTCCCTAGATGTGGTGAGGTGGGCCCGAGCCTACATGTGTCCTCTTCAGTATGCTCTGCTCCGGAGGTGGTCGCCCCGCGCCACAGTCTGGATCACCCTGTTCCTCTGAGCGGCTTGGCTCGCAGCAGTCTTCGTTGGTGGCTCCAGCCTTCCATCTCTTACAAGGGGTGATTCTGGATCAGCCCCAGTGGATGGTGCTTCTCACGGTTGCCAGTCTCCTTGGTTAGGGGGCTCAGTGTCTGGGTCACTCAGCTCAGGGCACCTGGTCCACAGAGGAGGCGTCCTGGTCGATTAGTGTTCTGGAGACCAGAGCCATCCATCTGGCGCTGTTAGCCTTTCGCTCCTTCATGACAGTCCAGGTTCTTTCAGACAATTCCAAGTCGGTGGCCTATGTCAATCGTCAGGGGGGCACCAAGAGCACTCTGCTCGTGGTCTGGGCAGAGTCTCATCTTCTGGATATCTCGGCCTCCCACATAGCAGAAGTGGAGCAGTTCAAGCGGACTTCCTCAGTTGTCATTTGCTAGATCCCGGAGAGTGGTGTCTAAGCTCCGTGACCTTTCAGTTGGTAGTGCAGTCTTGGGGTCAGCCCCTCATGGACCTGATGGCCACGAGTGTTAGCGCCAAAACACCCCGCTTCTTCAGTCGTCACAGAGACAGTCAGGTCGAATCATTTCAATTCAATAAACGAGATTGAACACCAATCAATCACCTTAGTTGTTTTTCTTCCGTTTTGTAAAAAGTTTCATAGTTTAATTTTTAATCAAACTATTCCCCTCTTTTACAAAACTGCGCTAGCATTTTAGTGCCAGTCGTGGTGGTAACAGCTCGGATGCTCATAGGAATTCTACGAGCGTCTGAGCTGTTACTACTGCGGCCAGCGCTAAAAATGCTAGCACATCTTTGTAAAGGAAGAGGTATATCATGCTTCCTGCCTTTTCACTAAATAGGGGAGTAAATTCTGAAATGGACAAAATTTGGCACTGAAAACATCTATTAAAAAAGTGCATCGTAACTTCATTGTGATTATTATTTTTGTAAAGTTCTCATTCTGAAGATTTATTTGTGTTTATAAAGAACCGTAATGCCTGCAGTCTAGGAAAACACTGCATTATCAATAGGATTTCAACAGTGATAAATTTTGAGAACAAAAGCACTTTTTAATGCGTAGCACTTTTCCTGTGGCATCTTGATTTCTAGGGGTAAGTCCATGTACTCAGTTCCTGAAGAGCCACAGGTAAACAAGGAGTTTCCACTGGTAGAAAAAAAAAAAAAAATTCTGATGCAGCAGGTGATCTCATTGCTTGTGGGGAATTCTCCTAAGCTAATGCCTGCCTTCTTTGAATAACGATGAGGCCATGGAAGCAAAATGATCAGAATAACTGCTGATGCCTTTCGCTGTTACTTTATCTTTCTTTCATCATCAAAGATACAATCCATTGATCAGGGATCCCAGGTAAAGTCTCTCTCTCTTTAAAAACAAACAAACAGAAAAAAAACCTCCCAAGAAACTGTTTCCATTTTGGTGCAGTGCAGCCTTCTTTCTGGTTCAACTGGCTGAATTGATATTCCAAGGAGCAAGTGAGTCAGGATAGCAGAGCATTGGTGTAGCTACTCTTGCTACTGCACTTTCAAACTCTGTCCATGACGCAATTCCGGTCATGGACTACTGCTAGCATTAAAGCATTTAAGCGACTCCTTCAATTCAAACATAATTTTTTTTTTTTTTACAATGTACATAAAATTTGAATGTTTGTCTGTGTTCAGGTTCATATGTCAATTCATTCAGAAATTGTGCCTTTGTGTGTGTTTGCATGAATCTCTATAACAGGACACACACACATATTCAATACATATCAATACAACTCCACACCTTTTTACAAAACCATAGCGCAGTTTTTAGCACCAGCCGTGGCGGTAACAGCTCCGATACCGTTACTGCCATGGCCAGCGCTAAAAAATTGCACTACAATTTTGTAAGTGTGTGTGTGTGTGTGTGTGTGTGGTTAAATTGGTGAGAATAAAAAGGGAGGTGTTTCAAATCTAATGAAATACAATACAATGCAATACAATAAACCAGGAATCGATAGGGTTAGGAGAGACACTAACTGCATGGATCAATGATTGGCTGAGTGGCAGACTTCAGAGGGTGGTGGTTAATGGTACCCTCTCTAAAACATCGGAGGTGACCAGTGGAGTGCCGCAGGGCTCGGTCCTAGGTCCACTCCTTTTCAGCATATTCATAGGGGATCTGACTCAAGGGCTTCAAGGTAAAATAACACTATTCGCCGATGACGCCAAACTATGTAATATAGTAAGTGAATGCAGTTTACAGAATTATATGGCGCAGGACCTGCTTACATTGGAAAGTTGGTCTTCAACCTGGCAGCTAGGCTTCAATGCTAAGAAATGTAAGGTCATGCACCTCAGAAGCGGAAATCCATGCAGGACGTACTTCTTGAAAGGAGAAACTTTGACTTCAGCAGAACGAGATTTAGGAGTAATCATCAGTGCAGACATGAAAACTGCCAATCAAGTGGAGAAGGCTTCATCTAAGGCAAGCCGAAAGCCTGAAGTCATAATGCCGTTGTACAGGGCCATGGTGAGACCTCATCTGGAGTACTGTGTGCAATTCTGGAGGCCACATTACAGTAAAGATGTGCGCAGAATTGAATCGGTTCAGCGGACGGCCACCAGGATGATCTCGGGGCTCAAGGGTCTCTCGTACGAAGAGAGACTGAACAAATTGCAGCTCTAAACTCTCGAGGAACGTAAGGAGAGGGGAGACATGATTGAAACATTTAAGTACCTCACGGGACGTGTTGAAGTGGAAGAAGATATTTTCTTTCTCAAGGGACCCTCGGCCACAAGAGGGCACCCGCTCAAACTCAGGGGCGGAAAATTTCATGGCGACACCAGAAAGTATTTCTTCACAGAGAGAGTGGTTGATCATTGGAACAAGCTTCTAGTGCAGGTGATCGAGGCAGACAGCGTGCCAGACTTTAAGAATAAATGGGATACCCATGTGGGATCCCTACGAGGGTCAAGATAAGAAAATTGGGTCATTAGGGCATAGTCAGGGGGTGGGTAAGCAGAGTGGGCAGACTTGATGGGCTGTAGCCCTTTTCTGCCCTCATCTTCTATGTTTCTATGCGGTTTACAAAAGATTAATAATACATACGGGATGACATAGTTAAAGAATTAGTTGCCTATGAATTTTTTGAAAAGATGAGTTTTCAATTGGTTTCTAAATTGAAGATAAGAGTCAGAGGTTGGGAACAGATTGTTAAAGAAGTCACTATTATGCAATCAACTTGAAAAGAAAGTTGTCGCTCATGAAATTTTTTGCACTTGCATCCACTAACTGAAGGGGAAAAAAAAAATAAAGCTTGAGTTTTTCTTGGAGTTTTCTGAGTTGAAAAGACAAGTGAATTGGTCAAATATTGTACAGCTTGACCAGTAGCGACTTTATAATAGAAACAGCCCGGCTTAAATACAATACGCGCCTCCACTGGGAGCCAATGCAGCTCTCGATACAGTGGAGTAACATGGTCATACTTCCTTTGATTATATATAAGTTTAATTGCTGTGTTCTGAATAATTTGCATTCTTAGGCTGTTTTTCTTATTTCCTGCAAGATATACTATGTTGCAGTAATCAAGTTGACTCAGAAGTAAAGGCTGAATATTGGGGCTTTCAAAATAGGATCTCGGTGTACGCAATTTCCACAGCATGGAGAAACCCTTCCAAATCACAGCATCAACTTGATGTTTCATAGTTAGATTGTAATCAAGGGTAACGCCTAGAATTTTGATGGTGGGATGAATTGTATATTGCAAAGATTTGACAAATATAGACGAATCGTGGGGTAGTTGTTGAGGGGGAGGCAAAAAGAATTTAGTTTTGTCGGGGTTCAACTTTAATTTGAACTCAGACATCCAAGTTTCTATAGTGTCAAAGACAGCCTCAATAATGTGGATTCTATTACTCAATGATGTATTGCAGGTGTGAAACTTTAAGAGAGAAAGTGAGAAAATGATATCATTTAATGTCAAACAAGGAGCTTTCTTCCTGAAAAGAGTAATTGAGATTCAGATTAGACATTTTCTTCTCCTGCTACTTACCATATCTATCGTACCATTAAATGCATAAGGTGCTGTACTTGTTGTTCCTTGTAAATTCTCCTCATCTTCAGGCTTGCCTTTCCCACTCTGACTTTGCCTGTTTCTTAAAGGCAAACATATATGACATGATGGGGAGGCGACCATCTGATTTTTGCAACAGTAGAGAAAAAAAGAGAGACTGAGGGGCCTCTTTTACAAAGCTGCGCAGCAACATAGAGATTTAAAGGGCTTCAGGGCTGTTGCCACGCGGCTTTGTAAAAGAGGCCCTGAATCTCTATCTGTAAAAACTTTCCCCCTCCCTTACAAAGCTGCGCTAATGTTTTTTCCACCGGCCACTGCGGTAACAGCTCTGACACTCCTAGAATTTCTATGCATGTCCGAGCTGTTATCATTGTGGCAGGCGCTAAAAATGCTGCTGTGGATTTGTAAAGGATGGGGTTTAACATTTTTTCAATAAGAAATATCATACTTTTTTCCTCTGTGCAGATATATTGTAGTTCCTTCCTATTTCATCTCCTGTAAACCGTGCCGAGCTCTACGAACGTGGAGAAGATGCGGTATACAAACCTAAGGATTAGATTAGATTAGATACATACTGTAGAATGAACCACACTTGCTCACCTTCCAACTATAGCATTTTTGACCAAATTGCAGGCATAAGTTTTCTTTTTAGATTCTAGAATTACAAAAAAACAGAACGATAAGGTTAGTACCACTTGCATTTTGGATGCTGTATTATAGAAATTTAAAGACATTTTTCATTTCAGAAAAGTGAACTCCTGATTTTATGAATCCATTTTGGTTCATGGTAACAAGGTAAATCAGGGATGCCCAAGTCCGGTCCTCGAGACCTACTGGCAAGCCAGGTTTTCAGGATCTCCACAATGAACATGCATGAGAGAGATTTGCATTCCAAGAAGGCAGTGCAGGCAAATCTTTCTCATGCATATTCATTGTGGATATCCTGAAAACCTGGCCTGCCAGTAGATCTCAAGGACTGGACTTGGGCAGCCCTGTAGTAACTGACAGCAGATAAAGACCTGAACTGTCCATCCAGTCTGCCCATTAGCTATTCTCATTAGAAATACATGATTAAGTTAACTTGTCTCTTGTTTCATATTTCCGGGCCATAGACTAAAGTCCAGCTGGTATTGTCCTCGGTACCAACTGCTGAAGTTGCCGTCCAAGCTCACTCCAGCCTATCCAAACATCCTGTTGTTTTGCAGAATATCTTCCCTAAAGTCTGGCCAGTAACGTCCTCATGTTCCAAGGTAGTGGAATTCCCATTGATGCCCTCCCCAGCCCATCCAACACCGAATCACCATATATGGGACACAAACCGTACATGTTTGTCCAATACCAGCCTTAGTTCTTTAATTTATATCATTTGTTTGTTTTCTAATTAGAGATCCTTTGTGTTTATACCGCGCTTTTTGGAATTCCTTCATCGTTTTCCTATCCACTACCTCCCTCGGGAGGACATTCCAGCCTCCGTGAAAAAGAATTTCCTAACATTACTCCTAAGTCTTCCTCCCTTCAACTTCAAGTTATGCCCTCTAGTTTTACCATTTTGCCAGTGGACTCAGACAACATCAAAATTAAATTTTTGGTCTGCAGATTTTCTTTAAAAATAATGTTTTGGATATTAAGAGGCTGTAACTTGAAGGAGAATTAGTTGACCTATGGAAACTGGGACAGAGGGAACACTTCACTTACAATATATCTCCTAGAATCAAGTTGGGATCAGGTTAGTAGCGACAAAAAAAATTAGTATTTAAATGTTGCTTGGTGGGCTAGGTATCTGTTTCACTGAAGGTGACTATAAGAATTTGACTTCAAGTGACACTGCTGTTATTTACAGTCTCAGAACAAGTGGATCGATTTTTCACTCTGTCAAAAATTACAAAGACTAGGGGACACTCGATGAAGTTAAAGGGAAATACTTTTAAAACCAATAGGAGGAAATTTTTGTTTGCTTAGAAACATAGAAATAGACAGCAGATAAGGGTCAAGGCCCATCCAGTCTGCCCACCTTAATGACCCTCCCCTACCTTTACCCTGTGAATAGTCCCCACGTGTCAATTCCATTTGGCCTTAAAATCAGGCACGCTGCTGGCCTCAATCACCTGAAGTGGAAGACCATTCCAGTGATCAACCACCCTTTCAGTGAAAGAGAATTTCCTGGTGTCAACGCGCAATTTCCCGCCTCTGATTTTCCACGGATGCCCTCTTGTTGCCGTGGGACCCTTGAAAAAGAAGATATCCTCCTCCGCCACGATGTGGCCCGTGAGATACTTGAACGTCTCGATCATGTCTTCTCTCTCTCTGCGCTCCTTGAGCGAGTATAGCTGTAATTTGTGTAACCGTTCTTCGTACAGGAGATCCTTGAGCCCCGAGACCATCGGGGTGGCCATTCTCTGGACCGACTAGTCTCAGCACATCCTTGCGATAATGCGGCCTCCAGAATTGCTTAGAAAATAATTAAGCTATGGAACGCGTTACCAGAGGATGTGGTAAGAGTGGATAGCGTAGCTGGTTTTAAGAAAGATTTGGACAAGTTCCTGAAGGAAAAGTCCATAGTCTGTTATTGAGAGAGACATGGGGAAGCCACTGCTTGCCCTGTATTGGTAGCATGGAATATTGCTACTCCTTGGGTTTTGTCCAGATACTAGTGACCTGGATTGGCCACCGTGAGAACGGGCTACTGGACTTGATGGACCATTGGCCTGACCCAGTAAGACTCTTCTTATGTTTTTAAATACTGTACATGCTAGCATAGTGCTTCTCAACCCAGTCCTCAGGGCATATTCTCCCTATCTGGCCCGGCAGGCTCACTCTCAAACTAAGATAGAGTTGCGTGCACTACCTCCTTGGTATGCAAATTTATCTCATGCATATTCATTGTGAACATCCTGAAAACCCAATTGGCTGAATGTTCACTGAGGACTGGGTTGAGAAGCACTATGCTAGGAAACTATCAGGCTCATAATAAAAAAAACATAGACATCCAAAAAGCGTCCTAAATCGGCTCTTGGATGTCCAAATGCTGATAATCGGAACTACCTTTCTCGATGTCTTAGCGATGTGACCCAGCCTCTGTGCGTTCAGAGCACGAGCTGGGCATGGTGGAGGCATGCTATGGGTGGGTTAGCATGGACGTCTAGCAGCGATAATCAAATGTTTTGCAAGACATCCTGTATGGAACTTAGACGTTTGGAACTAGAACTGTTTTAGAAGCGTCCAAGTGCCACAGAGGTGACCACTGCATGCATCAAGGTAAGACACCCCCGCACTCCGCCAGTGCTCACTGACCCCTTCCACCTCACAAAAATGAGAACAAAAAGGTACATACCTGTCTCTAAAACAGCAGCATCTGGTAAGGGAAGCCTTGTAGAGCTGCACAGAGGTGTCTTAAGTAGCCTGGTGGGTGGGCTAGTGAACCATAGAGAGGAGGACCTAGGTCCATAAGCCTGGTGTATGGCATTTGCAGGTTAAGAGGAAAAAGAGCCTTTAGAGATGGAGGGAATTGATAGAGGGGTGTGAAAGATCTTGTGGGGCTGGGAAAGGGTTTAAAAGCAGTCTAAAGAGACAGAGAGCATGAAGAAGTGAGAGAATGTGGAAATGGAACAGGAGAAAAGTTGGAAGAGTAAAAACAGGAAGCTAGGTAAGGTTTTAAAGAAAGGGCCTGAATGGTTAGTGACTGGTAAGAGAATGAGTCAAAGAAAGGTACATAAGAACATAAGCATTGCCATACTGGGACCGGCCGAAAGTCCATCAAGCCCAGTATCCTATTTCCAACAGTGGTCAATCCAGGTCAGAAGTATCTGGCAAGATCCTAAAAAAGTAAAACAGATGTTAATGCTGCTTATCCTAGAAAGAAGTAGTGGATTTTCACAAGTCCATCTTAATAATGGCTTATGGAATTTTCTTTTAGGAAATTGGGCAAACCCTTTTTTTTTTTTTTTTTTTTTAAATCCTGCTAAGCTAACTGCTTTTACCACATTCTCTGGCTACAAATTTCAGAGTTTAGTTACATGTTGAGTGAAGAAATATTTTCTTTGGTTCGTTTTAAATTTACTACTTAGTAGTTTCATTGTACACCCCCTAGCACTGCTGTGTTTCCCCGAAAATAAGCCCTAGCATGATTTTTGGGGTAGGTCATAATATAAGCCTTATCCTAAAAATAAGCCCTAGTTGGATCGACTCCCGAAGCCCCTCCTGAATGTCTCTGATTCGCCGGTGGCAGCGCTTTCTCCATGTGCATCTTTCCTCCCCTTTCACCCATCCCCTTGGGCAGTGTCTTTCCATCCCTCTTTCCCATCCTATACAGCAGACCCCCGCTGACCCTCCCACTGCAAGGCCGACATACCTTCATTCCAAATAGCAACAGTGGCAGCACTGAACAGGCTACTTTGTGGCCTTCCCTCTGCCGCATCACTGACGATGTCATATCCTGCTCTAGCTAGGACACTTGTGGAAAGTGTGAGCCCTCCAAACCCCACTAAAACCTACTGTACCCACATATAGGTGACACCTGTAGGCATAAAGGCTGTTGGTGTGGTATACAGTTGTTTACAGTAGGTTTGGGGTGAGTTTTGGAAGGCTCACCATACAACATAAAGGAGTTATGGTGAGATGTGTACCTGGGATCTTTATAAAGTTCACCGCAGTGCTCCCTAAGGTACCTTACTGCTCTGCTGGGATGTCTGTGTGGACCATCTGTTGAGAAGGCTGGCCCCTCCTAAGTCCCAATGGCTTGTTTTTGTGTGTTTTTTCATTTGGATGCTTTTGTTTGAAAATGATTTAAAAAGATAGATATATTAAATCTGCTTTACTGTTGAAAAGGATTGAAACCACAGAGAGAGTGAATAACAGTCTATGTGCAATGGCAGCAGGTAGAGAAAAAAAGCCTCAGAATAAAGTGACAGTCATAAAAATAAGTAGGATAACACTGTCATGAAATAAGTTGCCTGCTACCGTTGCAGATAGATTGTTATTTGCTCTTTCTGTGGTTCCAATCATTTTCAGCAGTAGATTTAGTATTGTTATTCTGTTGAAACCCTGATTGTTGCAATTTTAAAAAGATAGATGCCATTCATTCAAGGCCTTAGGCCCCTCCCACTGCATCCCAAGATGCTTTGGCTGAGGGAAGGCCTGTCATTTTCAGCACGCAGCCCCGTAGGTAGGATGGAGTGGGCTTCCCTCCTGCCGATTTATCTTTGGAAGGTACTGAGGGTCCGGGAATGTAGGAGGGAAGATCCAGGAATGCTGGGGAATGTAGAGCAGGATGTCAGGGAGGGTCTGGGGATGTTGGGGATCCAGAAATGCTGGGGGATGTGGAGAGGAGGGTTTCAGGAGGTGTCTGGGGATATTGGGGGAAGGGGTGTAGGACTCCACGACTCAGATGATCCTGGAAGGAGGTATCCCCATCAGCTTAGCCAGCAGGAATCCCCGAAACCAGCTCAGCTGATAGGGATTCCTGGGTACATCTACAAAACTTGCTTTTGTGTATTTTTCATGTGGAAGGTTTTTTGTTTTGTTTTGTTTTTTTTAAATAGCCAAAAACGATAGATATCCTAAGAACTAAAACTTATTCGTAGGTCATTTTCAAAAATAAAAGATAGACGTCTGGCAGTTATGAAAATGGACATTTTTCTGCTTGGTTTGTGGAGGTCTTGCCCAAAACGCCAAACCTCAGTCTGAGAGGTCCTATTGAAAATACCCTCCACGTGTGAAATTATAACAACTAGCAGAAGATAATTGGTTGATGCCACTGAATATTCATGGTTAGAGCCTGGCTAACTTGAGGATATTCCAGGGGCTTTAGAAAACAGCTTAAACTGGGCTGCATACAAAGCAATCCTATTTTATGCAGTTCATCTCCTGCTGAATATTGTACTTAACTGCATTATTGCCAATGCCTGAACATGGTCTGGCATTGAATATCTTGGAATACGACCAAAAATGTTGTCGGCTGAATATTGGTTCTAGTGAGTGAAAATTAAGCAAACAGGACAGCAACAGAACAATAGGAAATTACTCTCTACAAAGAGGCAGACCACATTAATATTTCAGCATCTCGACCCTTAAAGAGGATGTTATAACAATGGATTAATGGATTTTTTTAAAATTAAATAAACAATGAAATTTTCTGCCTTAGAAAGTGGATTATATTAAAATGATATGATTCTCTATATTTAAAAATTCAGGTTGCTAACATTTTACATCAGCATGCTTAGCAGATAAGTGAGACTTTTGAAGGTTCCTGCTATACTACACTTCTCCCTCCGAATCCGCGGATTTAGTTATTCGCAATTTTTTTTTACAAACAACCTATCTTCATTTTTTGCCTATTTTTAAGTCGTCCAAGCCTCCCCAGAACCTTACCTGGTGGTCTAGCGGTGAAGCAGGGCAGTCTTCACCTGTGAGGCACCGGGACACGGTCCGCAGTTGAAGGCAACACAAAGCACAGAAGACCTGTTTCAGAATTTTGAGTTCACACCAGGTGAAGTTTACAGTGAACTGGCAAGACTCAAGGTGTACAAAGCCATGGGACCAGACAATTTGCACCCAAGAGTGCTCAGAGAATTGAGCGATGTCCTGGCGAAACCGTTGGCTGAGCTATTCAATCTCTCCCTAAGTAAGGGGAAAGTTCCCCTGGACTGGAAATTAGCTAATGTCGTTCCTCTGCATAAAAAGGGTTGCAGGGCAGAGGCTGCGAATTATAGACCGGTGAGTCTCACATCAATAGTGTGCAAACTCATGGAAACACTAATTAAAAGCAAATTGGACATGATCTTGAATGAAGGGAATCTTCGGGATCCCAGTCAGCATGGATTCATCAAGGGTAGGTCCTGCCAATCCAATCTCATCAGCTTTGACTGGGTAACAAGAAAGTTGGACTTGGGAAAGTCTTTGGACGTCATGTACCTGGACTTCAGTAAAGCTTTTGACAGTGTCCCACACCGCAGGCTGCTAAGCAAGATGGAATCGATGGGGTTAGGAGAGACACTAACTGCATGGGTCAATGATTGGCTGAGTGGCAGACTTCAGAGGGTGGTGGTTAGTGGTACCCTCTCTAAAACATCGGAGGTGACCAGTAGAGTGCCACAGGGCTCGATCCTGGGTCCACTCCTTTTCAATATATTCATAGGGGATCTGACTCAAGGGCTTCAAGGTAAAATAACACTATTCGCCGATGACGCCAAACTATGTAATATGAATGCAGTTTACAGAATTATATGGCGCAGGACCTGCTTACATTGGAAAGTTGGTCCTCAACCTGGCAGCTAGGCTTCAATGCTAAAATATGTAAGGAAGCGGAAATCCATGCAGGACGTACTTTTTGAATGGAGAAACTTTAACTAGGACTTCAGCAGAACGAGATTTAGGAGTAATCATCAGTGCAGACATGAAAACTGCCAATCAAGTGGAGAAGGCTTCATCTAAGGCAAGGCAGATATTGGGTTGTATCAATAGAAGTTTCGTCAGCCGAAAGCCTAAAGTCATAATGCCGTTGTACAGGGCCATGGTGAGACCTCATCTGGAGTACTGTGTGCAATTCTGGAGGCCACATTACAGTAAAGATGTGCACAGAATTGAATCGGTTCAGCGGATGGCCACCAGGATGATCTCGGGGCTCAAGGGTCTCTCGTACGAAGAGAGACTGAACAAATTGCAGCTCTACACTCTTGAGGAACGTAGGAAGAGGGGAGACATGATCGAAACATTTAAGTACCTCACGGGACGTGTCGAAGTGGAAGATGATATTTTCTTTCTCAAGGGACCCTCGGCCACAAGAGCTATGTATATTTTGTCATGAACCTGTTTCACTGTAAATCAGGGATGTCAAAGTTCCTCCTTGAGGGCAGCAATCCAGTTGGGTTTTCAGGATTTCCCCCAATGAATATGCACGAGATCTATTAGCAGTGCATGCAAACATTGGGGAAATCCTGAAAACCCAACTGGATTGCGGCCCTCGAGGAGGGACTTTGACATCCCTGCTGTAAATGCAGCTGCATTAAAAAAAAAATCCCCAAAACACCCTCTTATGTCAGCTTTACAGTTTGCTGCTATGTTTAAACTTGCAGGGATCTCAAAGTCCCTCCTTGAGGGCCACAATCCAGTCGGGTTTTCAGGATTTCCCCAATGAATATGCATTGAAAACAGTGCATGCACATAGATGTCATGCATATTCATTGAGGAAATCCTGAAAACCCGACTGGATTGCGGCCCTCAAGGAGGGACTTTGAGACCCCTGGAAGTATAATAATAATGTCAGCTGTCATCTTCAAAGTTTTTATTCCACACTTGACTTTATGATAAACAAACAGTGTAATTCTTCTGTCTGTCATCTGTAAAGCAATATAAATAAATAAATGCACAGAAGCTCTTTCTCTTCTTCAGTGACCGAACTAGGTGCTGGAAGTCGTTGTCCTTGAAGGTTTCTCTTATTTCTGACTAAGTGGCATATTCCTGGTGCTTTTTTGCCATTCTCCCCCCCCTCCCTCCTTTATCCCCAGGGGAAGTATTACAACCACAAACAACAGCCTCATGGTTCAGTCCACTTTCCTGCCAGAGAGGAAGGTTTTTCCCTCACTCGCTGCATTGGAGATTTTCCTTCCTTCCTTCCCTCCCTCTTGCAGGCAGGAACCCCCCGCCTCCCTCCTCTCCCCTCCTCGCCACTTGGTTGCCGTCGAGATGCAGAGAGAGAAAGCCTAGCTGCCAACCCGCAGGTGAACGATGGTACAGTCTGCAGGGGGGACTCCGGTCCTGTAGCCCGGCGTTATATCGAGCCCTGGCGGGTGCCGAGCAGTGATGGTTCCTCCGCGGTGCTACTGAAATCATTTTGCATTTGTGATGCTGTCTTAGCCAAGTAAGTAGCGACATCCACAGCATGAAAATAACAAAAAAAAAAACCAACCCAAAGCGCTTTTTCCTCCCGGTGTCTGCTTTTCCGCTTGTTTACTTAGCAATTGGCTCCTCTTGGAGGCAGAAAGCTGGTGTTGAAAATGGTGTGGGGATTTGCAAAGAGTGATGCACTAGGTCATTTCACTTTCACCGAGGAGCTCACCAGGGTAGACCGACCCTGTCTGCTTTTAAACTGCAAAGTCAGACATCCCATCAGAAGCCATCTCCTTAGATTTTCTGCTGAGAGAACTGAAGACTGCAGAGGGGATTTTCTGAGAGCACCTTGACTTGGCAATCCCTATGGACATCTGCATGGGGCTTTATTACATTTTCTAAAAGGCAAAAAAAAAAATACATTGAAGGGTGTAAAATGTAAGTAACTCGGGGACTGGTTCTCAGATGATTTTAACCTTGGCAAAACGATGTCAAATCTTAAAGAAGCTGCAATGATTCTAATGATTATGTTAAATACTCATTATTTTGCAAGCTAAGAATTTTAGAAGTGCAACCAATCATTTGGGAATGAGCCAATTTACAGTATGATAAATCTCTCTTTTTTTACGCCTGAACCTAAGGGTTTTGGAACCTTCTTTGCATGAGCCACTAAAACAGTTTCGACCACTTGTTTTCTCTTGCTAGCTTTGACAGTTCATCTGGTCGGTTTGTAGCTGTCAATCTGTTCATACACCTCTGATTTACGGAATGTAAGTTCTGTAGGAGGCGTAAGGCAGTGTTGCTTGCACATTGCATGTTCTTGCCTTTGCCTAATGAGATGGTTACTTCGTGCAGTCTTGAAACCTGTGAACTGTCAGAAACAGATACTTAGGCAGTGGTTTACCTTCTGTAAGGTAGGTAGTGCAGTTGATAAAAAGGAAGGATATTTTTTTTTCTAAATAAAACTGCAGATTGGGTCAAGTGTAATAAGCATATGCAAGCATGAAGAGCTGCATTTTTTTAACCTTTTCCTTTATGCCCCTATCTTTAAGAGAGATGATTAGGGTTTGCTAGAATCACGGAGAGGTTTGTTTTGAAGAAATTATGTTTTTTTCTTTTATTGTCTGCATTTCAGAATATTAGCATACATTGAAACTCCAGTGTAAATTAGAAGTTGTAATAATTTTCCTAGCATTTTTTTGTAAGTCGGAAAGTACTGTATATTGGTGCAAATCACCTGGATAATGCAAATTTTATGTTGAAAGCAATGCTCGCTTTTTTTTCTGACAAGTACTCACAGAAGGTCATTCAGACGGTGTATAAGGCAAGGTTAATGCACCTGCTCAAAAATAAATGTGGAATCTTGGAGTTCATCAGGTCCTTTATCACTTATGGATTTTATTGGGATTGTCCATTATTTCTATTGTTCTGCTAAGCTAGCTGTTTGGGAAAGGGCTTCTTATTTGTCCTGCAGTGAAGGCACAAGAATAAATTGGGAACAAGAGGGGTACAGATTAAATTATACATGGTAATATAGCAAAGCAATGGGTCTGATCTTGTAAAGGATCCATCTTAGTTTATTGCAGAAGAGCTACATATTTCTGTATTTTGAAGGTGTTAGTTTTTACCAGATGATAGTGAAAAGCAATCCGTCGTCTGCTTTTTAAAACCTGTAAATTGTTTCCTGCAACACTTTGATCTGGATATTGAATATTTTTGTGTCTCGTTTACTGGTTTGAAAGTATGATCCAAGGGAAGCAATGCTTAGATTGTTTCTGTCTGTGCTTTGAAAAGGACCTTCATAAAGTGACCTTGTGGGTAGATATTTGTCACATTAAGCAGTTCAGGGAATTAAAAGGCTAATTTTCTAGGATACCTGCAGCTTTGAAATTAAAATGCAGAGTGGATGTTTCCAGATTCTGTAGCATATCGTGGGGCAGTGATTTTTTTGGGGGGGTGGTTTGTCTTGGAGATTTACACCATGATATTTATAAGATGCTTTTTTTTGTTATTGATTAGTGAAATAGTAATTCTTTCTTTGCTCCTTCTTGTTAGTTGCAAAGAACTGGAGATACATTTAAGTGTTTCCTTCAGGTCTGTTTTTATATGCGCATTCTTTGGGGACTGCAGTTACTCTTTCTTTAGGTACAGACATAAATATTTCAAACTTTGATGGGAAATGATTAAATATGCATGGTGATGCAACTTAAAACTACCCCCTTATTTTCACCATAGGAATGACTATTTTATGCAACAGTACTCCTTATAGAAATACATCTCACATTTCAAGTATTCCTTATGTAAATGTGTCTCACATCTCAATATCCTAGTTTAACTTGAATGTTATCTCTCTAAGGCTGAATACATGGTGAAAAACTATCATAATGGTGAGAGAGGAGTGCATCTCTTTTACAGCAACTTGCATTTGAATGTAGCATAGATCAAAAGCCAAGATCTATTAGCAGGGAGTGTTGAAAGGTTCTCAGCCCAACCAAGAAGAGAATGACGCGGATATGGTTCAATCAGTGATCTGAAACCATTTCAAAAACATTGAATTTTGTTTCTGCAAATTGGCACTTAAAATACGATAACATTTTTTTCAGCTATAGTGGCAAAATAATGCTCAGAATTTGGGAAGTTGGTTGGCTAGGCTGAGAACTTTTCAGCACTCCCTCCTAAAATATTCCTGCTTTTTAGATTTAAAATTTTCCAGATTACCCGACAAGATGATTTATTTCTGTAAATGATCCATAGTCTAGCATGTGACCATAATTTTTTTTTTTTTTTTTTAACTTTAAAAGAAAAAAAAGATCATCTTTAAGGTTTCAGAATTTTTTTGGACAATTTTGTTTAACTCATTAGTTTAGACTACTGGTAGTGCTATTGACTCTGGAAAAAAATAGATTATTTTTAATGCCTTTAAAAAATAAAAATTCTCCAAAAATGATAATATAAATGTACTTGTCAGACTTCACAGGTCACATCTGAGGGATCTATGCAGTTTTGAAGGCTTGTATATGGCAACACTTCTGGAGAATTCTTATTTTCACCTACTGAGACATAGTACAATCTATAGATGTCCCAGCTGATTAAGCCATCATTATACACGCAGGAACAAGCATAGTTGAAAGTTGGACCACAACTGTCCCCCCACACCCAAAATACACTAAAATATGAGCTCAAGTTTTGGTTATTAAGTTAATTGTAGCATCATTTAATAGAGCGCTCCTGTAGCCACTAGCAAAGAAAGTGACACATTTGCATTGACTGGTTGCTTCCTGTCAGACAGGGTTGACTAGAATGAAAGAATGGAAATCGTCCTATCTGTTTGATTACGTGAGATATTGTAGTGATGAAATATAGTTTAATATAAATTGATTGCAAGGCTGCTAACTGTATTTGCTGCTACTTTCTCAATCATTGTGGCTTGCCTTGAACAGATGTGTAGAAAAGTAGGTTGTGAATCTCTTTTTATATAAACAATAAGAAAGTCTATCACAATATTAAGGAATAACTTAGAGCTCTTTTTACTAAGGTGCGCTTACCTCGCGCTATGTGCCAAGAACTAATGCCAGCTCAATGCAGCGCATTGGAACAAACTACCTCTGCAGGTGATTGAGGCCAACAGCGTGTCAGATTTTAAAAGAAAATGGGATACTCACGTGGGATCTCTAGGGGAGTAAAGTCAGGGGGTGGGCCATTAGAATGGGCAGACTTGATGGGCTATGGCCCTTTTCTGCCGTCATTTTCTATGTTTCTATGCTAAAACCTCTAGCGCATCTTAGTAAAAGGAGCCCTAAGTGATGGATTTGAACTCAACCTCCATTTGCTCAGCTCTCCTTACTAATCTTCTCCATGGTAACCCTTATCCTCTACTAAAGGGACACGGTGGGATCCCAAGCTCTTAATAGGTCTTCGTGGTGGGCTTAATAACTAATGGGGTTGAGTTGGCAGGTGATATGTAGGGGTTGAGGTGGATGGATTATGTGAGTGGGTGAAGGTATATGTGTGGGACTAAGTGGAAAGTATATGGATGGGAGATGGGAGGTGTGAGTGGGTGAATGATTAGGATGGTTGAGGTATATGACTCAGTGGTTCTAAATAATTCAAAGTGACATAGTGCTGATCATAATGAGTCCAAAGTGGTTTCCAGGTTCTCCTTTGTTGAAGTCCTTCCACTAAACTCCAGGATCTACTTTAAGCTGTTGACAATGATTTTTAGGGGACCGAGGGCTATGGGAAATGCTATATGCAACAGGCTAGAGTGATAAATGTTTGGTTGAGACTTAAGGTCTAGTGTGGGGTTTTTTTTTTAAATAAGTTGATGAGGCAAGTGAGACAGAACTCAGGCATGCTTGGTGGTTATTTATTTAAAAAATTTCTTACCCGCCTGTTCCTGAGTGATGGCGGAACTAACCCCCTCTGCTACGAAACTGCGATAGCAATTTTTAGCGCGGTGAGCTGCGCTGAATGGCCTGCGCTGCTCCCAACGCTCATAGAGTTCCTATGAGTGAATGAGGGGGGTGGGGTAGGGAGGCCTAAGAAGATTTTTTTTTTCATTTTCTTATGATTATTTTCATATTTCATATTTAATTTCTATCATTCTTTGCTGATTTGTAGTATAGTACTGAATCTCTATATAGTGCACACTCTTTTGTGAGAGGATATTTTATAAAAAGGCGCCTGGGTTAATAAAGCAGGAAAGTGACTACTTTTAGTAGATTTAGGGCTCCTTTAACGAAGCCGCGTTAGCTGCTTTTTCGCATGCACATTTTTAGCACGTGCTAATCCCTGCGCTAGCCAAAAAACTACCACCTGCTCAAGAGGAGTCGGTAGCGGCTAGCACGGCCGGCAAATTAGCATGCGCTATTACGTGCGTTAAACCACTAATGCGGCTTCGTAAAAGGAGCCCTTAATGTAGACAAATAGAAACATAACATAAGAACATAAGCAATGCCTCCGCTGGGTCAGACCCGAGGTCCATCGTGCCCAGCAGTCCGCGCACGCAGCGGCCCAACAGATCCTGGACCTGTGCAGTAATCCTCTATCTATACCCCTCTATCCCCTTTTCCAGCAGGAAATTGTCCAATCCTTTCTTGAACCCCAGTACCGTACTCTGCCCTATTACGCTCTCTGGAAGCGCATTTCAGGTGTCCACCACATGTTGGGTAAAGAAGAACTTCCTGGCATTTGTTTTGAATCTGTCCCCTTTCAACTTTTCCAAATACCCTCTTGTTCTTTTATTATTCGAAAGTTTGAAGAATCTGTCCCTCTCTACTCTCTCTATGCCCTTCATGATCTTATAAGTCTCTATCATATCCCCTCTAAGTCTCCTCTTCTCCAGGGAAAAGAGACCCAGTTTCTCCAATCTCTCAGCGTATGAAAGGTTTTCCATCCCTTTTATCAGACGCGTCGCTCTCCTCTGAACCCTTTCGAATAACGCCATATCCTTCTTAAGGTACGGCGACCAATATTGGACGCAGTACTCCAGATGTGGACGCACCATCGGCCGATACAACGGCAGGATAACTTCTTTCGTTCTGGTTGTAATACCCTTCTTGATTATACCTAGCATTCTATTTGCTTTCTTAGCGGCCGCTGTGCACTGTGCCGTCGGCTTCATTGTCATGTCCACCATTACCCCCAAGTCCCTTTCTTGGGTACTCTCATTCAATAACATTGCTCCCATCGTATAGTTGTATCTCGGGTTTCTGCTTCCCACATGTAATACTTTACATTTTTCAACGTTGAACTTCATCTGCCATCTTGTCGCCCATTCCCCTAGTTTGTTCAAGTCCCTCTGCAATTCTTCGCAGTCCTCTTAGTCCGAGCTCCACTAAATAGTTTGGTGTTGTCCGTGAATTTTATTATCTCACACTTCGTCCCTAGTTTAGACTGGGACATGTTTAAAATTCCACTAGCATTTTAGAACAGGATCTGCTGGCATAAAAGTTTTTTATAAAATACATCCAGGAATGAACATGTGTGACAGAAGCTCAACAAAAAGGAAGATGGATTGAGACATCTGAGACTTACTTCCTTTGAAAGCCCTCAATTTGTCCTCCTTTTTCTGGACTTCACTTCGCCAACAAATACCTTAACTATTCCACCTTATAGACCTCAGTAGTGCTGCTGTGTGACAAAACCTAAGCACACAGAACAAAATAGCACCAAAATTGTCATTGGTCTTTTATCTTTTTGATATTTTTTATAATATAGCATTTAGTATTTTTTATATATATTATAGTATTATTAAATACTCATCTCTTTAGGAGAATAGCAAAGGGGGGGGGGGGAGAGGAGGTTCTTCCGACATAGACTATGTTTCGCCCATAGAGGCTCTATCAAGGTATTTTCCCTATTGAAGACAAAGAGATAATAAACACAAAATCCCCCCCCAAAAAATCATCTCAGAAACTTTTAATCCTGCATAGCAGAGAGATACATTCTTAATCTCTACCAATCCAGCATTATCTTTGAATATAGTATACTTATAATTAACAGAGTTGTGCCAGTTCCATGAATGCCACTGAGTATATTTTCAGGGCAAACATATCCGCGGCTTTTTTTTTTTTTTTTAGAGAAAAAAGTATGTCATGAGCCCATCACTACGTATCCAATCAGTGGTACAGGGCAAAAACATGACATGGAGCAGTTTTTAAATTAGTGTCATCCACCCTAGTTCGACATTCAGTCCCGATGGTTTTACCGTATTCAATGAAAAAATCAATTTTTGCTCTTTAAAATTCAATCGTTCACCATAATTACCACCCAACTGTAATGTAATCAATAATTCTCCATTTCAAGTAAGATATTTTATGTTTTATTTTGGAGGCAGTAAGGGCTCCCACTTTAACTGCACACTAACCAGTTAGCACACTAACAGGTTAGCACAGAAACGCCCATGAGGAGAGGCCTAAAACAATGGCCAATCAGGGACTTCCTTAGACACCTCCCTAAGGAAGTCCCTGATTGGCTGAGGTGCCCCATGCCCCTCCAAAGGGAGGAGCCCAAGGCGCCTCAGCCAATCAGGGCCTTAGGCCTCTCCCTGTGCATCAGATGATGCGCCAGAGGGGGGCCTAAGGCCACTATTGGGTGGCAGCGGCCAAAGAGTAGGAGCAGATGGACTTTCCTCCTGCTCCTGAAGATTTTGGCGGAGCGTAGGAGTAGGATGAGGGTCCAGGCACCCCTCCTGCTCCCAAAGATGTTGGGGGAGCCTTGTCCAAGGAGCAGGAGGGACCGGGCACCCCTCCTGCTCCTAACTATTTTACAAGTACCGGGTAGGTGGGCCGGGCCCTACCACCTTGGCCGACCAGGGGTAGGCCGGGAGATGGTTGGTCTAAGAGCAGAAGGGACTGAACACCTCTCCTGCTCCCAACTTTATCGTGGTTGGGCCTTTCGGGTGTGGGTGGGCTGGGCCGTGTCGGGCCGTGCAGGGGGGGGGAGTTAGTTGGTGGCAGGAGGGACTTGGCATCCCTTCTTCCATATTTGTGCGGGCGGGGAGGGCAGCGTCGGAAGGTGGCAGGAGGGATTGGGCATCCCTCCTGCTATATGTGGGTTGCTGGCGAGGCCCTCGCATTTGTCGGGAGGGTGCCCTCGGTCTTTTTTTTTTTTTTTTGACAGATCTGCCTCTCTTTTCATTTTTTTTTTATGGGGCAGATATTTTGCATGTGTAACACATGCAAAATATCTGTGCCATGGAAAAAAATGAATAAAAAAGACAGGCCGGCCTGTCAAAAAACCTGCAGACGTGTCGGTAACTGTCTGCAGCAGTCGGGTTTGCCAATAGTAAAACCCGACTCAACTGTCCCTCTTTATCTTCCTAGCTCCTTTCCTATAACCCTTCATTGTAGCTCCTTTTCAACCTAACCCTGTAAACCGTGCCAAGCTCTATGCTTGTGGAGATGGCGCGGTATACAAACCTAAGGTTTAGTTTAGTTTAGTTTAGTTTTACTAATTTGCATGGGACAATCGGGATCAGATCACTACAGGCATTAGTGAATAGTGCAGGAGGGAAATCTGGTCGTAAAGGGCTCGCAAACCGATTGGTACACGATCGATTTGCTTAGTGAATCTAGCCCATAGTCAGTTTTAGTGTAACATAATTGATAATTATTAGATGTTAATTGTCCTGTGAACCAATTATTGGCTATAATTAGTGCTAATTAATCTGTGCTAATTGGCAGTTGTGGGGCTCCTTTTCAAAAAAGATAGATGTTCAAACGACAGCATAAACCAGCATAAACCAGGGCCTGTTATACAAAGCCGAGCTAGCGGCTGCAGCGCGGTAACGCCCCTGAAGCCCTTAGAGATTTAAAGAGCTTCAGGGCTGTTGCCGCGTGGCTTTGTAAAACAGGCCCTTGGACTTTGGTTGGTTTTTATGAGAATAAATGTAACTGTTGATTAATTCAGACATCTTGCTTGTCTTTTCTTGTTTGTTGTTCTGTATTTGAGGCAAGTGTTCTTCCTTTTTTTTGTTTGATTTTCATATTTTCTTTAGCAAGGACATTCTTTAGGACTTTTTCCATTTTCTAGGGAACAGTATAGGAAATATAAGCAGTGCAGTATTTGTTTTGTGTAATTCAGTGCTTTGTAAATTGATGAGTGAAGTAGGAACTATTTCCTGCTTTAAGGATGAGTGAAAGTATTTTCATTCCCTGAGCAGCTTTGGTACCTACAGCAATATGATAGTAGGGGAGGATAATGGAAATCTTTTGTCATCATACAAATGCTTTACTTCACTTGGCTGCATTAAAAATAGAACCTTGGAGAAAGGCTTTTAAGCTGATTCAGCGTCTTGAGCTACTGATATAACAAAGTCTTAGAAAATAGAGAAAAGCATTTTAGAGGCTTTATATGCACAGTAGGCTTGCAGAAAAAGAACACCCAGGCTAAATGGATTTGTCTCTTGTAACATTGCAGGTTTATTACTCAGTATATTTTTCTGTAGTTGAATGCAAGTGAATAATTCTATTCTTTGTTCTAAAAATATCCTGACTGATGCCCCAGAGTGTTCTGGTATCACAGCAAAGAGATGAGGATTTCACCTTGTCAGTCACAATAATAAATAATTGTCACTTTTTCTCTTGCGTGATTTGAACTACTTAAAGCACAACAGAGCATAACAGCTCTCAAGATGGAGAATAAGGGAAGATGCATGCAAGCATATTAAATTTTTATGTAAATGTGCATCAACATTAGCCCTTGAATGAACTTCCAGTTCTGTGTTCCGATGAAACTAAATTATCCATGTTGCACTGAAAATAGTTGTTTCTCTAATTCTTTCATGATGCATTATTACATAGATATCTGCAGGATGCAGCAAGGTAGTTAAATTAGCATTAGAGGTATGATTGGGGAGATTGGTCTAAGATGGCGTCTAGAGCAGAGGAAGGCTCTAAACAGTCGGCGTTTCACTTGCGCCAGCACTAGCGGCCTTCTCCGTTGTTATGGGGAAGAGGAAGGGAACCCCCGCGCTCTAATCCTCCAGTGGCGGTGAAGATCCCACAGGGACTAAGGCAGACGACCTTACCGGCAGCCTTTTCCCTCTTCGGTGAACCGGTTTGCACTACTTCAGGGGAGAGCCCGTTGATTTCGGGTGATCCTGGCTTCCACTCTGACCGGGCATCTCTAAGCCCGGAGCAGCAGCTGGTCCCGCCCCATCCAGGAAGCACACCAGTGCTTGGAGAGACAGAGCTAGCCAAACCCAGAATGGAGATTTCGGACCTCAGTGTTGGAGGCTCTCCTGTACCAACTTCCTTGAGAGAAGGAAAAGAAGAAGAACTGCCAAGCACTGGAGCAGAGGTGAGAGGTGCTTCTGGAGTTTCTTCCATTCATTTTGAGATGCTTGAAAAAACAACAACAAAAAAAAGATTTGGAAGCATTAAGGCAGGCCATATCAGTAATGGATGCTAACCTCAAACTTTCTTTTTCAACTTTAAGTACTGATTGTGGAACTATTTTTTCCAAAGTTGAGCAACAAAGTTTAGCCCTTACAAAGTAGAGAGTTGCGCGGGGACAGAAATCCCACCCGTCCCCACCCGTCCCCGCCAAAGTCCCACCCGTCCCCGCAAGGAATCCCACCCGTCCCCACCCGTCCCCGTGAGGAATCCCTCCATCCCCACCCATCCCCGCGAGGAATCCCCTCCGTCCCCACCCGTCCCCGCGAGGAATCCCCTCCGTCCCCCCCGTCCCTATAAACTTCAGAAATAGTTATTTCATTTAATTATGCTACTGAATTAAAGGCTCTGGTAGAAACCCATTTACAAATAAGCAAAAAGACTTTATTAATTTGAAAATATTAATTGGGAAGAATACATACTTTGTAAACGGGTTTCTACCAGAGCCTCTAATGTTTATAAATTTTTATCAACACAACTAATATACTACTTTATCCTGAAGCAAAAAAAAAAAAAAGAAATAGAATTCTTTTCCTACCTTTGTTGCCTGGTTTCTGCTTTCCTCATGTTCTCATTCAATTCCTTCCATCCACTGTCTCTCTTCCTTCTGCATCTTCCATTTGCTCTGTTACTGTGCCTCTCCCTTTCTTCCCCCTTCCAAATTGGTCTGGCACCCATCTTCTTCTCTCCGCTCCCCCCATAGTCTGGCATCTGTCTTCTTCCCTGCCAGCATCTTCTCCCTACTCTCTCTTCCTCATTTCCTTTCAGTGTCCTTCTCCCCCCCATCTTCCCCATGTCCTTTCAGCGTCCTTTTCCCTCTCTGTCTTCCCCATGGCCTTTCAGCGTCCTTCTCCACCCCTTTGTCTTCCCCATGTGCTTTCAGCATCCTTCTCCCCCCTCTGTCTTCCACAAGTGCTTTCAGAGTCCTTCCCCACCGCCCTTCCCATGGCCTTTCAGCGTCCTTCTCCACCCCTTTGTATTCCCCCATGTGCTTTCAGTGTCCTTCTCCCTCCTCTGTCTTCAAGTGCTTTCAGAGTCCTTCCCCCCCCTCCTGTCTTCACCATGGCCTTTCAGCGTCCTTCTCCCCCCTCCTTCTCTACCGCCCCGGGTGCAGCACAGACGGCCAGGTCCCCTTACAACAGCCCCGGTCCGACAAACCTCCCTGCCCTTAACCGCGAATCTAAATTACCTTCTTACAGCTGCTGTAAGAAGGTAATTTAGATTCGCGGCTACAGGGCAGGAAGGATTGTCAGACCCGGGCTGTTATCGGTCGGTCGGGGAAGTGCCACAAAAGTAAGGGGACCTGGCCGGCTGTGCTGCAACCGGGGCGGGGCGGGGCGGACCGCCCCCTCCCTTGGTAGCCACTCGAACCGCGAGGCTACTCTCCTTCTCCTTACCTGCCCTGCCTGCAGCACAGAGCCGAACGGAAGTCTTCCCGACGTCAGCGCTGACGTCGGAGGGAGGGAGGGCTTTGTTTAAGCTTTGTTTAAGCCCTCCCTCCCCTCCGACGTCAGCGCTGATGTCGGGAAGACTTCCGTTCGGCTCTGTGCTGCAAGCAGAGAAGTTAGGGAGAAGAAGAGCTGCGCGATTGAGTACATCCAGCCCCGCAGGAGCCCCGCGACCCTCGGAGGTGTCCCCATGGGATCCCCGCGACCCTAGGGGGCGTCCCCACGGGATCCCCGTGACCCTAGGGGCGTCCCCACGGGATCCCCGTGACCCGAAGGGGGAACCCGCGAGATGCCCGCGGGTCCCGCGGGATTCCCGTCGTCCCCGTTCCCGTGCAGCTCTCTATTACAAAGGTAAATGAAAAGTTGGAGAAACAAGAAGAAAAGATTCGAGACATGAAGGTAGTAGAAAATGAATTGGTGAAGGAAAGAACTTTTATGGCAAGTAAAATGGAATCTTTTGAAAATCAATTAAGAAAAAAATAACCTGAGACTTTTGAGTTTTCCTAAGTGACTTTGGATTTCTCCATTGGAGATGATAAGAAAGTACTTTACAGAAATTTTTGCTATTCCAACGGATAATTTGCCTCCGATTGTGAGAGCTAACTACCTTCAAATGAAGAAACCAGCAGGAGTTTCTACTCCTAATGACGCTCAAGTTGATAAAGTGGTGGATATGAATTTAACAGCTTTTTTGGAAAGTTCGCTTGAGGTCATAACGGAAAGGAAAACTTTGCTGATAACTCTTGCTTTGGAAAGCGATAAAGAATATATATTTCGTCTTTATGTTTGACATATAAATGATCAGTTTTGGGGCTCTACAGTGCAAATATTTCCTGATATGTCTCAGAGATCCCAGAGGCGTAGAAAGGAACTCTTGGCATTAAGCCTAAGAGTCCTAGCCCTGGGGGCAACTTTTTTGTTGAAATTTCCTGTGAAATGCTTTATTACGTATCAGACAAATAATTACTTGTTTTTGGAGTCTAAACAGCTGTTAGAATTTGTAGAATCTAGAGAGGGTGCAACATCTGTAACTTAAGATATGTAACTTATCATAATCCGGCTTTAGTGCCAACTGAGTATTGCTGTTTTCTCGTTTGATTAATTGTATAATTTCTTTTTATTTCTTGAAGTCCGTTCTCAAAGTATTGTGGTCGATATAAGTGAATATAAACTTTTCTGTTTTGTTTTTTTCTTTTACCTTTGGGAACTATTGATCTAATTCAAGTTGTTATATATTATACTTGATTGTTAATAAGAAAAGTGATAAATAATAAAAATAAAAAAGAGGTATGATTAACCAAGTGGTTTCTTCCATTTTGTGCCTAGGGAGAGAAAAAGACCTTGTCTTAGACTCTGCTACTGGATGTCTTGGGCTGTCCAGACAAAAAAAGACATGATAGGAGGTGGAACAAGGCTTGCCAGGAACTGCTAAAGCTGTTCAGAAGAGGCAAGCCATTCCCAAAGCTCTGATGAGTAGCAGGGATCCTTTGGAAACTCTTTTAGGAATAACAAGGAACAGTATTGTGCCCTAAGTAATGTGAGGTCAGTTAGAGAGAAAGCATTGGCATGATTTATGAATATGGTGTAATTCAGAGCTCGGCAAATCAGGGGCACACCTGTTGGAAATATCCTTGTGGTGCCTGTTTTATTGTTGCTGGTGCGAAGACTGGAGGCTTCTTCTTTTCTGCACCATGCAGCTCTCTGAGTTTGAGCTATGCTGTGGAGGATCTACCATGTGGTGATGAGAAACTTGAGACCCTTCAGACCAGCACTGCATGGCTCAAACTTACTGAGACCTACATGGTGCAGAAGAAAAGGAAGCTCTGTTTCTGGCAACAGGCTTTAGCAAACTGAAAGACAAGAGTTGGGCCGACTAGGTAGAGAATTTGAAGATTGGCAGACTTGTAGGTCGGGCAGGGAAGGGAATGGCTTCTGGCTGTGTACCTCTGTCAGTGGCCTACAACAGGAAGTAAGGGTCTGATTTGCTTTCCCCATAGACCACAAAGGAGATAACTTACCATCTTAACCTGCTCTTCAATACTGGTTGAGATAAGCAAATGGAGGAATGGTTTAAGCTGGCTCAACCACTAGCTCCTGAGTCTTCAGGCTGAGCCCTAGATTTAGGATATATTTTGTAGATTTTATACTGTATTGATTAGGTACTATATTATCTATTTTTCTGCTGTATTTTATCATTTTTATTGTCTGTTCATCCCTTGCTGAAAAAGGGAGTTTGACTATCTTTTTTAAAATGTGCATTTTGATTTGGGAGCAAAGTTTTCAAAGTAAGCTACTATTAAGATGTATCTAGTCAATTTCCTCATTTTTGATTTGCTCATTTATATATAATATAAACAGTACGGGGGAATATACATGTGCGATAGGATGTCTAAGTGAGTTTGGACATTTGGGGAAATACATCCATAAATCCAGTAGCGAAAATGTCCATTTTTAAAACAGTAAGCCATACATCTTTTTGGTTTTGTTTTGTTTTTTTGAAAATGACCTACCTAAAGGTATTTAGTGATTAACTTACCTTTGGACTTATATTCATTTAGGGACTTTGATAGCCCTGCCCCAACAATTCTAGTTTAAAGCCCTCTCAGTAGATTAGCCAGTCTGCTGCTAAAGACACTTCTTCTCTTCTTTGATAGATGCACACCATACCTGCTCAACAACTTTTGGAGAATCATCCCATGGTCTAGGTCAAAATGCTCTCGATAACACCATCCATGTAGCCACGCATTCATCTCCAGGATGCGAGCTTCTCTGTCCTGGCCTTTGCCCTTGACAGGGAAGATCGACAAGAATACCACCTGCACACATGACTGCTTCATCTTCTCTCCCAGAGCCACAAAGTCACTTTTGATACGCTGGGAGGGGTACTTAGCAGTATCATTAGTGCCAACATGAATGAACAGCATCGGATAATAATCATTAGGCTTTATGAGTCTGAGCAAGCTCTCTATAACATCTTGAATCCTCTCCTCTGCTGCTTGATTAGGCTCTGCTGCCTTGCCTCGGAAGATAGGCATTTTTTTTCTTCATGGTAAAGTTGGATCTGGAGTTCTTCTCTGGATCCAACTTTGTTCAGAATCAATCTGCTCAGAGGCAGGTCAAGACAAGATCAGGAGAACACCTCCAAATCCAACTTTTATATGTTGAAAAATTCCCAACATTAAAAAAAAAAAAAGAAATCAAGTGAAAGTAAATAAGCAAATAAATAAATGGAGGCGTGGGCAGGGGCAGAGATGGGCAAGGGGTGGGGCCACAGTGTCCAGTGTTAGGGCTCTTCAGCTTGGAAGAGACGGCTGAGGGAGATATGATTAAAGTCTACAAAGTCTTGGGTAGTGTAGAACGGATACAAGTGGATCGATTTTTCTCCATCAAAAATTACAAAGACATGGGGACACTTGATGAAGTTGCAGAGTAATGCTTTTCATACCAATGAGAATAAATATTTCTTCACTCAGAGAATAGTTAAGCCCTGGAATGTGTTGGCAGAGGATGTGGTAAGAGCAGTTAATGTAGCTGGTTTTAAAAAAGGTTTGGACAAGTTTCTAGAGAAAAAGCCAATAGTCTGTTGTTGAGACAGACATGGGATGGTAGCATGAAATGCTGCTACTATTTGGGTTTTTGCCAGGTACTTGTGACTTTGATTAGCCTCTGCAAAGACTGGATACTGGGCTAGATGGATCATGGTTCTGATCCAGTAAGGCTATTCTTATGTTCTTAATTAATCCTGCCCTGTTTTAGCCTCCAAAAATACCACAGCCCCCAAATAACTCTAAATGCAACAGTGGGGGAATGCCCCTTCAGTATTTCAGTGTTTTGTTTGTTAAGAACAAGGTAATTAGATATATCGATATATTTTCATGCTGAACACATTAATAAAAGCCCCCTTTTACCATCCCACTCTAGAGTCCGGTCTTAGAGCATTTTAATGAGGAACTTTCCTGCATGTTATGACCTGATTCAGTGTGGCATAATGGCATGGATTCAGCTAAGAGAGATCTTGCCTCACCAATTTGTTGGACTTCTTTGAAGGTATGAATAAACATGTGGATAAAGGTGAGCCAGTTAATGTAGCGGATTTTCAGAAAGCATTTGATAAAGTTCCTCATGAGAGGCTCCTGAGAAAATTAAAGAGTCAAGGGATAGGAGGCAGTGCTAAGTTGTGGATTAGGAATTTGTTATCAGATAGAAAATAGAGGGTAGGTTAAATGGCCATATTTCTCAGTGGAGGAGAGTATATAGTGGAGTACCGCAGGGATCTGTATTATTTAACTTATTTATAAATGATCTGGAAATTGGAATGAGTGAAGTGATTAAATTTGCAGATGACATTAAACTGTTCAAAGTTGTTAAAATGCATTTGGATTGTGAAAAATTGCAAGCGGATCTTAGGAGATTGGAAGACTGGGCATCCAAATGGCAGATAAAATTTAATGTGGACAAATGCAAAGTGATGCACATTTGGAAGAATAACCCAAATATAGTTACCAGATGCTAGGGTCCACCTTGAGAGTCAACACTCAAGAAAAAGATCTGGGTGTCATTGTACAATGAAACCTTCTGCCCAATGTGCAACAGCTGACAAAAAAGCAAACAAGATGCTAGGTATTATAAAAAAACCCACAAGACTAAGAGTGTTATAATGCCTCTATATTGCTCCATGGTGAGACCTTGAGTATTGAGTTCAATTCTGGTTCCCTTGTCTCAAGAAATATATAGCAGAACTAAAAAAAAAAAAGGTTCAAAGAAGAGCGACCAAGATGATAAAGGGGATGGAACTCCTCTCGTATGAGGAAAGACTAAAACGGTTAGGGCTCTTCAGCTTGGAAAAGAGACGGCTGAGGGGAGATAGGATTGAAGTCTGCAAAATCCTGAGTGGTGTAGAATGGGTACAAGTGGATCGAATTTTTAACTCCATCAAAAATAACAGACTAGGGGACACTTGATGAAGTTACAGGGAAATAATTTTAAAACCAATAGGAGGAAATCATTTTTTTCACTCAGAGAATAGTTAACCTCTGGAATGCATTACTTTGTCCACCTTAAATTTCATCTGCCATTTGGATGCCCAGTCTTCCAATCTCCTAAGGTCCGCTTGCAATTTTTCACAATCTAAATGCATAGTCTGTTATTGAGACAGACATGGGGGAAGCCACAGCTTGCCCTGGATCCGTAGCATGAAATATTGCTATTATTTGGGTTTTTGCCAGGTACTAGTGACCTGAATTGACCACCATGAAGATGGGGCTATTGGGCTAGATAGACCATTGGTCTGCCCCAGTAAAGCTATTCTTATGTTGTTCATTTTAATATAACCTTTTTATTGTTTTTGCACTGTTTGCATTAGCACGCAGTACCTGTAATATGGGAGTCCATACCGCCTCTTATGTAGAAGGCAATAAGGGCTCCCATGTTAACTTTGCATTAGCCAGTTAGCATGCATTAATGCAAACGTGCTACCTGGGTAACACTTCCCCATCCATTCCCAACTTCTCACAAAAAATTACAAAGATTAATCTGCAATTAGCGCAAATTACCAGAAAATGCTTTAATTCATTTTGTGGTAAACCTTTTTTCCTCATTGAGTACATATTAACGCATACCTCAGTTTAGTAAAAGGGTCCCTAAGTGATCTTTAAGCAGGTTTGTACTATGCTTCCTTGTCTTTTATTATGACATTTTGATATTGTGGTAGGGAGTAGGGACAGCAGGCAGGTGGACCCTGTGCATGAGTGAAGGGGAATGTGATACAATAAGCACTGTACCAGCCAAGCGGTTTACTGGAGTGACCAAGGGGATTGCAAACTCAAAAAGGAAAACAAAACAGACATCTGTGCAAAAATTAAATATTTTTATTTCCCCACACTCTGGAGTGTTGAAGCAAGTGTAACCAAGTTCAGTCCAGTGCTTCTACCATGCATGGATTTATTAAAAATAACAGTTTCAAAACAAAGCATAAACTTCTTGTCATAAATGAAAGGCAAGTTGCTACAAACACAGTCTGTAATGCCATTCAGCAACTTAACTACAACTCCCATGAGTCTTAGGTCCATCAAATATGGTGGCTTTCTGCCAAACTTTATTCACTAGTGCTGTTCAGACAGTTCATTATAGGCTTTGCTAATTATGCTTGAATCAGGTTTACAGCATTTTGCCTTGGCACTAAAGCTTTCCTAATCTTGCTAAAGAACTGGTCACTGAGTCCTTTACTGGAATTGTCTGGACTCAGAAGGAAGGCAAACCTGCCTGGCTGTATTACTCACGTTAAACAAAACTCCCTTGGTGAGCTTCAGTTAAGACTAGGGCTTTTATTTCTAGGTTTTAGTACTGCTGCAGCCGTGCTTATCAATTAGAGGGACAGAGTTAAGGATTCGCTTCCCCCACAGTAAATCTTATGGGAACTGAAACTGCTCTGAGACGTGTCAGTTGTACTCTTCAGTATTCCTCACTATAACACACATTCAACTAACACCACACTATGTCCTTTTATTCCTTATGTTCTAGTCCCCTGGCTCCCACTGCATTTCATTATCTTCCAACAAGCTTATTGTATCACATTCCCCTTCACTCATGCACACGTCACACTCTGGCTGAATATCACTTTCCCCAGATAAAGAAACTAGGTCTATATCATACCCATCTACTGCCTGAGTTAAATCCTGGCCAGACCTTTCTATAGAGCTGGGTTTGCCCAGTGAAGTATTTTGTGCGGCCCCGGTTGAGGGCGATGCAGTGTTTTCCTCTGCTGCACCTGCTCCCTCCTCTATCTTGCTGCAGTGTTTGCGCATTTGTGTGGCCCCAGAAACATTTTTTTCGGTCAATGTGGCCCAGGGAAGCCAAAAGGTTGGACACCCCTGGTTTAGAAAGTTTCCTTGCCAGAAATCCTGGGTTAGCTTTGGTTCTTCCAGTAACTTGACCTCCAGTGGACAACAGGCTTCTGCCTTGTGACTTCAGTGCTGTATCAGAAATGAAGCTTTGGTTGGGAATGAAGCCGTTCCTCCTTAGCTTCTGTTCTTCTGCCTGTTTATTTACACCTGCAGGGACAGCTAGAGTTCTCATAGGCTGTTCCTTAACTAGACTGCCTGCTTTGAGTAAATCTTTCCCCGGCGTATTCTTAGGTGTAATTGTTTCCACCCCACCCCCCTCTCCGGGTTTTCCCTGTACCAGTAGAAGTGGGCTTTGGAATAAACTGCTGACTCAGATTTCTCAGCTGAAGGCAAATAAGCTTTGGTGACAGGGACGTCTCTGACTTTTGAACCTGAGTGACATTCTTATTGGGCTTCTCGTTACTGACGGGGCTTGACACAGCCTGCACCTTAGGCAATTTGCTGACTACATGCTTTTCCCTGTCACAACATGCAAAAACCCATTGATGATAATGCTTTTGTTCTCTTACTGTAGTAAGAACTACAATGTCCTTTGACCAATTTAGACAAAACAACTTAGCTTGCACATGAATATAAATAGCAAGATGGGTGAGATCAACAGTCTATCAAGGCAAAAGAACAAGGGTTATATGTGGGATTGAGCCAAGTTGCAAGGAGTGATACGTGGGGCTGAGGCACTGCAAAGTAATGAGAGAGCTTTGCAAGTGAGCACTAATTTTAACTTATTTTAATGCCAAACTGCAATATATTAATAGCTAGATCACTGCTAATGTACAACTAAAATTAAGTTCTGGAATTCATTAGCTCCGAGTTAGTGGTGCATGCAGAGGGTTATGGAAAAAGAAAGGCATCCAAACAGAATCTTATTGCATACATTTGCTCTGTGTGATGAATAATAAATATACTTGGGGTATAGCTATCAGCGTGGGCTACCATTAAGCCGTGTAATTTTCTTGCTATCCTCAGTTATTAGTAACCAGAATATATTGCAAAGAATGGAAACTTTGCAAAGGAGTTGTGAGGGTAAGATGTCAATAATTCAGCCATAGGTATAAAATTCAAGATACACGTTATTGATTGTAGCATTGCAAAGACTCGACACTGACAGTGTTTTGGCGTCTATGCCTTTGTCAAGAGTCTCAAAGGCTTATTACTCTATCACGTGAATAGAGCATTTAACACAGGTCAGTGTAAGGAGCGAACAGAGTAGTAATTGCTAAAATAGCATTAGTTAATTTGTTGAACTTATAATGGGTCTTCTGGACATTATTCTCACCTTACCGAGGCTGCTGGTTGATTGGAAGCTCTCTCTTATTACATGGGGTTTGGGTATGTGTGTGTGAAAAGAAATACTGATTTCTTGTTATCAGACCGATGTTCTTGTTCCTGTTGTGTATGTATCTGCTTTAGTGGTTGTATCCTTTTCATTCCTTGTTCAATAAATATTTATTTAAAAACAAAAAAAACCCAGCACCGGTTAGTGGTATAACAACACATCTTAATGGTAGCCCATGTTGATAGCTGTACCCCTAAGTATATTTATTATCCATCAGAAATGTGGACTTTACGTAAGTTGTTGCCCTGCTTTTCCACACAAAGCAAATCTATGCAATAAGATTCTGTTTGGATTTCTTTCATTTTCCATAACCCTCTGCACGCACCACTAAATCAGACCTAATGAATTCCAAGACTTAATTTGAGTTATACGTTAGCAGTGATCTAGCTATTAACATATTGCAGTTTGGCATTAAAACAATTTAAAATTAGTGCTCACTTTGCAGAGCTCTGTCTTTCCTTTGCAGTGCCTCAGTCCCACGTATCGTTCCTTGTAGCTTATCTAAGTCCCTTATTCTTTTTAACTCAATTGTTTTTTTGCATGTGTACTTCTATTGAATACCTTTACATTATAGAGTTAATTTTGTAAGAGACTTTGGTATGTAGACCAGTATTTTACATGTTCAAACAAGTTCCTATTAAATTGCCTGATGATACATATATACTAGGCCTATAAATACATGGGGGTTATTTTTATAACACCTATGTAAGAAATGTGAAATGGTGCCTATTTGAGGCATATTTTATAAAGGAGGAAGCCAACTTAGGCATCTTGTTGCCTTGTATAAAATGAGCTTTCAGATTTAGGTCCAATAGCACACAAACAGGTCATCCAAAGTTAAAAGCCAGGAAGCAGACTTTGAACCTTCTGTTTGTCAGTTAGGAGGAGAACCATTCCTATTTGATGCAATCTATCCATGAAGAGAGAATGAGCAATGAGGTCAAAGGTGGCTGACAAATTTATTTATAAAATTTATATTCCATACTATCTACAGTTCTAGGTGTGTCACAAGGTTATATGCATTAAAGTAAATACTCAAATTAATAACTTAATAACATAACTTAAAATCTTATTTATAAACTGAACAAACAGCACAGTTACAAAAAAGCAAATGCAATATTCAATGCACATTCACAAATTTACAAAACAAGTTTTCAGGCTACATCTAAAATGCATGTATGATGTAGATGACCCTATAATTGGAATCATCTCGGAGCCTAAGTGGGCTGCTTGACAAGATAAAAACTTTTCAACATAAATTCTCTGCACTCTACCTCTAAAAGAGGGAAAAGAGAAAATGGAATTGTTACACAAAATGCAAGTTGGGTCAGCAAATTCAAACAATTCCATCATATAATGCCTTATACACAAGACAGCCAAATTTAAACATCCTTGAGACGCCCAAACCAACCAAACCTACAACTTTGGAGCCAACGAATGAGGTACAGGAAGAAGCTAGAGAAGCTGACTCCTGGCAGCTGGTAACCTCCTCTACAGGCAAACACAGAAGACCTTCTTCTTCTTCTTCTTTTACCTTTTCTTGCAAACAGGGCAGTTTTACATCGACCCCACAAATCACCTTAAGGAACAGATTCTAGCTTTTACAGGAAGGACCTGCCATTGAAGTACAGGAAGTAGTCCAACAGATGGCTCCAGTTCCAGAGGCAACGAATCAGCTTCCCCCGAAGAAGCGCAGAGTGGTAGTCATTGGAGATTCCCTGCTGAGAGGCACCGAGAGACCAATTTGCTGACCAGATATGCAATCCAGAGAGGTTTGTTGTCTACCAGGAGCCAGGATCCGGGATGTGATAGCCTGCTTAGGACGACTTATCAAGCCCTAAGACCACTTCCCCATGCTTCTCATCCACGTCGGAACGAACAACACTGCCAGCAACACCCTGGAGAAGATACCTGAAGATTTTAGAGTCCTGGGTGAGAAGCTGAGGTGGATGGAAGCGCAGGTGGTCTTTTCCTCGATCCTTCCAGTGAGAGGTAAGGGAAGAGCCAGGGAGGATCATATCCAGCGGACAAATGAGTGGCTACACGGATGGTGCAGAGACATAAACTTTGGATTCCTGAACCATGGAGATGCACTACTAGGACTACAGGGACCAGACGGGCTCCACCTGACCAGAAGGGGTAAGATCGTCTTTGGACACTGACTAGCACGCCTGCTTCGTAGGGCTTTAAACTAGGTAAGTTGGGGGAGGGTATACACTCACGTACTGGCGTGGTAAGTAACCATCCTGGCGAGATAAGTTGCCACTCCATTTCTGAGTCTGAGGTAAGTACACAAATGACAAATAGTACTGTAAGAACCACACTAACTCAGGCGGAAAAATCACCATGTGGTCCTAACAAACATAAAGTATGGAGGGCTATGTACATTAATGCCCACAGTTTAGGTAATAAAATTCTGGAATTTGAAACGGAAATAAGGAACGCCGACCTAGATGTGGTAGCGATATATGAGACCTGCCTCACGGATTCCCTTGGGTTGAATATGGCTATACCGGGATACAACTTACTTCGTCGAGACAGAGAGGGCAAAACAGGGGGAGGGGTAGCACTATACACTAAGGAGGACATCAAAGTTACCAGGATCATGGATGTCAAGTACACCGGGGAATCCCTTTGGGTGAACCTGGCCAGGGGGAATGACAAATGGTATCCCTTGTCAGGATGCAAGCCTTTGGAGTCCCTTTGCCAAACGGCTTTATGCTCTTAATGTGCTTTTAGCGCATGCTAACAAGCTACTATAGAAATACATGAAAGTTTTTTGTGGTATTTTACCAGTTTGCACACACTAACTCATGTGTTACCTATGTTTTAGGAATATTTTGCGGAGGGGGCATGTCATGAGTGGAGAGTGGGTGTTCATGCATTATCCAGCTAGCACATTGTACTTAGCGTGTGATACTTTGTTAATGCAGAGTTAACCTAGGAGCATTTAGGCCTCTTAAATAGGAGGCAGTAAAGGCCTGATTTTATAAATGGTGTTTAACCGCACCTAACTTGTAGGTGCTGGTCGGTGCAGTTCTCTATCAATTGCTAGGCGTCATTTATAGAATCACGCCTAATGGCGCCTAAGTGAACTTAGGCCTTGCTAGCTGTCCTAGAGGTAGGCACTGGTATATTAGGCCAGGTTTTACCTGGCGAAATTTACCAGTGCTTACATAAGAACATAAGAATTGCCGCTGCTGGGTCAGATCAGTGGTCTATCATGCCCAGCAGTCCGCTCACGTGGTGGCCCCCAAATCAAAGACCAGTGCTCTAAATGAGTCCAGCCTCACCTGCGTACGTCCCAGTTTAGCAGGAACTTGTCCAACTTTGTCTTGAATCCCTGGAGGTTGTTTTCCCCTATAACAGACTCCGGAAGAGCGTTCCAGTTTTCTACCACTCTCTGGGTGAAGAAGAACTTCCTTACGTTCATACGGAATCTATCCCCTTTCAACTTTATAGAGTGCCCTTTTGTTCTCCCTACCTTGGAGAGGGTGAACAATCTGTTTTTATCTGCTACGTCTATTCCCTTCAGTATTTTGAATGTTTTGATCATGTCCCCTCTCAGTCTCTTCTTTTCAAGGAAAGAAGAGGCCCAGTTTCTCCAATCTCTCACTGAATGGCAACTCCTACAGCCCCTTAACCATTTTAATTGCTCTTCTCTGGATCCTTTCGAGAAGTACTGTGTCCTCCTTCATGTATGGCGACCAGTGCTGGACGCAGTACTCCAGATGGGGGCGCACCATGGCCCGATACAGCGGCATGATAACCTTCTCCGATCTGTTCGTGATCCCCTTCTTTATTATTCCTAGCATTCTGTTTGCCCTTTTCGCCGCCACCACGCATTGCGCAGATGGCTTCATCGACTTGATCAGAATGCCCAAGTCCCTTTCCTGAGAGGTCTTTCGAAGTACCACTCCAGACATCCTGTATTCATGCATGAGATTTTTGTTACCAACATGCATCACTTTACACTTATCCACGTTGAACCTCATCTGCCATGTCGATGCTCATTTCTTCAGCTTGATTATGTCACATTGTAGATCTTCACAATCCCCCTGTGTCTTCACTACTTTGAATAACTTTGTATCGTCTGCAAATTTAATCACCTCACTTATCGATTTTTTTATTTTAATGTGACATCTGAATAAGATTTAAAAATAAAAACACATACTGGCTTTCCAGACCAGGATCTGAAATCTGCATCTTCTCTTTGCTGTCAAAAATGGCACCAGAACTGCACTTGAAACCCAACAGTAGACTTAGAAAAATCAGATAAAGAGAATCTCGATAAAAAGACTGTGGAGGAAGCAGAATTCGCTGCTTAAGTCAAAAGCTTTTATCTTATGAACCTTGGTCTTTGATGCAGGACTTCTGTTTCAGGCCAAACAACAGCAGACAATAGATAGACAGTGACTTTTTTCTCTCCTAAACAAAATTTGAGCTGTAAGAATGTCCCTGGCTGGGTTGAAAGAGTTATGAATGTGCAGTATATGATAGGTAAGAACTTCAGTGTCTTTGCAGGTAAAATTTAGATTGTCAGCTCACTAGGGACAGAGAAAGTATCTGCATATAATACTAAATATGTAAACCACTTTGGTTGTACTGCAGAGAGACGATATATCAAATCCATGACCTTTTAATCCTATAAATATCAACTTAGGAGTTCTTCTACTAACATGTGTTATGTTTTTGGACATAATATGCCTTAATAACAAAAATTAACATGCTCTAAGTTCTAAGACTGCATGCTAATTGTTAGGGATGTGCCCAGTCCATCCTCTGAAATTACTACTACTACTGCTATTATTATTTCTAAAGTGCATCGCTGTACAGAGTTACAAAGAAGACAGACCCTGCTCGAAAAAGCTTACAATCTAGACAGACAAACAGGATGTCGTAGATACAGGTAAGGGGAAGGGTTAATCTGCTGGCTGGGTTGGAGGGTAGTGGGGAGTAGGGTTATGGAATGAAGGCTATATCAAAAAGGTGGGTTTTAAACAAGGGAAGGGGCTTGGCGGACAAATACAGGTAATTTATTCTAGGCATAGGGGGCAGCCAGATGAAAGGAACAAAGTCTGGAATTGGCAGTGGAGGAGAAGGGTACAGCTAAGAGCAGCTGATCTGAGAAACAGAGTTCTCTTTGAGGTGTATAAGGAGAGAGAAGCGAGATTGAGAGGCAGCAGAATGAACACACTTGTAGGTAAGCAATATGAGCTTGAACTGTATGCAAAGGCCGATTTAGTGCGCGGTAAATGCTAACGCACTCTTAGACTATAATGGGCGCATTAGCATTTAGCATGCGCTAAATCAGTTAACGCGCCTTAGTGTGCCATGAAAGACATTTGCTCCATTTAAAAAAGATTTGAGACAGTCTGTTATAGAGAATCATAATAAACCAAGGACATGCTAATCACGACCTGCAGCGTGGAACAAAAATAATAATTCCTAACTTATTTAGGCTGATTTAGGGGCCGTTTTACTAAAGAGCATTAAACCATAATGTAAGGATAGCATGCCCCCCTCCCCCCAAAAGCTTACCTTTTGGGGGTAATTTGTCTGTAAGAGCTCTTTGATTTATTTTGTTGCTGCTTTTTTGGGCGGGGGCATATCATGGGCGAGGACGTGGACATTCTTCTGCTATCCATCTAGTGTAGTCTGATAGCACACACTAATTGGATAACGTGGACAGGAACACTTATGAGCTTCTTTTACAAAGCTGTGGTAAGAACCAACGCATGCATACCGCAGATTAAAAAGCGCTACTGCTGGGTGCACTCAGGTAAAGAGGGGGATGTGGATGAAGAGGCTATGTCCAACTAAATCTCTCCAAACATGAATTTTGTCTCTTAGAGTGGAGGAGTAGTACAGTGGCCTGAAAACCAGGGGAGGGGGGTGGGGGGCAGGTTCAATTCCCAGTGCAGCTTCTTGTCAGTTAATCCTCCATTGCCCCAAGTACAATCAGTGGCATATCAAATATGAAAGTGGGGTAGTTTTCTCCGGGTGCAGGGGTGCATTGAATATTCATGGAGCCACAGTGTACAGGTGCACAGCTGTCGGCTCTGCTGGTTCTCTACCCCAGAGTAAGAGATTGACTTGAGAAGGGGCTCGGGAACAGCAGAGCTAAGAACTGTGTACCTGTAGACTGCGGCTCTGTGACTGTTCAGTGCACCCCTGTTCTTTTAGGGAAGGAGGGAGGTGATGCACCTGAAGGAGAGGGGTGCTCTCTCTGCTCCGGGTATGGCTTTGATTGTAACCACAGAAAGTCAGTTTTATCAATCCCCATCCTCTGTCTCATCTCGGTTGTATTCCTTGTTCAGCATTAAGGCCTTGAATTGTATATAATCAGTGAGGCACAGTGTTGATAGATGCAGAAGGATTAAGACCCTTTCTATGAATTTGTTATAGATCTTTTAATAGGACAAAGCTCTGTGCAACAATTGCACAGTTTTATGCTGCTTCCTAAATTAGCCCTTGTGTGTTTTGTGGGGATCCAAGGACTGTAATTTAATTTACTCTCTTAGCTTTGCTTTTTGTAATTTTTCCCCCCTGTACTAGAGAAAGCAACTGAAACAATAGATCCTTTCTTGTGATTTACTGCTTGATCTGCTTAGTTTATTTTAAAAGGATTATGTGGGGGAAGAAGATTAAATTTGCTTAGTAGACTAAGAAGTTTGTTAGTTCCAACAAGTATTAAAATCAGAGGAGCTTTAAGACCTTGTTAGTGGGAGACATTTCTATTTTTTCCAAAAGGACATATCGTCTAGAATGAGGTCAGTCTATTTACTGTAGTTAAACACTATCGCTGTAGCATACTGAGATCTTCTAATGGTGGAACACCATTCTTGGGTGTCTTCTGAGGGCAAAAGAGAACAGATGATGCTGAAAGTCCTTTCAAAATCCTTACATTAATACATCGGGGTTTGTTTGTTTTTTTTATTCAGGAACTCCATCATTTCCTTTTAGCCTTCTCATGTCTTAGACTGCTGGTTCTTAACCCTATCCTGGGGTACCCCCAGTCAGTCAGGTTTTCAACATATCCCTAATGAATATGAACGAGAGAGATTTGCATATAATGGAAGAGATAGGCATGCAGATATGTCTCATGCACATTCATTAGGCATATCCTGAAAACCCGCCTGGTTGGGGGCCTCCCAGGACAAGGCTCAGAGCCACCATCTTAGACACCAGCTAGAGCTGGGAAAATCTGATGGCCATCCCTTCTTGCAACTCATTCTATTGAGATGACTAGACAATGTGCATTTCATAGCCGTTGCACCAGTGGTTTGGAAAGCCCTGCAATTGAAACTGGAATTCGAATCCTCATTGAAAATATTTAAGAAGGTTCTGAAAACATTGGGGGGTCGATGTTGAAACGTGTTTAACCAGGTAGGAGGGGCACGTGCCCGGTAAAACTCTCTAACATGGCTGGCTGCCAGTATTCAGTGACACTTAATTGGGGAAGCCTGTGTGCTGCGCTGTTTGTAATAATAATATTAATAGTTTATTTTTATATACCGCCATACCCGGGAGTTCTAGGCGGTTCACATCAATCAATCATTATACATACAGTACAAATAGATATTTAAAATTTAAATTATCTAAAATTTTGGCAAAGTTAAAAGCTTACAGTGGGAAGATACAAACAATTTAAAATGAGATAAAAATTATCAGTAAATAATAAGATACATTAGGTTGCCAGTCTATTGAATAATTGAGCTTTATCTGTTTTCTGAAATCAAGATAAGAGAAAGATTCATAACTACTTGGAATTTTTGTGACTTTTATGTTTTTATATTTAAGACAGCCAAGGACCCCAAAAGACCCCTGAGGAAGGCCTGTGTTGGGCCATTTGTATTTTATATATTATTTGGTTTTTATCTTGTGGGTTACTTATGACTGCAGACACCTTTTGGAGGAAATTCTGTATATGGTGCCTAAGAAGCAGCTGAGAATCGCACATTAGCATCCTATGCAGAATCACGTCTTCCCTAAGGGACAGACACCTAACCCTGCCTAACTACCCTGATTCTCTAATCAGCACCCATGTCGCAGGCGCCGGTTAGAGAATTGAACCCATGATACCCCACAAAGCCCAACCCCCAAGGCTGCAGGCCCTGCACCCCTAACTCTACCCCATCCCCCCCCCGTACCTTTTAGTTGAAAGTCTGGCTACAGGTTTGGCTAGCAGGCCCGCCACTACAAAATAGCAGGCCTCCCCTTCCTGGTGCATTGTGGGATGAACTGGGGAGGGGCCTAAGGCTCAGATTGGCTCAGATGCCTAAGGCCCCTTCCATAGGAGGGCCCTAGGTACCTGGGCCAACCTGAGACTTAGGCCTTGTTCCCAGTACATCCTGGGATGCTGTGAGAGTGGCCTAAGACTCTTTTTAGTCTAGTTGATTTAACGGAAGTCCCCTAATTTCGTTTGCTTGATTGTATAGTTTATTGTATTCTATATATCCACAGGGTGTTAGCTGTAAAAGAAAATAGGTGTCCTCTATTTGGAATGTTTTACCTCCACAAATTAAACCCCCCTCCCTTTTACAAAACCATAGTGTGGTTTTTAGCGTCAGCTGCGGTGGTAACAGCTCCGACACTCATAAAATTCCTGTGAGCATCGGAGCTGCTACCACCTCAGCTGGCGCTAAAAAATGCACTACGTTTTTGTAATAAAAAAGGGGGGAGGGTAAATTTTTTATCTTGTTACGTGTTATTTTGAAAATATCTAAAAACCTATCTTTTCCAAAAATATCTGAAAAATTAAGATGGCTGAATGTTATGCTTTAGTAATGTTTAAATGGAAATTCTCAATGAATGCATTGGCTTCTTCTCTCTAAACTGCTCTTATCTTTTGGAATTAAATGGTCTGTGATAGTCCAGCAGCGCAGAAATCCAGCACACAGGGATTCAAGCCTCCATCACAGCAGCTAGGGCCACTACCCCTGCTCAGCTGTTAGGGGAAGACCAGCTGCTGCTCTCTCTTTCTCTCTGGCTCCTCAGCTGCCCGAGATCTCATTTTCCTACTTCCTCCACAGTCTGCGCTATGCCCGGTGACCTGCGGCCTCTTCCTCCACAGCCCTCTCCACCGAGGCTCCATGGATAGCAGCATTAGCCAAACATTAATATCAACCTTTTGCAAATAACTTGAGCATGCTCATATTGCTGCTGGTTATTTGGTTGCAAATTTTCTTTTGTGCCGTAGAACTGAAAACGCAATAACTTTCCAAGGCCAGATGATACATATTTTTCCAGGGAATTCCCTTTACACTTTTGTAGTTAAGAAATACTGTTATTTTTTTGTGCTTGAGTATCTGTTCTTCATATGAATGATATGCCTAGGAGAACATTGTTTAGTGAGAAAATCAATCATAGTAGGTGCATTTGCTTATAAGAACATAAGAACATAAGAAGTTGCCTCCACTGGGTCAGACCGAGGTCCATCTCGCCCAGCGGTCCGCTCCCGCGGCGGCCCATCAGGTCCGTGACCTGTGAAGTGGTTTCTGCCTATTTCTATAAACTACCTTTAGTTATATCTGTACCCCTCTATCTCCTTATCCTCCAGGAACCTATCCAAACCCTCCTTGAACCCCTGTACAGAGTTCTGGCCTATCACATTCTCTGGAAGCGCGTTCCATGTGTCCACCACCCTCTGGGTAAAAAAGAACTTCCTAGCATTTGTTTTAAACCTGTCCCCTTTCAGTTTCTCTGAGTGACCCCTAGTGCTTGTGGCTCCCCACAGTTTGAAAAATCTGTCCTTATTCACTTTCTCTATGCCCTTAAGGATTTTGAAGGTTTCTATCATGTCCCCTCTAAGTCTCCTCTTCTCCAGGGAGAACAGCCCCAGCATTTTTAACCTGTCAGCGTATGAAAAATTTTCCATACCATTTATTAGTTTAGTCGCCCTCCTCTGCACTCCCTCGAGTATCGCCATGTCCTTCTTGAGGTACGGTGACCAGTATTGAACACAGTACTCCAGGTGCGGGCGCACCATTGCGCGATACAGCGGCATGATGACTTCCTTCGTCCTGGTTGTAATACCTTTTATCCCAGGACAAGCAGGCAGCATATTCTTTACGCATGGGTGACGTCACCGACGGAGCCCACGGTACGGACCTTTTTACTAGAAAGTTCTAGTTGGCCGCACCGCGCGTGCGCGAGTGCCTTCCCGCCCGACGGAGGAGAGCGTGGTCCCCAGTTTTTTCGTTTCCGCGGAGCGAAGAAGACGTGCGTTTTTCAACTCCGATTGAAATCCTCTTTTTGCCTTCCCGCTCGCGTTCTTTTTTCGTTTTATTTACCTTCGGGTTCTTTTTTCTTTCATTTCCAAAAAAAAAAATATTTTCTTTTTGTTTCGTTTTTTGTCCTTGCCCCGGCGGGGCCTGTTGTCACGATCCAGGCCTCGGGGTTTGATTTTGCGGAGGCCGTGTTTCCATTCATGCCCCCGCAGCCCGGTTTTAAGAAGTGCCAGCGGTGTGCACGCCCGATCTCCCTCACTGACCCACACAATTGGTGTTTACAGTGCTTGGGACCGGAGCATCGGGCGGACTCGTGCACCCGCTGTGCCACTCTTAAAAAACGCACTTTGAAGAATCGCCAAATCCAGCAAAGTCTGCTGTTCGGCACCGGCCCGACTATGGACTCGACTTCTTCAACTGCGGCACCATCGAAGTCGGCACCGACCACCTCGACACCGCCTGACATTACATCGGCGCCACCGGCGCCAGGTAAGCCGGCTAAGAAGCCTTCCACCCTTGAGCGCCCTCCCACCTCGGTGGCGACACCGGCTCTTTCGGCTCCACGCCGAACTAAAAAGCGCTCCGCTCCGATATCGGTGAGTGCCTCGTCATCGGCCTCCTCATCGCCGGAGCGTAGAGCGGCACCCATGGAACCAAAGCAGAAAAAAGTGGTTCCGGTGCCACCCCTGGATGACCGCATTGCGGCCATCCTCCAGGATAAGTTGCAGGAACAACTCCAACAGCAACTTAAACAGCTCTTGCCCTCTATCCTGGCACCGCTGCTTTCGGTACCAGACCGGCCCGAGCCCCACACCGTCCAACCGGTATCCACGCCATCGGTACCTATGGACCCCTCCATGCCCATTCTCTCGGCACCGCATATCCATGCCCATGCCGAGACCGTCGCTCTGACGACATCCGATCCTCCTCGGGACCGAGCGGAACACCGGTCTTCCCGCGAACCTGACCGGCACCGTTCCTCCCGGGACCGAGACAGACAAAGGTCTTCATCCCCCGGTACCGTCTCGGTACGCTCAGGCAAATCTCGGTCTAAAGCTCATCATACCGAGCCATCCACTCCAGTCTCTCGGCACGCACACACCGATGTCAGAGACCCGGACCTCTGGGAAGAATCTCCCCTCGGTACCGAGGAGGATGCATCGTCGTCGGACGAAGAGCCCTCGGCCCCCGATACCACATCTAAACCTGAGCAATCTTCTTTTTCAAAATTCCTCAGGGAGTTATCGGGGGCCTTATCTTTGCCTCTGGAGTCTGACTCCAAGAAGTCACAAGCTTTCCTGGAGGCTTTAGATTTCGATCAACCTCCTAAGGAGTTCCTGAAGTTACCCGTGCATGACATCCTACGGGAAACTTTTTATAAAAATTGGGAAAATCCATTAACTGTCCCTGGGGCACCCCGTAAACTGGATAGCCTTTACAGGGTTATTCCAATTCCGGGATTTGATAAACCCCAGCTGCCCCATGAATCTCTCCTGGTTGAGTCCACTTTAAAAAAGACTCAAGGCTCCAGTGTATATGCCTCTACCCCTCCTGGCAGGGAGGGCAAAACTATGGACAAGTTTGGCAAGCGGCTCTACCAGAATGCCATGCTTGCCAACAGGGCAAACAATTACTCTTTCCACTTTTCATTCTACCTGAAACATCTGGTAATGCAACTCTCCGCCATGCAAAAGTACATGCCGGAGCACAAGGTTCCACTATTCCAGCAGCACATCTCCAGCCTGCTTCAACTAAGAAAATTTATGGTGCGCTCCATCTATGACTCCTTTGAGCTCACCTCTCGTGCATCTGCCATAGCTGTGGCCATGCGCCGCCTGGCCTGGCTCAGGGTCTCTGATCTAGATGTCAACCATCAGGACCGACTAGCCAACGCCCCATGTATGGGAGACGAATTGTTCGGAGAGTCTCTGGATACCACCACACAAAAACTCTCCGCCCATGAGACCAGATGGGATACTCTCATTAAACCAAAGAAGAAGGCCCCTCCTGCTCGGCCTTACAAACCACAGTCTTCATACCAGCGCAGGTTCTCCGCTAGGCCGCTTAACCCACCTTCACAGCAACCTAGGCGGGCTCGCCAACACCAACACAACCAGGCTCGTGCACAGTCTAATCAACCTGCCAAGCCTCTTCCTCCTGCCAAACCTTCTCAGCCCTTTTGACTCCTCTCTCCAGGGCTTAGCCAGTCTTCCACCCTCATTGCCTCTCCCTCAACCAATCGGAGGCAGGCTCCACATTTTTCTCAGCCGTTGGGAGGTCATCACATCAGACCAGTGGGTCCTCAACATCATCCGCCACGGCTACTCTCTCAACTTCCAGACTCTTCCACCAGACAATCCTCCCGTAGAGTCTGCTTCTCTTTCAACTCAAACCCCCCTCCTCCTGAGGGAGGTCCAATCCCTCCTTCTCCTCAATGCCATCGAAGAAGTACCTCTGGAACAAAGGGGCCGGGGATTCTACTCCCGTTACTTTCTGGTTCCAAAAAAGACAGGAGACCTACGTCCCATTCTCGATCTCAGGGACCTCAACAAATGTCTTGTCAAGGAGAAGTTCAGAATGCTCTCCCTTGCCACGCTTTACCCTCATCTCTCTCAGAACGACTGGCTATGTTCCCTGGACCTCAAAGAGGCCTACACTCACATACCAATCAATCCAGCTTCACGTCGCTACCTAAGATTCCAGGTGCACCATCGCCATTATCAGTACAAAGTGCTACCTTTTGGCCTCGCTTCATCACCCAGGGTGTTCACCAAATGCCTCATTGTGGCGGCGGCCTTCCTCAGGTCTCACAACCTCCAGGTGTTTCCCTACTTGGACGATTGGTTGGTGAAAGCACCTACGTCTCCACTTGTGCTACAAGCCACTCATCATACCATCTCTCTCCTACACCTCCTGGGGTTCGAGATCAACTACCCCAAGTCGCATCTGCTTCCCACACAGCGCCTTCAGTTCATTGGAGCAGTTCTCGACACCACACTAATGAGGGCGTTTCTCCCCTCCGACCGTCAACGGAACCTGCTCCGCCTGTGTCGTCAGGTGCTCCTCCATCACTCCATTTCTGCCAGACAGATGATGGTCCTCCTGGGCCACATGGCCTCGACGGTGCATGTGCTTCCCCTGGCACGACTCCACCTCAGGACACCTCAATGGACTCTGGCCAACCAATGGTCGCAGACCTCGAATCTTCTTTCTCATCCCATCTCTGTGACATCGTCTCTTCAGCAATCTCTACAATGGTGGTTGAACTCCTCAAATCTTTCCAGGGGCCTTCTTTTTCATCTGCCCCCGCATTCCATGACCATCACCACGGATGCCTCCCCTTATGCATGGGGAGCTCACCTGGGAGACCTACGCACCCAAGGTCTTTGGACCCCGCAGGAGCGTCTTCATCACATCAATTTCCTGGAACTACGAGCCATGTTCTATGCTCTCAAGGCCTTCCAGCACCTTCTTTGCCCTCAGGTTCTGCTCCTGTGCACGGACAACCAAGTTGCCATGTACTACATCAACAAACAGGGCGGCATGGGATCTCACCTCCTTTGTCAGGAGGCTCTTCGCATTTGGACCTGGGCCACGGCCCGCAGTCTCTTCCTCAAGGCTGTCTACATCCAGGGCGAACAGAACTCCCTGGCCGACAATCTCAGCCGCATCCTTCAACCTCACGAGTGGACTTTGGATCCTCCCACGCTCCACTCCATCTTTGCTCGCTGGGGCACTCCGCAGGTGGACCTATTCGCAGCTCCTCACAACCATCAGCTGCCCCAGTTCTGCTCCAGACTCTTCTCTCCTCATCGTCTGGCCCCGGATGCATTCCTTCTCGACTGGACGGATCGGTTCCTCTATGCCTTTCCTCCTCTACCTCTGATGTTGCGGACTTTATCCAAACTCCGCAGGGACGGAGCCACCATGATCCTCATAGCTCCCCGGTGGCCTCGTCAACACTGGTTCTCCCTCCTGCTTCAGCTCAGCTCCAGGGATCCCATTCCTCTACCTGTGTTTCCTACTCTACTTACACAGCAACATCAGTCTCTACTACATCCCAATCTGTCTTCGCTCCACCTGACAGCTTGGTTTCTCTCGGGCTGACCTCTTCAGGAAATCTGTCTCAGCCTGTCCGTCTCATTTTGGACGCCTCCAGGAAACCGGCCACCCTGCAATGTTACCATCAGAAGTGGACCAGGTTCTCCTCTTGGTGCCTCCGTCATCATCACAATCCCACCTCTTTAGCGGTGGAAACTGTTCTGGACTACTTGCTCTCCCTGTCCAACGCAGGCCTCAAGTCTACCTCTATCAGAGTCCATCTCAGTGCCATCACGGCATTTCATGAGCCTGTCTTAGGAAAACCTCTCACGGCTCACCCTCTGGTTTCCCGATTCATGAGGGGCCTCTTCAACATCAAACCACCTCTGAAGCCTCCTCCGGTCGTCTGGGACCTGAATGTGGTTTTATCTGCCCTCATGAAACCTCCCTTTGAGCCACTTGCCACAACTTCGCTCAAATTTCTGACATGGAAGGTTCTTTTCCTCATTGCCATCACCTCTGCCAGGAGGGTTAGTGAGCTTCATGCACTGGTTGCCGATCCACCGTTCACTATTTTTCACCATGACAAGGTGGTTCTGCGCACCCATCCAAAGTTCCTTCCAAAGGTGGTCTCCGCTTTTCACCTCAACCAGTCCATTGTGTTGCCTGTTTTCTTCCCGAAACCTCATTCACATCCCGGAGAACAGGCATTGCACAGTCTTGACTGCAAGCGTGCCCTGGCTTACTATCTTGATCGTACAAGGGCTCACCGCTTGTCCCCTCAGCTCTTCCTGACCTCCGACCCGAATCGTTTGGGTCGACCGGTCTCTAAACGGACGCTATCCAACTGGCTTGCAGCTTGCATCGCGTTCTGTTACGCTCGGGCCGGTCTGTCACTAGACGGTGCTGTCACGGCCCACAGGGTAAGAGCTATGGCCGCTTCTGTTGCTTTCCTCCGTTCCACACCCATTGAGGAAATCTGCAAGGCGGCCACCTGGTCCTCAGTTCACACATTCACTACTCACTACTGTCTGGATGCTTTCTCCAGACGGGATGGGCACTTCGGCCAATCTGTACTTCAGAATTTATTTTCCTAATGGCCAACCATCCCTCCTCCCTCTTTGTTAGCTTGGAGGTCACCCATGCGTAAAGAATATGCTGCCTGCTTGTCCTGGGATAAAGCACAGTTACTTACCGTAACAGGTGTTATCCAGGGACAGCAGGCAGATATTCTTACGTCCCACCCTCCTCCCCGGGTTGGCTTCTTAGCTGGCTTATACTAACTGGGGACCACGCTCTCCTCCGTCGGGCGGGAAGGCACTCGCGCACGCGCGGTGCGGCCAACTAGAACTTTCTAGTAAAAAGGTCCGTACCGTGGGCTCCGTCGGTGACGTCACCCATGCGTAAAGAATATCTGCCTGCTGTCCCTGGATAACACCTGTTACGGTAAGTAACTGTGCTTTTTGATGATGCCCAGCATTCTGTTTGCTTTCTTTGAGGCTGTCGCACATTGCGCCGATGGTTTCAGTGATGTGTCGACCATCACCCCCAGGTCCCTTTCAAGGTTACTCACCCCTAGCAGTGTTCCCCCCATTTTGTAGCTGAACATCGGGTTCTTTTTCCCTACATGCATGACCTTGCATTTTTCTACGTTAAAACTCATTTGCCACTTTTTTGCCCAGTCTTCCAGTTTCGTTAGGTCCCTTTGCAGGTCTTCACAGTCTTCCGTGTTTCTAACCCTGCTGCAGAGTTTGGTGTCATCAGCAAATTTGATAACCTCACATTTTGTCCCTGCCTCCAGATCGTTAATAAATATGTTGAACAGTAGAGGTCCCAGCACTGACCCCTGTGGAACTCCGCTCGTGACCCATTGCCAGTCAGAGTATTGGCCTTTTACTCCAACCCTCTGCTTCCTGCCTGCCAACCAGTGTTTGATCCATCGGTAGATGTATCAAGAGGAAGCAAATACAGTTTTTATTTATATTTTTTCCTTTCTAGAGATCTAGAACAGCTCTATCTGTGAGCTTAGGATGCAGAACAATCCTAAAGTTTTCCAAACTGCAAAATTAGCTCTTAGCAACTTTGGCCCTGATCTACTGGCCCTTTTTGTGAAATGGAAAACCTAAGTAAAAACAAACAACCAAAGTTATAGTTGGTCTTTTGTGAAGAAAGTGTTTGTTGACCTGCATGTAGATTGCAACGTTGTGTTTGCCAGGGCTGGAATATCTTTCAGCTTTGCAATTCAAGGGACAATAAATAAAGGTCATTTATTCTCAAAAGACAATCTAGAAAAGAGATGCCTTTTAAGTCCCTGTGTTCTGAATTAATGCTTTTCTGTATTAGTTGGAGACATGGAAAGTTCTTCGGTTGTCTAATCTGTGAACAATACACATAACAAATTAATCTGTCATGGTTTCAAAACAGAACTGTGGATGAATACATTATTGTAGCACATGGTCTAAATGGAGTCTTGTAGCTCAGGTGCTACGTAGCACACTTTTAGATTTCAGTCTCCTGCTCATTGGGCTGTCGGAACTCGGTTGTTCTTATGAAAGGGTCCAGAGAAGAGCGACTAAGATGGTTATGGGGCTGGAGGAGTTTCCATACAGCGAACGATTAGAGAAACTCAGCCTTTTCTCCCTTGAACAGAGGAGATTGAGAGGGGACATGATTGAAACATTCAAGATACTGAAGGGAATAGACTTGGCTGAAAAGGGCAGGTTGTTCACTCTCTCCAAGGTAGCGAGAACGAGAGAGCACTCTCTAAAATTGAAAGGGAATAGATTCCGTACAAACGTGAGGAAGTTCTTCTTCACCCAGAGAGTGGTAGAAAACTGGAACTCTCTTCCGGAGTCTGTCATAGGGGAAAACACCCTCCAAGGATTCAAGACGAAGCTTGACAAGTTCCTGCTGAACCGGAATGTACGCAGGTAGGGCTAATCTCAGGGCGCTGGTCTTTGACCAGAGGGCCGCCACATAAGCGGACTGCTGGGCATGATGGACCACTGGTCTGACCCAGCAGCGGCAATTCACATGCTGATAACAAGTGAAATAAATTTATCTTTCTATTTTAGACTAGCTATTGTAATAAAGAGCCTCATTGGAATCCCTAGCCCTACTAAAATAGTATATCTCTCTGAGTAATATGACTATAAAGTGAGTATTTACAGTAGAATAAATTCTGTTATCCGGCAGCCATGGGGATTGATAGATGCTGGATAAATGTAGTTTCTGGTTGCTTGAGAGTTGCTATTAAAAAATAGGCCTAACTAATACTATACCCCATACCATGGCATACCATAAACTGATCCAGACAAACTACCAGACATGTGGTAGGCAAAGCCTGGGCATACTCAGGTGTGACGTGCCAAGTTTACACTTAAATTTCTGCCAGAAATTGATTTTATTTTCATTTTTATTTAACATATTACAGTATTTCTTTGATTTTTTTTGCTGTTTGCTTGAGAGTTCTGGCTCAACTGTACTATGTTTTGGAGAAGTCTCTATAGTGGATGATACTTGGATTCATATTAGCAAGAGAGCCCTAGTGCCTTTAGTGAGTGCTTAAGCTATTCCTTTATGCTTTACTAAATTATAGTGTAGGGCAGCTGAAAATCTGGCAGTATGGGTGCCTGCACAGATTTCCTGAGCCTCTTTGTAAAGCTATGTACAAGGGAATGCTGAAAAGTTCTCAGCCCAACTAACCAACTTCCTAAATTCTGAGCATAATTTTGCCCCTGTAGCTGAAAAGACTGTTATCTTATTTCGTGAAGTGCCAATTTGCAGAAATTAAATTCTGTGTTTTGACATTGTTTCAGATCATTGATTGGACCATATCCATATCATTTTCTTCTTGGTTGGGCTGAGAACCTTTCAGCATCCCCTCATCATTTCATCTTTGACATCATGGATTGCCAGGCACAACACTATACTTGGACATTCTGGCCTCTTTGAGAAAGGATTGGCCAGGAGTGCATTATAGTCATGAGTCCCACTCACTGCCCTAGGCCCACCCAGATGTTTTGCATCCCAGCCCCGCATTGATATCACTCGCTCCCTTCCTTATCTCCCTCTGAGTCTTCCTCCCACACCCCCACTGTGAAGCTTCCATCTTACATTATTGGGCTACCTGGCGGCAATTTGCAGAGGCCTGCTTGGGGGCTGCACCTTCAGCTTCTGGCAGGCTTGAGACTCTCTCTGGCTAGGGGGCCAAGAAAGTTGCTGCTCTAGTTGCACTCCCTTAACACCATCCCTGGCATGTGCCCTGACCAGCTCCGGCTGCGTCTGGAGGGCCTCTGAGCATGTGCAGATGATGTTGCACACATCCGCGCATGCTCCAGGCCCTCCAGACACAGCTGGAGCTCATCCGGAAGAAAAGAGGAGACTTTGTAGCGGCCGGGCTGGGGGTGGAATGGGGCTGGAGTGGAAGGGGGTTAGGTCATGTGTCAGGGGTTTCCCGGAGAAAAATATGGCAACCCTAGTCAAGGCTGCAGACTGCAGAACAACCAATCTGTAAGTTTGTATTTATTTGTTTAAAAAAATTAAATACCGCCTAATATCTAAGCGGTTTCCATAACAACACATAGACATGAAATAGCTAAAACTCTTTCCCCATATTGATTTCCAAAAGAATTGTACACAAGAACTATCCACATTTGGACATAAACTGTAGCTACTTGTTTAACTTAAGGCTTTGCACCAGTTTCCAAAGTGAAAGTATGCACTGACTTTTGCTTCCAAACTTGCTACCCATGAATATTTGCACCAACTTTTTTTTCTGCAGGTATTCTTTTTTTTTCATGGGAAATAATACACATAGGTTTGAAAAAGAAATGTATATGACTTATTTTCAGTTGTGGCCTAAATATGTTCCCAGGAATGGCTAAAAATAACGCATGCTCTTTTGGCAAATCTCTCTGAAAAATTAGCTTATGTGCATTTCTATTTGCACAAATAAATGCTTTTTGAAAATTGTCTTCTAAATCATTGTTTCTCAACTTGGTCCTGGAGTACCCCCTTACCAGTCAGGTTTTCAAGATATCCACAATGAAGATGCATGAAAGAAATTTGCATATAATGGAGGCTGTGTATGCAAATCAAGTTTATGCAAATTCAATGTGGATATCCTGAAAACTTGACTGGCAAGGGGGTACTCCAGGACCGAGTTGAGAAACACTGGTCTAAATAACTTTCAAGCTTGAGAAGTATTGTCTTGCAGTACTCGGGGCAGTTGACATCTAGCATGCAGATCACTACAGATTTCTGCAGACAACTGGCAAATTCTTGCAAGAATTTCCAGTGGTTTATATGGAGCAGTGCATAGATTTCTCCAGAATTGTGGGATGGTTAGTATTTAATACAGGTGTGTACAGCATAGACTTTTGGGAATGGCGACTGCATAGTTCACTGAAAGTGGCCAATCTGTTTTGCCTTATCAGTTACTTATGATGTAGTATAATCTAACACCCTCATGAAATATTACTGGTCTTTAGCTATCTTTACCTCTGCGGGCTGTGTAGCAGAAATAGGCTTTAAATACTCTTGAAGCAATGTAGTTGGTGTCCAAGTACAAACCATTTTTCAGGCCTTTTAAACTTTCAAGTAGGCTTTTCCTGTAGAATAATTTTGTTATAGATCAGTTAGTTCTCTGGACGCTTGCTCATAACTTAGGGAGGGACTTTTATGTATCCTAACGCTTCATTTGATGGTGAATCACTTAACATCGGTATCATATGTAATGCATCCATGGTAACTCTTTGCTCACGTGTTTGCTACCCAAATGCTCAGGTTGCAGGGAATTGGTAAATAAATTCTGGGAGAAGTAAAAGAAGCGATCCAATGTAACAGTTACCCTTCCGCATGATTAAATAGGTTTCCACTAAACTTTCACGTCAAGTCTCGCAGCAAGCTCTTCCTTGTCACATTATTTTGTAAATCGCTTTGACTTCTTTACAATTTATTTATTTAAAAATTTATATTCCGTATATCCAACAATTCTGTGCAAATTACAGGATAACATACAGTACATAATAAAATCACAAAACCATAACAAATGCAATTGACGCACATCAATTCCGGGATATTTAGTTTGAGTAGTTTCAAGAAAATGTTGAAGAAACATCTCTTCTGTGAGATGAAATATGGGACTTGATTTATAGTTTTTTGATGTGAGGCACTAGTACAATGGTTCCCAACCCTGTCCTGGAGGAACACCAGGCCAATTGGGTTTTCAGGCTAGCCCTAATGAATATGCATGAAGCAAATTTGCATGCCTATCACTTCCATCATATGCAAATCTCTCTCATGCATATTCATTAGGGCTAGCCTGAAAACCCGATTGGCCTGGTGTTCCTCCAGGACAGGGTTGGGAGTCACTGCACTAGTAGCCCCTTTGTAATTTTAGGAGACTGTACATTATTATTTCTATGTTATATTGATGTTTGATTTGTTCTTTTGCATGTGATTTTGTTTGTGTTTGTACTTTACTGTGACCCGCCTTGGGAAAGGCAGGGTATAAATAAAGAAATACAAGAAAAGAAATACAATGCACTAGAACAGTGGTCCCCAACCCTGTCCTGGAGGACCACCAGGCCAGTCGGGTTTTCAGGATAGCCCTAATGAATATGCACGGAGCAGATTTGCATGCCTGTCACTTCCATTATATGTAAATCTCTCACAGAAGGAAGGCAGCAGACTACAGCCTAGGAGAGCCAGACAGCAGCAGTCCTCACCAGGACAGCAAATTCAGACTCCTGAGGCAGGCCGGTTAGGACGAAACATGTGCATGTCGGGTCATTGAGTCATTGGATGAATTTATGAGACTTTGGATGAATAAAGGCATTTGAATTTATCAGATGAATTGAAGGACACTTTCTTTGGTGTGCACCATTCTGATTGGGACAATTCCACTCTGGTTCTGTCCTGTTCTCTATGAGGCACAAAAAACAAGCACATGTGTGTGTATTTGAGTGTGTGCGTGAGTAGGTGGGGAGTAACTGTGGTGCGGCAGCAGCAGCTCTGGGACACTGCTGATGGATGCAGAGTTTGGAGCGTTTAGGCCACTAGATCAGGGAAGGAGGAAGAGGAGGTATTCTCCTGATAGGGCTTGGGGATCTCTGCCATCCACGGGGTTGGGGGATGGGGAGGCCGAGCCCAAAGTAGCAAAGTGGGGGAGACATATGCATGCCTGTGTGTCTTTTAGAAAAGGCCCTACATCAGGAAATTATTTTCTAGAATGCTACTAGAGTTGTACACCTCCTAACGTGGACCTATCAATTTTGCTTTCTCTGTTTTATCCAAAATAGGCTGCATGTACTGTATATGAACCTACTGTTTCCTATCTCTAAGGTGTTCATAGTATACTTTGTATATGTGGAAAATAACTGAACAATAGCTGTCTTTCTGTTTTACCAAAGTTGGCATCTCGCCAAAAGAAACAGCCTAATTTGTGAAAAGCCAAGAAAACTAATTATCTTCCAGATTAAAGATAACAAACAAGTTACTGGTATAAACATATGGTCAATAAACGATCTGGACATAGGTTTGACGAGCGAGGTGATTAAATCTGTGGATGATGCGAAGTTATTCAGAGTAGTGAAGACGCAGGGGGATTGTGAAGATCTGCAACGTGACATAATCAGGCTCAAAGAAATGGCAGATGAGGTTCAACATGGATAAGTGTAAAGTGATGCATGTCGGTAACAAAAATCTCATGCACGAATACAGGATGTCCGTGGTGGTACTTCGAGAGACTTCTCAGGAAAGGGACTTGGGCGTTCTGATCAACAAGTTGATGAAGCCGTCCACGCAATGTGTGGCAGCGAAAAGGGCGAACAGAATGCTAGGAATGATAAAGAAGGGGATCACGAACAGATCGGAGAAGGTTATCATGCCGCTGTACAGGGCCATGGTGTGCCCTCACCTGGAGTACTGCGTCCAGCACTGGTCTCCGTACATGAAGAAGGACACGGTACTACTCGAAAGGGTCCAGAGAAGAGCAACTAAGATGGTTAAGGGGTTGGAGGAGCTGTCATACAGCAAAAGATTAGCGAAACTGGGCCTCTTGTCCCTCGAACAGAGGAGATTGAGAGTGGACATGATCGAAACATTCAAGGTACTAAAGGGGATAGACTTAGTAGATAAGGACAGGTTGTTCACCCTCTCCAAGGTAGGGAGAATGAGAGGGCACTCTCTAAAGTTGAAAGGGGATAGATTCCATACGAACTTAAGGAAGTTCATCTTCACCCAGAGAGTGGTGGAAAACTGGAACGATCTTCTGGAGTCTGTCATAGGGGAAAACACCCTCCAGGGATTCAAGACAAAGTTAGACAAGTTCCTGCTGAACCATAACATATGCAGGTAGGGCTAGTCTCAGTTAGGACACTGGTCTTTGACTAGAGGGCTGCTGCGTAAGCGGACTGCTGGGCATGATGGACCACTGGTCTGACCCAGCAGCAGCAATTCTTATGTTCTTAATATCAGCTAGAAAACTGAAAACATTTCAATTGATCCCTCCCCAAAAGTTTAAAATACAAGTGCATATTTAACTCACTATTCACCTACCTCAGCACCATCACCTGGAACAATCTTCCAATAATTATCAAGACAGAGCCTAACTGCCACAGATTTCGAAAGAAACTGAAGTCTTCTTTTTAAGAACATATACTCCATCGATACTTAATAAGCATACTCTTCCAAAGCAACCTACACAGCATTTCACCCTTCCAGAAACCACAAGAGCTCCCTCCCCAAACTCTACGTAAGATAATCAAACCAATCTACTTGTATCTAACTCAACTGGATTGCACTTCAAACTGCCATACTGTAATTCTAATGACAGCTCAATGTTCCCCTCTGTTGGATGATTGCTACATCTCCTATCTCTGGTAGCTACCTCATAGTATACGAGGGGCCACTCAAAAGTTCTCAGCCCAACCAACAAGTTGGGGCAGCCTCCATCAAGGGTTGAACATGTAGTCCAGCGATTTTCCACTCTTTTTGTTCCGTATTTTTCTGACGGAATGAAAAAAGTGGAAAATCACTGGACTAAGTACATAGCCCTCGAAAAATGCTTAAGTACCTAATAAATTCATGTAAGCCGTTCTGACCTCTCTTGGGAGAACGATATAGAAAATTGAATAAATAAATAAATCAGGGCTGCCCAAGTCCGGTCCTCGAGATCTACTGGCAGGCCAGGTTTTCAGGATATCCACATGAATATGCATGAGAAAGATTTGCCTGCACTGCCTTCTTGGTATGCAAATCTCACTCATGCATATTCATTGTGGATATCCTGAAAACCTGGCCTGCCAGTAGATCGCGAGGACCGGACTTGGACAGCCCTGAAATAAATAAAGACTATGGAGGGAACAAAATATGGACATCAAACTCCAATTTCAGGAAGGAAAGGCATGGCCATGTTATTTAGACCTGGTACTTGGTACATCTAGCATACAGAAAGGTGCTCTGATTGAGCAAGTGTCCACTGGAGGGATTAAGGAAAGTCATATCTTTTGTTCTCCAATAGCTGCTGTCCCCCCTCCCACCCCAAATGTAAAACTAGCAAGGGATTCTGGCTCTATGACAGCATTAGGGGCTATGGACATTCACGGTACTATAATCTTTTTAAAATACATTTATTAATAAAACTCCTTGCAAAGTAGCCTAATGGTTAGTGCAGTGGGCTGAGATCCAAGGAACTAAGGTTGAAATCCCACCTCAGCTCTCTGTGATTTTATTTTTTAAATTGTAAGCCTTTCAGGGACAGAAAAATACAAGCCTGAGGGTTATTGAAGTGGCGTGCAGTCAGATAAAGGAAGTATTTTTCTGTCCCAGGTGGGATTGTGATTAAAACAAAACCATGAACACCTGAAGTAGGATTTGATCCTGGGCCCCCTTGTTCTCAGCTACTGCTCTAGCTCCCCATGGACTTTAATGTGGCAGGCAAGAAGATAATCACGTCCTTAGCTTTGCCCCATTCAAAATTTGGCCATTTCAGTTTCTAAAATGGATGTCACGGTGGATGTCACCATTTCTCATGTGCTTCTGGACAGGCTGTACTTCGGCAGATCCTTGAGCAGTTATATTCTGAGCTGGGTGTTCTTTTTAAAATGTACCTCCAAGTCACTACCCTCTTTTTCTGTAATAAGTCCCTTAAATGTAAACACGCTTTATACATGATAATAGAATACTGTCATTTACATAAGACCGTAAGAATTGCTGCTTTTGGGTCAGACCAGTGGTCCATCGTGCTCAGCAGTCCGCTCACGCGGCAGCCCTTAGGTCAAAGACCAGTGCATAATTAATAGGATGTTCACTGTTTTCTTTCGCCATATTATGTGAGGAGAAAGAAAGGAAGGTTAACTTGAAACATGGTGTTCAGACTCCTTTTGTCCTAATCTATTATGGAACTACAAAGAGAGAGAACTATGACAAAACTGTACTTCTGGATTTCTCATAACCCTGCTGCCCTCTGCTTACCACCCTAGCCAGCAGTTTAACCTTCTAACTATGACCCCTACCCTGGCATCCTGTTTGTCTTTCTTGACTGTTTAGATTGGAACAAACTTCCTCTTGTCTTAAGGGGTCCTGGTCCTTTTCAACTTTTTCACAAATCTTTAAAAACTATTTTATTTGCCAAACACTTCGGAAATCAGTCACATTAATATTTTCTGACCGCTACTTTTTTTTGTTACTGTTAACCGAGTCGAGCTCCATTTTGGTTGAAGACCTGGTATACAAAGCTAAGTTTTAGTTTAGTTTAGTAAGCTCATTTAAGCAGGGACTGTCTCCTTTGTGACTATGTACAGCACTTCATAGATCTGGCAGCACTCTAGAAATATTTAATAGTAGTAGCAAGCATTAATATTAATAATGTATTAATATTGTACCTGGTTGGAGGGGTCTTGAAGCACTAAACAAAGAAAAGATTTATATCTTATACTATCAAGACGCATGCTAGTATAGCTTTAAAACTGAAGAGTGTACTCGTTCCTTTCTTTCCTCAGATAAAAAATTTCTACGAGCAAGTACCTCTAGTCTTAATGATTCTAAGAACAGAAAAACAGCAGAAAGAATTCTCACCTATGCAATTGTAAATAAATTCTAAATTCATTCTATTTCTCAACTTGCGATTAGGTCTTGATTCTCAATAGCTTTCCTCTTACAGTAACTGAGATGTATATTTTGGGCTAGTCATATAGCTCGTGCTATAGAGACAGCTTGGATTAGAGCCTGTTTTCCATCAAAGCTGGCTGGTGTCGGGCATGCTGCAGAACGGACACCCTTGATCCTGAGAAGCAAAGTCAATTTCTGCTACTGTGGTGGGAGCCCCCTGCTGATCGTAAAGGGTAACACTGATGGATTGTCTTAGGATGATATCCATGGTCCTCAAGTGATAAGCCTAGTTTTGGAGAAATAACTGAATTTCAAGCCTACGCTGTGCCATGTTTCTAATCTTACCTTTTTTGATTAGTCAGTTTTCTTAATTCGGTCAATGCAGCTACATAGTGGATGGAAATGTTGAATGTGGGGGGCTGTAAGTTTACAACACGGAAGACGACTACAAATCTAATTTTGCGTCATTGTTAAACAGGCCGGAGCAAATACAATTTGCTAATCTACAACCAGAAACAAAATGCAAGCAGTTGGCTCTGTAGTTTTCAACACAACATTTGTTATACTTCTGATACTGTCTTGTGTTTTTCTGCTATGACGGGAACAGAAGACCAGTTTTATTGAAAGACAGTAATTTATCAAACATAGCAAATTCTCACTGTCCACGTCTACAAACTGGCAACCTTTAACTACCCTTATTGAAGGTTCAAACATTATTATACACTGTAGATTCTGCTAGCTGCATTAATTTATCATGGAATTTGTGCTCTGCTGTGTCTGCTGCACCTCTGATTTTTTGATGTTAAAAGCAAGGCTGCATTTCAATTAAAATGCTTAATCGTGATTAATTGTGCAATTAAAGGTATGTAGTTTATTTATTTCCCACAGCAGCTCCTTGTAAGTCACTTAACCCTCCAATGTCCTAGGTACAAAATAAGTACTGTGTATAATATATAAACCATTTTGATTCTAACCATGGAAAGGTGGTAGATCAAATTCCATCCACTTTACTTCCCTAAAGAATTGATCCCTCCCTCCCGCCCCCAGATTCAACATCAATGGCATAGTAAGGGAGGGGGGGGAAGCGGTTGCCCTGAGTGTTATCTTCGTGGGGACACCAGGGGCACCTTTCACGGCGTGAGGCACGTCCTGTAGGAAATCAGCCAGCGCAGATGACTCTCGTCCTGGCCGCCGTCTCTCCTCTTCTCCCCACACTTCCAGGATCCCTACACCGAAGCCAGTCGCGGCCAAATGTGCCTCCACGTATGCGCAGACATTGACGTGATGACGTCGCGCATGCACGTAATGTCATCACATCGACGTCCACTCACTTCCAGGTGCCTTCCGGCCGGGGCACTGGATTTGGTGTGCCGCTGGCCGGAAAGTTTGCGAGACACTGCTTTAAGATAAGCAGGTGCAAGTAAGGGTGGATGATGTTGAGTCGCAGACGAGGGAAAAGATGTCGGATTGTGCTGAAAACAGGGGTTGGGGGTGGAAGAGAGCAGAAGGGATGTTTGGAGAAGACAGGAGACGCTGCAATGTGATTAATTTTTTAAATCATGATTAATGATTAATCACAGAGTTAACTGATTAAAATGCAGCCGTAGTTAAAAGTGAATATTGCATAAAAGAAAGAAAGAAATAATACAGTGCTGGGCAGTGAATGGGAGCGATAATATGGGAAGAGTAATGCTCTTTGTTCAAAGGCAGAGATGTTCGATTCAGCCAAGAGATTATGATCACTGGAAGATATTAATTATGCATAAGAAGCAGACCTGTTTGGAGGCAAAGGGAGTTCTGCAACATGAGGCTCTGAGGAGATGGGCTGAGGAGCAATAGCAGGAAAAAAATTTCTCATGGTCTGAAAAGGGTGATGCATGTGTGGAAAGGGAGGGTGGAAGGCACAATCTAATGGGTTTATATTTAAGAATTTACAGCACTAGCTTTATGCCACATTCAGCAATGAGTATTGGGGGTTAGTAGATTGTATGGTGAAGAAATAAGTATAAAAAGTTAAAGTCACAGTTATAACACACGTTTGCCTAACAGACTGTGACGGTAGTTAGTTGGCAGAAGGGTCTATCTAACAGGCTGAAAGGTCTGTAATACTGTGATTTTTGGTGGTCTGTATGATAACGGCTGCTCCCACAAGAGACAGGAGGGATGCCTATTCCTGCCTGCCAGACAAACCCCCTCCCCTTCCCCCGTGGCAGCAAAACTGATAGGAGGAATTCCCATCCCTTCCTGCCAGCCGATGCCCCCCCTATGCCTTGGGAGGGGCCTTAGGTGTCTGAGCCCATCAGGGCATTAAGCTTCTCCCCATGCATCACATGATACAGCAGGGAGTGAAAGGCCCACCATTTTGGAGTGGCGGACCTCGGAGTAAGAGGGAGCAAGTATCCCTCTTGCTCTCCACTTCTGACAAAGGTATGGGGTTCAAGGGTGAGGGAAGTTCAGGGGAGCATCCAATGGCATGAGGGAATGGCCATCCCTCCTGCCCTTTTTTGGGGAAGGGAGAAAAATAGGAGATAGTTTGGTGGGCTCCGTTGGCAGGAAAGCTTGGGCAACCCTCCTACCAATTTTTTTTTTTTGAAGGGGAGCGGGGAAGGAGAGGGTATGGCTCAGGGGGAGGCCTTGACCTCTTTGAAAAAAAACCTTGAATACAAATGATAATTAACATTTTCTCTGCGTACAGTGTGCTTTGTGTTATTTTTAAATTTTATTGTTGGTAGATCATTTTGACTTGGTCATTTTAAAAGAAGCTCGCAAGCCAAAAAAGTGTGGGCACCCCTGGGTTGGAGCCTACCACAGCTTCTGAAGTGGAAAGGGGGGGGGGGGGACAGGAAGAGCTGTAGTGGGCTAAACTCTGAAAAATGTACACATATTTAACCATCCTTCTGGCTGTCAGATAGGTAATTGCCTATGCTTTAATCTGGCTCTGGATAAAATTATGTGATTGGAGGCTCTGCACACATACTTTTAGCCACACGTTCAAAAGGCAGTTCTATAAAAGTCAATTTTTGCAAGTAAAGCACTGCTTTACTCATGCAAATGATATTTAACATTACTATCATACTTGCTCTAGAATAGCTATGTCGGGTAATAAATGGTCCATACTCATAGGTTTATGCACATGGAAGTTAATTTACAGAGGTCCATTATACCACTAATGTGAGAGAAGAGCGGTCTTTGCAATGAGACCTGTCCACTAATATTACATACTTTTTGCATTAAAATGGTATTGTATCTTTATGAATCAGTTTGAAATCCTTTTGGGTCCATATTTAAACTCTGTGGTCAATGTGCTTTAAACACTAGCTGTGAAAAGGGTAGCTCAGAACAGGTTACAGGTTTTCATACATAAAGTGGGGTAAAACTTAATATGACAAACATGGTATGGTGTGACATAGCGTGACAAATATTGTATGACAAAACAGAGGATGGCAACTTAACACAGTGTTTTTATTTTATTTATTTATTTATTTATTTAAAAATGTACATACCATATATTACCTATATGGTTTCTGTAGTAACAAGCATAAAATATGAAACAAACATACATAATTCAGTTGTTAAAAAAACAACACTCTTAAAAATGGTCGATAAACATCAGAAATCTTCAAATCCAGTTTGAATATAAAATTTCAACTCAAAAAAGCCTTTAGTTGAGTTTTTAACATTTTCTTAAAATTCATCCTAGCAGCACACAAACGCAGAATTCCTGGCAGGGTATTCCACAGCTTTACACCCGCTACAGATAACAGAGTCGTACCAATCTTAATGTGGGAGATTAACATATTACCTTCCAAACATAGTATTATTCATTTATTAAAAAATTTATATACCGTATATTACCTATACAGTTTACATAATCACAATCATAAAATGTTGGACAAAACATGCGTATTTCAATTGTTACAAAACACCATACTTTAGAAAGCAGTCAGCAGGCACAGAAGACATTTTCAAACCCATTCTAAATATAAAATCTCAGCACCAGAAAGCATTAACAAACAATTCAGTTTTTAACATTTTCTTAAAATTCATCCTAGCAGTGCAAAAAAGCAAAATTCCTGGCAAAGCATTGCACCTACTACCGACAACATGGCCGCCCCAATCTTAATAAGGGAGAGTGACATCTTGGATGATATTATTTAATTTATTTTAAAAATTTCTATATCGTTTCAAACTAAACGATTTACATGAATTACATACATAAATTATAAAAGAACATAATAAACAATCCTAAAAACATATCTGCAAACGATAGATTTTTAAAAAATCCTTGAAAAACAGTAGGAGAGACAAGATAGAAAATCAGATGTATTATACAAAGAATTTTGACTTGGACTCTTGTTGCATAGGCAACCAATGCAGTTGCTTCAAAGCTGGTGTTATATGAGTCATTCTAGGAATACCTGTAATTACAAGCATGGTTAGCATAGCATGGCAAATACAGTATTATGCATGGTAAATATTTTCTGCTGTTTTTTTATTTTGGTCATCTATCATTAAAAACTGTTGACTGACAGCGGAAAACATTTGCACATAACCAGTATGATTATTGATAAGGATAAACAGAAGCCAATTTAGTAGGAAAAGAAACTTAAACTTATTAACCAAGCTACATGGGCACAGGTGGGTTCACATTCAAAGGCTCCTGGCTGGTTAAATTGCTTGTACAGGGCTGATATTGAGTGGCTCTTAACTGGTTAGCACCAGTGAATACTGACCACTAAAAGGAAAGTTGGCTATTTTCTGGGCAGTTCAGGGGCTGAGTCTGCAATTATACAGTTAAGTATCAATATTCAGCCCTTTTGAGGAAGGCGTCATTCTTACCTCTAGTAAATCCAAATTACTTCCTCAGGGAGAAAGTTAGCATTTTGGAGGGAGACACGTTAAGTAGCCACTCTTGTACAAATAACTGGCTGAAAACACATAGATATGTTTAGAGCTACAGTCTTGGCACCTTGAGGTTGTGGGTTCGAATTCCGCACTCGTGACCCTGGGCACCCTGAAGTTGTGGGTTCAAATCCCGCACTTCGAATCCTGCTCCTTATGACCCTGGGCCAGTCACTTAATCCCCATTGCCCCAGGTATGTTAGATAGAGTGGGAATCCACTGGGACAGTTAGGGGAAAATGCTTGAGTGCCTGAATAATTTGTAATCAGCATAGAGTTATAGGATATGCAGAATATAAATTATAAAAGAAAGAATATAAGGTGATTTTATAAACCTTTTTCATGCTAATTTATATTCATAAAAGGCTTGTTATTAAATTAGGTCCTGTATAAAAATATTCACAATGCAAAGTAGGTCTGTACTTGTAGACCTTAGGAAGGAGGTTGGGCACATCATGAGTGAAGTCATGACATGCTTGCATTTTACAAGCTGACATTTATGCCTGCTCCCAAACAGGCATAAATGTCAGAACCCACAGTCTAGGTGCTGTTTCTGCAGGAATTTTGCTAGCATATTGCAAAGAAACAGGCACCTGTGACTTTTGAAAATAGAACAAAAGTAGGTTCTTCCCTGCCCTAATAACCTGTTATGTAACATTGCCCTACAAAGTTCAAAATAGCTGTTGTGCCAAATGAGCATGCTTCTTTGGCAACACTGTGCATATTTTGTAAAAGGCTCCATGTTCACCAAGCCTTTTATAAAATCCTAGCATATTGTTAAACTTGTGGATCTAAACATCTAGGGGCTGATTCTGTATAGGATGTCTAAAGAGCGGCTGAGAATTGCACACAGGTGTCCTATATGGAATTGCGTCTGTCTTAAAAAAAACAGATGCCTTACACACCGATTCTCTTACCGGCATCCATGTCACCGACACTGCTTACAGAATCACGCTTGCTTGATCGAGGGAGCCCTTGCCACCAGCTGATCGTTTAAAGGGAATCGCTGATCAGAAGCTGCTTCAGGGAGTCCTGCAAGCTTAGCTAATCAAAAGGGGGGGGGAAGGGGGGAAACCCCTGCCGCGATTAGTTGAGCCTGCTGTGGCAGGGGACTTCCAGCACTTACCCACGGTGGCAGGAGGAAGTGGGTATAACTCCTGCTGATTTTGGGATGTGGGTGCTGGGGGGTCCCTTGCCATAGCCATCTCAGCTAATCACGCAGGGATTGCCCCCCCTTCCCCAATCAGCTGAACCGGCAGGACTCCCCGAAGCCATGACTTCGGGGAGGCCTGCTGGCTCAGCTGATCGGGGATTCCTTGGCCACATCTACTTTTAGGTTTTGAAATGTTGGCCAGCATTTTGCTGGCCTACATTTCAGGCATCTGTCCTGGCTCTAGTGAGACGCGTTTGGACGCTGAAACTCACCCAAGGCTACTTCCAGGCAAAACCAAGCCCACGCCCAGTCTTGGGTGAGCTTACATGTCCCTATGCATTTCCCTAGATCCGCAACAAACGCCTATAGTGTAGTCAGCCTGTCTCGGGGAGGTTTTTTTTTTTTAAAAAAACCCCCCCCACCAAACATGCGTCTCAATTGGCTGCCAGACAGCAGTAGAACATTTACTGCCGCCTACAATCGGGATGCCCGTTTATAGAATCAGCCCCCTAATTTCCCACCTAGATAACCTACATAATGTTATCACCCACATGTCTTAGGAAAGATGCTGCTGTATACAAGTTCTTTTATGCAATTGTAAATTCACCTTTAAATAGAGCACACCAGTGTACTGTATATCTTCGTAATGGGTTATGGGCATTTGCTGATACTCGGGTCAATATTAAACTGTTGCCCAAGGGCAGCAGATGCTAAAGAGTTTAATAAAATAGCCAGATACTATACAATACTCTATAGATTACAAAATTTAATGTTTGTTATATTTTACACTCTGTCGGATCTGTACTCAACTTGGTTTTCTTCTGGAGATTAATTGTATCATCAGTTTGTGTGCTGGGTAAATCTGATTATGTAGTATACTTATGGAGCAGTAAAAGGACAGCTTTTTCAAGCAGGAGAACACAGAATTAATGTTTCCTCGATATGGTAGAAATAATAAGATAATGTCACCTATGCAGTGGTTGGGTTAGACTGATGCCATTCCCAGATATACATAATATTTATGATTTAATTTCCATTCCATGGAAAAGAACAGTTATGGGGAGATACAATTGAGGTCTACCAAATCCTGAGTGGTGTAGTAGAACAGGAAAATGAATCAATGTTTCTACTCTTTAATAAAGTACAAAGACTAGGGGGACATTCGACGAAATTACATGGATGCACCTTTAAATCAAATAGGAGGAAATATTATTTTACTCAGCAAATAGTTAAGCTCTGGGATCTTGTTGCCAGAAGATGTGGTAACAGTGGTTAATATAGCTGGGTTTAAAAAAGATTTGGATAAATTCCTGGAGGAAAACTCCATAGTCTGCTATTGAGATGGACATGAGGGAAGCCACTGCTTGCCGTGGGATCAATAGCATTGAATGCTGCTATTATTTGGGATTCCGGAATCTTGCTACTCTTTGGGGGTTTCAGAATTTTGCTTCTAGTTGGGCTTCTGCCAGGTACTTGTGACCTGGATTGGCCACTGTGGAAACAGGATACTGGGCTAGATAGAGTATTCTTTCTGACCCTTTATGGCTATTCTTATATTTTTGTCTGTAATAGGACCTTTTACTAAATTGCATTAGGTACCTGTCGCTGAACTCTATAAACTCACACACCCAAATGTATGCCTAATGCCCAAATTTACACTATATATATAATAAAGGAGATTGAATGTTAATTGGAGTTAATATGCTTTCCTTTCTCCTAGGCTTACCTCTCCATCATCTTTTCATTTCTTGCCTTCTTCCTGCCCTATTTCTTCACTCTTACCATCTTGCCAGTGCTCCAGCAACCTCTCTCAGCCTTCTAATTCCCTAGTTAGTTCCCCGATATTCTCTCTGTCTCTCCAATCCTCAGCCAATCCCATAGCACTTTTTTTTGTCCTTCCTAGTCAGTTTCTCAGCATGCTTTCACCCTCTCCAGTCTCACCCCACAGCCAACAGCCAGTCCCAGCCCTTGGAACTCAAAGTCCACCTCAACTGCATCACTTCTGAACCTGTGAAAGCCTACAGAGAAAGTGTGAGACTTGAATCCATGCCTGTGCTCAAGCCTTAACCAGACCCTGGCCCCATTGAATGCAGACTTCTCATGTGAACAGGATGGCTTGAGGCTTCAGCTTCTTCTCTGGGTTATATATTGCTGATGACTGTTGCAGTTCCAGGGAGAAAAAGATAACAAAGGAAAAACAGCAACCCCGACTGACCACAAAAAAAAAAAGCTCTAGTGCCAATTATGTGATTCAGCCATTGCTAATTGATTATCATCATGGGGACTTGCGGGTAATTATAATAAAGCAACAACCTTCTGGATCGGTGTGATGCTCTCATCATCAAATGACTCAATTAAAGGGACCGCGACTTGTACACTACCATTTTGTAGTTTTACAACCACACAGAAAGTGGTTTACATACAGGTACTTCAAGCATTTTCCCTTCGGGGAGTCCTGCCGGCTGAGCTTATCTGGGGAAAATTCTTCTAATGTGATCAGCTCAGCCGGCTGTGGCAGACAGAAGACCTCCCCTCCTCCCAATCGGCAGGAGGGATGCCCACTCCCTCCTGTCTGAGAACATTCCCCAACACCTCACCCTGACACCCCATCTGTAACCCCCTGAAACCCCAACACCCCTGACACCCCACCCATATACCCCCTTATTGGGACAGATGCCTAAGGCCCCTCCCGTGCCTAAGGCTCCTCCCACCTGGGCCAATCAGAGCCTTAGTCCCCTCCTAATGCTTCCCAGGAGGCACTGGGAAGGGGAAGGCCCACCATTTTGAAGAGGCGGGCCTACCAGCAGAAGAGAATTTGAATTTCTCCTGCTGATTTCGGATGTTTAGAGTCTCTTTATGAGAAAAACCATAGCTTAATGACAAATCACTGCACTTGATGGCTGTAGTTAAGAAAATCTATATAGAGGTAATTTAACATAACTTCCAACTACTTTTAAAAATATCTACTTTTAATATAAAATACCTCAAAATTAAGGCTAATTGAAGCCAGGCGTATGATTCTGTCCTCTATTCATTAGCCTTGAATTTAGGATTCAACTGCTTTTAATGTGTTTGTAGAACAGCTTATGCACTGGAGAAAGCTCCTCAGAGGCCTTTGTTAAATTATTTTATGAAAACAAAATACCTCACTGAGAGAAGCAGAGCTGGTGAGAGTCCCATGATAAGAATTTGATAATACTGACAGCAGCTTGATAAAGCGATGGTGCCACTTCACTGAGGTAATTTGCAAGAAAAAAAAATAGCCGAGAACTGAGAACAAGATAGAAGTGAATTATTGAATGTACTGTAATTTTAATTAGTTTCATGGGTATCTGTGAGACTGGAATTTTCTTCTTTATTGAGGGGGCAATTTTGAGTTTTGCAATGCTTATCCACATTTTCAGTCCACTTAAGCTGTAGGTATTTTGGAAAGGAAGGTACAACTATACGATGGGAGGGATGTTATTGAATGAGAGTACCCAAAAGAGGAACTTGGGGGTAATGGTGGACAGGTCAATGAAGCCGACGGCACAGTGCGCAGCGGCCGCTAAGAGAGCGAATAGAATGCTAGGTATAATCAAGAAGGGTATTACAGCCAGGACGAAAGAAGTTATCCTGCCGCTGTATCGGGCGATGGTGCGCCCACACCTGGAATACTGTGTCCAGTTTTGGTCGCCATACCTTAAGAAGGATATGGCGTTACTCGAGAGAGTTCAGAGAAGAGCGACACGTCTGATAAAAGGGATGGAAAACCTTTCATACGCTGAGAGATTGGAGAAACTGGGTCTCTTTTCCCTGGAGAAGAGGAGACAGAGGGGATATGATAGAGACTTATAAGATCATGAGGGGCATAGAGAGAGTAGAGAGGGACAAATTCTTCAAACTTTCAAAAAATAAAAGAACAAGAGGCCATTCGGAAAAGTTGAAAGGGGACAGATTCAATATAAATGCCAGGAAGTTCTTCTTTACCCAACGTGTGGTGGACACTTGGAATGCGCTTCCAGAGGACGTTATAGGGCAGAATACAGTACTGGGATTTAAGAGAGTACATAAGTACATAAGTAGTTGCCTCCGCCGGGGCAGACCAGAGGTCCATCCTGCCCAGCGGTCCGCTCACGCGGCGGTCCATCAGGCATATTGCCTGAGCAGCGGTCCCTGACTAATTTTATACCTACCTCTACACTTATCTCTAAACCTTCCACTGCTCTTATCTGTACCCCTCAATCCCTTTGTCCTCCAGGAACCTATCCAGGTCTTCCTTGAAACCCTGTACTGTGCTATTTCCTATCACGGCCTCCGGAAGGGTGTTCCATGTGTCCACCACCCTCTGTGTGAAAAAGAATTTCCTTGCGTTTGTTCTAAACCTGTCCCCCTTCAATTTCATCGAGTGACCCCTTGTTCTTGTGGTTTCTTTCAAATTGAAAAATCTGTCCTTGTCAACCTTTTCGATGCCCCTCAGGATCTTGAAGGTCTCTATCATATCTCCTCTGAGTCTCCGCTTTTCCAGGGAGAACAGCCCCAGCTTCTTCAGTCTGTCAGTGTATGTAAGGTTTTCCATACCCTTAATCAGTTTAGTTGCTCTTCTCTGGACTCCCTCAAGCATTGCCATGTCCTTTTTGAGGTACGGTGACCAGTACTGTACACAGTATTCCAGATGCGGGCGCACCATAGCCCGGTAAAGTGGCAGGATGACTTCCTTCGTTCTGGTCGAGATACCCTTCTTAATGATACCTAACATTTGGTTTGCTTTCCTCAAGGCTGTGGCGCACTGTGCCGACGCCTTCAATGTCGTGTCTACCATCACTCCCAGGTCTCTTTCCAGCTTACTGACCCCTAGCATTGATCCCCCCATTTTGTAAGTGAACATCGGGTTCCTTCTCCCTATATGCATGACCTTGCATTTCCCTACGTTGAAGCTCATTTGCCACTTTTTTGCCCATTCTTCCAGTGTTGTAAGATCCCTTTGGAGATCCTCGCAATCTATCGTGGTTTCAACCTTGCTGAATAATTTGGTGTCATCTGCGAATTTGATGACCTCACATTTTGTTCCCGCCTCCAGGTCGTCAATGAATATGTTAAACAGGAGCGGTCCCAGCACTGACCCTTGAGGAACCCCGCTCGTGACCCCTTGCCAGTCCGAGTAGTGGCCCTTTACACCAACCCTCTGCTTCCTGTCTGCCAGCCAGTTTTTGATCCATCAGTGGACCTCCCCTCGCACCCCGTGATTCCATAGCTTCCTGAGCAACCGCTCATGTGGTACCTTATCGAAGGCTTTCTGGAAGTCTAGGTAAATTATGTCTATGGGTTCACCTTTGTCCACCTGGCTATTTACCCCCTCAAAGAAGTACAACAAGTTTGTGAGGCACGACCTACCCTTGCAGAACCCATGCTGGCTCGACCTTAGCTGTCCATTTTTTTCGATATGATCACAGATGCTGTCCTTAATCAGCGCCTCCATCATCTTTCCCGGGACCGATGTGAGGCTCACCAGCCTATAGTTTCCCGGGTCGCCCCTTGAACCCTTCTTGAAGATGGGCGTGACATTAGCTATTTTCCAGTCCTCCGGGATCTCTCCAGTTTTTAGGGATAGGTTGCATATTTGCTGAAGTGTCTCTGCTATTTCATTCCTTAATTCCTTGAGCACCCTTGGGTGAATGCCGTCCGAACCTGGCGACTTGTCGCTCTTTAGCTTGTCTATCTGCCTGAGGACATCCTCCTGGCTCACCTCTAGTTGGACCAGCTTGCTATCTTGATCACCATTTTCTATTTCCTCTGGTTCCGGAATGTTGGATGTGTCCTCCCTCGTGAAGACCGACGTAAAGAAGTCATTTAACTTGTCAGCTATTTCTTTTTCCTCCCTCACTACTCCCTTTCTATTCCCATCATCCAAGGGCCCCACTTCCTCCCTCGCTGGTTGCTTTCCCTTTACGTACCTGAAGAATGATTTGAAATTTTTTGCCTCTCCCGCTAGTCTCTCTTCATATTCCCTCTTTGCTCTCCTAACCACTCGGTGGCACTCCTTCTGGCTTTCCTTGTGTTCCTTTTGGTTGGCCTGCGTTTGGTCCTGTTTCCATTTTTTGAACGATGCTTTCTTGTCACTGATCGCCTTTTTTACAGCAGCCGTTATCCATGCTGGGTTCTTTATTCGATTTTTCTTGCACTCTTTTCTGAACCTGGGGACGTACAGGTTCTGTGCTTCGTGCACCTTACGCTTGAGCAGGGTCCAGGCGCTTTCTACGGACTCTATCTTCCTTGTGCTGCCGTTGAGTTTCTTCCCCACCATTTTCCTCATTGCATCATAATTCCCTTTTCTGAAGTTGAGCGCTATTGTTGTGGTTCTTTTCACCCTGGATGATCCCAGTTCTAGTCTGCACTGGATCATGTTATGATCGCTGTTCCCCAGTGGGTCTAATACTGCTACTTCCTTTGCAGGTCCCCCCAGTCCACTGAAGATTAGATCAAGAGTAGCTTCTCCTCGTGTAGGTTCCGTGACCAGCTGCTCCAGGAAACAGTCCCTCGTGGCTTCCAGGAATTTGGTCTCTCTCACGCAACTTGAGTGCCCGAGAGGATTGGACATTTTCCTGCTGGAAAAGGGAATAGAAGGGTATAAATAGAGGATTACTGCTCAGGTCCTGGACCAGTTGGGCCGCCGCGTGAGCGGACTGCTGGGCGCGATGGACCTCAGGTCTGACCCAGCAGAGGCATTGCTTATGTTCTTATGTTCTTCTTATGAAGATCAGCTACATAGTAACACAATGAAGCATCTCTACTACTACTATGAATTATTTCTATAGTGCTACCAAATGTACGCATTGCTGTACCGTCACAAAGAAGACAGTCCCTGCTCAAAAGAGCTTACACTCTAAACAGGCAAGACAGACAAACAGGATGTCATGGATACAGTTAAGGGGAACAGTTAATCTGCTGGATTATGGATTGAAGGCTATATCAAAAAGGTTGATTTTCAGTCTGCTTTTAAACAAGGGAAGGGGCTTGGCAGACAAACTCAGGTCATTTATTCCAGGCATAGGGGGCAGCTAGATGAAAGGAACAAAGTCTTTGTGCTTTACTTTCCAGACATACACTTGGTGCAAATTGAGGGCAAAATAGGGTCCAGTCATGGGGGAATCTACCTCATATTAAGTACACCTATGGGTAATGCCTCTTTATAGGTAGAAGTCAATAGCAGGAGACATTTTGGCCCCTGTTCTATAAATGACGCCTAAAGTTAGTCGCCTAGATCTGAGCATCTTGTTGATCTAGGTGCCTAACTTAATTATTTAAAAAAACCTTAATTGACACTGTTAATTGAAAATTGCAATGAAATTACAATTAATTAGATGGTAGGTGCCTAACTTGGTAGATGCCTACCACTTCAAGGTAGGCATCTATTCCAAGGCGTCTACCACAAAATAGGCATGGTTATGGGGTGGATCATGGGAGTGGTTAGCATTAAAGGAGCAGAGTATAGATGTGTTTTGACTTAGGCAATGGCAGGCGCCTAATTTAAGCGCACTCATTTAGGCCAAGAAAACGCTGGCATAAATAGAGTTTACCTAAGGTTTCAACACCTACTGGTGTGTAGGACCACTTTAGATGCTGTTAGGCATGATTCAGATGCCTGAAATGTTGTTAGGTGCCATCGACTCATGCTCGAGTCCTAGCGACTTGATGAATTGCGGATCTAAAAAGAAGTCAGTTATGTGCTAGTCCGGAAAGGTCCTCCAGCATCATCCCCTACATTTTAAAATCTAAAAGTAGATGTGGCTGGCCCAGCTGATCACAGCAAGAGAATCCCTTGGCAGACTCTCCGAACCCACGGTACATTAGGCCAGAGTTTTCTTGGCCTACAATACCGGTGCCTAAGGTAGATATCAGCTGGTACCTCACTCTATCCATGCCCAAACTCTGCCCAAAACCATGCCTTCTTTTCAGATAGGTGCCTACATAACGACTACCGATTTAGGCACCTATCCCAAAATTATTATTTCTTTATTAATTTTTTTAATGGATTTTATCGGTGCTTATTAGCTTATTTATGTTTGTTCGTTTATTAAGATTTGATATACCGCTCCAGCATTTTACTGACCTAAGCGGTTTACAATACAACAATGGATTAATGAAAGGAACTCCATTGAAGATAGGAAAGATAGAGAGAGAGACAAGGTATGTATATCCTAACAAGTATTCAGTGAGGGTGAAAACAAAGATTACCTTAAAAATATAGTAATAGTTAATTAAAAATTAATTAATTACATTAAAAAAATTAAATAAATTAAATTGCATGAGCAATTTGGGTCATGACCAAAATCGCATGCACAATTTATAGCACTTTGTAGAGAATTTGGGGACATATATGGAATCTTAGGGTTTGCGGTAAGTAATCTGTTTGTGTATGCTAAGTGCATGGCATATGATAGAGACTTACAAGATCATGAAGGGCATAGAGAAAGTGGAGAGGGACAGATTCTTCAAAATTTCGACAACTACAAGAACGAGAGGGCATTTGTAAAAATTAAAAGGGGACAGATTCAGAACCAATGCTAGGAAGTTCTTCTTCACGCAACGGGTGGTGGACACCTGGAACGTGCTTCCAGAGGGCGTGATAGGGCAGGGTACAGTATTGGAGTTCAAGAAGGGATTGGACAATTTTCTGAAGGAAAAGGGGATAGAAAGGTATAGATAGAGTGCAACTATACAGGTCCTGGACCTGATGGGCCGCCGCGTGAGCAGACTGCTGGGCATGATGGACCTCTGGTCTGACCCAGCAGAGGCACGGCTTATGTTCTTATGTTCTTATTTATTTTCTAAAGCAGGGATCGACAGAGGTGGAGAATGGACAAACCCATGCTATCCGGCTAGCATGTTCTAACTTCCGAATGCTAATCAGTTAATGCGGGAGTCCTTAGCGCCTGCTAAATAGGAGGCAGTAAAGGCCTGATTTTATAAACTGTGTCTAACTTAGTAGGCATCTCTAAAAATGGCACCTACTGCATGTCATTCAAAGTTAAGCACCGTTTATAGGATTGCACCTAACTTGAGTTAAGTGCCAGTAGGCATCAAAAACTTAGACACTGGTATAATAGACTAGGGTTTTCTTGGCACCTATCAGTGCTTAACTCAATTTATGCTTAAACTACACCCCTAACCACGCCTACTTTTCGGGTAGTTTCAGGTAGGCGCCTACATCGCACCTGCCAAGTTATATGCCTACTTGAAAATTTATTTTTAGTTTTTTAAAAATTGGTTTTTAATGGCACTGTTAATTAACAATGCCGATTGAACCAATTAAGGGGTCTTTTTATTAAGGCGCGTTGACCAATTTAGCGCACGCTAAATGCTAAGGCATCCATTATATTCTCTGGGCACCTTAGCATTTAATAAAAGGACCCCTAAGTTAGGTGCCTAGAATCAGAGCCTGAATGCACACATTAGCATCTGACATAAAAAACAAACAAACAAAAAAATACTAGAAATTGCTTGATTTCCTAGGTGTGCTGGAAATAGGCATAGCACACAGGAAAATCTCACATTAGCACATGCTAAGCCCATTTACTTGGGCGCTTCAGTAAACATACTCCCATATTTTTATTAAGATTTATTGTATTGTATTTTGTTTTATTTCAAATGCTTGATGAGCAAAAGAGCTACAAAGGCGACTATGTGGTTTACAGAATTAAAAATGCAGCTGGGAAGGAAACAAAAGTGGGGAGGAAAAAGTTAGCACCTGGAGGAACTAAAGGAGGAGATATTTCTTAGGAGGCAATTATTTTTCTCTGTGACATCAATCATTTTCCCATCAGATGCTAAGCATGTACATGAGAACTTAGTTTTATATGCAAACTGCATAGATGTTCTTCCAATGCGGTATATCAAGTATTAAATAAACTTGGAAACTTGGATATATTTTTGGTCTCTAGAGAATACTGTACCAGATAAAAATAACCATTGAAGTTTCTATGAAAAAATATATGGTTGCGTTTGTGAAATATTAGACAAATGAGAAGGACCTGCCCTTTAAAATTTTATGCCAAAATAATCCTATTAAGGAAAATTACACTGCTAAATAAGTAGTATTGTAATCCTCTGTTTATAATTTATATTCCACCTTAACAGCGGGATCTGGATAGGCTCTGCTGTCTGCCTATATACTCACACCTGACCCCCTTTACCCTCATGACCTTCCTCCACCCCTCTTTTACCACAAACACACTACAGTCTTGTGATGGTAAAAAATTAGCAGCAGCTCAATTTATTAGTCATAATAAACATATCGTTAACATAGCATAACTTCAATTAACATCATAACCAAAAGAGCTACCAAAAATACATGGTTTCAGTGTCCTCAACCCCGCCATCTCAGCAAGAGTCAGAGGGGTGGCGGGGTCCCTCATACCCCCTTTACCCCCATACCCCCTCATACCCCCTTTCACCTGACCCACCAGCCACAGCTCCCTGCCGGCCCACCATTCATCATCTGATGAGCCCATGACCCAGTTGCTCAGGCGATCTGCATCCTCAAGCTACCATCATTTACTAAAAACAATGGGCCGAGTCCTCCAGGGTCCCAGCTTTAAAACCTCGCCCCTGGGCGCTTCCCTGCCTCACCACCAATCAATTTATAAAACTGCCTACACTAACTGGCCCACCACCCAATTCTCGCTTGATTACTCCCCCCCCCCCGCCTAACCAACCTAACAACCCTGGCCAATGGGCGACATGAGGGCCAACCAGCCCCGTGTTACATTCCACCCATCGACACAGGTGTCTCGGGCTCCTAGTGGATTACAACAGTACATTCGGGCTTCAAAGTGGATTACAACAGTACATTCAAGGTAATATATATAAATAAAACAAAAAAGAAAGGAAATAAGGTAATATATTTTTATTGATGAGCTTTTGAAGATAACCCTTATTCTTCAGATCAGAAATAAGAAAATGTTGACAATATCAGTGCTCTAGAACACATTGCCAGAAGTTGTGGTAAGAGTGGATAGCGTAGCTGGTTTTAAGAAAAGTTTGGACAATTTCCTGAAGGAAAGCCCATAGTCTGTTATTGAGAAAGACATGGGGGATGATGAAAGCTAGAAGGATGCTAGTCTGCATTGGGAGAAGTATGGCCAGTAGGAAAAAGGAGGTATTGATGCCTCTGTATAAGACTCACAAAGAAGAAGTAGCTTTAAAATTATTGATTGCTCACTGAATTAAGGAGATAATAGGAGCAGCTTACCTCCTCAATTGGAAAGAGTTTCCACTGGATTTGAGACCACAATGGTTTCTTCCAATCCTTAAAAAAAACTGAAATGTGTCTTATGTATTTTAAGTACATTTAAAATCTTACCTTTTGTGTAGCGTGGTTACCGTTTCAAATCACCCCAATTACATTTTTTAAGTTTTAATATTTTCAACTCATTTTTTCAATTGGCTCATAGTATTTTACTTTATGTGGTTTTTATCACTAAGAGATCTTTTGTTTTGTTCTCTTTAAAAGTGCATTCTGACCTGGTAGGTACAATACTCATTTCCCCGGATGGATCACGAGAACTGTTTGTATTTATCACATTATTCTAATGCCATAATTTTAGCAGCACCATATCCATCTTTGTCCTTTTTCACGCTTCTGATGTATTCCACTATTACCATAGCCCATTGCCTTATATCCACATCACATTTTGTAGCACTTCCCTTTCATTGTCCAGTCTTCATATATACATACTTACACACTTACATTTTCTTTACATTCCTAGGACCCCTGAGGCAGGCTCAAGTGAGCCGAAACATGGATTGTGTAGGGTCCACCACTACCAATAGGCTCAGCTGCTCCTGTATAGTGGATGTATTTGCCATGACTTTATTCATCATTTTTTAATAAACAATATTTCAAGAACTTTGCATTCCACATTCTCTGCATTTTTTGTAACCTTCTATTACTGTGGAACCCTTGGGCTTTCGTTGCTTGGATGTGAGAACATAAAAACGTGAGAACATAAAAACGGCAGATAATGGCCAAATGGCCCATCCAGTCTGCTCATCTATAGCATCTTCTTCTCTCCATAAGAGATCCCACTTGCCTTTCCAATGCTTTCTTGAATTCAGACACAGTCTTTGCCTCAACCACTTCTACTGGGAGATTATTCCACACATCTACCACTTTTTCTGTATTTCCTCAGATTACTCCTGAACCTATTACCTCTTAACTTCATCCTATGCCCTCATTCTGGAGTTTTCCTTCATTTGAAAAAGGCTCACCTCCTGTATATTAATGCTACAGAGATATTTAGACATCTCTATCATATCGCCTCTCTCCCACCTTTCTTCCAGAGTGTACATATTGAGGACTTTAAGTCTGTCCCCATAAGCTTTATGACAAAGACCACTAACCAATTTTGTAGCAAGCCTCCGGGCAGACTCCATCTTTTTTATATCTTTTTGAAGGTGTGGTCTCCAGAATTGCACACAGTATTCCAAATTGGGCCTCAACAGAAACTTGTACAATGGCATTGTCACCTCCTTTTTCGTACTGGCCATGCCTCTCCCTGTGCACTTGAGCATCCTTATAGCTTTGACTGAAGGATGCTCATTCTTCTAGAGATCAGATGACATCTGGGCAGAAGTTTGTGTGCTCAGCCCAGAGGATATCTGCTGTGCAATAACATTTTTTTGCGAAACATTAGAAGTTTGATGTCTAGGCCAGACAAGATGCTGCCTTTGGCAGAAACATGTTGCAGGGAGCCTTGTCATCCTCCTTCCCAGTGGAATAAAGCTTTGATACATCCCATCAGCCGGGCATGGTCTAGTAGAAAAATAAAGAAGGTGAAATTTACTCTTACCTAATAATTTCCTTTTCTTGAGTCGTGGTAGAGCAATTCAGGATCCATCCAGGAAGGTAGTAGAATCCTAATAGTCCTTAACTTTGTGCTACCCTTTCCTGTTCATTATACTTAGCTTTCTTTGATATTCTGTGGTCTGCAGAGGGTTCCCTGGTCGATATTGGGTTTCACGTGTATATATTTCTTTAGTTAGCTTTGGTATTAGCATACTGAGATGTTCCCGGCTATACCACTCCCTTTATTGGTGATATCACCAAAAAGCTCAGATTTCTGCCCTTCCATTTGCTGGCAGAGTAACCTAACCCATCAGTCTGGATTGGTCTAGCAGGGAAAGGAAATAAATTGTCAGGTAAAGGTAAATTTCATATATTTATTTATATATGCATCTGTTGTGTGGCTAAGTTGGGGTCTATATGGATATATGACTATGATCAATAGAATTAATTTTCAGCAGATGTTAATAAACTGAATATGGCTTTGGAATATAGGAACGAAATTACTTTGACTTTGAGGGTGCCTTAATTTATCTTGCTGAAGGCACCTTGTCAGCATTCATCACACATCCTTCAATTATTTCTGTTCTAGACCTATCTGCGGCCTTCGATACAATTGACCATGATTTATTACTCAAACGACTGGAATCCTTAGGTATCGACGACCAAATTTTAAATTGGTTTGTTTCATTTCTTTCTAATCGCTCTTCAATTGTTAGATTCAATGACGAAAATTCTAAAGTCTACTCCTTAACCTATGGTATCCCCCAAGGTTCTATTCTGTCACCTCTTTTGTTCAACATTTTCCTTTCCCCACTACTAAGCATATGTCAGTCAATAGGCTTTACATCTTTTGCATACGGGGACGATATCCAGCTCCTTCATCCTGTAAACCCAGAAATCAATGAAGAAATTAGAGCAATCAACAATAAAATTGAAATTATAAAAAATTGGCTCAACTCCAATAAACTAGCTCTAAACATTCAAAAAATGAAATTGATGCTTTTTACCTGGAAAAAGGACACAACTCTGAGTACCCCTTTTGCCCTTAATGCCATTCCCTTAGAGTTAGTGTCTTCCTTAAAAATCTTAGGTGTCATCGTCGACGACAAACTATCATTCCACGACCATATTAGTAATATAGTTAAAACATGCTTTTCAAATTACGTTTGATACGCTCGATCTCTAAATTCCTCGAGTCCAAATCCATCAACATATTAATTCATTCTCTGGTCATAGTCAAAATTGATTATTGCAACTCTCTTGTACTCAATATCTCACAAAAAGAAAAAAGAAGACTTCAAATAATATAAAATACGGCTATTAAACTTATCCATAATGCTAAAAAATACGATCACGTCACGCCCTTAATGATTGACTCCCACTGGCTCCCAATTAGCCATTGCATCACTTTCAAAATATTACTTTTAGTATATAAATCTTTAATTTTCAACTAACCTCAATTTGTCACCAGAATGCTTATCCCTTATAACACTTCCCGGTCTCTTCGTTCAAAATCTCCTATCTGTTCCATCCCTGAAAATTATAGGCATTAGAAGACACGATATGTTTTCGGTCATGGCCCCTCAATTGTGGAACTCACTACCACAGTACATTAGAGAAGAAAAAGATCTTCCCTCATTTAAAAATTTTGTTAAAATTTACCTTTTTAAAGACGCATTCAACCTTTCATCTTTCGACCTATGACCAGATGTTTTTAGGTCCCGAATTTTTATCCACCCTCTCGTTTTTCCCCTTTCTGTTTTTTCTCTCTAACAAAGAATTGTAACTTTTCCTCCCTACCCGCCACGACTCATGTCTGTTTTAGATTTGTAAGTCCGAAGTCATTTTGTCTATTTTCACATCGCTTAGTAAACTGAATAAGCTATCCATCAAATATTAATAAAAACCTGAAACTTGAAAACTTGATACATATATCTACAGCATTTTCAGCATATGATTAAGTAGTACCTTAATTCTCAAACTAACAATATGAGGTCATGGAATGATTATATATATGCGACATGTACCAAAAAAAATCTCATATTTCAACTTGATAATCCTACATTTTTGTATATTCCATTTTCCAAAATTTTTGTATGCAATAATTATATGTGTAGCCCCATTTTAAACAGAGCACGGAAATCAGAATTGAAACATCCAGGTCATGTGTCAAACTCCAGTAATATTTCAGAAAGAGGTTTTGCAAAATTGAGTTTCTCTAAAATAAATTCAGAAATGTATTTGCATGCTCTGCTCAACCAGACTGCTGCTTTTAAGATAAGTATCAATGAAAGCATTGATGGGCGTGGTTATTTAGAATTAAACATTTTAAAGAAGGTTTTTTTTGGGGGCGGAGAATGTATGTGTGGGGGGGGGGAGGAAGCATAATCTGATATGTAAGTGGTCAGGCAGGGGCAAAATAGAACACACATATTTGAAAATTGAATGGACGCAGTTTTTTTTCCCTCTCCTGACCTAAGCATGTCAGTTTTTAATTCAGCTAAAAGTATATGTATTGTGGAAGATAAGGATGTGTAGTGGTCAAATTTTCTTTGGTTTTTTTATATGCCATGTCATTTGTTTAAATAACTTAGGCACCCTTTTATCATGCCGCATTAGGGTTTTTTTTAAAAAATCACCGGCCACTGCGGTAAAAGCTCCAATGCTTGTGAAATTCCTATGAGTGTTGGAGCTTTTACCGCGGTGGCTGGCGATAAAAGAACCCTAATGCGGTTTGATAAAAAGGTGCCTTTTTGTTTAATGTTCATTAGCACTATTTTTATTAATTGTATATGTGTTAATTTATCTTAATATGTGTTAATTGATTTTCCACACATTCAGATTTTTAAAGCACATTACGAGAGGCCTTTTTCCTAAAGTTTAGCACAGACATTAGAGTGCCGCATAGCTTATAGGTGTAAAACAGGATTTGCAGCATTTAGCATATGCTAATTCCATTAGCATGAGCTAAGCTTTAGTAAATGGACCCCTAAGGGGCACTAGATAAATAAATGGCAACAGGATTTTGCTGCGCACTCAGCCCAGATTAACGCTGACTTTTACAAAACTGCAGTAGAGGTTTCTACCGCGGGCCAGCGAGGTAAATGCTCTGACATTCATACAATTCCTATGAGGACCAGAGCATTTACCTCGCTGGCCCGCAGTAGAAACCTGTACTGCGGCTTTGTAAAAGGAGCCCTAAATGCAGCACTTTTGTTTTTTAAAAAATATATTTGATTGGAAGTCATAATAATAATAATTTATTCTTATATACTGCCAAAGCCATAATAGTTCGAGGCGGTTTACAATAAGAAGTACTGGAAAATCAGTGAAAAAATACAATACAAATCATCAGAAATACATACAAAGATAAAAAATTAAAACAGTGAATCATTAGGTTACAAATCGATCAAACAACTGCATTTTTACTAATTTTCTAAAGATAGAATAAGATGGAGCACGCATATTGCTCAGCCAGTCATTTGTTTTTTCCTGCCCGGAAGGCAAAAGTTCTATCCAGAAATCTTTTAAAATGACAAGCATTAGAGTGTGGTACCTGCATGGACTAATTCTATAACTGGTGCCTTAAGCTAGGCGATGGCAAACGCTGTACTGGCGCCTAGCTTAATTAGCGAAGCTGTTACAAAAGTATAGGCACCTAGAGACACCTACAAAAACAGCACCTTCATCGCGTCTAAGGTCAAAGTAGGTGTGGTTAACACCGGAAATTACCTTAGGCGTTCTTAGGTGCCTCTGTAGACGTGGTTCACATCAAACACTGAATCAGAAGCCAGTTTTCCTGCGGACACCCATTCTTGCTTTACTTTCAACAACGCACTCTTGATAAAGGCACGTCTTTGAGCTATTCTGACATATTCATCAACAAAGTGACTTTTTGAGCTATACACCCTTGGCTGAATCTCCGACATCTTGTCCTCACGAGTCCTTGTTATATTGGCACCCGAAATGTAGGCTTTCAAAACCCTGGCCAACATGGCCTACATGTTTGAGGTAGCCGTGATTCTACAAGTGCCACTGTTGCATGGTTGATAAGCGATCGGCGGCTGTTTTTAGGCAGTCGCCAATATCGGCGCCGTTTGTAGGATCTGGCCCAGTGTGGAAGCACTAGAGTGCCTTCTGCTTAGGAGTCATTTTACTAAGTTGCAGTAAGCACTAATGCTTACTTACCTCTGCCAAAAAAAAAAAAAGCGCCTTACTGAGGGAGTGCTGAGGTGTCCCATGGTAATTTTTGGATGTACATACGCTAAAAAATAAAATGCCGAGTGCGGGAGGGCTCCTTTTACAAAGGTGCGCTAGCGGTTTTAGCACGCGCTTAGTTTATAAATCTTCCTTTTGGCTAAGTCTTAATAATAATATTGTATTTTATAGCTAAATGGACATATGATGAAGAAACTGTTTTATTTTACTTTTGTGATTATGATAAACATACTGAGGGCCTCAAAATAGTACCTGGCGGGCCGCAAGTTTGAGACCACTGGCCTAGACCATGCCTTTCTTGTTCTGTTGATGTTGAGCCTTCCCTTCTTACTATGTAGTGTGTTTTTAAGTTGGCTCTGTTACTGTTAGGAAGCACCATTAAGGGGGAGCGGTACCGTATATACTCAAATATAAACCTATCCAACTATAAACTGAGATACCATTTATGCCCTCCTTCTTAGGGGCAAAATTGTAACTCAAATATAAACCAGAAGGTTTATATTTTACCATTCCTCCCCTTGCCTTCCCTGTGATGCCCTGCCAACAACCCCCTCCCTGAACCAGCAGACTTCAGTCTATCCCTGACTATACATCCCTACCCCCACCCCCACCCCCACAGGCTGGCAGCTATCATTTCCTCCCTCCCAAGCAAGAATAATCTCCTCCAGGCCTACTGTGATTTCCTGATGGTCTAGCGGTAAGTTGGCACTGGGAGCGAGTTACACTTGCTCCTGCCCATCCTTTTTCCAGAGCGAAAATGGCCACCAAGACTTACAGTGGCAGTCTCATGAAGCTTCAGCAGCCTTGTCCCACCTGGAAGTCATGGCAGGCCTGGGTTGGGGGGAGTACTCTTGCTTGAGAGGGAGGGGATGCTAGCTGATGGTTGTCCCATTCCTGTAAGCTCTGTCTTAATTGCACAAACCTTGAACACTTATGATTTTAAAATGTTTGAAGCTTGTGCAGATGAGGAAGGAACTTGCAGGAATGGAGCAGGGACAGGAAAAGAACTCGCTAGAACAGGATGAGAAAATGAGCTCCCGCAGGGACGGGAAAAAATTTGTCCCCATGTCATTCTCTACTTACAATTCTAACATGGATACTCCTGCCACACATAATTGGTATATAAATGCCTATTTTTCCATTAATTTAGAATAGGCTCTACCTTGGTAGACCCCATTCTAAAATATTGGCAGAACTTGAATTGTCCCAACCTGGAAGTTTCAATTCCAATCTGTATATTCTTTCTAAAATCTACCTGTGCTTCAGGAAGTGGCTTTTTTGAGATTTGCAAACTGGCATACATAAATCAGCAATATTGAAGGAGGGGAAAAAAGGAAGGGAGCTAGGATTGTTTAATATCATTCTTTCCAACCCTGTAACTGATGACTGTCATGTTAAAGATTTAAAAAACAGTTTGGTTGTGCTCTGGACATAACGCTGAGGACAAAATGGCCCTGATTGATGAGGAGTGAAATAGCACATTAAATAACACAGGGAGGCCTTAAAGAGATCAAACTGGCAATGTCTGTCGTCACTCACTTATACAAAGTGCTTACTTATTTGGCCTAGCTTATTAACTAATTTATATTCTGTTGTCATTTCCCTTAGTTGGCAAGGCTCTAAAGATATCAATTTGAGTAAATTTCAGATTGGCAAAGAAAACCTTTATTTTTTTCTTAATTTCACTTTTCCTTTACTGAGAAATTGTTTTGACGATGGATGAAGGCCATAAGTAGTAGTGTTCAATTATTATTATTTTTTTTTTACTCTTGTCCCATAAAAGATTGATACGGTGGTGTGAAATAGATCACATACCAGAAGTACATCTAAGCTGTGGGACTAATGGCTTACTTATTAATATTCATGAGCCTTATCATTTAGCTGATGTTTTTTGCAGTTGGATCAAAGCAAAAACTAAAACGCTGCTATTACTAGGAGCTTTATCTGTGACATGGCTATAAGGTTGGTATTCTCTGAAGTCTTCTGGGGCTATGAGGCTCAAAGTAATCTTTATCTTTAATGGCATGGAGTCTCTACTGTTACATCCACCAGAATAAATGGATTTAAAATAATCCTATATTTAGGTTCCTTATTCTAATATTACTGTCTTCTTTCTTTGCTGTGTTTGTTTATAAAGGTTCAGCAGAGAAGATGACCATGTAGATGCTACAGCTACAGAGTAGCACAATGAAAAATGGTGAATGGGGTGGAGCTGGTCTGTGGCCGTGAAAGCATCAAATCTCTGATTAACAACATCTCCATCATCCAGGGAGTTCTCTGCTGAGCTACGAAATATATGCTGGATTGCTTGTACCCACTTGGATGCAATTTGAGTTGCAAATATTTGTAGTCTTTATTCATTTTTAAAAATTCTGTATATACGCACGTCAGAGCAATATTTGAAGTTAAAATGGGTGATATGACCAACAGTGATTTCTACTCGAAGAACCAAAGAAATGAGGCCAATCATACAGGAGAGTTTGGATGTACATTGGAGGAGCTGCGCTCCTTTATGGAGCTCCGAGGACCAGAAGCAGTAGTAAAAATTAAGGAATATTATGGGGACACAGATGGAATCTGCAGATGTTTGAAGACATCACCCACAGAAGGTAAGTCAGTTTTAATTCAAGTCTCTAGTTCAGCATATTAATCCATTCACTGATCATTTCTAAAATCGATTACTGTAATGCCTTATTCAAGGGTATTACTCAAAAAGAGATCACGCGTTTACAGCTAATTCAAAACACCTCTATTAAAATTATCATGAACACAAAAAAGTTTGATCATGTCTCGCCACTTCTTAAAAAATCTCATTGGCTCCCAGTATCGCATAGAATAATTTACAAAATATGTCTGTTATCATTTAAGGCCCAACTCCATAAGTCCCCAGCTTTTATCAACAGGATTCTAAAGCTAATTCTCTACGATTCCACTAAAACTCTTCGATCTAATGATCAACATTTGCTAACTGTTCCATCACTTAAAACCATTAATACACGAAGACAATACATTTTTTCCATCGTGGTCCCCCAATTGTGGAATTCCTTGCCAATCTATTTAAGGGAGGAAAGAAACGTTAGTAGATTTAAGAGTCAGTTAAAATGTTTTCTTATTAAAGATGCATTTGACTAATAGACATCATAAAAACACCAAAACTAAAGCAAAATCCATCCTTTTTTAAAAAAACAAAACAAAAACCCCTCCTCTTGTAATTTTCCTTGATTGTCTCATCTGCCTCCAATTATTGTATTTCTATCCTATTTACCCTACTAGTCCTGTCTGTTTTGAAAGTCATGTATTTTGTGAACTTTTTGTTCCCCTGTGTACTGTTATAAAATATTTTTAGAATTGTACATCGCCCTGAATATATGATAGGGCGATTAAACAAATTTTAAATAAACTTGAAACTTGCATGAGGTTTCCAATTATCGTTAGATGTCAGGACTGCAGTATCAAGTAAAGTATTTTGATAAATTATCTGAAATGATGTATGGTTTCTATCGCACCGGTTCTATTTCATTATTCCATTTGCAATAACTATGAGGGATCCCTTAGTACCTATTGCTGCAATTTCAGATCCTTGTTTGGGAGGCTTTCATATAATTAGCACATGGAAATAAGAACATTTTAGTTTCACAGACTATAATAGAATGGGAAATATATAGAGATTTTATTTATCTAGTTCTGTTATCATAATTGCTTCATTAATACCACGTGTGTTGCTGTCTAGAGTCAGAAATGAATCAAACTAAAGGCTAAGCTTAGGAAAAGGTGCCTACTGTATTACCATGGACCATCAGGTATCAGTTCAGGCATCAATTAATAACAGGTATTAATGATGTTAGTGCATGCTTATACACTCATGCACTCTGGCAGATGTAGCCCTTGGCTTCTTATCAACATGTTGCAGAACAATGGGCCTTCAGATGATGGTGATCAACATAATATTTTATTGAAAAAGACTCGACACAAGGCCGTGTTTCAGCATGTCTGCCTGCATCAGGAGTCTATTAGGTCTGTACAATCAACGCTGATGTGTCACAAACAAAAACTATGTTTACAGATAATTTATGAATTGCAACTCAAAACGCAATCATAATTTCTCCCAAGCCAAAGCATACGCATGTTTTTTGGCATGATTTGTGGCATTTTTCCTCTTCAGGATTAGCAAATGGCTGGAGAACAGAAAGCAGAGAGTGGGCATAAATGGGAAGTTCTCAGACTGGGAGAAAGTGACTAGCGGTGTGCCCCAGGGCTCGGTACTTGGGCCCATCTTATTTAATATCTTCATCAATGACCTAGAAGAAGGAACATCCAGTAGGATCATCAAGTTTGCTGACGACACAAAGCTATGATCATGAAGGGCATAGAGAGAGTAAAGAGGGACAGATTCTTCAAACTTTCTAATAACAAAAGAACAAGAGGGCATTCGGAAAAGCTGATAGGAGACAGATTCAAAACAAATGCTAGGAAGTTCTTCTTTACCCAACGTGTGGTGGACACCTGGAATGCGCTTCCAGAGGACGTAATAGGGCAGAGTACGGTACTGGGGTTCAAGAAAGGATTGGATAAATTCCTACTGGAAATGGGGATAGAGGGGTATAGATAGAAGATTACTACACAGGTCCGGGACCTGTTGGGCCACCGCGTGAGGGACTCTGGGCATGATGGACCTCGGGTCTGACCCAGCAGAGGCATTTCTTATGTTCTTATGTATGCCGGGTAATCAGATCGCAGAAGGATTGCGAGGTACTCCAGAGTGACCTGTGTCAGAGAAATGGGCAGAGAAATGGCAGATGAAGTTTAATGTGGAAAAGTGCAAGGTAATGCATTTAGGCAGTAAGAACAGGGAATACGAGTATAAAATGTCAGGTGCAACTCTGGGTGAGAGTGAACAAGAAAAGGACCTGGGTGTACTGATAGATAGGACCCTGAAACCGTCGGCACAATGTGCGGTGGTAGCAAAGAAGGCAAATAGAATGTTAGTCATGATAAAGAAAGGAATCAAGAGTAGATCGGAGAGAGTTATAATGCCGCTTTATAGGGCAATGGTCAGACCACACTTGGAATCTGTGTCCAACATTGGTCTCCTGATCTTCTCATCTCTTTTATTTCCTCCTCCTCTCCAGGTTTAGGATACATCTGACATTGAGACATCATGATACCTTATTGCCGTTAAGACACTTTACATTGATATTTTAGACCTTTGCTCTAGTGTGTACTAACGCATTATATTGTAAGTGTACATTTACCTTTCTCAATGTATTTCTTGCCTAAAATTTATGTGTTGTATTGTTTTTTTTGAAAACCATTAAACATATTTGAACTTAAAAAAACAAAAACAAAACTGCTGGAAAGGGTGCAGAGACAAAGCTAATAAATGGTATGGAGAACTTGGAATACGAGGAACGACTTAAGAAACTGGGACTGTTCTCCCTTGAGAAGAGGAGACTGCGAGGGGATATGATTGAGGCTTTCAAAATACTGAAAGAAATCGACAAAATAGAGCAGGAAAGAAAATTATTTACAATGTCCAACGTGACATGGACTGGAGGACATGGACTGAAGCTAAGGGGGGACAAGTCCAGGACAAATATCAGGAAGTTCTGCTTCATGCAACGAGTTGTGGACACCTGGAATGCTGTCCCAGAGGAGGTTATTGCGGAATCCACCGTTCTAGGATTTAAAAGCAAATTAGATGCACATCTCCTTACGAGAGGCATAGAGGGATATGGGTGACTAAAATTACACCAGGTGTACACCTGACTGGGCCTCCGTGTGTGCGGATCACCAGACTCGATGGACCGTAGGTCTGATCCGGAGATGGCAGTTCTTATGTTCTTAAAAATCTATATGTAATGTAATATCTGTTTTTAATGTAACAGAGGAAGGGAGGTTTTCTCATTTTGACCCAATCCAAAGCAATTTGGTTTTGGCAGTGTTCAGTTTCATTTGAATAGACAAAGCCCACAGCTGAAGTTTAGAAAAGTAGCGTCTATATTAGAAACCAAGTTAAGATCAGGATCAACTTCCAATAAAATGAAAATATCATCTGCATAGGTATATATAGTCTCTGCTGATGAAAGGCACACACCATTTTAGTAGCTTTCCTCTGGACCGACTCCATCCTTTTTATATCTTTTTGAAAGTGTGGTCTCCAGAATTGTTCACAATATTCTAAATGAAGTCTCACCAGAGTCTTATACAGGGGCCCGAATTCTGTAAACAGTGCAATTATTGCCGGCCATCTACAAAATGGCCGCCGATCACATGTCAGTCATGCAATGTCCAAATAAACACAAGTATAGTAGACCAAATATAAACTATCCAATAACTCATCTACTGTGAATACACCAGGAACCAACAATGCTATGAAACAATTCCTTTTGTAAATAATAAATGTGTATATGAGTATGTATGACTTTCAAAGATTTTTAAACATTTTTTCAAACATTGTTATTTAAAGTGCACATGCTATCAAAATAACTAGTAAGGAGGAAAAGCCTCTTCCTTTGCCTCCCAGAGAATGGGTAAGAGGTTATAGGGTATATCTGACTTCATTGGCATTAAAAAAAACAACCACCTCATTCACTGTTAAAGATAGCTCTGTGCAGTGCAAATAATTACAATAGGATCAAATCAAAATATACTTCTCAAACATATGATCAGCACACCAATGGTGGCCAGCGTTTTACAATTCTTGCTGCCTCAGGGTGTAAAAATTCCGATCTATCCTACATTTAAAGAGCTGCTGTAAAAAAGCATTCTCACTTCATATTTATAAAATTGTTGTTCAATCCTTAGTTCAAATTACTGTTGTGAAGAAACATTCTCTCTTCACATGTATGAAAGTGAATATGTGAACACTGTACCTGTGTGTGGGAACATCAAACCGGCATCTTCCTGCACTCAAAGATGGCTGCAGTGCGTCTCCGTGTGATTTAAGTTTCTTTTTTTTTTTTTTAATCATGTTTATTGAGGTCAACCAGAGTAACAAAGGGCATACATGGAATACAGATGCAAATAAAAGCGGCTGTGAACATTGCAAAACAATGCAATCATCATCGCCAGCAGAGAACACAGTAATGATATAAAGACCATATCTTTGGAGGAAATCCGACTGGGGATTAAGAAGCTGAAGCTTGCCAAGTCGCCGGGCCCCGATGGGTTTAGCCTGGAATACTACAAACTCTTGCCTGATCTTCTTGCTCAACCCTTGGGAAACTATTTCAATTTCCTCGCCACCACTGCTTCGGGTCCCCGATGTAATTTAGCTCATATTACCTTGATACCAAAACCGGGGAAGGATCCCGCTCAGGTTGGATCCTATCACCCAATCTCGCTGTTGAACCAAGATGTCAAGCTTTTGGCGGCTATTCTGGCGGCCCGACTGAATTTGTGATTTAAGTTTCACTCGCATGACGTCACATTCCCGAAAATGTATAAAATCTCATCATTTTTAGAATCGCGGCTATGTGAAAGGTCGATGCCAGAAATGTAGGCAAGGGTTTTAAAGGCCTACATTTCTGGTTCCTGTCTTTCATGAGAATCGCATCTACAGAGGCACCTTACAACGCCTAATGCCTACAGTGGTGTTATGCATCATAGGATGCCTCCATAGGTGGGATAACGGCAGCTTTTTTAGAGGCACCCTTAGGCCCCTCCATTTTTTTTTTTTTAATTGAGTTTTAATTGGTTTTTAATCAGTACTGCCAATTAGTGCACCAGTTAAACCAATTAAGCTAGGTGGTGATAGGGCACCTACCGCCACTTAACGTCATACACCATTTTTAGAATCAGACCCAGAACGTTTTAGCTCAGCATGCCATGACTGCCAAAAACAATATCAAATTTCAAGTTTATTAAAATTTGATATACCGTTTATAAAAATAACATCGAAATATATAATAAAAGGCGCTATAGAAATAATTAATAGTAGTAGTACAGTACTCCCCCGCGAATCATGAAAAACTGTAAATACGGTTTTTCAATGGGGAAGACTGGAGAGGGCAGCGCAGGAGAGAGCAGGAAATCATTCACTGTATGCTCCGACCGCCTCTTCCTACATAGAGGGCAGAGGGCATAGAGGGATATGGGTAACTAAAAATTACGCCTGTGCGGATCGCCGGACTTGATGGACCAAAGGTCTGATCCGGAGATGGTGCTTCTTATGTTCTTATGTAAGTCGGGCCTTATCCAATGAGGAGCTGCGTGTCAAAGCAGCTTCTGATTGGATAAAGCCTGACTTAGAGCAGGAAGAGGCAGTCGGAGCATACAGCGAGTGATTTCCTGCACTCACCGACGCCCCGGCTGCTCGCTCCTGCCTCTCCTGCTGCCCTCTCCTTGTCGGCGGTTCGCTGTCAGAAAACACCGCGAATGACCGGGACCACCGACCACGAACGACTGGGGGAACACTGTAATCACAAGAGATGGGACAAACTGCTACGTCTGCTGTTTGACTGACTGGGAGGGAGGTCTCGGTGCGTCTTTATGTATTATTGAGATTTTTCTTTCTTTCTTTTTCCTAAATCTTGGATCATAATTACTTAATTGATTGTGGGCGTAAGTAGTATAAATGCTCTTTGGATTGTAAACTGATGTTCATGATATTTCTGTAATTTCTGTTAAATCTCCAGTTGATGTAAATTTGAAAATTAATAAAGATGAGAAAAAGAAGGCATCACATATGGGAGGGCATTGCTTGGAAAGGATGGCAGAACAGGCGTCTGAGCAGCTGGGATTCCGTTAGTTATTCCTGGGGACATTGGGCTACTTTAGGGGGAATTGTTTGTGTTTCTGATGGTTGTTTGGAGAGTGTGGCTCGGTTTCTATAAATGACACCTGAGTGTAGGCACCTAGATCGGAGGGGGCATGCTCTATTAACAGAATAGAAGAGTAGCCCAGGGCTGGTGCAGCCGACTGTGATCCTGGGGAAGTGGGTTCAATTCTCACTCCAGCACCTTGAGACCCTGGGCAAGTCACTTAACCCTCCATTGCCCCAAGTAGAAAAACTTAAGATTGTGAGCCCACTAGGGACATAGAAAGCACCCGAATATAACATGTATATCTGGTAGTGCTATAGAAATGATTGGTAACAGTAACAAGCTAGCACGCTGACAATGCTACGCACTAATTGGTTAAGGTGGACTTAACGAAGGAGCCCTTAGTGCCCCTAAATAGGAGGAAATAATGGTTCCTCATTTAATTTAATTTTATTTTCCAATGGCTGCACACAACTGCTAAGAGCACACGGCTTGAAAATAAAATAATAGATAAAGGCCGAATTTGTTAGAAATGAGCTTAGCATGCAGGATTCAGGATTCATGCGTTAGGACACACGAAGCCCATTTGCCGGTGCAGCTTAGAAAAAGGGCTCCTTAATTTGCAATGCAGTATAACTCCTAAATCTTTCTAGATTTATTCCCTGCCCTTCGTTTTCAGACTCTTGCTGGGGCAGTAAATTCACTACTGGAAGGGTGTCAGTGACGGGGGATGAAATTGCTTCTGCTAATTGGCTCTTTCACTTTGCACAGATTAATATGTGGGTCTTAACCGGGTTGCATTTCTGTTTGGAGTAATGTCCATGATGATTTTCTATGCTTGCTACAGAGGAAATTCTTTAATAGGTACGCAAAAGCTAGCTTAAGCATCCTCAATAGTTGCCGTTTTAGCTTGCAAAGCTAAAATATTTAGTATAGAAACATAGAATATGACAGCAGAAAAGGGCCATGGCCCATCAATTCTGCCTTCTCTAATGACCCTCCCCCCTAAGTTCTTTCTTGAAGTGATCCCACATGCTTATCTCATTTTTTCTTAAAATCTAGCATGCTGCTGGCCTCAATTACCTGCAGTGGAAGATCATTCCAATGATCAACCACCCTTTCGGTGAAGAAATAATTCCTGGTGTCGCTATGAAATCTCCCACCCCTGATTTTCAATGGGTGCCCTCTTGTTGCCGTAGGTCCTTTAAGGAAAAAGATGTCTTCTTCTACCTAAATATGGCCCATGACATATTTGAACGTCTCAATCATGTCTCCCCTCTCTCTGCGTTCCTCGAGTGAGTATAGCTGTAACTCACCTAGCCGTTCCTCATACGGGAGATCCTTGAGTCCTGAGACCATCCTGGTGGCCATTCACTGAACCGACTCAACTCTCAGCACATCTTTTTGATAATGTGGCCTCCAAAATTTTACACAATATTCCAGATGAGGTCTCACCATGGATCTGAACAACGGCATTATAACTTTGGGCTTCCAGCTGACAAAATTTCTTTGGATACAACCCATCATTTGTCTAGCCTTGGATGAAGCTTTCTCCACTTGATTGGCAGTCTTCATATCTTCACTAATGATCACTCCTAAGTCCCGTTCTGCTGCAGTTCTTGCTAAGGTCTCACCATTTAGGGTGTAAGTTCTGCATGGATTTCTGTTGCCAAGGTGCATGACCTTACACTTTTTGGCATTAAAACTTAGTTGCCAAGTTGTGGACCAATGTTCCAGTAAGAGTAGGTCCTATGCCATACTGTCGGGCACTGTGCTTTTGCCTACTATGTTGCATAGTTTGGCGTCATCGGCGAATAATGTAATTTTACCTCGAAGCCCCTGAGCCAGGTCCCTTACGAAAATATTAAATGGGATCAGACCCAAGACCGAGCCCTGCGGCACTCCACTGATCGCTTCTGACGTTTCGGAGAAAGTACCATTTACCACCACCCTCTGAAGTCTACCTCTGAGCCAGTCTTCAACCCATGCAGTTAACGTTCCTCCTAATCCCATCGAGCTCATCTTGCTTAATAACCTGCGGTGTGGGACACTATCAAAAGCCTTACTGAAGTCCAAGTACACAACATCCAGGGACTCTCCCATATCCAGCTTTTTTGTTACCCAGTCAAAGAAACTGATTAGATTGGATTGGCAGGACCTTCCCTTTGTGAATCCATGTTGATGGGGATCTCATAGATTCTCATCTTTCAGGATCGTATCTAATTTGTGTTTGATTAGCGTTTCCATAAGTTTACTCACTATCGATGTGAGACTTACCGGTCTGTAATTTGCAGCCTCCGTCCTGCATCCCTTTTTGTGGAGTGGAATGACATTAGCTGTTTTCCAGTCCAAAGGGATTCTTCCTGTACTTAGGGAAAGATTGAAGAGCGCGGATAACAGTTCCGCCAGGACATCTCTCAACTCCTTAAGCACCCTGGGATGTAGTTTGTCTGGTCCCATGGCTTTGTGCACTTTGAGCCTTGATAGTTCATAGTAGATGCTGTTGGATGCTGCTAAAACATCTGTAATGCTAATTTATATGCAATGGCCTCATACTGTATAATTTATGGATGCTTTAGCCATTATTAGAATTTTAGAAATGCTGGTTAACCCTGCTGCTGCACAAATATCCCATTCCCTGATTAATGCTGCCTTTAGTAGATTGTACTTAAGGCCGTATGCCAGTAAATCAATACAGTAGACTCTCAGTTAACCAGCAGCCATGGGAATTGATAGACGCTGGATAAATGTAGTTTCTGGTTGCTTGAGAGTTACTATTAAAAATAGGCCTAACTAATACTATATACCCCAGACTATGCCATACCATAAACTGATCCAGACAAACTACCAGACATGTGGTAGGCAAAGCGTGGGCATACTCAGGTATGGCATGCTAAGTTTACATTTAAATTTCCACCACAAATTGATTTTATTTTTACTTTTATTTAAAGTATTACAGTATTTCTTCGATTACTTTTTGCTGGTTGCTTGAGAGTTCTGGTTGCTTGAGTTCTAGTTAACAGAGACTCTACTGATTTCAAACAATTTCAAATTGATTTACATTATTTGAAAAGTTGTGCCTTCCTGCTCTCAGTTATAGATGTATTCTGGCCAGCCATGGGAGACCCACATATGATTCCATTAACAGCACTAGAGTCACCCAGTGATTGGCCCAGTGATTTCAAAAAGTAATCTTTTTGATGTTGCATCAGAAAATTCATTTAGGGCCAGATTCACAAAGCAAACCGATCATGTACCGATTGGTTTGCGACCCCTTTGCGACCAGATTTCCCTCCGGCCCCATTCACTAACCTCTCCAGCGATCCGCTTCAAATCCGTGCATGCAAATGAGGGGAAACGCATGCAAAGTAGGCAGGATCGCGATTCATCAAACAAATTTGGGACACCGATTGGGCTAGCCGATCAAGAATAGAAGCGACTGCTAGGGACCAGTCGCACAGGTCTCTGCCGACTCTCCTGCTCCATATTGCTCTCCATATTGCTCTCTGCCCCGATATTGCTGTGTAGGAAGAGGTTTCAGGCACCGGGGGAATTGTGGGGTTCCTGTCCCTGCTCTGCTCTCTGCCCTGAGCTCTGCTTTGGAGCTGATTCTAACCAAAAGGGAAAGAAAGAAAGAGAAGGCATGAAGTGTAACTCTCTCTGCCACTTTCCCTGCAGTGCCAGCCCACGGGTTTAAAGTGGGGCTGCACGCTGCAGTGCAGCCCCGCTTTAAACCCGCGGGCTCGCACTGCAGGGAAGGCGGCAGAGAGCAGGAGAGTCTGGGCGGCAAGAGCAGGGCTTGTAAGGGGAGAGCAGGAGGGCGCGTGAAGTAAAGTTGGACGCATGAATTGGGATTGCAGACCTGCGATCCGTGCCGGCAGATGGGGCGTTCCTCCGATCGCCCTCTCTGCATATTAGAGTTTAGGGAATTCATCGGATCTGCCCGGATTGGACCCGATTGGGCAGGTTCGTGAATCTAGCCCTTATTCCTTTAGGGAAATTTGCATAGAATTGTGATTCAGCAATCATTCTCTTTGTTATTCATAAGTATGAATATTGAATTACTATTATATGGTAACAAATTATGAATAGAATTTTATTTATTTATTTAAAAATTTATATATCACCTAAATCCAAGCGGTTCACAGGGCAACATACATAATATAAAACATATATACATGTTCTTCTAAGCCTCCTCAGCATGCTTTACAGTACATGATTTGCCTAGATGTTACATGAATGGCAGTTCATAAAACCTCCAATCCAATTTTTAAGAAGATATTGATTTTATAATCTTAAAAAAAAAGGGCCAATGTACTACAGTGAACTGACATTGGCTATTTTCATGTGTATATGTTATGTTTGTCACCTATAGAGTGGCTGGGAAATGGGCTTATCTCTTCCTAATGCAAGCCTTTCCCATGCTCTAAGTCTATTTATAACATGCCCAGGATAAAGTGTATTTTCAATTAGTTTTTTCAGGTTGTACGCTAATGTTTGCATAAGTGTGCACTACCTAAAAAAAAAATTGATAAGGGAGCACTTATGACCACCTATTTGTGAGGCGTTAAGGGCTCACATGTTAGGTTATTGTTAACCATTATAGTTCTATTTATTTTATTTTTATTTAAAAATTTGTATCCCGCCACATCCAATAATTCTGAGCGGGTAACAGCAAAGCATTACAGAATAAAGTAACTGACAAACAATATAAAATCATTGATAATATTTCAGTTTAAAAAACACAATTCAATACAAATCGCAAAAATACTAAAAATAAAAATAGTCTAAAATGAAACGCTCAGTCAAATAGCATGGTTTTCACCATTTTCCTGAACTGCAATATACTCGATGCTTGTTTTATCGCAGAAGGCAATTCATTCCAACAAACTGGCCCTTGTACAGTCAACATGGTTTTACAAAAACTTGAGAGTCTGACCGTATTCATGGACGGCACTTCCTGGTACATCTTATCTACAAACCGTAATATCTGTGTTTCGTTGGTAAGATTGCAATAAAGGAACTCAGCTCCAGATTTAGCAGTTTCTTATGTGATTCATAAGAACTGCCTTCTCCGGATCAGACCTTCGGTCCATCAAGTCCGGCGATCCGCACACGCGGAGGCCCTGCCAGGTGTACACCTGGCGTAATTTATAGTCCATCAAATCCTTATATGCCTCTCTTAAGGAGATATGCATCTAGTTTGCTCTTGAAGCCTAGGATGGTCGATTCTGTCATAATCTCCTCTGGGAGAGCATTCCAGGTGTCAACCACTCTCTGAGTAAAGCAGAACTTCCTGACATTAGTCCTGAACCTGTCCCCCCTCAGCTTCATTACATGTCCTCTAGTCCGTGTCAAATTGGACAATGTAAATAATCTTCTCTGCTCTATTTTGTCGATTCCTTTCAGTATTTTGAAGGTCTCGATCATATCCCCACGCAGTCTCCTTTTCTCAAGGGAGAACAATCCTAGTGTTATAAGTCTGTCCTCGTATTCCAGTTTCTCCATACCCTTCACCAGTTTTGTTGCTCGTCTCTGCACCCTCTCCAGCAGCTTTATATCCTTCTTTAGGTAGGGGGACCAATGTTGGACACAGTATTCCAAGTGTGGTCTGACCATTGCCCTATAAAGCGGCATTATAACTTTCTCTGATCTACTCGAGATTCCTTTCTTTATCATGCCCAACATTCTATTTGCCTTCTTTGCCGCTGCCGCGCATTGTGCCGACGGCTTCAGGGTCCTATCTATCAGTACACCCAGGTCCTTTTCTTGTTCACTCTTCCCCAGAGTTGCACCTGACATTGTATACTCGTATTCCTTATTTTTATTGCCTAAATGCATTACCTTGCATTTCTCCACATTGAACTTCATCTGCCATTTCTCCGCCCATGTTTCTAACCGACACAAGTCGCTCTGGAGTTTCTCTCGATCCTCCTGCGATCTGATTGCCCGGCATAGTTTTGTATCGTCTGCAAACTTGATGATCTCACTGGATGTTCCTTCCTCCAGGTCATTGATATAAATATTAAAAAGGATCGGCCCAAGTACCGAGCCCTGGGGTACACCACTAGTCACTTTCTCCCAGTCGGAGAACTTCCCATTTATGCCCACTCTCTGCTTTCGGTTTTCCAGCCATTTGCCTATCCATCTTTGTATATCCCCCTCTATGCCATGACTTTGTAGTTTCCTGAGAAGTCTTTCGTGTGGAACTTTGTCGAACGCTTTCTGGAAGTCCAAGTATATTATGTCCACCGGCTTCCCACTATCAATTTGCTCGTTCACGGTCTCGAAAAATTGGAGTAAATTAGTCAAACATGATTTCCCTTTCCTGAATCCATGTTGACTGGGTTTCATCAAGTCGTATGCGTCCAAGTGCCGGACTATGCTATCCTTGATCAGTGCTTCAACCATCTTGCCAGGGACAGACGTAAGACTAACAGGTCTATAGTTGCCCGGTTCCCCTCTCGATCCTTTTTTGAAAATTGGGGTGACGTTCGCTATCCTCCAGTCGTCCGGTATCTGTCCAGTTCTGATTGTCAGGTTTGCAAGTTTTTGCAATAACTCTCCGATTTCAAACTTCAATTCCTTTAAGACTCTCGGATGAATCCCATCCGGTCCAGGGGATTTGTCACTTTTAAGTTTGTCGATCTGATAGTATATCTGGTCTAAGTCCACTTCAACTGTGGTGAGGCTGTCTTCTATTTCTCCTGCAAACACTTTCTCCGCTTCAGGTATTGTTGAGGTGTCCTCCTTCGTAAAGACGGACGCAAAGAAGGAATTTAGTTTGTCTGCGATTTGTTTATCTTCCTTGATGTACCCTTTTCTTCCCTGGTCGTCCAGGGGTCCCACTGCCTCTTTTGCAGGTTTTTTCCCTTTCACGTATCTAAAGAAGGGCTTGAAGTTTTTGGCCTCCTGGGCTATTTTTTCCTCATATTCCTGTTTTGCATCCCTCACCGCCTTGTGACATTTCTTCTGATCATCTTTATGTTTGTTCCAGGCTTCGGTTGTCTTTATGCATTTCCATTTTTTGAAAGAGTCCTTCTTTTCTTTTATGGCTTCCTTCACCTGTATGGTAAGCCATGCCGGTTCTCTTTTGCTCTTTGTTCTCCGATCTTTGGAAATCCTCGGAATGTAGAGATCTTGTGCTTCTGTGATAGTATTTTTCAGTAGGGTCCATGCCTGATCAACCGTTTCAAGTTTGTCCACCATCTTCTCGAGTCGTTTTTCTACCATGGCTCTCATGCTATCGTATTTACCCTTTTTAAAGTTCAAGGTGGTGGTTAAGGTTTTGGCATGTTTCCCTTTCCCGATGTCAAGTTTAAAGTTGATTACATTGTGATCACTCGTTCCCAGTGGAACTATGACTTCCACTTCTGTTATCGGTCCCATGAGGCCATTTAGGACCAAGTCCAAGGTGGCGTTGCCTCTTGTCGGCTCTTTTACCATTTGTTCCAGGAAGCAATCCCCTAGCACCTCCAGGAACTTGGCTTCCTTGCCGCAGTTGGAGGTTGCTAGTTTCCAGTCTATCCCTGGGAAATTGAAGTCTCCCAATATAATTACATTGCCTGTCTTGCATTCTTGTTTGATTTCCTCCATCATTTCTGAGTCAGTTTCCTCCGCCTGTCCTGGTGGACGATAGTAAAGGCCAATTTTCGTATCTGCGCCATATTGACCAGGAATTTTGATCCAGAGTGATTCAAGCTTCTCTTTCATTTCTGTTGTAACCATTTCAACAGAATCTATTCCCTCCTTAACATATAGAGCAATACCTCCACCTTTCTGCCCTACTCGATCTCTTCTATACAGTTTGTATCCCTGTAGTACTGTGTCCCATTTGTTTTCTTCATTCCACCATGTTTCTGTTATGCCAATGATATCCAATATGTCATGTCTTGCTATTGTCTCTAGTTCCCCCATTTTGTTACCCAGACTTCTAGCATTCGTATACATACATCTAAGTTCCCTTCGTGTTACCTTTTTGGACCTTCTACTCTTGGCCTTCCCTGTAGTTTCAATTACGGTATCCTTTACTGCTCCTGTGTTATCACCTTTGTTTGCTGTGTGGTCGTCCCCTCCTGTGTCTGAGTTGTCCCTTCCTGCTTTTTCTCCCTTATTGGCTGTGAGGTCGTCTTCTCTTGTGTAGGTGTAGTTGTCCTTGGCTTCTTCGTCGGGGCATCCTGCTATCCGTACCATCGACCGGTGGTCGACTGTCGGCTTTCCCCTGTCTTTCAGTTTAAAGCCTTCTCGATTGCCTTCTTCATGTTGCCTGCCAAAACTCTTGCTCCTTCCTTGTTGAGGTGTAGTCCGTCCCTTCTGTAGTACTTGCTTTTTCCCCAGAACGCCGTCCAGTTGCGCACGAAGTCGAAGCCTTCTTCTTCGCACCATCGTCTCATCCAGGCGTTGATTACTTGCAATTCCCCTTGTCTCTTTCCATCCGCTCTTGGTACTGGGAGGATCTCAGAGAAGGCCACCTTCACCTCCCTGATCTTCAGTTGTCTTCCGAGAGAGCGGAGCTGGCCCTTCAGCTCTTCCCTGTCATACTTCCACCCGCTCACATCATTTGTTCCCACGTGGATAAGTACAGCGGTGTCCTCTCCCCCTGCTCCATCTATGATCCTGGAGATCCTGTTGGTCACATCCTTCACTCTTGCTCCAGGCAGACAGGTGACGACTCTGTCCTCTCTTCCTCCTGCGGTGTAGCTGTCCACATGTCGTATGATGGAGTCGCCTACGATGATCCCCATCTTCTTTATTCGGGAGTTCCTTGGGGGGCGTTGGTCCACGTCCTTGGAGTAGGGCCAGTCTTCTTCCTCCAATGATACTCTTGAAATTTTTTCCTGTTCTTTGGGTGGGGCGATGTCTTCCTGTGCTCTCACTATTCCTCCTGGTGTGCGGTTGTCTCCTACCTCGTCTTCGGTCTCTTCTGTGTTTGCATGGGTGTCTTCTCTCCTCACATCGGTTTCCTGAGTACAGTTTTCCAGCCCTGGGATCTCTACGTGGTGCTGATGAGCTTCCTCTATGAACATTTCTAGTTCCTTGACCTCGTCGTTTGGACTGTACTCCACTAGAATCTTCTCCTGTGCTCGGATTCTGTCTTCGAGTTCCATCACTGTTCCTTCCAGTAGTCTTACCTGATATTTCAAGCTATCCATCTCCATGCATCGATTGCAAATGTATGCCTGGGTCCCCGAAGGGAGGTAGTCATACATATTGCAGCCGATACAGAAGACCGGAAAGCTCACCTTCTGACTTCCTTGGGCTTCCATTTCTTGCTTCCCTTGTGTGTGCTTGTGTCCCTTGCCTGCTGCTTCCTTATGTTGCTTGCCTTGCTGTCTCTTTTGTGTGTGCTGTCTCCGCTCTACTTCACCTTGATTGTATGTGTGGATTTGTTCCTTTGGCGTCTGTCTCTTCCTTACCTTCTGTGTTTGTCGCTTCCTTACCGTTCAGTCCTCCTCGGTGTTCTTGATAGTAGATACTCGTCCCTTGCAAGGCCCTTCGCAAAGGCGCTCTCGCTAAGGCGAGCGCCTTTGCCGCTCGCCTTCGCCGCGCGCCGAACGGCCTCGCGCCGTTGACTCCTCCCCTTTTAAGGGGGAGTCTGTCCGATGACGCTGAGGGGGGGCGGAGCTACCTCTCGCCGCTACCCCTAGGCTTGCTGGTCTCCCGGCTGCTAGTCTCCCTTCCGCAGCCCTTCTCCTCCGCTTCCTGCCGGTGCTGGTGTCTCACTCTCCTCTCCTTCCTCTTCCACGAGGCACGCCTGGCTGGTGAGCGATCTCTTGCCTCGCGCCGTTGACTCCTCCCCTTTTAAGGGGGAGTCTGTCCGATGACGCTGAGGGGGGGCGGAGCTACCTCTCGCCGCTACCCCTAGGCTTGCTGGTCTCCCGGCTGCTAGTCTCCCTTCCGCAGCCCTTCTCCTCCGCTTCCTGCCGGTGCTGGTGTCTCACTCTCCTCTCCTTCCTCTTCCACGAGGCACGCCTGGCTGGTGAGCGATCTCTTGCCTCGCGCCGTTGACTCCTCCCCTTTTAAGGGGGAGTCTGTCCGATGACGCTGAGGGGGGGCGGAGCTACCTCTCGCCGCTACCCCTAGGCTTGCTGGTCTCCCGGCTGCTAGTCTCCCTTCCGCAGCCCTTCTCCTCCGCTTCCTGCCGGTGCTGGTGTCTCACTCTCCTCTCCTTCCTCTTCCACGAGGCACGCCTGGCTGGTGAGCGATCTCTTGCCTCGCGCCGTTGACTCCTCCCCTTTTAAGGGGGAGTCTGTCCGATGACGCTGAGGGGGGGCGGAGCTACCTCTCGCCGCTACCCCTAGGCTTGCTGGTCTCCCGGCTGCTAGTCTCCCTTCCGCAGCCCTTCTCCTCCGCTTCCTGCCGGTGCTGGTGTCTCACTCTCCTCTCCTTCCTCTTCCACGAGGCTCTCTTGACATCCTGACTCTTGGAATGTTAGATTTGCACTGAGCCAGAACTGTGCATGAGTAACCTTGAGACATGTTACAACATGCACAGACTCAGGCCGATAAATTATTGAACACCCCTCATACATTGTACTAACCATTCGGCTACTCCTCCACTCTGTTCTCTTGAATCTGCATTCTCCTTTCATTTATTTTTTCCATCTTTATTTTCCAATGTTTTAAATATTTTTTTTACTTGTCTCCATTACCAATATTGAGTGTTAATTGTTACTATTACTAATAGTTTGCAGTAACTTGCTTTGGTACACTGTGAAGACCGATATAGAAAGTTTTAAATATTCATAAGATGCAAATAAGGTACAGGACTGCAGATGGCAAAGTACACATCCATAAATACATGTGGACAGTAGTATAAAAGCTTAGGTGTATACCTTCTGATGGTAGAGATCTTTTACTGAATCACATTAAGCGCACACCTAATGTGGAAAAAAGGGCTTACGGTAAAACTCGTTAAAGGATTTTGTGGTAATTTGCCCGTAATCATATACTAATTATGCGCTATTATTTTAGTTATGTCAGGACAGGCATGGAAACATTATCCAGCTAGTGTTCTTGATTTCATAGATGAAAAAAGTCACTACACCATAGTCACAAACATCATAGTAACATAGTTTGTGACTATGATGTAGTGACTTTTTTCATCTATGCAATATCGTTTTAGTCACTCAACTTTAAGTATATATTGCTTAAATTGATTACCCGTTCTATATATATTTTTTGACTGAGTGTTCTTGATTTAGCATGTGCTAGCTGGAAAATGCGTGGGTACGTAGCACCTCTTGAAAAGGAGGTGGTAAGTGCTCTGGCATTAATATTTTTGCCCCTCCTAAAAATTTATAGAAATAATTACCATGCAATCAGCATGGGTTCTACAAAAAGAACAAGGCCCTCTTTTGGACCTTCATTAGAAATGGGATTAGCGTGTGGGAAAGTCCCACATTAAAACATGCTAAGCCAAGTTCAAATGCTTTATTTTTGGTTCATTGTTACAGGTTTAATGTCCCTTTTATCAAGCTGCGCTAGAGGTTTTTAGGGCAAGCCGGCGTAATAAATGCTTTGATGCTCATTGAATTCCTATGAGCTTTGGAATATTTACCTCTCCGGTCTGTGCTAAAAAACTCTGGCGCAGCTTTTCTCTGCACTAATACATTCGGAGTTTTTTTATTCAACTCCTTAGTCTAGAATTAACTGCTGGCTTATGATATTGCTGGTGTTTAATGTGCATTACTGCTTGTGAAAGCGTTAACACACTTTAGTATAAAGTACTTTTTTTTTTTTGCAAAAGCATTAACATGCTTTTAGTACATTGACATGCTTTACTACAAGATGTATTATTGCTTGCTATAGCATTGACATGCCTTAGTACTTTCTTCCTTTGGATAGTGTAGTCACTGCTCAGGATACAGAGAATTTTCCCGTTTTACTCAGGCACACACATTAATCATAGTTGTAATCTGCCTGCCCATCACTTTTTCTTGCTCAAGTAGAGTCGTACTGAATGAATTGGTCATGTAGTGAGTTCAAGTACACTTATTAACTTCAATGAACCTTTGCCTTTTGATTATTATCTTGACCTTTTCCTCATTTTGTTTGATATAGTTAATATGCTAAAAAGTTTATTTCTGTATTAAAAATATATTGTATATCGGTTATCCCCCAATAATAGAATACCTAAAGCAGTTTTCAAACACACATGCATTAGAAATGCAATAAAAGAAGCCAAAATACAACAGCCATTTTGCAATATATTTTCAAGTCAAACTCATTGCATTATTCCTTGAAAACTAAAGAGCCCTTATCGTATACTAAGGTGCCTAATGTATCTTAAAATGCTCTGCACTAACTGCTGAATTAGCATGCGCTAATGCGGGTGCTACAAAAATTTGTAAATTTTTGGAGGGCATGTGTCACGGGATGGAGACTGGGCATTCCTCTGATAGGCAGTTAGTGCATCCACATTACTATGCACCAACTGGTTAGCACAGGATTGCTGTGTGAGCCCTTGCCCCCTACAGAATCAGTGGTGGTAATTTTTTTTTTTTTTTAAATAGACAAGCATCAATGACCGCATTAACACTGATTAAAAAGAAAAGAAAATCAGCTATTTTACAGCTTTAGCAAAAATGGCCAGAGCGTGCTGGAAAAACCCATCCAAGAGTTTGCTAAGGCCAGTTTTTGCCACAGCATTGGAAAAGGACTCCCTAAATAAAAATGCAACTGTATGTCATCAGTGGGCAGGCTGTTCTATAGTTCCTGTTCAGCTTTATGCCAGTAAAACTCTTGGTTGCTGCAGTATAGCATAATTTGATAGGTCGTCAATACTTGTTTCCTGTTAGCACGGTAAATTTGGCACAAGATTATGGGGCCCTTTTACTGAACGGTGCTAGTATTCTCTATTTATTGCATTTCTGGCCATGTGCTAATTCTAACATTAATGAATGGCCATTTAAAATAATTAGGGCTCCTTTTAGAAAGCTGTCGAGGTTTCTATTTCAGCCAGTGAAATAAATGCTCCGATGCTCGCCAGCCTGTGGTAGAAACCTTTACCGCAGCTTTGTAAAAACCAGCGTTAATGTGGGAACAGTGGTGTAGCGAGGGTGAGAGGCGCCTGGGGTAGTGCAGCCTCTCCCCCACCCTCATCGCCCCCCACCTCCACAAGCTCCTGCCCCGCTCCCGCTGCTTCCCTTCCCCCGTACCTCTGTAAGATTCCTGACGCAAGCAGCAACTCTCAATCTGCTGTCGCACCAGCATCGGCTTTTCCTCTGATGAGACTACGATGGTTGCTCAAGGCAGCCATTTCTTGTGAGTGATTTGTACGGGGCAGAAGCGTGGGAAGATCGCTCCTGCCCTGAAAACCCACTAGACTACCAGGTAAGGCTTAAGGGGGGGGGCTTACAGGGCTTAAAATAGCCGGGGGATGCGGGGGTTAGGGGCAGAACCGTCCCGAATATTATTCGCGGTTTTTTCATATTCGCAGGCCGGCTCTGCCCCTAACTCCCATGGATATGGAGGGAGAAGTGTACAGAACAATTGCATTAATTCCACTTGCCAGCAAAATTTTGCTGAAAATAATACAACAAGGCTCTAATCATATCTTAAGAACTACCTGAAGTACAGGCTGGTTTCTTTAAAGGTCAAGGAACAAGAGACATCATTGCCATATTAGATGGATATTGGAGAAGAATCCCCAAACCCCCTATACCTTTGCTTCATTGACTACAGCAAAGCTTTTGACTGTGTGGATCACAATAAACTATGGAGAACTCTAGTGCAAATGGGAATACCCAAACACATAATTCAGCTGATAGAGAGCCTGAGAGAACACTGATAGGTTTCCAATAAAACTTGGCATCAGGCAAGGATGCATCTTGTCACCTTACCTGTTCAACAGTGAAACCATCTTCAGTTTGGAAGAAGAGAGTGTTGGTTTCAAAGTTGGTGGCTGAAATATAAACAACCTGTGCTATGCAGATGATACAATACTCATAACCATCAGCAAAAGAGACATGTATCTACTGAGAAAAGTCAAAGCCGAAAGTCATAACATGGGATTAGAACTGAACATAAACAAGACGAAGCTCATGAACACAGAAAATGATGAAGATTTTGAGCTTGAAGGCAATAGAATAGAAGTTGTAAAGGATTTCAATCTCCTGGGCTCTTTTGTAAACAAAGAAGCAACTAGCTGAGAGGAAATGCTCCGCAGACTAGCACTTAGTTGCTCTTCAATGAAGGCTCTCAACAAGTATTTTTTATTTTAATTTATTTATTCACTTTTCTATACCGTTCTCCCAGGGGAGCTCAGAACGGTTTACATGAATTTATTCAGGTACTCAAGCATTTTTTCCTGTCTGTCCCGGCAAGCTCACAATCTATCTAATGTACCTGGGGCACTAGGGGGATTAAGTGACTTGCCCAGGGTCACAAGGAGCAGTGTGGGTTTGAACCCACAACCTCAGAGTGCTGAGGCTGTAGCTTTGACCACTGTGTCACACACTCCCCAAGTATTCAAAGGCAAGAAGGTAACACTCCAAACAAAGATCAGACTTGCCACACACTCATTTTCTCAGTGGTCAGTTACGGATGCGAAAGCTGGACACTTTGAAACAACACACCCAAACAGGAGATCCTACCTTATCAAGGTAGAGAAACAAAGAAAACAGAGAGGGTGACCAATGGTGTTCAGTTTCTTTATTGTAGTCAAGATTCGACACGTACGTGTTTCGGCCGTAAGGCCTGCCTCAGGAGTCTTAATTGCAATACGAAACAATGTGTCACATCTTATATGTTGTTACTAGAAATACTCAAACGAGTAGTAAATTCAACACGGAACAAGCAATGCATTCAGATAAAGGTTCGTCCGTCATGCAGAGAATTGTGCCGATGACTCTAGTAGTCAGTGGTCAATTACGAATGCAAAAGCAAGACACTATGGAAACAAGACAGAAAAGATTGACTCATTTGGTGCTGGAGAAGAATTTTAAGCATGATGTGGACTTCCAGAAGAGATAACAAATTGATTCTGGAAGAGATCAAACCAGCTATGTCCAAATGATGAAGTTTACGACTGTCTTATTGTGATCACATCATCAGAAGACAGAGATCACTGGAGAAGGACATCATGTTTTGGAAGATCAAAGGAACCAGGCAAAGAGGGCAACCTGCAATCAGATGGCTGGACATGTTGAAAACAACCATGGGGATGACACTGGAGGACCTTTCCGGATTAGCACAAAACCGATTTCTTTTTAGATCCGCAATTCATCAAGTTGCTAAGACTCAAGCATGAGTCAATGGCACCTAACACTAGGTACCTGTAGTATAACAGCATAAGAAATCTCATAATCCAGAAAGATCATCTCGAATAAACAAACACACAAAAAAATACTTGAAATACTGCCACTATTAACTTGCCTGCCTGCCAAAAGCTCTGTAAGATCAAATGGAGGGTCATTTTTGCTATAAGGTCAAAATCCAATTTTGGACCTTTTGCGGAAAACAACCAGAATTCCAGTAGCAAACTTGACCATTTTCAAAACAGGAAAACCTCTGTCTTTTTGCTTCAAAAATGGCCATTTCTAAGATGTTTTTGTGCTCAGCGCATCTTATCTTTTTGAACCATTTTTTGGGGAAACGAAACCCACACGCATCCAAAAGAAAAATGCACATCAGGCTATATGCTGAAAGTGACAATGGCAGATTGATAGGCTCAAGAGCGATAAATCCCCGGGACCGGATGGCATCCATCCAAGGGTCATCAAGGAACTGAAAGGGGCCATAGCCGAACTGCTTCAACTAATAGCCAATCTGTTGATCAAAACGGGAAAGATTCCGGAGGACTGGAAGGTGGCGAATGTTATGCCAATCTTCTAAAAAGGTTCGTGGGGAGACCCGGAAAACTACAGATCGGTGAGTCTGACTTCGGTACCAGGAAAGAGGGTAGAGACGCTGGTAAAGAACCACATCATTGATCACCTTGACGGACACGGTCTAATGAGGAACAGCCAGCACGGTTTCAGCAAAGGCAGATCTTGTCTGACAAACTTGCTGCACTTCTTCGAGGGAGTGAACAGGCAGATAGACAAGGGCCACCTGGTTGACATTGTATATCTGGACTTTCAGAAGGTGTTCGACAAGGTTCCGCATGAACAACTACTTCGGAAAATTGCGAGCCATGGGATCGAGGGTGAAATACTCACGTGGATTAAAAACTGGCTGGAACATAAGAAACAGAGAGTGGGGGTAAATGGACAATACTTGAACTGGAGGAGCGTCACCAGTGGGGTGCCGCAGGACTCGGTGCTTGGATCTGTGCTCTTCAACATCTTTATAAACGATCTAGACATTGGTACGACGAGTGAGGTGATTAAATTTGCAGACGATACGAAGGTATTCAGAGTAGTGAGGCGCAGGGGGATTGCGAAGATCTGCAACGTGACATAATCAGGCTCGAGGAATGGGCATCAACATGGCAGATGAGGTTCAACGTGGATAAGTGTAAAGTGATTCATGTAGGTAACAAAAATCTCATGCACAAATACAGGATGTCTGGGGTGGTACTTGGAGAGACCTCCCAGGAATGAGACTTGGGAGTTCTGATCGACAAGTCGATGAAGCCATCCGCATAATGTGCGGCGGCGGCGAAAAGGATGAACAGAATGCTAGGAATGATAAAGAAAGGGATCACGAACAGATCGGAGAAGGTTATCATTCCGTTGTACCGGGCTATGGTGCGCCCTCACCTGGAGTACTGCGTCCAGCACTGGTCGCCGTACATGAAGAAGGACACTGTACCACTCGAAAGGGTCCAGAGAAGAACGACTAAGATGGTTAAGGGACTGGACTAGTTGCCGCAGCGAAAGATTAGAGAAACTGGGCCTCTTGTCCCTCGAACAGAGGAGATTGAGAGGGGACATGATCGAAACATTCAAGGTACTGAAGGGAATAGACTTGGTAGATAAGGACAGGTTGTTCATCCTCTCCAAGGTAGGGAGAACGAGAGGGCACTCTCTAAAATTAGAAAGGGATAAATTCTTTATGAATGTAAGAAGAAAAAAAAAAAAAATTAAATTGAATCAGGTTGGGCAGACTGGATGGACCATTCGGGTCTTTATCTGCCGTCATCTACTATGTTACTATGTAAGGAAGTTCTTTTTCAACCAGAGAGTGGTAGAAAACTGGAACACTCTTCCGAAGTCTGTCATAGGGGAGAACACCCTCCAGGGATTCAAGACAAAGTTAGACAAGTTTGTGCTGAATCAGAACGTACGCAGGTTGGGCTAGTCTCAGTTAGGACGCTGGTCTTTGACCAGGGGGCCACCGCGTGAGCAGACTGCTGGACACAATGGACCACCGGTCTGACCCAGCAGCGGCAATTCTTATGTTCTTAAGGTATTTTACAAGAAGCATTTATTCAAATATGTGGCTGCATATGCATGAAAATAATTTCCTAAAATTACCTCCATACTTTCTAGGCTACGCCGACTACCAATATGTGAGAGACAAAAAGCTGAAAAAACTCTGACCTGGATATTATAATTGCCATTTCTTTTTTTCTTTTTAATATACTACGTATGTTATACAAAATAGATTTAATAATGTTTATAAATCAAACATGATGGTGTACAGGGAGTCGTCATTTTCCTGTCTCAAGTGTGTTCCACTTCAAATTCACTGGATGGCTCAGTGGATTGGAGAAATAGTAAAGAGCATTTAACATCTAGGTCACAAGCTGAATTACAGCATGGAGTTCCAGTGAGCAAAAGTTATTAGAACTTCGGAATTGCACGGTGGCCTTTGAGAAATAATCAGGGTCTTACTTTAGTCTCCATGACCAATAGCCACATCAATAAAACTGCTATCAACAGCAAAGATGGAAGAATAATGAAAAGTAAATTAACATTTTACCCTGGAGATGGTCTCCCCAGAACATTTTGGAGGGACATTGGTGGGAAAATGCAATCCATGTGAGGAAGCTTTCAGTTCTATTTCCCTGACCATAACAGTTTTGTGGACACTGAAGACAATTCTGTAACTGGGTGTCTGCATTTACACGCCTCATGGCCCTAATTCTATTAAAAAGTGGCTATCATTAACGTACCCTTCCCCTCATATTTCTAGGCGCATTGGTGCTACGGTTTTATAAAAGGGGGAGTTTAATATTTTAAGTGGTTCAATTGGCACTGTTAATTGAACGGCACCATTAAAAAACAAAATCAATTTAAAAAAAATAATTTTCGAGTAGGCGCCTAACTCGGTAGGTGTCCACCCGAATAGTAGGTGTGGTTAGGGACAGGGTTTGAGCATGGATTGCCTTAGGTGCTGGTAGACTTCGATATTAGCTGCCAGTAAATTAGGCCGAAAAATTCCTGGCCTAATATACCTGCGCCTAAGTTGAGTTAGGCACCGCTAAGAACGATTCTACAAACGGGCCCTAGCAGTTCAAGTTTATTAAAAAAACATTTTATACCGCTTTATCAAATTTCTAGACGGTGTACAGAAATAAAAAGTATCTTAAAAGCAAGTTAAAGTTAAATTACTAAGCAGAACCAGGCTAGGTTAGTAAACACATACAAACATATATACTAACTACACACAATTAGGAAAGAAGGGCAAGAACTACAATCTTTGAGAAAAAGAGCACAATTAAGGGAAAAACAATAGGTAAGGGTAAAAAGCTATAAAACTTATTTTATCCCGAAGCATCTTGGAACAAGAATGTTTTAAATTTTGCTCTAAATTGCTTTAGTACGGATTCGATTCGTAAATGATTAGGCAGCGAATTCTAGAGAGAAGGTGCAGTGACAGCGAAATTGGTGGATCTCAGCGTGTTGATTAATTTTAATGATGGTACGACAAGGAGACGTAGAACGAAGCGATTTAGTGGGACTATAAGGAATTAGGAGTCTATCATTGAACTCTGGTTGATTGAGCGAGTTGTAAAAGTTAAGTGACAAATGCTCTGAGCAGCACTTAGCCGCTAGTTACCATTTATAGAATCAGGGCCCTTGTGCCCGTAAATTTATAGAATATTATTACTTATGCTCCTAAGTGTATACTTATCTGTAAAAGTGCTAGCTGAGTGCCTAAGTGCTGTTCTCAAATGGGAAAGTAAGTGGAAAAGTGTGAATTGCCCAGGGGTTGTGCACATAGGTGGAGCTTATACAGGCAATGGGCGGGGCCTCCATATGCATGTAACTGATAGAATACTGTAAGTTATACACATTCATGATGTCACTTTAGGCAGAGGAAAGGGGTCAAAATATGTTTACATTTGCAAATACAGCTAGAAACATAGAAACATGATGGTAGATATAGGCCGAATGGCCCATTCTGTCTGCCCATCTGTAGCATTCACTATCTCCTCCTCTCCCTAAGTGATCCCACATACTTGCCCAATGCTTTCTTGAGTTCAGACACATGCTGGCTAGTATTAAATAGCAGTTATGCAGTTGGTATCTGCAAAACAGCTTTTAAAAAATAATTGGTATCGTGGGGTGGGGGGGGGGGTAGTGCTGAATTATCAACATGGACAACCATTAAGATGTTAAATTTATCACTAATGTGCCCTTTTAGCCCAGGTCCTGTTTTATGAGATGAGACCTAGTTACGGAAAACTGGGGACAACAGTAAAGTAGACCATTCAAACTTGAATTTTCAAAAGAAAATTCTGCAGGGAATTTCCAGTTATAATTTGGCATGCTACTGCGGTCAATTTTTTTAAAACTTAAAAAAATAAATAAATAAATTGAGTTCTTGTTCACTAGGGCCTGCTAGGTTGTTTCTTGCATTTTGAATTTGCTAATGCCATATTGCCATGCGTGTATGTTAATAATGTAGGCAGTGTGATGCCAGAGCAGCGAATAACCCAGTGTCTGTGCTCTGTCATTTTTAGCAACAAATCTTTCTCTGCTTGGAATAAGTACAAGCGCATTAGGCGTAACTTTGAAAGCTGTTGCCCACATGCTGATAGCCTTCTAATTTTCTCATCAAGTTTTTCGTGTGAATCACCAATAAAACATACTGTATTGTGCCGTCTCTTAGATGTGCATTGAAGAAGCAATATTTGTTTATACATGTTTTGATATTTTCCTGTGAATATAGGCACAATAAGGGCTATCAAAACCTTTGCTAAATAAATAGTTGTACAAACATATGCAATTAGAGATGTGGAAGTCTGTCATGAAATAAGAATCCAATGTGTCCTTTATCCAGCCTCCCCCTACTACTGCTCTGTTTTTGAGCTGTCTAGAACCCTTCTTTCAGTACAAGTAAAGTTGCAATCCACTTAAGGGGTAATTCTTTAACTGTGCACTAGAGAATGAAACAGGGACAAATTTTTCCCTGTCCCAGTCTCAGTCTCAGTCTCAGTCGGGATGTTGGTCTTTGACCAGAGGGCCGCCGCAGGAGCGGACTGCTGGGCATGATGGACCACTGGTCTGACCCAGCAGCGGCAATTCTTATGTTCTTATGTAACTCATTTTCCCATCCCATCCCCATGACTTCTTTTCCTGTCCCTGCTCCATCCCGGCAAGCTCTGTCCTCATCTGCACAAGCCTCACCACTTCAAAATCATAAGTGTCCAAGGCTTGTGCAGTTAAGGCAATGCTTACAGGAAAGGGACATGGATAGCGACAGAACTCGCGGCGATGGAGAAATTTGAGTTCCTGCGGCAACAGGAACAAATTTGTTCCTGTATCATTCTCTACTATGCACATATGAGGGTTCTCATAAAGCTTCCGCACTTTCATATTTTCATGGGAAATGGTTGGGGCAGGAGAAGTGGTAAAGGGTGTATCATAGAATGTCATATGACCAGACAGTCAGGCAAGCCGGCTCACCTTGCAGGTAGTGATGTACTATGCTTTTGAGATATTTAATAAATAGTGTTTAAAAAAAATAAAAGTGCAGAAATGTTTTGACGATCCCTCATATATAGGTACCCAGAGGGTGCCGAATTGGTGTAGATCAGCAGGAGACAAGCATGAATAGGGATGGAGAAGTAATAGACCCTGATCAATTTTCAGAGAGTTGTGTTTGTGAAGACTAGCTAAAATAAAGGTAGACAAAGCAATGGAGCCAGATGGTGTGCATTCGAAGGAACTTAGGGAAGTTCTGGTAGCTCTGCTGACTGACCTTTTCAACGAGTCTCTAGAGTCGGGAGTGGTACCGGAGGACTGAAGAAGGGCACATGTGGTCCCTCTCCACAAAAGTGGAAGTAAGGAAGAAGGGAATTACAGGCCGGTAAGTCTGACTTCTGTGGTAAGCAAATTAATGGAAACGCTTTTACAATAGAGAATGATTAAGTTTCTGGAATCTTGTAGATTACAGGACCAGAGGCAACATGGATTCACTAGAGTTAGGTCTTGTCAGACAAATCTCATCAATTTCTTTGCCTCAAGGTTCTGTTCTTGAGCCTCTTCTTTATAACATTTTTATAAATGATATTGCTGAAGGGTTGTCAGGTAAGATTTGCCCTTTTACGGATGATACCAAAATCTGCAATAGAGTAGACATGCCAGATGGTGTGAATAACATGAAGAAAGACCTGGTGAAGCTTGAAGAATGGTCTGAAATTTGGCAGCTAAAATTTAACGCTAAGAAATGCAAGGCCATGCATTTGGGCTGCAAAAACTTGAGAGAACGGTACAGATTAGGGAGTGAAGAATGGGACTTAGATGTGATTGTATATGATCATCTTAAGGTGGCCAAATAGGTTGAAAAGGTGAAGGCTAAAAGGATGCTAGGTTGCATAGGGAGAGGTATGGCTAGTAGGAAAAAAGAGATATTGATGCCCCTGTATAAGACTTTGATGAGACCTCATTTAGAATATTGTGTACAATTCTAGAGGCTGCACCTTCAAAAAGATATAAAAAGGATGAAGTTGGTCCAGAGGAAGGCTACTAAAATGGCATGTGGTCTTCATCGTAAGGATATAGACTTAAAGATCTCAATCTGTATTCTTTGGAGGAAAGGCAGGAGAGGGGAGATATGATAGAGACGTTTAAATAACTACGTAATATAAATACACATGAGTCAAGTCTCTTTTATTTGAAAGGAAGCTCTGGAATTAGAGGGCATAAGATGAGTTAAGAGGTGATCGGCTCAGGAGTAATCTAAGGAAATGCTTCTTTACAGAAAGGGTAGTAGATGCATGGAACAGTCTCCCAGAAGAGATGGTGGAGACGGAGATTATGTCTGAATTCAAAGGGGCCTAGGATAGGCACTTGGGATCTCTCGGAGAGAGAAAGAGATAATGGTTACGGTGGCTGGGCAAACTAGATGGGCCATTTGGCCTTTATCTGCCGTCATGTTTCTATGTTACCCTGCGTTTTCATAATCTCCACTGGCTTTCTGTTCCCTCCTGTATCAATTACAAGATCCTTTTGTTTGTCCACAGAGTGTTCTACTCAGATATCCCTTTCTATTGAAACAACCTCCTGATTCCTCTTAGTTTCAAAACATCATTATATTACCTATATGTTAAATAACTTTTTCTTCCTTCAGCTACTGCAGTCCATCATTAGTCTACCAGTTTGCTTTTTATTACTGTGCCCCCCCCTTTAAAAAAAAAAATAACCTGTCAAATTACCTAGAGATTGAATTCTCTAGAATGCCGTTGTAAAGTAGTCTTAAAAACCTACCCTTTCTTCCAGGCCTTCCCTGACCCACAGAGTCCCCTTGGGGTGCAGGCCACTGTTTTCTGTCTTTATTTCATCCTTTTTCTTGGTTTTATGTAAACTGCTTTGCTCTAACCGAAGCGAAGGTCAGAATATCAATATCATCCATAAAACTAAACTAAACTGATTTATTGCTTTCTACAGTGCAATAACTGTATCGACTTTGAACTCTTTTAATGGATAAAATTGTTCATTGTTTACACTAATGCTGTTTACCACAGTATTAGGTGGAATTTGAAGTGTTATTTAGATCAATATCTCTAACACCCTGATCTAGCATGCCTAGAGACATTTTTGTACAATTAGGCACAGCAGGTGCTTTCCTGTACCCAGAGGGCTTACGGTCTAAGCTTTGTGAGCCTTCTCTGACCAGTTTGCGAGCCTTCTCCAACTCCGACCCAATTCACTAACCTTCTGCCCGATCCGCACACGATCTGATCTGCATATGCAAATGAGGGGAAATGGCATGGAAAATAGGAAGGCAGCGATTCAGTAAACTGGCGATCCAAAAAGAAGCGACTGCTGAGGACCAGTTGCTACTGTCCTTTCCGACTCTCCTGCTCTCTGCCGCCTTGAAATCTCCTGAGTTTGTTGGAGGGGAGGGGGGGGGGTTGACAGGTCTGCCAGCAGTGGACTGGGACAAGAGGAATCCCTTCCATCTCCTGTCCCAGCCTACTCTACTGACTCTTACCTCCCTACCTTTTTCTGGTGTACTTTTTAAATCCCTGATTGTCAAGTGGTTGGCTGGGACAGCAGAGATTCCTCACGCCCTTGTCCCAGCCAATTTTTACCTTCCTTCTGCCTCCCCCCACGTACCTTTAGAATCCCTGGTGGTCAATGGCAGGAGCGACTTTTCTTCACTCCTGCCCGTACAGAGCTACTAGCTGATTGGCTGCCATGAATTCATGGCAACCAATCAGTGGCTCTGCACGGGCAGGTGCAACCTTCCTTCGCTCCTGCCTGTGCAGAGCTGCTAGCTGATTGGCTGCCGTGAGTTTTTGTGGTCCTGCAAGAACTCGTGGCAGCCAATCCGCTAGCGCCTCTGCAAGGGCAGGAGTGAAGGAAGGTCAAGACTGCTACAGTTCATCACTAGACTACCAGGGATTCTAAAGGTACGTGCAGGAGGTGGGAGGGAAGTAAATATTCTTAGAATTGGCTGGGACAGGAGGCAGGAGGGATCCCTGCTGTCCCAGCCCACCACTGGACTTGAATATTAACTCCACAATTTATATTTGAGTCAGTCTTTTTTCCTCGGTTTATACTTGGGTCAGTTTATATTTGAGTATATGTGGTACTATGTATTAGAAAGCCACTAATAAAGATCCACATCTGGTAAAGATTCCAAGGGGAGTGGGTTGAGGTGTGGCTTGAGCAGAGCTTGTGTGGGAAAGAAATATCCATACATGGATTCGCTATTTCACCAAGGAAAAAATATCTGTCAGGTTTTACACCAGCGCAAAGTCATTTTTAAATTTGCTTTTTTCAACTAGGGCTTTATACAAGGGATTGAAGAAGTCATTCTTCTTAATTTTCTGTGGTTTTTCTGCCTCCAAAATGAAACCAAATTAAAATTGTGGCCTCACTACCTCCTTCGTGTAGGTTTGTAAAATGGGACAGCTGCATGTAGAAGCAGCACCACTTATGTGAGATTTGTGTTCAAAAACATCTGCCGTCCAGCACGAATTATAGAGCAGGTTCTGCAGTGGTCAAGCCTTTTAAAAAATACTGCCAGAATTGAGCAGGTCCCACCCTGGATGTCTCAGTTCATATCTTTGATCTGTGTGAAAAGGGCTGTTTTAAATTTCTTTTTGTCTCTCTCTATCCTTGGCTGTCCATCACTACCACTTACCTGCTCCCCCTGTCCAGCAGTAGCCCTTCTCCCTTCCTTTTACCTCCCCCGTGTTCAGCAGCACTCCTTCCCTGCTCCCCCTGTCCAGCAGCACCCCTTCCCTGCTCCCTCTGTCCAGCAGCAACCCTTCTCCCTTCGTTTAACCTGGCCCCCTGTCTGTCTGTCTTTCTTTCTGTCTCTCTATCTCTCTCCCTGGCCTGCCTGTATTTCTCTGTTGCGCCATGCCTGCCTGTCTTTCCTTGGCCCCCTTATGTTTCCTCCCCCCTCCCAGAGCAAAGCATGATTGCTGTCTGCCACCAGCACACCTCTCCCCCCAAAGCAGCCTCCTTTCCCTCTCCCCTCCACTTCTTACTAGCATGGGACACCTCGCAGCACCCACACGACACCCTCCTGCCATTGTAGAGACAAACCGCCGCTCAATCCACGCCTCAAGCCGGTGCACCCGCCGCAAGCCGCCCCACATACCGTAAATGGAATTCAGCACGGAGGCACACATCAAGGCGGCAGTGATCACGGCCTCCTAAGTGTGCATGTGCGCTTAGGGTTTTATTATAGAGGATGAGGAAAATTCTAGAGCCTGGTCCAAATTTGTGGGGTGTAGTTAAGATGAAGTAATGGAGAATAGGTCTATGTATCTGGCACAGCTAGTACTGTAGATGTTCTTTCCTTGAGTTTTGTACACCCTGTGCTTAGTGGGCTAGAGTAATAACATAAGAAGGGTGGGGCAGTGGGGGTGGTCCGCCCCGGGTACAGGGAGTTTTGGGGTGCTTTAGTGGTCTCGGGACTGCAGTCTACCTTTGCATGGCTGTTGGCTCTGCAGGCCTCTGCCCCCTCTGATGTCAATCTCCTGTTCTTGGACCAGCAGAGATGGCTACTCACAGGTGGGCCACAGCTTTGCGACTGCTCCATTGCCTAGAGGAGGGGGTGCTTAACCCTGGGTTTCTAACCCTGCAGGTACGCCGCTGGGCTGGAAGACTTTGCCAACAATGGAGGAGTGCTGAGGGAGTCCTGTGGATTCCAGGCTGCTGAGGAGCAGCAGAGAAGTACCTCTTTACATGGCCAACTAGGCTTTGTCCTTAAAAAAGAGTTTCTGGCCTAACCAGCACTGAGAGGAAGATATCATGGGAGGTGTTGAGTTGAAGTGTATGGCTGTGAGCAATTAGAGAAGACAGCAGAGATATGAAGGGACTCAAATGATCCCAAAGGGTTCAACCTACAATTACTACTTGATTTTGTGTGCCTTGAAAAGTGGTGGGAAATAAAGGGTACCTCCCACTTAATATCTTGAGATGTCCAAACTGTGTTGTAGGGACTGATCACCAGTGAATCCCCAGCACTCAATAAGGAAAAATGTGTATATTTTAAACTATTTTGGATTTGGAGAATGTGATTTATTTTTTCCTGGTGTCTTTTTTTGAATGGGATTTTTGGAAATTACGCTTGCAGTAAGTCCCTGGCATAGGCATAGTTGCATAACTCATGTACCATAGGGAGTCTGTTTTGTGGAATTATGTTTGTGAGCTTCTTTCAGAGAAAGAGGAAGTAGTCGGGGGAACCCAAACTGAGACCCAGGGGAGAAAAGAAAGATCATACTATGAGGATGCTGGCCCAGGAGATCTCGGAGTTTGGTCTGAGTACATAAAATTAAAAAGGAGTCGATTTTCTGGTTTTTGGAAACAAAAGAGAAAACCCATGAGGCATGACTGTTACTGAGAATTGATTTTCTTCTAACATGGTTTTGGGGACCCTGTTATTAAACTGCTTTAGCAAGTAATGTGTACCTAAGTAGCAAAAATGTCCTAGTGTAGGACATGCTAATCGTAATCTAATCTAATCGTACGAGGCTGCCTGGATGGAACTTATACATTGTGACTTAGGCGATCTAAAAGCAGGTCTAAGTGCCCAGAAGGTATCCAAAGTGACCAGATAACCACTGCAGACACAAAGTACAGACCCCCTCCACACTCCCCTAGTGATCACTGACCCCCCCCCACACCACCATAAAAATCAGAAAAAAATGTGAGTCCACCCAAAGCCCCTGAACCCCTACTCTACTGCCATTTAGGTGGCACCTGCAGCCATAAGGGTTATTGGGGTTATAGACAGGTGGGTATAGTAGGTTTTGGGGGTCTTACCATGACCTGCAAGGGAGTTGTGGTGAGATGTTTATGTGGCGCCCTTTTTGTGAAGTTCACAGCAGTGCCCTGTAAGGTGTCCCACTACTCTGTTGCCATGTCTGGGTGACCAGTCCATCACTTTTCTGGCCCCTCCCATGTCTAAAAGGTCTTGTGGGCCAGGGGTGCCCACACTTTTTGGGCTTCCGAGCTACTTTTTAAATGACCAAGTCAAAATGATCTACCAACAAAAAAATTTAAAAAAATACAAAACATACTGTACGCAGAGATAATGTTAATTATCATTTATATTCCAGGGGTTTTCAAAGAGGTCAAAGCAGATGACTTTATGCAATGTCACCTCAGTAACAACTATACAAAAATAGACAAATATAACCCCTCCCTTTTTACTAAACCGCGATAGTGGTTTTTAGCGCAGGGAGCTGCGCTGAATGCCTTGCACTGCTCTCGATACTCATAGGCTCTCTGTGCTAAAAACTGCTATTGTGGTTTAATAAAAGGGGGCCTTAGTGCAAAATATAGACAGCAGATATAAATTCTCAAAACTGATACATTTTGATCACTACATTGAAAATAAAATCATTTTTCCTACCTTTGTTGTCTGGTGATTTCATGAGTCTCTGGTTGCATTTTATTCTTCTGACTGTGCATCCAATATTTCTTCCCTTCTTTCAGCCTCCTGTATTCTTCCTCTCCAGACCTCATTTCCTCCCCCAACTTTTTCTTCCTCTCTCCCTGCCCCCCTCCCATTTCTTTCTTTCTCCCTGCCCCCTTCTTTCTTTCTGTCTCTCTGCCCCCTTTCTTTCTGTCTCCCTGTCTTTCTCTCTCCATGCCCTCTTTCTTTCTTTGTCGTCCCCCCCTTTCTTTCCGTTTCCCTTCTTTCTTTCTATCTCCCTGGTCTCCCTTTCTTTCTTTTTCTTTCTCCATGCCCTCCCTCAAGCCACCGCCTCCACCATCGGGGAACAGGCCACCACCACCACCATCGGAGAACAGGCCACTGCCGCATTCTGAGCTCTCCCTGCTTCCATGCCATAAAGAGGAAGCAAAAGCGCCGGGACCAGCCTTCCCCACCCGACGTCAATTCTATCGTTGGATAGGAAGTTCCAGGATAGCCAGGCAGTGATTGGCTGGCCTGGAACTTCCTCTCAGACGTCAGAATTGACATCGGGTGAGGAAGGTTGGTCGGGCCGGTGCTTCAGTTTCCTCATTACAGCATCGGGAAGCAGGTAGAACGCGAAGGCAAAGTGAGTCTATCAAGGAGCCCAGGATGGGCTCCGTGATCGACTCGTGTTGCCTTCGCAATCTACTGTTCGTTTGTGATCGACCTTTTGGTCACCCCTGTTCTAGGTGTTTGGGACTTAGACAATTTTTTGGATGAGAATGTAATATAAAGATAGACGTACTAGCGGTCTGGACAATTAAACGGCTGGATGTAGAAGTAGATGATTTTTGAAAAAAAAAAATTGGGGATGTATTTTTCGAGAATGGACTTTGGACGCTGCCAATTTCTGGTGACTAGCACCCTAGGCCCAAAATGGACTTAGACGTCTGTTTTGATTATGCCCCTCTTAATTGTACAGTGTCCTGCCTATGTGCGAAGTTTCAAGTTTATTTTTAATTTGGTGAATCGCTTATTTGGATTCACTAAGCGAGATACAACTTTAATAAAAAGTATAAACATGTATGTAAGTATACTATTTACATTTTAAAATAATAGGTTAGACCGACAGACCTACAGACTAACTGATAAACAAGATAAAAAGGGGGAAGAACTACAATTCAATATTTTAGAAAAGCAAGGAGAACCATAAATGGAAAGAACGTTAGGGAGGGAGGAGTGAGAAATATAAAAGAGCTAAAATAAACTTTGAATATGATTTAAAGATTAAAAGCATCTTTAAAAAGGAAACTCTTTAAATTATTTTTGAAATGAGTCAAATTATTTCCTCTCTTATATATTGAGGTAAAGTATTTCCTCTCTTATATATTGAGGTATAGTATTCCAAAAAGGAGTACCTAAATGGGCCGCCGCGTGTGCGGATCGCCAGACTAGATGGACCTCGGTCTGATCCGGTGAGGGCGTTTCTTATGTTGCGGAGCCATTACTGAGAACATATCATGTCATCGAGTTCCAATAACTTTCAAGGAGGGGACTACTATGAACAGGAAATGGCTGTACACAGAAGATTTCCTGGGCAGGCAGAAAGCAGTGCCTACCTAATTGATGCTGCTGGCAGCCTGCAAGTTTGGAAGAGTGCAGTGCGACGACGTCAGGGGAAATTAGTATTATGGGACACCTTAGGTGCATAGGTGACGTTGTCTTTGCAAAATCGGTTTAGGGGTATATGCTATATAAAGTTTTATATATATATAAAAATAAAGATGGCAGCAAATACCTGTGTAATTCCTGGGAAGTATAGCAGGAAGCATAGATTTCACAAAGCTACGCATAGTCATAAAAAAGCGACATCACTTGAAATCTTTTGTGTAAGTGCCAGCAAATCCATGTGCGTGTGATGACCTTCAGCATTTATGAATAATTGCAACAATTACATGTAGAAGAGGCTTGTTCCTTAAAAAAAGGAATTGGCTCATTACCTTGCAGATGTGCTCAAAACAAATACACCTAGTTGAGCACTGAGATCTGAGGGAACGTGCTGTCTGAATAGTCCTGCTCTAAGGAAGAATCATTTTGAAGAAGGTTAAAGTAAAGGTGAAAATTAGTTGCTTATCTGCCTTTAACAAGGCAGATTGCTATAAAACATACATACAATAGCAATATCCCTACAACTAAGAACACCCCCAAATGGCAAAACACAAAATACCAAAATGTGACTGTATTCTAAATAACATACAGGTAGACTTGCATTACCTGTATATCTCAATCATGTGGGTGCCTCTGAAATTTGGCAATTTGCAGATTACCCACATGCCAGTCTGAATAGATGGCGCATCAATTTTTTCTTAAATGAAGCCGCTTCTGTCTGCTGGAAGCTTGAAAGGGTTGCTTGAGAGCCCACTACATATTAGTTGACATTAGATTAGCATTACCATGTGGCTCCAGAAAAAGGAGGATGGATTGAGACATCCAGATTTTACTTCCATTGCCTCCAATGGAAGAAAAACCCGGGCATCTCAATCTGTCCTCCTTACTTCCATTGCTTTCAGTGGAAGTAAAACCTGGATGTCTCAGTCCATCCTCCTTTTTCTGAAGCCATGTGGTAACCCTACATTAGATATAACTACCTTTAAAAAGCGCTGCCATATTTGATCTGCATTATTTATTCATCAGAGTTCGTGGTTATTTCATGATTTGGGTAAAGTAACCTAAGACTGAAGAAATAAGTTTTTATTTGCAGCCCAGAGGACACAATCTTTTGGAGTGCGAGATTTTGTAAGATTTAGTTATAAATATATTGTAACTTGTGATGCACATGGATATGTTGTTTTTTTTTGAACCAACACAATTTCAGCTTTTCTTAGATGGAGCTAAGAGACTTGTTTTACTGGGGGGATGGGAGAGAGAGGGAGAACTCGGGTGCAGTTTGAGAAATATAACTGTGATGCCCGCAGCTGCCTGGTGACTTCAAGTAAGGGATGATTCAGGCTTCTTTCTTTTACTTATTTGTACTTTTCTTGGTTTCTAATGCTCCTCATTACCTAGACTTGGACTCCCCCCCATCATTTTTTTTTTTGTTCTAATTGAAATTGTAGGATACTGTTTTTTCTTTCAGAGTTGTGAGTCTATGATTGATTGAATTGTGATTAAGAAAATTAAAAAAGCTACTGAAGGGATTTTTATTTACCACCAGCATGATGTTTTTATCAAAAAAGACAAGCAAGTAAAGATGGAATAAAAGGGTTACTTATCTTCAAAAATGGAAAGTCCACTCCGTTCATAGCTCTCAATACTCCAAGTTCTCAAAGTGCTTAATGTACTCCCCAATTGTATCCTATTGACTCCAAGTTCAAATTCAGTAATCAAATCCTTAAAACTGTTATCCATGTGGTCCAATCATTCCAAGTACTTTTAAATAATCTTCAATCTCAGCGTACTGTATACTACAGTCTTCCTCAACACAGTACGTGTTTCTCCAATCGCTTCTTCAGGAGGAAGAGTAACCAGCAGTATTGGCTTGGCTTAATACATCTTCCAGATTATCCGAGATTTCTTTCAGTTGCTCCACATCACCCTTGAAAACCATTTCTGGTTCAGGTAGATCTCTTACATCTTCTTCCGTAAAAACCGATGCAAATAATTCATTCAATCTCTCCGCTATGACCTTATCCTCCCTGAGTGCCCCTTTTAAACTTATGCTGGCTTTCCTTAATTCTGCTCTTACACTGGCCTAGCAAGACTACTACATCCATTTAACCATCTCTCTTCTGAGCTCCCTTCTCAAAGCACTCCCTCTTCTACCCCCTCCTTCCCTTTCTAGATGATGGCTGATTACTTTCATGATAAGGTTCACAATATCGTATTTAAATTTGCTGCTAGGTCACATCCTTCTCCCCTTTCCCTAAACTAAACTTAAACTAAAACTTAGCTTTATATATCGGATCATCAACCAGAGGAAGCTCGACACGGTTAACAATAATTAATAAAAATATGCTAAAATTGCAAGGAGATTAATTTTCAAAATGTTTAGCAAATAGAAAAGTTTTTAAAGATTTGCGAAAGAATTGGAAAGAACTAGGCTCCCACAATCCCTTCTTCTTTCATCTAAGCAACTCTTGATGAACCTGTACATCCTCCCCCTCCTGACCAACCTCCCCTTGTACAGTCCCAACCTCTTGACTCCATTATTCTGTTCCTATCCAAGCTCTCTTGCTTTGCCTCTCCCATCACACCTTCAGTGTATGCGTTGGTGGATCCTCCTCTGTTGTCATCCTGCTAGCAGTTGGGGTGCTTCAGGGTTCTGTTTTAGGACCTCTTCCCTTGTTTCTCTACATCTCATCCCTTTGTGCCCTGTTCTCCTCCTATGGCTTCCAGTATCACCTATATGCTGATGATTCCCAGATCTACCTCTCTACTCCAGAGATTTCACCGAAAATCCATGAGAAAGTCTCCTCCTCTTTGTCTGACATTACTGCCTGGATGTTCCACCACCATCTGAAAATAAACATATCCAAGACTGAGCATCTCCTCTTTTCTCCCAAACCCTATGATCCACTCCCTCTGTTCTGTTTCTGTCAATAATACTGTTATTGTTCCTGTCCGCTCTGCTCATAACCTTGGAGTCATCTTCGACTCCAACCTCTCATTTTCTAGACATATCCATCAGACTGCTAAAGCATGTTTCTTCTATCTTTACAACAACTCCAAAATTTGCCCCTTGTCCACGCCCTTGTATCCTCACGCTTAGACTACTGCAATTTATTTTTAACACGCTTTTTATTTTTAACGTAAGAGAATTAATCAAAAACCTTCAAAGCCATAAACAAAATATTGATTGTGATAAAGGAAGTCATTCCTTGTAAAGTGAAAGAATTTGTCCAGCTTAACAAAAGATATTTGGAATATATAGGAGGAAGGGTACTCTTAAAAAGGAGATTGGTGGTGGTTTAACAATTGAATGTGTTGTTTTTTATAATACAGAATAGTTGAAATCACACTCTCGGCCGTTGTTTGACAAACTGAGGATAGCTAAAGTGCTCTTCTTTATATATTTAGATTGCTGCTGCTGCTAATATACAGGGTGCCCATAAAAACACTCCTTAATTTTAAATGGTTACAAAATCAAAAATTATTGGAATATGTTTATAAATAAGATGACAGCAAATACAAGTCCCAAAAAGCATGGTTAGCAAGATTTTACACAATCGCTTTTACTTTCATCCTATAAGCTGCAGTTGGTGCAGAAGTTACAACCTTCAGACAATGCAATGCGACAAAATGACCAGGTGTTCCTCAAGTGGCCCCCGAAATCACCGGAGATTACTGTTTGTGACGTTTTCCTTTGGGGATACATGAAAGACAGGGTGTACGTACTTCCACTACTTGCAACTATGGATGAACTGCAGAAACGCATCATTGAATTTATAAATGCAATCATGCCGGATATGCTTTGGAGAGTCTGGTCCGAGCTCAATTATTGCATCGATGTTTGCTGAGTAACAGGTATATCAGATAGCAGCAAAATGTTTATGTTAAGTCCATTTTGGTAGTTTTGGCTAATTTCCTAATACATTTAATCTTTGCAACAAATCCTATTGAATGCTGTGCAGTGCAATGTAGTGGGCTCAAAGTAAGCAGGATTAAGGAAAGTAGGAAGGCCTGAATCATCTCTTATCCCTGTGGAATGTGGTCTATTTAGCTCAGGATTGCACTTTACTGATGAGGTGGTGAGAGAAAACCCCTCACACAGCCTATCAGTGAATTCTCAAGCGATCTAAATATCTTCACAGCCACTGAATTTTTAATGTAACAGTCAGGGCTATAAACCTTTTGATTTGGATTTCTGTTGACAAAGTTGTCATAAATATTTCAAACCGACTCTTGTGAATGAAAGAATGAGCTAAGGCAGTATCACTCTTTCATACGCAAATGAATATTACTTTGAGCTCCTAAAACTGATGGTGTTGCAACACACATTTCTATTGTGCTTTTAAAAGGCAATTCTATAACCTGGTTCCTAATGTGAAGCAGCGAGTGCACAAGTACGTTATCGAATAACATCACTTAGGTGTGTCAGGGGCCTATTCTCTAATGTAGGCCCCAAAGTCACTTGGGGGCTAGATTAAAGAAAGGATACCAAAAGCTAGGTGCAAAAAAATTGAGCACCATGCAAGTATTCTATAAGTGCAAATATGCTCGCTGAAGCTGTTATAGAATACTAGCGTTAATCGGTATTTCAGTGCCTAACTTTAAGGCATGAGCCCTTACGCTATGGCAAAGGCTGGTCTGAATTTTCGTGCCCAAATGCTGTCAGTTGCATGCCTAACTGACAGTATTCTCTAAAATTAGCACACAGGTGTCTGACATGTCCTTGACACACCCTTCCCCTCCCACGTTAATGCTCCCTTTCCGGTTATGCACTATAGAAATTAGGTGCTCGGGGCCTTATTCTGTAAACAGTGCCTCTAGGCATCCATTATAGAATATGCCTAAGTGGACTGAGGCATCACTAGGCAACCTAAAAGTAGGCATGGGTATATTAGGCCAGGTTTTCTTTTAATTGGTTTTTAATGGTGTGGTCAATTACCACGCCATTTAAATCAATTAAAAACAAGTTGCACATGGAACTAAGGCGTCACCAGGCAACTGTGATTAGGGTGCCTAGCGATGCCTGGTGATTAGACACCATTTATAGAATCAGGCCTTTAGTTTATAGAATAACAACGAAGTACAGTTACTTGCATAACTGCAGATTAGTGTCAATCAGTACCAATGAATGCCACTTTAAAGGCAGTTAAAGCCGATCAGCACCCACTTAATTAAGTTAGACACTATGCTATTACTTGTGTGTGCAATTTTGCATGTTAGTAACGATAATATGTGCCCAGGTTTATAGAATTAGGGGATTAGTGTGTAACTATGAAGGAACATAATATGAGCAAATGGCATGTTGCCAAGTGATGCATACAAACAAAAAAAGCAAATTAGATGGCTATACAAGCAACAGATAAGTTTCCCTGCCTTTCACCTCTTAACTTCATCCTATGCCCTCTCATTCCAGAGCTTTCTTTCAAATGAAAGAGACTCAACTCATGCGCATTTATGCCATGTAGATATTCAGACATCTCTATCATATCTCCCTCTTCCACCTTTCCTCCAAAGTATACACATTGAGATCTTTAAGTCTGTCCCCATACGCCTTATCACGAAGACCACACACCATTTTAGTAGCCTTCCTCTGGACCGACTCCATCCTTTTTATATCTTTTTGAAGGTGCAGCCTCCAGAATTGTACACAATATTCATAAGAACATAAGAATTGCCGCCGCTGGGTCAGACAAGTGCTCCATCGTGCCCAGCAGTCCGCTTATGCGGCGGCCCCTAGGTCAAAGACCAGTGCTCTAAATGAGTCCAGCCTCACCTGTGTACGTTCCAGTTTAGCAGGAACTTGTCCAACTTTGTCTTGAATTCCTGGAGGGTGTTTTCCCCTATAACAGACTCCGGAAGAGCGTTCCAGTTATCTATCACTCTCTGGGTAAAGAAGAACTTCCTTACATTTGTATGGAATCTACCCCTTTCAACTTTAGAGAGTGCCCTCTCGTTCTCCCTACCTTGGAGAGGGTGAACAATCTGTTTTTATCTGCTAAGTCTATTCCCTACAGTATTTTGAATGTTTTGATCATGTCCCCTCTCAGTCTCCTCTTTTCACTCCTCTCACTGTACGGCAACTCCTCCAGCCCCTTATCCATTTTAGTCGCTCTTCTCTGGACCCTTTTGAGTACTACCATGTCCTTCTTCAAATATGGCGACCAATGCTGGACGCAGTACTCCAGGTAAGGGCGCACCATGGCCCAGTACAGTGGTATGATAACCTTCTCTGATCTGTTCATGATCCCCTTCTTTATCATTCCTAACATTCTGTTTGCTCTTTTTGATGCCGCTGCGCATTGCACGGACAACTTCATTGACTTGTTGATCAGAACTCCCAAGTCTCTTTACTGGGAGGTCTCTCCAAGTACCGCCCTGGACATCCTGTATTGGTGCATGAGATTTTTGTTACCGACACGCATCACTTTACACTTATCCAGGTTGAACCTCATTTGCCATGTCGATGCCCATTTCTCGAGTTTGATTATGTCATGTTGCAGATCTTCACAATCCCCCTGTTTCTTCACTACTCTGAATAACTTCGTATCATCTGCAAATTTAATCACCTCACTTGTCGTACCAATGTCCAGATCATTTATAAAAATGTTGAAGAGCACAGGTACACGCACCGAGCCCCGTGGCACCTAACTGGTACGCTCTTCCAGTCTGAGTATTGTCCATTTACCCCCCACTCTCTGTTTCCTATCCACCAGCCAGTTTTTAATCCACGTGAGTATTTCACCCTCGATTCCATGGCTCGCAATTTTCCAAAGTAGTCGTTCATGTGGAACCTTGACAGGAAACTACAAGGCCATGAAATAGAAGGAGACATACTTAGATGGATAAACAAATGGCTGGAGAACAGAAGGCAGAGAGTGGGCATAAATGAGAAATTCTCAGACTGGGAGACTGTGACTAGCGATGTGCCCCAGGGCTCGGTACTTGGGCCCATCTTATTTAATATCTTCATAAATGACCTGGAGGATGGAACATCTAGTGAGATCATCAAGTTCACAGATGACACAAAGCTATGCTGGGCAATCAAATAGCAGAAGAACTGCGAGGAACTCCAGAGTGACTTGAGCTGATTGGAAAATTGGACAGATAAATGGCAGATGAAGTTTAATGTGGAAAAATGCAAAGTCATGCATTTAGGCAGAAAAAAATAAGGAACACAAGTACAGTATGTCAGATGCAACTCTGGGAAAAACCGAACAGGAAAGGGACCTGGGCGTATTAATCGATAGGACTCTGAAGCCGTCGGCGCAATGTACGGCGGCAGTGAAGAACGCGAATAGAATGCTAGGCATGATAAAGAAGGGAATCACGAGTAGATCGGAGAAAGTAATACTACCGCTTCATAGAGTGATGGTCAGACCACACTTGGAATACTGCGTCCAACATTGGTCTCCATACCTAAAGAAGGATTTTAAAGTACTCGAGAGGGTGCAGAGACGAGCAACTAAGCTAATAAAGGGCATGGAGAACTTGGAATATGAGGAACGACTTAAGAGACTGGGATTGTTCTCCCTTGAGAAGAGGAGACTGCCAGGGGATATGATCGAGACTTTCAAAATACTGAAAAGATTCGACCAAAAAGAGCAGGATAAAAAACTATTTACAATGTCCAATGTGACACAGACAAGAGGACATGGACTAAAGCTAAGGGGGGACAAGTTCAGGACAAATATCAGGAAGTTCTGCTTCACGCAATGAGTGGTAGAAACCTGGAATGCTCTCCCAGAAGAGGTAATTGCGGAATCCACCGTTCTAGGGTTTAAGGGTAAGTTAGATGTACATCTCCTTATGAGTGGCTTAAGGTGACATAGGTAAGGGTAAGCTCGTTGCATATCTCTTATGAGAAGTTTAGAGTGATATGGGGACTAATACTATGCCAAGGTACACCTGGCGGAGCCTCTGCGTGTGTGGATCACCGTACTTGATGGACCTAGGGTCTGTTCCAGAGATGGCACTTCTTATGTTCTTATGAATGCTTTCTGAAAATCCAGATATACAATGTCTTCAGAAAATTGCATACAATGGAATCGAGGGTGAAATACTCTAGTGGATTAAAACTGGCTGGAGCATAGGAAACAGAGAGTGGGGGTAAATGGAGAATTCTCAGACTGGAAGAGCGTCACCAGTGGGGTGCCGCAGGGCTCAGTGCTTGGACCTGTGCTCTTCAAAATCTTTATAAACGATCTGGACATTGGTATAACGAGTAAGGTGATTAAATTTGCGGAAAATACAAAGTTATTCAGAGTAGTGAAGACACAGTGGGATTGCGAAGATCTACAACGTAACATTATCAAGCTTGAGAAATGGGCATCGACATAGCAAATGAGGTTCAATGTGGATAAGTGTAAAGTGATGCATGTCGGTAACAAAAATCTCATGCATGAATACAGGATGTCCGGGGCGGTAATTGGAGAGACCTCCCAGGAATTCTGATCGACAAGTTGATGAAGCCATCCACACAATGTGTGAGCGGACTGCTGGGCACGATGGACCACTGGTCTGACCCAGCAGCAGCAATTCTTATGTTCTTAAGATTTGCCGCTGCTGGGTCAGACCAGTGGTCCATCGTGCCCAACAGTCCGCTCACGCGGCTGCCCTTAGGTAAAAGACCAGTGCCCTATTTGAGTCTAGTCTTACTTGTGTATGTTCTGTTCCAGCAGGAACTTATCCAACCTTGTCTTGAATCCCTGAAGGGTGCTTTCCCCTATAACAACCTCCAGAAGAGCATTCCAGATTTCTACCAATCTCTGGGTGAAGAAGAACTTCCTTACATTTGTACGGAATCTTTTCCCTTCCAACTTTAGCCAGTGCCCTCTCGTTCTTTTTACATACCTCTGAGGAACCCCATTATTTACCCTTCTTTATTGAGAATATTGACCATTTAACCTTACTCTCCATTTTTTTTTTCAACCAGTTCTTAATCCATAATTACCTCCTATCTCATGACTTTTTAATTTCCTCAGTGTTTCATGAGGTACTTTGTCAAATGCTTTTTGAAAATCCAGATACACAATATCAACTGGCTCACCTTTATCAACATGTTAATTCAGCTCATCAAAGAATTGTAGTAGATTGGTGAGGCAAGATTTCCATTGACTAGATCCATGTTGGTTCTGTCTCATTAATCCATGGTTAGGTACTGTATATGCTCTGTCATTTTGTTCTTTATAATAATCTCTACCATTTTGCCCATCACCGATGTCAGACTTACTGGTCTATAATTTCCCAGATCACCCCTGGAACCCTTTATAAAAATTGGCGTTTCATTGGACACCCTCCAGTCTTCCAGTACCATACTAGTTTTTAAAGATAATTTACAGATCACTAATAATAGCTCTGAAGTTCATTTACCAATTCTATCGGTATTCTGGGATGTATACAATCAGGCTCAGGTTATTTGCTACTGTTCAGTTTGTCATATTGCCCCATTACATCTTCCAATGTTAGAGATTTTTTTTTCCATTTTCTCTGGCTTATCAGCAATAAATATCTTTTCTGGCACCTGTATCTCCCTCACATTCTCCTTGATGAAGACCGAAGCAAAGAATTCAGTAATTCGATGTGACTGTTCAACCCTTTCGAGCCATTTGGTATCAAAACTATCTCCCATAATTAGTATCTAAATTTTTGCCCACCGCTGCTCATGACTTACGTGGTGCAGGAGCAAATATTTCAATGAATCAGGTATTCCAAAAATTTCTTTATTTATATTCTGCATATCCTACAGTTCTATGCGGATTACAAATTATTCAGGTACTCAAGCATTTTCCCCTGTCTGTCCCGGTGGTCTCACACTCTGTATAATGTACCTGGGGCACTGGGGGATTAAGTGACTTGTCCAGGGTCACAAGGAACAGTGCAGGATTTGAATCCACAACCCCAGGATGCTGGGGCTGTAGCTCTAACCACTGCACCACACACGTCACAATAATTCTAGTTGCATCTGGTAAAAATCATCTTTACTAAATAGGCCCATCCTCTTAAGCTGTGGCCGACCCTTTTCCCCCAATTAAACAACATTCCTTCCCCCACCACATCTTGACTAAAATTAACCCCAAAAGACCAAAGGGTGGGAGGGCAGGGAAAATTGCCTAGCCTTCTATAACCTTCTTCACACAAAACACTCAACCATCCTGCCAAATTTATCCTTCTGTCTCCTCTCATGCCCTCTCTTCTAGTCCTCCACTCACTACTTAACCACCCCTGTAATCACGATCTTCCTTCCCCTGTTCCCACTTAACAATCCTTACACTTACCCTACCACCTATTTCTATAACTTTTCTTACTCTTCCCTCAGCTCCTTCCCACCCCGCCTCCCCCATCTACCCTTACACATTACTTCAACCTAATTGGAGTGGCCCATTCGGCCAATGTTAATAACCCCCCGATTATCCTAGGGGATTATCCTTAAATGAACATAATAAAGGGCCAGAATCAGTTAAGTGGCACTGAAAATTAGTTGCAAGTAATAATCCACACTCAGTTCTGGGCTAAGCACTCTTTATAGAAAAACTCCTATCAGGGATTCATACACCCAACTTTAGGTGTGAGGCCTGACACTAAGGGCTCCTTTTACGAAGGTGTGCTAGCCCCCAAACTACCGCCTGCTCAAGAGGAGGCAGTTGCGGCTAGCGCGCAGGGCATTTTAGCGTGTGCTATTCCGCGCGTTAAGGCCCTAACGTGCCTTCATAAAAGGATCCCTAAGTAAAACCTGGTATAAATCCTACTGCACAAGTTGGGCATGTATCCATGGAATTCTGTAACCTCGTGTGCATCTTTTGTGAACGCCCTTGCCCCTCCCATGCCCATTCCTCCTTTTGTGCTGTTTGCGAGAAGATTTGGACATGATTCTTTATAGAATCGTGCACAGCCCGATCCATTCACATATTCAATTTAATGTCAATTAACATCAATTATTGATAACAGCTTATTATCCAACTTTGGACATCCAGATTTGGGTGCAATTTGTAGAATCTGGAGGAATAAGCCAACTCAGAGAAGTGTATAGGAAAACCTCAGATGTAGTATCTGCAATTAGGCCACCAGATTTGGAGGCAATTGCTTGGCTTTACAGCAGGGGTGTCAAAGTCCCTCCTTCAGGGCCACAATCCAGTTGGGTTTTTAGGATTTCCCCAATGAATATGCATGAGATTAGCATACAATGAAAACAGTGCAGGCAAATAGATCTCATGCATATTCATTGGGGAAATCATGAAAACCTGACTGGATTGCGGCCCTCGAGGAGGGACTTTGACACCCCTGCTCTACAGTTAGAAAAGCAACTGCGTATGTACAGTATATCTAAGCCAGCGTGACTTGGGCCTTTTGTAATAATTTTCACATAGAAAAGTCATTTAAGACATTGGTGACAGGCCATGTTAATTTATGGTCCCTCTTTTAAAATATATGTGACTAATTCTGAACAGAGTGCATTTTCTATATTTGCTCTAGGACAGGTACAGGATTAAAAGAGAGTAGGCAAGATGAAGTGAATGAAAACATACCAGGCATATCTGTGGTACAGTCAGCAATATCCTATGCCCTTGAACATAAGCCATTCCGTTTCTCATCTGATCCGTGACTGTCTGCTTTTCTGCTCTAGTATTGCATTGGTATGCAAGATGCAGTCTGTGATCCGTTCTGAAATTTATGGAGGTGTCACATGGTTCCAGCAGCTTTTTACTTTAAGGTATAGCAAATAACGTATTTATTTACATGAAAAAAATATCATAAACAAATGGAAACTTTACATAATATGAACAATTAAAATCATTTTACTTTAGAAAAGGGTAAGAAGACTACTGTATTTATAAAAGCTGCAAAGGAAAAGAAATACATTACTGAGAGCTGAACAGTCCTGAGACAGGGATAAGTATTTCAGTGTAAATTGCAATGCTGTGTCCAAACTGTTGGCAGCAACGTCAGCTCAGGTCTTCAGCTGCATACAAATTTAATCTTGAATCCAGGAGAAATGCCGTTGTACTTTATGAGACATGATTAGATATCTGTGTGATGATTACCATAATCACGGTCGATGAACTTAGATTTTCTGATACTTAAGGGCCCCTTTGCCAAAATATTAAACAGCTACAGGGGAATTCTATATATAGCACTTAACGTTAGATCCTACTTCGTGCGGAAAAGCATTTTAAAAGATTCAAGGTGCAGAAACGGCACATTCACACAAAAAACAGGCTTACACACCTATTTATAGAATAGTGCCTGTTTCTGTGCAGATCTGGAAAGGGGGCATGATGATGGAAGGGATGTGGTGTGGGGGGGGGGGGTAGGGGCGTTCCCTAAGTTTCCAAGTTTATTTAATCTTTGATATACAGTATTGTTTATCAAAATATACCTAAATGGTTTACAGTTATCAAATATTATTAAAATAGAGGGGGCGACTAAACATGTAAACTTACTGGTACCAAAGGGAAGAAGTAGGAGAGGTGAGAGATTAAATACAATGAGAAAATAAAATCATAAAAAGGAGGGAAAAGAGGGAAAGGGCTTAACACACTAGGGTTGGGGGTCGCTTCAAAAGAAGTATTTCAATTTGGTAATGCCGACTGCATAGAAACTGTTTGAGCTCTTATTGAAATAAAAACAAATCCGAATGTGTTGGCGTCTTTAAAGAGGAATATTTTTAGTTTAGATTTGAACTTTTCAAGAGATGTTTCTAGTCTAAGGTCCGACAGAAGGGCATTCCATAGAGTGGGAGCAGTGACCGAGAAGATAGTTTTGCGGGTTGTGTCAAGGAATAATCCACGTATAGATGGGACTGACAGCAGATTTTGAGTAATGGAACGCAGAATCCTGGTAGGAGCATATGGAATAAGAAGTTTATCGATAAATGCTTGGTTTTAAATGTTAACAGAAGTATTTTGCAGGTGAGGAAGCCAGTGTGTTTTGAACAAGATGGGGGGTGACATGATCAAATTTTTTTTGCTTTGTTAAATGAGTTTGACTGCAGTATTTTGCAATAGTTGAAGCTGGCGAATGCACGCAATGTTATACAATAGTAAGGATCCGCACCCGACTGGCATGCTGGGATTTCCATTGGTTTCAGTTGCTTTAATGCCTCACCCCCAAAGATGAGCATGGATCCCGGCATCACATGCTATTTTATAAAGGGTGCCCATCCTTGAACACCTATTATAGAATACCGTTCAGTGCTGATTTTTGATTTCAGTGCCGGATTCTGAGCAGCATTTAAGAAACCTAGCCCTTAATGGACAAATTAGCATGCACTGTTACTGCACAAGTACAGAAATTGTTATCACACTGGCATGAGAGTACACCAATTTGCGCATTAGATGCATGCAGGGTTAAGAGCTGTGTGTGGACAGTGTAGCCACACAGGGCGCAAAAGAGATGAAGGCACAAAAATTGCTCCATATCCATTGTCTGTCCTGCAGTGCCTGGGGTAGAGGTTTCAAGTTTATTAGGTTTTTATATACCACCTATCAAGGTTATCTAAGCGGTTTTACAATCAGGTACTCAAGCATTTTCCCTATCAGTCCCGGTGGGCTCACAATCTATCTAACGTACCTGGGGCTAAGGAGGAGTGAGTGACTTGCCCAGGGTCACAAGGAACAGCGCGGGGATTGAACTCACAACCCCAGGGTGCTGAGGCTGTAGCTATAACCACTCCTCCACACGGTATGATTCCTACGCGGAATGCTCCTGACTGCATGTTAAGAGGCAAGAATGGGGCAGGTAATGTGTGCACCATGGGTGTGGACTATACATTGCAGAAGTGCACAGTACTTACCATTCTGTGACTTGTAGATGAGGAGGCAATAGGTGAATCCACAGTAGTCCCAGGATTCAGAATACAGGAGACTCTATCTTAACCAGAACTTAAGCAACCAGAACTCTCAAGCAACCAGCAAAAAAAAAAAATAAAAAATCAAAGAAATACTGTAATACTTTAAATGAAAAGAAAAATAAAATCAGTTTCTAGTAGAAATTTAAATGTAAACGTGGCACGTCACACCTGAGTATGCCCATGTCCAGTAGTCCAGTACCACAACCCTTCCATCATTATTCCCACAGTTTATGGTATGGCATGGTATAGTATTAGTTAGGCCTTTTGCTCAAGCAACCAGAAACTACATTTATCCGGTATCTTATCAATCTCCATGGTAAACTGAGTCTAATGTACGGTGGGTTATCCAAAGTTGGGTGCAGAGCCCAGATGTGTGCATAAATTAATTAGTCAGTTGGATGCTAATAACCATTTATTAAAGTTAATTGGAGTTAATTAGCACTAATTTGGATTTATGCATGCATCTGCTTGTTCTATAGTGAGCTATTCTATAATACTGTATGTAGAAAGTGAAACGAACTCAAAATGATCGCAGCGTCATTTTGACTTTGTTCCAGCGTTTGTTCTAACAGTGTGCCAGGCAGCAGGAACCTTGTAATACTTACTCCAAGTTACCTTGTTTTTGCTTGATTTTGTGTCCTTTGGCGCCATCTACTGGGCTACTTTTTAAACCTCTGAAGAAGGCCATTGTGGCTGAAACACGGACCATTTTGGGGTCCAGTATATGTTTTATTACAAAGGACTTTATATGCCTGCCACATTATATTTATTTGTGTGATTTTAATTGAAATTTATTTGACATTTTACACAGTGGTTTGACCTGGGTCCCTTCCCCACTTTTTTTGTTCCTATAGTTTACCCGTGGGGGTTGCATTTTTTTCCTTTGTATTGTATGATACATAGTATGTAGAAAGTGGACATGACCACAGGAGGCGCACAGTTGGGTCAAGGGTGTTCCAGATATGTAAGCATAGTGTTATATAATACCAAGGTTATGCACTGAACTTGCACACCAGGATTTACACTAAGTTTCAGATTTGGGCACAGAAACCCACTCTGCTATTCTAAAAAGGGTACTCAGCCTGGAACACTCTTTATACAGGGTGTCCACAAAAGCACTCCTTGATTTTAAATGGTTACAAAACCAAAACTTATTGGAATATTCTTTCACCTTTGAGGCTACAGTTTCACCAACTCATAAAGTTTCATATGGTATCTGTTGATTACTTACACTTGATGTGCACTCCACCTCTTGCTTGGCAAACATCAATGCGATAATCGAGCTCGGACCAGACTCTCCGAAGCATATCCAGCGTGATCGCGTTTATAGCTTCAGTGATGCGTTCCTGCAGATCATCCATAGTTGCGGGTAGTGGAGGTACGTACCCCCAAAGGAAAGTCACAAACAGTAATGTCCGGTGATCTTGAGGAGCACCTGATCATTTTGTTGCGTTGTATTGTCTGAAATTTGTAACTTCTGCACCAATTGCAGTTTATAAGGGTGAAAGTGCAAGCGATTGTGTAACATCTTGCTAAGCGTGCTTTTTGAGACTTGTATTTGCTGTCATCTTATGTAGAAACATATTCCAATAAGTTTTGATTTTGTGACCATTTAAAATCAAGGACTATTTTTGTGGGTACCCTGTAGACTAGCACATACTGTGAATTTTTCTAGGTGCCTGAATTTGAGTGCCATTTGCTAATTGAGATCTGGGTTGGCCACTGTCGATGGGCTTGATGGACCTTTGGTCTGTATCAGTAGAAACATAGAAAAATGACGGCAGATAAGGGCCATAGCCCATCAAGTCTGCCCACTTCACAGACCCACCCCCCTGAGTCTGCTCTCCTGGAGATCCCTCTCCTAATGACCCATCCTTAACTCCACCCTCTTAAGGATCCCACAGTATGGCAACTCTTGTGCTCTTATGTGAGCCAAGTATAGGACAATCAAGCTATTGTGACATTCCTGCTGAGGTTGGCTCTTAGGCATTGTTGGAATGAGGCATTATGACATCACAATCTCAGCTCTGGAATGTTGCTGCTCTTTGAGTTTCTGCCCGGTACTTGGACCTGGGTTAGCCACTGCTGGAAACAGGATACTGAACTTGATGGATCTTTGATCACAGGATACAGGGCTTGATGGATCTTTGGTCTGTCCCAGTCTGGCAATTCTTATGTCCTTAACTCAAAATTGATTAGTTGTCTAAATTGACATGGTAATTGATATTGCCATTAAATTCTCATTAAAAAATATTAACGTTTCAAGCAGAACTCGGAGCGTATCTATCTATCTAAACTAAACTAAACTAAACTTTAAGTTTGTATACCGCATCATCTCCATAAAGATAGAGCTCGGCACGGTTTACAGGTAAATTCAATAAATGAGGGAAGGACATAATAAGAAATTAGAGGTTATGAAGTAGATAGCTAGCTTTACTTCTATCTATCTAAATGGAGAGTGGAATGGCTTGTTTATGGTCACAAGGAGCATCTTTGAGAGAAGAGGAATTTCAACCTGAGCTTCCTTTGCTCTCAGCCTCTTCTGCCATAAATCCTTTGGTTTTCACTCCCTGTTTTTGAGGACCACTAACAGCTCAGATTTTCAGGATGTTCCTAAGAAGCATGAATGCAAGAGATTTGCATAAAATGAAGGTTATAAGCATTCATATCTTTCTAATGCACATTAGAGATATGAAGACCTGCCCCTTTGGTGGCCCTCAAGGACTAGTATTGAAGCCTAAGGCACTAGGGTATTTTGTCACTCTGCTAGTGAGTTGTAACATAGTCTTTTATTTCTACGTCGCTCATACCTAGGTAGGCTCAAGGCGACTTAAAGAGGGGCGTGAGGAAGGAGGAGGGGTGGGAGAAGAGAAGAGGGGGGTTAGGAGGGGGTAGGGAGAGGGGTGAAGGTGAGAGGAGAGGATACAGGTGATTAAATGTCAAATAGATGAGTTTTCAGTTTCTTCCGGAATATGGTGTAGTTCATACAGGACTGACACTCTGAGAGCAATTTTAAAACAGAGCAGGACTAACCCTTTGGTGGCCCCTAGCTAAAGACCTTACAGTCTTGTATATTATTGCCATTACTGTCTATCAATACAATTGGTTCTTACCGTAGTTTCAGAGTTGGATTAAATAATTGGAGCTACGGTAAGAACCCTCTAGCTAAAGAAACACAGAACGCATTTTAAGACTCCCACAAATGGGGCCCCGTATGATTCTGGCTACAGAGGAAAATTAGCAGAGGAGAAAGCAAGTCACTTAACCCCCCCTTGCCCCAGGTACCATAACTACATTGTGAGCCCGCCAGGACAGAGAGGGAAACACACTTAGGGCTCCTTTTACGAAGCCGCGTTAGCGTTTAACGTGCGAAATAGTGCGCACTAATTTGCCGGCTGTGCTAGCTGCTACCCATCCTCTTGAGCAGGCGGTAGTTTTTCGGTTAGCACAGGGGTTAGTGTGCACTAAAAATGTGCATGCTTTGTAAAAGGAGCCCTTAGAATACCTGATAAATTACTTGACTGTAAACTGCATAGATGCCAAATAATGAATATGATGCAGTACATCAAGAATTGTAAATAATAATAATTATTATAAAGCAGCAAAGTAATAAGCTCGGTTTGCTCCTCTGTGAGCAATATTGGTTTTGTTCTTACCTCTCCTTCCAATTTTTCTTTATGCCACCAGCTGAATTACTTAGAGAAAAATCTGCCTTGAGAGCCATTGAATTAACATATATGAGAAGGCTCAGCTTAAAGCATTTGACCCTAGTCTTGTGCCACATTAATCTTGTCCTGTTTGTGAATACGTTAAGGGTAATATTCAGCTGTGGCAGAGTTTTTTTAAGCTGGCGACCATCATGAGCAGAATTAAGCCCAGATATTCAATGCTGGGCCACTTCCAGGCTCCAGCATTGACTATCTGGGTTTATACAATCAGTGAGAAGTTAACTGGATGCTGGCTGGTGCCCAGTTAATTCAGCAGCTTTTTTGTTGTCCTAATTTTATTTTCTTACTTAAGTGGTTAGCAGATTGTTCCACCCAAACTCTATCCATGGACCACCCCTAGGTAGCTGGTTTGCAAATAGCCAGAGCAAGAGCACCCAGATATGTACTGTAGAATACCAATGGCTGGACAGCTCAGTGGGGTTTAACCAGGCAGGAGCCTCCCTTAACATTCTTGAACTTTGCACCAAGTTTCAAAGGAAAAATATACAAGCAGAAGGAAGATTTTCAATTTCTGTACACGCTATGTGACAGTTTAAGTGGCTATGTAAGTGGCTTTGAAAACTGTCTTCCAAACTACTCAGTATTTTACATCCCTGTCTATACTAGTTGGAAAAATCTGAGGTGGTTAGCACTGAGAGATGTCGACAATTTGAAGTTGTTCAAAAGAGAACTTCATCCTAGCACAATACATGCCTTTGCTTTCTTAACAGTGAAAGAAAAGGACAATGAAAACATATTTTAAAAAAGAGTGTTCTTTGTTCACAGCTGAAGCGCTGGGAGTGGGACCAGAGAAGACAAATGTGAATAGGGATAAAGGAGTAATAGACCCTGATCAATTTTCAGACGATTGTGTTCGTGAAGAGCTAGCTAAAATAAAAGTAGACAAAGCAATGGGGCCAGATGGTGTGCATTCGAAGGTGCTGAAGGAATTTAAGGAAGTTCTGGTAGCTCCACTGACTGACCTTTTCAACGAGTCTCTAGAGTCGGGAGTGGTACCAGAGGACTGGAGAAGGGCAGATGTGGTCTCTCTCCACAAAAGTGGAAGTAAGGAAGAAGTAGGGAATTACAGGTTGGTAAGTCTGACTTCTGTGGAAAGCAAATTAATGGAAACACTTATAAAACAGAGAATGATCAAGTTTCTGGAATCCTGTGGATTACAGGACTGGAGGCAACATGGATTCACTAGAGGTAGGTCATGTCAGACAAATCTGAGCAATTTCTTTGACTGGGTGACCAGAGAAATAGGTATAGAGTATACGCTAGATGTGGTGTATTTAGATTTTAGCAAAGCCTTTGACAGTATTCCACAAAGACGTCTAACAAATAAACTGAATGTCTTTGGGATGAGTCCCAAAGTGACGGGCTGAGTCAAGAACTGGTTGAGTGGAAGGCGACAGAGGGTAGTGATCAATGGAGAAGGCTCTGAGGAAAGGGATGTTACCAGTGGTGTGCCTCGAGGTTCTGTTCTTGTGCCTGTTCTTTTTAACATTTTTATAAATGATATTGCTGAAGGGTTCTCGGGAAGATTTGCCTCTTTGTGGATGATATCAAAATCTGCAATAGAGTAGACACGCTGGATGGTGTGACTAAGAAGAAGAAAGACCTGGCAAAGCTTGAAGAATGGTCTGAAATTTGGCAGCTAAAATTTAATGCTAAGAAATGCAAGGTCATGCATTTGGGCTACAAAAACCCAAGTGAATGGTACAGATTAGGGAGTGAAGAGCTTATGTGCATGACAGAAGGCGGGACTTAGGTGTGATTGTACAGTATGCGATGATCATAAGGTGGCCAAACAGGTTGAAAAGGTGAAGGCTAGAAGGATGCTAGGTTGCATAGGGAGAGGTATGGCTAGTAGGAAAAAGGAGGTATTGATGCCCCTGTATAAGACTTTGGTGAGACCTCATTTAGAATACTGTGTACAATTCTGGAGGCCGCACCTTCAAAAAGATATAAAAAGGATGGAGTTGGTCCAGAGGAAGGCTACTAAAATGGTATGTGGTCATCATAAAGCATATGGGGACAGATTTACAGATCTCAATCTGTATACTTCGGAGGAAAGGCGGGAGAGGGGAGATATGATAGAGACGTTTAAATACCTACGTAATGTAAATGTGCATGAATCAAGTCTCTTTAATTTGAAAGGAAACTATGCAATGAGAGGTCATAAAATGAAGTTAAGAGGTGATAGGCTCCGGAATAATCTAAGGAAATACTTTTTTACAGAAAGGGTGATAGATGCATGGAACAGTCTCCCGGAAGAGGTGGTGGAGATAGAGACTGTGTCTGAATTCAAGAAGGCCTGGGATAGCATGTGGGATCTCTTGGAGAGAGGAAGAGATAATGGTTACTGTGGATGGGCAGACTGGATGGGCCATTTGACCTTTATCTGCCATCATGTTTCTATGTTTCCTATGTTCAGTTTGGTACAAATTATATGTTCAGATTTCTGCTGTGGTTAGTATTCTTCATATGTCTAAAAAAGAATGAAGCTCTAGGTCGATGATTTAATTATTCTCATGTGTTTCTTTTTGTTCCATATATGTGTTCCCTGTTGATAATATTCCACATTTAGGAAGTCATTTTAGAAGCCTAATGCACAGTTATTTCTGTAAATAGCAGCATTTTCACATACACATGGTATATGCATAGAAATGGCAATTATACAGTGCTGCTATTTACACATATGGGGTAAATTCTATATATGGCGCCTATAAATTTGGTGCCGAAAAAAAAGCACTGTTCTGTATGCCACACTTAGTTAAGCACAGTTTAAGGCATGGCCATTTGACCCAACCGAAATGTGGTGCAAATGCCTAAAATTGGATGTAGATGCTCTTATTCTAAAACTACGTGTGTAACGTAAAGGATTGCCCCAATCCTCCCTTGACTTACCCATTTATGCTCCCCTGTTTTGAGTCACGTGCAAAATTTAGGGGATTCTGTATCTAAATTTAAGAATGCAACTTGCAGTTGATTCTAATTAGTGCCAATAATTTCTTGTTGAAATGCCAATTAGCTGCCTGTTCAATTAAATTGCGCATGCAAATTGGATATGCACCCAAATTTTCACACCCAATTTTCAGTGTTTTTTAAATAGAATTAGGGACCTAGGGCTGGTTCTAGGCGTCACTCTATAAACAGTGCTCAAAACTGGCTACCATTTATAGGCGTGCATCCAGTTTTCAGGCATGAGGATTTGCACAAATGCATAAATTAAGGTTCATTCCCCCAAATTCTAAAATACTGCCCACATCTAAAATAAACATCTCTGATCCACCCATGTCCCCCTCCCATGGTTACACCCCCTTTTCAGTTACGTGTTAAAGAATTTGCGTGCACTTTATAGAATAGTGCGGTGTGTCGCAAACTTTGTAAACTGCTGACACACTAATCTCGAGGCTGTGGCAGGAGGGCACCCAGAAATGCACAGACATCAACTCGATGATGTCACATGCATGTGTGACATCATCATGTCGACGTCCACGCCTGTGCAGGTGTTTTTCAGCCATGACCTCGAGCCTTCTATTACCAATGGTTGGGAGGAGGGGAGTACTGCAGAAGGAGAGGCAAGGAGACGGAGCAGAGGTGCCAGCAAGGAGAGGCTCCAGTGTTTCTCCTCCTCGCTGGCACCTTGCGGCACACAGTTCGCGATACACTGGAATAGATAGTTGCTGTTGTACATAAAAGCTATTTTACTTTATGGGGACTATGAACAATTAGACCCTATTTTGAATTTTCATCCTTTAAATCAGGGGTCTCAAAGTCCCTCCTTGAGGGCCGCAATCCAGTCGGGTTTTCAGGATTTCTCCAATGAATATGCATGAGATCTTTGCATGCTTTCAATGCATATTCATTGGGGAAATCCTGAAAACCCAACTGGATTGCGGCCCTCAAGGAGGGACTTTGAGATCCCTGCTTTAAATTATTGGTCCAGTCATTACTGTTGAGTCTCCTTGACTATTGCAATATTGCTTATTTATCAATTACTATTATTGAGGTTATCATTGATACAGAACACAGTAGTTAGATTGATTTACAGATTGAAGAAATACGATCATGTTACGTTATTTTATTGCAAATTGCATTGGTTGCCTATGGAAGTTCGGGTATTGTTCAAGTTGGGCTGTTTTTGTTACAAGGTTTTATATGGTGCAGCCCCTACTTATCTGGCTAATAGTTTTTCCATAGCTACGCACAAATGCAGTAGAAAAACTCATGCTCTGTTCAATTTCCCTTCTGTAAAAGGTTGTAAAAGCAAGAAATTCCTAAATCACTCTATAGCATCTCAGGCAGCTTCTCGTGAAAAAGAATTTCGATCATTGTTGCTCACAGCTGTTTCTTACAGACATTTTAGAAAACAGCTAAAAACCTATCTTTTCTCCAAATACTTGACTAGCTGACTCATTCAAATATACAATTATGTTTAATGTGTATAATCTTTTGTAAACCGCGTAGAACTTTTTGGTAACGCGGTGTATAAGTATAATGTTATGTTAAGTGCACATAAATACAAATTGTTGCCAATTAACACTAATTATTATGCCCAATTTTTGGCACTAAGTGGCTTGCTACTCAATTATGGACATTGCCCAATGTGGTGCACAATTTTGGACTCTGTATATAGAATCCAGGGGATATAAGGGTGTGTTATAGATGTAGGTAGGATAGTCTAAAAAAATTATGCATGTATTCCCGATTTGCTTGAGAATACACATATATTAGTAATAATTTCTCTGTTAGCTTTTGTGTGTGTTTCTGAGACATGCATAGAGGCAGGAAAATGTTTGTTTTGACCAGGGCTGTAGAAGAGTGAATGAAGGGGCAATTGTGCTTCACCTAATTGTGCAATTTTCTGGGATATGGCTCTTATACATACGATTGCTGGATCTATAAATAGTGAAGGTCGGCCCCAACACATACAAGCTGCCAAGTGATGCTGCTTTTTTAAGTGCAGTTTTATAGAATGGTTAGAAACATGATGGCAGATAAAGGCCAAAAGGGCCCATCCAGTCTGCCCATCCGCAGTAACCATTATCTCTTCCTCTCTCTGAGAGATCCCACGCCTTCTTGAATTCAGACACAGTCTCTGTCTCTAGCACTTCTTCTGGGAGACTGTTCCAACCTTTCTGTAAAAAAGTATTTCCTTAGAGTTCTCCTGAGCCTGTTACCTCTTAACTTCATCCTATGTTCTCTCATGCTCCTGCTGCATGTATAGAGAAACACGTATATATTTCCCGTGGCCAAGTACATTTAATAAAAGGCTCTATGTTCAGGGGGCCTTTTTTTAAAATAGATGAGAACTTATGAAGGTCTCGACTTGGACATTCCATTTATGACCCAAGTGTCCTTTCTATAAAATGGGGCTTCATAGCTATCATTAATACCCAATTCAGTTCTATGCCCCAGTAATGATGGCTTGTGGGCATTATTGTCCAAGGAGAATAATTGAGACTGGCAGGTCCATCATAGTGTTTACTGTAATACTTCCTCTTCCATCTTAACTTGTTCTTCTTTTCACGATAAACTCTTTTCCAGCTATTTGTGACTTGCCATCAGTAATGTGTGTTCTCAATCTCTCTCTCTCTCTCTTTCTGGTTAATTGAATTTTGCTCTGTGAACTGTACAGGTGAATTGATTTTCTGCCGGTTAGCATCACATGCAGAATACACATGGGAGGGTCAATCCTGACTGTTAAAAGAGTTAGTGAAGCAGGAACTGATAAGTGAAATTCCTGTTTAGCAGCACTGTCCCAGAGTCATGACCTGTGGGGCTTAACATGTACAGTACCTGCTTGTATAAGACAGGAGATTAAGGAAAGTAAATACATCAAATGAAATCATAAAATAGAATTCACAACCATTCGGTGAGTTCATTCTATGCTTTGTTTTTCCCTGTTGCTTAATGAATCAGTACTGGAGGGAGAGTGTGCCACAGTGGTTAAAGCTATAGCCTCAGTTCCTTGAGGTTGTGCATTCAAACCCGTGCGCTCCTTGTGACCCTGGGCAAGTCACTTAATCCCCCCATTGCTCCAGATACATTAGATAGATTGTGAGCCCACAGGTTCAGACGGAAAAATTGAGTACCTGAATAAATTCATATAAACTATATTGAGCTCCCCTGGGAGAATGGTATAGAAAACTAAATAAATTTTAATGTATTACACTCAATGAATGCAACTATTGCCATTTTTAAAACAAATGAGATATAAAGGTCCATTTTACATATACCATTGAGATGGAAATTGAGATATGCAGGTCTGGATATTCTTGAAACCAAAGAGTCACAGAGTCCACAGACTAATAAACCCAAAAAATGGGTATATTAAGAGGTCCGAAAGGGGTATCAGACAGCCCTACAAACCAATGAAGTTTGAGGGGGATACACTCTTCATATACCCCACGGTACCTCCTCCTCCGTGTTAATTCTTTTTCTGTTTTATTTAATTTTATCTTATTATCTTTTTCTTTGTTACTTTGTTACTTATTTGACATTATTACTGCTGGAGCTATATTATAAATACTTAGCTTTCAGCCTTGATGTCATTCCCCTGAACGCCAACGCGTTTTGTGTTCTTTGTCAAGGCGACATGGGGAAAGCTGAAACCCAGAAAAACATCATAATTAGCATTCCACTAAAGAATTTTTTACTACTAAAATCATAACTCTCCTATTGCTTCAATATCTTAGCTTATCTACTAAGGTGAACATACTCTGCATACCGCCGCTAAGCTTATCAAAAGACAAGCTGTGGCGTCCAAACTCTGGACTTAAAAACCCCCGCCTGAATGACGACATATCCGGGAGGAACTCATCAGATCATACTAAAAACTGATTAGCCTGCATTTAAAGAGACAGCACGAAGTTAAAGGTCCGATTGAGCTAGCCAATCGGAAGACTCATTAAGCCCCTTGGGGGACATAGTGTCTAAAGTGAACATCCACCAGAGTTCACATCGATTTAACCTCCGGGCAGTGTTCCCACCCTCCCACCCTACAATAATACGATCTAGAACACGCCACTTCAAGTCCTTTAACGTATGGCCACAACTTATCCAGTGACGGACAAGCGGGGAGGATTCATTACGAGTATAAACTCTGCATTTGTGCTCTGTAAGACGAACCCGTATAGGACGGGTCGTTCTGCCTACATATAGCTTGGGGCAGGGGCACTGAATTACATATATAACATTATCAGAGTTACAGGTGGTATTATGTTTGATTTTAAATATCTCCCCCGTACTAGGATGGGTCCAATTTTCCCCAGATATGGTGAAACTACACCATTAGCATTGGCCACACGGGAGGTGACTCCCACCTTGGGAAAAACTTCTCTCCTAAAATTTATTATGGTTTACAAATTCACCCAGATTTCTTCTTCTCCTATATGAGCAAATTGGGTGATCATCCAAGGTGGGAATCGCCAACCTAGGGATATACCAATATTTTTTCACGATCTGTGAAATCTGATGGGCAAGGGTGGAGAACTCCTGGACGAAGGCCACCGTGTCCAGAGAATCTTCATCCCTGCTTGTCTCATGTAACAACCACTCTCTATGCACATGCTTAGCTCTTTTATAAGCACAAAGGCAAAAAGGTCGCGGATCGAGAAGAGTGGGATTTCAGGGTCAGCAAGGGTATGCCCAAGGTCCCCAGATGAGGTCCCAATATCGGACCAATCAGCCGTAGTTAATCTCTCTACGACGGAACTTAGTCCGATACAGGAGCAAGTTCTAAATTTGGGAATGGGCTTTGTTCCTACAGCCAAATATGAAGCCTTTAATACTCGACTATCTGTATTTAGTCTTCTATGTAAATTGCATCTGAAGATGTTTTTCCAAGATGGAACATTGATATCAAATAAATCTAGTTGGTGTTCTGCGTCTCCACTTCATCCTAATTTGATTACTTTTCGAGACTTAGTGTTGACTGAGGTTGAGCGAGTGGAAAAACATATGGCTCACACTCAACCTCAGTTCAATATGTCATATAATGAATGGTGTGCTTTACAGGAACTGCAAAATGATATGTCCGTTATGATTTCCCGTGCCGATAAGGGAGGAGCCATTGTTGTGTGGTCTAAAGAACAGTACCTAAGAGAAGCTCATCGGCAGCTGGACGATTTGACTTTTTATCAACTTTTGCCTGAAGATCCTGCTATTGAACTAAAGCGCACCATTTCTGCTCTAATCTCGAAAGCATATAAACAGAAAATGATTACCTCCAGAGAAGCCGCCTTCCTCAATCCTAGTTACCATGTGACGCCTATCATATATTTTCTTCCGAAAATACATAAAAATCTGTCTAACCCCCCTGGGTGCCCTATTGTGTCCATGCGGAACTCTCTCCTTGAACCCTTGTCAAAATTTTTGGATATTTTCTTGAAGCAGAAGGTCTCTTCTATCAGATCTTATATTAAAGATACCACCCACATGCTTAGAATTATTGCCGACATGGAAGTTTGTGAACCCCACTGGATACTAGTCACACTGGATGTGACTGCACTTTACACCATGATACCTGTGGACAGTGCTTTAATTTTGATAGAACGTATTTGTAAGGAACAAACTATAAGACCTCATTTATCTTTGGAGATTCTCATGGAAATGGCTACTTTAGTCTTAACCCAAAGTTATTTTTGGTTCCACAATAAATTCTATTTGCAGAAACACGGAATAGCTATGGGGGCTTCTCTGGCTCCCTCCTTAGCTGCCTTATATATGGCAGATTTGGAGGAGGGCCAGATTTATCACCTTCCCAGCTACAAAAATGTGAAAATCTGGAGGAGATTTCTTGATGATATTTTTTGCATCTGGACTTCTACTGAAAAAGATCTGATTCAGTTCATTGAAGCATTGAATGCTTTGGATAATAACATCAAATTTACAGCGACCATTAAATATCATGAGATTCCGTTTCTGGACATTCTAGTGAAGAAGATAGGAGGTACTCACCTTCATACCTCTCTGTATAGAAAAGATAAAGATCATAACAGCCTCCTACGCTTTCATAGTTTTCACCCTGAGAATCTAAAGAAAAGCTTGCCTATCAGCCAGTTTTTGAGGCTGAGAAGAATTTGTTATTCCACAGATGATTTTCGGGTGCAAGCTAGAATAATGAAAGCGAGATTTTACCAATGTGGATATCCCTATGCCATAGTTCAAAGTGCTTATAAAAGAGCTAAGCATGTGCATAGAGTGTGGTTGTTACATGAGACAAGCAGGGATGAAGATTCTCTGGACACGGTGGCCTTCGTCCAGGAGTTCTCCACCCTTGCCCATCAGATTTCACAGATCGTTAAAAAATACTGGTATATCCCTAGGTTGGCGATTCCCACCTTGGATGATCACTCAATTTGCTCATATAGGAGAAGAAGAAATCTGGGTGAATTTGTAAACCATAATAAATTTCAGGAGAGAAGTTTTTCCCAAGGTGGGAGTCACCTCCCGTGTGGCCAATGCCAATGGTGTAGTTTCTCAATATAAACAGCTGGGGAATTAAGTCAAAAAAATGTTCCTGAAGGTCCAGAATACTGAATACAACAGGTAAAGGAACAAAAATAATGCTTCAAATACCTTATGAACCTAAAGTGGTGCTCAGAAACCAAGTTGGAACGTAAGAACTCAAAACTGGGGAAGAACCCCTAGAGAGCTTCTTATGATATCTATCATTGCACCAGTGGATGGTATGAAGGTACTGTAAAAAGCTTGTAAGGAATGTTCATAACTTATGATATGTCCATAAATTGCATACTGGGGAAGAACCCCTAGAGAGCTTCTTATGATATCTATCATTGCACCAGTGGATGGTATGAAGGAATGGTGTAGTTTCACCATATCTGGGGAAAATTGGACCCATCCTAGTACGGGGGAGATATTTAAAATCAAACATAATACCACCTGTAACTCTGATAATGTTATATATGTAATTCAGTGCCCCTGCCCCAAGCTATACGTAGGCAGAACGACCCGTCCTATACGGGTTCGTCTTACAGAGCACAAATCCAGAGTTTATACTCGTAATGAATCCTCCCCGCTTGTCCGTCACTGGATAAGTTGTGGCCACACGTTAAAGGACTTGAAGTGGCGTGTTCTAGATCGTATTATTGTAGGGTGGGAGGGTGGGAACACTGCCCGGAGGTTAAATCGATGTGAACTCCGGTGGATGTTCACTTTAGACACTATGTCCCCCAAGGGGCTTAATGAGTCTTCCGATTGGCTAGCTCAATCGGACCTTTAACTTCGTGCTGTCTCTTTAAATGCAGGCTAATCAGTTTTTAGTATGATCTGATGAGTTCCTCCCGGATATGTTGTCATTCAGGCGGGGGGTTTTAAGTCCAGAGTTTGGACGCCGCAGCTTGTCTTTTGATAAGCTTAGCGGCGGTATGCAGAGTATGTTCACCTTAGTAGGTAAGCTAAGATATTGAAGCAATAGGAGAGTTATGATTTTAGTAGTAAAAAATTCTTTAGTGGAATGCTAATTATGATGTTTTTCTGGGTTTCAGCTTTCCCCATGTCGCCTTGACAAAGAACACGAAACGCGTTGGCATTCAGGGGAATGACATCAAGGCTGAAAGCTAAGTATTTATAATATAGCTCCAGCAGTAATAATGTCAAATAAGTAACAAAGTAACAAAGAAAAAGATAATAAGATAAAATTAAATAAAACAGAAAAAGAATTAACACGGAGGAGGAGGTACCGTGGGGTATATGAAGAGTGTATCCCCCTCAAACTTCATTGGTTTGTAGGGCTGTCTGATACCCCTTTCGGACCTCTTAATATACTCATTTTTTGGGTTTATTAGTCTGTGGACTCTGTGACTCTTTGGTTTCAAGATATTTCAAGCTATTATTAAGAGGAATTGGTTGGTCTGGATATTCGCCATTCCTCTGATCTTTTGTAAAATATTATAAAGATGTGCAGGAGTGCATCTGAACCTACTGACATGTCTTGTAGGAGCAGCAATTGGAAAAAAAAACAAACCCTGCATATGGAATAAAAGAACATCCACATCTGTAGGGTCTTAAAATTGCTGGTCCCTATAGCAACAATCTTCCCCAAACCCACACATGCTGACAAAGACAGACCTGTATCACCGCATGGTATAACCTCACCTAGAGTATTGCCTTCAATTCTGGTCTCCTTATCTCAAGAAAGATATACTGGCGCTAAAAAAGGTTCAAAGAAGAGCGACCAAGATGGTAAAGGGGATGGAACTCCTCTCATATGAGGAAAGACTAAAATGGTTAGAGCTCTTCAGCTTGGAAAAGCGACGGCTGAGGGGAGATATGATTGAAGTCTACAAAATCCTGAGTGGAGTAGAACGGGTACAGGTGGATCGATTTTTCGCTCTGTCAAGAATTACAAAGACTAGGGGACACTCGATGAAGTTACAGGGAAATACTTTTAAAACCAATTGGAGGAAATTTTTTTCACTCAGAGAATAGTTAAGCTCTGGAATGCGTTGCCAGAGGATGTGGTAAGAGCAGATAGCGTAGCTGGTTTTAAGAAAGGCTTGAACAAGTTCCTGGAGGAAAAGTCCATAGTCTGTTATTGAGAAAGACATGGGGGAAGCCACTGCTTGCCCTGGATCGGTAGCACAAAAAATAAAGTCACCACATAAAGCAATACACTTAGTAAGCTTAATTCTTACTTAGAACTCTGCTCAGAGACATGAAGGCTGATTTCTCGGCCTCACCTACCAATCATTGCAGTGTTCAAAAAGAAAGCTTTTTATCTTCAATACTTTTTTAATTAAAAAAGTATTGAAGATAAAAAGCTTTCTTTTTGAACACTGCAATGATTGGTAGGTGAGGCCGAGAAATCAGCCTTCATGTCTCTGAGCAGAGTTCTAAGTAAGAATTAAGCTTACTAAGTGTATTGCTTTATGTGGTGACTTTATTTTTTGTGCTACCGATTCCTTGAGTCACTCAAGTAACCTTCATTGTGCAAATATTACCCCTGCACACTTTTGTTTTGACTTAGTCTGCCCTGGATCGGTAGCATGGAATGTTGCTACTTCTTGGGCTTTGGCCAGGTACTAGTGACCTGGATTGTCCACTGAGAGAATGGGCTACTGGGCTTGATGAATCATTGATCTGACCCAATAAGGCTATTTTTATGTTCTTAAGGTGAAAGAGGATAGATTGAAAAATAAACTCATAAAATACTTTTTCACAGAAAAGGTGGTAAATCTTTGAGTGGATTCTGGTGTTGGTGGTGGAAACAAAAAATTGTATCTGAATTTATGAAATCTTGGGACAAGTATATTGAATCTCTAAGGGAGAGGAAGAGATAGTAGATGGCATGGCTAGGCAGACTAGATAAAGCCATATGGTCTGATCTGCCTTTATTTGTCTATGTTTCTGTGGTCTTTACTATACCAGCTTTTGTCCACAAGTTTAAGAGCAACAAGACAGGGTGGGCTACACAGCAAATCGGGATGATTTGCAGTTTTATTATAAAACTCGATAATAGTCGATACAAAATAACTTTCAAATGTGGATGATGATCTAAATCAGTGTATCTCAAACTGTGTGCTTCCTGAGATTTCAGGTGTGCTGTGACACACTAGTGAGGAGGAGAGTCGTCCATGAGACGTGCCTCTTGTGGCAAGAGGCACGTCCTGTAGGAAGTCAGCCGTCGCTGATGATTCTCCTCCTAGCCGGATCCTCCTCCCGGATCTCTCCACTGAAGCAGACATCAATGTGATGATGTCATTGTGTCGACGTCCACGCACTTCCGGGTGCCTTCTGGCCACACCACTGGATTTAGTGTACCACTGGCCGGAAAGTTTGACATGAAATCTGATGTTACAGGCACAGCCATATATATTTCATCTTATTCCACTAAAAAAGGAAGCAGAAATGTGAACTTCAGGTTTTTGTTTTTCAATTTTGTACAACTATTCTTTCTTCATTAAAGTACTACAATAAAAGATAGAAGATGCAATATCACGAGAACAGATTATTTTCCCTGGATGAAATAATGAGTGAGATGTAATAACATTTGGAAGGTAATTTTCCAAGCAATCTAGCTAAGTTCAAATGAATTGATGAGTCTAGATTGTCCTTTCTGAAAATTGATCTTTTCAGCAAGGCTAAAAATATATATGAGCTTCCATAGCATGTGTTCTTTTGATGAATTATGAAGAGGCATTCTGGAGGCGTATATAGGTCAAGAGGGGAATAACAAGTGTAACATCTTCAAAAGAGCATATGCTATTTTCCCTTACTCGACAACCTGCACAAAAGAGCAGAGACAAGGATGCAGATATTTTTATCATACTGTACTTTGTTCAGATTTTCAAAAAAGGATCGTGCTTTCATGCTATATTTATTTAATTTTCTATGCCATTCTCTCAAGGGAACTCAGAACAGTTTACATGAATTTATTCAGGTACTCAAGCATTTTTCCCTGTCTGTCCTGGTGGGCTCACAATCTGGCTAATGTACCTGGGGCAATGGGGAATTAGGCGACTTGCTCAGGGTCACAGGGAGCAGTTTAGGTTTGAACCCACAACCTCAGGGTGCTGAGGCTTTAACCACTGCACCCCATCCCTCCCCCCCCCCCACACACACTTGAAGTTGCAAAAATTTATCTTGCAGGTAACGCTTCATTTAAGAAGCAGGATTTCTGATCGTTCCCATTACTTTCATTAATGCTTTGGGTTCCGGTGTAGAATTTCTCAGTCATTCTTACAAGGTTCATTTTCTGTCAGTCAGCTCAGTATTATGACAGAGGAATAAATGTTGAGCCGTTTCAAGGGTGCGCCAAGGGTATTGGAAATGGCAGTCTGTTGAATTTGAGATTTGGCACACTCATGTATAAATTCAGGGGTCTATGACCTCAGGAGCCTGAACTGTACACCGAGGTTTGAAAACGTAACAGGTTTGACAGTTTAAATATCTTTTCAGCAATTTTCTTTCAGAAACCAACACTGAATCAACTACAACTGCTTGGCTTCTTTATTATAAACTTATTTTTAAGTACAGTAAACCCACGCAAATTCGCAGTTCGCAAATCGCGGACTCAGTAATTTGCGGTATTTTCCGACCGCCTCTTCCTGGTACTAAAGTCACGGTTTGTAACCGGCACGCTCCAGGCAGAGGGCCTGGGAATACTGGCCACAATTAAACTCTTGTGAGTTGCTGCATGTCTCACAAGGATGACTTGTTTTCACGTTTCAGAAAAAGGGACAGCTTTCAAACAATAATTCAGGTTTGTATTTAATTGTTCAAAACAAAGAAAAAAGAATAATTTGCTTGTCAGGATTACAAAATTCTCATATCATCGAGCACAAAGTTCCCAAGAAAAGTCTTTAGTTGAAAACTCAAAAAGAGTTCAACTTAAACAAACTCTCATTCAAATTATAGTCTCAATAGAGTTCAAAAGCAAAGAAGAGAAAAAAAAACTTTTCCTCCCAAAACTCAAAATAACCAGACAATATACAAGTACTGGCTTCTTCAGCCACTTGAGGCTGGAAGGACAGTGTGCGCCGTGTGGTCTTATTCTTGCCTGAACTTAGGCCCGCTATCCCACCACGTAACACGGGGCTTACCCCACTGTCTCAGCACAGCAAGCATGCTTCAATTTCAAAAAGAAAAAAAAAACATTATTTAACTTTCAAGGAAGAAAACTTCCAAACTTCCAAAAGAAAAGTCCTTGCTTAACTTAGCATTTTCCAATCCACTCTTTAACTTGAGTAAGATTAATTCAGACAGCACAATCCAAAGAAAAGTCCAAAACAAACTTCAGCAAAATTCAAATAGTACTTGCTTTTGTGGTGCAAACTTCCATGGGAGTATAATCAGGAGTCATTTCAACACTGGCTTCAGGGCTTGTTTCAAATTCCATAGCCAACGGTTCCTCACTCAGGCTGGTAGGCAATTCTCCTTCAGCCTCAGTAATCTCCATGTCCTCTGGAGCTGGTCTGCCATCAGGAGCTCTCAACCCTGAGCCTTGCGACCTTCCCTCTTGCTGTTCCTCTCCCATCTGTCTATCTAGGAGCCTAGCCTTCAGAGAAAATAGCTTGCAGCCCCGCCCCCAACCCTCAGGTGAAAAGGATTTCCTGAGATTCATCTTGTGATTCAGAGGGGGATGGGAATTCAGCACTGCTGCTTTCTTACTCCCTCTACTGGCCCTAGCAGGAAATTCAGACAGAGTGGCAGAATATGGGGAAAAAGGCAGATTCTGGACTGTGGCAGGACTTAACCTAGAATCTGAGCTAGGGACACTCCTAGCAGGCATAGTCCGCTTATCACAGGTTACACCAATCAGGAGCTGCTTTGACACGCTATCTGGCGTGTCAAAGCAGCTCCTGATTGGTGTAGCCTGACTTTAGTACCAGGAAGAGGCGGTTGGAAAATACCGCAAATGATTTTCAGCATCCGCCGGCGCCCCAGCTGCCCCTCCTGCCTTCGATCAGCACATGGAAGGAGTGTGGGGGGGGGGCACCTCTTTCCCTTACTATGTCACTGACCAGGCACCAGCCAGTATTCAGACCAGCATGTTAAATGTCTGTTATTTTTCTACAATAGGCCCTGGAGACACAATTTTATTCAGCTTAAATTAGCTATTTATAAAAACAAATTGGTACCTATCTGTTTTTCTAAAATTCGCATAAAATATGTCCCTGAAAACACACACACCCTAAGCTCCCCCTTTGAAAATTACCCTCTATGAGGCTAATGATCAACATTGCCAGCACAAATCTACAGCAGAGTGAAAGATGTGCTGAAGTAACAATTCATTTGTATTTTTGCTGCCTCTTCCTGGTACTTTAACAAGCAGCAGATGCTTATTAATATTTAACTGCAATATGCTCCTCTAGTCTATTAAACGGAGTTACCTAGAAGTGACTGTTGTCTAAGGGAAACAATGACTTCTTGGTCTTTGGCAGGAAGACTCAGTCATACTGTGCTTTATGCACTGAAATGCTTTTAAGAATTACCCTCTGCGTATACACCTGCCAAAAATGGTAGTGACAATCTTCTCTGTTGGGAAGATCTAAAATTCCTTAGCTGGCTGATGCTTAGACAAGTGATTAAACAAAATATTTTGGCATATTTTTGTGTATACACTTAAAAATCAAGCACAGAATCTTAAAGTTAGATGAAAATTGAATGTCATTAATGTTTTTTTTAAAGAAATTTGAAATATAGATCTAAATGATTATGGAGCTCATAATCAAAACTTAAATACATATAAAAACCCATCGAAGTTGGCACTTGGACAATCTAAAAGACAGGTCGTCCAAGTGCCAATAATCTGAACGGCTTTTTGGAGGTATCCAGGGACATTTCAAATATCTGAATCCCGCTGTGTGCCCAGAGCTGAAAATACACGTAGAACTTTAAATGAAGTTTTCAGTTTCAAGATGTATCTACTATTTATTTGGTGCTACTTGAATGGATAAATTATACAATTAGCAGCTGAATATCACTACTTGCCAGATAATTTTTAGCTCTTCATCAAATATGCCCCACATCAGAATATATATATCCGTGTGTGCGGATCGCCAGACTTGATGGACCGAAGGTCTGATCCGGAGATGGCAGTTCTTATGTTCTTATGTTCTTATGACTGTTTAATGTTTGAGGTGAAAAAAGGGAAAAACAGCAGAGTGGATGGAAAATCACCAGGTACTTAAGGTATCTCAAATGGACAGCTTTGTTAGACTACACATTATTGAGAGAGACATAGGTGAAGCCACTGCTTATCCTGTATCAGTAGCATGGAATGTTGCTACTCCTTGGGTTTTGGCCAAGTACTGGTGACCTGGATTGGCCACCATAAAAATGGGCTACTGGTCTTGATGGACTGTTGGTCTGACCCAGTGGGGCTGTTCTTATGTTCTTATCACAGTTCAGTGACTTCATAAAAATGCTGTATTACTCAATAGCGTGGCCACTCAGGGTGTCAAAAAGTGTCCTGACACACAGTAACACCGATGAGCTAAAAATGAAAAAATATTAAATGAGTACAAAAGATATGAGTACTAAAACTTAAAATCATAATGTTGATCTGAAGGAAGTGGATTTGAGACTAGGAAGGAAAAAGCGCCAGAAAAATAACACCAGGCAAGGAAAGAAACTAATGTAATGTTATCTGTTGATCAGACCAAGCTTAAAATTAAAAAATGCGTTCATAAGTTTGACACTGCCACAGTCTGCATGACTGTTTTTCAGTGTTGGCCTTAGTGTATTCAAACATTTTAGTGCAAATTACTTCAAAATTAATAAACATCCAACAAATCTATCCTTAATCTGTCAGAATGTTATAATGCCTCTATATCGCTCCATGGTGTGACCTCTTTTGGAGTATTGCGTTCAATTCTGGATTCCTTATCTCAAGAAAGATATAGGGCACATGTATCAAACCCAACCCCCTCGGGCTGAATCCAGCCTACCTGGCCTTTTTATGTGGCCCACGGCAACGTTCTCGATCTTCCCCTTCTGAGCCCAGCGTGTCCTCCCCTCTGTGCTGGTCCGACGCCCTAAGTCCTAGGTGTCATTTACAAGTTTACAAGTTTATTAAAATTTGATTGATCGCTTTACATAAAATTATAAGTGATTTACAATTAAAATAGGGAAATACAAGTAATCATACAAAACATGGCGTAGTTGTCAGTCAGTCATTAAGTGTCATTTATAGAATTGCACCTATTGCTTTCTAAGCCTTCCTAGATGCTGGTAGGCATTAAATCCTTAGGCACATTGCTATTTATGCCAGGATTTTCTTGCCTAAATTAGTACGCCAAAGGGAGGTACCTACCAGTGTCTTAAGTCAATCCATGCCCAGTTTCCACCCTGCACCCACCTTGAATCTGCTTTTAATTATGCCTACTTGCCATTAGGTGCCATGGTTGTAGACACTTACATCGAAATGCTAGGCGCCTACTGGCAAAATAATTTTTTGTAATCACTTTTTAATTGTTTTTAAACGTCTCTTTCAATTATCAGTGTTGATTAAACCAGTTTTAAAAAATTAAGTAGGTACCTAGATTGTCTAAATCTAGGTGCGTAACTATAGGCGTCTTTTATAGAATGAGAGCCACTGTGCCTATCCTGTATGTGGCACAGGAGAGTAATAAAATCCAAAAGCCTGAGTTCATCAGTGTAGAGCTGGCTTTCAAGAGCATTTACACTGAGAAATCGGAGTGCGGTTTGTATTTGAGGTTCTTGTCTTTTATTCTGCTGCTAAGACAAAGGTCTTAAGCCAAGATTTACAGTCAAATAGGTCAGAAAGCAGGATTGCAAGTGAATTGGATCTGTCAACCACAAGAGATCACTGGACTGTACAGTACATGTCCTAAACCTGAAGGTTAATATGAGTAAAGGAAAGAAAATATTGGAAGCAGATGGATAGAAAAATAATATTGCCAGAAATCTTGTTGGGAAGGATAAAGAGATTTGTGATGGCAAGGTATTCCTATCTCTTTATGTAAATTGTGTTTCATAAAATCATTGCTGTAATACTAAAGACAAGTCTAACAAAAAAATAATTGTTCTGAATTTTTTAATAGGATTACCTGGGACTGCTGCAGATCTAGAAAGGAGAAAGCAAATATTTGGACAAAACTTTATACCTCCAAAGAAGCCAAAAACTTTCTTACAGCTAGTCTGGGAAGCACTACAGGATGTGACTCTAATAATTTTGGAAATTGCAGCCATCATATCTTTGGGACTTTCATTTTATCGGCCTCCTGGGGAAAGTAATGAAGGTATTGTATGTCTAAAACAATTATTTTTTTTGTGATATCTTCTGTATCTATAAATTTCTGAAATGATTATACAGTTGGAAACCTATGAAAATACTATGCAAGCATTTAGGACCTGATTCTCAAAAATGCAGGTGGTGGGAGACGTCCTACTGCCCATCGGGCAGCCAGTTGTGATGCATGTTTTAGGAAAAAAAAGCCTCCCTGAGGCAGGACGACCACATCGTAGGCCTCTGGAATGCGTCTCTGGAAGCACTCCCAAGGGGGGCGTGGATATGGCTTCACCTGGAAGTGGCCGTAGGTGGGCTTCAGCGTCAATACACATCTACATTGATGAGACAGATGCCTGAAATGTAGGCCTCAAAAATGCTAGCCTACATTTCAATTTTATAATAACGGCTCTTATATAGCAAAGCTATCTTATAAATTAAAGATCTTTCAGTAATAGACACATCAATGGTGATACAGCATCATAGCTTCTTCAGGGATTGTCAGATTACCCGTTGTGTAGTGTAACACTATTGGGCTACAATCCTCAAATATATCTATATAAGTGCCGTTATTATAAAATTGTGATTGACTTGTCTATAAATATGACACAACCTCAAAAGCCTACGTTTCAGTCTGGGAGCGTAGGCACGATTCTGCATAGGATGCTGTTGCATGATTGACACATGATCAGCTACCATTTCTTAGGCGGCTGCTGATACCGTTGACCTATACAGAATCAGGCTCTTAGCCCCTAAGCTCTGTTGTTAACATGGCAGTTGAATTCACAGAAAACTCATGATTTATATTCAAATTCAATAGAAAAATATTATTTTTCATTAAAAACTATTGAAATCAATATAACCTAAATATTATATTGTGAGTGCTCAGTTTAAAACACCGTCAAACATAGCAATAATGCTCATTAGTTGAAACCAGACATCATTGCACCCACCTGCCTTCCTTGAACAATATAGCCAGCTTATAAAGTCATTGTTGTATATAAAAGTTGTACTTAACTTAGGAGGCAGTACTGCGTATTCAACTTCCAGTTAGGGTTTGAAAGTCTGATTAGAAAGATTCTCTAATGCTGGTTGATTTCCAAAATCATCAAGTGCTCTTCGTCCAAAAGTGCTCCAAAAGTATGTGATATGGCAGTGAAATCCTCTCAAACAAAAGCGGGAGTAGTGTGTTATTTTGTTTGAGAGGATTTCACTGACATATCACATACTTTTGGAGCACTTTTGGACGAAGAGCACTTGATGATTTTGGAAATCAACCAGCATTAGAGATTTTTGGTATCATTTCCTCCAGAAAGGAAAGCATGTTTTTCCCCTCAACTCCTTCTTTTAAACCTAAAATTCGTATGTTCTGTCTTCTGGATCTATTTTCCAGATCTGTCATTTTATTTTTCATTTCTTTTAATATGTTGTGGTCTTCTTTGTTGTATCTGTTCTATCTTTTCAATTCTGTTTTCCATCTTGTCCAATCTATTATTTACAATATCCAGTTTGCTGTTCATGAGGTTCATTTCTTTCCTTAATTCTTTTATTGATAGATTGATATTTTTCAGTTCCTCCAAGACCTCAATTATATCTAGTGCATCCTTTGGGAGAGGGCTCCCACTAGGAACCTGTGGATCTTCCTTTAGATTTTTCACTTTACTTGTAGATTTTACAGGTGTCTCTTGGATCTCCTGCTTATTTGAAGTCATTTTGGAGAGGTTTTCCTTATTAGAAGAATAATTTACTCTTTTTATCTTAAATAATGATGCTCAGAGGTGGGAGCTAAACTGTCAGCCTGCCATCCACCAAGCCTCCAAGTTCCGGAAACATCAGTTGTTTGTAAAGGTTGCCATCTATCTTAATTTTTCAGCATCTATTTATGGCAGCTTGGGGAATTGGGGTTGTAGCAGCATTTAATTAATGACTTTGTAATTTTGTATAACAGTTTGAGATATGATGTGTTTATAGATGAGCATAGGATTGGGATATATGCACTGGCGTAGTTAGGGTACGTGGTGCCCGTGGCAGTGGTGCCCTCCCACACCCCCTGCCACGCATGCATCCCTCTCCCCTTCCCCGTCCCTTTTTAACTTCTCCGGCACGAGCAGCATGCTCTATCATTTGATGTCACTTCCTAGGTCGAGAGCACCAGTGCCGATGCGGGCAACAACCTCGCGCCGGGGAAGTAAAAAAGGTACAGGGGAAGGCAAAGGGTGAGCATGTGTGGCAAGGAGAGCAACCGGGGGGGGGGGGTGGCCTTAGCAGAATGTTGCCTGGGGCTGACCACCCTACTCACCACTCCCCTCTCCCCTTATTACGCCACTGGATATATGTGTGAAGGTTGACTAGATTTAATCTATATTGATAGATGGTTGGATTTTGTGGGGGTGGGGGGTTGTTTTACTTCAATTTTGAATGCTTTTTATACATTGCCTAGATATAGATGAATTATGATAAACTAAACTAAAACTAAATAAAAGTATATGAAGCATCACTAGCAAAGTAGTTAGATGAACCGAAAGTTTAATCATCATAAAAAAGCTGTTCAGTCCATTTCTGTAATGGGCATAATTGGGCAGTACAGTTTATTTGGAATATACACTTTTGCTCCTATCTGAGCAACATCTGTGTATGGTTCCCACCTCTCCAATCCAAATCCTGATGATCTATATGGCGTAGGACAGACCTTTAAACTAATGTTCCATCTCAGTGCAATCTGCCTTCTTTATTCATTTAATTCAGTCATTGCAGCAACTGTGCTTGCTCAAGGATCTTGTACCAGGACTCCTCTTAAAACTATGCAATCTGGCAATGGGATGTTGCCACCATTGCATACTGATTGGGATTTCTGCAGTGCAAGGGCATAGGGCTAAAACTGCTGGGGCGGCTTTGTAAAGGCGGGGGTTAGAACGATATTTCATCGTTTGTATGAAACCCCGTGTTAATTTAGAAACATTCTGCTCTTGACAAAATCATGGAGTTCTGATCAGCAAAAAAATATTTTGCAATATGAAATTCATGTTACTGCTAATTAAACAATAATTACAGCTAACTCAGAGCTCATGCTGAACGAGGTTTCAGCTTGAACATTTTTTGATGCAATTACTACTGTTAAAGACGAAATTATTATTAGTCTTTAAGTCTCCTTTTTATTCATGCTTCTCTTGGGGGTAATGTCTCCAAATGAGCTCATTTTACACATACCATGACAGAAATGAATGTCTCCTCTGCGCCCAGGCATATTGGAGATGATCAGTCTCCCAGATTCACTTCTACTATGCATCTCAACACTTGCATTTTTTCCTAATAGATCGTTTTTCTGGTGATCACAAGAAGTGATATGCCCTGATAACATATTGAGTTTTGCTTGGAATTTCTTTTTTAATCAGGCTGGTGGCATCCAATACATTTTTTAAATCTAGTCACCACGTTTTCTTAGTTTCTGACTGCATTTGTTGGTACTTAAGGATCTTCCCTTCATAATGCTTCTGCTAGTGGTGCTGTTCTTTTACTTCCCTGCATCACCATAGTTTCTGGGTTTCTTGCACTGAACATTTTATTTTTGGGAATAGCAATGTCCTAGGTGATCACAGCTTCATTCTCCACAATTCTGTTTGGGTCATGATCCCACTGGTTTTCTGACATGCAATGTGATAGTATTTCTAAAGCTTCCAATGGATGAGACGTGTTACCCTTCTGTGCTTTTATATATATAGTTTTTCTGACATCAGCACATCACACCTAACAATGAGATGTGTGACTCTTTCCAGTTCAGTGTTACAAAATCTGCATTTATTTTCTTTAATTTTTTTTTATATATATACTGGCTGTGAACCATCCTCCAATTCAGTTTTTGTCTGCACCTTTCTAATTCTGTGCCTTTGGTTATTTATTCTGTATTAGGTGAGGGTCTGTCTGTGTTCAGTGTTGGACTTTATTGTTTAAACTGCATTTGCCAGCTGGCTCTCTCTCTCTGATCATGTTAAGTGTGTGTATACTTATGGCTCGAGAACTGGAAATCAGTTTAATTTCTTTGCTTAGAGCCAGAATAGTTCAACTGTCTACAAATGCTTTTTTCATGAATTATTTCTAGTACATATTCCACAATTCCTCTTATCACCTCTTTGCTTATTGAGTTTTTCTGACTGATTATTTAGATTTCTTTTCAACCTCTGTGCAGAAGTAGTCATGAGGAAGCTGGCCTTAGATGATTCAAGTGTTGGGGTAAAAATACGCAGATGACACTACCCTGCTTGCAGAGAGTGAGAAGGACCTCAAGAAGTTGATCCTAAAGCTGAAAGAAGAAAGCAAGAAGATAGGACTTTACCTGAACATCAAGAAGATCAAAATTATGACATCCACCAACAAGAAAGTCCACATAAGGATCAACAATTAAGAAATAGAAATGGGTGCCAGCTTCATTTTCCTTGGGTCCCTCATTAATCACAGTGGTGGTTCAACAGCAGAGATCAAGCGTCAGTTAGCACTGGGGTGTGCAGCCATGGTGAGCATGGAACAAATTCGGAAGTGCAAGGATGTCTGTCACCATCAAAAAAAGACTGATTACTGCCATTGTGTTCCCAATTACAACATATGGCTGTGAGACATGGACATTCACAAAAGCAGATAGAAGAAAAATTAATGTCTTTGAGCTGTGGTGCTGGAGAAGACTTCTATGAATCCCATAGACAGCTAGGATCACCAACAAAGATGTTCTTGAACATATAAACTCAGAGTTGTCCCCTGAAGGCAAGATTACCAGACAGAAACTGACCTGCTCTGGACATGTGATGAGAGCGAATTCACTAGAAAAGGAGGTGCTACTCAGAATGGTCAGTGGTAAAAGGAAGCAGGTGAGACCAAAGGCTCGTTGGCTGAATACCATCAAAAATGACACAGGAATGAACATCAATTGAAAGAAGCTGTGGAAAACAGGGAAGCATGTTGAGGACTGGCCTACAGAATATTCAAGTGTCAGACATGACTGAATGGATAGTAGTAGTAGATTGTAAAACAGGTACAATTGTGAAGCATGAGTTTTAAACACTATCCAGTTGCATTATTTATAGAATCTGGTGAATGTGCACTACGCGGAACAAGACGAGTTACATGGTGGAATGTTCTTACTGTTTTCATGCCCCTCAGTTAAGGGATGTAAATGCAAGAAATTTCAGGAATGATTGCTCTCTTTTCAGGCAGCCTCATGGGATTTAACTCATATATTCACACTTCCAATCTCGTACCAACAATTTTGTCGTGTCCAAAACATATGCAAAACATGCCACAATCTGCCCCCTAACCTTACCTAGTCTAAGGCACCTGCCTCAAAGAGGTAAGCATCTATAAGTTAGGCACCTAATATCCAATTAAGAGTAATGGTCAGTTATCAGCATCAATTAGTCTGTTAAACCATTAGGCGTGCCAGTGTAGGTACCTAGCTATAGGTGGACTTTAAAGAATTCCCCCATTTCATTTCTGTGTTCCACCCATTCTGCCAATGTCCCTCAGTTTATTTCCTGTCTGATTGTACATGACCAGGCAGTTTTATTTGTAGACAAATTCATTTGCAGATGGTAAAACAGGGCCTGTTCTCAGGCATACAAATTATAGCTTTTATTCATTTTTGAACCTCAGGGTGCAATCTTACTTCAAAGAAAGCAGCACTTCACACTAATTAGTAATTCCAATAATGTCTTATTTTTACACAGCAGCATGCGCTTGGTTCCAGCAATTCAGTACATGGATAAGATAGGTTTTATAACATCCATTTTCACACAATGATTTAAACAATATATGATGACTGAGATACCTTAACACAGTAAGAGACTTCTTCATAAAAGCATTCCCTGAGTGCTCTCCAGATTCCTCTGGCATTTTCTAGAGTGGAGATTTGCAAAAAGAGCTATGTAGTCACATCTGCTGGACAACAGCACTTAACAAATAAATGAGGGCTGTGCATTCATACACATTTGGTTCTTTAAGCCCTAAATCTAATCCACAATTTATTAATTACACTGTACCAAAAAGGTTCAAGGCGATTTACATTCAAAGAGGCCGTAAAATCTATGGGAAAATACAAAAACAATCAATAATTAAAATATCATCATAACATGAATATTACAAGTCATATAAAAAAAGTTTCATATTTTTACGAAACTAAAATAATTGATATCAGTCCATGGTGCGCCCTCACCTGAGTACTGTGTCCAGCACTGGTCGCCATACATGAAGAAGGACATGGTACTACTTAAAAGGGTCCAGAGAAGAGCGACTAAAATGGTTAAGGGGCTGGAGGAGTTGCCGTACAGTGAGAAATTGGAAAAACTGGGCCTCTTCTCCCTAGAAAAGAGGAGACTGAGAGGGGATATGATCGAAACATTCAAAATACTGAAGGGAATAGACTTAGCAGATAAAGACAGATTGTTCACCCTCTCCAAAGTAGGGAGAACGAGAGAGCACTCTCTAAAGTTGAAAGGGGATAGATTCCGTACAAACGTAAGGAAGATCTTCTTTACCCAGAGAGTGGTAGAAAACTGGAATGCTCTTTCGGAGTCTGTCATAGGGGAAAACACCCTCCAGGGATTCAAGACAAAGTTGGACAAGTTCCTGCTAAACTGGAACGTATACAGATGAGGCTGGACTCATTTGGGAGCACTGGTTTTGACCTAGGGGTTGCAGCGTGAATGGACTGCAGGGCACGATGGACCACTGGTCTGACCCAGCAGCGGCAATTCTTAATGTTCTTAATGTGAACAGGTAGATTATTCCAAATTGTAATGGCAGCTTAAGCAAAAGAGTAGTTGAGATGTCGTTTATACTGCACTCCTCTAATCTGTGGAAAATGTAGTTGTAAAGTACCACATAATCTGGTGGAAGAATAATGCAAATGAGAAAAAGCAAAATCAGATGATCTGACGAGTCCGTCTATAATATACAAAGAACTATATGCAAGACGATTTAAACTTAATTTGCCTCTCAACTGATAACCAATGAAGATTCTTATACCCTAATACAACACTTTCATATCTTTTTAGACCAAAAATGAATCTAATTGCAATATTCTGGAGCTATTGCAATGTTTTGATCAGTTTTCAAATAAAAAGAATTACAGTAATCAAGTTGAGGTAACACTACATCTGAACCAAAAGTGCAAAATGATGTTCAGAAAAGCACTATTTCACTAACCTAAGTTTCATCACAATATATAAAATCTTCCTCCATGATTTAGAAATTTGATCTTCAAATGTAAGAGAAGAGTCTAAAAGAATACCCAAAACTTTAGACGTTTTATCTACTTGGAAGGTAGTCCCTGATTGTAGAGTAAAAAAATGAAGGAACAGACGGTCGTGAATTGTGAAAGCAAAGAACCTTCATCTTACTTGCATTCAATTTCAGCTTATTAGTAGAAGCCCAATCTCCAATTCTTTTTATGCAGTCAGTGATCTTAGCGGAAATGTCCTCCTTGTTTAAACTTAATGGAATTAATAAAAAAAAAATCTATGTATCATCAGTACAGCATAACATACAGACTTTGACTGACCAACATACATTATGCATATCCTGATGAATTAGGAGGAATTCGTCAAAGGGACTAAGGGGCTGATTCTGTAAGTGTGTCAGGCATGGACAGGTGCCTCTTACAGAATCTAGCCTTACAAGACCCCTAGGCACCAGAAATATAGGCCAAGGTTTCACAGGACTACTCTTCTGGTGCCTAGGGTCCTTTCAGAATTGTGGCCAGTGGTGCCCAGTGATGCCAAAGTCTTGCATTGCCCCTAAACACGCCCACTTCTGGGCTCTGACATCACTAGGTGCCATGGATCCAGGCATCAGTACAGTCATTTTTTTAAAATAATGAGTTTTTAATTGGTTTTTAATGGCACAACCAATTATTGTGCCACTTAAAACCAATAAAAAGTTAGGCAAGATTTAGCCACCTGCCAAGCGCCTAACTTTCAGCAACTTTTTGAAGAATCCAGCCCTACGTGCATTAGTGCGTGCAATCATGTTTGCAAATGCGTTAGTGCATGCTAATTATGTTTATTTTGTTTTTACATGGTTTTTAGATTCTTGATAAAGGCATGTACGCCAAAACACTGCCAGTGTCGTGTCTTTGAGCTATTGTGACATATTTACCAATAAAGTGACTTTTTGAATTAGACAACCTTTGCTGGACTTCTGACATCTTGTCCTCACGACTCCTCATTGTGGGCAGTATAGTGAACCACAGAAATGAGGTCTCGGGCCCATACTCCACTTTAATCACTACACTAATGGTGGGATTTGTGAGCCAGCACAGCCTTGGTCTTCAAATCAATAAAGTTTAAGGAGCAAGCAAAAGACAGCCACTTATGCAGAGCTCTTGAACCCGGTGTTATACAATGTATGTGCACATTTCATAAAATACAAATATGCACGCTTATAATATAGTATCAACTAGAGAAGGTCTTAGAGTATTTTGACCCACAGACCTCAGAAATGCCTTGGTGTATGTTCAATTCTCTTTAAAGAACATACAGACCAGAAACGGCATCCATAGTCGTCATAGGTCACTATATTATTATTTAAGTTTTTATTTGTTTAGTAACTTATATAAATATTTTAGATATCAAAAAGTACCGTATTTTCGCGGATATAACGCGCACCATTGTAAAACGCGCACAGGGGTATAGCGCGCAGAAATCACGATGATATGTACAAAAACTTTTCTATACCGCGCTCAGGCATATAACGCGCATGCTGCCCGACTCTCCTCTGGCCACCCCAACTCTCCTTTCGCTCTCCCCGACTCTCCTCTGGCCACCCCGACTCTCCTTTCGCCCTCCCCGACTCTCCTCTGGTTGCCCCGACTCACCGTTCACCCGCCCTGACTTTCGGTGCACTGCCCCGCCTCTCCGTGCCTGTCCCCCTTGAAGTCCTGTCCCCCCTTGAAGGTCTGCCTGTCCCCCTTGAAGATCTGCCTGTCCCCCCTTGAAGTCCTGTCCCCATCCTGAAAGCCTGATGCCCCCCCTCGACGTCCGATTCTTCTCCCCCCTCGGCAGGACCACTCGCACCCCCACCCCGAAGGACCGCCGACTCCCCGACAATATTGGGCCAGGAGGGAGCCCAAATCCTCCTGGCCACGGCGACCCCCTAACCCCACCCCGCACTACATTACGGGCAGGAGGGATCCCAGGCCCTCCTGCCCTCGACGCAAACCCCCTCCCCCCAACGACCGCCCCTCCCCAAGAACCTCCGCCCGTCCCCCAGCCGACCCGCGACCCCCCTGGCCGACCCCCACGACACCCCCACCCGCCTTCCCCGTACTTTGTGTAGTTGGGCCAGAAGGGAGCCCAAACCCTCCTGGCCACGGCGACCCCCTAACCCCACCCCGCACTACATTACGGGCAGGAGGGATCCCAGGCCCTCCTGCCCTCGACGCAAACCCCCCTCCCTCCAACGACCGCCCCCCCCCAAGAACCTCCGACCGACCCGCGACCCCCCTGGCCGACCCCCCCACCCCCCTTCCCCATACCTTTGGAAGTTGGCCGGACAGACGGGAGCCAAACCCGCCTGTCCGGCAGGCAGCCAACGAAGGAATGAGGCCGGATTGGCCCATCCGTCCTAAAGCTCCGCCTACTGGTGGGGCCTAAGGCGCGTGGGCCAATCAGAATAGGCCCTGGAGCCTTAGGTCCCACCTGGGGGCGCGGCCTGAGACACATGGTCGGGTTTGGCCCATGTGCCTCAGGCCGCGCCCCCAGGTGGGACCTAAGGCTCCAGGGCCTATTCTGATTGGCCCACGCGCCTTAGGCCCCACCAGTAGGCGGAGCTTTAGGACGGATGGGCCAATCCGCCCTCATTCCTTCGTTGGCTGCCTGCCGGACAGGCGGGTTTGGCTCCCGTCTGTCCGGCCAACTTCCAAAGGTACGGGGAAGGGGGGTGGGGGGGTCGGCCAGGGGGGTCGCGGGTCGGCTGGGGGGGCGGTCGGAGGTTCTTGGGGGGGGCGGTCGTTGGAGGGAGGGGGGTTTGCGTCGAGGGCAGGAGGGCCTGGGATCCCTCCTGCCCGTAATGTAGTGCGGGGTGGGGTTAGGGGGTCGCCGTGGCCAGGAGGGTTTGGGCTCCCTTCTGGCCCAACTACACAAAGTACGGGGAAGGCGGGTGGGGGTGTCGTGGGGGTCGGCCAGGGGGGTCGCGGGTCGGCTGGGGGACGGGCGGAGGTTCTTGGGGGGGGGGGGCGGTCGTTGGGGGGAGGGGGTTTGCGTCGAGGGCAGGAGGGCCTGGGATCCCTCCTGCCCGTAATGTAGTGCGGGGTGGGGTTAGCGGGTCGCCGTGGCCAGGAGGGTTTGGGCTCCCTCCTGGCCCGATATTGTTGGGGAGTCGGCGGTCCTTCGGGGTGAGGGTGCGAGTGGTCCTGCCGGGGGGGGGGGGATGTATCGGACGTCGGGGAGTCGGCCGGGCAAGAGGGCTTGGGCTCCCTCTTGCTCCGATCGTGGATGCGGGTGCGGGTGGGAGCGCGTGCGAGCGGTCGTTCGGGGTGGGGGTGCGAGCGGTCCTGCTGGAGGGGTGAATCGGGCGTCGGGCGGGGTGGGAACTATGTTTAAAAACTTTTGTATACCGCGCTCAGGCATATAACGCGCGAGGGGTATGCGCGGTACGTAAAATCACGTATAACGCGCGCGTTATATCCGCGAAAATACGGTACTCATCTTTTATCTTTCATCTACGCGGATGAGTACTTTTTGATATCTAAAATATCTAAAATATTTATATAAGTTACTAAACAAATAAAAACTTAAATAATAATATAGTGACCTATGACGACTATGGATGCCGTTTCTGGTCTGTATGTTCTTTAAAGAGAATTGAACATACACCAAGGCATTTCTGAGGTCTGTGGGTCAAAATACTCTAAGACCTTCTCTAGTTGATACTTTATTGTTCGAAATTTTGGAGAGGTTTAAAATATAAGAGCCTGATATAATTGATTTGTATTGGCGCTTATAATATAAGCATATATTTGTATTGGCTTTGGAAAACATGAAACTTTGTACACTGTTGGGGATAGCACTGAAAACCTATTTTATAAATGCGCTTAGACACCAATGTATTAATCAATATAAAGCCTCAAACCTCCTATAATTTGCATTGGATCTTCAAACTTGGAAGAGCATTCAGGTAGATAAGAGCATAAGTTGTCTATCTTCTCTTTGCTCAATATCGTCATATGTCCAGATAAAACATCTATTCAGTCTGTCTGCAGCAGTATTCATTCAGACGTCTAATTCAAACCACAGGAAAAAAAAAAAACCAACAACCTCATAGAGTGCATATCACCGTTACACAGCTAGGTACATTTTTTGATATTTCAAATAGGCAAATATAACTAAAGATACAACTATTTCCTGAATTAAAGCAAATTTTTATGTATTCGGAGCAGTTACTCTTTAGGAAGCAGAAAAATCATACAGTGGATGGAGTTGGGGAATAATAGATTATTGAATGTTTAAAAGGGCTAATGATAATTCTGTATATTACTAGTATAGTTTTATGTTTTTCATAGTACTGTATTCTATTGCTATGTATGTGTATAGCTGTGTATATATATATTTTTTTGTATTATAGAAATGTATTTTGTTCTAAGTGTATTATTCGTGACATATCTGGAATGTTCTCTTCATCTCTTTTCAGGGTGTGGTGGTGCTTCAGGCGGAGCAGAAGATGAAGGGGAGTCAGAGGCTGGGTGGATTGAAGGTGCTGCCATTTTGCTTTCTGTTATCTGTGTTGTTCTCGTCACGGCCTTTAATGACTGGAGCAAAGAGAAGCAATTTCGGGGTCTCCAAAGTCGAATTGAACAAGAGCAGAAATTTACAGTTGTTCGGGCTGCACAAGTCATCCAGATCCCTGTGGCAGAGATAGTAGTTGGGGATATTGCACAAGTAAAATATGGTAAGCTTCTCTTTTGATCTTATGATGACAAACCAGATACTTTTGATTTTGCTCATTGATGTTCGTTGATGCAGCAATAATCTCTAGGATTATTGGACCCAAAACTCAGCAATAGAATCTATATAAGAACATATGAATAGCCGTACTGGGCCAGATGAATGGTCCATCTAGCCCATTATTCTGTTTCCACAATGGCCAAGCTAAATCACAAATACCTGGCAGAAACCCAAGTAGTAGCAAAGTTCCAAGCTACCAATCCCAGTGGCTTCCCCATGTCTGTCTCAATAGCAAACTATGGACTTTTCCTCCAGGAACTTGTCCAAACCTTTTTTAAACCCAATTACACTAACAGCTGTTACTACATCTTCTGATAACAAGTTCTAGAGCTTTGAGTGAAAAAAAATATAGAATTTCCTCCTATCTGTTTTAAAGGTATTTCCATGTAACTTCGAATGTTCCTCAGTCTTCGCAATTTTTAAAAGAGAAAAAAATCTATTCATTTTTACCTGTTCTATAATACACAGGAATTTCTAGATCTCAATAATATCTCCCCTCTGTCGTCTCTTTTCCAAACTGAAGAGCTCTAACTTCTTTAGCTTTTCTTCATGAGAGAGAAGCTTCATCCTCTTTCTGAAAATCTAGATACACTACATCAACCAGCTCACCTTTATCCACATGTTTATTCACACCTTCAAAGAAATGAAGCAAGCTTTGCATTGCTGAGTTTGCTGATCTAACCAGAACATGTCATTGAAGACCTTATCTCTGAACTTCAGACTATGGTGTCCTTCATAGTTGCCAACATACAGCAGCATAAGCAAAGAAGATTGAATTCAGCTGTTTTAGATCTAGCTTGCTTTATTCTAAAGATAAGCAAAAAGGAACAGATGATTTATTTTTAGAACGAAGAGTAGTACAGTGGTTTGAACAAGAGAAAAGCCATTAATTTGTATGTAATAACATGCTATTGTGATTAACATACATTATTAATAAATAGGCTCCATTAAGACATACATTAAATAACAATAATGTGCATTATTGTACAAAAGCACATGCTAATTGCTAATACATTAAAACTGGTTAGTTGGTCTAGCCCTTTAATTGTAAGCTTTTAGGGGACTTGAAAATATGTACGTACTACATAAGAACGTAAGAATAGCCTTACTGTATCAGACCAATTATCCATCAAATCCAGTAGCCTGTTCTCACGGTGGCCAATCCAGGTCCCTGGCCAAAATCCAAAGAGCAGCAACATTCCATAATTCTCCTTGAGCTACATATAACAGCATGCATCAAATCAAAATAAACAAATTGAGATTACAGATCAACAGACATGCTAAGATATTTTCCTACTTATAACCTTGGCACTTGTCCAGCATCCAGCAAATTACATGACAATTTCTACTTGGCAAAAATTGGCTGCAGCTTTATTAACAAGCAATAAAACTAACAGCAATACAGCTATGTACATATACCACAGCTGCCTTAACTTACCTACCTAAGCCCCTCACAAGACTAGTTGGTGATGACTTAGGCCCAACTCTCAGTGACTTTTCCCCAAGTACATATAATCAGGCGAGAACATTCCCTAAAAATATTATTCTAACTTGGATGTTTAATTATCATGAAAATCACATAATCCAACAGCTATCCGACATGATATCATGTTTCATTAAGGATACAAGGGAATGCTGAAAAGTTCTCAGCCCAACCAAGAAGAGAATGAGGTAGAGCCATGACACTTACAAGTTATTCCACACTGTTCTTGACACTTTTTGTTTCATTTCATATCACTGAAACAAAAAGTGTCAAGAAAAGTGTGGAATAACTTGTAAGTGTCATGGCTCTACATCAATGGTCTCAAACTCGTGGCCCGGTGGGCTCATGCGGCCTGCCAGGTACTATTATGAGGCCCTCGGTATGTTTATCATAACCACAAAAGTAAAATAAAACAGTTTCTTGATCATATGTCTCTTTAGCTATAAATTACAATATTATTATTAAGACTTAGCCAAAAGGAAAAATTTATAAACTATAAAGAGTTTTACCTCATGCAAAATTGTCATTTCTTTAATAAGACATTAACTATTTTTTTCTGAGGCCCTCCCAAGTACCTACAAATCCAAAATGTGTCCCTGCAAAGGGTTTGAGTTTGAGACCACTGGCCTACATCATTCTCTTCTTGGTTGGGCTGAGAACCTTTTAGTGGTTCTTCATAAAGCCAGACTCAGTAAATGGTACTTAAATTTAAGTGTTGAGAAAAAACATTTGTTAAGTGTTATTCTATGAAAGGTATCCTGGGCTGAGTGCTCTTTATAGATACTGTACTGCTCCTAATGGATTCCTGTGTCCAACTGTGGGCACAAGGATGTATGCCAGTTCAAATTAGATATACATGTTATGTAGAGGTACTTATTTTGTACCTGGGACAGTGGAAGGTTAATTGACTTGGCTACAGTTAAAAGGAGTAGTAGTGGAAATGTGAATACAGTTCCCCTGCTTCTCAGGCTACTGTACTAAGCATCAGGCTACTCTTCCATTATAACATGCCTAAATATTTAGAATGCCCTGACCCATCCATGTCCCTCCAATGGCCATACCCCCTTGTGGGTTGTGCTTGAAATGCTTTGGACATGCAATGTTATGGAATAGCATATACATGGAAACATAGAAAGTGACGGCCGAAAAGGGCCAAGGCCCATCGAGTCTGCCCACTCCATTGACCCACCCCCCTAGTTAATCGCTCTCTGATGACCTTTTCCCTCGTAGAGATCCGACATGAGCATCCCAACTGTTCTTAAAAACTGGCACGCTGCTGGCCTCAACCACCTGTACTGGGAGCTTATTCCAGCTGTCCACCACTCTTTCAGTGAAGAAGTACTTCCTGGTGTCGCCATTAAACTTCCCGCCCTTTATTTTCAGCAGGTGTCCTCTTGTGGCCGAGGGTCCCCTAAGAAGGAAAACATCATCTTCTACCTTGATGCGACCAGTGACATACTTAAACGTCTCAATCATGTCCCCTCTCTCCCTACGTTCTTCGAGAGAGTCTAGCCGCAATTCGTTCAGCCTTTCTTCGTATGATAGATCTTTGAGCCCCGAGACCATCTTGGTGGCCATTCGCTGTACCGACTCGAATCTCAGCACATCTTTGCGGTAATGTGGCCTCCAGAATTGTACGCAGTACTGCAGATGAGGCCTCACCATGGTTCTGTACAAAGGCATTAGGACGTCGGGCTTCCGACTAACAAAACTTCTCCGGATACAACCCAGCATTTGCCTAGCCCTAGATGAAGCCTTCTCCACTTGTTTGGCCGTTTTCATAGGCAGCTACATGCATAAATCCAAATTAGTGATAAACACTCTTCTAATGTTTTTTTTTTTTTTTAAAGATAGTCAAGTGAATCATGTAATTCAAATTTCAATATACTTCTTTTATAACATTCATTTCAATTTGTCTTCTTTCTCCACCAAAGTTTATAAAATTTATATATTTATACATGTAGCAATAACTTCAGCAATAAATTTAAAAAAATGGCCTCAGTGGCTACCCTCAAACTGATTATTTCATTATAGTATGCGTTCCATGTAGCAAGCCTTCTCTTTGGTCATATTCAATACTCATCATCATCTTCTGTTATATAGCAAAAAGCACTTATCTTAGCTCTTATAGTGTTCGGGGCTCCGACATGAATCCATGTTTTGCGTCTAGCTGTCTCAAGGAACGACCGCTAAAAATGTCATTATGTTTAAATATGTTTATTGATTTTGCAAAGAAGCCAAAAAATACTAGTACAAACACAGTATGTAATGAACTACAACTAGGTCCCATCCCCCTGTCCCCCTCCCAATCCCCTCCACTCCAATATCCCACAAGAACAAGTGATCTATCCTCCAGTATACAAACAGAATTACGGGTTTAACAGGTTACTACGAGCTTTATGAGTCAGTGTAAGCCAAAAGGGTTCTCAAACAGAGCAATATAAACGGCCCTTAGGAGTGTCCAGTGATGTCAAGGACAGTCGCTCCATAGACGCTTGGCGAAGCATTAAAGTACGCCAAAGGGACAAAGTTGGTGGGTCTGATACAATCCAGCAATGTAATATAGTTTTCTTTCCCAAGAGGAAGGCCCTAAAAATGTCATTATATAATAATTTCACCACATTCAAGAACCAAAGGGGAAAACAAAGATATGCACAATTGTCTCTTTTATTAATTATTATTAAGAATCACAATATGATGTGTAGCATTTGGGGGCAGAGCAGTGTTAGGGCTTTAAGTCATGTTATTTGGTCCTTGACAAGACTTTAAAGGGTGTAATACTGCCTGATCTAACATACCACAGCAATATTTACCCTCGGTGAGTTAGGTAGTAATGAGATGTAAAATATGGGAACCTGACTCCTAGCGGTAGTTACATCATTATGGCTGTGTTGTTGGACTGGGCACGAGTAGCTGGGAGTTGTTCTTGCCCAAAGACCCGCATAGAATCCCCAGACCCCAAGAAGACCCTTCTAGGACCAGAGGACCTCCCGGACCATCAATGCTATTTCTCAGATATATCCAGATTGGGGTGGGTGGGATTTCTGAAGGGGGAGGTTTAGGTAGGGGTGCATGGAGGACGGGGTTGGGGAGCATTGGGCTATGGCTTTGTGGTCTAGTGCTCTTGGGCTGCAAGAATAATGTAACTTGCAAGGTGGCTCACAAAAGGTGTTATTCCTGTAAGGCAGGATTTGGAAACCTGTGGTAGCTGTGGGCAATCAACGTGGGATAAAGTAAACTTTGACCGCACATTGATGAATCCCCACCCACCCACCCCCAGGAACTTTATTGTGCATTTGGAATATTGTAAGTGTGAATCTACCATAAGGGTATAAAAAATATTTTGCTGACATATACAATATGGATATATTTCTTACTTGATCAATAAAACTCTTATTTAAAAAAATGAGTTCAAGGAAACATTCCCTTTTCTTTCAAACATGTTATTTGTAGGGGATCTTCTACCGGCTGATGGAATTTTAATTCAAGGAAACGACCTTAAAATTGATGAAAGTTCTTTAACTGGAGAGTCCGATCAAGTCCGTAAATCTGTTGATAAAGATCCCATGCTCCTTTCAGGTAAGGCTTAAATACGGCAGAGTTGCAATCTTATAGACTGGCAGCTTCATAAATCATTGGTATGAGCAGTATTTCAAAATCCGCATGGGATGACTGCTGTTGTGAAGCATTTGAAGAGCTTAGGGGCCCTTTTACTAAGTTGTAAAACATGCCTAACACTCCAGGTTAGTTTTTGGATGTGTGTGCTTTATTCACATGCCATTGTTTTTGTTTTTTCAAGTTTCAGTTTTATTCTGACTTGATATTCCGCTTTTACATACCAAAGCGGTACCAAAGGTGCAGGAAAAAATGACAGGGAAGTGGGATTGTCTGGAACAGGTGTCTTAGCCCTTTTTTTTTTTTTTTTTTTTCATAATCAATCATAGATCTCATAAGCGTCTTTGAAAATAAAAGTTTTAAGATTTATTTTAAAGTTGTTTAAACTAGTTTCTTGCTGTAGTGTTAGGGGAAGGGCGTACTAAAGTGTGGGTGTGACTACCGAGTAAATGGTTTTCCGTGTTGTATTGTAGAAGAGCTGTCTGATTGAGGGAATAGTCAGAAGATGTTGCTGAGAGAATCTCAGTGACCTTGAGGATTCATAAGGAATTATTAGCCTGTCAGTGAACATGGAGTGATTGAGTTGAGCTTTGAATGCAAGTAATTTAATTTTTTTGAGGGAGCAGATCAGGTTTTGAGAGTGGGCACACAGCCAGAAATGAAATAATAGAAAAAAGATAATTTTATGGCTTCGGTAAATTGGCCCTAGTGCATGGGATAGACCTAAGTAAGGTCACGCTAATTTTTTTACCGCAGCTTAGTAAAATGACCCCTAAGTTTGGAAATCATGGATGTGCATTTGTTTGACTGATGTGGTTCATTAGTTTGCCTTAAAAATATTAGAAATAAGGGTGACTAACTTAAAGATACATTGTGCATGAAGTAAATAAAAACCCAAAAAGGTGCAGCAAAATGATTTGAGCTAGAGTAGGAGTGGATAAGCAAGTCTGGCTACACTTTAGGGGAAATTCTGTATAGGACACTGGTCTCAGCAGCCGCCTAAGAAGGGGCTGAGAATCACACACCAGTGTCCTCTACAGAATCACATCTGCCCTAATAGCACAGATGCCTAACGCTCCCAGGAAAGGGATGTTGCCAGTGGTGTGCCTCAAAGTTCTGTTCTTGGGCCTGTTGTTATTAACATTTTTTATAAGCGATATTGCTGAAGGGCTGTCAGTAAGATTTTCCTTTTTGCGGATGACACAAAAATCTGCAATAGAATAGACACCCCGGATGGTGTGAATAACATGAAGAAAGACTTAGCGAACTTTGAAATATGGTCTGAAATTTGCAGATTGCACCTTCAAAAAGATATAAAAAGGATGGAGTTGGTCCAGAGGAAGGCTACTAAAAAGGTGTGTGGTCTTCGTCATAAGGCGTATGGGGACAGACTTAAAGATATCAATATGTATAGACTTAAATATCTATATAGACTTAGATATGTATAGACTTAAAGATCAATTTAGAGGAAAGGTGGAAGAGGAGAGATATGATAGAGGCATTTAAATACCTACATGATCGAAACATTCAAGATAATGAAGGGAATAGACTTAGTACAGTGGTCTCAAATTGGCGGCCCAGGGGCCACATGCGGCCCGGCAGGTACTAGTTTGAGGCCCTTGGTTTGTTTATCATAATCACAAAAGTAAAATAAAACAGTTTCTTGATCATATGTCTCTTTAGCTATAAATTACAATATTATTATTAGGACTTAGCCAAAAGGAAAGATTTATAAACTATAAAGAGTTTTACCTCATGCAAAAGTGTAATTTCTTTAATAAAACATTAATTATTTTTTTCTGTGGCCCTCCAAGTACCTGCAGATCCAAAATGTGGCCCTGCAAAGGGTTTGAGTTTGAGACCACTGACTTAGTAGATAAAGACAGGTTATTCACCCTCTCCAAGGTAGGGAGAACGAGAGGGCACTCTCTAAAGTTGAAAGCGGATAGATTCCGTACAAACGTTAGGAAGTTCTTCTTCACCCAGAGATCGTTGGATGACCAAGGAATAAATGGAGCGCTAAAGGAGGACAAAGCAATCGCTGACAGACTGAACACGTTTTTTGCATCTGTATTTACTGAAGAGGATATACACAGCATACCGGAACCCATTAGGCTATATGCTGGGAGTGAAAACGGAAAACTGACAGGGTTGATGGTCAGTCTAGAAGAGGTATGCAGACAGATTGATAGGCTTAAGAGCGATAAATCCCCGGGACCAGATGGCATCCATCCGAGGGTCATCAACTAACTGAAAGGGACCATAGCAGTACTGCTTCAACTAATAGCCAATCTTTCGATCGTATCGGGAAAGATTCCGGAGGACTGGAAGGTGGCGAATGTTACGCTGATCTTTAAAAAGGTTTTGAGGGGAGACCCGAGAAACTACAGACCGGTGAGTCTGACCTCGGTACCAGGAAAGATGGTAGAGGCACTGATAAAGGACCGCATCATTGATCACCTTGACAGACACGGGCTGGTGAGGATCAGCCAGCACAGTTTCAGCAAAGGCAGATCTTGTTTGACAAACTTGCTGCACTTCTTTGAGGGAGTAAACAGGCAGATAGTCAAGGGTGACCTGGTCGACATTGTATAGCTGGACTTTCAGAAGGCATTCGACAAGGTTCCGCACAAACGACTACTTCGGAAAATTGCGAGCCATGGAATCGAGGGTGAAATACTCATGTAAATTAAAAACTGGCTGGTGGATAGGAAACAGAGAGTGGGGGGTAAATGGACAATAATCGGACTGGAAGAGCGTCACCAGTGGGGTGCCGCAGAGCTCAGTGCTTGGACCTGTGCTCTTCAAAATCTTTATAAACGATCTGGACATAGGTAATACGAGCGAGGTGATTAAATTTATGGACGACACGAAGTTATTCAGAGTAGTGAAGACACATAGGGATTGCGAAGATTTGCAACGTGACATAATCAGGCTCGAGGAATGGGCATCGACATGGCAGATGAGGTTTAACGTGGATAAGTGTAAAGTGATGCATGTCGGTAACAAAAATCTCCTGCACGAATGCAGGATGTCCGGGGCGGTACTTGGAGAGACCTCCCAGGAAAGGGACTTGGGAGTTCTGATCGACAAGTTGTTGAAGCTGTCCGCGCAATATGTGGCGGCGGCGAAAAGGGCGAACAGAATGCTAGGAATGATAAAGAAGGGGATCATGAACAGATCGGAGAAGGTTATCATGCCGCTGTACCGGGCCATGGTGCACCCTCACCTGGAGAACTGAGTACAGCACTGCGCGCCGTACATGAAGAAGGACATGGTACTACTCGAAAAGGTTCAGAGAAGAGCGAACAAGATGGTTAAGGGGTTGGATGAGCTGCTGTACAGCAAAAGATTAGAGAAACTGGGCCTCTTCTCCCTCGAACAGAGGAGATTGAGAGGGGACATGATCGAAACATTCAAGGTACTGAAGGGGATAGACTTAGTAGATAGACAGGTTGTTCACCCTCTCCAAGGTAGGGAGAACGAGAGGGCACTCTCTAAAGTTGAAAGGGGTTAGCTTTCGTACAAACGTAAGGAAGTTCTTCTTCACCCAGAGAGGGGTAGAAAACTGGAATGCTCTTCCAGAATCTGTCATAGGGGAAAACACCCTCCAGGGATTCAAGCCAAAGTTAGACAAGTTCCTGCTGAACAAGAATGGGTGCTGGTAGGGCTAGTCTCGATTAGGGTGCTGGTCTTTGACCAGAGGGCCGCTGCGTGAGTGGACTGCTGGGCACGATGGAGCACTGGTCTGACCCAGCAGTGGCAGTTCTTATATTCTTATGGTAGAAAACTGGAACGCTCTTCCGGAGCCTGTCATAGGGGAAAACACCCTCCAGGGATTCAAGACAAAGTTAGACAAGTTCCTGCTAAACTGGAACGTATGCAGGTGAGGCTGGACTTATTTAGAGCACTGGTTTTTGACCTGGGGGCCGCCGTGTGACCGGACTGCTGGACACGATGGATCACTGGTCTGACCCAGCAGCGGCAATTCTTATGTTTTTATGCACACGAGTCAAGTCTTTCATTTGAAAGGAAGCTCTGGAATGAAGTTAAGAGGTGATAGGCTCCAGAGTAATCTGAGGAAATACTTTTTTACAGAAAGGGTGGGAGATATGTTAAACAGTCTCCCGGAAGAAGTGGTGGAGACAGAGTCTGTGTCTGAGTTCAAGAAAGCCTGGGATAGGCACATGAGATCTCTTAGAAAGAAGAAGAGACAATGGTTACTGCGGATGGGCAGACTTGATGGGCCATTTGGCCTTTATCTGCCATCATGATGGCCATGAAAGAGATCATGATGCAGCAACATTTGAGAAAGGCAGTGAGATTTACTCGCATTGGGTAGATCAGCTGAGAAATTAAGCTGAAAGGTAGAGATATCATTATTGGCAAATAGTTATTTGGACTGCAAAGCAGGATACTTCAGATATGACTTATTAAAACTTATTAATTGCCTCTATCACCAAAATTGAAACACTGTACAAACAGGATAGAAAAGAATATATATTGTAAATATATCAAATGGTTAAAATTTTACTAATACACTAGTGTGGCGCAGTGGTTAAAGCTCCAGCCTCAGCACCCTGGGGTTATGGGTTCAAACCCACGCTGCTCCTTATGACCCTGGGCAAGTCACTTAATCCCAACATTGCCCCAGGTACATTAGTTAGATTGTGAGCCCACTGGGACAGACGGGGAAAAATGTTTCAGTACCTGAATAAACTCATGTAAACTGTTCTGAACTCTCATGGGAGAACGGTATAGAAAATTGAATAAAATAATCAAATCAACCATACTCCTACTCTCATATCCACACGTTAACCCTCTTACAAAATAGAGATAATTAATCTCCCCCCCCCCCCGCAATTTTGTAAAAGGGGGGGGGGTAATTGTGGTGCAACACTCCAGGTGCAGTTATGGAAAAATTGCAAATGAACTTAGAGTGTATGACCTCTTGGACAGGGGAATAGCTACAGTTCCAGAACTGTATCATGCCTTCAGCCTAGACTAAAAAAAAGGGAAAGAAGTCTAAGCAACAAATTGAAGCCCTAAAATGATATTCACAGTCAGGATGAGCTTTGGTCAAAAAGACTTGTCCTCATCAAGGAAGACCAACATGTGAGCAATTTGTAAATTAGTAAGTAGAATTTATGGTGTAAAACTGATGAACAGTTGGGATTTTAAATCTCTTCCTTAATTAGTAGCTTAGCATAAATAAAGACTTGGGTCATCATGTTTTGCCTCGTCTATGAATGCATTAATTTTTTGTTTCATTCTCTAGGCATTTGATTTAATATAGTGAAAAAATTTTGCTTATGTGACCCTCTGTATGCAGAGATTTTGAGAGCTCATCAGAGCACCAACTGTGTGAGGCCAGCTACACTAAGAATTTTCACATCATCAGCAGGAATAAATAGCTCGTAACCTTCAGTTGCGTCAATGTTGAACAGCTTCAAATGTTCATGCAAAGGATTTTCTGTGCCCACTGCATCTTTTCAAGAATATTTTAGAAAATGGACACCGAAGACAACAAACTTGCAAAGAAGAATGGTCTAGAAATTAGTGCCATGGTCTAAGAATAAGGCAGAGCAGAATTCAAATCTTACTTCTCCACTTGACCTCTTGTGACCTAGGGTATATCATTTTATCAACTTTGTCAATGAGATTGTATGCTCTGTGGAGAAGGGATTTATAACCCAATGCCTGTCACCAAATTTACAGTATGTTATCAATCCATTAATGCTGTAAAAATAAGTCTTATTGTTATTCATAACAGTGCTAGACAGTACCTTCTTTCTGTATTAAAACTAAACTAAAACGTAGTTATATAAACCGGGTCATCAACCAATATGGAGCTCGACTCGGTTAACATTAAGTTCAAATAATAATACAGAGGAATAAAACAGAGAAGAAACTGGTTTGGGAGAGGTAGGAATAGTTGATTTCCAAAATGTTTGGCGAACAGAGCAGGTAGTTCTAGCCTCTATTGGAATAGTAAAACTGAGTAACAGAGAATAAATCATCATAAAGCGAAAACATGATTGTGGGACAGATTGCTCAGTTTTAAGTTTCCTGTCTGACGGGACTTGACCATGGTTTGAGTTGACTGTGTTGTAGAGTTAACACACTTGTTCTTGGAGAAGGATAGAAGATCAATCCTGCAGAAAAAATGAAGAACACTAAAAGAAACCTCTGAGGAGATTTCTTTTCCACACTTCTGGCTGGTAAAGAAAAATAAGGTGCTTCAACATGTGCGTGGCACAGTGGTTAGAGCTTCCGTCTCGGCATCCTGAGGGTGTGGGTTCAAATCCCATGCTTCTCCTTGTGACCCTGGGCAAATCACTCAATCCCCCATTACCCCAGGTACATTAGATAGAGTGTGACCCCACCAGGACAGATAGAGAAAAAGGCTTGAGTACCTGAATGTAAACCACTTAAGCTATAAGTGGTATATAAATGCTCAAAAATAAAGTGTCATATAGAATGATAGCAATAGGAACCAATTTGAAAGTAGCTGTCAGCAGAGCAGCTTTCCTAATTACATTCTCTACATGTACTTTCTAATTGGACACACTGTAAATTCAAACTGCAGTGAAAGAAGCCATATTGTGGCAAGGTATGCCTGCAAAATACTGCATTTGGTGTTCCTCCAAATATTGTGCAACTGAATGAGAGACTGAGCATTTGTTTGCAACCATATGGGAAATCTCAGCAACCTATCCCATGTCATTGCATGTTGTTATCAATTGAAAATGAGCAGAAAAAAAATGCAGAAATTAATGTTTTATCATATGCCAAACAATCGTATATGCACACATGGGAAGTGGGGAGGGGGAGTCTATAAATGGCACTCAAAAACAGGTGCAAGAAAAAATGAATGCTAAGCGCGATTGTGTAAAGGATGCATGCTCTTCATAGAATTGTGCTGATTCCCACACCTAACTTTTGGCATCTGACTTGCACTGCTGAAACCTGATATAAATGCTGGTACCCAAGCTAGGTATGCTGAAGTAGTATTCTGTAAGAATACGTACAACTTTTCAGAATGCCACAACAAGCTTCTGCCCCTCCCTTGGCCAGGCCCCCTTTCGGTTACACACTATTAGAGTTAGCTGCCATGCCTTATAGAATAGCGTGCAGATTTTAATAGGTGCCAGTTACTGTCAATATTTAGTTGTTAGCCAATGAGTTTGCATTTGCATCTCGGGAGCACGCCCAAATTTGGGTGCGCAAATGTAGATGTATAGAATCCGAATGATAGTGCACATCCTCTTTGCACCTAGTGCACCTCTTTCAAAAGAATCTGCATTCAGGCCCTGATGCCTGAAGTTAGGCATCTAGATTGGCCAATCTAGGTGCCAAACTTAATGTATCAATTAGGCTTAATTGACGCTGATAATTGAAAAGCACCATTAAAAAGTAATTTAAAAAGAATTTTAAAAAAATACTCATCTGCCTAACTCGGTTGATGCCTACCACTTTGAGGTAAGAATCTATTCCGAGGCACCTACCAGCAAGGTTAGGGGCAGATTTTGGGTGGATTTTGTGTGTGGTTTGACTTGGCCACACTCCTGGCCTAAATGGCAGTGCGCCTAAGGTTTCAACACCTACGGCACCTAAGGCTGCTTAGGCATCACTAAGCATGATTTTATAAACGGCGCCTGGCAATGATTGACAGTTGCGCTCAAGGACACTTAGATGTTAGGCATCATTTAGAGAACCAGGGCCTCAATGACTGTGCTCTAGTGATGAAAAAAAGATGTACGGATCTCAAAAGGGGGTGTGGCCGGGGAGGAGCATGGGTGGATCGTGGACATTCTTAAGAGTTAGGCGCACTGTTAATAGTATACGCCTAATTCACGCACAACTTAGGTGCAAATATTTAAGATTGATTTTCATTGCACCTAAATGTTAGTCACGAGTTTGGGCACTAAGCAAGATTCTGTATATGGCGACTCCTTTTATAGAATTACACTAAGAGCTGTTCTGGTCGGCATCAATGTTTAGGGCGTCATATATAAGAATTTGATGGTATATTCCAATTATCATTGTGTTAGAGGAAAATGTTCAAAAGTCATATGAGCTGCTCCTCTTTTTCTGTGTACCACATTTCTGCTGCCAAGGTAATACAGATGTACCATGGGATAATTACATTATATGCAGTCATGTTTTCTTTGTATAAACTTGATTAATACAATGGTCTGTGACAATCTGTTTCCCAATTGACTGTGTTACATTAGAATGATTTACATACTTGGGAACAATGAGATTGTCAGATACCGATTCAAAGGGCATTTCCATTTTTTAATGATCTTTGCGAGCGGTACTTTCTAGAACAATGGCCATATTCTCCAGCTGCATATAAAGATAGGCCTGATGTACTGCTGAGGACAGCTAAAGTGCTTAGCATATTTTAATATGTCTGCAAGTAATGAATTCATAGGGAAAAAAAGGATCGCTTAGTGAAGAGTTTTACATGTTTCTGCCAATTTCTGTGTTTGCATTACATCAGTACAATTGCAAATGACTTACAAAAAATGGAACATCAAAAAAAACCAAAAACAAGGGAGAATACTGGTAAGATACAAGAGAACAAATCTCCCCTTACCCCAAAAAAGAAGGGTGAAGGGAAGAGACAGCCCAAACAACAACTTTTGGGGGGTAAGGGGAGATTTGTTCTCTTGTATGTTACAAAAAATGGAGACATAAGATAAAACATAAACCCTATAAGTTTATGATTTCTAATCTTATTTTATTTTTATGAATAATGTCTGCTTCTGTGTTTTCTACATTGTTTTTGTACATTTACCCCCCTTTTCAGAACCCTAGTGTGGTTTCTAGGAATTCTATGAGTGTCAGAACTGTTACTGTCATGGCCGGCGCCAAAAAAACACGCTACGGTTTTGTGAAAAGGGGGGGAGGTTTAGTGCTGCTAAGGTCAGAACTAGAATGAGGTGACCAGCTGGTGTTCTGGGTGCTCTCTTTTTAGTGCATTAACATCTAGTCTTCATGCTTTATGTGACATGGTTCTAGGCTTGAGAAGATCTATTTTTGGTGTTGAATGATGCAATTGTTATGTTCTACCCAGGTACAATTACCAATGCTTTCTTAGGAAGCCGCAACAAGGGGGCTTGGGTCCCAGTGTGGACTCTCGGTAAAGCGAGGATTCACTGTCTTGAGTTATGGTGGGATTGGTGACCCAGGGGGGTCATGAGATTAGCGGAGGGGGGGGGGGTCCATGTAGGAGGAAGGGGATTAGGATTTTTACCATTCTAAGATTTGTGCCACTCTAAAGTGAGGGCTTTTACCTCTCAATGGCTAATGAGAAACCCCTCTTGGACGGAAGGGCACACTTGAGAAGTAACCAGTGGTACCCTCTCGCTTGAAAGGCGCAAGGGGGCAAGAGCAGTCAGTGGAGCCTGAGTAGCTTGGACGGCGGCTTGGGCCAAGTGAGAGTAGAGCACGGCTTGAACTCGTATACAATCAGCTACACATTGAAAATGACTAATGTAAATGGCAGCGACCACAGTTTTCCCCTGCTTCATGTAATAGTGTGGCCTCCTGGGTCGAGATTAGGACAGTTAATAAATGGGATAGAATTCAGGGATAGATACAGTAGATATTGCAAGTACTAACAATTGTTATGCCTAATAGAGGAATTAAGCTGTATGCTAGTGATAATTACTGTACTGCGTATTGTTATGTAACCATGCTGTGGCCTACAATAAACTTCCTTCGCGGAAAATTAACCATCCACTCAGACTAGTTTGTTGTGGGGAAAAGGGGGGGGGAGGGTCATGGGCAGCGGGACTTGGCTGAGGCCTCCCCAGTTTTGAGAGGGAGGGTTGCTTGCAGTGTCTGAGGGACAGGATTTGTTAAACCTGATATCAGAGGGTTGATTCTGGTCCAGGTTACTTTAGCAGGTCAGGGATTGGGAAGGAGGTAGATTACTAGGCCCAGTATGGTAAACAACTTGTCATTTATATTATAGCTTAGTAAGTTTAGGATAATTTCACCCCCAGTTTAGCCTATTATGGTATGGCTGTACATTCACCTAAATCTTGACATGAACACAGCTGTACTGATGATTCAGCTGCTTTGTTTTTCGAATATCGGTCCCACTGGATATTTATTTATCTTAGTTATTTATATACCACCTATTAATTGTCCAAGCGGTTTACATACAAGTACTCAGTCATTTGTCCCTTTCTGTCCCAGTGGACTCACAATCTATCTAATGTACTTGGGGCAATGGAGGACCCAGGGTTACAAGGAATAGCACAGGGCTTGAACCCATAACCTCAGAGTGTAGTCCTAACCACTAGGCCACTCTGTCCTCATATAAATAAAATACCAACAAAACTGAGATACACATTATAAATAAATATGTATTAAAAATAATCCAGAAGTGGAAAACAAAAGGTATTTCTTGATGTCTTGTGACACAGATGTTAATTCATTTGAGTCCTAATTAATGCCTTAACCAGCAAAGCATGTACAAAAGCAGCACATTTCAAAGAGGCATAGAAAGGAAAGATTTATCTTGGAGAGGAAGCCATCAGCCTCTCCATTCCATTGAAAGCTCCATCAGGGATGGTGAAATTTATTAGCACAAGGATTCTGGCAATTAAGAGCTAGCTGAAGAAGTCTCAAAGGAGCGGGGCAAAACTGTCCAAAGAAGGCTCCTGATATTCTAACAAGAGGAGCTCTCAATGGAGAAAGGACTTGTCTTTCTAACAAAGAAATGTTACAATATCTATTTTTCTTTCTCCAAAAGACTGTTTTCAAACCAGAACATATTGTTTCAAGTCAGATTCAGCAGCTGCAAAATGATACCCTACCCATATCATTAAAATGTGTAATTTCCTTGTGTCAAATTAACCAAATATATACTTTTTTTTTACCTTTTTGCTTTATATTTCTATTTTTATAAGCATTATTCCCCTCCTTTACAAAGCCGCGGTAACATTTCTAGCGCCAGCCACCACGGTTACAGCTCCAATGCTCATAGAATTCCTATGAGCGTCCGAGCTTTTACCACTGTGGCTGGTGCTAAAAATGCTAAGAACATAAGAATTGCCGCTGCTGGGTCAGACCAGTGGTCTATCGTGCCCAGTAGTCCGTTCCCCCGGCGGCCCCTAGGTCAAAAACCAGTGCCCTAACTGAGACTAGCCCTACCTGCGTACATTCCGGTTCAGCAGGAACTTGTCTAACTTGACTTTATGAAGGAAGGGGTATGTAAATTAGTTGGAATTTTCCAAAATGCAACTCATAAGATACAAACGGGTAAGTGTTGAAGGGAGCAGGGGATGAACTACATTGTCATGATAGGAAAAGAAGGGGAAGGGAAGATACGTGAGAAAAATATGGGGAAGGGTAGGGAAAAATTCTTAAATCGGTCAATGAACATCAATCTAGCTACAGAAGCAATTTGATCTCAGAAAAGACCGAGGTTTCTAGTCATATGCATCACTAAATAAAAAAAATTTTATGGTCGGACTTAAATTTTTTGAGGGATGTTTCATGTCGCAAGTAGGACGGAAAGGCATTCCAGCTGTTATGGAGAAAATGTTCTTATGTGTAGCATCACATATTATTTGTCTTGGAGAGGGAACAATTAAGAGGTTTTGTTCACTAGAACGTAAAGATCTTGTAGGAATGTGAGAAATAAGTAAACGATCTATTTAGTTTGGAGAGTTGTTTTCTTTAACTTTAATGGTAAGGAGCAGGATTTTGAAGATTGCTCTGTGTTTAATAGGCAACCAGTGAGCCTTGAATAATAGTGGTGTAACATGATCATATTTTTGGCCTTTGTGAGAAGTTTGACTGCCATATTTTGAATAATTTTTATTCTTCTTAATTCTTTTTCGGTTTTTTATTGATTTTATAAGATTTCTTGGAGATTCTGGGGATCTATAGCGTGTAGTAGTTGAATGTCATCTGCATAGGCGTAAACAATAAATCCAATGGATTGTGCTAGAGTAAGAAATGAAGCTAGGATAAGATTAAAAAGCATTAGAGATAAAATGGAGCCGAATTCTAGATTATACTGGTTTGAAGATGCCTCAGGTAGAATGGCTTGGTAAGTACAATTTGAGAAATAAGACCTAAACCATTGCAAGACTGTTCTAGAAACAGCAGAGGCTTTTAATCTATAAAGTAGGAGAGAATGATCCACTGTGTCAAAGGCAGCTGTGAGATCTAGTGAGAAAATGAGAACTGATGTTCTGTGATCAATATAATATTGAATTGATGTAAGAAGACCTATTAGTGATAATTCAGTGGAATGATTCTGTCTAAACCAGAGTCTGCTCTAAGAAATCTGATAGATGAGAGAAGACTATTTATTTCTGTGAATTTTTTCCTATAAAAAGTAGAGTAGCTATGGGTCTACGTATAGCTAGAACAGTTGGAATGCAAATTTTTTTGATCTTTAAGCTTGGGAAAAATAGGATTCTATACATTGTGTGCACAACTTTGCGCGTTAAGTGTAAAATTGTATATGTAAGCTTATACAATTAGGAGGTTTGCGTTTTCCTCTAATTCCATTACATCTGTTTTAAGATGCTGACCAGAATTACATGCAGTAATCAAGAATAAGCCATGCTAAGGCTAAATACCTTTTGATCTTAAAATGAAATGACTTAACATCTGCTTTGTGAGAATGATTGCATAAGATTATCTCAATTGCTAATCGCTTTTTTTCAGGTACTCATGTCATGGAAGGTTCCGGTCGAATGCTGGTCACAGCCGTTGGCGTGAATTCTCAGACCGGTATCATCTTTACTTTGTTAGGTGCTGGTGAAGGGGAGGAGGAGAAGAAAGATAAGAAAGGTAAGCCCAGAGTTTTCCCTTAAAAGGCGCTAGAGCTTTTAGAAGTTGTTGTTTTTTTCGTTTTGCAATTTTGACAAAGGACATTTTTTTTTCCTGATGTGGGAGCATTGGGGCTCCTAAAATCAGAACCCAAACCATACATATGTAGTTGGTTTTCATTATAGCTGTTTGATTTATTTCCAGTAAGAACACAGAAGAGATATACTTGCAGTACCTATCAGGGGGTCCTTTTACTAAGCTGTTTTGGGTACTAGAATGCACCTAATGCAGCAAAAATTGGACTGTCTCAGGATGTGGTTAAGTAGGACATGTTAATTTTTGCATGTGCACGCATTAAGTGCATATTAAATAATTTTTTTGTATTTTTGATGGGATGAGTTGCACAAAAATTAATTAATTAAATTATTTCTAGAGCACTTATATTCTAAGTGGTTTACATTCAGGTACTTTACTTTATTTATTCCTGTGTTAACCACTCAAACCCAGATTCCGTAATGGGCGACCCAAGTGGCGCTTGCAACTTAAATTGTTCAAAAGCTAATCGGTGCTGATAATTGCCAATTAACCCCTAATAACTGAACTGAATGACACTACTTAGAAGTTACGCGCACAACTTTCTAAGTGCATTCTATAAAGTGGTATGCGTGAATTCTAATGGGTGAAGCTCGAAAGGGGGCGTGGCCAGGGATGGAGCATGGGCAGATCATGTGCATTCCTAAAAGTTAGGCGCACTGTTATAGAATATGCCTGATCTGCGCACAATTTAGGCACAGGTATTGAGTCCTGGTTTTCATTGGCCTATATGGGTGTGCCTAAGGGCTCCTTTTATGAAAGTGTGCTAGCGTTTTTAGCGCACGCACAAGATCAGCGCACGTTATAGAAAACTACCGCCTGTTTAAAAGGAGGCGGTAGCGGCTAGCACACACGCTAAAACCGCTAGCACACCTTTGTAAAAAGAGCCCTAAATGTTGTCACAAGTACAGGCGCAAAGCGTGATTCTGTATATGATAGAAACATAGAAATCGACGGCAGATAAGGGCCACGGCCCATCCAGTCTGCCCACCCTAATGACCCTCCCCTGCCTTTACTTTGCGAATAGAACCCACGTGTCGATCCCATTTGGCCTTAAAATCAGGCACGCTGCTGGCCTCAATCACCTGAAGTGGAAGACCATTCCAGCGATCTACCACCCTTTCGGTGAAAAAGAATTTCCTAGTGTCACCGTGCAGTTTCCCGCCTCTGATTTTCCACGGGTGTCCTCTTGTTGCCGTGGGACCCTTGAAAAAGAAGATATCTTCTTCTACCTCGATGCGGCCTGTGAGATACTTGAACGTCTCGATCATGTCTCCCCTCTCTCTGCGCTCCTCGAGCGAGTATAGCTGTAATTTGTCTAATGATGAGTCTAATGATGAGTGCCTTTATAAGCACCATTCTGGTTGGCGTCAATTTTTGTGGCACCATATATAGAATTTGGGGGTTACTTGCATCTACATTAGCATTCACTAATTGGTTAGCATACGGATAACGCAGGAGCCCTAACCATCTACAAGTCCGATTATTTTTTTTTTTTGTTACCACAGCTTTGTAAACGGACCCCAGAGTTTGTAGCTTCTAGAAGGCAATTGCTTCATCACTGTTCTTCAGTCCTTCCTTTGATTGCTTCAGTAACTGGACAAAATCTTCAACACAAAATAAAGATTACTTTGAGCCTATATGTAAAAAGAAAGTCATGCACTAACAATGGTGAAGTGTTATTACCATCTTGAGTAAAGCATTTCTGTTCATAAAAAAACCCAAAATCCTCACCAGTCTCTTTTGTCAAAACTGGCAAGTGCTGTTAGGCAGAATTATTAATGTGTTCATCTCAATTTGCTTCATTTCTATATGTGAGAAAATTTATATAATCTCTTTTACATGCATAACATTGGCTTTACTTAAAAAAAAAAAGTGACAAAATTAAATGAATAACTTGAGAGGTCTTTATTCTATTATAAGGAGCTATAATTTTGCAGTTATTTGCTTCCCCACTCCCCCTTTTTAGAAAGCCGTGTAGCAACGGCACCGAAGTCCATTAATTCCCAATGGGCTTCGGTGCAATTACTGCGGGCTGCCACAATAATTGGCATTATAAAAGAGGGCTTTTGAAATTTTGCACAGTGTGCTATAGTGTGGAGTCTTGAAACGACTGCGGCTTTTATTGTGGATATTTAATTCCATGTTGTTTATTAAGCAGCTTTTGTCACACACAAACTTTATAAACCCCCCTTACTGCTGAATGTCTCTTTTTACTGAAGTTGACAGATGGGTTAAAGAATGTTGGAAGACAGGCAAGCTCTAGATTAGGCCACATTACCACAGCTTAATCATTTAATATTATCAACTTGGCCAGCAAAATCATGATATCTCTTTAAATCGGAGGTTTTCAACCCAGATTCACCTAACCAGTCAGGTTTTCAGGATACCCACCATTCTGGGATTCAAGGGCAAGTTGGATGCATATCTTCATGCAAATCACATTGAGGGACACGGGTGAACAAGGTGTCCATTAGAGAACACCTAGCTTGGCCTTCGCGTGTGCGGGTCGCCGGACTAGATGGACCTAGGGTCTGATCCGGTGAAGGCATTTCTTATGTTCTTATGAATATGCATGAGATAGATTTGCATGGAATAGAGGTAGTGCTTGCAAATTTACCTCCATTCTATGCAAATCTGTCACATTCATATTCATTGTGGGTATCCCTAAAACCTCACTGGTTAGGTGTGCCCTGAGGATTGGTTTGAGAGCTCCTGCTTTAAACTGTTCTTGTTCTTTCAGGCTGTATGACAAGGTGATTAACAGCACGGTGCACTGTTTTGATTCATGAGTACTTACTGTAATTTCTTCAAGAGCAGGCTCGGTAAAATTTATTTTATTTATGCTCACTCAGTTCTCTGTTAAAAGTAAGCCTGATAAAGCATTAATGTTAATCTTTTTTTTTTCTCTCATTTCCACAAACATTGAAACAGAATAGCTTCATCTGCAATAAACCAGTCTTCTCAACCATCTCCAGGAGGTAAACCCAGCCAGCTGGGCTTTTAGGATTATCACAATGAATATATTTGAGACAGATTTGCATGCAATTGTTTTCCAATGCATATTCATGCATATTAGTTGTGGTAATCCTGAAAACCCAACTAGCTATGAATGCCTATTTAAGAGGGTTGAGAAACATTACAATAAACAAATCAGCATTTCAATAAAATGTTTTCAGCTGGCCAGGATAAAACTTGGAATTCCAGAGATTTTGTACTATTTTGTAAGATATTGCAATACAAAAACATTAATTTTGAGCAAAGATATAATTTTTGAAGAAACAGAATAAAAAGACTCACCTTCTCCCTTTAGAGCATTAGTTTTCAACAGTGGGAAGCATCAACTAGTCAAATCTTTATGGAAAACCATAGATTTGTGCATACATCATTGCACTTTATAAATATTTACTGTGGCTACATTGAAAACCTGACTAGTTAGTGCTCTTCCTGTACATGTTGAGAATCGCTGCTTTAGGACAACAGCCTGCTTTTAGAATTAGTCTTAACAAGATTGCTACTTGTGAACTATCACAAGTCCAACCCCTATTAAGTGTAACTTAGAAACATAGAAACATGATGGCAGATAAAGGCCAAATGGCCCATCTAGTCTGCCCATCCACAGTAACCATTATCTCTTTCTCTCTCCGAGAGATCTCACGTGCCCAACGAACTCCGCTAGTGGTCAGCAGTCAAATTAATTGTCTAAACAGACACAGAGCAGGAGGAAGAATTGATTGAGGAGGAAGAATTTCTTCTCGGAGTTTGTTTGGCAGTGATTCTCCTGATAAAGCTCAAAATTGAATGAAACGGGGACGCTCCGTTGACCAAATTAAGATTTAAAGTGCCCTTGAACAGATAAAAAAAGACTTAAGACCCAACACTGACGGTGTTTGGGCTCTTAGCCTGCCTCAGGGATCTACAATAGACAAAATTATATCATAAAAATTTGACAGGTAATATGCAAAACAATCAATAAAAGTCATGAATGAACTTAAAAATTATGTTTTAATATAATTAATGAAATTATCCAAATTGATATGCATAAAATAATTAATAATCCAATAATAATAATCAAATACACATAAAAATAATTTAAAAAACTGCAAAGTGCTGATGAACAAATAATAAATGGCGGTGAATAATCCATATACAGTTCAACACAGTAAGCAAATAATAAAATAATCCATGTTCAATGCAACACAGTGAGAAAATAATCAGAATAGATGAAAGTGAAACTCAAGTTATATTACTTTGAACCAGGAACGTGTGCTCCACACTCTTTATTCTTCTGCACCTAATCAGTTCATTTGATGAATGAAATCTTTTGCTCGAGCATAATTTGTTCCAGTAGTGACCCTGATTGTACCACCCTTCACCCTTCACCAAACTTCTGGTTCCTCAGTCACTACATGTTGCACAGGATTACTTAAGAGCAGGCTTGTCCAACCCTTTTTGAAATGAAAGCTTTTATTAACAATAAACACAGCAAGTATTACATATACATAGGAGATACAACAGCAATGGAACAACAAGCAATACACCACACTCCAGAAAACGTCCGAAGTGAAGCCCAGAGCAGAAACATATGTAATCCCTACAGTTCAACAAAAACAGACTAATATACCCACCAGAACACAGCCCATACCCCCCTCCCCCTCCCCCCAGGGACAAAACGCCAAACCCACAGCACCCAATAGGTTGAGATACATCCAAGGTTATACGCAAACCAAAAATGAAAGAGAAAAATGATTATGAATTCCCCCAAGTCCCAATCTTTCCAGTCCAGCCCCAAGCCCAACTCAAAGCCCCCAGCCACCCCTGCCACAACCCCCCACAGAAGCCCGAAATCTACGCCAAATATGAGCATATCCATGTAATTTACCATGCCGTAGGGCTGTTAAATGGTAAAGGAGCTGCCAATTGAGCAAGCGTTGCTCCACCATGTCCCATGTGGGAGGGTGCGGTTGATTCCACAAGGAGGCTATTGCCAATCTAGCAGCAGTAAATGCCAACTTGCAAAACAGAGAATCCCCCCAAGCCAGATCCAATTGATGCCAGAACAACAGGGCATGTCGCCAATCAACCGGAATCTGGATACCCAGGATCCGGGACACTCGAGAGAAAACCCCAGTCCAGAACCCACACACCCTCCCACATTGCCGCCACATATGGAAGTATGTATCCACCTCCCCACAGCCCCTCCAACAAAGAACACTCGCACCCTCCTGCCAATGTGCCACAGCCTGTGGGGTATAGTACCAACGAAAGAGGACCTTATATCCATTCTCTATCAGCAAGGCAGCTATACCCGCTGAGGAGATCTCTGACCAGATGTCCCCCCAGGTGTCCCAGGAAATAGCAGAACCCCAATCACCCTCCCAAGCCCTCATGTAGGGATATTGGGCTCCCCGACTATTAAGGCACCGATACACTGCAGATAGAGCTCCCTTCCGGAGCACCGGACCCAGCACCAGCTCAAAGGGAGTCTTGCCACCCCTCAACTCCCCCAGTAGACCCGAGGTCCGGATATAGTGAACAACTTGTATATAGGGAAACAGATCCCGGACCCCAAAGTCAAAATGGCCTCGGAGCTCTGTGAAGGGTCTAATACGGCCCAAAACCGGATCCCACAATTGTCCCACACATACTAAGCCCCTAGATTCCCAAGTAGCAAACACTCCCCCTCCCCTTCCCGGTGGGAAGTCAGCATTATGTCTCAACGGGGTATACCAGGAGTGGCGCCTACCCAACAATAAACCCCTTCGGGTCTGGTTCCATACCCTCAAAGCAGTTCTAACCGAGGACAAACCGCCCACCCATCGCCCCCTGCCAGGTAACCATGGCCGATGTAATAAAGGCACCCCATCACTTAAACTGTGTTCTATCCTCACCCACGGCTTTGGTGTCTGTGTCTGCCACTCTAAAAGGGCACGCAGCTGGGCAGCCTGATAATATTTTACCACATTGGGAACCCCCAGTCCCCCATCACTCCTCCCCATACATAAGACCTTCCTACTCACTCTAGGCCTCCGACCAGCCCAAATGAAATCGAAGATATGTCTTTGGACCCCCTCCAACGCTCTCCTGCCCACCCAGAGCGGTAACACCTGGAATAAGAACAAAAGACGTGGCATAATCATCATCTTCACAATTGCCACCCTGCCCAACCAAGAGAAGTACTGATCCTTCCAACTAAGCAAGTCCTGTCGGATGCGGCGGAAGAGCGGAGGAAAGTTCAGATCATAGAGATCCACTCCCGGCGGTCCGAAACATACCCCAAGATACCGCAATGAATGCTGGACCCACCGAAACGAAAACCGGTCCCGAAGGTAAGACACTCGGTCATCAGACAGGTTAATATTGAGGAGCTCAGATTTTCCAACATTGACTCGAAAGCCCGATACCGCACCAAATTCCTCCAACTCTCCCAATATAGCAGGTAAGGAGCCTTCAGGATCCTCCACCGTGAACAGAATATCATCCGCGAACAGAGCCAACTTATAGTCCCCTCCCGGCACCGCAACCCCCTTAATATCCTGATTCATCCGCACCCGCTGCGCCAGGGGCTCCACCGACAACGCAAAAAGGAGCGGAGACAGAGGACACCCCTGACGCGTTCCCCGTGCTAGAGAAAAAGTCTCCGAGTAACCCCCGTTCACCTTAATACAGCTAAGAGGGCAATTATAAAGGACCTGTATCCAATCTCGCATGCGTGGACCCAAACCCACCGCCTCCAAAACCCGAAACAGGAACGGCCAGGAGACCCTATCAAACGCTTTCTCAGCATCGATAGACAAAAACACTGTTTCCCTCACACTCTCCCTGGCCCGCTCAAGCAGGTTATAAATCCGGCGAGTATTATCACCTACTTGACGTCCCGCCACGAAGCCCGACTGGTCCGGATGAATCAGCCGGGGAGTCCAACCCTTTTTGGACCAGATTTTATATTTTGTAACATTTGGAGGGCTAAAACATGCACAGTCGGGTTTTTTTTTACCACGTTTTGTCAAAAGTGGCAATATACAACGGTGCATCTTCCACTCCCAGTCTCACTCTTGCTCAGGATATCTTCCCTCCCTACCCTTCACTCAGTTTCTCTTGCTCATGTAACACCTAACCATGACCCTCCCACACACACACACTCAGTCTTCACATAGGGTTTTATTTCCCTCCACTGGCTTCAGTTGCATAAGAAATTGGATTCCTGCTCCCTCACTATGTTTTGGCTCTCTGCAAGCATGAGTCGCATGGGTGGTCTTGTAGTTTTAAATCTTGAGAGATTTGAGGCTGTGAGATTAACTCAAATGTCCAGCACTGCCTAGCTCAGACATGGGCAACTCCGGTCCTCGAGGGCCAGAATCCAATCAGGTTTTCAGGATTTCCCGAATGAATATGCATTGAAAGCAATGCATGCCAATAGATCTCATGCATATTCATTGGGGAAATCCTGAAAACCTGATTGGATTCCTGCCCTCGAGGACAGGAGTTGCCCTTGTCTAGCCTAGCTCATGCTTGCAGAGACTCGAGTTGTGGGGAAGTAGGAATCCCGCTGTAAGCACCACAAGACTTACCAAGCTTCTGATGGCCAGTAAAAAGCACTTGGTGGGCTGGGTTGTGGCCATGAGCCCCTGAGCATGTTCTAGGAGCATTGCTCACAGATGCTACATGGTCACTCCCCAAAATACTTGCAAATCTGGAAAATTGTTGGTCTTTAGAACTTGTTGCTCGCATGAGAAAAAGTTTGCATGCATCCAGCCAATCCTTAGAGGACCACTCCAGACTTTAAGACCTTAAGACCGCCACCAGGTAATATAACTTGAAGTGGCTTAAATCCTCATTGGTCCGCTGAAGTTTTGTGATATTTTTTATATATATAAATACTTTTAATTTAATTTTAATATATTTTATTATCATTTTTTTAGCTAAGTACCTATAGTACTAATAAGAAATGATAAAAAATGTATATAAATTAAATTAAAAGTATTTATATATATAAAAAATATCACAAAACTTCAGCGGACCAATGAGGATTTAAGCCACTTCAAGTTATATTATCTGGTGGCGGTCTAAAGGTCTTAAAGTCTGGAGTGGTGCCAGTGAATTTAATAGGAAATGTGTTTTGATTGAATGTGATTTGAAGAACATTAGAAAGTTAGTGATTTGATTAGTATGGCTCAACTACAAACTACAAAGGAAATCCTTAGAGGGAGCATTGCTGTACAGAATGGCATAAATAACCCTTTGCAGATGAAATCATGCAAAAGCTGAACCACATTTATTTTTCTCATAGGTGCCCGTCTACAGAATTCTATGTATTTTAGTAATCAGCCTCTTAATTTTTTAACCTAAGGACTTCTAAACTTTGCAGTTTCCAAAGAAATTAACTGGTTTGTGTTACAAAGCACATCATTTACATACACACTTCAGAATGGATCTAGTTGTGTGTCACTTCCCTTCATTAACATTTTAAAATCATCATATACAGGTGTGAAAGAGACTGATGGAGAACAACAAACAGGTAGAGTAAGAAATATGCCACCTTGTAGAAAGAATTAAGATTATTAGCTGCAGTGCTCTAGTAGGCTCTGGCAAGGGCATTTCGTAGGAATCGCTTGAAATGTCTCAGGGGTGTGACATTCCTCTTTCCTTGCTGATGGAGCTACCAGTCCAGCTGATTTTGCTCATAGAAGGGAGCTTGCTAGAATATAAACTGGGATCATATGTTAACAGTGACACTTGTATTTACGACTATCTTGGCTACACTTGACTAATATGAATCATTTTCAGGTCGCTATATAAGTTTATTTACGCGGTAAACGCAGTCTTTGTGACTTACAACAAAAATTCTGAGGAGTTCACAAATTTATTGACATCCATTATCATTCTAGGACACTTTTCTGGCTTGGTAACATGAATCCATAGTTCATGTGTAGATACGATAATCGGGACTAGGATGCTATTCAAGAATTTAAAAATAAAATCTCAAAAGGGTATTGGAGTAGTATTTATCAGTATAATACTGTGCAACTGAACACAAATTAGAAAAGTGTGGCCTGATAATAGTCCTAATTAAGTAGTATCACTGGAATGCATTGTTATTTTGGGGCCTTATGCAATGTAAATTATCCAGGACGTCACATCCTCCTCAGCCTTCTAAAGGTATAGAATGTAGAGCAGGTTCATTCGATATTAGCCAGGTTCGTTAGATATTAAAGAGGAATTCATCAAGGGCTGTTCACCATTAGTGCATGCTAAATGCTAAAATACCCTAGCATACACTAATCTTTAGCATGCACTAAATTAATTAACGCCCTTTAATGAATTCCCCCATAAGTTGCTCTTTTATTAAAGTATGTCAAGCACTTAACACATGGTTAGATATGGTAATAGGCTGCCACACAAATGCATTAAGGGGTTGTCTGTTATCACACATTAAAAAACACATTATTGTAGTATTCTTAATTTTTCTTCACAGGGATGTGTTATAGGCAGAGGGTGAAGTAGAACCATTAGTCAGCTAATGCATTATACGAGGGTTCTTTGAAAAGTTTCCACACTTTAATCTTTCGCGAGAAATGGTTGGGGCAGGAGAAGTGGTAAGAGGACATGTCATAGAACGTCATGTGACTCGTCAGTCAGGTAAGACGGCTCACTTTGCAGGTAGTAGGAGAACTGTTACGCTGTGGTGAAGATGGCTGCTAAACTTACAATGTGCACCAAAGAGGAACAACGATCTGTTGTACGTTTTATGTGGGCAGAAGGTTTACTGGGGAGCAGAAATTCATCACCTCATGTGTGCTGTATGGGGAAAAAGTTCTGTCTCACAGAGTCATCTATGAGTGGATAGAAATGTTTGAAAATGGCCGCACGAATGTTACTGATGCAGAGCGCTCTGGACGTCCAACAACAGCCACTACTATGCAAATGAAGAAAGAGCCCCAGAACTGATGCGCAAAATCAGAATTATGTTTAATTAGATGGCAGAAAAGTTGAATGCCAGTGTTGGATCTGCATATTCCCTGATTCATGACAGCCTTAACGTCCATAAAGTGGGTGCCTAAAGAACTGACAGAAGAGCATAATTTTAAGTGCTTAGACATTTGTTCCTGACTTGAAGAAGATGGAAACTTTCTGCAGCAGATGAAACGTGGGTTCACCACTATGAACCAGAAAGCAAGTGGCAGAATATGCAATGGAATCATCCATCATCTCATGTGGTGAAGAAATTCAAGACACAGCCGTCAGCAGGAAAGTTGATGTTGACCATCTCCTGGGATTCTCAAGGGCCTATTCTTGAAACCTACCAGGAAAGAGGAACAACTGTCACAAGTGCAACGAGCACCTACTAAGGAAACTGTGGAACCCTGGGTAGAAGGGGACATACACCGATGGATCAGAAACTGGCTGGTGAACAGGAAACAGAGGGTAGGAATAAAGGGACACTATTCTGACTGGAAAGGGGTCACGAGTGACGTCCCACAAGGGTCAGTGCTGGGACCACTGCTATTCAATATATTTATTAATGACTTGGAAACAGGGACAACGTGCAAAGTTATAAAATTTGCGGATGACAAGGTTAGATCTGTAGAGGAATGCAAAGAACTTCAAAGGGACCTGAACAAACTGAGTGAGTGGGCAAATAAATGGCAGATGAGCTTCATTGTAGAGAAATGTAAAGTTATGCACATAGGGAAAGGGAACCCGATGTATAGTTACACGATGGGGGGGATAATATTGGGGAAAGGCAACCTAGAAAAGGACTTGGGGGTTTTGGTGGATAAAACAATGAAACCAGCGGCACAATGCGCTGTGGCCTTAAAAAAGGCAAGCAGAATGTTGGGCATTATCAAAATAGGTATCACTACCAGAACCAAGGAAGTTATCCTTCCGCTGTATAGGGCGATGGTGCGACCGTATCTGGAATACTGCGTTCAGTACTGGTCGCCGTACCTTAAGAAGGATATGGCGATACTCGAGAGGATCCAGAGAAGAGCAACAAAAATGATAAAGGGCATGGAAAACCTTTCATATGCTGAGAGGCTGAAGAAGCTGGGGCTCTTTTCCTTGGAAAAGCGGAGACTTAGAGAGGATATGATAGAAACATAAGATCATGAAGGATATAGAGAAGGTAGAGAGGGACAGATTCTTCAGACTGGCGGGGGCAACAAGAACTAGAGGGCATTCTAAAAAATTGAAGGAAGATAGGTTCAGAACAAATGCCAGGAAGTTCTTCTTCACTCAGAGGGTGGTGGACACCTGGAATGCGCTTCCAGAGTAGGTGGTAGAGCAGAGTACGACTTTGGTTTTCAAAAAGGGACTGGACGAGTTCCTGAAGGAAAAGGGGATCCAGGGATACAATTAGAGGGTTACTATACAAGTACAAAATGCTCTAGAGTAATAGATCACTACAGGTCATTGACCCGGGGGGCCGCCGCAGGAGTGGACTGCTGGGCATGATGGACCCCTGGTCTGACCCGGCAGAGGCAATGCTTATGTTCTTATTGTGACATGCTTCAAAGAGAGCTGAAACCCACTATCCACTCTAAAAGAGGAACACGGTCAAAGGTTGTCGTATTGTTGCGTGACATTGCATGTCCCAACACTGCAGCCCACACATTGGAAACACTCAGAAAATTGAAGTGGGAACCCATGGAACATCCAGCAAAGAGATTTAGTGGCCTCTTATTTCCACCTTTTTGGATCACTCAATAAAGCTTTAAGGGGCAGAAGATTTTCCTGTGACGATGACATGAAAGCAGTGGTACATCAGTGGCTACATTCATTTCTGATGGCATAAAAAAATTAGTAGGACACTGGGAAAAATGTATCGCATAACAGAGATGGAAAAGTGATGTAATCTGCTCTTGATATATTTAATAAATAGTGTTTAAAAACATAAAAGTGTGGAAAACTTATAAAGATCCCTCGTACTTAATCAGTGCTAATTGGCTAATTCAGAGTTAACACAGGAGCACTTGGGGCAAATTCTACAAATGGCATCCCGATTGTAGGTGTCAATAGGCGTCCTACTACTGTCTAACCAGCCAATTCGGACCCACGTTTTCTAAAAAAAATTTTAAAAACCTGAGGCAGCAGCCTACACTGTAGGCATCTGTCATGCTTACAAAAGATGCGTCGAGACACTTAAGCTCCCCCAAGGCAGGGTGTGGATGTGGTTTAGCCCTGAAGTAGACTTGGGCAAGCTTAAGCAGCTCTGGGTGTCTGCCTAGGGCCACAATAAATGCCTGAAATGTAGGCCAGCAAAATGCTGGCCTACATTTCAAATAGATGTGGCCGCTGAGCTGATTGCAGCAAGGAAATCTCCCTGCTGCGATCAGCTGAGCGGCCATGGAAAGGGACCTTCCACCTCGTGAAGTCCCCCAGCAGGAGGGATGCCCACACTCTCCTGCTGCCTCCCCCAACCCCTGATAACCTGTGAAGCCAAACCCCCATCCAAGGCTGCAGGCCTCCCACCCTACACCCCTAACTCTACCCCCAAACCCCAACCCCCTTACCTTTTAGTTGAAAGTCCAGCTGGAGGAATGCTCATACCCTCCGGCCAGCAGGCCCACCAATCCAAAATGGTGGGCCTCCCCTTCTCAGGGCATTCTGGGATGCACTGGAGAGGTGCCTAAGTCTCTGATTGGCTCAGATGCCTCAGACCATAGGATGTACTGGGATTGAGGCCTAAGGCTCTGGTTGGCCCAGGTTCCTAAGAGCCCTCCTCTGGGAAGGGCCTTAGGCATCTGAGCCTTAGGTCCCTCACCGATGCATCCCAGAATGTACCAGGAAGGGGAGGCCCACCATTTTGGAGTGGCAGGCCTGACGGCCGGAGGGTGTTAGCATCCCTCTGGCTAGAGAATGGGGCGGTAAGGCGGGGTTAGGCATCTGCCCCTTAGAGCAGACGCGATTCTGTATAAGATGCTGGTGTGTGATTCTCAGCCGCTTCTTGAGTGGCTACTGAGACCGGCATCCTATACAGAATTTCCCCCTTAGTACCCCCTAAATAAGAGGTGGTAAATTTCCTAGCATTAACATCTGCAGAAAAATATTAATAAGGAAGAAGCCTTCAAAAAGTGCCGCAGAAACTGCACTTATAGTGTGGTAAAATCCTTCATTACAATGTGTTAAGTGCAAATTTTAGTACACTTTAGTAGAAGGGTCCCTATGTGCTTGACTTTGCCCCACTATTCTTCAGCTGGGAGGTAAAGATTAAAGCATTTTTCTTCTAACCAGCTTCAAAATATTTAAAGGCCCTTGTATTAAAGGTCATTAAGACCTTAACACATGGTTAATCCAAGTAAACAGGCTACCACAGAAACACATTAAAACGTTTAGTGGTATTTTGCCTGTTTGTATCTACTATCGCACATGTTACCAATTTTTGAAAAATACTTATCAGAGAGGGCATGTCATAGCCAGAGAGTGGGTGTTCCTTCATTAGCCAGTTAGCATGTCATGAATAGCACATGCTAACTGGATACGAGAGTTAAAAGTTTTTCTGCAAATGCACTACTACACACTATTAGGAACATTGGCAGATGACCTACAAATAAAACAAAAGAAGAAAAAAATGCCGTAAAAAAAAGTCATATTAAATCTGGACTTAGCTTGTGGAAAAGTCCCACATTAAAAGGAGTTAAGCCTAGATTTTACCACTCTTTCTTAATTTTTCCATTCTTCTGGCATGCCTATTTTAGTAGGATAGGTTCTACTTGTAGGTGATTGATGAAAGCAGTCCTTAATTTACGCTGAATAGGGCCCTTTTAGCTTTGGAAAACTGATCAATGCTTGTGATTTTTCAAATAAAAATGATTAAAACTGTACACTGAAGCTTTCTTTAACTAATGAATTTCATGGAGAGAGTTGTAATCAACCACTGGGATAATTGATTGGAAAAGGAGAGGGGCTGAAAATTGACTTCTATGATCTCAGACTCCTCCAATGGTTTGGATATTTATTTTTTCATATTTGTTTGCAATCAAAGATCAGAATAAGAACCCAGGATACATAAGGAATAAATAAGACTGTAATAAAGATAAATAAACCTCGTGTTTTTACGTTCTTTAAAGAACAACTTAAGACCATATATTTCTGTTTAACGTACTACATTTCTTGACTAGGTTCTGACTGAAGAGTAGAGGAAAGACCTGTTAATTCCCTATAACTAGTCAAGAAATGTATTAAGTTAGTCATTCTTTTATTTGCTAGCCCATTTATGTACATTGAAGTGGGCTACCTGTCCTGAACCACAACATTACTCTATCAAGAAAAAGTGAAATAAGAAAACCTATGATGTTATAGGAGACCTTAGCACTTGATTTTCATTTTCTTGGGTCATTGCAATGGTCTTTTACTGTAATCCAATAAATTCTACCTGCGGCTGAGTGCCAACATGAGAGGTGATGGTATCTGATCATAAACAGCAAAGGTTTGCCCTTTCTAAGTAAATTAAATCTTTCTGAATGAGTTAGCAAACCATCATTTTGGCATAGTTGACCAAAACGTCTGCAATGTTTTTAAGTATTCAGCCATGTGGACAGTATTGTTGTTTTTTTAACAGAGGAGGTGAGAAGGTAAGTAGGATGCTGAGTAGGAAATAGAGAGAGAAGAAAGCAGGAGAAGCAAGAAGTGACAGAAGGAAATCAGGTTTGAGAGAGGCAGAGGAAAGAGGAAGGTAGATGAGGTGGGTGGAAATAAGGCTTGGTGAAAAGGGAGGACTAGGAGACTAGGGATTGAATGTAAGACAGATGGGCAGACTAGGGAGGTAAAAGTGGGAGAGGCAAAGTACAATAAAGGAGAAGAAAATACATCCATATAAATAGTATCAATTGTGTAGCTTTTACAATTTAGTGTTAAAACTTGATAAGTTGCTCTTCTCTAATACAGCAGAGTATTGGTGTGCAATTTAAAACATTAACTAGTCACCAGATTCCAAGCTGAATTGATCCATGCTGGTCATCATAAACTCTAAGTCAAGACTTCCCTAACTTGTCATGGGGATCCGATATCTAGTGTGGCAAAGCTAAAATTATGAGTTGATTCTCTATTCTATTTTTATCTCAAAAGGATTTACCTTGCAATCTATAACAAATCTATATACCCATGGCTGAATGTTTGAACAAAATCAAGTTTTTGATCAGTCAACCTAGAATCCTAATTTCATATTAAAGAACTTATTTAACCTTTTAATGTTATTTTTTACAGCATTCTAACTATGGAAAACAACAGTACTCAAAGGATAATAGCATAAACATGTACACTCGATAGTGAGCTGTCATTGGTTTTAACATTGCTAATTAGGTTGATAAAAACATTGATAATTGGTTTTAACGTTGATAATTTTATTGCTGTAGAGTGAACATTCCATATATGATTTTTTTTTCTTTCATGTCAGAAATGTCATTGTAATGATATTTCATTTTCAGATTTTTTTTTTTTTGTAGAGGAGGGTATTTTTGACCACCCCCCTTTTACTAAACCGTGATAGTGGTTATTAGTGCAGGGAGCTGTGCTGAATGCTCCGTGCTGCTCCCGACACTCATAGGAACTCTATGAGTGTTGGGAGCAGCGAGGAGCATTCAGCATGGCTTCCTGCGCTAATAACCACTATTGCGGTTTAGTAAAAGGGGGGAATGGAGACAAGTTGCACCAACAGTCATAGGAGGCAATTTTTCAGAATGATTAGGGGTTCTAAACACATCCCAAACTGCTGAGTACCATGAAGGATCTTGTTCATTATCGAAAGGGCTCAGTTCACCAACTGCACTCAGAGATTTTGCCCCTACGCTGAGGGTAATGAAAGCCATATTAGTTCATAAGTGCTGTCTTTTCCAGCATGAAATAATTTGTTCATATTATTACTGTTTTCACTCTTTTTTTTATTTATCCATTATTACCTGGTAGATTCTTCCCATCCCTCCTCCTACCCTCCTTCAACTACAGATGGTGCAGCAGGTGCCAATGCTACTGATAATGCAAATGCCAGCTTAGTGAATGGTACGTCGAGCACACCTACAACGCAGTAGTTTGCTTTGATGAATTCCTTCCTCTCCTGACTATTTTAACCTGTCACTTCCTCTTCTGAGCTGCACAGATGTATGTGCATGATTTCCTCTTCCATCTACAGTCGCTTATCAGAGAAGCCACAATAATATTTCTTGTACCAGGAACTGTTAAACAGTTCTTTTGAAGTCAAAGTACTCCATAACTTCATGCTGTCAGTCATTGAAGAAAAAAAACAAAAAACAACCCTCTACCATTTTGGGGAATCAATTGCTTCATTTTTGATATTTATTGAGGAGCTTATTTTTGTTAGTCAGGTTCAAAACAGGATGCATCTGGTTTTCCTACATATTTAGAAATTTTTTATTTAATATTTTTATTTAGTTTTTATTTAATATCTATTTAATTTTTAAAAATTTTTAAAAAGGATTTCTAATAGGAGAAATATACTTAATTGGCAAGCAAAAAATGTGTTGCATAACATTTTTTAAAATAAAACTTCTATACTCTACAAAATTGTACCGTATGTTAGAGTTTTGGTTTTTTTTTTTAACTGGTAATGTTAATAAGAGGAATGGTAGGATAAATAAGTGATTTTACCAAATAAAATTTAAGGAAAATTAATTTTCCTGATGTGGCCCTCTCATAAGCTTTCATAGCCTAGAAGTAGTTTTTAGCCAATGTTGGTATAGGGGGTCAGGAATCTGGTACAGACAGACATGTTACACCTCATTTGCCTGTTCCACTTCTATGCTGACAATTTTTGTGTAGATAGTGATTCAAATCTATTATTTTGCTTCAGATGAAGATAGAAAAGCGAGACTCTCTGTATTGATTTTGCATACTTTTACTCACCCTGAGCGTGTGGTGAATTAAAAGAAAAAAATGTGTCTGTCTTGTAAGACAGCTTCCTGATCCCACTTTATAGCATGTATTTCATTAGAGGTACTGTATCTTAGATGTCTTTTTTCTGACCTATTCTTAAAATGAATCAAATATTTCTATAAGCTGTGTTTATGACTACCATACCTATTATATTATTTTTCTAAGGAAGTCCTAATAAGCATGTGTCTCTATGTTTTATATAACTGGGCAATACTTATGTGATTTTGTATTTTAAAATGGCATTGTTTAATTTGTTTGTGAAACAATTTTTGTTCCAATGTGGTTATTGCAGTACACACACAGAGGTAGACAAACCAAAATAATAAGTACCTTTCAAAGGAAGCAGTAAATGAGATCCTTAATTATTATAATCTTCTGGATACATTTTGTTAAGCTGTATAAACTTAACAGACATGATCTGCTTGTTCTGCTTGAAATCATGAATATAGTGAACAAAATTATTTGTAAGTAGTGCTTAGTTTATGTCAGGGGTGTCAAAGTCCCTCCTCGAGGGCCGCAAACCAGTCGGGGTTTCAGGATTTCCCCAATGAATATGCATGAGATCTATTAGCATACAATGAAAGCACTGCATGCAAATAGATCTCATGCAAATTCATTGGGGAAATCCTGAAAACCCGACTGGATTGCGGCCCTTGAGGAGGGACTATGACACCCCTGGTTTAGGTGAACTTCTTCAAAATTTAGAATTATTGTTGCCTTTTACTTCTGCATATTTTTGAGACTTGAATTTTGATGGTTTCAACTTTTGTTCTCTTCATCAACACAGCTAATAAATAACGATTTTGGGAAACATGTTCTCCTAAGTCTGAGGCTTGTCCCATTATAAGTTAATTAATGTAATGTGATTAAAAGTCAACAGTTAAATTACTAAATTCAATTATTTAAGTAGTGTATTTAATTAAAAGTTGGAATATAGAAGTAATGTCCATTTTTGATATTGTGCAAATGGTTCTCAATAGTTTCATATTTCTTGACCAACAGGTAACATCTTACCAGGCCTGGCATGCCCTGTAAGAGAGAATTTGCCTAGTCTCATGAAATGAAAGACTATTATTAATTCTACTAAGAAAATGGAGTCTTGATTTATAAAAATTGCCAGGAGCTATTTAAATACAATCCTGAATACTGTATTTGGGAAATTTTCTTTTTCTTAGTACAGTTTCTTGATGGTTAGGGCCAGGCCCAATATATATTTAGAGGTATGTAAACATAGATCTGGGTTTCAGTGATAAACACTTGCCTCCGGAGTCACAAGCACACAGCTTGAGTGTTTGTTCACCCTTGAAGTGAGTTCAGATTTTCTGCCTTTTTGCTCAATACATGCCAACTCATTGATAATATCTGCCCTTATACAAGTCAGACACAGTATTGGCTTCATCTTGTGACCCCTGAAGCAGGCGTTTATCACTGAAACACAGATCTGTGTTGAGTCTGGCCACATTTTCAAGTGCATTGCAATTAGTTTTTCTATTTTATTGGTTTTAATTTCTTTTTTTAAAATCATTATTGTTTTTTGGTCTGTTAATAAATATTGTTTTATGTATGTGTATTAACCTCTGTATTTTGTTGGAATTTAATTGGTCATCTCCTACTCTTTTTCCTGTGACTTGTATACGTGTGTAGGGGTTTTTTTTTCCTTTTCTTTTTTTGCTTCCAGACTTAGTAGTACGTTCAGGAACTACCTTTTCAAAGATATGATGGTGGATGCCTTAAATAACTACCCATTAGAGGTGGTGGAAACAAAACAGTGAAGAAATTCAAAATGCTCACAATATAGAAAGATGATGGATCAAAACTTAACTGACCTTTATACTTTAAAATAGGTGATAAAAGAGTGTAACTTGCAAGGAATGGCAGAAACAACTCTGGCAGCCTTCTTTGGCAGACCAAATGAACCATGTAGGCCTTTATCTGCTGTCATTTACTCTGTTTCCCCTTCAGGGCCATTCAGCTGGGCTGCTTCTTCCTGCCTTCAGCAGCCCTTGTTGCAGGGATATGGGCAGCCGCTGCATGGGGCTGACCCACAAGCCTTCTCTCTGATGTCAGCTCTGATGTCAGAGAAAAGGCTTCTGGGTCAGCCCACATCCCTGCAACAAGTGCCTCTGAAGGCAGGAAGGAACAGCAGCACACCTGGAAGGAGGTAACTGGAATCCCTCGCTGACCCAGAAGGCTTCCCGCTGATGTCAGCTCTGACATCATAGGGAAGCCTTGCGGGTCAGCTTTGCTGGAAGGGAGCGGGCAGGAAGAAGGGCATGGGATCTCCAGCAGCCATTAAGCAGGAAGGGGGGACCAGCACAGTGTGTACCCCCAACAGGCGGCTTGTAATACCCCTAAGGGTACACATACCATGTGCTAAGAACCTCTGCTATAAGACACCTACAGAGTTAACAGTGTATAGAATCCTGTGTAGCGCCCGTCCGCGTGATTAACATGTAGGTGGAGCCATTTATGCTGTTGAAAACCAGGCCTAAATACCTGCATCTATGTTGTGCTCAGATTGGGCATATTCAATAGCAGTACACCTTTTAGGAATGTCCACAACCCGCCCCTTTTGAGATCTGTGCCCTAGAACTTACATGCACCACTTTATAGAATAAGTTTAGAAAGTTGTGTGCATAAATTCTAATTAGTGCCAAATTATCACTTGTTAATGGCGCTGATTGGCATGCTAAACATTTAAGCTGCGCATGCAGATTGGCAGTGCACACAGATTTGCATGTGTCACTTTGGTCGCACTGTACAAAATCAGGTCCTAAATGTGTAAATTTGTGCCTCACCCACCAGCAAACCATCAATGAACAATATCTGCATATTTACAGAATGGCATATAACTAGATTGCTTGTATTAATACCCAAATTTGCACACACACATACACACCATTTTTTGGTCCTTCACCTGCACATTTGCCATGTAAATATTAGTGCCTTCTTTATAGATTTACCCACATGTTGTTTCGCATCATCCCGTGCACAGAATCCTCTCGTTTCTTTCTACTTTGCATCGTGCTACTGTTGCAAGAATGAAAGGTTTCTGTGTTCCATTTTGCTTTCTCTGTGTGTGTGTGTATGTGTAAGTAATTTAAATAATATTTAAATTAGACTGTCCGATGACTGGAAAATTGGCAAGTATTTTTGGACTTCTGCCTTCTGTTCAGGCTGACAATACAGTTGGAGCATGCTCATTTCTTCTCCTTCACCCAGTTTCTGACTCAGAAGAGGCCCCTGGTTGTTTAAATTGCTTGTCCATAGCTAACTGCAAATAACTGGTTAGTGCTGTTGAATATTTGCGGTTAGTGTCTAAACTGAAACCAGCTAACTTGTGGGTGTTATAGGCGTAGAGTAAGTGCCAACATTCAACCCTTAACCACATAAGATAACCGCATAAATAGGACTATATAAAACACAGTCTGGGGCCAATATCCAGTTTGGTGGCCATGCATCCAGATAGACCCACCTAAAAAGCTGGCCTATCTTTGGCTGCTAAGACTTAACTGGCCTGCCACTGAATATTGACTTAGCCAGCTATGTCTCGACCAGCCAAAAGAATCCCCAGAAATTGAAGGCTGATCGCCAGATTTGGTGCCGGCATTGAATTTCTGGTTTTGCTTCTGACTGCAGGAGATAGTATGCTGTATTCCACGGTCTGAATATCGGGTGAAGTCCTTATGGGTTTCATATTACACGCTTAAGAGCTGAATGTTGCGCTTCATCACATAAGTGTTATCGGCCAACATAAAACCAGATATATAGTGCTGGTGACCAAATATGGCCCAGCATTGTATATCCAGCAATAGAGCTGGCAGCGGATATAAAAATGGTGACCATCACCAACCGAATATTGGCTGGACAGAGTTCTGTAAGTTATGTGAGTGTGTGGAAGACATGTTCATGTCCCACCCATGCACTGCCCTCTTGCAGTTATGTGCTAATGCACTTCTGGGCTGTTTTATGCAATAGCACATAATACACATGTACAATAGATGCATAACTTTAAGCAGACTCAGTAGAATTTGGGGGTATATTTCTGAGCAAAAATCTTTAAGATGAACCTTGATTGATTTTTAAGAGGTATCCTAAAGCTGCCAACATATTTGAAAACAAGTCCAAAAATACCTTACCAGTCCGCAAGTACTTGCAACCAGGTAGGATGAACTGATTATATTCTCCCCCCAAAAAAGTTCAAATGTAGAAAGAGAGGCTCCACAGCAATACAAAACAGTATGTGACGTAAACTCATAAAAACGTATGCAACCTTTTGGTCCACAGTAGGAACATTATTTGCAATTCGCAGACGATATCACCTAGTGGTATAAATATGTATGATATAGTTCCATATAATTTGATGAAGGTTATATTTTTGAATTATTGTGATGCCTTCCTGTTTTCAGATGGATTTGCCACAACGTCAAACATGTTCTAAGTACCATGTATATGGTATTTCCCTTCTAAAGCCAAAACATCAGTTATCAATTTAAAATATATTTAAATGTATAAGCCTGGCAAGATTCAGCTTTCTTTTACTAGTGTTGGTTATTTAATAATGCTATTTAATAAAAGTCCTGTTTTTTGGAAATGAAAATTCGGATGACATGATATTAAATTTGTAAAAAGCTGCTTGAGCTCATGTTGAATTTTTCATTGACTTTTATCATCTTCTATTCTTCTGGCCATAAATTATGCAGCTCTGTTTATTGTTTCTGTAGGGTAGATATATTCCCATTAAACCTACTAGAGGACTGTACCTTTTTTTTTTTTCTTTTTTTCTTTATCATTCCGCATGCAAATATACTTCCAATTATTAGGTTGTCTTTTATATCAAAATAAATACAAAGAAAACTGTTCATGGTTCATAAATATGTGATAGAAATACACTCATTACTTTGTTTGCCCTTTATATTTAAATTTCCACTATGTAAGTCTGTCTCTATGATGGTTGTTTATTGTTTGTCTTTTTTTTTTTTCTTCATGTTGCTTGTCACAATTTTTCATCACTCAGGCAAAATGCAAGATGGAAATCTGGAGAACAGCCAGAATAAAGGTAACATTTTTTTCATACTTGTGTTCAGCAGTTTGTTAAATGTTTTTCCATTGCTTATCGTTCCATCAGATTGTACTTCTCACTGAAAATTATGTACATGCTGTAGCTTGTAGAAGATGGAGAAGGCTGGAGCAATCACTGTTCAAAGTAGTGGTCCCAACAAAGATCCAAGTTTTGGCATGTTGAGGATGCCTTCCTCAGGGGACACTTTAACATAGAAACATAGAAACATACAGTATGATGGCAGAAAAGGGCCATCGGCCCAACAAGTCTGCCCAATCGAATAACCCACCCCGCTAAGCACTTCCTCGAAGTGAACCCACATGTTTATCCCATTTATTCTTAAAATCGAGCACGTTGTTGGCCTCTGCTACCTGAAGTGGAAGATCATTCCAACGATCAACCACCCTTTTGGTGAAGAAATACTTCCTAATGTCACCATGAAATCTCACACCCCTGATTTTTAGTGGATGGCCTCTTGTTGCCGTAGGTCCTGTAAGGAAAAAGATGTCTTCTTCCACCTCCATACGGCCAGTAACATATTTGAATGTCTCTATCATGTCTCCCCTGTCTCTGCGTTCTCGAGAGAGTAAGCTGCAACTTACCTAGACGTTTTTCATATGGAAAATCTTTGAGTCCTGAGACCATCCTAGTGGCCAATCTTTGAACCGACTCTATTCTCAGCACATCCTTTTGATAATGTGGCCTCCAAAATTGAACACAGTATTCCAGATGTGGTCTCACCATGGACCTGTAAAGCGGCATTACCACTTCGGGCTTTCGGCTGATGAAACTTCTCCGGATGCAACCCAGCATTTGTCTAGCCTTGGATAAAGCTTTCTCCACTTGATTGGCAGCCTTCATATCTTCACTAATGATTACTCCCAGGTCCCGTTCTGTAACAGTTCTAGTTAAGGTCTCACCGTTCAGAGTGTAGGTTCTGCAAGGGTTTCCGCTACCAAAATGCATATCTTTACACTTCTTGGCATTAAAGCTCAGCTGCCAAATAGTAGACCATTTCTCCAGTAAAAGTAGATCCTGTGTCATATTGTTGGGTATGGTACCTCTGCCCACTACATTGCATAATTTAGCGTCATCGGCAAATAATGCAATTTTACCCTGAAGTCCCTGAGGCAGATCCTGTATGAAGATATTAAATAGGATTGGACCCAGGACCGAGCCCTGCGGTACCCCACTGAACACCTCCGACGTTTCGGAGGGAGTACCGTTTACCACCACCCTTTGAAGTCTGCCACTGAGCCAGTCTTTAACCCATGCAGTTAATATTTCTCCTAGTCCCAGCAAGCTAATCTTGTTCAATAATCTACGGTGTGGGACACTATCAAAAGCCTTACTGAAGTCCAGATACACTACATCCAGGGACTTTCCCTTATCTAGTTCTTTTGCTACCCAGTCAAAGAAGCTGATTAGATTGGATTGGCAGGACCTTCCCTTTGTAAATCCATGCTGGTGGGGATCCCTCAGCCTCTCATCGTCCAGAACCAGATCTAATTTGTGTTTAATCAACATTTCCATAAGTTTACATACTATTGATGTAAGACTTACCGACCTGTAATTTGCAGTCTCTGACCTGCATCCCTTTTTGTGAAGCGAATTGATGTTAGCTGTTTTCCAGTCTAATGGAACTTTTCCCGTGCTCAGGGAAAGATTGAAGAGCGCGGCTAACAGTTCTGCCAGGACATCTCTCAATTCCCTAAGCACTCTGGGTGCAATTTATCTGGTCCCATAGCTTTGTTCACTTTGAGCCTTGATAATTCTTGGTAGATGCTTCTGGTAGTAAATTCAAAATTCCTGAATGGGTCTTCTGAGCTCTCCCTTGTTTGCAACTGTGGCACAGATCCCGGCGCCTCACAAGTAAAGACTGAGCAGAAGTATTTGTTTAGTAGTTTGGCTTTATTAGAGTCCGATTCTGCATAGGTACCGTTGGGTTTCCTTAGGCGCACTATCCCATCTGTATTACTCTTTCTATCATTAACATACCTGAAAAAGGATTTATCCCCTTTTTTAATATTCATAGGTAACTTTTCTTCCATCCGGAGTTTGGCGTTTCTGACCGCTGTTTTGACAGTTCTAGATTTCTCTAGATAGGCTTCTTTGACTTTTAGTCATTGTGATTGTTTGTAGGATACAAATGCTCTTTTCTTATGTTTTATGAGTTCCGAGATCTCCGCAGAGAACCACTGGGGTTTGTTATTTCTTCATCATTTACTCACGATGTTTATATAGAGATTGCTTGCTTTCTGTAGGGTAGATTTCAGAGCTGACCACATAACCTCCATATTATCTGTTGTGTCCTGGTTTTGCAGTGCCTCATAGACAAAATCTCCCATGCTCTCGAAGTTAGTGCCCTTAAAGTTAAGGACCTTTGTTGATGTGTTCGACCTAGTGGTTCCTTTCCTGAGGTAAAACCACACCATGTTGTGGTCACTGGAGGCCAACGCATTACCTACCAAAACCACTGTGACACTATCTCCATTGATGAGTATCAGGTCCAGAATTGCCTGATCCCTGGTGGGCTCCAGTACCATTTGTTTTAGTCGTGCTCCCCGTATAGAGGTTAGTAGCCTTCTGCTGCTGCTGGTCGTAGCTGAAAGTTTGTTCCAGTTTACTTCAATGGGAAACCAGGGTGGCAAGGGGGCCCCTTCTGATGATTCAGACAGGTGACCTGTTTGGGCCGCCGCGGGAGCGGACTGCTGGGCATGATGGACCTATGGTCTGACCCGGCGGAGGCACTGCTTATGTTCTTATGTTCTTATGTTCTTACATCTGGCATGTTGAAGTCCCCTAACAGTACAGTGTCTCCACGCAGAGTGATGGTCTCGATGTCTTCGATTAATTCTTTGTCTATGTCGTCCTGTTGTTTAGGAGGTCTGTATACAATGCCCAGATACAGGCATTTGCCACTTAGGACTCCCCTGTATACTTGACACCTGTGATTCTGGTAACTTTGATTTCCTCCTTGATATATAGCGCTACCCCTCCTCCGTTTTTGCCTTCTCTGTCTCGGCGGAGTAAATTATATCCTGGTATAGCCACATCCCATCCATGGGAATCCGAGAACCAGGTTTCAGATATTGCCACTACATCTAGGTCGGCGCTCCTCATTTCCGTCTCTAATTCCAGAATTTTATTGCCTAAACTGCGGGCATTAATGTACATTGCCTTCCATACTTCATGTTTGCTCGGTCTGTGTGGAGATTTTCCCATTTGATTTAATGTGTCCCTTATTTCCCCATTTGAGTTATTTTATCCCTTTTGAGTTAGTTTATTCACTGCAGTACTGTCTGCAATGAAAGTACTTACCTCAGACTCAGTAATGGAGTGGTTACTTACCACACCAGGATGAGAGTGGGTACCCTCCCCCACTTACCTAGTTTAAAGCCCTTTGGAGCAGGTGAGCCAGTTGTCTACCGAAGACATTCTTCCCTCTTCTGGTCACATGGAGCCCGTCTGGTCCCTGTAGTCCTTGAAGTGCCTCTCCATGATCCTGGAAACTGAAGTTCATCTCTCTGCACCATATGTGTAGCCACTCGTTTGTCTTCTGGATACGATCTTCCATGGCTCTACCCTTGCCTCTCACTGGAAGGATGGAAGAGAAGACCACCTGCTCTCCCATCCGCTTCAGCTTCTCACCCAGGGCTCCAAAGTCTTCGGGTATCTTCTCCGGGGTGTTCCTGGCGGTGTCGTTCGTCCCGACGTGGATGAGAAGCATAGGATAGTGGTCTTGGGGCTTGATCAGTCTTCCTAAGCTGGTGGTCACATCCTGGATCCTGGAGCTAATAAATGCTGAGTGTGAACCACTCTTGTGGAGTTAAACAGTGACACTCAGAATAGTGCAAAGCACATGCCGAAACTTGGATCCTTCTTGTGACCACTGGTTTAAATAAAGACTTGATCATTGGTTGAAAAGACACCTGCCTTGCCTTTTGTTAGACTGCCTATATCCCAAGACAAGGAGTTCTCTCTGCCATTCAAAGTAGGGCAGCCAGCAGTTTTCCCCCCTACATCAGTGTACGCAAATTGTGTGCCTCGGCACACTAGTGTGTTGCCCGAGATCCCAGGTATGCCATGAGATGCCGGGGATAAGGAGAGGCACCGGCGCCAGCTGACTGCCTACAGGACGTACTTCTCGCAGCAAGAGGCACATCTTGTAGGCAGTCAACAGGTGCCTTGCCTTCTCTTCATGCTTCTACCCTTCTCCGCACTGGTGGCTCAGGGCCCTGTCTGGAAGGCCTTCACGCATGCATGGACATCAACATTATGATGTCATGCATGTGCATGACATCATCACGTCGATGTCCGTGCACTTCCGGATGCTCTCGAGCCGTGGTCACCATGTTTAGTATGCTGCATCTTCGTAAAGTTTGCAAGACACTGCCCTACATAAAGAGGAGATACAGAATGGAAAATCATATTGGAGTCCTTATACAAAGCTGCGGTAAGCACTAACCTGCTTACCACAGCAAAACATGCTATACCACAGGGTTCGCTGAGGTATCCTATGGTACGTTTGTGATGTGTGTGCTACCCACACCACTAAAAATAACTGTCTTTTTGCTATGGGGTGTGTCTGACGGGTGGTGGAAGTAGCCGTATTTTGCAGCTATGTTGCTACATGCTAACCGATTAGCATGTGCTTAGGGTATGAGCCCTTAGATCCTAATTCTATAAATGGCACCTAACTCCTAGTTGCCATTGAGCACAATTGTCAATCGTCCACTAGGCACCATTTATGGAATCGTGCTTAGCGATGCCTACGCAATCTTAGGCACTGAAACCTTAGGCGCACTTCCATTCAGGCCAGGGTTTTCTTGGCCAAAATCAATGTACCTAAGTCAAACTATGCCCAAAATCTGCCATGAATCCACCCCTAACCACGCCTAGTTGCTGGTAGGCCCCTTGGAGTAGATGCCTAACGAATTAGGTGCCTACCAGCGAATTAATTCTTTTTTTAATGGCGTGTTAAATTAGTTTATGTATTCCATTTGCTTCTCACTTTTTATTTAGATCGTCTTATGTAACCTTGAAGAAAGGTCATGTGATTTATATCTGTAATATAAAGTACATTATAGAGCTAATTAAATAAATTTGGAAGATGAGACTTTCTTTCCCTTGTGGGTTATTTTATTAAAATAAACTCCCTTATGAAGGAAAATGGGTTATAATCTATTTAGGAAAATGCTGATTCTGTTATATGTGAGGAGGGGGGTTTCTGTGTTCACTGAATTTTTCAAAGTGCAGGATTTCAGCAAATAGGTATGTGATGCCATAGCAGCAGGGAAACTGTCTGTACATTATGTAGACTCCTCCAACTGCCAAGAGCAGAGAGATACTATTATAGGCTGTTTTGAAAGATTCAGAGTTTTGGGTTTTTTCAGCGAGAGAAACCATGTAGAGGAAAGACAGACAGCAGTTGACGTGAGAAGGGGAAGTGAGCAGTTTGTCCCTCTCTGGTTAATAGTTTTGTGGGAGCTGGTAGAGAATTTCTCTAAGCAGCTGGTTACCTTTCTACATATAGCTCTGGGGATGAGTGTCCCAGAACCCTGAATAACCATGGTAAAAGGGGGAATTTCTATTTGTCCTGTGTGTCCTCGTTTTACCTGGTAGTGTTCTTCTGGCCTGCCTCCTGTGCACATAAACAGCCATAGGGTACCCCAGGAGGCCAGGGGCTATATGTATTTGATCTATAAGACAAGGACAGTCCACTCATTGGATAAAATGGGACCTTGGACTAAAATAGCATGACATGGAATTCCCCCCTTAGAAAAAGACAGCCACGCCACGCCACCTGCTTGTAGCATATGGTGCCATTAATGCTTTCTATAACTGTAACTAACTTTCCCCTGTTATTTGCCACATTAGTACTTAGTAACACCTGTGTTAGCTACAAGGTGCATTCTCTATCGCTTAATGGAAGATTAGGTTCTTACCTTGTTAATTTTCTTTCTGTTAATCTTCTCAGGAGTCCGTACGTATGGTGTTCAATCCAAACCCACAAACCGGGTCTTGTAGAAGTGTGATACTCACAGTTTTCAGCACCTCCCACATTGCCAGTGGAGTATAGTACCCCTTTCAGTTTTGTCCCAAAGCAATCAGTCATCACTGGAATAAAACACAAAGAAAAAGTTCTGTTCTGCTCTGCAGCTTATAAAAGAACAATTAGCAATAAACATTAAATCATGCAAAACAAAGCAGCAATAAGAACCAACCTATTGTGTGCAACATGCACTAACATTAAAGGAGCCAGAGGCTGAATGATACACTTACATTTACAGGACAATCTTATATGTGGCCATCTGGCTGACAGGAGAAGAATTTCAGGCCTGGAAGCGAGAAATATCCGAGGCAGAAAAGCAGGCATAACTGAGTAAAACAGAGGGTGGCCCATACAGACTCCTGAGAAGATTAATAGAAAGAAGATTAACAAGGTAAGAACCTAATCTTCCATTCTGTTAGATCTCCTCAGGCGTCCATACGTATGGCAATGTACCAGAGCAATGGCAGCATCTAGGATGGGACAGAAGAGCCTGTCTGCAATACCAAGGCCCCAAAGGTGGCATTCTCAGGAGCCACCACCTTCACTCTGTAAAACCTCATAAAGGTATGAAGAGAAGACCAAGTAGCTGCCCTACAAACTTCATCCAATCAGCCCATCCGCAGTAAATATACCTGGATTGGCCACCATGAGAAGCAGGCTACTGGGCATGATGGACCATTGGTCTGACCCAGTAAGGCTATTCTTATGTTCAGCTGGAAGGACTGACCAAAACTCTGCCCATGAAGCTGTGACATTCCTGAGTGCACCCTGAGATAAACCAGTGGTTGATTTCCACAGGCATTGTATGTTGATGAAATGGCCATGCAAATCCATTGGGCTATAGAGGCCTTGGATACCTGCTTACCATGCCTGGTTTGACTAGTGAGTAGAAACAGATGGTCAGAAGGAAAAAAAAATCATTGGTTCTTTCTAAGTAGTGAAGTAAGACTCTTTGCACATCTAGTTTCTGTAATATCCTATCCTGCTTACCCAACCTAGTGGGTTGAAAAGCAGGCAGACGAACTTCCTGGTTGATATGGAAATTGGAACAACTTTCAGAAATAAGGAAGAAACAGCACGGAAGGTTACACCTGTCTCCATGATCCTGAGAAAGGGCTCCATATAAGATAGAGCTTGCAATTCCGATTGCCACCAGAAACACTGTTTTGACTGTGAGGTCCAATAAGGATGAATCTTTCAATGGCTCATACAGAACCTTAGTAAGGCCTTATAAAACTGTGTTAAGGCTGCATGTTGGAAAGTGGTGACATAGTGGAGGTCTTAAATGGAATGCACCGCTTAGAAATCTGGTTATGTCTGGATGAGCTGAAAGTGAAAACAAACCATTGTATACCCAGAAACATAAGAGACCTGCCACTTGAACCTTGAGGGAAGCCATCACAAGCCCTTTTTCTAGACCAGCCTGCAGAAAAGCAAGGATCACTGGAAAGGGAGCTCACAGCAGTTCCACTTATTCCCTTTCAAACTACTGTTGAAAAGCTTTCCAAGCTTTGTCACAGGCTGCAATTGTAGAGGGCTTTTTAGCCCATAAGAGAGTGGCAATGACTACGTCTGAAATGCCTCTTTGAAATAGGGCCTGGTGTTGGGGATTCTCCATGGGAACTGGTCCCTGACTGAGCTTGAGGCCCATGTTCTGGTGAGGATGGATGAGGTCTGCATACCACAGACAGCGAAGCCAGTCTATGGCCACTATAATTATGAGACCTGGATGAGTCGCTATCCTATGGCTCACATGGGCCAATGTGGGAAGACATAAAGGAGGTCATGGCTTGGCCAGAGCTGGACTAACGCATCCAGTCCTAAGCTTCCTGGCTCTGCTCTTCGACTGAAGAAGCACATGAGTTATGAGTTCTTGACAGAAGCCATCAAGTCCATTACTGGTCTGCCCCAATGGCGCACAATGAGCTGGAATGCCTTTTGAGAGAGGAACCATTCTCCTGGGTCCAGGACTTGTCGACTGAGAAAGTCAGCTTTGACATTTTCTATTCCACCCACGTTGGCAATGAAGAGAGCCTGAAGGTGTATTTCCACCCACCGGAAGAGAATCTGTGCTTCTAGATGCAAGGGATTACTTCTAGTGCCCCCTTGCCTGTTCACATATGCTGCTGCCATTGCATTGTCAGAAAACACCTTTATCACTCTTCCCTCCAGGGCCTTTTCCCCATGGATCTTCAAAGTGTGATGGGGACAGGAAATACGCAGCCAGCACCCTGATACCCTGAGGGTTCTTACACAGGGCACCCTCAGCCTCTGCTTAAGCCTCTGAGAAATTCAGAAGGCAAGCTGGCTCCCGGGGAACAGACCCCAAGCCCTGAAGACACACAGCAGGCTGGCTCTCCAGATCCATCCGAAGGTTTGCCTTGCAGAGCTGCAGTCCAGCTCAGCAGAACCTGTGTCCTTTCCCAGGCAGATAACCCCTCAGTAAAGGGACTTAGGGTATTGAAGCCACCCAAAAAGTGAACTTTCGATGAGGAAAAAAAGAGAAAATTTAAGCAGAGGAGATCAGAAACACCTCTGCACGGTTCGCTTACAGAAGGAAAAATAACTGAAGGGGGCACTATACTCCACTGGCAATATGGAAGATGCTGATAGCTGTGAGTATCACACTTCTGCAAGTCCCAGTTCACAGGTTTGGATTGAAGACCATATGTACAGACTCCTGAGGAGATGTAACAGAATATCCATTTCTGCACTAGGCGTTTAATGCAGCAGTTAATGCATGCTATTGATTGTGAATGCAGAGCTAAAAAAAAATACTGTATATTATCATCTGTTAAAATCCATGTTAAATAATGGTCCTGTTTACTAAGCTTTTTAGCTATTTAACATAGAAACATGACGGCAGATAAAGGCCAAATGGCCATTCTAGTTTGCCCATCCGCAGTAACCATTATCTCTTTTTCTCTCTGAGAGATCCCACGTGCCTATCCCAGGCCCTCTTGAATTCAGACACAGTCTTTGTTTCCACCACATACTAACAGTTCAGGTCTGCACACATGAACTGGTAGCCTATTTTAATTCCCACAATAAACAAATAAATTCTTTTTACCTGTTAATCTAGAAAACAGTGCTAAGTGCAGGCCTATAAGATGCAGCTAACTGGTGTGTGTTTCCTGCTGTTCATTTGTCTGTTAACGTCATGGCAGCCCTCTCAAAAAGATGGAACTATCCCTCGTAATTAACACAGAGGTATTGAAATTATTGGGTAGTAACTAAAATATGCAATACCTTAGCAAATAAGAGCCTTCGTATGGTTCAGAACAAAGGACTCTAAGGTCCCGATTCTATAAAGGGTGCCTAAGTTCCGCTTAATGCTGAATAGTAGACCTCCTTTACAATGCCTATAGGACCTAGTTTTACAATTGCTATGCAACTTGTTAGCTCATTGTGTAGCACACTGGTTCAACCTGCAGCCTTCTACCCTAATGTTGCTGGTTCGAATCCCAGTCACTCTCTGATGGAAGAGAAATAAATAAAAACATTAAACAGATCCAACTCACAGTATCACAATTATAATGAAAAACGGCATAAAATCACCATTCTAGTAACATCATAATAACAAAATATTATAACATTAAGGACATTGGACGTCTAACTCTTGCCTAAAACCTGATTCTCTAAAGGACGTCTCAAAATTTGGATGTCTAAACAGTGTTTAGCATCGCTGATTGCGATTCTACAAAGGACGCCTATCTTGGACATCTAAACGGCACCTAACTTTAGATGCACTTTGCAGAATCAGGGCCTAAATGTTTCCAAAAATTTCTCATTGTTATCCTATATCCTATCTCATGAACTCAAAACCTTAGAAAATGAATTTTATTATTGGATAGTTACCTTCAAATAGTGAAAAAAGAGAGAATATCTTATATTACAGAATAATATATATATGAAATGAATGTGTATAAAAAATAAATTTTTAACAGTTTTCTTTACTGCCTTGGTAGCCAAGCAGCAGGATGGAGCTGCCGCTATGGAGATGCAGCCCTTGAAGAGTGCAGAAGGGGGAGAAGGAGATGATAAAGACAAGAAAAAGGCAAACTTACACAAGAAGGAGAAGTCGGTCCTTCAAGGCAAGCTGACCAAACTGGCAGTACAGATAGGCAAAGCAGGTATGACGAAAGGATGTGACAAGAAAACAAACTAATGTGTTAATGCATGATCTTAGTGGTTTGCACAAGATAACCAAGAACGAGCAATTCTTGGTTCTCTTGTCAGCTAGCAATGGAGCAGATTGAAACCTTTGTTGAAATCCATTTTCCTGTTCTTTTATCTAGGTTGTCTAATATGCTGGTTAGATCTAAAGAACTTATATTAACTGGGATTCTATGTATCAAACTTTTTCACTCAGACTGGTCTATAGTATGCATAGGCCTGCTTTCATAAGTTTAACTGTTCCCTTAAAAGGTATCTGTATTGCCCACGTATTTAGCTGGCAAGGGTACATAGAAGTCACCTCCACCAATGCTCCAGAGTAATAAGATACTTTATTGAATATACATCAAATAATACCAAGCAATGCAGACAGACATCAGATAATTTACAAGAAATGATCAATAAACAAAGTACTTCACCATGATTGGCACGCCCTCTTCCAATACTGATCGGGAATCTAATCGATCAAGGGAAGAGACCCAACCCACAGTTCCCGTAGCCGCGGCAAGATTCAAAGTCCAGTCTGTGTCTCTCAGTCTTTTATAGCACAGAAAGTGCTGAATTTCTTACACACACAGACACTGCTGTTTCTGTAATAACAACAGGTGCCTCCCTTATCTCATAACTCTCCCCAATGAAATGTGTTACTCAGGCCCTCCCTATTTGCAGTACCATGAGAATCCTTCCTCGGCCCTTCCCAGTAAGACATGAAAACATTAAACAACTTGCTTTCACAAAAGTGAGCTGTAAGGCTGCTAATTGTTTGGCACAGATGTGAAGTAAGGGTTGTAGCAGGAAAAAGTAAGCAGACATGAAGATTCACACCTAATAGCCAAAGTGACTACTTGCCATGCCCTGGCCAGCCGTGGGCATAACAATATCTTAAATGGAAATGTTGCATGTTCTGTTTTATAGCTGTGGACCACTTAGCACCTTATCAAACAATGTCCATTAGTTCACGCTAAGCTTTAGTAAAAGGGCTCTATAGTGAATTGGTGGCAGCTATTTTAAAAAATCCAGCCGTCAAAGGCTAGTTTGGTGCAAGCTGGTATTATTTCTATCTCTCGGATCACACTGGACCACCAGGACATGTTCAGGTGGGCTTTGGGAAGGGGGTCTAGAGGGGAGGGTTTGGTTGATCATCCTAACCCTTGGCAGGGGGAAGGTAGAGGATAAAGAAGGGGGATTAGAAGGGGACTGTTTCTATGCTTCTTGGGAGGAGAGAGGAAGGGAGTTCAGAAAGGTGAGGCATCTTTCGATGCGGTTTGGAGGGACTGAGGATTGCTTGTATGTTTCCAGTGGGAGGGGATTGGAAGGGGACTACGATTTTCTGCTTCCAGGGGGTTGGAGGAAGGGTGGCGGTATGCCATGTGCTTAGTGACAATTCTATAATGGCACCTTGGCACCAAGATTCTATTATAGAATGCTATAAGTAGGCATTGGCGTGCATAAAATTAGATACCAACAGATACCAATAGTAACTGTTGGTACCTAATTGTACCCTGAAGTGCAAGTAACTGTTCTATAAGTTATGTGTAACTCTGAGACATGCCCATGTTATGGAATAGTACCTAGCACTTACTTGCTTAATTGCAATTAGTGGCATCAATCACATACATAAGCGCTATTATTTTATAACTTATATGCTCAACTGACACATATCTGTAGATGCCAAATTTATAGAATTGTCCTCTAAATGTCTTGAGTTGCTGTCCAGAAATTGCTTGCATGAGCAAATTCCAAACAAATGCTTATCACAAAGTATAATAGAGGTTGAACTCTTTTCTAAAGGAGAATGGCCTTAAAATGAAGCCATTTTCTAAAGAGGTTTGCATGCAGAAAAGGACTTTAACAAATTTGCATGGTTGTATGACGCAGGACCTACTCAATGGTCCGCAACTGAGTTCTAATGCCAAAAAATATAAGGTTATTCACCTTGGCAGCAGAAATCCATGCAGTACTTACACTCTGAATGGCGAGACCTTAGCAAGAACTGCTGCAGAACGGGACTTAGGAGTAATCATTAGTGAAGATATGAAGACTGCCAATCAAGTAGAGAAAGCTTCATCCAAGGCTAGGCAAATGCTGGGTTGCATCCGAAGAAGTTTTGTCAGCTGAAAGCCCGAAGTTGTAATGTCGTTGTACAGGTCCATGGTGAGACCTCATCTGGAATATTGTGTTCAATTTTGGAGGCCACATTATCAAAAGGATGTGCTGAGAGTGGAGTCGGTTCAGCGAATGACCACCAGGATGGTCTCGGGACTCAAGGATCTCCCTTGAGGAACGTATGGTAAGTTGCAGCTATACTCTCTCGAGGAATACAGAGAGAGGGGAGGCATGATAGAGACGTTCAAATAAGTTACTGGTCGTGTTGAGGTAGAAGAAGATATCTTTTTCCTTACACGACCTACGGCAACAAGAGGGCATCTGTTGAAAATCAGGGGTGGGAGATTTCATAGCGACACTAGGAAATATTTCTTCACCGAAAGGGTGGTTGATCATTGAAATGATCTTCCACGTCAGGTAATTGAGGCAAGCAATGTGCTCAATTTTAAGAAAAAATGGGATAAGCATGTGGGTTCACTTCGAGGAAGTGCTTAGGGGGGAGGGTCTTTAGAGTGGGCAAACTTGTTGGGCCGGTGGCCCTTTTCTGCCGTCATGTTCTATGTTTCTGTGTATATGCGTGTGTAAGTAAGGATGCTGACATGATGGTGTATTGCTATTCCTGGAGAAGTGGAGGGGCAATTTTGATATGACGTCCAGATTCGAGCTTGAACATTTTATGGAACATGCACAAAAGTCTAGTAGTGAACATGACCATTTTTGAAACAGAAAAACATCTGTCCCAGTATGGCAATTCTTATGTTTTTATGCTTGTTTCAAAAATGGCCAATTCTCAGATGTGCAGAACCATTTTTGGGAAAAAAAAAAAATGTCCAAAATAAAAATGCACAAAACAAGCCTTTGGGGGAGGCCAGAATTTTTAATAGACTAATAACCACACAGATATCCCAGCAGAGCAGTAGGGCTCCTTCACATAAAATGGCCCTGGTACACATCTCACCATAACCCCCTTATAGTGTATGGTGAGCCCTCCAAAACTTGTACATCATACCAATAGCCCTTATGCCTGCAGGTGTCACCTATATGTAGGCAAAGTGTGATTTGGGTGGGTTTTGGAAGGCTCACATATTCCACCATAAGTGTAGTAGTTAAAGTGGGATTGGGCCTGAGTCCCCATCTCTATGGTTGACTACTCCAGGAACCTGCTTGTTGCGCTAGTAGGACTGGCCATAACGTCTGAAGCTATCATACAGGTAAGTATGTACTGTTTCTTTCACATCTTTGTGGGGTAGGAGGTCAGTGACCATTGGGACGTGTGTGAGGTGGTCATTCCTTCATCTCTCCAGTGATCATGTGTTCAGTTTGAGCACCTGTTTGATAAAACAGATCTAACTCCAAACATCTAAGTTGTGCCCTGGATATATTCTTAAATGTTCGATTATTGCAGAATCACATCCAGATCATAAGCCCACCCTAGTCCTGCCCAGACCTCATCTCTACCACACTCCCTTGAGATTTAAATGCACTGCAGTCAACCACCTTAGTAATCCATGTACAATGGGTTTCGAAAATAGTAAATTGGAAGGGTTTGGCAAAAGATATGCCCATCTGCCCCTTTACTCTACATTTTGGATATTTTCCTTTTTTGAAAATGAGTCCCATAGTCTGGAAAAGGGCTAGAACTGTGATAAATGAATATGTTTTATAAAATGTGTAATAACATGCATAGAGTACACATATTCAATGACTCCTTTGGAGCATGTTAAATCCCTGCATGAGAATTTGTGCACTTTTGGTCAGAGTTCAGGTTGATAGTTATAAAAGCTTAGGCAGAAGATATCTTGTCATTTTCTGCTTAAGCACTCTGTTATAAATGTCTCTATACTTACAAATCTAGATTTGAAATATTGGTAGAGATCTATTCCAGCAGGCGGCTTAAGGTGCTTCTAGCAAGTATTGACTCCAGGGAATAGAGACTTATACAGTTGTTGCAGTTCAGCTTTGTTTTTGTGTCATAAACATTTCCCCCAGTAAAACATCTAATTCCCTTGGAAGGCATTGAGTGCTTTATGTCAAACAGAATAAAGCTCATCATTTAAATATATGCAAGTCTGCTGTACCGACTCAACAAAATATGTGCAAACGAAAAATCTTTCTGAGGGAAAAAAAGTCTTCTTTTCTGTGAAATTGATTTACTTGGCCATGGCTTATGATCAGAGAAGCTTTTGGGAAAACATCAAAGCTGTTTCTAAAACAGCAGTCAGAAAAAACAATCAATGGATAGTTACAAAATACTTCAGTCTCAGAAAGCCATTACGCACTGCACAGTATACAGTAAGGGATGATTATGGAGCTTTGAGCTATCAGACTTGGGGACTCCATTACAACATTATAAAACAGAGATGACGAATTCCAGTTCTGAAGTGCCACAAAAATTGTGTTTTCAAGGATGTAACAATTAATATTGGATATATGTCCTTCATACTTTTGATCCACGACAAATCAGTTTATATAGGGCCAGATTCAGTAAATGATACTCAAATTTAGGCGCTGGGAAAAATCTTCACTAAATGCTAATTATAAAGGGCGTTCTAGGCTGAGCACACTTCATAGAATAGTGCGTAGAGCGAATTCCCATGCCCAGTTGTGAGTGCAAGGACTTGATGTAAATCCTTGGGATTATAAAATACTGCGTCTAAATATTTGGAATACCCCTTCCATGACCCATGCCCTCTTTTGGGTTGTGCATGAAATAATTTGGGCACGCAGAGCTATAGTATAGTTTGTAGACAGATGCATGCTTAAATCCAAACTAATGCCAATTAATTCCAATTAAACTCAACTGACTAATTAGTTTATTTGTGCATTTCGGCTCTGTGCCCATATGTGGGCAACATGTATAGAATCTGGAAGTAAGTACCAGAGTTTAATATTTTTGTCTGAAAAAGCTCTGTATCATATTCCTACAACTGGGCCCTCCCTCACATATTTACATTAGCACATTCACGTAAACAGGTTGTTATTTGGACAGAAGTGCAGATGTTAAGACAGCTGCTATTATATGTAATATGTATTGTTTTTAATAGTAAACTAAACTAAAACTTGAATTTATAGATCAGGTCATCTTCATATAATAAAGCTCAACTCGGTTTACAATAAATTAAAAAGTTGAAGAAATAAACAGAACTTACAATTTTGAGAATAGCCAAGTGTTTAAGTTTTTGTGAAAGGATTGAAGTGAACCTAATTCTCTTAAGCTTAGGGGAATAAGCTTAGGGATGAGACTCATGGTGGGGAAGAAGATTAAGAAGAGGATAAACACTGTAAAAACGCTAGAGCAAGCATAGTCCCTCTTTAAGGACACGCTCACCAAGGCGCAAAATCTATATATACCCCGTATCAACAAGGGATCCAAGAGGAAAAAGAACAAAGAACCGGTGTGGCTCACTGTAGCAGTGAAGGAAGCGATCAGAGACAAGAAGACTTAGTTTAAAGAATGGAAAAGGTCAAAAATGGACAAAAATTGGAAAAAGCATAAACAACATAAGGCAGTAAAAGGGGCCAAAAGAGACTACGAGGAGAAAATAGCCAAGCAGGCGAAAAACTTCAAGCTGTTTTTTCGATATATTAAGGAGAAACAACCTGCGAAAGAAGCAGTGGGACCGCTGGATGACCAAGGAATAAAGGGAATGCTAAAAGAAGACAAAGCAATCACCGACAAACTGAACACATTTTTTGCATCTGTATTTACCGAAGAGGATATACACAGCATACCAAAACCCATCAGGCAATATCCTGGAAGCGAAGAAGGGAAACTGACAGGGTTAACAGTCAGTCTAGAAAAGGTATACAGGCAGATTGATAGGCTTAAGAGTGATAAATCCCTGGTACCGGATGGTATCCATCCGAGGATCATCAAGGAACTGAAAGGGTCTATAGCTGAACTGCTTCAGCTAATAGCAAATCTGTCGATCAAATCAGGAAAGATTCCGGAGGACTGGAAGGTAGCGAATGTTACGCTGATCTTCAAAAAAGGTTTGAGGGAAGATCCGGGAAACTACAGGCTGGTGAGTTTGACCTCGGTACCGGGAAAGATGGTAAAGGCGCTGATAAAGGACCGCATAATTGATCACTTTGACGGCCATGGTCTGATGAGGACCAGCCAGCACGGTTTCAGCAAAGGCAGATCTTGTTTGACGAATTTGCTGCACTTCTTCAAGGGAATAAACAGGCATAGACAAGGGCGACCAGGTCGACATTGTATATCTGGATTTTCAGAAGGTATTTGACAAGGTTCCGCATGAACGACTACTTCGGAAAACTGCGAGCCATGAAATCGAGGGTGAAATACTCACGTGGATTAAAAACTGGCTGGAGCATAGGAAACAGAGTGGGGGTAAATGGACAATACTCGGACTGGAAGAACATCACTAGAGGGGTGCCGCAGGGTTTGTTGCTTGGACCCGTGCTCTTCAACATCTTTATAAACGATCTGGACATAGGTACGATCTGGACATAGGTAAATTTGCGGACGATACGAAGTTATTCAGAGTAGTGAAGACACAGGGAGATTGTGAAGATCTGCAGCGTGAGATAATCAAGCTCGAGGAATGGGCATCGACATGGCAGATGAGGTTCAATGTGGATAAGTGTAAAGTGATGCATGTCGGTAACAAAAATCTCATGCACGAATACAGGATGTCCAGGGTGGTACTTGGAGAGACCTCCCAGGAAAGAGACTTGGGCGTTCTGATCGACAAGTCGATGAAGCCGTCTGCACAATGTGTGGCAGCGGCAAAAAGGGCGAACAGAATGCTTGGAATGATAAAGAAGGGTATCACGAACAGGTCGGAGAGAGTTGTCATGCTGCTGTACCGGGCCATGGTGCGCCCTCACCTGGAGTACTGTGTCCAGCACTGGTTGCCGTACATGAAGAAAAATACGGTACTACTCGAAAGGGTCCAGAGAAGAGCGACTAAAATGGTTAAGGGGCTAGAGGAGTTGCCATACAGCAAAAGATTAGAGAAACTCGGCCTCTTCTCCCTCAAACAGAGGAGATTGAGAGGGGACATGATCGAAACATTCAAGGTACTGAAGGGAATAGACTTAGTAGATAAAGACAGGTTATTCACCCTCTCTAAGTTAGGGAGAACAAGAGGGAACTCTTTAAAATTGAAAGGGGATAGATTCCGTACGAACTTAAGGAAGTTCTTCTTCACCCAGAGGGTGGTAGAAAACTGGAATGCTCTTCCGGAGTCTGTCATAGGAGAAAACACCCTCCAGGGATTCAAGACAAAGTTAGACAAGTTCCTGCTGAACCAGAACGCACGCAGGTAGGGCTAGTCTCAGGGCGCTGGTCTTTGACCGGAGGGCTACCGCATGAGCGGACTGCTGGGCACGATGGACCACTGGTCTGACCCAGCAGCGGCAATTCTTATGTTCTTATAATAGGATTTCCCTAGTTGACTAATAGAAATGATACTTTAAAGGGAAGGAAAAGATAGTTTAAGTTTTTGCATAGTCCTGACCAGACCCAGTCTTTGAGAGTTCCAGGAGAGAGGTACAAGTAGAGAGCATATGTATGTTTTTTTGAAACTGCCTAGGTTTAGGCTGTGCATAAATTTTTAAGTAAATATAACTTAACAAAATCGTTCCAATTCTGTCTTTGAGCTTGAGCGCTAACCAGCCATTTTCAGTTAAGTGCTCTTGAAAATGTCTGGCTAGCCCCAGGCAGGTGATTTAAATAGCCTGGAGCCTCTCCTGGCCATTTAAATCATTATAAATATCAGGCCTATACCTTATAGCTACTGTTGCTGTGGCATTCATCAAAATCAGTTTTCATTTTTGTTTTTTTGGCTGACGTGATCTCTGTTTTTCCTTCCAATATGGTATCACTGTGGAGACAGACGCTTCTTATTAACAAATGCATTCATAATACTGCTGTTGAAAATGAGATTGACATTTAGCCCTTATTGCACTGTTACAGATATCCATGGCAATATTGATTCATCATGGGGATGAATGCCAAGCATCTCTTTTTGTATGGTATCTATCTTATTCACTTTGATAAATGGCTCATATTGCTGCAGCCTGATCTGCAGAGTTGCATTCTAGAGATAAGAACATAAGAATAGCCTTACTGGGTCAGACCAATACAAGGCAAGCAGTGGCTTCCCCCATGTCTTTCTCAATAACAGAATAAGGACTTTTCCACCAGGAACTTGTCCAACCTTTCTTAAAACCAGCTACACTATCCGCTCTTATCATATCCTCTGGCAACGCGTTCCAAAGCTTAAGTATTCTCTGAGTGAACAAAAATTTCCTCCAGTTGGTTTTAAAAGTATTTCCCTATAACTTCATCGAGTGTCCCCTAGTCTTTGTAATTTTTGACGGAGTGAAATATTGATCCAAAAACGGGTTTTAGTGATCGGAAAAAAATTACAGGTCCTAGACCTGTTGAAAACTGTGTTCAAAACCAAATCTCCAAGGTAACATATAATATGAATACATTTGCAATCGATGCATGGAGATGGATAGCTTGAAATATCAGGTAAGACTACTGGAAGGAACAGTGATGGAACTCGAAGACAGAATCCGAGCACAGGAGAAGATTCTAGTGGAGTACAGCCCAAACGACGATGTCAAGGAACTAGAAATGTTCATAGAGGAAGCTCATCAGCACCATGTAGAGAGTACTCAGGAAACTCAGGAAACCGATGTGAGGAGAGAAGACACCCATGCAAACACAGAAGAAACCGAAGACGAGGTAGGAGACAACCGCACACCAGGAGGAATAGTGAGACCACAGGAAGACATCGCCCCACCCAAAGAACAGGAAACAATTTCAAGAGTATCATTGGAGAAGGATGACTGGCCCTACTCCAAGGACGTGGACCAACGCCCCCCAAGGAACTCCCGAATAAAGAAGATGGGGATCATCGTAGGCGACTCCATCATACGACATGTGGACAGCTACACCGCAGGAGGAAGAGAGGACAGAGTTGTCACCTGTCTGCCTGGAGCAAGAGTGAAGGATGTGACCAACAGGATCTCCAGGATCATAGATGGAGCAGGGGGAGAGGACACCGCTGTACTTATCCACGTGGGGACAAATGATGTGAGCGGGCGGAAGTATGACAGGGAAGAGCTGAAGGGCCAGCTCCGCTTTCTCGGAAGACAACTGAAGATCAGGGAGGTGAAGGTGGCCTTCTCCGAGATCCTCCCAGTACCAAGAGCGGATGGAAAGAGACAAGGGGAATTGCAAGTAATCAACGCCTGGATGAGACGATGGTGCGAAGAAGAAGGCTTCGACTTCGTGCGCAACTGGACGGCGTTCTGGGGAAAAAGCAAGTACTACAGAAAGGACGGACTACACCTCAACAAGGAAGGAGCAAGAGTTTTGGCAGGCAACATGAAGAAGGCAATCGAGAAGGCTTTAAACTGAAAGATAGGGGAAAGCCGACAGTCGACCACCGGTCGATGGTACGGATAGCAGGATGCCCCGACGAAGAAGCCAAGGACAACTACACCTACACAAGAGAAGACGACCTCACAGCCAATAAGGGAGAAAAAGCAGGAAGGGACAACTCAGACATAGGAGGGGACGACCACACAGTAAAAAAGGGTGATAACACAGGAGCAGTAAAGGATACCAAAATTGAAGCTACAGGGACGGCCAAGAGTAGAAGGTCCAAAAAGGTAACACGAAGAGAACTTAGATGTATGTATACAAATGCTAGAAGTCTGGGTAACAAAATGGGGGAACTAGAGACAATAGCAAGACGTGACATATTGGATATCATTGGCATAACAGAAACATGGTGGAATGAAGAAAACAAATGGGACACAGTACTACAGGGATACAAACTGTATAGAAGAGATCGAATAGGGCAGAAAGGTGGAGGTATTGCTCTATATGTTAAGGAGGGGATAGATTCTGTTGAAATGGTTAAAACAGAAAGGAAAGAGAAGCTGGAGTCACTCTGGATCAAAATTCCTGGTCAATATGGCGCAGATACGAAAATTGGCCTTTACTATCGTCCACCAGGACAGGCGGAGGAAACTGACGCAGAAATGATGGAGGAAATCAAACAAGAATGCAAGACAGGCAATGTAATTATATTGGGAGACTTCAATTTCCCAGGGATAGACTGGAAACTAGCAACCTCCAACTGCGGCAAGGAAGCCAAGTTCCTGGAGGTGCTAGGGGATTGCTTCCTGGAACAAATGGTAAAAGAGCCGACAAGAGGCAACGCCACCTTGGACTTGGTCCTAAATGGCCTCACGGGACCGATAACAGAAGTGGAAGTCATAGTTCCACTGGGAACGAGTGATCATAATGTAATCAACTTTAAACTACACATCAGGAAAGGGAAACATGCCAAAACCTTAACCACCACCTTGAACTTTAAAAAGGGTAAATACGATAGCATGAGAGCCATGGTAGAAAAACGACTCGAGAAGATGATGGACAAACTTGAAACGGTTGATCAGGCATGGACACTACTGAAAAATACTATCACAGAAGCACAAGATCTCTACATTCCGAAGATTTCCAAAGATCGGAGAACAAAGAGCAAAAGAGAACCGGCATGGCTTACCATACAGGTGAAGGAAGCCATAAAAGAAAAGAAGGACTCTTTCAAAAAATGGAAATGCATAAAGACAACCGAAGCCTGGAACAAACATAAAGATGATCAGAAGAAATGTCACAAGGCGGTGAGGAATGCAAAACAGGAATATGAGGAAAAAATAGCCCAGGAGGCCAAAAACTTCAAGCCCTTCTTTAGATACGTGAAAGGGAAAAAACCTGCAAAAGAGGCAGTGGGACCCCTGGACGACCAGGGAAGAAAAGGGTACGTCAAGGAAGATAAACAAATCGCAGACAAACTAAATTCCTTCTTTGCGTCCGTCTTTACGAAGGAGGACACCTCAACAATACCTGAAGCGGAGAAAGTGTTTGCAGGAGAAATAGAAGACAGCCTCACCACAGTTGAAGTGGACTTAGACCAGATATACTATCAGATCGACAAACTTAAAAGCGACAAATCCCCTGGACCGGATGGGATTCATCCGAGAGTCTTAAAGGAATTGAAGGTTGAAATCGGAGAGTTATTGCAAAAACTTGCAAACCTGACAATCAGAACTGGACAGATACCGGACGACTGGAGGATAGCGAACGTCACCCCAATTTTCAAAAAAGGATCGAGAGGGGAACCGGGCAACTATAGACCTGTGAGTCTTACGTCTGTCCCTGGCAAGATGGTTGAAGCACTGATCAAGGATAGCATAGTCCGGCACTTGGACGCATATGACTTAATGAAACCCAGTCAACATGGATTCAGGAAAGGGAAATCATGTTTGACTAATTTACTCCAATTTTTTGAGACCGTGAACGAGCAAATCGATAGTGGGAAGCCGGTGGACATAATATATTTGGACTTCCAGAAAGCGTTTGACAAAGTTCCACACGAAAGACTTCTCAGGAAACTACATAGCCATGGCATAGAGGGGGATATACAAAGATGGATAGGCAAATGGCTGGAAAACCGAAAGCAGAGAGTGGGCATAAATGGGAAGTTCTCCGACTGGGAGAAAGTGACTAGTGGTGTGCCCCAGGGCTCGGTACTTGGGCCGATCCTTTTTAATATTTATATCAATGACCTAGAGGAAGGAACATCCAGTGAGATCATCAAGTTTGCAGACGATACAAAACTATGCCGGGCAATCAGATCGCAGGATGATAGCGAGAAACTCCAGAGCGACTTGTGTCAGTTAGAAACATGGGCGGAGAAATGGCAGATGAAATTCAATGTGGAGAAATGCAAGGTAATGCATTTAGGCAATAAAAATAAGGAATACGAGTATACAATGTCAGGTGCAACTCTGGGGAAGAGTGAACAAGAAAAGGACCTGGGTGTGCTGATAGACAGAACCCTGAAGCCGTCGGCACAATGCGCGGCAGCGGCAAAGAAGGCAAATAGAATGTTGGGCATGATAAAGAAAGGAATCTCGAGTAGATCGGAGAAAGTTATAATGCCGCTTTATAGGGCAATGGTCAGACCACACTTGGAATACTGCGTCCAACATTGGTCTCCCTACCTAAAGAAGGATATAAAACTGCTGGAGAGGGTGCAGAGACGAGCAACAAAACTGGTGAAGGGTATGGAGAAACTGGAATACGAGGACAGACTTATAACACTAGGATTGTTCTCCCTTGAGAAAAGGAGACTGCGTGGGGATATGATCGAGACCTTCAAAATACTGAAAGGAATCGACAAAATAGAGCAGAGAAGATTATTTACATTGTCCAATTTGACACGGACTAGAGGACATGTAATGAAGCTAAGAGGGGACAGGTTCAGGACTAATGTCAGGAAGTTCTGCTTCACTCAGAGAGTGGTTGACACCTGGAATGCTCTCCCAGAGGAGATTATTGCGGAATCTACCGTCCTAGGCTTCAAGAGCAAACTAGATGCATATCTCCTTAAGAGAGGCATATAAGGATATGGTGGAATATAAATTACGCCAGGTGTACACCTGGCAGGGCCTCCGCGTGTGCGGATCGCCGGACTTGATGGACCGAAGGTCTGATCCGGAGAAGGCAGTTCTTATGTTCTTATGTTCTTATGTTCTTATGAACACTGTGTAAACTCTGCTGCACAACTCATCTTCTACCAACATCGCGACGCTCATGTCACCCCTCTCCTTAAGTCACTTCACTGCTTCCCTATCTGCCATCACATACAGTTAAAGATCTTATTGCTGACCTACAAGTGTGTTCGTTCTGGTGCCCCTCAATCTCTCTCCTTATACACCTCTCAAAGAACTCCATTCCTCAGATAAGCCACTCTTAGCATTACCTTCTCCTCCACTGCCAATTCCAAACTTCATTCCTTTCATCTAGCTGCCCCCTACGCCTGGAATAAATTACCTGAGTTTGTCCATCAAGCCCCTTCCCATGATAATGGAACATTGTAAAAGTGTCCACAGCAAAAAATAGAATGTTTCAATAATAGCTAAGTGCCAAAAATGGGACCAAACTGACCAGATGACCTCTCCCTTAATCCCCAGTAGTCACTGACTCCCTTCCCATCCTCCTAAGTGGCAAAAGTGACAATACTTACCAGGCCCTATAACAGCTGCAGATATAATAGGCACGCTGCACGATTCATCTTCTACCAACCTCACTATGCTCATGTCACCCATCTCCTTAAGTTACTTCACTGGCTCCCTATCTGCCATTGCATACAGTTCAAGATCTTATTGCTGACCTACAAGTGTGTTCATTCTGCTGTCCCTCAGTCTCTCTCCTCACTTCTCTCTCCTTATATACCTCCCAGAGAACTCCTTACCTATGATAAGCCGCTCTTAGCTATACCCTTCTCCTCCACTGTCAATTCCAGACTTCGTTCCTATCATCTAGCTGCCCCCTATGCCTGGAATAAATTACCTGAGTTTGTCCATCAAGCCCCTTCCCTTCCCTTGTTTAAAAGCAGACTGAAAGCCCACCTTTTTGATATAGCTTTCAAACCTTAACCCTATTCCTCTGCCCTCCAACCCAGCCCGCTGAGTAACCATTCCCCCTTAACTGTATCCATGACATCCTGTTTGTCTGTCTTGCCTGTTTAGATTGTAAGCTCTTTTGAGCAGGGACTGTCTTCTTCTTTGTGACTCTGTGTAGCGCTATAGAAATAATTAGTAGTAGTAAATCAAATGATGTACTTTTTTGGGAATGTATCTAAATTTGTAGATGACAAAGTGCTGAGTGAGTCTAAAGGCACAGAAATGGCTAAAGATCCTGAATGCGGTCTTGCTTTCAGATCACTTATTTTCAAAAGAATCATACGGCATAATACATCTATATTTGGCCTGGCACAGACTGCAGAGGCTTTTCTCTCAAGGGTGCAAGAATTTAGTAGCTGGGAATCCACCTCAAATGTTCAATGTCATATTGAAAATGCCCCTCGATGTGCCTTTATAAAATAGGCTAGAAATATCTGCCTGCTTGATCTTCATAGATAGGCAACCTGTTATAAAGTTATTCCCTGTGAGTTCTCAATTGAAGTTTCTGAATCAGTTTATCTTCACCAGACCTAAGGCTAGATGCACTAAAGTCACTCGGTAATACAGCCTGGGTCGCCGTTGGCCGATTGCAGAAGAGCAATCAATGCGCTCACAAGTTTGCATGCAAATGATTTGTATGCAAACCCGACAGATCAGTTGCTCAGTGAACGATTGACACATGCGCAGAGCCCTAACAGCAGTGACAGGGGAAGCAGCCTCGTTACACACACACGATCTGCCCCATTAATAAAAAGAAAAAAGCCCCCTTTCCTCCAATGCTGATGGTCCTCCCCAATGAACCCACCACAACCTCACTCGTTTGGGTCCCCGGTGCCATGTTCAGTCGGGGAAAGCCATCATCGGTGGTGGAGGATTTTTTTTTTTAATGGGACAGATATTTTGCCTGCCTGCTTTTTCCAATCTCTATAATCTCATTTTGGGGGGAAATTGCCAAGCGATGTTAGTGCATCAATCACTTGGCTACTTTGCATGGGGGTTTAGCTAATTTGCAGGCCGGATCGGAAAATTGGTGATCGAAGGGAAAAACACGCGGTGAACTGTTTTATGAATAGGGTCAGTAATAGCGTTTGTCGCTAAAGCTGTGAACACAGGTTTAACAAAAACTTTAGTGCATCTAGCCCAAAGTCAACATTTGCAGTACTTGAAAAGTTAGACTACCAAGTTGAGACACCGTTATTCACCATTTGGGACCTGGGTTGGCCACTGTTGGAAACAGGATACTGGGCTTGATGAACCTTCGGTCTGTCCCAGGATGGCAATTCTTAAATATTGATTTTGAAAATTAACTTACTGACTTTTATCTTATCTGATTTATTAAAATTTTACGTAGCCATTTAAATTGCTTTCCTCTGCTCTTTTTTATAGTTTCTACATGTCTACAGTTGATGACTATTTTAATTATTGTTGCCTCTAGTCCGATTTACTGTTGTAATTTAATCTATCTAATTGTTTTGTTATATATGTGTGTTTTTGCTTTGTAATACCATATTGCACTCTTGAAACTGCAGTATATTAAAATGAAATGAAACTGAAATGCCTTTACAGAGCTAATAGAATCGTTTCAGTATATGAACATTGGTGAATGTGTAGTTTCAGTGATCACTTCTGCTTCATATGAAGCCACTTGAAGGAAGCTGAACAGAAGGCAAATCCCCCAGTCATATCATTAATTACGAGCGTACATAAGAACAGCCTTACTGAGTCAAACTAATGGTCCATCTAGCCCAGTAACTCGTCTTCATGGTGGCAAATCCAGGTCACTAGTACCTGGCAAAAAAAACAAATGCTAGCAACATTCCATGCTTCCAATCCAGAGCAAGCAGTGGCTTCCCACATGTCTGTCTCAATAACACTCTACTGAATACTAGTTTAGGACAGATCTTAATATTCCCTAACAAATCACATAAAAGTACATACCTTTTACAAGCATAGACTCAGTTCCACAATTTTATAAAAAGCCGTCTTTTGCATCTAAAACAATCCTTCCCTATGCAGTTTTAGCAATACTTGTCTTTTGGGGAACATTTTTGAGTCTCCTTAAATATCTCAAGAAAGATATAGCGGCACTAGAAAAGGTTTGAAGAACAGAGACCAATATGATAAAGGGGATGGAACTTCTCTCGTATGAGGAAAAACTAAAAAGGTTAAGGCTCTTCAGCTTGGAAAAGAGACGACTGAGGAGAGATAGGATTAAAGTCTACAAAATCCTGAGTGTAAAACGGGTACAAGTGGATCGATTTTTCACTCCTTCAAAAATTACAAAGACTAGGGGAGACTCAATGAAGTTACAATAGGGGAAAATTTTTTTTCACTCAGAGAATAGTTAAGCTCTGGAATGTTTTGCCAGAGGTTGTGGTAAAAGCAGGTAGTGTAGCTAGTTTTAAGAAAGGGTTGGACAAATTCCTGGAAGAAAAGTCTGTTCTGTGCAGAGCACCCTTTAGAGAATGCTAGTGTTGCACGTTTCCCATGCCTAACCATGGTCATAAGGACTTGCACCTTCCAAAAGCTAGTGTAAATCCTTGTGTTCAACTGTTAGCAGTGATGCATGTAAATTCAAGTATCCTAAAATATTGCACCTAGTTTCTGGGATGCCGCTGATTCACCTATTCCTCTCCTGTGGCCTTGCTCCTTTTTGAGTTGCACACTATGAAATTTTAGACACACCTGTTATTAAGAAAGGCAGTGGTCTCCAATGTGCAACCCCAGAGCCACATGTGATCCCCAAAGTCCTCCATTGCGGCCCTCAAAAAGCTGGTTGAAATGCTCTTGAAATCCTATAAATGTGTTAATTTCAATCTTGTCCACTTGATAGAGAAACCGTAAATGAGTAAGGCATTCAGCCACAGTTGAGAAGCTGGAACTGGTCCTGCTTAAGACAGGAGTAAATATGTTTGATCTGGAAAGTTAGTAGAGATGAATAAGAGGGAAGGGGAATTCATCAATGTGTGTTACTGGTAAGTCAGGTTATTTTACCACAAGTTGTAGGTCGTATGCATTTGAATGTATTGTCTCTGCTCTGTGGATGGAGTTAAAGGCTTTAGTGTAGTGTCTAAGGTGTCCTCCTAAATGGACAAATATCTGCTTTTACAATAGTTGATATTTAACAGAACCTCAATAGCACCTACAGTCCACCCTTTTCTCTGCAACCATATCAAACCCTTGACTATGAAAATATAAGGAGATTCATTTTCAAGGACGTTTTTTTCCCCCCTGAAAACTGTATTCAACACATGTTTGTTTCTGTCAGTGACAGTGGGGGCCTTTTACTAAATCTTAGCATGCTAATAGACTTCAGAGTGCGCTAAATGCTATACTTGTAGTCAGTGGCATGGCGAGGGTAGGAGGTGCTACCCTCTTCGCCCCCCCATTCCTCCTGAGCTGCCCCCACTCCCATGACCTCCTCTCCCCGGCTCCTTCCGCGCCCCCACACCACATTCACACCTTCCCTCCCCCACCTCCGTGCAGCTTCTCCAGCCTGTGCTCACACTGGCGTTGGCTTTCCCTCTTGATGTAACTTCCTGGCCCCACGACCGATGCCTCCACTGAGACGGCGCCCGGAGAAGTTCCCCACTTACTATGCCACTGCTTGTGAGCCAAAAGGGAACCTAATGATTTGTTGGTTGGTTTGGTTTTGCCAATTTTCAGCAACCTGAACATGCTGTATTCTGTTTACAGGTTTGGTGATGTCTGCCATCACTGTCATCATTCTGGTACTCTATTTTGCTATTGACACGTTTGTGGTCCATAAGAAGCCATGGCTGCCAGAATGCACTCCCATTTACATTCAGTATTTTGTTAAATTCTTCATCATTGGTGTCACTGTGCTGGTGGTTGCCGTTCCTGAAGGACTCCCTCTCGCTGTCACCATTTCTCTTGCTTATTCCGTAAAGGTAAGACGCATAAGTGCCCAAATGATTTTTCTTCTAAGTAGGTCACTGTTGAAACTTGCTGTGTGCATGGTATTATTTATAATCTTCTAATCAAGCAAACTCATTCCTCAAGAGAATGATAAATAACTACTGAAAATGTACAGTTAGGGATCAGTAGAAGAATTGCCTAGTTTTTAAAAGTGTACTGTATTTTTTTAGACAGTTCGTGTACAACAGGGACATAGTCAACATTGAGCGAGACGTGCAGAGATCCAAGCACTGCCCACTATTGGGTCTGCCTGCTGCTGAGAGGAATTTACATGGCCGTAATTTGAGGCATGGTGTTGGTGCACTGGGAGGTCAACACAGGAAATGGATTGGTTTGGAATAGATTTATGTACTTGATATACTGTCATATACCAAAGTTTACAAGATTTTTACAAAACAAATAATTTGTTTGTGCACAAACTAGCAGATTCTATAAAAGACACCTAAAGTTAGGCACCCAGATCGGTGTGCCTAGCCTATCTAGATGCCTAACTTAATTATTTAAAAAGCAAGAAATTAGCACCTTATAATTGGCTTAAATTGAAATTAATTGGGTGGTAGGCACCTACCACTTTCAGGTAGGAGCCTAGTCCAATGTGCTTACTGGAAATTAGGCATGGTTAGGGCAGTGCCATAGTGAGGGTGAGAAGCATCTAGTGTGGTGGTGCACCTCCCCTGCGCTCTTCTCGCCCCCCACCTCCACACGCTCATTCCCTGCCCCCTCATGCCACACAAGTGGCCCTGCCCTTCCCCCATACTTCTGTAATGTTCCTGGCATGAGCAGCAACCCCCAACCTGCTGTCACGCCAATGTGGGCTCTTCCTCTTGACGTCACTTCCTAGGGGTGGGTCCAGGAAGTGACATCAGAGGAAGAGCCAATGCTGGTGCAACAGCAGGTTGGGGGTTTCTGCTCACACCAGGAATGTTACAGAGGTACGGGGGAAGGAAGTTTCTGTGAAGTTTTTCTTTATTAGATTGCTCTTTTCCAAATTATTGTCTATCCCTATTAAACTAGGCATCTACTTGGACTCTTCAGCTAGGTAACCAGTTATAAAAGACCTTTTATAAAATTACTCTCAAAATGGAAGAAATCCTTATTATATGCAGCCCAAAATACGAGTTAACTTTTTATATCGGGCCAGACATGGCCAAATTTACAAAAAGCTGATCAAGGAGAAGGAGACCAGATGTCAAGGAGTAGGTAATTAGAAGATTGAGCAAGAATTTGCACCAGTTGGTCTGAGGCAGCGCTGCTGGATTGCAAGGAATACAGCTGCATTTACCGCCTCCTTCTATAATGCGTACATGGCTAGAATACTAGCACTTTTGCCTGTAAGGGTACATTAACCTCAACAGTGCCAGCGGCTTGCCTAAGTGCCCCTAACCTAGGCCTGTATTCTATAAATGGCACTGAAAAATGGGTGCTGGAAAATACTGGGGCTAAGTGCCATTCTATAAAGGGTGCCCTTTATTTATTTAAAACATTTATAGTCCGCTTTTAGCCAAAATGGCTCACAATTGAACATACAAGTCTCATAGTTCTTCCAGTGAACAAGAGTAAAACCAGTAAAAGAGGTCACTTACTAGACATTTTATCATACACGGTCTCAACGAAATCACATATTCTGCTCAATGTAGGGAACAATTAGTGTAAAAATACATGAGCCAAAACAAAATTTAAAAAATGGAGTTTTCAAAAATGTAACTGGTTGCCACAAAATCTCAATATGCCTGTTAGGGCATTCCAGAGAACGGGCCCAGCAATAGAAGAACATGATTTCTTTGGCCGCTCATAATGCACTGTACTCATTCTGCCCACATCAAGTAACTGACAGTTCTCTGACCTGAAAGGCATTTTGTCAAATAGTCAGGCAAAGAGCCATAGATTCCCTGCTGGACAATTTTCACGATTTTAAACTGAATCCGAAAATGGATGGAATCACACCTAGTGCCGATTTCCTTTCCCTAACTACCAGTCCTAATCAGAAAAGAAACTAGCCACACGTCATTTCGGAAGAAGTTGAAAACCCTACTTTAACAGCTGATTCAACACACCTCCCTTAGGAATGATACTATTCTCATCTTATTCTGGACATAGATAACTCCCCTTCCAACAACTGAGTTTTTCTTTGCTCCCCTCTTCTCCCCTTCCTCCTTAAGCTCCCTCTGAACCCCTTTCAACCTTTCTATGTAAGTCGCCTAGAGCCTGAAAAGGTATGAGCGACACACAAATGGAAGATTAGGCCCCAGATTTTATGCCCCCTAATGTAAATTCTGGTGCCTGAGTTGGGCATGCTAATCCAGCCTTCTTTAACTACGCATGTAACTTTTTGACACATGTTTGACATGCCCATGACTTCTTTTGAGATACATGCTATGGGAGTTAAGCACACTGCTTTATAGAATAGCATACAACCAGATATACACCCAAGTATTGATTGTTCAGAGCTCATGATGCAATTAATTTGCATACACATCTCGGGAGTGCACCCAAATTCGGGCACCATGTATAGAACAGTTATGGTTGTTTTTATTTGATATACAGTGTTCCATAAGAATTGCCGCTGCTGGGTCAGACCAGTGGTCCATCGTGCCCTGCAGTCCGCTCACGCGGCGGTCCTCTGGTCAAAGACCAGCACTCTAACTGAGACTAGCCCGGTCATTCGCGGCATTGTCCGACCGAGACTTCCTGTGCTAAAGTTGGGCTTCACCAATCAGGAGCTGCGTGTCAAAGCAACTTTAGTGCAGGAAGAGGTGGTCGGAGTATACGGCAAGTGATTTCCTTCACTTGCCAGCGCTCCATCTGCCCTATCCTGCCTCTTCAGCTACCCTCTCCTGCCTCCCCAGAATACGATTTTTTGATATTCATGGGGGTTCTGTGAATATCAGGGGAGTACTGTACTCCTTTACGTCCACAGATGTCAAATCAGTTTACATTACATTGACTAGTAACCAGGTACACTAAGCCTTTTCCTTTTCTGTCCCAGCAGGTTCACAATCTAACTATTGCACTTGGGACAATTTTATTAACAAGACTTATCAGTGCTTATTCCTTTATTTTGGAACGTTTACCGATTCTCCTTTGCAAGAGGTATCCAACAATTTAAACTTTTCCTTCCTTCTAAAAAAGGGATTAAAGGAGTCAAGATTTTCACTCAATCTTTGGTCTTTAAACTCTCTCAACTCTGGAATGATCTCCTCTTTTTTAAGAAGTTCCAGTTCATTTCAATTTTTCTGTAAATCTTTAAAAACTACTCTATTTGCCAAACATTTTGAAAATGAATTCTTTTGAAATTTTGCTATTATCTTCTATTTATCATTTGTAAATCATTCCCTGTTTATTTAATTGCTGTAAACCAAGTCGAGCCTTCTCAGAATGATGACTCAGTATACAAAGTTAAGCTTTAGTTTAGTGCTGATAATTGCACGTTAACACCTTGGCGTATCTGAAGTGCTGCGTGCCGAATCTAGTGTGCAAATATTTAAAAAAGGGGGGCATAGCCAGGGGAGGGGCATGGCAGGAACATGGGCATTCCTAAAATTTATGTGCGCTGTTATCCAGACCATACAAAACACCGCCCTCAGATTGATCTACTCACTCAAAAAATATGATCACTTAACAACTGCCTTCTTAGACTCTCACTGGCTACCCATACAAGCACGAATCCAATTCAAATTCTACTGCCTGATATTCAAAGCATTACACGGCTCTTCCCCCTCCTATCTAAATAACCGCTTAAACCAAATCTCCACCTCAAGACACAGAAGAACCTCGAACCCTTTCGCCTTCCCCCCACTCAAAGGCACACAACGCAAGAAAATGTTTGACAACCTTCTAGCAACACAAGCAGCAAAAATCAACCATTCCATCTCCAATCTTATGACAATATCAGACAACTTCAAAACATTCAGAAAAGAAATCAAAACCCTGCTTTTCAAAAAATTCATCCAAATATCTTAACCCCTCCTCTTTTACCTCCAGAAGATTCACCTACCTTCAGGTAACCTTCCCCCAAATTACCCACCTTAACACCTTCCAATTAAACAAATACCATAAATAGATTGTAACCTACCCTCTCTAACTGAATTCCATATGTATTTTTCATACAGTTCTTCACTGTCAGTTTAATTTCCATCCTATAAATTCACATAGAATTTTTCTTTTTTCAACCATCTTTATTTTCTCTTCTTTATTAATTTCCAGGTACTTTAGTTAGATTGTGAGCCTTCGGGACAGTAAGGGAATTTTTTAAGTACCTTCTTACTTCTCATTTATAATCTTAATGTATATTTTCTTCAAACCGCTTAGAACCTAACGGATGTAGCGGTATATAAGAAATAAATTACATTACATTACATTATAGAATACGCTCAATCTGTGTACAAGTATGCACAGGTTTTTAGGACTGGTTTTCCTTGTTCTAAATGGGTATATGTAAAAGTTATGTCAAGGACCGGCGCTTAGTGCAGTTCTAGTCGGTGCCAATTTTTGGTCATTATCTATATGCAATATTACCCTCCCTCTACATAAAGCATCTCCTCACCCTCCTCCTTGGCCTGCTTACATTTTACTAAAATAAAGGTTTGCACTTTGTTGATTTCTGCACATACCTTTAGCAGAATAAAGGCTGGGAACTTTCAGACCACCAGTTTACCTGGGCAAATCAGTGTTTATGTGGCTAATTGGCTTCTGGAAATTGCTCTCTAAAAGGTTTAGAAATACTGGTTTATTGCATACCATAACTATGTAGCATGTCAGAAAATTACATAAAGGTGTCTTTTTTTTTTTTCTATAGTGTATTTATTTCAGAATATAAGCTTTATCCTGAGTATTTGATGTCAGAGGAATGTAAGTAATTTGCCCAGGGTCATGAAGAGCTAGGATTGAGCCCACAACTTCAGGGTACTGAGATCTTAGCCTTAACTACTAGGCCACTCCTCCACTCCTGCTCCTATCCGGAGGATAATATGTAAATGCTATGGACTGTACACATGGATTAAGCATGGGTGAGCCATAGGTGGAGCTCCCAGTTACACACATAACTATGCCTGTCCCTGCCATAGGTGCCGCATGTGCACTTCTGGTGTAAATATGGGTGCATAAATGTTAGGCACACCAAAATCACACTAGTTACAATAGTTTTCTATAAGAAAATCTGGGTATCCAGTTGTTGTAGAATAGTACCCTACCACACATCCTCAGGCCACCTAAATGGAAGGGCCCACTTATAAAATTGCCCCCTTTGTGATGTCCAGGACCTCCTTTCTCAGGTCAGGACGATATCTGCGAAGGATTGTTGAATGTGACTGACCAAAGACAGCTATGAAATTCATTGTGCAGAATTCTGAAGAGTGAATCATTGATACCTTTTTTTTGAGAGTTACGGAGTGAAAGTGATTGAATAGTATGGTCTTGAAGGTCTCTTAAATGTTGTCAGGAGAATGCCTGCTTGGGAGCCATTTTCAAATTTGGGTCCCAGCCCTAGCAAATTTTCAAACAGGCCAATTTATGAGCATAATCTTCAAAGTTAGGAGTGTAAATCCTTTGCATACTGAGGCCTCAGATTATAAGCCCTCTAGGGACAGAAAAATACTGCACCTGAATGAAATTTGCCTTAATTTACCACCAAAAAGGTGTGAGCTAAATCCAAATCACTTGTATGTATCCTGGAAAGCACAACCATTATGCCAAGGTTAATGCTATTTTTAAATTATATTTATTTCCTCCCAGAAAATGATGAAGGATAATAATTTGGTGCGTCATTTGGATGCTTGTGAAACCATGGGAAATGCCACTGCTATCTGCTCAGACAAGACCGGGACACTAACAACCAACAGGATGACAGTGGTGCAGGCATATGTAGGAGATGTCCACTATAAAGAGATTCCAGAACCAGATTCTTTACCATCTAAAACTCTAGACGTTCTGGTGAATGCCATTGCTATCAACAGTGCATACACAACAAAAGTCCTGGTAAGTCACTCGTAATAATGTGTCAGGCATTCATGACTGATTTTGGAAGAAGTGCTCCTAATATTCCAACATCCAGTTTATCAAAAGCAGCGGTGAGAGAGAATAAGTCGTGGTTGTTTAGGGAGGATGTTATCAACATAGGCCACCGTTAAGTTGTTTTGTTGGGTTTTTTTAACCACAAGTTGGGTTGTTTTAGCACAGGGCCTCCTTGCATAAAACAAGACCCTGCGCTAAAATAACCCAATTTGAGGTAAAATAACATGACATCAGTAGCCCTCTTTAGATCTCAGAGTCAGAGACGATTGAGTATAAGATGGAGTGGGATTTTCAACCCAGATTTCGGAACACACCCAGCTAGTCAGGATTTCAGAATATCCACACTGAATATGTATGAGATAAATTTGCATGTATTGCCTCTATTGTATGCAAATGTATCTCATGCATAGTCATTGTGGGTATCCTGAAAACCTGACTGGCTGAGTGTATCCTGAGGACTGGGCTGAGTACCCTTCCAGAAGAAGGATGTAGAAGAAAGGCAGGTTGGCCTGATGGCTGGTTAAGAGTAATTTTACGTGGGTTAGAAACCAACATATGACATAATTAATTTAATTTAATTCTTATATACTGCTAATAACTGTGAGGTTTCTAAGCGGTTTACAAAAATGATGCATTACAAAGATACAATAATTAGTAATTTATAGAACGCAAACAGGAAATGAAAAGTAAAATAATTCCCCAAATAGCCCTGGCTAAGGGTTGTTGCTATGATGACTGGTTCTGATGAGTCAAAGAGAGATATAGAATGGGAAAAATATCACTGAGTAGCTTCAAATGAAAGCTGGTGGTTCTGGATCCCAGTTGGCTGTTTTCACGGAATTAGAAGCTCAAAGGAGCTGTAGGAAAATTTGTCTTTCCTCTCTCTAGCTTCAAAAGATAAAGAATAACACTGTAAAATATTGATGAAAATTAGTATGCATGGACTAAGAACAAAATGAAATTAGCAAGGGAGAGAGATAAGCTTCTTGTGCCTTTCTTCTTTTCTGTATATGGAAATTGGCCTTTTGTTCTTTCTGTTTTCTTCCTACATTGAGATAAGTTATAATAAAGTCTTTGCACCGAGGTAGAAACATGAAATGGAATTAGTAAGAAGAGACTAGTATACTGGGACATTGGTCCAACTGAAAAGGATAAAACTTGTGAGAGAGATAAATTAATGGTGAAAGATAAATCCACACAGTAAATAGTTGTGTTATTTCTACGAAAGGTGGGATAACAAATAAATACATTTTAGCTAAGTGACAAAATATCATGGTATCCATCCAGTGCTATTTATCTGGCCAGCTAAATAGAACTATGCTGGCTAGCTGCTAACATTCAACTGGAGATAGCTGGCTGTCTTCCACTGAATATCCTGGTCAGTGGCTTGTCCGATCACTGGCTGTGTCATGCAACATATTGTATCAGTCAGTATTCATTGGCTGACTAGTCACTGTCAATATTCATTGGCTAACTGGATAAATTTAGCAGCCAGATAGACCTGCAGATCTATCTTTGGTTACTAGGACTTAGCTGCTCAGTTGATGAATATCAGCTTGGCTGGCTATGTCAACTGCGGCTAAATATAGAGTGGAAAGTTGATGCTGGTTGCCAGATATGACCCCAGTACTGAATTTCCGGGTTTGCCGGGCTGTCTCCTGCGATCTGAAAATCAGCCCCCATGACTTTTGGAGTTGTTTGTGCTCTTAAAAAAAAAAAAAAAAAAAAATCTCTGGTATAGAAAATTGTTGTCAACTTGAAAGGGTTGCTATTTACAAAATTTGATCAAGTTTCCAAGTTTATTAAAATTTTGATAAAACGCCAATCATAACTTCTAAGCATTTTACATTAAAATAAGGGAAACAATCAAGAGTCAAATACAAATGAAACATTCAGTAAGAGAAACTGTACAAACAATAAAACAGGAGGAAAGTAGGAAAAATACAATAGTTAAAAGAAAAGTCTACGTTGAAAGTAAAAACAGAGGGGGAGAAGGGGTGAAATCAGAGTTTAAACAGTTCAGAGTGATCTGATAACAGGATCAACTTTCGTAAGCATCTTTGAAGAGGAAGCATTTTAAACTTCCTTTGAATTTATTTAGATGCTTTCTGCCCTTGGTAAGGAGTTCCAGATTGTGGGAGCAGTAACGGCAAATGACGTAGCCCGGCGAGTCCTGATGATCTTTAAGGAGGGCACGTGAAGAAGATGTTGAGTAGTGGATCTTAGTGTTTTAGGTGGATCGTGTGGGATGAGATGTTTGTGGATGAAGGCAGGTTCTTTAGTATTTGGGGCTTTGAAGGAGAGAGTGGCGATTTTATAAGTGTGTTTCTTTTATCAACGGAATGGTCAGATGGACAGACAATCAGGGCCAGTTTTGGGTTGTGGTGCAAGACTGAACCTACAGAAGAATCAAATTAAAGATATACTAAGATTTGATCCATTGGAAGATGGAGATTTTTGAACATCAATGTTGAATGAAGCCTTTGACTTTTAAGTGTGTGTCTCCTTTTGTATCTCTGATCCAGTCATTAGTAGCAGTATACAAGTTTGCAATAAATATAAACATAAATATATATACATAATTCTATCAATGGTTCCTACAGGTACCGATGGAATCCATTCCACTCTTGACTCAAAATTATTACCTGTTCTCTGCTCCAGACAGATTTTGTGGAAGACATGGACGCAGAATTAATTGAAGACATAGAGAATATCACTCTACGAAGAGAAGCTGTACTGCTAGGGGACTTCAATATGCCTGATGCAGACTGGAACTCATTTTCAGTGACAACCAGCGGTAGCAGGAGGCTCTTAACCTCCATAAAGGGAGCACGTCTCAAACAAATGGTAACGGAGCCCACTAGGGCCCAGGCGATCCTCGACCTGGTACTCACCAACGGGGAAAGCGTCTCAGAGGTCTCAGTAGGGGATATGCTAGCCTCCAGCGACCACAACATAGTATGGTTCAACCTTAGGAAAGGCTTCCCTAGATCAAACACGAAAACAAAGGTACTCAATTTCCGGGGCACAGACTTCGCACGCATGGGAGATTTCGTCCATCGGACGCTGCAGGACCAAGCGGAGACCGATGATGTAGAAGCTAAGTGGCTAACACTGAAATCAACCATACATGAAGCAACTAGCCGCTTCATAAAATCAGTAAATAAACGACAAAGAAACAATGAACCCCAATGGTTCACTGCGGAGATCTCGTACCTCATTAAGGAGAAGAAAAAAGCATTTCTCTCCTACAAGCGCACGGAGAAAAGAGAGGCAAAGGAAGAATATAGGACCAGGTGTACAGCGGTCAAAATGGCAGTTAGGGAGGCAAAACTTTGAGTGGAAGAAATTCTGGCAAAAAACAAAGGGGGACAAATCCTTCTTCAGGTATATTAGTGACAGAAAAAGGAACACAGGCGGGATAGTACGCCTTAGAAGACCGGACGGAAGTTACGTGGAAGCAGATTCCGATAAAGCTGAACTACTGAATGAATACTTCTGCTCAGTCTTCACCTGTGAGGCTCCGGGACACGGTCCGCAGTTGAAGGCAACACAAAGCACAGAAGACCCGTTTCAGAATTTTGAGTTCACACCAGGTGAAGTTTATAGTGAACTGGCAAGACTCAAGGTGAACAAAGCCATGGGACCAGACAATTTGCACCCAAGAGTGCTCAGAGAATTGAGCGATGTCCTGGCGAAACTGTTGGCTGAGCTATTCAATCTCTCCCTAAGTAAGGGGAAAGTTCCTCTGGACTGGAAATTAGCTAATGTCGTACCACTGCATAAAAAGGGTTGCAGGGCAGAGGCTGTGAATTATAGACCGGTGAGTCTCACATCAATAGTGTGCAAACTCATGGAAACACTAATTAAAAGCAAATTGGACACGATCTTGAATGAAGGGAATCTTCGGGATCCCAGTCATCATGGATTCACCAAGGGTAGGTCCTGCTAATCCAATCTCATCAGCTTCTTTGACTGGGTAACAAGAAAGTTGGACTTGGGAGAGTCTTTGGACGTCGTGTACCTGGACTTCAGTAAAGCTTTTGACAGTGTCCCACACCGCAGGCTGCTAAGCAAGATGGAATCGATGGGGTTAGGAGAGACACTAACTGAATGGGTCAATGATTGGCTGAGTGGCAGACTTCAGAGGGTGGTGGTTAATGGCACCCTCTCTAAAACATCGGAGGTGACCAATGGAGTGCCGCAGGGCTCAGTCCTGGGTCCACTCCTTTTCAACATATTCATAGGGGATCTGACTCAAAGGCTTCAAGGTAAAATAACACTATTCGCCGATGACGCCAAACTATGTAATATAGTAAGTGAATGCAGTTTACAGAATTATATGGCGCAGGACCTGCTTACATTGGAAAGTTGGTCCTCAACCTGACAGCTAGGCTTCGATGCTAAGAAATGTAAGGTCATGCACCTCGGAAGCGGAAATCCATGCAGGACGTACTTCTTGAACGGAGAAATTTTAACTAGGACTTCAGCAGAACGAGATTTAGGAGTAATCATCAGTGCAGACATGAAAACTGCCAATCAAGTGGAGAAGGCTTCATCTAAGGCAAGGCAGATATTGGGTTGTATCAATAGAAGTTTTGTCAGCCGAAAGCCTGAAGTCATAATGCCGTTGTACAGGGCCATGGTGAGACCTCATCTGGAATACTGTGTGCAATTCTGGAGGCCACATTACAGTAAAGATGTGCGCAGAATTGAATCGGTTCATCGGACGGCCACCAGGATGATCTCGGGGTTCAAGGGTCTCTCGTATGAAGAGAGACTGAACAAATTGCAGCTCTACACTCTCGAGGAACGTAGGGAGAGGGGAGACATGATCGAAACATTTAAGTACCTCACAGGACGTGTCGAAGTGGAAGATGATATTTTCTTTCTCAAGGGACCCTCGGCCACAAGAGGGCACCCGCTCAAACTTAGGGGCGGAAAATTTCATGGCGACACCAGAAAGTATTTCTTCACAGAAAGAGTGGTTGATCATTGGAACAAGCTTCCAGTGCAGGTGATCGAGGCAGTCAGCGTGCCAGACTTTAAGAATAAATGGGATACCCATGTGGGATCCCTATGAGGGTCAAGATAAGGAAATTGGGTCATTAGGGCATAGACATGGGGTGGGTAAGCAGAGTGGACAGACTTGATGGGCTGTAGTCCTTTTCTGCCGTCATCTTCTATGTTCTATGTTTCTATCCCTGGGAGAATGGAACTATCTTCAGAAGGCTTGTCCAATTTAGGATATCCCTAACAAATACACATGAGAGAGATTTGGATACATCACATGCAGTGGGTATACAAATCTTTCTTATTCACCCACTTCTCTTATATAGGCCCCAGCTTAATATTGCTGGTGCCTTCATAAGCCCCAGCTGATCCCCAGCACTACCCTCTGGTCCGTTCCTGACCAGCCCACTCGTTTTTTTTGAGCCAGTCAGAACTGATATTTAGTGGCACATCCCAGCTTAGTGCCACTGAACATTGGTGGTTGGCTGTCAAATGGCTGTCTCTGGCCTGCTTAAATCACTGAATATCTGACCCCATGTGTCCTCATCACATATGTCACAGCTACGCCCTAAGTGTTAGATTAAATATCAGCAGCATTGGGAAAACAACTGCTTTTACACCTAAGCAGCAGCGGGTCCATCCGCAACCACCAAGAACCCACAGACCCGAACCTGCCAGGAATGTGACGCTGAAACCGTGGATTGAAGACAAAGTTTTATTTTATTTTTCTTTCCAGCTTATGATTTATCTTTAATCTTATCTATTGTTTTGCCTTTTGTCTTTGTTTTGTTCTATTTCTATCATTTAAATTTCTCCAGAATTCTACTGTTCAACGGCTCCCCCTTCTGCTTCTATTCCTTTCTCTCCTCTCTTCTACCTTCCAAAGTATTTAGATCAATGCTGTCTTGTTAAAATGTTTATTTTATTTTTATTTTTCCTCTAACTCTACTTTTCACTTCTCTATTACCCTCCAGGTACTTTAGTTAGATTGTGAGCCTTCGGGACAGTAAGGGAATTTTTCAAGTACCTTTCTTATTTCTAATCTTAATGTATATTTTCTGTAAACCGCTTAGAACCTAACGGATGTAGCGGTATATAAGAAATAAATTACATTACATTAAAATCTTTGCAGTCCAAAAGTCAAGCTGTATAACACAATTTATGAAAGCATAGATCACAGAGATTAATTTGTCTGCAAATAGTTAAAATAATGACCTTGATAAAAATATTTTTTTAAACTTTGAAGTTTGCTTCATATAATGGTCCACATGAGACAGGTGTCCAGCCTTTCTGTCCTTTTAGAAATCAGTATGAAAATCTATTTTCTTATTGATCTCTAATCTGTGAAGCTGAGATCAGTGCTACCACTCTCATATGCTGCTAGAAACACTTTCCTCCTTTTAATTAATGCTTCACTAATTAGTCTTCTGTACCAAGGCACAAATTTTTAATGCTGAAGCATAATGCAACATTATTTTGCATGGTACCATCCCTCATTTTATGAATTATCTCCTGTGTGCTCAGTTTCAATCCAAGAGGTAGTGGGGAAAAACAAACCCCCTCCAATAATTGCCCTTATTATTTATAATTACAAAGCTTGAACCTGGAAGTATTCACAGCATTAGAATGAATATAGATAGGCTTCCAGAAAAATGCTATGAAATGGTGTAAGGTGTATACTAAAATTTATAAAAGATACTTAAAAGATCTCAGTACAAGAGAGGACAGATGGGGAGATACGTATGATGAAGACATTCACATAGCTCAAAGATATAAATCATTCTCAAGAGGCAAACCTTGTCAGAGGTTAGGTTGCTCTAGATTAGTGATTCCCAAACCGACCTTTGGCATCCCCAGCCAGTTGGGGTTTCAGGATACTCTTAGTAATTATTCACGAGATAAATTTGCAATGGAGACAATATATTCATATTCAAGAATCAGCCCCAGATTATCTGATACCCTTGGTGAATCTTCAGCCATGATCTCCCCCTCTCCCCTTACAAGACGACGGTTCAAAGCTAAGATTTGCAGGGTCTCCTGTCCATTTGCCATTTTTTTCCTTCTTTCTCTCTGTCTGTTGTTAATCTTTCTTTTTCAGATTTCTTCCATTTATGCATTTATTTTTCTGCTTCTCAGTCTTCTGATTTCAACCCATCACCATCCAGTCACCAGTCTCTTTTTTTTTTCTGGAATTTTCTTCAACTCATCCCTCCCATTTTCTAAATTTCTCTTCTTCCCTAGCCTCTCACTTACTTAATTTCCCCCAAGCCCTATGTCCAGCATTTCTCCCTCCCTTCTCTTCTTCCACTCTATGGCCAGCATATCCCTCTGTCTCCTTTTATTATTCTGTGTTCAGTTTTCCCCCTATCGTTCTGCATCTTCACTTCCCTATACCTGCTGTCCAACATCTCTCCCTTTCTTTTTTCATATTCCTGCTCCATACCCGGGCAATGAGCAAGCCACAAGAGCCAGCAGTATAAAGTAAAATCTTGTTTATTTCAGTCTGGGATGGCCAGTAACATGGACCCAACACAGCACTGTGTTTCAGCGAACATAAGCGCCTGCTATTAGGAAGTCCAAAAACCAACAGGCAGATTTTTAAAGTTTTGATTATGCTCCTCATAGGCTCTGATTCTGTAAAGTCCACCTAATGTTAGGCACCAATATTAGCACTGATTCTACAAAACTTAAGGCTCCTTTTACGAAGCCGCGTTAGCGGTTTTAGCACACGTAGCTTTTTAGCGTGCACTAAACCCGCGCTACGTGGCTAGAACTAACGCCAGCTCAATGCTGGCGTTAGCACCTCCAGCACTTTAGCGCGTGCTATTACATGTGTTAAACCGCTAAAGCGACTTCGTAACAGGAGCCCTTAGGTGGTTCATTTACATCAAGTTTTCTTGAAGATTAATGTCATTTGGAAGTTTTATTGAGATTATCAGCTGTGCTGTCCCCCTTCCTTGTTTTTTTTATTTTTAGTTTATTTTCGGATTTCTCCTACATCCTTGTTCGTTTTCTTTTTATCCTTTAATTTTTCCTTTTGTTCTTTAATTTGATTCTAATTTATTGGTCCCAAAATTCAATTTAATTTCTTCTCATTACACTTCTCCCTCAGTATTTGCGGTTTCTGCATGCGCGGTTTTGCTTATTTGCAATTTTTCGCATGCAGACTCCGTCCCCCAAAATCAATGAACTCTGAACCCAAACTACATTTGAAACCAAGATGCAGGTGATTGACCTTCAAGTAAAAGAATCATCCTATATAATGCATTTTGCCTTGCTATGCCTTATTCAAATAAAAATGAAAAGAAACGAGTGCTTCTGCCTTCGGCCACTACAGTTTGTTTCCTCACCCACTGAATATTCACATGTAAAAGCTGAATTACATCACAGAGAGCAATTAAAATAAAAACAGTGCCTTTTGGAGGGCTCATCTGACAGAAACACCTACGAAGCTCTGAGGTGAGCAGCCCCACACAATCCACAGGGCGACATAACAACCCAGAAGACAATGCTTTGCAAACTGACGCGTCCTTCACACAGGCCCCAGCCTCGCCCCCTCACATTGCGACACAGAGAAGAAGCAGAGCCTGCACGAAGCCCAACCAGCGAGATCGAGAGCAAGCGAGCTGCTCACATCAGAGAGTTTGCTGAGACTTTGGAGGTCAGCCGTTGAGGAGATCGGTATTCGGCTTGCCGGGGAGAGAACAGAGCACTGTGGAGTTAACAAGAAGGGCTGCGGGAGCATCCTATGTGCTAGCACACTTCTTAAAGCCGCGGAGACCAATGACGACAGAGACGGGGTTTCGGATGCCCCTACTGACGCAGCATACATCTGGTGAATGAGCCCTATCAGAGGCGGCTGTCCGTTTAGTCCTCCGTCTTTCCTCGGCCTGCTGCCTTCAGCCATCGGGCCCCTCCTGCCTCTACAGACCTCTTCTTTTACCTCACCTTCAGGTCTTGTCACTGGCGATGGAGCTGACTTCTGCTCCAGTTATCCGCTGCCTTCGGCTGCTCCTGGACCTGGGCATAAGCGCCTTCCTTGCCCTCCTGATTACAGAAGTTGTCCTGCTGTAGAGATCAAACTGCCTTAATGACTGATTTTAAATTACTTCCAGTTAGTTTTATTTTCTTCTTTCATTTGTTTTTGCTATTATCTATTCATTATTTTATTTCATATTATAGTTGATTGATCTGTCTGGTTTATGAGAAGATTTTATTAATACAGTATTTTACTTAATTTATTTTTTCCCTAGGCTCTGATTCTCTTCCTGTTCGTATTCTCGTCTCTTTCTTTTACTTTGAATTCCATATTGGCTGTTCTTTATTTCTTACGTGTACAAAGTTCTCTTCTTTACTTCCCAGGCATCTTAGCACAGATTGTGATCCCTATCTGAGGCAGATAAGAAGATTTTCCTCTTGATTGAACCAATTTTAATGTTAATAATTTCTCCTTGTGTTATTCTACTGTACACTGCCATGAACCGAAAGGCATATGTGAGGCAAATAAATAAAGAATTATGTTATATTATTATAGAATCAAGCTTAGTGTCCTAATATGTAGTCATCCACAATTTAAGCCAGAGTTTTCTTCGCCTAAAGTTAGGCACTGAAATTGGAACCCAACGTCACCGAATTCACAAAGAGGCGCCTAACTAAAAACACGCCCATGATTTGCCATTAAACATGCCCACCTTTAATGTAGGCACTTTGGACTAGACACCTTCTTATTATAGAATCACATTTTTCGACTTAGGTGCCTAACTTTCAGTTAAGTCCAATTAAAGCCAATTTTGAGGTATTGATTGCCAATATTGGCACTGATTAAACCTATTGCTCAATTAAGTTAGGAGCTGATATTGGCACCTAATATTTGGTTAACTATCACCTAGTTCAGGGGTAGGCAATTCTGGTCCTCGAGAGCCGGAGCCAGGTCAGGTTTTCAGGCTATCTACCATAAATATGCATGAGATAGATTTGCATCTCAAGGAGGCAGTGCATGCAGATCCATCTCCTACATATTCATGGTGGAGATCCTGAAAACCTGACCTGGCTCTGGCTCTCGAGGACTGGAATTGCCTACCCCTGACCTAGTTTGATAAGGAATGTAAAAGTTACACGTCATAATAACTGATGCTTTTATTTCTGTCATTAGACGTTCTGTTCTATGCATGCTACTGTTTGTGCTTTGGATCTAAAAAGTTGATCAGAAAATTAATCAGAAGATACACTGCAGAATGTCATGAGTCCCACATGCTTCCTTTTGATTAATCCATGAAAGGAAAAATCACTGATAAAAAATATAATGTCTTTTTTGTTTAAGAAATAGTACCTCTGCAAGAAAGCCAAATTATTCCACTGCAGTTCCAGTGTCACTAAATACAATTCTCTGTGATATTTTTCAAGGACAAGTACATAAGATGTGCTAAGTTGGCAGCTGCTGTACCTCCAAGCAATATTAATAATCTACTGAGCTGCATAGTTGCCAAGCTGTTCTCCAGGATGACTTTTTCTCACAAGAAATATTTTATTGAGGTCTAATAAGTGTTCCTTCTGAGGCTGGTATGGCTTTGCTCATAACTAATGGAGGACATAGCTTTCTCTAGTTAGCACAAGAAATTCAAATCTACATTTTGGTTAGAATAGTCTCATTTCACATATACCACCTCACATTTTTTCTTTTTACTGGAAAGACTGCCTGCAGTCCGACCCATAACGTGGAATGGTCACCTCCAAATAGCAGGTAAAAGCCAGCATGTTGGCACTAGTTCTAGAAGTCCAGTGGCACCTTTCTCTCAGTCAGATAATTTGCAGGAATATATGGTGTTTAGACCTATTACCTGGGTAGAGCACCAACATTCTTTTAAAAACTTATCCGCTGGCGGTGGTGAGCATTTTTGCTGACCGCTGCCTGTCAATGTTGGACTGTGGATGGGCTTCAGCACTGCATGTCCGGTTGATGCGGCACTAGCTCCTACATGGGTGGTTAAGTTGATATTCAGAAATTAACCGGCCATGGGTTGTCGTATAAAGATAGGATTGTTTTCTCTGTGGTCCCATTTATGCGGTTCCCCTGGTAGGTTGAGTGCTTAATATCAGCACTTAACCGGTAGCAATAACCAGTTAAATGCTGCTGAAAATTTATCAGATAGTCCCGAACAAGCAATTTAACCAGTCAATGGCCATTTCTAGCCATTTTGACTATCAACCTAAGGCAGGAGTCTCAAAGTCCCTCCTCGAGGGCCGCAAACCAGTCGGGTTTTCAGGATTTCCCCAATGAATATGCATGAGATCTATTTGCATGCACTGCTTTCAATGCATATTCATTGGGGATATTCTGAAAACCCGACTGGAATACGGCCCTCGAGGAGGGACTTTGAGATCCCTGACCTAAGAGTTCTTTATACTATCTGAGCACTACAAATGACCATTAGTTTGAAATAACATGGGGAATATCAACAGTATTTTGTCTACAGTAGGTGTATGAGGAGCAGCGATTAACAGGATGCAGTAGATGCAGGATGAGTGATTATTGTACTGTATGTTTTCATATTATTGTATTGTATTTTATGTTATGGACTTTATTTTGTGTTATGATCTATGTGTGTACCTTTTGGAACCTGCTTAGGTTTTAGACAGACTATAAGGTTTTTAAATAAATAACTATTACCCATTGTTTTGGTCAATCAGGAACTTTCTTAGGATCCTCCCTAAGGAAGTCCCTGATTGGTTCACATGCCTCAGGCCCCTCCCAAGGGAGGAGCCCAAGGCACCTGAGCCAATCAGGGCCTTAGGCCCCTCCCCATGCATCACATAATGCACTGGGGAGGGGCCAAAGGCCCGCATTGCTGACAATGGCCAGCGAAGGAGTAGGAGGGACTGACTGAACACCCCTCCTGCTTCCAACTTAAAAGTAGGGGTGGGTGTTGGCCACGGGGGGGGGGGGCGATGGTAGAAAAGAGTAGGCATTCCTCCTGCCATACTTAGGTTTGGCATGGGGGATGTAAGGGGAGTGTTAGGGTGGAGTGCTAGGGGTTTGGGGGGTGCCACATTCAGGGAGTGGTGGGGTGTGGTGCCAGGGGTTCAGGGGTGCTGCGGTGGAGTGCCACAGGTTCAGGGGGTGTCAGGGTCAGGTGCCATGGGTTCTGGATGTGCTGTAGTTTGGGGTGGGGTGTCAAGGTTCAATGAGGTCTGGTAGCAGGAGGGAGCGGGCATCCCTCCTGCTGATTTTTGATTCAAAAGTACAGGGGGATGTGGGGGAATATCAGGAGTGTTTGGGAATGTCAGGAGTGTGTCAGGGGATGTTAGAGGGGAGGGATGTAGTGTGGGGGTTCTGTGGCTGGGGCTGAGGGATCGGTGACTGTGAGGGAGGGAGAGAGAGAGGAATCTCCCTACCAGTTCAGTTAATCCTAGCAGGAGGAATCCCCATTATCTGAACCAGCAGGAATCCCCAAAACCAACTCAGCTGATGGGGATTCCCCTGCTGCAATTAGCTGATGGCAAGCCTACTTTTTTTTTCACTCCATGAGTGGTGGGAGGGGGTCGTGACCACTGGGGGGAGTAAGGGAAGGGTCATGCCTTAAACCCTCCAGTGGTCATCTTGTCAGTTTGGTCAACATTGGAACACTTAGATGCATCTAAAACGGGTCTAAGTAAGTTCCGCCTTGGATGTCCTAGGAAAACTTTGATTATTGCTGCAGGACGTCCAGCCTGCCTAATGTCTATCCATAACACACCTCCCAACATGCCCCTTTAGGCTCTGGATGTTCAGCGGCTTGGAAGTCCTGCTGAATGTCCAGAAAGTTGGTTTCGATTATTGGCACTTAGACATGCTGGCTATTAGGACACCCAAGTGCCAACTTAGGCTGGTTTTTGGATGTTTAAATGTTTTGATTGTGAGCCTGCCATTCTCTGCCCATGACATGCCTCATCTAAAAAATTGCTTTTGAAAATTGGTTAACACAGTCTCAGTGCAGAAAAAAGGACAAAATACCTTAAAATGCTTTAATGGTTTTAGGGTAACTTGTTTTTCAGGTGCTAAGTGAGCATTAGGGCTTATCCTCTTTATTAAGAGGGTTCCTAAAATAACAAAAATCAAATTGCAAATAATACTTTTTATTGAGTAATCCAATGGTTTTGTAGCTCGGTTTTGCAAGTTTTAGCTAGACAAACATAATAAACCCATTATTTCATTCAAAACCATTGTGTATATCTTACACTGGATCCTTATCTAGATCAAGACTTTAGTTCACTGCATAGAGAGGGGGAAGCACCATTTATGCTCTTATCACCCTTCGTGTGGATTATGCCCATTTGGTCAGAATTTATTGGATATCCGTCAATCTGATTGTTGTGACCTATTGAGAGTCAGACATGTCCCTTCTCTGTTGTAAGTCCTATGGACAACGATCAAGTATTTTATATCACATTCATTGTTGATTTAATAATGAATTGATCGTGAGTGTGACTCGGGCAGATTGGATCGTCCATTCAGGTCTTTGTGTGCCATCATTTACTATGGAATTCTTTACTAGAAGAACTAGTAAAGTTGTATAAAGGACTTGTTTAATTAACTTTAGAAAGAATCGTAAAACTATAGTTTAAGATGGCCTTGAATCAAAGGCACATCATAGATATAAAGCCTTAAGGTCAATAACTCAAAGACCTCAGTGGTGCAGCTTATGCACTTTATAACTGGTAGATATAAAGTGAATTGAATCAAAGGTGCATATAAGAACCATCATTAAGACTTACTGTTGCCTACTTATCCGAGGTGATCTTGCATTAGGGTACAATTATTTAATGCTTGGCATGTTCGCTGATTGTGCATGGAAGATGTTTTTCAGTTCCCAGTTTTAGAGTTAATGTGCCAATCAGGCTTATGCATACTCTTGGAAGACAGTGTTACAAGGTACTCTTCTGGTCTCTAAAGTTTTATTCTCACTTAAAAATGTGTTGTATAAATTTTCACAAAATGATGATTGTTTATGGCTATACTTCTTCTGACTGACCATGAGCAGTAAGCATCAAATGCTATGTACAATGTGTTTGTTCATTGATTTGCTTATGTAATTTGGACTTCTCCCAGCATTGCAAGTGGCATAAGTTGTAAATCCTTTAAACAAACAAGCAAATAAAAAAATTAAAGAATTTGAGAACCAGAATGTAGTAGCATAAATCCAAAAGGCTCTGCTTATAATGGGGAGAGCTTAATACCCTGATAACTTGCAAAGACTTGCCCATGAGATTCAGCTATGGATTAATAAATATATTCCTATTTTTAGCAAGAGGCTTACTTTGCAAAATGTAAATGAAAGGGGCAATATTAAAAACCAAAATCTGACGTAGTCATTGACATAAGAACATAAGAATAGTCTTACTGGGTCAGACCAATGATCAATCAATCCCAGTAGCCCAATCTCATGGTGGCCAATCCAGGTCACTAGTATCTGGCCATAACCCAAAGAGTAGCAACATTCCATGCTACCAATCCAGAGCAAGCAGTGGCTTCCACTATGTCTGTCTCAATAACAGACTGTGAACTTTTCCTCCAGGAAATTGTCCAAACCCTTCTTAAAACCAGCTACACTATCCGCTCTTACCTCAACCTCTGGCAATGTGTTCCAGAGCTTAATTATTCTCTGAGAGAAAAAATATTTCCTCCTATTGGTTTTAAAAGTATTTCCTTGTAACTTAGATTGTCCCTTAGTCTTTGTAATTTTTGATGCAGTAAAAAAAATCGATCCACTTGTACCCATTATACACCACTCCAGGATTTTGTAGATTTCAATCTTATCTCCCCTCAGCCATCTTTTTTCCAACCATCTTTCTTCCAACCGTTTTAGTCTTTCCTCATAAGAGAGGAGTTCCATCTCCTTAATCATCTTGGTTGCTCTTTTTTGAACCTTTTCTAATGCCACTAGATCTTTCATGGGATAAGGAGACCAGAATTAACATTTATCATATAAGAGCTTTCAGGTTTTTTAAACAGCATTTGAGCCGCTGCTAGGATGACCGGGGCATTCAGTAGTTAAGGGGTATGCTGCTGCTGCTGACCAAAAATTTATCCATTTAAGTTGCAAAATTCAGCTGTTGAAAGGGTAACTTCATTCTTTTAAGTGGCACCTTATAACTGGTAGGTTAGGTATAAAGTGAACTAAATATGTTCGTTTAATTTTATCTGTAGATTTTCTTGAGTGCTATTTAAATGGATAAAGCCATTCAAAATCTTTGAATTTGTTTAGTTTTATGTGGTCAGCCTACTGCCAAAAATTTTTTTTCTAGCTTGCTAGTGCATGGATCTTTGCAGTTAAAATCTAACTCAGATAACTTTATTCTTGTATACCGACACACCATCACAGTTCTAGGCGGTTCACAGAAAAGAGAACTGTACAACCAGTGAAAATACAAGTACTAGGGAAATACCAATAATGGATTAAAAAAACAGTCAAGAATCAAGTGACAAATTTATAAAAAAGGTAGGTCTTCTCCAATTTTCGAAAAGAGTAAGAGGACAAAGCATGTGACATAATTTCACTTAGCCAGGCATTCATTTTGCCTGCCTGAAATGAGAGTTTTGTCCAAAAATCTCTTATAACGGCAAGATTTGAATGTGAGATAGGCAAATAGACAAGAACTGCGAGTGGCCTTGATGGTATGAGGCAACTCAACGTGGGAGGAAAGGTAAACTGGAGCCGAACCAAATAGAGATTTAAAGCAGTTTGGTGTTTAGTAACGATACAGAAATAAGTAGTAATAGTAACAGTAGTAATATATAGCTGTGAGTAAGGTTCCCTCTAAGCTGAGTAGGTGTCCTCCAAATGCAGGGGGAGGGGGGTGCTTCAATACCGTGTTTTCAGTCATTAGGGACAGGTAGGTTCCCGAGAGTCCTGCAGAGCTTGCCTGTCCCTCACCATTGAAAATGTGATAAGATACAGCACCCCCCGCTGGTAGGACTGTAGGTAGAGGACTCCAGCTCAGCCTAGAGGGAACAGTGGCTATAGGGTCCTTTTACGAAGCTGCATTAGGCACTCACATGTGCCTAACATAGCAAAATGTGGTGTACCCTAGGTGCGTTCAGGTGTCCTGTGGTAACCAGTTAGTGCATCTACATTGCTGCTTAGCACATGGATCCTACATGAGCCCTCCTTATGGCCTACAAAATGGGTGGTGGTAAGTTCACATGTGGTCATTTTAAAATGCCATATTTAATGCTGGAAGCCATGCTTGCGGTAGCATTGAATATCCAGGGTTAATTCAGTTTGTGGCTATGAGCGACTTATAAGCCATTTACCAACACCAGCTGAATATTACCCCCAGTGCTTTTGAGTGCTGTTGGAAAACTCATATTCGCCAAATGATCAAGCAAAAAAGAGCGCAGTGCTCTTCCAAGAGTTTATGACAGCCAAACTTTATTGAAGGACCCAACATGGGCCGTGATTTGGCTTGCGTCATGGGTCTATTAAAATTCCTCAAGTGCTTTATGGCTCCAAGTAATGATGTAAACTTGCTGTCAAGTGAGAAGGGCCCTCCAAAGAAAAATAATGTTGGCATTGCAACATTGCAAGGCATTGCAAGGCAAGTCTAATGGACTGTGAGCCCTTTTCTTTGATATGCTCCATTGAGGTAACACACTTTCGGTTAGCACTAGAAATTTCACAGTATTTTTCATAAGTTCAATATCCACAGTAAATTCTTCACAGCTTATACCTTAAAAAGACCATTCAAAGACCTCGGCGGTACCACTGTGTGTATTAAGTGTTCACACACAGACTAATAGAACCCAGATCATCATTGGTCTTTTTATTTTTAGTATTTAAATATACTTTGTTTTCTTCTATTTTTAAATTTTATTTAATGAATTATTTAAAGTTAATACTCATCTTTAGAATCAACACAACTAGGGGGGATCAAGTTGACATAGAACTATGTTTTGCTGAAGCTGTCTTAAGGAGGTTCCCCTACAATACATAATAAGTATTAAGAACCAATGTTTCTAACTTATTAAGTTTTGTAGGAGAACTTCCTTGAGACAGCTTTGTCTCTTTGTCCTTTAAATTCACACAACTTTGGAATGATCTTCTACTTTTCCTGAGATGCTTTAGCTCCCTTTCTTCCTTTCGCAAGGCTTTGAAAACTACTTTGTTCGCCAAACATTTTGGTAATTAACCCTTTTAAGATCAAATTAATATGTTTCTCTCAGCTTAATCTAACTATTGGAAACCGAGTCAAGCATTCTTAGATTGAAGTTTTAGTATATAAACCAAGTATTAGATTAGATTAGATTAAACTGAGAACAGGGTGGCATATAAAGTGGGGGAATATGTGTAGATGGAATCACTAAGTATGGATATAGGTAGTTCAGATTGAAATGGAATGGCACTGTGAGATTGAATGCAAGTACTGAAATAGTCTAGTAGCTGTAAAGAGAAAATGAGAAATGATTCTCGGGTGAAGCAGCCCAGCCTTTCCTGATGTCCTCTTGCCATGGCAACTTCAGTTGTGTAGTCCCGTGCACTTAAATTGAAGCATTTATGGAGGCCTCATAAAACTGTATTATCAGTGTACTGTGTCCAGGGTATTTTAGTGTGTGTTAGTCACAGTTCAGCAAAGCAAAGTTTCCAGAGTCTCAACTATAACTTATGCTTAGAAGTAATTGAGAGATCTCCTTTCAAGACTGGAGTAGAATGCAACCTCTGTGCAAGTGAGCAATCGCCACTCCTAAAGAACTTATGTTTCTGCCTTTCAGAATAGTATCAGAATATCTGAAGGTTGTTTCCGCAGATGTTTCTCCTTTTTCTCTCTCTCTCTCTCACTGAAACGGTTTAAATATACTCTATGAGGAAGGGCAGCCAGAAGAAAAGGGTAAAAGGTTTTGTATTTATGGGCTTTGGTGCATTTACCAAGGCAGCATCACTACCGCAGCTTTCCAAAGGGGCCCTTAATGCAGTGTGTCTCTTCAAATAATATTGCATTACATTATTGAATAAATAATATTGTTACTTCACTGGTAAATTTGTGACAATTATTATATTTGTTTATTTATTCATTAGGTTCACTGTGGAGCTTATTTTCAAAAAGAAAAATGTCCAAAAAGGGGCAGGTGAACATTTTTCTCACCAAACCCTACCAATTTACTATTTTTGAAACCCATTTTCTATGGTGGTAGGCTGCAGTGCCTGTTGGAGGTGTGGTTGGGGTTGAACTAGAGTGGGCTTATGATTTGGATGTGTTTCTGCAATAATTGAACATTATAGAAAGCGTCCACAGCACAGTATGGAAGTTTGGGGCTAGACCTGTTTTAACAACGAATAAGTGCCAAAAAGTTGCCCAAACCGACCATATGACAACTGGAGGGATGAAGGCATTACCCCCCCCCCCCCCACACACACACACATACACTCCCCCAGTAGTCACTGACCCCTCCCACCCCCAAAGATGTGAATAAAACAGTATCTACCAGCCTATATGATAGCTTCAGAAGCAGTGAAAGTGTTCAAAGGAGTAATAGAGGACAGCCTCATCACAGTAGAAGTGGACTTGGGCCAGATATACTACCAGATCGACAATCTTAAAAGCGACAAATCCCCTGGACCTGATGGAATTCACCCGAGAGTCTTAAAAGGTTGAAGGTTGAAGGTTGAAATCGGAGAGCTTTTGCAAAAACTTGCCAACCTGTCAATTAGAACTGGACAGATACTGGACAATTGGAAGATAGCGAACATCACGCCAATTTTCAAAAAAGGATCAAGAGGAGAACCGGGCAACTACAGACCTGTGAGTCTTACGTCTGTCCCTGGAAAGATGGTTGAAGCACTGATTAAAGATAGCATAGTCCGGCACTTGGATACACACGACCTGATGAGAGCCAATCAACGTGGCTTCAGGAAAGGGAAATCATGTTTGATGAATTTACTTCAATTTTTTGAGACCGTGAACAAACAAATTGATAATGGAGAACCAGTGGACATAATATACTTGGACTTCCAGAAAGCGTTCAACAAGGTTCCACATGAAAGACTTCTCAGGAAACTACAAAGCCATGGAATAGAGGGAAATATACTAAAATGGATAGGCAAATGGCTGGAGAACAGAAAGCAGAGAGTGGGCATAAATGGGAAGTTCTCAGACTGGGAGAAAGTGACTAGCGGTGTGCCCCAGGGCTTGGTACTTGGGCCCATCTTATTTAATATTTTCATCAATGACCTAGAAGAAGGAACATCCAGTGAGATCATCAAGTTTGCAGACGACGCAAAGCTATGCCGGGCAATCAGATCGCAGAAGGATAGCGAGGAACTCCAGAGTGACTTGTGTCAGTTAGAGAAATGGGCGGAGAAATGGCAGATGAAGTTTAATGTGGAAAAGTGCAAAGTAATGCATTTAGGCAGAAAGAACAAGGAACACGAGTATAGAATGTCAGGTGCAACTCTGGGTAAGAGCGAACAAGAAAAGGACCTGGGCGTACTGATAGATAGGACCCTAAAACCGTCGGCACAATGTGCAGCGGCGGCAAAGAAAGCAAATAGAATGTTAGGCATGATAAAGAAAGGAATCACGAGTAGATCGGAGAAAGTTATAATGCCGCTTTATAGGGCAATGGTCAGACCACACTTGGAATACTGTGTCCAACATTGGTCTCCCAACCTAAAGAAGGATATAAAACTGCTGGAGAGGGTGCTGAGACGAGCAACGAAGCTAATAAAAGGAATGGAGAACTTGGAATATGAGGAACGACTTAAGAGATTGGGATTGTTCTCCCTTAAGAAAAGGAGACTGCGAAGGGATATGATCGAGACTTTCAAAATACTGAAAGGAATCGACAAAATAGAACAGGAAAAAAATTATTTACAATGTCCAATGTGAAATGGACAAGAGGACATGGACTGAAGCTAAGGGGGGACAAGTTCAGGACAAATATCAGGAAGTTCTGCTTCACGCAACGAGTGGTGGACACCTGGAATGCTCTCCCAGAGGAGGTTATTGTGGAATCCACCGTTCTAGGATTTAAAAGCAAACTAGATGCACATCTTCTTACGAGAGGCATGGAGGGATATGGGTGACTAAAATTACGCCAGGTGTACACCTGGCTGGGCCTCCGCATGTGCGGATCGCCAGACTTGATGGACCGAAGGTCTGATCCGGAGATGGCAGTTCTTATGTTCTTATGTTCAGATATTATGGCCAGTTGTAGTAGAGGAGCAAGCAGGTTCTTGGAGTAGCCTAGTAGGCGATGTAGTCAACCATAGAGATTGGGACTCAGGCCCATATCCCATTCTAACCACTACATATGGTGAATCTGTGAGCCTTCCAAAGCCCACCCAAATCACACTGTACCTACATACAGTATAGGTGACACCTACAGGCATAAGGGCTATTGGTGTGGTGTACAGTTGGCTCCAGTAGTTTTTGGAGGGCTCACCATACACTATAAATAACATGACCATTTATTTTTTTTTCATCAAAATGGGACATCTACTGATTTTCAGTCCTGTCCCCATTCCAGCCCCGCCCCAGCCCACCCCCAATTTCTTCCATTCATTTTTAATGTACACACAATATCTTATTAATTCATAATGGTAGTCATAAAAACAATTTTAAAAACCCACAAAGCACTCTGTACCTGTATGCAGAAAAAATGTTAATTATCATTTATATTCGGGGGGGGGGGGGGTTTCAAAGAGGTCAAGACAGATGACTTTAAAATATGCTATATCACCTCAGTAACAACTATAGAAAAATAGACAAATATAGTGCAAAATATAGACAGCAGACATAAATTCTCAAAACAGACACGTTTTGATCACTAAATTGAAAATAAAATCATTTTTCCTACCTTTGTTGTCTGGTGAGTCTCTGGTTGCACTTCCTTCTGACTGTGCATCCTTTCTTTCTGTCTTTCTTTCTCTCTCCCTGCCCCCCTTTCTTTCAGTCTTTCTTTCTCTCTCCCTGCCCCCCCACGCCACTGCTGCCAACAATTTCTCCCTGCTTCGCCGCCACCGCAGCAACAGGGCGAGGCGAGTGCAGCGACTGCACAATGGCCAGCCCAGAAGCCTTCCCCCAACATCAATTCTGATGTCAGAGAGAAAGTTCCAGGCCAGCCAATCGCTGGGAAGGCCCACCATTTTTGAAGAGGCGAGCCTGCCAATAGGAGGCACTGGGCATCTCTCTTGCCAGTCTTCTAAAGGTACAGGGGGTTTTGGGGTGTCGGTGGATGTTAGGGTGGGGTGTTGAGGTGTGTTGGGGATTGAGGGGGCCAGGTGGCAGGTGTGTATGGGGGGGGGTGAGGGCAGCATTCTGGAGTAAAGATTTCAAACGGTTGTTATCTATGTCTACTTCTTACTTACAGTTTAGGAGACAACTGAAAACCTTATTATTTTTTAAGTTTCTCAGCCCTTAACTATTCGATTCTCATCATGATTATGTGTTTGTAGTCAATCTTTTGTAAACCGCATTGCCTGTTTATTGAATCAGCCCTCACATGGAGGAAGAAAGGAATCTGCAGTTTTACATGGGGAAAGCTGCTGAAAACAAGACCTGTTTAGCTTATGGAAGGATGAGATATGCAAGCCACTTATCTGGAAATATAATTACAAGTGAGGTTCATATCTACTTCTTATTGCTTGTAGTGAGGAAACTAAAATTAATCATGATTCTGTATCACAATTCTAAGCTTCAGTTCCAAAGTGCTTATCAGCCTTTTATAAAAGCTCACCACCTGACTTTAAAACATGAAGAATTTACTTGTGTGTTAATATAATAGCTGTTAGTCCTGTTCCACTCTGACATCCATTCTTTTCGGTTTATTTGCCATAAAGAGAATTTTCATAATGATTTACCCAAGTAAATTGGCTGTTTCAAAATTGCTATCACTTATTCCAGCTAAAAGTTTGAAAAGGCCCTATATTTAAAAGGGTTCAACCAGTCAGGAGAGGCTTCCGCCCAGTTAAACCCCTCTGAGCGTAGGGTTACCAGATGTAATTAAACTCTGGAATTTGTTGCCGAAGAATGTGATGAAAGCAGTTAGCTTAGCAGGGTTTTAATAAAGTTTAGATAATTTCCTAAAACAAAAGCCCATAAGCCATTAGTAAGATGGACTTGGGGAAATCCACTGCTTATTCCTAGGATATGAAGTATAAAATCTGTTTTACTTCTTGGGATATTGTCAGATACATGCAACCTGGGTTGACCACTATTGGAAACAGGAAACTGGGCTTGATGGGCCTTTGATCTATCTCAGTATGGGAACTCTTATGTTCTTATGTCTAATCTGCTAACTGGCTAAATAACCACATAAAGGTAGGACAAGAAAAGGTCTGTTAACTTCCAAGTGACCGCTGGTCAGTGTTCCCCGTAAGCTGTGCAGCTCCCTGGCCACATACCAACTGATAAAAGGCTGTGCAAACGAATTGGCTAGCTATGCAGCCAGCATGCTAACCTGCAACTTCCATGTCCCACTGTTTCCATCTACCACTACTGTTGCTGCTGACTTCCCCAAATCAGCAGCAGCGGTAAAATAAAATGCAAACTGGTGAACCACATTTTTAATTATCTGCAGCTGCCGACCCTGCCCCCTCGACATCATTTCTTATCTGGGGTGGAGCCAACAGTCAAGGATAAGTGCAGAGCAGCCTTGCACTGTTGGTGTTTTCTTTTGCCATTGCTGCTGGTTTGGGGAAGCAGCAACAGTAGTGTCAGGGAAGGAGTCAGATGCTTTAAGGAAGTGTGGAGGACAGAGGGGGCACATTGGATGGAAGTGGGAAGGACGGAGTGCATGCTAGATGGAGATGGGGCGAAGAGAGGGTACATGCTGAATTGAAGTGTGAAGGAGAGAGGCAGACAGTGGATGGCAGCAGGGAGGAGAGAGAGATCAAATACTGAATGGAAATGGGGAGGAAGAGGGGCAGATGCTGGATGGATGTGGGGAACAGCGAGAGGGCACATACTGAATGGAAGTTGGGAGGAGACAGGTAAAAATGATTGATGGAAGCAGGGATGAGACAGGGGGCTGATGCTGAATGGAAGGAGGGATGAGAAAAGGGACAGATGCTCGATGGACGTGGGGAGGAGAGGAGCAGATGCTGGATGGAAATGGGGAAGAGAGAGGGGCAAATAATGGATGGAGGCATTGGTAAGAGAGGGGAGCAGAGGCGGGATGAAAGAGGGGAGAGCAGGGGCAGATGCTGGGTGGAAAAGAGGGAAGGGCACACATTATGGTATCTCTTGAAGATTTTTTTATGTTTATTTTACTTTACGTTTTTAACTACCGTATTTGCTTGTTTTTACTATGTGTTCATTTTAAATACTGTGTATGTAAACTGTTTAGTTTTAAACGGTTTATAAATTTCTAAAATAAATAAATAAATTGATGGATGGATGGAAGAGGGAAAAGACAGGGAAGATGCTGGATGGAGGGGGAGAGAGGATACAGTGAGAATAAGAGGATGTGAAATAGGTGAGCCACAATGAACGAAAGAGATAGCAAGCTGTAGGTAGACACACTAAACAGAGGGAAATCGGGGATTGGAAAGTAAGAAAGAAACTTGGACAGAGGCAGAAAATAAATTGAAGAAAGCTGAAAGGAAAAGAAAGAGAGAAATTTGACAAATGAATAGGAAATCCTGGCAAGATGAGGAAAGAAGAAACCAAAGACTGGTACCAACACAATTGAAAAAAGTAAATAGCCAGATAACAAAGGTAGGAAAAAATATTTTTAGCTTAAGAAGTAGTGTGGTAGCTGTGTTAATAAATGCTAATATGGAAATATAGAAAATAGAAATAAGGCATCTTTTTATTGGATTAATTTTAATACCTTTTTGACTAACTTTATAGACTAAAATCTCCTTCTGGTGCAAAGGGTACAGAAGTCTTGACAAATGGGTTATGTATCCTTTCTGGCAAGTTTGTGTAGAAGGAGTTAAATTTTCTTCAACTCTACCTCCTACTCTGGGCTGTACTCCAGCTCCTCCCCAGTTGTTTCTTCTACCTGCGAGTTAGAATGTAGTTTTCTGATACTATCTGAGGCTTTCGGTGCTACTCAAAACTTGGCTCAGACATACAGTTCTGGTATTGGGACCAAATATCCAAAGTTCAAATTCTAGTTCACTTCTAGTAAATACATATTTTCACATCCCGAAAGCTTTGCCTTTCCTACCTGATTTTTTTTTCTACTCTCATAATTATTTTTCCCAACCATGGAATTTGCTTCCATTGAGGTACATTTCTTTTTTTTATATTGAGATTTATTAATGTATCCAAACAAGTATACAGGATATGGGAATTTACACAAAAAATATAGAAATATTATTTCGTAATACAACTTAAATCAGTCATAGAAAATCAGAAATCCCATCAAGCCACATCATTGAGAAGAAAGAATTATATTACATAATAACATAAAATTTAGTAATCAGTAAGGGATAACACACATTTCTTTCTTTATGAACACTTCTTCCAATTGCATCCACTTTCATGGCTGCTATCTTCATTGCACCTTTCTTACCAATTCCTTAAATAGGATACGATCCTATATCTCTTCATTAGTTTCTGAGCTCTTTACTCTAATGCTTTATCTCAGTATAGATTCTGTGCATAAATTTGAATATTCCTCTCTTTGGACTTTCAGGGGCCCGCTGGAGAAACAAGTACCGTAGTGAATACAGACCCCTCCCCGCCCTGGTACCTTTTTTTAATCCCGGCAGCTGCCTCCTGTCCTGCTGTCTTCTGGCAGTGGCAGAGCGGCACACAAGGCAGGCGTAAACTTTTTGCGCGGCTGCCTAGTCTCGCACTGCTCATTGAATGGCTGCGGGACTTGTGAGAACTGGCGGCAGCCATTCAGTGAGCGACACGGGACCAGGCAGGCGCTCGGCTATTCCATTGCCAGAAGACAGGACAGGAGGCAGCTGCCGAGATTAATAAAAGGTACGGGGGGGGCTGTATTCGCTATGGTACTTGTTTCTTCAGCGGGCCCCTGAAAATGGGACATTTCAGCATCCCCACTTGTTCTCTTTCTGTTGGATTTTACATGGGCTATTTGTTCCTTTTCTTTGTTCTATATTGCTTTTACCTAGACTAGGGATATGTTTTACCAAACATTTTCATCTGATGCATTAGTCCAGGATGGCTCTTTGCAAACTCTTATCCTCCAAATGTAGCAAACCTGAAGAAAATCCTCTAAAATATTATTAAAAATGACAAAATATTACATGAGTGCAAGCACAATGAAAATCAATTTAGAAATGTTAAATCAAGAAAGTGCTCAAGGGAGAAATAATGGGATTATAGATGAACACTTAATGGCTGTTTGAATCTTAATTTCATAAGAATTAAATGTGTCATTTGTTTCACTGTCAAGGTCTTTGAAGGTCCTTACTGCAAGACAGGCTATCAAGCAAAAGTTTGAGTGATGAAAAGGGTGACCCGTCAATTGAGTGCAGGACAAAAGCGCTCTGACAAAGAGTAGTGGCGCACAGGACGTATGCGCGCCACTGGTCCCACCGCTTTAAACCCCTTACGTTAGTGCTGTGAGGGGGTGTGGGGGGCAAACCCTCCACACTACATGTATGAGTCCTCGCGCTCCGGGTGGGTAGGGGGATCGCCCCCCACTACACTGAAAAACTCCCGAACTCCAAAAACTTAATGGAAAATGGAAGTTTTAAGTGTACTTGGGGGGGTCCACCCCTCCAAACCACCCCCCAACGGGAGCGCGAGGACTTCTACATATACTGGGGGGCTTCTACCCATACCCACCCTTACAGCGGTAACGTTACCGGTTTAAAGTGGCAGGACTGGCAACGCACAGACACCCTGCGCACAATTGTCGGCGTGTCTTTGTCGGCACACCAATGTCCGGCATGCTTTAGTTATGGAACCATGAGAAGAGTTGTGGAGACGCTGTTAGATTCCGTTCAAACATAAGGAAGTTCTTCTTCACCCAGAGAGTGGTGGAAAACTGGAACACTCTTCTGGAGGCTGTCGTAGGGGAAAACACCATCCAGGGATTCAAGACAAAGTTAGACAAGTTCCTGTGGAACTAGAACGTATGCAGGTAGGGCTGGTCTCAGTTAGGGCACTGGTCTTTGACCTAGTGGCTGCCGTGTGAGCGGACTGCTGAGCAGGATGGACCACTGGTCTGACCCAGCAGCGGCAATTCTTATGTTCTTATGTTCTCATGTTCTCATTTCCTCATACTATCTTGCAGCTCACAAGTCCCTTGTAATTCCCACCTAAGTCTCATGTATAAATTCACCTTTGTCCTCTGTCTGTCATAATTATGGCCTCCTAGCCACTCAAGCAGCAAAAATAGACAACCAAATCGTCAACCTTCTGATAATGACCCCAGATTACAAAACTTTCAGAAAAGAAATAAAGACTATACTTTTCAAAAAATCCCTGAAAAAGTCCTAACCTCTCAAGCTTCCTTCTTTCATCCCTCTAACCCCTAAATCAACCTGCTCTACTCTTTTTTTATTCCCCCAAAAGGACCCTCTTTAACTCTTTTGTAATCCGCCTTGAACCGCAAGGTAATGGCGGAATAGAAATTCCTAATGTAATGTAATAATTAGATTGTAGGCTCTTTCGAGCATGGACCATCTCTTGTATGTTTAATGTACAATGCTGCATGTGTCTGGTAGCACTTTAGAAACATAAATAGTAGTATCTAGTAATCATTAGCATTTCTGCAGATCTAAAACAAAGGAGTGGAAGGGAAGATGGGTGTTGCTATATTTATTCTTCTAATGCATTAAAATCTTTTAAAAAGTATGATGCGGTAGTTCTCCTTTAAATCACAGTATCACCTTTAATTCAAGCTAAATATTAATCAGTAGCAGCATCCTCATGGGTGCATTGAGCTCTGTGCCAAATCTTAATGTGAAGTGACTTATCACTGTATTATTCATAGCCGTGTCTTATCTAGTGGAGCGGAATCTTCTTAAATTAATAATTCATAAGCCTTTGAGTGCGTATGCTATATACCATGGACTGAAACAATAAAATGGAAGAAGGCTCCTGAGCAAACTAAAATACATTTTAATAAATATAATGATGCTAGAGAGAAACAACTAGCTGGCATAGTGAGGCATTATTTGTTCACTTCCAGACAACTTGATTTAAGGTCTACTACCTGGAAGGGCTTAATGAGATGATAGTGAGCTGGTAGATATATATGCCTCCCAGAAAACCACCAAACAAGCATGCATAACTGCAACGTGTTTGCTTAGGAAAGATCCAAATCATGAATAATAGAATGTTGCAGGCGAGAGTTGTGCTTCTGCTTAATATGCATTTCAAAACTTATTTCTCTGTTTAGTATAGCTCTAAGTAGGCTAGACTAAACTCAGTAATTCAGGTGGTGAAACAGCTTACTAGAGCAAAAACTGGAGATGCTGTTCCCTGATAAGGGTAATCATCAGTGGCGTGCGGTCAGGGTATTCAAGGGATTCACCCTACCCCCTAAAGGCCCTGAAGACACTGCTTTGAATTTGATTGGTTGAGCAGGCAAAAGGCAGATGGTGTTCAGCCAATCAAATTCAGATTAGTACTATCAGGGCCTTCAGGGAGTTCAGAGAATCCCCAGCCCAAGAGCCCTACTGCATCAGGCAAAAAGTAAAAAAAAATAATAAAGTGGGGCTGTAGAGCTGGGGATTCCCCGAATCCCCTGAAAGCACTCACCACACGCCACTGGTAATCATATTGTGATGCCAGAAAAGGGTAGGTGATTTTTTAAGAGGGTACTTCTGATTTTGCAGCCCTGTGTAGCTATGGGCAATAGCATAGCAAGGGATGGAGGCGCCTAGGGCAGTGATGCTTGGCATTGCTGCGCCATATACCCCCCAAGTCTTCCCTGCTGCTTGAGCGCCCTCCCGCATACCTCTTCAAATGTTCACCAGCGTGAGCAGTATCTTCCACTGGCTGCTCACGCCGGCCTTGGCTCCCTTCTGACATCACTGTGGGGTCGGGGGGGGGGGGATACCTTTAAGAAAATGGCATTGCTCCTGGCCGCCCCCATTGGACCACCAGTTTGAGGGGGTTGGTGACCGGGAGGGAGGGAGCTTGAGGGGTTCGGTAGGATGCAATCATCATTTACTGCAGTGGTTACCTGCTTGTTATATTTAGAAGTCGAAAGAATTATTTTTAATTACACTGCAATCAGAAAGATCATGAGCATTAAAAATGATTTTGTTTCAATCAAGGCTTTCCAGTAATTTAATTTCCATATATTTCACACCATCCTAAGCCATAAATAGAAATGCTAATACAGAAATCCTGTATGTGTGGAATGAAAAGTAGTGATTCTGGCTTTCACTCTCTCATTTTTTTCCACTTCACTGCTCTTTTCCTTCCTAAATCATGAGTCATACTCATCAGGATTGGGATTTCTTATTATTTCTGGAAGGGTAGAAGGGCTTTAAGAGAAATAATAAAAAAGATTCTGTTTGATTACTGCAGTGGTGGCAATAATACAGTCACTTCTGCACCATTTTTGGATTCCATTATATTCCATGAACATAGTAACTTAGATTTATTGTACACATTTATGAGATATAAAATGGATGGTCTTTTGCTGAACATTGATCAGAGTGGCTGAATAAGTTCATGATGCAGTAATAATCTTCATAAAGCACTTATGGTATAATTCTATAAAAGATAGGTGCCAAATGAAGCACCAAGAATAAGCAAATTGGCACTCCCCAAATAGCAGAGATCACACTAAGGGGAGAGTCATCAAAGGGCGTCTTTAGTGGTTATTGCATGCAATTGCTGTTTTGCTTGATTTAGTGCCCTTTGATGAATGCCTTTTTAAGTGTGATTCTATAAAGAGGATAACTGGCATACAAATACAAACCATTAAAAAGGGTATGTTGGCGTTAGATTAGGGGCATCCATGGAGCAAGACTGAAATGGACACACATATGATGCATTCCAAAAGTGTCAAAAATGTGTATGTACTAACTAGAATGGAAAGACCTGGCGAAGCTTGAAGAATGGTCTGAAATTTGGCAGCTAAAATTTAATGCTAATAAATGCAACGTCATGCATTTGGGTTGCAAAAACCCAAAGGAATGGTATAGTTTAGGGGGTGAAGAGCTTATGTGCACGACAGAAGAGCAGGACTTCAGTGTGATTGTATGTGATGATCTTAAGGTGGACAAACAGGTTGAAAAGGTGACGGCAAAAGCTAGAAGGATGCTAGGGTGTATGGGGAGAGGTATGGCCAGTAGGAAAAAGGAGGTATTGATACCTCTGTATAAGACTCTGGTGAGACCTCATTTAGAATATTGTGTACAGTTCTTGAGGCTGCACCTTCAAAAAGATATAGAAAGGATAGAGTCGGTACAAAGGAAAACTAATAAAATGGTGGGTGGTCTTCGTGATAAGGTGTATGGGGGACAGACTTAAAGATCTCAATCTGTATACTTTGGAGGAAAAGCAGGAGAGGGGAGATATGATAGAGACGTTTAAATACCTACGTAATGTATATGCGCATGAGTCGAGTCTCTTTCATTTGAAAGGAAGCTCTGGAATAAGAGGGCATAGGATGAAGGTAAGAGGTGATAGGCTCCAGATAGTAATCTGAGGAAATACTTTTTTACGGAATGGGTGGGAGATGTATGGAACAGTTTCCCGGAAGAGGTGGTGGATAAAGAGACTGTGTCTGAATTCAAGAGGTTCAGGGATAGGCACGTGGGATCTCTCGGAGAGAGAAAGAGATAATGGTTACTGTGGCTGGGCAGATTAGATGGGCCATTTGGCCTTTATCTGCAGTCATGTTTCTATGGCTATCTCACATTGGATATTAGCGTTTAGGCAGCTAAGGGCTATTTAGCCATCCAAGAGCCATTCCTGGGTGGTTAGTGCTGAATATTGGACGGTTACCTGTTTACAGAAGCCTTTGGCAAGATACCAGTGACGGTGGGCAACTAAAACAGCTGGAGTTCACGGCCTATATTCTTTCTTTGCCATCTCGTGGTACCTTTACATTTATCACTAACAAATTGATTCTGGAGGAGATCAAACTGGCTAAGTCACTCGAAGCCCAAGTGATGAAGTTACTACTGTCTTATTTTGGCCACACTGTCGGAGGAGAAAGATCATTGGAGAAGGACATCATGTTTGGGAAGATCAGGGGAGCCAGATAAGGAGGGCAACCTGCGGCAGTGACATAGCGAGGGTGGGAGGTGCTCAGGCCGGTGGTGCCCCCCTTGCCTTCTTCTCTGCCCCCCTCTGTGTATGCTCCCCTTCCCTTCGCCTGTACATGTTTGGCTTCCCTAGTATGAGCAGCACCTCTTATTTGATGCCCACGCTGGCATCAGCTCTCCTTCTGACGTCACTTCCTAGTTACAGAACCCAGAAGTGTCATTAGAGGGGAGTGCCAAGGCTGGTGCGAGGAGCAGGTTAGAGCCCTGAAAAGCTAGAGGTACGGTGGGGGGGAGGAGAATTGAAGACATGCATGTGGTGGGAAAGAAGCGGGAAGAAGGTGGGGGAGCAGAGAGGAGGAGAAGTGTTCATGCCCCCACCAAGACGACGCCCGGGGCAGTCTGTCCCCCACCTCCCTATACCACTGACCTGTGGTCAGATGGCTGAACACATTGAGGGCAGCCATGGGGATGACACTGGAAGATCTTGCCGGATGGCTCAAAACTGATTTCTTTTTAGATCTGTAATTCATCAAGTCGCCAGGACTCGAACATGAGTCAATGGTACCTAACAACAGTAACAACCATTAACTTTACCATCACTCCAACTGTTCACGATCTTAACATTTATTGCATTCCTCTCTACCTTTCACATTATTATTTGTAAACTGCTTTGTAGAGCATCCTTTGCCATCTCTTGGTACAGATAACTTACCTTTACCTTTACCACTAACGAATCACTTTTTTTTTGTACCAAAAGTCAGTCTATTGAGCCTGAATAAGCACAAACATAAACATATTTGTGTTTCCTGCTTAGGTGTCCTATTAAACCGTTGTCATCCTGAAACACAGCAGTAACTAAACAGCTTCAGGTGGCCTCCACAGAACTAGATCTCATCAGTCAAATTCAGAGTCAAGGTCAACAATGGTTATTGAATTTCACTGACATAATAGGAGAAAGCATCAACTATATGAATAGCAGGTCATATCGACACAGTACTTCAAGCCTTTACAGCCTTTATCAGTACAAAAATGAAAACCATGTAAGTGAAAGCAAGTGCTTTGTCAAAAGCATATAACAAAAAGAGCCAGAGAGTGATTCAGGATCAGTTAAAGGCAATTTGCAATTGCTTTCAGACTGAAGGGTCGTTCCACGTACATGTTTGTAGGAAATGAGACTGAATGTTCTCTTTTGCTGAATCAGTTAGGTGACAAGCAATTATCCATTCATGAATTTGATACAGTGCATTTAACTGAATATGATAAGGGTTCAATTCATTAGTATAAAGGGAGTAATGAAAACCAAAGTGTATGAGAGAAGCGGATACTGTAAACCATAACTTGGTAATAGCTGCAGGATATTTCAATGATATCGCAGCTTTTATTTAAGTAACATTATGAAGGTGAAAAGTGAAATCTGGCACAACAAAGGAGTTGTGAGGATAAGATGTCAATAATTCAGCCATGGGTATACTCATGACCATTAGCATTGCTTTGGACACCAGTTTTTGGCTCTGTTTGTTTCAAACATTTACCTGTGCTTAAAGCACTATTCATGTGATAGAGAAATTATCCTTCGAGACTCTTGACAAAAGTATTGATTCCGAAACAATGTCAGTGTCGAGTCTTCGCAGTGCTACTACCAATAAAGTGTACTTTGAACTGTATACCTGTGGTTGAATTATTGACATCTTAATCCCCTCGACTCCTCCGTTGTGCCGTGCTTCTGTCATTGTTGAGGCCTTTTTGAGCTTTCTTGAAAATTGAAATCTCACAGTTAGAGAATGTTAATACAGATATGTATATTTTTCTGTTTGGAAAATCTGGTAACCTTAACGATTTTAATATAAGATTCTCTTTAGCTTATTTAAATTGAAAATCAAATACGTCGACATAAGTCATGTTTCGCAGATGTTACTTCAAGAAGCCGAGCAGTAGCTTCATAAATTTTTCTTTTTCTATTTTCTGACACACCTTAGTTCTCTGATCAGCTTCAGACAATAGATAGACAATCAAACAGCCCATACAGGTATACCAAATCTCATATGAAAATCACTGATATTAAAAAATCCTTTGGTTTACTTGATCCTTGGAGGTTATTGCATCCCAAAGAAAAAGATTTTACCTTTTTCTCACCCCCGCTTAATAGCTACTGTTGTATTGATTTCTTTTTAATCTCCTTCTCATTAATTCAATACATTACTAAAGCCAATATTCTCAGTAGAACAATTTCAGGCCATTCAGCCATTTCTCTTCACCTGGATAACCTAACGCCCATTTCTACAAAACCTCCTAGGAGATTTAACTCTCTTTTAAAGGATGAAAATTTCATACCTTTTCTCCGGGAAAAAATATCAGAATGCTTCTCCCTGAACAAAGAATCTGATTACAAACCCGATATATGGTGGGATGCTTTTAAATCAACCATAAGAGGACACATAATCAGCTGTTCAATAGGCAAAAATAGAGAACGTAGAAAAACTCATTCTGCTTTGGAATCTGAAATTAAAAACTTAGAGAATTAATACATAATAATTCCCTCTCCATAACTGTACACCAAACTTTAAGCCTTAAATACTACATTGACTGCTGAAGCTCTCCATCTCATGAATCTATGCAATTCTAGGTTCTATGCTGAAAACAACAAAGCTAGTCATACATTTGCACAATATTTAAAATCTAAAATAAATAGAAATAGAGTTTCCATGATAGTTGACTCCCATGGCAATTCATATGTCTCAGATTCAGATATTGCTTATCAATTTCAAACCTTTTACACACAACTCTCTACACCAGAGATTCAATTCTCTGAGTCTCTATTTCAAAACTTTACTAAGAATTTCACTCACCCTAGTGTATCTGGTCAACACAACTCCCTATTGGAAAAAGATATCCAATTTGAAGAAATCCTTCAAGTTATAAGGCGGCTTCCTAAGGCTAAAGCCCCTGGAAATGATGGTCTAAACATGGCCCGGTATAGCGGCAAGATCGGAGAAGGTTATTATGCCGCTGTACTGGGCCATGGTGTGCCCTCACCTGGAGTACTGTGTCCAGCACTGGTCGCCGTACATGAAGAAGGACACGGTACTACTTGAAAGGGTCCAGAGAAGAGCGACTAAAATGGTTAAGGGGCTGGAGAAGTTGCCCTACAGTGAAAGATTAGAGAAACTGGGCCTCATCTCCCTTGAAAAGAGGAGACTGAGAGGGGACATGGTCGAAACGTTCAAGATAATGAAGGGAATAGACTTAGTAGATAAAGACAGGTTGGTCACCCTCTCCAAGGTAGGGAGAACGAGAGGGCACTCTCTAAAGTTGAAAGGGGATAGATTCCGTACAAACGTAAGGAAGTTCTTCTTCACCCAGAGAGTGGTAGAAAGCTGGAACGCCCTTCCAGAGGCTGTTATAGGGGAAAACACCCTCCAAGGATTCAAGACAAAGTTAGACAAGTTCCTGCTGAACCAGAACATACGCAGGTAGGGCTAGTCTCAGTTAGGGCGCTGGTCTTTGATCAAGGGCCGCCACGTGTGCAGACTGCTGGGCACGATGGACCACTGGTCTGACCCAACAACGGCAATTTTTATGTTCCAATAACGATCATACAGGTGGTTTTCATGTTGAAAATTTGTCTACAAGTTTTATTTTATTTATTTACTTATTTTCAAAGCTTATAACCCACCAAATCACCATGCCTCAAGGCAGGGTAAAATCAAATATTTACAATAAATAAAAACGTACCCCCGATATTCAGCTTGCAGTGGTGATCACTTTACTGCCCACCACTAGTTTGATTCCCAGATATTCAATACCTGTCTCTGTCCAGACTTTGGCATTGTTTATCCTTTTTTTTTTTTTTTTTTTTTTGCTTTGAGACAGTTAGCACCTGGCCAGTTCAGTCAATATTCAGCCTTTGACTGCATATAACAAACCGCTTAAAGATAGGACTGCTATTTTCAAGCAGTTTACTTATATGGCGGAACTAACTGATTATTTTCAGTGAAGATAACCATCAAGTTCTGCTGAAAATTATGGGATTGCTACAAGCAAATGATTTAAGTGGTCCGTGGCCATTTCTTACTGGTTAAATTGTTTTGACTACTGGCTGGACAATATGCACAAACTCGGCCAAACAGACAGAAGGTAACAAGAGTAAGAAAAATAAGCACTTCTAAATGAATAGACCTTTTAAACCCTATGAAAATAAACAGTGTCATCTGGGTTACATAACGCAACTGGTAGCATGTTCCACAGGGAGACAAGAAAGGCTCATGCGTGGGTTACAGAGTAAGCTTTACCATGAGCCAAAGGATCCAAGGTGTATATAGACCTGAAACAGTCATCTTGTTATGTGTAGCTGAAGACATAAATGTAAATAAGATCTTTAGAGAATGCAGCTATATTGTATGCAAATAAATATGGTCTGGAAAGTACTGGTAATGTACATACATTTAAAAATGTAATCTAGAAATGTTTCCATGACCTACGCTTTTCCAACTAGGGAATCCCTCCCCTCAATCGGGCTGAAAGTACGTGTGCAGGGTCCACATTTAACTGAGCAAAGGAGGACATTTTTCAGCCAAGCCAGTTTACTCATGTGCATCACCTTGAAAATGTGTCCTCTATATGACAAAATAGGAAGCCAGGTGTCCTAGTGGAGGTTGTGGGGGTCTACCAAAGAGGTCAAGTTGCTTAAAAATAAATCACACTTCAGATTGCACAGTCTTCTAACAACGGCAGTCTGCTGTTCTTTCTCTCTTTGAATCATTCTGTTGTTTCCTGGTCAATCATTTATAGCGAAGCACTTCAGATGGCCCTTTTCTGATTTTTATGCTCCCAGTGGTATAAAATGTAGCGCTAAGCAGGAAATGACCTTATGGGGAGCACAGTTTGAAGCGAGAAGGGCCTTTAGCTCTAGCTATGGATTGCGGAGAGAAATCTGCAGGCAGACCAGTTTGGCATACAGATCGCACTTGTGATAAAGCTGTGCAGCAAAGGAAGTGCTGCTGCCAACTCTCTACCCACCATATGCTGCAGTTAAGGATGGCATAGAAAGACTGGGCTTCCTACAGCTGCTTTGCTGCTGTGGAAGAAAGGGAGACCAGCAACCAGGCTTACAAAAATTTCTCTCTGCTCTTTGATTTCATTGCACTTTTAGTCATAGTTACATTTTTAGATCTAGAATTCACTATTTGTTTTTATTACCACTCTTGCAGTTAACAGATGTGATATGTTGTGGAGTGGGGGTGCAGTTTGTTTTTCTTTAATGCAAGGGTGTCCAACCTTTTGGCTTCCCTGGGCCGCATTGGCCGAAAAACATTTTTCTGGGGCCGCGCAAACGCTGCAACAAGACAGAGGAGGGAGCCGGCAAAACGGTAAATACCCGGGGACAGCAGAGGAAAACCCTGCATCACCCTCGACCAGGGCCGCAGGTTGGACACCCCTGCTTTAATGGATGGTTCCCTCAGTATCTTCAGAAATAAAAAAGAATAACATCTCTTGTACCTATAAGAAGTCATTTCATAATGGGAAGCCTAAGTAAAATATCAAAAAAGCAATCCGTTTATATCTAGGTAACATAAGTAACTTTATAAAATAGAGTCTCAGAACCAGGTGCATTAGCAAACAAATCTTCCTGCACTAGCTGGGGGTATTTTATGAAGTCATTTTCAAACGCATGCGGGGGAATCCTATGTATGGTTCCACATGTAAAAGCATTCTAATGGTTACAAGGTGCTGAAACGGGGCAGAAATGGCAAATTCACATGAAACCTCACATGCTCATTTACAGCCTAGCACCTCAGTGTTTCTATGGCAAATCTGGAAAGGGAGCATGGCCATGAGAGAGGTGGGTCACATAATGTTGTAGAATAGTGCACCAAGATTTACATCTCCCATCAACCCTCTCCTTAAGTCACTTCACTGGCTCCCTATCTGCCATCGCATACAGTTCAAGATCTTATTGCTGACCTACAAGTGGGTTTATTCTGCTGCCCCTCAATCTCTCTTCTTATACACCTCTCAGAGAAATCCGTTCCTCAGATAAGCCACTCTTAGCGTTACCCTGCTCCTCCATTGCCAATTCCAGACTTCGTTCCTTTCATCTAGCTGCAACACTTCCCCCTATGCCTGGAATAAATTACCTGAGTTTGTCCGTCAAGCCCTTTCCCTTGTTTAGTTCAAATCTTTTTATTAGAATTATAGGTAACAATACAGAAAAAGAAAACAATACTTATACATACATGTTTAACTCTGTCAGCAATGATCAAACACAGCATAGCTAGTATAAAAGCAGACTGAAAACCCACCTATTCCTCTGCCCTCCAGCCCAGCCTACTGATTAACCGTTCCCCTTAACTGTATCCATGACATTCTGTTTGTCTGTTTAGATTATAAGCTCTTTCTCGCAGGGTCTGTCTTTGTGACTCTGTATAGCACTCCACATGTCTGATAGCGCTATAGAAATAATTCATAGGAGTAGAAATAGTACATGCGGCATGTGTTGCAAGAAGGTTAATTGTATAGCTGAGTTTTTAAAGGGTTGGGTAAGTTTCTGGAGCAGAGAATTTATTAACAGCTGTTAGTCCATTAGATCTGGAGACCACAACCTCTTCTGGGAGAAAACAAGGGGGAGCTGGTCATAAGAATATTAGAAAAGACATTGAGTCCAGCTTCCTGTCCCTGCATGGGTAATAGCTACCTAACAGATGCCAAAAAGTAGATCTGTTCTCTCAGGGTTTCCACAGCTGGCATCGTGCTTCTTGCAGGTTTCTGGGCCTTGAAGAGCCGCCTATTTACGGCCTTCAATACCTGACTTCACGGAAACCCAATATGCTGTTATAATTAATATATATTTTATTAACAATCAATAACAAGTTACAAGAGCAAATCTTTACAGTATATAGAGTGACAGATAGTATGCCTCAAGCGCTTGAGTATACCTGGATGTCTGTCCTCCCTACATAATCACAAAGGCTGTCTTTTATACAATTCTTCATAGCCTGAGGCCACGTTGGTACATATCATATTGTTAGTTTTTATTGGTCACTTACAAACATCATTACATTTATCTGTTTATTAATTGGTTAACATTATCTGTGTCATACTGTACGCGTGTCCTGTTTACTAAAATCACTACCTATTCCCATCAAATGTCATTTTAATATCAACTCACCAATTTTTAGCAAGGGGTCCAGTAAGGCTCCACCCATTCCAGGATATATCTGTATTTTTTATGTTCTTGGTCAGGACATGTCCTCATCCTTCTTATGTTCACTTCCCTGTAATTATGCACTACAGCAGATGTGGTACCAGTAGGAGTGAAGGGCCACTACTTGGACTGGAGGAGGGTCACGAGTGGTGTCCCGCAGGGCTCGGTGCTTGGGCCGCTGCTATTTAATATATTTATAAATGATCTAGAAACAGGGACGAAGTGTGAGATAATAAAATTTGCGGACGACACCAAACTATTTAATGGAGCTCGGACTAAAGAGGACTGCAAAGAATTGCAAAGGGACTTGAACAAACTAGGGGAATGGGCGACGAGATGGCAGATGAAGTTCAACGTTGAGAAATGTAAAGTATTACATGTGGGAAGCAGAAACCCGAGGTACAGCTATACGATGGGAGGAATGTTATTGAAGGAGAGTACCCAAGAAAGGGACTTGGGGGTAATGGTGGACATGACAATGAAGCCGATGGCACAGTGCGCAGCGGCCGCTAAGAGAGTGAATAGAATGCTAGGTATAATCAAGAAGGGTATTACTACCAGAATGATAGAAGTTATCCTGCTGTTGTATCGGGCGATGGTGCGTCCGCATCTGGAGTACTGCGTCCAGTATTGGTCGCCGTACCTTAAGAAGGATATGGCGTTACTCGAGAAGGTTCAGAGGAGAGTGACACGTCTGATAAAAGGGATAGAAAACCTTTCATATGCTGAGAGATTGGAGAAACTGGGACTCTTTTCCCTGGAGAAGAGGAGACTTAGAGGAGATATGATAGAGACTTACAAGATTATGAAGGGCATAGAGAGAGTAGAGAGGGACAGATTCTTCAAACTTTCGAAAAATAAGAGAATAAGAGGGTATTCGAAAAAGTTGAAAGGGGACAGATTCAAAACGAATGCTAGGAAGTTTTTCTTTACCCAACATGTGGTGGACACCTGGAATGCACTTCCAGAGGGCATATTAGGGCACAGTACTGTACTGGGGTTCAAGAAAGGATTGGACAATTTCCTGCTGGAAAAGGGGATAGAGTGGTATAGATAGAGGATTGCTGCACAGGTCCTGGACCTGTTGGGCTGCCGCTTGAGCGGACTGCTGGGCACGATGGACCTCAGGCCTGACCCAGCGGAGGCATTTCTTATGTTCTTATGCCATGTTTCGCTTGACATAATTATTTTAGCATAAGTTTCACTTGGCTTGCTGATTTCAGCAAGCATAGATTGTGCAAAGGCTGACAGCTTTAGTCAGAGCATTTTCAGCCATCTTAGGCCTTTAGTAGTGTTTATTGGCCTATTATTCTGGGGGATTTTCAAGGGGTTTTGTCTTCACCTCTAGTTTCATAGAGGACTTAAACTCTTCACCTGTATACCTGTACAGGACTCTCGCTCTCTCCTCCCCCTCCCTTATCAGCCTCACTGCGTCTTGTCAGGTAGAAACTGACGTTTCAGCCATCGTGCTCTGGCTTTCTTCAGGGTATGCTGTAAGGGTATGCAGTTTGTCTTTATAAATAGGTAGTGGGAACAGAGCAGTCAGTTGGTCACCAATTTGAATTTTGGTGGAAAAATCAGTTAGGTTTTTTGTTGGGTTTTTTTTTTTTCATAAGAGTAGAAAAGTCTCTGGTAAGTTTAAAGATGTGCTCCCTGTGAAGCTGGGTTATATGTTCTCTCAGGTTTTCCGCAGCTGGCATCGTGCCTGTTTCAGGTTTCCAGGTCTCGCTGCGTCATGTCAGGTAGAAACCATACTATGGCTTTCTTCAGGGTATGCTGTGGGGTCTGCAGTTTGTCTTTGTAAATAGTGGGTCCACTGACCTGATTGAGGGACAAACTGCAGACCTCGCAGCACACCCTGAAGAAAGCCACAGCATGATGGCTGAAACATCGGTTTCTGCCTAACAAAATGCAGCGAGACCCGGAAACCTGCAACAAGGAGAAAGTGGATCTGTTTTCAAGGAGTGAGCACTAGTTTCTTGAATCTACCTAGCTAATAATTTTCATTGACTTTTTTTTAATGGACCCCTAGCAACAGATTGTACAGTTTAATTATGCACTGCGTGGAAAACTAATTCTGTGATTTGTTTTTAACCTGCTGATTGCTTTTATTCCCCCCATGCAGTACATAATTAAACTGTACAATCTGTTGCTAGGGGTCCAATAAAAAAAAGTCAAGGCAATTAACATAGTGGTGTTCAAGTTCCTAGACTGAAAGTCCATAAAAATAATTAGCCAGGTAGGCTCAAGAAACTAATTCTCACCCCTGGAAATAAGCTATGAGAAACGGATGTATTTTTTAGCAGCTGCCAAGCAGTGGTGACCCATGTCAGAGACAGAAAGCCCATCTGTTCCTCAAGTACTTAAGTAACTGACCTATACAATCTTAGTCCTCAACAAATGATCTTTAGACCTGTTAATCACTAACTCTGAACTTTGTTAATTCCACTCAATCTGTAGCATCTTTTAATCATTGTAAACCGCATAGAACTTCGTGGTCCTGAGGTATAGAAACTGTTATTATTATTATTAGCCACTCAGACCTGGATTCACAATCAAGTCACCTTACATTAGGCACTGGTAGGCGCCTAGATCGCACCTACAGGCGCCTGACATAAGTGGTTTAATTGGGTTTAAGTGGCACGATAATTGGTCACGCCATTAAAACCCAATTAAACCCTTGGCTTGTTTAGAGGAGGCACTGAACGGCAGCATCAGTACACACTGCTGGCTGTGATTCTGACAGGACCTCGGCGTCGGAAATGTTGGCCTGATAAACCCTGGCCTACATTTCTGGCATTAATTCAGTCTGTGATTGACACACGAGAGGTGCACGTTTTGTTGGCACCTGTTGCGGCCGGTGCCGCTTCCAGAATCAGACCCTCAATAAATCTACATTCCTAATAATTGAGCCATTAACAACAACAGCCATCTAAACCCTTTTTCTCTGGACACCCCCCCCCCTGGAAACATATCCTAAATACATGAGGAACATCTGTGACATGAGGAGTTCTTCCCATTAGGATATGCTATAATGACAGAACATTGACTTCAATTAACCATTGGTCTGATTCCACATGGAACTGGGTTCCAATTACCATAAGGGCAAAATTGAAATATCCTACTTCTTATTTTCTATTGATAAGGCACAGATCACCCTCCTATGGTGAACTAATGGCGTTGAAATTGCACGTGAGGAGCTATGCTCTAGTCAAGAATATTTGAAACGAGAATTACAAAAACTGGAAAGACAATGGCTGAAATCTGGTGATAACATAAAAAGAACAAACTGGAGACTAAAATTAAAACAATACAAAAAACTTATAACTACAAATCGCAGAAATTTCTACGCAAAAAAATAGATTATCCCAACACCAAGAACCTATTTAAACTAGTTAACAATCTCTACGATATACAAGCCTTTTCACGCCACACCACAGACTCCTCACCTTCAGCAGATGCGCTGGTTGAATTTTTTAACAACAAAATCAATATCCTGAGATGCAACCTACCACCCTCCACAACCAACCATCTGAACTACCCAGTCGCCCAACACACAAACGAACCCAGAGTAGACATGTACTGGAACAATTTTTCTATCCCTACCTGGAATCACTTCAGCAAATTCTTCTCAAAATACGTCGATTCATACTGCAGGTTAGACAGCTGCCCACCAAATGTCATGAAAGCTGCTCCAGTCACCTTCAAAGCCATGTTATACGATTGGCTCTCCTCCCTATTACTGTGTACATTTCCCGAGGAGTTAGGTCACATACTAATCACACCGATTATAAAAAATCCCAAGGAATCTATCAAGCTGACATCTAACTACAGACCCATCGCAAACATTCCCTTTTTTGTAAAGCTCATGGAAGGCTTGGTAAACCAGGATTTAGTAACACACCTGGACAAATTCAACATACTTCACGACAACGAATCAGGCTTTCGATCCGGGTTCAGCACGGAAATGGTTATTGCTTCATTACTGGATTCCCTCCTGAACCTACTCAGCCAAGGCTCCAGTGCACTAATCTTTCAACTTGACCTAAGCAGCGCCTTTGATTTAGTCAATCACAACATCCTAATTGACTGCTTGGAGTCTCTCAGGCAATGTACTAAAATGGTTCCAAGGCTTCTTGACCAAACATTCGTACCGAGTCTATAGAAACAATATCCAATCCTCCAGCTGGGTAAACCCATGCGGACTACCACAGGGTTCCCCCCTATCTCCCACTCTGTTCAACATTTACCTAGCCCCATTGGCAAATCTACTGGAAAAATTAAAAATCAAATTTTACATCTATGCCTATGACATCATCATAGTCCTGCCTCTAACAAGCCTGACTCCTGAGACGAAGAATCATCTAGCACTAATTCTAAAACAAATCGAAACATGGATGACAGAGTTCAAATTGAAACTCAACCCTGAAAAAACCAAATTCTTCCTGGCAAGCTCAAATGACAAAATCAAAGATACTACAATAACCCTGAATGGTCAGAACTTCCCCATTGTCGATACCATAAAAATCCTAGGAGTAACACTGGACCGCTATCTTACTCTAAATATGTACTCAGAGCTACTGATCAAAAAAGGCTTCTCGACACTATGGAAACTAAAAACCATCAGAAATTTCTTTGACACAAAAAGTCATTTCGCTTACTGGTGCAATCCTCCATTTTAAACCTACTTGACTATTGCAATATCATTTATCTGGGGTCTCTCAAGAAAACCATTCAAAGACTCCGAATCATATAAAACTCAGCTGTGCAACTGATTTTCAGCATAAAGAAATGGGATCACATAACCCCCTACTACCAAAAACTCCACTGGTTGCCCCTGGAGGCAAGAGTATTGTTCAAATTTGCCTGCCTCTGTTTCAAATCCATTCTCAGTTTGGCCCCTCTATACCTGGTCTCCCACTTTAAACTAGACTGCTCCACCAGGCCTACACGCAGAATACATATGTTTAGCCAACGTACATTAACAACCTGCCGATACAAAAGATTCCTTGACAGAACGGTTGCCTTCCAAGCAAGTCTGCAGAACGACTGGCTAAGCAGCAGCATCAAGCACTCCTCATCCTACCTCAACTTCAGAAAACTAGTTAAAACCAACCTGTTCAACCGATTTGTGACCAAGGATTCCTAAAGTCGTCACTGCTTACCCCACGCTGTATGACCAGCCCTTCTTATTGTAAACCACCTCGACCTACTTCTTGTTGTAAACCTGCCCCTACAATGTAACCTTACTCTGTACAAATATTCATGTACTCAAAGACTTCAATGTTTTTTTTCACTGAATGTCCAGTTCTTCTTTATTGTAAACCGCCTCGAACTACTTTGACTTTGGTGGTATATAAACAATAAATTATTATTATTATTATTTGTGATGAATTTGTACAATATGGGATCTATGGCTAGCTTGCTTCATCATCAATGGTTGCCCTAATTCTGTGGAACAGTCTCTCTTTTCCTGGATAACTGGGCATTCCTGTAATTGGTTAATAGGTGAACAGGTGTTGCTGAACAGATTCTGATATAACTTGAAGGCATGGTTAAGTATATAGGGTTTGGTATTTTGCCCTGTTCCCCTTGAATTTATTCATGGATAGGTTGGGCATTTTCCTGCTGGCTATTATTAAACTATCTTCATATACTGTTTCTTTTGCATATTGTAGTTTTACTCTGTGATACTGTGATGCATATTTATAAACTCCATCAAGTGTCTATTGGTGCTGGGAAATTTATAAATAATTTTACATTTTCTCACATACAGAAATATTCTTTAAACAATCAGAGAGACGTAAGCTCTTTTAATCTCTGTAGGATTTTGTCACATCCAACGCAGGGAGAAGTTAATTCATGTTTCTATCCTTTAGCTCCCGGAGAAGGAAGGTGCTTTACCTCGTCAGGTTGGCAACAAGACTGAATGTGGTTTGTTGGGGTTTGTCCTGGACCTAAAGCGAGATTACCAGCCTATTCGAAATCAGATTCCTGAGGAAAAACTTTATAAAGTATATACCTTCAACTCTGTTAGAAAATCCATGAGTACTGTCATCAAATTGCCCGATGGCAGCTTTCGGATGTACAGCAAAGGAGCTTCTGAGATAGTACTGAAGAAGTGAGTATGTTGGCAGCGCTGTGCTTCAAAGTCAAGTTTCTTTGCATGGATAGGTCAGTAGTTTAGGACCTAATAAATGTATTGCACTATATGTAATTGTGATGCAAAGATACATGACAAGCATGTTATTTTTAATTACAATATCGCTAGATAATGTGCTTCCTGTGGGTTTAGGCTGGTAGTGCCAGCTCATGCCACTAAAACTAAGGCAAAGTATTGTACTGTGTGCAGTTTACTGTTTAAAAAATAGAACCGGAATCACATAGGAGCCTATGTTCTAAAGTTTACTATGGATTCTAGGGCTGTTAGATATGGACAAAGAATAGTATGGTATATATGAAGGGCCAGTGTGCGTGCTAAACTGATCTTATAAACAATTAGCATTTATTTATTAGAAACATGATGGCAGATAAAGGCCAAATGGCCCATCCACAGCATCCACTATCTCCTCCTCTCCCTATAGGCTAACGCTCTTAACGCCGTACCAAAATAATTATGGAATACCTCAAGGGTCCATACTTTCCCCATTACTGTTCAATATTTACTTGGCCCCACTTTTAACACTCTGTCAATCCATTGGCTTCACAGTATATGCCTATGCAGATGATTTTCAACTTTTGCACACCATTGATCCCAACAGTTCACATGACATATCAGAAATTAATCATAAGTTAGCCAAAATTCATGAATGGTTAAATAACAATCAACTATCCCTAAGTATAAATAAAACCTCCACTGTGCTTTTCTCAGGGAAAGAAGGAGTCCAACTTACTAGTCCAATAATAATTGACAATAAGCCCCTCAATCAAACAACCAACACAAAAATTTTGGGAGTCTTAATAGATAACAATCTCACTTTCCGAGCACACATCAGTGCTCTTGTTAAAAATTGTTTCTACAGGTTAAGGATGATCCGTTCGCTTGCCCCACTTCTCGATTCATTTTCTCTTAATACATTAATTCACTCCTTAGTTATCGCAAAATTAGATTATTGTAACTCCATATTAAAAGGAGTTTACCAAAAGGATATAAGACGTCTTCAACTCATTCAAAATATTGCAATAAAGATTATTTCAGGTTCTAAAAAGTTTGATCATGTCACACCTCTATTACAAAATGCTCATTGGCTGCCTATATCTTACAGGATTAATTATAAAATAGCTCTCCTAGTTTTTAATACATTAAAAACCAATACTCCTGCTTTTATAGATAGGCTCCTGATTCCTTACAGTTCGTCCAGAGTTCTCAGATCAGCCTCTCAATCTACCCTAAATGTTCCTTCATTGAAAATTATTGGAACCCGCCGTGCTTCAATTTTCTCTGTTACTGCCCCAATGTTATGGAATTCTCTCCCTTTGTATTTAAGATTAGAACAAGATTTGCAAACTTTTAAAAAGAACTTAAAGTGTCTTCTTTTTAAAGAAGCATTTAACTGACAGTTCTCTTTTTTTAATAACATCAGTTAATCCCTGCACAATAATATCAGTTAACTTCTTTTACCTTAAATATAAACCTTTATACTTTTCTAATGACATTTTTTTGGCCTTTTTATTTTCCTTATCTCCCTAATGTGTTTTCCTTTTATGTACTCTTTAAACAAAAATTGTATTTCTTCCCCATTTTCCCACTGTTTCTAGTTTTCTTCTTGTCCTAAGGATGTTACCCTCGTTCGTTTAGTAGAACATTATGTATAAGTTAGTTTTGTTTTTTTAAATTCTGTTTTTATTTTTGTAAAACGCTTTGAAATTGGAAAAGCGTTTAATCAAACAATTTAATAAACTTGAAACTTGAAACTTGATTTGCATCTCCTCTTCCTATAGGATAAGGCTCTTTACACCTGCATTGTGAGGTCATAGAGCTTTATGGTTCTAGAAACATAGATAAAGGCCAAATGACCCATCCAGTCTACCCATCCGCAGTAACCATTAACTCTTTCTCTCTCATAAGATTTCTAGGTGGATTAGATATACATCCATAATCAAAACCAATACAATAGAATTATTAATATAACAGCACAAAAGCATAAAACCACAAATAACATACCTTATAGAAATTAGCCTCAATCTCTTTGTTTAAATTAGCACATCTCTTTCACCTCCATCATGCTGGTTACATTAAACTGTGAATATCCACTCAATAAAAAATAAAATAATCTCTCAAGATCTAAAAGCGGCTTCAAAATAAAGGTTTTTAACATGATTTTAAATGTTACCAAATCTTTCACCATTCTTATGTGGTCAGGAAGCGCATTCCATAATAAAGGACCTTTAACACATTAAAATGGTTATTAACACATTTCTGCATTCTTCTAGATAAATTAGTCATCACAGATCATAACAGTAACAGAGGTTGATGAATACCGTAGACAATTTACCATTTTCGCCTACCCCTCCCTGCAAGGAAAACCTAAAAAAGCTTACATGACAAAACTACTATCCTATCAAGCAGCTCATCTCAGTCGGCAACTACTCCCATTAGAGCAGGGGGTCTTAAAGTCCCTCCTTGAGGGCCACAATCCAGTCGGGTTTTCAGGATTTCCCCAATGAATATTCATGAGATCTATGTGCACTTCCAAAAAATGGCAAACGGTAGAATATGCCTGTTTTTTTTTCAAGGACACAGTGAGCGAGGCGCAAAATTTGTATATCCCCAGATTCAGAAAGGGGTGCAAAAAGAGTCGAACAAAAGACCCGGCGTGGATAACTAAAATAGTGAAGGAAGCGATAGGCAATAAGAAAAATTCATTCATTAAATGGAAAAAGGATAAAACTGAGAGGAACTGGAAAAAGCACAGGAAGTATCAAAAAGAATGTCACCGTGTGGTTCGAAAAGCCAAAAGAGAGTATGATGAGAGGCTAGCCAGGGAAGCTCAAAATTTCAACCGTTCTTTAGATATGTTAAAGGGAAGCAGCCGGCTAGGGAGGATGTGGGACCTCTGGACGATGGAGACAGGAAGGGAGTGGTGAAGGAGGAGAAAGAAGTAGCAGAAAGACTTAACATGTTCTTTTCGTATGTATTTACAAATGAAAACACATCCAACATACTGGAACCTGAGCAAATCTTCAATGGAGATCAAGCAGAAAAATTAACATCCATGGAAGTGAGCCTTGAAGACGTACGCAGGCAGCTAGAAAAACTAAAAACTGACAAATCCCCGGGTCCGGACGGCTGCAGCAAATTTGCAATCGATCCTTGAAAACAGGAGTGATCCAGGAGGACTGGAAGATAGCCAACATTACGCCCATCTTTCAAAAAGGATCAAGAGGTGACCTGGGAAACTACAGACCGGTGAGTCTGACCTCGGTTCCAGGGAAAATGGCAGAAGCACTGATAAAAGACAACATCGATGAACATTTTGAAAGAAACAAACTTCTGATAACCAGCCAACATGGTTTCTACAAGGGGAGATCGTGCCTAACAAACTTATTGCACTTCTTCGAAGGAATTAACAAACGGATGGACAGAGGTGACCCCATAGACATCATATATCTAGATTTCCAAAAAGCCTTTGACAAGGTACCCCATGAATGCCTACTTCGAAAACTGAAGAACCATGGGGTGGAAGGAGGCGTACATAGATGGATCAGAAACTGGTTGGTGGGTAGGAAACAGAGGGTAGGAGTGAAGGGCCACTACTCGGATTGGAGGAGGGTCACGAGTGGTGTCCCGCAGAGCTCGGTGCTCGGTTCGCTGCTATTTAATATATTTATAAATGATCTAGAAACAGGGACAAAGTGTGAGATAATAAAATTTGTGGACGACACCAAACTATTTAGTGGAGCTCGGACTAAAGAGGACTGCGAAGAATTGCAAAGAGACTTGAACAAACTAGAGTGGGCGACGAGATGGCAGATGAAGTTCAAAGTTGAGAAATGTAAAGTACTACTTGTGGGAAGCAGAAACCCGAGGTACAGCTACACGATGGGAGGGATGTTATTGAAGGAGAGTACCCAAGAAAGGGTTTTGGGGGTAATAGTTGATAAGGCAATGAAGCCGTCGGCACAGTGCGCAGCGGCTGCTAAGAGAGCAAATAGAATGCTAGGTATAATCAAGAAGGGTATTACTATCAGAATGAAAGAAGTTATCCTGCCGTTGTATCGGGCGATGGTGTGTCCGCATCTGGAGTACTGCATCCAATATTGGTCGCCGTACCTTAAGAATGATATGGCGTTACTTGAGAGGGTTCAGAGGAGAGCGACACGTCTGATAAAAGGTATGGAAAACCTTTCATACGCTGAGAGATTGGAGAAACCGGGACTCTTTTCCCTGGAGAAGAGGAGACTTAGAGGGGATATGATAGAGACTTACAAGATCATGAAAGGCATAGAGAGAGTGGAGAAGGACAGATTCTTCAAACTTTCAAAAAATGAAAGAACAAGAGGGCATTCAGAAAAGTTGAAAGGGGACAGATTCAAAATTAATGATAGGAAGTTCTTCTTTACCCAATGTGTGGTGGACACCTGGAATGCGCTTCCAGAGGGCATAATAGGGCAGCGTACGGTACTGGGGTTCAAGAAAGGATTGGACAATTTCCTGATAGAAAAGGGAATAGAGGGGTATAGATAGAGGATTACTGCACAGGTCCTGGACCTGTTGGGCCGCCATGTGTGCGGACTGCTGGGCACGATTGACATTAGGTCTGACCCAGCGGAGGCATTGCTTATGTTCTTATGTTCATGCACTGCTTTCAATGCATATTCATTGGGGAAATCCTGAAAACCCGACTGGATTGCGGCCCTCAAGGAGGGTCTTTGAGATCCCTGCATTAGAGGGTCTTCTTCGTCATACATTTATTTCAGGCGAGGATTGAAAACATATTTGTTCAACAAATTCCTATTAGAGCATTAAATCCTGTGCCCTTTTTGCGTGTCTCATAATCTCCTCAAGACAATGGAAAATGCTCTATGCAAAGACTCAATCAACTTACTACCTGCTCCCCTCACCTCTCTCACCACCTTCTTTTGGGCTCCATATCTATTTGCACCTAATTCGAAAGCTGTTCACCTACTTGAGTTCTTCTCGTATTACCATAATTGTATTTGACTCTGACCTTATCATGATCCTGTTATTTGTATTTGGGTCCTCACCTCTCATGAAGGGTCTTCTACTTAATTCCTGTTAACCGCATCGAACTTCATGGTGTATTGTGGGATGCGAATAAAATTTTATTCATAAGAACTCACCACAACAATCTGATTTGCATTAAAATCTTACCTTTTTCTAGAGGAATAGAAGTCAAAATTCTTTTCTGTTTGGAAATGACTCTGGGCTGGGGCAACTTCCCACAGGACCTGAGAAACACATATTAATTAAACAACAGTACTCTACCCTCAGTGTAAGAAAACTCTGACTTCGATCAGTTTTCTTCTGCCTACCATAAGTCTGCCTGAAGTCAGCACCAAGGTCATGGTCCTTCAGCGTGCGTGACATCGACGTCTTATTTATGGATGTTTGTAATGATTATTGTGTGTGTATTTTTGTAACCGACCTTGTTAAAGGTACTATAAACCCCAACATCAGGCTTATCCTTTAGCATTTTCAGCACCCCCTTTGATGTCACCAAGGGGCACAATCTAAGGGGCTCTGGGTCGGGCTGATTTGCAAATGATAGTCAGCAGGCAGACAATGCAAGAAACAGGGGGCCCAGAGCCACTCTGATGCTTAAAAAAGCAGAGCCGGCAAACACAGAGCAGGCAATATTACTCCCGCCAGCCACATTCAGCATTCAGGGCATTACAAGACAGTTGATTCCCTGCCTTTGTACTGGTATTCCACATATTTATTGGGCATAAGTTTGCACTGAATTTGTACTTATTAAGCACACTGGGGCACCTAAATCAGGGGTGTCAAAGTCCCTCCTCGAGGGCCGCAATCCAGTCGGGTTTTCAGGATTTCCCCAATGAATATGCATGAGATCTATTTGCATGCACTGCTTTCATTGTATGCTAATAGATTTCATGCATATTCATTGGGGAAATCCTGAAAACCCAACTGGATTGCGGCCTTTGAGGAGGGACTTTGACACCCATGACCTAAATGATGGAGTGTGGCTGGCTGTTGAGCTGCTCTTAAGAGCTTTCAAACTTACGCTGAGGGTGCTCCCTAAGTCAAAAATTTAAATTGAAGCTTATATGCTGTTCTTAACTGTGGAGGTCAGGGAATCATACTGCCTGTAATGCCCTAGGGCAGGGGTAGGCAGTTCCAGGCCTCGAGAGAGATAGATTTGCAGCTCAAGGAGGCAGTGCATGCAAATCCATCTCATACATACTCATTGTGAATATCCTGAAAACCTGACCTGGCTCCGGCTCTCGAAGACTGGCATTGCCTACCCCTGCCCTAGGGCATACCCAGTGCTTAATAAGACATACTTTGAAGGTGGGAGTTTATATGAGCAGAGTTTGGGTGGGGTGCGGATAGAGCACCCAATTACAAGAATGTTGTAATTTATGTGCATTTGTTAAAAATCTAAACATGAACATGTATACCAGCCATAGAGCTCACACTGAAATCTATATGTGTATGCTAGTTTTCTATAAAGAAAAATAGTCTCTAAATAAGTGCCTTATTATAGTTTTGGGTTATTCAGATAGATTTTCAGCCCATTACTATCTGTATTAGTTTTTAAATACACAGAGCAATTTATACATTCACCGGTTGACATTTATTTATTTATTTAAAGCATTTATATCCTGCATATCCCAAAATCTATGCAGGTTACCCAAAAAACCCAACAACAACCATACATAAGCTTAAAACCTGAACTTATGACTTCATTTGCATATCAGGCTACTTATATTCGTGCATATGCTAAGTACTTCATGACTAACTAATCACTTTTCTGAAGATAGATTTTATCTATCAAGGCAACAGATATGCCAAGGTTGAACATTTCTTTAGCAATCAGGAAGAGAAAAAAATGCAAAATATGATGTATTATAATCTAAAACTATTATATTATTCTTTAGATTTCTGTCTCAATCTCTACCTATATAGAGTTGAAATCTCGTTATATTCTAATATAACCCTATCAGCAAACTCAGAAAAGGAAAAACTGTCATTTAGCTGACAATCCATATAAAACATATGAAAAATCGGTGAAGATAAACAAGTTATAGCTTCATCACCCTATGAAAGATGTTTTATTCCTTGGAATTGAGGTTTAGAAGTTCCAGTTTGCAATCATCTTCAGCCCTAAATCAGATTTTGATACTCTGTGTTGGCATTGTAACTGGATCAGAGTATTTGTTAACAGAAACATTTCAGATTACACAAGCTCATCTGCAACAGCAAATCAGAAAAATTTGAGACTCATTCAAACCCAAGTTCAGTTTCCTTACTGTTCTTTCTGAAATTTGGGAATTTTCATTAAATTGAAGTACATATGCTTCCACTGCTACACAAAACAGCATCTAAATTACCCCCCTCTCCCCTTTTTCACTAAACCGCAATAGTGGTTATTAGCGCAGGGAGCTGCGCTGAATGCTCCGTGCTGCTCCCAACGCTGAGTGTTGGAAGCAGCATGGAACATTCAGCATGGCTCCCTGCGCTAATAACCGCTTTCGCCTGTATTGTTTTTGGGATATTGAGTGGCATGCATTCATATATCTTACTCATATCTTTACCTGTTCTCTAGTAAGATGTCAGTCATGTTTTCCTAAAACTTTGTCACTCCAATAAATTCCTCGACAAAACCTTCGCCTTCCAGGCTGCTAAACTAAACCCATGGATAGCCCAAATGATCCTCGATGCCACCACCTACCTCAGCTTTAGAAAATTACTCAAAATCTACCTCTTCCAAGGCCAGGACCCTTAATGCCCCCTCCTCAAAGAACCAAAACCTCCCTCTCTCCCCCTATTGCACCACCCTACCCCCCCTTGACCCACTCTTTCCTACTTCTTCCAAACTCAACTACTTTGTTGCCTGCAACTCTGATCAATTGATACTGAACCGTTTGTAACTCTGTTTTAATTGATGTGAACTGCCTAAAACTCCCTGGGTATGGCGGTATACAAAAATAAAGTTATTATTATTATTATTATTAACGCTTAAACATGTTTGCTTTAAGCGTATATTGGATAGTTCCTGTGTTTCAAGCAGTTAGGAGTTGGAATAATCCTCCATTACAGATTACAGTAGTTCTCAAATTCTGAATATGATATCTTATGTTGTGTGCATAGACTTGTTTAATAAGCCTAATCGGCACCACTAATTGGCAATTAATTGGAAGTTACGTGTTCAACTTGGTATATTCACTGCCTAAAATGTTATGCATCAGTTCACGTGCATGAATCTGAAAAGGGGGATTGTGGGCATTCTAAATTATGAATATTACACAAACTAAGGACAGAAGGGTGATTTATATCAATAAATAACTCTGACACAACCCCACACAGAACAAACGAACATGCTCAGCAACGCTAAAAGGCTTAAACAAACACTCACCCAGCCAACCACAGCAGGAGAAACACTCAACCCAAAAAAACAAAAGAAGTGGAGAAAAAAGCCTCAGTTCAGCTTCATTTGGCAAAAAAAAACTCCACTTCACACACACTCCTACACAAACAAACCAGTAGGGTGAAGAAAGCACTATAATAGCTTGCAAAGTCAATGTTCAAATGCACCAGGGGTACACAACCCCGCACGTGAAAAAATGTGGCAACAGGGCCCAAAGGCACAGCGATCCGAAATCATAGCATTAGGCCAAAGAAAAAAACACTTAGCTGCTCTCGTCCTTCAGATATGCTGTGTTATGTGCTTGGATTGAGACATATCTGAAGGACGAGAGCAGCTAAGTGTTTTTTTCTTTGGCCTAATGCTATGATTTCGGATCGCTGTGCCTTTGGGCCCTGTTGCCACAATTTTTCACGTGCGGGGTTGTGTACCCCTGGTGCATTTGAACATTGACTTTGCAAGCTATTATAGTGCTTTCTTCACCCTACCGGTTTGTTTGTGTAGGAGTGTGTGTGAAGTGGAGTTTTTTTGCCAAATGAAGCTGAACTGAGGCTTTTTTCTCCACTTCTTTTGTTTTTTTGGGTTGAGTGTTTCTCCTGCTATGGTTGACTGGGTAAATGTTTAAGCCTTTTAGCGTTGCTGAGCATGTTCGTTCATTCTAAATTATGCCCATGTTTATAGATTATGCACTGATATGCATACAACTTAGGCCTAAATGGGTGTGCCTAAAAGTTATGATGCATACCAGCGCTGGCGATGGGGGGGGGGGTCCCTACGGCAGGAGGAAATTAGCATCCTCCTGCCATATCGGGAGGGGGGTGTTGGTGGAGGAGCAATGGCAAGTGGGTGTGGGCATCCCTCCTGCTGTTTGTTTTTGGGGGGAGAAGGAGAGGGGCTGATGGCAGGAGGGAGTGGACATCCCTCCTGCTATATTTTTAAGCACGGGTATTCAGCAGGGGGGAGGGGGGTTCGGCCAACTGCGGGCGGGCAGGGGAGGAGAGGGGCCAATGACACCGATGGCAGGAGGGGACCAGGCATCCCTCCTGCCATAAGTTCGGCGGATGGGCTACAGAAGTCCTGACAGCAGTGACAGGAGGCTGCTTCTGTGGTCACTACTGTCAGGGCTCTGTACCAAGAGTCGGGGAGTTTGCATGCAAATGATTTGCATCTCTGTGCAAAAAAGATAGTGAATCAATCGCTGTTTCAAAATCAGCAAGAGAATCGGCCAACAGCGATTGAATTGCTTTCTTTAGTGAATGTGGGTCTTTGAGCAGAAAATTAGCACCCAAGATAGAATAATATAGAACAGCATTAGAATGCAAATCAACTAGAAAAACTATATTCATGTATCAACTTTGGTTCTCATTGACAGGTGTTCTAAAATATTGAATACAACAGGGGAATCACGTACGTTCAGACCTCGAGATCGTGATGAGATGGTAAAGAAGGTGATTGAGCCAATGGCCTGTGATGGACTTAGAACAATCTGTATTGCATACCGAGACTTTAGCAGTAGCCCAGAACCAGACTGGGATAACGAAAATGACATTGTAACTGACCTCACCTGCATTGCTGTGGTTGGCATTGAAGATCCTGTGAGGCCAGAGGTACGCTAAACTTACAGAGTAATAATATTTTAGATAGGGAAATGCTACCCTGGAATATATTTTTATCATGTTTTCTGCTTATGTTGGGTGATATGATAATTATGGTTATGGGACTAAAACAATTAGAAAAACTCATTGAGTGGCATATTCAAAAAGGACATCTAGGTCCGACTGGGACATTTCCCACAAAACACCCAAGTTCGGAGTCATAAAAACAGTCATTTTAGAAACGTGAACTTCTGGATGTCATATTTTTTGTATTGAAAATCATCTACTTGGATGTCTAGGCCGTTGGGATACTTTAATTTATACCCCATTTTCAACCAAAAATTTGTCCAAATTAGAAACGTCCAAATTTAGACGTGGTCGGGGCCAGCCTTCTAATGGACGGGCCCTATAGACATCCTAACAGAGCAGTAGGGCACCTGAAAGGGCTGTGCTGTAAACATCACAAAAAGGGTATCACAAGTATATCTCATCATAACCTACTTATAATTTAAGGTGAGCACCCCCGAAAAAACCCTAATACCTACAATACCCACCTGTCTAACACTCCAATAGCACTTATGGCTGCAGGTGGCACCTATTTGATAATAGAGTAGAGTTTTGGTGGGCTCACACTTTCCATCAAAAATGGAGTAGTTAGAGGGACTTATGGGCCTATATCCTCCTCAGCCAATCAGTGCCTTAGGCCCCTCCCCATGCATCAGATGATGCACCGGGACGGGGCCTAAGGCCGCTATTGGGCAGCTGCCGGACGGAGGAGCAGGAGCGGGAGGACTTTCCTCCTGCTCCCGAAGATTGGCATAGTTGTAGGAGGGTCCAGGCACCCATCCTGGTCCCGAAGATGGAGAGAGCCTGAGAGCCTTGTCGCAAGGAGCAAGAGGGACCAGGCACCCCTCCTGCTCCCAACTATAAAGGTACCGGGGTGGGTGAGCTGGGCCCAACCGCCTGGGCCGACCAGGGATGGGCCAGAGGGTGGGAGGCCTAGGAGTAGGAGGGACTGAGCACCCCTCTTGCTTCCAACTTTTTGGTGCTGGGGGTGGGTGGGCCGTGCCAGGAAGGGGGCGAGGGCTGAGCCATGTCAAGCCTAGGGAGAGATCGGGGCCAGGGGGGTGTCGGGCATGACCGGTGTATCGGGCCGATGGGTGGGGCTAGTATAGGCTCTCCTGCCTGCCCTGCACTGCCCCAATCTCTCTTACTTGCTCACTGGACTCTCCTGCTCTCTGCCGCCGCTCCCTGCAGTGCAGGCCCGCTTTAAAACCACAGGCTTGCACTGCAGGGAATGGCGGGAGAGAGCAGTAGAGTCTGGGAGCAGGCAAGAGAGATCAGGGCAGGCATGAGAGATCAGGGCTGAGCCCTGACAGCAGTGACAGGAGGCTGCTTCTACTCTCTAGTGATCCTGGCCATGGGTAGGGGGCGTGTTAACGATCGTCCCCATTTGCATGCAGGCCTTTAGTGAATTCGTCGGTCGGCATGCAAACAGAAATGGATTGCACACGGTTTGGAGGTTTAGTGAATCTAGGCCTAAGTTCTTTTCCACCAGTCAACAAATCTTGCAACTGTTTGGGATGAAAGAAAAGAAATCAATTAACTAAACACCTACAGGGAAATTTTAACACAAAAATAATACTTAAGCCTATAACTGTAGGCTTCAGAGTGAAAAGATCTGTATACTTCTTTGAGTATTCATCTTGTTGGGCAACATACAAGCTTAGTTAAATTATATAAAATCCGAAACGTGGCAGTGCTGAGCTTCCTGATGTGAAAACTCATCTATGCGTGTAAATACTGTTATGTGTAAGTGCTTCTAAAATGGCTTCCTTTTTGCATATTGCTTTTTTTCTCCTTGACTTTTAAATAGAAATATAGTAGATGATGACAGATTAAAGACCTGTACAGTCCATCCAGTCTGTCCAACAAGATAAACTCATAACCAATTTATGCTATGATGTGATATGACACATGCTTTCATACCTGATCCTGATCTGTCTGCCAATTTCAGGCCTAACATCATCCTACGTCCCAATTATTGGAGTTGCTGTCGAAATCCAACTCCTGCCTGTCCAGATCTGCCCAGCCTTGATTTTTCCTTTCCTTTCTATCTCCCCAAATAATGTAGGCTTGTAAATTATGTGGGAAGGAATACAGCTCGTAGATTTCTTTTTTATTATTTCATCTTCAATAAATCTCTAGTGAATTGCATTTTTTTGTTACATTCATATGTTGTAACCTGAATTTCAAATAAGAAGAAATGATAGAAAACATGAAGGGGCACACTAGCATCATTATTCTTTTGTTATTACTTTATATTCATATATGTGCATTCCCAATTGCACATAAGCTAAAAAAAACATTTTCTTTTTATTTCAGTATACTATGGGACTCATAATCAAAACATAAACACGTCTAAAAGCCGGCCCAAGTCGGCATTTGGATGACCTAAAAGTCAGGTCGTCTAAGTGCTGATAATCAAACCAATATTTTGGACATGTCCAAGGACTTTTTAGGCTTCTGAATCCCACTGTGCACCCAGAGCTAAAAGGGGCGTATTTGGAGGAGTGGTTAGGGCTGTATATGGGCAGGATGTGGGCTGACCTAGACTTAGTCGTCTTGCAGGGATAATCAAATATTTTACTAGACTTCCTGGACGGAGCTTATACGTTGTGAGTTAGATGATTTAAAAACAGGTATAAGTGCCCAAAAAAGTATCCAAAGTGACCAGATACTCACTGCAGAGACAAAGTAAAGACCCACACATACTCCCCCAAGAAGAGCGGCACACACATTCCTCTTAAATAGCCTGGGGGCTGGGCTAGTGAACCATAGGGAGGAGGACCCAGACCCAAAGTCACTCTAACCACTACATTTATGGTGGAACATGTGAACCCCCCAAAACCCTACTGCACTGCCATATATGTGGAACCTGCAACCATAAGGCCTATTGGGGTTGTAGTCAGGTAGGAATAGTGTGTTTTGGAAGGTTCACCATAACCTATAAGGGAGATGTTTATGTGGCACCCTTTAGTGAAGTTCACAGCGGTGCTCTGTAAGGTACCCCACTGCTCTGTTGCCATGTGTGGGTGGCCAACCCATCACAATGCTGGCTCTCCCATGTCCAAAAGGTCTTGTTCTGGGTGTTTGGGACTTGATGAAATTTTGGTTGAGAATGTGGTATAAAGATGGACGATCTGGCAGTATGGACAAACATGAGAGAGATTTGCATAGAATGGAAGTGACAGGCATGCAGATCTCCTCCATGCATATTCATTAGGGCTAGCCTGAAAACCCGATTGGCCTGGTGGTCCTCCAGGACAGGGTTGGGGACCATTGCTATAGAGTGCACCTAGCATTTATAGAATTGCGCTTAGCACCGCAGTAGTCACCACTGTTTTTTAAATATATTACTACTTAAGCCATTGCTGCCACCCATGTTGTAGAAATGTCCTTAGGCACTCTTCAGTTCCTCCGTAGACATGATTCACATCAAACATAGCAGCCAGAAATGTAGCCATTCCAAACCCTGGCCTATGTTTGATAGCGGCCATGATTCTACAAATGGTGCCATTGTATGATTAACACGTGACCGGCGCCATTTTCGGAGGTATCGGCTGATAACGGTTCAAAGAAGAGCGACCAAGATGATAAAGGAGATGGAACTCCTCTCGTATGAGGAAAGACTAAAAAGGTTAGGTCTCTTCAGCTTGGAAAAGAGAGATAGGATTGAAGTCTACAAAATCCTGAGTGGAGTAGAACAGGTACAAGTGGATTGATTTTTCACTCTGTCAAAAATTACAAAGACTAGGGGACACTTGATGAAGTTCCAGGGAAATACTTTTAAAAACAATAGGAGGAAATATTTTTTCACTCAGAGAATAGTTAAGCTCTGCAACGCATTGCCAGAGATTGTGGTAAGAGCGGATAGCGTAGCTGGTTTTAAGAAAGGTTTGGACAAGTTCCTGGAGAAAAAGTCCATGGCCTGTTATTGAGAAAGACACAAGGGAAGCCACTGCTTGCCCTGGGTTGGTAGCATGGAATATTGCTACACCTTGGATTTTGGCCAGGTACTAGTGACCTGGATTGAACACCGTGAGAACGGGCTACTGGGCTTGATGGACCATTGGTATGACCCAGTAAGGCTATTCTTATGTTCTTGGATGTGATTCTGTAAAGGACTTAGGCACCTATAAAGTAGGCCTTTAAAACCCTGGCCTACATTGCAGGCGCCTAACTTTTAGTTAGGTGTGATTCTGCAATAGGTGCCGAAGTGTGATAGGCATCTATCATTTTAGGCATCATATACAGAATTTCCTCCTAAGAGTCTTCTGTAACTATCCTAGTGGCCTCACAATGTAACTACAGTAATTACATATTTTATAAGAGCTACTTATTTTGTACATGGGGCTAGAGAATGACACAGTGACAAAATTCATCACCGTTCCCGTCGCCACGGGAAACAATCCCATGTTATTCTTTAGTGTCTATTTCAACCCCAGTCCTTCTACACTGGCATTCTTCAATGCAAGGCTTGAGAGTCAGCAGTTGGGCCCATTCATGCTCTGATTCTTCCCTCTCTCCTTAAAGAATGACATGGAAATGGTTTCCCGTGGGGATGGGAACGGTGATGAATTTTGTCCCTGTGTCATTCTATACATGGGGCAATGAAGGGCTGTCCAGAGTTGCAAGGAGCTGTGGGGGTATGTGCTTAGGTATGTGCCACGTAGAAATAGAAGATTAGATTAATTGCGATTCAAATTTTTTAAATCAAAACGCAGCCCTACTAATTAGTTTACTTCACATATCCTCCAAATCTGAGTGACTTAAACAGAATCTGGGGTAAGTGCATTTGCGCCACTTTCATACAGTGCAGAAAAGAACATTTCCATTTACTAACTGCAGAAGACATGCTGGGCCCATCCCCAGCAATTACTGCATAGCCTTAGCACTCACTGAGCGTTATCTTTTGCTGATAAAGTGCAAAAGTGCAAAACCTTGCTGGATTTTAGTAAAAGGACCCTGCTGTTTCTTGCTTCAGTTTCATATCCATTGCTTGATAGAATCTAAGAATTCACTGGCCTGCGCCACGCCCATGTTTTGCTTCTAGTATTTCCATGAGCTTTGCTTTCATGCATTGCTTAGTGACACCTCCTTGGGGAAAATGTGTTTATTATATGATATGAATGGGTACATTTGCTATGGTGCAGCAGCTCTTTATAGAAATACAGCCCATAACAGAACAGCAGGTAATTGCCGGGGGTGGGGGGCTTTTTTGTTAAATTATTTTCCATTCTATTACATTGTTGGCAGCTACTGTACATTAGAAATGCAGTACTGTCAACATTAAACTTACACGTCAAAGAGTTGTTAATTTAATCTTTAATGAATTGTGTGTGTGTGGGGGGGTTATATTCTGATTTTTAAATAGCAAGCTTCTGATGAGTTACTTAATGATCAGCTACAAATGGTCATATTTATTTCTATACAACCCTCATGTGCAAAGTAAAAAAATAAACCTGAGATGAATTATCAATAATAATTTGTGAACTAATTTGACTTGGTGGATTTTGCACGTAGGAACAGCTATTATTAGAGCATTTGTTCATTTGAAAGTATTATTAGTCAATCAGATGCCTTTATTAAAATTCTAAATTAAATAATGGGCAATTTTAAAAGCAATTTCAGTGAGTAAACTAAGATAGATGCTTATAATCTTCTACATGCAATAATCACATAAAATCATAGGGTTGCAGTCTTTACTGAGCCAATTCCATAACCTGGGTATTAATAATTACTTATGTACCCCCGAATTCTGTACATAGTACCTTTTACTGTGGCCTAGATTCTGCAAAGTGCGTCCCAATTTTAGGCAGCTGTAGGCGTCCTACAGCTGTCTAATCAGCCAATCAGGACGCATGTTTTTTTTTAAAAAAAATGCTCCCCAGGCAGGCCGCCAATATTGAAGGCACCTCCGGGAGCCCAGGGAGGCCCGCAAGACTGCCTAAGCTCGTCTAAGGGCCTTAGGCGAACCTAGGCGGCCCTACGTGTCTCCCTAGTAGAGGAAGAGATGCTTACAATGTAGGCCAGCAAAATGCTGGCCTACACTTTAAGAAGATGCGGCCGCTACACTTATCGCACCAAGGGCTCTCCCTGCCGCGGCTGCTTGTCTCCCCCTACGATCGCCGGCAAGAGGGTGCCCAGCCCCTCTTGCCGGAAGGCCACCCACCCTACACCCCGATCGCTGGCAGGAGGGTGCACAATCCCTCCTGCAGGAAGGCTGCCCACCCAACGCCCCCGATCGCTGGCAGGAGGGTGCACAACACCTCCTGCCGGAAGGCTGCCCACCCAACACCCCCGATCGCCGGTAGAAGGGTGTCCAACTACTCCTGCCGGAGGACACCCCCCCTCCAGACACCCCCCCCGCGCTAATGCCCCTCTACGCTAACACTGCCCCTCGCGCTAACACCCCCTCCGATGACCCCCCTAACCTCTCCCCCAACAAACCTCTAAATTGTTGGTGGGCTGGATGGGTCTTGCTGCCGGCCGGCAGGCCCACTTCGTCGAAATGAGGCGGGACCACCCCTTCCCGGCCCATCCCCGCTAAGCCTAAGGCCTGATTGGCCCAGGCCCTGCCCCGCTTTAAACCCGTGGGCTCACACTGCAGAGACAGCGGCAGAGATCCAGAGTCGGGGCAGCCGAGAGCAGGGCAAAATGTGGCAGAGAGTTGAGAGCGGGCAGAGAGATATAAGAACATAAGAATTGCTGCTGCTGGGTCAGCCCAGTGGTCCATTGTGCCCAGCAGTCCGCTCCCGCAGCGGCCCTTAGGTCAAAGACCAGTGCCCTAAGTGAGTCTAGCCTTACCTGCGTACATTCTGGTTCAGCAGGAACTTGTCTAACTTTGTCTTGAATCTCTGGCGGGTGTTTTTCCCTATAACAGCCTCTGGAAGAGCATTCCAAATTTCTACCACTCTCTGGCACTGTGATAACTCCATGCTAATCAATTACTTGTTACAGTGCCCCACACGCTAACTGATTTCTGCTGCCAAGCCTACTTCTTGCCCTCAGATATGCCGCCTTTCAGAAAAATAAAAATAAAAAATTTTTGTGTATGCTGGAGAAGCTGGGTCTCTTTTCCCTGGAGAAGAGGAGACTTAGAGGAGATATGATAGAGACTTATAGGATCATGAAGGGCATAGAGAGAGTAAAGAGGGACAGATTCTTCAAACTTTTCTAGTAATAAAAGAACAAGAGGGCATTCGGAAAAGTTGATAGGAGACAGATTCAAAACAAATGCTAGGAAGTTCTTCTTTACCCAACGTGTGGTGGACACCTGGAATGCGCTTCCAGAGTACGTAATAGGGCAGAGTACAGTATTGGGGTTCAAGAAAGGATTGGACAAATTCCTACTGGAAATGGGGATAGAGGGGTATAGATAGAAGATTACTGCACAGGTCCTGGACCTGTTGGGCCACCGCGTGAGCGGACTGCTGGGCACGATGGACCTCGGATCTGACCCAGCAGAGGCATTTCTTATGTTCTATGTCACGTGACAGCCATTTACCAACAATATTTATTGGCTGATCATCTAAGTTTAGTGCCAGATAGGTCTATCTTTGGCTACTATAATTTTACTGGCCAGCTGTTGAATATCAGCTTAATCAACCATGCCTTGTTGGCCCAGGTGGAAGGGGCCTTAGGCATCTGAGCCAAACAGAGCTTTAGACCCTCCCCGGTGCATCCCAGAATGCACTGGGAAAGGGAGGCCCACCATTTTGGAGTGGCAGGCCTGCCATCTGGAGGGTGTGAGCATCCCTCTGGCTGGACTTTCAAGTAAAATGTACAGGGAGGATGGGGGTCTGCAGCCTTGGGGGTGGGTATTGGGGGGTGTTGAACTTCATGGGGTATCAGAAGTTCAGAAGGGTGGTGGCAGGAGAAAGTGCGTATCCCTTCTGCCCGCCATACTGTGGGGATTCGGGGACAGAAGGGAATGGGCATCCTTCCTGCCCAGCATACTGCTGGGGGAGAGGGGAGGTTGGTGACAGGAGGGAAAGTGCATCATTCCTGCCAGGGGACTTCATGGTGGGGGGCACTTCCTTCCATGGCCACTCAGCTGATCACAACAGAGAGCTTTCCCTGCCATGATCAGCTCAGTGGCCACATCTATTTGAAATGTAGGCCAGCATTACCAGAGTTCTATGAGCACAGCCCTGCACTGTACTGAGCCTGCACACAAGAGCTGTGTCTAACACTCAGCTCTTTTGCACAGCATGCCAGCTATAGTTCCTGTCCCTTTCACCGAAGTACTCAGCACAAATAGCATGTGTATGATTTGCATGCTATTTGTGCTGAGCATAGCCTGGCAAATGTACAGTAAATTGCTCCCAGCCCAGTGTTTTCCTCTGGGTTGCTGGAGCTCTGTATATCCTGCCCATAGGGACATGTTTACTAAAACATATTTGGTGTTTACACCTAATGCTAATTAACAGCAGAACGTGCAAAGGCTTTGTTGTAACTGATGCATGTCCAGTATTCCCCCTGCAGTTTCCACTCAGATGTGCCTTACTGTCAGGCACTATCCCCCTAATTCTAGAAAGTTATGTGACCAAATTTGCAAGTAGCATATAAATTTGCACTAGTAGCTTATAGAATAATGTGAGGGTTTAGGATGAAGTTAAGAGATGATAGGCTCAGGAGTAATCTAAGGAAATACTTTTATTTACAGAAAGGGTGGTAGATGTGTGGAATAGTCTCCTGGTAGAGGTGGTGGAGACAAAGACTATGTCTGAATTCAAGAAAGCATGGGATAGACTGGACCACCTTATCATTAGAATTCTTTTCACAGTGCCAGACTACAGAACTTTCTGAAAGGAAATAAAAACCTTCTTATTCAGGAAATATGTCAGGATATGTTAATGCTGCTCTATAATACTGTATTTATTGAATTGTGATTTCGCTGGAATTGTCTAGTTTGTACCTTATTGCAATCTGCCTAGAACTTCAAGGTTAAGGTGGCATAGAAGTCACTAAATGTAATGTAGATCTCGTAAGTGCACCAATCTAGGCACCTAAAATTAGGCGGCATTTATAAAATCAGAGCCTTAGGGCTAGATTCACTAAGCCCACCGATCAAGTTCTGACCACTTAGCGACCCAATTTCCCTCCGACCCGATTCACTAACCTCTGTCCCGATCATCCTCCTATCCGCACATGCAAATGAGGAGGGAACGGCATTCAAACCTAGGCAGGCAGCGATTCCCTAAAAAAAAGAGAAACACCAACTGGGCTGGCCAATCCAAAAAACAAGCGACTGCTGAGGACCAGTCGCACACGTTTCTGCCAACACTTCTGCTCCATTGCCGCCCTGATATCCCTGCCAACTTCCAGCCCAGTTCTCTGCTGTAACTCTCCTGCCCTGATCTTCTCTGCCCCGCTCTCTCCACCCTGATTCTCCACCCTTCACTGCAGCGCGAGCCAGTGGTTTTAACCCGCTTTAAACCCACAGGTTAAAACCATGGGCTTGCAAGTAAAAAGTTAAAATTTTTTTTTAAAAACATGGTCATCAAACACATGCACAGACCATCTACAGGCAAAGTAGATGGTCTGCGCATACGTCTGTATGGCTGGAGAGCGACCCGTGTAGTCGGGGGGAGGGGGGTGCATTCCTCCTATCGCCCCCATTTGAACACAGGCCCGTTGTGAATCAGTCGGCCTGCGTCAGATCAGACACGGAGCAGAGTGAATCGGGCAGGTTAGTGAATCTAGGCATAAGTGTGGAATTTATATTGCATTGGCCGTTTTAACATGCACCTAATGTTAACATTTGCTAACATTAACGGTCAGGGCATGCTAAAGTCAATGCCTAATGGTTTAGAACACTTGCTGAACTGCTTCAACTAATAACCAATCTGCGATCAAATCAGGAAACATTCCGGAAGACTGGAAAGTGGAGAATGTTACGCTTATCTTCAAGAAAGGTTCGAGGGGAGATCTGGGAAATTACAGACCAGTGAGTCTGACTTCGGTACTGGGAAAGATGGTAGAGGCGCTGTTAAAGGACCGCATCATCGATCACCTTGATGGACACAGACTGATGAGGACCAGCCAGCATGGCTTCAGCAAAGGAAGATCTTGCTTGACAAACTTACTGCACTTCTTCGAAGGAGTAAATAGGCAGATGGACAAGGGTGACCCATCGTATATCTAGATTTTCAGAAGGCGTTCGACAAGGTCCCACATGAATTTCTACTTTGAAAAATTGCGAGCCATGGAATCGAGGGTGATATACTCACATGGATTAAAAACTGGTTGGCGGATGGGATATAGAGTGAAAAGCGTCACGAGTGGAGTGCCGTAGGGTTCAGTGCTCGGGTCTGTGCTCTTCAACATATTTATAAATGACCAAGAAATTGGCATGACGAGTGAGGTGATTAAATTTGCGGATGATACAAAGTTATTCAGAGCAGTGAAGATACAGAAGGATTGCGAAGACCTACAACGAGACATAAACACACTCAAGGAATGGGCTGTGAAATGGCAAATGAGGTTCAACATGGATAAGTGCAAGGTGATGCATGTCAGTAACAAAATGCATGAATACAGGATGTCCGGTGCTATACTCGGAGAGACCCCCCAGGAAAGAGATTTGGTATACAAATCAATGAAACTGTCCGCGCAATGCGCAGCGGCAGCAAAGAGGTCAAACAGAATGCTAGGAATGATTAAGAAGGGAATCACAAATAGATCTGAAAAGGTTATCATGCCATTGTACCGGGCCATCTGGAATACTGAGTCCAACACTGGTCGCTGTACATGAAAAAGGACATAGTACTACTTGAAAGGGTCCAGAGAAGAGCGACAAAAAATGGTTAAGGGGCTGGAGGAGTTGCCGTACAATGAGAGGCTAGAGAAACTGGGCCTCTTCTCCCTTGAAAAGAGGAGACTGAGAGGGGACATGATTGAAACATTGAAGATATTGAAGAGAATTGACTTAGTAGAGAAAGAGAGATTGTTCACCCTCTCCAAGGTAAAGAGAATGAGAGGGCACTCGCTAAAGTTAAAAGGGGATAGATTCCATACAAACATAAGGAAGTTCTTCTTCACCCAGAGAGTGGTTGAAATTTGGAACACTCTTCCGGAGGCTGTTATAAGGGAAAGCACCCTCCAGGGATTCAAGAAAAGGTTAGATAAGTTCCTGCTGGACCAGAACATACGCAGGTAAGGCTAGACTCAAATAGGGCACTGGTCTTTGACCTAAGAGTCGCCGCGTGAGCAGACTGCTGGGCACGATGGACCGCTGGTCTGACCCAGCAACGGCAAATCTTAAGTTCTTATGTTCTAAACATGTCCCTTAATTAGCCTCTTTTCATCTTTTTCCTATTCTGCATTGTTAGATCATTCCAAATGCCATCTAAACTTCTATAATCTGATTTTGTTCTGCTTGAATCAAGTCAAGACCTGTTGCTAGAATCTCAAGAGAGTTGCACTGTTATCCAAATCACCTGTGAATGGAGTTTTAATTAGCTATATTAATTTGTTACTGAGGGCAGCAAACCCTGAGACAAGTGTGGTACAATGGTGTTTACAAACAATTCACAACCAGTCACATATATCTTAAGAAATATTACTTAATTATTTTTACAACGTAATGCAAGAGACAAACGTGACCCAACACTTGAAAGCAAAAAGTGTTTTTCTAGCAATGCATACAGCATCCTTGGGTTTACAATGTGCAAACTGCACTTATTTAAATTGTTGAAGTTAGCTTTCATTGTGGCCTTTGCTTTGTGTTAAACCACAAAGGGGATAATTCTGTGAAGAGGTTAACAATCGTTTGGCACCAGAAATGTGCATAAACGAGCAGAACACTGGTTTAGATGCACATATGTGCTCATCTACCATGGTGTAGTAAGGGAAGGCAAAGGTGCTATGTTAGAGGGGGCACTGGCACCCCTCCTCTGCCTCTTCCCACGCCTCCCCTTGTCATGCGTACACTCCTCCCCTTCACTGCTGCAAGCAACAACTTCAGCATGTTCCTCGCGACTGCATCAGCTCTTCAGCTGACGTCACATCCGGGTGCCGCGTTGAGAAAGTGACGTCAGTGGGAGCACCGCTGGGGTCATGAGGAGCACATTGAAGTTGTTACTCATAGTAGTGAAGAACTAGAGGGACGGGGGAAGGGACGGGGCGTGCGCATGCAGCAGGGGAGATCGTGGAAGGAGCAGGGGTATGGGACAAGGGTGGAGGTGGAGAACCTCCAATCTGAACTCCTCCCACCCTCGCTATGCCACTGCACCTAGATGGTGATAAATGCAATGTTCTGGCTAGGCATAATTCTATCACATGATGCCTAAGTGTGATGGTGTATTGTGGGCGGAGTCTAGGAAGAGCATAGGAAGGGTGCACGATTTTGCATGTAAATTGTAAAATGCTGGGTTTTAAACTTTTTTTTATATGTTAAAGAAAATACTTTGACACAAAATAAGAGCCAAAAATAAAGAAAAACAAAAAATCTCATTACGAATAACATTTGGATCTATATAGTTCAGAGTTATGGAGAGGCAAGAATCTCCCAAAATCTAAAGAAGAAGATAATAAAAAGAAATAAAGATTAGCAAGGTAGAGCGTCGTATAAATTAAAGCTCAAATCTAAGAGGTAACTCATTCAGTAGTAGCTGCAGCACCTTTGCCTTCCAAGAAAAATAGCCATCAAGAAATATAAAATATATAACTATAGTTATCTAATTGAATTATACATTTTAAAAAAAAATCATTCTAGGAGAGAGCTGGTGGCTGGTATAAGTGGCCACACCTAAAATATCCATGCTTATTTGCCCTGCTAAGCTGCTATTCTATAACGAAAATTAGGTGCCTACTTTCCTTTCTAGACTAGCCTCCAGATAGATGCTTTCCTGGCACCTAAGAATAGGCACCTGTTTTTTAGTTAACTGGATAAATAGCACTCCAAGTTTCCATGTGTATTAAAATTTGATATGCTGCCTTTAAAAATTGTAAAACGGTCTACATTACATTAAAAATATAAAATTGGGGGAGAAAAAGCAAGATGGCGACCCAGCAACATGCTAGTTGAGAACTCCTGTTGAGTTTGGAAAACTTTCTTACCTCAAAACCTTCAAATTACTCTTTATGATGCCAAAAAGATTGGGTAGGCCAAGGGGCATTCCTCCAACTGCCCCGGAAACCTCAACGCCCTGCCAGACTGTGATAACAGCATTCACAGTCCATCCATCCTCTATGGGCGCATCTGCTGCTGTGCTAGGGAAAGAGCTTAGATGGCGAGTTATCGCTGAGCCCTCATGGACCACACACTCCCCCAGTGCCCGGAGAAGCTTCGATGGAGAAGACGAGGTTGGAGGACTCCCAGAATGGGTCTGGAGAGGTGCGTTCTGAACCCTTAGCTACTACTACTACTATTAATTATTTCTATAGCGCTACCAGATGCATGCAGCGTGGTACAGAGTCACAAAGAGTAAGAAAACAGTCCCTTCTCGAAAGAGCTTACAATCTAAACAGGCAAGACAGACAAATAGGATGTCATGGATACAGTTAAGGGAAACAGTTAATCAGCTGGCTGGATTGGAGGGCAGAGGAATAAGGTTAAGGATTGAAAGCTATATCAAAAAGGTGGGTTTTCAGTCTGCTTTTAAACAAGGGAAGGGAAAGGGCCTGACAGACAAACTTAGCTGACCTGGAAGTCAGTACACCGAAGCCGACTCCCGTTCTGGAGCCGTTGCATGTTGGGAGTTTTGCCCCTGTGAGAACGAGCAGTGGTGAGAGTGAGGGAGCTCAGGGGTTGAGCCCCGTGGAAGGAGCCAAAGGAAATCTGGCAGAGTTCTCCCCCCTCAAGCTGCTCGAGAGACCACAGGCAGTAACATTGGACTCAATCTGGACCGTGATAGAAAATCTATACGCGGTATGTACCAACTTTGTTTCTGTTACTTTAAGCACATCGGCCAAGATAACCCAGCTAGAAACATCTTTTCAACAGCAAAAGTTAGACTTTATTAATTTGGAAAAGTCGACAACAGAAACAAAGTTGGTAAATAAGCTACAGATAAAATGTTAATAATGAGGAAGATTGAAAATTTTGAAAATCAACAAAAAAATCTGAATTTAAGACTCCTAAATTTTCCAAAAGCAAAATTTATGACGCCTCAATAACTTTTTAAGAACTTCCTGATAATGGTCTTAAAAGTGCCAGAATCAAATATCCTCCATTACAGAGAATTTATTACTTGAAAAGGATTTCCGAAGTTATTGAAGGGGAGAAGGTTGAGCTGGACATATTTGCATGGTTGGAATCTTCTGAGATAGAAGTGTTAGGACATGCTGCATTATTAGATTCTCTCGTCTTTTTGCAAGATAAAGAAAAGCTGTTGAAATTATACTTTAAAATGAAGCAAATCGGGGGGGGGGGGGGCCAAGATGGCGGCGATGTGAGAAGCCGCGAGAGACGCTTTGAAATCTTTTCCGAGACTGCTTTTCCTAATAAAAAATAATACCTTTTTTTTCAGTGCCTCATACAAAGAGGAAAGGTCAGGGTCATTTCCTTGCCGGCCCTGGCGTCCACCCCGGTGCAGCAGACTATAGACCGTTTCTTTTTGGCCCTCCCGGTGGCTGCATATTCCGTAGTGGAGAGCCCGTCCCTGGGTGGCGATTTGAGGGAGTCGCTTGCCCTTTTGGGCACTGAAATATCCTTGTCTCCTCTGGGTTCCTTCATGCCTCCGTGTCCAGCGACCGCCGAGACGCTGAGGCGAGAAACACGCGATCCTAGAAGTGGAGACGCGGGGTCTCCCGGCGAGGGCACAACGTCTACGGCTGGACAGCTGATGGAAGCAAGCAAGAGAGGGGAGTCTCTATCCTCTCCGACGGAGGTTTCAATTAATAGCATCTGGTACTTGCTTCAGCGGATGGAGGGGAAAATGGAAAAATCAACTGACGAGGTAACTAAAATAACTGAGAAACTGGATTTACTAACTGGAATAGTTGAAACAATGAGATTAGACTTTACAGTCCAAGCTAAGCAGATGCAGGAGGAAGTACAACATTTACAACAGTTTAAGGTGGCTTCAATCAAAGATAAGAACATAAGAAATGCCTTCACCGGATCAGACCCTAGGTCCGTCTAGTCCGGCGACCCGCACACGCGGAGGCCAAGCCAGGTGTTCCCTGCTGAGAAACCTTGTTTACTTGTATCCCTCAATGTGATTTGCAGGAAGGTGTGCATCCAACTTGCCCTTGAATCCCGGAATGGTGGTCTCCGTCACAACCTCCTCCGGGAGAGCATTCCAAGCGTCCACCACTCATTGTGTGAAACAGAATTTCCTGATATTTGTCCTGGGCCTGTTGCCCCTCAGTTTCAGTCCATGATCTCTTGTCCGAGTCACATTTGACAATGTGAATAACGATGTTTCTTGCTCTATTTTGTTGAATCCTTTTAGTATTTTGAAAGTCTCTATCATATCCCCTCGCAGTCTTCTCTTCTCGAGGGTGAACAATCCCAGTTTTCCGAGGCGTTCTTTGTAGCTCAAATTCTCGATACCTTTTACTAGCTTCGTGGCTCGTCTTTGCACCCTCTCCAGCAGGGTTATATCCTTCTTTAGGTAGGGAAACCAGTGTTGGATACAGTATTCCAAGTGTGGTCTGACTATTGCTCTGTAAAGCGGCATTATGACGTCTGCCGATCTGCTCGTGATTCCCTTCTTTATCATGCCCAACATCCTGTTTGCTTTCTTTGCCGCCGCTGCGCATTGAGCCAACGGCTTCAGGGTCTTGTCTATCAGTACCCCCAGGCCCCTTTCTTCTTTGCTCTTGCCCAATGTTACACCTAACATTTTATATTCATGTTCCTTGTTTTTCTTACCCTGGTTAATCACTTTGCATTTTTCTATAGTTCCTCTATTCATAAGAAATTAGAGCAATTTGAAAATTTTAATAGGTATTTGAACCTCCGTATCTTAAATTTTCCACAAATTTCGGGTGTGTTGCCCTTTGACTTATTGAAAAGATATTTGATTGAAAATTTAGAAGTTTCTTCAAATTGTATTCCTCCAATTAATAAAGTTTATTATTTACCTAATAAGAAGATGCCTGGAAGAGAAGGTGAAAATGAGATTGAAAGAGAGAAAAGAGAAGAAAAATGCTATAGATTTTGCAAATGTGACTGCTCTTCTTGAACAAACAATAACAGCTGACACTAATAGAGCAATGCTCTTAGTATATTTTGTTTTTGAGCAAGATGTAAATATGATTATGAAATTGTTCTTTAAAAACTCTCAAAAACTATTTGGGGAACAGAAAATATGGATATATCCTGATGTCGCTAAGATTACTCAAGAACGGAGGAAAGAATTTCTTTCTATGCGTCAAGAGACTATTAATTTGGAAGCAACATTTATTTTAGCGTACCCCTGCAAATTCTTGGTTAGGTATTTAGGAGTTAAATATACATTTTTCTCTCCAAATCATCTGAAGGAATTCTTAGATGCTAAGAAGATCATCATGGATTGAGGGATAATGGAAGTTGCGGGCGCTTAGATACATTAAGCCTATTTGTATAACTAAATGCCTCTTTAATTTTCTCTCATTATTTTTTTACTGCTTGATCACCCCCCATTATGGTGGTCTTAGAAGGGGATAAAGTGTATGATTGTAAAAATGAAGTAGTATAATTTTTGGTTTGTTTTTCCTCCCTGTGTTTAATGGAACAAGATATATTCTTGTAAATTTTGATGTATAATTAGAAATAAATAATAATAATAATAAAAAAATGAAGCAAATCTCCTATTTGTTTCCAGATGTCTCTAAATGAACACATTCTCGGAGGAAAGAGTTCTTAACATACCTTTCAAAAGTGATTTCCCTGGGGGCAGTTTTTCAATTAAGGTTTCCCTATAAATGTTTTGTTTCCTATCAAGGAACTAACTATATTTTCTTTGAACCTGCCCAATTGGGTTTCTTTTTGGAAGGTAAGGGGATATCTACCGTAACCCAGAATGAACCATCATAAAGGGTGGACTTGAAACGATAGGATGGATTTGCATTGTTCGTTCTTTCTTTGATACTAGTTAGTAATTGACCTTTATTTTTCCCAAGGGTCTTTCTTTTCTCTTTTTCTCCTCCATAGGTGGACTACATTAGGAAATATACCTTTTAAATTTTATTTTTGTTCAAATTAGTATTGGATGATTGATGTTTATATTTCAGTATTTCTTGCACAGTTGTGCATGTGATTAATTGAAAAGATAAATAAATATATATATATATAAAATTGGGAAACAATTATTTATACTTTAGACAAATACCTGACAGACCAAGACATAAGGGGAGAAAGGTAGAACCACAATTGTTTATAGGAGAGGAGAAAAAAGGAAAGAACAATTAAGAAGGGAAACAATTCTCTTACTTAATTATTATTTTAGCCAGTAATCGGTGATCTGTGCTGGACGGGAAGTCATAAGTTGTATGCGTCTTTAAACAGAAAAATTTTTTAAGTTCATTTTAAATTTGTTGATATTTTCTTCCTTTCTTAAATAGACCAGTAATGCATTCTAGTGCTTGGGTGCACTTACAAAGAAAATACGTTTGCGTATTGTATCATAAAATTGTTTGGAGTTTTATATCTGAGTATGTTATTTGGGCTTTGCTGATCTGTATTATTTTGCATTATGTTTTTCTGTAAAACTTAATAAATATATTATTAAAAAAAAGATATCTTAGAGAGGGGATATGTAGAAGATGTTGATTATTAGATCTTAAAGTTCTTAGCGAGCAATAAGGGACAAATAATTTGTGCATGAAGTTAGGTGTTTGGAGAGATTTTGTTTTAAATGTTAACAGTAAGATTTTTTTATGTAATTCAGTGTGTTATTGGGAGCCAATGTGATATTATTAGGAATGGTGTTACATGATCACTGAAGCGCACTGAAACCCCCCAAGACAGATTTACATGTCTATTTGTATAGTTTTCATTTAAAATTTCTTAGAATTCTATTGTTTAACTGTTTCTGTTTCCATTCTATTCATTTGCCTTCCTCTACCTTTTCTTTTTTCCTCATTTCTAATGTTTATTTTTCTTTTTACATTTCTATATTTGATTTAATTCTTAAAATTATTTTCTATTTAATTAGTTTCTTTCCATTACATTATTATTTTGGAATGTACGTTTTGTTTAACAGTATGGTATTGAGAGTTCAATGTATTCTTGTTAGGATGCTTCATATCTCATTTTTTCCTCTATCTTTATTTTCCTCTCTATTATTTTGCTAATTTGTTTGTTCTTTGGTACTTTAGTTAGATTGTGAGCCTTCGGGACAGTAAGGGAATTTCAAAGTACCTATTCTTTATTTATTTATCTTATTTTTATTGTCTATTTTCTGTAAACCGCTTAGAATCCTAACGGAATTTAGCGGTATATAAGAAATAAATTACAAAAATTACATTACATAATCAAATTTTTTCCTTTGTGTATTAATTTAACGGCCATATTTTGGATAATTTGTAGTCTGCGGTGTTCTTTCTGAGGGAGTCCATTATATAAGGACATGGGGACAAATTTTTCCCCGACCCCGCAGGAACTCATTTTCTGTCCTGTCCCTGTCCCGTTCCTGCAAGCTCCATCCTCATTTGCACAAACCTCAAAAACTTAAAAATCATAATTGTTCGAGGCTTGTGCGGTTAAGGCAGAACTTACAGGAATGGGGACGGGGAAACTGAGTTCCTGCGGGGACGGGGACAACTGTGTCCCCGTGTCATTCTCTACTGAATACCAACCCATTTGAGAGGTTCAAAATATATCAGTTAAACAGAAATAAAGAGACTAGCACAGCTACAGCCATCAGCTGGAAAACACTTTAGGTGAACAGCTGTCCAAATTAGTGTACAAGCACTAGGCACATTTCTAATTTAAATGTATCTGTTATCACTTTCTTGTTTCCAGCAATGAAATGCTAACTAAATTTGCCAGGCTTATGAAATGAATATGATGTGAACTGTTTCCAGCACATGGAAATTTCAAATACACTAGTATTTAAGGGTGTCTCTCTGGCTCCCTGAATATACCAACCCATCACACACTGTGTGATAAAACCCCAACAATGATGCTTCATACCTGGAAGACAAGCCACGCCACTGACACATCTTTTCTGAGCTGTTTGCTTCATGGAGACTGTACAGAGAAGACATTAGTCATTCAACCATCAAGTTCACCATGAAAACATGACAGACTGCATTTCAGTTCATATTATGAAGACGGACAATTTGTCATCCGTAGCATCAGTATCCAGTAAGGAATATTTCATAAAGATTTCTTGTTACTGCTCTCTCTGTCTAGAACTGAAATCATTGACTACTCTCAGCTCTGTAGACTATGGATTTACCCTTAATCTTAGATGCAGTAATGATCCATGTGTAAAAATTACACCTGTTGTATGTAAAGGACTTGAAACTTTACAGCTTCTGTGATAGTCGCAGTAGTGAAAAGTTTTTCAAATGAATTATCAGGATGATGTTTTGCCTGGAGAAATGGTCAAAGGAGATCCTTCTTTAGGAAAAAAAAAACTATGCAAAAATGAAAACATTTCTGGATTGAGAACTTCAGAATAAAGGAACTTGAGCAGAAAGACATAAGTACATGAAGGTGCTATGATCCACCAAAAATCATTGAAAAAGATAGTAAAAGTTATTCAAGAAAGCTTTTTTTTTAAAAAAAAAAATCTTTATTCATTTTTATATCTTTCAACAAGTGTACAATATTCAATCAATAATTTGTACAAATCACTTGACATTCTCAATCATTATTGTCAAAATCATATAAAAGAACCCCCCTCCCCATCCCATCCATTAGAAAATAAACTAATTAAAACATACATCATACATCCCCATCCCCCACTGAATATATTCTTATGTAATAAAAAGGTGTCTAAGGTGTCTGATCATTAGAATATGTAATCAATGGCCCCTAGATTTTTTTTAAAAAACTATCATAATTTCTTTGCTGTAAAGCAAGCATTCTCTCCATTTTATAAATATGGCAAACTGAATTCCACCAAAAGGTATAATTAAGTTTAGTATAATCCTTTCAATTTCCAGTAATATGCCAAATGGCAACCCCTGTCAGTATTAGCAAAAGTTTATTATTTTGTGCTGAAAGTTAATATTGTAAAGTGTTTCACCAGCACAGAATAAGATACAGAGATTAGTTAGTTTACAGTACATAAGAATAGCATTACTGGGTCAGACCAATGGTCCATCAAGCCCAGTAGCCTATTCTCATGGTGGCCAATCCAGGTCATTAGTACCTGGCCAAAACCCAAGGATTAGCAATATTCCATGCTACCGATCCAGGGCAATCAGAGGCTTCCCCCATGTCTTTCTCAATAACAGACTATGGACTTTTCCTCCAGGAACTTGTCCAAACCTTTCTTAAAACTAGCTACACTATCCACTTTTACAACAACCTCCGGCAATGCGTTCCAGAGCTTAACTTTTCTCTGAGTGAAAAAAATTTCCTCCTATTGGTTTTAAAAGTATTTCCCTGTAACCTCATTGAGTGTCCCCTAGTCTTTGTAATTTTTGACAGAGTGAAAATTAAATCCACTTGTACCCAGATTTTGTAGACTTCAATCATATCTCCCCTCAGCCGTCTCTTTTCCAAGCTGAAGAGCCCTAAATTTTTTAGTCTTTCCTCATACGAGAGAAGTTCCATCCCCTTTATCATCTTGGTCGCTCTTCTTTGAACCTTTTCTAGCGCCACTATATCCTTCTTGAGATGATGAGACCAGAATAGAACGAAATACCCCAGATGAGGTCGCACCATAGAGCAATACAGGGGGGTTATAACATTCTTATTCTTGTTAACCATCCCTTTTTTAATATTTCCTAGCATCCTGTTTGCTTTTTTGGCCCCTGCCGCACATTGGGCGTAAGGTTTCATCATGTTATCTACGATGATACCCAGATCTTTTTCTTGGGCATTAGACCCCAAGGTGGACCCTAGCATCTGGTAACTGTGTTTCAGGTTATTCTTCCCAATGTGCATCACTTTGCATTTCATCTGCCACTTGGACGCCTAGTCTTCCAATTTCCTAAGGTCCGCCTGTAATTTTTCACAATCCACTCACTCGTCGTTCTAATTTCCAGATCATTTATATCAACCAATTGCGTGTAAGAATGAAAATCTCTACTACTACTACTACTATTTAACATTTTATAGTGCTGGTAGACATATGCTGTGCTGTACATTAACACATACGAGACGGAGTTTACAATATAATTAACAGACAACAGGAAAAGTAGGAGCTTAGGGAGTTTTTCAGGGTGCTTAGGGTGAGGGGGTTATGAGTTAAAATATCATCCATGTCTATCAGCTAATCTATAAGTATTTTCTCTACATTGTAAACTTATGTCCTTTTTTATATTTTTAACTGATGTACATAGAGTCGAGCTTTATTATATGAAGATGACCTGGTCTATAAATCTAAGTTTTAGTTTAGTTTATATAATGTACATCATATTTAGCTGCAGTAGTAAACCTAGTAATACATGTATATATACACAGGACAATTGATTTGGTATAAACATGTGCATATAAGTAGGATGATGGGTTATGGTATAACCAAGCCGGTATTAATAACTCTGTGACACCTCCACAGAGCTCCATGTATTTCAGTATAGAGCCCATGCATTGTAACACCTCACAACTCCTTATGGTAATATCTCTACAGAAGCTCATGTAGTATAGCAGTATTCCAAGTGGGGTCTGACCATTGCCCTATAAAGCGGCATTATAACTTTCTCCGATCTACTCGAGATTCCTTTCTTTATCATGCCCAACATTCTATTTGCCTTATTTGCCGCTGCCGCGCATTGTGCCGACGGCTTCAGGGTCCTATCTATCAGTACACCCAGATCCCTTTCTTGTTCACTTTTTCCCAGAGTTGCACCTGACATTCTGTACTCGTATTCCTTATTTTTACTGCCTAAATGCATTACCTTGCATTTCTCCACGTTGAACTTCATCTGCCATTTCTCCGCCCATTTTTCTAACCGACACAAGTCGCTCTGGAGTTCCTCACTGTCCTCCTGCGATCTGAACTCTGCCGGGCAATCAGATCGCAGGAGGACAGTGAGGAACTCCAGAGCGACTTGTGTCGGTTAGAAAAATGGGCGGAGAAATGGCAGATGAAGTTCAACGTGGAGAAATGCAAGGTAATGCATTTAGGCAGTAAAAATAAGGAATACGAGTACAGAATGTCAGGTGCAACTCTGGGAAAAAGTGAACAAGAAAGGGATCTGGGTGTACTGATAGATAGGACCCTGAAGCCGTCGGCACAATGCGCGGCAGCGGCAAATAAGGCAAATAGAATGTTGGGCATGATAAAGAAAGGAATCTCGAGTAGATCGGAGAAAGTTATAATGCCGCTTTATAGGGCAATGGTCAGACCCCACTTGGAATACTGCGTCCAACATTGGTCTCCCTACTTAAAGAAGGATATAAAACTGCTGGAGAGGGTGCAGAGACGAGCAACTAAACTAGTGAAGGGTATGGAGAAACTGGAATATGAGGATCGACTTAAAACACTGGGATTGTTCTCCCTTGAGAAAAGGAGACTGCGTGGGGATATGATCGAAACCTTCAAAATACTGAAAGGAATCGACAAATTAGAGCAGAAAAAACTATTTACATTGTCCAATTTGACACGGACAAGAGGACATGAAATGAAGCTAAGGGGGGGCAAGTTCAGGACTAATATCAGGAAGTTCTGCTTCACACAGAGAGTGGTTGACATCTGGAATACTCTCCCAGGGGAGATTATTGCGGAATCGACAGTCCTAGGCTTCAAAAGCAAACTAGATGCATATCTCCTTGAGAGAGGCATATAAAGATATGGTTGGCTATAAAATAAGCCAGGTGTATACCTAGCAGGGCCTCCGCGTGTGCGGATCGCCGGACTTGATGGACCGAAGGTCTGATCCGGAGATGGCGCTTCTTATGTTCTTATGTTCTTATAGCTCCTTTGCAGAGGCTCATGTAGACTGCTCTGAATTGACTCCCCAGTCATTAGTAGTAGTATAGAATCTCTCAATAATCAATATGTAGTAAGATTTAGGCACCATGCCAGTTCCATGTCTAGTGTTACTGCAGATGCCTAAATGTATCCACAAAAACCAACAAGAATGGAGGAACTGGAGTAATCAATCAGATAATAGACACACTACTGTATATGCTCCAGCATTAAACGCTAAGAAAAATTGCCATATTAAGTTCTATCTAAATCATAATTAAAGGAGGTAAAAAGACCTCAGAAGCTACGAAGGGAAGAGCTGTATAAACTGGCTCCCCTCCAAACTTCTATCACATGCCAAAATGTAATATAGGCTTTTACCTCGTTATACTTCTTCCTTTCAGTTTAGCCTACTGTCTTTCCACTTCTTTTATCTCCACCTATCCTGCCACCTTCTCCTTCAAGTACATTGCCATTTTACTACAGTCTGTCCACCCAATATTCAGCTGTAGTTAGCCACAGCTCCCAGCTGGCTAAGTACCAGTAAGGCAGCTATCCACCAGTATTCAGTGGGAGATAGCCAGCTAACTTCAAGTATTCAGCTGAACTTAGCCGATAGCCAAATATGGCCCCGGCATTGAATATCTGCATTTGCTGCTGACCATGGGCCCTGTGAGTTTGAAATCCAGGATTTTAAGTTTGGTGTAGCCGGATCCCCTTGTAGTTCTTATAGCATAGTATTCTACAATCTAAGCATGTACCTGTAAACCCAACCTGAGTCCCTCTATGCATATGCCCACCCTCCATCAATGCATTGTGATGCTATTTAATAGAATAGCACATAGACTGTATAGAGGAGTATATGCAGGCATTATGGTCATGTACTGTATATGTGTTCTTGGCACCTAAATACCGGTGCCTATTTATAGAATTAACCCAATAGAGCTTCTATCACTAGGCCTCCATCATGCTTAACAGCATCCACATACCTAAAGACTCAAAAAGTCAAGTATAAAAGTCAACAGGCAGTCAGATGAATAAAAGGAATGAATGGATCTCCAGCAACATACATGGAGAAAAAAGTTGCAGACTTTGTAAATCAAGAGGTGTTGAAATAAAGGTCAACAAACCAGTTGAAGGTTGTACAGTTTCTATTGGATTAATGTCATATATCTTGGACAAGTTTTTGATTGTTATCCTCTTTTTATTAGGTCAGTGAAGAAATGAAGAAGTCACACTTAGTTTAATCCCCACCACATAAAAACCCGTTCAATCCATGCCCACTTGAAATCTCTGTGTAGTATGGATCTTCCCATATAAACAGCATCATTCAGAAATCAGTATTTACATGTTTATGTGATATATGCATGCAAATGCAATTATATACACTAAGGCCCAGATTTTCTATAAGGCGACAATATCGGCGACTGCCTAAAAAGCAGCCACTGATCATGTTTCAGTAATGACAGTGCCCTATAGAGAATCGTGCCTCCAGGAAAGATAAGTGCCAGAAATGTAGGTCTCAGTTTTCCAGGTCTACATTTTCGGCATCTATCTTTGTCGTAAATCATGCCTACTTAGGCACTTTAAATCTCCTAATGCCACTTCTGGTGTTAATACAAGTCAGATAACCAGCTCAGTTTCTATTTTTTTCAAGACTTCACTTCAAACTGTCACCATAGATCACATATAGAGTCTTACTTAGCTCATTTATCTTATTTGACTTATAGACCTCAGCGGTACCACTTGTATACCACTAAACTTTTAGAACATACAGTAATCAGGCACCCACAGTCGTCATCGGCCTCAATAATGCATATTTTAAATAATTTATTTTAAATAATTAATTAAATAGAAATACTCATCTTCATCTACGCGAGTGGGGGTAGGCACTCCGACATAGACCTATGTTTCGCCCCAGAGGGCTTTATCAAGGAATTCCCCCTACAGATATACAAATAGGTATAAATCAAGTTGAATAACAACCCTACATATTGAAAACAAATAGTTTAGATATCTAAGTTGCTCTCTCTAGCAAATACCTTAAATCATGTTCCCCGCGTTTATAGATTTAAGCAGGAAACATGGCTGCGGCGTTCATACATTAAATAGCCAAACCCTTTTAGGATGTAGTTTTTCAATGGCAACATTCTCTATGTGCGGGCAAGCTTTGTTGTGAAGAATGAGTGGCCCAGCCAAGAGCAACTGAGGTTGGATTTTGTGCATTTTTCTGCACTTTTTTGGCAAAAAATTACAATAATACACTGCTGTGACACTTTTTCCACATGGAACTTTGTAATGATGATACCTTCATGATCACAAGCAAAAATCATCATTTGTTTGACTTTTGATTGAGCTTGTCGAAATTGTTTTGGCCATGGGGAAGATGGAGCTCTCCACTCATCATTGAAAAACTAAACAACTACGGCTGGGAGGTGTTACCTCATGCTCCCTAAAGTCCAGACATGAGCCCACTAGACTCTGACCTTTTTCCAAAGTTGAAACAACCTATGCATAGACATCGTTTTGCATCTCTGGAAGAGCTTTCTTCCATCGGTACCCGAGCCTTTCGGCAACTGAACAAAAATGGTGTCTTGGATGGAATAATGACGCTTCCCAGACATTGGGACTAGGTCATTGCAAAACAGGGAGACTATATTGAAGGATTATAAAGAAATACTTGAAAAAAATAAATAAAACGTGTAAATTAAAAAAAAAAGTTTTTCCTCATGACTTGCTCTGAGGTTTGACTGCAGACACTTGAGATTGGTTATCTCTGTGGATTGAATATTGTTTGATTTCACTCTTAAACAAGGTATATTCAATATTTGGTATTTTTGTGCTATATACACAGTATTTGAAAGGTGTTTTTGAATTTAAAAAAAAAAAATAGTGTGCATTATTTATGAAATGACCCTCGTATAATTGGTCTGTCAGGGTTTCCAGTTTGTGGATTTTAAGTAACATATAGAAGGCGCCAATAGAAAGACAAGTTGGCATGGGCTTTTTCAGATGAGACTATACCTGCTTTGAAAAGGTGTTGATAAGATTTCTCAGTTGTTCATTGCATTCCTCTGTAGTTTGTTTAGTCAGCTTTTTATGCTCTTGCAGAACTCTTTATAATCCTCCTTCGGTAAACTTTTGTGCATCCTTTGTCTGCAGGCTTTATGATAATGTTTTGGTTATTATGTAGGTTTTCAATGGCAATTCTTTCTAATCAATAGACGTTTTATCGCAGGTTTTTCTGTTTGCTAGATAGCTATGATTTCTCCTGTGTCTAATTATATATAAAGAGGCACCTGTTTTTAGGTGCCAAAAACACATATATTAGAGTATGTTGTGTAAGGAAAGGTAGGTGTCTATTTTTCTTTACATACCTATATTTTAGGCACAGGCACTTATACAAGGCGTAGAGTTGATATATACCATGATTGTTAAAGGACATATGTGGATTACGAGGGGGTGCTGAAAAGTTTGCTTATCCGACGTGCACTTTGGTGGCGTCGACCACATGGTCAGGAAAAGCTTCTCCGTACTATGGAAACTGCGCACCATAAAAAATACTTCGACGACACCTCTTTCCACCTACTGGTACAATCTTCCATCCTCAGCATTCTTGACTACTGTAACATCATTTACCTTAACGCCACGAAAAAAACCACCAGGAGACTAAAAATAATCCAAAATACCGCCGTGCGTCTCATCTTCGGCCTTAAGAAATGGGAACATGTCACCCCCTTTTACCACCAACTACACTGGCTGCCATTCGAGTCAAGAGTCCTTTTTAAATTCGCATGCTTCTGCTACAAATCGGTAAATGGTTCTACTCCTAGCTACATCAACCCCCACTTCAACCTCTATCACATAAACAAGAAATCCCGTAGAACTCAACTGTTCGCCTTCCCCTCGCTAAAACTCTGTCACTTTAAAAGATTCATAGACAAAACCTTCGCCTACCAAGCAGCCAAGCTCAACCCATGGCTGGCCCAAATGATACTCGAGGCCCCCTCCTACTTCGACTTCAGAAAATCACTGAAAACCTACCTATTCAGCAAACAAGACCTCTAATGGCCCCACCCGTTCACATTACACCTCGCCCCCCTTCCCCCCCCTCCCCCTCTTAATAGCTTCTCTCTTCCCTATCTTCAACAAGCTCCTTCCATCTTCTGTCAATTTCGGTTTTTACTTATTACATAATCGATTATTTGTTTGTAAATCTGCTTGTAAACGTAGATCCTAATCTAATTGATGTAAACCGCATAGAACTCTCCGGGTATGGCGGTATATAAAAAATAAAATTATTATTATTATTATTATTTTGTATCTGTGGGCAACGAAGTGTTAAGTGATTTGCCCAGAGTCACAGGGGACTACAGTGCGAATTGAACTTGCAATCTCAGGGTGCTGAGGCAGCTCCTATACAGAATCACTCCCATCCTTTTGTTTAAAATTGTCTTCTGGTCTGTTGGAGGCATTGACCCTGTTGACAGTATGGCATATAGGCTCCTAAAAGTTTCAGGTTTTCTATACAGCAAAAACCTCTCTTCACAGGTTGCTAATTAGTAAGTAGAGCTAAATCTCTCCTAATGCATATTTACTTTAAAATAAATTCTAGCAGCATGCCATCTCAAAACATCTTTGCAAGAAAATGTCTCTTATCAGAGTTCAGTCTTTCCTGCGTGTTTTCTAGGAAGGGAAAAAGCAGAATAATTATGTAGATATATTTGTACTGAATGACTTGCTAATGTGTCAGAAACAATGTTTGTCAATATTGTTCATCTCTTTTCATCATTAAATGAATCGTAAGGTTTGTAGAATTTGTTGCCATCTGACATTCAGCAGCTGTGCCGGGTTTTGTGGAGTCAGAGCAATAATTACCAATCAACAGTCGCGATCAGCGCTTTGTAAATATTTGATGCTTTATTTGTCAAACGCTTTTAAAAAATTCATTATGTTTTTAAATGACATAGATAAAGTGCCCCTGCATTCTCTACTGTACGTGTTCTCAACCCAGTCCTCGGAGCATGCCAAGCCAGACAGGTTTTCAGGAAACCTACAATGAATATTCATGAGAGAGATTTGCATTCACTTCCTCCACTGTATGAAATTCATTGTGTATATCCCGAAAACCGGACTGGCTACCCTCAAGGACTGGGTTGAAAACTGCTGATCTAAGGAGTGTATGTAAGTTCTTTTTATAATTATTTACAATAGACTGTGCATCTTGATGCATGAGAGGATCAGATGTTTTATCCTTAGTATTAAAAGAAAAATGACCACAAAATCAAAAGGAGGACAGGGGGTGAAAAATCAATGCTATTAATCCCCCTCCAAAACACCTCAGGTCAAGGAAACCAAAAGAAAAAAAGTCTCGGTCGAACCAACCTCACATCGCAGGCGTACAAAGCTTACAAATTTGCTCAAAATTTGCTTCAAAAATTTGCTCAAATTTGCTTCAAAAATTTGCTCAAAAACACTCCTATCAACTACGTGCAGCCTTCCGACGATCGTTTCACAGCCACACTGCCAGGGCTGCAATGGCTCGCATAGAACAGGAAACAGAGTCTGTTGAGACACACTGCTAGTCCTCATTATTCAGTCATTATTCAGTCATTGAGGACTAGCAGTGTGTCTCAACAGACTCTGTTTCCTGTTCTATGCGAGCCATTGCAGCCCTGGCAGTGTGGCTGTGAAATGATCATCGGCTGGCTGAACGTAGTTGCTAGGAGTGTTTTTGAGCAAATTTTTGAACCGCTATGTAAGCTTTGTACTTTGCACCACTGTGTAATTAAGCTTTGCTATAGTTTCAGCAGCAAAAGTTTTTTACGCCTGCGATGTGAGGTTGGTGGAGTGGGTTTCCCCCACCGTTTGACCCAGGCTTTTTTCTTTTGCTTGCCTTGACCTGCACTGCTTAAGTGTTTAGCTTTCTTTTTGAACAGTCTTAGGGAGTTTTGGGGATTAATAGTATTAAAAGAAAAATGCCCGTAAGAGATTGATGGCAATATATTACAGCCCAAGGACTGGGTTAGGGATGCAGTAGCTCAGATCTTGAGTGCTGCAAACAGACCAGGTTTTCAGAATATCCGTCATATACCTGAATATACATTAGATAGATCTGGATGGATACTACCTCTACTGTAGGCAAATCTATCTCTTGCATCTTCATTAGGGATATCCTGAAAGTCTGGCATATTTTCCAGTCCTCAAGGACTGAATTCCTGCTTTTTTGGGCTGGTTTGAATTTTAATACAAAGGGAAAGGAGTAGTTACGCTTTGTTTATAGACATTTTTTTCCAAGTGCCAATGCTGTTGTGAATGGAAAGGAGAAACCAGTCATATCTCGGATCTTTCAGTAATCTCAGTGAAGAAAGCGTTAGGAGTGAGGCAAACACCACAGTATTCTTGTCTGTTTTATGCTCATACCATTGTAAATTAGCTGTCTGAGTGTCTTTTTAGCCTTAACAGCACAGCCTCATTGATGTACGGTGGTGAAAATGTGAAGAGTGCTTGTGTCCTGATTGCATTAAATTAGAATGTTATTAAGAATTCACAATAAGAAAACCAAATTTAATCCATTCATACTGTTAGAATCTCTTTTCACGCTGTGCATTTGAACTATGGTAATGACTTAGGACACATGCAGCTTTAACATTAAACACGTTTCATTTTTTAAAAAAGATTTCCAAGTGTTGCTTCCATTCTACGTCTCCTCTATTTCTTACAGCCTGAGGCAGTTGTTTTCTTTACTGTGGAATAAGATCTTGGCAGTGAAGCAAGAACTGATGGGCCTTATCTGTCTTAGAAAATGGACCTCTAGTGGTAGTCTTGTGGTACTCTCAGTAGAATAGCTAGGGAGGTTGGCGCCCGGGGCCATGTACCCCCTGCTCTTCCCCACTGTGTCATGTACCCTCCCCCCACCCTTTCTGCATGAGTGCCTTCCCCCACCCCCTATGTACCTCTTGAAATGTTTACTGGCATGACCAGGAAGTGATGTCAAAAGGAAGCCAAGACTGTCATGAGCAACAGGTGGAAGATGCTTCTTGCACTGGCAAACATTTCAAGAGGTGTGCAGTAAGGTATAGAGAGCAGGAGAGGTGCTGGCGCTCCTATGAAGAAAGCACCCGGGGCAGTCCACACTCCCGCTCCCCCTTACTATGCCTTTGGCCTCATATAAGTCTCATAGAAGACCTACCCTTGCTGCTAGTACTGCTAGAGGTTGCATATAATGGCAGTCACTATACAGTAGAGATAAGTCCCATATCCATGAATTTTGTATGGATAGTGCAGCCAAAAGTTTCCTTTGGTAGCTCTGACTTTGTCCTTAAAGCTTTTGGGGTTGAGTGAGGGTCCAGTATTCAACTCGTGGCAGTGAAAATTTTGCTCACCACTGATGGAGTTATTCCTAGATATTCAAAGCCAGAACCTGGGTGGGCTTCAGTTTTGAATATCTACTTATTTTCAAACTGGCTAACACATAGCTACTTAAGTCAATATTCAGCATTTAAGTGGTCATGGGCTAGCACATAAGAGTAGGACAGTCTTTTATGCGGTCCCATTTATGTGCTAGATCTGTCCATTTAAGGGCTGAATATCAGCACTTTAGTGGCCAAGTGTTGACTCTACATCTGGAATGCCCCCAACACAGCCTACTTTGAGTTAGGTGTTAACCCCAAATTTTAGCAGCACTTACATTATTACATTACATTACATTTATTGACTTCTATTCCACCTTCACCTTGCAGCTCTGGGCAGATTACAATAAAAGATAAACTTATCATTTCCAGTGAGATAATAATTCAGTAGGTTATATAAGATGGCGTTAGCTCATCCTGACATACTGTATTTCCTGAATAACAGGGTTTTTATATTTAAATAATTTTTATTTGGTGTATTATAACATAAAATATCCAACAGCAGTGAAATTGTACAATCCAAAAACCACACATCAAACCATAATGATGTCTTCTATCCCAACCATCCCTCCCAGGAAAAGCAGAAACTCACAATAGAGGCATCAGAGCATATCAGTTATAACTTAGCCAAAACAGTCAGCAGAAGATCTTAGCTCGAATATAGCGAGTTAATGTGGTGTAAAACTGTGACCAGCACTGACAAAATACTGTGTTTCCCTGAAAATAAGACAGTGTCTTATATTAATTTTGGGTCCAAAAAAATGCACTAGGGCTTATTTTCAGGGATGTCTTCTTTTTTTCATGTACAGCAATCATCTCTCCCTTACTCTCCTCTACCCTGATTCTTCCTCTTTCCTTCCTCTCCCATGTGCAGCATCATTCCTCCTCTCTCACCCATCTCCTTGTGCAGCAGAACCCCACCGACCCTCCCACCATGAGACTGACATGCCTCCACTCTGAGGCCTCCTAAAGCAGCAGGGGTGGGGGTTGCTGAATTGATGAGTCTGATTTTTTGGTGACTCGGGCAACACTACTGTCAGGGATGGAGTCAGGGAGTGTTCTGCACAGACTGTCATATGTATGACTATCTCCCCTCGGGGAGACAGTCATATGTATGCAGTCGGTGTCAGGAACTGAAAAGCTTGAAGAAGGAGGTCAAGCGACTAGAGGACAAGATTCAGGAGCTAGAAGGATTTCACACCACGGAGAGACACATTGAGGAGGAAGTCAGGGAACTCGAGATATTCATTGAAGAGGCATACAGGACGAAGGTGGAAGAGAACGAACTTCAGATGAAAGAAGAAGCTACACTGTGTCACAATCCTAGCCCTGAAGCTCGTCTTGTACCAGGTTTTATTACTGGTAAAGCTAGCCCGATTGTACAAAAGGCTAACCAGGGAGATAGGGTTGTAGGCAGGAGAAGGGAAATTCCTACATTCCCCTTTAAAGCTGAACTGAAGGATCTCCAGGGAGGAGAGGATGGTGAGAGAAACAGCTTAGAACAGCCTGCTAGGGATTCACCTCCCCCTGTGCACCTCCAGCTGAAGGAGATAATTAGAAAGCCCAGGAAAGCTAAGCAAATAGTGCAGGTTGCTCCTCCCCCGCTGAGAGCAGGGCGTGCTCACCTCAGCTCTTTAGAAGCCGCTCTGAGAAAGAGGAAAACAGTTCACCCTGGGACAGCCCAGGGAGAGGTCTCTCCTGGCTGCTCTCCTGAGTATCAGGACGTTGAGATGCAGGAGACTGATACTGACCCTTTTGCCAATCAGCAAACACTACAAGAGCCCATTACCTGCATTCATGGAGAGTCTCAGGAATACCCTCTTAGAACCCTGGCTATCCAGTATAAGGGAAAAAGAACCTATATGTCAGTGGCAGTCCTAAAAGCTGCGCCCTATCCATTAATACTGGGAAGGGACTGGCTTGCTCGGGCACGGATAGGTATGCCTGAAGTCTGTGGGGACCCAGGAAGGGATGTGTTGGGGAATCAGGTAGAAGGGAGTCCCGTCGTCTGTCCGGTAGGGAGACGACGTTTCAGGGCGCAGAAGCCTAAACACTGGAAGCCTACGATTAGATGGGCCCCGCTTTCTGATAAGGCCATAGCGCCCACGCGGGCTTACCCGAGGGCTGCAGGTTATGATCTGTATGCCGCCTACGAACAAACAATACCGGCTAAGGGAAGGGCCTTGATAAAAACGGACATCCAGGTATCTCCCCCCCCAGGTGCCTACCTCCGGGTAGCTCCGAGATCAGGGTTGGCTTTAAAGCAATCAATAGATGTGGCTGCTGGGGTTGTGGACCCCGATTTCAGAGGTAATGTAGCAGTGCTTCTGGTTAATCAGGGTGATATGAAGTATAAAGTACAGGTTGGGGAGCGGGTAGCTCAACTAATTTGTGAGAGAATTTGGCACCCCAACATAGTACAGTGGTCCCAGCTTCCGGATACAGAAAGGGGAGAACAGGGGTTCGGGTCTACAGGGATTGGCGTACCAGAAGAGAGACCTCGCCCCGGATTAGGGTTCATCCTGAAGGGAGACATAGGGGCTGCTAAGCTAGCCACATTGGAGGCAGAAATACTCAAGTTGAGGGATGAGTTTACATCAGCACGGAGGAACTGGGAGGATAACTTTAGATCCCAACCCGAAGCCAAGTTCCAAGCTTGGAAGGAGCCCTTAGACCGGAAGGGTCAACGGTCTAGGGAAGAAATCATTGCGCAGGGGCAGCGAGAATCAGAGAAGCTGACCAGCCTGATAGAGCAAGTTACCACCCAGCTTAAGTTGGTACAGGGGCAGGTAGAGGAAAATCAAGCCCAACAACAAGCAGTGCAGCATAGTGTTAGGGAGATAAAAAACACTTGCGGGGAGCTAACGAACAGAACCGGCAAGACAGAGGGTTGGGTGGTAAAACAAAGGGCACAAGAAGAACAACTAGAACAGCATGCCCAACACTTTGAAAAGGTCCTGGATACCTTTAAGGGGATGGAACAGGACCTGGATGAAGTGAGGGAGCAAATTGCCCAAATGAAGAAGGAGGAGTTAGGGGGTATAACGCAAGTTATAGCGGCATTAGCCCAGAGAGTGGATGGGTTGGAAAGTCCTAAAGATCAAGATAGGGGGGCCTCAGTAGGACAATATGAGACACCCCTGCCAAGATGGCCATAGGATTTCGAGGACCCAGACCCGCCAACCCTAGGGCAGGGAAAGAAATTTAACAAACCCCGGAAGCGCTACTGAGCTTCATTTTAAACTTGCTCTATACATAGCGGTATTCAAGGTCAAGAATACAGGAAGATGAGGAGTCCCCTTATAGACTGAGGACAGTGATATTTTTAGAGTGGGGGTATGTCACAATCCTAGCCCTGAAGCTCGTCTTGTGCCAGGTTTTATTACTGGTAAAGCTAGCCCGATTGTACAAAAGGCTAACCAGGGAGATAGGGTTGTAGGCAGGAGAAGGGAAATTCCTACATTCCCCTTTAAAGCTGAACTGAAGGATCTCCAGGGAGGAGAGGATGGTGAGAGAAACAGCTTAGAACTGCCTGCTAGGGATTCACCTCCCCCTGTGCACCTCCAGCTGAAGGAGATAATTAGAAAGCCCAGGAAAGCTAAGCAAATAGTGCAGGTTGCTCCTCCCCCGCTGAGAGCAGGGCGTGCTCACCTCAGCTCTTTAGAAGCCGCTCTGAGAAAGAGGAAAACAGTTCACCCTGGGACAGCCCAGGGAGAGGTCTCTCCTGGCTGCTCTCCTGAGTATCAGGACGTTGAGACGCAGGAGACTGATACTGAACCTTTTGCCAATCAGCAAACACTACAAGAGCCCATGGACTGCTCAGCAACGGATGGACTGCCTGAAGACATTCTGATGGAAGAGAATTAAGTGGCAGGGCCAGGTAGTTGTGGGGAGAATCCACTTTACATACTGGTTGGGTTTGTGGGGCCATTTGTGGCATTCTGTACTTCAGAAAGTTTAATCAGTGGATTCACTTACTCCCCTCCTCCCATCAGCAGTTTGAACTGATTGGGGCCAAGCCTGCTCAACTTTAAGGCTTGAAAATAGCACTGTAAGAAGTGCAAGCAGCAGTGCTGCAGAACTGTCTGAGGTTAGGACAGCAACAGTTTGGGATTTAGTTCCCAGCCTTTGAAGGCAATTGTATATTCAGGTGGTTTATCTCACTTACCTGTATGAAGGTGAGAGCTGAAACTTCGCAGTTTTGATCAGCTCTATTTTTCTTTGTTTGTGGATTTATTTTGTCATTTTGGGAGTCAGGACTGAATGAAAGTAGTCTCCCAACTTCAACCCACAATAAACCGATTATGATATGAACTGAGAACTGACTTTTTTTCATTTTGTTTCATATATTGAGAGTGACTGTAATCCAGCAGGACTTCCTTACTTTACGGGAAGCACGACCGGGAAGCGCTATCGTGAGCGGAGGACTGGCCTAGTGAAGCCACAGGTGCTGGCTCCGCTACAACGGATACCAACATGCAAGGGAGAGCAAGAAGAAGATTACCTCAAGGATGACACCCACAGAGGACTACCGCAAGAGGGGGAGAATTTGACTAGTCGAGGCCCAAAAGAAGAAAGAGTGAAGCACATTGAGGACATTGACCTGAGACCGAAGCGAAAATTGAAGAAAGGAAAGTCAGCGATCCTAGTGGGAGACTCGATCCTTAGGCATGTGGACAGCCACATAGCAGGAGGGAGAGAGGACCGACTGGTGACCTGCCTTCCGGGAGCAAGAACCAAGGACATCGTGGACAAAATTGGAATGATCCTGGAAGGGGCGGAGACAGAAGAGACCGTTGTATGATCCACATCGGGACGAACGATGTCAAAAGGAGAGACTACAAAAGAAGCATGCTGTTAGAACAATTTAAGATTCTGGGAAGGAAGCTGAAGATGAGGGCCCAGAAGATAGTATTCTCAGAGATCCTACCAGTACCGAGGGCAGATGTGAAAAGGCAGGAGGAACTACAATCAATAAATATGTGGATGAGGAGATGGTGTGAGGACGAAGGATTCCACTTCGTAAGGAACTGGACGGCGTTCTGGGGCAAGAGCAAGCTCTACAGGAAAGATGGACTGCACCTGAGCGCAGCAGGAACTAGACTCCTAGCAAACAACGTCAAGAGAGGAATAGAACAGGCTTTAAACTAAGAAGAAGGGGAAAGCCGACAGTTGACAAAGGGTCGATGATTCGGAAGACGGTATCCTGTGAAGATACCGAGGGGAAAAATGGCTGGGAAGAAACAAGGGACAAACTGCAGGAGTCGACTAACCCAGAAGAAGTGGTTACAATGTCTGCAGCAAAAGAGAAGAAAATATGGACCGAAGCACAGGGAAAGGAAAGGAGGACAGCAAAATACCAGGATCTAAAGTGCATATATGCTATTGCAAGGAGCCTAAGAAACAAAATGGGGGAACTAGAAGCCTTGGCCAACGCAGAAGACATCGACATCATTGGAATCTCTGAAACATGGTGGAATGAGGAAAGCAAATGGGATACAGCACTACCGGGATACAAGCTCTATCGCCAGGACAGAACAGGACAAAAAGGAGGTGGAATAGCCCTATACATAAAAGAAGGCATACAATCCACACAAATGGACACAGCAGAGACTGCCAGCAAGCCGGAATCTCTATGGGTTAAAATACCGGGAAGGAAAGGGCCTGAAATAAAGATGGGCCTATTTTATCGCCCACCCGGGCAAACCAGAGATATCGATGAGGAAATGGAAGCCAAGATGAAGCGTGCATGCAAAAGCGGCAACACGGTTATTATGGGAGACTTCAACTACCCTGGGATAGACTGGAGGCTTGGAAGCTCGAAATGCGCTAGGGAGACAAAATTCCTGGAAGCTACACAGGATTGTTTCATGGAACAGCTTGTTAGAGAACCGATGAGAGGAAATGCCACTCTGGATCTAATCCTAAATGGGTTAAGGGGACCTGCAAAGGAAGTAGAAGTAGTGGGACCATTGGGAAACAGCAATCATAATATGATCAAGTTCAAGGTTGAGGTAGGAGTGTCAAAAGGCAAGAGATCCATTGCGACAACCTTTAACTTCAGGAAAGGAAACTACGAAGCAATGAGGGAATTGGTAAGGAAGAAACTTAGGAACACTTCCAAAACATGGCTAACGGTAAATCATGCCTGGTCTTTCTTCAGGGACATGGTGAGCGAGGCGCAAAATCTGTATATCCCCAGATTCAGGAAGGGGTGTAAAAAGAATCGAACAAAAGATCCGGCGTGGATAACCAAAACAGTGAAGGAAGCGATAGGCAATAAGAAAAAATTATTCAAGAAATGGAAAAAGGACAAAACTGAGGGGAACTGGAAAGAGCACAAGAAGCATCAAAAAGAATGTCACCATGAAGTTCGGAAAGCCAAAAGAGAGTATGAAGAGAGGCTAGCTAGGGAAGCAAGAAATTTCAAACCATTCTTCAGATATGTTAAAGGGAAGCAGCCGGCTAGAGAGGAAGTGGGACCGCTGGACGACGGAGACAGGAAGGGAGTGGTGAAGGAGGAGAAGGCAGTGGCAGAAAGGCTTAACATGTTCTTCTCGTCTGTATTTACAAACGAAAACACGTCCAACATACCGGAACCTGAGCAATTCTTCAACGGAAGTCAGGCAGAAAAATTAACATCCATAGAAGTGAGCCTTGAGGACGTTCGTAGGCAGATAGAAAAACTAAAAACTGACAAATCCCCAGGTTCGGATGGCATACATCCAAGGGTTCTGAAGGAATTAAAGGAGGAGATAGCGGAACTACTGCAGCAAATTTGCAACTTATCCCTGAAAACAGGCAAGATCCTGGAAGATTGGAAGATAGCCAACGTTACGCCCATCTTTAAAAAGGGATCAAGAGGTGACCCGGGAAACTACAGGCTGGTGAGCCTGACTTCGGTTCCGGGGAAAATGGCGGAAGCACTGATAAAAGAAAACATCGATCAACATTTTGAAAAACATGAACTTCTGATAACCAGCCAGCATGGTTTCTGCAAGGGAAGATTGTGCCTAACGAACTTATTGCACTTCGAAGGGATCAACAAACGGATGGACAAAGGAGACCCCATAGACATCATATATCTAGATTTCCAAAAAGCCTTTGACAAGGTGTCCCATGAACGTCTACTCCGGAAACTGAAGAACCATGGGGTTGAAGGAGACGTACATAGATGGATCAGAAACTGGTTGGAGGGTAGAAAACAAAGGGTAGGAGTGAAGGGTCACTACTCCGACTGGAGGAGGGTCACGACACGAGTGGTGTCCCGCAGGGCTCGGTGCTCGGGCCGCTGCTATTTAATATCTTTTACCCTCTCCCTATGTGTTTTCCCTACATGTTTCTTCAACTTTTATTTACATTGTAATTCTTTCCCATTTTTTCCCTATGTTTCTAGTTTTTGTCAAATCTTGTCAATAGTCTTGTTAGTCTTATTTATTGTATCATCCCCCTTACATTGTAATTTTATCAATATGTACATCGCTTAGAATTTAGATTAAGCGATTAATCAAATCATTATTAAACTTGAAACTTGAAACTTCATAAATGATCTAGAAACAGGGACGAAGTGCGAGATAATAAATTTGCGGACGACACCAAACTATTTAATGGAGCTCGGACTACAGAGGACTGCGAAAAGTTGCAAAGGGACTTGAACAAATTAGAAGAATGGGCGGTGAAATGGCAGATGAAGTTCAACATTGAGAAATGCAAAGTATTACATGTGGGGAGCAGAAACTCGAGGTACAACTATACAATGGGAGGGATGTTATTGAATAAGAGTACCCAGGAAAGGGACTTGGGGGTAATGGTGGACATGACAATGAAGCCGTCGGCATAGTGTGCAGCGGCCGCTAAGAGAGCGAATAGAATGCTTGGTATAATCAAAAAGGGTATTACAGCCAGAACGAAAGAAGTTATCCTGCCGTTGTATCGGGCAGTGGTGCGCCCGCATTTGGAGTACTGCGTCCAATATTGGTCGCCGTATCTTAAGAAGGATATGGCGTTAGTCGAGAGGGTTCAGAGGAGAGCAACATGTCTGATAAAAGGTATGGAAAACCAGTCATATTCTGAGAGATTGGAGAAGCTGGGTCTCTTTTCCCTGGAGAAGAGGAGACTTAGAGGAGATATGATAGAGACTTATAGGATCATGAAGGGCATAGAGAGAATAAAGAGGGACAGATTCTTCAAACTTTCTAATAATAAAAGAACAAGAGGGCATTCGGAAAAGTTGATAGGAGACAGATTCAAAACAAATGCTAGGAAGTTCTTCTTTACCCAACGTGTGGTGGACACCTGGAATGCGCTTCCAGAGGACGTAATAGGGCAGAGTACGGTACTGGGGTTCAAGAAAGGATTGGACAAATTCCTACTGGACATGGGGATAGAGGGGTATAGATAGAAGATTACTGCACAGGTCCTGGACCTGTTGGGCCGCCGCGTGAGCGGACTGCTGGGCACAATGGACCTCGGGTCTGACCCAGCAGAGGCATTTCTTATGTTCTTATGAGTGTTGGGGACATTCATGGGTCGATCTTAAGTAGGGCTTATTTATGGGGTAGGGCTTATATTAGGAGCATCTTTAAAAATCATGCTAGGGCTTATTTTCGGGGAAACAGGGTAGTATCCCTGCTCTTGAGTCTGACAGAGCTTTTATTTCCTTTTGGGAAGTTTCTATAATCTGATGCTGCAGATAGAATTCTGATAACGCTGGGGTCCAGTTTATGGCTTGAAATGACAAAAGATCTCGAGCATTCTCCTTCACTTAGTACCTTTGATTGAAGGGTAGCTAAATGGGTTCAGAACTCTCCTTGATCTGCTCAATACTTTAAGGAACAGGCAGTAAAATTGTTAAAAAGATTCATGCCTGTATTGGAAGCCAATGCGTCTCAAGGTAGGCAAAGGATATGTGGTCATATTTACTTCGAGACAAGTTCGGTCTAAGAGCTGTTTCATTATTGAAGAGGGATGTGGCAAGTTCTAGCTGTTGCAGTAATTTTGCATTCCCAGGACTAGGCACTGGACCAGAAGACGGAATTGCTCTTTTTCAATAAATTTCCCTTTATTTAAAAAAAAATATTTATTTATTTAAAAAATATCGATCCCCGCTTATCAACTAATATAATAGATAACTACTTATAACTAATAACTAGATATATTTCACAAATTTCCCATTACTATGAAGGATTTCTGTACAACTTTGTTGATCTGCGTTTGGAAGGTACAGCATCTATTTATCACAACCCCTAATAGCTGTATTTTGGGCAACAGCAGTTAAGTAACTGAGTTTACCTCTATGCTTGTAATGGTTGCTAATCTATCTTTTTCCATCAAATAAGATGTTAGTATTTTTTGTGCTCAGTTTTAGCTTCTGAGATTTCATCCAGTCTTCCAAATTAGTGGCTAGCCCCAACCAAGCAATTTAACTAGTCAGCAGCCGACTAAATTGATTTTAATATCGACCCCCTAGTAGCTGCATTCAGCTACTCTCCATATAGCTATGCAGCTTAAGTTAGAAAAAAAAAACAGTGTCCTAACTTATACTACACAAATATACATATAGCAGATGAGTATCTCTACTGTACAAACAGCTGCAGCAGTGTCAACCATACAGAGCCCAGCGCTACATATAATGGGGCAGCTATTCAGGCTGCGGGAGTTAGCGCGGTCAGCGCTGAGCCCAGACATTCAATGCTGCTCACTGGAAAGTGCCTAGTTTATTTTTGGCTGCTATAATCTTAGCTCATATTTAGCGCTGACTGGATAAGATTATTGCAGCCAAAGATAGACTAGCTATTTTCAGTAGCCCTATTTGGCTGCTAAACCTAGCTGGTTAGCACTTTAAATGTTGTGGAGAGCTGAGCATTAATATTCAGTGGCCAACTTGCAATGAATATTAGCACTTTACCCCCCTTTTACAAAGCACGTCAAGCTTTTTTTTTTTTTTTTTTTTTTGCCAGGTGCGACGGTATTAGCTCTGACGCTCATAGGAATTGTATGAGCGTTGGAGCTACTACTGCCGTGGCCAGCGGTAAAAAAAGCTTAACGCAGCTTCGTAAAAGGGGATCTTAGCTGGCTAAGTTCTAGTTAACAGTCCAGGAGCTGTTCATGTCTGGTTAAATGTTTGGGGGGGGGGGGTTTAAACTCCACAACCAGTGTTTAAAATAAGCTGTCAGTGATAATGGCTAAATATAGTAACATAGTAAATGACGGCAGATAAAGACCTGAACAGTCTGCCCATAAGTTAGTTAACTTGCCTCTTCTTTGATATTTCTGGGCCATAGACTAAAAAGTCTGGTATTGTCCTAGGTTCCAGCTGCTGAAGTTGCCATCCAAGCTCACTCCATCCTATCCAACCATAGCAAGTTGGATGCACACCTCCTTGCAAATCACATTGAGGGGTACGGGAAAATAAGGTCTTCATCAGGGAACACCTAGATTGGCCTCCTCGTGTGCAAGTCAACGGACTAGATGGACCAAAGGTCTGATTCAGTGAAGGCATTTCTTATGTTCTTATTATTCTTCTCATATAAGCCCACAATATTTTAACGCACTTAAAAATGTACACCCTATATAAGCCAAGTATGCTTTAATGCACATTTAAGGAGAGACATTTTAAATTTTCCACATTTGTCTTAAAGCAGCAGCAGTGCTGCACAGTGAAAATGCTTCTTATCTCAGGTCCCCCAAAATAGCACATGCATATTGATAGCAGGAGGTGTGTGAAGTGATGCAGCCACACTGAACTAATGAACATCATTAGCCACAACTTTGACTCTATGTAACACGCATCCATTACTTTTTTTTTTCAATGCTATAGTAACTAACAACCCGCTTGTCTGATTAGGTGGTGAGAGTCCTTTATTAAGGGCTCCTTTTACGAAGCCGCATTAGCGGTTTAACGTGCGTAATAACGCTTGCTAATTTGCCGGCCACACTAGCCACTACCGCCTCCTCTTGAACAGGCGGTAGTTTTTTGGCTAGTGCAGGGGATAGCACGCGCTATATAGGTGCATGTGATAAAGCCGCTAACGGGGTTTCGTAAAAGGAGCCCCAAATGTTTTGTGGTGAAGCAGTTGATTTTAAAGCTGCTTGATTAATCCCTGAAGAATATTTTCTGATATAGTCAGGTGTGCCAGGAAAATTTGGCTATCGTTAAGGGAAGACAAGACACTTTACAGTGAGAACTACCAAAGTAGTCTTCTGCCCCATGGCCCCCACTCAGCTTTGTTATTATTTTAGATTTATGAACTGCCTTTTCATGAAGAGATTCATCCATGGAATTCGTTGCCAGAGAATGTGGTGAACTCAGTTAGCTTAGTGGGGTGTATAAAAGGCTTAAGTCTTGGGGAAATCTACTGCTTAGTCCTAGGACAATCTACTTGGGATCTAGCTAGGTACTAGGGACTTGGGTTGGCTACTGTTGGAAACACGATACTGGGCTTGATGGACCTTCGGTCTGTCCCAGTATGGCATTTCTTATTTTCTTAATTTGGTACTCTTAAGTATTTTCGTAATCTGTTCCAGTAGGATCACAATGTAACTTTGGTATCTGGGAAATGGAGTATTAAGTGACTGGCCCAGAGTCACAAGGAATAGACAGGGATCAAACTCACAACCTCAGGGTGCTGAGGCAGCAGCTCTTATCACTAGGCCTCATCCTCCACTCTGTGATAAATAGTGTGTGGAGCAGTCATCCACTAATGTTTCAGTTGTATCAGATGTTCCTTCATTTATGCTATATGCATATATGCTAATACCTTTTCAGACTGCTATACCTTATTGCATGGGCCCCTAATATTTCTCTCTTTATATTGTATCTTTATTGTTCTTTGCCATGATTCTAGCTTAACTCGTCTGAAAAAACTATAGAATGCATTCATGATGTTATTGTTTTTGAAACCTAAAGTACATTTTTTGGGTTATGTTTTTCTGCAGGTTCCAGAAGCCATAAGGAAGTGTCAGCGTGCTGGCATCACTGTACGCATGGTCACAGGAGACAATATCAATACAGCTCGTGCTATTGCAATAAAGTGTGGAATTATTCATCCTGGTGAAGACTTCCTTTGCATAGAAGGAAAGGAATTTAACAGAAGGATTCGAAATGAGAAGGGAGAGGTGAGCTGCGCAATGATGATTGGTGTGTCTCTTTTTAAATTTAAATTTATTGCAATTAACAATTCAAACACTCAATATATTTGAACAGTTTACAAATGTTTATCCAACTGAGAACCCCAAACGGACCCCCTTATAATAAGAAGAATAAAGTCATATCTTCCTCCCTCCCTATCCCTCTTCCAAAGAGAGTTCTGCCTGCTACTTCCCAATGTCACTCTCTCCTCTCCAAATGTTCTTCATACTGCATTCAAAAAGGGTTCCATGTCTCATGATATATTTAGCCTTTATGCCTCTGAAGGGCTGGCATCTTGCACATAACATTCAGATCCCACAGCCTCTCCCAAACTTCCTGGCCCTTATCTTCCCACCTCTTCTTCCAATGACAGGCAGTGATCTAGTGCACCACTGTTACACCAATGTTCTCTACTCCAAAAGTGGTTAGAGCTAAAGACATGTTATAGATGGTAACTTAACTCTTATATACCCCATGCCTCTACTCCAGGGCATTCCCCTATTCATCTTACCCGACAACCTTTCAGCCATAGGACACAACCCCTATATATGAGAAGGTACCCACATTATCACACTCTCACCACTAAACTCCCTCTCCACTCTCCTGTAACAACTGCTGTCAGATACATTTACAATAACATTTTATAACAATTCTGAACCTGTGCGAAGATTGACATTTTCCCTATTCTATGAAAGACATTCCCCTATTCATTGTCCTCCAAGGCTTTTCCTTCATCTTTCTCTCAAGTCATAATATTATTTGTGGTTTCCAATGTGCTCCATATAACATGCCCCCTACCCCAAGTATTTCATATAAGTCCTAGTTAAATTTTCCCCAGCCACTGTGACAATTTTATTTATTATTTTAAATTTATTAAGGGTTGGATTCTGTAACCGGCACCCAAGTCAGTAGCCAACTTAAAAGCGGTCGCCGATTGCCTGTCAATCATTTTAGGGCGCCAGGTACAGAATCGCGCCTATTCAATCAAGATAGGTAGCTGAAATGTAGGCCTGGAAAATCCTGACCTATATTTCAGCCATTTATCTTTGCCGCAAGACAGCAGCATCCGATCCACAGCAGGGGAATACCCCCTCCCCCATCAGCTGAGCGGCAGGGGCTCGCCAAAGTTGTGATTCTGTAACCAGCACCCAAGTCGTATTGCCTGTCAATTATTCTGGGGCGCCGATTATAGAATCGCGGCTTTGGGAAGTCCCCGCCACTCAGCTGATAGGGGAGGGGACAATTCTCTTGCCGCGATCAGCTGAGCGGCTGTGGCAGGGAACCCCCAATCCTCACCATAAGTCGGCCGGCAGGAGGGATGCCCACTGAACCCCTCCACACTGCCCCTGTACCCCTCCACACTGTCTGTGACAGGAGAGATGCCTAATCCCTCCTGCTGCCACCCCTGTTAACATTCCCAGCAGGAGGGATGCCCAATCCCTCCTGTGGGGGGAAAAAACCCTTGCATAATCATAATCCACTAATCTAAATGTAGAAAAAGTATATATATTTTTTTTTTGACTCACATTTATTGTGAAATTGAAAAAAATGGGCTCTTTTATTACAGTGTTTTAGAATTAGCAGCTACCATGCCATATATATATTTATATATATGTGTTTATAAATGCAAATCTAACATGGCAAGTATTGGGGGATGCCCAAAATGTCCTCTGTAGTTCTCACATTAGCCCACAGTATTCTGATCACAGTTAGCATTGATGCATGCAGTCATAGGCAGCGGAACGCTGCTTTGTTTGGGAAAGCCCAGGAGCTCCACCCTGACGCACTCCCGAGTCCTCCACCTACTCCCTCCCGGCACTTTAGTTTTAAATCTTCAGCAGCTGCCGTGCGGCATCCATGAGCAGGCCTGTCCCCTGGAAGTAGAATGAAGGGTTCCGGTGTATCAATCCTATCAGCGCCTACAACTTGCTCCACCACTAAACATGCCTACTTTGGAGTTAGGCGCCGCTGGGTACCATGTGATGGACACCTATCTTTTATAGAATCGCACTTAAGATAAGCCCCTATCACCCAATTACTTTTTTTTTCCCCAATTATGAGCTTGTTACACTTTACCTATTTATTTAGGCGTCTCTTATAGACTGTCCCCCCTAATGTTCTTAATGTGTGAATTTGTGTGCACTACTAAACCAAAACAAAAAATGTTATGAGCTGTGTGGTAGCAGTTGATATGCACGAATTTACATTTTAACTGCCTAATACACTTTAGTAACAGAGCCTCTAAATATGAATATATTAACCAGTCTTCTCTTACTGAAATGAAGGAACAGTAACATAACATCAGTAGCATACCAAGGGGGGGGGGGCGGAGCATATGCACGGACTGCCCCGGGTACACGCCCTAGGAGGGTGCACAGCCGACCAGGATCAGAACCTCCCGCCCTACTGTGCAACAGGACCTGCACCTCAGCGCAGCTGCCGGTCCACCCCCACCCCCCCCGAAGTACTTGCTCTGGAGTAGAGTCGTCAGCCACGCTGAGGTGCAGGAAGGTCCCGCGATGACTACGTCTACTGGCTCTGCTCCAGAAGAAGTAAGTTATGTCGGAGGGGGTGGACCCAGTAATTGCAGGGAGTTGTGGCAAGGTCCCACAATGACTGTGGCTGCCAGGTCCACCCCCTCTGATGTAACTTACTTCTTCTGGAGTACAGCTGGCAACTGCAGTCATCGTGGGACTTTTCTGCATGAAGGAAGAGAAAGGAGCAGGACTGCTGATATGGAAGAGTGGTGGAGGGAGAGAAAGGGGGCAGAGTAGTGCTGATGGAATTGGCATGCAGGGAAAGGGGAGCGATATAAGCGGGAAGGATACTGGATGGCATTGGATTGGCGGGAAAGAAAGGGGGACAGATGCTTATGGAAGTGGGCGGGGATAGACAAGGGTGGATGGAGAGAGAAAGGGAGACATTGGATGCTAGTGAGGAGGATAGAGGGGGAGCCTATGCTGGATGGAAGTGGGGATGGGAGAGAAAAGGGAGCAGATGCAGGAAGGAAGTGGGGAGGATAGAAAAAGGGAACCAGATGCTGCATGGAAGTGGACAAATGGAGTAGGTACTGGATAGAAGGGGTAGAGAAAGAGGGCACATGATGGAAGGAGGGTTTAAATAAAAGGAGGGCACATGATTGTGGGGGGGAAGGATTGAGTGAGTGAAATACTGGAGGGGGTGAGGGAAAGAGGTGACAAGCTGTAGGTAGACAGTGAAAAAGGAAATTGATGACAGGGTAGTAAGAACGTAATCTAGACAGATGCAGAAAATAAATTGAAAAGGAAAATGAGGGAAAAAAGGGAGGGATTGCAGAGGAGAGGTGTGGGAGAGGGAAGGAGAGGGGAGAGATGCCAGACCAATGGGAAAGATGGAAGGGGGAGGCTTACAGTTTCTGGAAGGGGCAGAGAGAGGGCAGGTAGTGGATGGAAGGAAGAGAGTAAAAAGAAGATGAGGAAAGCAGAAACCAGAGAAGACAAAGGTAGAAAAAAAATTTATATTTATTTATTTTTTGCTTTAGGAGACATGTGTCACTGTTTCTGTGGTGTTGCATTGTATGCAGAGTCCAGCTTCTTGGTGGTTCAATTTAACCTTTGTCTACGTATTTCTATTTTATCCCCCCCTTTTACAAAACTGTAGAGCATTTTTTAGTGTTGGCCGTGGTGGTAACAGCTCTGATGCTCAGAATTCTATGAGCGTCTGAGCTGTTACCACCGCGGCTAAAAACCGCACTACAGTTTTGTAAAAGGGGGAGGGGTTAGTTTGTGATTATAAATTCCATACTAGGCGAAGGTATTTTCTGTGTTCTTTGTGTTCGAAAGACATGGTTTTCTGTTAGGATTGAATATGAAGGATTGATCTGTACTAATCTGGCTTGTTTAGTTTTACAATGGGTGTATTGATGTTGTATTGCTCACTGCAGTATGTAAGATGCTGCCTTTTCCTAGGTACACTCTTATGTGACGTGTGGATTGTTAGTAAAAAATCATGTTTTTCATACAGATGGTGGGGGGGTGTCAAAAAATGATGGGCCCCAGGTGTCCATATGTACATATGCTAGGTACGCCACTGCATAACATAACAAAAAAATCAATTTCTAGACCGCAAATGTCAATGAGTTCTATGCAGTTTACAAAAGATTAACTACAAATACATATTCATGATGAGATTCGAATAGTTAAGGGCTAAGAAACTTCAGAAATAAAAAGGTTTTCATTTGTCTCCTAAACTGTAAGCAAGAAGTAGACATAGATGATAACCATTTGAAGTCTTTATCCCAGATTGCTGCCTGGAAAGAGAGAGTTCTATCATGATATCTTTTTTTTTTTTTTTTTAATATTCTTTATTCATTTTCAAAATTACATTAAGTGTTAAATATATTCATTCAGATTAACATTAACTACATCACTTACAAACAATCATTGATATATTACATAAAAACATATCCCTTCCCTTTTCCCACCCCACCCACCCTTATATTCCATTATCATATAAAACATGTAATAATAAAATTCCCCCCTCCCAATTTGGATCTTGGAGTTTACCCATATAGACTATTTTGTAGATTTATGAATTGGAATAGTTGTTAAATTGCTTACATGTCGCAATGTTTTCCATGTATCTGCTAGTATGCTATTATCTTTACTGTAGCTAGGCATTTTGAGACTGAGTACATGGCACAGACGTATCGGAGACTTGAGTTGCCATTCTAACCACAACCAGTCAGGGAGTTTTTCCATGAGTTCTGGGAGGACCCAATTCATACCTTGGCGCAAAATATAGGCTTGATGATACCTATAAAAATTTGGAAAATTTACCCCTCCCTCCGAAATTGATCTTTGTAAGGATACCAAAGCCACTCTAGGAGTTTTACCCAGCCAAATAAATTTTAAAAGAATACTATTTAATTTTTTATAAAAGGACCCTTGAAAATATACCGGCAACATTCCCATCTGATAACAAACCACAGGTAAAATCATCATTTTAATAGTTTGGACTCTCCCCCACCATGAAAGATGTAAAGGATTCCATTGCTCACACATCTCCGTAACCTTCTGTAATAACGATTTTTCATTTATTTTCATTGTTTCATCCAATGTATTTTTAATCCAAATACCTAAATACTTTATTCCATCCTCTTTCCAAAGAAGGGAAAAGAATCAAACAAACCTTTTGTACAATGAACATTGAGTGGAAAAATTTCTGATTTATTCCAATTTATTTTATATCCTGAAAATTTTCCAAAATTCTCAATTATTTCAAGTAAACAAGGAATGGTTTTCTCAGGATTTCTCAAATAGAGCAATATATCATCCGCATAAGCCGAGATCTTATATTCCCGATCTTTATGAGGAATACCCTGTATCTCCTCTGTTTGCTGAATGGCTAATAACAAGGGTTCCAATACAATATCAAAAAGCAAAGGAGATAAGGGACAACCTAGACTAAACCCCCCTTTGCAACCTAAAACCTTCTGAAAAATTATTGTTAATATATAATTATTGCAACTCCCTATATCTTCCTTGTCCAGCCACTATGATAAAACAACTCCAGACCATACAAAACACTGCCCTCAGATTGATCTACTCACTCAAAAAATATGATCACATAACAACTGCCTTCTTAGATTCTCACTAGCTACCCATACAAGCACGAATCCAATTCAAATTCCACTGCCTGATATTCAAAGCATTACACGGCTCTTCCCCCTCCTATCTAAACAACCGCTTAAACCAAATCTCCACCTCAAGACACAGAAGAACCTCGAACCCTTTCGCCTTCCCCCCACTCAAAGGCACACAACGCAAGAAAATGTTTGACAACCTTCTGGCAACACAAGCAGCAAAAATCAACCATTCCATCTCCAATCTTATGACAATATCAGACAACTTCAAAACATTCAGAAAAGAAATCAAAACCCTGCTTTTCAAAAAATTCATCCAAATAACTTAACCCCTCCTCTTTTACCTCCAGAAGATTCACCTACCTTCAGATAACCTTCCCCCAAATTACCCACCTTAACACCTTCCAATTAAACAAATACCATAAATAGATTGTAACCTACCCTCTCTAACTGAATTCCATATGTATTTTTCATACAGTTCTTCACTGTCAGTTTAATTTCCATCCTATAAGTTCACATAGAATTTTTCTTTTTTCAACCATCTTTATTTTCTCTTCTTTATTAATTTCCAGGTACTTTAGTTAGATTGTGAGCCTTCTGGACAGTAAGGGAATTTTTTAAGTACCTTCTTACTTCTCATTTATAATCTTAATGTATATTTTCTACAAACCGCTTAGAACCTAACGGATGTAGCGGTATATAAGAAATAAATTACATTACATTACATTACAATAGGAGAGCTATACAATGCTTGAACCATTTGTATAAATCCTGAGCCGATACCAAACCATTCCATCGCTTGATACATAAAGGTCCATTCAACACGATCAAAAGCCTTTTCTGCATCAAGTGATACAGAAAAAACTGGATCTTTTAAGGCTTTGGATAAATTTAACATATGCAATGCAAGCCTAGTGTTGTTAGAAGAATGTCTTTGAGCAACGAATCCTGTTTGATGCATACCAATAATAAAAGGGAGAGCTTTAGCCAAACGTATAGCCATATCATGATATCTTTTAAATCTCCAACTCTTAACCGGCGGAAAAATGAAAAGAGCTTTAGAACTGCAAGGGCAGAGTTGGGTGGAATGAGAGAACAATTCTATCAAATAGAATGGGGCTTGACCTTCCGCCACTTTGTAATAGATGCAACCCAGCTTAAAGATAACATTGCCTCTATAGGCAACCAATGTAGTTCTCTGTAAAAGTGAGTTACATGATCGTACTTTTTCAGACCATAAATAAGTCTCACTGTAGTATTTGGTATTATTCATAACTTTGCATATGTTCCAGTTGTATTATAGTTCAAAATTTTTCATATTTGCTTTCTAGATTGAGCAAGAAAGAATTGACAAGATCTGGCCAAAGCTTCGTGTGCTGGCTCGCTCATCTCCTACTGACAAACATACTTTGGTAAAAGGTATATAGTTTTTTTATTTATTTATTTAGTTTAAAAATTTATATCCCGCTTATCAACTAAGCAGGTAACAGGTAATATATACATAAAAGTAACAAACATTACTTATCAATTAATACATTATCAAATAAAAGCCTCAAGGAGAACCATCATCTTCTCTTCAAATCCATATAGGGATACTCTGTTAGCTACATGCATTTGGACAATTAAGAAAAGAAGAATCTCACAAATGGGGAGGTCTTTTATAATTTCTTGAAAACTTAATATCTGTACAAGTTCCCAATGTTCCTTTCATTGAGTTCCAAAGTCTTGGGCCTGCCACTGATACAGCAGCTGTGCTTTGGTTTTTTTTTTTTAAATGTGCTTCCTGATTCTTTTCCTCAATTAACCTCATAGTTGTTTCTGACCGTAAATTTCGATTTGGAGAATATCTTTTCAAAATTTGAGTCAGGTACCAAGGAGCCACGCCATAAGGATGAACAGTGCAATTTGTATAAGTAAACTGAATACAATATATACTAATTTAGACCCTAGCAGTTTTTGCACTAAGAAGAAAATAGAAACTTTAGGCTCAGATTCTTGAACCAGTGCTGATATCAGTGGCCGCCTTAAAAGCATCATGGCATTGGCACTGGTTTCGGAATCATGTCGATGCAAAAGATAGGCGCTGGAGATGTAGGCCAGGGTTTTCCGGATCTACATTTCTGGCACCTATTTTCATGTGAATCGTTCTTATGTAGGCGCTTTAGACTGCCTAATGCTACTTCTGGCATAGGCCATGCTTACTTTGGTGTTCATTGGCCTAAAGTGCCCATGTAGGCATGATTCCAGTGCCAATTTTCTAGGTGACATGATGTGCCTCAGATCTGTTATGTTTTTAACAGAGGTATGGGTGTCTACTGGCATCTAGAAAATCAGCACTGGTTTGAGAATCCGGGCCATTCTATGGGTGCCTTAGCATTTAGCACGCACTAATCTTTAGCGCATGCTAAATCAGTTAGCTCGCAAGTAAAAGGACCCCTTAATTTGTATTGTATATTTAGCACTGCTGTCTATGTTAAAAGTAATCCTGAACATATACAGTATATTAAATTTAGTGCTAATGCCAGCACTTAAATGAATATGGTGTCCATGGTGTCTGAAAATGGACCGTATGTGAGATTTTACTTATGTAAAATGTGTTAATGACCTATTCATGTAAACAGCTATTTTGGAAAGATGTCATTTATACAAATAGATCCAGAGCAGGCAGTTTCCAAAGGAGCATGTTTTGGGAGGACTAGAAAAATGCACATGTATTTACAATCGCATAATACTTAATACCAGATTCAGATGTGCCCTTGAGTCAAGGTTGACTCCTGTTGAGCAAGCAATGAGGGAGCCCCCTTCTCTCCTCCCAAAATAGAGACTTGAGTTAACTGGATGTCAGAATTTATACCAGCTGATTTGTCAGCTAACTGCGTGTTTGGACCTGGGGCTTGTTCAAGTGATTGAGAAGGCAATTTTGCTTACCTCTCTATTACCGAGCTGCTGAACGTCTTTGGCTTAAATCCCACACATTTGCTGACTTCATTCATTCATTTCAAATTCATGCTGACGTCCTTCCATTCTACCCTCTCGCTTGCCAAACAGGACTACTAGAACCATTTAACTAACTCTCTTAGTGCCAACCTTCGCTGTTTCTTTGCCACACTCAACTCTCTACTCAAAGTGCCCCCATCTCCTATCCCCTCTTCACTCTCCCCCCAGACAATGGCAGAGTTCTTCCACGACAAGATTCACAAGCGCCTTGAATTCTCAACAATGTCTCCTCCACCACCACCCCTTCCGACTGTCCACTCTGTCAACCTCCCTTCAACAACCCTTTCTTCCTTTTCTGAAGTTATGGAAGAGGAATCTGCTCACCTTCTCTCCTCCTCCAAACCCACCACCTGTTCCTCTGATCAAATTCCTACCCACCTACTCGAATCCATCGTTCCCACTGTAATCCCTCCTTTCTGTCACATCCTCAACCTTTCGCTCTCCACTGCTACAGTTCCTGATGTCTTCAAACATGCTGTAGTTACACCCCTCCTCAAAAAGCCCTCGCTTAACCCTACATCTCCCTCCAACTACCGCCCTATCTCCCTTCTCCCCTTCCTATCCAAACTACTCAAATGTGCTGTTCACTGCCATTGCCTGAACTTCCTTTCTTTTCATAATATTCTTGACCCGCTTCAATTGGGCTTTTGCCTTCTCCACTCTACAGAAACTGCCCTTGCTAAAGTCTCTAATGACCAGTTCCTGGCCAAATGCAATAGACTCTGCTCTATCCTCATTCTTCTGGATCTGTCTGCTGCCTTCAACACTGTTGATCACCACCTCCTTCTTGACATGTTGTCCTCACTGGGATTCCAGGGTTCTGCTCTCTCCTGGTTTTCTTCATATCTCTCTAATTGTACCTTCAGTGTATGTTATGGTGGATCCTCCTTCACTGCCATTCCATTGTCTATTGGCGTACCCCAAGGCTCTATCCTGGGCCCTCTCCTTTTTCCCATATATACCCGCTCTCTTGGTACACTGATCATCTCTCGTGGTTTTCAATATCACCTCTATACTGATGACTTTAAATACCTACGTAATATAAATGCGCATGGGTTGAGTCTCTTTAATTTGAAAGGAAACTCTGAAATGAGAGGGCATAGGATGAAGTTAAGAGGTGATAGGCTCTGGAGTAATCTAAGGAAATACTTTTTTACAGAAAGGGTGGTAGATGCGTGGAACAGTCTCCAGGAAGAGGTAGTGGAGACAGAGACTGTGTCTGAATTCAAAAGGGACTGGGATAGGCATGTGGTGTCTCTCGTAGAGAGAAAGAGATAATGTTAAGTGCGGATGGGCAGACTAGATGGCCTTTATCTACCATCATGTTTCTATGACTCTCAGATCTATCTCTCCATACCAGATATCTCTACAGAGGTGCAAGCCCAAATTCAGCCTGCCTATCTGACATTGCCGCTTGGATGTCTCACCACCATCTCAAACTGAATATGGGTAAAACTGAACTCCTTATGTTTCCACCTAAACTCACCTCCCCCCTCTCTCTGTTCTCTATTTCTGTGGATAGCACTATCCTCCTCCCTGTTTCATCAGCTTGCAACCTTGGGGTGATCTTTGACTCCTCTTTATCCTTCTCTGCTCAGATCTAACAAACTGCCAAATCCTGTCCCTTCCTCCTCTATAATATTACCAAAATCCGTGCTCTTCCCTCTGAACATACTACCAAAACCCTTATCCACGCTTTCATCACCTCGCACTTAGACTACTGCAACATACTTCTCTCAGGCCTCCCGCACACCCATCTCTCACCTCTTAATCCGTTCATAATTCTGCTGCATGACTCATATTCCATGAGAGCCGCTATTCTCACATTACCCCTCTCCTCAAGTCACTTCATTGGCTCCCCATCCATTTCCGAATACAATTTAAACTGCTCTTGCTGACTTACAAGTTCATTCACTCTGAAGGCCCCTGATATCTCTCCTCACTTATCTCCCCCTATGCTCCTCCCCGTGATCTCCGTTCATCAGGCAAGCCCCTCTTATTTGTATCCTTCTTTTCCACTGCCAACTACAGACTCCGTCCCTTTTTTCTTGTGACATCATATGCCTGGAACAACATCGTGCTCCATCCCTAGCAATATTCAAATCCAAGCTAAAAGCCCACTTGTTTGAAACTGCTTTCAACTCAACTCCCATTCACTGCTGCAAGATACCTATACCCACTGTTTAATTTCCTCTACCATAATCCCCCCCAGACCTTGAAATGTTCTGTCTAAATTAGATTGTAAGCTCTTCTAAGCAGGGACTGTCTATTGTGTGTTAAAATGTACTGCGCTGTTTATGCCTTTTAGCGCTATAGAAATAATAAATAGTAGTAGTAGTATTTAAAATCACATCCTTTTATTTTTTTTAAGTTATGTTACTCAGCTCCTTAATTGGCTTTAGCTGGTCGTCCACTTTTGTAAAATCAGCTCTCGCAATTATAAATACCAGTACTTACACTTGCAAAAGTGCTCTTTTATTGAACTTTTTCCTTTATAAAATGACTGTCCCTGCCGCACATACTGCATTCTAGACATGTATTCTCCAGTGTCTTTATATGTATTTTGAAAAAGACTCTCCAATATTCAGCTGATGCTAAATTAAGCCCTAGTATTCAGTGCTACCACCTATGAGGGTACTGTCATTGAATATCTCATGATCTTTATTTGTTCCTGACCATGCCATCTCCTGAGTCAAAATGAGCCAGGAGACATCATGGACAGGAGTAAGCAGGGATAACTCCTGTCCAAATTACCTGCTGAACCATCAGGGCCCATAACGGGGGTCCACTGGGGATGGGGGAGGCAATGAGGGGTCAGGAAGGAGGGTCAGATAAGGGTGGAGTCTGGAGGGAAGATCTCTTGTGGGAGGAGTTGAGTGCAAGGTGGGAAGGTCATGGAGGACAGTGCTTAACTATTTAGATGGGTTTTTTTCTTCACTATCCAGTTAGGAAACATCCTGATTATCTTGGTATGAGACTGATGACAGAAAATTCTGTTTCCTTCACGGTTGGCCCAGAAATGAATGTTGTTCTAGTGCTTTCTTTTCCCCCTTCAGGTTCACCCATACTGCATTCCTGAGCATATTTTTGATTCAATGTGTCCTGTGTCTTCCTTTAAATGAGTTGACAATGCTGACATTATGATGATCTATTTGCAGATCAGTCCAAAATATTCAAAGACTTGGTGAATTGCTTCCACTTGTTGATAGATTTGACCTTGGATACAAAAATGTGGACATCCACTTGTTATATATCAAGGAGATTTTGGGGTGATAGAATACATGTGACAGACAGCATAAAGAACAATCATTAAGGGTCACATTGCTAAGAGGGTCAATGTTTATTGAGACTTGTAATGGGGATATATTCATCAGAATTAACCAATTTCAGTACTTCAAAATATATAAAAAGATCATTATCCTTTCAATTAATCTTGCCAGTATATATGTAAGAATAGTTGGTAGTTAGCACTGTTTGAGCCCGTGATTCCCTCTTTATTTATTTATATACTTAAACAATTTAAACCCCACCTATCCCTAGGCAGCTTACATGGAATAGCATAATTTTTAAAAAAAAGTCTAAGTAGTCCAAAGTCGGCAGCGTCTAAAGTCTATTCTCGACAAATGCATCCAATATATTTTTTTTTGGGGGGGGGAACTTGTCTACTTATACATCCAGCCGTTGACTGCCAAGTCGTCTATCTTTATACCACATTCTTGTCCAAAACATCGTCTAAATCTTAAATGCCCAGAACAAGACCTTTTGGATGTGGGCAGGGCCAGCAAAGTGATGGACTGGACACCCAGACATGGCAACAGAGTAGTGGGGCACCTTACAGGGTACTGTTGTGAACTTCACAAAAAGGGTGCCACATAAACATCTCATCACAACTCCCTTTTAGGTCATGGTGAGTTGCCAAAACACCCCCAAAACCTACTATACCCACCCGTCTACTACCCCTACTATACCCACCTGTCTACCAGTCATTATGACTGCAGGTGGCACCTTTATGACAGTACAGTAGGGTTTGGAGGGGGGGGGGGGTTGGTAGGTGCACATTTATCACCATGAATGTAGTGGTTAGAGTGGCTTATGGGCCTGAGTCCTCCTCTCTATGGCTCACTAGCCCATCCCCCAGACTACTTAAGCCACCTCTGTGCATCTCTACTAGGCTTTCCAATGCCAGGTGCTGATGTTCCAAAGACAGGTATGCATGTTTTTATTCCAATATTTATGGCGGTGTGAGGGGATCAGTGATCACTGGGGGAGGGGGAGGGGTCTGTACTTTGTCCCTGCTGTGGTTATATGGTCACTTTGGATACCTTCTGGTCACTTATGTATACCTGTTTTTAGATCACCTAAGTGACAACATAATAGTTCCATCTAGGCAGTCTCGTTAAACTTTCAATTATCCCTGCAGGATGACTAAGTCTAGGTCGACCCACATCCTGCCCACCTCCTGCCCTAACTAATCCTCCAAAAATGCCCCTTTGAGCTCTGGGCGCACAGCGGCATTCAGAGGCCTAAAAAGTCTCCGGATATGTCTAAAAACCCTTTTTGACCTGGCTTTTAGGTCGTCCAAGTGCCGATTTGGGCTGGTTTTTAAACGTATTTCTGTTTTGATTATGAACCTCATAGTCTCGATTCGTCAGTAGGCAAAGCTGAGAGATGCCCAATCATATTTCAATCTCTCTGTGTTTATTATCTCACTCTTTCTTTCTTTTATTTTCTTTTCTTTTTTTAAGAAACAGTATCCTCTTAAGGGTGACATTGCCAATGAGAACTCTACTATACTCCTGAGAAGTGAAACCTGAGGTCTCACTTATTGATACCTGTGATCTGACTTGCAGGTGGAACAGAGTTTCCTTGTAGTGAAATACGAGATACACTTGCTGACTAATATTCTCTGTAATGCTATACAGAGAGGATCTGATCACACAGCTGCCTGATAGGGTGAGACACGTGAGCCTTTGTTTCATTTTAAGATGCGTATGAGCTCTTCTCATCTTCAAGTTAAAAAAAAATGCTTGTGAAGCAGGTCATAGGACATTATCATATCCCCAAAACAGCAGAAAGCTTACCCCCCCCCACCCCACGACTTTTTACAAAAGAGTAGCGCGTTTTTTTTAGTGCCAGCCATGCCAGTAACAGCTCCTATGCTCATAGGAATTCTATGAGATCCTCCTGACCCATAGTGGTGGCATGGAAGAGTTAGAGGTTGCCTGAGTTTGCACATATTTCCTGCTCAGTCATGTCTGGCAAAGTACAATGCAGGAGGGTGCTTTAGTGTTGATCAAAAGGTGCTTACAGAAAAATGCATCACAGTACACAGTCAATAATACGAAGAAATCTGGGCACTCTGCCACAGATAGAAATGCCTAGAATCTAATTTATAAGAAGCAAATCTCATCAACAAAAACTCCTGCTCAGGATGCAAAGAATCACAAAGGGAAATTTTCTAGTGTGTCATGAATTGTGTGCTAGTAATTTGATTTCTTCCTCCGATTACTGCACTGTCAAGACTTTTAATGCCCTGGTCTTCATGCACTTTATTTAAAATGTATCCACCTTGGTAACTCTGCAGCTGAGTGTATGATCTCACTCTTCTCCCACCTCTCTCTCACTTTGTGTCACTGGCACAGCTTTCACTACCCATGTCTCCTTCCCTCTTTTTCCTGTTTGTCTTTTACAGCTTTCTCTACCTATATCACTTTTACTGCTCCTACTATTCTTCTGCTAATTTGGGGGCATAGTTATCAAATGTGGGCAACCATTGAGATGAGCTATTTTAGCATTGGTCCCACCCATTTTGTGCAGTGAGACCAGTAAAATAACATGTTTTAATGGTAGTCCACCTTGATAAATTCCCTCCGTAAAGAAACATCATGATATCAGCTCTGGTTATCAGAGACTAAAACTCTTCCCACTAATGGGGGAAGTTATCAATATGGACTAATGTTAAGATGGGTAATTTTACCTCTGACATTTTCTGCATTGAGACCTAGTTAATAATAACTCAGGTTAACAGTAAAATAATGAAGCTTAACAGTAACCCATATTAATAACTTCTACCCTTAATTAAAGGGAAAAAAACCAAATTTCTCTAGAATCTGCTATATGAAGTAAAAGTATAGGGCAACCATGCCATTGTGAAATCACTAATGAGATGGACTCTTACGCACTGGTGGAATGAGGCATTTTGACATCCCAGTATCAACGTTGATTACCAGAGACTGAATCTCTTCCCACTAATGGGGGAAGTTATCCACATGGGCTTCTGTTAAGAATTGTCATTGTACCACAAACTTACACTATTTTAACACAGGTCCCATGTTATATCTTACCAGTAGCCTGTAATGATAACTTCCCACCTTTTTCACATTCTGTCTGGCTGTTCATCTTTCTTCTTCATCTACATAAGATTAAAGGCTGCTTCTTAAAGGCAGCACCAAGATAGGCTGGCATGCCAGGTTTGAAACTGCACTTCTTGCAGAGTTGGTAAACTACTCAGTACCAGGACAAAGTTTTTATTCAGTAATGTTTTAAACTTACATCCCAGTGTCTAGTCATATTTAAATGTAGTCCTTGATTTTACCCTTTGAAATCAATGCCACAGATGCCAAAATGCATCAGGATATAACTTTCAGAAATCCCAGCTTAGCTTGAATGTCTTGCTCCTGCCCAGGTTGGCCCCTATGGGATCCAAGGTGCTGAAAGTAGAGACCGACATGCAGAGGGCTAGGCATGCTACTGATGCAGAGAGTGAAGGCAGCTCTAGATTAAAGACTCGTCAAAGCAGTGTTAGCCAGCCTAGACTTTTTGAATATGAACAGTTTTTGATTGTCATTTTCTGGCACCCCTGCAAGCAGGTAGGGTGTTGTCAACACCTTAGCTACTATTTAAACTCACTGGCCAATGTAATGACACACCAAGAAAAGCACATAGTGATATGTATGTACTGTTATTCTGAGCCTAACTCTGCAACGCGAGATACTGAAAGTGCTGCTGGGAATCTAATGGTACATGGAAGGCATCTTCCTGCCAAATACGATAAAGGTAATACTTTCCTCAGCATGATACTGACTGTTGGTTGATGCCCTCAGCTGTGAGGATGCAGGTAATAAAGAGTTGGATATACTGTATCAAGTCCAGGTCTAAGTTACAGACATCCTTATACTGTTCCACTTTCTTCAAATTCCTTCAGCAAGAAGAGAAATAGCACATATAGGATGTACATTTATACCACTTACACATGTTATAGGCACAATAATTGGTAGATATGGGTGTATGTGCACCAGTAGCACCTAAGTGCTATGGTGTGTAACTTCAGGGGGACTTATACATGGTTGGAACATGGGTGGGTCATGGGCATGTCTTCAAATGATGCCTTTAACTTATAAAATACTGTCAGTTATATGTATATTGGTTAGTACATGTATGCATGTCCATTTACAGCCGCCATTGATGTGGCGCAGATAGTTGCGTCTAAACTTAGAACAACATGACCCACAAATAAAATGACCCACAACCATATTCAATTAAACTACATAAACCAACATGCACAAACTACATTAACAAGAGAATGAGGATAACGAGAACGCCACATACCTGAGATTTTTATTTCTTTATGCCCCAGCATTACTTCTCTTTTGAGTTTCAATTATGAAAGTGCCATGTTGACCCCACCTATATATGACATATCACTCCCAATCACTGCCAACCCCTTCGTCATCTTCTGGTAATCCCTTAAGTCATTTTTTTTTCCAGTAGCTAAAACCCCTGTTTTTTTTACATAGCCAAGTGATGTTAGTGCATCAATCGCTTGGCTACTTTGCATGGGGTTTTAGCTAATTTGCATGACTGGATCGGAAAATGGGAGATTGAGGGAAAAATCACACAGTGAGCCGTTTTGTGCATCTGGTTGGTAAAAGTGATTGTCGTTAAAGCTGTGAAAAAACAGGTTTAGCGACAATCGCTGACTAAGTTAAATGAAATTCACTGGCAAAGGGTTCCCTGGTCAGATCACCTTCTTGAGCATTTCTGTCTTCCAATTTTCATGTCCCCTCTTAACGTTGATGAGCTGCAGAAACAAACTATAACCACCAGAAAAAAATTGATTCCAAAATCTTTTGGTCCAATTTGCTAAAAATTTTACCATGTATTTCCACTGATAAATTACCAGAAAACATTTGGAAAGAGTGGATGAGACTGTCTGAAAATACTTTTCAAACATTATCCCCTTTAACAACAAAAGTGGTGAGTTATATGCGTAAAGCACCCTGGTATACAGCCTATCACCAGGAGTTAAAGCAGGTTATGTAGAAAATTGGAACGGAAAGGGAAAAAAACTAATTTAGATTCAGATAAAAGGAATATAATCAGAAAATTAAGATTGCAAGAAAAAATTATTATGGTATTAAGATAGTTAGATCAAACAATCAAAGTAGCACTCTTCAAACTTTGGCGTTCACTATCTTTAGTAAATACATCGAAGCAAAATTGTACTCCAACTGCTGAGGAATTAGCTAAATTCTTTAATAGCAAAATCACTCTTATTAGGGATACCTTCCCTACTATCAATCTTGATGACTTCCCTTTGTGTTCCAATGAGTTAACATTAACCTTTGTGGATCGGTTCTGGAATGCCTTCGATCTTGTTTCGGAACCTCAAGTTTTAAAACTATGTGAAAAATTGAAGAGGTGCAGTTGTACTCAGGATCCTTTTCCATCCTATCTCTATGGGGATATCTCTCCACAGGCTATTACTTGGCTAAAGTCATTATTAAATCATCTGTTAAGTAATGGTTATTTTTCATTGAATATGGGCAATATAATTTTAACACCTTTATTGAAAAGTGCTGATTTGGACCCTTCGGTCCCTTCTCATTATCGCCCAATTGCGAATATACCTCTAATGACAAAAATGATGGAATCAATTATTTCTAGTCAGTTTTCTAATCATTTATAAAAATACTCTATTCTGTTGCCATTTCAACATGGGTTCAAATCAAATTTCAGTACAGAAACCCTTTTATTGTCACTAATTGCAAAGATTCAACATTTGGAGACGCAAAATAAATATGTGGTGTTGCTACAATTTGATCTGTCGGCTGCATTTGATGTGGTCCATCATGATATTCTGATCCTTATGCTAGCCGACATAGGTTTGCATCATGTGGTTTTAGATTAGTTTAGCAAATTTCTCTCGCTGGGCTCCTATGAGGTATGTCTAGAGGGTGAGGTTTCATCGTCATGGATACCCAATTGTGGGATACCGCAGGGCTCCCCCTTGTCACCAATTTTGTTCAATATCTAAATGATTTCATTGAAAAACTTTCGTCTTTCCTCCGCAGAGACTATATTTACTTATGCGGATGATATTTTCATTCTATTGGAAGTCAGTCCCGATCTTGTTAATTTGGTTTTGGCCATTGACAGCATCTCTAAATTGCAGATGTAGGCAACGTCCATTCAAATGAAACTGAATGCATTTAAAACTAAACTACTTTGAATTGGGCCTAGATTAAAAAACCTCCCTGCTGATGTCACATTAAAATCAGGCATCTCATTGCACCTAGATTTTTCCTCCAAAATTTTAGGTATTATTCTGGATTCTTCTCTTACATTTCACGATCAGGTAAACTCTTTGGCAAAGAAATGTTTCTTTAGTTTGCGCATGCTGAGGAAAGTCAGATCATTATTTCATCATGAACACTACTTATTGCGAGTACAGTCCACTGTCCTCGCTCAGTTGGACTATTGTAACTCTGTCTATTTGGGTATTAAACAGGGTAGCTTAGATCAGCTGCAGCTGATAGAAAATACAGCGGCTGGAAAGAGGAAGTATGATCATGTATCCCCAATACTGAGAAAACTTCACTGGCTATCAATTCAGTACAGGATACAATTCAAGTGTGTATGTGTTATCTTTAAATTCCTTTATGGAATATTTGATTCTTCTATCCCTCTAGGCTGGAATACTACTAGATCCTGTTATTCCAGGACAACAACAATATATAAACTATCATATCCTTCTTTTAGAGGAATAAAACGTGCTGAGAAGCTTAGCAAATCCATGGTATTCAAAATGGGCTTCCTGATTCCACCAGACTGATAGGACAGTTTTTACAATTTCGGAAAGCTCTAAAAACCTAGTTGTTTACACTATACTTGGAAGATCTACCTGCTGAAGTGTCGTAGCAACAACTTTCCCTAATTATTTTAGTCTTTTAACTAAATTTTAAACAATTTTACATTTCAATTTTAATTTTCATGTTGTCTTGAATCAATAATTACCTATTCTTAGGTCTCCTCTTAATGGGCTTGCTTTTATGTCACTCTAATTTAGTCAACTGTAAACCGAGTCGAGCTCCTTCGGGACACGACCCAATATATAAACTGAAAATTTTATTAGATTAGCCCTAATTCAAGATTTTATTTATATGCAAGGAAATAAAATGTGGGCTCCCAAAATTTGTGCCTTGCCAAGTAAAGACCTCCAACTTTCCTTACTTTGCAGGTATAATTGACAGCACACAGGTGGACCAGAGGCAAGTAGTGGCAGTGACTGGAGATGGAACCAACGATGGACCAGCTCTTAAGAAAGCAGATGTTGGTTTTGCAATGGTATGTCATCCAACAAGTTATGTAATTTACGAAGCAGAGGTTCTGAGGTGAAAGGCTTAGTTAAAATTGTGCTGGGTGAGCCAGAATATTATGAATGCTGTTTCTCAGAAATGAAATGATGCGGATAATTTTGAGAATTTGGGGGAGCAGTTAAGAATTTTTGGGACCAGTGAAGTCAGTGTTAATGCTCTATGATTATTACACATTGGTGCAAGTGTTAATATTAGGCAGATTAGATTACTGCAATGCACTATATTTAGAGGGGTAACGAAAATTAGGAGTAAGGCTTTGCAAGTACTAATGAAGTCTGCTGCTAGATTGATTATGGGGCTTTCACAGATGACCCACATCATGCTGGTTTTAAAACAACTGCATTAGCTTCCCATACAGCAAAGAGTGCAATATAAAGTGATAATTCATCAAGCTTTGTATTATAAAGCACCTGGATGTATTCAAGATATGTAAGATCTGTAAACGCAATGAAATTATTTGCAGAGAGAGAAAGGAATGTAATGCATGCAAGAGTTAGGAATTCTTGTTTTCAGTTGCTGGAGTGAAATTGTAAAATACATTGTCAGGTCAATTGCACCCGTGTAAGACTAGAGATGTCTTTAAAAAAAGTCTTTAAGTGTTTGTGTGAATGAATTGCCTATGAATAGTAGTTAACGTAAGATCAGATAGTTTCTTACTCTTTAGAGCAGGGGTGCCAAAAAGGTCGATCGCGATCGACCAGTAGATCACAAGGGCAATATGATTCGATCGCAGAGCCAACTTCCGTTGCCTTTGCGTTCTCCCTGCTTCCCCGATGCCGCAAAAGCCAGGTATGTTCAGCCACTGCATAAGCGTCAGGCCCACAAGCTACCCCTCTCACGGACGTCATTTTGGACATCAGAGAGGAAGTTCCAGGCCAGCCAATCGCTGCCTGGATGGCCTGGAACTTCCTCTCTAATGTCAGAATTGATGTTGGGGGGGGGGGTGCGGTGAGGCTTGTGGGCCTGGCTTTTGCGGCATTGGAGAAGCAGGCTTAAATCAGCGGTGGTGGCTTGGAGAGCAAGGAGAGAGAAAGAAAAAAAAAGAAAGAACGGGGGGCAGGGAGAAAGAAATACAGAAAGGGGAGACAGGGAGAAAAAAAGAAAATCAGAAAGAAAGGGGGTCAGGGAGAAAGCCAAAGAAAGGGGGGCAGGGAGAGAGAGAAAGAAAGGGGAGGGGCAGGGAGAGAGGAAGAAAAAGTTGGGGGAGAGAATGGAGTGTGTCGGGTGGCAGGGGGCAGGCAGGGAGAGAAGATAAAGTTGGACTCATGGATGGACAGAGAGATGTTGGTTGGGGAATGGAATGAGATCTGGAGAGGAAGCATGCCGGAGGCAGAAAGAAGGGAAGAAATATTGGATGCACAATCAGAAGGAAGTGCAATCAGAGGCTCATGAAATCACCAGACAACAAAGGTAGGAAAAATGATTTTATTTAAATGTGTCTGTTTTGAGAATTTATATGTGTTGTCTATATTTTGCACTATGGCCCCCTTTTACTAAACCGCAATAGCAGTTTTTAGCGCAGGAAGTCTATGAGTTTCAGGAGCAGTGCATGGCATTCAGCGCAGCTCCCTGTGCTAAAAAACGCTATCACGGTTTAGTAAAAAGTGAGGGGTATGTTTTTGTCTATTTTTGTATAGTTGTTACTGAGGTGACATTGCATATTTTAAAGTCATCTGCCTTGACCTCTTTGAAAAAAAAACCCCAAATGTAAATGATAATTAACATTTTCTCTGCGTATAGTGTGTTTTGTGTTTTTTAAAAAATTTTATTGTTGGTAGGTCATTTTGACTTGGTCATTTTAAAAGTAGCTTGCAAGCCCCAAAAGTGTGGGCACCCCTGCTTTAGAGGATATAGTTATTTACTGGTGTACTTATGTAGAGGATATGAATATGATCAACAGGGTGGGTCACAGCAGTTTTGTTAGATAGATGATCTACTGTTTGGGGGATTTTTCTTTTTTTAATTTATTTTGTATGTCAATTGTAAACTGCCTAGACTTTTTAGGGGGTATATAAATTTTTAAGTAAATAAATAAAAATTGGAAACTCATCTCATTTCTAAATATATTACAAGTTTCATTCTTTGCTTCTGTGTTAGGGGGCTCTAATATTTATAGCAAAGAGTGACATACCAAATCTGCTGAAATAAAATAAATAAATAAATCCAGTCCTCGGGATACATCCAGCCAATCTGATATTTAGAATTTTGACAATGAATATGCTTGAGAGAGATTTACATGCATTTCCCTCATAGAATGCAAATTTCTCTCATGCTTGGTTCATTGTAGATAGCGTAGCTAGTTTTAAGAAAGATTTGGACAAATTCCTGGAGGAAAAGTCCATAGTCTGTTATTAAGACATTGTAGCACCATTTTTTCCATTCATATTTCATATATACACACAATATAATCGTATTAACAACACATAATGGTTACCCACAAAATTAAAATACACAAAGCACACTGTATGCTTTTCAACATTTATTCCTACCAGTAAACAGATAACCCCATGCAAATGCAGGACCAAAAACTCAAAGTATTTACAAACAAACCCTAAGATGCAAGACTCTGCAAGCAGTACAACCCAAGAGGAAAAGAAACAAATGCACTTCTTCCTGAACAGACAAATCAATCACTAAATAAAAAAATAAAAGCATTTCCCCTACCATTGTTGTCTCTCTCCCTCCATGCTGTGCCTTGCTTTCTGGCCTACCCCCGGTGTTATCTTTGGGCTGGTTTATGGTACGATCAATGCGGCATCTTCAGGCTGGCTCCCTAAGTGCTGGCAGTGCACAAAGCTGTGGGCAGCGGCTCCTCACTCGCGTCCCGATCCTCATCTGGAAGCCTTCCCTCTGATGTTGTGACATCAGAGAGAAGGCTTCTGGTTCAGGCGCAGGACACACGTAGGAGCCTTTTACCATGGCTTTGTGCACTGCAGCACTCAGGGAGCGGGGCCGAAGACACCGCGTTCATCGCACCGTGGACCAGCGGCTGAAGAACACTGTCTTCTGCCCGATGGACATGCCGACCCTGTGGACCATCAGAAAATTTCTGCGGACCAGCATCGGTCCGTCGGTTGAACAACACTATTCTAGACCACTTTGTCTTTGCTTGTGAGTTGTTGTTTTAAGCACTTCCTCTTGATTTGTTAACCTATTTTAAACCAGGTTTTTAAGGGATCTAGATAGTTAACTAAAAAATTATCTGACTGGATCCCAAAGATCCTATAAAAAGGACATTTTCCCTTCTCTGCCTCTACCCTGCCCCTGATTGTGGGGCAAAATCTAGTCACCATCTGAAATTAAGTGACTAGACAATCACACTAAAAGGAGGTAGCCAAGGGACAAGGAGAGGACTTAGCTAACCAGTGCTGATTTTCAGTTTGGTTAACTAACCCTGAGCAGCCAAATGCCCAACCTGGTATTCATGTCATTTTCTGGCTAAATGTGCTTAACTTTGCTGGCCACAATTGCACAAGTAGGTCACGCACCAACTGGAACTTTAAAAATTAGACCCCATAAAGTTTCCACATTTAAATACTGTATTTAAAACTCGTTTACTTTATTTTGATTAAATCTATTGTTCCTTGTCAACAATAGCAGATGAATCCAGAGACTAGTGGGATTACGTTTATCAACCAGCAGGTGGAGATAGAGAGAACTGAGTTGTCCTCAGCCTTATTGGATGCACAGCTGGTTCGGGGTTTGCCGGCAGTGGAGTTGATTGCGGCTTGGTAGAGCATTTTGGGCCTAACTCAGCCGTACTGCGGTGCGGGAGTTATGTGGTCTCCGTTTATTCTCAGAAGGACACCATAAGGAAGGGTGTCAGTACCTTCCCGCGTAGGAGATCTGAGGCTGAGTTTGCCTCAGTCCTGTGCGGCCATGTTGTATTGATTCAAAGGCCGTACTGAGCACACATAGATGGGTCCTTCGGGGGCAGGCGGCCGGTCAATTGAGTTTTGCAGGTTTAGAGCGTGCTTGTTGGGTCAGGACACTGGCTCGGAGGCTTTAATGAGCCGGGAGGATCGCCAATGTTTGTCAGGTGTCTCCCGATTTTCGGCACGCTTAAGCAGCAGAGGTGAATTTCTTGAGAGGAAACGCCACATATTTTCACTTTGCATATGGTTGCTGTTCTCCCTCGGTGGGGGAATTCAGTGCGCGGTTGTTTCCCTTCCCGTCTTTCTAGCGGGGAGGAGGTTTCTTTTTGGTGATTTTTATCTATTTTCCTGCCCTTTTACATTTTATATTTCTTGGTGTGTTCCTGGATGGGTTTTTTGCAGCGGCCCATGGTAGGTCAGTCTCCGGTGTAGGCTTTGGCTGGGCTGGCCGTGGTTAGGCCACTTTGCTTTTGGCCGTGTGGGTTGCTGTTTGTGGGTAGATGAGTAGAGGTAGGCGGTTGCCTAAGTTCCCTGTTTGTCCTGGCAGGCTGTTTATCTAGTGTTCCTGGGGCAAGTGACGGATATGCAGCTTTTAGCTGATACATTCTTTGTACTGGAGTAGGTAGACAGCGAGGAGTTGTCTGTCCTGTTTGCGCTGCTGGTTGTTGGTTCCCTTTGAAGTACATACAGCATGGCATTGGTTTGGGAGCGTACACAGTGATTGTTTTGCTGGCAGACGCATAGACTGTTGCACTTGCTAGGTCCCTTGACACACTTTGTCCCCCAGTCACTTGGTTCCAGGTTGGGCAGGGGGGCCCATTTTGAATATTTTCAGCTCCATGAGCTGGGATATTCTGTTGTTCGTCCATGACAGTTTGATGTCTGCTCTCACTTTTATTTTCTTATGCGAGGAATTCCTACTATCTTACTTAGTTTCTCCAGGAGAAGGATATTGCTGGCACTGTGGGCTGACTTCATGTGTTTCTGTTTCAGCTTAGCACCCTTTCTCTGACGTCCCTTGGGTTGCTTAGTGGTCCATACAGTGGACTGTAGGAAAGGGGACCCAGGCTCATATCCCACTTGGAACCCATTTAGATGCTGCTGGCATGAGTGTGATTGTAGTGGTGTATAGTACATTGGACTCCTTTCAAGGAAGTATTGTGGGATACCATTAGAGGTGGTGTTATTTTCTCCTCTCTGATCATGATATTCTCAGGTCAGAGTCACACCGTTTTCTCTGGGCAATCAAGTCGTCTGGCTTTCCTGTTAGGTTGCTTCGGCATACTGTTCAAGTTTACAGCTGGAGGCTGGTACATTTCTATGCCATCTTTATAGGGTAGATGGATGGGCTGTAGGTGTTAATACTCTTTCAGACATGTTAGGCAGGCAGTTTTCATCTCTTGGGGGTTTTGCCTCAGGTTCTGGCCTTATCCAGGTAACAGCTTTCTCTTCTACCCTTTTTGATTTGTATTTTAATTGTGACGAGACTCCTTTTTTCCTGCACTCGCAGATTTTTTCTCTGTTGGAGTTCTGGAGCTCGAGCAGATACAATTCTTGTTGGTACTAGGCAGTTCTTCAGCAGCTACATGTGTGCGCCTACACTCTTTCCAGTTCGACCTTATTGTGCCAATCTAGGGATGGTGCCTCGTTTATCCTTTTTTGTGTAAGAAGGTTTCTCCTGAAGTCTCATAGGTATGTTCTCCTAGAATGACTGCGATGCAGGTGGGTGCAGGCCTGAATTGAAAGAGCTTGCATGTAAGATGCTGTTTGGCCAGTTTTTTTGCGGGCTAGCGCTCCCTAGACACAAGCAGATAGGGAGGAAGCCACTCTGGCTTCTGCACAGGCCGGTGGCTGTATTTCCTTCAGTCTATAAGGGAGATCTTGTCTCTGTCATGCTTTACTTGTCTGGTTTGCAGTCTTTATTCCCTAAATTCTCTGTGGCTCTTTCCCTGGTTTTAATTTTTTACATCACATGGAATATAGGTTCATGTGTTTTACTCAAATTCTATTCCACTTGAACTTGTGGACCCAATTGAGGGGTGGCCAGAATACACCTCTCTTTGAGTTACTTAATTGCTCTTTGGTAAGAAGGCTCTCAGATGCTCTGGTGTCTGGGTTGGGATCAGACTGCATTCTCTTTCTCTGTCCAGAAGAGGCCACCACCGACATCGTCATTTTGAACATCTTAAGTGGGGCTGTCCCAGGAGAATGGGACTGGCCTGTACTGGAGCTTCCAGTGACAGATGGAGAAACGGAAGATATTTTTTGTTCTGTAGCAGTTGTCCTGTGTTGTTTCTATGCCTTCTTGGTGGGCTTCTCTTTCGCTCTTCCTTTTCTGGATATCTGACATCTGAATCTGAGTGAGACTCATTTCTTTCTTTCTGCATTTTCTCTGGGGCTTGAGTCAGTTCCCATTGGTACCAGCGTGCCTGTTGCTATTCGATTGTTTTATTTTGCCCATACTTTGGTGAGGGTGGTGGTTGCAGACCTTTTCGGTAGATTTAGCTTTGTCTCACATACTGGACTTCCCTATGGGACACTGTTACGCCGTCTGAATATTGTATCTTAATTTCCTTTGCCATTTTTGCAGCATAGGTGAGGTAAGGGGGGCTACATTCTACTCTCTGGTCTGGCCGGTCCATTTGTATCTATCTAGAGCTGAATATTGTTTCTCTCCAGTAGTAGCATGTATTCACCTTTCAGTTTGGGTGGTTCCTCTAAGTGCCACCACCTGTTTGGGTGGTTTCTGGAGTTTGGGTTTGGGTTCTTTTCCTGCAGCTTTTGGAGGAGAGTGTGGTGTAGTGGTTAGAGACACAGCCTCAGCACCCTGAGGGTGTAGGTTCAAACCCCATGTTGCTCCATGTGACCATGGGCAAGTCACTTAATCCTCCACTGCTCCAGTTACATTAGATAGATTGTGAGCCCACCAGGACAGATATGGAAAAGCTTGAAGTACCGCTGTACGTAAACTGCTTTGAGTGTGGTTGTATAACTACAAAAAGGTGGTCTACAAGTCCCTTTCCCTTTTTACTACTTATTTCTATAGCTCCACCAGACACATTATCAAAGGAAAACCTGACATAGGGAGAGAGTGTGGCGCAGTGGTTAAAGCTACAGCCTCAGCACCCTGAGGTTGTGGGTTCAATCCCACGCTGCTCCTTGTGACCCTGGGCAAGTCACTTAATCCCCCATTGCCCCAGGTACATTAGATAGATTGTGAGCCTGCCAGGATAGAGAGGGAAAACTGCTTTAGTACCTGAATAAATGCATGTAAACCGTTCTGAGCTCCCCTGGGAGGACGGTATAGAAAATTGAATAAATAAATAATAAAATAAATAAATAAAAGTTGTGTCAATTCAACTGCTTTTTGCATTTATGTGTACAAATGTTTCTGCTTCTTAACTTTAAAAAAAGCATGTAACAGTTTGAAATTTTCTTACATTGTACTATGTTGATGGTCTCCTTCTCCATAAGAATAAATTCAGCTTTATAATGTGTGATTTTGGAGAAGAAACGCTAGTTTCTTTGATGCAACATTTTTCCATTTTGACCGGTGCTCACCATGATCTTTTCAGGGCATTGCTGGTACTGATGTTGCAAAGGAAGCGTCTGACATTATACTGACCGACGACAATTTCAGCAGCATTGTGAAAGCAGTAATGTGGGGCCGTAACGTCTATGACAGCATTTCCAAGTTCCTGCAGTTCCAGCTAACGGTTAATGTTGTAGCTGTGATTGTTGCTTTCACTGGTGCTTGCATCACACAGGTAAGGAAGGAAAAGCGGATTCTGCAGTCTGTGGCTATGTGGCAAATGTCTATGGTAGTGTTCAGAACAAATGAATGTTTTGCATTGACTGCATGAAAAATTAGAATCTATGTTAGCAAAGAGGTGCCACCTGGTGTTTATTGCTGATGTGTACAGGTTAGGAACTGCTGAGCTTGGAAATCTGAACCACCATGATCTCTTTGAGTAACCATGCACAGTCAGTTTATCTCCTCCTATCTTAATTTGATCCCATCCTGAAACTCATTCCATATACTTGTCAACACCATTTTTTTCTCTGTCTCTGCTTTGATCCTGGCGCAGCTACTATTTGTGCTCAAGAGGCATGCCACTTTATTCCCCTGTACCTCATTTATATCTCCAGCTTTCCACTGAATATGTGTTGGGCGCTAGTAATATTCTTTCCTAATGCTTCAAGTTTTTATTAAAATTTGATAAATGGTTTATTTTGTATTAGTAAGCGAAATACAAAAAATAAAAGTTATTAAAACATAAACATGTATTTTTACCATCCAAAAACTAACTATAAAATAGGGTAGACAATTCAACATACAAAAAGGATAGAGGGAGTAGAATTACAATTTAGTATTTCAAAGTTCAGAGAAGAAACATGTCAGTGAATCGAAAAGAAGGAAAAGATGGAAGAAAAGAATAGGGATAAAGGTTCAGAAGATCCAATTGGGAAAAGATATATTGTATAAAAACAGAACATGGATTAAAAGGTTGAAAGCATCCTTAAATAAAAAGCTTTTCAAATTACTTTTAAAACGGCACAGATTAACTTCCTCTCGTAGATGTTGTGGCAAAGCATTCCAAAGCTGCAGCACCATCACCGAGAAGATATCTTGTCGGTCGTTGCACAGCTACATTGTTCACCATTCTAGAAGCTTCCACACTGTATCTGTACTGAAAATTCTTCCATCATGTCCATCCTGAAGGGGGTCTGCTTCCCTGTTTCCAAAATATGATTTCAAATACATCAGGATAGTATTTTTGTAAAAGGCACTGTATGCATCAAAAAGATTTACTATTACTGTTTGTAGTAGTATACATGAAGCTGTTGCATTTTGAATACTAATTAGCAGAGTTTAACACATTTGTCACTATGTTACAGTAGACTGATTTCACAACAATATACTGTAGTTTCTTTAGCTGACATGGCAGGTTTTGTAGATTTTTTGAGAGACTTGTAAAATTTCAACATTGCTTAATTGTGACTTGAAAACAATAACCAAAGGTAAGAACGCCCTGCCTTAAAAGTACAAAGGCTGAATGTTAAAGTTTCTTTGCATATTGTGTTCCATTGGTCTACGAAATCAGATCTCTGTGTGGGTGTTGATGTTAGAAGTTGTCTGTCTTCTTCCAAGATGTCTCAGGGTTGTTTTGGGTCTGTGTTTTGAATACACTGGAGGAGGTATTAGGTTTTTGTTGATTTTTTCCAGTGTAGGGTGAAGTCTAGAATTGAGCGATCTGACCAAGGCACTTTCTTAAGGGAGTTCAGTTCGAGTTTACCTATTCCAGTAGAAGATGTTGTGGAGGTTATCAGGTCGAATTGGTGGACCTTGTCATGTGTGGTTTAGTTTTATGCCTAGTTTTTCCAGGAGGTTGAAAAGTCTCGATGTATAGCTGTTTGTGGTTTGATCTAGGTGTAAGTTCAGGTTGCTCATGACGAGTGTGAGGTCATAACCAACTACATATTTAGTTATTGCATTTGCAAAACATATATCAGCATCTGTCCATTTTTCCAAATGAATGTAGGCTAGGATGCAGCTTATGGAGCCCTGGAAGGAGTTGCCACTTATCTCCCATGCCAGTAGTTCTAGTGAGATGGCTTCTAATATGTGAATTTAAAAAAAAAGATTTGTGTAGGAGTATTAATCCACCTCTTCTGTGCCCAGCTCTGGGTAAGTGTATAAGCTTGTATCCATTTGGGCATAGTGAGAGTAGCCTTGGGACATCTTGTGTGGGAAACCATGTTTCCGTCATGAATAGAAAGCTGAATTGCTGTTCTTCAATTAGCTCTTTGAGTATGTTGGTCTTGTTTATGTAGCTGCAGACTATAGGAGTGTAAGTATCATTATTGGAATGGGTGATAGGAATTTTTATGAAGCTGGTGTTTCATAAGAACATAAGCAGAACATTAGAACATAAGCAGTGCCTCCGCCGGGCCAGACCATAGGTCCATCCTGCCCAGCAGTCCGCTCCCGCGGCGGCCCAAACAGGTCACGACCTGTCTGTATCACCAGAAGGGGCTCCCTTGCCACCTTGGTTTCCCATTTAAGTCCTGCCTTCCTATCGAAGTCCTAGCCCTCCGGTCTTGCACATGCACGACCTGATTGGGTTTCTATACTTATTACCTGGTTAGCTTTCTATACTTGTGTTACATCCCAGCTCCTCCCTCAGTATCCCACGATCCCTTTATCCCTCAGGAATCCGTCCAATCCCTGTTTGAATCCCTGTACCGTACTCTGCCTGATCACTTCCTCCGGTAGCGCATTCCAAGTGTCCACGACCCTTTGGGTGAAGAAAAACTTCCTTGCGTTTGTTTTGAACCTATCTCCCTTCAGTTTCTCCGAATGCCCCCTCGTATTTGCTGTCCCCTTCAGTCTGAAGAATCTGTCCCTATCCACCCTCTCTATGCCCCTCATGACCTTGAAGGTCTCTATCATATCTCCCCTGAGCCTCCTCTTTTCCAGAGAGAAGAACCCCAGCCTATCCAACCTCTCGGCGTATGGGCAGTGTTCCAGCCCTTTTACCATTTTCGTTGCTCTCCTTTGGACTCTCTCAAGTACCGCCATGTCCTTCTTGAGGTGCGGCGACGAATACTGAAAGCAGTATTCCAGATGTGGACGCACCATCGCTCGATACAATGGCATGATGACTTCCCGTGTTCTGGTTGTTATGCCCTTCTTTATGATGCCAAGCATCCTGTTGGCTTTTTTTCGAGGCTGCTGCGCACTGTGCAGATGGCTTCAGTGATGCATCCACCAGCACACCCAAGTCTCTCTCAAGTCTGCTGTCTCCCAACAATACCCCCCCCAATTTGTAGTTGAACAACGGGTTCTTTTTCCCTATATGCATGACCTTGCATTTGTCCACGTTAAAGCGCATTTGCCATTTGTTTGCCCAGTCTTCCAGCTTGTCCAGGTCTCTTTGTAGGTCCTCACACTCCTCCCTGGTCCTAACTCTGCCGCACAATTTGGTATCGTCTGCAAATTTTATAACCTCGCACTTTGCCTCCTTTTCCAGGTCATTGATAAATATGTTAAAGAATAACGGCCCCAGCACCGACCCCTGTGGCACACCGCTTGTGACTCCCTGCCAGTCAGAATATTGACCCTTTACTCCGACCCTCTGCAGTCTGCCCGACAACCAGTGCTTGATCCATCTGTGCACATCCCCTCCCACCCCGTGGTTCCACAGCTTCTTAAGCAGCCTTTCATGTGGCACCTTGTCGAAAGCCTTTTGAAAATCGAGGTAAATAATGTCTATGGGTTCCCCATTGTCCACCTGACTGCTTATTCCCTCAAAGAAGTACAGAAGGTTCGTTAGGCACGACCTTCCCTTACAGAATCCGTGCTGGCTTGTTCTCAATAGGTCATTCTTCTCGATGTGCTCGCAAATGCCGTCCTTGATCATAGCTTCCACCATCTTCCCTATAATTGAAGTCAGGCTCACCGGCCTGTAGTTCCCGGGGTCACCCCTTGATCCCTTCTTGAAGATAGGTGTGACATTTGCCAATTTCCAGTCCTCTGGTACCTCATCAGTTTTCAAGGATAGGTTGCAAACATGCTGGATTGTGCCCGCTATTTCTTGTCTTAGTTCCTTCAGAACCCTTGGGTGGATCCCGTCCGCATTTTAGCCTGTCTATCTGTTTGAGGACATCCTCCTTACTTACCTCTATGTGATCCAATTTTTCGGCCTGTTCCCCACTCATGAGCTCCTCTGAGTCCGGTATATTAGATGTGTTTTAGCTCGTGAAAACCGACGAGAAGAACGTGTTCAACCTCTCAGCTACCTCTTTATCCTCCTTAATCACTCCCTTCCTATCCCCATCGTCCAACGGCCCCACCTCCTCTCTCGCTGGTCGCTTTCCCTTAACGTAACTGAAGAATGCCTTGAAGTTTTTCGCCTCTCTGGCCAGCCCCTCTTCGTATTCTCCTTTTGCTTTTCTAACCTCCCAGTGGCATTCCTTTTGGCATTTCCTGTGCGCCTCGTGATTTTCCTCCGTTGGGTCCTTTTTCCATCTCCGGAAGGATACCTTTTTGTCCTTTATCGCCCTCTTTACTTCTGTTGACATCCAAACCGGGTCCTTTGATCGCTTGTTCTTGCAGCCTTTCCTGAAACTGGGGACGTACATTCTCTGTGCTTCCTGCAGGGTGTCCCTGAATAGGGTCCAGGCGCTTAGGATGAGGTCAAGAGTAGTACCCCCTCGCGTCGGTTCTTTGACTAGTTGCTCCATGAAGCAGTCCTTCACAGTTTCTACAAATCCTGTCTCCCTAGTGCAGTTGGACCCGTACTCCAGTCTATTCCCGGGTAGTTGAAATCCCCCATCACTGTTACACTTCCAGTCCTGCATTCCTGTCTCAATTCTGCTTCCAAGTCGTGTCCGACTCCTTCTGGCGTACCAGGTGGTCGATAGTACAGCCCCAGTTTTATGCCCGCACCCTTGTTTCCGGGTAATTTGATCCATAGCGATTCCAGCCCCTCTGCCTTTGTTGCCATATCCATCTCGACCGAGTGGATAGAGTACTTTATATATAGTGCTATGCCTCCTCCCTTCTTGTGGGTCCTGTCCCTCCTGTAGAGCTTGTACCCCGGCAGCACCACATCCCATTGATTTTCCTCTGTCCACCAGGTTTCTACAATTCCAATTATATCCAGGTCCTCCCCCTTGGCCACGACTTCTAGTTCACCCATCTTGGCCATGAGGCTTCTTGCGTTTGCGTATAAGCACCTCAGGTTCCGTCGTTTATCTTCCACCTCTGTATTTACCTGGGCCACTTGCTCTTGGATTTCGAGCAGTTTTCCCGTTCCCTGTGCTTCTGCTTTGCCCTCAGCTTTCAGCTTCTCCACATCCCCGCCACCCCACTTCCCCGCTTTTCCTCTGGGTTTTGATCCCCCTCGCCTTGTGGTACCTCTATATTACCCTCGGCTTTCGCCCTCGTGCCACCCAGTCCCCCTGTGTATCCATGCCCATTAGTTTTCTCCCAGCAAGCTCCCTTTACCTGATGTTTCCCTCGCTGTCTGATTCTAAGATCTTCCGGTCCCTCTGCTTCCTCCTTGCAGTCAGCCCGTTCAGCATCTGTTCTGGATACTGTTGTCCGAAGCGTCAACATCAGATCAGCTGTCGGCTTTCCCCCTTTCCTCAGTTTAAAACCATCTCGATCTCCTTCCTCACATTGGCTGCCAGTAGTCTAGTTCCCGCTGTGCTCAGGTGCAGGCCGTCCCGCCGGTAGAGCTTGTTCTTTCCCCAGAAGGACGTCCAGTTCCTCACAAAGTGGAAGCCCTCCTCCTGGCACCATCTCCTCAACCATGCATTCACAGCTTGGAGGTCTGCCTGCCTCTTTGCATCTGCTCTCGGTACAGGCAGGATCTCCGAGAATGCTATCCTCCGTGTGCTCCGCTTCAGCTTTCGTCCCAGGACCCTGAACTGGTCAGTCAGTGTGGCCATGCTGAAGTTCCTCCGGCTCACATCATTCGTTCCGACGTGGATTATTACCGCAGTCTCCTCTGTCTCTGCTCCGTCCAGGATCCTCTCAATCCTGTCAGTGATGTCTCGTGTCTTGGCCCCTGGGATACAAGTCACTAGCCGGTCCTCCCATCCTCCAGCTACGTGACTGTCTACCTCTCTCAAGATCGAGTCTCCCACCACAATAGCAGACTTCCCTTTCCTCAGCAACCTCCTCTGCCTCAGGTCTGTGTCCTCGATGTAGTGTGGTGTCTCTCCCTCGGGGTCCCGGTGAGTCGCGGACTCCTCTTCTTGCGTGGTTCCTCTGCTAGGTCCTTCCCCGGTGTCGCCTTGTGGATCCTGGGTCTCGTCTGCCGACATCCGTCTGTGCTGCTGCTGATCTCGTTCCTCCACCTTCCTATAGGCCTCCTCGATGAATCTCTCAAGGTCCCTCACCTGGTCCACAATGGGGCCTTTTCCGTCTGTGTTCTGGGTAGACCAGCTCGTCTCCTCTGTGGTGTGCAGTCCCTCCAGTTCCTGGACCCTGACCTTCAATCTGCCGACCTCCATCCTCAGGCTTTCCAGTTCCTGACACCGACTGCATATGTACTCCCGCCTTCCCAAAGGGAGGTAGTCGTACATATTGCAGTCTGTGCAGTATACCGGAAAGTACCTCTGGGATCCTGGGTCCTCCATCGCTCTCGTAAAGTGCTGGTGTGCTCCTGCAGAGAGAAAAGAGAAAAGAAGATGATTTCTTGGTGTTTCTGTCTCCCTCGCAAGGCTCCTTCGCAAAGGCGCTCTCGCTAAGGCGAGCGCCTTTGCCGCTCGCCTTCGCCGAACGGTTGCGCGCCGTTGGCTCCCTTCCTATTAAGGGGGGAATCCGGGCGCTGACGTCGGTGGTGACGCGGTGCGGGTGGGCGGAGCTAACTCTCGCCGCTACCCGCTCGCACCGTCCCCTTCCTTCTCCTTCGCCTGCCTCCTCTCACCCGCTCTCCTGCTGCAACAGCCGCCTCACCCGCTCCCCTGCTGCAAAAGCCGCCTCTCGCTCAGCTTCCCTCCTCGCGGCTGCTTTCTTCGCCCGGGGCTCCCTTCCTATTCAATTTTGTGTCATTTTTGTGGTTTGGTCTTCTGTATTTTGGAGTGGTACCGGAGAACTGGCAAAGAGCGGATTTGGTCCCTCTCCACAAAAGTGAAATAAAGGAAGAAGTAGGGAATTACAGGCCAGTAAGTCTGACTTCTGTGGTAAGCAAATGAATGGAAACACTTTTAAAATAGAGAATGGTCAAGTTTCTGGAATCCTGTGGATTACAGGACGGGAGGCAACATGAATTCACTAGAGGTAGGTCTTGTCAGACAAATCTGATCAATTTCTTTGACTGGTTGACCAGAGAATTGGATAGAGGATGTACGCTAGATATGGTGTATTTCGATTTTAGCAGAACCTTTGCCAGTGTTCCACATAGACATCTAATAAATAAACTGAGTGCCCTCAGGATGGGTCCCAAAGTGATGGGCTAGGTCAAGAACTGGTTGAATGGAAGGCGACAGAGGGTAGTGATCAACAGAGATCGCTCTGAGGAAAGGGATGTTACCAGTGGTGTGCCTCAAGGATCTGTTCTTGGGCCTGTTCTTTTTAACATTTTTATAAACGATATTGCTGAAGAGTTGTCGGGTATGATTTGCCTCTTTGCGGATGATACCAAAATCTGCAATAGAGTGATGGTGTGAATAACATGAAGAAAGACCTGGCAAAGCTTAAGGAATGGTCTGAAATTTGGAAGCTAAAATATAATGCTAAGAAATGCAAAGCCATGCTGCAAAAACCCAAGGTAACGGTACAGATTAGGGAGTGAAGAGCTTATGTGCACGACAGAAGAGCGGGATTTACATGCGATTATATGTGATGATCTTAAGGTGGCCAAACAGGTTGAAAAGGTGACAGCGAAAGCTAGATGGATGCTAGGTTGCATAGGGAGAGGGTATAGATAGTAGGAAAAAGGAAGTATTTATGCCCCTGTATAAGACTTTGGTGAGACCTCATTTAGAATACTGTGTACAATTCTGGAGACCGCACCTTCAAAAAGATATAAAAAGGATGGAGTCAGTTCAGAGGAAGGCTACTAAAATGGTATGTGGTCTTCATCATAAGGCGTATGGGGACAGACTTACAGATCTTAATCTGTATACTTTGGAGGAAAAGCGGGAGAGGGGAGATATGATAAAGACGTTTAAATAACTACGTAATGTAAATGCGCATGAGGCGAGTCTCTTTAATTTGAAAGGAAACTCTGTAATGAGAGGGAATAGGATGAAGTTAAGAGGTGATAGGCTCCGGAGTAATCCAAGGAAATACTTTTTTTTACAGGAAGGGTGGTAGATACATGGAACAGTCTCCCAGAAGAGGTGGTTGATAAAGAGACTATGTCTGAATTCAAAAGGGCCTGGGATAGGCACGTGGGATCTCTCGGAGAAAGAAAAGAGATAATGGTTACTGCGGATGGGCAGACTAGATGGGCCATTTGGCCTTTATCTGCCATCATGTTTCTATTATCTAATGTATGTTATCGGCACATTCAAGTAAGTTGTTTTTCCATGTTGGTGTGGCATTTCTAAGAGCACTATTGTGATTGTTGTCATCTAATGATCTGTGTTTATGTGGTGTCAGGTTAGAGTTAGTAGTCTTGCCGCCTATCAGTAGATTGATTAGTAGTGCAGAGATCCAGTGTGGCTTGAGGCCACACTTACATTGCATCCTGAAATGGTTGGATGTAAAGTTTGAGGATCTTAGTTGGGATGGCTAAAGTGTGAGAATTGACAGTAATACCTTCGGGCTATATTTTCTTGTTGGTTTTCCTTGGTCCACACCAAGGGCCGCACCAAGGGCCCTTTGGTGTGGCCCTTCTTTGGGGCCTGCTGACAGAGCAGGCCCACCCACAAGTTGGCTCTCTTGTAGGATCTTGGTGAGATGATGTCAGTCCATAGGGGCAGTGTTTGTCATCGTGTGGTATCATAGGAGGTGTTCCACAAGGGTAAGGAGTATGAAAGATGGTGGGGAGCTCCTTACCCTGCTGGGACATGGCAGGACTGCTTGTCCGAATACAGGATGATTGCCTGTGAGCCAGCTCTTTTGTAGGGCCTCAATACACTGAGATGACGTCAGTCCATAGGGGCAGGGCTTGCTGCCGCATGGTGTTGCAGGAGGTGTTATGGAGGGGTAAGGAGCATGAGAGATGATGGGGAGCTCCTTACCCTGCTAGGTTAGAGAGTCAGGTCCTACAAATATGATGAACTTTATAGGTTTAGCATACTTGTCAAAGAATGAACAATAAAGAAGATATGGTGTTTTATCAGCATATAATGCTGTTTTAGATAATGTTACTTTTATAATAATATTGTACAACTTGAGATCTGTGGACTGTGCAATAATTTTACTTCATGGATCATAGGCTACCTGAAATATCTAACATCTTACTTGAGTGTGTGGAACAATAATTACTCATGTTTTAGAGGAAAACAAATCTTCAAATGCAGTACAGAATATTATAGTAAACATTTTTGAGAAGGGCAGGCTGTTTTCTAAACATGGACCTTAAATTCAAAACATATGAATGCCCATATTCTTCAAACATTCAAACCAATTTTGCAAAGGTAGAAAATGGATGTCCAACACTGCAGTATATCCCAAACAGAAAGGGGGTAAGTTCTGCGCATGTTTTGGGTGGGACTAGTAGAGAAAATGGTCATTTTCAAAGCAGAAAAACATCTTTTTTTTTTTTTTTCTTTTTCAGAAATGGCTATTTCCTAGATGTGTTTGTCTTCAGTGCATCTATCTTTTTATTATTAATATTTAGATATTTATTGAAAAAACTTTGTATATTACAAATGACATCCATTATACATTATACAATATCAACTGCTCCCCATCAGCCGAATAGGAGCAAATAATACAAACAGTTGAACCATGCATTCGAAATAGCAACTTAATCCTGCCTCCTGTAATATTCTCAAGACACGTTCCATTATATTCATTCAAGCCCTATTTTCTCCCCATAAATCCAATTCCCCCTCCACAATATCCCCCTTATCCCCCCCCCCCTCCCGATCCCCATACTTCTGGCAGACAACAAAACATGTAATTTCGAGAGATCCCCTAAAGAGCCTCCATTATTTCTTCCAATTTATTCCATGTACGCAAGTACGGTATGTATATATGTCGCCTCTTGGCCAGTGCTATTTCCATCTTACCAATCGATAACAGTCGGTTTACCCATGCAGTCTGTGATGGAGCTGCAACATTTTTCCAATGGTTGGCAATAAGACATTTCGCTGCCGCCAAGCCCCATCTCAAAAGTTTTGTTTGCCATGGTCTTTCCCTATTATTATGTAACCCCAAGAGACAGCTCTGAGGGGACACCCCCACACATTCGCCCAGACATCCAGATAGTTTGTTAGTCACTGATAACCAAAATGGTTGAATGATCCTACATTCCCACCAAATATGCATAAAGGTCCCCTCATGCAGACTACATCTCCAACAGAGTGCTGATGTGCCAGGGAACATTTTATGTAGTCGATCCGGAGTGTAGTACCATCGTGTTAAAACTTTATAAGCATTCTCCTGTAGTAATGCGCAGGAAGAGGCTTTATAGGTTTCCCTACAAACTGTATCCCAATCTTTAATAGACATCCGTATGTCTAAGTCCCTCTCCCATTGTTTTCGGTACAGGGAAGTAGTAGGCGAGCAACCCCTCCTATACTGATATATCACGGATAATGGTTTCGGAACTCTCTGTAGTAATAACCAAAGATTTTCTATCGGTTCTTTATCTAAGTGGAGTCCAGATCCCCAACCCTGCGCCACCATAAAGTGTCTAATCTGCAAGTATGCATAGTAGTCATCCTCTGTGATATCATATTTCTGCTGGATAGTGGTAAATGACATGATCCCATCCTCCCCCAGCAGATCTCGAAATTTTCTGATCCCTTTTTGAGACCAGCGATGAAAGGCTCGATTGTCTCGGCCTACTGGAAATAAAGATTCAGTAGTTATATTTGCCATGGAGGAGACCTTGGCCCCTCCTCCCATCTGTTTGCGCATTTGGTTCCATAAACGCGCCAAATGCTGCACAAAGGGGTTTGATATGCTCTGGACCCATCTGCTCTGCGACCCAGAGGACCATTGCATGGTTTTCAGAGGTTCCTCTGCACTATATAACTGTTCCAATTGTATCCCACTTTTATATTCCCCTATTTCCCAGTCTAGCACTAGTTTCAACTGTGCCGCCTGATAATACCACAACAAATTGGGCAATCCCCTCCCCCCTACCTCCCTGGGTGCCCACAACAGGGATTGTGAGAGTCGTGGTGATTTACGTTGCCAAACAAAACTTCGTATTTCCTTTCCCAGTCTCTTTAACTCTCCCAAAGGGACCGCTAGAGGCAGAGTCTGAAATAGGAATAACAGCCTGGGTAGTACATTCATTTTAATGATCGCTATCCTGCCCCACCAGGACACCCAAAGACTGTGCCACCGTTGTAAATCAGTTCTAATTTTACGGTAGATTGGCAAGTAATTCTTTTCATACAGTTTTTGGAGATCTGTAGGGATATAGATCCCCAGGTACCTAATTCCTTGCTCAGCCCATTTAAAGGGGAATACGTCTCGTAGCTCATTTACCTCGCTCTGTGTCAGAGTCAGGTTCAAAATTTCAGTTTTCTCTAGATTTACCTTGAATCCGGAAATCTTCCCATAAGTATCGAATATCGTTAAGAGATGGGGTATGGATATCTCAGGTTTTCCCACATACAGGAGGATATCATCTGCAAACATCGCTATTCTGTGCTCTACTTCCCCAATAACAATCCCAACCAAGGATGTATGACGTCTTATGGCCAAAGCCAGGGGTTCAAGCGACACCGCAAACAGTAATGGGGAGAGCGGGCATCCCTGTCGAGTTCCCCTGAGGATAGGAAAAAAATCAGTGTACGATTGATTTATCCACAAACAGGCCCTAGGTGCAGCATAGAGGGCCTGAACCCATTTTCCAAACATGCCCCCCAGTCCCATCCTATCCATCACATCCCAAAGAAACCCCCAGATAACCCTATCAAATGCTTTCTCAGCATCCACTGATATCAAAACTGCCTTATCTTGGCCTCTGCCTGCTTCCCATAGTATATTTAAAGTTCTTCTAATATTATCGCTCACCTGTCTCCTCTGAATAAATCCCGCTTGATCTTGATGTATCAGCGTTGGTAATACCTTTCCCAACCGTTGTGCTAAAACCTTAGCCAGAATCTTTGCATCTTGATTCAATAGTGATATGGGTCTATACGATCCACATAGCAAAGGGTCTCGCCCTGGCTTGGGTAGCACAACCACCCCTGCCTCTCCCATTGTATGCGGTAACCCACCTCCCGTAGATAGTCCATTAGCCACTCTTACCAAAAGGGGTCCCAGTTGTTTCGAGAATTGTTTATAATATCGGCTAGTGTACCCGTCCAATCCCGGTGATTTTCCACTCTTCAACCCGTCTATCACCCCTATGATCTCAGTAAGTTGAATCGGTTCCCTTAAATAATTCTTATCCTCATCTGATAATTCAGGTATCTGTAATGAGTCCAGAAAGACAGTCTGTTTTTCCCTTTCCCAGTTCTCCGGTTGTCCGTATAGCCCAGTATAAAAAGCTTGGAATTCTTTTTGAATTGCTGAATCCGTTACCCTTACCTCCCCACCTACTCCTCTCTTAATTCTCGTTATGGTGCTCCGAGATTGTTTAATCCGTATATACCTAGCTAGTTGCGCGCTAGCTTTGTTACTATGTTCATAGATATTTAATTGAAATCTTTCGCGCGCTCGTTCTGTTTCTTCTACCTGAAGTTGATATAATTCATCCCTGATTCTTTGCAATTTGGCCAATATGTGGGGTTCCCCCTTACTCTGATGTTGCAATTCCAATTGGGTTAACTGAGTTCTTAGATTTAGGAAGGCTCGGGCCCTCTGCTTTTTAAACCTAGCCCCCCATTTAATAAATTCTCCCCTAACTACCGCTTTAAGAGCGTCCCAAAGTATAGCTTCAGATACTGCCCCAGTATCATTCAGTACTAAATATTCATCAATCACTGATTCCACAGCTGATATCACTAGAGGGGAACTCAACAGGGATTCATTAAGTTTCCAATATCTACCTCCCCCCGTATCTACCATATCTTCACATTGTAACCACACTGGCGAATGGTCTGATACATGCATCGGTTCTATCTCCGCTGCCCGCAGTCCCCCTGCCTGGTTCCTATGTATCCATACCCCATCCAATCTCGTATAAACATTCTGTGCATGAGAATAAAATGTATAGGATCTCTGGGTCCCATGTAACAATCTCCAGCCATCTATGAGGCCAAGAGATCCCATTAATGCCCTAAATGCTGCAGCCGGTTTTTGAAGTGATTTACGCCCTCCCCCAGAATGGTCTACCACCGGTTCTGGAGGGATATTAAAGTCTCCCCCTAGATATATCGCTCCCTGTACAAATCTTCCCAGTGTTCCTCTCAATTTGTGATAGTAAGCCTCTTGGCCCGCATTAGGCCCATAAATATTGATAATGGTCAGAGGTCGGCCCTGAAGAACCCCTTGAATTGCCAAACACCTACCCTCTCCATCCCGGTATTCCTTTTCCACCTGCAGGCCTAGGCCCTTTCTCACCAGAATTGCCAAGCCCCCCGCCCTTTTTGATTCTCCCGCTCCCTGATGGGTCCAGAGCATATCAAACTTCGGCCTCTGAATCAAGGAAACATCCCGTGGCCTCAAGTGCGTCTCCTGGAGAAGACAAATATCCCACTTCATCCTATAGAGTTCCCGGAAAACTATGCTTCTTTTACCCGGACTATTAAGCCCATTTACATTCCATGATCCTATGGTCAGCCCCGGGTCCTTCCCTAGGGATCTCCCAGCCTTCATATTCCCCCGTCCGCCAGAATCCATACCACCATCTTTACCCCTCCCCCCTCCCCCCCTCCAGTTAGCTGATTCTCCCATTTTCGAATCAGCCATATTGAGAAGTGAGTCATACCAATAAGGCCCATTAATACCCCTCTTTCTATGCTTAACCCCAGCACGCATACTGTCATACTCACATTCATCCGTAGAAAAACCATACTCTCATTAAGTACCCCAGTCACATCCATATATTGAAATAATCATGTATATCAGCATGTTACCACTGCCCATAGCAGTTTAGTAACTGTGTCCACCATTACTCTTCCATCAGTGTATATCCAGTGGGACAGTAAGGAGCACAGAGGCATTTTGTAACCTTGATGCCCTATGCTCCCCCAGTCCAGTGAATACCAATTATAAATGTCAAAGTAACGGTCTAAACTCCGCCTCAGGTAGCTGATGTAGAGGGTCGGACTTCTTCAGCATTGCGTAGGGAATCTCCTTCCCCCATCCCCATTAGTGAGTCCTTTCGATTTCCTTCCGAAGAATCTGTCGGTCGCCTGCATCCAAATTCTTTCAGTGCTATCCATGCATCCGTTACTGTGTCCACCTTCCTGTGTGTCCCATTTATGGTGAATTGTAATCCAAAGGGAAAAAGCCACCGATATCTGTATCCTTCGGCTCGCAGTAGTTGAGTGATTTCCCGAAAGGCTCTGCGCTTCTGTAGCGTTGCAAGGGCCAGGTCTTGGTACACCCCTATTTTCAACACCTGCCATACAAAGTCAGGGCGGCGTCTTGCTGCTTGTAAAATTTTCTCTTTCAATTGAAAATCACTGAAACAAGCTATTATATCTCGATTGCCTGGTCCCCTCGTTTGTCCCAAGCTTCTATGCACTCTCTGCAATTCAATCATGGGTGATTCCCTGGGTCCCTCCTCTGCAAGTAGTGTTGTGCAGAAATCAGTTGCCACTTCCCTTGCATCTTTAAATCTCTCCAAGTCTGGAACCCCCTTGAAGCGCAGATTATTCCTCCTAGAGCGATTTTCCAGGTCTTCCACCTGTTTCTTTAAGTCCTCTAATTGTGCTACCGCTGAATCTACTGCTGTTGTATTTTCCTCCACCGATATCTCCACGTGGCTGAGCTTCCCTTCTGCCACAAGAAGTCTGCTGTTCAGTTCGCCCACCTCTGCCCGTAGCTCTCCCAGCGCTGCTTTAACATCCGTTCGCAACCCCACCATTTCTGCCTTCAGGTCTCTGAACCATAGTTCAATTTTCCCCTCTATAAGTTGTTCTGTGTGCGAGTTATTATTTTGGGGAGTTTCAGGCATTGAAGTTGCTTTCGGTTCCGCCATCTTGGGAGACGCCTTCGGGGAGCTGGGAGCGTGCGATCGGGTTTTCACCGTCTTAGCGCTTGTAAATTGGAATTTCTCCAATCTCCTCCGACTCGCCATAAAATCCGCGATCCTGGTTCTCAACGGATGTCGCGCCCTGCGTCCCGGTAAGCAGTTTATTGATCTGAAACCGCGAGCCCCATCAGAGCTCCGAATTTAAGCGGCCATCTACTGGGGTGACGTCACTTCCCCCCTCCAGTGCATCTATCTTTATGAACCTTTTTTTTTTTTTAATGACCAAACATCAGCCATTGGTACAAATTTTATATATTTATAGCACCTAAATATTTTTATATTTACTAGTTTTTTAGCCCGTTACATTAACGAGTGATAGAATAGATGTGTAGACTTTTAGCACAATGGGGCGCTGAGGCGTTTCTTTCTTTATCTCCTGCCCCCTGTCTTTCTGTGTGTCTTTCTTTCTTTCTTTCTGTCTCCCTGCTCCCTGTCTTTCTTTCTTTCTGTATCTCTCCACCTGCCTGTCTTTCTGTCTCTCTCCCTGCCCCCTTGTCTGTCTTTCTTTATATCTGTCTCTTTTCATGCCCCCTGTCTGTCTTTCTTTTTTTTTCTCTCTCTCTTTCTCTCCCAGCCTGCCTGTCTGGTTTTCTGTCTGTCTCTCTCCCTGGCCCCCTGTCTGTCTTTCTTTCTGTCTCTCTCTCTCTCTGCCCCTCTAGCCACCGCCGCCGATTTAATTCTGTTTCCCCGACACCAGCGTTGATATTATATTGCGCTCAGATGCTTCCCTGCTGGGCGGTTGTACTGTGCATACGGAGGCATAGAATTTCGAAGTACGCATGCGCGCTAAGGGTTTTATTATTACTGATACAAGTGCTTTGCCACATTTTGTCATACTGTCACTTTTTTCTCCCACTGTACTATACATTGTATCTTTCTTACTATATATGCCATACCATGTCTACCTTGCTACAAATTCACATGCTATATCCACTACACAATATTTGCCATCCCATGTCCACTGCACTAACTTCTACCATGTTGTGAGACAAGTATAGGATAATGTGACATCACTGATGAGGTTGGCTCTTAGGCATTGGTGGAATGAGGTATTATGACATCACAATCTGAGCTCTGGAATGTTGCTACTCTTTGGGTTTCTGCCAGGTACTTGGGACCTGGGTTGGCCACTGTTGGTAACAGGATAGCGGGCTTGATAGATCTTCAGTCTGTCCCAGAATGGCAATTCTTAGGATAAGTGCCATATTGTCATATCATACTAGATTAGCCACGCTGTATACTATGTATACCATGCTAGGTCTGCCATGCTAAGCTGCCATCCTATGTTTTATCATACTATGTCACACCATGTTTGTCATGTTATGTCTTATCATGTTCTGCTATGTATATAGATTTGTAACCCATTCTAAGCTCTCCTGGGAGGACGGGATATAAATCCAAAAAAATACATACATACATGCATAAATCATTTTTCTAGTGCCGTTTGAGATGAGGCAGATTATGTTTTGGTTTTATAACATAAATTTGTATTTATATACCGCAAAAGCCTTTCAGTTCTATGCGGTTTAAATAAGAGATGGGCTGACCATTATCAGTGAGCTACAATAGATAGAATATTGGCATCAATGAGTTAACAATAGTTTCACATCAGTATGCTGCTTTGAAGAGATTACAAGAATTTTGAGAACAGATGGGTTTTTAATAGCTTTCTAAAATGCATATATGATGTTGCTGCGGCTTGGTATGATAAGAGTCATAGAAACATAGAAATAGACGGCAGATAAGGGCCACGGCCCATCTAGTCTGCACACCCTAATGACCCTCCCCTACTTTTCTCTGTGAAGAGATCCTACGTGACAATCCCATTTCGTCTTAAAATCAGGCACGCTGCTTGCCTCGATCATCTGAAGTGGAAGACTATTCCAGCGATCAACCACTCTTTCAGTGAAAAAGTATTTCCTGGTATCACCGTGCAGTTTCCCGTCCCTAATTTTCCATGGATGCTCTCTTGTTGCCGTTGGACCTTTGAGAAAGAAAATATCTTCTTCCACCTCGATACGTTCATCGAGTGAGTATAGCCACAGTTTATCCAGCCGTTCCTCGTACGGGAGATCCTTGAGTCCCGAGACCATCCGGGTGGCCATTCGCTGGACCGACTCAAGTCTCAGGACATCCTTGCAGTAATGAAGCCTCCAGAATTCCACACAGTATTCCAGATGGGGTCTCACCATGGATCTATATAATGGCATAATGACTTTGGGCTTACGGCTGACGAAACTCCTACGTATACAATCCTATGATTTGTCTAGCCTTAGATGAAGCTTGCTCCACTTGATTGGCAGTCTTCATGTCTTCACTGATGATTATCCCTAAGTCCCGTTCTGCTACATTCCTTGCTAGGATTTCGCCATTAAGGGTGTAAGTCTTGCATGGATTCTGGTTGCCAAGGTGCATGACTTTGCATTTTTTGGCATTGAAACTCAGTTGCCAGGTCCTAGACCAGTGCTCCAGTAGGAGTAGGTCGTGTATCATATTGTCAGGCATTGAGTTTTCGTCCGTTGTGCTCTTGCCTACTATATTGCATAGTTTGGCATCATCAGCGAATAACGTTATTTTACCTCGAAGCCCCTCAGCCAAGTCCCTTATAAAGATGTTGAACAGGATCGGGCCCAAGTCCGAGCCCTGCGGCACTCCACTGATCACTTCCGTCATTTCGGAGGGGGTGCCGTTCACCACCACCCTCAGTTAATGAATCTTTTCTGAGTACAGCCTTTGACTGAAGGGTAGGTAAAAAATGATTGCGAATGTTTGGAGCGGCTTGGTGACGAGAACAAGAATTGAGCAGTTAGGAAGTAGACCATGTAGGGCTTTGTAGACAAGGCATTCAAATTTGAAGAAAACTCTTCCCTCGACAGGAAGCCAATGTAGCTTTTGGTAGAATGGAGTTATGAGGTCAAACTTTTTCAGGTTGAAGATAAGTCTCACTGCCGTGTTTTGGATGCTACTCAGTTTCCGGAAATGCCTGCATTGTCCTGCTAGGTTGTACTAGTTCAGGAGGCTTAACACTAGTGATTGGACTAGTAATCGGAAAGGTGCAAGTTCAAAGAATTTTCTTATGGATCATAGTTTCCAAAGCATGATGAAGCCTTTGTGTACAACTTGGTCCACTTGAGTGGTCATAGATAGCAGGATTCTAATCGAAGGGGTGATGGGAAAGTTATTTCCTTTCAGAGTTAGGGTGTCCAAGGTGCAGTTGGTAGAGGTGGCTAGAAAAAACTTAGTTTTTTCAGTGTTTAGTTTTAACTTGAAGTGCGAAATCTACCCTTCTATAGTGGATAAGACCGAGACTATTCTTTGAATATCTGCAGGTGGTAGGCAGGTGACAGGGAGGACAATAGTAATGTCATCAGCATAACTATAGTGGGGAACATTTAAGCTTTTTAGATGAGCTCCCAGGGAAGATAAATATACATTGAAGAGAAGGAGTGATAGAGGGGAGCCTTGAGGAACACCACATTTGCCGGTCCATTTGTCAGATAGGGTCTCTCCAGACTGCACTTGGTAGCTGCAACATTTTAAGAAGCCTTGGAACCATCGGAGGACATTTCCTGATAGTCCAAAGGAGTCTAGCAAAGCAGCAGTAAGTTGTGATCCACTAGGTCAAATGCACTACTGAGGTCTACAGTAGTTATCACTAGTGCATTTAGACCTTTACTCAGTATAGAAACATAGAAGATGACGGCAGATAAGGGCCATAGCCCATCAGGTCTGCCCACTCTACTGACCCACCCCCAAGTCTACTATCCTAGTATGTCATACATGTCATTCAAGAGGGAGGCAATTACAGTTTCTGTACTGAATGATGGTCTAAAGCAGGGGTGCCCACACTTTTTGGGCTTACGAGCTACTTTTAAAATAACCAAGTCAAAATGATCTACCAACAATAAATTTTTTTTAAAAACACAAATCACACTGTATGCAGAGAAAATGTTAATTAACATTTATATTCCAGGGTTTTTTCAAAGAGGTCAAGGCAGATGACTCTATGCACTGTCACCTCAGAAACAACTATACAAAAATAGACAAATATACCCCCTCCTATTTTACTAAATCACGATAGCGGTTTTTAGCGCAGGGAGCTACACTGAATCCGCGCTGCTCTTGATGCTCATAGCCTCCCTGCGCTAAAAACCGCTATTGCGGTTTAATAAAAGGGGGCCATAGTGCAAAATATAGACAGCATATATAATTTCTCAAAACGGACACGTTTTGATCACTAAATTGAAAATAAAATCTTGGAAATTTAAACAATGAAATGATAAGTCGCAATGTGACTTGGGGGTGGGTCAGTAGAGTGGGCAGACCTGATGGGCTATGGCCCTTATCTGCCGTCATCTTCTATGTTTCTATGTTTAATGTATAATTAGTCCTCAATAAGTGGTGGAGGGCTGTAAATGGACTGAAAATTTAAAAGGAAACTTTAACAAAGGGAAATTAAGATGGAGCTAGTAGGTGTCAGAGCATATCCTCTCTGAGCTTATACTGAGATGAAACAGGTGAATTAGGGCTCCTTTTACAAAGCCGCGCTAGCGGTTTAATGTGCGTAATACTGCACGCTAAACCGCCGGCTGCGCTAGCTGCTACCGCCTCTTGAGCAAGCGGTAGTTTTTTGGCCAGCACAGGGGTTAGTGCGTGATGAAAAGTCGCTCCCGCTAAACCCGCTAGTGCGGCTTTGTAAAAGGAGCCCTTAGTAATTACAGATTGCCCATGAGCAGATATAAATCTAGAGAGCTGCTGTGGTTCATAGAAAACATATCGACTGTCTTGATAGGCCATAACACATTTACAGGGGTATCTCAAGACAAATGCCTGGGAGTCTCAAAATGAGAAATTGTAAGGAATATTTCTGTTAACACTGTATTTTTTTCTTTATCCCAGGACAAGCAGGCAGCCCATTCTCACATATGGGTTATGTCATCAACGGAGCCCCGATGCAGAAGCCTCGCAAGCAGACTTGCTTGTAGAAACTAGAAGTTTCGAGTCAGCCGCACCGCGCATGCGCAAGTGCCTTCTCCTCAGTTCTCAGTTTTCCGCGGAGCCGAGAAGTCCCTCTTTGACTCTCTGCTTTAACTAACTTACTTCGTGTCTTCTCTCACCCCGGTTTGTGTTCTTTTTCTTCACGAATCACTTTATTTCTTTTATTTCTAGTTAAAAAAAATATATTTTATTTCTTCCGTTCTGTCTCTGAACTATCTTCCCCCTATTGGAGGTCGTCTCCATCATTTTTCTATGGGAGGCAATCACATCCGACCTCTGGGTGCTGTCAATCATCAGGGAAGGATACTCTCTTCATTTCACTCAGGTTCCACCAGAGCTTCCTCCAAGAGAGTATCCTTTCAGTCCTTCTCAGACCGCCCTTCTTCAGGAAGCTCAAGCTCTACTTCGTCTCCATGCCATCGAACCAGCTTTGGAACAGGAGTTTTTACTCCCGTTATTTCCTTGATCCGAAGAAGACAGGCGATCTGCGGCCCATTCTGGATCTTAGGGCTCTCAACAAATTTTTAGTCAAAGAAAAATTTTGCATGTTATCCCTGGCATCGTCTTATCCTCTCCTAGATCAGAACGACTGGTTATGCTCTCTGGATCTCAAGGAGGCTTATACTCATATTCCCATTCATCCGGCCTCCCGCAAATATCTCAGATTTCGGGTGGGGAATCTGCATTATCAATACAGAGTGCTGCCCTTTGGCCTGGCTTCATCTCCCAGAGTGTTCACCAAGTGCCTGGTAGTGGTAGCCGCAGCTCTCAGAATCCTGGACGACTGGCTCATCAAAGATTCAACATCTCAAAGGGTTATTGTAATGACCCAATGGACTACGTGGTTCCTAGAGTTTGGGATTCGAAATCAACTTTCCCAAATCCCAACTTAAACCCTCTCAGAATCTGCAATTCATCGGAGCTGTTCTGGATACTATCCAACTCAGAGCATTCCTTCTGTAACAACGTCTGGAAGTCCTCCTTCAACTCTGTCATAAACTGTCTTCCCGCTCCTCCATATCAGCGAGACACATGATGATACTCCTGGGTCACATGGCCTCCACAGTACACGTGACTCCTTTTGCCAGATTTCACCTCAGAATTCCTCAGTGGACCCTGGCATCTTAGTGGATGCAGGTTTGCAACCCACTTTCTTGACACATTGCAGTCACTCCTTCATTGAGACAGTCTCCGCTGGTGCATGCTCTCTTCCAATCTCTCCAGAGGCTTTCTGTTTCAAACGCCCCCTCATCAGAAGGACCTCACAACAGATTCCTCGACCTACGCTTGGGGCGCTCATCTCGATGGTCTCCTTATTCAAGGCCACTGGACCAGAATGGATCGTCAGTGTCACATCAATCTGTTGGAACTCAGAGCGATTTTCAAGGCTCTCAAAGCTTTTCAACATGTTCAAGATCAGGTAGTCCTCATTCGGACGGACAACCAAGTCGCCATGTATTATGACAACAAACAGGGAGGAAAAGGATCTTCCTCCCTTTGTAAAGAAGCTCTGAAGGTTTGGGACTGGGCAATCCGCCAGAACACCTTCCTCAAAGCTGTCTAAATCCAAGGGGTGAAAAATTGCTTGACGGACAACTTGAGTCGTCTTCTGCAACCTCATGAATGGACACTCCATTCCTCGCCTCTTTATCACATTTTTTCACAATGGGCAATGCCTTAGATAGATCTCGTTGCAGCTCCCCACAACCACAAATTGCCTCAGTTCTACTGCAGGATCTATTCTCATCACCTCGAGGCAGATGCTTTTCTTCTGAAATGGACAAATCTCTTCCTGAATGCATTCCCTCCTTTCCCTCTCATTCTCAAGACTCTTGTCAAGTTGAAGAACGACTATGCCACCATGATTCTGATTGCTCCTTGGTGGCCAAGACAACCTTGGTACTCCCTTCTCCTTCAACTCAGCAGCAGGGAGCCATACCTTCTACCAGTTTTTCCATCTCTGTTTACACAGAGTCAGGTCCATCGTCTGACCCAGCAGAGGCAACTTCTTTCTGCTCATCCAGTGGTTTCCAGATTCATGAAAGGACTTTTCAATGTCAATCCTCCTCTTAAACCGCCTCCAGTGGTTTGGGACCTCAATGTTGTTCTTACTCAATTGATGAAGCCTCCATTTGAACCAATGTCTACGGATAATCTGAAGTATCTCACTTGGAAAGTGGTGTTTCTCATTGCCCTCACTTCTGCTCGAAGAATCAGTGAGCTGCAAGCTTTAGTTCCTGATCCACCTTTCACTGTGTTCCATCATGACAAGGTGGTTCTCCGTACTCATCCTACCTAAAGTAGTTTCGGAATTTCGTCTCAACCAATCCATTGTTCTTCCAGTGTTCTTTCCAAAGCCTCATTCTCATCTTGGAGAATCAGCTCTTCATACTCTGGACTGTAAATGTGCTTTGGCCTTCTATTTGGAACGCACCAAACCACACAGAACTGCTCCTCAACTTTTTGTCTCCTTCGATCCAAATAAGTTGGGACATCCTATCTCTAAGCGAACCATCTCCAACTGGATGGTTGCTTGTATCTCCTGCTATGCCCAAGCTGGAATACCCCAACAGAGTAGAGTCACAGCCCATAAGGTCAGAGCAAGGGCAGCTTCGGTAGCTTTCCTCAGATCTACATTTATTGAGGAAATTTGCAAGGCTGGTACTTGGTCCTCGGTTCATACTTTCACTTCTCACTATTGTCTGGATGTTTTCTCCAGACGGGATGGCCATTTTGGCCAGACAGTATTACAAAATGTATTCTCCTAAATTGCCAACACTCCCACCATCCCATATTGGTTAGCTTGGATCCCATATGTGAGAATAGGCTGCCTGCTTATCCTGGGATAAAGCAGTTACTTACCGTAACATGTGTTATCCAGGGACAATAGGCAGCAATTCTCACAACCCACCCACCTCCCCTGGTTGGCTTCTCTGCTAGCTATCTGAACTGAGGAGACGCATCCTGCGCTGGGTGTGAGGGCACTCACGCATGCATGGTGCGGCTGACTCGATACTTCTAGTTTCTACAAGCAAGTATGCTTGCGAGGCTGTCAGCATCAGGGCTCCGTCGATGATGTCACCCATATGTGAGAATAGCTGCTTGCTGTCCCTGGATAACATCTGTTACAGTAAGTAACTGTGCTTATTTGAATGATGATTATATCATAAGTTTAAAATTTAACAAAGAATTTTAAAAGAAATTGAAAATAAAATCATTTTTCCCACATTTGTTGTCTGGTGATTTCCTGAGTCTGGTTGCAATTTCTTCTTCTGACTGTACTTCTTCCCTTCTTTCAGCCTACTGTATGCTTCCTCTCCTCCACACCTACTTCCCTCCCCTAACTTTTTCTTCCTCTCTCCCTGCCCCCTCCTCTTTCTGTCTCCCTCCTCTTTCTGATTCCCTTTCTGTCTCCCTGTCTGCCTTTCTTTATGTTTCTCTTCTTTCTTTCTGTCTCCCTTAACTTCTGTCCTTCATTATTTCTGTTTCTCTTCTTTCTCTCCCTGTCCCCCCTTCTTTTTTATTTCTCTTCTTTCATTCTGTCTCTCTTTTCTGTCTCCCTGTCCTTTCTTTCTGTTTCCCTCCTTTCTGTCCCCTGTTTCTTATTTCTTTCTGTCTCCTTGTCCCCCTTTATTTCTTTCCCTTCTTTCTTTGTCTCCCTCTCTCACTTTCTTTATTCTGTTTAACTTCTTTCTTTGTCTCCCTGTTCCCCTTTCTTACTGTTTTTCTTTCTGTCTCCCTCTCCCACCTACCTTTCGGTTTCCCTTCTTTTCCTTCTGTGTCCCCCTTTCTTTCATTCTGTATCCTTTCTATCTCCCTGTCTCCCGTTCATTCTTTATTTCTGTTTCTCTTTCCGTCTCCCTATCCCCCTTTTTTCTTTCTGTCTCCCCTTTACTTTCTGTCTCCCAATCCTTTCAGTCTCCCTGTCCCCCTTTATTTCTGTTTCCCTTCTTACTGTCTCCCTGTCCCTTTTTCTTTATCTGTTTCCCTTCTATCTCCCTGCACTCTTTTTCTTTCTTTTTTTTCTGTTTCCCTTCTTTCTTTCTTTCTCCCTGTCCGCCCTTTCTTTGTTTTCCTTCTTTCTTTCTTTCTGTCTCCCTGCCCACGCTTTCTTTCTGTCTCCCTGTCCCCTTCTTTCTTTATTTGTTTCCCTTCTTTCTGTCTCTTTGTCCCTTTATTTTTGTTCCCCTTCTTTCTTTCCGTCTCCCTGTCCCCTTCTTTGTTTCACTTTCTTTGTCTCCCAGACCCCTTTTCTTTTCCTTTCTTTCTTTCTGTCTCCCGTCTTTCTATCTCCCTGTCCCCTTTTTTATTTCTGTTTCCCTTCTTTCTCTCTGTCCCCTTTCTTTCTGTTTCCCGTCTTTCTTTGTCTCTATGGCCCCCATTCTCTCTCTCTTCTTTCTGTCTCCCTATTCCTTCTTTCTTTGTTTCACTTCTTTCTTTCTGTTTCCCTGTCCTCCTTTCTTTATTTCTATATCTCTTCTTGTGTCTCCCTATCCCCCCTTTCTGTTTCCCTTCTTTCTTTCCGTCTCCCCGTTCCCCTTTGTTTCACTTTCTTTGTTTCCCTGCTCCTTTTTCTGTTTCCTGTCTCCCTGTCCGTTTCTTTCTTTATATCTGTTTCCCTTCTTTCTGTGTCCTTGTCCCCATTTATTTATTTCTAGTTCCCTTTCTTTCTCTTCCTGTCCCCCTTTCTTTCTGTTTTTCTTTTTTCTTTGTCTCCGTGTCCCCCTTCTTTCTTTCTTTTTTCTTTCTCTCTGTCTTCCTGTCTCCCTGGAGACAGAAAGAAAGAAGGAAAACAAAGAAAGAAGGGGGGACACGGAGAGAAAGAAAAAAGAAACAGTAAGAAAGGGGGACAGGAAGAGAAAGAAAGGGAACCAGAAAGAAATAAAGGGGGACAAGGACACAGAAAGAAGGGAAACAGATATAAAGAAAGAAACAGGAACAGGGAGACAGGAAACAAATAAAAAAGGGGCAGGGAAACAAAGAAGTGAAACAAAGAAAGGGGAACAGGGAGACGGAAAGAAGAAGGGAAACAAAGGGGGATAGGGAGACAGCAAGAAGAGATGTAGAAATAAAGAAAGGAGTACAGGGAAACAGAAAGAAAGAAGTGAAACAAAGAAAGAAAGGGGATAGGGAGACAGAAAGAAGAGAAAGGGGGCCACAAAGTCAAAGAAAGAAGGGAAACATAAAGAAAGGGGACAAAGAGAGAAAGGGAAACAAATAAAAAAGGGGACAGGGAGATAGAAAGACAGGAGACAGAAAGAAAGAAGGGAAAAGAAAAGGAGTCAGGGAGACAAAGAAAGAAGTGAAACAAAGAAGGGGACAGGGAGACGGAAAGAAAGAAGGGGAACAGAAATAAAGGGACAAAGAGACAGAAAGAAGGGAAACAAAGAAAGAAGGGGACAGGGAGACAGAAAGAAAGGGTGGGCAGGGAGACAGGAAGAAAGAAGGAAAACAAAGGGAGGACAGGGAGAAAGAAAGAAGGGAAACAAAAAAAGAAAGAAAAAGAGTGCAGGGAGATAGAAAGAAGGGAAACAAATAAAAAAAGAAAAAGGGACAGGGAGACAGTAAGAAAGGAAACAGAAATAAAGGGGGACAGGGAGACTGAAAGAAAGGACTGGAAGACAGAAAGTAAAGGGGAGACAGAAAGAAAAAAGGGGGATAGGGAGACGGAAAGAAAGAAGAGAAACAGAAATAAAGAATGAACGGGAGACAGGGAGATAGAAAGAAAGGATACAGAATGAAAGAAAGTGGGACAGAGAAAGAAAAGAAGGGAAACCGAAAGATAGGGAGACATAAAGAAAGAAAAACAGTAAGAAAGGGGAACAGGGAGACAAAGAAAGAAGTTAAACAGAATAAAGAAAGGGAGATAGGGAGACAATGAAAGAAGGGGAAAAATAAAGGGGGACAGGGAGACAGAAAGGAGGGAAACAGAAAGAAAGAAAATAGGGGGATGGTGATAGAAAGATGGGAGACAAAGAAAGAAGGGAAACAAAAGGGACAGGGAGACAGAAAGTAAGAAGAGAAACTGAAAGAAACGGGGAAAGAGAGATAGAAAGAAAGAAAGGGGGGACAAGGAGACAAAGAAGGGAAACAGAAATAAATAAAGGGGGACAGGGAGACAAACAGAAAGAGAGAAAGGGAATAGGGAGACAGAAAGAAAGAAAGGTGGACAGGGAGATAGAAAGAAGGGCAACAGAAATAAAGAAAGGGTGCTAGAGAGACAGAAAGAAAGAAGGGAAAGAAAGAAAGGGGGGCAGGGAGATAGAAGAGAGGAAAAGGGGGGACAGTGAGATAGAAAGATAGATGGGAGACAGAAGGAAAGAAGGGAAAGAAAGGGGGAAAGGGAGACAGAAAGAAGGGAATGAGAAAGAAAGAAAGGGGGGACAGGGAGACAGAAAGAGAAAAAGAAAGGGGGACATGGAGACATAAAGAAGGGAAAAAGAAAGGGGGACCGGGAAACAGAGAAAGAAGGCAAACAAAGAGAGAAAGGGGGACAGGGAGATAGAGAGAAAGTGTAAAAGAAATAAAGAAAGGGGGATAGATACAAAAAGAAAGAAGGGAAAGACATAAAAGGGAAGAGGGAGACAGAAAGAAGGGAAACAGAAAGAAAGGGAGACAAAGAAATAAGAGAAACAGAAAGGGGGGACAGGGAGACAAAAAGAATGTAAACAGAAATAATGAAAGAGGGACAAGGAAGAGAGAGTAAGAAGGGAAACAGAAAGAAAGGGGAGACAGAGAAAGAAGGAAAACAGAAATAAAGAAAGAAGGGAAAGAAAGGGGGACAAGGAAACAAAGGGAAAGAGAAATTAAAAAAGACAGAGTAAGAAGGGAAACAAAGAGAGATAGGTGGGACAGGGAGACAGAAAGAAGGGAGAGAGAAAGAAGGGAAACTGAAATAAAGAAAGGGGGATAGGGAGACAGAAAGAAAGAAGGGAAATAAAAGGAAGGGAAACAGAAAGGAAAGGGGACAGGGAAACAGGAGGGAATCAGAAATAAAGGGGAAGACAGAACGAAAGAAGGAAGAGAAATTAAGAAAGGGGGACAGGGAGACAGAAAGAAAGAATGGAAACATAAATAAAGAAAAGGGTGGCCGAAAAAAGGAAAACAAAAAGAAAGAAAAAGGGGGACAAGGAGATAGAAAGAAGAGAAACAGAAATAAATAAAAAGGGACAGGGAGACAGTAAGAATGGAAACAGAAATAAAGAAAAAAGTGGGACAGTGAGACAGAAAAAAAGAAGAGAAACAGAAATAAAGAAAGAACGGGAGACAGGGAGATAGAAAGGATACAGAAAGAAAGAAAAGGGGGGCAGAGAAAGAAAGAAAAGGGAAACAGAAAGATAGGTTGGAGAGGGAGACAGAAAGAAAGAGAAACAGAAAGGGAAACGGAGATAGAAAAATAAAAGGGAAACAGAAATAAAGGGAGATAGGGAAACAGAAATAAAGGGGGAAAGGGAGACAAAGAAAAGGAAAACAAAGAAAGAAAAAGGGGAACAGGGAGACACTAAGAAAGCACAGGGAGACACTAAGAAAGCACAGGGAGACACAAAGTAAAAAGGGAAACAGAAATAAAGAAGGGAGACAGAAAGAAAGAAGGGAAGCAGAAATAAAAAGGGAGAATGAAGACAGAAAGGGGACACGGAGACAGAAAGAAGGGAAACAGAAATAAAGAAAAGGGGATAGGGAGACAAAGAAAAAGATGCAGAAATAGAGATATGGAGGCAGAGAGAAATATGGAAAACAGAAATAAAAAAGGGGGCAGGGATACGGAAAGAAAGAAGGGGACAGAAAAACAAAAAGAAAAGTGGACAGGGAGTCATAAATTAAGGGAAACAAAGAAAGAAAGGGGAGACAATGAGATAGATAGAAAGAAAGGAAACAAATGAAAAAGGAAAGGGAATCAGAAATAAAGGTGGGACAGAGACAGAATGAAAGAAGGGAAACAGATATAAAGGGGAGCTGGGAGACAGTAAGAAGAGAATCAGAAATAAAGAAAGGGGGGACAGGGAGACAGAAAGAAGGGAATGAAATAAAGGGGGACAGGGAGATAGAAGAGAAACAGAAAGGGAGAGGGAGATAGAAAGAAAGGGGGACAGGGACACAAAGGGCAACAAAGAAGGAAAGGGTGATATAGGGAGACAAAGTAAGAAGGGGAACAGAAATAAAGAAAGAAAAGGACAGGGATACAGTAAGAAGGAAAGAAATAAAGAAAGGGGAACAGGGAGACAAAGAAAGGAAACAGAAATGAAAGGGGGGACAGGGAGACAGAAAGAAGGGAAACAGAAATAAATAAAGAAAAAGGGGACAGGAGACAGAAGAGAATGAAAGGACAGGGAGACAGAAAGTAAGAAAGGAAACATAAAGAAAGGGGAGACAGAAAGAAAAAAGGACAGGGAGCTAGAAAGAAAGAAATGATACAGAAAAATAAATGGGGGACGGAGACAGAAAAAGAAGGGAAACAAAGAAAGGTGGGACAGGGAGACAAAGAAAGGAGACAGAAAGAAAGGACAGGCAGACAATGAAAGGACAGGGAGACAGAAAGAAAAAAGAGAAACAGAAAGAAAGGTGGAACAGGGGGACAAAGAAAGAAGGGAGAAAGGGGGACAGGGAGACAGAAAGACAGAAGGAAAACAGAAAAGGGGTCAGTGAGACAGAAAGAAGTGGAAACAGAAAGAAAAAAGGGGGGGGGGACAAGGAGATAGAAAGAAGGGATAAAGAAATAAAGAGAAGAGGATATGGAGACAGAAAGAGATGCAGAAATAAAGAAAGTAAGGGACAGGAAGACAGAGAAAGATGGAAAACAAAGAAAGGGGGGACAGTGAGAGAAGGGAAACATAAACAAAGGGGGGGGACAGGGAGACAAAGAAAGAAAGGGGGACAGGGAGATAAAGGGAAACAGAAAGAAAGGGGGATAGGAAGACAATAAGAAGGGAAACAAATAAAAGTGGACAGTTAGAAAGAAGGGAACCAGAAATAAAGGGGAAAGGGAGACAGATAAAAAGGACAGGGAGACAGAAAGTAAAAATGGAAACAGAAATAAAGAAAGAAGGGGGACAGGGAGATAGAAGGGAAACAGAAAGGAGAAGGAGGCAGAAAGAAAAGAGACAAAGAAAGAAAGGACAGGGAGACAGAAAGTAAGAAGGGAAACAGAAAGAGGGACAGGGAGACACATACTAAAAAGGGAATAATAAAGAAAGAAGGGAAGGACACAGAAAGAAATAGAAAGAAAGTGGGAAACAGAGAAAGATGGAAAACATAAAGAAAGGGGGACAGGGACAGATAGAAAGAAGGGAAACAGTAAAAGAAAGGGGGACAAGGAGACAGAAAGTAGTGGAAACAAATAAAGAAAGGGGGGACAGAGACAGAAAGAAGGGAAATAAAGAAAGAGGGACAGGGAGACAGAAAGAAAGAAGGGAAACAAATAGGGACAGGGAGAGAGAAAGAAGGGAAACACAGAAAGGGAGACAGAAAGAAATAAGAGGAACAGAAAGGGAGAACAGGGAGACAAAAAGAAGGGAAACAAATAAAGAAATGGGACAGGGAGACAAAGAGAAAGAAGGGAAACTGAAAGAAGGGAAAGAAAGTGGGACAGGGAGATAGGAAACAAAGAGAAAGAGGGTACAGGGAGACAGGAAACAGAAAGGAAATTGAAAGAAAGGGTGAAAGGGAGACAGAAATTCTGAAATAAGAGAAAGGGGGACAGGGAGACAAAAAGAAGGGAAACAGAAATAAAGAAAGGGAGGACAGGGAGACAAAGAGAAAGAAGGGAAACAAAGAAAGAAAGGGGGACAGGGAGCAGGAAATGAAAGGGGGACAGGGACACAGGAAACAAAGAAAGGGGGATAGTGAGACAGAGAAAGAACGGGGGACACGGAGAAAGAAAGAAGGGAAACAAAGAATGAAATGGGGACAGCGAGACAGAAAGAAAGAAGAGAAAGAGAAAGAAATGGGGTTAGGAAGGCAGAAAGAAAGGGAAACAAAGAAAGAGGGGACAGGGAGACAGAAAGAAAGAAGGGAAACTGAAAGAAAGGGAGAAAGAAAGAAATAAGAGAAACTGAAAGGGGGACAGGGAGACAGGAAAAAAGAAAGGGAGCAAGGAAATAAAGAAAGGGGGATAGGGAGACAGAAAGAAAAGGAAAAGAAAGAAAGAAATGGGGATAGGGAGACAAAGAAAGAAGGGAAACAAATAAAAGGGGACAGGGAAACAAAGTAAGAGGAAAACTGAAAGAAAGGAATGGGGGACAGGGAGACAAAGAAGGGAAAGAATGAAAGGGGGATACGGAGACAGAAAGTAAGAAGGGAAATTGAAGACAGTAAGAAGGGAATCAGAAATAAAGAAAGGGGGACAGGAAGACAAAAGGAAGAATGGAAACAGAAAGAAAGAGGGACAAGGAGACAGAGAAAGAAGGGAAACACAGAAAGGAGGGACAGGGAGACAAAGTAAGAGGAAAACTGAAAGAAAGGAAGGGGGAAAGGGAGACAAAGAACAGATACAGAAAGAAAGGAATGGGGGACAGGGAGACAAAGAAGGGAAAGAATGAAAGGGGGATACGGAGACAGAAAATAAGAAGGGAAATTGAAAGAAAGGAGGAAAGGGAGACAGTAAGAAGGGAATCAGAAATAAAGAAAGGAAGAACGGAAACAGAAAGAAAGAGGGACAAGGAGACAGAGAAAGAAGGGAAACACAGAAAGGAGGATAGGGTGAAAGAAAGAGGGGAGATAGAAAGAAAGGACAGGGAGACAGATAAAAAGGGAAACAGAAATAACGAAAGGGGGATAGGGAGTCAGAAAGTTTCAAGTTTATTAGGATTTTATATACCGCCTATCAAGGTTATCTAAGCGATTTTTACAATCAGGTACTCAAGCATTTTCCCTCTCTGTCCCGGTGGGCTCACAATCTATCTAACGTACCTGAGGCTATAGAGGATTAAGTGACTTGCCCAGGGTCACAAGGAGCAGCACGGGGTTTGAACCCACAACCCCAGGGTGCTGAGAAAGAAAGAAGGCAGAGTTAAAGGGGGGATAGGGAGACAGAATGAAAGGAAACTGAAATAAAGGGAGAAGAGGGAGACAAAGAAAGAAGGGATATAGAATGTAAGAAAGGAGGACAGGGAAATAGAAAGAATGAAAAAGGGGGACAGGGAGACAAAGAAACAGAAAGGAAGAAAGGAAGACAGGGAGACAGAAAGGGAAACAGAAAAAAGAAACAAAGAGGAACAGGGAGAGACAGTAAGAAGGGAATCAGAAATAAAGACGGGGGGACAGGGAGACAGAAAGTAAGAAGAGAACCAAGAAAGGGAGATAGGGAGGTAGAAAGGAAAAGGGAAACAGAAATAAAGGGGGCCATGGAAACAGAAAGTAAGAATGGAAACAAGAAAGGAAAGACAGGGAGACAAAGTAAGAAGGGGATAGGGAGATAGAAAGAAAAAGGAAAACAGGGGTTCATGGAGACATATAGTAATAAGGGAAACAGAAAGGGGAGACAGGGAGACAAAAAGAAAAAAGGTGGGACAGGGAGACGGAAAGAAAGAAAAGAAACAGAGATAAAGAAAGAATAGGGGACAGGTAGCTAGAAAGAAAGGATAAAGAAACAAAGGGGGACGGAGACAGAAAGAAAGAAGGGAAACAGAAAAAAGAAAGGTGGGACATGGAGACAAAGAAAGAAGGGAGACAGAAAGAAAAAATAGAAACAGAAAGAAAGAAAGGACAGGGAGACAAAGAAAGAAGGGAGACAGAAAAAAAGAAAGGGGTACAGGGAGACAGAAAGAAAGAAGGGAAACAGAAATAAAGATAAGGTTATAGGGAGACAAAGAGATGCAGAAATAAAGAAAGGGGCAGGAAGATAGATGGAAAACATAAAGAAAGGGGGTCAGGGAGACAGAAAGAGATAGAAATAAAGAAAGTAAGGGACAGGAAGACAGAAAAAGATGGAAAACATAAAGAGGGACAGTGAGAGAGAAATAAAGAGGGGAAACAGAAAGAAAAGGGGATAGGGACACAGAAAGATGCAGAAAGAGATAGGGAGGCAGAAAGATGGAAAACAGAAATAAAGAAAGGGGGCAGGGAGACAAAAAGAAAGAAGAGAAACAGAAAAGGAAAGGGGACAGAGAAACAGAAAAAGAAAGGGGGACAGGGAGGCATAAATTAAGAAGGGGAGACAGGGAGATAGTAAGAAGGGAATCAAAAATAAAGGTGGGACAGAAAGAAAGGACAGGGAGACAAAGAAAAAAGAGAAACAGAAAGAAAGGGGGACAGGGAGAGAGAAAGTAAAAAGAGAAACATAAAGGTGGGACAGGGAGAGAAAGAAAGAAGGGAGACAGAAAGAAAGAAAGGGGGACAGGGAGACAGAAAGAAAGAAGGGAAACAGAAAGAAAGAAAAGGGGATAGGGAGACAAAAAGAGATGCAGAAATAAAGGGACAGGAAGACAGAAAGGTGCAAAACATAAAGGGTGGACAGAGACAGAAAGGAAGAAGGGAAACAGAAAAAGAGGGGGGTCATGGAGACAGAAAGAAGTAGAAACAAAGAAAAAAGGGAGGATAGGTAGATAGAAAGAAAGATGCAGAAAGAAAGGGACAGGAAGACCGAAAGATGGAAAACATAAAGAAAGGGGGGACAGTGAGAGAAAGAAAGAAGGGAAACATAAATAAAGGGGGACAAGACAAAGAAAGGGGGACAGGGAGATAGTAAGAAGGGAAACAAAGAAAGAAGAGGATAGGGAGACAGGAAACAAAGAAAGGGGGACAGGGAGACAGGAAATAAAGAAAGTAAGAGGGGTAGAGAGACAAAGAAAGGGGGGACACGGAGAAAGAAAGAACGGAAACAGAATGAAAGGGGACAGCGAGACAGAAAGAAGAAAAATAAATGGGGGACAGGGAGACAGAAAAAAGGGAATCATAAATAAAGGGGGTACAGGGAGACAATGAAAGAAAGGAAACAGGAAGACAGTAAGAAGGGAAACAGAAATAAAGGGGACAGGAAGACAGAAAAAAAGAAAGGACAGGGAGATAGAAAGTAAGGGAAACAGAAGAAAGGGGAGACAGGGAGACAAAGAGAAACAGAAAGGAAGATAAGGAGACAGAAAGAAAAGGAAAACAAAGAAAGGGGTTCATGGAGACAGAAAGTAAGAAGGGAAACAAAGAAAGGGGGGACAGGGAGACGGAAAGAAAGAAGAGAAATAAAGAAAGAACGGAGTTCAGGGAGCTAGAAAGAAAGAAATGATACAGAAAGAAAGGGGGACGGAGACAGAAAGAAGGGAAACAAAGAAAGAAAGGTGGGACAGGGAGACAAAGAAAAAAGGGAGACAGAAAGAAAAAGGACAGGGAGACAAAGAAAGGACAGAGACAGAAAGAAAAAAAATAGAAACAGAAAGAAATGGGGACAGGAAGACAAAAAGAAGGGAAACAGAAATAAAGAAAGGGAGGACAGGGAGACAAAGAGAAAAGGGAAACAAAAAAAGAAGGGAAAGAATGGCGGACAGGGAGCAGGAAACAAAGAAAGGGGGATAGTGAGACAGAGAAAGAAAGGGGGACACGGAGAAAGAAAGAAGAGAAACAAAGAATGAAAGGGGGACAGCGAGACAGAAAGAAAGAAGGGAAAGAGAAAGAAATGGGGTTAGGGAGACAGAAAGAGGGGACAGGGAGACAGAAAGAAAGAAGGGAAACTGAATGAAAGGGAGAAAGAATGAAAGAAATAAGAGAAACAGAAAGGGGGACAGGGGGACAAAAAAAAGAAAACAGAAATAAAGAAAGGGAACAGGGAGATAGTAAGAAGGGATACTGAAAGAATGAAGGGAAAGGAAGGGGGACAGGGAGACAGGATAAAAGAAAGGGAGCAAGGAAATAAAGAAAGGGGGATAGGGAGACAAAGAAATGGGGACACAGAGAAAGAAGGGAAACAGAAAGAATGAAAGGGGGACAGCGAGACAGAAAGAAAGAAGGGAAAGAAAAAAGAAATGGGGATAGGGAGACAAAGAAAGAAGGAAACAAATAAAGAAAGGGGGACAGGGAGACAAAGTAAGAGGAAAACTGAAAGGGAGAAAGGGAGACAAAAAACAGATACAGAAAGAAAGGAGTGGGAACAGGGAGATAAAGAAGGGAAAGAATGAAAAGGGGAGACAGAAAGTAAGAAGGGAAACTGAAAGAAAGGAGGAAAGGGAGACAGTAAGAAGGGAATCAGAAATAAAGAAAGGGGGACAGGAAGACAAAAGGAAGAAGGGAAACAGAAAGAAGGGGCAAGGAGACAGAGAGAAAGAAGGGAAACAGAAAGGGGGATAGGGAGAAAGAAAGAAGGGAGATAGAAAGAAAGGACAGGGAAACAGATAAAAAAGGAAACAGAAATAACGAAAGGGGGATAGGGAGTCAGAAAGAAAGAAGGCAGAGATAAAGGGGAGATAGGGAGACAGAATGAAAGGAAACTGAAATAAAGGGAGAACAGGGAGACAAAGAAAGAAGGGATATAGAATGTAAGAAAGGAGGACAGGGATAAAGAAAGGGAAATAGAAAGAATGAAAAAAGGAGGACAGGGAAACAAAGAAAGATGGGACAGTGAGACAGAAAGAAAGAAAAAGAAGGGTCAGGGAGACAGAAAGAAACAGAAAGGAAGGAAGGAAGACAGGGAGACAGAAAGGGAAACAGAAAGAAAACCAAAGAGGAACAGGGAGACAGTAAGAAGGGAATCAGAAATAAAGACGGGGAGACAGAAAGTAAGAAGAGAAACAAAGAAAGGGGGGATAGAGAGATAGAAAGAAAAGGGAAACAGAAATAAAGGGGGCCATGGAAACAGAAAGTAAGAATGGAAGCAGAAGAAAGGAGAGACATGGAGACAAAGAAAGAAGGGAGACAGAAAGAAAAAGGACAGGGAGACAGAAAGAAAAAATAGAAACAGAAAGGAGGACAGGGAGACAAAGAAAGGAGACAGAAAAAAAGAAAGGGGGACAGGGAGACAGAAAGAAAGAAGGGAAACAGAAACAAAGATAAGGTTATAGGGAGACAAAGAGATGCAGAAATAAAGAAAGTAAGGGACAGGAAGACAGAAAAAGATGGAAAACAAAGAGGGACAGTGAGAGAGAAATAAAGAGGGGAAACAGAAAGAAAAGGGGATAGGGACACAGAAAGATGCAGAAAGAGATAGGGAGGCAGAAAGATGGAAAACAGAAATAAAGAAAGGGGGCAGGGAGACAAAAAGAAAGAAGAGAAACAGAAAAGGAAAGGGGGACAGGGAGATAGTAAGAAGGGAATCAGAAATAAAGAAAGGTGGGACAGAAAGAAAGGACAGGGAGACAAAGAAAAAAGAGAAACAGAAAGAAAGGGGGACAGGGAGACAGAAAGTGAAAAGAGAAAAAGAAAGAAAGGTGGTCTAGGGAGAGAAAGAAAGAAGGGAGACAGAAAGAAAGGGGACAGTGAGATAGAAAGAAAAGGGGATCGGGAGACAAAAAGAGATGCAGAAATAAAGGGACAGGAAAACAGAAAGGAAGAAGGGAAACAGAAAAAGAGAGGGGGGTCATGGAGACAGAAAGAAGTGGAAACAGAAAAAAGGGAGGACAGGGAGATAGAAAGAAGGGAAAAAAGAAATAAAGAGAAGAGGATAGGGAGATAGAAAGAAATATGCAGAAAGGGACAGGAAGACCGAAAGATGGAAAACATAAAGAAAGGGGGGACAGTGAAAGAAAGAAGGGAAGTATAAATAAAGGGAGACAAGACAAAGAAAGGGGGACAGGGAGATAGTAAGAAGGGAAACAAAGAAAGAAGGGGATAGGGAGACAGGAAATAAAGAAATTAAGGGGGTAGAGAGACAAAGAAAGGGGGGGAGAAAGAAAGGGGTTCATGGAGACAGATAGTAAGAAGGGAAACAGCATACAGAAAGAAAGATAAGGGGACGGAGACAGAGAGAAAGAAGGGAAAAAGAAAGAAAGGTGGTACAGGTAGAGAGAAAGAAGGGAAACAGAAAGAGAGATAGTAAGAAATAAGAGAAACAGAAATGGGGGACAGAGAGAAAAAGAAGGGAAACAGAAAGAATGAAAGGGGGACAGCGAGACAGAACGAAAGAAGGAAAGAAAGAAAGAAATGGGAATAGGGAGACAGAAAGAAAGAAGGGAAACAAATAAAAGGGGACAGGGAGAAAGAAAGGAGACAAAGAAAGGACAGGGAGAGAGAGAAAAAGGGAAACATAAATAAAGGGGACGAAGACAAAGTAAGGTAAAGAAAGAAAGACAGGGAGACAAAGAAAGAAGGGAAACAGAGAGGGGGACATGGAGACAAAAAGAAAGAGAAATAAAGAAAGGACAGGGAGAAAGAAGGGAAACAGAAAGAAAGGGGGGACACAGAGATAATAAGGGAAACAAATAAAGAAAGGGGTTGGAGACAGAAACTAAGAAGGGAAACAAAGAAATAAAGGGGGGACAGAAATAAAGAAATAGGGACATTGAGACAGAAAGAATGAAGTGAAACAAATAAAGGGGGACAGGGAGACAGAAAGCAAGAAGAAATACAGAAATAAAGAAAGATGTGGACAGGGAGATAAAGAAAGGGGAACAGGAAGACAGAAAGGGAAACAAAGAAAGAAGGGAAACAGAAATAAAGAAAAGGGGATAGGAGACAAAAAGAGATGCAGAAATAAAGAAAGGTAAAGGGAGACGGAAACAAAGAAGAGAATCAGAAAGAAAGAAAGAAGGTGGACAGGGAGACAAAGAAAAAAGAGAAACAGAAAAAAAGGGGGACAGGGAGACAAAGAAAGAGAGAAGGGAAACAGAAATAAAGAAAAGGGGATAAGGAGACAGAAAGAGATGCAGAAATAAAGAAAGAGACGGGGAGACAGAGAAAAATGGAAACAGAAATAAAGAAAGGTGGGACAAGGAGACAGAAAGAAAGAAGGGAAACAGAAAAAGAAAGGGGGATAGGGAGACAGAAAGAAGGGAAACAGAAAGGAGGGGGGACAGGGAGACAGAAAGAACGAAGGGAATCAAATAAAAAAGGGGACAGGGAGATAGAAAAAAGGGGGGACAAGGAGACAGAAATTAAGAGGGGACAGGGAGAAAGAAAGAAGGGAAACCGCAATAAAGGGACTGGGAGACAAAGAATGAAGGGAAACAGAAAGAAAGTAGAACAGGGAGGCAGAAAGATAGAAGGGAACTAGAAATAAAGAAAGGAGGGCCAGGGTGACAGAAAGAATGGAAACAGAAAGAAATGGGGGAAAGGGAGGCAGAAAGAAAGACAGAAAGAAAGGGGGACAAGGAGACAGAAAGAAATAAGAAACAGAAAGAAGAGAAATAGAAAGAAAGGGGAACACGGAGACAAAGAGAAAGAAAGGAAACAGAAAGAAAAAGATAGGGGGACAGGAAGAAGGGAAACAGAAATATAGAAAGGGGGATAGGGAAACAGAAAAAAGAAGAGAAAGAAAGGGAGCACGGAGATGGAAGGAAGAGAAACAGAAAGGGGGACAGGGAGACAGAAAGAAAGAAGAGAAACAAAAAAGAAGGGGGGACAGGGAGAGAAAGAAAAGAGAAACAGAAATAAAGAAGGACAGAAGTTAAGGGAGACAGAAAGAAAGAAGACAAACAGAAAGGCAGACAGGGAGACAGAAAGGGAATCAGAAAGAGGAAGGGGCAGGGAGAGAGGAAGAAAAAGTTAGGGGAGGGAAGTAGGTGTGGAGGAGATGAAGCATACAGTAGGCTGAAAGAAGGGAAGAAGTACAGTCAGAAGAAGAAATTGCAACCAGACTCAGGAAATCACCAGACAACAAATGTGGGAAAAATGATTTTATTTTCAATTTCTTTTAAAATTCTTTGTTAAATTTTAAACTTATGATATAATCATCAGTCAAATATGCACAGTTACTTACTGTAACAGGTGTTATCCAGGGACAGCAGGCAGCTATTCTCACATATGGGTGTCATCATCGACGGAGCCCTGATGCTGACAGCCTCGCAAGCAGACTTGCTTGTAGAAACTAGAAGTATCGAGTCAGCCGCACCATGCATGCGCGAGTGCCCTCCCGCCAAGCGCAGGGCGCGTCTCCTCAGTTCAGATAGCTAGCAGAGAAGCCAACCAGGGGAGGTGGGTGGGTTGTGAGAATTGCTGCCTATTGTCCCTGGATAACACATGCTACGGTAAGTAACTGCTTTATCCCAGGATAAGCAGGCAGCCTAGTCTCACAAATGGGTGACATCCAAGCTAACCAATATGGGATGGTGGGAGTGTTGGCAATTTAGGAGAATACATTTTGTAATACTGTCTGGCCAAAGTGGCCATCCCGTCTGGAGAAAACATCCAGACAATAGTGGGAAGTGAAAGTATGAACCGAGGACCAAGTACCAGCCTTGCAAATTTCCTCAATAGGTGTAGATCTGAGGAAAGCTACCGAAGCTGCCCTTGCTCTGACCTTATGGGCTGTGACTCTACTCTGTTGGGGTATTCCAGCCTGGGCATAGCAGGAAATACAAGCAGCCATCCAGTTGGAGATGGTACGCTTAGAGATAGGATAGAAACATAGAAATAGACGGCAGATAAGGGCCACGGCCCATCTAGTCTGCCCACCCTAATGACCCTCCCCTACCTTTACTTAGCGAATAGAACCCACGTGTCGATCCCATTTGGCCTTAAAATCAGGCACGCTGTTGGCCTCAATCACCTGCAGTGGAAGACTATTCCAACGATCAACCACCCTTTCAGTGAAAAATAATTTCCTGGTGTCTCCTCGTAGTTTCCCGCCTCTGATTTTCCACGGATGCCCTCTTGTTACCGTGGGTCCCTTGAAAAAGAAGATATCTTCTTCCGCTTCGATGCGGCCCGTGAGATACTTGAACGTCTCGATATCCCCCCCAACTTATTTGGATCGAAGGAGACAAAAAGTTGAGGAGCAGTTCTGTGTGGTTTGGTGCGTTCCAAATAGAAGGCCAAAGCACGTTTACAGTCCAGAGTATGAAGAGCTGATTCTCCAAGATGAGAATGAGGCTTTGGAAAGAACACTGGAAGAACAATGGATTGGTTGAGATGAAATTCCGAAACTACTTTAGGTAGGATGAGTACGGAGAACCACCTTGTCATGATGGAACACAGTGAAAGGTGGATCAGGAACTAAAGCTTTCAGCTCACTGATTCTTCGAGCAGAAGTGAGGGCAATGAGAAACACCACTTTCCAAGTGAGATACTTCAGATGATCCGTAGACATTGGTTCAAATGGAGGCTTCATCAATTGAGTAAGAACAACATTGAGGTCCCAAACCACTGGAGGCGGTTTAAGAGGAGGATTGACATTGAAAAGTCCTTTCATGAATCTGGAAACCACCGGATGAGCAGAAAGAAGTTCCCTCTGCTGGGTCAGACGATGGACCTATGGTCTGATCCAGCAGAGGCAACTTCTTATGTTCTTATGTTCTTCAATAGGCTGATGGAAATCAGCAGTTGCACTAAGATGGACTCAGATCGATGTAGACTTGAGGCCAGAGGTGGATAAGTGCAAAAGGTAGTCTAAAATAGAAGATAAGAAGGAATGTTGAGGCTCCTTATCGTGAGAAAAACACCATGTAGAAAATCGAATCCATTTTTGGTGATAGCATTGTCTAGTGGTAGGCTTCCTAGAAGCCTCTAAAATGTCTCTTACAGATTGAGAAAGCTGAAGAGGAGTTATGTTGATAGGTACCAAGCTGTCAGGTGTAGAGACTGCAGGTTGGAATGAAGCAGATCCCTGACTCTGTGTAAACAGAGATGGAAAAACTGGTAGAAGGTATGGCTCCCTGCTGCTGAGTTGAAGGAGAAGGGAGTACCAAGGTTGTCTTTGCCACCAAGGAGCAATCAGAATCATGGTGGCATAGTCGTTCTTCAACTTGACAAGAGTCTTGAGAATGAGAGGGAAAGGAGGGAATGCATTCAGGAAGAGATTCGTCCATTTCAGAAGAAAAGCATCTGCCTCGAGGTGATGAGAATAGATCCTGCAGCAGAACTGAGGCAGTTTGTGGTTGTGGGGAGCTGCAACGAGATCTATCTGAGGCGTTGCCCATTGTGAAAAAATGTGATAAAGAGGCGAGGAATGGAGTGTCCATTCGTGAGGTTGCAGAAGACGACTCAAGTTGTCCGCCAAGCAATTTTTCACGTGTACTGTGGAGGCCATGTGACCCAGGAGTATCATCATGTGTCTCACTGATATGGAGGACCGGGAAGACACTGTATGACAGAGTTGAAGGAGGACTTCCAGACGTTGCGGAAGGAATGTTCTGAGTTGGATAGTATCCAGAACAGCTCCGATGAATTGCAGATTCTGAGAGGGTTGAAGTTGGGATTTGGGAAAGTTGATTTTGAATCCCAAACTCTAGGAACCACGTAGTCCGTTGGGTCATTACAATAACCCCTTGAGATGTTGAATCTTTGATGAGCCAGTCGTCCAGGATTCTGAGAGCTGCGGCTACCACTACCAGGCACTTGGTGAACACTCTGGGAGATGAAGCCAGGCCAAAGGGCAGCACTCTGTATTGATAATGCAGATTCCCCACCCAAAATCTGAGATATTTGCGGGAGGCCGGATGAATGGGAATATGAGTATAAGCCTCCTTGAGATCCAGAGAGCATAACCAGTCGTTCTGATCTAGGAGGAGATAAAGCGATGCCAGGGATAACATGCAAAATTTTTCTTTGACTAAAAATTTGTTGAGAGCCCTAAGATCCAGAATGGGCCGCAGATCGCCTGTCTTCTTCGGAACAAGGAAGTAACGGGAGTAAAAACCCCTGTTCTGCTGTTCCAAAGCTGGTTCGATGGCATGGAGACGAAGTAGAGCTTGAGCTTCCTGAAGAAGGGCGGTCTGAGATGGACTGAAAGGATACTCTCTTGGAGGAAGCTCTGGTGGAACCTGAGTGAAATGAAGAGAGTATCCTTCCCTGATGATTGACAGCACCCAGAGGTCGGATGTGATTGCCTCCCATAGAAAAATGATGGAGACGACCTCCAATAGGGGGAAGATAGTTCAGAGACAGAACGGAAGAAATAAAATATATTTTTTTTAACTAGAAATAAAAGAAATAAAGTGATTCGTGAAGAAAAAGAACACAAACCGGGGTGAGAGAAGACACGAAGTAAGTTAGTTAAAGCAGAGAGTCAAAGAGGGACTTCTCGGCTCCGCGGAAAACTGAGAACTGAGGAGAAGGCACTTGCGCATGCGCGGTGCGGCTGACTCGAAACTTCTAGTTTCTACAAGCAAGTCTGCTTGCGAGGTTTCTGCATCGGTGCTCCGTCGATGACATAACCCATATGTGAGAATAGGCTGCCTGCTTGTCCTGGGATAAAGAAAAAAATACAGTGTTAACAGAAATATTCCTTACAATTTCTCATTTTGAGACTCCCAGGCATTTGTCTTGAGATACCCCTGTAAATGTGTTATGGCCTATCAAGACAGTCGATATGTTTTCTATGAACCACAGCAGCTCTCTAGATTTATATCTGCTCATGGGCAATCTGTAATTACTAAGGGCTCCTTTTACAAAGCCGCACTAGCGGGTTTAGCGGGAGCGACTTTTCATCACGCACTAACCCCTGTGCTGGCCAAAAAACTACCGCTTGCTCAAGAGGCGGTAGCAGCTAGCGCAGCCGGCGGTTTAGCGTGCAGTATTACGCACATTAAACCGCTAGCGCGGCTTTGTAAAAGGAGCCCTAATTCACCTGTTTCATCTCAGTATAAGCTCAGAGAGGATATGCTCTGACACCTACTAGCTCCATCTTAATTTCCCTTTGTTAAAGTTTCCTTTTAAATTTTCAGTCCATTTACAGCCCTCCACCACTTATTGAGGACTAATTATACATTAAACATAGAAACATAGAAGATGACGGCAGATAAGGGCCATAGCCCATCAGGTCTGCCCACTCTACTGACTCACCCCCAAGTCACATTGTGATTTATTATTTCATTGTTTAAATTTCCAAGATTTTAGTGATCAAAATGTATCCGTTTTGAGAAATTATATATGCTGTCTATATTTTGCACTATGGCCCCCTTTTATTAAACCACAATAGCGGTTTTTAGCGCAGGGAGTCTATGAGCATCAAGAGCAGCGCGGAGCATTCAGTGTAGCTCCCTGCACAAAAAAACGCTATCGCGATTTAGTTAAATAGGAGGGGGTATATTTGTCTATTTTTGTATAGTTGTTTCTGAGGTGACAGTGCATAGAGTCATCTGCCTTGACCTCTGAAAAAATCCTGGAATATAAATGTTAATTAACTTTTTCTCTGCGTACAGTGTGCTTTGTGTTTTTTTTTAATATTTATTGTTGGTAGATCATTTTGACTTGGTTATTTTAAAAGTAGCTCGCAAGCCCAAAAAGTGTGGGCACCCCTGCTTTAGACCATCATTCAGTACAGAAACTGTAATTGCCTCCCTCTTGAATGACATGTATGACATACTAGGATAGTAGACTTGGGGGTGGGTCAGTAGAGTGGGCAGACCTGATGGGCTATGGCCCTTATCTGCCGTCATCTTCTATGTTTCTATACTGAGTAAAGGTCTAAATGCACTAGTGATAACTACTGTAGACCTCAGTAGTGCATTTGACCTAGTGGATCACGACTTACTGCTGCTTTGCTAGACTCCTTTGGACTATTAGGAAATGTCCTCCGATGGTTCCAAGGCTTCTTAAAATGTTGCAGCTACCAAGTGCAGTCTGGAGAGACCCTATTTAACAAATGGACCGGCAAATGTGGTGTTCCTCAAGGCTTCCCTCTATCATCTCTTCTCTTCAATGTAAATTTATCCTCCCTGGGAACTCATCTAAAAAGCTTAAATGTTCCCCACTATAGTTATGCTGATGACATTACTATTGTCCTCTCTGTCACCTGCCTACCACCTGCAGATATTCAAAGAATAGTCTTGGTCTTATCCACTATAGAAGGGTAGATTTCGCACTTCAAGTTAAAACTAAACACTGAAAAAACTAAGTTTTTTCTAGCCACCTCTACCAACTGCACCTTGGACACCCTAACTCTGAAAGGAAATAACTTTCCCATTACCCCTTCGATTAGAATCCTGCTATCTATGACCACTCAAGTGGACCAAGTTGTACACAAAGGCTTCATCATGCTTTGGAAACTATGATCCATAAGAAAATTCTTTGAACTTGCACCTTTCCGATTACTAGTCCAATTACTAGTGTTAAGCCTCCTGAACTAGTGCAACCTAACAGGATAATGCAGGCATTTCTGGAAACTGAGTATCATCCAAAACACGGCAGTGAGACTTATCTTCAACCTGAAAAAATTTGACCACATAACTCCATTCTACCAAAAGCTACATTGGCTTCCTGTCGAGGGAAGAGTTTTCTTCAAATTTGGATGCCTTATCTACAAAGCCCTACATGGTCTACTTCCTAACTGCTCAATTCTTGTTCTCATCACCAAGCCGCTCCATACATTTGCAATCATTTTTTACCTATTCTTCAGTCAAAGGCTGTACTCAGAAAAGATTCATTAACCGACTCTTATACCAAGCCGCAGCAACATCATATATGCATTTTAGAAAGCTATTAAAAACCCATCTGTTCTCAAAATTCTTGTAATCTCTTCAAAGCAGCATACTGATATGAAACTATTGTTAACTCATTGATGCCAATATTCTATCTATTGTAGCTCACTGATAATGGTCAGCCCATCTCTTATTTAAACTGCATAGAACTGAAAGCCTTTTGCGGTATATAAATACAAATTTATGTTATAAAACCAAAACATAATCTGCCTCATCTCAAACGGCACTAGAGAAATGATTTATGCATGTATGTATGTATTTATTTGGATTTATATCCCGTCCTCCCAGGAGAGCTTAGAATGGGTTACAAATCTATATACATAGCAGAACATGATAAGACATAACATGACAAACATGGTGTGACATAGTATGATAAAACATAGGATGGCAGCTTAGCATGGCAGACCTAGCATGGTATACATAGTATACAGCGTGGCTAATCTAGTATGATATGACAATATGGCACTTATCCTAAGAATTGCCATTCTGGGACAGACTGAAGATCTATCAAGCCCGCTATCCTGTTACCAACAGTGGCCAACCCAGGTCCCAAGTACCTGGCAGAAACCCAAAGAGTAGCAACATTCCAGAGCTCAGATTGTGATGTCATAATACCTCATTCCACCAATGCCTAAGAGCCAACCTCATCAGTGATGTCACATTATCCTATACTTGTCTCACAACATGGTAGAAGTTAGTGCAGTGGATATGGGATGGCAAATATTGTGTAGTGGATATAGCATGTGAATTTGTAGCAAGGTAGACACAGTATGGCATATATAGTAAGAAAGATACAATGTATAGTACAGTGGGAGAAAAAGGTGACAGTATAACAAAATGTGGCAAAGCACTTGTATCAATAATAATAAAACCCTTAGCGCGCATGCGCACTTCGAAATTTTGTGCCTCCGTATGCGCAGTACAACCGCCCAGCAGGGAAGCATCTCAGCACACGATAATATCAATGTCAGCATCGGGGAAACAGAATTAAATCGGCGGCAGTGGCTAGAGGGGCAGGGAGAGAGACAGAAAGAAAGACAGACAGGGGGCCAGGGAGAGAGACAGAAAGAAAACCAAACAGGCAGGCTGGGAGAGAAAGAGAGAGAGAAAAAGAAAGAAAGACAGACAGGGGGCAGGAAGAGAGACAGACAGATAGGCAGGTGGAGAGGTACAGAAAGAAAGAAAGCCAGGGAGCAGGGAGAGAGACAGAAAGAAAGAAACACAGAAAGACAGGGGGGCAGGGAAAGAGACAGAAAAAAAGAAAGAAAGACAGGAGGCAGAGAGAGAGACAGACAGGGGGGCAGGGAGAGAGACAGGAGGCCAGGGAGAGAGACAGAAAGACAGGCAGGCAGGGGGCCAGGGAGAGAGACAGAAAGAAAGACACACAAAAAGACAGGGGGCATGGAGATAAAGAAAGAAACACTTCAGCACCCCATTGTGCTAAAAGTCTACACATCTATTCTAGCACTCGTTAATGTAACGGGCTAAAAAAACTAATAAATATAAAAATATTTAGGTGCTATAAATATATAAAATTTGTACCAATGGCTGATTTTTGGTCATTAAAAAAAATGGTTCATAAAGATAGACGCACTGAAGACAAACACATCTAGGAAATGGCCATTTCTGAAAAAGAAAAAAAAAATGATGTTTTTCTACTTTGAAAAGACCGTTTTCTCTACTAGTCCCACCCAAAACATGCGCACAACTTACCCCCTTGCTATTTGGGATATACTGCAGTGTTGGACATCCATTTTCTACTTTTGCAACTTTGGGGTTTGAATGTTTGAAGAATATGGGCATTCATATGTTTTGAATTTAAAGTCCATATTTAGAAAACAGCCTGCACTTCCCAAAAATGTTTACTATAATATTCTGTACTGCACTGGAGCTCCCCACCATCTCTCATGCTTCTTACCCCTCCATAACACCTCCTGCAACACCATGCGGCAGCAAGCCCTGCCCCTATGGACTAACGTCATCTCAGCGTACTGAGGCCCTACAAAAGAGCTGGCTCACAGGTAATCGCCCTCTATTCGGACAAGCAGTCCTGCCATGTCCCAGCAGGATAAGGAGCTTCCCACCATCTTTCATGCTCCTTACCCTATGATACCACACGATGACAAACACCGCCCCTATGGACTGACATCATCTTACCAAGACCCTACAAGAGAGCCGGCTTGTGGGTGGGCCTGTTCTGCCAGCTGGCCCCAAAGAAGGGCCACACCAAAGGGAAAATACAGCCCGAAGGTATTACTGTCAATTCTCACACTTTAGCCATCCCAACTAAGATCTCATCAGACTATAAACTCAAACTTTACATCCATCCATTTCAGGATGCAATGTAAGTGTGGCCTAAAGCTACACTGGATCTCTGTACTACTAATCAATCTATTGATAGGCGGCAAGACTACTAACTCTAACCTGACCCTACATAAACACAGATCATTAGACGACAACAATCAAAATAGCACTCTTAGAAATGCCACACCAACATGGAACAACTTACTTGAATGTGCCAATACCATGCATCAGATAATAGAAACATGATGGCAGATAAAGGCCAAATGGCCCATCTAGTCTATCCATCCGCAGTAACCATTATCTCTTTCTTTCTCCAAGAGATCCCATGTGCCTATCCCAGGCCCTTATGAATTCAGACACATAGTAACATAGTAGATGACGGCAGATAAAAAAGACCCGAATGGTCCATCCAGTCTGCCCAACCTGATTCAATTTAAATTTGTTTAATTTTTTAAATCTTTTCTTCTTAGCTATTTCTGGGCAAGCATCCAAAGCTTTACCCAGTACTGTGCTTGGGTTCCAACTGCCGAAATCTCTGTTAAGACTTACTCCAGCCCATCTATAACCTCCCAGCCATTGAAGCCCTCCCCAGCCCATCCTCCACCAAATGGCCATATACAGACACAGACTGTGCAAGTCTGCCCAGTACTGGCCTTAGTTCAATATTTAATATTATTTTCTGATTCTAATTCCTCTGTGTTCATCCCACGCTTCTTTGAACTCAGTCACAGTCTCTTTATCCACCACCTCTTCTGGGAGACTGTTCCATGCATCTACCACCCTTCCTGTAAAAAAAAGTATTTCTTTAGATTACTCCGGAGCCTATCACCTCTTAAAAAAACGTAAGAAAACTCCGAATAAATCAAAACACGGCCGTCCGCTTAATATTCGGACTAAAGAAAAGTGATCACGTTAGTCCCTTTTACAAAAAACTGCATTGATTACCAGTCGAAGAAAGAATTCTATTCAAGTTCTCCTGCTTTTGCTATAAATTAATCTGGGGAATGGCCCCCAATTACCTCCTACCTCACTTTGAATTCTATTCCCCCATTAGATCTACCAGAAACCACAACCTGTTTGCATATCCGAAAATCACTGGCTGCAGATATCGAACCTTCCTGGACAGAACTTTCAAGTTTCAAGCTGGTAGACAGCAATCATGGCTAGGCTATCTCATCGATACCGCTAGGTTGACCTATAGCATCTTCCGGAAAGAACTAAAGACCACTTTGTTTAAGAAATTCTTGTCCTAGCCAGACACTCTCCCGCGAACATAACTTCCACACCTTATCCTGAATTTCTTCCTCACACTAGGTATCCACATTCCCTGTCTGCTAAAATTCCCTCTTCATAATTGAATCCTGATATTCGCTGGTGTCAGACTATTTTCAATTGTAAGATGTAAAATAATTATTTATATATTACTTGTTGGAATATTCATATTTTTATCTCTATCTCTGTCTTTATATTTTTATCTTTACCTTTCATAAATTGTTTCTTCAGGTACTTTAGTTAGATTGTGAGCCTTTGGGACAGTTAGGGAATTTCCAAGTACCTATCTTATTTATTTTTATCTATTGTATCTTTTAATGCATCATTTTTGTAAACCGCTTAGAAACCTCACAGTTATTAGCGATATATAAGAATTAAATTAAATTAAAATTAAAAATTAACTTCATCTTATGCCTTCTCATTGCAGAGTTTCCTTTCAAATTAAAGAGACTCGACTCATGTGCATTTATATTACATAGGTATTTAAACGTCTCTATCATATCTCCCCTCTCCTTATGATGAAGACCACATACCATTTTAGTAGCCTTCCTCTGGACCGACTCCATCCTTTTTATATCTTTTTGAAGGTGCGGCCTCCAGAATTGTACACAGTATTGTAAATGAGGTCTCACCAAAGTCTTATATGGGAGCATAAATAACTCCTTTTTTCTACTAGCCATACCTCTCCCTATGCAAACTAGCATCCTTCTAGCTTTCGCCGTCACCTTTTCAACCTGTTTGGCCACCTTAAGATCATCACTCTATGGCAGATTTTGGTATCATCCGCAAAGAGGCAAATCTTACCCGACAACCCTTCAGCAATATCATTTATAAAAATGTTAAAAAGAACAGGCCCAAGAACAGATCCTTGAGGCACACCACTGGTAACATCCCTTTCCTCAGAGCGATCTCCATTGATCACTACCCTGTCTCCTTCCACTCAACCAGTTCTTGACCCAGCCCATCACTTTGGGACCCATCCCGAGGGCACTCAGTTTATTTATTAGATGTCTTTGTGGAACACTGGCAAAGGTTCTGCTAAAATCAAAATACACCATATCTAGCACACATCCTCTATCCAATTCTCTGGTCACCCAGTCAAAAAAATTGATCTGATTTGTCTGACAAGACCTACCTCTAGTGAATCCATGTTGCCTCCCGTCCTGTAATCTACAGGATTCCAGAAACTTGACCATTCTCTATTTTAAAAGTGTTTCCATTCATTTGCTTACCACAGAAGTTAGATTTACTGGCCTGTAATTCCCTACTTCTTCCTTTATTTCACTTTTGTGGAGAGGGACCAAATCCGCCCTTTGCCAGTTCTCCAAAATACAGAAGACCAAACCACAAAAATTACACAAAATTGAAACACCAGCTTCATAAAAATTCCTATCACCCATTCCAATAATGATACTTACACTCCTATAGTCTGCAGCTACATAAACAAGACCAACATACTCAAAGAGCTAATTGAAGAACAGCAATTCAGCTTTCTATTCATGACGGAAACATGGTTTCCCACACAAGATGTCCCAAGGCTACTCTCACTATGTCCAAATGGATACAAGCTTATACACTTACCCAGAGCTGGGCACAGAAGAGGTGAATTAATACTCCTACACAAATCTTTTTTTTTTTTAAATACACATAGAAGCTATCTTACTAGAACTACTGGCATGGGAGATAAGTGGCAACTCCTTCCAGGGCTCCATAAGCTGCATCCTAGCCTACATTCATCTGGAAAAATGGACAGATGCTGATATATGTTTTGCAAATGCAATAACTAAATATGTAGTGGGTTATGACCTCACACTCGTTATGAGCAACCTGAACTTACACCTAGATCAAACCACAAACAGCTATACATCGAGACTTTTCAACCTCCTGGAAAAACTAGGCATAAAACTAAATCACACATGACAAGGTCCACCAATTCGACCTGATAACCTCCACAACATCTTCCACTGGAATAGGTAAATTCGAAATGAACTCCCTTAAGAAGGTGCCTTGGTCAGATCGCTCTTTTCTAGACTTCACCCTACACTGGAAAGTATCACAAAAACCCTAACACCTCCTCCAGTGTATTCAAAATACAGACTCAAAACATCCCTGAGGTATCTTGGAAGAAGACAGACAACTTCTAACATCAACACCCACACAGAGATCTGATTTCGTAGACCAATGGAACACAATATGCAAAGAAACTTTAACATTCTCCATTGATCACAATCAGGATTCAGAAAAAATCACAGTACTAATCAGTTATGGTAAAGAATTTGTATGCATGAGCCAATGCACCATCATCATACAATTCAACCTAAGAAGCTCCTGCCCCCTTCTTCCCCAGCTTTTCTACAGCCCTTTAAAGGGCTCTGGGCTCCAGCGTTTCAACTTGAATCGTCAACACAGTGAGGGGAAGGGAGACCAATCGTCCTCCTCACTGCACCGAGACATCTATCTTTTTCAAAGCCTTTTCTTCGGCGGGAAGCCCCACCTTATTCTTCCCCAGAGCCAACCTAGCTTCTCTACTGCCCTTTAAAGGACTGCCGAGCAGGTGGGCCTTTCCTGCAGGTGGGCCCCACCGAAGGGCCCTTTGTGCACACCAAGTAGGCCCAGACCTATAACATGCCAGAACCCCTCCACAAAAACCCCAGGCAACCAAGCACACCGAGCCCTATCACTGCTATCACACTTATACTCCCCATAATATCTTTCCACATCCCTGTTATTACAGGCCAGGGCCACTATGCAGAACTGGCAAACTGCTATCACACAAGGCGAACACCTGCCTCCCAACTTCATTCAAAATTCAGACAAATACAGAACAACCAAAAGCAAAAGCCATCGAAGCAGCCTTAATAAATGCCAGATCTGTAAACGGCAAAGACCTCATCCTATTAGATGCTATAACAGACAATAAATGGGACCTCCTATTAATGACTGAAACATGGCTGAAGGACAACGGGGCCACACTAGGTGCTCCATGCCCTCAGGGTTGCCAAGTTCTGGCATGTTCCTGTTCCAATGGAATGAAGCTAAGGGGGGGAAAGGTCAGGACAAATATCAGGAAGTTCTGCTTCACGCAGAAAATGGTTGACACCTGGAATGCTCTCCCAGAGGAGGTTATTGCAGAATCGACCATCCTAGGTTTCAAAAGCAAACTAGATGCACATCTCCTATGAGAGGCATAGAAGGATACGGGTGACTAAAAATTACGCCAGGTGTACACCTGGCGGGGCCTCCACATGTGCAGATCGCCGGACTTGATGGACGAGGGTCTGATCTGGAGATGACGCTTCTTATGTTCAATAAAAAAGGGGGGTGGGGTGGCAGCCATCACAAAATCCAAGTTGAACCCATGACATATAAACTCTATCTCACTAGAAGGCCTGGATGGCCTCATTCTCTCAATTGGCCATGACAGTAAAACCATATTTATATTAATCTACAGAGCCCCCTCCTCCACAAGGTCGGTGCTCGACGAACTGCTATGATAAGCAACCTTTCAGTCAACGACAAACAAATTATCATCCTAGGAGACTTTAACTTTGCAGAATACCCAGAAATCACTGATGCACCAAGGGAACTCACAAAGACACTGTCTGACCTCGGTTTCATTCAACAAGTCCACTCCCCCACTCACTCCTCCAGGAACACTCTAGACCCGATCTTCATCTCAAAAGACCTGCTACTCGACAACAAACCAACCCTGCTGACTAACTTTCAGGTCCCCTGGACTGACACTACATAATCTCATTCAACATACACACTAAGACCAAAGGGCCTGCAGAAAACGCTGCATCACACAAAACAACCACATTCAACCCAAAGTCGGTCAACCTTCACAGTTTATCCATTGGCATCTCCTCACTTGACCTAAACACAGGCCCCACAACCAATTCGGTAGAGGAAAAGGCACAGGTGTAGCACTCTGGCATAAAGTCACTCTACAAAAAATTAGCTAAAGCCAAAGAAGTCAAAACCAACACAAGATCTTTCTCATCACCCTGGTTCACAGAAAACTTGAGAGAACAAAAATGGAAAGTCAGGAAAGCTGAAAAAACCTGGTGCAAAATACACAGCACAACCTGGAAAACCCTCTTGAAAGAATACAAACTAGTAACACTAAAAAAAAAAAAAAAAAAAAGGCACACTTCACAAACCTAATAGCCAAGATCTCAAGCAGCTCAAATGCCATCTTCTCACTGTCCAAAAACTTGTTTTCCTTCTCCCAAGGATCACACCACAACCAAAAAACAAGTTTAGACAATGAATCCCTCTCAAACTTCTTCCAAGACAAGATATCCAAGATACGAGAAACCCTAGACTTAGAAGCCAAAGCCCTGCCAAACATCCCAAAAGCTATGCAACACAACAACCCATGCAAGTTAGAAACTCTACCGTATTTTCACGCAAATAACGCGCACCCGTATAAAACGCGCACACGGGTATAGCGCGCAGAAATCACGATGATATGTACAAAAACTTTGGTATACCGCGCTCACGGGTATACCGCGCATGCTGCCCGACGCTCCTTTCGCCCGCCCTGACTTTCCGTGCGCTGTCCCGACTCTCCGTTCACCCCCCCTGACTTCCGTGCACTGTCCCCCCTTGAAGGTCTGTCCCCATCCTGAAAGCCTGATGCCCCCCCCCCCCCCCGACGTCCGATACATCCCTCCCTCCGAAGGACCGCCGACTCCCCAACAATATCGGGCCAGGAGGGAGCCCAAATACTCCTGGCCACGGCGACCCCCTAACCCCACCCCGCACTACATTACGGGCAGGAGGGATCCCAGGCCCTCCTGCCCTCGACGCAAACCCCCTCCCCCCAACGACCGCCCCCCCCAAGAACCTCCGACCGCCCCCCCAGCCGACCCGCGACCCCCCTGGCGACCCCCACGACCCCCCACCCCCCTTACCTTTGGTAGTTGGGCCAGAAGGGAGCCCAAACCCTCCTGGCCACGGCGACCCCCTAACCCCACCCCGCACTACATTACGGGCAGGAGGGATCCCAGGCCCTCCTGCCCTCGACGCAAACCCCCCTCCCCCCCAACGACCGCCCCCCCCAAGAACCTCCGACCGCCCCCCCAGCCGACCCGCGACCCCCCTGGCGACCCCCCCACCCCCCTTCCCCGTACCTTTGGTAGTTGGCCGGACAGACGGGAGCCAAACCCGCCTGTCCGGCAGGCAGCCAACGAAGGAATGAGGCCGGATTGGCCCATCCATCCTAAAGCTCCGCCTACTGGTGGGGCCTAAGGCGCGTGGGCCAATCAGAATAGGCCCTGGAGCCTTAGGTCCCACCTGGGGGCGCGGCCTGAGGCACATGGTCGGGTTGGGCCCATGTGCCTCAGGCCGCGCCCCCAGGTGGGACCTAAGGCTCCAGGGCCTATTCTGATTGGCCCACGCGCCTTAGGCCCCACCAGTAGGCGGAGCTTTAGGATGGATGGGCCAATCCGGCCTCATTCCTTCGTTGGCTGCCTGCCGGACAGGCGAGTTTGGCTCCCGTCTGTCCGGCCAACTACCAAAGGTACGGGGAAGGGGGGTGGGGGGGTCGTGGGGGTCGCCAGGGGGATCGCGGGTCGGCTGGGGGGCGGTCGGAGGTTCTTGGGGGGGACGGTCGTTGGGGGGGAGGGGGGTTTGCGTCGAGGGCAGGAGGGCCTGGGATCCCTCCTGCCCGTAATGTAGTGCGGGGTGGGGTTAGGGGGTCGCCGTGGCCAGGAGGGTTTGGGCTCCCTTCTGGCCCGATATTGTCGGGAAGTCGGCGGTCCTTCGGGGTGGGGGTGCGAGTGGTCCTGCCGGGGGGGGGGATGTATCGGACGTCGGGGAGTCGGCCGGGCAAGAGGGCTTGGGCTCCCTCTTGCTCCGATCGTGGGTGCGGGTGGGAGTGCGTGCGAGCGGTCGTTCGGGGTGGGGGTGCGAGCGGTCCTGCTGGGGGGGTGAATCGGGCGTCGGGCGGGGTGGGAACTATGTTTTAAAACTTTTGTATACCGCTCTCACGCATATAACGCGCGAGGGGTATGCGCGGTAGGTAAAAACGCGTATAACGCGCGTGTTATATGCGTGAAAATACGGTAAATGGCTTCAAACCAGTATCCATTGATGACCTTAAAGGTACAATAGTCTCCCTACACCACACAACCTCAATCTTGCACCCGTGCCCATCCACCACACTGCTAGCTACCAATGAATTATTCCTGAACTCCATTTTACCTCTAATTAACGAGTCCCTACAATCAGACATAATACCTCAGAGCTGGAAATCTGCTGTATAAGACCACTCCTGAAAAAAACCACCATGGATCTAAACAATCCAAGCAGCTATAGACCAATCTCAAACCTCCCATTTGTCTCAAAAGTACTAGAAAAGATAGTACTCGCACAACTGTGAGACGTCATGGAAACAAACACCACCCTCTCCAATTTCCAATCAGGATTCAGAAAGTACTACAGCACAAAAATGGTGCTTGTAGACATCATAGATGACAGCTGGAAAATCCTTGATGAGGGTAAAGACGCATTGCTGGTACTATTAGAGCTGAGTGCTGTCTTCGATACTATTGATCACTCACTTCTCCTATCCAGACTACACTCCATCGGAATCCGTGATGTCGCCCTGGCATGGTTCTCCTCCTTCTTAAAAGAAAGATTTCAGAAAGTACTACTATGACCCTCCATATCAGAACCAAAACCTCTCTGCTACGGAGTACCCCAGGGTGCATTGCTCTCCCCACTCCTCTTCAACCTGTACGTCAAATCAGTATTTGGCACAGCAGAAAAATATCAAATCAAAATCCACTCTTATGTAGACGACATACAGCTCTACCTCCCCCTAGGTCAACATCGAGACGCACAAATAAAAAAACTTCATTGCTGCCTTACTGAAATAAAGAACTGGATGACTGCAAACAAACTACAGCTCAACGCATCAAAAACTGAACTCTAGATACACAAGGATTCCTGCACATACCCCTGCCCATCCCTCTCCTGGGGAAATGACACCCTTACAGCCAAAGACAACATCTGCATTCTGGGAGTGATTCTCAACTCAAACCTGTCGCTCTCAGATCATATATCAAAATTAGTGACTTCATGTTTCTATTACCTACGCCAGCTAAAGTGCATCTATGCTTACTTTCCAGAGAACGATTTTGCATTTCTGTTATCTCACTTAGATTATTACAACATGCTACACTAGTAGGCTTACCCGCAAAAACCATCTCCCGTCTCCAAGGCGTGTAAAACGCTGCAATCCGACTCCTGAAAAACCTGGGCTTCCGCGACCTCATCACCCCTGCACTAAGATCCATTCACTGGCTGCCTATCTGGTTCTAGCTTTCAAGACATTCCACAAGATGACACCAAGCTACATAGCATCAAAGCTACAAATTTATGTCCCCAACCGATCACCGAGATCCCAAGCAGAAAAACGGCTAGCCATTCCACCTGGACGCTCACTCACATCTGAAACGGCCCGGAAACGCTCTTATTCCCATTTCATACCCAGATTATGGCACATCACCCCCTCATCTGTCAGATCTTTAAACAGTCTATGGAACTTCAGGAAGGCCTTGAAAACCTTCCTCTTTACAAACCCAGCTCCTTAGCTTACATCTGCATCCCTGACTGACCCTTAGTCGGACCACCAGACCAAAAGCCCACCATACTTCAATGACGCACAAACCTACAAAGCTATTTTACCTTATGTTAGGCTATGTCCATACAGAAAATGATGTAATTTAAACCACCATAGGCTATGGCTTTTCGGAAAATGCTGCAATTTGAAACACCATATGTCCACTAAGTCTATATCTCCAAATCTGTACGGTATGACTATACTGTAAAAGCTGAAATTTATACATCTATTTACACCAAGTTTGTTTTTCCCACCAGTTTGTCCTGCTTATACTGTGAATGTACCCTTGTAACCCATTCTGGGCTCCTTTGGGAGGACAGGCTAAATGAATAAATAAATAAAATATGTTGGCCTGATTATAGAAACACTTAGCTATTCCAGACTGCATGGCCCCTTGTTATCCTGGTTTCAAGACTTTCTAAGAGAAAGACACTATACTGTAAAAAAGGCAACAAATTCTCAGAAAATTGGTGCCCCCTGATCTGAGTATCTCAGGGCTCTCCACTCTCGCCAACAGTATTCAATCTAAATATGCAATCTCTGGGAGCTGTCCTAGAGCAGACTGGAATCAAACACTTCATCTATGATAATGATGTTACAGTCATTCTACCAGTCACCACACATCTAACCGATACCCTAAGCATTATCAAAACCTGCTCTCACAATCAAAAACTAGGTTCTCACCCACTATCATAAGCCAAACAAAGTTCCTCTGAATAGGCTCCCACAACGACCCTAGATATTCTCAAACTATCTCACTAGATGAGAATAATTTCCCCCTGGAATTACCCACTTGCATATTAGGTGCTGAAATAGACAATGCCCTAATCATGCATCGACACGTACAGTCTATAGTTCAACTCAGATGTATAAGAAAATATTTTGACTTTGAATCATTCTGGACCCTAGTACAATCACTAATCTTATCCAGTGGCGTAGCGAGGGTAGGAGGCACCCAGGGCAGTGGTGCCCCCCACTCCCAAAGCCACACTTGTGCCCCCCAAACCTCTTTAAATGTAAGCCATCCTTGCATTCAGAAATTGAGACTGCTCCTGTTGGAAGTTCTTAACTAAGAAGATATGGATCCTCTTTTTCCCTCTCCCCCTTTAAACAGGCCACCAGATGTATAGCAGCCTTTTTATTAGATATGTAATATGCAGCCTCTTAAATATTTTCCCACTGATTTATTGGCATACATTGTATTTAATTTTGACTGCAATAGGCAATTAAGAGTCTCAGTGAGCCAGTTATAGATGAGGACAGTCTCATGATCTCAAATTTCCCTTTCTAGCATATCTAGGTCTCTTTTCCTAGCATATCTAGGCTTCAGAATAGCTAATTACCCCTAAATAGTTGCTTTGAAGGCATTATCCCAGGACAAGCAGGCAGCATATTCTCGACATGTGGGTGACGTCATCCACAGAGCTCCGTCGCGGACAGCTTTTCAAGCAAACTTGATTGAAGATCTCAAAGTTTGCTATTGCTGCACCACGCATGCGTGTGCCTTCCCGCTCTACTAGAGGGCGCACTCCCACGGGGATACCCCCCTGGCCCACGGGACTGCCACGGGGACGCCCCCTGGCCCACGGGACTCCCACAGGAATGAAAACAGGCCTACCTAAATTCTGGCGATGCAGGCATGCAGCTTACAAGTCCGGCATCACGGCGGAAACAGCCATGCTGAGCAGTGAGCTTAGCACGTACACAGCTGAAAGCCTTGCTTGCTGATTGGTCTGGCGGCACGGCGGGGCGGGGCCGCCGGACCAATCAGCAAGCAAGGCTTTCAGCTTTGTACGTGCTGAGCTCACTGCTCAGCATGGCTGTTTCCCGCCACGACGCTGGACTTGTAAGCTACATGCCTGCATCGCCAGAATTTAGGTAGGCCTGTTTTCAACCCCGTGGGAGTCCCGTGCTCTATGGCTGCAAGTCTCCTTACTCTGGGGCACCAGACCTCCCTCATACAAAGGCCGGGAATGCAGAATTGGTTCCGTTATCGGCAGGGAATGCCTCGATAGGCTGGATTGCGTCACGGCACAGATTTGGTCCTGTTCTGCGTGGAGAACACTTGTGGGGTGTGGAGGAGAGGGGGGCTTGTTTGCGCCATCGTGCAGGCTCACCACTCTGCCTCTGCCGGCAAAAGCACAGTCTGTCCCATTCTAGGGGGAGAAAACTTAGGGACCAGGCTGCACCACAATACTGGCTTCTAGAAAGCACAATGGACTGGGGGGGGGGTCTAGCAGTGTGTGGCACCATTTGGACACATGTAGACTTGCACGGCCATTCTGATGCTGACCTGAGGTCCCTTTCCTTCCAGCATCTGCCCCTCCCGCCTCTTTCCATCCAGCATCTGCCCCTCTGTCTCCTGCTTCTGCCCAGCATCTGATCTATCTCCGCTCTTCCTCCTTTCTGCCCCCTCTGTCATCCCATCCATCATCCACCCTTCTTTCTCCCCCTTCCATCCAGCATCTGCCCATCTTTCCCCCCTTTCAGCCCAGCATTTGCTTCATTTCTCTTTCTCCCCCCTTCTATTCAGTGTCTGCTCCATCTTTCTCTTTCCTCCCTTCCATCCGTATCCTCCCCCTCTCCTCCTTTCCATTCAATGTCTTCCTTCCCTCTCCTTTTCTTTACATCCATCATCTGTCTTTTTCTCTCTCCCCAGGCATTCCAGCTTGTCTTATCTTTCCCCTTTCATTCAGTGTGTCTGATCCCTCCCCCTTTCTATCTACAGTCTGTCTCCTCTCACCTCCTACATCCAGTATCTACCCCCTCCCACCTGACACCTCAGCCGCCACCAGATTGATGCAAAGCCTTCCCTCCGATGTCAGCTTTGACTTCGGGGGAAGACTTCTGGGTCGGCTACATATGGCGTGCTGCAGGCTGCCTCCAACCCCTGCTGTTATCTGGACTCGAATGAAGTGGTGGAAGGCAGTGCATTTTTGGACACAGAAGTCATGAACTGGGCAGACAGGAAGGGAGGGAAAGAGATGCTGAGGTAGGGGAGGGAATAGAAAGGGAGAATTGGGTGTGGGTCCCCGGGTCCCCGCACTACGGGGTCCATTAAGCCATCGGACCTCGTCCTTTCTGACCCCTCTCTTCTCGTGCCCTGGTCTCCAGACTCCCGCCTCCCTCCAGGGTCGACCGATTTATTCTCCCCGGGGCTCATTGGAGCGGGCTGCCTGGTTCTCCGTTCCTCGGATCTCGGGGTCTTCACCTTCCCGGGTTCCTTGATGCAAGCAGTCGTCGACTCCTCGTTCCCTCAGTGGGGCCTCCTCACCGTCCATGCTTGTGGACACTGATACCACGGCGCAGTATTCGAGGGAGGCATCCCCCTCATTTTCTGCTGCCCTGAAGTCTCGCTCGGCTTCCCCCCAGGGGGGGGGCTTTCTGCGGTAAGCCGTCCTCCTTCACCAAGTTTGTGTTGGACATGTGCAAGGCACTGCAATTGGACCTCCAGTCTGATTCCAGGTACACCAAGGAATATTTGGAGGAAATGGAGCTTCCTTATCCTCCTGAGGAATCCCTTCGTCTTCCTTTGAATCCGGTCTTGCAGCAAACTTTCTTCTGGAATCTGGAGACTCCTTATGCTGTGCCGGCTATTCCGTCCAAAACGGAGTCCAGGTACCGGACGGTCCCCTGCAAGGGCTTTGAGAAGGCTCAACTCTCCCACCAATCCCTGGTGGTGGAGTCTTCCCTGAAGAAGTTTAATCCTTCACGAGTCTATGCGGCTGTACCCCCGGGCCGGGAGGGCCGGACTATGGACAAGTTTGGCAGGCGCCTGTACCAAAACTCGATGATGGCCAATAGGGTGCTGAATTACAACTTCAGTGGAGACAGGACCGTGATTCTGCCTCTCGGCGCTTTATGGTGACTCCCTCTTTAAGGCGTTCACTCCGCTGATGGATGCGCTCTTCCAAACTTTCGAGAGGTTTGCTCTTTCTCATGCCCCCGCCGCAGAAGGTCCTCACAACAGACTCCTCCGCATTTGCCTGGGGGGCTCACCTCGACGGCATCCGGACCCAGGGTCTTTGGTCGTGCGCCAACCGTCAGTGCCACATCAACCTGTTGGAGCTTCGGGCCATTTTCAATGCCCTGGTCACCTTTCGTCATCTGCTTCAGGATCAGGTCGTCTTGGTGCGCACGGACAACCAGGTGGCAATGTATTATGTGAACAAGCAGGGGGATACGGGTTCCCTGTCTCTGTGTCGGGAGGCTCTTCTAATCTGGGAGTGGGCGATCAACATCTTCCTTCGAGCGGTCTACATCCAGGGAGAACACAACTGCCTTGCGGACAGGTTGAGTCGTCTTCTCCAGCCTCACGAGTGGTCACTCCATGCCTCGATTCTGCGCCAGGTGTTTACTCAATGGGGGACGCCGCAAATAGATCTGTTTGCCTCACCCCTCAACCACAAGCTGCCTCGCTTCTGTTCCAGGATTTACTCCACAGATCTTCTTGAGGCGGATGCTTTCCTGCTGGATTGGACGGGCTGGTTCCTTTACGCGTTCCCTCCTTTTCCTTTGATCTTGAGGACTCTCGTGCAGCTCAAGTCAGCTCGCGTCACCATAATCTTGATAGCTCCTCGCTGGCCCCGGCAGCCGTGGTTCTCCCTTCTCCTTCCACTCAGTGTCAGTGAGCCTCTGCTGCTGCCTGTGCTTCCTTCTCTGCTGTCTGAGTCGGGGTTCGCTGTTGTATCCCAATCTGCAGTCTCTACACTTAACAGCTTGGTTCCTCTCCACGTGCCTCCCTCCTTCGACTTCTCTCAGTCGGTGCAGAGTAATGCATTTGGGGATTAATAATAGGAAGGAACCGTATATGCTGGGAGGAGAGAAGCTGATATGCACGGACGGGGAGAGGGACCTTGGGGTGATAGTGTCCGAAGATCTAAAGGCGAAAAAACAGTGTGACAAGGCAGTGGCTGCTGCCAGAAGGATTCTGGGCTGTATAAAGAGAGGCGTAGTCAGTAGAAGAAAGAAGGTGTTGATGCCCCTGTACAGGTCATTGGTGAGGCCCCACTTGGAGTATTGTGTTCAGTTTTGGAGACCGTATCTGGCGAAAGACGTAAGAAGACTTGAGGCGGTCCAGAGGAGGGCGACGAAAATGATAGGAGGCTTGCACCAGAAGACATATGAGGAGAGACTGGAAGCCCTGAATATGTATACCCTAGAGGAAAGGAGAGACAGGGGAGATATGATTCAGACGTTCAAATACTTAAAGGGTATTAACGTAGAACAAAATCTTTTCCAGAGAAAGGAAAATGGTAAAACCAGAGGACATAATTTGAGGTTGAGGGGTGGTAGATTCAGGGGCAATGTTAGGAAATTCTACTTTACGGAGAGGGTGGTGGATGCCTGGAATGCGCTCCCGAGAGAGGTGGTGGAGAGTAAAACTGTGACTGAGTTCAAAGAAGCGTGGGATGAACACAGAAGATTTAGAATCAGAAAATAATATTAAAGATTGAACTAGGCCAGTTACTGGGCAGACTTGAACGGTCTGTGTCTGTGTATGGCCGTTTGGAGGAGGATGGGCAGGGGAGGGCTTCAATGGCTGGGAGGGTGTAGATGGGCTGGAGTAAGTCTTAACAGAGATTTCGGCAGTTGGAACCCAAGCACAGTACCGGGTAAAGCTTTGGATTCTCGCCCAGAAATAGCTAAGAAGAAAAAAAAAAAAAAAAAAAATTTTTAAATTGAATCAGGTTGGGCAGACTGGATGGACCATTCGGGTCTTTATCTGCCGTCATCTACTATGTTACTATGTTACTATGAGGCCTCTCAGAAGAGCTTCACTCGACAATGCTATTCCCAGAAATGGACCAGATTTGCTGCGTGGTGTGCTGAGCACCGCATGGAGCCACTATCTGCCTCTTTGCCTTCCGTGCTGGATTACCTGTTCCACTTGACTCGGTCTGGCCTCAAATCTACATCTATTCAAGTCCACCTCAGTGCGATTGCTGCCTTTCATCAACCACTTAATGGGAAATCACTCTCTATCCATCCGGTGGTTTCCCGATTTATGAAGGGCCTCTTCAATGTTCATCCTCCACTCAAGCCCCCTCCGGTGGTTTGGGATCTTAATGTGTGCTTTGGGATCTTAATGTGGTTCTGGCTCAATTGATGAAACCTCCGTTTGAACCCATTGATAAGGCTCATCTGAGGTACCTCACTTGGAAGGTGGTGTAGTTGGTTGCTCTCACGTCTGCTCGCAGAGTGAGTGAGCTGCAAGTGCTGGTTGTGGACCCACCTTTTACTGTATTTCATCATGACAAGGTGGTCCTTCGTACTCATCCCAAGTTCTTGCCCAAGATGGTTTCGGACTTTCACCTCGACCAGTCCATTATCCTTCCGGTGTTTTTTCCGAAGCCCCACTCTCATCCCGGTGAGGTGGTACTTCACACCCTTGACTGTAAGAGGGCTTTGGCTTTTTACCTCCAATGCACCCGATCTCATCGGACGACTCCTCAGCTCTTCCTATCTTTTGATCCCAATCGGTTGGGCTGCCCTGTTTCCAAGCGTACTTTGTCCAACTGGTTGGCTGCTTGTATTTCCTTCTGTTACGTTCAGGCTGGTCTTCTGCTGCATAAAGTCAGAGGGATGGTGGCGTCTGTCGCTTTCCTCAGGTCCACGCCTATTGAGGAGATCTGCAAGGCCGCCACATGGTCCTCGGTTCATACATTCACCTCTCACTACTGTCTGGATACCTTTTCTAGGAATGACAGCCGGTTCGGCCAGTCGGTTTTGCGTAATCTGTTCTCCTAAATTGCCAACTCTCCCACCGTCCCATCCTGGTTAGCTTGGAGGTCACCCACATGTCGAGAATATGCTGCCTGCTTGTCCTGGGATAAAGCACAGTTACTTACCGTAACAGGTGTTATCCAGGGACAGCAGGAAGCTAGTCTCGCAACCCACCCACCTTCCCGGGTTGGCTTCTTTGCTAGCTATCTGAACTGAAGACCACGAGGGGACGCGCCCTCTAATGGAGCGGGAAGGCACACGCATGTGTGGTGCAACACTAGCAAACTGAGATCTTCAATCAAGTTTGCTTGAAAAGCTGTCCGCGACGGGGCTCCATGGATGACGTCACCCACATGTCGAGAATATCTGCCTGCTGTCCCTGGATAACACCTGTTACGGTAAGTAATTGTGCTTTCCCTACTGGACAGCCTCTGTATATAACTGGGGTTGTCAGTAAAATGAAAATATTCCCATATTGCCTTTATAATCTGACCAGCATTTTCTTGCAGCAAGGTTTTACTCTGGTATTATCAGCTCCAGGATGTCTTGGAGCATTCTTGGTGATGCCATGCTGATCAGGGTCAGAAGATCTTGATTTGGGCATTTCCCACCACCTACTGCCCTGTATGCTATTTCAATTTTATTTTGTTTAGTTCATGACATTTGAGGATATTTCACTCAGCACTGGGAGAAATAATATTGAGCTCTGTTTCCTAGGCAGAACTATATCTAGCAGTGGTGCCCTCTTATCTGGTCATGCTTCCTTAACCTTTAGCCAAACTTAACCTGTTTTCAGATGACAGTGCTCCTATATCCTGTTGGTCATAATTTGACCAGTTACAGTACATTTATCACTAGCACCAGTATGGATTCCCATGCAACAGCTTCCTAGCATTGAAAATCAATGCTAATCAGCTACATCATGTACACTGCTCCCTCCAAGTTGAACTGGATTCCTCCATCTGCATTGCTGCTGGGGGGGAGGGCAGTACACCACCTTGGGTGAGTCTCTCCATAAAGGCAGTTAATAAATCCCATGTAACAGATTAAGGGGTTTTCCCTCCCCCCTGCAAATATTATACCCTCAGGCAGCAGGAGATGCTAATCAAATTTGGAACTACAGGTTCCAGCATGCACTGAGCTATGGAGCTCAGTGTTGAGTCACAGGAGAGAGATATTTCTACCCAGGCTGGGTTTATTCTAGTGAGGTCCCCGAGGGAGAAAGAGGAACTCTCAAGTTTCCCCTAGATATAGGCGGAGGCAGGGTCTTGGGAAAACAGGCTGAGGTAAGCCAAATTCATTCTATTTTGTGTGAGGTAAATGATAACAAATAAAAATTCTCTTTATATGCAATTGGGTCTTGGCTATATATTTGCTAACCTCTCTAGGAAAGCTAGGCTAGTCTCTCACATACCAATAAATAGATTTGTAAATCTAAATGTTTATCTAACTCCCAAGTTAGCCAGTTAAAACCTCTTGAGAACCCATCCAAACTATCTTATAGTAGTGATATTAAAGAAGTCTTGTCTGCCTCAGGTGTTTGGTATTGCAAGTGATGTCTTCTTGTTTCAATAATTTCAGCAGGCCCATTATGCTTCCATAGTTTACCAATTGTATAAGGCTGATAGCAAACACTTGATATGGGAGCTATATGCTAAGGATTCTGGAACAGTTAAAAGCATTTCCAGGCATATACACCACTTGCTGTTTTACCATCATTCCTAGCAGCAATTTAAGAGAAGTGTTGTTAGAATTGACCAAGTCAGGTGGTAATATGCAGTAGGGAATGAAAGCCAGACCATAACTTAATATATATTTTTGCATAATCTTCTAGTTGCCGCCAAGAGACTTGAATTATAATTTAACTTTAACACATTATATTCAAAGCAGTAATTGATCCTGGCAGATGTCTCCTGCTTAGCTTATGTGATGAAACAGCTCCTCTTGGTGGTTACAGACATATATTAGAAATCAAACTGCACTGAGCAGCAGGTTTTACTGTATCTGTATATATAAAATTGTATGTATGTATGTTCCAGTAAACATACAAAACACATGGGCAGATTTTAACCAAACTTAGTATACATATCAATTACTATCTGGGAACATTGTGGAGTGGGAAGGGGGTGACATGTAAAGAATCATTCAAAAAGACAAATATTGCTTTGACCAATTGTGTGAAGCTTCGGAAATGATGTCACACTGTGCTGTGCTTTCATTGATGTAACAATGCCTCCAAGGAAATGTTAGAGTCAAGCAGTGTGAGGCCAGACTACAGGATATGAAAGAGAGCATAACTGAAACAAATGGAGACATTTCAACAAAACTTGGTATACATATCACTTACTATCTGGGGAAAAATACTGTGAGGGTGGGAAGGGGTGCCTTCACTAAACAACAAGGAAGCAGAAAAGATACAGGAACTAACACTGACGTTCAGATATTTACACGCAGTGCAGATTGGTTAATGGATTAAATTTGTTACTTAAAATTTTTAATTTGTACAGTTTTGTCACTGTGCTCTCTGTTGCACTCCATTGTGTGGTGTGGTGCAGCTTTAAACAAACTGAAAATTTGTGTGATGTTAATCCTCAAGTGAATATAAACCAAAACCCAAGGGAATTTATATCTGGGCATCGATCCAGCATAACTCTGAAACGCATGGTCAGATTTCAACCAAACTTGATATACATATTACTTACAATCTGGGGAAAAATATTGTGGGGTGGGAAAGGGCTGACATTTAAAAATTATTGAAAATGACAGATATTAGTGTCTACCACATAGTTTTTGGGCTCGCTGGGATGAATACTGACATTCCTGATGCCGTTTAAGTCCAAGTTCAGCCCCTTAGAGAAGGACATTTCTATGGGGAGAGGAGGGACAAGTGAGGAGTGGGACATTTTGGGATAAATTAATATCTGGGCAACGCCGGGTAATCTGCTAGTAATTTATTTCCACATATCCTACAATTCTATGCAGATTACAAATTATTCAGGTACTCAAGCATGTTGTTTGCAATGGCATGGGAAATGTCAACAATATATCCCATGTTGTTGAATATTGTTAAAACCCGAAAAAGTGCACACTTTTTTTTCCTAATTATGTGCCATTGCTCATCCATGAACCACTACATATGTGCAAACCACTGCACAGGTGTGAATAGCTCATGCATGTGCATGCTATCAGTAAAAGTGTGTACATTCTTTTGTAAAGATTTATATGCCTTTTTTTTTTCCAAAATAGGGCACACTACAATTTTGTTCCTATGATGGAAAAATGGCCAAATAAAACTAATCAAAATGAACACTTAGGAATAACATAGGAAATGAGAAACACAAATTTTCTGGTTGCCCATCTCTATCCTTAACAATTAATAGATGGACATGGGTATTGGTACTTTACACTTCAAAGGGAATCTATGGAATCTATCATATTCTTCCTCTATCACATTCTTCCAATAATTTTGAATTGCTCATCTTTGCATGCTGGATCCATTCATCTGACACCCAGCATGGTATTACTTATTTTCTTATGGTCTTAACTACGAGGGGGTGCGGAAAAGTTCCAGCCCAACCAAGAAGAGAATGACATGGATATGGTTCAATCAGTGATCTGAAACAATGTCAAAACATAGAATTTCATTTCTGCAAATTGGCACTTAACGAAATAGGATAACACTCTTTTCAGTTGGGAAGTTGGTTGGTTGGCCTGAGAACATTTCAGCACCCCATCGTATAAGACTTACTTACCTACAGATATGCTCAGTGGTACCCAAAGAAAAGTCTTGGATGGGCATTTTCGATAGGATGTCCAAGTCCGACTTTGGATGTTTCTGCAAGGACATCCAAAAGTTGGGTCGGGAAAACAACCATTTTCAAAACCACAAGGTGTATATCTTTCCCCCCCCCCCAAAAAAAAAAAAAAATAGCTCATCTAGACATTCTGGCACTCAGGACGTCTATCTTTTTTGGGCCATTTTCAAAAATCAAAATGTCCAAATGCAAAACATCCAAAAAAAGCCCATTTGGATGTGGGAAGGGCCTGCATGTTAATGGACTGGCCACGCATACATGCCAACAGAGCAATGGAACACCTTAGGAGGCACTGCTGTAAACTTCACATAAAGGGTTCCAGGTACACATTTCACCATAATTCCCTTATAGTGTATTGTGAGCCCTCCAAAGCTCTGACAAAACCTATTATAACCCCCTGTCTACCACTCCAATAGCCCTTATGGCTGCAGTTTTTACCTATACAATCGGTTTGGGGGGAGTTTTGGTGGCCTCACACTTTCCACCATAAATGTAGTAGGTAGGGTGGGATAGGGGCCTGGATCCCCCTCTCTATGGTTCACTACACTGCCCACCAGGCTATTCCTGACACCTGTTTGCTGATCTACTAGGATTTCTCATAATATCTGCAACTGTCATAGAGGCTGGTATGTACTGTTTCTTTAACTTTTTTTTTTTTTGGGGTGGGGGTTGGAGTGGGTCAGTGATCACTGGGGGAATGTGTATAGGGGGGAGGGGGGTCCATGCCTTCATTCACCAATGGTCATCTAGTCAGTTTGGGTACCGTTTTGGCCCTTATGCACTTTTAAAATAGTTCTGTCTCCAAAAAGGTTTCATTATCCCTGCAAGAAATTCAAATCCTAAGGCTGCCCTAATCCCACCCAAAACATGCCTCTAACACCACCACACCTCCATTAAGATCTAGATGTACTGGAGGGCAAATGACCTGCAAGACGTGTAAAAAATCAGTTTCGAAAATCAGCACTTGGACGTTTTGCTGATAAAAACATCCACGTGCCACTTTATGCCGTTTTTTGGACTCCTTTCTGTTTTGAAAATGAGTCCCAAAGTATTTGAGCCTGGGGCACAAAATTACACCAGCAACCATCATTTTGTATTCATATTATAAAAGTAGTGATTTTCTTGGAAGAGAGTAGACAAATAAATAGTGGAGTAAATTAAGTATATCAAATTTAGGTAATGATTCTGAATTTAATTCTTGCTCTAATGAACAATGCTGTATTAGATTTGGATGGCTATAAATATTTCAAGCTAATGTTGCATAAGCATAAATCCAGTTCATATTGACAGTTCTCCTGCTGCCACAGAAAAACAGAACATAAACATTCTGTTTGTGATTAGGCACTCTATAAGCCTAATAGGTCTTTACGATCTGAAAATCAAAAACTATTAATTCCAAAGGCGCAAGGAAATTATGCAGACACTAGAGTGATGACTTTCTGTATTGCTGGTGTTAAAACTCTGGTGGGCCAGTTGTGACTGTGTGTAAACCTAAGTACAGGCCGGCAGGCCATACTTCTCCAATTTGACATATCCATAGTCTTTGGCTCAGTTGATCACCACCTGCTCATAACAAAACTTTCAGAGATAAGGATAATAGATACTGTTCTTAACTGGTTCACCGACTTCCTCATACACAGTCCAAAAAGATGATATCCATTCTTAACAGCTGGAGGACCTTCTGTGGAGTCCCGCAGGGCTCTCCACTCTCTCCTAGTCTGTTTAACCTGTTCATGAGCTCCCTCGGGCACATCCAATTTGAAAACGAGAGCATAATGTCATACACTGACAACATCCTACTCCTCATACCAGCGGCAGTAAACCAAGTCAACACCACTAAGAAAATCTCAGATAACATAGAAAAAAATCCAAACCTGGGCAGCAACCCAAAAACTAAAGCTAAATGCCTCCAAAACCAAAGTCCTTTACTTCCACAGTACCCAACAAACTGCACCAACAAGCATCACGCTCCAATCTGGCAACACACTCAGGTTCGAGACCTATGCCTGGGCTTGGAAGGTGCCTCAATAGGCCTCAATGATCGAGGCATAGGAGACTCTGAACTCTTCTGAGGAGACTCTTTAGTCTTCTTTGAAGCAAGGTGCCTCGAGGATGAGGAGTGTTTCGAGTGAGGCCTCGAATGAGGCTTGTCCACCACATCTCGAACAGAGTGAGTAGCTGGAGACTCAGACCTGGAAGGACGAGGTGAAGAGTCACTGGAGGACAATGGTCGAGACCCACAAGGTTTGTCTCGAGGCAGGAGCAAGCTGAGCCAAGACCAAGGTTATCTGCATGGCCGATATGACCTTCAGCATGTCCTCGAAGACAGGCACCGAGACTAATGGATCTGGTCTAGTAGGTGCAGCAGTGCGCTCCATTGAGGGCGACCTCGAAGTTGAGTATTCCCTATGTTTGGAGGCATGCTTGGAAGGAGGTCTCGTAGAGGATGGCACGACTGCACTCATTGCCTGGATTGCCTGAGACTCAGCTGGAGGCTTCTTAGGTAGCGTACCTGCGGAGGGAAGAGGAGACTTGCCTGAGGACGAGACTTTAAGAGGCATAACAGATGAGGCCTTCGAGGTCAAGGGTAACTTGGTCGAGGTCTTGGAAGACGAGGCCACCAGGTCAAGGCCGGGGTCGATGCCTTCTCCACAAACTGCTCCATAGGGCCAAAAAGCTCAATAATTTTGGCACGACGTCTACGAAGGGCTCATTTCTGAAGGGTAGCACAACGTGGACAGGACTTAGGAAAATATTCGGGTTCCAATCACTTTATACACCAATGGTAAGGGTCAGTTAAAGAAATGGCCCAACCACACTGGCTACACCTTTTAAAACCGGTAAGTGGCCGGGACATAGAAGAAACTTACAGCCACAGCTGAACGAGGGCTGGCGGCAGGGCCTAAGTCCAAGTCCCACAGGATGAAAACTGACGGAAAAAAGTTAAAGTTTTTTTGTTTTTTTTAAGAATAGACATATCGCACAGCGACTTGTACAAGAAATAAAATAAAAGAGTAAAGAAAGCCTCGGTGCGAGAAGGCAACTTGAAAAACGGCAAAGCTGTAGAAACAGGGCTTCTTGTCTCCGCGGAAAACTAAGAACTGAGGTATCTCAGAGGAGACGCACGACCTAGTTCGGCAGGAAGGCCCTCGCACATGCACGGTGCAGCACTTGCAAAATTTTGAAGTTCTACATGCAAGTCTGCTTGCGAGGTTGTCTGCTATGGGGCTTCATGGATGACGTTACCCACCTGTTGAGAAAGCACAGTTACTTACCGTAACAGGTGTTATCCAGGGACAGCAGGCAGATATTCTCTACATGTGGGTGACGTCACCGGAGCCCCCTAGCGGACATTTTCGCAAGCAAACTTGCTTGAAAACCTTCAAGCTTGCGATTGGCCCGTGCATGCCCCTCCTGCCTGACCTAGGGCATGCGTCTCCGCAGCGTGGCCTCAGTTCAGATAGCAAAGCCAACCACGGGAAGGTGGGTGGGTTGCGAGAATATCATTCTGTCATTAATATCATTCTGTCAGAATATCATTCTGTCATTAAGTCTCTATCCTCAAACTGTATTCTCTATTGTCATGTACCATCCTGGAAATGTCCAGTTCTCTTCTTATGTAATCCGCTTTGAACCGCAAGGTACAAGCGGAATAAAAATCACTAATGTAATGTAATGTAATATCTGCCTGCTGTCCCTGGATAACACCTGTTATAGTAAGTAACTGTGCTTTATCCCAGGACAAGCAGGCAGCATATTCTCTACATGTGGGAGACCTCCAAGCTAACCAGAATGGGATGGAGAAAGAGTTGGCAATTTAGGAGAACAGATTTTGCAAAACGGACTGGCCAAAATGGCCGTCATGCCTGGAGAAAGCATCCAGACAGTAGTGCGAGGTAAACGTATGAACCAAGGACCAAGTGGCAGCCTTACAGATTTCCTCAATCGGAGTCGAGCGGAGGAAAGCAACAGACGTGGCCTGTGACTCGACCCGGCAGGGAGAGACCAGCCTGAGCGTAACAGAAAGAGATACAAGTGGCCAACCAGTTAGAAATGGTCCACTTAGAAACAGAGAGACCCAAGCGATTAGAATCGAAGAAGAGGAACAGCTGGGGAGCAGAACAATGAGGAGCGGTACGCTTCAAGTAGAAGGCCAGCGCACAGTCAAGGGAATGCAAAGCCACTTCTCCAGGGTGAGAATGGGGCTTCAGAAAAAACACAGGAAGAACAATGGATTGGTTCATGTGAAACTCAGAAACAACCTTAGGCAAGAACTTAGGATGGGTACGGAGAACCACCTTATCATGATGGAAGACAGTGAAAGGTGGGTCCGCCACCAAGGCTCAAGCTCACTGACCCGATGGGCAGAAGTGAGAGCAAGAAGAAACACAACCTTCCAAGTAAGATACTTCAAGTGAGCCCGCGCTAGCAGCTCGAACGGGGGTTTCAAGTGAGCAAGGACCACGTTAAGATCCCAAACCACAGGAGGAGGTTTAAGGGGCAGATGAACGTGGAAAAGACCTTTCATGAAGGAGGAAACCACAGGATGAACAGATAGGTTTCCCATCAACCGGCTGATGAAAAGCAGCAATGGCACTAAGGTGGACTCGAACCGAAGAGGACTTGAGTCCAGTGCTAGACAAGTGTAACAGATAATCCAGGACAACAGAAAAGGAGGCAGAACGTGACTCCTGCTGCCGAGTAGCACACCAGGAAGAAAAGTGCGTCCACTTCTGATGGTAACATTGGCGAGTGGACTCCTTCCAAGATGCCTCCAGGATGTCCCGCACAGGCTGGGAAAACTGGAACGAGGACATTAAGTCTCAAGGAACCAAGCCGTTAAGTGCACAGACTGCAGGTTGGGATGAAGTAGAGAACCTCGACTCTGCGTAAACAGAGAAGGAAAAACAGGCAGAAGAAGAGACTTCATGGAACAGAGTTGCAGCAGAAGGGAGAACCACGGCTGTTGGGGCCACCGAGGAGCTATCAGAATCATTGTGGCATTCGTGGATTTGAGCTTGACGAGTCTTCAGAATCAGAGGGAATGGAGGAAATGCATACAGAAACAATCCAGGAGAAAAGCATCCGCCTTGAGTCTGAGGGGTATAAACCCTGGAGCAGAAGCGGGGCAACTTGTGATTGAGGGGGGACGCGAACAGATCGACGTCCGGAGTCTCCCAACGAGCAAACACCTGCCGCAGGGTCAAGGAATGGATGGACCACTCGTGAGGCTGCAGAAGATGGCTCAACTTGTCCGCCAGACAATTGTGCTGGCCCTGAATGTAGACCGCTCGAATTAATATGTTGCGGCGGATGGCCCAATCCCAGAGCCGCATCGCCTCTTGGCACAGGGACAGGGACCCCGTGCCCCCTTGTTTGTTGATATAATACATGGCGACCTGGTTGTCCGTACGGACCAGCACCACTTGGTCGCGAAGCAAGGAAAATCGCTCGAAGCTCCAGCAGATTGATGTGACAAAGTGAGTGCGAAGACTGTCCAGATGAGCCCCCCAAGCATAGGCCGACGAGTCTGTCATGAAGACCTTCTGCGGAGGAGGAGCATGAAACAGAAAACCTCTGGAAAGATTGGAAGAGAGCATCCACCAACGGAGAGACTTCTTCAACAAAGGAGTCACGACAATGAGTCGAGAGACAGGATCCCGATCCTGGTTCCATTGGGACGTCAGAGTCCATTGAGGAATACGGAGGTGAAGTCTGGCAAAAGGAGTCACGTGAACCGTGGAGGCCATGTGACCCAGTAGGACCATCAGGAGCCGAGCCAGGGCCGAGGACAGATGGGCCACCGTCCGGCATAAACGAACAAGGGCCTCCTGACGAGGTCAAGGCAAGAAGGAGTGGAGGCAGACCATGTCCAGGATCGCTCCAATGAACTCTAGAGACTGGGACGGACAGAGGTGAGACTTGGGGAAGTTCACCTCGAAGCCGAGACTCTGAAGGAGCAAGATGGTTTGATTCGTCGCTCGCAGAACTTCGTGGCAAGAGGATGCATTGATCAACCTGTCGTCGAGGTAGGGAAACACCTGCAGGCCGTGGAGATGCAGGGCCACAGCTACCACCACTAGACATTTCATGAAAACCCTCGGTGAGGCCTCCAGGCCGAAGGGAAGAACACGATACTGGAGATGGAGATCCCTCACCCGGAATCTCAGGGTCAAGGAATGGAGAGGCCGGGTGTATTGGAATGTGCGTGTATGCCTCTTTGAGGTCCAGTGAGCACAGCCAATCCCCCTCATCCAAGTGAACCATTCCCTGACCAGAAATTTGTTCAGAGCACAGAGGTTCAGGATCGGACGCAGATCCCCCGTCATCTTGTGTACCAGAAAGTACCGGAAATAAAATCCCGTATTCCACTGGTCCGGAGGAACCTCCTCGACTGCCCGAAGGCGAAGAAGGGCCTGAGCTTCCCGCAGAAGGAGAGGCAGCTGAGACTGGGCCGAAGGAAACCCTCTTGGAGTAAGGTCCGGGGGTACGTGACTGAAATGAAGGGAGTACCCCTCCCGGATGTTGGAAAGCACCCAACTGTCGGTGGTAAAAATTTCCCACTGGGTATAGAAATGATGGAGACGCCCCCCAATGGGGAGGGGAGAAGTCTCCAGAAGGAAGGGAGCCTGAAGTCTCATACCGGAATTGTCAAAAAGACGGCCCAAGCTGGGCCTTAGCTTGCCGCTGCTGCTGTTGTTGCGGTCGCTTCGAAGGAGGCCGAGAGAACGCAGGAGTAGATTTCTGCGGATATCTCTGGAGAGGGATTTTGTATTGCTGAGCTGGAGGGGTCTTCAACTTAAGTCTCACCAGAGAGGCGAAGGATCGTTCGTGTTCCGAGAAGCACTTGGTGGCTGCCTCTATGGAATCTTCAAATAGCTCATTACCCACACAAGGGAGATTGGCTAGACAATCCTGGAGATTCGGATCCATATCCAGAATCCTGAGCCAAGCGAGGCGACGCATGGCGATCACAAAAGCCATGACACTCGAGGACAACTCGAAGGCTGGGAGAGAGTCTCCTCGAGGAGACGAAACTCCTGACGACGAGAATCCGGCACATCCGCCCGGAACAAGTGGAGGGATTCCACACAGAACCGGAGATAGGACGTGAAGATATATTTGAGGACATGGTTCGCCATCATTGAGTTTTGATAAAGACAGTAACCAAACTTGTCCATCGTACGGTCCTCCCGGCCCGGAGGGACTGCTGCGTATACCTTCGAGGGGTTGGATTTCTTCAAGGAAGATTCAACCACCAAGGATTGGTGAGAAAACTGAGAACTTTCGAACCCCTTGACCGGGATCGTCCAGTAACGGGACTCCAATTTGGAGGGAATAGCCGGGACTGTATAAGGGGTCTCCAGGTCCCGGAGAAACATTTGCCGAAGAACCTGGTACAACAGCAAGCGCAGCGCCTCACGGGGCGGATGAGCAACACCCATTTCCGCCAGGAATTCCTGGGTATAACGGGACTCAGACTGGAGGTCCAGGTTCAAGGCCCTGCCCATGTCAGAAATGAAACGAGTGAAGGTGGCGTTTCGAGAAGACTCATCCTCCTAAGGAGACCCCAAGCGAGATCTGGGGGCAGCAGAGAAAGAAGGAGAAATTTCCCTCAAATAGCATGCCGGAGCCTCGGGGGCATCGAGGAACGACCCCACATCATGTGGGTCGGGGAGGACCCTGGTGTCCGAGGGACCATCTTGCGGAGCCCCGGAGAAGACGGGTCAAAGGAAAATTCCTCCACCAGGTTTGAAGAAGACCCTTGAGAGGCGGTTATCCGCCCCGAGGAGGAATGCACAATAGAGTCCAACTCGAGGACAAGGGTGTGCCTGGTAGGTTTCGCTGTTGGAGACCTGCCCCAAAGGGCGGAGAAGACCGCAGCCTTTTAGAAGGGGCAAACCTCGGCAAAGTAGCGGGCGAAGACCGGGTCCCTATTACGGGCCCCCGAAAAGTCACAGGCCCCGATTCCGGAGACGAAGAATCGCTCGAGGGAACCCTGCGAGTCTTGCGGGCACAGCTCCGAGACACAAGAGAAGGATGCTCAGGCTGGTTAGACCAGGGCCGGGTCAATGTCGGAACCAGTTGGTTCACCACCGAGGAAAGCTACGAGGTAAGGATAGCCCTAAGCATGTCCTCGGACATAGGCACCGAGACCAAAAGATGTCGGGTCACAGATGCAGCAGTGCACTCTTTCGGGGGCGACCTCGTAGAAGAGTATTCCCTACGTAAGGAGGCCTCGAAGATGCCGACAAGGTGGCACTTGCATGAGACTCAGAGGTAGGCTTCTTTGCCGGCACACCTGAGGAGGAAAGAGGAGACATACCCGAGGCCGGAGTAGCAGGAGGAGCCGAGGCCGGAGCCTTGGAGGTCGAGGGGGACTTCGAGACCGAGGCACCTAACACCGGTGCCGAGGCCGAGCTCGAGGCCTGTCCCTCAGGATCCATCGGGCCAAAAAGTTGAAGAATCTTGGCGAACCTTCGACGAAGAGCCCGCGGTTGCAAAGTCGCACAACGCGGACACGACTCAGCGCTATGCTCCACACCCAGGCACTCTACACACCAACAATGAGGATCAATGATGGAGATAACCCGGTTGCACTTGGTGCAGTTCTTGAACCCGGTGCGAGGCCAGGACATAAGAAAAAACACAGCCACAGCCCCGCGAGGCCAAGCGGCCAGAGCAAGACCGGAGACCCGGTCAAAAAGACACGAAAGAAAATAACAAAGAAAGCCGCAGTGCAAGAGGCACAACGAGATCACGCACAGCAAGGGAGCAGTGCTTCTGGCTTCGCGGAAAACATAGAACTGATGCCACGCTGAGGAGACGCATGCCCTAGGTCAGGCGGGAGAGGCATGCGCGGGCCAATCGCAAGCTTGAAGGTCTTTAAGCAAGTTTGCTTGCAAAAACGTCCGCTAGGGGGCTCCGTTGGTGACGTCACCCACATGTAAAGAATATGCTGCCTGCTTGTCCTGGGATAATTGGTGCTAGCAAGCTCATTGCTTCATTAAACTGTACACACAAATTGAGTGTGTTCAAATTTGGGTGCACAGTTTTAAACATCATTTATAGAATTCACTTGCACATATGGTAGTTATGGGGTTTAACACTGGGAGGGGGGGCTATCTAATATCGAGAGGGATCCTCATGATGGAGAGTGGACTTCTGGATGGGGGGTTCTGATTAGAGGAAGGGTATCAAGGGTGGGGTGTGTGATTAGAGGAGAACCTATGGATGAGGGAACTGTGATTGGGAGGGGTTTGTGTTTTTGTTTTTTATTTTGTAAACCACTAGCCTTTTTAAGATGAGACCCAGAAGCATCAAGTCACAGCTTTGTTTCCAATGCTCCAGTAAAGCTAACATTATTTTCCCATTTATAACGTGGCTTGCATTATAGAATTTATGTAGACTCATAATGGGTGTCATGCATGCGTTTGTATGCTTTGTGTCTCATTATTTTTTTTATCTTGTAGTGATTTAACTAATGCACTGCTACTTACGTTAGAGCTCTTTAAACCACATCAAGGGGCTAATGACATGGAATAACCATAACGCAGTTTAATAACTACCCCTGGAGTGTTTTACTTTTGTTAAACCTCAATAGCAATAGCAGCAGTGAATGAGTGGCTAGTTGGAATGGCAAGTGATGTGTTATCTCTGTGCCTCTTCTCTACTTGTTGCAGTTTGTTTTGTTGTGAAGATTATGTGAGATAGTCTGTGTTTGTTTTATTGTAAGCTGCCTAAGTCAGGGGTAGGCAATTCCAGTCCTCAAGAGCCAGAGCCAGGTCAGGTTTTCAGGATATCCACAATAAATATGCATGAGATAGATTTGCATCTCAAGGATATCCTGAAAACCTGACCTGGCTCCGGCTCTCGAGGACCGGAATTGCCTACCCCTGGCCTAGGTTGAAGGTAGAAAAGAGATTTTTTAAAATAAATATATCATAATACCTTACATTGTAAAAAAATTAAAAAAAAAGTTCGACCAGAGTAAGAAGTACTATAATACCAGTAAGCCACTACCCAAACTGTTCTTTACTGAAGTTTTTGCCAGTACAGTAAGAACAAAAGAATAGCCTTACTGGGTCAGACCAATGGTCCATCGAGCCCAGTAGCCCATTCTCACGGTAGCCAAACCCAAGGAGTAGCAACATTCCATGCTACCAATCCAGGGCAAGCAGTGGCTTCTCCCATGTCTTTCTCAATAACAGACTATGTACTTTTCCTCCAGGAAATTGTCCAAACCTTTCTTTTAAACCAGCTACGCTATTCACTCTTACCAAAACAAGTCTTTTTTTTTTTGGGGGGGGGGGGACACAACCATGGAAAATCTGGATGAAATAGATTTGCATAACATGGAGACCTGGTGTATGCAAATCTTGCTCATGCATATTCATAAGAATACCCTATAAACTAGAGTGATTAGGTGCTCATCCTGGACTGGGATGGGGAACACTGCATTACACTGAATGCAAACAAATTTTTCTCTTTTTTGTTTTATTATCATTATAATATTGTATTTATTTTTTAAGGACTCCCCACTGAAAGCTGTCCAGATGTTATGGGTCAATCTTATAATGGATACTTTTGCCTCTCTTGCTCTGGCTACTGAACCACCAACTGAGTCCCTACTGCTGCGGAAACCTTATGGACGAAACAAGCCTCTTATTTCACGTACTATGATGAAGAACATTTTGGGTCATGCAGTGTATCAGCTCACTCTCATATTTACATTGCTTTTTGTAGGTAAGAGAAAATAAGTGTTATTTATCATAACTATTCATGGCCTGGCTGCTATTATTCTTAAGCCCTTTTTCATAGTGGGCTTTTTCCTTATATACCGGTAAATATGCCAAATATATTAGACAGAATCAAAGTTCAAACCATTTCTATTTTTCAGTAATAGCCAGAATAGTTTCAAGATTTGGATTAAGTTAATTATCTTTCCATCTAAGCTTATGACAAGGTACAAATACAATACTGGAGGCTTAAAATCTAAGGGCTAGGTTTACTAATCTGTATTAGAGTATTGGTGTATGTTATTGCATTTGATTGTGTTATTTTATTTTGATATTTAGCCTCTTCGACACACATAATAAAACAAGTAGAGCAAAAACCACAACAGAATGATCACAAAGCAGATGGACAAATGCTTTATCCTTTATCCTTAGGTCCCACCTGGGGGCGCGGCCTGAGGCACATGGGCCCAACCCGACCATGTGCTTCAGGCTGCGCCCCCAGGTGGGACCTAAGGCTCCAGGGCCTATTCTGATTGGCCCACGCGCCTTAGGCCCCACCAGTAGGCGGAGCTTTGGGACGGATGGGCCAATCCGGCCTCATTCCGTCGTTGGCTGCCTGCCGGACAGGCGGGTTTGGCTCCCGTCTGTCCGGCCAACTACCAAAGGAACGGGGAAGGGGGGTGGGGGTGTCGTGGGGGTCGGTAAGGGGGGTCGCGGGTCGGCTGGGGGGGCGGTCGGAGGTTCTTGGGGGGGGGGCGGTCGTTGGAGGGAGGGGGGTTTGCGTCGAGGGCAGGAGGGCCTGGGATCCCTCCTGCCCGTAATGTAGTGCGGGGTGGGGGTAGGGGGTCGCCGTGGCCAGGAGGGTTTGGGCTCCCTTCTGGCCCGATATTGTCGGGGAGTCGGCGGTCCTTCGGGGTGGGGGTGCGAGTGGTCCTGCCGGGGGGGGGGGGCAGGGCAGGGCAGGGCGGGTAAACGGAGAGTCGGGACAGCGCACGGAGAGTCGGGGAGGGCGAAAGGAGAGTCGGAGTGGCCAGAGGAGAGTCGGGGCGGGCGAAAGGAGAGTCGGGGTGGCCAGAGGAGAGTCGGGGCGGGCGAAAGGACAGTCGGGCAGCATGCGCGTTATACCCGTGAGCGCAGTATACAAAAGTTTTTATACATAATATTGTGGTTTCTGCGCGCTATACCTGTGTGCGCGTTATACACGGGTGCGCGTTATCTGCGTGAAAATACGGTAATCACATTTTCTGAGGTACATGTCCTCTACTTAAGTGTATGCTTCCCAAAAAGAATTTCTAAGGAGATCCAGCCACAGTTCTCTGACTACACATAGAAGAATGGCTTGAAAGCTTGTAGCCATTTGTTTCTGTCATTCCTGAGAATGATAGTGAGATCTTTATGTCCTGACCTTGTACCTTGTAATTACGTATGTGCTGTACATTTGGAATGAAAGTTTATAAACGTGCTTTCAGTTTACATGGGCACCTAAAACTTAAAAAGTGTATACAAATCATGTCTGCATGCATACACCTGCAAATTAAGACACAGACATGCATACACAAAATCAATTTGTGAAAGCAAAAATTTCTAATGTGTACAATGTGTACGAAAATCCTAAATGTGTAGGAGAGTGCAAAAATGGCAGAAACACAAAAAATGGGTGCTGGGGTAGTTACTAAGCTGCGATAAAATATGGCATTTCACCACCTCTTATTTTATCACAGGAGTCACTAACCTGTGGTAACTTACTGCCACAGGTAGTGACTACCTTGCTAAATGTAATGTAATTTATTTCTTATATACCGCTACATCCGTTAGGTTCTAAGCGGTTTGTAGAAAATATACATTAAGATTATAAATGAGAAGTAAGAAGGTACTTAAAAAATTCACTTACTGTCCCGAAGGCTCACAATCAATAGCTCAACCTATGATTAATCTTTTACAACCTGTGTTATTTGGCCTTCTGGAGCTTGGGGTGCTAATGCATAGCCTAATGCTCCCAGGGATCCTTTCTTAAAAGGGCTGGAACTGCACAAATAGAACAGTGCCCCCCCCCCCCCCCCTTTCTCTTATGTTGCTGTTTGTGTTTTAGCAGTTCTACCACAGACAACTGCTATGGGTTGCCAACAAAAATCTGAGCCCAGCATTGACAGGGGCAGTGGTGACTGGGTATAATTTCTGCCTCTTACCCACTAGACCAGTGATTCCCAACCCTGTCCTGGAGGACAACCAGCCAGTCAGGTTTTCAGGATAGCCCTAATGACTAGGCATGGATCAGATTTGCATGCCTGTCACTTCTGTTATATGCAAATCTCTCTCATGCCTTGTCATTAGGGTTATCCCAAAAACCCGACTGGCTGGTGGTCATCCAAGACTGATGGGGGTCTTCAGGTAGAGTGCAAAGTAGTATTCTATTTTAGTAGCTCTGCTCCCTTTAAAATGAAGCCTGGAAGTATCATGCTGCATGTTTGTGGTTAAATGTTCCTGAGAAAGTATAAATGTCTTCTTTGAGCTGGCATTATTTTTCCACAAATAATGTAGCTTGTGAAGTTGAAAGCATGCTTTGTTGTTCAATTTGCATGATAATGAGTGTGTGTTTTGGGGGGGGGTGTGTTGACAAGACAAGGGGCTGCCTGATCTGCCCTTCCATCAGCCCATTGGGGCGGTGAGGCAAAATTAAGGAGATGGCTTATAATTATCCCAAGGATATTTCATCATTATGCAGGAGGATTAAATGGACTGAAATCTCTATCAAAACAAGGACATTCAAGTCATTTATTTGGCAATATTCAAGGAACAACAATAGCAGATGCCCTTGATAAATTATACATCATGGAAATGGGAGATGAGTTCACAGAAGCCAAAGAATGAGTCGAGAAACATTTAGATTTCAATATGAATGCAGAAGTCTTAGACTTTAAACATTTCTTTTGTTGGTGGATTACAATCTGCAGATTATTTGTCTGGTAAAGAGGTATTTCAAAGAAAAACTTTGGAATTGGGAAAGAAGCTATTTGCAGCATTCAGTGCCTTCACTGGAATCCCTTGCTAAGTATAAAGAGTGGGACTGGGCAAAACTTGTCATGGGTCTCTGGAGGAAGCAGTATCCTGCTAAATTTGGAACATTACACTTGTACTTAAATATTTTAACCATCTTTCTGGAAACCCAGTATTTGCTGAGAAGGTAATGAACATACGAAAAGTACTTAACTGATTGGACAATCACAAATTCTAAATTCTATATCCTAACTACTCATAAGAACATAAGACATAAGAACATAAGAAGTTGCCTCCACTGGGTCAGACCGAGGTCCATCTCGGAGGGGAAGGAGCTTCTCATATCTGAATATTTAATGAAGGCTTGTATGATTTCAAAACAAGACAGATAGACAAGGGAAGAGGGTGGCACAGTGGTTAATGCCGCAGACTCAGCACCCTGAGGTTTTGAGTTTAAACCCACACTGTTCCTTGTGACCCTAGGCAAGTCACTTAATCCCCCCCCCCCTCACTGCCCTAGGTTCATTAAATAGACTGTGAACCTGCTGAGAAAGATAGGGAAAAATGCTTCAGTACCTGAATAAATTCATATAAACCAGTGTCTTCTCAAACTTTTTTAGCTCTGGCACACTAAATGGAGCAAATATTTTTCGTGGCACAATATAACTGAAATTACAAAATTGCAAAACCAACAATAAATTTGATAGTTAGTTATTTAAAGTTCTTTATACAATGTATGGGTAACTGTAACAACAGTGAAACTAAAGTAGATATAATAGAATTGGTAGTCAATGTGATGGATATGCTTGTTTTTGAGTGCATATTAACTCAAAACGCAGCGATAGTCGACAAGCAAACATGCATTTCATCACCCACCTTCTGCAGTCATTCTCTTTTTTTATTGAATTTCTGTCAGAGCTGAAAATCCAAGTTTGCAAAGATAAGAAGATCCAAATGGTAACAAAGCCTTGATTGTGATGTTGCTCAAGTTAGGATAACTGATGTTTGACTATGATTAATCCGACCTTTTAAAGCTCAACTCCCCTACATATTGTGGACTAGCAATAGAGCAATGTAAAAATATTTTGCTTGTTGGTAACTATTTTCTTTGTAAAGTTTTAAATGTAATTGCTCATTTTGTTTTGTTTTTATTTTATTTTATATTTATCATTTCAATTTATCATTACACACAATGATAAGGAAATACTGAAATACAATACAATCAGTTCATGCTGATAAGCAAATAACATAAGGAAATATAGCATCTTACATAGTCCACAATGGGTGGAGGAGAAAAAAAAGAAAGAGAATAACCCCCCCCCCCCAGGGGAGGGGGTACATAAACCAATTTAAGAATTCCAAAATAAAGAGCAGAGTACAGCCTTCCAAACAAAATTAACGCCATACAATCCTGTTCAATCTGGGTGCGTAGAGACACCCTTGCCTTCTAGAAAAAAGCCTAATTGGGCAGGTTCAAAAAATACATATTTTGTTTCCTGAAGGGAAACCACACATTTACAAGGAAATCTTAATTGAAAAACTGCTCCTAATGATATCACTTTCATTCGGTATGTTAGAAATTCTTTTCTTCTAGATTGCGTCCATTTTGAGACATCAGGGAACATATATATTCGTCCTCCCAAGTAGGACACTTGTTTCAATTTAAAGTACAATTTCAGCAGCAATTCTTTATCTTGATGAAATACAAAAGAGACTAGTAACGTAGCCCGACCCTCTATTTCAATATCAGATGATTGTAATATATCAGATAAATCCATCTGGTCTTCACCTCTAACTGATTCTCCTTCTTTATTTACATTTTTCTTTAAGTAATAAATTTTTTGTAGTGGTGGAAGATCAGATTCTGATATCTTCAATATAGTTATCATGAAATTCCTAAAAATTTCCCGAGGTGACATAAACTTGGCTATTGGAAAATTTAAAAGTCTCAAGTTCAAACTTTTATGTTGATTCTCCAAATTTTCAATCTTCCTCAGGAAAAGCATTTTATCAGAAACTTGTTTAGTCATCAAATTTTTAGTCTCTGTTGTTATTTTCTCTAAATTCTTTATCTCTGATTGTTGCTGCTGAAGTGATGTCTCCAACAGGTTTATCTTAGAAGTTGAATTTAAAGTAATTGAAACAAAATTAGCACATACCGAATGTAGGTTCTCCAAAGCAGTCCAGATTGAATCAAGTGTGACCGCCTGAGGCTTCACAAGTGGCTTGAGGGGGGAAATAGCCACTAGCTTTTCCTCAGTGACTCCTCCAGGCACCGAATCCTGGGTTCCCTCAACCTCTCCACCACTTGCTGCTCGGGGTTCACTACTCCCTAGCCGCTGCGACTCCCCAACAGGAATCGACGGCGGCGTTGATGTGAACACTTCCGGGTCAACATCGGGTCTCGGCAGCGTCTCTCCCGCTACATTCGGGGAGCTCCCCCACAGCAACCGGTCTCTCGATGTTCCTCCAGGCATTGGGAGCATGCGTGGCTCTCTCGGGCTCAGTGACAAGTCGCTGTCTAAGCTGAGACTTCCCCTAGACTCAGCAGCAGATCCGCCCGAAATGGTTGGCTGGACTGTAAACGATGGTATTACAGTCTGTCGCATATTGGAGAAAGCAGAGGTAAGTGGAGGAAATCCCCTCTGTTTCCCACGTCTTTTGGGCATTAGATAGCTGTAGTAGTTATATTTATTCAAAAGAAATTGCCCCGTCGACGGAGAGCACTCCAATATGTGCTCTGCTCAAGACGCCATCTTTTATTCTCCCATAATAATTGCTCATTTTGAATGATATTTGTGATCACATAATTGAAATCCAATAAAGAAAAAAAAAATTTAAGTTAGGATAACTACTGCATAAAGAATGATACTTGCCTGGGTAGTTGTATCCTTATACACACAGACGCTCATAACATTGAAAGACTCTTGCATATACGACATACATGTCATCTATTCTGTGTATATTTATGAAGGGAATTTTTTTTTAAAATAAAGTAAAATTCTGGAATCTCTTCGGGGCACACAATTTGAGAAACACTGTTGTAAACTGTTCTGAGCTTTCCTGGGAGAATATTGTTCAGTCTATTGAAATGCATTTGATCCAGAAATTTAGTGGAGGACTAATGAACATTACTGGATGGAAAGGTATTCTGCTGGAGCATGATGGACCATCTGACATGCTTGTACTCAAAGCAAATAGTACATCACCTGATATGACTGATCATCACACTGAACTTGGTGCAGAGATAGCACAGACATTTCATGAATCTTTTGATCACACAACTATGAAATTGGGACAAAACCTTATAAGCAGTAGTCTGCCTAAGGGCACAGCATCCCTCCTTCTCTCTGCCCCCCTTCTTGTTGTGTGTGCGTGCCCCTTGCCTTCCCTTGTACCTTTTTTACTTGCCCAGCGTGAGGTTCCTGCCCACATTGGTGCTCTGTCACTTCCAGGACCTGCACCTAGGAAGTGACATCAGAGGGTGAGCAAACTCAGACATGGGCATGCTACTTATGCTGGAAAAGTTAAAAAGGTATGGTGAAGAGGGCAGGGGAGGGGCACCACCGCCTCGTGTGCTACTCACCCTTACTATGCCACTGCTTCTAAGTCCGCTGATGGTGTTGAAGCCATTGATATAAGACAAAATGAGAAATACTACAGTTTACAATCCAAAGTTATTGAAACTTATATATATATGTGACAGTTTACACATGACATGAACTACTGACAGTGGATTACAATTTTTTGTTCAGTTACTTGCAACAAGGCCTCATGCTGCACTTGATGTGTGGTGATACCACTGGCAAAGGCCTGGATGCACTAAAGATAGTCGGTAATACCGACTGGATCGCTGCTGGCTGATTCTGAACTAGCAATCAATGCACTACCAAGTTTTCATGCAAATGATTTGCAAGGAGATGCAAATCATTTGCAAGCAAATTCAACAGATTAATCACTCAGTTAGCAATTAACATATGTGCACAGCCCTAACATCAGTGACAGGGTAAGCAGCCTCCTGTCACTGCTGTTAGGGCACCGAGACCCCCCCATGGCAGAAAAAATGGCAGGAGGGATGCCTACTCCCTCTTGCCAATGTGACACCCCCATCCCCTGTGGCAGCGATGCAGCAAGAGGGATGTTCACTCCTTCATGCCACTGAAGGCCCACTCCTGTGTCAGGCGCCCTCCAAACATCCTCTATCCTCCCCTTACCCCCCCCCCAAAAAAAAAAAAAAAAGGCAGGAAGGATGCCCACTCTTGCTACCAGAGGTCCCCCGCCATCCCCCGCACTCCCTGAACTGGGTTATAGCAAGACGGAAGCTCAGTCCGTCCTCGTAGGTTTGTTGCTTCTGAATGGCAGGGCTTTCCCTCCCTGGTGCACGAGGAGGGGCCTAAGGCCCTGATTGGCTCAGATACCTAAGGCTCTGCCCCTTGGGTGGGGCCTTAGGCTTCTTCATCTGTATCCCAGTGCTAGGTAAAACTAATAAAATAAAAAAAATTACTGTGAGGTTTGGAATGAGATGAGTGGGTACAGCAAGAAAGACAGTGGTGGGGAGAAAAGAGAGTTTTTTAAGGGTAGGGTAAAAGGGGAGATCAGTGGCATTCTTGTCCCCTTCTCCAGAACATGAAATTGACATCAGGGAGGGAGGAGCATTGAAAAAAAGCAGAAAATAAATATTAGTTAATTAAAATTTTCTCTGCATACAGTGTGCTTTGTATAGTTTAATTATGTGGTTAACATTATGTATTGATAATAAGATTATATTGTGTGTATATGAAAAATGAATGGAAGAAATGGTATTACAATTAGTACTATTATGGGATGGGGTCTGAGGCAGGGCTTGGGTGGGGTCTAGGGCAGAACTTTTGCCCCTCTCCAACAAAAAAGCATTTTGCTACCTATGACTGTACCGCTCCCCTTTACTTTAGACCTGTGATACACATTTAAACTGCAAGGAGAGACTTGCGTATTAGTGAGAAAAAAACATGCCTGATTTTCAGTGCATATACACTTCCCTCTCCCCATTCGCGGTTTTGGCAATCGCGATTTCACATATTCGCGATTTTTGGGGGAGGGGGAAAAAAAGAAAAAAACCCCACAGTTTAGCCTTCCCCCCGGCATCCCGGCCTTACCTGGTGATCTAGCGGGCTTTCGGGGCAGGAGTGATCTTCCTACACTCCTGCCCCGTGTAGATCGCCAATAGGAAATGGCTGTGGGGAGTTCCTGTCGTAGTCTCGAGAGACTACGGGAACTCACGGCAGCCCGCTAGACCACCAGGTAAGGCCAGGATGCCAGGGGGAAGGCAGGAGGGAGGCGGGGGTGGATCAGAGACGGACCAGATAATATTCACAGTATTTTACCATTCGCGGTCAGGCTTTGCCTCTATCCCCCGCGAATCCAGAGGGAGAAGTGTAACATAATGTGACTACTCACAGTTGTTTTTTTGAAATGGGGCCTAAGCTGTGAAATGTGCTTCCAATGCCTCTGCACTGCTGAGCTTCTAATCTGCAGTTTAAAAAACAGTTAAAAACACATTTGTACATATAAACCTTCCTTTTGGCAGATTAAGCGTTTCAAGACTGAAAGAATCTATGCAAAAGATATGCTATTACTACTATTTATGATTTCTGTAGCGCTGAAAGGAATACACAGCACTGTACATTTAACATGTAATAGATGTTCCCTGCTCAGAAGAGCTTACATAGAAACATGACAGCCGATAAAGACCAAATGGCCCATCTAATCTGCCTATCCGCAGTAAAGCAGTTACTTACCGTAACAGTTGTTATCCAGGGATAGCAGGCAGCTATTCTCACATATGGGTGACGTCATCCATGGAGCCTGGATTCGGACAGCCTCGCAAGCAGACTTGCTTGAAGAAACTCAGAGGTTTCAACTCTGCTGCACCACGCATGCACGAGTGCCTTCCCGCCCAGCACAGGGCGAGTCTCCTCAGTTCAGATAGCTAGCAGAGAAGCCAACCAGGGGAGGTGGGTGAGTTGTGAGAATAGTTACCTGCTGTCCCTGGATAACAACTGTTACGGTAAGTAACTGTGCTTTATCCCAGGACAAGCAGGCACCTATTTTCACATATGGGTGACCTCCAAGCTAATATATGTAGATTTTGTACGTATTGTTAAATATAGTTATTAGCAGGGGCTCATTCAAGCTACATTGGATGTAGCTTGAATGAGCCCCTGCTAATAACTATATTTAACAATACGTACAAAATCTACATATATTGACTATTACGATTGTATCCCAGAAAAATTGCTAGTTGACCTCCAAGCTAACCAGAATGGGATGGTGGGAGTGTTGGCAACTTAGGAGAATAAATTTTGTAATACTCTCTGGCCAAAATGGCCATCCCGTCTGGAGAAAACATCCAGACAATAATGAGAAGTGAAAATATGAACCGAGGACAAAGTGGCAGTTTTCAATAGGAGTGGATCTGAGGAAATCCACTGAAGCCGCCATGGCTCTGATTTTGTAGGCTGTGACTCGACTCTGTAGATGCAGTCCAGCCTGGGCATAGCAGAAAGAGATGCAGGCAGCCATCCAGTTGGAGATGGTACGCTTAGAGATTGGATGTCCCAACTTGTTCGGATCGAAGGAGACAAAAAGTTGAGGAGCAGATCTGTGTGGTTTGGTGCGTTCTAAGTAGAAGGCCACAGCACGTTTACAGTCCAGAGTATGAAGAGCTGATTCTCCAGGATGAGAATGAGGCCTTGGAAAAAACACTGGACGTACAATAGATTGGTTCAGATGAAATTCTGAAACCACTTTAGGTAAGAATTTAGGATGAGTACGGAGGACCACCTTGTCATAATGGAAAACTGTGAAAGGTGGATCAGCAACTAAAGCTTGCAGCTCACTGACTCTTCGAGCAGATATGAGGGCAATGAGAAACACCACTTTCCAAGTGAGATATTTCACATGAGCCGTAGACATTGGTTCAAATGGAGGCTTCATTAACTGAGCAAGAACAACATTGAATTCCCAAACCACTGGAGGCGGTTTGAGAGAAGGTTTTACATTGAAAAATCCTTTCATAAATTTAGAAACCACCAGATGAGCAGAGAGGGGTTTCCCTTCAGTAGGCTGATGGAAAGCAGCAATTGCACTGAGATGGACTCGGATAGATGTAGACTTTAGATAAGTGCAAAAGATAATCCAGAACGGAAGGAGGAATGTTGAGGCTCCTTGTCATGAGAGATGCACCTTGTAGAAAATCTAGTCCATTTTTGGTGATAGCATTGTCTAGTGGAAGGCTTTCTAGAAGCTTCTAAAATGTCTCATAGAGGTTGAGAAAACTGAAGAGGAGTTATGTTGAGAGGTACCAAGCTGTCAGGTGTAGAGACTGCAGGTTGGGATGAAGTAGAGATCCTTGACTCTGTGTAAGCAGAGATGGAAAAACTGGTAAAAGGTATGGCTCACTGCTGCTGAGTTGAAGTAGAAGGGAGTACCAAGGTTGTCTCGGCCACCAAGGAGCAATCAGAATCATGGTGGCATGATCGTTCTTCAGCTTGACAAGAGTGTTGAAGATAAGAGGGAATGGAGGGAACGCATACAGGAAGAGATTCATCCATTCCAATAGAAAAGCATCTGCTTCGAGGCGATGAGGAGAATATATCCTGGAGCAGAACTGAGGCAGTTTGTGATTGTGGGGAGATGCAAAGAAATCTATCTGAGCAGTTCCCCATTGAGAAAAAATGTGATGAAGAGGCGAGGAATTGGGTGTCCATTCGTGAAGTTGCAGAAGACAATTCAATTTGTCTGCCAGACAGTTTTTCTCTCCTTGAATGTAGACAGCTTTCAGAAAGGTGTTGTGAAGGATTGCCCAATGCCAAACTTTCAGACCTTCTTGGCAAAGCGGGAGAGATCCCGTTCCTTCCTGCTTGTTGACATAATACATGGAGACTTCTTCACCGAAAGGGTGGTTGATCGCTGGAATAATCTTCCGCTACAGGTAATTGAGGCCAGGAGCGTGCCTGATTTTAAGACAAAATGGGATCGTCACATGGGATCTCTTCACAGGGAAAGGTAGGGGAGGGTTATTAAGGTGGGCAGACTTGATGGGCCGTGGCCCTTATCTGCCGTCTGTTTCTATGTTTCTATGAATGAGGACTATTTGGTCGTGAAGATGTTGAAAACCTTTGAGAGCACTGAAGATCGCTCTGAGTTCCAACAGATTGATATGACATTGACAATCTATGCTGGACCAATGGCCTTGAGTACGGAGACCGTCGAGGTGAGCCCAAGCGTAGGTCAAGGAATCTGTCATGAGGACCTTCTGATGAGGTGGCGTCTGAAACAGTAAACCTCTAGAGAGATTGGAAGACAGCATCCACCAGCGGAGAGACTGACTCAACGAAGGAGTGACTGTAATGTGTCAGGAGAATGGTTCGCAAGCCTGCGTCCACTGAGATGCCAAGCTCCACTGAGGAATTCTGAGGTGAAGTCTGGCAAAAGGAGTCACGTGAACTGTCGAGGCCATGTGACCTAGTAGTACCATCATGTGTCTTGCTGAGAGTGAAGAGCGGGAAGACACTGTGACAGAGCTGAAGAAGAGCATCCAGACGTTGAGGATGGAATGCTCTGAGTTGGATAGTGTCCAGAACAGCCCCAATGAACTGTAGATTCTGAGAGGGCTGGAGTTGCGATTTGGGAAAGTTGATTTTGAATCCCAAGGTTTGTAGGAACCACATAGTCCGTTGGGTCACTACAATAACCCCCTGAGATGTTGAATCTTTGATGAGCCAGTCATCTTGGTAGGGAAACACCTGAAGACCATAGTTCCTTAGAGCTGCTGCTACCACAACTAGGCACTCTGGTAGATGATGCCAGGCCAAAGGGTAGCACTCTGTATTGATAATGAAGATTCCCCACCCGAAATCTGAGGTATTGATGGGAGGCTGGATGAATGGGAATGTGAGTGTAAGCCTCCTTGAGATCTAGAGAACATAACCAATTGTTCTAATCTAGAAGGGGATAGAGGGATGCCAGGGACAGCATGTGAAATTTTTCTTTGACTAAAAATTTGTTGAGAACCCTGCGATCCAGAATGGGTCGCAGATCACCCGTCTTTGGAACTAGGAAGTAACGGGAGTAAAAAACCCTGCTTTGCTGTTCCACAGGAACTTCCTCGATGGCACGGAGATGAAACAGAGGTTGAGCTTCCTGAAGAAGGGCGGTCTGGGATGGATTGGAAGGATACTCTCTTGGAGGAAGCTCTGGTGGAACCTGAGTGAAATGAAGAAAGTATTTGAGGACCCTGGAAGCCATCATGGAATTCTGATAAAGGCAACGGCCAAACTTGTCCATGGACTTACTCTCTCTTCCTGGAGATACTGTGGCATAAACTCTGGAAGGATGGGTCCTCTTCAATGAGGATTCTACAAGGAGGGTTTAGTGAGATAGTTGTGAATTCTCAAAACCCTTACAATGTAGAGATTTATACCTCAATTCCAACTTGCCTGAAACAGCAGGAATAGCATAAGGAGTCTCGAGGTTTCGTTTGAAAGTTTGAGGCAGATGCATTTTTTCTAAATACTCCTTAGAGTATTTAGAACCAGTGTCCAATTTAAGATCCAGATTGCAAGCCATCTGACGAAGGAAGGAGAAGGACAATTGATCTGCCAGAGCATGGCCTTGAGAAGGACTCGATGACTTTGAGGCGCCTCGAGTGGAGAACGAAGGCGAAGCCTCTCTAGAGTATTGATAACCCAAGGAATAGACAGACTTGGAGGAGGCATTGGAATCATTTGAGTCCTCAGGGTCTGCAATCGGTGACCTCGATCGAGGAGTTGGAGGCCTCGATGAGATGGAAGGTCTTGACTGAGGCCTGGACGAGGAAGGCTTTTCTCTGGAAGAAGACCTGCGCCTTGATGGATGCCTCAATGAGGGCCTCGATCGACGACAAGAGTGCTACCTGGAAGTAGGTCTCAGGTAAGATCAAGAAGACTTCGGCCTTTGCTTGGAAACAGGCAGTGCCGCTGGTGAATGAATAGGGCTAGAAGCTATAGATCGAAACCCCACAGACTCAGTAGTTTGGATTGAGGAATCTCGATGCACTCCCAAAGAATCTGCTCCTTGTATGAAGTGTGAGGATTCTTGTCGAGACACTTGCAAAGACTCGACTCCTTTCATAGAGTGTGAAGATTCCAGACCAGACACTCACAAAGACTCGACTCCTTGCAGAGTGTGAAGATTCCAGACCAGACACCCATAGACTCAACTCCTTGCATAGAGTGTGTAGACTCAGCTCGAGGCACAGGCAGGGACTCAACCTCACGGGAGACTGATGATTGCCCAGGCTGGACTGCAGGAAGCAGAGTCGAGGCAGGATTGTATTTGCTCAGTAACTGAACAAATTGCTGCTCTAACATGGTCTAGAAAGAAACCTGCAATTGTGGATCCGAGTCTGAAACTGGACTACTTGCTGAGGCTAGAGGTTCTGAGGTGGCGGTAGAAGCATGCTTCAACTTGGAGGATTGATGTTTGGATAGCTTGGGGATCACCGCAGGAACCTTCTGCTTAGGTATCTGACCTGAGGGAAGCTCAGGGGAAGATAAAGCAGGTGTACTCGAGGCCAAAGACGATCCGAACGAGGAAGGTCTGATGAGACTCAATGTCGGAGTTGTGGAAACAGGAGGACCTCCCATTTACTTCTTGACCGAGTTGGAAGTCGAGGGTGTTGCTGAAGAGTCCATCCTGAACAGCTTTTCCACTTGAATCCGACAACGTTTCAGGTCCGAAGTTGAAGAGCAGCATAGTGCGCGCACGACTTCAGACTATGGTTAGGCCCAAGACAATGAAGACACCAGTGGTGTGGGTCCGTGAGGGATATCGCACGCTGGCACTGGCTACACTTCTTGAAGCCCGTGACTGGCTGGAACATAGGAGGGATGATAGCTGCTGCAATGTTGAATCCCGCAGGCTGCAGGCGCCTGATCCGTCCCGCCAGTCAGCTGACGAAAAAATAAAACTTTTTTTTTTAAACTAACAGAAAAGAAAGAAAGACATAGCAATTCGCAAAAGAAAATAACACAAACCACGGTGAAAAGAAGGCACGAAGCGAACGAAGTTCAACGCAGAGCATCAAAGTACAGACTTCTCAGCTCCGCGGAAAACTGAGACACTCGCCCTGTGCTGGGCGGGAAGGCACTCGCACATGCGCAGTGCGGCAGACTCAAAACTTCTGAGTTTCTTCAAGCAAGTCTGCTTGCGAGGCTGTCTGCATCTGGGCTCCATGGATGACATCACCCATATGTGAGAATAGGCTGCCTGCTTGTCCTGGGATAACCATTATCTCTTTCTCTGAGAGATCCCATGTGCCTATCCCCAGGCCCTCTTGAATTTAGACAGTCTCTACTTCCACCACCTCTTCAAGAAGACACTTCCATGCATCTACCACCCTTTCTGTAAAAAAGTATTTCCTCAGATTACTCCGGAGCTTATCACCTCTTAACTTCATCTTATGCCCTCTCATTGCAGAGTTTCCTTTCAAATGATAGAGACTCAACTCATGCACATTTATATTATGTAGGTATTTAAATGTCTCTATCATATCTCCCCTCTCCCACCTTTCCTCCACAGTATACAGATTGAGATCTTTAACTCTGTCCCCATGCGCCTTATTATGAAGACCACACACCGTTTTAATAGCTTTCCTCTGGACCGACTCCATCCTTTTTATATCTTTTTGAAGGTGCAGCCTCCAGAATTGTACACAATATTCTAAATGAGGTCTCACCAGAGTCTTATACAGAGGCTTCAATACCTCCTTTTTCCTACTGGCCATACCTCTCCCTATGCATCCTTCTAGCTTTAGCCATCACCTTTTCAACCTGTTTGGCCACCTTAAGATCATCACATACAATCACACCCAAGTCCCACTGTTCCGTTGTGCACATAAGTTCTTCACCCCTTAAACTATGTACCGTTCCCTTGGGTTTTTGCAGCCCAAATGCATGACTATGCATTTCTTAGCATTAAATTTTAGCTGCCAAATTTGGCAGATAGACAGCACATATTGAGGTTGGGGAGTCACTTGAAGAGAGAATGATAGGATGGATAAAGGTAATTTTATGGTGAGCGAGAGTTAGGAGCTGTAAAATGAATTTGTGCTGCTCTTGTCTTTCTTTTAGGCAGTTATTTCTTGACATACATAGAAACTCTTCTTTTTGAGTTATGGCGCCTACTTTGTGGAATTCTCTCCCTACTTATCTTCGTAAAGAAAAATCATTCACATTCAAAGCTCAATTGTAGGCATTCTAATTTGCTCAAGCATTCAGATCATAGTTGTTTTCTTTTATACTGGAAATTTCTTTTTATATTTAAGTTAGGAAAAATATATTATGGTTTTTCTCCCTTTTCCCTATGCAATTTTTATTGTAATTTAACCTTATTGTACTGCTCGAAAGGGTTTAGAGAAGAGCGACTAAAATGGTTAAGGGGCTGGAGGAGTTGCCGTACAATGAAAAATTAGAGAAACTGGGCCTTTTCTCTCTTGAAAAGAGGAGACTGAGAGGGGACATGATCGAAACGTTTAAGATAATGAAGGGGATAGACTTAGTAGATAAGGACAGGTTGTTCACCCTCTCCAAGGTAGAGAGAACAAGAGGGCACTCTCTAAAGCTAATAGGGAATAGATTCCGTACAAACATAAGGAAGTTTTTCTTCACCCAGAGAGTGGTGGAAAACTGGAATGCTCTTCCAGAGGCTGTTATAGGGGAAAACACCTTCCAGGGATTCAAGATACAGTTAGACAAGTTCCTGCTGAACCAGAACGTACGCAGGTAAGGCTAATCTCAGGGCACTGGTCTTTGAGCGGACCACTGGTCTGACCCAGAAGCGGCAATTTTTATGTTCTTATATTTATGTATTGTTTTTCCTTTCTCCAGTTTATATTCATTGTAACCGCGTTTGCAGTATATTAAATAAATTGAACTTGAATTTGTACTGTGTATGTTCATATTGTACGTTGCTTAGTTGTAGGCGGGTTTTAAATGTGAAAAATAAACATTCCTATGGAAATCTACAGCTTTTTGTAGATCTGCATATATCGTTGGTAACACTAATAATAGGTCAGACTATGTTTCTCTTTGAGCTCAGCAAATGACCAGTTTCAGTCTAGGAATGTTTCTAATTGCGAACACTTTTTCTTCCACTATTTTTTTTTAAGGTGAAAAAATGTTTACTATTGACAGTGGCAGGAATGCACCACTCCACTCTCCTCCCTCTGAACATTACACCATCATTTTTAATACCTTCGTCATGATGCAGCTATTCAATGAAATCAATGCTCGCAAGATCCACGGAGAGAGAAATGTTTTTGATGGCATCTTTAGAAACCCTATATTTTGTTCTATTGTTCTAGGCACATTTGCTATACAGGTAAGTATTCACCCAAGAAATTGAAACTGCGATGGGAATATAATGCCCTGACTGACTGCCCTGACCTGACTGACAGCTAGTATCTCTTAATGTCAAGAAGGAAAAGATTTCCATATACATAAAGTTCCAAAAGGCAAACACAAGCAAAAAATCCAATGAAACTGCAGTAATATGTCAAACAACAAACAAAAAAGAAAACTGCAGGGGTGATGTACAAAATGCCAAGGCTTTAATCTGAGTCAATAAACAGTTTGTGTCCAAGAAAATCCAAGAAATGTAGGGCTAGATTCACTAAGCTTTGCGAGCCTTCTCTGACCTGCAACCCAATTCAGTAACCTCCTGGCCTATCAACCTCGATCTGATCCACGCTTTCTGCCACCCTGAAATACCAGTATCAAAACAAAAATAAAACATTTTAAATATCTCCCTTGTGCAAAATGCACAAGAAGAGAAGCTCTACCGACTCTCCTGCTCTCTGTCGCCCTGTCCTTGCTCCCTTCCCTGCAGTGTAAGCCCATGGTTTTAACCTGCGGGTTAAGTGCGTGTTCTGTTCCATCTGGCTGCAGCGTGTTCTGGAAAAAGCTCATTCTGTCCACTCAAAACTGCAGGCACCACCCCCTCCCCTTTGTTTTGACCTCACTTGTACGGTCTGCACATGCGTATGGATCGCTCTGCAGCGATCCTTGGGGTCGCTGTGGGGCGTGCCTCCAATCAAATTAATTTGCATGAGGATGCGTAGTGAATCAATCGCCCAGCAAGACTCAGCCATGGATTGCCCAACAAGGTGAGCTTTAGTGAATCTAGCCCATAGTTCACTTCGAGCTAGAAATCAGAACCCGACACAGTCCGTGTTTCGAAAAACATTTCTTCCTCAGGGATCCTATTGTGAAAATATAATAAAATCAACAGATGTGTCTGTGATAACAAGTGGATTAACTGTGAATTAATACACCAATGATGTGTGATGATAGAGAAGCTACCTGTGAATTATATAGGAATGTGATTAAAGCCTTGGCATTTTGTACATCACCCCTGCAGTTTTCTTTTTTGGTTGGCGTATGCATAAAGTTTCCATCTTCTTGTTTTGTATTTTTTAAGGCTGTTATAACATCCTAGAATGCCACATGAAAAGCGATTAGACTGTAATAACAGCAGCCAAAATGTGCAGGATATGTTTGCTACCGAGACACGGGGAAAGGGGTCAGCAGTTGTTCTGGGGGGTGGAGGTGGGAGGGAGTTTGTGACTCATGGGCTGGAGGGAGGGGGAAGAAAGGAGAAGGGCTTTTGGAGGGGGATCAGGGAACTAAAGAAAAAAAAAGTTAAGCAAGTGACAAAATTAAAGTTATGTGGCCTGAGCTGCATAACTCTTATTTGGGCCCCAGCTGAATATCAGCCAAGCCCGGATAAATTCCAGCAGGCCAGGCTACCCAGAATTATCCCTCAATATTCAGTGCTAGTGCCTACACATGGCCCGACACTGAATAGGGCAATAATTTAGCCAGCAACAATCAGGGTTCTAAAAAAATGCTGATCACCACCGGCTGAATATTGTGTGGGGATGAGGGGTGGAAATATGCTCAAATATGCCCTTTGAACTACCTCCCTTTAATTTGACTAAAAGTGTGTATAATATTGTAATTGGTGCATACATTTAGGGCCTGTTTTACAAAGCCAAGCTAGTGGCTGCCGCGCAGCAACAGCCCTGAAGCCCTTTAAATCTCTGTGGGCTTCAGGGCCATTACCACGCTGCAGCCACTAGCACAGCTTTGTAAAACAGGCCCTTAGTCAATTTAAAGGTGAGATTTTTCATGCAGTAATTGGTGTTTTAAAAATTGTCTTCTAAATTCTTACAAATATTATATGGTGGTGTTGTGGCATTTATGGTTTTAGCTATGCCACTAGGTGTTATAAATGATCACTAGAATGAAGTCACAGAAAAAATATTTCCTTAATTAAATTTTAAGAATATATTCAATATGTTTTCTTCTTCTTTTTTTCAGATAATAATTGTACAGTTTGGAGGAAAGCCTTTTAGCTGTTCTCCACTTCAACTTGATCAATGGATGTGGTGTATATTTATAGGATTAGGGGAACTTGTATGGGGCCAGGTGAGCATCAACTAGTGATTTAAAAATCAGTAGGGCCTGATTATATTTTCAATGGATGGTCTGCAGAAGATTCATTCTCCTGTTTCTTAGGTCGGTAAAATTCTCAGAATTGACTGGGGGCAACAGGAATCATTAGGAGATTGGTTTGGCAAAGGAAGGGACACATTACTGTTAAATTTCCTTGCAGTTTTACTGGTTTATTTATTTATTAATTTATTTAATTTTCTATACCGTTCTCCCAGGGGAGCTCAGAACAGTTTACATGAATTTATTCAGGTTCTTAAGCATTTTTCCGTCTGTCCCGTTGGGCTCACAGTCTATCTAATGTACCTGAGAAAATGGGGGGATTAAGTGACTTGTCCAGGGTCACAGGAGCAGCGTGGGTTTGAACCCACAACCTCAGGGTGCTGAGTAACATATAGTAACATAGTAGATGACGGCAGATAGAGACCCGAATGGTCCATCCAGTCTGCCCAACCTGATTCAATTAAAAATTTTTTTATTTTTTTTTTCTTCTTAGCTATTTCTGGGCGAGAATCCAAAGCTTTACCCGGTACTGTGCTTGGGTTCCAACTGCCGAAATCTCTGTTAAGACTCACTACAGCCCATCTACACCCTCCCAGCCATTGAAGCCCTCCCCTGCCCATCCTCCTCCAAACGGCCATACATAGACGCAGACCGTACAAGTCTGCCCAGTAACTGGCCTAGTTCAATCTTTAATATTATTTTCTGATTCTAAATCTTCTGTGTTCATCCCACGCTTCTTTGAACTCAGTCACAGTTTTACTCTCCACCACCTCTCTCGGGAGCGCATTCCAGGCATCCACCACCCTCTCCGTAAAGTAGAATTTCCTAACATTGCCCCTGAATCTACCACCCCTCAACCTCAAAATATGTCCTCTGGTTTTACCATTTTCCTTTCTCTGGAAAATATTTTGTTCTACGTTAATACCCTTCAAGTATTTGAACGTCTGAATCATATCTCCCCTGTCTCTCCTTTCCTCTAGGGTATACATATTCAGGGCTTCCAGTCTCTCCTCATACGTCTTCTGGCGCAAGCCTCCTATCATTTTCGTCGCCCTCCTCTGGACCGCCTCAAGTCTTCTTACGTCTTTCGTCAGATACGGTCTCCAAAACTGAACACAATACTCCAAGTGGGGCCTCACCAATGACCTGTACAGGGGCATCAACACCTTCTTCCTTCTACTGACTACGCCTCTCTTTATACAGCCCAGAATCCTTCTGGCAGCAGCCACTGCCTTGTCACACTGTTTTTTCGCCTTTAGATCTTCGGACACTATCACCCCAAGGTCCCTCTCCCCGTCCGTGCATATCAGCTTCTCTCCTCCCAGCATATACGGTTCCTTCCTATTATTAATCCCCAAATGCATTACTCTGCATTTCTTTGTATTGAATTTTAGTTGCCAGGCATTAGACCATTCCTCTAACTTTTGCAGATCCTTTTTCATATTTTCCACTCCCTCTTCTGTGTCTACTCTGTTACAAATCTTGGTATCATCTGCAAAAAGGCACACTTTTCCTTCTAACCCTTCAGCAATGTCACTTACATACATATTGAACAGGATTGGCCCCAGTACCGAACCCTGAGGGACTCCACTAGTCACCTTTCCTTCCTTCGAGCGACTTCCATTAACCACCACCTCTGGCGTCTGTCCAACAGCCAGTTTCTGACCCAGTTCACCACTTTGGGTCCTAACTTCAGCCCTTCAAGTTTGTTCAACAGCCTCCTATGAGGAACTGTATCAAAGGCTTTGCTTAAATCCAAGTAAATTACATCTAGCATATGTCCTCGATCCAGCTCTCTGGTCACCCAATCAAAAAATTCATTCTAGGCATTCTAGGATGTTATAACAGCCTTTAAAAATACAAAACAAGAAGATGGAAACTTTATGCATACGCCAACCAAAAAAGAAAACTGCAGGGGTGATGTACAAAATGCCAAGTAACTATATGTTACTTGTAAGTAAAAATCCAGTCACCTCCTTTACATTAGTCCATATTTAGCAATCATGTGTCCAATAGACTAATGAACACTGTTTTTCACTTTTGCCACTTCTTTTGGGCTTCAGACATGCCATTATTTGTTCGCTGACATTTTTAGCGATACAAAACACCTTTTTGGCTATGGCTGTGGCCTCTTCATTTGCCCATATGTTTCTATATGTTTTATGTCAATTTGTTGAGATTTTTTTGTTATATATAAAGTGCTCAATATAAATAGTTATAAAAATTTAACTTATCTTAACAAATTTTCATCTCCTTAATAGGATCGGGTCGGGGTTTGTCACATCGACATGTTTCGCCATAAAGGCTTTCTCAAGATACAGACCCCCTTTTTTAGTTTCAAAAGACCATCCCAATATCCAACATTTTCTTTGGTAGATCAAATAAATGTTGGATATCGGGATGGTCTTTTGAAACTAAAAAAGGGGGTCTGTATCTTGAGAAAGCCTTTATGGCGAAACATGGCGAAACATGTCGATGTGACAAACCCCAACCCGATCCTATTAAGGAGATGAAAATTTGTTAAGATAAGTTAAATTTTTATAACTATTTATATTGAGCACTTTATATATAACAAAAAATCTCAACAAATTGACATAAAACATATAGAAACATATGGGCAAATGAAGAGGCCACAGCCATAGCCAAAAAGGTGTTTTGTATCGCTAAAAATGTCAGCGAACAAATAATGGCATGTCTGAAGCCCAAAAGAAGTGGCAAAAGTGAAAAACAGTGTTCATTAGTCTATTGGACACATGATTACTATATGTTACTTGGCATTTTGTACATCACCCCTGCAGTTTTCTTTTTTGGTTGGCGTATGCATAAAGTTTCCATCTTCTTGTTTTGTATTTTTTAAGGCTGTTATAACATCCTAGAATGCCACATGAAAAGCGATTAGACTGTAATAACAGCAGCCAAAATGTGCAGGATATGTTTGCTACCGAGACACGGGGAAAGGGGTCAGCAGTTGTTCTGGGGGTGGAGGTGGGAGGCTGTAGCTTTAACCACTGTGTCACACACTATATTGTTGCCTCTAATTGACTACTGCTCCGACGTTCATAGGCAATGCAGTGACTGCACAGGGCACCCAGGATGGGCAGTTCTCCATTGCAATATCAAAGGACCCTTCCATCTCTAAACTTGAGCTCTATCAGACTGGACAGAGGACAGTCGGGGTGTGGCTCTGTAACACAGAACAAAGCTTTCTTCCTCTTCAGTTTTCCCCTGTCAGCCTGTGGGACTCTTTCACACATATATGGGGATCAGGCAGTTTATGAGAATGAGATCATGGTAGAAAAGACTATAAGAACATGGAAGGGGGTCTCTATTACCCGGAACAGCACATTCAGGTTGAGTGTACAATGCATCTTTGCTGCCAGCAATGTCCACCCTCTGAAAGTTGAGGTATTCACTCTGGGTCCACCCCCTCCAGCCTCTAGTCAAGGGCCCCTACTGTTGGAGATGAGAATTGCTGAAGATATCTAATATCATCTTAGGAAGCTACCCAGGTGCAGCCATGGGTGGCATATGCTAGGTGTAGCTGTTCGTCTCTATCACTTGTACGAGTGATTCTTCTATCCTTTATGGAGGTTTTTTGGGGGTTTTATTTTTATTTTATTGAGATTGCATTTGACCTGTGATTCAATAATAGCAGTATATCAAGATGTAAATAAACATTAGAAAAGAGTTGATGATGCAAATCATGAGAGTTGCGACTTTTTCATGTGTGGATTCAACAGAATGGAGTAAACTCCCTGGCTACATAAGGGAGCAAGTGAGTTTGATCATGTTTAAACGTTTGTTAATATAATATTGTAATCACTGCTATAATCTCTTGTTAATAATATTACTTTCTTTAAATTGATTTAAATATTATTGTGAAGTGCTCAGACCAAGTAACCCAAAATATAGTGAAGTCACTACAATGAGGTTAACAAGGGGACCATCATCGCCTTCACCTGTCCCCTGCCCTCCCTAAATGCACAAAAAAACTTGATCAGATCAACTTGATGTACTTATCTGAATATGAGGGTAGTTGGTTTCGTTAATTCTCATTGATGACTGTTTATTAATAAAGTTCATGTGCTCCATTAAAATCCTAAAAGTGTTCATTCGTTCTTCCAATCCCGTCCCCCGACTCGAGTTTCACCTCTTCATCAGGGAGGGACACTAAGGAAAAATCAAACCAAGTTCAAAAATCGCAACTCAAACTTCTTGAAACATAGTGAAAAGATTCAAATTAAATTAAATTATATCTATGAGTTCTGAGTACTATTTAGTAAATACCAGTGTAGTAACTTAATCATAATCTTAAAGCTCTTAAAGTGCCTATAATACCTGGTAATGGCTCACTGAGATCAGATTCACTCAAAGCAAACGGGCCAACTGAATCTATCGCTCGGCTTTTGAGTTTTTAAAGAGGACTAACCGGAAGGTTCAGCCAAACCGACAACCGGAAATAAACCCTAAATTCAATTGATTTCACTGAAAGAGGGGTCATACTTTAAACTGCTAGCCATTCTATGTCTAAATTTAAACCCTTTGGCGCCAGGGTCTGCCAATTGTATATGAAGCATTGTTCTTTTTGTATTAATGCTTTGGATATATCACCCTCAGTATTGTGTGTTTGAATCAATACCGTGTATTTCAGAACTCATAGATATAATTTAATTTAATTTGAATCTTTTCACTATGTTTCAAGAAGTTTGAGTTGCGATTTTTGAACTTGGTTTGATTTTTCCTTAGTGTCCCTCCCTGATGAAGAAGTGAAACTCGAGTCGGGGGGACGGGATTGGAAGAACGAATGAACACTTTTAGGATTTTAACGGAGCACATGAACTTTATTAATAAACAGTCATCAATGAGAATTAACGAAACCAACTACCCCCCTATTCAGATAAGTACATCAAGTTGATCTGATCAAGTTTTTTTGTGCATTTAGGGAGGGCAGGGGACAGGTGAAGGCGATGATGGTCCCCTTGTTAACCTCATTGTAGTGACTTCACTATATTTTGGGTTACTTGGTCTGAGCACTTCACAATAATATTTAAATCAATTTAAAGAAAGTAATATTATTAACAAGAGATTATAGCTGTGATTACAATATTATATTATAATTTTCGTCACAGAATACTAAGTTTTATCTCCCTATTAAGTAAGAAAAATAAACGTTTGTTAAAACATTATTTGTTTTGTCAGATGAAAATGGATGCTAAGGGAAGTGAAATTGTATTTTCCAGACTTGAGTGCACAATAGATATAAAGAGGATGTGGGGATAATAGACAATTGTAATGGTAATTGGAGTGAGTTCTCAGAAGATGGGATGATTTGTCATTTGATGTATATTTGGGCTATTTAGATGAGATTGTATTTGTATGGTTATGTATTTTAATGTGTGTAATTGTATATTTTATTATGTATGTGTTTTTGGAACCTGCTTTGTATAAAGCGGGATATAAATAAAAAACCTAAACATTTTAAGAATAAGGCAGAATTCATTAGAAGCTGTAGCTAATATTGCAAGTCACCCATAGCATAAACAGTGAAACTATTAGTACTTCCTTACTGACCTAAACTGTTTTTATTGTGTGATACACAGTTCTGGTTGCTGACTACTTTCCAGAGAATATCAAAATTCACTGAATCAAAATGTAATCTAATAAGCCAGTTTTAATGTTTTCAAAATAAGATCCATAAAGTAGCACTAATATTCAATTGGAAGCAACTGCATTGCAATCTAGAACAGCAAAGATTGCATCGCATAAGGTGTAATTTGAACTAAATGTTCTGTTTTCATTCTGTCTTACACAATGCATTTCACAGGTTATTGCAACCATCCCAACCAGTAGGCTAAAGTTTTTAAAGGGAGCAGGGCACCTCACCCAGAAGGAAGAGATCCCTGAAGAAGAGCTGAATGAGGATGTTGAAGAGATTGACCATGCAGAGAGAGAACTTCGACGTGGACAGATTCTTTGGTTCCGAGGGCTTAATAGAATCCAAACTCAGGTATGTTAAAGACAGTAAGGCCAAAATGTTCCCTCTGAAATGTGAAAGATCCTCTAGCTTCTCAGTAAATCTGTCTGGATATTCATGACCCGATCAAATACATCGTGCAAGAATATTATCAACTATTCCATGCACTCCTTTTAGGTATAATTACAAACTCTAGGGCTTTTTTTTTTTTTTTTAAGAATCTGATAACTTTAGTTAGAAGTAGAATGAGTACTTAATTTTTGTAGATTCCTAATAAGTATGCAATAAAAGTCTCATTCACAGGGATTTTTTCTAAAACAGAAACTATTATAAATGGTAGGTGAAAACTAGAATTTACCAGAAGTTGGCACAAATAAAATATGCCCTTGAAATGAAGCAATATTAGTGAGTCTATTTTGTATATTTGCATTTTTCTATTTTATAAGCCTGTTTGCATGAAAAGTCAGTGGAAACGGTTGAAGGTGTTCTCTTTCCCATCACAATGGACTCTCAAAATTGTAACTGTTAACAGTGAGAAATAAAAAAACAAAGCTAATATAGTGCATATGAATCAATGATTAAACAGTGAAATTGTTTACATTACCAACTGCTGAAAAATTTATTTTTTCTCTTAAATTAGGAATCTTAATGTAATGTTTTTCAACTCTCTCCTGGAAGGCAAACTTAGCCAGGATTATCCAATGAATATTCCTGAGATAGATTTGCATAAAAAGGTATCCATTTGCATGCAAATCTCTCTCATGTATATTTTCAATGCATCTTCCTAACCTGCAAGACAATTACCCCCTTAGATCAGGAAAGGGCAACCATGATCCTTAAGGAGACAGTGAATGTACATAGATCTCATGCATATTCATTGTAGAAATATTGAAAACCTGATTGGATTGTGGCCCTCGATGACCATGGTTGCCTACCCCTGCCTATCAAACCTTTTAGGCAGACCACAAAATAACACCCATAATATCATTACTAACAAAAAACCAATAATATGAGTGTGATTCAGAAATTAAAGGCAATTGTTAAAATACACGATAACTGGGACAGAGCTAGCGAAATGCAATATATGTACTGATATATTGCCCGCTGAATAGTTCGTCCATACACAGTGAAGCATTCGTCCTTTAGTTGTGTGGTAGCCAAGAGGTCAGAAACATGGACGCTCCATTGCAAGATTGCACCATCAAAGAACAAGGTGCAGTAGTGCAATTTATTTGCAGATATTGACTCAGTATGGTCATAGGTCAATGAATCAACGAAAGGGTTATGACTGGGTAAAAAGGGTTAAAGCAGGAAGAAAAGGTATAATCGACAAAGATTGTTCTGGTTGCCCAGCAACATCATGCACACAGGAGCACATTGTCAGGGAAGATGCCAGGAGCACATTGTCTTGACAGATGGCTTGATTAGAGAAGACTGACTCTCAATTGGCTTCAAATTTGGATATCAGCTATGGATCTGCATTTGCCATAATGCATGATGACTTGGGATATAGGAAAGTCTGCACATGATGGGTTCCCAAACTGATCTGCACAAGTAACAGCATGTGGAGTTTGTGATCTAGTTCCTGAGACGGTACGGAGAAGATCTGAATATTCTGGCGAAAATTGTCACCGGCAACAAGACATGAGTGCATCACTGTGACCCAGAGAGCAAAAGACAAAGCATGATGAAGTATAGGAAGCAGTGCTCACCTGGCTGCAGGAACAGCTGAAAAAGTCTTCTCTGCAGGAATGCAGAAGCTAGTTGAATGATACAACAAATGTGTTGTCTTGCATGGAGGACTATGTGGAAAAATGATATTTTCAATGGCTCACAGTTATTTATTTATTTATTTAAAAAATTTGTACCCTGCTTAGACCTGTAGAACAATAAATAACTTACATACAGCTAAAAATATCTTATAAATCAAAATCATAAGAACAGAAAAAATTTTCAAGAAAAACTCTCTATAAATAACGTTGTCTTCAGAACACTGTTACATTTCTGAATATCAGAAAGCATTCTAAGTGATCCAGTCAAATTATTCCATAAGGGCACTCCTGCCACTGATATTATTGAGGCTCTTATTTTTCCATGATAAGTGCTAACAAGCTCTTCACTAACCAACCTGAACATCCCCTTAGACCTCAAGGGTCTACATGGTTGATACACTTTCAGCACTTGAGTAAGATACCAAGGTAGCTCATAATGTTGTTCTTGTTAGGTATACAACTGATAAAAAATTGGTATGATAAATGATGTTATCTTCAGTGAATGTCCCTGGAGATGATACCAAAGATCAAGAAAAAATATGTATGTAAACCTTAAAAAACTATAAATGAGAAATTACAATCAATCAGACAAATCAAAAGAAACAATCAGTACGGGCCCTGTGCTCTCGTTTCAACCAATGGCCCCGGGCAATGCTTATACAGTGACATGCACTTAGAAATGAATCTAAATAAACCGTGCCCAGTACATCATTTTATTCTTTTGAAGCGTATCAAAAAATGAAAAATAATAATGAATAATAAAGGAGTGAAAACACTGCCTTCCCCAAGAATGGACATCTGAAGAAAAAATCATTGAAAAGAATATCTCCCTGAAACCTCATATGCAAAAACACCAAAATGTGAATGATTGTATGAAAAAATCATAATTCAAAAAATAATGACTCTAAATCAAAAAACGTTCAAAAACAAATAAGTGAAAATGTACAATATCCTCAATCTGTGTACCAAAAATCAATGTGTCTATCAATAAAAAGTCTAAGAAACGTGATGCAAAGTGGAAACCAGTAAAAATCAATAAAAAGTACTTAGCTCAGTCCTTTCAGAACGGGATGAGGTTCAAAATTCAAAGTTCAAAGTTCAATAATGGTTCTGAGATCCCTCTGCTTGATCAATCACGCTCACTTACGAAATGCTCATTAAAGAATGAACTTATAGGTGCTGTAGCCGTAGTACTAGAATCTAAATCCAAAGAGCTGTTTAGAAGTATCTCTCCAATTATTAGCTGTGTTATATTCACACATTCCGCTCACTCATAAATCTCATGTGTCTCGCTCGTCGGTCTCATTCATTCTGTTCATTGGTCTCATCCATTCTGCTCGCTCGACAGGTCCTGTTTCAATTTCCTCATCAGGAGGGAGCAAAAGAGTTAGGAGAAAGACTAAAGATATTATCAAAAAACACCACGTCCTCAAGTTTAAAGGACGAAGTAATCCTCCGCAGCGGCACAATCACGCTGCTCTGAGTTAGGTTAGGTGCCATTGGCTCATGCTCGAATCCTTGCAACTTGATGAATTGCGGCTCTAAAAAGAAATCAGTTTTGTGCTAGTCGGGAAAGGTCCTCCAGCATCATCCCCATGGTTGTTTTCAATGTATTCAGCCATCTAATTTCAGGTTGCCCTCTTTGCCAGGTTCCTTCGATCTTCCCAAGCATGATGTCCTTCTCCAGTGATCTCTCTTCTGATGGTGTGACCAAAATAAAACAGTCATAACTTCATCATTTGGGCTTCAAGTGACATAGCCAGTTTGATCTCTTCCAGAATCGATTTGTTAGTTCTTCTGGTGGTCCACGGCATGCCTAAAATTCTTATCCAGCACCAAAGGTCAAATGAGTCAATCTTCTTTCTATCTTGTTTCTGTAGTGCCCAAATTTCGCATCTGTAACTGACTACTGAGAAAATGAGTGTGTGGACAAGTCTGATCTTTGTTTGGAGTGTTATCTCCTTGCCCCTGAATACTTTGTTGAGAGCCTTTATTGAAGAGTGACCAAGTGCTAGTCTGCAGAGTATTTCCTTCCTGCTAGTTGCTTCTTTGCTTACAAAAGAGCCCAGGAGATTGAAATTACATTACAACTTCTATTCTATCGCCTTCAAACTCAAAATCTTCATCTTTTTCCTTTGTTCATGATCTTCATCTTGTTTATGTTCAGTTCTAATCCCATGTTATGACTTTCAGGTTTGACTTTTCTCAATAGCTACAGCATATCTTCTTTGCTGCTGGTGATGAGTATTGTATCACCTTCATAGCACAGGTTGTTTATATTTCAGTCACCAACTTTGAAACCAATACTCTCTTCTTCCAAAAGATGGTTTCACCGTACAGGTTGAACAGGTAAAGTGACAAGATGCATCCTTGCCTGATGCCAAGTTTTATTGGAAACCAATCAGTGTTCTCTCAGGCTCTCTATCAGCTGAGTTGTGTGTTTAGGTATTCCCATTTGCACTAGAGCTCTCCATAGTTTATTGTGATCTACACAGTCCAAAGCTTTGCTGTAGTTGATGAAGCAAAGGTATAAGGGGTTTTGGTATTCTTTGCTCTTCTCCAATATCCATCTAATATTGTCAATAATGTCTCTTGTTCTTCGACCTTTTCTGAAACCAGCCTGAAATTTGGGTAGTTCTTGCTCAACGTATGATTGAAGCCTTTGTTGTATTATTTTTAGCAATATTTTGCTGGCGTTTGGAATTAATGCAATTGTTCTGTAGTTGTTACAGTCCTTGGCATCACCTTTCTTTAGTATAGGTATGAACAGTGATCTTCTCCAATCGGTTGGCCATATTTTTTCCTTCCAAATCTGTTGACACAGTCAAGTGAGGGCCATGATAGCACCTTCCGAGCCTTTTATTAATTCAATTGGAATACCATTGATACTGTAGCTCATAATGTAGAACTTTGAAAATCAGCACAAGAACTTTGTACACAATCCGATATTTAACTGGTAGCCAGTGAAGCTGTTTCAGCAATGGTGTTACATGGTCAAATCTGCTCCCTCCACAAATTAATTGTGTAGCCACGTTTTAGACAGTATGCAAAGCCTTACATCTCACAGAGATCATCCCTAGGTATAACATATTACAATAATCCAGTTTTGGAATGATACTCATCTGAACTACTATCCAAAATCATAGTTTGATAGCATTGGCCTTTAAATGATTTTTCCTTTATTTTTTGATTTACCTTCTTATAATCTAAAAATACAAATATAAAAGCTTTGCATCGCAATAAAACCAGCCAATTTTGATGTTTATGTCTCTGTTGCCCCATATGCCTGCTGAACTAACAGAGTTTTTAAACCTCTTTTAAATTTCTTTATATGCTGTAATGTTCCAAGTTGTTAAGTTAGTGGATTCCTAAGCATGTTGGATGCAAAAATTAGGTAGATGTTACAAAATTACCTTCTAAGAACTTAAACCTTTCTTTATGAAAGTTTCAGACATTTTGTAATGTAAGGGCCTCTGAACATAAAAGGCAAAGATGTCCATTGTGTGGAGAGAACTAACTATAATATTGTTCTTTCTTCCAAACTATTCCTTACTGTTATTTATACAGGCTTTGGAGAATTATACTGTGAGTTCATGCTGAAAAGATATATTGCAAATTTGCTAATAATATAATTGTGCGCTTTTTGGGGAAAATTCTATAAGATGTCTAAATATAGGGCACCTAAATAATAGGTGCCTAAAGTTAGGCGCATAACTTAATTACTCCCCCCCCCCTTTTTACAAAACTGTAGTGCAGTTTTTAGCGCCGGCCACAGCGGTAACAGCTCAGACACTCATAGAATTCCTATGAGCATCGGAGCTGATACCACCTTGGCCAGCGTTAAAAACCGCGCATTTCTGCTATCGAATCATAGATTACTAAGGCGCGCTAGCCGATTTAGCATGCCCTAATCTATTTAGCACATGTTAAATTCTAACGCACCCATTATATTCTATGGACGTGTTAGCATTTAGTGTGCACTAATCAATAGCAAGCGCTAAATTGGTTAGCGTGCCTCAGTAAAAGGACCCCTAAGTACATCAGCCCGAGACGGATAAATAATGGGAATAGAATGCATTTTCAAAACTCAGTTTAAACTTTTGTAAAAGTTTTCCCACTAACATATTTTCTTTTAGAAAGTAGGATGATCCATTTCTATTTAACTTTTTTCCTGCATATTTGTCACCTAGGATTGGAAAATTTGTATCAGTTCTAAAGATCTTAGTTGAGTTACAGGGTGTATAAAAGATAATTGGAATATTTTATATGGTCATTGTTAATCTCATTAACCTTTACTTTCAAAATGGGGTCACCTATCCTGGGTTGGCTTTGCAAAACATATTTTATAATTATGACATATTCTGCCTATCCAGTTCTTAGATGTCACGTTCCTATAAAACCACACTCTTCTCTGCAAATAGATGGGAGTATTATATATCCAATAATCCAACAGCATGAGACACTAACAACATTGTTTTTCAGCTGCCTGATAAATGTCGGTCAGTGACAAAGGTTATGAATAGTAGTACATTACTGTATAGTTTTCTGATTTTTTTAGTCACATGATCAGCCTTGGTATGTCTCCTAACTGCAATAAGGAAATTAAATAAATAATCTGACATGGTTTTATTCACAGGTGCAGTATCTCTTGGGAATGCGGTAATAATTTATTTTTTCCTCCTTTTATGAAACTTCCATCCTTTGCTATCGGGACCATGCATTGCTGAGAGTGCAATGACAGCTGTTGCTTGCAGCTCATATTAAATCAAACTAAACCTTAAGCTTATATACCACATCTTCTCTATAAATATAGAGCTCGACATGGTTTACAAAAATTAAAAGGGAAGTACAGTGGGAGTTGGTGGTAGGGGGGAAGCGGAAATTTACATTTTTGATAATAGCCAAGTTATCAGATGTCTTCGAAATAGTTGGAAAGAGCCCAGGTTGCGCAGCTGGGCAGGGAAATTATTCCAATGCTCTATAGTTTTGAAGTGAAGAGTTTTCCCTAATTTTCCAATGTAGGTAACGTCTTTTAGTGAGGGGAAAGATAATTTGAGCTTTTGGATAAATCTGCTGATGTCAGGTCTCGCAGCATTCCAAGATAGAGGATTTAAAGGGAAGAATGCCATGCAGGATTACATTACATTAGTGATTTCTATTCTGCTTTTGCCTTGCGGTTCTAAGCGGATTACAAATTAGAAGATCTTGAAAGTTAGGCAGGCACATTTAAAGTAGACCCTGGAAATTACTGGGAGCCAGCGGAGTAGTAGCAAGAGCGGCAAAACATGTTCAAATTTGCTCTTTGCAAAGATCGGCCTAGCTGCAGTATTCTGGATCTGCTGAAGTCTTTGAAGACTTTTCTTGGTCAGACTTAAATAGACCGAGTTGCAGAAGTTCAGCCTTGAAAGAATGATCGATTGAATAAGGACAGCAAAATGTTGTTGGTGGAAATAGGATCTCACTTTCCTCAACATATGGAGGCTAAAAAGCATTTTTTGATTAGAGTTAAGATGATAATAAATGAAAGTGTTGAGTCTATAATGACGCTCAAAACTTTGCTTGAGAATTCAATCTGCAGTGAAGGTCCAGAAGGCAGTGGAATGAATGGAGGTAGCTGATCTAACTTTGGGCCAAGCTAACTTTGGGCTAAGCCAAGCCAATATTGGGATATTGTTCCTTTAATGAGAAAGATCTCATGAGGTGCTGAACCAGTGTTCCCTCTAAGCTGCGCTGGCATGCGCTGGCGCACAAAATATTACAACGCAGCGCACAAGTTCCTCGTCACAGCGCACACAGTGTAGAGCACAGTTCTTCAACCGCCGGTCCGCAGAAAATTCCTGCCGGTCCGCGCAGGGCCGGCAAGATGGACGTTGTTAAATTTCCTGCCCTGGTGGTTTTCGCGGAAATCTTCTGTTCCTCCCAGCCTCGGGCGATCAAGACAGGCTGCCGACGTCGGGCATTCCCTCTGAGTCTCGCCTATGCGGAAACAGGAAGTTGAAACAAAATAGGCGGGACTCAGAGAGGAAAGATCCCGACGTCTGCAGCCTGTCTTGATCGCTGCCCCTGCCGAGTCGCCGAAGAGGGCTGCGGGGAAGCTGCAAGTAGAAGGGAGATGGTCAGCGTGCGCGGTGGGGGGCAGCGTGTGGATTGGGGCCATCAGCAGCGTCTGTGCTGAAAGCCTGCCCACGTGCAGAATGCGGCGGATAGGGGCCTCCGGCTCGTCTTGGGCGGCAGGGCCTGCAGTGCAAAGCTGTTTTTGCCGGCTTGGGGGGGGGGGGGTGTCACGAATGTGCAGGGAGCCTTCAACAGTGGCTGTCTCCTCTCCTAGCAGCTCTATACTTACCAGGGCAGTGATTCACTTTGGCAACTTCCCCTTTCCTCAGAGGCGGCAACGGACCCAAGGCTGCCTTAAGGAAATCACTTCTGCAGGCAAGTACTGAGAGCTGCTGGAAGGACAGGAAGCCACTGTTGGAGGCTGGAAAGCTGATGGATAAAGGGAGAGCTGCTACTGCACCTGGAGGGAGGTAGAAAGAGAGATGCTGCTGGGAGGGGAAGAGGGAAAGGGATGGGAAGAGAGCTACTGTTGGATAGGGGGGAGGAGGGAAGGGAGAAGGAAGAAAGGAAGGAAACAGCTGGCAGGGAGATTAGAGGAGGGAAAGGGGAGAGACAGGAATGAGAAAGTAGAGAGAGATTGATGCTGGAAAGGGTGTCAGCAGAGAAATGAGAGAGGGATAAAGATGCTAGATCTGGTGTAGGAGAGATAAAAATGAAGAAAGCAGTGAAGCTGGAATGAATGATGTAAAAAGGAGAGAGGAAGCACAGGCTGGATGGAAAGGGGAGAGGGGCATAGAAAGAAGTCAGATACATATGGAAGGGGGAGAGGCCAGACAGTGGATGGAACGGGCAGACGCTGGAAGGAAGAGTAGAAAGAAGATGAAAGCAGAGACCACAAAAGGTAGAAAAAAATCATTTTATTTCTATTTTGTCATTACAATATGTCAGATTTGAAATATATATCCTGCTAGAGACATAACTGGGGACTGCAAAGCCTAATACTATTCCTGTCATGTGTTGACTGCAGTATTCTGTTAGCATGATATTTCTGTGTAGCATTCTGTAATAATTTGGCTTGTTCAGTTTTCTTGATAGTAGAGGGGATATATGTGAAGGGGAGGGGAGACAGGGGTTTTGTTGGTCCTTGCTCTGAATATTTATATTTATAAAATGACAATTGTACAGAATATTGTTTATTTTTATACTTTAATAAAATACGTTCAAATAAAATCATAACTGAGGCTTGTGCAGATGGGATCAGATGGTTTGTGGGGACGGAGCTTGCGGAGACTGGGTGAAAATGTGTTTTTATTTCGGTCTTAGTAGTTTGCCGGTCCACAAAATAATTATTTTATTTATGCCGGTCCACGGGTGTAAAAAGGTTGAAGAACACTGGACTAGAGTATGTCCCCATGAACCTTAAATTCAGTTCCATAACTGGCCTGGAACTTAAGCTGGCCTGATGCCTTGACAACATATTTATTGGGCTCATAACTTGCTGGCGCCCGATATTTTTAGCTCACAGTGAAAAAAGTTTGCTCACAACACCCGCCCGCTTAGAGGGAACACTGGTGCTGACGTGAATGGTCATAACAGAACACCTAATACTAAAGCACAGAGGTTCAATGTTTTTTTTTCTCTTATAGCAGTATTGTAATATTCTTTTAGGTAATGAAAAGAAAATCTCACAGAACCAGTGTTATTTAAACCGAAAGGGCTCAATTCTATATAGTGCACCTAAAAAATTGGCGCTGACTACTGTGGCGCTAGGCATGATTCTTTAAAAGTTAGGCACACTCTATAGAATCATGCTTACCACTGCTTAAGCAGGTTTAAGCATCACTAGGCATCCTAAATTTAAGCACACCCAATTTATGTCAGGGTTTTCTTCACCTAAATATCTGCGCCTAAATTAGGCATCTAACAGCGCTGAATTTGCAAACATGCCTATGATGTGCCTAATTTTTATAGAATCGTATTTCTCAAGTTAGGTGCTTAATTTTCATTTAAGTCCAATTAAAGTCAATTATGAGGTAAGTGTCAATTGAGACTATTAATCAAGTAAGTTAGTTGCCTAATTTTAGGTGGATTATATAAAATTTGCCAGAAAATGTATGTATGATTTTCTGTGTCACAATTGTCTAGCATGGCTTTATTGGAATATTTTTTCTATTACATATTTCTGTGACTCCCCCCTTCTCCCCCAAATACATACACACTGATGTCTATTATTATTATTATTAAGGCAGATTTCAAAAATGAGCTCTCAAAACAATTTTATAGAATTGACATACTGAATATTCCCTCCAAAGTATCCAAATTTGTATTTCATTATTGTTATTTTTTTAAAGGACTGATTTTTTTTTTATATATTATATTTGCTGCCTCTCTGGATTGGGGTTTTTACTTCATTATAATTATTATCTTGAGTCATGAGGAGAATTCTGAATCTAGGAAGATTTTCCCAGGTTATAAGGAAGCAAATCTTCTATAACAAAAAAACCCAAACCCAACTTTAGAATTCTTGTCCAATTCTTAAACTTAGCATTCTGGGACAAAGTCTCAACCACGCTTTTGAACAAATACTTTTTCATATTTTTGCTCCAAAATTGCAGAAAGTTAAATGCATGGATAGAATTGTTATGTTGAAGTTATGTAGGCTTGTGACTTGCAGTCTTTAATTCAGTTTTCTTTCCCTATTTTTTTGCCCTGAAGACTACCTTCATTGACATTACTGGATATGCATCCTGTTTCTTTTTTCTTTATAGACAGTTTGGTATTGTTTCTTAGAAAAAAAGTATATGAAATATTGATTGTAAAAGGATTGTTCTGTATGTTTTCTCCTCAACAACCATGCTGCATTTGTTGCCGTCTTCTCTCTCTGTATGACTGGTAGTGGGATCTGATTGTACTTGTAGTAGGAAATCATATTTTCATCTGTTGAATTTGAGAAATATTGTCGTCACAGTTCTTTTCTGACTCCAGGTGTGCTGAACTCCTGAGTTTCAGCTTACCTGGAGAAATCAAACCCTTATGTTCAGGTAAGTAAAACACTGTAGATAATATTCTGTTTGGCAGCACCTACAGCAATTTCATCATAGGAAGCACAAAAGAATATAATTATACTCTACAATATCAATGTATTTTAGAATAATAGCTTTTTACCGTGAATTCTATCCATTGCGTAGTGGCAGTTTGCCACAGGCGCTTTGCCAGCAAAAAGCAGAAGTCTCTGAACCATAGCATATGATGTCAAATTGTTCCTGCTGTGTTCACCATTAAAAAGTCACACATTTCCTTGAATATCTGACTACAGACTGCTTTGTTCATGCTGCTTGCTGGTGCAAATTATGTATATGCTTCCAAAAGTTAAGAAGTATTGCAATTTGTCTACATTATCACCATTACATTTATGCAAGAAAAAATAAACAGTGGCACACAACCAGTGTGATCAAAACAGCCCACCCTTCTCAATCATTTATCCCAACAACTTATTTTTAATAACTATTCAGGTTTGTTAGTATCTGTGTGCCTATTGTCTTTTTGAAGTTGCCCACTCGAAGAAGTGCATGCATGGTAGATGTCAATTGTCATAGCCTTTATTTTATTTAATTTTGCAAACAGCCCCTTCTGTTGTGTTTGTTTGGTTTTTTTTAATTGTTCCTGTCAGTTGCATCATTATTGTATTCATTTCCCTAAGCAACTTGTCTCATTCTTTCCTCCGTTGCAGATTGAAGTAGTCAATACATTCAAGAGTGGCACTTCCTTTCAGGGACCTCTGAGGAGACAGTCCTCCATCACAAGCCAGAACCAGGATGTAACCAATATTTCTAGCCCTAGTCACGTATCGTTATCCAATGCTCTTTCCTCTCCTACCAGCACATCAGCTGCTGCAGCTGGGCGTGAGTGTGTATTCTTAATGCATCAGATCTACAGAGATGCCAATTCACCACCACTAAAGGCTGGAGTACTCTGCACTTATCAAAGCTCATTTATATACATATATTCAGCTACTGAACTTTATAGGGGTTTTTTTTTTTTAGTTTTTAAGTATTCCATGCTGTACTTTTCTTTACAGGTCTTTACTTGGCTCAGTATTATAGGATACCTATCAAAAACAGTCACTTTTCCACTGAATATTTTTGTTGTGGAGATATAGACTGTCATGAAATAGTCTCATCATATCTAGGACATTTATAATTTCTCCCTTTAGTAAAATATGGTGGAGAAATTGTATTTTATGGTGTTTTTAAAAGATCCTGTGAATCAAAGAATTCCATCAGTTTTAGTAGTTGAGATACTAACCCAAAATTTTTATATTGTACCCAGAATTAGAGTACTGAAAGTAATTTGACACTTAGAAAAGTCTATTACTTGTGATCACAAAAACCACTACCACTACATTATAGAAAACTTCTCAAGACTTATCTTTTCTCTAAATTTTTGGCTAACTAAATCTCTGTGTATTACATTATCTTTGTATTTTCTCATAGCATAATCTTTTGTTAACCGCATTGAACTTAGGGTTATGCGGTCTAGAGATTTGTTATTATGTTATGTTATAATTAGACAGATATATTGTTTCATTGAGGTTTGAAGGATAATACATGGTTTTAGTGGTATTAGAACTGAATAATTCAATCCAGAGATATCTTGGGCCATAAATTCATATTTTGCTTCCTCACTTTGCAGGATTTTAGGCGTTATTTTATTTCTTTTTCATTCACTGTATCCCACCCCCAAGCTGCTGTCGCATCAGCATTGGCTCTTCCTCTGATGTCACTTCCTAGGTGTGGGATCAGGAAGTGACATCAGAGGAAGAGCCTACACTGACATGACAGCAGGTCTGGGGTTGCTGCTCATGCCAGGAACATTACAGAGGTATGGGGGAAGAGAAGCGGCATGCACGTGTGGCAGTGGGGAAGGAATGGGCGGAGAGAAGGATGGGTGCCTGCGCCCTCACCAAGACAGCACCCGGGGTGGACCATCTTATTACTGCCCCGGGGTGGATCACCTTATTACTGCCCACAGTAATAAGAGAATAACTATATTGCTAGATTGCCCCACTCTCCTTTTAGATTGAATCTAGTATGTTTTGCCACATCATTTATACAAGAGGTAACTGCATGGGTAGTTTAAGAAAAGCACCCTGAGCTCCTGTTTATATGAAAGCATCTACCTACATTCAACTTTATTGCAATTATTCATATATAAAATTTAATATTCCTATATTATGGTGTGGTAGGTCCCTTGCACACAAGCACCAGGTTGGGAATGATTATAGGGGCCACCACTCAAGGATGACAGTTTCCATGGCAGGCCCTGAGCAGTGGGATGTCAGCACCATCCCCAGCCATAATGTCCCTATTGGAAAAGAAATGTACAATATTACAGTCAACTCCACATAAGTGCACGTCGGTTAAGCGCACGCTTAGGTTATCCGCACCCGACCACCACGGTCCCAGGTTTTTTTTACATTAAAGTCAATGGACATAAACTCCAGATATTTGTAATTCTGATAAGCACAAAATCTGCATATGCGTACTGTCATAGGTCCCACTATTCTTTCACGTTACGTTCACTCTAGTTAAAAGCAATCACATTCTGACATGGATGAGCCACATGTTTCAGAACAGTAGTCTAGGCCTAGCCAGGTGTTCAAATTTTTTGGAACTGCACCATGGCGTTGCGTGGACAAAAATCATTGTCTGTGGCTGAACGTGTCGATGTCTTAAAGAGACTTGACCAAAGAGAGAGTGAGGTCTCTATTACAAAACATTACAGCATTCATCCTAGCCAGATTTCTTGGATTTACAAAAAAAGCAAGCCATATTGAAAGACTGGCAAAACAACAGCAATCCTATCAGAAAATGGAAAAGAATTGGGCTGGAGACATTGAACAGGTGTTGTTGCGATGGTTTGCTGAAGCTAGAAGTCGACAAATGCCAATCAGTGGACCTCTGCTAATGGAGAAAGTGGCACAGTTATCTGAAGAACTGGGCGTAGAAGACGTCAAAACAGCAAACAGATAATTAGAGAGGTGGAAAGTTCGTAACGGCGTAAAATTTAACAAGCAGCATGGCAGATATGAACCATGTGATGTTTTCAACACCAATGAGACGGGCCTGTACTGGTGTGCCATCCCTGATGGAACATTGGCTTTAAAATGCAGCAAAACTGTTGGCTTCAAGGTGCCAAAGGAATGATTGACATTGCTACTCTGTTGCAATAGAGACGTTAGTGAAAAGCTCGGGCCACTGGCGATTGGGAAGAATCAAAATCCTCGGTGCTTCAAAAACATTAAACACCTGCCTGTTGAATATGAAATCAACAAAAATGCATGGATGACAGCAACATTGTGGATTGAATGGTTGCAGAAGCTTGACAATCTGATGAGAAGGCGTAGGAGGCACATTGTAATGCTAACTGCACAGCACACAGCAATGATGTAAGACTAGCCAACATCAAACTCGTGTTTCTGCCGCCAAACACAACCTCTTTGATCCAGCTAATGGACCAAGGGATAATTGCAAGCTTCAAATATCATTACAGGTCACTCGTCCTAAGATATGTGATTGATGCAAGTATGAAATCCAGCCCCCGAGCTGCTTGAGCTCGCAAGAAAAATGACGGTGCTCGATTCTCTTCATATGGTACGGGAGGCATGGAGTCGAGTCTCATCATCGATTTCAAATTGCTATTGACGGACGAGCTTCATTCACGCATCTGATGAGACAACTGAAGCTGACACTTCGTCCACTGAACTCCCAGTTGGACTCTCATCACAAGAATTTGAGCTGTATGTCGCCGTTGACGACGATGTGCCCACATCATCTGACAGCACTAATTCCGATATCTGTACAGTCAAAGGACATTGCAGACAACCAAGAGTCTGATGAGGACGGAGATACTGCTGCTGTCATCACGACTAATGAACCACCTGCAGACATTGTTTTCTTCTCGGACGCACTGAAGTCCCTACACACACTGGAGATACGACTATGGGCAGTTTTACAGCATCAGTAGTCAGATACACAGCCTGAATCATGCAATCTGCGTGCAGAAAACAATGACTGATTTCAGTAGAATGTTGGTTTAAAAAAAGGTTTACACAAACCTTTTTTTAAACCAACATTCTACTGAAATCAGTCATTGTTTTCTGCACGCAGATTGCATGATTCAGGCTGTGTACCTGACTACTGATGCTGTAAAACTGCCCATAGTCGTATCTCCAGTGTGTGTAGGGACTTCAGTGCGTCCGAGAAGAAAACAATGCATTAGACGGAACAGTGCTGTTTTTATAACTGAACCGTATCACATTGTATTCAGTGTGTTTTTGTTGAATAAAAGTTTTATTGCATTTGACTACAGCGTACTGTGATTTTTCATGACTAAAAAGTGGTACTCCGATTAAGCGTACACTCCATTTAAGCGCACGTGACGATCTGGTCCGAAGGGCTTGCACTTAAGCGGACTTGACTATAGTTAAACAAGATTTTGAATGACTTTAGAAAAAGGAGAATGAAAGAGAGTAATCAATTAAAATTCACAGAAACACTGACGTTCAGAAAAATGCATTAAGTTAGCACCACGAGTTTATTAAGTAAGCTATATATTTTAGACTCATTTATAGCTTTGGGCAGTCTATTGAAGCAGATCAAACAATACAAGCCTATAAGAATCTTAGGGGTCCATATACAGGGAGATAGACTTGAAATATACATGGACTGAATTGAACCTTGCAGTCAGTACATGGCATCACTGTGTTCTGTCAATGATGCAGATAGTGTACATGCATCAACTGTCTTCTATATGAGATGGTAAGTGCATCCATGCTCTCTGTCACCATACCAGCGAGAATTAGTGTCCCTTCATTAGCAAGCATTGAAATTTGCACCAAAGCATCACAAGTTTCACTTCTGGGTTGTGGGGGAGCTGTTTTTGAAACGAGGCTAAATGAAACCTCCTCTATCCTGTACTCTTATCATCAAACCCATTATTCCAATCAAAGCAGGAGCCACAACAGGGTTTTCTTAGGATTTTCCAGTCTTTCAGAGAAATGTTCTGGTTTTCTCACTTCTCCGTCCCATCTTGCAAAAGGCAGATAGATGATCATTCTACAGCATTTCCATTTAGCAGTATCCTGGCTACTGCCCTGTAAATTTTTAAATACTAGGGAAATAAATTCACTAATAATTTTACAGATCCATTTTGTACATTTCTATAGAATTACATGGAATAAGGAAGAAGCTTGTATATTGCACAATGATAGGTGACATTTTGTAAACAAAATAAAACATAATAGCCATGCTGGGCCAGCATAATGGCTCAACTAGCCCAGCATTCTGTTTTCAACAGTGGCCAATCCAATTTACAAGTGCCTGATGGAATTTTAGGGCCTGTTTTACAAAGCTGCGCTAACAGCTGCCATGCGGCAACAGCCCCGAAGCCCTTTAAATCTCAATGGGCTTCGGGGCTGTTACCGCGCTGCAGCCGCTAGCGCAGCTTTGTAATACAGGCCCTTAGATTCCATGCTATTGACCTCAGGGATAAGTAGTGGCTTTCCCCATGTCTATGTTAATATCAGATTATGGACTTTTCCTCCAAACCTGTTTTAAACTCAGATATACTAACTGCTATTACTATATTCTCTGGCAACAAGTTCAAGAGCTTAATTCTTTATTGAGTGAAAAACAATATATCTTATCCTATTTGTTTTTAAAGTATTGCCATGTAAATCAATAGTGTCCTCTAGTCCTTGGGGGGTGGGTGGGTTTGAGGTTTTTTTTTAAGTGCAATCTGTTTTTTATTAAACAACAAGCCATATCAAATACAAACAGCAGACAAAAGCATTGGTAATAGTCCCCCCCCCCCAACAAAAGAAAACAGGGCTCCCCACCTCCCAAGAGGACTGGACTCTGATGTCCTCTCAGGTTACAAAGAACCCCTGACCCCCAACCCCCCCCCCCAAAGCAGACCCCTCCCCATACCCCCCCACCCCGCCCCCTCCCCCAGATCAGACAGGCGGACCGGAATACAACTGCAGTCTATTCAAGATACTACTACGCACCCTAGGAGACAAACTGTCCAAATAAGGAGTCCAAATATGAACAAAGTCTCTGCTCCTTCGCCGTGAGGAAGAAGCCAGGGTGGCCTCCCAGCTGAGAAGGCTATGTAATTTATTCCTCCAATACCAGAAGGAGGGAGGAACATCCGCCAACCAGAAGTTCAGTATACACTTCTTCCCCAAAATATAACATTTGCTCAAAAACTATTTCTCAGCAGAAGTATACACAGAAAAATGTGCGAACAACATATGATATGCAGAAACAGTAACAGAAACCCGTAACAGCCCCTGAAGAAAGGAAGCCAAGGCCCCCCAAAAACTCTGAATACTTTCACAACCCCAAAGACCATGATAGTAAGAGTTCACCTCCACATGACAGGTGAGACAGTAGGGGGTATCAACGCAACCCATATGATAGGCCTGGCTCTGGGAGGCATACGCTCTCATCAAGGTCCGGAAGTGGCACTCTCGAAGCTCCGCACTATGCACCAAAGCTGGGACAGCACGCAGAGCCCGAGGCAAAAGACCCGGTTTGAGGGTTTTTTTTAAGAATAAATAATTGATTCAGGTATACTCATTATATTCCATTCAGGATTTTGTAGACCTTCTATCATATCCCTTATCTGTCTCTTCTCCAAGCTGAAAAGCCCTGACCTCTTAAGAATTCCCTTATATGAGAGGAGTTCCATCCTCTTAATTATTTTGCTCATCTTTCTTTGAACCTTTTCTAATTCTGCTACATCTTTTTTAAGATATGGTGACCAGAATTGCATACAAGGAGCAATATAGAGACATTATAATATTCTTTGTATTATTTTCTATCCCTTTCATAATAATTTCTAGCATTCTGTTTGTGTTTTTGGCTGCCGAAGATTTCAATGTATCGTCCACAATGAAATCTAGATCTTTTTCTTGGGTGATGACTCCTAATATGGAACCTAGCACCATTATTTTTCCCAATGTGCATCACTTTGCATTTGTCCACATTAAATTACAACTGCTATTTGGATGTGTAGTCTGAAGGTCTCACGGCCCACCTGTGATTTTACAATTTTGAACAGTTTGGGGTGATATCACCTCATTCATCATTTCCAGATAATTTATAAAGGGGTCCTTTTACTAAGGCACGGTAACCGATTTAGCATGTGCTAAATGCTAATGTGCCCATAGAATATAATGGACATGTTAGCATTTACAACCTTTGGGGTGGTAGAAAACTGGAACGCTCTGGTCCCAATACAGATCTCTAGGGACTTTCTTCCATTGAGAGAAATGGCCATTTAACCCTACCCTCTGTTTTCCATCTTTTAATCAGTTCCTAATCCACAACTGAACATTGTCTCCTCTCCCATGAAAGGAAAGAGACAGGGAATTGGATCTGATATACAGTACCACCTTCCTGTTGTTACAACCTGTTGTTATTTTTCTCCTGAGGCAATGGAGGGTTATATGGCTTGGCCAGGCTCATAAGGAGCTCAGGTGGGAATCAACCCAGTTCCCCTGATTCTCAGGCCACTACACTACCCATTAGGCTACTCAACCATGCCCACGGCTTTTTAATTGTTTCAGGAGTCTCTCATGAGGGACATTGTCTAAAGCTTTCTAAAAATCTACATACATTACATCAACCAGCTCACTTTATCCACTCCTTCAAAGAAATGAAACAAACTGGTGAGACCAGATTTCTTTTGGCTGAATCTATGTTGACTCTGTCCCAGTAAACCATGTTTGTCTATGTGTTTGGTAATTTTATTTTTTATAATAGTTTCTATCATTTTGCTCAACACTGACCATCAGGCTTTCTTGTCTGTACTTTCCTGGATCACCCAGAACCCTTTTTAAAAATTGGTATTAATAATAGTCACCCTTCAATCTTCTGGTACAATGGGCGATTTTAATGACAGATTACAGATCACTAATAGCACATTCCAGTGTAACAGGAATGATATGCTGAACCTTAGGGTAATCTATCAATTCTCATGAGCATACTGCAGAAAGATGTGAATCACAGCTTCTGAAACCTCCTCCTCTTCCCATAAGTCTGCTGCCTCCTTCAGTTTCTCTTTTTGCAGGTGAACATGAAAGATGTCTTCTAATCTGCTCAGTTTATTTCTTGTTTATTTTGCAATAGTTTTGTGGGTTTTCGCTCTAGTCGTAGTCTTTTTCATGAAATCAGAGAACCCTTTTGATAAGGGTCTATTCTGCCTGTGTGGAGAGGAGCAGATTTTAAATCTGCAGCTAGCAGGTAAATCCTTTGGGGACCTGTTTCAGCCAGCTTGCTGAAGATTAGTGGATTCCAGGCTTCGTTCCCCTGGTGTTTGTTCACCTCTTTGATTTGATCAGATGCTGGAGTGCAGGCTGTTTAGGCACTAATAGCGTTCCTTCAGGGCACTGAGTTCTGGCTGCATTTCGTTTACTCCCATCTTTTTCCTGAGAGATCTAGAGGGTTGGTCCATGGAGGTTCGACCAGCAGCCTGAAGATCCCAGCAAAGTGGCTCGGTGACTGGAAGCAGGACGGTCGCTCCTAGAACAGCTATATGATCTATGAGGAAGGCTGTGACAACCTTTGGGAAAAATCGAGGGTGATCTGTAAGTAAGGCTATGACAGCCTTGGGGGAAAAATTGGGGGGCAGAGGGAAGTGTCCTTCAAAAGCTGTTTTTAACTGTTTCTATAGCTAGGGCCTTGGTCTTCCTCCCCTAAATTCCTGTTTTTTGAAGGTTTTCGTCAGTCCTGAGGTGATTTTAAGCTGTTCTTTAGCACTGAAATTCACCAGCAGTAACCATCTTGGATTTTCCAGATTTTTTCCTAAGTTTTCAAACTCTTCAAAACTCCTCATTTTGCTTCCAAAGTGTCATAGATGAAGTCCTCTGACTCTAACACCCTTATATCATGCCTTGTTTGTGAAGAATGGGTGGCAGAAGAGCACCCTTGTGCCATGTACCATGTCAAGCGAAGCAAGGAGGGAGGAACTTTGTTTAATCTTCCACATGGCCTCTGGGCCATGACACATAGCTTTTGAGCCTGTTATGGGAGTGAAAATTTCCCCTTGAGCCCTGGAGCAGTGGTACAGTGCGCCAAACTGACACAAAAGCTCCACAGCCAAAGAAGAGGTGTCTCCTCCCTGCTAAAGGGGAAGGAGAGTAGCCTACTATAGTCTTCACCCCAAAGTTCATTAATCTGCTCTGGAAGGCATTTGCGCATGGTCAAAATATTCAATTTTGGTCTGCTGAAGAGTGACCCTCGGCGCGTGCCTCTAAGAATCCTCAGAGAGCTTCTTCTAGAGGAGCTCCTCTCCGATTGTCAGTCGGACAGGGATTCAGGGGACAACAGTTCAGTATTGATCCCCTTACTGTCTCAAAGTGAGGCCTCCTTGATGGGAGATTCAGCCTCCTATGTTGAGGATCCAGACAGAGTTCTGTCCACGGACCTGAAAGAGGATCCTTCCATATGACGGCTGTTCAAGTCTTCAGCCCTACCAGACATTATTACTGAGTCTCTTTGTGAGCTCAAGATTGATCTGCCTTAGCCCTAGTTATTTCAGTATTCCAATCTCAGCCCATGTACTTTCCGTGACACCTAGACTTGAAACTCCTGGTTGCAGAGCCCAGGGAGGTCCTGGAAGGCTCCCTCAAAAGGGAGAAAGCTATGACTAGACTATTTCTTCTGAATCAAGAGTTCCAGCAAATATTTGCTATGCCAAAGGTAGATTCCCTGGTGGCACAGGTGACTAAATGCACATCCTTACCCAGTGAGGGAAGAGTCGTGCTGAAGGATATACAGGACCATAGAGTGGATACGGTCCTCAGAAGGCAGTTTGAGGCCCTGGCCCTAGGAGTTAAGGTAACATCAGCTGCTTCTTTCATAGCACGCACCTGCCATTCACGGCTGCGAACCCTGGACACGACAACTGCTGAGCCATTACCTCTGCTCGTGTTGGCAGGGATGGACTACATTACATTACATTAGTGACTTATATTCCGCCTTTACCTTGCAGTTCTAAGCGGATTACAGTATAAGACAGCTGGACATTTCCAGGAAGTTACAATTTAGGGGATGCTTACAGTTCTAAGTGGGATATAGAATACGATAGCTGGGATTTCCTAGGAAGTTACAATTGGGGGATGCTTACATAATAGATGCAAGGAATTACAATTTAGGGGACGTTTGCATTGTAGATGTAGGGGGATTACTGTATAGGGAAGATTTAATAGAGGAGGCAGTTTAATAGGGAGAAGTTGGGGAAGGGGGAGAATTGAGGAATATTAGTAGGGAAGAAGAGATTAGGGTTGGTTACTTGTTAGGGTCAGTTGGGAGGTTGTATAGTTTTTTTGAATAGTAGGGTTTTGATTTCTTTTCGGAATGATTTAAAGTCATTTGTAGTTGATAACAAGTTGGAGATAAAGGGGTCCAGTTTCGCTGCCTGGATCGCTAGGAGGCCGTCGTACATTTTCTTTCGCTGAGTTCCCTGGAGTGGAGGATAGGCTAATAGGTTCTGGGTTCTTCTTATTCTGGATGTGCAGTTGAAATTTAGACGGTTGTTGAGGTAGGTGGGTGCAGATCCGTTTATTGCTTTGTATAGTAGACAATAAAATTTGAATTGGATTCGAGCACATATTGGTAGCCATTGTGAGTCAAGGTATGCATTAGTGATATGGTCAAATTTTCCAAATGAGTAGATCAGCCTGAGGACTGTGTTTTGAATGGTCTGCAGTTGGTTTATCAAGTTTGTGGGGCATGGAAGGTATATGGTTGACTTACTTTATGATGTAATTAGAGTCATGGTGAGAGTTTCCGCATACTCCATCTCCATACTCCATCTCTGCCCAGACAATGGGTGGGTGATTCAACTAGGGTTACCATATGGCTCCAGAAAATGGAGGACAAATTGAGCCATCCGGGTTTTACTTCCATTGCTCTTAATGGAAATAAAATACAGATGTCTGAATCTATCCTCCTTTTTCTGGAGCCATATGGTAACCCTAGATTCAACCTCCAAGGCTATGCTTAGCAGGCTCTCCTTCAAGGGACAGATTTTTTTTTTTTTTTCCAAAGGCCGGGATGATCTTATGGCCAGTATGCAAGATTGTTGTCCCAAGTTCTTACTGGACAGCAGACCTTGAGAGGCTAGAAGTCAGAAATGGAGCTTCTTTCAGGGATCCCAACGTTTTCACCAGTATGCCTCAGGAGGCTTGCCTCAGAGAACTTATCAAGGTTCCAGAGAGAGATGTTCTGGAAGCTGGAAAATCCAAAATACAGGTTCCTGGGCCACAACGGCAGCCAAGAAGCTTTCTGGAGGCTTGGGAAAGCATAACAACAGATATTTGGGTCTTGGACATTGTCAGAGAAGGTTACAAAATAGAGTTTGCTTATCCTCTGTTTGACTGGTTTGTGGATTCTCTGGTGGGCCAACCAGATCGGTCAGTCCCAAGTCCGAGCGTTAAACAAGTTGCTGAGTATTCAAGCCATAGAACCAGTTCCAGAACACTCAGGCTCAGGCAGATACTCAATATACTTTGTCATGCCCAAAAAAGATTCAGATGACTGGAGGCCCATTCTGGATCTCGAACATTTCAATGCAGCCCTGAGAGTTTGGCTTTTCTGGATGGAGATGGTGATATTTGTCATTGCAGTAGTCCAGCTGGGAGAGTTTCTGGCCACAGTGGATTTGATAGAGGCTTATCTCTACATTCCAATTTTCCTGACACACAGAACATTCCTGAGATTTCACGTGTTGAAGAATCACTAACAATTCTCAGCACTACCATTTGGGCTGGCAAAGCCATCTCAGACATTCACCGAGGTGAATGGTGGTGGTATCACCTCATATCCGTAGGGTGAGCTGTCTGGTTCATCCTTATCTAGACTAGTTAATCAGAACCCCCTCTTGAGAAGAGGGAGAAAGAGCAGTAGTATCATTTGTGCAAACTTTGAAGAGCCTAGGCTGAACTGTAAACTTTTGAAAGAGCCAATTGGTCCCCACTCAGTGTTTGGAATACCTGGGAGTTCTCTTCAACATGGTGGAAGGCTGAGCTTTTCTACCAGAGGCACACAGACAGAAGCTTTGATGGCAAATAACGAACCTATAGTCATAGCCAGCGCCTACAGCGTGGCACTACTTACCAGTTCTGGGCTTGATGGAGGCTGCATGGAAGTAGTGCAGTGAGCAAGAACGTATATGCATCCACTTGTGTTCTTAGGTTCTTATGATCACTTCAGGATGGCCTCCCCAGAGAGACTCCCTACAGGCAACTCTATTTTAATTAGGTATTTGCATTTTAACTGAATTGTATTTTTTTTATTGATGTTGTATTTAAATTAGGAACATGTTTATTGAATTGTATTTCTTCACTGAAATGTCTCAGTTTCTCTTGTTGTGAACCACCCAGAACTACTGGCAGGGCAGTATACAAGAAAATAAATTATTATTATTATCCTGGATGGAGGCTGTCCACAGCAGCATGAGCTGATGGCTCCACCCATAGTTTCTAGCAAAAGGAATTCCACTTCATTTTGATTCCAATTGTTGGTTCTCACTGACAATGGATATCAGCCTGTTTGGCTGGGGGATGCGGTCGTTGGGGGGTTCGTTGTGGGAAGGAGGGCCTGGGATCCCTCCTGCCCGTATCTTAGTGGGGGTTGGGGCTATGGGGGTCGCCGGGGCAGGAAGGGTTGGGCTCCCTCCTGCCCAATCCGATCGGTGGGGGGGGGTCGCTGGGGCAGGAGGGCATGGGATCCCTCCTGCCCGGATCGCTTTGGTAGGGGGAGGTAGATCGCAGCAGGAGAGATTTGCTATCTCTCCTGCAGCAATAGCAATCCAAAGTGCCGCGGTTGGAGGCACTTCAGGGTGAGCATTGCGGCAGGAAAGATGCCTCATCTCTCCTGTCATGATCCTCACCTCAGCACTTCGGGGGATCGTTATCACGGCAGGGGAGATGAAGCATCTCTCCTGCCGTGATCGTTGCTGGGGGGGGGGGTGGATTCTGTAACCGGTGTTCTTTTGGACAGACACCGATTACAGAATCCAGCTTTTAGGAGAAGGACTGGCCCCCTCCTACGCCTAAAAGCTCTTGTGTTGGGCGTTTGGGACTTAGGCTTTTTTGGGTTGATTATATGTTGTAAGTGTAGACAATAGTGGTGGTCTGGGTGTTTGAACAGCTGAACGTAGAGGCAGGCCATTCTCAAAACAAACTTCATTTTGGACATTTGTTTTGAGAATGGACATTTTCCCTGCTTCTACTTTCAACATTTAGGACCTAGGCCAAAAGGTGACTTTGACGTTTTTTTTTTTTATTATGCTCCTCCACAAGTTTTGGATTATTATTATCATGAGATTGATTTGCATACAGTAGAAGCAGTACATGCAAATCAATCTCATGCATATTCTTGTGGAAATCTTGAAATCTCAGCTGTGTGGTAGCCCTCAAGAACTGTGGTTACTCACCCCTAACCTAGTGGGACTACTTCAGTGGAAGCAGAATTCACCCTATAAATAACTTTTTACTGAACACGTAAATCACTTGAAAAATGGTAAACAGTCACCCTACATTTATAAAAGTCAGTTTTCCAGTAAAGTAATTAATACAATCCAAGTCAATACAGTTTCGTATATTCCATATCTGGTCACAGATAGTTCAGTATGAATTACAATAAGAACAACTTATCATTTCTAGGAATTACAACACATATGTGGAGGGGGCATTTACAAAACGATGTCCCAAACGAACACCAATCTCACATGTATTTTTGAACAGTATCCAGTTTGAAAATATATGAGATGAACCTCCCATGTGCTAGAAATTTGTAGCATGAACATCCACTTTACACACTGAAATGTCCAAAATCTTTAACCAGGGAGGGGTAGAGAACAAGGGACATGGATGTTTGTATGGTGGCACTCTTAGGAAATGGCCACACAGACATACATGAAGAGGTTTTTGATAATAGATCCCAAGCAAGACAGTAAGTAATATTGTGTCCACGTGTCTGAGGTCTTTTTTTCTTCTATTCTTTTCAAATCACAGTTCAAATACCTTATTTTAACTAACTGGCTTTTTCTCAGTTTTGTTTATACTTTCCAAATAGTGCCAGGGTGCTCCAGTAGCAAAGCTAAGGTAGAGCTAAGAGTTACCTAGTTAGTGATGATATTCAGTTTGCTAACCGCTAAATATCCAGATCAAGGTTGTTCTGACTTTAGGCAGGTATCTGGATATAGTCTGAATATTGCCACTATCTAGATAAGTTCCAGGAGTCAATTTATACCCAGATATTCAATACTAGTGACCACTGTGGCTGAATATCTGGGGCTATATAGTCTCAAATACATATATGTAAACGTACAGAATTATCCCAAAAAATTGGCAACTAGCTGCAGTAGCAGAAGACCATTCCGATAACGGACCTTAGCTATTTGGTATGTCATGTCATGCAGCAATTAATATGCTAAGGGGCCCTTTTACTAAGCAATGCTAAAAAGTGGCTTGCGCTATCTTCAGCCCCGGTCTTTCCTGCACATTAAGACCACTTTTATCACTGTCGGTAAATGGCCAAATTTCCTATGTCTGCAATAATGGTTCCACATTAATTTTCTATTAGCATGTGGCCATTACCATGTGAGTACTTACCGACACCTATTTTCTAGGTGGTAAGGACTCACTTGACAATCCTGTGCTAACCAGTTAGCGCGTTACAATACCCATTAACTAATTAGAATAGTTAATAATTAATTAGTATAGCTGGGCCCACTCTCCACTCCCAAACATGCCCCCAGTGCTAAAAATTATTATTTTTTATTTTTTAGAGTGTGGGCAGCACATGCAAAAACTTTCATGGGACACCTGAGCACACTCTGCAGTAAGCATGCATTAGTGCTTAGTAAAAGGGCATCTTAATCCTCAAACAGGTTGAGCACTAACATCTTATGGCACTAGTCACATCCGAGTTGGCATCTCTTGAAACAAAAAAACCCACTGATTTTATTTTTTTAATACTAATAATTTTCAAAATGTTAAAGCACTGTATTGCATGGTTTTGCTTTTTCAATGCCCTACTCTCTACTGTCTGAATATTAAATGTGTTTGTTTTCCCCAGAGGGCTAGAGAACACTGGACCAGGGGTTCAGCAAGAGAGAGTGAAATAAAAAGAGGTTGTGAGTCTTTAACCTTGAGCCTGACATAAGTGTGAACCAAACCCAAGATACTTGGCTTACTGAAGCCGGGTAAACATTCGAGTATAAGCCCATAATCAACCAGCCATGCACCTGATGAGCTTTAATCTGGTTATAAGTGTTTCACCAGACTGTTATATTTAGGGTGAGATTCTCTACTTACTCCTTTTTTTTCTTCAAAAAAAAGTAGAAAAGAAAGAAATCAAGGATTTTGTTTACATCTCTTCTGGCTAGAAACAGTATTACAAGTTTAATTTTCAGGCTGGATTGGACCTGGAGATCTTTTTTTTTTCAGCCTCTGTGAAGAAAGAAGTGGACAATGATGTACAGCTATGTTTAAAAAAAATGTCCTGACAGTCTTGTCCTATAGTCTTTTGTTGAACACAGTTCATTTTTTCTGTGTTGTCTCCATTATTGTTAAGAAAAGAAGTTGTGCTTCAATGTTTGTCTTCACTTGGCATTGTCAGTCGTAGATGGAGTCTCTTATAGCATGAACCTCGTGCCATTCAGCGCATGCCAAAATGGTTGGCTGATATATACATGTAACATATAATAACGCTAATTTAAAATATAGCCAGAGCTGTATAGTAGTATTTTGAGAGAGAGAGAAGAAAATGGCAACCCAGAAGAAATAAACAGAAGGAAATTGCTGAATATAAAAATCAGTGATGTTTGAGGTTGAGGGGTGGTAAATTCAAAAGAGCATTGTTAGGAAGTTCTACTTTAAGGAGAGGGTGGTGGATGCCTGGAATGCGCTCCCGAGAGAGGTTTTGGAGAAGAAAACGGTGACCGAGTTCAAAGAAGCGTGGGATGAACACAGAGGATCTAGAATCAAAAAATAATATTAAATATTGAACTAAGGCCAGTACTGGGCAGACTTGCACGGTCTGTGTCTGTATATGGCCGTTTGGTGGAGGATGGGCTGGGGAGGGCTTCAATGGCTGGGAGGGTGTAGATGGGCTGGAGTAAGTCTTAACAGAGATTTCGGCAGTTGAAACCCAAGCACAGTACTGGGTAAAGCTTTGGATTCTTGCCCAGAAATAGCTAAGAAGAAAAAAATTTAAATTGAATCAGGTTGGGCAGACTGGATGACCATTCGGGTCTTTATCTGCCATCATCTACTATGTTATGTTACTATGTTACCCTTACAGAGATTCACAAACTTGGCATGAGAAAGCTTACCATAGGAGCAGACGAGGCAATCCTGAGTGGCATGGTGGACATATAAAGATATATATTTTTTAAATAAACCCTTAGTACTCTCTAATTTTTCTAGTTACCAAACATTATCTAAAACCCATAATTCTCCCTTAAAATTTTATCTCATCGTTTAATCTATTACTTCAAAGTTGAAATGTAATTCTTGTTTTAGTTTGGATGTAATCCGCCTTGAACCGCAAGGTAATGGTGGAATAGAAATCACTAATGTAATGTAATGTAATCTATATGCAGGTTTTCAGCTAAGATATAATATTTTGAAACTGTGCGACTAAGAAATAAAATAAAATGTTAGGCATTATTAGAAAAGAAATGGATAACTAAAAAAATATATTATGAGATGCATTTTAAATCACTCCATAGTGTGACTGCACCTCAAATACATGTATTATGTGCAGTTCTGGTTACTGTATCTCATAAAAGATATAGTGGAATTTGAAAAGGTACAGGGAAGGGCGATGAATATGGTAAAAGGGATGGGACAACTTCAGTATGAGGAAAAGCTAAAGTGACTAGGGTGATATGAGTGAGGTCTATAAAATACTTAGTGGAATGGAAAAGGTAGATGAGAATCACTTGTTTACTGGTTCCAAAAATACAAGGACTAGAGAGCATGAAATGAAGCTACTAAGAAGCAAATATAAAACAAATTAAAAAAAAATATAATTCAGAGAAAATATTTATTCACCGAATGTGTAATTAAACTCTGGAATGTGTTGCCAGAGAACGTGATAAAAGCAGTTAGCACAGTAGGGTTTTAAAAGTTTGGGCAAGTTGGTAAAATAAAAGGCCATAAGTCATTATGAAGAAGGATTTGGGAAAATCTACTGCTTATACCTGGAATAAGCAACATAAAATCTGTTTTACTCTTTTGGGATCTTTCCAAATACTTGTGACCTGGATTGGCTACTGTTAGAAACAGGATACTGGGATTCATAGACCTTTAGTCTATTCCAGTATGGTGATGCTTATGAAAATATGGTCTTAACTTTAAATGGATAGAGTATCTTGCTATTCTATAAATAGCATCAAGATCATGCACAATTTAATTTTTTTAAATTCTTTATTTATAAGTTTTACATTTGACAATCTTTACAGGTCAAAAAGAGAAAAAATACAGTGTAAACTGAAACAGAAAAATTCCAAATTACATACAAGATATATCCTTATTACAGAGTATAATTAGTCCTCATATATCTAGGACGAAGCTACAAATAAACTGAAATTTAACTACAGGAAAATAAATATCAGGAAACTAAAGAGGAGGCCTGACTGCCCTTGAACATTACTTTACTGAGCTATCTTGATAACAGCAAGACTCAAGTAGTAGACAACGATTGCTCTCTAGCCAAAATAAACTTACACAACTGCTGCAGTTCATAAAAAACATATCTGTTACCTCTATATGTCAAAACACACTTACAGGGGTATCTTAGAACAAAAGTTGCCCCTAACTGTACAACCTGAGGTCTCAAAATAAGCAACTGTTTCCTTCTCTGAGTAGAATGAGACACATCTTCAGTTTCATTCCCTATCATAATCAATAGCAAACTGTACTATTAATGTAGTAGAAACCTGGACTTCAGTGTCCGACCTCTTCAGGAAATTAAATCCAAGCTATCAGCAGACAAATTCTGCTGATTAGGATTGGGATTTTGAGGTTTAACTCTCATAGGAAGATAATATATTTTAATCCAGAGATTACATATCCTGAATGAATTTTCCATCATTCCTTGTTTAAAGTGCAAGCTAGCACTATCCTTAGACCAAATCAAAGCTTGTGCTTCCAAAGTTTTTAACTTGGTCTCAAAATCACTTGATTTACTCTCCAAACTTGTTACTTTGTTTTTAAGTTCCAAGTTTTCTGAAAGCACAGTACCGTAGTGCATTGCATTGCTGAATTTGGTTCCCCAATGAAACCGTGCTGAGCTCTACGAATGTGGAGATGATGCGGTATACAAACCTAAGGTTTAGTTTAGTTTAGTATTAGAAATAACATCCCACATTGATTCCATGGAGAAAACCTTAGGTCTTTGTAAGGGAACAGTCTCAGTTCTAGAGCTCCCTGTAGCACCCAGAGTACCTGGAACCGCCTCAGTGGTCAATGAAAAATCCTGAGTTTGCTGTGTTCTCACCGCCGACTGCTGAGATGTTGAAAGCACTTCCTGCCCCCTTTCAGAGCCGATCCTCCTCTGTAGAACCAGCAAGAGGGTGTCCCAGGCTGGCACATCTAAGAACAACTCCCCTGTTGCACCGACACAAGTAGGTGGGCTGCACTCAACCGGGGAAAGAGTGGCGCTCGAAGGAGAAGTAATGTGCCTCAGCTTGCGCATTCTCTACAGCCGTGGATACCTCCGGTCGTTGGGTTCTTGGGCTGCGATCTACAAAGGCATCCATCGGGCCCATCTATAAAGCTGCTGCATCCGGGAAAATCCGGGCTTTCTATTTTCTTTTTACCATCCAGTAAACCAGGAAAAATCTTCAGTGAAGGCATGACAGAAGCATCAAGCCACCATTTTAACTGAAAACACCATTAAAGGCTAATTAAGAAATTTTAAAAACACTAATTAAGAACATAAGAATTGCCATACTGGGACAGACCGAAGGTCCATCAAGCCCATTCCAACAGTGGCCAATCCAGGTCCCAAGTACCTGGCAGAAACCCAAATAGTGGCAACATACCAGAGCCGAGATTGTGATGTCATAATGCCTCATTCCACCAATGCCTAAGAGCCAACCTCATCAGTGATGTCACCATGGCCTGATTATCCTATACTTTGCTCATATAAGAACATAAAAGTTGCCATACCCAGTAGTAAAACAGATTTTATGCTGTTTATTTTAGGAATAAGCAGTGGATTTCCCCAAGCCATCTCAATAATGGCCTATGGACTTCTTTTTTAGGAAATTATCCAGACCTTTTTTAAGCCCTGCTAAGCTAACTGATTTCACCACATTTTCTGGCGACAGATTCCAGAGTTTAATTACACGTTGTGTGAAGAAATATTTTCTCCAGTTTGTTTTAAATCTACTAAGTAGCTTCATCGCATATTTCCTAGTCCTAGTATTTTTGGAAAGAGTGAATAAGTGATTTACATCTACCCTTTATACTCTACTCCATGGAATTTGGCACAGCGCCTAAACTGAGATGCCTGCCAGGACCTACCAATGCCTACATGAAAAGTAGACATAGTTAGGGGGCAGAGTTTGGACATGGAAAGCATTTAAACACTGGTATTTTAGACTAGGAAAACCCTGGCCTAATATACTGGCATCTAACTTGATTTAGGTGATGGTAGGCACGATTTTACATATGGCATCTAAATGTGATTGTCACGCAGTAGGTGTCGTTTTCAACAGCACCTACTGACTTAGGCGTTATTTATAGGCTCAGTCCCATGGAGCAGTCTTATGGTTAGTTTATTTGACATACTGCAAGCTATAAAAATATGTTAAGTAGTTTAAAACAGTAAAAGCCATTACAATTGTTATAATAGGACAAAATGAGTTAAGGGAGGAGGTTGCTATCTCAGTTCGTGCAAATCCCAATGAATAGGTCCAACTGCTAGGGAGCGTGGCTTGAAAACAAAACTGAAGTACTAAGTACTCCATGAGATTTGAGCTGGGAAGAGGGCATTTTCAGCCTCATATCTAAGGGCAGTTTGTTCCATAATGAGGGAGTGATGACACTAAGGGCAGAACAGGAATAAATTTCAATGCATGTGCAAACATTTAGGCTCTGATTACATGTGCAAATCATTAGAATAATGACATATACATGTGTAAATGAACATATACAGGCATAAATGCTACAATTATGCCTAAGCACTGTTCTGTAAATATATTTTCATAACTTACATAGTGCGTATTTCAATAAGAGTACTCTTTCTCTATTTCCTGTCTCTGCTTTTGTGACTTATCCTTCTCATCCCAAACTCCAGTATGACCTCAGTCTCCAGTCCAACAGGACCCTCTCAAATAGATCCTCTTGGAGCCAGCTTTCCTGCCTGCTCTGATTCCAGCTTTCATTCTATTTCCCTGAGAGTAGGCATGACTGTCACCTACTCTCTTTTCCTGGGGTGTCTTTTCCCACTGGGGTCCTCAGGGTCAATTGCCGCCTTCCAAGTTTGCGGCAGTTTCTCTTTCATTAACTCCTGCTGTGTATCAGAAAGTAGCTCCCACTTTAAATGCTGGTCTAGATGCTGAAGTCTGGGAGCCTTCCTTGATTCTTTGGGTCTTGGTGGAAGCTGTCACTCTGTCTCTCTATATAACTCTGTTCTACCCCTGGCCCCACCCGCTTGTGATGGACTACTAAACATTCCTGATCTGGCTAAAGCAGGGACTGATTTCCTTCTCCAAAGGTTTGTGACCCACAAGAAATTCTCAGATCCCAAACATAGACACATGATGGCAGAAAAAGGCCAAATGGCCCATCTAGTCCAGGCCCTCTTGAATTCAGACACAGTCTCTTTCCATCATCTCTTCCGGGAGATTGTTCCACACATCTATCACCCTTTCTGAAAAAAGTATTTCCTTAGATTACACCAGAGCCTCTTAATTTCATCCTATGCCCTCAATTTGCAGTTTCCTTTCAAATGAAAGAGACTCAACTCATGCACATTTATATTACGTAGTTATTTAAACGTTTCTATCATATCTCCCCTCTCCCACCTTTCCTTCAAAGTATACAGATTGAGATCTTTAAGTATGTCCCCATACGCCTTATCACAAAGACCACATACCATTTTAGTAGCCTTCCTCTGGACCGACTCCATCCTTTTTATATCATTTTGAAGGTGCGGCCTTCAGAATTGTACATAATATTCTAAATGAGGACTCACCAGAGTCTTATACAGAGGCATCAATACCTCCTTTTTCCTACTAGCCATACCTCTCCCTATGCAACCTAGCATCCTTCTAGGTTCCACCGTTACCTTTTCAACCTGTTTGGCCACTTTAAGATCATCTCATCCAAGTCCCGCTCTTCTGTCGTTCACATAAGCTCTTCACTCCCTAATCTGTACCGTTCCCTCTGGTTTTTCCAGCTCAAATGCATGACCTTGCATTTCTTGGCATTAAATTTTAGCTGCCAAATTTCAGATCATTCTTCAAGCTTCGCCAGATCTTTCTTCAGGTTATTCACACCATCTGGCGTGTCTACTCTAACCCAGCATGAAGGGGTTGTGCCCTTCTCAGTTTAGAACCAGCACCTGGAAATAGGTCTTTCCATTTCTAACTGTAAGAAGCTGCATTAATCCAAACAACTACCAGTACCAGCATGGCTGCTACTAGAACATCTACTTTCTGAGGTATCATATTCTTTATGACCAGTTCTCCAACTTCCCATTGTTCTCTTTAACTTTTTTTTTTTTTACTGTTACTGCCTCCTGCAGATACAAACACGCTTTGCCACTGGTAGGCAGATGTGAGTACCTTTGTCAATGTGCTCCACTTGCCATCTCTTAAAATCTTTATCACCTTCATGGCTTTCTCCAAGATCATCTAGGCCAGGGGTGCCCACACTTTTTTGGCTTGTGAGCTACTTTAAAAATGACCAAGTCAAAATGATCTACCAACAATAAAATTTAAAAAAACACAAAGCACACTGTACGCAGAGAAAATGTTAATATATTCGAGGGTTTTTTTTCAAAGAGGTCAGGGCAGATGACTTTAAAATATGCAATGTCACCTCAGTAACAATTATACAAAAATAGACTAATATACCCTTCCCCTTTTACTAAACTGCGATAGCGGTTTTTAGCACAGAGAGCTGCTCTGAATGCCCTGCGCTGCTCCCAAAGATCATAGGCTGCTTGCACTAAAAGCCACTATTGCGGTTTAGTAAAAGGGAGCCTTAGTGTAAAATATAGACAGCAGATATAAATTATCAAAACGGACATATTTTGATCACTAAATTGAAAATAAAATCATTTTTCCTACCTTTGGTGATTTCATGAGTCTCTGGTTGCACTTCCTTCTGACTGTGCATCCAATATTTCTTCCCTTCTTTTTGCCTCCTGCATGCTTCTTCTCCTCCAGACCTCATTCCATTCCCCAAACAACATCTCTCTCTGTCCCTCCATGAGTCCAACTTTTTCTTCCTCTCGCCCTGCCCCTCCCCTTTCTTTATCTGTCCCTGCCTCCTTCTTTCTTTCTCTCCCTGCCCCCTTTCATTCTGACTTTCTTTCTCTCCCTGCCCCCCTTTTTTTCTCTGCATTTACTCAAACTGAAATTGGAAGTATATGAGCGGCTCTTGTGCTAACTTTGGAGTTACTAATGGGGCCAATAGACACTTTCCCCTTCTGCCTTTCTCAATATCATATCAAGGACTGCAGCTGCACAGAGTACAAATGTGGAAGAGCTGAAAAACTACCTCCTATACAATGTCTCCTCTCATTGGTGGTGAAGTAGGTGTGGCACCAGCAAGCTAGTCATACACGGTGCAACTATAGCTTGGCACTACCGTGGCCTTTTATCTGCATTTTCAGTAAAATAATATTACATTTTAAGTGACCCTGGATAGAATTAAGCTGATACAGTTTAAGGATTTCACATGCTTAACAGAAAGACATAACATAGCACTTTCAGAGCCAAAACTGAATGATATGTACTGATGTGGCACAGAAAAGTATAGTACTTGCAGGTGATCATGAACTAACTGCATACAGCTCTGGAATCCATTAATCTCATTATGTCCTAAAAAATTACACGAGTAAATTGAAATGAATGGATAGAGCATTGGGTCTATACTCGAGTGTTTACTTCACATATCATGTGCATGAAACAATAAAAAAGAATTTTAAAAAATGGAACAATATATAAATGTTTCACATTATTCAGGCTTCTGAGTGTACTTTGTTGTGTGCCAATTATCTGTGTTCATGTGATAACTGTGCCATTTTTCTATAGCATGGGTTTGCTTCTTTATCTTCCTGCTTGGCTTCTTGTGGTTGTGGCTGCCTTCATTTGGAACTTTTGCTTTTGAATCCTGTTTAATTTATCCTCTGTTTGGCTCCTGTGATTGTCTCATTCTATATCTGCTCATTGATGTTTTGTGGTTTTTCTGTTTGTGAAGTCTGTGACGTGTTATGTGTTCTTTTTTATATCTGACTTATTTAAACTAAAATAACTTTAAAAATGTAAATAAATAAAAAAATAACGTTCTCACTGAAAAACCTACCAACATGCATGGATCCATACCAGCATAACCAATTAACCTGGCTTGTCTTTCACTAGGGATAAATTACCCACATGAGTGGATATTTGCTTTCTTTAACCAGTTCCTCTATTTTTGTTTGTGTTTTTAGATTCAGTTGTTACAGCTACTCAGAAAGCACAAAACTGATTCACTCATATGCACATAACATCCAGAGAACATGGACTTCTGCTGCCTGCACTGCTCTAACTACATGCTACATTAAAAAAAAATGAAAAAATTAATCTTGCACAGTGTTCACTTCTGCCTTGATTTGCTGTATCCCTCTAATGACCCTTTCTTTTTTTTTTCTCTCTCTCTAATGTTTTCCTTCATAGATTCGTGTTGTGAAGGCATTTCGTAGCTCTCTCTATGAAGGTTTAGAAAAACCTGAATCTAGAACCTCGATTCACAACTTTATGACTCATCCTGAGTTCAGGATAGAAGATTCCCAACCTCACATCCCCTTAATTGATGACACAGATATAGAAGAAGACATGGCCCTCAAGCAAAACTCTGGACCACCTTCACCAAACAAGAACAACAATGCCATCGATAGTGGGATAAATGTTACAACTGACACAAGCAAATCAGCTACCTCTTCTAGTCCAGGAAGTCCTATACATAGCCTGGAAACTTCACTTTAGCTGAAGATCTCAGTGCAAAAAGAAAAAAAGAAGTTAAGGAAATCGAGAAAAAGCAAAATATATTGCTGGCTGCAAAGTGGTTTGAACTCTTCACTTGAAGGCAAGTGAAGGGATCCACTGATCCCAGTGTTTCAGAGAAGAGTAGCTGATTTACACACCCCTTTCTTTGCTTCTTAAACCGAAAAGAAAACAAGACAACTACAATTCCTGCATGAGTATACGTTTCCAGCCATTCGGTCTTTTATGTTTGTAGGCAGGAACTGCAGAGGACTTCTGTCCAGAGCTACAGTATTTATCCAAGGCACTGGCCAGTGAGGTTTTGAACTGCCTGTGCAGCATGGACTAAGTTGTATAGATTAATTTAACTTTTGTTTTTAAAGCTGCAAAACTCAACTTGCACAGTAGATTTGCACAAGTTGGACAATGGAACTCAATAAGCATTTATGAAAAGTATATATATATAAATAGATAAATAATTATATATATATATATATATATATATGTATATATATATATATATATATATATATAGACAAATATACCACGTTGGCATGTTGCCTTGTTTCTGCTTAAATTACTCTTACTATTTTAACTTATTTATGTCTTTAAAGAAGAATGTAATTTGTTTACAAACCTGTAGATAACACAGCATCCTTAAATCACTTGTAGGGTTAAGAAAACACATTCTGCCTATGTAACAAAAATAAAAAAAAAGATCACCTCACCAGAAATCTATGTGAAAATACACCCTAGATATTTTATTACTATGATGGTCTAATTTTGCCTGCTATACTGTCTTTTTGTTTGTTTGTTTGTTTTGGATTTTTTTTTGTTGTTAAATTGAGTAGATACAGCTAGTAAATAACAAAAGAAGCCAAACTATAACATATTGGATGTAGCATCATGATACAATATACAGGGAAATGTAATTTGCAAGGCTTCCTTTTGTTCCAAATATAAACTAAATTAATTAGGATTTATTTGTTTTTTTATTTTTTGGGGGGGGGGGTTCATAATAAAATGCTTGAACTGATTATGCTGTAACCCTCTTTAGTGGAAGCCATTTTAGTATTAACTTTATTGTAATGGCTTCCTTCAGGAAAATATACTGGACAGTATTTTAAAAAACAAACAAACTCCTCCCACTTAAGTTTGCTCGAGTTCATGCATCATAATTCAAACTATATTATTTTGGGGAATTTTCTGTATCAAGATCAAAATAGGATATGTGTCATGATATATTGTGTTGATTTTCTCACTTAGTTTAGAAATTGTGTTCCTTATAAAAGGCAAGATAAGGGCTGTTGGCATTTTTGCTGGGAACTGCTATGCCCTCTCCTTAAAAAGCCATGTTAGCATTTTTAGCAGAGGCCACTGCGGTACCAGCTTCGATGCTCATAGACTTCCTATGAGCGTCCAAGCTGTTACCACCCCGGACAGCACTAAAAATGCTAACATGGCTTTGTAAAGGAGGGGGATAGTTTGTTGCTTTTGAATTTTCCATGAAAAGCAAAAACATAGACATAGACATTGTTCTTTTTTTTTCTTTTTTGTTCCATTTGGACCTGAATGAACCTTTACAAAGTGTATATTAAGATGTATTTGTGCAATTTTTAACAAAGCTTTGTCTTCCTGCAGTCAGAAAATATCCTACAATGAAACTGACTTTGTTTCACCTATTGACCATCCTTTCTGTAAGGAAAGCCATGTAAAAATACTTACAGTGGAAAACTTTTTTTTTAATGATAAGATCCAGGTATCTTAAGTTTTCGGCCTAATAATATATTGCTATTGTAAGTGTCTTGAATGCTAAGCACTTTGTGGGTCATAGATTTTTCATAGCTACCTTTTCTATTTCATGCAAGGTTTGTTGCAGATGTTTCCATCTATGAACTTTTTACGTGTGAATTACACAATGCAAATCTGGGTGTGTATAATCTATCTCTATATAGACATGTACTGTATAGATATAGATTATAGATATGTATACACACATACAATGACACTGTAAACTACATGACAGAACCTGTTTGAAATAAGCTCAATAAATATAGATATTACACTGCTGCCTCTTTGAAAACATTGGCTTAAACTGCAGAGATGCTCCATTTTTTTATCAGAATGTTTTCTCTTGAGCCAGAAAAATCTGTTAAAATTGGCAAAAGTTTATGGTCAAAACTGAAAGATAATGATACTGGAAAACGTCTTCAAGGTGCAAGAGGATTACTTCAACAGGACAAAACTTTAATCAGTTAGAATCACCAGCTTCCAGGACTTTTTTGGAAAAGCTTGAATCTTGTAGAAAGAAACTCCAGTTCCTAGCTCACTAATCCTAGTTTGTAATAAAAGCATGCATTCTGCAGACCAGCAGATAGTTCAAAGTTTGCACAACTGCCTTTAACCAGTCGTGTTATTTATTTATCAACAGCTGAAACCTAGGATAACTTCAAAATCACATTCTGCTCATCTGCTTAGCAGTAATATGGTTAGAACATCAATCAGAAGTGGTCTTTGCACTGTAAATATAGAAACTAACCATTGTATAATAGGTACTGGGTTTCTATGGTCTGGGATAGTATAAAACACTTCAGACAAAAGCATCTGTGAAATTTATCTGTACTATCAGCTTTTTAACTTTGGCAGTTTTTCAATCCTTTGTTAAAATTATATTTCTGTTTTTCTACTCTATAGGGCCATTTATTACTGATATCACCACTGTTCCCTCTTCACTATGCGGGAGTCCTCCACCTATAGTCTTGCCAGTAGAGGGTGCTATTTCACTATAACATGTTTAATAGTGAGAGACAGGCAAGCCTCTCCCTAGTGATAGAAGACAAAATACAAAAGCACCGCCCCCCAATTAGCAACAGTGCAGTTGGAGGATTCCCACCCACTTTAGAGGGAACAGAGACTGATACATCTTAATGCTACTAACATGCATTATTTGCTGCAGGGCCCATAGCATGAAATGGGTTTTGTGTAGCACACCCTGTTAAATGGTCTCCATGATATCTGTTAGCATCACTATGATACCATCAGCAGAATTGGGTGAATGTGTAAATGAACCCTATAATTTGTTGTTTCTATCAGTGTACTGGATAAATTGAGATGCATAAATAACTTATTATGAACAGAGGCAGGACTTTGCCTACGAAAGATCTTAACGGCAGAATAGCTATAATAAACTATAAATGACATTGTGCATCTTATATCTTTTCTAGCTGGCCTCTCTATGTGTTGGGTTTAACCAGTGGAACTGAAAATGACTTGTTGAATGAAACTTATTGCAATACACACAATGATGCTTGTTCTCCACATTTTATTCTTGACAGCATGAATTATGTGAAAAAAGGCATACACTGGTACATTTGGAAAACCATCCCACTAGGGGTTAGTTCAGAATGTTCATCCATATGTTTTTATGAATTTTTTTAATCTAGAAAATAATTGTACAGCAAATAAAGAATATAAATGTCTCTGTTCATTTACTACTATGCAAAAAGTTATGCTTTCTATTGTTACATTCCTAAAGTGTGATGTTGGAATGTTTGTGGTTAAAAACAAAAAGAAAACAAAAAAGGAGAGAGAAAATAAATAAATGTGTTGTAAATTATTTTATAGTTTGAAAGAGAATGATAAAGTTTTACTTATGCTACTTAGTGTCCTCTAGACACCTCCTGACAGCAGCACAAGTGGAAGAAAATTCATAAAAATAAATAAATTAAGAAAGCAGCATGAAACAATGATGGTCTGACCTTAAAATCCTTATTTATTTTTTCTTATTGCTTCACACGTTTTGATAGTCTGTATGAGATTAAAGGCATACTACATGATAGCTTGTCAAATACATTTAACTTTCAGTAAGGCAATGGTTCTCAATCTCAACCCAGTCCTTGGAACACACATAGCTGGTTTGATATTTAGGATAATTACATAACAATCCCCCTCTTTTACTAACACGTAGCACGGGTTTTAGCACCGGCAGCGGCGGTAACTGTTCCAAAGCTCATAGGAATTCTATGAGCGTTGGAGCAATTACCACTGCTGCTGGCGCTAAAACCCACGCTATGTATTAGTAAAAGAGGGGGGGGGAATATGAGAGGGAGAAAACTTAGAGATCCTTTTACTAAGACGCACTAACCAATTTAGTGCACGCTAAATGCTAAGGCGCACATAGAATATAATGGGCGCCTTAACATGTAGCATGCACTAAATCGATTAGCGCGCCTTAATCCTTAAAGCATAACTGCAATAGAAAACTAACAAGTCTGCTTAAAGTGAATTGCAGTGTGGGGTAGTCCGGGTAAACAATATTAATCAAACAGCAAGCCTAAAAAATTTCAAATACAGGCTTGTAGATTAACCAGTGTTAAAATTGGAAGCCCAACTCCTATTTCAGCTTCCTTCAAATAGTGGGGAGAAACAGAACAGTGAAAAAACTCCACAATATCGATGGAGGAAAAAACTATTCTACAAAAACTTGGCTCACTTATACCAAATTGGATCCAACCCCACATATGCAAAAGCACTGCAGTTCAAAAAGATGTCATTAAACTCCTCTCCGGCAAATAAACACTTATCTTAGGGTTCTGGATCAATGGAATTCAAACAACTTCTTTCAAGGAGTCTTTGTAAATCCAAACCCATATAAATACAAAAAAAAACCCCAACTTGAACACAGGGGAATGGAAAGGTAGGCCTGGGGGATGGGCTACTAGGGGTGAGCTCTGAGGGGGCTTCTGGAAAAAGACATTGTTGGGTGGAGGGAACTGCACGGGCAGTTTTGCATATGCTGGTATTCATTGCTGGCACCTGCATAACGAACCGTACAAAATTAGGCCTGCTGTTCATAGGAGCCAGCTCTATGGGTGCTTAAGCACCCCCACTATTGAACAAAGTCCTTGACTGTGTCCATGGAGAGGCTATTTCCTGCTGGGTTCAACACTCCCAATAATTTAGAAACGTTGGCTCCTATGTTGCTGGTCCAAAAGTACTTTTAAACATAAACCCACTAAGGAAAGGGTGTCAAATATAACAACTAAGAAAGAGACAGTAGGTATATTGAAATAACCCTTCAACGTATATGATGAATTGACTTGAAGGAAGCAAAACCTCAATGAGACATTTAAGTGTTTCCATATCTCATAAAAAATATTAATGTTAGTGAATGAGAGTCCTCAGTTTTCACAACTCATGAAGGGGAAGTCCCATTATTCAGATGTTAACTTTAATTAACCCAATCTGGTAAAAGTATGTGAAACATCCCAGGACCTCTCTTGTGTGCAAAAGCACGTCTAAACAAAAACAATTTTCTTCCTTCCGTTCAATCTTACAATATAAACTACAGTCTCAGTGAAATCAATTAAAACGTGTCTTTCAGCATCCAACATCTTAACTAAAGTATCAAATCCAGTTCACAATTGCAGTGCTGACCAAAGTTCTTTATACCAAGCCAACCATCAGGTTATTTATAAATAATATGTTATCAACTGCATTTAACGTGACAAGGCTGTTCTCTTTCGCCATTACCATTTAATATTGCTTTAGAGTCTTTATTAATAATGTTTCAACATCAAAATATAGGTGTTCAATTTGAAAATCATATTGCCAAGTATTCAGCCTATGCTGTTGATGTCTTATTGTATTTTACGGTGGATTGGAAGATATTCTGATTTATCTGGTTTTAAACTAAATCGTGACAAGACGGAAGTTATGCCTCTTAATTGTCCACAGATTACCACTGAGGTCTTGGGATATAAGTTTAATAAAGTAACCTCCAAATTGAAGTATCTTGATACATTATTTGGCTCAAGCGTTGAAGAAACTTTAGAATTGAATGAAGAAGCTCTGATTAAATTAACGCAAGATTTGACAAAAAAAGTGGTCACCATTGCGATTGTCTTGGTAGGGTAGACTAGATACCATCATAATGATGATAATGCCTAAAATCAATTACACTCTTCAGATGGGATCTTTTTATTTTAATGTTATATAGTAGGCTAGAAAAGATTCTCATGACTTTTCTTTGGAATAAGAAACCACCACGTTTCGTCATCAAAAAAATAAAAGACAATAAGTCAGCTGGAGGAGTCAATTTCCCTAGTTTTCTGGAATATCACACTGCGCATATTCTTAAACAATCTTATAGATGGTTTGTTGATAATGGCAATACAGAAGATTGTCCTGCATTTTTTTCCATTTTCATCAAACAAAATTGCATCTGATAAAGATGTTCTGCTTTGTAGCACATCATTATCTGTGAAGAATGTTGAGAAATGTTTTAACATGCCATGCCATGGGATGCCACCCTACATGTACCCGTGTTGATTAAAATTCAAGGGAAAATGGTGCAGTGGACATTGTGGCAACGTGCGGGTATACTGTATGGTCAATGTAATGTGAATATAAGTTGCCTCCTAATCAATTTTACAAATGGTTACAACTCCAACATTGCTTTAATGCTTTTCTAAAGTGTAAGCCACTAAGCTCTTCTGTCCCTAGTCTATTGTCTTTTATGACAACAATAACATCTAAAATGGGGGCTGCTTCTAAATGGTACAAAATTCTGCAGGCCAATTCGTTTTCTCATCCTATGGGCACTGAAACAACATGGCAATTTGATATCAAGAAGGATGTTTCTGAGCAATTTTGGGAACAGATTTGGACTTCCATTCACAAATCATTAAGATCAGCAGCAATAAAACAATCCATATTTTTTTGCATTCTACAAAGCCTTTTGGACACCTTACAAACTATCTAAAATTAAAAGTGATAACTCAAACAAGTGTTGGACATGTCAAAAGGAAGTCGGCACTTTAACTCATTCATTATATTATTGCACTCATATACGTGAATATTGGCTTTGTATATGGGAGACTATTAGTTCTTTGCTGGAAATAAAGAAATCACTTACCTTAAATATTATAGTATTGGGGCATTTTGGTTTTCTGCAGCCAATACCAGAGAATCACTCAAAATTATTAAGAATTTTGCTCAATTTGGCTATTAAAATCATATTGCAACATTGGAAAGACACATCAATTGTGGAATATATAACCTGGTGGAATACTGTTTAACTGCCAAATATGAGCATGTCACTGCAGAAAGATCCAACGCTTTACATAAATTTGCTAAAATTTGGAAGCTGCTGAGTCATGTGCTTGATAAACCAAATGATTGACTATGACTTACCTGAATAAGATGCACATCCATACTGTCCTTTTTGTTGTATTTATGATAGTATCAATGATCATTATTTAATTGTTAATTTTCTGTTTTCTAGTTCTTTTCGTTTTTGTTACATACATACTTATGATCTAATTTATATTGTATTGTGTTAGATGTATGAGGTATGTTTGATTTTTCCTTAAATTCCAATAAAAATTTAATAAACTAAAAAAAATGTGTCTTTCAGCATCCAACATCTTAACTAAAGTATCAAATCCAGTTCACAATTGTAGTGCTGACCAAAAGAGAAAATAAAGGCTCACTTATCTCACAAATTTCCAGCGGCTGCAATGAGTTCAGATTTTCAGCGGCATGCTGCATTTAGTTCTTCAGAGCTCTGTTTTGAAAGAAACTCCCCCTTCCTCTGGAACTTCGGCACTGCACACAACCAGTTCAGCAATCTAAATGAAAAGGATTTCAAATTGAAAAGATGGCACACAGAGATGGAAACGCCAAATCTGGACTAACTGCAGAAACTGAAAAGCTATAGCGGTATCAAATAATAGTATATGATAAAAACAAAAGACTGTGGATGATGATGTTCTAAAAAGATGATTTATTTATTTCTTCTTCCCAAAAAAACACAAATAAATACAAATATAATAGTCCACATGTGCAGTCCTACCAGATCCTACATGGTTCGTGTTTCGGCGAACATGCCTTCCTCAGGGGTCCAGTTGGATGCTACGGTCTCAAAAAAACAACTGTAGACTAAAAACAATGTAAATGTCTTTAAACGACTCTCCAAAAGACAGTGAGTACGAGCAGAGTGGCAGTCTTTTGTTTTTATCATTTGGATTGTTTTCACTGTGGAACATTGGGTCTTCCATTTTTGTTGTTTCAAATAATAGTATGCCATTCAATGAAATCATTCAAACCCAGAGGTTGGACAGTTTGTAATTCAAAAATCCAGAATTGTTCACAAGGTTGCAAATGTGCCAATCTGTGACCACTGTAATCATCAGGTGCCTTGAAGGGTTTATTTCAATATACCTATTGTCTCTTTCTTATTGGAAGAATTTTGGGGTGGTTAATATGGTCCAACATGCCTCTCCTCACTTCATTTCCCTTAAATAAAATGAGTAGAATAAAATGTAGTACCCAGTATTCAACAGGATATATTTGGATAGCAGTAACTGCTACTTAGATAAATCCTGTGACCGTTCCTATGCTTGGATTTTCAACAGGATTATCCGGTTAGTACAGCTAAAGATAATCTCCAGCACTAACCCCTGGATTCTATTGATGGTGTCCCAAATTTTGCCGCACGTCCAAGTTGTGCACACTTCTTGAGTAACAAGCCATTAACTTTTGGCTCCAATTAGGATTTACATGTGCATCTTCCTAAGCGCTATCCCAGTGGTTCTTAAACCTTAACATTAGCATTCGCACTCCGTCACTTGAAACTGAAAGCTAAACACCATCAATCAATAATCACACAGCTCAGTTTTATTGAAATAAATATTTGACCACAGCTTTATTATCTGTATTAATATTATCTCCACTTGCAATACAATACGTGTCCAAAACCAACCAATACTTATAGTAAGCGCCCTGTTACAGAATTACCCTCTAAATCAGGGATCTCAAAGTCCCTCCTTGAGGGCCGCAATCCAGTCGGGTTTTCAGGATTTCCCCAATGAATATGCATTGAAAGCAATGCATGCACATAGATCTCATGCATATTCATTGGGGAAATCCTGAAAACCCGACTGGATTGTGGCCCTCGAGGAGGGACTTTGAGACCCCTGCCATACATTGAGAAATTAGAGAAACTGGGCCTCTTCTCCCTCAAACAGAGGAGATTTAGAGGGGACATGATCGAAACATTCAAGATAATGAAGGGAATAGACTTAGTAGATAAGGACAGGTTGTTCACCCTCTCCAAGGTAGGGAGAACGAGAGGGCACTCTCTAAAGTTGAAAGGGGATCGATTCCGTACAAACGTAAGGAAGTTCTTCTTCACCCAGAGAGTGGTAGAAAACTGAAACGCTCTTCCGGAATCTGTCATAGGGGAAAACACCCTCCAGGGATTCAAGACAAAGTTAGGCAAGTTCCTGCTGAACCGGAACGTACGCAGGTAGGGCTAGACTCAATCAGGGCACTGGTCTTTGATCGGAGGACCGCCGTGTGAGCGGACTGCTGGGCACGATGGACTGCAGGTCTGACCCAGCAGCGTCAATTCTTATGTTCTTATGTCATAGATTGTTTTTATCTGCCTTCATTTTTCTCTATTTCTATGAGTAAGGTCCACTTGAGCACTTATGTAAACTTGCATATCTGGATGCATATGGCATCACCTGCCCTTTGGTACCTTATTGATGTGTTTCCAGTCCTGGACATTTCAGTGGCTACTAGTAAGCATTTGCAAGAGAGCATCAAAATGCCAGCTAGTTGGGAGAGAATCTTTTCGGATGGTGAGAATGACTTGGTCACATCGCATATCAAGAAAAGATACAGCACAATTAGAAACTGTTCAAAGAAGGGCAACCACAATGATTAAGGGAATGGAACTCTTCTCATATGAGGAAAGACTTAAGAGGTTAGAGCCCTTCAGCTTGCAGAAGAGATGGCTGAGGGGGGGATATGATTGATAGAGTTCAACAAAGTACAGAGTGGGGAAAAGCAAGTAGACATGAATAAATTGTTTACTGTTTCAAAAAGTACAAAGATGATGGACACTCCATGAAGTTGCATGATAATACTTTTAAAACAAATAGGAATGAATAGTTAAGCTCTGGAATTCATTGTCAGAGAACGTGGTTATAACAGTTAGCATTTCTGGGTGTTTTGAAAAAAAAAAGTTCCTGGAGAAAAAGTCCATAAACTGCTATTAAGGAAGACATGATGAAAGCCACTACTTATTCCTGAGATCAGTAGCATGGAGTCTTGCTTTTCTTTGGGATTCTGCCATGTACTGTTCCTACTGTCGGAAGTAGGATACTGGGCTAGATTAGGGTTACCAGATTTTGTTAGCTGAAATTCCAGATGCATGGCCACACCCTGTTCTGCCTTCAACCCTGCCCTATTCTGCCCCTAGCCACATCCCCACACGAAACTCCATGATGTCAGGGCAGCATGTGGAGGATCTCAGCGCATACGCGGATGTCAACGCAATGATCTCACGCATATGCACATGCATAGGCCATCATCGTGCTGACATCTGCACATGCGTGGAGGTCCTCCACATGCTGCCCTGACATCAGGAACTTCCATAATCCAGGCAAACTGCTGGGATTTGGAAGTCCATCCGGGAACCCGGACATGTTCTTTAAAAGGAGGACATGTCCAGGTTTTTCCAGATTTCTGGTAACCCTAGGCTAGATGGACAGATCGAATATGGCTATGCTTGTATTATGTCCTGATGTGTCTAATGCTTTCAGCCCTGGAGGACAGTGCCTGCACGATGCTGAAGCATGATGTAAGAGTGCTTCTGGATGGCCCTGGCAAAGCAAGGTGAAATCACTTACTCCAACACCTGTTAGATAGATGTCTAGCAAAGGAATGACACTTATGATGTTTTAAGTAAAATATAGGAATGCCAGGATTTCTTTGCCATTCTGCAAATTGCCCTCTACCTCACAAAAAGTGTTGTGTTGTCTCACAATTTTCAGGACATTAGGACAGGTATAAGCAAACCATACAAGGCCAAGGTTTACAAGGTGCTGCTCATGTGGACACAACAACCAACCAGAATCTATCAACTGGTATAACCCCAACAGGAAGTCAGCCCCTCCCCCTCCTCACTTACAAAGACTAGGGGACACTCAATGAAGTTACAGAGTAATAATACTCTTAAAACCAATAGGAGGAAATATTTTTCACTTAGAGAATAGTTAAGTTCTGGAATTCGTTGCCAGAGGATGTGGAAAGAGTGGTTAATGTATTTCCAAGTTTATTATAATTTTCTATTCTGCACCAAGGTCATAGCCTTCTGGGCGGCTTACAGTCTAAAAACCAGCTAGCTAATTTACATAGTCCATTTAAGATTAGAAAAATAAAATAAATACAACAAGCAAAACATAAAAACTATCTAATATTTATTTAGTTGGTTGTCTCCAGGGTTCTCTCCATACCAAACCACCCCTAATCGTACACATATGCATCAGAAAAAAGAAGTTTTAAAATCTGTAGCTGGTTTAAAAAAAAGGTTTGGACAAGTTCCTGAAGGAAAAGTCTATAAACTATGAGAATTCACGGGAACCATTAAGGAAGTCGCTCAGCATTGAGCAGCAGCGCATCTGCTTGTGCTTCTTCTCAGCGGCCAAAGACGCTCACAGGCAGCCAGTTAACAGCGGGACAGGAACTTGGAAACTTCGCTCCTACCCGCTGCACCTTCACCAACGATCATCAGTAGAGGAATGAGCCTGAAGCTAGGACAGGGAGGGCGGCAGACTGAAGAGCCTGGCGGCAGCGGCCTGCGATAATTTTGGAAGGGGGGTAGAGGTGGTGACCCGAATATGAACTGGGACCCCCATTTTTGGGCCAATTTTTTGGCCCAAAAATCCCGGTTTATATTCAAGTATATACGGTACTTGCTAAGTTCTCCTATAAGATGTCTTCTCCTTCCCTTGAGAAAAGCAAGACCGTGTACTCAGATGATATGAATGTGGTATAAGATATGAATACTTGCTCCTGCTAATTGGCTTGCACATCTCAGAATACTATCATTGGCCAGTCTCCTCTGCGCGCAGCCTTTGAGTCATCTTCGATTCTGACCTCTCATTTTCTACGTATATCCAACAAGCTGCTAAACCTGTCGCTTCTATCTCTTCAATATCACCAAAATTCACCCCTTCCTCTCTTGAGCACACTACCCGGACCCTTGTCCAAGCTCTCATAACCTCACGCTTAGATTACTGCAATCTACTCCTAATTGGTATCCCGCAGTGTCGCCTCGCCCCCTTACAATCTGTGCAAAACTCTGCTGCGCAACTCATGTTCTACCAGCCTCACTAAGCTCATGTCACCCCTCTCCTTAAGTCACTTCACTGGCTCCCTATCTACCATCACATACAGTTCAAGATCTTATTGCTAACCTACAAGGGTGTTCATTCTGCTAAATCTCAATATCTCTCCTCGCTTCTCTCTCCAGAGAAGAGCGACTAAAATGGTTAAAGGGCTGGAGGAGTTGCTGTACAGTGAGAGATTAGAGAAACTGGGCCTCTTCTCCCTTGAAAATAGGAGACTAAGAGGGGATATGAACGAAATTCAAAATTCTGAAAGTAATAGACTTAGCAGATAAAAACAGGTTGTTCACCCTCTCCAAGGTAGAGAGAACGAGAGGGCACTCTCTAAAGTTGAAAGAGGATAGATTCCATACAAACGTAAGGAAATTCTTCTTCACCCAGAGAGTGGTAGAGAACTGGAACGCTCTTCCGGAGTCTGTTATAGGGGAAACACCCTCCAGGGATTCAAGACAAAGTTAGACAAGTTCCTGCTAAACTGGAACGTCAGCAGGTGAGGTTGGACTCATTTAGAGCACTGGTGTTTGACCTGGGGGCCACTGCGTGAGCGGACTGCTGGGCATGATGGACCACTGACTGGTCTGACCCAGCAGCAGCAATTCTTATATTCTTATGTACACCTCCCAGAAACTCTGTTCCTCAGATAAGTCACTCTTAGCTTTACCTTTCTCTTCACTGCCAATTCCAGACTTTGTTCCATTCATCTATCTGCCCCCTATACCTGGAATAAATTACCTGAGTTTCTCCGTTAAGCCCCTTCCCTTCCCTTGTTTAAAAGCAGACTGAAAACCCATCTTTTTGATATAGCCTTCAACCCTACTCCTCTGCCCTCCAACCCAGCCGGCTGATTAACCGTTCCCCTTAACTGTACCCATGACATCCCGATGGTCTATCTTGCCTGTTTAGATTATAAGCTCTTTCGAGCAGGGACTGTTTTCTTACTCTTTGTAATTCTGTACAGCGCTTCGTGCGTCTGGTACGCTATAGAAATAATTAAGTAGTAGTAGAACAGCATGCTATGTTGTATGTACATTTACATGCCATTTATCTGGTGGGAAATATTTGATGTTTTTGTATCTTTTGTAAGTCAAATTTTTACGAAGGTGCGCTAGCATTTTTAGCACACGCACCGGATTAGTGCAAGCTATAGCGCGCGCTAGCCGAAAATCTACCGCCTGCTCAAAAGGAGGCGGTAGCAGCTAGTGTGTGCTATTCCGCGCGTTAAGGCCCTAGCGCACCTTCATAAAAGGAGCCCTTAACGTTCATATTTTAACTGTGAATGTAACTGTGTAACTCGCGCAGAGGTGTAGGGTGTAGCAAGTAAGACATTTTTAAATAAATATTTTGTCGCTAGCTATTTTTATTAAACAGTTTTGATTCTTTTTTAACTGGTACTGTAGCCACTGGTATATTTCTATAGCCATAAAATATACATGCATCATAACCCCCCCCCCCTCCCCACAAACACACTTTTTAATCCAAATTATCCCCTTGGGAACTATGTTTCCTTGTGGCAAACCACAAAGTCAAATGAAAATGCAAAGGATGAAAAAGTCACAAATAACCAGGATGAGAGCAGTTTAAAGTGATGTCACTTTATTAAGAATACTATATAAAACCTGAAGCAGCAAAATCCCAGATGAATGGATTCATCTGGATTTTGCTGTTTCATTCACAGTGATGCAGACTTTTGTCTGAGGAGCCATGTTGGCAGCTTAATATAAGCTTCACCCAAAGCTGCATAATAATCGCCAAACTCAAGGAAGCCCTGCAGGTGATCTGGGACAGCCTGTCACAGGGACCAATCGAGAAGGCTGTTAAGAACTTCCCAAAGTTACTGAAGCTCTGTGTTAAGGTGGAGGTAGGAACTTTGGGCCGGATTCTCTAACTCAGGGGTGTCCAACCCATGGCCCACAAGCCACATGTGGCCCAGCAAGGGGTTTCGTGCGGCCCAGCTTGAGAGCGATGCCAACAAGACTTTCTTCCTCCCTTCTGGCTGGCTCCCTTGCTGCAGTCATTTAAGGATAGTGGCTCCTCGTGCAATTCACGGCTGTGTCGGAAGTGTTCCCTCTAACGCAGGGGTAGGTAACTCCGGTCCTCGAGAGCCGTATTACAGTCGGGTTTTCAGGATTTCCCCAATGAATCTGCATGAGATCTATTTGCATGCACTGCTTTCAATGCATATTCATTGGGGAAATCCTGAAAACCCGACTGGAATACGGCTCTCGAGGACCGGAGTTCCCTACCCCTGCTCTAATGTTACGACGTCAGAGAGAAGGCTTCCAGCTCAGCCGCAGGATTGCCTCTGTTGTACTCTATGTATTGTGACCAGTCAGACTCTGTGCCTGACATATTCCCATTTAAAAGCCCCAGGAAAGTTAGAACTAGGGCCAGAAAGGTTGTCTTAAGCCCAGAAAAGCACAGCAGCCTAGGTTCCCCAATTACACTAGGGAGAACCTGGCTGAAAATGAGTTATTTTCTGACAGCTCAGAGTAGAGGAAATGGAGACTCAGCCAAGCTCTGAAAGGTTTGTCTCCAAACCTGTTAACATTAAGGGGTCCTTTTATCAAGCCGCGCTAGCGGGGTTAGCGCGTTGGACATTTCATCACGTGCTAACCCCCGCGGCTGACTAAAAAACTAACGCCTGCGGTATTACGCGCATTAAACCCCTACCGCAGCTTAATAAAAGGACCCCTAGGTTAAGGCAAAATACCTCTGTAAGAAAGCCTTGCACTTTCAGGGACATCCACAGGGGGAGCCCAAGGACCTCTGTAAGAAAGCCTTGCACTTTCAGGGACATCCACAGGGGGAGCCTCAAAGCAGTGCAGGCACAGAGTAGGGTGGAGCTCCCACACTGAAAAGCCAGCAGTGTTTGTTTCAGAAAGGGGGAAAACAAGGAGAAGGAATGGTTCTCTCTTTACTGCTCAGTAACCAGCCAGACTAGAGCAACCTAATAATCTAGAACTCATGAAGGTGGATGAGATAGCTCCATGCAGGGAAGCTGAAGTCCTACCTCAAGAGGAACAAATGGAGATTTTTGAACAGGTATGTCCAGAACCTGAGGCTATAGAAATAGGTGTGTCATGAAAGGCCAACTGACTTTAAAACTGTGTTTGTTTTTGGAAGTTTCCAAAGCAAGCAACTGCTCTGTACTGTTTTATTTTTGAATGCTTTTTGAGGTTTTTGTATAGACAATTACCAGAGCTTGTGATACAGCCTGTGGCTTAGTTTGAAAGAGTTTTTTTTCTTTCTCCTTTTGCTGCATGGGCTCACAGCACTGCTGAGGCCTAATCCAAGGTCCAGGGCAGGGGCAGGGCAGTTTTGTTTTTGCCTTGTAAGATTATATTTTTATTTTGGAATGAAGTAACTCAAAGGAACTGAGAATTGTATGTGGGGAGAAGTTTGTTAAGATCTTGGGAGGGATTATATGAATGCTTTGTAAAGTTCAAAAGACAAACTTGACAATTCTCCTGCCTCAGCTCAAGATCAGAGTTAAGGGCTTTCTGAACATTTTCTTTTGCATTTGTGTTTTGGGAAAGCAATGCAATGAATGTTAATGTGCTGAGATAGCTGGATTTGAACTTCATTTTGAGTAAGGCCTAGGCCTAGCTTCTGAATGCTGTGCTGAAACTGCTAAGGCACAGGGACTTGTGAAAATCTGCTGTCCAGAATGTTTTTTTCCATGAGGTTTTTTTTTGTGTGTGTGTCTTTCTATTTTGTTTGTTTTCTTTCTTGTTTGCCATTCTGTTTTGCACAATTGTGGAGTGAAAATCCTGAACTGCTGTCCAGGATGTTTTTTCCATGAGGTTTTTTTGTGTGTGTGTCTTTCTTTTTTGTTTGTTTGTTTTCTTGTTTGCCATTCTGTTTTGCACAATTGTGGAGTGAAAATCCTGAACTGCTGTCCAGGATGTTTTTTCCATGAGGTTTTTTTGTGTGTGTGTCTTTCTTTTTTGTTTGTTTGTTTTCTTGTTTGCCATTCTGTTTTGCACAATTGTGGAGTGAAAATCCTGAACTGCTGTCCAGGATGTTTTTTCCATGAGGTTTTTTTGTGTGTGTGTCTTTCTTTTTTGTTTGTTTGTTTTCTTGTTTGCCATTCTGTTTTGCACAATTGTGGAGTGAAAATCCTGAACTGCTGTCCAGGATGTTTTTTCCATGAGGTTTTTGTGTGTGTGTGTGTCTTTCTTTTTTGTTTGTTTGTTTTCTTGTTTGCCATTCTGTTTTGCACAATTGTGGAGTGAAAATCCTGAACTGCTGTCCAGGATGTTTTTTCCATGAGGTTTTTTTTTGTGTGTGTGTCTTTCTTTTTTGTTTGTTTGTTTGTTTTCTTGTTTGCCATTCTGTTTTGCACAATTGTGGAGTGAAAATCCTGAACTGTTGTCCAGGATGTTTTTTTTTTTTGTGTGTGTCTACCTGGTTCTTTGTGATTCTGTTTGATACTTTGCCTGTAGGGCTGGTCTCCATCTTGAGCAGTGCGCCTGGAACAGTGATTCTGTGGTCCACAAGGGTGCTATTGGCTTAACCAGGGCCCCTGGCCACAGTATTATTTGCAAATGAATTTTTGTCATTTAGGATATGTTTTTAATACGTGATCTTCAGTAAGGAAGATGGAAAGTTTTGAAAATCAATTAAAAAAATAATTTGAGACTTTTAATTTTCCTAAATATCCTTTGATATCACCAGTGGAGATGGTTAGAAAATATCTTATAGTAACATAGTAGATGACGGCAGATAAAGACCCAAATGGTCCATCCAGTCTGCTCAACCTGATTCAATTTAATTTTTTTTTTATTTTTTCTTCTTATCTATTTCTGGGCAAGAATCCAAAGCTGTACCCGGTACTGTGCTTGGGTTCCAACTGCCAAAATCTCTGTCAAAACCTATTCCAGCCCATCTACACCCTCCCAGCCATTGAAGCCCTCTCCAGCCCATCCTCCCCCAGACACAGACCATGCAAGTCTGCCCAGTACTGGCCTTAGTTAAATATTTAATATTATTTTCTGATTCTAGATCATCTGTGTTCATTCCACGCTTCTTTGAACTCGATCACCATTTTCCTCTCCAAAACCTCTCTCAGGAGCGCATTCCAGGCATCCACCACCCTCTCCATAAAGTAAAATTTCCTAACATTGCTCTTGAATCTACCACCCAACTTCAAATTATGTCCCCTGGTTTTACCATTTTCCTCTCTGAAAAAGATTTTGTTCTACGTTAATACCCTTTGAGTATTTGAACATCTGAATCATATCTCCCCTGTCCCTCCTTTCCTCTAGGGCAGGGGTGCCCACACTTTTTGGGCTTGCGAGCAACTTTTAAAATGACCAAGTCAAAATGATCTACAAACAATAAAATTAAAAGAAAACACAAAGCACACTGTACGCAGAGAAAATGTTAATTATTTATATTCTGGGGTTTTTTCAAAGAGCTCAAGGCTAGTGCTGCCTGATTCAGGAAAAAAAATTTCAATTTAATTCGATTCAGCCTATTGAATTGGTTTTTCAATTTGATTTTTCTGCCCAATTGGATAGTTTTTTTCAAACATCCTGGTGGGTTTATTTTATAGCCTCTACACCCCCTTTGCCTTCTAACCACACTGGCGCTGTGGTGTAAACAAAATAAACAAACAAAAAAGACTTTTCCTCTCTCTGTTAAATCCTAGCTCACATTTGCAGTCTAACACCAGCTCTGACAGAATACAAATTTCAAATCTGACACATTGTAATCACAAAATGGAAAATAAAATTAGTTTTACTATCTTTTTGTTGTTTTTGTTTTTTTTGTTTTTTTAAGAAATGCCTCTTCTGGGTCAGACCCGAGGTCCATCATGCCCAGCAGTCCGCTCACGCGGTGGCCCAACAGGTCCCGGACCTGTGTAGTAATCTTCTATCTATACCCCTCTATCCCCATTTCCAGTAGGAATTTATCCAATCCTTTCTTGAACCCCAGTACCGTACTCTGCCCTATTACGTCCTCTGGAAGCGCATTCCAGGTGTCCACCACACGTTGGGTAAAGAAGAACTTCCTAGCATTTGTTTTGAATCTGTCTCCTATCAGCTTTTCCGAATGCCCTCTTGTTCTTTTGTTATTAGAAAGTTTGAAGAATCTGTCCCTCTTTACTCTCTCTATGCCCTTCATGATCTTATAAGTCTCTATCATATCTCCTCTAAGTCTCCTCTTCTCCAGGGAAAAGAGACCCAGCTTCTCCAATCTCTCAGAATATGACAGGTTTTCCATACCTTTTATCAGACGTGTCGCTCTCCTCTGAACCCTCTCGACTAACGCCATATCCTTCTTAAGGTACGGCGACCAATATTGGACGCAGTACTCCAAATGCGGGCGCACCATCGCCCGATACAACGGCAGGATAACTTCTTTCGTTCTGGCTATAATACCCTTTTTGATTATACCAAGCATTCTATTCGCTCTCTTAGCGACCGCTGCACACTGTGCCGACGGCTTCATTGTCATGTCCACCATTACCCCCAAGTCCCTTTCCTGGGTACTCTTATTCAATAACATCCCTCCCATTGTATAGTTGTACCTCGAGTTTCTGCTCCCCACATGTAATACTTTACATTTCTCAATGTTGAACTTCATCTGCCATTTCGCCGCCCATTCTTCTAGTTTGTTCAAGTCCCTTTGCAATTCTTCGCAGTCCTCTGTAGTCTGAGCTCCATTAAATAGTTTGGTGTCGTCCGCAAATTTTATTATCTCGCACTTCGTCCCTGTTTCTAGATCATTTATAAAGATATTAAATAGCAGTGGCCCGAGCACCGAGCCCTGCGAGACACCACTCGTGACCCTCCTCCAGTCGGAGTAGTGACCCTTCTGTCTGGTCATTATTCAAATCTTGTTGGTCCCAGGCTCTGGTTGCCTTCTGATAACTTACTTGCCAGGGTCTCCTTCTTTCTCCGTGCTAACTATCCATCTGCCATCTCTGTCCTCCCCTTCCCTCCTCCAGAGGTCTAGCATCTTTCTTTTTTTTTTCATCTCCATCCACAGATCCACCTTTTCTTAATTACCCTTTCATCCAGCATCTCTCCCTCCTTCCCCACCACCCCAGTGTCCACCATCTCTCCATTTCTTTTCCCAACTACCCTCCTATCCAGTATCACTATCCCCCCTCCACACTATCCCTTGTGTCCAACTTCACTCCCTTTCTGTTCCTTCCCTCCCTAAATCCCATTGTCAATAATCTCTCTCCCTCTCTATTTTTAGACCCATTATTTCTTCCCCCTAAAGTCTGGCATATGCACGTCTCTTTGAACCCCCCTTCCCTCCTTTCGTGTACTTCTATACCAAGGCCTGCCTGTCCCCCCTTTGAAGGCCTGTCCTCCCCCTTAAAGGTCTGGTCCTCCCTTAAAGGCCTGCACCCCCCAAGGCCTGTCTCACCCCCTGAAGGACTGCGCCCCCCCCCCCCCGGGAAGGCCTCCGTGTTCCCCCTGGCCTCCCCGAACCATTTACCTTATAGCTGCAGCCGAGGATCCCGGTTACAGTGTCTTTGCAAAGTGCTTTAAGCTGTTTCCTCCGCCATAATCCTGCCTCTGACGTCAGAGGAGGGGCGGGACCGCAGCAGAGGAAACAGCTCAAAGCATTGTAAAGACGCTGTAACTGCGATCATCAGCTGCAGGCTGAAGCTATAAGGTAAACGGTTCGGGGAGGCCAGGGGGAACACGGAGGCCTTCCCGGGGGAAGGGGGGCAGTCCTTTGGGGAGACCAGGAGGGAAGCCGGACAGCAGCACTTCCCAACTGACCCTTCCTCTTCGCCCTCTAAAACAGGTGCAGCAGCGGCTGGCAAGCAAGAGCAGCGCTGCCGCTCCTGCTTTAGGGGGCGAGGGGGAAGGGTCCGAATAGGGAACCTGATTTTTTTTAAAAATTTAAATCGATTTGAATCGATTCACCCGAAGTGAATTGGTGAACCGATTCAAATCGGGCAGCACTAGTTAAGGCAGATGACTATACACTGTAAAATCAGTAACAACCATACAAAAATAGACAAATATACCCTCTTCCCTTTTTACTAAACCACGATAGCAATTTTTAGCACAGGGAGCTGCGTTGAATGCCCTGTGTTGCTCTTGAAGCTCATAGGCTCCCTGCGCTAAAAACCGCTATTGCGGTTTAGTAAAAGGGGGCCATAGTGCAAAATATAAACAGCAGATTTAAATTCTCAAAATGGACACATTTTGATCACTAAATTGAAAATAAAATCATTTTTCCTACGTTTGTTGTCTGATTTCATGAGTTTCTGGTTGCACTTTCTTCTTCTGACTGTGCATCCAATCTTTCTTCTCTGCTTTCAGCCTGTATGCTTCATCTCTTTTAGACCTCATTCCCTCCCCCAACTTTTGCTTCCCCTCTCCCTGTCCTTTCTTTCTCCCTGCTTCCCTTTCTTTCTTCATGCCCCCTTTCATTCTTTCTTCCTGCCCTCCCGCCATCCGCCATCCATCGGGGAACAGGTCCCAAAACCACCGCTGCCCCAAGCACCCTCCCTGCTTTTCTGCGTCTGGCCAACCAGCATTCCTCTCCCCGATATCAATTCTGCTGTCGGAGAGTTAGTTCCGGGCCAGCTGGCAGTGAGTGGCAGGCCCAGAACTTCCTCTCCGACAAAATTGACGTTGGGGAGAGGAAGGCTGATTGGCCCGGTAGATTGTAGATGCAACGCGAGTCTATCATGGAGCCCGGGATGGGCTCCGCGATCGACTCACTTTGCCTTTGTAATCTACCGGTCGATCGCGATCGACCTATTGGGCTCCCCTGCTCTAGGGTATACATATTCAGGGCTTCCAGTCTCTCCTCATCCATCTTCTGGCACAAGCTTCCTATCATTTCCGTCGCCCTCCTCTGGATCGCAAGTCTTCTTAAGTCCTTCACCAGATACAGTCTCCAAAATTTAACACAATACTCCAAGTGGGGCCTCACCAATGACCTGTACAGGGGCATCAACACCTTCTTTCTTCTACTGGCTACGCCTCTCTTTATACAGCCCAGCATCCTTCTGGCAGCAGCCACTGCCTTGTCACACTGTCTTTTCGCCTTTAGATCTTCGGACACTATCACCCCAAGGTCCCTCTCCCCGTTCGTGCATATCAGCTTCTCACCTCCCAGCATATACGGTTCCTTCCGATTATTAATCCCCAAATGCATTACTCTGCATTTCTTTGCATTGAATTTTAGTTGCCAGGCATTAGACCATTCCTCTAACTTTTGCAGATCCTTTTTCATATTTTCCACTCCCTCTTCAGTGTCTACTCTGTTACAAATCATGGTATCATCTGCAAAAAGACACACTTTTAAAGAATTTCTTGCTGTACCAACAGAAAATTTGCCTCCTATTGTAAGGGCTTCAGATAAAGAAATCAGTGGGGGGTCTCAACCCCCAAAGAAACTAATGTTGAAAGAGTGGTGGATTTGAGTTTATCAACATTTCTGGAAAGTTCACTTGAGGTTATAACACGGAGAAAAACCATGTTGATAACTTTGGCTTTAGAAAGTTATAGGGAATATATATTGTGATTGTATTTCCGACATATAAATGACCAGTTTTTGGGCTTAAGTGTGCGTACATTTCCAGACATGTCTCAGAGATCCCAAAGGCGGAGAAAGGAGTTCTTGGCATTAAGGCCAGGAGTCCTCGCCCTGGGAGGAATTTTCTTGTTAAAGTTTCCTGTAAAATGTTTTATTACATATCAAACTAAGAATTTCCTATTTTTTTGAGCCCAAACTGCTGCTAGAATTTATAGAATTAAGATAGGCGGGTACCCATAACCAAGATATGTAGGTGTCATAAACCGGCTGTAGGACATGCTGAGCATTGCTGTTTCTCATTTGAATATTTGATTTCCCTGTGTTTAATTTCTTGTTAATCTCTCTCAAACATTGTGGACTAAATAATGGAATTTCTATTTCTTTTCTGTATTTTTGTTTGAAAAATTTCAGATCTGTTTTCAAGTTATTATACTTGATTGTAAAAGAAATAGTTACTAATAAGAATTAAAAATTAATACGTGATCTTCTGTGATTTTGTAAAAAATGTCCAGAGCATTCCTTGGATCAGCCACACAGTGTCACCCTAGACCATACAAAATTCAGGTAGACTTTTTTCTACCTATTTAATTTTTCACATTTATGTGAAAAAATATTGGACAGATCTCTCAACAGACTGAAATTTTATTGCATCTACAAAATCTGTGTGTGTGTGTATGTTTGGGGGGGGGGGGTCTCAAATGATTGAATCACCAACCCATAGGGTAGTCCATATGATAGATTTGGTTGTTTTCCACAATATACAGAAGTGCAGTTATCAACAAGTCATGTCTGTTTCTGAGTATTGTGCAGGTGAAAAATCAAGCTACAGTCAATCAGAGCAAAAGAGTTAACAATGAGACCTCCTTTCCAAATGTACTGGTAACTTTTGTTTTTCGAGAAAGTTTTGTTGTCTTGAGAGGAAATTACAGTTTGATTTGACAGATACAGTACTTCAATCTGAGAGGAAGTAATTAAAAGGTGGTCAGGTCTTACTTGGTATACAGATAATTTATATACCTTTATAAAATTAGAGAAGGCAATATGGCCCAGATTCTACAAACGGCGCACTAACCCCCACCCCTCCTTAGAAAACCATGTGGCAAAAGTCTCAAAGTCCTTTAAATCCCTATGGGCTTTGGGGCAATTACCGCAGTGGCAAACGCTTTGTAAAACCAGAGTATGTGTGTGTGGTGGGGGGGAAGTTAGGTGGCAGTAACCTAATCTATCCCCTGTTTTACAAAACCATAGTGCAGTTTGTAGTGCCAGCCGTAGTGGTAACAGCTCAGACGCTCATAGGAATTCTATGAGTTTCGTAGCTGTTACTGCCGCGGCTGGCGCTAAAAACTATGCTATGGTTTTGTAAAAAGGAGGGGAGGGGATTAATTGACATTTTGATTTTAATTGGTGTGGTAACTGACCACATCATTTAAAATACAGTGGTACCTCGTTTTACGAGTGCACCAGTTTGCGAGTGTTTTGCAAGACGAGCAAAACATTCGCAAACTTGGTGCCTCGTAAACCGAGCTTGCCTCGCTGTATGAGCGCCCCCCCCTCCACCGCGATCTTACTCCCCCCCCGAGCAGTCAATGACACTTCCTTTACCCGACTTGGCACCAGTGCCGGTGCCCGAAGATCCTCCCTCTTCTGGTGCGGCCTGGGCTGGGCGGTGCGTCGGAGATCCTCCTTCTTCTGGTCTGGGCTGGACTGGCTTTGAGCATGCGCAAATGCTCAAAGCCAGTCCAGCCCAGCCCAGGCCGCACCAGAAGAGGGAGGATCTTCAGGCACTGGTGCCAAATCGGGTAAAGGAAGTGTTATTGACTGTTCGGGTGGAGGGGGGGGGGCAATGCGAGTGGGGGGAGGATGCCGGTTCACGGGGGGGGGGGGGTTGGAACAGCGTCGGATTCCTCAAGGGGGGGGAGAGAATGGAGCAGCGCCGGTAGCCTCGGGGGGGGGGGGGGAGGAGGTGGAACCAATCAAAGCAGTTTCCCTTACTTCCTATGGGGAAAGTTACTTTGATATACGAGCAATTTGGTTTACGAGCATGCTTCTGGAACAAATTATGCTCGTAAACCAAGGTTCCACTGTACAAGTAATTCGGTTTACGAGCGCGCTTCTGGAACAAATTATGCTTGTAAACCAAGGTTCCACTGTACATTATTTTTTTAATATAAAAAATGGAGACACCTCCAGAAATTGTGCCATTCTTCCAACACCTAAGACGCTTCAGGGCGCTTAAGGTCACAGAAGGTGTGGTTAATGATGGAAGTGACCTTGGGAGCCCTTAGGTACCAAAAATATAGGCCTTATGCCTTACTATTAATCGTGTATGTCCTAAGGGGCAAATTCTGTAAAGGACAAATTCTGTAAAGGACATCTAAAAGGCGTTTTTTAGACGTCCAGGAGCACAATACTCAGCACGAGTCTATTATGCATAGACGCATAATAGAGAATGGTGGTCAGCGGCGTCCAGTGAATTTAAGCACATCTATATAGTTAGACGTCCTTTATAGCATCACATAGACATACTCACTACAACTAAAATGTTATCGTGTTTTAGCATTATGATGTCATTAGAATGGTGCTTTTATGCTGTGTTTTACATTAAAATGTAGGCAGAAGGCAGCAGCACCACTATTTTATTTATTTATATACCACTGGAGAAACCATGCGTATGACCAGGAAAATCACTGTTGGATGCCATGAATAATGGGGAAATGAATAAATATCAACGTTGTCAGGATTGTGTTTAATTTCATCAATTTAATATGTTGTATTCAAAAAAAGACGCCTCAGCCCCACCACTCCACCGCTTGTAATAATTCAAAAAGCGGGAAGCTAGTTGTGATGCTTCATCATTGGCAGTCAATTTTGCATGATATTTTTCCCCTAATTTTAACTCCAGGGACGCCGCCGCCATCTTTTCTCATTACTAACTTGGAGTCGGATGACAGTGGCACCCTTGGTGAGTACATGATCTAATTTAACGAATTATTTTTGGATTAAATTTAGATTAGAGAGGGGCGGGACACAATTGTATGTGACAACTTCTGCTCTATACATTTTTTACAGGGAGACCCTTGAAAAAACACTTGGTTGTGAAACATGTCGGGTCTGACTCCCTGGGTTTTTGGCTGAGATAAGTATTATCTACTTTTTAAAGCATACATTATGACACTCAAGAAGTGAAGAGTTTCTGAAATATTTATTTCTTTAAAGATTTTTGATACATAGAAAAAATAAATAAAATAAAAAAAAAAAAAAGAGTTAAAATTAGGGGAAAAATATCATGCAAAATTGACTGCCAATGATGAAGCATCACAACTAGCTTCCCGCTTTTTGAATTATTACAAGCGGTGGAGTGGTGGGGCTGAGGCGTCTTTCTTTGAATACAACATATTAAATTGATGAAATTAAACACAATCCAGACAACGTTGATATTTATTCATGCTACTCGACTGGATTTAACCATTTTTGTTGAATTTTTGCCATAAGGTTTGTAAGCTATGAATAATGGGGAGCCACTGTACTGTGGTCATCTTACAACAGTTTATTTTTTGTATGAATGTTGGCATGAACAAGGATTTCTACTGGGGTATAAATATGTTTGAGAGTTGATGCTTTTACCGAACTTTGCTGGGAAGGATGAGGAAGATCCAAAAGTGGTTTGAGTCTGAATGACAATGTATGCTACCTTTTGGGGTGTAGGGGGCCAAGAATAGCATTAGCCTATCGAGGAACATTTATATTTGAGGAGGGTGGCGGAAGTCTCTTTAAAGGAGGGGATTGGAATGGGAGGAGGTAATTTGGGTATGAAATATCAATGCCTCTATTTGCCTCAACAGATCACATTTTGTTTCTTTTTGTATAACAAGGGCATACTGAGCATGCTGTCAGACTTGCTTTTGCCTACTAAGTTAAAATAGGGACAATCGTATTAGTTTAAGAAACAGATCACATTCCTATCATGTAGAACTCCGCAGTATCCATAGATGTTCCAGGTATGTAGAATGCTTTACATAAGAATATAAAAATAGCCTTACTGGGTCAGACTAATGGTCCATCAAGCCCAGTAGCCCATTCTCACAGTGGTCCATCCAGATCATTACCACCTGGCAAAAACCCAAAGAGTAGCAACATTCCATGCTATCAATCCAGGGCAAGCAGTGGCTTCCCCCATGTCTTTCTCAATAACAGACTATGGACTTTTCCTCCAGGAAATTGTCCAAACTTTTCTTAAAACCAGCTACACTATCCCCTCTTACCACAACCTCTGGCAATGCATTCCAGAGCTTAACTATTCTTTGAGTGAAAAAATATTTCCTCTTATTGGTTTTAAAAGTATTTCCCTGTAACTTTGAGTGTTTCCTAGTCTTTGTAATTTTTGACAAAGTGAAAAATCAGTCCAGTTGTACCTGTTCTTCACTCAGGATTTTGTAGACTTCAATCCCATCTGGGCAAATCGCCGGGCCCAGACGGGATCCACCCAAGGGTTCTAAAGGAACTAAGATAAGAAATAGTGGGCACAATCCAGCATGTTTGCAACCTATCCCTGAAAACTGGAGAGGTACCAGAGGACTGGAAATTGGCGAATGTCACACCTATCTTCAAGAAGGGATCGAGGGGTGACCCCGGGAACTACAGGCCGGTGAGCCTGACTTCAATTATAGGAAAGATGGTGGAAGCTATGATCAAGGTCAGTATTTGCGAGCACATCGAGAGAAATGGCCTACTGAGAACAAGCCAGCATGGATTCTGTAAGGGAAGGTCATGCTTAACGAACCTTCTGTACTTCTTCGAGGGAATAAGCAGTCAGGTGGACAATGGGGAACCTATAGACATCATTTACCTCAATTTTCAAAAGGCTTTCGACAAGGTGCCACATGAAAGGCTGCTTAGGAAGCTGTGGAACCACGGGGTGGGAGGGGATGTGCACAGATGGATCGAGCACTGGTTGTCGGGTAGACTACAGAGGGTCGGAGTAAAGGGACAATATTCTGACTGGCGGGGAGTCACGAGCGGTGCGCCACAGGGATCGGTGCTGGGGCCGTTACTCTTCAACATATTTATCAATGACCTAGAAAAGGAGGCAAAGTGCGAGGTTATAAAATTTGCAGACGATACCAAACTGTGCGGCAGAGTTAGGTCCAGGGAGGAGTGTGAGGACCTACAAAGGGACCTGGACAAACTGGAAGACTGGGCAAACAAATGGCAAATGCGCTTTAACGTGGAAAAATGCAAGGTCATGCATATAGGGAAAAAGAACCCGTTGTTCAACTACAAATTGGGGGGGGCATTGTTGGGAGACAGCAGTCTTGAGAGAGACTTGGGTGTGCTGGTGGATGCATCACTGAAGCCATCTGCACAGTGCGCAGCAGCCTCGAAAAAAGCCAACAGGATGCTGGGCATCATAAAGAGGGGCATAACAACCAGGACGCGGGAAGTCATCATGCCATTGTATCAAGCGATGGTACGTCCACATCTGGAATACTGCGTTCAATATTGGTCGCCGTACCTCAAGAAGGACATGGCGGTACTTGAGAGAGTCCAAAGGAGAGCAACGAAACTGGTAAGAGGGCTGGAACACTGCCCATACGCCGAGAGGTTGGATAGGCTGGGGCTCTTCTCTCTGGAAAAAAGGAGGCTCAGGGGAGATATGATAGAGACCTTCAAGATCATGAGGGGCATAGAAAGGGTGGATAGGGACAGATTCTTCAGGCTGAAGGGGACAACAGGTACGAGGGGGCATTCGGAGAAACTGAAGGGAGATAGGTTCAAAACAAATGCAAGGAAGTTTTTTTTCACACAAAGGGTCGTGGACACTTGGAATGCGCTACCGGAGGACGTGATCAGGCAGAGTACGGTACAGGGATTCAAACAGGGATTGGACGGATTTCTGAGGGATAAAGGGATTGTGGGATACTGAGAGAGGTGCTGGGATGTAACACAAGTATAGAAAGCTAACCAGATAATAAGTATAGAAACCCAATCAGGTCGTGCATGTGCAAGACCGGAGGGTTAGGACTTCGATGGGAAGATAGGACTTCAATGAGAAACCAAGGTGGCAAGGGAGCCCCTTCTGGTGATTCAGACAGGTCGTGACCTGTTTGGGCCGCCGCGGGAGCGGACTGCTGGGCAGGATGGACCTATGGTCTGACCCGGCAGAGGCACTTCTTATGTTCTTATCTTATCTCCTCTCAGCCATCTCTTTTCCAAGCTGAAGATCCCCAACCTTTTAGTCTTTTCTCATACAAAAGGAGTTCCATCCCCTTTATCATCTTGGTCACTGTTCTTTGGACCTTTTCTAGTGCCGCTATTGAACGCAATACTCCAGGTGAGGTTGCACCATGGAGCAATTATAACTTTCTTAGTCTTGTTAAACCATCCCTTTTTTAATAATTCCTAGCATCCTATTTGCTTTTTTTGTCCACCACTGAACATTGGGCGGAAGGTATCTACAATGACACCCAGATCCTTTTCTTGGGTGTATCCAAGCATCCGGTAACTGTGATTCAGGCTATTCTTCCCAATGTGCATCACTTTGCTTTTGTCCACATTGATTTCATCTGCCATTTGGACACCCAGTCTTCCAATTTCCTAAGGTCTGCCTGCAATTTTTCACAATTTGCATATGTTTTGACAACTTTGAACTGTTTAGTGTTGTCTGCAAATTTAATCACATCACTCGTCATTCCAATTTCCATATCATTTATAAATAAGTTAAATAGTACCAGTCCTAGTACAGGTCCCTGCAGTACTCCAGTGTTTACTCTCCTCCACTGACAAAAATGGCCATTTAAACCTACCCTTTGTTTTCTATCCAATAACCAATTCCTAACCCACAACTGAACTTTAATACCTATCCCATGACTATTTCATTTTCTCAGGAGCCTCTCATGAGGAACAGTGGCTAGAGCTACAGCCTCAGCACCTTGATATTTTCAAACCCTGCACGGCTTCTTGTGACCCTGGGCAAGTCATTTAATCCCCCATTGCCCACCAGGACAGATACGGAAAATGCTTGAGTACCTGAATGTAAACCACTTAGAGGGGCATAATCAAAAGGTACATCTAAGTCTGATTCAGAAATATGGTGCTAGATGACCAAAGTTGGCAGCAGGAAAATGGTCATTCTTAAAAAGTATATCTAAATGTGGTGTTTATTTTTCCCAAGAATCTTCTATCTGGATGTCCAGGCTGTTGATCATCCAGACCACCGGGTCATCTATCTTTATATCATATTCTCGACCAAAATTTTGTCCAAGTCCCGCTGATGTTACGAATCTCAAAGTTGATTTACAAGATTCAAAAAATTCAACATTGAATTTTTTCAAAGAAGTGAAAGTTTGTAAACAAATTACAGAAACACTGGTGAGAGATAATATTAATTTAAGGAGAAAATTGGAGTCTCTAGAAAATTTTTCCCGTAATAACAATCTTAGACTGATTGATTTTCCTAGAGCTGCGGTAGTAACTCCTAGAGACACGTTGAAATGTTACATGATGGAGGCATAAGAAATTTCAGAGGAATTGTTGCCACCACTCACCCAAGTGTATTATCTATCTATCAAAAGGGAAGAAAAATTAAAGGACGATGATCAACAATTACTTAATATCTCTATGATGATGGAACTCTTGGACAGGGAAGTAGCAACACCGGCAACACTTCTTCTTACAGTTGCCTTAGCACCAGATAAGAATTGGCTATTAAGACTTTTCTTTAAAAATAAACAGAATTTCTTGGGTATAAAATACAAATGTTACCAGATCTGTCACGAGACACACAAAAACATCAACGTGAATTCTTGATGTTAAAACCAGGCGTTATTGCTCTTGGGATGACTTTTTTTTCCTTTGTCACCCATGTAAATGTGTGTTACTGTATCAAATTCAAAAATATGTTTTCTCTGATCAAGCCAACTGACAACCTTCTTGTCAGTGGCTGGCCTGAAAAAAAGAGAGGAAATACGAGTACTCTTTGATTTGTTTGATATCCTTTCTCAGCTAATATAATTACATTGACTGTTTCGATAGCATGAAGCTTGCTGTTGTGATTTGTAGCTGGCTAATTTTTCCTTTCCAAACAGAAGCATTTCTCTTTCCTTGAACTTAAAGACAGTCTGCTTACTAGGAGGCTGAACTTTCTCACAGAAACAAAGTGTAAATTGTTTTGTACTGCATTAATCTAGGTTTTAGTAGTCACAATACACAGCTCTGCCAGACTGCAGTGCCATGCTTTCAGATATGATGCAAATTAAGCATTCCTCACAGCTCTGGCTGACAACAGGAAGTCTAAAAGAGTTGCAGGAACAAAGGAAGAAAAATGGACCCTCTTTATTTATTCACTGAGCATGCTCTGCTAGCATTTTGTATCATGTGATTATTTTTCTCCATGGCAACAGCTGTGATGCCGAGAGTACACATTGTTCCACACTGCACCAGGGAGGGATTTTTTTACTTTTTGGCCTTGTCTGAGCCCAGTTTGCATACGTAATGTTGCTTTCTACGTATAATTAACAAAAAAGTAGTAATTCAAATCACGTGCCCAAATCAATGCTAAGCAAATAGAATGAGGTGCTGAACTCTTAATTTAGCTTTGCACAAGTTTGTTTCATCCACACAAATGCAATTTAGAATCTTTTAACTATTAAATCTAATTTCTCTCCATACAATAGCATGTGAATATAGAATATAGGAAAATATAGAATAATGAAGGACAGATAAAGACCATATGGCCCTCACCTGGAGTACTGCGTCCAGCACTGGTCGCCGTACCTGAAGGAGGACTCGAAAGGGTCCAGAGAAGAGCGACTAAGATGGTTAAGGGGTTTGAAGAACTGCCGTACAGTGAAAGATTAGAGAAACTGGGCCTCTTCTCCCTCGAACAGAGGAGATTGAGAGGGGGCATGATGGACACTTTCAAGGTACTGAAGGGAATAGACTTGGTAGATAAGGAAAGGTTGTTCACCCCCTCCAAGGTAGGGAGAACAAGAGGGCATTCTCTAAAATTGAAAGGGGAATAGATTCCGTACAAACATAAGGAAGTTCTTTTTCACCCAGAGAGTGGTAGAAAACTGGAACGCTCTTCCGGAGTCTGTCATAGGGGAGAACACCCTCCAGGGATTCAAGACAAAGTTACACAAGTTTCTGCTGAACCAGAACGTACGCAGGTAGGGCTAGTCTCAGTTAGGGTACTAGTCTTTGACGAGAGGGCCGCCATGGGAGCAGACTGCTGTGCACAATGGACCACCGGTCTGACCCAGCAGCGGCAATTCTTATGTTCTTGCAGCTGCGACCTCCCCCTCCCCAAAGCTAAAAAATTACCCAACCCCCAATCCAGAAAGTTTGTCACAACAAAACACCACCCAAGGGAGGGAGGGTGGTTTCAGGGTTTCTTGGAAAAAAAGATCATATCAAGTCTTTATCAATAGTCGGTACTCCAAATCTTGGAGTAACCCTTGTAGGGTACCTCAACGTTCACCACTATCACCCACTTTGTATAACATCTATGTTGCTTCCTTGGCCAGCCTTTTACAAAGCTTAAATGTAATTTTTCACATTTATGCCGATGACATCACAATGCTGATGTAGGGGAAAACACCTTCCAGGGATTCAAGACAAAGTTAGATAAGTTCCTGCTGAACCAGAACGTACGTAGGTAGGGCTAGTCTCAGTTAGGGCGCTGGTCTTTGACCAAGGGCCGCCGCATGAGCAGACTGCTGGGCAAGATGGACCACTGGTCTGACCCAACAGCGGCAATTCTTATGTTCTTACTACTGAAATAAAAAACCAGATCACTTTTATCCTAAATCGGATTGAAAAATGGACTATTGAATTTAAGTTGAAATTAAACACTGGAAAAAAAAAAAAGATTTTTCTTGGCTAGCCCAAACGATAAAATTAGGAATAAAACTCTTTATATATAAGAGGACAAGAATATCCAATAGTCTCGTCTCTTAAAATTTTAGGAGTTATACTTGACCACCATTTAACTCTGGGGGAACATACCGATATGCTTGTTAAGAAATGTTTCTTTGCATTATGGAAATTGCGTTCCATTAAAAAATATTTTGACCCCCCTACTTCTTTTATATTATTAGTTCAAGCATTAATCTTATCTATTCTTGATTACTGCAATATAATCTATTTGGAAGCTTATAAAACCGTTTTAGGAAGATTAAGGCTAATCCAAAATACAGCGGTTCGTTTAATTTTCGGATTAAAAAAACAGGAACATGTCAGCTCTTATCGTCAGCTGCACTGGTTGCCAATGGAAGCAAAAGTACTTTTCAAATTTGCTTGTATTTGCTATAAGATGTTGTTTGGATTGGCTCCATTATATCTCTTCTCTCATTTTGAATTGTACTGTTCGACTAGATCTACTCGGCGTACTGGTTTATTCACTTTTCCTAATCCCAGTCCTTTTCATTCTGTGAACCACCTAGAACTTTTTGGGTGTTGACGGTATAGAAAAATAAAGTTGTTGTTATTACCCTATCCTTCACCGTTTTCCTCACACGGTCTCTCCAACCTACCAAAACACATGACCAATCACATGTGCATTTACCTTTCTCTTAACCCTTTATTTCCTCCTTCCTAATCACCTACAATCCTTACTCCCTGACCGCCAGCATCTAACACTAACCTGTTATTTTACCCCCCTCCTCCTCAATCCCTAATTACTCCTCACAGGTGACTAGGCTCAGCTACTGTTATAGGCCACCAGCTCACTCTGGTGTCTTCTTAATAAAAACTGTGATGCTGTGCAACTCCTTCCAACAAGGCCTCACACTGCACTCAGTTGCAAGGAGTTGAACAGCATTGCAGGCTTTATCCTATCTCAAGAAGATATTGAATGCTTGAGTGTTTGGAACCCCATTAGTAGTAGCTATTAGTGAAGTATGTTAAATTTATGTTATTTTCCATAATAAAGTGCTACTACTACTATTTATCATTTCTATAGTGCTGAAAGGCATACGTATTGCTGTATATTTAACATGCAATAGACAGTCCCTGCTCAGAAGAGCTTTCAATCTAATTTGGATGTACAGAGAGGACATCTAACGGTTGGGGAGATTCTGTATGGAAACTTTTTACTTTGCAATTTTATTGTACATGGAAACTTGTAAGCCACCTTGAAAATGTTTTAAATAAATCCAATGGGTATAGATATCTGACAGCAGTGAGTGGGAGCTAAGAGTTGAATGCAGTTTCAAAAAAGTGGGCTTTCAGCTTGGATTTGAATGCTGCTAGAGATGGAGCATGACATAGATTCAGGTAGCCTGTTCCAGGCATACAGTGTGGCAAGATAGAAGGGACAGAGTCTGGAGTTGGCAGTGGAGGAGAAAGGTACAGATAAGAGGGGCTTACCCGATGAACGGAGTTCATAGGGGGAGATAAATGAGGAAAGATACTGGGAGGCTATAGAGTAAATGCACTTGTAAGTCAGTAAGAGGAATTTGAACTGTATTCGGAAGCGGATGGGGAGCCAATAAATTGACTTGAGGAGAGAGGTAATGTGAGAATAGCAGCTCTCATCGAATGAGTCATGCAGCAACATTTTGAACAGATTGAAGGGATGAGAGATGGATACATGGGAGGCCTGTTTCAACGCTTCTTAGCAGATAATTTTTAATGATGATAACTTCTTTATATAATTACAATCATTGTTAACCGATTCAAGATATGAGTTTCAGGGATAGCTCAGTATATAAATCAAATATTTAGATTAGATTAGAAAGAAGTATGTTGCAGTAGTCTAAGTGTGAGGTGATGAGAGCATGGATAAGAGTTTTGGTAGAGTGTTCAGAGAGGAGAGGTCAGATTTTGGTAATATTATAGAGGAGGAAGTGACAGGTTTTATCGGTTTGTTGGCTCTGAGCAGAAAAGGAGACAGAGGAGTTAGATCACCCCAAGGCTGTGAACTGACGAGACACAGGATGAGTGTTATCCACAAGAATAGAGAATGGCAAGAGGGGGGAGGCGAGTTTAGGTGGAAAAATAAGGAGTTCAGTTTTAACCATATTCAGTTTGAGATGGCAGTGAGACATCCAAGCAGCAATGACAGACAGGTTAAGATTCGGGCCATGAATTCCTGTAGAGATATCTGGTGTAGATAGTAGATCTGGGAGTCATCGGCATAGAGATGATATTGAAAACCATAAGGGAGACTGGTGTACTCTGAGAGCAGGTATATATAACATAGTAGATGATGCCAGATAAATACCCGAATGGTCCATCCAGTCTGCCCAACCTGATTCAATTTAAATGTTTTAAATTTTTCCTTCTTAGCTATTTCTGGGCAAGAATCCAAAGCTCTACCCGGTACTGTGCTTGGGTTCCAACTGCCAAAACCTCCATCAAAACTGACTCCAGCCCATCTACGCTCTCCCAGCCATTGAAGCCCTCCCCAGCCCATCCTCTCCCAAATGGCCATATACAGACAGACACAGACCGTGCAAGTCCGCCCAGTACTGGCCTTAGTTCAATAGTTAATATTTTCTGATTCTAGATCCTCTGTGTTCATCCCACGCTTCTTTGAACCCCGTCACCGTTTTCCTCTCCACCACCTCTCTCGGGAGAGTATTCCAGGCATCCTTACATTGCTCTTGAATCTACCACCCCTCAACCTAATATTATGTCCTGGTTTTACCATTTTCCTTTCTCTGAAAAAGATTTTGTTCTACGTTAATACCATTCAAGTATTTGAACGTCTGAATCATCTCTCTCCTGTCCCTCCATTCCTCTAGGGTATACATATTCAGGGCTTCCAGTCTCTCCTCAAACGTCTTCTGGTGCAAGGCTCCTATCATTTTCATCACCCTCCTCTGGACCGCTTCAAGTCTTCTTACCTTCTTCACCAGATACGGTCTCCAAAACTGAACACAATACTCCAAGTGGGGCCTCACCAATGACCTGTACAGGGGCATCAACATCTTCTTCCTTCTACTGGCTACACCTCTCTTTATACAGCCCAGCATCCTTCCAGCAGCAGCCACCACCTTGTCACACTGTTTTTTCGCCTTTAGATCTTCAGACACTATCGCCCCAAGGTCCCTCTCTCCCCGTCCATGCATATCAGCTTCTCAGCTCCCAGCATATACAGTTCCTTCCGATTATTAATCTCAAATGCTTTACTCTGCATTTCTTTGCATTGAATTTTAGTTGCCAGGCATTAGACCATATCTCTAACTTTTGCAGATCTTGTTTCATATTTTTCACTCCCTCTTCAGTGTCTACTCTGTTATAAATCTTGAATCATCTGCAAAAAGGCAAACTTTTCCTTCTAACCCTTCAGCAATGTCACTCACAAACATATTGAACAGGATCAGCCCCAGCACCAAAACCTGAGGGACTCCACCTTTCCTTCCTCTGAGCAACTTCCATCAACCACCACCCTCTGGCGTCTGTCAGACAGCCAGTTTCTAACCCAGTTCACCACTTTGGGTCCTAACTTCAGCCCTTCAAGTTTGTTCAAGAGCCTCCTATGAGGAACCTGATCAAAGGCTTTGCTGAAATCTAAGTAAATTACATCTAGCAAATGTCCTTGATCCAGCTCTCTGGTCACCCAATCAAAAAATTCAATTAGATTCATTTGGCACGATTTACTTTTTGTAAAGCCATGTTGCCTCGGATCCTGTAACCCATTAGATTCAAGGAAATACACTATCCTTTCTTTCAGCAACACTTCCATTATTTTTCCAACAACTGAAGTGAGGCTCACTGGCCTGTAGTTTCCTGCTTCATCCCTGTGACCACTTTTGTGAATAGGGACTCCATCCGCTCTCCTCCAATCCACAGGAACCACTCATGTCTCCAGAGATTTGTTGAACAAGTCTTTAATAGGACCAGCCAGAACATCTCTGAGCTCCCTCAGTATCCTGGGATGGATCCTGTCCGGTCCCATCGCTTTGTCCACCTTCAATTTTTCAAGTTGCTCATAAATACTCTCCTCTGTGAACTGTGCAGAATCTACTCCATTTTCTCGTGTTACTTTGCCAGACAATCTCAGTCCTTCTCTAGGATTTTCTTCCATGAACACAGAACAGAAATATTTATTTGTTTAGCACGTTTGCTTTTTCCTCATCACTCTCCACATATCTGTTCCCCACATTTTTCATTTTCCTCCTTTCACTAATATATCTGAAAAAATATTTGTTTTCCTTTTTTTACATTTTTATATTTTTAGCCATTTGTTCTTCCACCTACGCTTTCGCCAAACGTATCTCTCTTCTTTCAGTTTCACCCTGTAGTCCTTTCTGCACTCTTCTTGTTTTTTTTAATATTTCATAAACGCCTACGCTTTCGCCTTTATTTTCGCCACCACTAGTTTGGAGAACCATATTGGTTTCCTTTTTCTCTTGTTTTTACTTATTTTCTTTACATAAAGGTTCGTTGCCATTTTTATCGCTCCGTTCAGCTTAGACCACTGTCTTTCCACTTCTCTTATGTCCTCCCATCCTAACAGCTCTTTCTTCAGGTACTCTCCCATTTTATTAAAGTCCATATGTTTGCAATCTAGGATTTTAAGTATCGTACAGCCACTCTCCACTTTAGCCATTATATCAAACCAAACCGTTTGATTATTACTTCCCAGGTGAGCACCCACTCAAACATTAGAAATACACTCTCCATTTGTGAGGACCAGATCCAATGTCGCTTTTTCCCTCGTGGGTTCCGTCACCATTTGTCTGAGCAGAGCCTCTTGAAAGGCATCCACAATCTCCCTACTTCTTTCCGATTCCGTAGAAAGAACATTCCAGTCCGCATCTGGCAGGTTGAAATCTCCCAACAGCAGCACCTGCTCTTTCCTTCCAAACTTTTGGATATCCACAATCAGATCCTTATCAATTTGCTGCGATTGAGTCGGAGGTCTGTAGACTACACCCACGTAGATAGAAGTTCCATCTTCTCTTTTTAGAGCGATCCATATCGCTTCTTCCTCTCCCCAGATCCCTTGCATTTTGGTTGCTTGGATATCAATTTTTACATAGAGCTACTCCTTCACCTTTTTGACCATCTCTGTCTTTCCTAAAAAAATTATATCCCAGTATTTTTACATCCCATCCATGGGATTCACTGAACCACGTTTCTGTGATAGCGACAATATCCAGATCTGCCTCTAACATCAGGGCTTGCAGATCATGAACTTTGTTGCTTAGACTGTGAGCATTTGTGGTCATCGCTTACCAGCTATTTTTCAGGGGTAATCTCCTTTTTTGTATAGATTTTTGTTTCATTTCACTTTCCGTTGCAATGCTAAGAAGTGAGTTGCTGATATTGTTTATGTTGCAATCTTTATTAACATAAGAACATAAGCATTGCCTCTGCTGGGTCAGACCTGTGGTCCATCGTGCCCAGCAGCCCGCTCACTGGCGGCCCAACAGGTTCAGGACCTGTGCAGTAATCCTCTATCTATACCCTTCTATCCCCTTTTCCAGCAGGAAATTGTCCAATCCTTTCTTAAACCCCAGTACTGTACTCCGCCCTATTACGTCCTCTGGAAGTGCATTCCAGGTGTCCACCACACGTTGGGTAAAGAAGAACTTCCCGGCATTTGTTTTAAATCTGTCCCCTTTCAACTTTTACTACCATCACATCTTTTTCTTTTGACGGGGGTGGTCTCTATAATTGTACTTCATACATACACCACCCCCACCTAGTTTAAATGCCTAGAAACATATTGTCTAAGTTTCTCCGCAAGAAGAGAGGGCCCAGGACAGAGTCTTGAGGTATACTGATAGACAGTGGGATGGCAGCGGAGGAGGAATATTCGTGCATTCACAAGTTACATACTGCCTGAGCATCCATTTTACAAGTAACACCTCTGACCACTTCAATGAGCACAACATGGAAACATAATGTATGTGCTGGTATTTCAGAACAGACGTATTCAAACTGGAGTCTCTCGACTCGTACATTCACCTGACAAAGATCCTGAGAGAAAATATATGGATATATTCTGACTGCTGAGCACTATAATCCTATCTATCTTATGGGTCCTAATAAATAAGACTATTCTGCACCTTAAAGAAAAAAAAATGAGCCTATTCTTTCTCTAGTTATATTTAATTCATAAATTATTTGTAATGCAGACTCTCAGTAAAAGACTAGTAGTGCATGTTTTGCAGTGTGTATAAATTAATTCTCTCATTCTGTTATCCTCAGATTTCCATGCAAGCATACTATTAAATAGCATAACTTTACTTTTTTTTTTTTGGGGGGGGGGGGAGCCTGGAGAACTCTTTATTTTTAAATGAAAAGGTTGTCCAGATATGTCTTTCTCATAAGTGCCTTCCTAATTTTTCTTGCATAATTACAGGCTAAACTGCCTCTCTGTTTTTTTTTTTCTTTCTTCTTGGCTTGGGTAATCATTTTATTAAGTTGATACTGTACATTGATCTTTCTAAACGATAATGGAATTCCAATATATGAAAAACTAAGATAGAGCAGCACATATGGATTATTCATTTTCCTTGTTTTTATCACCTTTCTTTCTTTCAAATTTTCTGATCTTAATTTTCCTGGTGGAAAGCCAGAAAATATTTCACTGCTATAAGCATAAAACTACTCAGCAACTGACAGTTGCCATGACAACAACACACGGTTCATTTCTTTGACTTCTAGGAAATTTTGTGGTGCCACAGCCTATTTATGGGGTGACCATGTTCAAGATGTTTATCAATATTGAGATGTTTTTTCCATCTATGTCTATGGCATAATGTTTGAACATATCTGTCTATATCTGGTCTTTTCCTTATCAGCAGTATCTAAAAGGCTAAAATATAGTGAAGGAAAGGAACATATTCTTTATCTCCATCATCATTGTCATTTATTAACTTGATATATCTCAAGGTACTACACAATAATAGGCAGGAGTACATCAAAGTCATTTTTGGTGGAACATTTTACATGGATTGTGAAAGCTCATAATTGAAGTTAATGTACTGTTTGTTTACGCACCTATCTTTGGGCACCTCTTATAAAATTTTCCCCAAAGTGCCTAGTTACTGCCCCTTTAAGAAAATATGCAGTTAACGCATGAATTACCATGCACAAATCATCATGCCACTTCTGTAGATATTAATGTGCTTCTTTAATACTGGTAAATGTGCTTTAATTCATGTGTTACCTGTTTAACGCACCTTACTAAAAAAAACCCTAAGTTATTTATGCATTCGTTTCCAGAGTTTCTTCAGATTTAACTTACTAAATGTCCAAATGTTATTTGTAGAACAAGGGCCAGCATTGAAGTGGGCCAAAGGCAGATGTGAGCATTTATCCCCGGATTCTATTTTCAAAACCCATTTGTAGATGGATTTCTATGTTGGTTGTCTGTAGTTTGTCTAAATCTCAAGAGGGGTATGTTAGAGCCTTGGTTTGAGCAGGATTAGGGTAGGCTTAAGATTTGGACATTTTTCTGCAAAAATCGAACAGTTTAGAAAATGTCCGCAACACAATTTGGACATTTGGGGCTAGACTTTTTTAACATAAGAACATAAGAATTGCCGCTGCTGGGTCAGACCAGTGGCCCATCATGCTCAGCAGTCCGCTCACGCAGTCCTTAGGTCAAAGACCAGTGCCCTAACTGAGTCTAGCCTTACCTGCATATGTTCTGGTTCAGCAGGAACTTGTCTAACTTTGTCTTGAATCCCTGGAGGATGTTTTCCTCTATAACAGACTCTGGAAGAGCATTCCAGTTTTCCACCACTCTCTGGGTGAAGAAGAACTTCCTTACGTTTGTACGGAATCTATTCCCTTTTAACTTTAGAGAGTGCCCTCTCGTTCTCCCTACCTTGGAGAGGGTGAACAACCTGTCTTTATTTACTAAGTCTATTCCCTTCATTATCTTGAATGTTTCGATCATGTCCCCTCTTGTCTCCTCCTTTTCAAGGGAGTAGAGGCCCAGTTTCTCTAATCTCTCACTGTACGACAACTTCTCCAGCCCCTTAATCATTTTAGTCATTGGACCCTTTCGAGTAGAACTGTGTCCTTCTTTAAGTACAGTGACCAGTGGGGGCGTACCATGGCCCGGTACAGCGACATGATAACCTTCTCTGATCTGTTCGTGATCCCCTTCTTAATCATTCCTAGCATTCTGTTCACCCTTTTCACCGCTGCTGCGCATTACGCGGATGGCTTCATCAACTTGTCGACCAGTACTCCCAAGTCTCTTTCCTGGGGGGGGGGGGGGGGTCTCTCCGAGTACTGCACCGGACATCCTGTATTCGTGTATAAGATTTTTGTTACCGACATGCATCACCTTACACTTATCCATGTTAAACCTCATTTGCCATGTCGCATTCCATTTCTCGAGTGTGTTTGTCACATTGCAGGTCTTCGCAATCCTTCTACGTCTTCACTACTCTGAATAACTTCGTATTGTCTGCAAATTTTATCACCTCGCTCGTCGTACCAATTTCCAGGTCGTTTATAAATATGTTGAGCACGGGTCAAGCACTTAACCCTACGGCCTCCAAGAGAAGGGACTGATGTGATAATTGAGACTTTTCAAAGCCCTTGCAGTGGACCATCCTGTAGTGAGATTCCAACTTCGCTGGCACAGCAGGAATGGAATATGGTGTCTCCAGATTTCGTTAAGGTTTGAGAAAGAAGTCAATGGGTAATTTTAAAGACTCCCTAGGAGGATGAGGCATACCAATTTCTTCCAAATACTCCGTGGAGTACTTGGAGTCAGATTCCAAGATGTTTATATCCTTACTCATCTGGCACAGGAACTTAGAAAAGGATACGTGATCTGAAGGAAGGCCTCGTGAGGGAGGTGACCTTGAGGCGCCTCACATAGCAGAGAACAAAGGTGAAGCTTCTCTGGAGTATTGATACCTGAGATTCAAATATACAGGTATAGATGACTCACTGAGAGAATGTAGGGAATTTCTCGCAGGAGAAGAACTTGAATTGCGAGAGTGGTAAGGTTCTGCAGGTGGCCTTTTCGACTGAGGAGTTGGAGGCCTCGAAGAGGCTCTATGCCTGGATAAGCGAGACCTGTCTCGAGAAAGAGACCTAAGTCTCGGTAGGTGCCCTGACAGATGATGTGGAGAACTGTTCCTTGAATCAGTCAGATCCCACTTAGATGAATGTCGGAATCCTTGCCCTGTGCCTCGAAAAGGGCAATGCCTTATTTATTTATTTTAATTTGATTTCTATCCCATCCTCCCAATAGCTCAGAATGGGTAGCAAGCAAACATTCATAGTGGAATACATTTGGACAGTACAAATACTATGCAGCAACTTAAGTATAGGTTAAGAATGGAGAAGTGGGTACAGGAGGAAGGGGGAATTTTAGGGGGTGATGGCGGTTGATTGCAGTTGAAATTTTAGTTGAAGAGGAGGGTCTTTACAGCTTTCTGGAAGGTCATCAATGAGTTCTGTAATCTGATTTGCAGGGTGAGCTGAGGAAGGAGGGATGAAAGTCGGAGACTAATGTCGAGACACCAAAAAGGACTTGGCTCCTTGTGTCGAGGTTTCTCGAGGCATTCGCAAGGACTCGGCTTCTTGTATGGTGTGACTAGGTTGAGCTCGAGGCACTCCTAAGGACGCGACTCCTTGTATGGTGTGACTAGGTTGAGCTCGAGGCACTTCTAAGGACGCGACTCCTTGCATAATAATAATAATAATTTTATTTTTGTATACCGCCATACCCAGGGAGTTCTAGGCGGTTCACAGCATTTAATCAAAAAATACAAACACTGAGATCATTGTGGTTGGCAGATTAGGGTGTACAATATAAGAAGAGGAATAGGAAGTGGTTACAGGCCATAAGTGGAAGGTTAACAGTAGTAAAGAGGAGAGGTAGTCAAAAGAAGTAGTAGGATGCATTAAGAGTTCAATCTGTGGAATAATTGCATTTGTATGGTGTGACTAGGTTGAGCTCGAGCCATTGCCAAGGACTTGACTCCTTGTTTGACTGCTGAGTGCTCAGGCTGGACTGCAGGAAGCAGAGTTGAGGCAGAAGTGTATTGGGCAAGCATGTTACCAAACTCCTGATGCATAATAGACTAGATCATAGCCTGCAAATGTGGAACCGAGACCTGAGGATCTGGCACATTTGGCGTGACTATAGTCTCCGAGGAAGATGAGGAAGAATGGTACCTCGATTTGGAGACATGCTTCTTGGGTAGCTTCAGGACCACTGATTCTAAGGGTGGCATGTCTGGAAGAGTTTGCTTAGCTACCTTACCTGAGGGAGACAGTGAGGAAAGTGGCTTGTCAGGTGAGGACTTAGCAGAGTTGCTCGAGGATGAGGACTTTCCAAACGAGGAAGGTTTAATTAAGGCTGAGGTCAAGATAGAAGGTGGGAACCCCATTGAAGACTTGACCAGATTCGGGGTCAAGTCCGGGTTTGGAGTCAGGGTGAGGACCTTAGTCAAAGTCTATCCATACCACCGAATATCTTTTCTACCTGAACTCAATGTTTAATGGCTCGAGGTTGAAGGGTAGCGTAGTGGGCACATGACTCCAGACAATGGTCAGGTCCTAAACACTAAACACACCACTTATGTGGGTCAGTGAAGGATATCGCGTGCTGGCAACGTCTACACTTCTTAAAGCATGTGATCGGCCGGGACATAGACTGGAAAATAGCCTCGGCAAAATTGAAGCCCTTAGATTGAGGCCACGGGGTAGGCCCTGCCATGACACAAAATAAAAATGAAATGAAATTTAAAAAATAAAAATAAAAACATGCAAAAAAACACAGCAACCCTGGAAGGAAAAATACAGAAGCCGCAGTGAAAGAAGGCACGAAGTAGAGCTAAGTCTCGTGCAGAGCATCAAAAGAGGACTTCTTGGCTCCGCAGAAAACTGAGAACTGAGCAGGCACGCCCTATGTTGGGCGGGAAGACAGTTGTGCATGCGTGGTGCTGCAGTCACATATTTTCTAAGTTTTACAAGCAAGTCTGCTTTTGAGGCTGTCCGCATCGGGGCTCAGTGGATGACATCACCCACATGTGAGAATATGCTACCTGCTTGTCCTGGGATAAAATGTATGTAGTACAAAAATTCTACCACTAGGAGTTGTGGGCACCATTTTGAGCCTCCCACTGGCAGGAACAGGAGCAACTGGGAATCGCTCCTGTTCACTGACCACTGTACTACAAATGCTTACTAAACATATCCTAGATGGGCCTATGAAGGGTCTATAAGTGTTTCAGGGGGGGTCAGCAGAGCTTACGTGTCTTTAGAGGGATGAAGATCTTGTGAAGTTGAGGGTATCCTCAGGAGGGTCATTGCTGGAGAAGAGGGAGTGGTCTATAGACTGCTCTCAGCACTGGTTCCCAGGAGCATGGAGTCGTATATTAGCAGTTTGATGTTCCCAGGAAGAAAAATAAGGCCAGCTTTGTGCTGGCTTTATTTATTTTAGAATAATGCAGGTTGCAAAGTTTAATGCAAGTTATGTTATTCATTAATGAGATGTGTTGCATGTATTTTTATATTTGCATCTCATTATTAGACAGGCTGGGATATCTTAAACTAATGTGTTACGACAAAATAATGCAAAATTTTACCATTTAACACATGTTTAAGGGCAAATATCCTACCCTTAAGACAGATTAGAAACTACCCCCTTTAGCTGGTTAAAACAAGCATCCTGAAAAATTGCCTTCACTGATAGGCTGCTTACATATGTATGCCCATTTAAATGCATAAATCAGCTTTTTACATGCATAAATGACACCTAATGTATCTAGTACTGCCTTCTTAGGTAGCAATCCCAAAAATCTGATTCTAGGTGATTAATCAAATGTAATAAACCTAAATCGAATTTTCAGTCCTAGCATGCTAAGATTTGTCAGCTAGATTTGTGTGCATACAAAGCAGGCTTAAATCTCAGTAAGTATGGCACAGTGGTTGTGGTGCAGTGATTAAAGCTACAATCTCAGCACTCTTAAGGTTGTAGGTTCAAACCCATGCTGCTCCTTGTGACCCTGAGCAAGTCACTTAATCCCCCCAATTGCCCCAGGTACAATAGATAGATTGTGAGCCCACTCGGACAGACAGGGAAAAATGCTTAAGTACCTGAATAAATGTAAACTGTCCTGAGCTCCACTGGGAAAGCAGTATATAAAATTGAATAAATAAATAAATATAGAGAACTTATGAGGAGAGCTGGTCATCAGATTAGTGATTTCAGATATACTGTTTTAAAACAGATATATCTTCCAAGAGGGGGGGGGGGGGGGCGATGTTTTGCATAGGCTGCTCATGGAAGAAATGAGGTTTATATATGAATGGCGGATGCTAAGTCCCGGAGGCCTGAATGAGGAACTTGAATGGTTTAAATTGTGATAGGTTGGTTTGAAAGACAATGGACGGGTGTAGGAATCTCCCTCTGTGATAGGCTGATGAAGGATTTGATGTCCCCCGTGACGTGCTTCAGCCAGTGCTTTTATACTAATTCAGTTTTTCGTGGCATCTTTTCGCTCTACTTTTGTTTCCCTCTTCGAGGTTTCAGCGGTCCTTTGGCCGCATAAGTAAGTTTAGGTAATATTTAGTTTTTGATTTAGACATATTAAGATTGTTCATGATACTGAATTAATAAAATTTAAAAATAAAATTTGAGAACATGTGGTTTTAACCAAAAAGTTAAGTTTTTTGTTAACGTTTTTTTGTTTTTTCATTTTTTGTAGTGCCCCTTTCCTGACAACGCTGTTGCAAAACTCAAGTCGAAGAGAGGCCAGTTTTTAATTGAACACAGGGGTTGTTTAGAGCATTTACATCTCCTTGAATTAAAATTATTTCAACATTTGTACCACCGCTGCTGATCTGCCTCCAATCCTGAGTTTTTCCTGCTTTAATTAGATAAGTAAAGAAAGCAAAAGTTTTCAATGATATATTACAGCATATAGTATATTTATTGTTCTTTGGATGGCAGCAAGAGGGACTCTGTAGTGCGATGATGGTCCCTCGCTACAACCAGCGCTGGTACATTTGATGGTACTACTGCACGTTTTGGTTGGTGACTGAGCACTTTATAATATTGTTATAGCACCTTGAAAGCACTTTGTGCACTTTATTAGGATTTTTTGTAGATTTATTTAATTTATGGTATAGAAGTAAACTTGTGGAGATGTTTTTTGATAACTTTATTTGATTATCATAGTTATGATTGTTGTTATGCTTTTTTGTTATCCACTTAAAATGCCCAAGTAATGTGGAATGTAAATTAATGTTGTTGTTATGTAGTAAGGAAATTAGGAGGTTTACATATGTAAAAAAATCATAATTTACTCATGTAAATTGTCATGCACATTTAAGTAGAGATTTTCAAAGAGAGGTTATCTGTTTGTTCATCCAGCATTCTCAGATTTGAAAAGGAAATCTGGTTGTTGTTTGGATTGCCCTTAACACTATGGAAGTAATTTTATAAGTTCATTCCTGCATGTAGAGGCCCACACACACATGTGAATGACATGAAATTGTGATGGGAGTACAAATTGTGATGGGCCATGGTATGATGTACTTTGGTAATGGGTATGCACTGTGTATGCATTTAGACAGGGCACAGGTGGAGTTCTCAAGTACTTGTATAGATTATGCAATACCTTAATCTACAAATACTTGTATATATGCATTATGTGTGTACCTTCATTTACAACTGCTCTTGAGAAGGTATATGTGTTGATGCCTACATTTCAGGTGCATTTTCTTTCAGATATCCAGCATTAGTATTTTATAAAGACAAGTACTTCAAAACATTTCACTATTTACATTTGCTTTAAGGTATGTATAAATGAAATAAACTGCTTGTCTGGACTTGGGGGTTTAGAGACATTAGACACATTCCTTGAACTCTGTAGACATTCAGTCTGAGCCTAACCAGCAGGTGTCACTGTAGTGTGATTGTTTTAATTTTCAATACTCCTAGGGGCTATGATCATTATTTTTCCATCATTTTTAACCCCTGCTGGTCTGAGTTAGAGCTGGGTCTAACGATCAAATCTGAAACAGCAAAGGATGGATTTAGGGGACTTCAGATAGGCTTGGGCCCCCCCTATACCATGGAGACCTAAGGCAACAAACATATCTGAAGCTGAAAGATATATAGCCTGCTGATAGGCTTTGTGACCCCTTCCCAAACTTTTGTCCTTGGCCCCTTTATGTTTAACACTGGCGCATAGTGCTGCATCTGGGCCCTCTGTTGACCAATATGCCTTTCTGCTCGATAGTTTGCAGACGCCTAGACTCTGAATCATGACAAGCAACTAAGATGCAACTCTGTATTGTCTAAGTGCTATGCATGCTGAAGGACTGGCTGATTTTACAGTTTCCTGGGTGGTCTGGGGATTAAACTGTGCTGGTATTCCTTTGGCATGAAGAAAGACTTTGGCTTATTGAAAAGAAAAAGAAAAGCTAATTTCTTATTCTACATGCACTGTGAGTCCTTTGCTTGGACTGATGAAGACACTGTTGTTACCTCAGCTTCTCAATGTCCTCTTTCCAGTCCCTGAATATCACTTTGTTGCATCTTGATTGAACCAATTAAAAATAAAAACAAAAGTGGGGCTAAAATTTGGTCATGAAAATGAAGGCAATTGAAAACATACAAATATACTGTATATCTGTGGCTGACAAATTAGTCATTATCTAACCCAATGGATCCAAACTTGGTCCTGGAAGCACCCCAGTCAGTCAGGATTCCAGGATATCCACAATGAAACATAGAAACATAAAAAATGACGGCAGAAAAGGGCCATAGCCCATCAAGTCTGCCCACCTAACAGTACCTTTCTTATTTCTAATCTTAATGTATATTTTCTGTAAACCGCTTAGAACCTAACGGATGTAGCGGTATATAAGAAATAAATTACATTACATTACCCACCCACCTAGGCTTATTTTCCTAGAGATCCCACTCCTAACGACCCTACTCCTTAACGCGACCCTCTTAGGGATCCCACATGGGCATCCCATTTACTCTTAAAATCCGGAACACTGTTGGCCTTTATCACCTGCAACGGAAGCCCGTTCCAATGATCAACCACTCTTTCGGTAAATAAATACTTCCTGGTGTCACCATGAAATTTACCACCTCCAATTTTGAGCGGATGACCTCCAGTGGTCGTGGGTCCTTTAAGACAGAAAATATCCTTTTCCACTTCTATACGTCCAGTGATATATTTAAACGTATCAATCATGAGTCTCATGAGAATCTCGGTGAGGATGAGATCCAGAAGCCTTGAGCATGCGCAGATGCTCAAGGCTCAGCAGCAGACTGGCGGCAGGCCCTTTCTAGCTCCGGTGGCACATGGGTAAGGACAGGGCCGGTCGGTAGATGGGGAGGAGACGATCGTGAAGGGAGGGAGCAGCACCGGTGGCCTTGGGAGGTGCAATACTGTTGGTTCCCGCGGTCGGGTCGGGTGGGGGCTCGCAAATCGAGTCAATGCTGGATTTACGAGTCAAAAGTTTGCTGAGTGTTTTTCTCGTCTTGCAAAACACTCGCAAACCGGGTTACTCGTAAACCGAGGTATGACTGTATTTTGAAACCAGCCTGACCTGGAAATGTATTAAGTATCTCCCCTCCCCCTCCTCAACGCTTCTCACCTCTTCCTTCACTTTTTCCCCACCCTTCCAAGATTGTTGCTCCCCCCTCTTGTATTCTCTTACAGTACATACTGTATATGCTCTGTATTAGCCCTTCCCTCACCTAAATTGTCAATGTAAACTAGTTTTGACCTTTCGATTGCCTTGCTATGTTCTTCTTTTCCCAATCACACTGTATGTAATTCATCTATTTGTTGTGAACCGCCTAGAACTCCCTGGGTATGGCGGTATACAAAAATAAATTATTATTATTATTAATAATAATAACAGCTTATATACCGCAATACCGTGAAGTTCTATGCGGTTTACAAAGATTAAGTAAAGGTACAAATTGATTGACTTTAAGAGGGGAGGAAGAAAGAGGGTTAATAGGACAGGAAATCCATTTTTGAGGAGAGAGTGATCAATAGAACAAGTTAATCATTATAGAGGGGAGAGAGAAGAGAGGATCAGTTGTCTAGATATTTTAGGAACAGGTGTGTTTTCAGACGTTTCCTAAATTCCTCATAAGTAGTGGGCGAAAGCAATTGTTCTAGGTCTTTACCCCATGATGCTGCTTGGTGCGAGAGAAGATGTTCATGGTGTTTTTTCAGTTTACAACCTCTCACTGGGGGGGAAACGAAGTTGGAATGTGAGCTTCTCTTGTGTCTGTTGGCTGAGAAGACAAAAAGGTCAGTTATATATTTAGGGTCAAGTCCGTGTAATGCTTTGAAGCAGAAGCAGGCAAATTTAAACTTTACGTGCGCCTCCATTGGCAGCCAATGCAGCTGCCGGTTGTAGGGTGTCACGTGGTCAAACTTCCTCAGCCCAAAGATCAGTTTGACCGCTGCATTTTGCATCAATTGTAAACGCCGCATGTTCTTTTGGGAAATTGCTAAATAGGCGATGTTACAGTAGTCAAGTAGACTCAGTACGAGGGATTGGACTAGGGTTCTGAATGCCGTTGTATCGAAATAAGCTTTAATGGATCTGAGTTTCCAGAGAGTGAAAAATCCCTTTCTTATCAAAGAGTCCACCTGGTCTCTCATGGTTAGGCACTGATCCAAAGTTACACCTAGTATCTTTATGGTAGGTTGGATAGGGTAATTAAGATTATTGATACATAGTGGTGATTTGGTGTCAAGCGGATGTGGCGAAGCAACGAAGAAAGTTGTCTTTTCTGAATTAAGTTTGAGCCTAAAGATTGTCATCCAGTGCTCCATCACGTTTATGGCTTCTGAAGCTTTAGGAATAGTTTCAGAGATATAATTAACAAATGGGATGATGATCGTAAAATCATCTGCATAACTAAATAATTTTATCCCTAACTGGGTTAGCTGCGTGCCTAGTGAGGACATGTAGACGTTGAAGAGCAATGGAGATAGCGGAGACCCTTGTGGCACACTGGATGGATTGCTCCAGGTATCTGAAAGTTCATAATTAAAACGTACTTGATAAGTGCGGGACATAAGGAAGCCACGGAACCAATTCAGCACCTCGTCCCTGATACCAATGGCATCTAGGCATTGCAGCAGTTTCCCGTGGTCTACTAGATCAAAGGCAGAACTCATATCGAATTGCATAACCAGGGCATTAAGGCCCTTACTAAACAGTAGGCGAATTCGAGCTGCAGAGTGGAGACGGAGGACAGTAGGATTGAGGTGGGTAGCTGAACTAATTTTGGGCCGAGCCAAAATAGTTTTGTCTTGGACTCATTCAATTTCATTTGGATGGTGTGAGCCCAAGATTGGAGGTTCGAAATACAAGAGGATATGTTTTCTGAGAGGTTAGTAAGGTTTGAGTCGGTCTCGAGGAGGATAAGGATGTCATCAGCATAAGTGTAAATTGTTTCAAGGGGGGATAAATGGAGGAGTTTTAGAGAGGACATATAGATGTTGAAAAGAATAGGAGATAGAGGTGAACCTTGCGGGACTCCACAAATTGGTTTCCAGGGGGAGGATGAGGTGCCATTCATGTTGACAATGTAGGATCGGGAACGAAGGAATTTTGAGAACCATTCAAGGACAGTAGAGGTGATGCCTATCTCGGAGAGTTGGTAAATTAGAATATCGTGGTGGACGTCGAAAGCAGCAGAAAGGTCAAATTGTAGGAGGACGGCAAACTTATTGTGAGAGTGAAGTTGTTGAACCTTAGAAATTAGGGAGGTCATTAGGGATTCGGTGCTGAAGTTGGGACGAAAGCCATATTGGTAAGGTAGGAGAATTGAGAATCTCTTTAGATAGGATGAGAGTTGGGTCGCTATGATGGACTCGAGCATCTTGGTTAGGAGAGGGATGTTTGCTATTGGGCAATAGCTGGATGGTGTGGAAGGGTCGAGGTCGGGTTTTTTTCAGTAGTGGGGTTAAGGCGATATGGCCCATTTCTGGGCCACCCTTGTGTGAGAATATGCTGCCTGCTTGTCCTGGGATAAAAAAAAAACAACACAGGAGGTTGTTGGGATTGGGAGGAAATAGAGGGCTATGTGCAAGTAAATAATAGTGTTGACTCCTGCGGGTTTGGGAGGGGATGGAGGAGATTAATTGTGGGGATAGGTGGAGATGAAATGGGTCTTACTCCTCACACCAAACACCAATCTGCAGACTCTCCCGCACCCTACAAAAAATTCACTATGCCCCCCATTTTTTCTACAAGCGTACTCCTACATCTACTACTCTTCCTACTCCTAACCAACAGAATAACAGAAGGATATCATACATCCTCTATCCCAACCTTAACAGAATCCCTTAGGTTCCCTCTACCTACCAGAAAACTATACTCGCCCAGAAACTTGATAGACTGCTCCTCACTCAACCATATCAGCATACCAACCAGCTGGGGAAAAAGACCACCCCCAAAACCAAAATCAGCACACCACAACTATCATCCACAAACCAAAGAAAATCTCCTCCACCCAAACCTCTCACCCACTCCCCAAACACACAACACCTCATTATCCTGTGCATATATGAACATCAGATCAATAAGCACAAAAGCAGACCTTATTAAGGACTGGATAATTAAAAAACAACTAAGCTGCCTATTCCTATCCGAAACCTGGCTAACCTCGGAATCCGATCCCACCATCACAGAACTCTGCCCAACAGGTTACAAAATAGAACTGATCTGCAGAAAAAAAAAACGTGGTGGAGGTCTAGCCATCATACTCAAAAACAACATTAATATAAAGACCCTAGACAAACACTCCACCCCCCACCTAGATCTCCTAGCCTGTCAACTATCCGATGATTCTCTTATAGGAACATTAACATGCATCCTCTGTTACTCAACACCAGGAAAATGGAACGAAAATAAACAAGCTCTCGAAGAATTCATTTACCAGAATTCCATAACATCACCTCATAACCTACTCCTAGGAGACATAAACCTCCATCTAGAAGATCACACCTCTAATCAAGTACTAAATTTTCTCTCATACCTCAAAGCACTGAACTACCAGATCCTCAACCCCCAACCCACACACGAAAAAGGCCACCAACTAGATGTCGCTGCTTACATGACCCAACACCCTCACAAACCCGAAATCCATATCTCAAATGGGACCTGGCACCCCTCCCTCTGGTCAGATCACTATAAATACACCTTTAACATCAACTGGCCTCAAAGCATCAACAAGCAACCTCCAAAAAAAACCTCCTTCAAAGCACGCCAAAAAATCGAACCCTCCACATTCTGGGATAAAGCAGACCACGCCATCAACAACATAGCCCCCAACGAATTTACATCCCAATGGCGAACCATAAGCGAAACCATCCTGAATGAGCTAGCCCCAGAAAAACAAAAATTTAAAATATGCAGACCTTCTGATAAATGGTTCGACTCCGAACTTCTCCAAGAAAAAAAGCTATGCAGACAACTTGAAAGAGACTGGAAAAAAAATAAGAGCTCTGAACACTCTAAAACAGCATGGAGAAATCAAATTAACCAATACAAAACCAAACTCAAGGAAAAACGGAAAACCTACTACTCCAAAATGATAGGCACAAAAACCCCAGACACAAAAAAGCTATTCAACCTAGTAAAGAACCTCACTGATACCAAACCTTACCTTGCCACACAAGGAATCCACCCACCGACAGCAATCCACCTAGCAGACCATTTCAAAAACAAGATCACCAACATCAGAACCGCATTCATCAACACACACACCCATCTCGAAAAGATAACAACAAACCCATCAACAGGGGAAGCCATTGTTGCAGACAGAAGCTGGTCTAACTTCCCAATCCTACTTTGGTCGGATATGAACCGACTATACAATAAATACAGCCATGCCTCCAGCGACCTAAATAATTGCCCCACCTACCTGTTATCAAACGCCTCCATCACATTCAAAACTAACTTCATGCTATGGATTCAAACCACATTGACAGAAGGCCAATTCCCACAGGACCTAGGAGAGATTTTAATCACCCCAATCATGAAAGATCACAAAGGCCCAATAGATAGCCCCGCCAACTACAGACCTATCGCTTCAATACCAATATACGTTAAAATAATAGAAGGTCTAGTAGCTCAATACCTCACTAACTACCTGGAAAAACATAACTTACTCCACCCCTCACAATCAGGATTTCGAACTAACCATAGTACAGAAACACTACTTGTCTCACTTCTAGATACAGCCCGGCAACACATCAGTAAGGGAAAAAAGATGGTGTTAATACAACTAGACCTCTCCGCAGCATTTGACCTAGTTGACCACACCATATTACTACAAATACTCGACACCATAGGGATCTCAGGCAAGGTCTACAATTGGTTTCAAGGGTTCCTCAAATCAAGAACCTACAGGGTAAAGTACAATGATATAAAATCAGAGCCATGGGCAAACCCCTGCGGAGTTCCACAAGGATCACCACTCTCACCTATGCTCTTCAACCTCTTTCTCTCCTCCCTAGGAGCCACTCTAGATAACCTAAATGTCACATCCTTCAGCTACGCAGACGACATCACCATACTCCTCCCCTTCGACCCATCAGATACCACCACCACAACAAAGCTGGAAACAACCTTAGATACAGTAGAAAAATGGATGATGGATCACAAACTAAAACTAAACTCAGAAAAAACAAAATTCCTCTTGCTCGAACAGGCCAAAACGCCTACCATCACAGAACTGAAAATCAAAAACACCAAATACCCAATACAACCCGAACTAAAACTCCTAGGAGTTATAATAGACAGATGCTGCACAATGCAGTCCCAAATCAACAAGACGACCCAGAAAGCTTTTCTAACCATGAGAAATCTACGTAAAATCAGAAAATTCTTCAACCCAGCACAATTCAGACTAATTGTCCAATCCCTAGTCTTAGGTCTGCTGGACTACTGTAACTCCCTCTATCTTCCTTGTCCAGCCACTATGATAAAAAGACTCCAGACCATACAAAACACCGCCCTCAGACTGATCTACTCACTCAGAAAATATGATCACATAACTACTGCCTTCTTAGACTCCCACTGGTTACCCATACAAGCACGAATTCAATTCAAATTCCACTGCCTATTATTCAAAGCGTTACATGGCTCTTCCCCTTCCTACCTAAACAACCGCTTAAACCAGATCTCCACCTCAAGACACAGAAGAACCCCAAACCCTTTTACTTTTCCCCCACTCAAAGGCACACTACGCAAGAAATTGTTTGACAACCTTCTGGCAACACAAGCAGCAAAACTCAACCATACCATCTCCAATCTGCTGATAACATCGGACAATTTCAAAACATTCCGAAAAGAAATCAAAACCCAGCTTTTCAAAAAATTCATCCAAATATCTTAACCATTCTTCACCTACCTCAAGATATTACTTCCCCAAATAACCCACCTAAACACCTTCCAAGCAAACAGACCCCAAAAATCAGATGGTAATCTTACCTACTCTAACTATATTCTCTTTGTCCATATCACACAGTTCGGCACTGTCATTTTACTATCCAACCCCTAATTCCCCTTAGGAATGTATCCAGCTATCTCTCTTCTGTCAAAAAAAAAAAAAATAAAAATTGTATCTTCACTGGAAAATGTCCAGTCAAATCTTTTGTAATCCGCCTTGAACTGCAAGGTATAGGCGGAATAGAAATCCGTAATGTAATGTAATGTAATGTAATGTCTTAGCAGGTAACGTGTGGGTATGAGTTACATTATATTGGGGATGGATGAAATTTGTCCCCCGTGCAACTCTTTAGTCTGCTCTTTTAGATAGGAATCACTTTTCATAAACTTCCCAAAATAATCCTAGGTGAAAAGGGTATTAAAAGAGAAAGCTGTGTAGTGAATATATGAGTGTGAATGTGTTAATTATAAAAATTAAGCAGGGCATGAAATTTTGTGGGCATTTGTTGACATAAAATGTAAGATACATAAATGATTCATAGCTAAGACTGACACATTATTTGCACCTTTATAAGATAAATACATTTTTAAATTGAGCTCTGAAAAGTACTGAGTTGGTTGATTTATCAAATGAAGTGATAATTTTAAGAAAAGACATGAATTTATTTGTGAACCAGTGACAAAAGGTTTACAAGTCAAGAGCTGAAAAAAGAGCACCATCATCTAACCCTTAGTATGAGAGAGCTGAAAATAAGAGCTAGGAATCAACTCCGTGTAAGAACAGAATGTCTGGTGCAGTACTTGGAGAGACCCCCCCCCCCTCCCAGGAAAGAGACTTGGGAGTACTGGTCGACAAGTTAATGAAGCCATCTGCGCAATGTGCGGTGGCAGCAAAAAGGGTGAACAGAATGCTAGGAATGATTAAGAAGGGGATCACGAACAGATTGGAGAAGGTTATCATGCCGTTGTACCGGGCCATGGTACGCCCTCACCTGGAATTCTGTGTCCAGCACTGGTCACATGAAGAAGGACACAGTACCACTCGAAAGGTTTCAGAGAAGAGCGACTAAAATGGTAAGGGGCTGGAGCAGATCATATTGTGATCGATGTTTCCCAGCATCCCTTTTACTTCTACATCCTGTGCCGGTCCTCGCAGTCCATTTAGAATTAAGTTCAGAATTGCGTTTCTCTTGACAAGTTGTTCCAAGTAGCAATCACTTACAGTTTCTAGGAACTTGGTCTCTCTAGCAAGCCGGAGGTGCCCAGGTTCCATTCTATCCCCGGATAGTTGAATTCGCCCATGACAACTGCATTGCATCCCTTGCAGTTGCGTTCAATTTCATCCGTCATTTCTTCATCAATTTCTTCGGACTGCCCTGGGGGTCGGTAGTAGATGCCTATCCTCGTTTCTGGTCCATTTGTTCCTGGAATTTTGATCCATAGAGACTCTAACTTATCTGTCCATTGTGGCATGTTCTCTCCAGTAGATTCAATTCCCTCTTTGACGTATATGGCAATGCCTCCTCCCTTTTGAGCCACTCTGTCTCTGCGGTATAGTTTGTATCCCGGTAGCACCTTGTCCCAGACATTTTCATCAGCCCACCATGTTTCCGTGATGCCGATGATGTCGACGTCATCCTTTTGTGCCACAGCTTCTAGTTCACCCGTCTTGGTATCGAAGTCTCTCTCAGACAGCCTTGTCCCCACAGCATGGAAAACAGCTCTTGTCATCCCAAAATTGAAAAATCATAACCTAGATCCCTCTTCACCAGCTAATTTTCATCCTATCGCTAACCTCCCATTGATCTCCAAACTAACCGAAAAAATCATTCATAATCAACTTACCGAATTCATCGACAATACCCATGCCCTACATTCATGTCAAACTGGCTTTCGCTCTTCACATTCTACTGAACTTTCACTATTAGGCCTAGTCTCTACTATACATTACTATCATGATCATCAAAAATCGGTTCTTCTTGTCTCTCTCTATCAGCAGCCTTCGACACCATTGACCATTCTCTCCTCCTCAACCAACTCAAAGATTGCGGCGTCACAGGCCAGGCACTTTCATGGTTTGTTTCGTACTTTAATGAACGCTGTTTTAAAGTTCATGTAAAGAATGAAACTTCTACTCCCATTTCACAAACCTATGGTGTCCCGCAAGGCTCCATTCTATCTCCTCTATTATTCAATATCTTTCTATCTCCTCTTTTAACCCTAGCACAGTCTATCGGATTCAAGATTTTTGCGTATGCAGATGACATACAACTCCTTCATCCTATCAACACCTCAAACATCTCAGAAATAAACATCATTAACAATAAACTGGATACAATTAGTGACTGGCTTTACACAAACAAACTCTCCCTCAATATTGACAAATCCTGTGGTCTCCTACTTCCAATCAACAACAGTGAGACTCTATCAGGAAAAATTTCCATCAAATCCATTCCTATAAAAATAGAACCAAAAATAAAATTACTAGGAGTTACTATTGATAAAGATCTCACTTTCCACGATCACATCAGCTCGGTTGCTAAGATTTGCTTTTTCAAACTTCGTCTTATCCGCTCTCTAACTTCGATCCTAGAGACAGATGCGATCAAAATTCTAATTCATTCTCTAGTTATTTCTCACCTCGATTATTGCAACTCTCTTTATAACGGACATCCTCAAAAAGAAATTTGACGCTTACAACTAATTCAAAACACAGCAATAAAACTAAACTATAAAGCTGGTAAATTTGACCATGTTACCCCTCTTCTGAAGGAAGCACACTGGCTCCCCATTACACACCGTATCACTTATAAAACCATTCTGCTCACTTTTAAAATCAGACTTTCTCACCTGCCTTCATACCTAGACAAGCTCCTCATCCCACAACGCTCAGTACGTCTCCTAAGGTCAGCCGATCAGAAACTCTTGTCAATTCCTTCCATAAGATTTCTTCTACACTAGGAAAATAAACTTCGCAGTAGTAGCTCCAACCTTGTGGAATGCTCTGCCACAGCAACTCCGATCCGAAAATCAACTTGACAAATTTAAGATAAGCTTGAAGACCTTCTTATTTAGCGATGCCTTTTCCTGTGTTTAGATTTTCCTTTACATACATATATTTTTTTTTTCTCTTCTTTTTATTCTTTCTCTCCTTACTTCCATTCTTCAACTTTTTCTTCTTTTTATATTCAACCAAACGCTTTTATAAAGCGATCCCACCCTATTTGTTTTACCCTCTTCCCTCTTTCTCCTTTCTTCTTTTAACATGTAACTTTCCCCCCATCCTTCCCACTTTCCCTCACCTTCAAGTCTGTCCAGTTAATGTCTTCAGTGTACACTTTGATTATTTTATATTTATTTGTTTATTTAATTTTTCCTTTCAAATTTTTATTGTAAACCGGCCAGATACTTGTTGATGGTCAGTATATTAAAAGACAATAAACTTGAAACTTCTTATTTCTAAGGCTCCTTGCATTCGTGTACATGCACTTGAGTTTGCAGCCTGTTCCCTTCTTGCATGTCCTTCCCTCTTGTGTCTCTTTCGGTTTGTCCTGTCTGTGATCTGGTGAGTCCTCCCCTCCATCTTCCTGCACGGTATCCTCCGGGTATACCGGTTCCCGAATCATCGACTCTCTCTCTCGGTCGACTGTCTGCTTTCCCCTTCTTCCTAATTTAAAAACTTCTCAACTTCTCTCTTGATGTTGCTTGCAAATAGCCTCGTTCTGTCTCTGCTGAGATGGAGTCCGTCCTTCCTGAATAGCTTGCTCTTCCCCCAGAACATTGTCCAGTTGCACACAAAGTGGAATCCTTCTTCCTCACACCAGTGCCGCATCCACGCGTTGATTGCTTGCAGCTCCATCTGTCTTTTTTCATCTGCCCTGGGTACCGGCAGGATCTCTGAGAATGCTATTCTCTGTTTTCTGGTCTTCAGCTTCGCTCCTAGCATCCGGAACTGGTCCTTCAGTACTTCTCTGTTGTAGTTCCTGTTGCTCACGTTGTTAGTCCCCACATGGATCACCACTGCTGTGCCTCTTCTTCCACACTATTAACAATCCTATCGATGCGGTTCGCTATGTCTTCTACCTTGGCTCCAGGTAGACAGGTCACCAGTCAATCCAGTCTTCTTCCCGCTATGTGGCTGTCAACTTGCCTGATGATAAGAGTCCCCCATGAAAATTGCTGTCCTCTCTATCTTCTCTTGATTCTCCAGTCACAGGTCTGTGTCCCTGGTGTATGTCCATCTCTCCAGCCGTAGGTCCATGTCCTTTGTTCCTATCCATTTCCTCTCATCCTGGCGATCGTCTTATTGTGGGTTCCCTCTGTGCTTCCAGATCCTGCTGCTGTGTCCTCCATTTCCTCCATCTTAGTAAAAGGGCCCCTAAAATTTTTTTACATACAGTGATGACCATAACATTTTTATTAGGCAACTTTTCCTTATTTACCTAATGCAGGATATAAGACCCTGCATCTTTGAGTGAGCACAGAATGTACATCTTAGTAAAACATCCATTGTGTAACCCTGTACTCAATATCAAGATGACAAAGAACGTATGACTGATCTTAAGAAAATGACATAGCATACTGACAGTTTTTAAATACTAGCAATCTGTAACTGTCTTAGAGATTTTCTGCAGCGACTTGGTGCTGCTCAGTTATGATATCAAAAGAGTGGGTTGCCAAAGCAACCAGTGGTTTATTATAGGACTTCAAAGTGTGCTAAGGTTGACAGTCAGATCTAAACTACTGAGTCCCAAATCTAAAACCTCTCTGACCTCACAAAAATCTAATTTTAAAGATAGCCAAACTATGCACACTAAGCTAGATCAAATGTGCATATAAAAATTACATAAATATTCATTGTGGATACCCTGTACTTAACCTTGCAAGTAGCAGTTTTGTAAACTGTTGATCAATGGCTTGATTGCTTTTCTTGTCTCTATTGTACCCTTTTGTGCATTTCTCTGCCCCAGATGACATTCAACAAATGAGAAAGTGTCACTTCCCCATATCTCAAACTACACTGGCTTCCCACTGAAGTAAGGAGTCTCTTTAAACTATGCACATTGATTTTTCTGATCTTACATGGTGATGATATCCTAGATTACATGATACATTTAGAACTACCATCTAACAAGAATTATTAGCAGATCAACAACTATTTGAGACTGAGATTCCCAAACCCAAGAGGTATCAAATACAGCACAATACATTCAGCAAAATGGTGGAACTCCTTCCCTATACAACTAAGAACCTCCCTCTCCTATAAAAGCTTCTGTAAAGGTCTGAAAACCTATCTATTTGCAAAATATCATAATTCAGGCCAAATGATGACTTTTGCAGAGATTCTGAAATCCTGTATCCCTAATAAGGACCTCATCCAGCTTAGCAGACAATCAGACTATCTGGTCCCCTCCCCCCTATCTTCATGTCTTTATCTCTATGCAAGATTGTAATTCCTGGATATGAACAGTCTCTTCTTACCTGTAAATCACATTGAACGCAACCTGAGGAATATTAGCCATTTATCTGCCCAATTCTCCAATCGGCTCAAGTCGCTCTGGAGTTCCTCACTGTTCTTCTGCGATTTGATTGCCCGGTATAGCTTTGTGTCATCTGCAAACTTGATGATCTCACTGGATGTTCCATCCTCCAGGTCACTGATGAAGATATTAAATAAGATGGGCCCAAGTACCGAGCCCTGGGGCACACCGCTAGTCACATTCTCCCAGTCTGAGAATTTCCCATTTATGCCCACTCTCTGCCTTCTGTTCTCCAGCCATTTGCCTATCCATCTTAGTATATCTCCTTCTATTCCATGACCTTGCAGTTTCCTGAGTCTTACATGTGAAACCTTGTCGAACGCTTTCTGAAAATCCAAGTATATAATATCCACCGATTCTCCATTATCAATTTGTCTGTTCACTGTCTGAAAAAATTGAAGTAGGTTCGTCAAACTTGACCATTCTCTATTTAAGTATTTCCATTAATTTGCTTACCACAGAAGTCAGACTTACCGGCCTGTAATTCCCTACTTCCACTTTTGTGGAGAGGGACCACATCTGCCAGTCCTCCCGGTACCACTCCTGACTCTAGAGACTCATTGAAAAGGTCAGTCAGTGGTGCTACCAGAACTCCCTAAGTTCCTTCAGCACCCTAGGATGTACACCATCTGGCCCCATTGCTTTGTCTATCTTTATTTTAGCAAGCTCCTCATGAACACAACCCTCTGAAAATCAATCAGGGTCTATTACTCCTCCATCCCTATTCACGTTTGTCTTCTGCGATCCTGCTCCTGGTGCTTCAGCCGTGAACACAGAACAGAAATATCTGTTAAGCAATTCGGCCTTTTCTTTATCAGCTTCTACATATTCTTCCCCTTTACCTTTGTCTCACAATGCTACTTTTGCACTTTTCCTATCACTAATATATCAAAAAATCTCTTGTCTCCCTGTTTTACTGTGTCAGCTATTTTTTTCTTCCATTTGCTTCTTTGCTTTCCTGACTACAAGACCAGCCTCTTAACTTTTTCAGATATTTTTACCTATCTTCCTCTTTCTGCGATCTTTAGTAGTTTATAAAAGCTAACCTTTTATTCCTTACCTTCTCAACTACTACTATTGAGAACCAAAGCAGCCTTCTTTTCCTCTTACTTACTTGCCTCACAAAAAGGTTTGTCGCCCTTACAATTGCTCCTTTCAGTTTTGCCCACATTTCCACTGCTTCCAGATGTTCCCATCCAGACAATAATTCCTTGACATAAAACCCCCATCCGAACAAAGTTAGTATTTTAAAAGTCTAGAACCTTTGCTTTTGAATGAGCCCTCTCTATATACCCATCTTAATATTAAACTGTACCATGTAGTGATCACTGGATGCCAGATGATCACTCACTGTAACATCAGAAACACTTTCCCCATTTGTAAGCACTAAGTCCAGTTTGACCCCATCCCGTGTGGGTTCCATTACCAACTGCTGGAACAGTTCTCCTTGTAGAGAATCCAGAATCTCCCTACTTCTAGAAGACTCTACAATAGGGATACCCTAATCAACATCCGGCATGTTAAAATCACCTATTAGCAAGACTTCCCTTTTTTAGATATATTCTGAATGTCTACTATTAAATCTCTATGTACTTCTTCAGTAAAGGAGGCCTGTATATCACACCAATGTAAATATATTTACCATTCCCTCTTTTCAAATTGATCCACAGTACCTCTTCCTTGCCCTACAGATCCTGCAATTGTATGGCTTTAATATGTTCTTTAACATATAATGTTGCTACTCCTCCTTTTCTTCCTATCCTGTCTTTCCTGAACAGATTATAGCCCAGTATAACTACATCCCAGTCATGGTTCTCTATGAACCATGTCTCTGTGAGCGCCACTATAGCCAACTCCTCTTCTTCCATCACAGCTTCTAGATCCAAAATCTTGTTTCCCATACATCGAGCATTAGTATATACTGCTTTCCAGATATTGCCCCCTTTTCCCATCCGTGTAGAGGTATTAAGTGATTTACTTACCTGAGGGCTTATACTCACCCAGTATCTTTGATCACTCTGCCCCATCACTTCCAGTTTAAAGCCCTCTTTAGTAGATTAGCCAGCCTGCTGGCAAAAACACTTCTTCCTTTCTTTGATATATCCCTATTGTGTTCATCCTATCGTGCTCCTGAGAGGGGGGGGGGTTGTGGGAACTAGCCAAATGTTTCCACTACTTTGTTTTATTGGCTAAAGTAGTCTGTGAAGAGGATGGTCTTTATCCCTTTCTTGAACTTTCCAGTATCCTTTTCTAGTTTCAGTTCCTTCAAGAGCCACTTTGGAGCCATCACTGAAAACATTCTTTTCCTGACACTTTTGTAGATGTCTCTAAAGGAGGTGATTTTGGCTCAAGCGTAGTGCGCATGTTGTGTGTTGATGTAGTCTGGATGTTAAGCTGCCTCCAAGGGACAGGAAAGACCCTGAACCTTGGAGGCATGTACTATTCAACTCCCTCCCATCATGCCTTGCTCCTCCTCCACCCTACCCCCCCCCCTTCCCATCACCTATGAGCTGCTTCTCCATGGGTGACCAACCCGGGCGATCCAGCCCCTCGTTATAGTCACCCATCGAGACCAGCTCTTGGGTTCTTTTTTTTTTTTTATGAAATTTTAACTTGATATACAAGCAATGTCTTGCAGTACAAGTACATACAGTGTACACACATCACAACTGAGCCAATGGTTCTTCACTCTCTGACACTGCAGGAGTATAGAGACTGTTCTATATGAGCGAGGTCTTGCAATACAAGTAGGTATAGTATTTTGTATTAAAGTTTTTGGATTGTGGAATGAATCGTCTGAGTTTCCACTATTTCCTATGGGGAAATTTGCTTTGATACACGAGTGCATTGGATTACAAGCATGCTTCTAGAACGAATCATGCTCACAAACCAAGGTTTTACTGTACATTTGTTTCAAATTATGCATGTTTAATTTGTAAGTAGCCTCTGGCATTTTGGTTAAGCATCACATAAAGGTAAACGTTTTTCAAAAAGTGACTTTATGACATAAATAAATTGTGTACACACACACACACAAATAGATAAAGAAAGATAGGTATTTAAATGTCTATCATATCTCCCCTCTCCTACCTTTCCTCCAAAGTATACATATTGAGATCTTTAAGTCTGTCCCCATAAGCCTTATTTTGAAGACTACGCACCATTTTAGTAGCCTTCCTCTGGACCATCTCCATCCTTTTTATATATTTTTAAGACATTGTCTGACAGGATGAAGGTCAATGCAGAAATGAAGGATCAGTGATGCGATCAATCGATACATTAACAGGTATGGACACCATTCTATCCACAATTAGCTACTTAACTAATCCCCCCCCCTCACTTTTCCAAAGCTGCATTAGTGGCTGCCACTGCAGTAATTGCCCCGAAGCCCATAGAGATTTATAGGGCTTCAAGGATTTTGCCACATGGGTGCCGCTAGCATGGCTTTGTGAAAGGGGGAGGGAGGGGTTAAAACGTGAACCTAGATCAAGAAAATTATCCATAGGGTTACCATGCATATCAGCTGAACATCATAATTTCGACTTGCCCAGGACAGACAAAAATTATCAGAAAAATCTACCTCAATTGAGAAATGGTTTTGTTAAAGTTAACTTTAACACAATTGCACTAGGGTGTTTCCATGAACTATTTTTGAATGCAGGTCAGACTGTTTTCCTTTTGCTGCTTCATTCTAATGCCTTCCATACACTTCCTGAGCAAGGCATAAGGTTCCAGCCAAATCTTGTTTTCATCCATCAAAGCTTAAGGATCTTTTGTTGTTCCCCTATTTGTGTCTGGCTAGTATTCTGATTTATAAACAGAAGCAAGAGCTCAGAACTTCAAAAAGCAGTTTGTAAACAGACCAACAGAGGCAAAGGACAGCCAACAAAGAGGGGAGCAGGACAGTGGGCCAAATTTATTGAAGCTAGAAGGCCTTCATTGAGAACATGGTTTAAGAATCTTGATAAAATCCATATTTCAGAGATTAACGAGAGGGATCCCCACCTACGTTAGCTTGCTGGAAATAAAGTATGTTCAAAGATAAAACCTTTATACAATGAATCTTTAAAGTTGCAAGCTTCCAGGACTTTTAAAATTTCTCCTTCAGGCATCCGGACATTGCCAGAGGCAGGGATTTTAGTAGCAATAATCTGGAAGTTTGCAGCGTTTTAAACCCATTTTAGTCTTCTAAAGTTATGATTTTTACACTTTGAAGCCTAACAATAAAATATGCAATAAAATATTTTAGCATGTATACTTCTAAAAAAAAAAAAAAAAAATCTTACTGTACATGGTAAAAAGGATTTTAAGGGATGAAGCACAATTTTTTATTTTTTATTTTTTCCAAACATACTAAAAGAATGTTGAGGGACTTGTTTCCATTTACCTATTAGCCCCCCCCCCAAAAAAAAAAACACAAAAAAAACCCAACAACATATACACAAATTTTATTTTATTTTTTAAAAACAAGAAACCTTAGGATCCAGATTTATCCTTATCCTCCCATCACAGTAGGTAAGAACCAGTTTCAGGTGACCCATTCATCCATCTATACCTTCTGATGAAAACAAAAATATAGGATTTGGCAGCCTGATTGTCCTTCACAGAGAATAATGGCCTGATCACCCCAAACCTACCTTCCCACACACACAAGAACCAGAGAATCAATAGTTGAATCCCCCAACTTTTTTTCCTTCCTTCAGAATTTCATCTTCCCACTCACACAGACAAGAACAAAAGGTTTAACAGTTTAATCACATCTTCCTTTCACACATGCAATCATGGGATCTGTGCCACAGCATGCCTTGGTTTCCCTTCCCTTGGTGTAAGTCCTTTCTGATTTTCTATTGTACATCTTATGACTTGGGCTGGAGAACACATGATTCTCTCCTGCCTCACCAGACAGCATAAGAGCATTAGGTGCCTTAAGTGAACCTTCAGTTTTAAGTTCCTTTCAATTAACTTTCAGGTCTCTAGCCAATTGGCTGCCCCTCCAAAAGTTTGATAATTAAATTCTACAATCATGCGCATCCTACAACAGCTCTATTAAAACTCATAATTGGATATCATCCTCATAAATATTAACTTTTTTTTTCAGGTATAAATATGTGCAGATGGCTCTTTTGAATGTGTGTGTGTCTCCAAACTATTGTTTTGATTTGACTACAAGGGGATGCTCAAAAGTTCTCAGCCCACCCAACCAACTTCCTAAATTCTGAGTGTTATTTTGCCACTGTAACTGAAAGGCGTGTTAGCTTATTTCCTTAAGTGCCAATCTGCAAAAACGAAATTCTATGTTTTGGCATTGTTTCAGATCATTGACTGAATCATATCCAAGTCATTCTCTTCTTGCTTAGGATGAAAACTTTTCAGCACACCTCTAGTGTGAAGAGTTTCAGTCTCTGGTAACGAGAGCTGAGACTGTGATGTCATAATGCCTCAACTTGGTCTAATGGTTAAACCTTATCTTCCCCCTCCTCCCTGCTGGTCTTTCTTCCCCCTCACCCCCAGTCCTATAAACAGTGTGCGGGTAGCCAGCAGCAACAGGCTGCCTTATCCCAGGTCCTGAGTATTTCCTCTTCCTTGTCCCAACCACAGGAAATTGCATCACAGGAGGGACACGGCAGAAAGGAGACCTAGGGCCTGGCCGATGACATCCTATCTATTCATGCTGCTGCTGTTGGCACCACACAGAGTTTATTGGACCATGGGGAAGGGTGAGTGAGGGAGAAGTAGTGATGTTAGACTAGTGGGGAGTGGTCAGCACAAGAAACCTGGGGAAAGCCTTCTAACCCAACAGCAGCTGCTCTAATTAAGGGAGCTGGTGGCTGTTGCTGATAGCAATACTGACCTGCAACAATTATCGAGAAACCTTGCTGAGTGCTAGAAAAGGAGTTTTAAAAAAAGTCTTGGTTTTAGAGGTAAAAAAAAACCTCAAAGGAACTCTTGGAGGGAATTCACAAACCTGTAAGGGAACGAGATAGAGAGGGAAAGAAAGCATTAAGTCCTGAAAAGGAGTTTTTCAGAAGGAGGGCTGGAGACAAGAGTTCCTCTCCCAGCTTCCATGGGAGGAATGGAGGGGGGGGGGGGGGGGAGAAAGCTCCAAAGGCCAGGCAGTCTCTATCCTTGAGAAAAGATGCTTCCATTGGGGTGAGTAATGGTTTACTGTGGAATGCCATTGCTCCTAAAAGAAAGGAGAAGAGGCTAATGTTTAAACCGAGCATTGCTAGTGCATAAACTTGCTTATATTCTGGACAAGGCAAAGTGTGTTTAGAAGAAGTGGAATTAAGGTTAAGGATGATAAAGAGGTTACTCTCTTACTGCTGATTCAGTTAGAAACAGCAGGGAAAAGGGAAACCTGGGAAAGCTAAATAGAATAGCAAAATATAGATTTAAGAATTAAGAAGTGAAACCCTAAAACTGGGAGGGGAGAATTGGTATTTTCTCATGAATCTATGTTAAATAAAGCTACAGCCTGTGAAGTCTTGCTGAAGCATTCAAAAGGGAAAGTTCAGCAAGGATGCTCTGGGCAACAATGTCCCTATGGCCATTGGGTGGCACCAGAATCATGGTGGCATCACACTTGAATCTATGTGGTAGTGTGCGGTGCAGTAGTTATAGCTACAGCCTCAGCACCCTGAGGTGGTGGATTCAAATCCTGCACTGCTCCTTGTGACCCAAGTCACTTAATCCCCATTGCCCCAGGTACATTAGATATAACGGGAGCCCACTGGGACAGTTAGGTAATAATGCTTGCGTATCTGAATAATTTGTAATCCACACAGAATTGTAGGATATGGAGAATATAAATTATAAAAAAGAAAAAGCCCTAAGATTACACAACAAATTCAAGATTTCAGTTTTGTATAGTTATTAATTTTACTGTAAAATATAATAGTAAATTCAGAAAATGTGTCTTATGTGAATCTTAATTATGGGTATTTGAAATTGACATAGCAGGCGACAATGTCATGGAGATCAGGCCCCTCTTACATAGACTTAGTTAAAGGTGTGGGTTAATAAGTAGGTTTTATTGCTGCAGATGTTTAACACTGAGGCTCTTGCAAACACCAGGTTCGCATGTCAGACTATTGCTAGAAGTGTGTGAGCCCTGTCCCTTTATGTTCCTACATTTCAGGATTCCGAGAAATGCATTTTCAAAGAAGAAATCTCCACTGCTCTGGAGGCTGATGAAGTTGTTTTTGGTCAGATTTGACTAAGGTGAGTTCACCACTACTGAAAATCTCCCACATACTATAGTTACACTGTGGCCCAGATTCTGCTAAGTGCACCTAAAGTTAGGCGCAGTTTGGGTGACCCAGATATAATGGAAGTGACAGGTATGAAATCTCTCTCATGCATATTCATTAGGGATATCTTAAAAACCCGACTGGCTGGGGGGTCCCCAGGACAGGGTTGAGAACCACTGGTCTAGATACTAGTGTAAGCCGCAGATGAAGGTATCTGTTTTGCATGGAAAAGGGTATAAATAATCTACTCCGAAAAACCCATACGCCTCAGCTGCAACTTTTTAAGAAATAAGGCGTAATAGGAAAGTGGGACGAAATGCCATGTTGATGGATCCCTGGATAAGCAAATCCTGAGGAACTGGGAACCAGAATGGCTCGCTCCTGGACAAACCCTTCAGATCCATATACCATAGATGGCGCAAAAAAATCTGGAGATACCAGGATTACTGTGCCGAAAAGTGAGTCATGAGAATCAACACACAGCCAATTATCATCTAAAGGGAAAACGACCTAGAGGTGGGAAAACGACCTAGAAGTCCGAAAAGAGTTAACGTGTCTACCCCCTCTGACTTCCGGCTCCCTGCTTCTGCTGAAGAACCAAGGAAGCTTTGCATATCAAGAGGAGGTCATGAGGTCTGATTTTAGGAGACCCCACCTCTACACAATGTGCTGGAACATAAGAATTGCCGCTATTGGGTCAGACCAGTGGTCCATCGTGCCCAGCAGTCCACTCATGCGGTGGCCCTCTGGTCAAAGACCAGCGCCCTAACTGAGACTAGCCCTACCTGCGTGCGTTCTGATTCAGCAGGAACTTCTCTAACTTTATCTTGAATCCCTGGAGGGTGTTTTCCCCTACGACAGACTCCGGAAGAGCGTTCCAGTTTTCTTCCACTCTCTGAGTGAAGAAGAACTTCCTTACATCCATACGGAATCTATCCCCATTCAATTTTAGAGTGCCCTCTTGTTCTCCCTACCTTGGAGAGGGTGAACAACCTGTCCTTATCTACCAAGTCTATTCCCTTCAGTACCTCAAATGTTTCGATCATGTCCCCTCTCAATCTCCTCTGTTCGAGGGAGAAAAGGCCCAGTTTCTCTAATCTTTCACTGTGCAGCCCCTTAACCATCTTAGTCGCTATGCTCTGAACCCTCTCAAATAGTACCATGTCCTTCTTCATGTATGGCGACCAGTGCTGGACGCAGTACTCCAGGTGAGGGCGCACCATGGCCCGGTACAGCGGCATGATAACCTTCTCCGATTTGTTCATGATCCCCTTCTTTATCATTCCTAGCATTCTGTTCGCCCTTTTTGCTGCCGCCGCACATTGCGTGGACGGCTTCATCAACTTGTCAATCATAACTCCCAAGTCTCTTTCCTGGGCGGTCTCTCCAAGTACCGCCCCAGACATCCTGTATTCGTGCATGAGATTTTTGTTAATAAGAATGTGTGAGCAGACAGTTCCCATTTTCCAGGATGTGGAAGATTTTTGCTGAGAGTCTGCCTAAACATTTTACCTGTCCCATAATGTGAATTGCTGAAAGTAAAGTAAGATGAGCTACCACCCACCGAAGCAAGAGCATATCCTTGCTTGACAACCCAGGACTTCGCGTACCTTCCTGGCTGCTGAGCAATAACACCCCCATGACACTGTCACAAAAGAGTCTTATCTGTCAGCCCTGAAACATAGGCTAAAAAGCCTGAAACTTGAGTCTGATCGTCCACAACTATAGGAGACTAAGCAAGCAATAATTCTCTTCCTGAAACCAGATTTCTTGCACTGAGTCCTGCCACCTAAAAGACTGGCATGCTTCATGACCAGCAATGACCGTGGAATGCCTCTGAAGAGATTGAACCACCAAATAATGCTGAGCAATGCTTGAGGAGTCCACTAGATGACATCTTTTATTACTTCGCTATAGTTGTCCTTTGTTTATAACTTAATTTTTGTTTATTTTCATACACATCCAGGGAAGGGGGGGGAGGCTATTTCTATTCTAATTTTAGCCCTTTGAGTATATACATCCAGGGTGGGTGGGAGGAGGGTGGGATGACAGTACTATTTTAAATAGGGAAAGGTTATTGAAATAATATGTTTTTGTGGTTTTATTCATTAGTCATTGGGTGGGTGGGTGGGAAAAAATGGTTGTTCGTGTATATTTGTATGATGAATGTGCTTTTATTGACTTATATGGATACATATTTGTGCTTTGCACTTTTGATGTTTGGAAAATCAATAAAGAATTTTTAAAAAGAGAGGAGAGTTAAAGCATTATCAAGTCATTGAAACTGTGGTTAGACCATCAAGATTGTGAGAACAAGGTTTTCAGGGTCTTACGGGATAATTGCAACTGGGCTATATAATCCTAATGGAGTCAGGGAGATATGATAAACGTTTAAATACCTACGTAATGTAAATGCACGAGTCGAGTCTCTTTAATTTGAATGGAAACTGCAATTAGAGGGCATAGGATGAAGTTAAGAGATAGGCTCCGCAGTAATCTAAAGAAATATTTTTTTACAGAAAGGGTGGTAAATGCATGGAACAGTCTCCCAGAAGAGGTAGTGGAGACAGAGACTGTGTCTGAATTCAAAAGGGCCTTGGATAGGCACGTGGGATCTCTCAGAGAGAGAGATAATGGTTACTGCAGATGGGCAGACTAGAAGGGCCATTTGGCCTTTATCTGCCATCATGTGTCTATGTTTAAATGCTGTAAATATTCAGTTTTTTTAAAATAATTTATATTCTGCATATCCTACAATTCTATACGGATTACAAATTATTCAGGTACTCAAGCATTTTTCCATAATTGTCCTGGCGGGCTCCCACTCTAACTAATGTACATGGGGCAATAGGGATTAAGTGATTTGCCCAGGGTCACAAGGAGCAGTGCGGATTTTGAATCCACAACCTCAGGGTGCTAACGCTGTAGCTCTAACCACTGCACCACAGTTGCTTAATTTCAAATCAAATAATGAAAACTATATATATATAGATAGATAGATAAACCCAATTCAGGGTTACTTATCTTCTCCATAGGACTTCGTTCATTCAGATTTTCTCCATTAGTCACAGTTGTACTTATAATTTGGCTGCTTCTATTACTCTGCAGCCATTATCAATCCAACCAATGATGGCTAGCCAGTGTTTTGCTGTGTCAGTATAAGGGATCAATTTATTTGTGCTGACCTATAGACTCTGTGTGCTCACAAAATGCAAAATATTTCTTCACACAACATGTAATTAAATTCTGGAATTTGTTGCCAGAGAATTAGGTGAAATCAGTTAGCTTAGCAGGGTTTATAAAAGGTTTGGATAATTTCCTAAAAGAGAAGTCCAGAGACCATTTTTGAGATGGCTTATGGAAATCCACTGCTTATTCTGAGGATAAGCAGCATAAAATCTGTTTTATTACTTGGCATCTAGCTAGGTACTTGGGACCTGGATTGGCTACTGTTGGAAACAGAAGGCTGGGCTTGATGGACCTTCGGTCTGTCCCAGTATGGCAATTCTTATGTTCTTAGGTAAGCCAAGTATAGGATATTCAAGCCATTGTGACATCTCGCTTCTAAGCCATTGTGACATCTCGCAGATTGTCCAGCTTCATTCCTTGGGTTGTATACATGAGATCCATATTACATACTTAAGATTCATATTTTCCTTTTATCTATTTCTTGTGTAATAAATTGTACCCTCACTTCTTGCATTCTGTAATTCGCTGATTGTCCAGCCTTCTTCGATGTGAACCGCCTAGAAGTCATTTGACTATGGCAGTATAGAAGAATAAAGTTGTTATTATTATCATCGGAGTTTGGCTCTTAGGCATTGGTGGAATGAGGCATTATGACATCACAATAGGAGCTCTGAAATGTTGCTAATATTTGGGTTTCTGCCAGGTACTTGGGACCTGGGTTGGCCACTGTTGGAAATAGGATACTGGGCTTGATGGACCTTCGGTCTGTCCCAGTATGGCAATTCTTATGTTCATATGACATTGTTAAAGCTATCTTGTATATGTCTGAGTCCTTCCACATCTTTCTGAGCGCTCTAGTTTGACTTTTTCAATGCTAATGTTTTTTCTTTCAGTCAGCTACAAAGACACTGATGTATAGAGTAACAGATGTTATTGCCTGCAGTAAAGTATTTGCCCCAGTGCTTCCAGGAAAGGAATTGCTTTGGGCTCTGTCATCTTAGCTTTTTGTATTCTCATAAACTCTGCACTGATGTCTTTAGTCAAGTGTCATTCATCCAGAATATTTTAATTAAAATACATCATTTTCCTTGAATTACGGTTGCTGATACTTCTTGCAATTGTGATGTTCATTGTTTATTGTTTTTCCCATTTTCGTTGTTTTCATTACAAGATCAATCTTTCAGTCTCAGGTTTATGCTTGTAAATTTGATGGAAATCATTTTAAAAAGTAGGTATATAAAAAAAGCAGTAGTCATTATTTTGAGTGTAGCTGCTATTAAGGCATTATCAGAACTGAAAGAATAGCATTAGGACAAACTGCAAGGAGCTGAAATTATGACCTTGAAGTCCGAGTTTGCAACTAGGCACTGAGGAACTTGCATGAATGACCATGGTTCAAAAATAAACTTCATTAAGGACGAGGGAAGTGGATGATTTCAACAATAGCTTTGCTTGTTTGGGTATCTGGGTGGATAATTAGAGAACTCGGTAATAATGGAAGGGAACTGGGGTATTGAACTGAGTATTTATTTAAAGTATTTTCAGAATCAGAGAAAAATGGCAAGGCCTGAACGAGCCTACCTGTGGATAGAGTACCATATGGCTCCAGAAAAAGGAGGACGGATTGAAACATCTGGGTTTTACTTCCATTGCTTTCAATGGAAGTAAAACCTGGATGTCTCAGTCTGTTCTCCTTACTTCCATTGCATTCAATGGAAGTAAAACCTGGATGTCTCAATGCGTCCTCCTTTTTCTGGAGCTATATGGTAACCCTACCTGTGGAGGTGGGGAAGAAGAGCACTTTCAAAGATTCTAGGCTTGCCTGGAATTGCTATGGAGCTCAGTGGTAGAAATGGGGCATATCTGGGATCTGGGAGTGTGCGGTGCAGTGGGTAGAGCTACAGCCTTGTCCCCCTGAGGTTGTGGGTTCAAATCCCACACTGCTCCTTGTGACCCTGGGCAAGTCGCTTAATCCCAATTGCCCCAGGTATATTAGATAGAGTAGGAGCCCACTGGAACAGTTAGGGAAAAATGCTTGAATACCTGAATAATTTGTAATCTACATAAAATTGTAGGATATGCATAATATAAATTATTACAAAAAAACCCAAAAACTTTTGAATTGAGAAGAAATACATATGAACTCGCATACTAACCTCAGCCAGTTAACTGGGATCACAGGGAGCTGCAGGATGAACTGTCTGTCCTAGTTTCTCCTTGCTGCCTTAGGAGCTTGGAAGTAGAGAATGGCACCAGGACAGATTTGTTCCTTTCCCCACAAGATCTCAATATCCCTGTCTCATCCCCACGAGTTCTGTCCCTGTCCCATTCCTGCACAAACCTCAAACACAATGATTTTAAAATGTTCAAGGCTTGCGCAGAAGAGAACAGAGCAGGGACAGAGCTCACGAGGATGGGACGGGGATAGAGAAAATTTGTTCCCATGCCACTGTCTACAGTTGAAAGTCATAAGATGAAGCTTGACGAGGGAGGACATTAGGGATAGGCAGCCAGTTTTTCTTTTCATGCCATTTTCATTTGATCATTTCCTCATCACACAAGCAAAGTGAGTGTGTGCTCGTAAAAATTTATACTATTTGCCAAAGCAGTGAACTTTTTTCATGATAATTCATACACAGTAGTTTTTGCGAGGACAATGGTTTGAATGGGTGCACTATTGGGAAAAGAGTGTACCCTTTTGGCAAATAGTGCACTGAGAGGGATTCTGCCCCTCTCCTGTAAAGCACACTCTGTGTTGAAGTGACACGAGAGGGGTGGAGCAAGGAAGGCACGGTCCAGGTAGTATATAAACCGAGGTCAGATCATAACTAGGTTAAGGAGGCCTGGAGGCAGTGGCATAGCAAGGGTGAATGGTGCCCGCAGCATTGGTGCTCCTACCCCCTCTTTTCCACCCCCGTCTGTGCGCATGCCCAACCTTCCCTCCTCCCTGTACCTCTTAAATTTTCCAGCTGCGAGCAGCATTACGAACTTGCTGCCCGCATCATGTTGACTCTCCCTCTGATGTCACTTCCTAGGTGCGGGAACCAGAAAGTGACGTCAGAGAGAGCCGACACCAATGTGGGCAGCAAGTTCATGATACTGCTTGCGCCAGGAAAATGAAAGGGGTACAGGTGTGTGGCAGGGGGGTTCGGGAAGGAGGAGGGGGCAGAGAGGAGGATGGGTGCTAGCGCCCCCACCAAGACATCCTGCCCCCCCCTTACTACGTCACTGCCCAGAGGGAAGATGTCCCACAACATGTGCCTCTACAGTACTCCTCCACAAATTTGCGGTTCACTGTTCACAGCCTCAGTCATTTGCAGGGGGATTTTCTTCTTCCTCCTGCTGCTTTCGAGAAGGGCCGGCGCTCAGGTGAAGGACCCATGAGGAGAAGTGGCAGCTTGCGTCCGTGTGGAGGCGACCCGGAGGACACGATTTCCGGCGCCTGGTGCTCATCTGTCCCCCACTCCTCGCACCATGGAATCTGGCCCATCAGCTGCTGCAGCGGCACCTACTACTTCAGCACGGCCGCTGTGAGGGAGATTGGGGAGGGGGGAGACAGAGAGCAAATCGGTAGCAGTTGCAGCGGTAGAGCGTGCAAGCGCAATGGAGCCTTCCAGCTGGCAGCAGCCAGAAATGGAACAGGGAGGGCATTTTTGTATCACATCCATTTTTTGTGATTTTTTTCCCCCTTTCGCAGTCACTCCAAGAACATAACCCCTGCAAATTTTGGGAGAGTACTGTACCACTTATATGTGAACTGCAACTGCTACAGTCAGGTAGACCAAGCTCACTTGGGACCTTGCAGATCTTGTATCAGAGCACGGAATAACTTTATGCTGCATTTTTCCTACTACCCGTGAATGGTACAGGACCTCAGAACAGCTTTAATAAATGTTCTTTTCCTTTACCTGCAGCTGCTGGGCACCAGGCCTGCCCTCATTCACGTTACCACATGTACACAGGGCCAGATTATATAAAGGACGCCTAAATTAGGCACTACTATGTGCTCTAATTGTGAATGCTTAGTGACATCTAACTAAAATCCATACACAACCCAAATTGTTTCAATTCACTTAAATGGAGTGCTAATTGAACGTACCACTGGGAGAGCCCCTATTTATTATTTTCTTGCCAAGCCTGCCACTGTTGTGCAATTAAAAAAAAATATCTTTATTGGTAAATGAAAAGCAATGACAAAGCCATAATACTTCAATTACATAACAATACAAAACGCAGAAGTAAGGAAACAATAATAATAAATCAATGAGTTGCCACAGCAGAAATTGTGACCATATTTCATATAGTATTTTCATTATAAATTCCTCCCCTTATCCTGTGTCTTGAAAGCGCTGTTGTACAGTTTTAAGAATTAAGCCTACCTGTGCCTTCACAGGAGGGCACGCAAAGGACCAGAAAGCACAGTTACTTACCGTAACAGGTGTTATCCATGGACAGCAGGCAGATATTCTCACTGATGGGTAACGTCACCAACAGAGCCCCAGTACGGACCACTTTAAAAGTGCATTGCCACTTTAAGTCTTTTAGAAAGTTCACAATAGCCCGTACCGTGCATGTGCGAGTGCCTTCACACCTAACGTAGGCGTGCGGTCCCTTAGTTAAGATAAGCCAGCTAAGAAGCCAAACCGGGGCGGTGGGTGGGTTGTGAGAATATCTGCCTGCTGTCCCTGGATAACACCTGTTATGGTAAGTAACTGTGCTTTATCCCAGGACAAGCGGGCAGCATATTCTCACGTATGTGTGACCTCCAAGCTAACAAGAATGGGATGGTGGGAGTGTTGGCCTTTAAGAAAATAAATTTTGTAATACAGATTGGCCGAAGTGCCCATCCTGTCTGGAGAAAGGACTCCAGATAATAGTGAGAAGTAAATATATGAACTGAGGACCAGGTGGCAGCTTTACAGATTTCCTCAATGGGAATAGATCTGAGGAAAGCTACAGAAGCTGCCATAGCTCTAATTTTGTGGTCTATGATACGACTCTCCAGTGCCAGTCCAGTCTGAGCATAACAGAACGAGATGCAGGCAGCCAGCCAGTTGGATATCGTTCTCTTGGAAACAGGATGCCCCAACACGTTAGGATCAAAATGAGACGAAGAGTTGGGGGAAGTACTATAAGGCTTTGTCCTGTCGATGTAATAGGCCAAAGTATACTTACAGTCCAGAGTTTGCAAAGCGGTTTCTCCTGCGTGAGAATGAGGCTTAGGAAAAAACACAGTTAGAACAATCGACTGACTGAGATGAAACTCCGTGACAAATTTCGGTAGAAACTTAGGATGTGTGCGTAGAACCACTTTATCATGGTGAAAAACTGTGAAGGGTGGCTCTGCCACCAACGCTTGTAACTCACTGACCCTCCTGGCAGAGATGAAAGCCATATGGAAGACAACTTTCCAGGTGAGAAACTTGAGATGAGCTATGGCCATTGGTTCAAGTGATGGCTTCATCAAACTGGAAAGAACCACATTAAGGTCTCGGATGACAGGCGGAGGCTTGAGAGGTGGATTGACATTGAAAAGTCCAGAGGATGAGCAGTAAGAGATTTTCCCTCAACTGGCATGTGAATAGCTGTAATAGCACTGAGATGGACTCTGATAGATGTAGATTTCAGACCAGAGTCAGATAGATGGAGTAGATAATCTAACACTAATTCCACTGACAAGGAAGTAGGATCATGATGATGAAGAAGACACCAGGAAGTAAACCTAGTCCACTTTTGTTGATAACACTGTTGGGTAGCTGGTTTCCTGGAGGCATCAATAATATGTCAAACAGGCTGAGAGAGATGTAAATCAGAAGAATTCAGCCCGAGAGAAACCAAGCTGTCACCTGTAATGATTGCAGATTGGGATGTAGAAGTGATTCCTGATGTTGAGTAAGCAGAGTAGGAAAAACTGGAAGAGGAATTGGTTCCCTGGAGCTGAGCTGAAGTAGAAGGAAGAACCAATACTGCCTGGGCCACCGAGGAGCAGTGAGAATCATGGTGGCCGCCTCTCGTTTGAGCTTGAACAAAGTCCTTAACATGAGAGGAACTTGAGGGAATGCATATAGAAACAGGCCCATCCAATCTAGGAGAAAAGCATCGACTTCCAGACAGAGAGGAGAGTAAAACCTGGAGCAAAACGGGGGCACTGGTGATTGTGGGTAGCCACAAACAAGTCCACTTGTGGAGTGCCCCACTAAGCAAAGATGGACTGTAGAGCTGCAGAGTTGAAAGTCCAGATTTTTTGGGCTTCCTGACATAACAGGAGAGAGCCCGTATCTCCTTGCTTGTTGATGTAGTACATTGCTACTTGATTATCCAGAGAAGATGATGGTAGGCCTTGAGGGCTCTACTCTGAGCTCTAGGAAATTGATGTGAAATTTCCGCTCCTTGGCGATCCAAAAACCCTGAGTCTGAAGATCATCCATATATGCCTCCCAAGCATAAGGAGATGAGGGGATAAGTGAAAAAGGAGACCTCTAGATAGATTGAAGTGACTGCAGAAGAGATGATGTTACAGATATATGCTGTGAGAGACGATCCGTCGCTTGAGACCACTGAGACACAAGGGTCCACTGAAGAGTGCAAAGATGTAGTCTTGCCAGTGGTGTCACATGCATAGTGGAAGCCATGTGACCTAGAAGAACCATCATGTGTCTTGCAGAGATGGATTGAAGAGGAAGCAGTTGCTGACAAAGGCAAATGAGAGCCTGAAGGCGATCCTGAGGGAGAAACGCTCTCATGAGTGGTGTCTAGGATAGCTTCAATGAACTGAAGACGTTGAGTTGGAATGAGATGTGATTTGGGGAAGCTGATTTCGAATCCTAGAACTTGAAGAAAAGAAATGGTCTGAGATGTTGCTTGGACCACTTCCTGAGATGAAACAGCCTTGATCAACCAGTTGTCCAGGTAAGGAAAGACTTGGAGACCATATGATCGGAGAGATACGGCCACTACAATCATGCACTTCATGAAGACTCTGGGAAAAGATTCTAGGCTGAATGGAAGGACCTTGTACTGGTAGTGACATTGATTTATCTGAAAACTGAGATATTTTCTGGAAGCCGGATGAATTGGAATATGTATATAGGTTTCCTTGAGATCCAGGGAGCATAGCCAGTCGTTCTGATTGAGGAGAGGCTAGAGCAGGGCGAGGGAAAGCATGCAAAATTTATCCTTGACTAGAAATTTGTTGAGAGCTCCGAGATCCAGAATGGGTCGCAGTCTTCCCATCTTCTTTGGAACTAAGAAATAACGGGAGTAAAATCCCTAGTTCTGCTGAGAAAGAGGAACTTCGTCAAAGGTACTCAACAGGAGAAGGGATTGAACCTCCTGGAGAAGAAGAGAGGACTGTGCAGGGTCCAAAGCAGACTCTCTTGGAGGATGGTCTGGAGGCAGGGTGTGAAAATGGAGAGTGTAACCCTGACGAATGATTGTTAAGACCCAGAGGTCCAGGGTGAAAAGAACCACAACAACAGCGCTCAACTTCAGAAAAGGGAATTATGATGCAATGAGGAAAATGGTGGGGAAGAAACTCAACGGCAGCACAAGGAAGATAGAGTCCGTAGAAAGCGCCTGGACCCTGCTCAAGCGTACGGTGCACGAAGCACAGAACCTGTACGTCCCCAGGTTCAGAAAAGAGTGCAAGAAAAATCGAATAAAGAACCCAGCATGGATAACGGCAGCTGTAAAAAAGGCGATCAGTAACAAGAAATCATCGTTCAAAAAATGGAAACAGGACCAAACGCAGGCCAACCAAAAGGAACACAAGGAAAGCCAGAAGGAATGCCACCGAGTGGTTAGGAGAGCAAAGAGGGAATATGAAGAGAGACTAGCGGGAGAGGCAAAAAATTTCAAATCATTCTTCAGGTACGTAAAGGGAAAGCAACCAGCGAGGGAGGAAGTGGGACCCTTGGATGATGGGGATAGAAAGGGAGTAGTGAGGGAGGAAAAAGAAATAGCTGACAAGTTAAATGACTTCTTTACGTCGGTCTTCACGAGGGAGGACACATCCAACATTCCGGAACCAGAGGAAATAGAAAATGGTGATCAAGATAGCAAGCTGGTCCAATTAGAGGTGAGCCAGGAGGATGTCCTCAGGCAGATAGACAAACTAAAGAGCGACAAGTCGCCAGGTCCGGACGGCATTCACCCAAGGGTGCTCAAGGAATTAAGGAATGAAATAGCAGAGACACTTCAGCAAATATGCAACCTATCCCTAAAAACTGGAGAGATCCCGGAGGACTGGAAAATAGCTAATGTCACGCCCATCTTCAAGAAGGGTTCGAGGGGCGACCCGGGAAACTATAGGCCGGTAAGCCTCACATCGGTCCCGGGAAAGATGATGGAGGCACTGATTAAGGACAGCATCTGTGACCATATCGAAAAAAATGGACAGCTAAGGTCGAGCCAGCATGGGTTCTGCAAGGGTAGGTCGTGCCTCACAAACTTGTTGTACTTCTTTGAGGGGGTAAATAACCAGGTGGACAAAGGAGAACCCATAGACATAATTTACCTAGACTTCCAGAAAGCCTTCGATAAGGTACCACATGAGCGGTTGCTCAGGAAGCTATGGAATCATGGGGTGCACGGGGAGGTCCACCGATGGATCAAAAACTGGCTGGCAGACAGGAAGCAGAGGGTTGGTGTAAAGGGCCATTACTCGGACTGGCAAGAGGTCACGAGCGGGGTTCCTCAAGGATCGGTGCTGGGACCGCTCCTGTTTAACATATTCATTGACGACCTGGAGGCGGGAACAAAATGCGAGGTCATCAAATTCGCAGATGACACCAAACTATTCAGCAAGGTTGAAACCACGGTTGACTGCGAGAATCTCCAAAGAGATCTTACGACATTGGAAGAATGGGCGAAAAAGTGGCAAATGAGCTTCAATGTAGGGAAATGCAAGGTCATGCATATAGGGAGAAGGAACACGATGTTCACTTACAAAATGGGGGGATCAATGCTAGGGGTCAGTAATCTGGAAAGAGACTTGGGAGTGATGGTAGACACGACATTGAAGGCGTCGGCACAATGCGCCACAGCCTCGAGGAAAGCAAACCAAATGTTAGGTATCATTAAGAAGGGTATCTCGACCAGAACGAAGGAAGTCATCCTGCCACTGTACCGGGCTATGGTGCGCCCGCATCTGGAATACTGTGTACAGTACTGGTCACCGTACCTCAAAAAGGACATGGCAATGCTTGAGGGAGTCCAGAGAAGAGCAACTAAACTGATTAAGGGTATGGAAAACCTTACATACACTGACAGACTGAAGAAGCTGGGGCTGTTCTCCCTGGAAAAGCGGAGACTCAGAGGAGATATGATAAAGACCTTCAAGATCCTGAGGGGCATCGAAAAGGTTGACAAAGACAGATTTTTCAATTTGAAAGAAACCACAAGAACAAGGGGACACTCGATGAAATTGAAGGGGGACAGGTTTAAAACAAACGCAAGGAAGTTCTTTTTCACACAGAGGGTGGTGGACACATGGAACACCCTTCCGGAGGCCGTGATAAGAAATAGCACAGTACAGGGTTTCAAAGATGACCTGGATAGGTTCCTGGAAGACAAAGGGATTGAGGGGTACAGATAAGAGCAGTGGAAGGTTTAGAGATAAGTGTAGAGGTAGGCATAAAATTAGTCAGGGACCGCTGACCAGGCAATATGCCTGATGGGCCGCCGCGTGAGCGGACCGCTGGGCTGGATGGACCTCTGGTCTGCCCCGGCGGAGGCGACTACTTATGTACTTATGTAGGTCTGATGTTATGAGCTCCCAGCAAGCGATGAAAAATTGGAGACGGCCTCCGATGGGCTGAGGCAAAGACTGTAGGATGGTGACAGTGGCTATGCTCTGAAGAAACACGTCAAAAAGGCTGTGTAGGTTTCTGGGGAGCAGCCTATGGTTTCTGTTGTTGATGGGGTTGCTGTTTCTGCCTTCTGGGTTGAGACTGAGCAGGAGCTGCTGGTTTAGCAGCAAACTGTCGCTGGTAAGAAGAAGCTGGTCTGAAAGGACAAGAAGGTAGAAGCTTGTTTTTAGACTTGACCAGAGGGTCCCATCTGGTCTCATGAGGGGACAATTTCTGAGTAGCCGTGTCCATGGAGGCACCAAAAAGTTCATCTCCAAGACACAGAGCCATTGGCAAGCCTGTCTGATGATTCACATCCAATCCAGACACACGAAGCCAGGCTAGAGGTCCCATGGCTACGAACATGGCTGCAGCTCAGGAGATAAAGTTCAAAGGTGTCGTAAGTAGAACGTACAATATATTTTCTCAACTGAAACATATCAGAAATGTGATGCTGAAAAGCAGGAAATTTACGCTCTGGAATATATTTTTGGAAAAGAGTGAATTCAATTTAAATGTGCCAATGTATGACACATGCTACGATGTTTTTGTATGATTGTGTTTTGTTAAAAAAAACTTCATTAAAAACTTATTTACATGAAATTTTTTGGCCTTAATTACCTCTATCATTTAATTCTCTTCGGTTTCACACTACCAGGAATAAACATAAATTTAAATTGCTTTTCCCTTCTGTTAAAGGGATTAAAACCCTAGGTAAATTCTCACATTCCTTAGCCTATTCCTTGGTAAAAGTTTGGAACAATCTTCCCTCAATTATCAGAACGTCATTATCTCTCTCACTTTTTAGGAAAAATCTGAAAACTTATCTCTTTCAGAGATTCTTAACTGAGGACTGATCTAATTTATTGAAAATTTTTCTATGACCTTCATTATTACTTTCTATTATATTCTTTTAAATTTTGTTAACCGGCTCGAGTCCTTCCTGGAATGATCCGGTATATAAGATGGAAATTAGATTAGATTACTTGAGGTCAGTGGCGTACCAAGGGGGGGGTGGGAGGGGCGGTCCGCCCCGGGTGCCAGCCCTGAAGGGGTGCTCCCGGCCTTGCCGTTCAGTCCCCCCACACCCCCGAAGGACCGCTCGCCCCACTGACCTTCCTGCACCACCTGTGAAGCAGCAGGATCGCGAGGTCAGCTATCCCTAAGCTGCTTGGGCGCTGCTTCCTGCGCCGCGGTCCCGCCCCTCCTCTGACATCAGAGGAGGGGCGGGAACGCGGTGCAGGAAGCAGCGCAGGGATAGCTGACGTCGCGATCCTGCTGCGGCTGCTTCATAGGTGGTGCAGGAAGGTCAGTGGGGCGAGCAGTCCTTCGGGGGTGGTGGTGGTGGTGGTGGGGACTGAACGGCAAGGCCGGGAGCATAGGTAGTGCTGCGGGGAGGCCAGGGGGGCGAGCGGTCCTTCGGGGCGGGTGGGCAGGCAGGCAGGCATTCAAGGGGGAGGGGGGTGACAGGCGGGCAGGCAGGCCTTCAAGGGGGGGACAGGCCTTCGGGGGGGTGTGTGCAGACCTTCAAGGGGGAGGGACAGGCCTTCAAGGGGGGGGCAGGCAGGCCTTCAAGGGGGGACAGGCCTACAAGGGGGTGGGCAGGCCTACAAGGGGGTGGGACAGGCCTTCAGGGGGGGTGCAGGACTTCGGGGGGGGTGCAGGCCTTCAAGGGGGGGACAGGCCTTCAAGGGGGGACAGGCCTTCAAGGGGGGGACAGGCAGGCAGGCCTTCAAGGGGGGGACAGGCCTACAAGGGGGTGGGACAGGCCTTCAAGGGGGGGCAGGCCTTCAAGGGGGGGCAGGCCTTCAGGGGGGTGCAGGCTTTCGGGGGTGTGCAGACCTTCAAGGGGGGGGACAGGCCTTCAAGGGGGGACAGGCAGGCAGGTCTTCAAGGTGGGGGGACAGGCCTAGAATGGGGGGGACAGGCCTAGAATGGGGGGGACAGGCCTAGAATGGGGGGGACAGGCCTACAAGGGGGTGGGACATGCCTTCAAGGGGGGTGCAGGCCTTCAAGGGGGGACAGGCAGACCTTTAAGGGGGGACAGGCCTTTGGGGGGGACCCTGGTTTAGAAGTACACAGAGGGAAGGGGGTGTTCAAAGAGACGTGCATATGCTAAACTTTGGGGGGGGGGTGATGAAAAAATAATGGGTCTGAAAATAGAGGAGAGGGAGAGAAATGATGGACCATGGGATTTAGGGAGGGAAGGAACTGAAAGGGAGAGAAATTGGACACAAGGGATGGTGTGGAGGAGGGATAGAGATACTGGATAGGAGGGTAATTGGGAAAAGAAAGGGAGAGATGGTGGACTCTGGGGTGGTGGGGAAGGAGGGAGAGATGCCGGATGAAAGGGTAGTTAAGAAAAGGTGGATCTGTGGAGGGAGATGAAAAAAAGGAAAGATACCAGACTTCCTGGGGAGGGAAGGGAAATGGAAAGGGAGGACAGAGTTGGCAGATGGATGGTTAGCACGCAGAAAGAAGAAAGAAGGAGACCCTGGCAAGCAAGTTATCAGAAGAAAACCAGAGCCTTGGACCAACAAGATTTGAAATATAACCAGACAACAAAAGGTAGAAAAATTAATTTTATTTTCTGTTTTGTGATTATAATATGTCAGATTTGAAATGTATATCCTGACAGAGCTGGTGTTGGACTGCAAACGTGAGCTAGGATTTAACAGAGAGAGGAAAAGTCCTTTTTGTTTCTTTATTTTATTTACACCACAGCGCCAGTGTGGTTAGGAGAAGCCAAAGGGGGTGAAAAAGCTATAAAACCCACCAGGAGTTTTGAAAAAAATCACCCAACTGGGCAGGAAAATCGAATTGAAAAACCAATTCAATAGGCTGAATCGAATCGAAATTTTTTTTCCTGAATCTGGCAGCATTAGTTTGCGCTACTGTCTTAGACTTTAGGACCTGGGATTGGGGAGAGATGGCATCCTCAGTACTTTATAATGCAAGTGAAACGAGGATTTGGTCAGACTTTTGAAGTGTCTGCAGAAAAAAAATATTGTATAGGCCGGGGACATGAAACAGTAGGAAATGGGAACTTTCTTCCTTCTATTTTTGTGAATGGAAAGGCTGAGGATGTCAGAGAGTTCAGTTAAAATATGTGCTTTATAAGAAAATATAATAATGTGTTTTATAAAGTTTATAGCATAGCTGGCCTACCCAGTGAGGTGTTTCTAGTGGTGGTGGTGGCAGCGTGTCAATGTGTTGAGAGGAAGAGGTGGTCTGGGAAATTCTGCTAAGCAAACTCCGGGCCCATTTCAACCCCCCAGTTAGTCCACTCCACTCAACTGGTTCACACACTGAGTGGGTCATTGGGTGTTGTGTTGGGATCTCTTCCAGTGGTTTATCAGTATCTCCTTCTGGTCCAAGGAAGGAAACTTTGTTATCCTTAGCATTGACCTACAGAATATGTTTGTAATAGCGCTGCTTGTGTGGCATTAGGCTATGTAGTGATCGAAAGAAAAAAACAGACCTTTGCACATTTTTGCACTATATGGTGGGTGTATGAAGAGATTCACATTTCCTGCACAGCTAAGTCCATGTGAAGTTACCTTGTGCTGTATTTGACATCTAGCAAGGTCTCTGTTTGAAAGGAAAGATCTAAACTTAAAAATGAAGTGGCCAGAAGTTATGGTAAAAGCAGATAGTGTAGCTGGTTTTAAGAAAGATTTGGACAAATTCCTGGAGGAAAAGTCCATAATCTGTTATTAAGACATGGGGGAAGTGTCTGCTTGCCCTGGATCAGTAGCATGGAATGTTGCTACTCTTTGGGTTTTTACCAGGTATTAGTGTCCTGGATTGGCTACCATGAGAATGGGCTACTGGGCATGATGGACCATTGGTTTGACCCAGTTAGGCTATTCTTATGTTATGTTCTCATCTGTAGGGGCCTTTGTTTTCACTTCTTATTTTAATGTATTTTTTTTCTGGGAACTTATCAGTGTTTTTTATAATGGGAACAAAAATGGAAAAGAATTAATGTGTGTGGGATGAGGGGGTAACTAATTTCTTCAGCTAAATAATTCAATCCACTTCAAACAGACATAAGAGAACTCACGCACCATTCACACACCCTCTAACCAAAAACGTCAAAAGGAAAAAAACTGTTCGACAACCTCCTAGCCATTCGAGCTGCAACACTCGACCCCCAACCCTACAACCAATTGACATTGACCACATACTGCAAAACCTTCAAAAAGAAATAAAAACCCTTCTATTCAAAAAACACATAAAACCGAACTAACACAATCAGAACTGTCCCAAGCATCACCTGCAACTACTCCATATGTACTTCTGATGTCATGACAATTCAGACATAATTTATGTTATGTTATGTTATGTTTGGAATATAAGAAAATTTTCACTGCCTGTTTCTATTCTGACCATTTATTCCGTTTCATGGTCATTACAAAAAATATTTTTTTACATGGGGGGAGGTGTCAAAAAATAATGGGCCCCGGGTGCCACATACCCTAGGTACGCCACTGCTTGAGGTAAAATAAAAAAGAAAACTATAGTTGCCAGAGCGGTTGGCCAGCATGGCATTTTGATAAAGGTGTTTGCCAAACCGATCCATGGCTTTGCCCTCCCTGCCAGGAGGCACAGATGTGTAAACACAAGCCCCTGAAGACTTCTTTAAAGTAAACTCCACCAGGAGAGACTCGTATGGAAGTTGTGGTTTGTCAAATCCAGGAATAGGAACCACTCTGTACAGAGAATCCAATTTGCGAGGAGCCACAGGAATGGTAAGTGGTGTTTCCAGATTTTTATAAAAAGTTTCCATAAAATGTCATGCAGGGGAAGCTTAAGCAGTTCCTTGGGCAGTTGAGCATAGTCCAAAGCCTTGAAGAGCTATTTAGACCATTTGAAATCAGCTTCTAGCGGAATGGACAAAGTTTCTGACGTTTAACAAAGAAACTTGGAAAAAGATGACTTTTCAGACAACACAGGAGCCTCTTGAGATGAATGTCGAGGTGAGTTGTCATCAGAAGAACCCTCATCCTCTGAAAGAAGAGGATCCTGTTCAGTCTCCCCACAAGCCTGAATCTTGAACAGAACGTGGACAGTGTCGAGAGCTCTGTATCGAAGGCTCAAGGTTCTTCAGCTTTTGCAATGCCTTCCGATACCGCACCTGAGTCGACTATGGTGATGTCTGCATCAAGGATGACCGGTGCCAGCGAGTCAAATGGGCCAATTCCCTTGTGGAAAGCCTGCGCACCGATGAAGTATGCACTTCAGCTGCAACCGGTGTCGAGGGCTCAGACCGGACTGGCACCGGGGAGTTGGGTCGGCACCAGGATTTGGAAATACTCATCCAATTCCTCCCTAAGCAAATTATCAATTTTTTGCTGGCTTTTTTGCCGGTACCTTCGGTGTGGCTCTATGCTCCGGCAATGAGGATGCCGATGACAAGGAACTCACCGATATTGGGGCGGAGCGCTTTTTTGGGCTTCTTCGAGGTTGGAAGGACTTGGCTCACTTCTACTTTGACATGAGGCCCAGACGGGGTGGGAGAAGGCTTCTTAGCCCGCTTACCCACAGAAGGCTGTGACACTGAAGTTGTTTGCCATCTTTAGATCATCACATATTATCACACACATCCCACTCCTCTTTTGTGAACAAGTTCTTTATCCCTTAAACTATACTGTTCCCTTGGGTTTCTACAGCCCAAATGCAGGAGCACGCTACAGGGCTTCAAAGAAGGTTTGGATAGGTACCTGGAGGACAAAGGGATTGAGGGGTACAGATAGGAGTAGAGGTAGGTTATAGGGATAGGATTAGAGGTAAGTTATAAAATTAGTCAGGGACCACTGTTCAGGCAATAAGCCTGATGGGCCGCCGCGGGAGCGGACCGCTGGGCAGGATGGACCTCTGGTCTGCCTCAGCGGAGGCAACTTCTTATGTTCTTATTTCTTAGCATTAAATCTTAGCTGCCAAATTTCAGACCATTCCTCAAGCTTCACTAGATCCTTCCTCATGTTATTCACACCATCATGGGTGTCTACTTTATTGTAAATGTTGGGATTATTGCATGACGGAAAATGCTAAGACCCCCTGCTAAGATCTTTCCAATGTTATTTCCAGAGAGCAAGCTACTGATACAAACTCCTAAAGTTTCTGGGATAAAAGCTGGAGAGATCTCATGTATGAAGAGGGATTGAGATTCCAAGTGAAAGACAATTGGTAGTCAGTTAAATATGAGCATTTATATGCTTATCTACCTAAAATGGAAAAATTGCAAATGAGAAACTTGATGGGCCATACTGTTGTTTTTACAGTCATCATTTACAATGTGACCATACTTACAAATTCCATATTACCTCTCAAATTGTGGAGTAAGCAGTAAGGTTACCACAATGGAACTATATTCTTTTTTTAGAGTTCATACTATACACCTTCAAGTATCAATGGACATAGCCAAAAATAATATGTATTTTAAGCATTCACATGGCATCAGTTAGCATTTTCCGCTTTGACAGTTTTAACTACTGTGCAACCTAGAAATAACTAGATATTTTTGGAGCAAGTACACAAGTAAGAGTGTATTAAATCAGCCATAAATTACAAATTAGGAAGACTAAGAGGTACTGTTGTTTCGGTCTGGCCAGAATGCCCTGTACAGAAGAATGACTTCAAAAGAAAAAAAAATCCTTCTAACACTGCTTTGTGATTAACTACTGTTATCTGTCATACCTTCTGCAACTAAAAGCCACAAAGTGGAAACAGAATCAATTAGTCTTGTAACTTTTCCTTCAGAGTAAAATGGTTAGGACAGGATTAACCGTCTGGTGGGCTCTACGCTAACAAGTGTGTTGGGCTCACCCAGCAGAGGAAGAAGCGTGGCTGGCCAACTCTTAGGTTGCAGCAGAAGTACCTCTGGTCCATCTCAGCCAGCAGCTGACTTGCCAAAGTGAAATCTTCTGTGGGAGCCAGTTAATAAGTACATCTGAGATGGCCTCTCTGTTTCTTTCTATGGCATTTAGCACTTTCTATCACTAAAGCACTTTTTACAGCACTAGCGTTTTCAAAGTTTTCTGTCTATAGTTGCCGCTACATCTACCAAGAGGCCTCTGGGCCACTATTCCAGATAAGTTACCAGTAGATAGTGGTGTTTTTAGTTTTGAGTGGTGATGTTGATAAGGAGGCACGGGATTGTAAAGGCGATGATGTTCCCGCTGGCAACCATAGTTGAGTGTTTACACTGAACAATGTTGGTTGTAGGTCTGAGCACTTTACATAATTAAGTATTGATTGATTGATTGATTAAGCTATTTAAAATATTTAGAGCTGTGATACTATATTGAGTATTATTATATCATCAGAGTATTCTAATAAAATCTCCCTAGAGATTGGGTATATATTCAGAAACAGCAACACAAAGCTCCGTATCTATTACAGCTTAAAGAAGTATGGTTTTCTGTTCTGGTTGTCATATCTCGGAAAAGATATAACAGAATTAGAAAAGGTTCAAAGAAATTAAGTAAACACGCTGTCTTTGGGAACCCGGAAGCTTTTCCTCTGCTACTGCTTCCTGCCCATGTATAGGCGAGAAGCAGAGAGAAAGCTTAAGGGTCTCCTGGAGGCAGCGTGTTTGCTTCACTCATGCTGCCTACATAAGAACATAAGAAATGCCTGCACCGGATCAGACCTGGGATCTATCCAGTCCGGTGATCCGCACACGCAGAGGCTCAGCCAGGTGTACTCTGGCGAATACACTAGTCACTCGTATCCCTCAATGTCTCCTGCAAGAAGATGTGCGTCCAATTTTCCCTTAAATCCAAGAATGGTGGTTTCCTCCACCAGCTCTTTCGGGAGAGAGTTCCAGGCGTTCACCACTCGCTGTGTGAAGCAGAACTTTCTGACGTTTGTCCTGGCCGTGTCCCCTCTCAGCTTCAGGCCATGACCTCTGGTCCGAGTCTGGGTTACATTTGCCAATGTGAATAACGCTGTTTCTTGTTCTCCATCCTTTTCCCCCTGCTGGTGAGTGAGCTTGCTCCATTTTGTCGATCCCTTTTAGCAATTTAAAAGTCTCTATCAGATCCCCTCTCAGTCTTCTCTTCTCAAGGGTGAATAATCCCAATTTTCTGAGGCAATCTTTGTAGCTCAGGTTCTCCATACCTTTTACTAGCTTTGTCGCTCGTCTCTGCACCTTCTCCAGCAGTGTTATATCGTTCTTCAGGTATGGAGACCAGTGTTGGGACACAGTATTCCAAGTGTGGTCTGACCATTGCTCTATAAAGCGGCATTATGACCTCCCTTGATCTACTCGTGATTCCCTGTTAGCTTTCTTTGCCGCCGCTGCGCACTGAGCTGATGGCTTCAGAGTCCTGTCTATCAGTACTCCCAGGTCTTTTTCTTGTTCGCTCTTCCCCAATGTTATACCTAACAGTTTGTACCCATGCTCCTTGTTTTTGCTGCCCAGGTGCATCACTTTGCATTTTTCTACATTAAAACTCATCTGCCAATTTTCTGCCTATCTCTCAAGTTGCTTCAAATCTCTCTGGAGTTCTTCGCTGTCTTTTTGTGACCTCATTGCCCGGCATAGTTTTGTGTCATCTGCAAACTTGATGATATCACTGGTCGTTTCTTCTTCCAGGTCATTTACAAAGATATTGAATAAAATAGGCCCAAGAACCGAGCCCTGAGGCATACCGCTAGTTACTTTCTTCCAGTCTGAGTACTTCCCATCTATGCCCACTCTCTGTCTTATGTTTCCTAGCCATTTTCCTATCCATCTTAGTATATCCCTTTCTATTCCATGACTCTGCCCTATTACGTCCTCTGAAAGCGCATTCCAGGTGTCCACCACACGTTGGGTAAAGAAGAACTTCCTGGCATTTATTTTGAATCTGTCCCCCTTCAACTTTTCCGAATTCCCTCTTGTTCTTATATTTTTTGAAAGTTTGAAGAATCTGTCCCTCTTTACTCTCTCTATACCCTTCATGATCTTTTAGGTCTCTGTCATATCCCCTCTGAGTCTCCTCTTCTCCAGGGAAAAGAGACCCAGTTTCTCCAATCTCTCAGCGTATGAAAGGTTTTCCATCCCTTTTATCAGATGTGTTGCTCTCCTCTGAACCCTCTCGAGTAACGCCATATCCTTCTTAAGGTACGGTGACCAATATTGGACGCAGTACTCCAAATGCGGACGCACCATTGCTTGATACAATGGCAGGATAACTTCTTTCGTTCTGGTAGTAATACCCTTCTTGATTATACCTAGCATTCTATTCACTCTCTTAGCGGCCGCTGCACACTGTGCCGTTGGCTTCATTGTCATGTCAACCATTACCCCCAAGTCCCTTTCTTGGGTACTCTCATTCAATAACATCCCTCCCATCGTATAGTTGTACCTCAGGTTTCTGCTTCCCACATGCAATATTTTACATTTCTCAACGTTGAACTTCATCTGCCATCTCGTCGCCCATTCCCCTAGTTTGTTCAGGTCTCTTTGCAATTCTTCACAGTCCTCCTTAGTCCAAGCTCCATTAAATAGTTTGGTGTCGTCCGCAAATTTTATTATCTCGCACTTCGTCCCTGTTTCTAGATCATTTATGAATATATTAAATAGCAGTGGCTTGAGATATTAAGACCACTGGATGAGGAAGGGGGGGAGAAGAGAGAGATGTCTGACCACGGAAAGGAAAGAGGAGGGAGATGTTCCAGACTAAGGTGGGGACTAAGGTAGGCAATGTACAAGTATATGTTTGCATTTCGCTAGCTCTGTTCCGGTTATCGCATAATTTATATGTAAAGGACAGCATGTCATGGGCAGAGAGTGGATATTCCTGAGTTATCCAGGTAGATCACGCAAACTGGATAACTCAGGGTTGATGTGGGAGCATTTAGCACCTCCTTAATAATGTACCCATGTTTGTTTATTTTATGTATGTTTCCCATGTTTATTTCTTTTTTTATTTTATTTATATATCACTTATAGCCTAAGTAGTTTACATTCAGGTACTCAAGCATTTTTCCCTATCTGTCCCAGTGGGCTCACACTCTATTTAAATGTACCTGTTGTTTTTATGTGGGTGCTGTTTGATAATGTAAACATAACAGAAGACCTGTAAAAAAGAAATGCCAAACTTTAACAGCACGGTAAATCTGAGCTTAGTATGCAGAAAAGTTCTATATTAGAACACTCCTAAGCCAAGGGCCTTACAAGACTTAATAAGAGGATTCCTTAGTGACCTGTCACCTATTTGAGTGTTGATTATATTTATTTTTTTTTTTGGGGGGGGTAATTATTATTATTTGTTTCTGTGAATGCAAAGACTGTCCATTTGTTTCTGCATTGTGTGTTCAGGTGCAGTTCACCTGATTTGTACTATTTTCTAATTAATTTATTTACTATTTCCCTGTCTGTGCAAATTTCACTATTTTGATTGAATTTCTTTCACCCTTGGCCCAAAGGGACTACTCTGCTTTTGAGCAGTGATCTTGCCTGCTACTTTCCCTAATCAAAAGGCTTCTAATTTACAATTTAATATGGGGGGGGGGGAAATGGATATATTGATGCTGGTGACTACCCTGGCCCCAAGCCGTTGAACAGAGTGAGAAAGAAAGACTGAAAAAAGAAGAAGGGGAGGGTGGGAAGGGGAGGAGGAAGAGGGAGGTTGTTATCAGATCACTCAGGCAAAGGCAAAGCATTTGCAAATTATCCTTTGCGTGGGTAGCAGGGACAAGAGCATCCTTACAACCGAGAGAAAGAGAGAGAACTGAGAAATCTTGTAGCCAGCAGGAACAAGATAAGGCGTCTGTGCATCATTCTCAACTCGATCGTTTCCATAACAGATCTGCCCTGCGACAGGACCATTTGTGCCATTTAACAGAGATCTCTTTCAACGCCTAGAACAGAATCATTTTGCTATATTGTCTGGGGTGAGTAATGTGGCCTTTTTCTTCTGCTTGGGATTTCTTCCTTCACTGACTCCTTTCTACTTTATTTTGGAGCTTCAAGAGTTGGATTATTTGTACTTGGAAATCTCAAGAATGCTTTCCATGTCTATCAGTTAAGCTACAGTCTGTTTACAAATCTTTTTTTCTGCTGTATGAAGCTCTTTCCATAGATTCTTAATATGAACGATTATATTTTCTCTTAAATATCTTGTCTCCTTGCTCTTTGACATAATGCATACCTTTTCAAAGTTGCCAACCCCTTAGGCTTAATAACTGCTCATGGTTTATACTAAAAGGTGAAACCATGACATGAAACAAAGATTGCTGAGGAATATTTTTAATATTTTGGATAGAAAATGACTTCTGTAAACATCTTAAGTTTTGTTTGATTTCCTCCCCCCAACTACAGGCAGAAAATATCATGACAGCTGAGAAGACTATTCCAGTAATTAATGGCAAACCAGAAGACACTTTGGACCCTGAAGCTTCAAACAGCAACCTGGTCCACAGCAATGATAAGAAAGTACGTGAGAGGGGCCACTGGAACAACAAAGTGGAATTTGTACTGTCTGTGGCAGGGGAGATTATTGGACTCGGGAATGTTTGGAGATTCCCTTATCTCTGTTACAAGAATGGAGGAGGTAAGGTGGCATGATATGAACTGGATGAAAAACATATTACCATCCCAACTACAGGTGTTGCAAAGCCAATTTTAAATTCCAGATATTTGTAAAATGGACCAGTTTATTATAAGGGTAGCTAAGTAAATAAATATATATATATATATATATATATATATATATATATATATATATATATATATATATATATATATATAATTATTATTATTTTATTTTTTTTGCTAGCTCGGCATTTCATGGAAAATTCATATTAATATTTACTGTTCTGACTTAGCAAAATTGGAAAATTTATGAGCTAACTTATTGGGTATCTATAGTATTAAAAAAAAATATTTCAACTGGAATAATTTATGACCACAGTGTATACCTGCTGATAGAGTACACAGACCAAGAGAGATGGTTTTGACCTCATTTAGGTAACAAAAATAAGATAACTAAATTTCATGTTTACAACTTTTTCAGTTGATTTTAATTTTACAAAAAGCAGTTTTTCGAGTATATATTTGAGGGCAATTTTAGAACCAGCCAGGAGTAACGGCAATTTTCAAAAGGAACCCCCCCCCCAAAAAAAAAAACATCTACTCTCCTTCTAAAGCTGTGGCACATGCATACCTGTGCATATTGCAGCAATTGGTACATGTATATTTTTTTACACCCATATCAAAGCAGGTGTAAATATTAGGGTGAGCTGTCATTTCAAATGACACGAGAAATGTCAATATTTTCATGTTTTCATATTTTCAGCCCAAAACCGGAAAAAAATAAAAATTTTGTTTTTGTTTCCTGTGTTGTAAATAGTGTAAACTCTACATCTTTGCCCCTGAAATGAATAAAATTAAAAAGATGGAACAAAATGAAAAATTCTGTAAGACATGGGGAAATTAAACAGAATGAACATTTTTGTGCTGTACACTCCTGTGAACCGCCTTGCTCTTATTTACAGTCCACCTCTTTTACAAAGGCACACTAAATGCTAACGCCTCCATTACAGTCTATGGACGCATTAGCATTTAGCACATGCTAAAACAGCTAGTGTGCATTAGTAAAAGGACCCCAGTAGGAGGTATACAAAATTCAATTAACCTCTGCTGGGATTTACATTCTAAGGGGCTAATTGTATAAACTTTTACTGAGAAAAAACGCTTTTATAAAATGTATTTCAAGGGTTGTGCTGTGTACAGTAAAGTAGGTACGGAGAATACTCATGCCAGGCTCTACCATTCTGATTAAGAAAGGAGTTTGGGTGGAGTCAGTGGCATAGCAAGGGTGAGAAGTGCCCCTCCCCTGCCTTTCCCCAATCCCCCCTGCTGCGCGTATCCCTCTTACCTTCTCCCATACCTCTAGTTGTTCACCGCCATGAGTAACAACTTAAACATGCTCCTCCCAACCCCAGCAGCTCTCCCATTGATATCACTTCCTATGTGCAGCAACCAGAAGTGACATCATCAAGACAGCTGAAGTCATTGGGAGAGCTGACACGGTCGCGAGGAACACATTGAAGTTGTTGTTCACAGTAATGAACAACTAGAGGTACGGGGGAAGGGGAGGGGAGGGATGGGAAGAGGCGGAGGGGGCAGAGCGCCCCCACCAACACGGCGCCCGGGGCGGCCCACCCCACTTGTCTCCCCCCCCTTTACTACACCACTGGGTGGAGTGTAGGCAGAGCTGTGATGTCTGTGCATAATTTATAAATAGATGCATACATTTACACAAGTTCTCGAGCAGGTTTTATAGTTACATGCATGCACTTGCATGTTTCATGAGGCTATTTTATAAAGACATTTGGACATTTCTGTGATCTTCTAAAACATTCTTAATATTAAGGTCCAGATTCTAATAACAGTACCGTAAGTACTAATTTAATTGTTTTCATCAACACAGTAATTGACTTCACCAATTAAAATGCCGTAAAAAAAAAAAAAAAAAGAGGCACCATTCTCCCATCTAAGGAGGCAACTATGGTCTTGGTTAATGTCATAAGTGACCTTAGGCAACGTTGGACGCCTCCTTAGACATGATTCTCATGAAAAGTAATACAGGAAATGCATGCCTTTAAAACCCTAATCTACATTTCCAGTGCCTACCTTTCATATAGCCGCGATTCTGCGAACAGCAGCATTGCGTGATTGACACTCAAACAGCACCGTGCTTGAAGGCACTGCCCTATAATGATGCCTTTAACATACCGATGCCTACTTCTATGGCACCGCTAGGCATGATTCTGTAAGTGGCGCCTAGTGGCTGATTAACAGCCATGCAGAGCAGCTCCTACAATGTAGGCACACTTAGGCACCGTTTATAGAATCTGACCCAAAATGCCCTGAAGACATGTGAGCGCCCAACTCCATTGCAGAAATGCCTACTTAAAAACACAGATATAAAATATGTGTAGAATTGCTGCCAATACATACCTTTTTTGCACACAGAAATCCTTTTTAAAACTAATTCCATTACTATAAAGTTGTTAGAAATGTGTGTCTCCTATTAGATATAGGATTCTTAAAACTTGAATGGTAGTTTGGGCTAACTTTTTTTTTTCACCCCCCCCCCCCCATTTACTGTTCTGGGCATTTATCACTTAAGTGTCTTTACTTCAATGGTGGTGTGATACTAATTTATACACACGTATACTTTTTTTTTTCTCTTTCACAATGCCCTGTTGGCAGTAAATTAAGTCAACTCTAAATGCCACATTTAAGTTTGAATGTTGCATTTCATTTTGGTGTTAGGTTTTGTTTGATATTTGATTGGAAAGTCTGGCAAGCTCCTCAATTTCAAAAGGCTCAGGCCCCACTAGTAGGGGCATTTTCAAAACTTCAAAGTATCCAAAAAATCCAAATAAATCAGCACCTGGGCATTTTTCTCGCTAAAACATCCAAGTGCAGATAATCAAAACAAAAATATTTTGCAGGACAACTAAGTGGTAAAGGGGCATGTTAGAGGTATGTTAGAGGATGATTGTGGGTGAGTTCTGGGTGGGCTTTGGGTGGACTTAAGATTTGGATGTTTTGTGGCTATAATTAAACCATTCCAAGAACATCCTGGACAGAACTTAGATGTTTCAGGGCCATACCTGTTTTAGAAGCATCTAAGTGCCCAAAGGTGCCCAGCCTAGCCAAGTGACCACTGGAGGTCATTAAACATGACCTCCACCACACTCGCTCAATGGTCACTAACCCTCTCCCACCCCCAAAATAAATCAGAATAAAAAAACTGTACATACCTGTCTCTAGAACAGCAGCATCCAGTATGAGAAAGCCAACTAGAGCAGTGTTCTTCAATCTTTTTACACCTATGGACCAGTGGAAATTAACACACAATGGTTAACCACAAAATTTAAACTACACAAAGCTATATTCCTAAATTTGCCATTGGTGATTATATTTGTTTTTTGCATCAATAAAAAAAATTGTTTGATCGTAAACTACACAAAGTACACTGCATGCTTCTCAACATTCATTCCTACCAGAAAACGGATAATCACTTTGCAAATACGAGACCAAAAACTAAAAGTTCTAATATATACAAACAAAACCCCAAGATGCAAGACTCTGCATGCATTACAACCCCAAAGAAAAAGAAACAAATGCATTTCTTCCTGAACAATGCAAAATACAGACAGTAGATGTACGTGCCAGCCATGTGGACCGGCACCAAATTTCGGCAGACCGGCACCAGTCCACGGACCGGTGGTTGAAGAACACTGAACTAGAGTATCTCACAGGTGTCTTATGTAGCCTGGTGGGTGGGCTACCAAACCAAAGAGAGGAGAATCCTCTCTAACCACTACATTTATGGTGGAAAGTGTGAGGACACAAAAACCTGCCAAAACTCTACTATACTGCCATACAGGCGTCACCTGCAGCCATAAGGGCTTTTGGGATGGTATAGTAGGTTTTCAGTAAGTTGTGGAGGACTCACTATAAATTATAAGAGATTTATGGTGAGATGTAAATATGACACCATTTATGGGAAGTTCAGAGCAATGCCTTCTAAAGTGCTCCACTACTCTGTTGACATGTCTGTCTAGGTTTGTCATGTATGGCTAGGGTTACCATATGGCTCCAGAAAATGGAGGACGGATGGAAACATCTAGATTTTACTTCCATTGCTTTCAAGTGAAGTAAAACCAAGATGTCTCAATCTGTCCTCCTTTTTCTGGAGCCATATGGTAACCTTATATGCCCAGTCCATTAGAATGCTGGCCCTTCCCACGTCAAAATGGTCTACCTTTGGATGTTTCTAAGTTAGACATTTCTGTTGTTAAAATGGGGTATAAAGTTGGACATTCTGGAGGCCTAGACGTCCTGGTGACCAAGATGTCCAAATAGACAATTTTCAGGGGAAAAAAAAAAAAGCTTGGATGTCTAGCGGTGCCGTTTCCAATGGCAGACATTAAGGCCCTGATTCTGTATAGGACGCCCGGGAGAGGTGTCCTATTCAGAATTGGGCCTACACTAAACCCCGATTCTGTAACCGGCGTCCATGTTACAGACGCTGGTTAGAGAATCGGGTTAGATTAGACACGGCCCGCTACACTTATCGCAGCAAGGGATCTCTCTGCCACTATAAGTATAGCAGGCCGCGGCCGCCTGTCCGATTGCCAGCAGGAGGGTGCCCAAACCCTCCTGCCAGAAGATGCCCCCCCCCCTGACACTACCGACCCCCCCCCCACCGACACTACCGATCGCTGGCAGGAGGGTGCCCAATCCCTCCTGCCCGAAGACCCACACCCTCCCCCCCCACCAAACTAACCTTTTCTTTTGGCCAGATGGGTCTTGACCGTCCAGCCGGCAGGCCCGCCTCGTCGAAATGAGGCGGGCCCACCCCTTCCCAACGAAGCCTAAGGCCTGATTGGCCCAAGCTCTAGGCGCCTGGGCCAATCAGAACTTAGACTTAGTGGGGATGGGCGGACCCGCTATGCCTTAGGCCTGATTGGTCCAGGCTTCTAAAGCCTGGGCCAATCAGGCCTTAGGTTTCGGCGGGATGGACAGGGCCCGCCTCATTTCGACGAGGCAGGCCTGCCGGCTGGACGGTCAAGACCCATCTGGCCAAAAGAAAAGGTTAGTTTGGTGGGGTGGAGGTTTGGGGGCTGTTAGCGTGGGGGAGGGGGAGGGTACGGAGGGGGTGCGTCTTCGGGCAGAAGGGATTGGGCACCCTCCTACCAGTGATCGGTAGTGTCGGGGGGGGTCGGTAGTGTCGGGGGGGGGGCATCTTCTGGCAGGAGGGTTTGGGCACCCTCCTGCCGGCAATCGGACAGGCGGCCGCGGCCCGCTATACTTATAGCGGCAGAGAGATCCCTTGCCGCAATAAGTATAGCGGTCGCGTCTACTTACAATGTAGACCAGCATTTTGTTGGCCTACATTGTAAGCGTCTCTTCCTCTACTAGGGAGACGCATAGGGCCGCCTAGGTTCGCCTAAGGCCCTTAGGTGTCTTGCGGGCCTCCCTAGGCTCCCGGAGGTGCCTTCAATATAGGCGGCCTGCCTGGGGAGCATTTTTTTTAAAAACGTGCATCCCGATTGGCTGATTAGACAGCTGTAGGACGCCTACAGCTGCCTAAAATCGGGACGCATTTTGTAGAATCAGGGCCTAAATATCCAATCTAGTTTTTTTATTTTTAAAACAGTCTTATTAAGTATTACAGCATTCAAAGTTCCATAGTCCAACACCATACCAACACATAACATATTTAGTTTTGGCAGGCTAAAACCTAGCTCACTAAGTATATAGAAGTGAAAGATAGACCAGCTATTTATAATTTGGCTGCTAATCTTAACTGGCTAGCGCTTAACATTCCTCTCTCCCCCCCCCCAATTGGGTGCAGCAGCATTTCTCTTCCCCCTTCCACTCTCTCTCCTCCTCCACTGCTCTTCTCCCTTTTCCCATCCACTCTCCTCCTCCACTGCTCTCCCCTCATTCCAGCTGCAGCTTTCCCTCTTCCATTTTAAGTCCAGTGGCACTCTCCTCTGTTCCCAATCCAGCAGCACCTCTCCCTCTCACCTCCCTCCACCACTCAGCTCCAACAGCACCTCGCTCTCCCCTCCTCTCTACTTCCATTTCCCCCCACCGACTAGCTGCAGAACCTCTCCTTTCCACCCCCAGGTCCAGCAGCACCTCTCCCTCTCACCCCCCCCCCCAGGTCCAGCAGCACCTCCCCCTTTCCTTCCCCTCTGACTAGAAGCAGTACCTTACCCACTCACTTCTCAGGTCTAGCAGCACCACTCCCTCCCCTCCCCTTCTCTGATTACCAGCTGCATCTTTTTTCCTCGCCTCCTATCAGTGCACTCCTCTCTCCCAGCTCCATCGGCACCACTCCCCCCTCCCGATTAACGGGTTCTCTATTGTAACTTGCCTTACTGCTGCTGTAGCTTTAGCGAGTCAATTATCTCCAGCAGCCTTGGGGCCTCTGCTAGGCCATCCCGCCTCCCAGGAGAAAAGGCAGTTGCATTATCAGAGGTGGGCCGACCTAGCAAAATCCCTGAGGCTGCAGAAGGGAATCTATTCCATAATACTACTGCAGCTGTCAGGCAAATTACAATAAGGAGAGAGCCTGCTAGTGGGGAGGGAGAGGTGCTGTTTCTAGTCCAGGGTATATAGAATACAAAATGACAGCAGCAGCAGGAACGCGGGAAGCATGCCGGCGCTGCGTATGTCACATGTTGGGAACCTCTGTACTAAGGGACTGAAAATGAACATATAAATAGTACCTTATCATTGGTTTTTAACTTTTTCCCCTACCTGGGAAAGCAAGGGGGTGCTACTTTTAGATTTACTTCACACGCAGGTAAACACAAGAAATCCGGAACAGGTGAGAAACTTTTGGCATGTAAACCAGGAAGCAGGGTGAAGAAAAAATATATCATAGACTGAGGGGGAAGGCGCGTGCCAAAGTAAAAGTACCGAGGGGAGGCGATCCTCAAAATAACATTTGCAATTTGGCACCACACTGGAAACGTTTAATTTCCTTTACAGAAGTAGCCTTGAGTTGATAAGTGATGTTTTCACATTCTTTTACCTTGAAACAAGTTTCCCCAAAGCAATTTTCTACCTCCCCAGGCCCATCTTTCTGATCGGGAATGGGAGCCGCCCATCGCATACAGTACTGCTGCTCCACCCACAAAATACAAATTGCAGGCTAATGTTACGGGGAGGGTTTGAAAATTGCCTGGTTGTTTTGGGCTTTTTTTTGGGGGGGGGGGTCTTTTTTTCTTTTTTTATTAATTTTTAATTTCAATACACAAGCAATAAGTCAGGCTGTATTATCACCTGAAATTTTGTTAAAAAATTTTTTTAAAGAAATACTGGGGTTGCCTTCTAATTCTCGGCGAGAGGGAGAATTAGAAGGCCTTGAGCCTGCGCAGATGCATGCTCAAGGCCCGGCAGAGGCAGGAAGATCTTCAAGCGGCACCGGCACATCCTGTGGGCTGCGTGCTGGTGCCAGCCGGGGGGGGAAGGTGTAAGTTCATGTTGTTTGGGCGGGGGGTGCCAGTTCTAGTGGGGGGGGGGGCGCTTTGTGAGCGGGGGGGGGAGCGATGCCGGTTCTCAGGGGGGGAGGTGCTCGCAAATCGAGTCAACACTCAGTTTGTGAGACAAGTTTTGCGATAATGTTTTGCTCGTCTTGCAAAAAAACACTCGCAAACCGAGATTTGACTGTATTTTATTTTCTGGGTATTAGGGTAATTAAATGTGTCTCCAACTTAGTTTTAAACTGCTTAAAGGACTGTTGATATCTAAGCAGATATGAGAGATGATTCCATAAAAATAGAACTAGAAAATAAAATGCCTTCTTTCTAGTAGACTGATAATATGTGTTTGGATTAAGAAGGATTAAATTTTATTTTTTTACTGATTTTATTTTTTTTTTCAGTCTTAATTTATTTAAAGTTTTGCAAATCACAAACAGTACAATGTTTAAAGTAACAGTTCAATAAGAAAAATGTGCAATCAAATATAAGAGAAAGAAGGGAGGAGGGTAAAAACACACAGGTACAGATTCTTAGCGAAATGCCTAGACCAACAATCAGTAAACAGTATCAAATCTCATTACCTGGAATAGAGAGATACAATTTTAATGAGGACCATTTGCGCAAAAAAGAGCCTAAGAGCTTGTCTCAATGGGCGACTATAACAATGGGCTGGATGGCCCAAATAGTCGCCCATGCTGAGACAGTTTGCAAGGGCTTAGGGAGGTAGTTGGGTAAGAGTGGGTCAGAGGTAGAAAGGAGGTACTTGGTTTCCCGTCAGGAAGGGATTGGTCGAGCAATGGGAAGCAGGGCATGATGGGAAGGGGTTTAGAGGTTGCATGCCTCTGAGGAACAGCGTGCATCCCTGTCCCTCGGAGGCAACTTTCCTGCCCACCTTCCCCTTTGGATATAGGGTTCGCTCAGGATTTGGGGGGGGTTTAGGGTTGTCGCAGTGGCGGTAACCCAAGCTACAAGGTTTTGGCTTATGAGAGGGTATTTGGCAGTCAGCTCAGTTAAGTGGTGATGCTGTGGGTTAGGTGACCCTGTAAGGGGGTTGACATGGCAGTCCATGCCTACACCCCTAGGCTCATCAAGGGATGAATGGTTAAGGGGAAGGGAGCTCAAGTGAGCGAATATGTCTTGAGGCCCATGGCACAGAATAGGGGCATGGAGATCCATGCCACCCCCTAGGCTCTTGCTGATATGGCAGGGTCAGGGAAATACGATAGAGTTTTGTAAAATTGCAATATCTAGTCCCAATAAACAAAGCTGCGGCCTGATTATTACTATCAATAAAGTGTCTGTGTTTTATTTATCGTTGACATTATTGCTGAGGATATAAGTGTGTAAGTGAGTACAGCAAGGGGATTGGTGATGGGTTAGATGGGGTGTGAGAGGACGACAACTTGGCCATTCCAGATCCATATGTTAAGACTTGTGTGGAAACAGATTTTTTCGCTATATAAGATTCGTATCTATATGTTAAACTAGGTTCCACCACTTATCATGAGATAACTGTTTCACATCTTTCCATGAAGCACATAGTACTTTTATCACAATAGCAAATAAAATATCCAGTAGGTTACAATCCTCATCAGGTAGGTAGTCCCCGAGGCAAATACTTTTTAATACAACAACTGCATACGAGAAAGGTAAAGAAACATGGAATATAGTACCAATTGTTTGCCATACTTTAATCCCTAAAGAAAGGGCAGTCGTATAACATGTGCTTAAGAGTTCCTGAAGAGAGGGAGCAAAACCAGCTTGTAGCCCGCTTAAACCTAAGCATATACTAAAATGCATACACAATTATAACATTAAATATCAGATACAATATCAAATAATATTAATGGTGTCTTACTGCTAAATCTCCAACTGGACTCAAAGTGGCTTACAAAATATTTCAAAAAGCTTACAAAGAGTAACCCACCCACCCCTTTTACAACAAACTAGAAATTAAAGACATCAATAGAAGGAGCCACTGAAAATTTCTCAGCCCAACCAAGAAGAGAATGATGTGGAGCCATGAAACTTACAAGTTATTCCACACTTCTCTTGACACTTTTCATTTCAATGAAGCAAATGCATCTAGTAAATAGGCACAGGTAGAGGGAAACCAAGCCATTGTGACATGACTAATGAGGTTGGCTCTTGGGTATTGGTAGAATGAGGCATTAATGACATCACAATATGAGGGATCGCTGAAAAGTTCTCAACCCAACCAAGAAGAGAATGAGTGGAGCCATGAAGATTACAAGTTATTCCACACTTTCCTTGACACTTTTCATTTCACATCATTGGTAGAATAACTTGTAAGTTTCATGGCTCCACAACATTCTCTTCTTGGTTGGACTGAGAAAGTTTCAGCACCCTGTCATATAAGGCATCATGTGTTGAGCAAGGCCCATTTCTCAAATAAGAATAGTGGTATAAAGAAATAAAACAAAAAAAACAAAGGAAATAAGGTGCTACCTTTTTAATTGGCCTAACTCAATGCATTATATGATGAACTTTCAAAGGTTACCCTTCTTCTTCAGATCAGAAAAGAATAAAATATACAATCTCTCACTATAAACCCCTTAATATCTCAGAAAAATTCTTCTACAATAAGAGAGGGCTTTAAAAGTGTTTTAAATTGCTGCACATCATTGATTACTCTAAGCTCTCCAAACAAATTATTCCATAAGAAACACCCCTGCAACCAAAATAGCAGTTTTTTCCAGTACAAGCATTTTGCACTTTTTGAACTTCATTCACTGATACAAGCGCATCGATACACCAACATAGCATTTGACAAATGCTATTTATAAAACAAAGAAATCAAGGTAGCGTGTAAGGTAAGGTTAATCTTGCAATCTTTCACTTTCCTGCTGAAGCAACACAGGACTCTGTGCTTGGGCTTTAGTACTGATTCTGATCCTGAAGTTTGGTAAACATATTTTGCTCATTGGCCTACCCCTGATGCAGGCATTGTACAGCAAATCACGGCTAGTTTTGGGTCAGTAAAGACAATTCCTTGTTCATTGAAGCCCTTTGTGCTTTTTTTTTTTTTTTTTGCTGTATAATCTTGCAAGATAGGCGTACTAGTATGAAAGGCCTTGTGAATAAGCATCAGGATTTTAAATTGTATCCTCTATTCAACAGATACTCAATGGAGGACCTACTAAATGTCTTCATTTAACATAACAAATTAATTGTGCTCTCAAACATCCTGGTGGGTTTATTTTATAGCCTCTTTACCCCTTATATAGCCTTTTCATCCCCTTTGCCTTCTACCCACACTGGCACTGTGGTGTAAACAAAATAAACAAACAAAAATACTTTTCCTTTCTCTGTTAAATCCTACCTTACGTTTGTGGTCTTAACGCCACCTCTGGCAGAATACACATTTCAAATCTGACATATTGTAATCACAAAATAGAAAATAAAATTATTTTTTTCTACCTTTTGTTGTCTGGTCATTATTCAAATCATTTTGGTCTCAAGCTCTGGTTGTCTTCTGATAACTCACTTCCTAGGGTCTCCTGCCCATCTTCCAGCTCTGTCCTCCCCTTCCGTTTCCCTTCCCTCCCCTGGAGGTCTGGCATCTTTTCTTTTTTTTGTCTCCATCCCCAGATCCACCTTTTCTCAACTACCCTTTCATCCTTCATCTCTCCCTCCTTCCCCACCACCCCAGGGTCCACCATATCTCCCTTTCTCTTCCCAACTACCCTCCTAACCAGTATCTCTATCTCCCCATCCACACCATCCCTTGTGGTCCAACTTCTATCCCTTTCTGTTCCTTCCCTCCCTAAATCCCATTGTCCACCATCTCTCTCCTTCTCCTCTGTTTTTAGACTCATTATTTCTCCCCCCCCAAAGTCCGGCATATGCACATCTGTTTAAACCCCCCTTCCCTCCCTCTGTGTACTTCTACACCAGGGCCCCCCTCACCTGAAGGCCTGTCAACCCCTGAAGGCTTGCGCCCCACCCCTGAAGGACTGTGTGTTCCCCCCCTGACCTCCCGCACATCCATTTACCTAATTCCAGCAGCGGCTATGCTGATAGATTGAAATCCGGTCTAAGTTCTTGTCCCTTAAATGTACACACATTTTCAGCCATCTAAGAAAAGTAGATGCTTACTTTTCTTTGTACAATAGGCTTGAAATAGGCACCATAAACAGTGAGTTTGGTAAGGCATCCTATTATAGAATTACCCTCCATCTTAGGCAGCGGAACGCTTTTTTGTATGGGGGGCCCGTAAGCTCTGCCCCAGACCCTGCCCCCATAATAGTACTAGCTGTAATACCTTTTTTCCATTCATTTTTCATTTATACACACAATATAATCTTTTTACTACATAATGATTAACCACAAAATTAAACTACACAAAGCACACTGTACGTATGCTTCTCAACATTCATGCCTACCAGAACACAGATAACCCCTATACAAATTTGGGACCACAAACTAAGGACTCCTTTTATTAAGCCGCGTTAGCGGGGGTTAATGCGCGTGACTTCATCACGTGCTAACCCTCATGCTGGCCTAAAAACTACCGCCTGCTCAAGAAGAGGCGGAAGCAGCTAGCGCAACCAGCGATTTAGCGTGCGGTATTATGCGCGTTATACCGCTAGCGCGCCTTTGTAAAAGGAGCCCTAAAAGTACAAATATATATAGCGCTGACGGATCCTAATACTTTTCCCTCCCTATGCTGAGACGGATCCGTCAGAGCTAAATTGTCATCGAGGTCTGTCGGAGCCAGAGACTAAAAGTGGCACGGACCTCAGATTTTTAAGGACGTGTGGGTTTAGATCCGCGAGGTCTGTCAGGTCCGTGTTTTACCCCTTCCCCTAGAATGGATTGATGGAATTAATTTACCAAAAAATGTCAACATTGCATTAATACAGAACCTTACGTTACATAATTAAAAACTAATTCTTATTTCATGATGAATAACTTTTGGACTATAATGTACCTTAAATAGAAAACTATCTTTAAATAGATTTTTTCCCCCTAAAACCAATTTAAAAAGCCACAAAATTTTTATCCACCATGATATGGTTATACTCATCAAAAAGGTAAATTTTCAACATTTTATGAAATAAATATTAAGTCACGCTGTCATAATTCATAAAATAAGTTAGTCCAGATCAAAAGCAAACAGAAATAACAGTTCCTCTAAACTAGAGTGTTAAACCTTGGCACTCATCAGGTCAGGTTTTCAGGATTTCTATAAGATCTAGTTACCTACAATGGAGACCGCATGCAAATAGATCTCATGCATAGTCATTAGGAAAATCTGACTGGATTGCAGTTGGACACTTATGCTCCAAACTCTTGATGATCATCAGAGGCCCCTGGTCTTGAGAGGTGATAACAGGAAAGGAGTTCTAAAAAACCCAGATGCCATCCAGTAGAGCAGGGGTAGGGAACTCCAGTCCTCGAGAGCTGTATTCCAGTCAGGTTTTCAGGATTTCCCCAATAAATATGCATTGAAAGCAGTGCATGCAAATAGATCTCAGGCATATTCATTGGGGAAATCCTGAAAACCCGACTAGAATACGGCTCTCGAGGACCGGAGTTCCCTACCCCTGCAGTAGAGGGATACAGACCCAAAAGCTTTATCACTGATCCATTTAAAGCTCGAGCATGAATCCTAATTCAGTTTTCAGTTAAACCAGCCCTTCATTTGAACCCAAATTTTACTCTAACAAAACTCCAGGGACAACAGGAACTCTCGCACACGCTACATACCAGGATCAAAAACTAAAACAAGTTACATCAGCAAGAAATCCCCCTTTCTCCCAAACATGACAATAAATTAACCATATTACAAAGTAGGGAGAATATTAATATTTAGACTACTGTGACAATTCTCGCATCTACAGCTCTAAGTCACAAAAGTTATTAAATAATATATGAAACAGCACCAACAAAATAATTGTGCAATGAAGTGCTCAGACCAACCCTAGTGCTCAGAGTTGGAGCTAAGGATACAACATGACCATTGTCACACTTCTTATGTCCCAAGCCGCCATATATAATCAGCAGAAAGTAAAGAATTTTGTACTTAGCTTTAGTGCAATAGCTGCTGTAACAATAATATTATAAGTACTAGGAGCATTGAATTGCTCACGATAAATTGTTGGGGGGGGGGGGGGCTCATTTATTTACATTGTTTTGTCTTAAAAAAATTTTCAGCTCCCCTTCCTGACGAGAGACATTTGAAACTCAGATTTAGGGGTTGAAGTACTGGGAAGCTGTTCTTTATTATGTTTTGTTTTATTTGTTTAGTTTTATTTTAGTTTGTTTGAGTTGCACTCTCACTGAGTCTGGCATTTCAATACAGCATCAGAGATCACCTTTTGTTATTTGTTACATTGTGGCATCAGCTATTGCACTAAAGTAGTGGCCTCAAACTCGCAGCCCTGGGGTCATCTGCGGCCCGCTAGGTACTATTTTGAGGCCCTCGGTATGTTACCATTGTTCTGGAATGTTGCCTACCTCACTGCTGTAACCTTACGCAAGCGCTTTCCTGCGTCTGTATGTGATTGTGAGGTGGCGTGTAGAGAGCAATCGTGTATAGATGCAGGAAAGCGCTTGCTTGAGGTTACAGCAGTGAGGTGGGAACGTTCCAGAATGTAAGGTAACCATTGGAGGCAATGCAACTTGTGCGTAATTGTGTGAACTATAGTGAAATTCAGCACCTCTCCTAGCGGTGACTGCTTGATGTAAGATGGCGTTTGGGTCCGGTGCTGGAGGAGGTTGCGGACATGAGCATTGGACACTGAAGGCACCATATGGATACTGATTTTCCCCTCTATTAAAAAAAAAAAAAAAAAAAAAAGCCTAGAGGAGTACACCAAAATCTTGTGTCTTGCAGTTGATTCTTTAGAATCTAAATCACATTTTGCATAACTCTTTATAGTTTACAAATCTTTCCTTAATTGCTTCTGATAATTTCAGCTCTACACAGCTGACAGCAGTGCAACAGGCAAAAAGTGCAAAACTATCCAAAGTTTACTTTCTGCATGTTGTACTGCTTTCAGATGAATACAGCTGAACTTAGCAGAAGCAATTAAGGAAAGATTTATAAACTATAATGGTTATAGTTTATAAATTTTTCCTTATTTGCTTTTGGATAATTTCAGATAATCCACATTTTGGATTTGGAGGTACTTTGAGGGCCGCAGAAATCACAGTTAATGTCTTATTGAGGAAATGACAACTTTGCATGAGTCAAAACTCGTTATAGCTCCTGTAAAGAGGTCATTTCTTTAATAAGACATTAACTATGGTTTCTGCGGCATGCACTAGAGCCAAGTCCAAAATGCTTTACTTTCTGCTGATTCCAAAGGGCGGTTTGGGCCTTAAGACGTGCGAGGCTGGTCCTTCTGTCGCCTTAGCTCGACCTCTTTGAGGCCAAGGCTTGGTCTGAGCACTTCACTGCACAATTAGTATTCTGGCGCTGGTGTTTTACGTATTATTTAATAACTTCAGTGACTTAGAGCTTTAATTAAAACAAACCCCGCCTCAGGGCAATTAATTGGGAGCAAGGCCCCCGCCCACCTCACATGCGCGGGCCATCCGCCGCCGTGCTCAGGTTGCTGTCGGCCGAGAAGCGATCCCGCAGCTCCCACACGAAGCAGCCGCGCTTTCCCACGAGCAAATGGAGGCACGAATGTTAAGCCGCAGCTGGCGCCAGGTGGAAGAGGCGCTCGCGCCGGCTGAGGCAGGCGGGAAGGAGACGCAGCGGCGCGCGATGAGCTCGTGCGCCAAAGGCTCCGCGGCGTACGGCCCCGCCAGCAGACCAGCAGGTGCCCGCGAGAACCTACCAGCTTGGCACGCGGGGAGGGCAGTGCGCAAGCACCCGCAGAGCCGGTGCGGACGCTTATGCCCAAATGTAGGCACTCGGCCCTGGTACATCTTCAAAGGGACCCAAATCATGAAAAGTCGCATTCAATATGGCTGGGGGACTGGGTTTCTTTGGGAAAATGGGCAGAGGGGAGAAATTGTCCATAACTCCTAAGCCTCAGAAATTGCAATGCTAATTGATTTGTCAAGACCAGTATTAAACCTCCAGTAATCAATACAACACAAACATAAATCGTGTAAGCATGGGATGTTTTCCAAAAGAAAATGATCAACATAATTATCATACCGAAATAATGACTGCACTGTTTCATTGTTTTTCAAACAAGGAGGAAAATGTGTGGGGAAATGGCCATTTTTTAAACTGCTAGACGTCCAATCTTTAAGAACATAAGCAATGCCTCCGCTGGGTCAGACCAGAGGTCCATCGTGCCCAGCAGTACGCACACGCGGTGGCCCAACAGGTCCAGGACCTGAACTGTAGTCCTCTATTCTCTTTTCCAGCAGGAAATTGTCCAATCCTTTCTTGAATCCTTTCTTGAACTCTGCCCTATTACATCCTCTGGAAGCGCTTTCCAGGTGTCCACCACATGCTGGGTAAAGAAGAACTTCCTAGCATTCGTTTTGAATCTGTCCCCTTTCAACTTTTCTGAATGCCCTCTTGTTCTTTTATTTTTTTTAAAGTTTGAAGAATCTGTCCCTCTCTACTCTCTCTGCCTTTAATGATCTTGTAAGTCTCTATCATATCGCCTCTAAGTCTCCTCTTCTCCAGGGAAAAGAGTCCCAGTTTTTCTAATCTCTCAGCGTATGAAAGGTTTTCTATCCCTTTTATCAGACGTGTCACTCTTCTCTGAACCCTCTCGAGTAACGCCATATCTTTCTTAAGATACGGCGACCAATATTGGACGCAGTACTCCAGATGCGGACGCACCATCGCCCGATACAACGGCAGGATAACTTCTTTCGTTCTGGTTGTAATACCCTTCTTGATTATGCCTAGCATTCTATTTGCCTTCTTAGCGGCCGCTGCACACTGTGCCATCGGCTTCATTGTCATGTCCACCATTACCCCCAAGTCCCTTTCTTGGGTACTCTCCTTCAATAATATCCCTCCCATCGTATAGCTGCACCTCGGGTTTCTGCTTCCAACGTTGAACTTCATCTGCCATCTCGTCGCCCATTCCCCTAGTTTGTACAAGTCTCTTTGCAATTCTTCGCAGTCCTCTTTAGTCTGAGCTCCACTAAATAGTTTGGTGTCATCCGCAAATTTTATTATCTCACACTTCATCCCTGTTTCTAGATCATTTATGAATATATTAAATAGCAACGGCCCAAGCACCGAGCCCTGTGGGACACCACTCGTGACCCTCCTCCCACCCTCTGTTTCCTACCCGCCAACCAGTTTCTGATACATCTATGTACGTCTCCTTCCACCCCATGGTTCTTCAGTTTCCGAAGTAGGCGTTCATGGGGTACTTTGTTAAAGGCTTTTTGAAAGTCTAGATATATGATGTCTATGGGGTCACCTCTGTCCATCTGTTTGTTAATTCCTTTGAAGAAGTGCAATAAGTTACTTAGGCACGATCTCCCCTTGCTGAAACCATGTTGGCTGGTTGTCAGAAGTTTGTTTCTTTCAAAATGTTCATCAATGTTGTCTTTTATAAGTGCTTCCACCATTTTCCCTGGAACAGAGGTCAGACTCACCGGTCTGTAGTTTCCCGGGTCACCTCTTGATCCCTTTTTAAAGATGGGCGTAACATTGGCTATCTTCCAGTCCTCTGGGATCACGCCTGTTTTCAGGGATAGATTGCAAATTTGCTGCAGTAGTTCCGCTATCTCCTCCTTTAGTTCCTTCAGATCCCTTGGATGGATTCTGTCCAGACCCGGGGATTTGTCATTTTTTAGTTTTTCTAGCTGCCTGCGTACGTCTTCCAGGCTCACTTCCATGGATGTTAATTTTTCTGCTTGATCTCCCTTGAAGATTTGCTCAGGTTCCGGTATTTTGGATGTGTCTTCATTTGTAAATACAGACGAAAAGAACATGTTAAGTCTTTCTACTACTTCTTTCTCTTCCTTCACCACTCCCTTCCTGTCTCCATCGTCAAGCGGTCCCACCTCCTCCCTGGCTGGCTGCTTCCCTCTAACATATCTAAAGAACGGTTTGAAATTTTGAGCTTCCCTGGCTAGCCTCTCTTCATACTCTCTTTTGGCTTTTCGAACCACATGGTGACATTCTTTTTGATACTTCCTGTGCTCTTTCCAGTTGTCCTCAGTTTTGTCCTTTTTCTATTTCCTGAATGAATATTTCTTATTTCCTATCGCTTCCTTCACTATTTTAGTTATCCACGCCGGGTCTTTTGTTCGACTCTTTTTGCACCCCTTTCTGAACCTGGGGATATACAGATTTTGTGCCTCGCTCACAGTATCCTTGAAAAAAGACCAGGCATGTTCTACCATTTGCCATTTTCTGGAAGTGTTCCTAAGTTTCTTCCTTACCATTTTCCTCATTGCTTCGTAGTTTCCTTTCCTGAAGTTGAAAGTTGTCACTATGGTTCTATTTCTTTTCGGTATTCCTACTTCGACCTTGAACTTGATCATATTATGATCGCTGTTTCCCAACGGTCCTACTATTTCCACTTCCTTTGCAGGTCCCTTTAACCCATTTAGGATTAGATCCAGAGTGGCATTTCCTCTCGTCGGTTCTCTTACAAGCTGCTCCATGAAGCAATCTTGTATAGCCTCCAGGAATTCTGTCTCCATAGCGCATTTTGAGCTTCCAAGACTCCAGTCTATCCCAGGATAGTTGAAGTCTCCCATAATAACCATGTTTCCGCTTTTGCATTCACGCTTCATCTCGTCTTCCATTTCTTCATCGATATCTCTGGTTTGTCGATAGTATAGACCCATCTTTATTTCAGGCCCTTTCCTTCCCAGTATTTTAACCCATAGCAATTCCAGCTTGTTGGTCGTCTCTGCTTTGTCCATTTTTGTCGATTGTATGCTTTCTTTTATGTATAGGGCTATTCCACCTCCTTTCTGTCCTGACCTGTCCTGGCGATAGAGCTTGTACCCTGGCAGTGCTGTATCCCATTTGTTTTCTTCATTCCACCACGTTTCAGAGACTCCAATGATGTCTATGTCTTCTGCATTGGCCATGGATTCCAATTCCCCCATTTTGTTTCTTAGGCTCCTTGCATTAGTATATATGCAATTTAGATCCTGGTATTTTCTTGTCTTCATTTCCTTTCCTTGTGCTTCAGTCTTTAGTTTATTCTCTTGTGCTACAATACTTCTAACCTCCTCTTCTGTGTTAGTCAACTTCTGTAATTTGACCATTGTTTCTTCCCAGCCTTTTTTCCTTTTAGTATCTTCATGGGATACCTTCTTCCGAATCGTCGACGCTTGGTCGACTGTCGGCGTTCCCCTTCTTCTTAGTTTAAAGCCTGTTCTATTCCTCTCCTGACGTTGTTTGCTAGAAGTCTAGTTCCCGCTGCGCTCAGGTGCAGTCTATCTCTCCTGTAGAGCTTGCTCTTGCCCCAGAATGTTGTCCAGTTTCTCACGAAGTGGAATCCTTCTTCCTCACACCGTTTCTTCATCCACGCATTTATTGATTGTAGTTCCTCCTGTCTTTTCACATCTGCCCTCGGTACCGGTAGGATCTCTGAGAACGCTATCTTCTGAGTCCTCATCTTCAGCTTCCTTCCCAGAATCTTGAACTGTTCAATCAGCGTGCTTCTTCTGTAGTCTCTCCTGCTGACATCATTCGTCCCGATGTGGATCAATACTGTGGTCTCTTCTGTCTCCGCTCCGTCCAGGATCTTTCCAATTTTGTCTACGATGTCCTTGGTTCTTGCTCCTCGGAGGCAGGTCACCAGTCGATCCTCTCTCCCTCCAGCTATGACTTATTTGGACGTCTTGGCAATTAGGATGTCTAACTTTTTGGGGATCATTTTCAAATACAAAAATGCCCAAACCAAGCCCATTTGGACATGAGAAGGGCCAGCATCTTAAATAGACAGGCCACAGACATGCCAACAGGGCAGTGAGGCACCTTATGGGGCACTGCTTGGAACTTCACATATAGGATTCCAGGTACCTGTTTCACCATAACTGCCTTTTAATGACTGGTGAGCCCTCCAAAACTCCCCGAAACCTCTTATGCCCACCAGTCTACCACTCCAATAGCCCTTATGGCTGCAGGTGTCGCCAATATGATTTTGGGTGGGTTTCAGTGGGCTCACACTTTCCACCATAAATATAGTGGGTAGAGTGGAATATGGGCCTGGATCCAACTCTCTCTATGGTTCACTACATTGCCCACCAGACTATTCCAGACACTTGCTTCCTGCTCTACTAGGATGTCCCTTAATATCTGCCGTAGTCATGTACTGTTTTTTGACATATTTGGGGAGTGGGAGGGGGTCATTTACCACTGGGGTACTGTGGGAGAGCCATGGTTTCATCTCTCTAGTGGTCATCTGGTTAGTTTATTATCTTTTAGGCACAAAATGCTTTGGAAATACTATAGGTCTAACTCCGAACGTCCAAATAATGCCTTGCACGTCTTTGAAAAAATGTTTGATTATTGCAAGATGTCCAGATGCTTGGCCCACCCAAATCCTGCCCTAAATACGCCTCTTACATGCCCTCTTAACATTTAGACATCCTGGAGGGGAAATGCTCTGCAAGATGTCTAAAAACTAAGTTTTGAAAATTGGCACTTGTGCATTTTGGCAATTAAAATGTCCAATTGCCCGTTTATGCTAGATTTTTTTTGGGGGGGGAGGGGAATCTCTATATTTTGGAAAATGAGCCCCATAGGCACCTAAATTTCAATTACAAGGAGGTGCTGAAAAGTTCTCATCCCAACTAACTTCCTAAATTCTGAGCCTTATTTTGCCACTGTAGCTGAAAGAGTGTTATTTTATTTTGGAAAGTGACAATTTCAGAATCATAATGCTATGTTTTGACATTATTTCAGAGCATTGATTGAACCCTGTCAAAAAAAAGTGTGAAATTTTCAAGTGTGGAACTTGTGTTGGGAGCAGCGCAGCTCCCTGCGCTAGAAACTGCTATCACAGTTTTGTAAAAGAGGGGGCAAGTCGTCATGAAGTTCCTATTCCTGCAAAAGAAAACTCCAAAGAAAATTCACGAATGTATGATGCAAACATTGAGTGACAAATGCCCATCATACTCCACTGCGAAGAACTGGTGTGCAAACTTTCAGCATGGAGATTTCAAGACTAAAGATGCAGCAAGGTCTGGGAGGCCTCAAATGGTTTCACCTCCTGAAATTGTTGACCATGCCCATGACATGATTTTGGCAGATTGGTGAATATTGGTTAAAACAATTGCTGAGACACTATAGCTATACAGGGAACATGTTGGGTGTATAATCCACAAGCGGCTGGGTATGCAGAAGCTGTCAGCCAAGTGAATCTAAAGGCAAAAAAATAGTGTGACAAGGTGGTGGCTGCTGACAGAAGGATGCTGGGCTGTATAAAGAGAGGGGTAGCCAGTAGAAGGAAGAAGGTTGTTGATGCCCCTGTACAGGTCATTGGTGAGGCCCCATTCGGAGTACTGTGGTCAGTTTTGGAGACCGTATCTGGCGAAGTACATAAGAAGACTTGAAGTGGTCCAGAGGAGGGTGACGAAAATTATAAGAGGCTTGCGCCAGAAGATGTATGAGGAGAGACTGGAAGCTCTGAATATATATACCCCAGAGGAAAGAAGGGAAAGGGGAGATATGATTCAGATGTTCAAATATTTGAAGGGTATTAACATAGAAGAAAATATTTTCCAGAGAAAGGAAAATGGTAAAACCAGAGGACATAATTTGAGGTTGAGGGGTGTTAGATTCAAGAGCAATGTTAGGAAATTCTACTTTACGGAGAGGGTGGTGGATGCCTGGAATGTGCTCCCGAGAGAGGAGGTGGAGAGGAAAACGGTGATTGAGTTCAAAGAAGCATGGGATGAACACAGAGGATCTAGAATCAGAAAATAATATTAAATATTGAACTAAGGCCAGTACTGGGCAGACTTGCACGGTCTGTGTCTGTATATGGCTGTTTGGGGGAGGATGGGCTGGAGATGGCTTCAATGACTGGGAGGGTTTAGATGGGCTGTAGTAGGTTTTAACTGAGATTTCAGCAGTTGGAACCCAAGCACAGTACCGGGTAGAGCTTTGGATTCTTGTCCGGAAATAGCTAAGAAGAAAAAATTAAAAAAAATTAAATTGAATCAACTTTTGGAATGACTAGTGAATGGTTACACCACTATGATCTTGAGACAAAACAACAGTCCATGCAATGGACCCAAAAATCAGCAGATAAGGTCATAGCCAGTGTTTTGGGGTCAGGAAGGTGTAATGACTGACTATATTTCAAAGGGCCAAACAGTTAATGCAGAATACTACTGTGACTTGCTGTGCTGATTAAAAGAGGCATTGAAAGAAAAAAGGAGAGGGAAACTGTGGAAAGGAGTTCTTTTTTTGCAAGACCCTGTGCCCATAGGCGCCAGAACGGGGGGGGGGGGGGGAGCATAGGGGCCATGTTCTGTATTTGATGATAGTTGTTTTATATGTGGTAATAATAGCAAGGGAAGAGAGAGATTTGGAGCCTCCTTCTTAATTTCTGCCCCAGCATATATATAAACCAGCCCTGATTACCCCTTTAATATTGCTGTATGGGTGATTTTTATTTTATTCCTGAGCTGGTCTTCCAGTGAAACATTTTACTGCCTCTTGGAAAGATGGGAAATATCTCAGCCATCACGTAATTGTGACACCTAATGATCAGTCTCTGAATTAATGCATGTCGGTTCTGGAGAGAGCCAATGTGTGACTCGTAGCTGACGGCTGTTGCTGCAGCGACTGGCCTAGATGGTGGGGAGTCAAAAATTGGAAGGGTTTCCTGGAATTTGTTAATGAAGCTTTTGCCTGATTTGAGCTCAGCAGAGAGATTCCATTTGAACAGAAGCCCAAGAGAAAAGGAGGAAATTACCAGACTAGAAAAGACTTGTTAAAAAAATTGATAGTACAGAAATATAAAGACATTAAGAGAATGTCATTATTGGAAGATCAATAAAGTACTATTTTTACTGCAAGCAGTTATGAGCTATGAAAACAATGTTATTGGTTAATACAATGCCATGTGAACATTTTAGGAACAAATCTGTGACTTCTTGCGAGAGTGAAACATATACAAGTATGTTCACTCTACACATTTTCCTACAAAAAGTATTCCAGAATGCTAGGAATGATAAAGAAGGGGATCACGAACAGATCAGAGAAGGTTATCATGCCGCTGTACCGGGCCATGGTACGCCCTCACCTGGAGTACTGCGTCCAGCACTGGTCTCCGTACATGAAGAAGGACACGGTACTACTCGAAAGGGTCCAGAGAAGAGCGACTAAGATGGTTAAGGGGCTGGAGGAGCTGCCGTACAGTGAAAGATTAGAAAAACTGGGCCTCTTCTCTCTCGAACAGAGGAGATTGAGAGGGGACATGATCGAAACATTCAAGGTACTGGAGGGGATAGACTTAGTAGATAAGGACAGGTTGTTCACCTTCTCCAAGGTAGGGAGAACGAGAGGGCACTCTCTAAAGTTGAAAGGGGATAGATTCCGTACAAACGTAAGGAAGTTCTTCTTCACCCAGAGAGTGGTAGAAAGCTGGAACGCCCTTCCAGAGGCTGGTATAGGGGAAAACACCCTCCAAGGATTCAAGACAAAGTTAGACAAGTTTCTGTTGAACAAGAACGTGCGCTGGTAGGGCTAGTCTCAGTTAGGGTGCAGCAAAACTAGACTACCAACTCTCCAATTTTCTGATAACGACCCCAGACTACAAATCGTTCAGAAAAGAAATAAAAACCATGCTATTCAAGAGATCCTTGAAGACAAACTACCGTATTTTCACGCAGATAACGCGCACCCGTGTATAACGCGCACACGGGTATAGCGCGCAGAAACCACAATATTATGTATAAAAACTTTTGTATACTGCGCTCACGGGTATAACGCGCATGCTGCCCGACTGTCCTTTCGCCCGCCCCGACTCTCCTCTGACCACCCCGACTCTCCTTTCACCCGCCCCGACTCTCCTCTGGCCACCCCGACTCTCCGTTTACCCGCCCTGCCCTGCCCCCCCCCGGCAGGACCACTCGCACCCCCACCCCGAAGGACCGCCGACTCCCCGACAATATCAGGCCAGAAGGGAGCCCAAACCCTCCTGGCCACGGCGACCCCCTACCCCCACCCCGCACTACATTACGGGCAGGAGGGATCCCAGGCCCTCCTGCCCTCGACGCAAACCCCCCTCCCTCCAACGACCGCCCCCCCCCCTCAAGAACCTCCGACCGCCCCCTCATAAATGCTTTTATTAGAAGCTTATGGCTTGCCCACTAAATATCCTCCCTTCTGGAAGACACAGCAGAGAGTCTAATAAGAGCCCACGAGATACAAAAGTTTTTCTACATAGTTCCCACCCCGCCCGACGCCGATTCACCCCCCCCCCAGCAGGACCGCTCGCACCCCCACCCCGAACGACCGCTCGCACGCGCTCCCACCCGCACCCGCGATCGGAGCAAGAGGGAGCCCAAGCCCTCTTGCCCGGCCGACTCCCCGACAATATCGGGCCAGGAGGGAGCCCAAGCCCTCCTGGCCACGGCGACCCCCTACCCCCACCCCGCACTACATTACGGGCAGGAGGGATCCCACGCCCTCCTGCCCTCGACGCAAACCCCCCTCCCTCCCTCCAACGACCGCCCCCCCCAAGAACCTCCGACCGCCCCCCCAGCCGACCCGCGACCCCCTTGGCCGACCCCCACCCCCGTTCCCGGTACCTTTGCTAGTTGGCCGGACAGACGGGAGCCAAACCCGCCTGTCCGGCAGGCAGCCAACGACGGAATGAGGCCGGATTGGCCCATCCGTCCCAAAGCTCCGCCTACTGGTGGGGCCTAAGGCGCGTGGGCCAATCAGAATAGGCCCTGGAGCCTTAGGTCCCACCTGGGGGCGCGGCCTGAGGTACATTGTCGGGTTGGGCCCATGTGCCTCAGGCCACGCCCCCAGGTGGGACCTAAGGCTCCAGGGCCTATTCTGATTGGCCCACGCGCCTTAGGCCCCACCAGTAGGTGGAGCTTTGGGACGGATGGGCCAATCCGGCCTCATTCCGTCGTTGGCTGCCTGCCGGACAGGCGAGTTTGGCTCCCGTCTGTCCGGCCAACTAGCAAAGGTACGGGGAAGTGGGGTGGGGGTGTCGTGGGGGTCGGCCAAGGGGGTCGCGGGTCGGCTGGGGGGGCGGTCAGAGGTTCTTGGGGGGGGGCGGTCGTTGGAGGGAGGGAGGGGGGTTTGCGTCGAGGGCAGGAGGGCCTGGGATCCCTCCTGCCCGTAATGTAGTGCGGGGTGGGGGTCGCCGTGGCCAGGAGGGTTTGGGCTCCCTCCTGGCCCGATATTGTCGGGGAGTCGGCCGGGCAAGAGGGCTTGGGCTCCCTCTTGCTCCGATCGCGGGTGCGGGTGGGAGCGCGTGCGAGCGGTCATTCGGGGTGGGGGTGCGAGCGGTCGTGCTGGGGGGGGTGAATCGGGCGTCGGGCGGGGTGGGAACTATGTAGAAAAACTTTTGTATACCGCGCTCACGCGGTAGGTAAAAATGCGTATAACGCGCGCGTTATATGCGTGAAAATACGGTAATACCACAAGACTCATCCCAATTCTCTGAAGCAACTCGCTCTACTCTTCAATTCTTCTGGAAATGGCCACATAACTCTTTTGTAATTCGCCTTGAACCGCAAGGTAGTGGCGGAATAGAAATCACTAATGTAATGTGTGACTAAAGTATTCTGTTAGCTTGATTTTTCTATGTAGCTTTCTGTAGTAATTTGGTTTGTTCAGTTTTCACAATAGTGGAGGAGATATTTGTGAAAGGGAGGGGAGATGGGTTTTGTTGATCCTTGCTTTGTATTATTTGTCTTTATAAAATGACAATTATACAGAATATTGTCTCTTTTTATACTTTAATAAAATAAGTTCAGTATAAAATCATAACTATTCAAGGCTTATGCATATGGAATTTGACAGTTTGCAGGCGGGGATGGGGACTGAGCTCTCAGAGACGGGGATTGAGCTCACAGGGATGGGACAGGGACGGGGATTGAGCTCGCGGGAATGGGGCTTAATTTAATTGGTTTTAATCAGCTTTAAGTGGCCCGATAATTGAATGCACCATTAAAAGTCGATTACAAAACAATTAACTTTATAAATAGGTGGCACAAGGTGTCTTCCATGACTGGCGCCTAAGTCCCTGGCACATGGCAGCACCTAAGTGGCCTAACGCGGAAGTAGGCGTGGTTAGGGGTGGCACTAGAATTATCCATCGCTATGTGTGATTCTATGATGCACCTAGGTGCCTGAAATGTAGGCCTTTAAAGCATTTCAACATTCAAAAATCAAATCTTATGTTCTTTCCCTGGAAAGATGGTGAAACACTTTCTTCTGCTATAACTATTAAAGGCATTTCGTTAAAAATGACTAATAATGTTAGAATACTTGGCGTTACCTTTGACAATAAACTGTCTTTTCACGATCATATAAGTCAAGTCGTAAGATCTACTTTTTATAGACTTCGTCAGATCCGATCGATATCTAAATTTTTATGTTCAAAATCATTGAATATCTTAATTCATTCACTTGTAGTGTCTAAATTAGACTACTGTAATGCACTATTTACAGGCTTGTCACAGAAAGAAATTAAACGATTACAAATAATCCAGAACGCCGCTATTAAATTAATCTATAAGGCTAAAAAATTCGATCATGTCACACCCCTACTTAAGAAAGCCCACTGGCTCCCAGTAGCACATATAATAGTATTTAAACAATGTTTACTCATTTTTAAAGCTTTAGAACACAAAACTCCTGCCTTTATATTTAGACTTTTAATACCCTATACTACCTCTAGATCTCTTAGATCTCAAGATCAGCAACTTTTAGCTATTCCCTCACTAAAAGTTATTAACACAAGGCGTAACACTATTTTTTCCATAACAGCCCCTCAATCTTGGAACAATCTTCCATTTTACCTAAGACAGGAAAAAAACTTAACAAAATTTAAGTCAGAACTTAAAAGTTTTCTATATATTGACGCTTTAATAACTAATTCTTCCTTTTTTCTTTCCGCATCCATAACTTAAAAGGTCAATTGTCTTTGTCCCCCTTCCTATTGTTTTTTCCCTGAATTTAATTAAATATTTTAAATTCGAATTAGTGATTGTATTATCGAATGTAACCATTAAATAATTTTTCCTTATGTTTCACTATAACCTATTTAAATTACCTTTAAATGTAATGTTATATGTGTTATTTGTATTTTAGATAATTGTTTGTTTAATTTAATAATTGCAAGTGTGTTACCAACTATTTTATTTGTACATCGTCTTGAATTTTGAATAGGCGATAAATCAAAAATACCTAATAAACTTGGATAAAACTTGGAAACTTTCTGGTGCCTAGGGTCTGTAGTAGCTGTGATCATGGAAGCAGCACCTGTCAGTGAGTAACACGCGGCAGGCACCCATTTTGTAGCCACCTGCCATAGCAGGCACTGCTTCCAGAATGAGCACATATATTCCTTTCAGGCATTAGTTTAACTTTGTTTACTGTTAAATAAAGCACAGTTACTTACCGTAACAGGTGTTATCCAGGGACAGCAGGCAGATATTCTTGACTGATGGGTGACGGCACCGACGGAGCCCCGGTACGGACAATTTTAGAGTGATTGCACTCTAAGAACTTGGAAAGTTCTGGCATGCCGCACCGCGCACGCACGAGTGCCTTCCCGCCCGACAGAGGCGCGCGGTCCCCAGTTATGATAAGCCAGCTAAGAAGCCAACCCGGGGAGGTGGGTGGGACGCAAGAATATCTGCCTGCTGTCCCTGGATAACACCTGTTACGGTAAGTAACTGTGCTTTATCCCAGGACAAGCAGGCAGCATATGCTTGACTGATGGGTGACCTCCAAGCTTACAAAAAGAGGGATGGAGGAAAGGTTGGCCCTTAGGAAAACAAATTTTGCAAAACAGATTGGCCGAAGTGTCCATCCCGTCTGGAGAATGCATCCAGACAGTAATGAGATGTAAAAGTATGAACTGAGGACCAAGTAGCAGCCTTGCAGATTTCCTCAATAGGAGTGGAACGGAGGAAAGCTACAGATGCTGCCATTGCTCGGACTCTATGGGCCGTGACAGAACCTTCCAGTGACAGTCCGGTCTGAGCATAACAGAATGAAATGCACGCTGCCAGCCAATTAGACAACGTACGTTTAGAAACAGGACGTCCCAATTTATTCGGATCAAAGGACAGAAAGAGTTGGGGAACTGATCTGTGGGGTTTCGTACGCTCTAGATAGTAAGCTAGAGCCCTTTTACAATCCAAAGTATGCAGAGCTTGTTCCCCAGAATGAGAATGAGGTTTCGGAAAGAAAACAGGCAGTACAATGGATTGGTTGAGATGGAATTCAGAGACAACCTTAGGGAGAAACTTTGGATGTGTACGCAGAACCACCTTGTCATGGTGAAAGACCGTAAAAGGTGGATCTGCAACCAGTGCATGAAGCTCACTGACTCTCCTGGCAGAGGTAAGAGCAATAAGGAAAAGTACCTTCCAAGTGAGAAATTTGAAAGGAGAGGTAGCCAAAGGTTCAAAGGGAGGCTTCATTAAGGCGGAAAGAACCACATTGAGATCCCAGATAACAGGAGGGGCTTTAAGAGGTGAAAAGACCCCGCATGAACCTGGACACCAGGGGATGAGCTGAGAGAAGTTTTCCATGGACCGGCTCATGAAAAGCAGCAATGGTACTGAGGTGGACTCTGATGGAAGAGGACTTAAGGCCAGAGTCAGACAAAGAAAGCAAATAATCCAACAACGTCTCCACTGCCAGGGAAGTGGGATCAAGACGATGAAGAAGACACCAGGAAGAAAATCTCGTCCACTTCTGATGGTAACATTGCAAAGTGGCTGGTTTCCTGGAGGCATCAAGAATGGAACGAACAGGCTGAGACAAAAGAGTATCATGAGAGGTCAGCCCGAGAGATACCAAGCTGTCAGGTGTAGAGACTGGAGGTTGGGATGTAGAAGGGTCTCCTGATGCTGTGTAAGCAGAGAAGGAAACAGAGGAAGAAGAAAAGGTTCCCTGGAACTGAGTTGAAGTAGAAGGGAGAACCAATGTTGCCTGGGCCACCTCGGAGCAATCAGAATCATGGTGGCTCGTTCCCTCTTGAGCTTGAATAAGGTTCTCAACATGAGAGGTAGAGGAGGGAAAGCATACAGGAACAGGTTGGACCAGTCGAGGAGAAATGCATCCGCTGCCAGACGGTGAGGAGAGTAGAGTCTGGAGCAGAATAGGGGCAGCTGGTGATTGTGAGGAGCTGCAAAAAGGTCTATCTGAGGAGTGCCCCATTGAGCGAAGATGGACTGTAGAGTTACAGGATCGAGTGTCCACTCGTGAGGCTGGAGAATTCTGCTGAGCTTGTCCGCTAAGGAATTCTGTTCTCCCTGAATGTAGATAGCTTTCAGGAATAGATAGTGATTTATGGCCCAAGTCCAAATCTTCTGGGCTTCCTGGCATAAGAGGCGAGAGCCTGTCCCACCTTGTTTGTTGATGTAGTACATGGCCACTTGATTGTCTGTGCACAGCAGAAGGACCTGAGGAAAGAGAAGATGTTGGAAGGCCTTGAGGGCATAAAACATCGCTCTGAGTTCCAGGAAATTGATGTGATGCTTCTTTTCCTGGGCTGTCCAAAGACCTTGAGTCTGGAATTCGTTCAAATGAGCTCCCCATGCATAAGGAGAGGCGTCGGTGGTGATGACTAGTTGATGAGGAGGCTGATGGAACAGAAGACCTCTGGATAGATTTGAGGATACCAACCACCATTGTAGAGACTGACGAAGAGATGATGTCACAGATATGTGTCGTGAGCAAGGATCCTTCGCTTGGGACCACTGAGTAGCAAGGGTCCATTGAGGAGTGCGCAGGTGAAGACGTGCGAGGGGTGTGACATGGACTGTTGATGCCATGTGACCCAAGAGTATCATCATTTGTTTGGCCGAGATGGAATGTTGTGGAAGCACCTGCTGACATAGAGACTGAAGGGTCTGAAGACGACTTGATGGTAGGAATGCTCTCATGAGGAGTGTGTCAGGTATTGCTCCAATGAACTGAAGTCTCTGAGTGGGGATGAGATGAGACTTGGGTAGATTGATCTCGAATCCCAGTATTCGTAGAAACTGAATGGTTTGGTTGGTGGCCAGGAGAACTGCTTGAGCGGATGTGGCCTTGATTAACCAGTCGTCCAGGTAAGGGAATACCTGAAGGTGGTGAGAGCGTAGAAAAGCAGCTACCACAATGAGACATTTGGTGAATACCCTTGGAGAGGAAGCAAGACCGAAGGGCAGCACCTTGTATTAGTAATGACAATGATTGATCATGAAACGGAGATACCGTCTGGAGGTTATATTGATCGGTATGTGAGTGTATGCCTCTTTGAGATCGAGGGAGCATAGCCAGTCGTCTTGATTGAGAAGAGGTTAAAGAATGGCTAAGGAAAGCATCTTGAATTTTTCCTTTACCAGATGTTTGTTTAGATCGCGAAGATCTAGAATTGGTCTGAGATCTCCTGTTTTTTTGGGTACTAGAAAATAACGGGAGTAGAATCCCTGCCCCTTTTGATCTAGAGGAACTTCTTCTATAGCGTTCAGAAGAAGGAGGGATTGAACTTCCTGAATAAGGAGGGCAGATTGAGGACTGTTCAAAGCAGACTCTTTTGGTAGGCTTTGGGGCGGAAGAGTCTGAAAGTTGAGAGAGTAGCCGTGGCGGATGATGTTGAGGACCCATTGGTCCGAAGTGATAACTTCCCACCGGCTGAGGAACAGAGAGAGACGACCTCCTATAGGTTGAGGCAGGAGAGCAGATATAGGAGTACTGGCTATACTTTGGAGAATTAAGTCAAAAGGGCTGTGCCTTCTGCTGTGGAGGTGGCTTCACAGGCTGCTGTTGCTGCTGTTGTCTGGGAGGCTGACGTTGTTGTTGCCGCTGACGCCTGGGTTGCTGAGCTGTTGCTGGCAATGGGCGAGCTGTGAAGCGGCGTTGATAGGCTGACTGTTGTCTAAAAGGCCTTGCTGGGGGAGGTTTTTTCTTATTTTTAAGTAGGGTATCCCAGCGGGTCTCATGAGCAGAGAGCTTTTGAGTAGTCGAGTCCATGGATTCCCCAAAAAGCTCATCCCCTAGGCACGGGGCGTTGGCTAACCGATCTTGATGATTAACATCAAGTTCAGATACCCGAAGCCAGGCCAGGCGACGCATTGCCACAGACATTGCTGTCGCTCTGGAAGTAAGTTCGAAGGTGTCGTAAATGGACCTAACCATGAACTTACGCAGTTGAAACAGAGACGACAAGCAATGGTGAAAGGATTGTTGTTTCCGTTGGGGAAGGTACTTCTCAAATGAAGCCATGGTGGTAAGGAGATGTTTAAGGTAGAAAGAAAAATGAAAAGCATAATTGCCAGCTCTATTTGCCAACATTGCATTTTGGTAGAGCCTCTTACCAAATTTATCCATGGCTTTACCCTCTCTGCCAGGAGGTACAGAAGCATATACACTGGCTCCTGAAGATTTTTTAAGGGTGGATTCGACAAGTAAAGATTCGTGTGGAAGTTGAGGTTTGTCGAACCCAGGAATGGGAATTACCTTGTATAAAGAGTCTAATTTACGTGGGGCCCCTGGAACCGTTAAGGGAGTCTCCAAATTCTTGTAGAAAGTCTCCCTCAAGATGTCATGAAGAGGGAGCTTCAAAAATTCCTTTGGAGGTTGGTCAAAGTCAAGGGCATCCAAAAAAGCTTTAGACTTTTTGGACTCAGCCTCCAAAGGAATAGACAAAGAGTCACACATATCTTTCAAAAAAGTCGAGAAAGATGAAGTGTCATGCCTAGAGGACGGGTCAGGTACAGCAGAATCCTCCTCATCTGAGGAACATTCTCCCTCAGAGAGAAAGGGTTCCTTTGAATCTCCCCACAGATCAGGATCCCTGACATGGGAAGAAGGGTCCCGAGACTCTGGAGTAGATGGTTCTACATGTCGGGTCTTGCGCACCGACTTACCCGATCTCATCGATACCGAGCCAGGCGATGTAATCGGTGGCACCGGTGCCGAAGTCTGCACCGACTGATGTTGAGCTCTCGGCTCCGGTGCAAGGACTGGCATCGATACCGATGAGGTCGAGTGAAGCGGTACCGAAGGAGTGGATACCGACAGCACAGGTTGTTCCACTATCAGCACCGGCTCAGTGCGGACCGGCACCGGAAGGTTCGGTGCCAGGATAGCTGGAAGAAGTTGTTGTAATTGCTCCTTCAGCTGTGCCTGGAGAATGGCCGTAATACGGTCATCAAGGGATGGCACCGGTACCGCCTTTTTCTTCTGCGGTACCTGCGGTGCCACTCGACGCCCCAGAGATGAGGAGCCCAATGTCGAGGGACTCACCTCAATAGGGGCGGAGCGCTTCCGCTGGCACCTCACAGTCGGCAGGATTGGACTCACTGCACTCGAGACCGGAGGACGCTCCAGTGGGGAAGGCTTCTTAGCCGGCTTACCTGAATGCTGGGACGCCGGTGCGGTGTTGCGCGGCGTCGAAGAAGAGGGTGCCGACTGAACTGGTGCCGAAGTCGGAGTCGATGGAACGGGATCGGACATCTCGGCACCGAACAGTAATCGCTGTTGTATTTGGCGATTTTTTAATGTTCTTTTTTTAAGTGTGGCACAGCGGGTGCAGGTGGAGGCCTGATGCTCAGGACCCAAACACTGTAAGCACCAGTTGTGTGGGTCCGTGAGAGATATAGGCCGAGCACACCGCTGGCACTTTTTAAACCCTGGCTGAGGGGGCATGAACGTGAAGACGGCTTCAGCCAAATCGAAGGCCGAGGCCTTGATGGTGGCAGAAGGCCCCGCAGGGGAAAAGCCAAATTGACTAAAAAATAAAAGTTTTTTTTTTTTTTTTTTACAAAAATGAAAGAAAAAAGGAAACAGGCAAAAAGCCAAAAAGGTTTACGCGAGCAGGAAGGCAAGTCAAAAAATTTTCAACAGCCGTTGAAAAAACGCGTCTTCTTAGTTCCGCGGAAACTAAGAAACTGGGGACCGCGCGCCTCTGTCGGGCGGGAAGGCACTCGCGCGTGCGCGGTGCGGCATGCCAGAACTTTCCAAGTTCTTAGAGTGCAATCACTCTAAAATTGTCCGTACCGGGGCTCCGTCGGTGCCGTCACCCATCAGTCAAGAATATGCTGCCTGCTTGTCCTGGGATAAAATATTTGATTGTACTGCTGTCTCTGAACATTTTGCTTGTGTGCTTGTCTGCTACAGCTGAAAATAATTCTAACCTGCTATTAGCAGACACATACAAGGTTTCTTTCTATCCTTTCCCCAAATGTGAACTAGAATTAAACAATGGTTGTCAAGCATAAGACATTGTATATGTGTGTTAGGGACCCATTGTGTATGGCATATACAGTGTTTTCTTGGGAAATGGATATACCGTATTGTAGCAAGCAATAAGCAGCTGTGAAATTTAAACAGGCAACATATTTTTCATTGTTTTACGGTAATTAACCCCCCTCCCCCCCAAACCTAGCTAACTTAGGGCCTCTTTTATGAAGCTGTTTAGCGTGGGCTACTGAAGCTCATAGGGATTTAAAAGGCTTTGTGCGGCTTTGTAAAAGTGGGGGTTAATTTATAGAAACTGAGCTGATTATACTGATCTTTCTCGTCTTATTTCTTTTCAGGCGCTTTCCTTATTCCATACGTGGTCTTCTTTATATTCTGTGGAATACCAGTATTTTTCCTGGAGACTGCCCTTGGACAATTTACTAGTGAAGGAGGTATCACTTGTTGGAGAAAGGTTTGCCCACTTTTTGAAGGTAATCCTTTAAAAATGTTTATTATTTAGAAAAAGTCACTCAGGCCCTGATTCTGCAAAATGCATCTAAAGTTAGGCGTCGTTTAGGTGCCTAAGTTAGGTTTCCTTTGTAGAATCGCGCTCAGTGGCATTCAGCACTGTTTAGATACCTAACTTTTTAGGTGTCTTTTAGAGAATCAGTTTTAGGTGAGATTTAGACGTCCAAATAATGTCCTTAATGTTATAATATTTTATTATGATGTTATTAGAATGGCGATTTTATGCTGTTTTTCATTATAATTGTAATACTGTTTAATGCTTTTATTTATTTCTCTTCCATCAGACAGAGTGACTGGGATTCGAACCAGCAACATTAGGGTAGAAGGCTGCAGGTTGAACCAGTGTGCTACAGAATGAGCTAGCAAGTTGCATAGCAATTGTAAAACTGGGTCTTATAGGCATTGTAAGGAAGTCTACTTTTGAGCATAGTTTAGGCTTCAGATAGACCTGAGTTCTAAGGACGGAACTTAGGCACTCTTTGGATGTCCTTAATGCAATCTGCTAAATAGCTCTCTAGGTTTTTATTTTTGCTTTATTAAGCTCAAAATACATTTAATAATCCACCACATAAACAGGGAACATCAATACAAAAATATTGCATGCAAAACCTTCTATTTTGGGGGGCAAACAATCATGGTATTTGCAAGTACCAATTATCCCAGGACAAGCAGGCAGCATATTCTCACCTGTAGGTGACGTCATCCACGGAGTCCGGATGTGGACAGCCTCGCAAGCAGACTTGCTTGTAAAACTTTAAGAAAGTTTGCGACTGCCACACCGCACATGCGTAAGTGCCTTCCCGCCCGACGTAGGGCGCGCATCTCCTCAGCGTCTCCTCAGTTCTCAATTTTCCACAGAGCCAACAAGCCACTCATTTTGATGCTCTGCACTAGACTTAGTTCTACTTGTGCCTTCTCTCACCACGGCTTATGTATTTTCTTTACAGGGTCGCTGTGTTTATTTACGTGTTTCTTTTAAATAAATAAATAAATAAAATAATATTTCGTTTATTATTTTCTTCGTGTCACTGCGAGGCCTGTTCGCGGCTTCTGCCTGTGGGCTTCGATTTTGCCGCACTTGGGTTTCATTCCAGTCCCGGCCGGTTCCAGGGTTATGAAGTGTAGCCTGACCGCGTTTTGGAGTCGGGCACCCGCTGTGCTACACTTACCAATTGATGTCATTGAGTCCAGTAATGGATTGGCCTTTGCTAAAAAAAATAAGGCCTTGAATCCCATTTCTGTCCTGACCTCGACCTCGACTCCAGTATATTTTTCTCCAGGGTCAAAATCTTCAACCTCGACCTCGATGAAACCTTCCTTGATGGAGAAGTCTTCGTATTTGGGGAGCTCAGCTAACTCTTCCCCTGGGGCTCCATTATCATTGGTGTTTTTATCAGCTACGATTGCTCAGCCAACCCTTACAGACATGCCACCTCTAGAACCAGTGGGTCCGGTGGGTCTGAGGATCTCCAGGACACGTGTCTTGAAATCAAGGCAACATTTTTCCTCAAGGTCGTCTTCCTCAGAGTCTATAGCCACACCAATTGTACCAGCACCAGTGGTCTTGGTGCCGGCTTTGCAGAATATGTTGGAAGTTATTCTGCATCAGGAATTTGGTAACATGGTTGACAAATTAACTCCTGTCTTGACCCTGCTTCCTGCAGGCCAGCCTGAGCACTCAGCTGTAATACAAGGAGTCGAGTCCTTGAGAGTGTCTCGAGAGGAGTCTGAACACACTATACAATGAGTCGAGTCCTTGGCAGTGCCTTGAGCTCAACCTAGTCACTCAGTACAAGGAATCGAGTCCTTAGTAGTGCCTCGAGAAAAGCTAATACACTCTAAACAAGGAGTTGAATCCTTGATAGTGCCTCCAGAAATGACAATCCACTCTATACAAGGAGTCGAGTCCTTCAGAGTGCTTCGACATCAATCTACACACTCTATGCAAGGAGTTGAGTCTTTGCGAGTGTCTCGACTTTGATCTCCAACTTCCAGCCCTCTACGCATAAGGCATTGCCTTCTTCGAGGTACAGGGTAATGACTCCTCGACATTCCTCATTGAGACTGCATTTGAGATCACTACCTTGTTCTCCGATCCATCTGTCGAGGTCTTCATCGAGACCCAGATCCTCTTCTCGAGGCAAACCTTGTTTCTCAAGGCATAGATAATCTTCCTTCTTGAGGAAATCTGTGGCAGAACCAGTTTCGACAGTTGAGTCCTTCTCCTGTCTTTTTTCATCACCAGCTGGTTTTTTTTTTGCCTATGGATTCAGATCTCAGGTATCAATATTCCATAGCAGCTTCACTCTCTTTCTCTGCCATAAGACATACTTCAAGAGGTTCCCGGTCGCTTTTGACTCAACGGGATCTCCCCTCTTTTGTTTTGATGTCCTTTATTTTGTAGTCTGATTCAGCATACTCTAAGGAGTATTTGGAAGAACTGGGTATACCTCATCCTCCTAGGAATTCATTAAAATTACCCATGAATGCCACTCTCACTCAAATTTTCAAAAGAAATCTTGCTATACCATATTCCGTTCCTGCTGTGCCAGTGAAACAGGAATCTCGATATCAAATGGTTCACTGTACGGGATTTGAAAAGTCTCAACTCTTCTTGTTGGGTCTTCCTTGAAAACAATCAATCAGGCCAAGGTCTGTGCCACAGTCCCACCTGGCCGACAGGGAAGGGCCATGGATAAATTTGGCCAACACCTATATCAAAATTCTGTGATGACAAATAGAATTTTAAACTACAACTTTGTCTTTACATCATATCTCAAATATTGGGTCAATGCTATGCCTACTTTTTTCAAGTACCTTCCAGAGCATCGCCTGACAGAGTTCCAGCATATGCATTCCACTCTGGAACAACTTCGCATACATATGGTCCAGGCTGCATATGTTGCTTTTGAGCTGTCCTCCAGGGCCACTGCTTTCTCGGTTGTGATGCGCCGTCTTGCCTGGCTCCGCACCATAGATATGGACCCAAATCTACAAGATCAACTAATCAACATCCCATGCCAAGGCAATGAGTTGTTTGATGACTCTATTGAGGCAATTACAAAGAGCTTTTCTGAAAATGAGAAGTCATTTCCCTCCATCATTAGATCAAACCTGAACCCTTTCACAGATAAGGGTTCTACACCTTCTCCATCTACCCCAAGTCACTTCCCTCAGAAGGTAGCTCCTGATTCAAGGCTACCTCTTAAGAAACAGCAGCCTTAACAGCACCAATGGCAGCAGCATAAACTTCAGACTCCTGCTGCACCTAAGCTTTCTCAGTCTTTTTAATGAACTCACACAGAGAGCATAACGTTACTCAGTCTACCTCTCTTATCTCTTTTTTTCCATAAGGGGTCGTTTCCATCATTTCTACAAGGATGGGATCTCTCTCTCTCTCATCTGGGAAGGCCTCTCTCTGCACTTCCTTCCAATTACAAAATAATATCCTTTCAATCTTTCCAGACCACCCTTCTTCTTCATGAAGCTAAAGCTCCGCTTTGTCTCCATATCTTCGAGGAGGTCCCTCTAGAGCAACAGAACATGGAGGTTTACTCCTGTTACTTCCTTGTCTGAAGAAGATGGGGGATCTGCGCCCTATCCTGGACAAATTCTTTGTCAGAGAACCTATAACATCATTGTATCCTCTTCTGGATCAAACCGCTTGGTTATGCTCCCTGGATCTCAGAGGCTTACACATTTCTGTTTGTCCAGCCTCTTACAAACTCCTCAGATTTCAGGTGGGAAATCGTTATTTTCAGTATGGAGTGCTGTTTTTTCACTTTCACTTCACTTTCAGCAAGACACATGATGCTTTTCCTAGATCACATAGCCTCTACAGTTCACGTAACTCCTTTGCCAGACTTCATCTCAGAATTCCTCAGTGGACCCTGGCATCTCAGTGGGTGCATGCTTTTGACCCACTCTCTCCACACATTACAGTGACCCCTTTATTGAGACAGTCTCTCCACTGTTGGATGCTCTTTTCCAATCTCTCCAGAGGTTTCCTGTTTGAAATGCCCCCTCATCAGCAGATCCTCATGACAGATTCCTCGACCTATGCTTGGGGGGCTCATCTTGATGGTCTCCGTACTCAATGCCACTGGTCCACCACAGATCATCAGTGTTACATAAATCTGTTGGAACTCAGAGTGACCTTCAATGCTCTCAAAGCTTTTCAGCATCTTCTCCATGTTCAAGTAGTCCTCTTTCGGACAGACAATCAAGTTGCCATGTACTACATCAACAAGCACAGGATCTCTCCCTCTCTGTCAGGAAGCTCAAAAGGTGTGGAAATTTGCAATCCTTCACAACACCTTTCTAAAAGCGGTCTATATTCAAGGAGAAAAAAACTGTCTGGCAGACAAATTGAGTTGTCTTCTACAACCTTACGAATGGACACTCAATTCCTTGCCTCTCCATCACATTTTTTTCTCATTGGGGGACCCTCAGATAGATCTCTTTGCATTTCCCCACTACAACAACAAACTGCCTCAGCTCTGCTCCAGGATATACTCTCCTTATTGCCTTGAGGCAGATGCTTTCATCTGGAATGGACAAATCAGTTTCTGTATGCTCCTCAGTGGCCTAGACAACGTGGTTCTCCCTTCTCCTTCAACTTAGCAGCAGGGAGCCACTGCTTCTACCAGTTTTCCCAAGTTATAGCACGCAGGGGAAATCAACATGGAACTACAATCAAGCAACAATGAATTGGCCAATTGGTGCTCATTTCCTCATTAAGTTGTGCACAGATTTCTGATCCACATATGAATTCCAGCACCCAATTTTGGTCGACCTACACAGAATCCAGGAATTATTCCCCTTCTGAAATAGGGACTAAGACTTAGATATACTAACAATAGCGACTCAATCGGTGTTGGCCGATTTGCCAACAACAATTGATTCACTATTAAGTTTGCGTGCAAATCATTTGCATGCAAACTCCCCAACTCAATCGCTCAGTGAGCAATTGAGTCTGGGCAGAGCCCTGACAGTAGTGACAGGAGAAGCAGTCACTGCTGTCAGGGCTCCCTTCCTCCCCCTATCGCTTTAAAAAAATGGCAGGAGGGATACCGACTCCTTCCTGCCATCGGTGCTTCCTCCACCATTTTAAAAAAATGGCAGGAGGGATGCAAACTCCCTCCTGCCATTGGCGCAGTCCGCAGTTTAAAAAAATGGCAGGAGGGATACCCACTCCCTCCTGCCACCGGACGCCCCGGCCTCCCCCTCCCCATATCTGTAAAGATAGGAGCAGGAGGGGTGCTCAGTCCCTCCTCCTCCTACGAACAACTGCAGGCCTTAGGCCCTGCCCCGGTGCATCATGGCTTAGGTGCCCCGGGCTTCTTTCTTGGGAGGGGCCTGAGTCAACTGAGCCAATGAGAGACTTATTTAGGGCTGAGTCTAAGGAAGTCCCTGATTGGCCAAAACAATGGCCAATCAGAGACTTCCTTAGACTCACCACAGGATGCGCAAGTGTATCAAATGTTAAGCTCTTGTAAGCTGCATTAGGTGTGCATTAGTGTCTAACACAGCTTAGCAAAAGAGACTCTTAAATGAATAACATATCTGTTTAAGTTTAGGACCACATATTCAAAAGTCCTTTTTAAATGGATAGGTCACTGAACATTTGGCATGAAGAGAATAACATACCTCACTTTTATTAGTGTCTTCTGGAGCCTTCCAAGTGACTTGGATTGGCCTCCTCTGGAAACAGGATGCTGAATTCAATGGACCATTGATGTGTCTCAGCATGGCACATCTTAATGTCCCCTTTACAATGGAGAGGAGGAATTTCGATGTCCAGATCAGAATATGCACAGTTCACTCTGGCTCTGCAAATGCAAAAAAGGTTTTGTAAAATCCCACAAAGATGTGTAGAACTACATGTGCTTTTGCCAGCATGTCCAGAGGGAGCATTAATTAAAAACCAAAACCCCAAGAAACTGCTCTCCAGCACAATTAGGAGAAAGCTGGATACTCTGCTTCTCCATAAACATGCATCCCTGATCTCCTCCACACCAGTCCAGACTTCCCTTGGAGCTCTACTCCCAAAGCATGATAAACCTTTGCCCCACACCCAAATCACTCATGACTCCCCTGATTCCTCCCTAGCCATGACCTCTCACCTCAAACCCATATCCAAATCAGTCCAACCAGAAAATAAAGAGTCCAAGTAGGTGCTGGGGGGAGGGATCAAGGGGAATTAGAGTGGGAGAAATTCCATTATTTCTTCATTAGTATCTTATATTCCATCATGACCTGTCTGGTCCTCACAAAGAGATTTATCTGCTCTACCCCTTCTCCATTTCCATCTTTCCTTTTCTATTCCCTTCCACACTCGATTAATATTTGCTCCTTTCCCTTTCTTTTTATTTTAATATGTATCCTTACAATCTATGTTCCCCATATTAAGTTGTTATTGTATATGACTTTTATGGAAATTGCTTAGGTTATATAAGCGCCGACTGTACTGAAAACTAGTGCACAGAGAGTGGAAAGGATTTATAAAGAATATGCTCAGAAAAGTGAAACTCTGAAGAGAGAGTGACAACCCTCTCTTGGGGTAAGAGTTTACCGTCCAGTCATTGCATAATTGATTCAAAAAATCACTCTCTGAGAACTAGTAAAGGTAATAAAAGCTAATTTTAAATCTTGTAATTTCTAAACACAGTCCAGGTTCAAAAAATTTTTGAGATATAAAATATAATAAATCTCATTGGATTTTTGATGATGTACTTATCTTATAAAGATAAACTTGTTATAGGGGTCTCGGGTCTCAACGTGGCCCCGTTTCGTGGTCTGCTTCAGGAGACCCAAAATCAATCTTTAAACATTATACGTTGTGATGCATGAGATGATCATTTGCAGAAGGAATTCAAAATTTATATCCATGAGAAAATCGTTTGCAGAATTGTTTCTGATGCTCCAAACAACCAAACAACAAAAATTTTTTGAACCTGGACTGTGTTTAGAAATTACAAGATTTAAAATTAGCTTTTATTACCTTTACTAGTTCTCAGAGAGTGATTTTTTGAATCAATTATGCAATGACTGGACGGTAAACTCTTACCCCAAGAGAGGGTTGTCGCTCTCTCTTCAGAGTTTCACTTTTCTGAGCATATTCTTTATAAATCCTTTCCACTCTCTGTGCACTAGTTTTCAGTACAGTCAGTTCTTATTTTGGCTATTATACACACTTTGGCTGACTTTTTGCATAATCTTTCCCTGTGTATACTGTGAACATAGGTTATATAAGCGGCATATATAATAAAATAAACTCTGAAAATAAATCTAACAGTACACATTATGAACCTTCCTCCATTTCCCTATTATTTGCTCCCTTGCTGGTAATATTCAGGGGTTATTACACTATTGCTTAGGAAGCAGGAAGATGCTAATAATATAACCCTATATAACACCCTGGGATGTGATAAAAAGTATGTAGCTAATCTTGAACCTTAAATGCTTTATGTCTATCTAGATAGATTGTGAGCCCACCGGAACAGACAGGAAAAAATGCTTGAGTACCTGAATAAACTCATGTAAACCGTTTTGAGCTCTCCTGGGAGAACGGTATAGAAAATTGAATAAATAAATAGCAATCCCCGATCCCTATCATGAATGGGGTTCAGCGGATTACCCGCACCTGTCGGCGAAGGGTAGATGCACGCTGATCTGTTCAGAACATGATATAACAAATTCTCTCTCTCATCTGATTTATGATTTCATTTTCATAGGTAAAGCTCTGTATCTGTCTCTCTCAATTGCATCCTTTATGAAAGGGTTCAAAAAAATATAACAGTTCATAAATTACAGGGTAATAATTAAGTCTGGAAAACCAAGTTATAATAGAGACAAAGAAGCAACTTAAAATGAGCTTAAAAAATATAGTCCCATGTATGCAAGTACCTAGTCTTGATACACTGAGGGAGGTGGTGGAGAGGAAAACAGTGATGGAATTAAAAAAAAATTGTGGGATGAACACAGAAGATCTCTATACAGAAAACTAAATGAATGGTATAAAAAACTAAGGCCAGTGCAGACTTGCATGATCTGTGTCCCATATATATGGAAATTTGGTGTAGGATGGGCTGGGGAGGGCTTTGACGGGAATTCTTGTTACATGAGGATGGTGCTGGGCAGACTTTAAGGTCTGTATCCCATAAAGGACATGATGGTTTGAATAGGTTGGAGTGAGCTCTGATGGCAACTCCAGTAGTTGACACCTAAGAACAGTATTGAAATTCAGACATGATGGCAGATAAAGGCCAAATGGCCCATCTAGTCTGCCCATTTGCAGCATCCACTGTCTCCTCTTTTCCGTAAGAGATTGCAAGTTCCTGTCCCACACTTTCTTGAATTTAGACACAGTTTTTGTCTCCTCTACAGGAGCCTATTCCACGTATCTATTCCACGTATCTTTCAGTAGAAAAGTATTTCCTTAGATTACTCCTGAACCTATCACCTCTTAACCTCATTCTATGCCCTCTCATTCTGGAGTTTCTTTTATGCCACATAAGTACAGTAAAACCTTGGTTTACGAGCATAATTCGTTCCAGAAGCATGCTTATAATCCAAAGCACTCGTATATCAAAGCGAATTTCCCCATAGGAAATAATGCAAAAAGACGATTCATTGCACAACCCAAAAACTTTAATACAAAATACTATACGTACTTGTATTGCAAGACCTCGCCTGTTTAGTCACTTCACTCCTGCAGCGTCAGAGAGAGAAGACCCATTGGCTCAGTTGTGATGATGTGACTTGTGTATACTGTATGTACTCGTATTGCAAGACTTTGCTCGTTTAGAACAGTCACGACACTCTTGCAGCGTCAGAGAGAGACGAACCATCGGCTCAGTTATGGTGATGACACGTGTATACTGTATGTACTCGTATTGCAAGACTTTGTTTTATAAGTCACTACACTTGCAGGGTCAGAGATAGAACCATTGGCTCAGTTGTGATGACGTGACGCGTGTATACTGTATGTACTCATATTGCAAGACTTTGCTCGTTTAGAACAGTCACTACATTCTTGCAGCATCAGAGAGAGAAGAACCATCGGCTCAGTTGTTGTGTGTATACTTTATGTACTTGTATTGCAAGACATTGGTTGTATATCAAGTTAAAATTTAATAAAATGTTTTGCTTGTCTTGCAAAACACTTGCAAACCAAGTTACTTGCAATCCAAGATTTTACTGTATTTAAATATCTCCCTTCTCCTACCTTTCCTCCAAAGCATACATATTGAGATCTTTAAGTCTGTCCCTTTATGCCTTATGAAGCAGACCTTCAACCATTTTAGTTGCTTTCCTCTGGACCGACTCCGCAGTTTCAAAAAGATATAAGCAGGATAGTCTCCAAATTGTACACAATATTCTAAATGAGGTCTTACCAATGTCTTATACAGAGGCATCAATACCTCCTTTTTCCTACTGGCCATTCCTCTCCCTAGGCACCCAAGCATCCTTCTAGCTTTTGCCATTTCCTTTGGCCACTTTAAGATCATCACATATTATCACAGCCACGTCCTGCTCTTCTTTCATGCACAAAAGTTCCTCACCCCCTAAACTGTACTATTTCTTGGGGTTTATGTAGCTCAAATGCATGACCTTGCATTTCTTAACATTAAATCTTACCTGCTAAATTGCAGACTATTCCTCAAGCTTCACTAGGTCCTTCCTCGTGTTATCCACACCATCAGGGGTGTCTACTCTGTTGCAGATTTTGGTATCATCTGCTAAGAGGCAAATCTTACCAGACATCCCTTCAGCAATATCACATAATAAAAAGAACAGGCCCAAGAACTGAACCTTGAGGCACACCGTACTGGTAACATTTCTTTCCTTAGAGTGATCTCCATTGACCACTCCCCTATAAGGTGTTACCCAAAAGTTTGGGGAATGTGAACAGCGCACACAAACTGGATATAGTACGCCCTATTCGCCTGACTTTGCCCCCTGTGAATTTTTCCTATTCCCCAAAATGAAATTATGACTCAAAAGGCACCGTTTTAACACGATTGAAAAGATCCAGGATGAATTGCAGGAGGTCCTCAAGATACTTACCCAAGATGACTTCCATAGATGCATGGACTCATGGGAAAAACGCTGTGATTGCTGTATACATTCTCAAGGGGATTACTTCGAAGGAGACGGTGAGGAAAGTAAGAGTTTCGGTATGCAATTTTTTTTTTTACAATTGAATTCCCTGAACTTTTGGGTAGCACCTTGTATGTTGCTTTCCACGCAACTAATTTCTGACCTGGTTCATCACCCATTCCGAGGACACTCAGTTTATTTTTTAGATACCTGTGTAGAACACTGTCAAAGGCTTTGCTAAATTCTAACTACACCACATCTAGTGCAGTATCCAATTCTCTGGTCGCCCAGTCAAAGAAATTGATCAGATTTGTCTGATAAGACCTTCCTCTAGTGAATCCATGTTGCCTCAGGTCCTGTAATTCACTGCATTCCATAAACTTCACTATTCTCTGTTTTCATAAATAATATAGAATCATGCTTAACACTGTCTAAGTGGCATCACTAGGCATTACTAGGCGTTAGGCATCACTAGGCGTCTCAACTTTAGGTGTACTGAATTTATGCCAGGAATTTCTTGACCTAAATGCCTGTGCCTAAGTTTGGCATACAGTGGCACCTAAGTCAAAACCAAGCGCATTACTCAAATGGCCATGATCTACCCTAACCGTGCCCACTTTAAATTATGTGCTTTGGACTAAGTACACATTTTGACAGGAATCTGGCTACTCCTACCAGAAACAGATTGAAAGTCCCTGTAAGCCCCATTAAAAACCCTGTTACCAGATATAGGAAACATCCTGAACAGTGTAGAAATCCTGTGCACAACTTAAAAAAGGAGCCTGTCCCTTTAAGAGTGTCCAGAGCTCAGGCTGACATTGAGAATGCAGGGCCCTTTAAGAGTTTGTCTATCCCTGCTAGGAGGGGGTGTGGCTGGATGCCGAGGTTCCCATTTACTGAGCTTTCCTCGTCAGAGAAAGGAGCAAAATAGCTGGAACAAGCAGCTGAACGTAAGCTGGGAAGGAAGCCAGTCCTTCCAGCTGAACCAGGGCCAGCACAAGGCAGTTTCTCTGAGGACTGGAAGATGGAGGAACTGGAAGACAGCCATGCCAAACCAATCTCAGAAGCCCAGCCTGAGGACTATGATATGGAGTGCCAAGAGGACTATGTTTTGCCTGATTGGGGAGAACAGCAGATGGACTGTGAGTAGGCTGTTAAGCCAAGCAGTTTTTCATCACTGGAGTTTTGCATTCTGACCTTTTGTTTTAAAGCCTGCCAGAGTATTATGCTGAGGACATTGCGGGGTTCTAGCCACCCCAGGAACTGTAGAAATCAGAAGCTGAGTTTTGTGTTTTATTTTTGGAGCAGCTTGTGCGCTGCCCTGAGTTGTGCTTGGGGGTGAAGAAGTAAAACCTGAGCCAGTCTTTTGGGAGGGCGGCAACACCTGTGGTGTCCAGGCCTATCTCTTTCCAGCCTGTTGGGGATTCGGCTCTACCCAACAAGGCCACAGCCAGAGCCAGGGAGAGTTTTTTCAAAGGAGAAGTGTTTGACTATTGCACTGTTGTGATAGGCCCAAGAGTGAGGCCAGAAGGAAAAGTTTTGGACGTTTGTGGACTGGACTGAGTCTAAAGCACGGCTTGTGCTAAGTTGGAACTTGTTTGTTTCCTAATAAGAATGAATTGAATTCATAGAAGCTTTTTTCTTTCTTGCTCATGCCATTTCTGCAATTGTGTTTGGAGTTTGTTTACCATTCAAATGTTTTGCCTTATTCAACCAGGGAATCTCAGTGTGCAATCTTTGGGAGGCACTGAAAGCTGTGTTCCACTACCTTTATTCAAACTCTGGGACTGGGATTCAGAGGGGCAACTAGGCCTAGCCAGGATCTTGTCCCACAACATCAGAAAATACCATTAAATTATAACTTTCAATTACCTCCAATTAATGCAAATTATGAGGTATGTTAATTGTCAATTATAGGCACTAGTTATAACCTACATTATATATTTTTAGTATTTATATACCATGTATAACCTAAGTGGTGTACATTGAGGTACTCGATCATTTTTCCCTATCTGCCCTGGTGGGCTCACATTCTCTCTAATGTACCTGGGGTCACAAGGAGCAGCATGGGATTTGAACTCACAACCTCAGGGTGCTAAGGCTGTAGCTCTAACCACTGTGCCAATGTAGGTGCCTAAAATTAGATGGACTTTATAGAATTTGGGGGTAAGTGCTGGACATTTAGATGTGCATGTCTACCATTTTGTTATGAGGGGCAGGCGTGATGGTTAAATGGCAATGCTGATGCAAATAAAAACAAAACAGGGCCATTAAAGATGGTGGCCACTTGCTAGGTATATGGATCAGCATCTCTTACTGCTTGATTTCACCCCCTCCCCCCCCCCCCCCAGCAATGGTGAAGTGCAGGGGCTGACGGGCAGTGCCAAAATTCCAACCTGTTGAACCTGATTTTCATGTGACCCACTATGCAGAGCTTTGCATCAAAACACATGAGAAGAGACTTGAAGACCTCAATATATACCCTAGATATATACAAACCCTGTGCTGGAGGACTACTAGCCAGTCGAGTTTTCAGGATAGCCCTAATGAATATGCATGAAAAAGATTTGCATGTAATGAAGATGATAGGAATGCAGATCTGCCCCATAGAACAATTTTCTGTCTAAATAAGAATGGCAACACACTGAAGGTTTCCCAGGTTTCTCAAGGAAGAGTCGAGGAGCAAGAATCTGATGATAGTACTTTCATATTATTAATTTCAACTATCATGAGTAAGCCATCAGTTTTATCTTGAATCTATTTGGTTTGCATGATCTGATTTAACAAGAGTTATACTTCTAAGTTTAAGAACATAAGAAATGCCTTCACCGGATCAGACCGAGGTCCATCAAGTCCGGTGATCCGCTCACGTGGCGGCCCATTTAGGTTCTCTATTATGAAAACCTGAAATTACCGTATCCCTCAATATGATTTGCAAGAAGGTGTATATCCAACTTGTGCTTGAAACCCCGAAGAGTAGTCTCCGCCACAACATCCTCAGGAAGAGAATTCCAAGCGCCCACCACTCGTTGTGAGAAACAGAACTTCCTGGCATTCGTCCTGAACCTGCTGCCACCCAGTTTCAGGCTGTGACCTCTTGTCCGTGTCACATCTGAAAATGTTAGTAATGCTGCTTCTTGGTCTATTTTATCAAATCCTTTTAATATTTTAAAAGTCTCTATCAAATCGCCTCTCAGTCTTCTCCTCTCGAATGTGAACAGTCCTAGTTTCCTGAGGCGTTCTTAATAGCTCAAATTTTTCATTCCTTTGACTAGTTTTGTGGCTCGCCTTTGCACCTTCTCCAACAGAGATGACCTGCTTTATCAAAGTCAAAACGGCTTACATGAAAATATAAAAATCCAAAATTCATGGGGGAAATTACAAACTGATCAACAGACAAAATGAAAGAAGGTTAGACATAAGCTATGTAGGGACAAAATACAATGTTTAATAAAAAAAAAAATAATAATAAACAATAAAGGGAAAACACAATAGGGAAGGGAAGTACCGTAATCTTCATTCTGCATTGGAATGTGTCTAAGGTGTTTATAGACTGAAAGCGTCTCTGTGGTGAATTTAACCTCTTAAGTTAAATATTTAGAACAGAAAATATCTCAACAATAAATTGAAATCTTAAGAGTCTAGAAGATTTTATATCTGTGTAAAGTTCTTCAAAAAACTTTAATTAAATATATCTCTGCTTTAGATTGTAACTGGAAGCTGTTGAAAAAACTATCCAAAGTGTTAACTTGAGATTTTATAAATTTTCTCCAGATGCCTAAAAATGCACCTAAGGAGATGGTGTTTGACATATATTCTTCTGAGATTCTTCAATTTTCCCCAGAGTAATTACCAGCTATACCACAGAAAACAGCCATTTTACTCAATGGAGGAGGGTAAATAGTAGAGTGCCGCAGGGATCTTTTCTGGGACTGGTGCTGTTTAACTTATTTATAAATGATCTGGAAATTGGAACGCGAGGTGATTAAATTTGCACATGATACTAAACTCTTCAAAGTTGTTAAAACACATGTAGACTGTGAAAATTTGCAAAAATTATAAACTGGGAAAAGCTTATCACACTTAAGGTGAATCCAAAGTTGCAAAACAGTCTGTCATGAAAAGGATCACCCAACACAATCAATTTAATTCTGTTCACTGAGTAGCTGAAAAAGTGTTCAGAACCTGTAAGGTAGAAAGACCACAGCCTGGGTCATGCCCCTAAATGTGCCTCTCTTGGTCAATCACACAACTTAGTAAGCTCTAATTTCTATTGGCATTAAATAATAATAATAATAATTTTATTTTTTATATACTGCCTAACCAGGAATGGTTCTAGACGGTTCACAATAAATAAAAACTGATCATACAGCGAAGAATATTTAAAATGGAAATACATCAGATAATAAATCATAAGAAATGCATAATATTGAATAATAATAACTTTATTCTTTTATACCGCCACAATCTTACGACTTCTAGGCGGTTTACAATCAAGAGAGCTGGACATTCAGCGAGTTACAATATACAGATAGTCAGAGGAAATACAGAGTGCAGAAATATTTAGGAAGTAGAATTATAGATATACAATTTGCTGAGCGAGAGTATAAGGTATACAGATTGGAAGAAATTTCCAAGTGGGCCTGTTAGGAGAAGGCCATGCAATTCAAAAAGTACAGCGAAAATTACGATATGATAATAACAATTTGTATATATCACAGAACCAAGAGTTCTATGCGGACTTAAGAGGGGAAAGAGGAAAAGGGTAAGAGGTCGGGAGGACCGTTATTGAGGAGAGAGAGAAGAGCAGGTCAGTTGTTTAGGTATTTCAGGAACAGGTGTGTTTTTAGGCGCTGTGTATATGTAATTTATCATGTACTTAACTTGAAATAGTTCCAAATCAGGATTCCGGATTCTGACGTGTTTCGCCAGACCGGTTCCTCAGATAACCCACTCCAAATTCATCTTAAGCCAACCAGGTGGTCTGATATTTCTTTTACAAGACAAAGCAATATAAATTCTGTTGGGAAATAAAATACTCAATACTCACACAACAGTTCTCAGTGCTACATGTTGCAAAGGTTTACTGAATGGGGATATCCCAGGGGGGTTATTAAAAAAGCATGTAAGAGAGCCTTATATACACAGAGAGAGCATCTATTACAAAACAGTGACATGTCTAATGAGTCTAGCTTGGTGTGTGTATTGCCCTATTCCTATAGGGCGTTTCAGATTTTTAAAAAAATCATCAAACAGCATTGGCACATTTTGCAGATCCATGAGGTGTTTGAACAGCCACCGCAATTTGCCTTCTCAAAGGGGAAAAATTTGTAGGAATTAGTGACTCATTCATATTTTCCTACTGGTATCTTGCAAAGAATGCATGATATAAGGGGACATGATTGCTGTGGCCACTATAGTGTGTGTGATCATGCTATAGTAGCTGTGTTACCCATTCACGTCTGAAACGAGTGCACACATTGAGATCTAATACCAACTGTGAATTGGTAGGAGTAGTATTCCTAATAATGTGCCCATTGCAGTTATTTTACGTAGGACATACAAGATCAATCTGAGTCGGGATCATTGAACATTTAAGTAAAATACGTTGCCCCTTTGACAGCTCATTGGCTTGATAAGTCACATTCCATTGATGATTTGAAATTTATTCTGCTGGAAGCTCCACTATTGCATGGTAGGGGGGCGGAGTTTACCAGCATACCTGTGGAAAAGAGAACAGTCCTAGATTTACTTCTGGTAGGCGGTGTCCCCCACTTGGCCTAAATCGTGAGGTCAAGTGGTGGGTGTTTCTACACTGAAGCATGACATCACATCTAGTGAGTGCGGGGATAAACACGGATAGTACATTGCTATTGAATAGAAAGAGGAAGTGCGATGCAAAGAATGTGAGGTACCCTCCAGTAGCGCTGAGAACTGCTGTGTGTGTATTGAGTATTTATTTCCCAACAGAGTTTATATTGTTTTGTCTTGTAGAAGAAATATCGGACCACCTGGTTGGCTTAAGATGAATTTGGAGTGGGTTCTCTGAGGAAGCCGGTCTGGCGAAACGCGTCAGAACCCGGAATCTTGATTTGGAACTATTTCAAGTTAAGTACAAGATAAATTACATATACACAGATTCAATATTGATGGACTAATGCCAATAGAAATTGGAGCTTACTAAGTGCTGTGATTGACCAAGAGAGGTACATTTAGGGGTGTGACCCCAGTTGTGGTCTTTCTACCAAGCACTTTTTGAGCTACTCAGTGAACAGTTTTAAATTGATTGTGTTGGGTGATCCTTATCATGAAATAGATTATGAAAATTTGCAGGCAGACCTTATGAAGTTGGAAGACTGGGCAGCCAAAAGGCAGATTAAATTTAATGTGGACAAATGCAAAGTGATGCATATTGGGAAGAATAAACCAATATTTATTGAGACAAGGCAACCAGAATAAAATGCAATTCTCAAGGTGAGGTTGCTCTGTGAAGCGATAGAGGCATTATTTTAATTTTTTTATTTAAAAATTTCTTACTCACTACATCCTGTAGTTCTGTGTGAGTTACAAAGTTGCATTCATAATTTTAAAAAATCTACTTATACATACATGTTTAACTCTGTATCAGCAATGAGTAAATACAGCATAGCTAATATGTATGTATAAGTATTGTCTGTATTGTTGCTCACTGACCTATAATTCCAATAAACAGATTTGAACAAAAAAAAATCTACTGCTACAACTATAAATCTAAGACTATAACTTATTGTACAAACAATAAAATAAACATAAAATCAACTTCATATCAGGGCTGTAGTGCTAATAACAGATTATTAGCATTCTTAGATTATAACATTCTTAGTCTTGTCCCTTTTCTAATAATCCCCACATTGGGTAGCATATTGTCTAAAGTAACACCCAGATCTAGCATCTAGTGACTATGATTTGGCTTATTCTTTCCAATGTGCATCACTTTGCATTAGAAACATAGAGTATGATGGCAGAAAAGGGCCGGCGGCCCAACAAGTCTGTCCACTCAAGAACCCTCCCTCTCAACTAGTCTACCTACTCAAGAACCCTTCTTCCCTGGAGTATCTATCGTTTGAGCATAACTCTGTAGTACTCCCACCTGTTTGTCCCATCGACTCTTGAAGTCGAGCATGCTACTGGCCTCGACCACCTGGCGTGGAAGACCATTCCATCGATCAATCATCCTTTCGGTGAAGAAGTATTTCCTGGTGTCACCATGAAATCTTCCCCCCTTAAGTTTTAGCGGGTGCCCTCTTGTCACCGTGGGACCCTTAAGAAAAAAGATTTCTTCCTCCACTTCAATGTGGCCCGTCATGTATTTGAATGTTTCTATCATGTCCCCCCTATCTCTGTGCTCCTCGAGAGAATATAAGCGCAGTCTGCTCAGATGTTCTTCATATGGGAGATCTTTAAGTCCTGAGACCATCCTAGTGGCCATTCTCTGGATCGACTCCATTCTCTTCACATCCTTTTGATAATGTGGCCTCTAAAACTGGACACAGTACTCCAGGTGAGGTCTCATCATGGATCTGTATAACGGCAGTATGACTTCAGGCTTTCGGCTGATAAAGCTCCTTTAAAGCATTTGTCCACATTAAATTTTATCTGCCATTAGGATGCTCATTCTTCCAATTTCCTAAGATCTGACTGCAAATTTTTACAGTCTGCATGCATTTTAACAACTTTGAACAGTTTAGTGGCATCTGCAAATTGAATCACCTTATTCTTCATTCCAATTTCCAAATTATTTATAAATAAATTAAATAGTACTGATTCCAGAACAGATTTCTGCGGCACTCAACTATTTACTCTCCTCTATTGAGAAAAATGGTCATTTAAACATGTCCTCTTTTTTTCTGTTTGATTACCATAACTTATCTCCTTATCACAAAAAAGATATAACAGGACTAGAAAAGGTTCAAAGAAGAGCAACCAAGATGATAAAGGGGAAGGAAATCCTCTCGTTTGAAGAGCTTGGAAAAAATGGCTGAGGGGAGATATGATTGAAGTCTACAAAATCCTGAGTGGTGTAGAATGGGTACAAGTGGATTGATTTTTTTTTTTTTTCTCCATCAAAAATTACAAAGACTAGGGGGACACTTGATGAAGTTATAGGGAGATACTTTTAAAACCAGTAGGAGGAAATATTTTTTTTCATTCACAACAAATATAGTTAAGCTCTGAAATGCATTGCCAGAAGATGTGGTAAGAGTGGTTAACGTAGCTGGTTTTAAAGAAGGTTTGAACAAGTTCCTGGTGGAAAAGTCCATAGTGACCTGGATTGGCCAATGTGAAGACGGGATACTGGTCTAGATGGACCATTGATCTGACCTTGTAAGACTATTCTTATGTTCTTATGTAAACTTTATGTAAATGTATTATTTTCCTATGAATTGGCATGGGGTATTGAGAACAAAGGGGGACATCACTGTAGACTTTTTGGATCTGATTGAAGCTTTGTTGGCTAACTCTGAAATATCTTCTGCAACATTAGTGATGGACTTTTGGTAGAGATTTGATACTTAATGATTATCTAAAAAAATAAAAGGAAACAATATAATTTGATTGTATTTCCTGATGTGCATTATGAAACACAAAGGAGACGGCCGGCCGCGCTAGCTGCTATCGCCTCCTCTTGAGCAGACGGTAGTTTTTGGTAGTTTTTGATGAAACCCCGCTAGCGCGGCTTGATAAAAGGAGCCCTTAATAATGATAACAAAACAATTTTAAATAATTGGAAGGATTTTTCTAAATTGGAATATAATATGTGGTGGAATATGTTATGTATGTACAGAAAATATGAAAGAAATTTATGCAATTAAATGTGGTAATTTGAAGAAATTTAGGAAAGTATGGGATTGCTTACTTCAAGAATTAAGTGTTGTTATATTATATTTTGTTTGGATTATATGTTACGGCACCCTGTAACTTTTTTTTTTTTTTTTTTCTAATATTGTATTGATTGTTTGTGGTGATTTGTTTTTATCTTCAAAATTTCAATAAAATATTTATGAAAAATACAGCAAAATAGTTAAAATTACCCTCAGAAAATCTGAAAGCTTTGCTATTTGCATACTTTTATCACTGGAGGAATACCAAGCAAAATGCTTTCACTGTTTATATAGGGAGAGCTTAGAGATAGAGCACCAAGCTGACAACAAGGGAATTTAGGCTCAAATTCCAATGCTGCTTCTTGTGATCTTGGGCAATTAGGTTAATTGTTTCAGATTCAAAACAATAGATTTGTAAACCCTCTGGGGTTATGACTACATAGGACTCCTTTTACTAAGCTGCGATAGAGTTTTTAGCAAGCACAGAATTTTAGCGTGCACTAAACCCGTGCTACGCAGCTAGAACTAATGCCAGCTCAATGCTGGTGTTAGTGTCTAGCGCGCGGGGCAATTCTGTGCGCGGTAAAACCGCTATCACAGCTTAGTAAAAGGAGCCCTTTCAGCTACTACTGAAAAAAGTGTGAGCTAAATCCATATAAATAAGTGGAAAAAGGAAAGGAAAAATCTTTGTGAAAGCGGATTATTAATTCCAGACTGATGTTCTTATTTGCAGGCATTGGATATGCTACGCAGGTCATTGAGGCACATTTGAATGTCTATTACATCATCATCCTATCATGGGCTATTTTCTACTTTTTGAATTGCTTTTCTGCAGACCTCCCTTGGGCCACATGCGGGCATGAGTGGAACACAGGTATGGTTATATATGAAAGCACTACAGATGTGAGTACAATTATGGATATGGTTATCCAGAAAACCAGCCTGTTTAATAAATCTTAAAAGATAAAGGGGCTTATTTATTAAGCTGTGCTGCTGTTAACATAGCAGAGAACTTGCACTAACAGTTAAAATGGCTCCTTTAATGAGAATTATTTTCTGCTTTAACAGCTAATGCAGAATGGGGAGGGACCACGTCTTGCAGTTAAAATTGCATGCATGCGTTTCTAACTGGTGCGCAGATTTGGGCACACACGTTCTACTAACCTAGGTCTTCTTTTACTAAGCCGCGGTAGAGGTTTCTACCGCGGTCTGGAGTGCTAGATGCTCTGACACTCGAATTCTATGCATATTGAAGCATTTAGCGTTCCAGGCTGCAGTAGAAACCGCTTGGATCCTTTTTTTGCTGTTAAGCGTTATATAAAGTTTTTAAGAAACATAAACATACTGCAGCTTACTAAAAGGGGGGGGGGGATAATTGTTAATTTAGGTACCAATTGGCCTTAAGTGCTAATAATCTCCCTAGTTTCATTCAATGGATCTTCAAATGTTTAGAACAGCAATTGGAGAGGGGATTGGAGAAAATTGAGATTCTATGACCTGACAAGACTGGACTATATCCTCACCAATTTGAACTTTCTGTAAACTATTAACAGTGTCAACATGATTTAGGCTAAAAAGTCCACTTCTATCATTCAATGGTTGAGTTTCCAGGAGGTTAAGAGGACTTACCGGTGGTGACTCACCTACCGGAATCAGATGTTTGTCCATTGGATCCCTGACCTCATTTGGTCCAATTTGTCCTTTAATCCCTCCTTTTCTTTTCCCCATCAAGACAGAAGGAGCAGAGTTCCATGCTCGATGCTCCGAAGGTGCATGCCCCTCTGGACACGTCCCTTCAGACAGGATGTGCACTAGATGTGGTGTATTTAGATTTTAGCAAAGCCTTTGACAGTGTTCCACACAGACGTCTAATAAATAAACTGAGTGCCCTCGGGATGGGTACCAAAGTGACAGGCTGGGTCAAGAACTGGTTGAGTGGAAGGCATCAGAGGGTAGTGGTCAATGGAGATCGTTCTGAGGAAAAGGATGTTACCAGTGGTGTGCCTCAAGGTTCTGTTCATGGGCCTGTTCTTTTTAACATTTTTATAAACGATATTGCTGAAGGGTTGTCGGGTAAGATTTGCCTCTTTGCGGGTGATACCAAAATCTGCAATAGAGTAGACACACTGAATGGTGTGAATAATATGAAGAAAGACCTTGCGAAGCTTGAAGAATGGTCTGAAATTTGGCAGCTAAAATTTAATGTTAAGAAATGCAACATAATGCATTTGGGCTGCAAAAACCCAAGAGAATGGTACAGTTTAGGGGGTGAAGAACTTACAATATGTGCACGACGGAAGAACGGGACTTAGGTGTGATTGTATGTGATGATCTTAAGGTGGCCAAACAGGTTAAAAAGGTGACGGAGAAAGCTAGAAGGATGCTAGGTTACACAGGGAGAGGTATGGTCAGTAGGAAAAAGGAGGAATTGATGCCCCTGCATAAGAATTTGATGAGACCTCATTTAGAATATTGTATACAATTCTGGAGGCCGCACCTTCAAAAAGATATAAAAAGGATGGAGTTGGTCCAGAGGAAGGCTACTAAAATGATATGTGGTCTTCTTCATAAGGCGTATGGGGACAGACTTAAAGATCTCAATCTGTATACTTTGGAGGAAAGGTGGGAGAGGGGAGATATGATAGAGACGTTTAAATACGTATGTAATATAAATGCGCATGAGTCGAGTCTCTTTCATTTGAACGGAAACTCAGCAATGAGAGGACATAAGATGAAGCTGAAGTGATAGGCTCCGGAGTAATCTTAAGAAATTATTTTTTTACAGAAAGGGTGGTAGATGCATGGAACAGTCTCCCAGAAGAGGTGGTGGAGTCAGAGACTGTGTCTGAATTCAAAAGGGCCTGTGATAGGCATGTTGGATCTCGGAGAGAGAAAGAGATAAGGGTTACTGCGGATGGGCCATTTGGCCTTTATCTGCCATCATGTTTTTATGTTTCTATGTATGCAAGAGTCTGTCAATGTTGTGAGTGTCTGATTGTGTAAATGATGCAACCGCCAGACAAGCATTCTTTGTCCTGATTGGTCCTTGAAAACTAACAGCAAGTAATTTTATTTTTATTTTTTTAAGCAGTACTTATTCTCACTTGAGCAACAAAGCAATCGGGGCTTTGTTACCATTTGGATCTTCTAATCTTTACAGACTTGGATTTTCATCTCTGTCAGAAATTAAATAGAAAAAAATTTGAACGACTGCAGATGGTGGATGATGAAATGCATGTTTGCTTGTTGAGCCGCATTTTGAGTTAATTTGCACTCAAAAACACGCACATCCATCGTATTGATTAGCAATTCTATTCTATCTACTTCAGTTTTACCGTTCTTACAATTACCCACACATAGCTTAAAGAACTTTAAATAATTAACTCTCAAATTAAATTTTTTGTTGGTTTTGCACTCTTATAATTTCAGTTATAATGTGCCGTGAAAAACATTTGCTCCATTTAGTGTGGCAGAGCTAAAAAGTTTAAGAGACACTGATTTAAACATATTTTAGTAATTTGTATAATTTTTGCATAATTTCCTAGAAATTCCAGATAGGTAAATAATATATTACACAAAAAGCTAGTTGTTGAGTTTCCACATGAAATTGTACCATTTTGCTCTAGTGCTTTATGAGCGTCGGAGTTGTTACTGCTGTGGTCGATGCTAAAAACCGCATTACAGTTTTGTAAAAGGGGGTAAATGAGTAGTATGCCTCCCTATAGGTTCCACTTAAAGCTAGGTATGTTCTTATTGATTTACCCCCTAATCCCCCCTTTTATCAAGCTGGGCTAGAGATTTTTAGTGCAGGCCAGCGAGGTAAGTGCTCCGACGTTTGTAGTGCCTTACTACAAGGGGGGTCATACATGTGAGCAGAGTATTGGCAGACCATGTGCACGTCTTCCAGAAAGACACGTAGTTTCTATAATATTATAAACTACATGTGTTGTTTGGCCTACTAGATACACCAACTTATGCCTGCTACTGACATGGCATAAGAGTGCACACCTACATTTATTTATAGGCAAGTTATAGCCTAAGTGGTTTATATTCAGCTTGATAAAAAGGACTGTTAGTGGTAATGTGACAACTAATGTAACAGTTATCACCTAAATGCAGGAAATTCTCTACATGGGGGTAATTCTATAAGGAGCTGCCTGGTTTTGTATTCTTTGTTAGTGGGTGCACGCAGAGTGTACACCTACATGTAGAAATTATAGAATTCTATCATGGATATGCATATATGCTAATATCTAGATCTGACCATTTATGTATGCCTTAGAGCTGGTGTAAGTGACACTGCCTTTTTGGTCATTTCTATTATTCTTTAAAGAAAAATAGGTGCTTGCTTTTCTTTTTAGAATAGGCTTAAAATGGTCGATTTTTCACTCCGTCAAAAATTACAAAGACTAGAGGACACTCGATGAAGTTACAATGAAATACTTTTTGTAGGAAAATATTTTTTCACTCAGAGAATAGTTAAGCTCTGGAACGCATTGCCAGAGGATGTAGCTGGTTTTACAAGTTCCCGGATGAAAAGTCCATAGTCTGTTATTGAGAAAGACACAGGGAAGCCCTGGATCGGTAGCGTGGAATATTGCTACTCCTTTGGTTTTGACCAGGTACTAGTGACCTGGATTGGCCACCGTGAGAACGGGCTACTGGGCTTGATGGACCATTGGTCTGACCCGGTAAGGCTATTCTTATGTTCTTATGTACCATAACTAACAGGTTCATTTTTATAGAACCCCTTGTACAAAGCCATAGGAATTGGATGGGCTTTGGTGCATTCACTGCGGTAGCATTGCTACTGCAACTTTGTAAAAAGGGCCCTTTATTGGATGCTTCCAGCAATTAACCAAGAAGCAAAACAGTTAGCATTCAGTTATTTTGGCAAATACCATGAACTAACTGCAAATTATTACAGTACTTTGCTTTAGTACATTTAAGTCTACTTTGGCTAGATAGTGGTAACTTATATTAACAAAATTAAGTGTGCTGCTTTACATCAATTTAAACGGTTACTATCTCAGAATTGTAACCATAGTGTATTTATCATTATACAGTTGGGCATCATCGGGAACCAAAAATCATTAAAATTTACTCTAATTACTTTCTACACTGTGAACTGAAAAAACCCCACGCCAAAATGTTTTTGTTTGTTTTTTTTTATTTTATTTATTCAGCTTTATTTTACATCAAAAGAAATTCTTTGATAAAGAAACATAATACCTAATAGGAAATAAAATATTAAGTATTGCTTATATATTACCATGATAACAGTCCACAACTATAGAAGAGAGAATCAAACAGAAATCAGGGATAGCTGATTATAACATAAGCAAAATTATACATATAATAAGTACAGAACACAACGATTGTAATACTAACTATACGGTCTGGTTGGTGACTTCAGTGGACATTTGAGGGGATACAGAAGCCGCTTTACCCTCCAAGAAAAATTCTAATTGATCGGTTCATAAAAAACATATCTATTTGCTTGATAAATAATACAACATTTACATGGAAAGCGCAGCTGAAAGGTAGCTCCTAACCCCAATACAGATTGACGTAACATTAGAAATTTTTTCAGACGTAACTGCGTCCATTTAGAAACAACTGGAAATATAGCTATTCTAGAACCATAAAATTCAACATTCTCAGTCCTGAAGAATAGACGAAGAACTGCTTCTTTGTCTTGTAAAAAAACAAAGGTCACAAGTAAAGTAGCCCTTTCAGAGATTTCAGAACATGAGGACTCCAAAATATTTGTAATATCTAATTCAGTCTGTTGATTTTCTATGTCCTGAGTCATTTGTTTAGGAGTATTTAAATAATATAATTTCTGTAAGGGAGGCACTGAAGTCTCAGGATATTTTAAGACTGAAGTTAAGAATTGATGAAAAAGTTCCTTGGGTGATTGTAGTCTGGTAACTGGAAAATTAATTAGTCTTAAATTTAAATTCCTGTTGGCATTTTCCAGATTTTCAATCTTCCTAGACAACATTGCTTTGTCTTTAACTTGAAGATTAGAGATTTTTTGTAAATCAGACCTGTTTCTCATATTTGTCTAGTCTCTGGTCTTGATGTTGAATTTTCCCCTCAATCTCTTTCAATTGTAATGAAGAAGTTTGCATAGCTGTAACAGAATAGGAGTATACCTTATGAAGGCTTTCAATAGCCTCCCAGAGTGCTTCCAAGTCAATCACCAATGGTTTCTTCAATGGGGTCAGGAGGGAAGCAGGAAACGTCGATGAAACAGAAGAGTCCAAATCAGATTGAATTGTTCCATTCCCTGAACCACCATGAGCTCCTAGTCCCCCCATCGCTGGCAATTGTTGTGATAGATCCAGCGAGACTGAAACTGCCTCCGGGGTCAAGGGTAAACCCGGCAGCGCAAGCGGAGTGGATAATATCCCCGCTGCTTCCTGCAACGCCGTCGGCGTACCTGACATTCTCCCTGGGCGTGGGGGGGCTCCCAGACCAACTGGGCTAAGCGAAACTTCGCTTCCCGAAGTCGAGATCAATCCCTCTCGACGAACCGGAACGCCCTGGACAACCGGGACAGCAAAAGAAGTTATTGCTGTCTGGCGTGTTAGCGAGGAGGCGGAGGAGGCAGGAAGATCACCTCTCTGTTTCCCTCTGCGCTTGGGCATGCTGAAAAGCTACGAAGAAAAAGGTACAAGTACTTAGATTTCCAATGCAGAGAGAGCCTCGAGCTATGCGACTAGCTCTGTCGCCATCTTGAATCTCTCCAGCCCAAAATGTTTTTTTGTCGTGTCTTCCACAGAACTCGACCAATTCTTATGAATTTTTTTGTGCGTCGTGTCCTGAATGAAGTTGATGTAAAATGTAAGTGTTTCCCACCATGGGATACGCACAGAAGGGTTGGAACAACAACGGCCTTGATATGCTGCTATGCAAGATCTGAGCAATGGGCACTGAGGATCATAAGCCAGGCTGCAGACAACCGTGCTTGATTCGCACACAAGAGCACATTGAGCCATGAGGATGCACTGCAAACACACCAAACAACTCACCATATAACAAGAGAAGCAAGAATAAGCCAGAAAAATGTGGTTAGGATAATTCATGATCTGAAATTAAAGGGTCTTAAAAAGTGTGGTGCCCAAGAGCTAACTTTACATAACAAAGACACATGCCTGAAACAGTGCAAGCAGCTTTTGACCAAGTACCCAGAGCACAGCGTCAGCTTTATCTAGTTTACAGATGAAAAGATATTTATAGTAACTCCACTGATTAACACACAGAATGATCAGCTGTACATGCCTTCAACAACACTGATCTTGTATCTGAAGAGTCTATGCGGGATGGTGGTTAACGGCATGAGTGGATCCCTGACGAAGCGGCAGCGAAACATGTTGGGTCCACCAGCCTAAGTACAGCAACACTTTTGAAGATAAGTACACATACTTCATTAGTCGTTTTAAAAGTTATAAGAAGTGTCCAAAAACAGAGAGCATTAGCTATTAAAATTCAAGCCTTGACCGATGAGGAGGTTACACAAGAATCTCCCCGTTATGAGAACATAACCTGTATGGGGGGGAGGAGGGGTGTTTCTGAGGTCTATGGCTAAAACAGAAGCAGCAACACCAGATAAGGATCTAAATGTGTAACACAGAAAGAATACTTTAAAGGTTGGAAGCTTGGAATTTGATTTTGGATTTATTTTCACATGGTGATAATTCCAGGAATAAGACTTTAAATAGTGCCTTATAAGGTTGTTCAACAACACTGAAGCATCAGGTTAATGCCAAACGTCTACTACAAACCTGCCCTACCTTCAGCAAATCAGTCATGGTCCCGGTCGCAATCTCAAAACTCAAATTCACAGATATGTTCTTCATCAATCCTGGGGTTAAGATCAATGGCACATACTACTGAGACGTCCTCATGACACTGATGCTGTTGCGAGCGATCCATTGCATACCGGGAGACTACTTTATCTTCCAACTGGGTAATCCACCAGCACATCGGGCAAAGGACAACGTAGAACTGCTACATTGGGAGACCCCAGACTTCATTTGTCCGGACCTCTGGCCTGCGAAGTCACCAGACCTAAACTCAGTTGACTACCGGATCTGGGGGCTGATACAGGAATGCAAAGACCTTAAACAGAGCCTCGTCTCTGTTTGGGCTGAGCTGAAGCAGAGTGTCATTGACAAGTCCGTAGATCAATGGCAGCCAAGACTGAGGGCGCACTTCGAACATCTGCTTAATTGAAACATTACTTTTTGATTTTACATTTTTCTGCAAAATATGCCATAAAACTTTTTGATTCAGTTCACAATTCATTTTCACAAGGTAGTGCAGGGCAGGATACACTAAATTTTATAAGAATCAGCCGAGTTCTGTGTAAGATACAGCAAAATACAGTTTGATGTGGTTTTTTTATGGTTCACAGTGCATATTACTACACTGAATCAGAAGCTAAGGACAGGCCTCAACGACGAGACGAAAGCACACAACGAGGAGTTGAGGACAAGATGTCAAACGTTCAGCCAAGGGTGTATAGTTCAAAAAGAATGTCACAATAGCTCACAGAGTCTTTGAGCTCTTGTGACATATTCACCAATAAAGTGATTTTTTGAACTATACACCCTTGGCCGAACTTTTGACATCTTGTTCTCATGACTCCTCACAGTGTAAACTATACAGCACTCAGACCTTTGGACAAGAATCTGTAATATGGCTCAGGACTCAATCCTTCGGGATTGCAAGCAGACTTTTTTTTTTTTTTTAGAATTTCCATAATGAATAATCATCAGATGTATTTGCACACAAAATTGTGTTAATCTTATGTGGCCCTCTAGGGTGAGGATTGAAAACATGGCATAGGCATGCGAGATCTCTGAGAGAGAGAAAGAGATAATGGTTACTGTGGATGGGCAGACTTGATGGGCCATTTGGCCTTTATCTGCCTTCATGTTTCTATGTTTCTATCCATGCTAAGTGACAGTCATATTGGCAAGAAATTCACAAGTAATCATTGCATTACATCGCTTTAGAATTACAGACTAAATGAACCAACTGGATTCCAGTTAAGGACCTTGTTTACTAAGAGGCCAGTTCTATAAAGTGGCATCTAGAGGTAGGCACCACTTATTCACATGTCAAAGGCGCTATCAAATTAGCCTAAGACCCCTTTGTGATACTTAGTTGGCCAAGGGCCATTCTCGGGCAGCTAAGTACTGCTTAGCCTGCCAATATTCGATGGGAGATAGCCATCTATCCTGGTGACATAGCCAGTCACTGCCAATATTAAGCAGCTGACTGGCTAAGGTATGCCGCCAGACAGACCCACCTAAAAAGCATCTTTATCTTTGGCTGTTAGCCCTTAGCCAGCAAGTGGCTGAATATTGGCTTGACAGGCTAAATCCGTAGCTGTGAACTTTAAACCCAAAATTCAAGGCCAGTAGGTGGCTATGGCCCTGCATTGAATTTTCTGGATTGCTTCGGCCTGGGATGCCTCCCGCAGGCTGACTATCAGCCCCATAGTGCCTAGCTACAAGAGGGGAGATCATACATGTGAGCAGAGTATTGGCAGACCATGTGCACATCTTCCAGAAAGGCACGTAGTTTCTATAATATTATAAACTACATGTGTTGTTTGGCCTACTAGATACACCAACATATGCCTGCTACTGACATGGCATAAGAGTGCACACCTACATTTATTTATAGACCACTTATAGCCTAAGGGGTTTATACTCAGGTACTCATGTATTTCTCCCTATCTGTCCCAATGGGTTCACAATCTGACTAATGTACCTGGAGCAATGGAATATGAAGTGACTTGCCCAGGATCATAAGGAACAGTGCTAGGCTTGTACCTGCAATCTCGGGGTGCTGAGGCTACAGCCTTAACCACTAGGTCACTCTTCCACTCCATATTATTCTATAAGGGGGTTCTTGGCACCAAGATACTGTTATAGAATTAGTGCTATGCGCACGGCATTCGATGCCTAGACTGAGGCACCAATTTATAGAATTGCCCTTTAAGCTTGCTAATGATGGATACAAAATGGGGACAAATCCATAAACATCCAGGGCCAAGTGAGGCCATTTGTGATGCTGCTTAGACCACAACTCTTCCCAGAGTACTGGTGGCTTGCTAGGAACCTGCTTAAAGAACTTCAAAACTAATAGCAATAACATTTGATATGTGAATTATAGCACATTTCATGAGGGCCTCAACATTCATTTAAGTCAGGGGTGTCCAATGTCGGTCCTTGAGGGCCGCAGTCCAGTCGGGTTTTCAGGATTTCCCCAATGAATATGCATGAGATCTATGTGCATGCACTGCTTTCAATGCATATTCATTAGGGAAATCCTGAAAACCCGACTGGACTGCGGCCCTCGAGGACCGACATTGGACACCCCTGATTTAAGTGCATAGTCCATTAAAAATAAAAAATAAACACCATTAATGCTTCATATTATTGTAATTCACCCCCAGTCCTTTTGTACCATGTTAGTTTGTTTTGTCTTTATCATGTAATTGTGTTGAAATGTATCCCCTGATTTTATAACTTTTGTATAATAGTATTACGATGGGCGATATATTAAATTGAAACTTAAAGTGGGTATTTTTTAGCAGAAATACCAAGCAGTATATTCCAAAATAAAACAAATTTTACAGAGCAAAATTGGAGCCCCATGTTTCAAGCACACTGCACTGCCATTATTCACTAGCAATCTAAAAAACAATTTAAAAAGAAACTTTGAAGTGATGTTTTGGAAGGCATATAAACATAAATTACCAAAGTCATTCTAATTTTGTTGATTAAGGCTTGTTTTCCTGTTTTCCTCTCTTCCTTGCAGCAAGGTCACGCCAGCATCTCAATACCAGAACATCAACAGAAGTCACTTCTTCTTCTTCCATATAAGCCAGTGCAACCTCAGTAGCCTTGACCCCTTTACTATGACCGTTTTTTACAATTTTATCTAGTCCGTGTGCAGGCTCACTCAAGTTGTCTTCATCATCATTATCATCTTCGTTCTCACTCCTGTTCACCATAGCAATCACATGACCGTCAGTTCTTCATGATCGTTTTTCTGCATCCACCCTTTTGTCATCTTCACGAGCATTCCCACAGGCTGGTATTTCTTGTAACAAAAGCAGATCATCTTCCTCAGCTGTTTTGTGTTCAGTGTCATGTCCTTGTTCGTAACATAGTAACATAGTAAATGACGGTAGATAAAGACCTCAATGGTCCATCCAGTCTGCCCAATCATACATGATCCATAAATTAATCATTTAATGTAAATGGTCCTTTTTCTTAGATATTTCTAGGCCAGCAACCCAGAGCCCTGCCTGTTAGTGTACTTAGATTCGATCTACTGGAGTCTTCGTCAAAGCTCACTCCAGCGCATCTTAACTATCCCAGCCATCGAAGCCCTCCCCAGCCCTAACTCAACTGAATGTCCATATACAGGACACACCATGAAAGTCAGTACTAGCCTTAGTTACTAGGCAGTGGCGCAGTATGGGAGGGGTGGTCCGCCACGGGCCCGTCACAGATATCTGGAAGGCCCTGGTTTGCTCAGACTCCTCAGGCCCTGTCCCTTGGTGCCCTAAGCCCCTCCCAAAGGATGGGGCCTGAGGAGTCTGAGCAAATCAGGGCCTTCCAGATATCCGTGACGGGCCCGTGGCGGACCACCCCTCCCATACTGTGCCACTGCCTAGTAACTACCTCCCATTTGAAGCCCAGGCCCATTCCTCACCCATTCTCTGTTAAGAGCGGCATTCTGTGATGTTTATGGTAAACGCATCATGTTAGCTATTAAAGCAACAGCCATGCTAGCTGCTGGAAATGTGTTAACAGCTGCCTTAACAGTTATCACAGCTTAGTAAATAGGTCCCAGTGTGCTATGTTTAGACATGTTTATGTTTGGTTCTGAGTATTTGCTACACCGCTTAATGAGTAAGCACATAAGGCTAAAATAAGAAATAGGAAAATAATGACATTTAATGATAGGATAGAAGAGAAGAGAGAAGACAGCAATGCATTTTTTGCATTTTTTTCTTTCACAGAGAACTGTGTGGAGTTTCAAAAGCTTAATGTGAGCAATTGCAGTCAGATCTCCTTGGCAAATGCTACCTCTCCAGTCATGGAATTTTGGGAGTAAGTGACTATATGTTTACGGTTTGTTTTAAAAAATGTGCGTTTTTTTTCCTGTCATCTCTTTATTATGGCCCTTTGAAAGTTCGCTAAACCGCTCTAAATTAGCATGGTTTACTTTAACATTTAAATTCAATCATCTGTGTTCAGTTCATTTGTGTTAAAGTTAATGTGAATCATGTTAATTTGGCACACCTTGGTGCATTTTCATGAAAACGGACCAACATGTGAAATATTGTAAAAGAATGTAATATTACAGAGACTGAGGGGTCCTTTTATCAAGCTGCGGTAGGGGTTTAACGCGTGTTAAACCGCACTAGCCGCTAATGCCTGCATCGATAAGGCGTTAGTTTTTTAGCTGGCCACGGGGGTTAGCGCATGATGAAATGTCTGTGCTAACCCCGCTAGCGTGGCTTGATTAAAGGACCCCTGAAATTCTTGGGATGCCCATGGCCTTGCCTGCTTTTCAGGTCCATGCACAAGAATTGACATGTATGTCTTTATAGAATAGCACCTAATAAGATGGGTGTGTACATTTTGGGGTTGATTTTATAAATTGACAGGCGCCTTAAAAAATGGTATTAGATGCATGTCAATAACATTTAGGCGCCGTTTACAGAATCACAGCTAGCGGCACCTAGATAAATATGCGCCTGAAATGTAGGCGACAGTTTTAAAGGCCTACATTTCAGGTGCCTAAGTCATGCTCTGCCCATAGAAATGCCCACTTAGGTGTTAGGCATAGCGATAGATGCCTGTCTTTTATAGAATCGGATAGGCGCCTATCGTCCAATTAAGTTTTTTTAACCAATTATTTTGCCAATTAAGGTAGGTGTCCTTTATAGAATCAGCCCTTTGGGCAACTGCCCAATTTTGTGTACCTTATATAGAATCTGGGGGAGGGTGTGCAAAATTTCTGCAAGTAACACCGTGACTACCTTTTATCAGGGCAATTCTATAATTGGCTCTCACATTTATTTACGTGTACACTTAACTGAAAAAGTGCCAGAACTGTTCTGTGTGGCAGCACAAAAGTGGCATAGCTGCAAAGAGGGCATGTACATGGGCAGAGCATGTGCACAAAATAGGCAGAGATCCAAGAATTTTGTCAGTATGTATGTCAATGCTACATGTATGTGACTGCAGTTATGGATCCATGGCTGATGTAACTACAAGTATGTAAATGTTAGATGCCAATATAGAGTTACGCTAGTATTCTGTAATGGAATCTGGGTGACCAGGTGTCATCATAGAATAGCTTTTTACTGCTTAGCATTGGGGCAACTAAATGGAAGTGCCCCCTGGTGGTGAACTGTAATGTGTAATGCAATTTTTCATGTACTTTTACTTGCTTTAGGCCAGGGCAAAGGGTTCTTTGGCATTGGGTTTAGGTGATGTTTGGACCTAAACATACACTCGGGACCTGATATTCAGAGCGATTTAAGTGGGCCATAGAGGCTGGGCCATGCATGGGCACCAGCATTGAGTATTGAGGAATAATCTGCCCTGAGCTTATATGGGCCCTACCAATATTCAGGAAATACCGGAGTTATGTCCCAATGCTCAATGCAGGAGCCAAGACATGGCCTGGCATTGCATATGGGAGCATAATTTAACCAGCAACAAACAGGGCTTAAAACCCCCAACTTCTGGATGAATATTGGGAAGGGGGGTATATATTAATTGGCTCCAGGATAATTATTAATGTAAACTGAAATCTGCATGACCAATTTTTTTGTAACCCCTGCAGAGAGCAGGTTACTCTCATTTGGTCATGTTGTTACTATGACATAATCCACCGAGATCATCTCTCCTAAAATTGAGCATACATTGCAATCAGTCAGAAGAAAAGAGGTAAATGTCTATGATGTGACTTTTCTAAACTGTAGTGAGGGCCCTCCAGTGAGCTGGGTTTTCTGGATACCCATGTATCAGATTAATTTGTGTGCACTACCACGGGTGTCTTGGAAACTTGATTGACTGGTGGAAAGGGAGCAAGAATGGGTTCTAGTGTCATTTTAACACACAAAAAGAGCTTCGGTATTTTTAAAGCCATTCCCACCGGTAGAACTATATTTTACCTGCACAAATGGGCTTCTGAAAAATGACTGTGGGTTAGATAAAGGGAAAAACAAATGCTGGTAGTGCATTTTTTAAATTGTGCTTGCAATTTTCCCTTGGGAAATTATACTCCCAGATAAAGCAGGAACAAATCTCTCCTGCCACATTTTCTGTGAGCAATAATCAGTTCAAACTCCCTTGCAATACTGGTGGGGTTTAAAGAGCCCACATAATTTGCATCAGAGCGGGCAGTTTATTGCTCCCCTTGACTTCTAAAAATGACAAAGAAAATCATGTTTTATTGTCCAAATATTTTGCGATGTTTCTCTTTGCCTGAAACATATCTTGCACATTGCCCATTATCTGTGACTGCTGCACTTTGCTTTGTTTACGTTACAATCTAAAAGGGTTCTCTAACTAGACGTTATTTAAAGTGACAATGTTTGGAATTCGGTTTTTTGTTTTTTTTTAGTTCATTAGTTTTTATTGAATATTATAAGAGATTTACAGAAGGCAGTTCAAACACACAAAATCTGAATAAGACACAGTGGTATAGAAAAAGTCTATATTTACAATCATTTACATACAACCAGATTAATAAAAAGAATCTAGGGTATGTGTAACTGCTAATAGAAGATATATGAAAGGCAGAAAAGCAGGGAGAGTGAAATAAGAGAGAGGGAAAGAAAGAGGGAGAAAAAGAAAAAGAGAGAGATAGATAGATAGAGATAGAGAGGCAGAAGTGTCTACTGGTTAGAATGAACAAATGAATGTAAGAATGACCAAGGTGATTTATTTCGCACCATGTTTGTGGAGAGTCGAGAAATCATGTTTTTCTCATATGCATAAGATTCAAATTTGTGATACATGCTCAGAGAGTTCCACCAAAAGGTGTAGTCAAGTAGCGAGGATGATTTCCAATTTTTCAGAATATGCATAAGAGCTGTTACAAACATGGCATCAATGAGTTTAGGTGGGCAGTTTGTGCGAAACAAGGGTGTTGAGAACGAAGAATTACAATGTCCATGGAAATCTCTTCTGAACACTTAGTAATAGATTTTATAGTGTCCCAAATACGAATCCAGAAGGAGTGAACTATAGTGCAATGAAAAAGCATGTGATCGAGAGTTCCAGACTCTTTCAAACAGTTCCAGCAGGTGGAGTCTTGTTTTAGCTTCGCTTTCCACATGCGATATGGGGTCCATACTGCATTCCACATAACGAAGAACATTGATTGCGAGACTCTGGAAGATAGGAGAGGACGGTTTGTGGAGGACCAGAAAAGTTCCCAATCTATATCAGAAAGCGTAGTCTGCAGAATCGAGTCCCATTGGTTCATTGATTGAGGTGAAAAGGTGAAAGAGTGATCCCTTAGAATACTATAAAAAAGAGATATCGCTCTACCCTTCATTAAGGCCAGAGTAGACCAGTGGTGAACAGTGTGGATTGAGGTCATAAAGTCAGGGCGCATATGTACCTTAGACAGTATTCCAGTAAGCATGAGCCATTGGGAATGTATAGAGGATGGAAGTGAATATGCAGAACAAAAAATATCAAAAGGAACAAGTGAGGTGGAGGAGATCATTTGATGAGCAAACTCGACACCCGCCCGTTGCCACCTCTTCCATGAGAGGGATCTACCTTTATTTTGAATTTTAGGGTTATTCCAAAGGGACATGAGCGGGCTTTCACTAATAGAGATCTCAGCTGTTGCATCTAGAAGATGAAAAGCATGCTGTGTTGCACTCAACAAGGAATACTTTCTCAAGTGTCTAGGTACTGACACTGTAAGGAAGCAGGAAACGTGTAGTGGTGCACATAAAAAGCGTTCCATTTCAAACCATGCTGGTTGATCCTGAGGATTAGAATCAACGATCCAATAAGCTCCATATTTGGCTAAAGATGCGATATAATAATAATAAAAATCTGGTAAATTTAGTCCACCATTAATCTTAGAGGCCTTCAGCTTGGCGAGAGCAATACGGGGTTTTTTCTTGTTCCAAATAAATTCAGAGATTTTCATATTGAGCCAATGAAATAATTTTTTCTGGCATAGGAAGGGAAGCATGGAAAGGGTGTAATTAATTTGCGGGGCTAAAGTCATTTTAATGGAGGCTATTCTACCCCACCATGACAAATAAAGTGGGGACCAGCGAGTTGTAGTGTTTGAAACTAAATTTTTGATTTTGGATATGTTCAGATCCTGGACGTGTACTGGATCTTTATGAATTAGGACCCCTAAATATTTCACAGCTCCCTGTGACCATGAAAAAGGAAATTGAGCCAGATCTGAGGAGGAGATATGGTCATTGAGAGGAAAGATTTCTGATTTCTCCCAATTAACAGAATATCCAGAGAGTTGAGAGTATTGAGAAACAATGTTGATAAGATGGGGCAAGGAGACAAGAGGATCTCTGAGAAAGAGAAGGACATCGTCAGCATAGGCTGCTAATTTAATGTCTCGACTGGACGAGGGGATACCCTTAATTAGGGGACATTGTCGGATAGCTGACAAGAGAGGTTCCAACGCTAAGTCAAATAACAATGGTGAAAGGGGACAGCCTTGACGGGTGCCTCTATGAAGGGGGAATTTGTTGGAGAGAGAGTTGTTAATCAGAATACGAGCTGTGGGTTGTCTATATAGTGTTTCTATCCAATCTGTGAAGAAAGGACCAAAATTGTACCATTTCAGTACTCGGAATAAGAATGGCCACTCCACTCGGTCAAACGCTTTCTCAGCATCAATGGCTAGACCAATCACAGGATCCGACAGTGTTTTGGCGTGAGCATTGATATGGTGAAATAAGCGTAAATTATCTCCTATGTATCTTTGTTTGATGAATCCTGTTTGATCTTTGTGTACAAGGGTTGGGATCACTGTGGTGAGTCTTAATGCGAGTAGTTTTGCCATAATTTTGTAATCCAAATTAAGGAGAGAGATAGGACGGAAATTTTTAACCAAGGTAGCATCGCGTTCTGGTTTAGGAATAACTACAATTTTGGCCTCAGCGAAATTAAACTGTTTATCCAGAGTGGAGTGGAGAAAATCATAATACGTGAGGAGTTGAGGCGCCAAGAGAGTTCGGAAACTTTTGAAAAACTCATTAGTAAAGCCATCCGGACCTGGGGCTTTCCCAGTGGGTAAGGAGGTTATAGCAGTTTCAATCTCAGACGTGGTGATGGGGGTGTCCAGTTTTGTTTTAATAGATTCCGATATAGTCGGGTGAGTTAAAGAGGCGAGGAAAGAGTCTATGTCCGATTCAGGGGCTGAAAGCTCAGATTGATATAGAGCAGTATAAAATTTTTCAAATTGGGAAGAAATCAGAGATCTGGTTCTAGCTAATTGTCCTGATGAGTCTTGAACAACTGAGATGTGTAAACGTTTTGATTTAGTTTTAAGATACCTAGTTAAAGGGCGACCCATAAGATTATCTCCCATATAGTGACCAGAGGAGGAAATGAAAATGTCACGTCGGGCCGTGTGGGAAACCAGAGTATTATATTCATATTTAAGATTTTGAATGCGTTGGAACATGGATGGATCATGCAAATGAGTGGACATATGTTGTAGTTCTAAGTTTTTGATGGAGATTTCCAATTCTTTTTCTTTTTGTATGGATTGTTTTTTTTTCCAGGAAGCAAGTTTAATCAATTCACCTCTGAGAGAGGCTTTGTAAGCTTCCCAAACAATAGCAGGGCAGGTTTCTGAATCTTTGGTGTTAATTTCAAAAAATTCCGTGGTAAAAGATTTGATTTTGTCTACTATTGCATCATCTAAAAGTAAGGCATTATTAAGTCGCCAAGAGGGAGATACTTTGCGTGGGGCAGAAGTGCAAGGAAATGGCTGCGTGGTCTGTAAGAGATATTGGATGTATGATAGTATTTGTTACGTCTTGAATGAGTGAGGGGGAAAGAAGAAAGAAATCAATTCTTGAGTAAGTGATGTGTGGTGGTGAAAAGTGAGAGTATTCTCTACATTTCGGGTGCAGTAAACGCCATGGATCTACAAGGGAGAAGGCTTCCATTAAAGCTTGTAGGGCTGAGAAAGATTTGGACTTTGAGGGTCTGCAAGAGGATGATCGATCTATATAAATGTCCTGAATTTGGTTGAAGTAACCTCCTAATATCAGAGAGCAAGAACCATATTCAACTAATGCCAGCTGAAGATCTTTGAAAAAGTCCGGATGATCTAAAACAGGAGCGTAAATATTAAGGAGCACAAAATCTACTGTGTGCAACTCAGCATGTACCAGACACCACCTTCCGTCAGAATCTGTTTTAACAGAATGAATAACTGGGGATAGCTTGTCACTGAGAAGTATTGATATCCCATTTTTCTTCCTCTGAGTTGCAGGGGAATATAAATGAGTGGAATATCCCTTCAATTTAAGTTCTTAAGTGTGCATAGATTTCCTGTATGTCAGTCAGTTCAACTGTGCAAAATCCAGTGCAATAACGTTGCTCAGATTTCTGTTTTTATGGTTGTGTGCTGCTTGTAGAATAGGCACAGTGCTGGGTCAAGATGATGCGTGCCCACTTTTGTTTTGGCTCCATCCCACCCCCACTAATCTGCATTGCCACCCCTCCTCCACCCGCATGCATTGGCACTTCTCCCTCACCTCCCCTCAGCTCTTTATCTGATCTCTAAACAGTGAGTGAGTTTGCTGCTGTGTTCTTCTCCCTATGCAGCTGTTGGCACCATCCCAGGTTTAAATGCAAGAATAGGAAGTACCGCATTTGCCACCATATAGGACGCATCCCCTTTTTAAAACAGTTTTAAAGAAAAAAAAATACTTATGCGCCTGTACAGTGCCCTCTTCCCTGTCAGGCTCTGACTGCACCCCAGCCCCCTCCCTGCCAGGCACTGCTCAAAACCCCCTTCCCTCCCAGGCTTTCCACCCTGTCCCCCCTCCCTACACTGTCCGTCCATTTGTCCTAGTTCCTCTGCCACTGGAATCCCTGGTGGGTCCAGTGGTGCAGCGAGCTTTCCGTGCTCCTGCCCTGCTGCTAACCTGGTCCTGAGTTCTCCTCTCTTCAGCCGCTGAATGGCACCGAGCAGTAACGTGCTTTGGCACTGCTGCTTGGTGCTGAGCTGCTTCCTGACTGGCTCCGGCGATTCACGAGAATTTGCAGAAGCCAGTCAAGAAGCCGCTCAGTGCTGAGCAGGAGTGCCAAAGCGCGTTCCTGCTCGGTGCCATTCTGCGGCTGAAGAAACTTGATCTCATGGCAGCCACCACCAGGTTAGCAGTGGGGCAGGAGCGTGGAAAGCTCACTCCTGCCTGCTGCACCACTGGACCACCAGGGATTCCAGTGGCAGAGGAGGTAGGATGGACAGGGTCAGTTTATCGGTGTATAAGACCCACCCCTTATTTTAAGTTTATTTTGAGCGGCAAATATGGTATCTGTTCTTGCATTTGAAACTGCGGCTGTGTCGGTGGCTGTGCAGAGAAGAGAACACAATGGAAAGAGTATAATGTGCTTTTGCCACTGTGAAGATTGAGCCAGTGACACAGATGTGGCGCTCTGAGCCAGGAGTATAGTGAGCTTGAAAGACATAGGGTTACCAGATGTCCGGGAAAACTCAGACTTGTCCTATTTTTAGAGAACTATCCAGGTACCCAGAGGGATTTCCCAAATCCTGCAGTTTGTCTGGGTTTTGGAAGTCCCCAACCTCAGGTTCGCGTCTGGAGGGTGTGCAGATGCGGTCCTGAGCTCAGGGAGGTTTATCTGGAGGCGGGGTGGGGGGCAGAACAAGGGGGGGGACCAGGTTTCCTCTCTTTTCACAGAGGAAATCTGGCAACCCTAGAAATCCTTCTATGGATGCGTTAGCATTTAGTGCGCTGAATTGGTTAGTGCTCCTTAAAAGGACCCCTAAATTAATTCTTTGCTTTGGTCTTCACCAAGAAAGATGTGGGGTAGATACCCATGCCAGAAACGGTATTTACTGCTGATGAATTGGCGAAAGTGAAAGAAATATCTGTAAACCTAGATGATGTAATGGGGCAATTAAAAAATTTGAAGATTAACAAATTGCTTGGACTGGATGGTATACATTCCAAAGTACTCAAATGAACTTGTAGAGATATTATTGGTAATATGTGATTTATTTTATTTTTAATCAAGCATAATACTGGAAAATGGGAGGGTGGCTGATGCAAATAGAATCCTGGAAATAGTAGGAAAAGGCTGGAAAACAAAAAAATTAGAATGTTGTAATATATTTGTATCATTTCATGGTGCAACCACATCTTGAAAACTCTATACTCTGTGAAATTCTGGTCACCGCATCTCAAAAAAAGATGTAGCAGATTTAGAAATGGTAGAAAAAAGGGTGACATAATGATAAAGGGGAATGGATGACGTCTCTATGAGGAAAGGCTAAAGCAGCTAGGGCTCTTCAGCTTGGAGAAGAGATGGCTGAGGGGAGTTATGATAGACATGATTCGCTTGTTTGCTTTTTCCAAAATACTAGGACTAGGGGACATACAATGAAACGACTAAATAATACAGGTTTACAGTTATTTATTTGATAACCGGCCATTTCAATATACAGTGGTACCTTGGAGAGAACGGCAACCTGAAGACCTTGAGCATGCGCAGATGCTCAAGGCCCAGCGCGAGGAGGCAGATCTTGGGGCACCGGCACCAGCATGTCCTGTGCGTTGGTGCCGGTGTCAAACAGGGGTAAGAAATGTGATCGGGTGGGTGGGTGGATGCCAGATCACGGTGGGGAGAGGGTGCGACATGAGCAGGGGGGTTGCCGGATCGCTGGAGGGGGGTCGCCGGATCGCGGGGGGGCCAAATGAGCAGGGGGGATGGCGTATCACACGGGGGGGGGGGGGCCTTCATGAGCGGGAGAAGCAATGCCAGTTCTTGGGGGGGAGCAGTGCTGCTGGCCTCGGGGGGGGTGGGTGAGAACGTATCAAAATGAGTTTCCATTATTTCCTATGGGGAAACTCGCTTTGATATACGAGTATTTTGGTTTATGAGCATGCTTCTGGAACTAATTATGCTCGTAAACCAAGGTACCACTGTACAAGGAATATAAGTGGTGTACAATATAAAAACAATAAGAAAAAGGGTATTTTTTTTAAAAACCCAGAGAAAATAGTTCTTCACTTGATGTGTAATTAAACTCTGGAATTCATTGCCAAAGAATATTGGTAAAAGCGGTTAGCTTAGCAGGTTTTAAAAACAAGATTTGGATAATTTTTTTAAAAGTCCTTAAGCCATTAAGATGAACTTGGGAAAATCCACTGCTTATTTCTAGGATAAGCATAAAATCTGTTTTACGGTTTTGGGATCTTGCCACGCACTTGTGACCTGGATTTCCCACTGTTGGAAACAGGATACTGGGCTTGATGGACCTTCAGTTTGTCCCAATATGGCAATGCTTATGATCTTATGATATTCCAGAAGAAATGTTTTGTCACTACTTTCCATTCAACTCCAGAGAATTTGCAGAATGTGCATGAGATTGAGTTTGACTTATAGAGGCATATTTTCAAAGCTCTTAGCATTTCATAGTAACCTATGGAACTTTGTAAGGATGAGTGCTTTGAAAATAAGCCCCATAGTATCCTCTCCTAGATACTTAAGTTGAACTGGGAGGGCAGAAAATACTGACGAGCAAAGCAAATTTTACAGAAAGTCTCCTAGGCCGGAGTCCTGACCATTCCAATATCTATTGGATTGCAGGAATACCTCATCCATAGCACAAGAAGAATCTCCAGCTCAATTATGTTCAGACAATAACCCAGTTTCTTCTGCCTACTAGAATTGTCCTACTTGAGACTCTTATCATCATAGGCAATTTATCATTCTGCAGAAGCAGCTAAGGATAAACAAGCCTACTATTACAATAGGAGGACCAGAGATAGGCCAGTCCCTAAGGAAAGTCATGATGTTCAGGTCAAATTTAATGATAAAAATATCTAGAAGAAGGCAGAGGTTACCAAATAACTTCCATATTGTTCTCTTGGATCCCTACGAGGGTCAAGATAAGGAAATTGGGTCATTAGGGCATAGACAGGGGGTGGGTAAGCAGAGTGGGCAGACTTGATGGGCTGTAGCCCTTTTCTGCCGTCATCTTCTATGTTTCTATGTTTAAGATGGATCAGAGCAGAGATGACCATCCAGACATATTTGACTGAGTCAGGAGTTCCCAATTGTAGTGAAAGATATGGATTGCACTACTGTGCTAGGGGCACCTTTAGTTACTACCAAACAAGTACTGCATAACATTGACACACTACCAAAAAATACTCCAACTAAAAGTACAAGATACTGAGAAGCTTTGAATTCTCTAATACCCGGTGCACAGTCAGCTGTGAAAATGCCATAGATGAGTGTTCTTCGAACCTTTTGATACCTATGGACCGGCAGAAATAAAAGAATTATTTTGTGGGCCGGTACCGGTCCATGGACCGGCAGTTGAAGAACACTGGGCTAAGTCGTGGGCCAGACCCCGCCCCAGACCCCGTCCCATAATAGTACTAATTGTAACACCATTTTGTCCATTCATTTTTCATATACACACACACAATATATAATCTTATTAACACAATATGGTTAACCGCTAAATTAAACTACACAAACTACACTGTATGCTTCTCAACATTCATTCCTACCAGAACACAGATAACCCCCATGCAAATATGGGACCAAAAGCTAAAAGTACTAATATATACAAACAAACCCTAAGATGCAAGACTTTGCATGTAGTACAACCCCAAAGAAAAAGAAACAAATGCATTTCTTCCTGAACAGTGCAAAATACAGACAAGATGTAAATTCTCAAAAATGACACAATTCAATCACTAAATTTAAAAGTTAAAATCATTCCCCCTACCTTTGTTGTCTCCCTCCCTCCATGCTGTGCCTTACCTTCTGGCCTGCTCCCGCCTGGCCGTTTTATGCCATCCCTGGTATTATCTTTGGGCCGGCTCCCTCTTCCTCAGTGCTGCAGTGTACAAAGCCAAAGGCAGCGGCTCCTCGTACACATCCCACACCTCATCTGGAAGCTTTTCCTCTGACATTGCGACGTCAGAGAGAAGGCTTCTGGTTCAGGCACAGGGCGCGCGTAGGAGCTGCTGTCTGTGGCTTTGTGCACTGCAGCACTGAGGAAGAGGGAGCCAGCCTGAAGATTACGTCGCATCGATCACACCGCAGATCAGTGATTAAATAACACTGTCTCAGGCCCTATGGACTGGCAGGAAATTTCCGCAGACCGGCAGTTGAAGAACACTGCTGTAGATCATGGTACCCACAAGGACATGCTTTGGCCAAATCGTATTGCATGTCAACTTGTCCAGTTTCAAGGAGGGTCCCCACTCGACATCTTCCAAGAATATGAAAAAGAAGCCCAAATAAAGGGTCCCTACCTCTGGACTTAGTTGAGATCATGCCCCAAAACTTTAGATATGAAGGACAAGGTACTACTCGAAAGAGTCCAGAGAAGAGTGATTAAGATGGTTAAGGCACTGGAGGAGTTGCCGTTCAGCGAAAGATTAGATAAACTGGGCCTTTTCTCCCTCAAGCAGAGGAGATTGAGAGGGGACATAATCGGAACATTCAAGGTACTGAAGGGAATAGATTTAGTAGATAATGACAGGTTTTTCACCCTCTCCAAGATAGGGAGAATGAGAGGGCACTCTCTAAAGTTAAAAGGGGATAGATTCCGTACAAACGTAAGGAAGTTCTTCTTCACCCAGAGAATGGTAGAAAACTTTGAATGCTCTTTCGGAGTCTGTCATAGGGGGAAAACACCCTCCAGGGATTCAAGACAAAATTAGACAAGTTCCTGCTGAATCGGAACATACACAGGTAGGGCTAATCTCAGAGCACTGGTCTTTGACCAGAGGGCCGTCGCGTGAGCGGACTGCTGGGCACGATGGACCACTGGTCTGACCCAGCAGCGGCAATTCTTATGTTCTTATTAGAAGTCTCAACATATTCCCTGAAAAAAAATCTCATCAATTTCTGAGATAGTTGAGAAGGGAGCTCTGGACCATTTGACATGGAATGACTCCATAAGATGACTGGCCTGATATATAGAAAATTGTTAATTAAAGAGAGGGAGATGTGATGAGTCATTCTAAGTCTCTAGGATTTCTCAAGGAACTGGAGGGTTTACCTGGATAGAATACCTCACATCCTGCTGCTCTGCTGGAAAATAAAGCAAAACTGTGATTAAGCCTTGAACTGAATCTTCCTTTTCCAAAAACATTTTGATAGTGCAGAAGGGTTTCTTGTTTGGCTAGGAGACCAACAGTTGGCAAAAAAACCTACATGTCCATTGGCTGGCTATAAGGTCCTCCTGCTTGTCAGCCTCCCTCAATAAAAACCATCCAATTGGGCTAAGTTCCAGCTGGTTGGCAGACCCAGTCACACTCTATTTAACAGTATCGTAGTGTGGAAGCCTTATTCTTTCTGAAGCTCTGGTAAAGATAACAAACCATAGCCAATTAACAGTGCTATATAGAATGCCGAGTTATATAAAAACTAAAACAGTGTGGCCGTTAACTCACTTGAATATATAGAAATAAGGATTATTTTATTGAATTGACTTAATACATTTTTGACTAGCTTTTGAGAGCACAGTCTGTTGCTAGGCAACACCATTTAGTACAGGTCAGTGGTACTGGTAGAAAGAACAATTGTGCCCCTCCTAGCAAACAAAAAAAAGATAAGACAGATTTTGTATTTCTCATCTGCCTCTCCAAATGTAGGTCACAGCAATTTGCAAAATTGTATAGGCACTTTAAAGCTGATTGGTTGATTGGGGGGAAGGCAAAGGATAATATACTGTACTGAAAAGTGGAAAAAAACGTCTTTTGCTTTTTAGAAGGCTCAGATAAAAGTTGTGGAATGACCTTGAATACAAATTCAGATCCACTGTACTATTGTGACAACAACAGCAACAGAATATGTTGCTAGGCTCTTCAGTTCTGAAAAAGCCGCATCTATGGATCGATTTTTCACTCCGTCAAAAATTACAATCCCTGCAGCTGCCGCCGTCCTCAGCGGCACGTTCTCTCTGCTACGGTCCCGTCCCTCCTCTGACGTCAGGATCACAGCAGAGAGAATGTGCTGCTGAGGACGACGGTAGCTGCAGGGATCACTATAGCTCCAGCGATCCTGCAGGCTGCCGAATTAGCTTAAGGTAAAAGCGGGGAAGCTGGGAGGGAACATGCAGGCTTGTGGGGTGGGGGGGAGACAGGCCTTCGTGGGGAGACAGGCCTGTGCAGAGGGAGGCAGAGAAAGGAGTAAGAGAGGGGAGGGGAGATGCCAGACCTGGGGTGAAGTGAAGGGAAGAGAGAGACCAAACCAAAAAGAGGCGGAGGAAAGCAGAGGACGGAGTGGTGCTGGACTAATGGAGAGAGGGAGAGAGAAATGCAAGACCACAAGGGGAAGGGTACAAGAGGGACAGATACTGCTCCAAAGTAGGTGGGCAGGGTGCAGGATGGCAGGAGAGATAGTAGGAGAAAGCCTGTATCTGAGGAAGGGGGATACAGGAGGTAAGGAAGAGAGAAAGAAGAAGCTGGATATGTGGAGAGATAAAATGCTGGGCATGTATGCTGGGCATGTAAGAAGCATAGGAACAGGGACACAAGGGGGACACTACTGGAGAGAATAGGGACAGGGACACAGAAGAGAGATGTTGGATGAAAAGGTAGTTGAGAAAAGGAGAGATGGTTGATCTGTGGATGGTGGGGTCCATCGCTGCAGCTGTGGGGGGATGGAGAAGAAAAAAAGGAAAGATGCCAGACTTCCGGGGGAGGAAAGGGAAACAGAAGGGGAGGACAGAGATGGAAGATAGATGGTTAGCACAGAGAAAGAAGGAGAGCCTGATCAAAAGACAACCAGAGCCTGGGACCAACATGATTTGAAAAATGACCAGACAACAAAAGGTAGGAAAAATAATTTTATTTTCTGTTTTTTTTTTATTACAATATGTCAGATTTTAAATGTGTATCCTTGCCAGAGATGCTGTTAGACCATGAACGTAAGCTAGGATTTAACACAGAGAGAGGAAAAGTGTTGGGATGTTTGAAAAAAACTCCCAATTGGGCAGGAACATGGAATAGAAAAATCAATTCAATAGGCTGAATTGAATTGAAATTTTTTTTCCTGAATCGGGCAACACTAGTAAATACTAGTGCCCAAGTTAGAAGCCCACTATATATGCAATTTTTCAGAACACCCCGACATGTCCATAATGATCCTCCCTTTTGAGTTATGTGCTAGTAGATTTAGACGGCATGCCTTACAGTGCACAGCCAGATGAGCATACAAATATCGAGTGCCAATTAACTTCAGTAATTGGTTGTTCACACCCAATTATTAATAGTTATGGGCTCGTTACTCAATTAAATTACATCTTGGACCTGTGCATGCAAATCTTGGCACAATACTGTATATAGAATCTGGGGGTTAACCTCTTCCCCTCTCCCCCTTTTATTTTCTTAAATGTTACCTAGGTTTCCTTTTGATGTTTCCATTTTACTTTCACTCATTTATTTATATTTAATGTAAACCACTTAGATATGTGCATTATTTGCAGTAAAGTATATCAAGGCGAACTAAGATCAAAGGGAGCAAATCTATCAACTGGGCTCCTTGATTTAGGTGCTACAAGGACATGCAATAGTAGCCTATTCAATAAAGCAATCTTTTCCAAGTCAGACTCAGGTTTTCCAGGATATTCACAATGACTATAAATGAAAAAAAAATTTGCATACAAGACCTCCATTATAGGCAAATCTTTTATGCCTATTTATTGTGGAAACCCTGGAAATCTGATTAAAATGGGGAGTGTGTGGCACAATGGTTAGAGCTATAGCCTCAGCACCCTGAGGTTCAAATCCCTGATATATAGTCACTTAATCCCCCATTGCCCCTGGCACATTAGAGTGTGAGCCCACCAGGACAAATAGAGAAAAATGCTTGAGATCCTGAATGTAAACCACTTAGACTATAAGTGGTATAAATGCTAAAAATAATAATAAATAATAACTTGGGAAATCCTGCTATAAAAGAATCTGGATATTCCAATTCTGTCATAGATCACTAGTGTAACCCAGTATTGTTATGCTTACCATTTACATATCTTGGAGTTTTACCAGCCATAGACCTGGCATTAGTGCAGGTGCATAAATCTGGCACTTATGTTTATTAAAAGTTTTAACCGCACTTCAGTTTGCCAACAGCACGGTGTACAAAATCTAAAAGAACGCTATAAAAAAATAGAATGCCATAAAAGAACGCCATAAAAAAATAGGGCAGCAAAAGAAGAACAGTAAAGAAAGAACAGAAGAGAAATAAAATATAAAAATTTAATTAAATCTAAATAATCAAATCTCAAAGAAAAATAAATGTATTTAAATAGTTGCCAGAAAACAGGATCATAATTTACAAAACATTCTCATAGAAATGCTAAACCAAAAAGATGTGCCTTAACCGTTGATGTAAATTTTACATAAGACAGTTCTGAACGAATCGTAACTGGAAGAGAATTCCACAGGCGAGGAACTGCTGCAAAAAAGGCAGGCCTTTGTGTCGATGCCAAACAAGCAAAGCCAATTGATGAGCAGTCAATGAACGTAGGCTATGAGACGGCTTATAGGGAACTAATAATTTTCCTAAGTAATCTGGTTGACCTGATTATAATGCTTTATACGCCTTATGCATTAGGCAAAATTTAACGGGAAGCTAGTGGTACGCCTTCAAAAAAGGAGAAACGTGATCATATCTCCGCGCATTAACAAGAACTCTGATAGCAGTATTTTGAACAGTTTGTAATTTCTTAAGAGATACTGATGGTAATCCAATGTAAATAATGTTAGAATAATCTAATTTGCATGTTACTAGAGCATAAATAATAGACTTGCAGCTCGATGTATCGATGTAAGTACAAATAGAGTGAATCTTTCAGAAAGAGGAAAAAACAAGATTTCATAACTGATGAAATCTGTAACTGAAATAATAGTTCGGGGTCCAGACGGACACCTAAATATTTCAAATAGTTTGAAAGCTTTATGGGTTGGATACCCAAAAGAGGTGATGAACTAGAGACCCACATCCCAGCTGTTTTCTGTGGATTCAAAATCAATTTCTTTTCAGTTAACCAATCACTAATCATATTGATACATGATTGTAAAGGTGCTAAATCTGGGTTAGCAATTGGTTTAGGGACCCCGTCCATCTTGCCTACGCTCTGCCCATTACAAAAACATTTTAAGTTAAATGGGCATTAAGAGAATAAAAAAAGCAGAGATGACCAGGTAATAAAACTTAAAAAGAAATTTAACCAGAGTCCTATGCATACACAGATAAAGAACAAGGGCTGTGTTTTGGCTAAATTGCCTGCACCAAGGGTCCATATACTGTATATCTCGGATATATTCCATTGAGACTAAATAAACCAAAAGGTTGTAAATATGTTCTAAGTAGCATTCAGCAAATTTATGACACCAGCTTAGGAGAGATGCGGAGCCAAACTGGATCAGCAGAATGGCGTGCAATGCAAATAAATTACTAATAAATCAAGCAAACCTTACTATACAACTCATCGCCAATATCATTTACAAAAATGCAAAACAAGCTTGGACTCGCATAAGGGGAAGTATTAGTCCAATGTGCCTGATTTGTCAACATTCCTTCCCCTTCCAAGCCTCTTCTGATCCTTAGAGTATTTCTCATGGTTTCTGCACACACCCCTTTCCAGTTTTCCTGATTTTCTCCCCCATTCATGTCCCCCTCCCTAATTATGGCCAATCCTGGAAGCATACCATCACTCCATTTTCTAGATCCCCTGGCTCTAAAATCCCCCTCCCTCATTCGTTCCCAAAATAAAGCCTCACTCACAATTGATCCCCCACTTATTCCCTGACCTCCCTTTATCCCTAGGACTTATCTGGTAAAGATCCTTGTGGGGCAGAAGCCGTCCCCTTTCAACTCTTGCCCTATTAACTCTGAGTTTCAAAATGGTTGACCCAACCCCCTAGTGGTAGTCTTGCAGCACTACTGCTAGGGATCAGCCTTCCATATAGTTTGAGGAGGTTTGTTGTATTGTGCATATATCATTTGATTGTGGAATAACTGGAACCAACAGACAACATATTTTGTGTAGATTGTAGAGTTTCTTTTTGTCATCCTGTATACAATCTTTAATTGTATGAAATGATTGAAGCGTGAGAGGTGATGAGATGATATATTTTCTTCATCTTTATCTTGCTGTGCTAAGGAGGATAATCTTATTACTTCACCAGGCCTGGGTAAAAAACAATGCGAGATTATTAAAGACATACAGAAGCTGCATGATAGTTAAATATGGGCTTCTCTTATTCCTCCTACTGACCATCTCTAGTGCATGGTTTGAACCATCACTCTAGAAAAGAGAAAGGATTGTTCAATGTATGTGCCTGATAGGCTGCTGATGATTTTTATTTCCCAGGAGTCAGGTGGTTGTCAGTGCTTTTGTCGTACAAGAAGAATTAGTGTACTGTGAATTTACAGAGCAGCAGATGGGTATAATTTACATTTAATTTAGTGATATGCATTACTAAAGCATATAAAAGTTCGCTAGAAAACAGCACAAAAGGCATGGAACAAAAAAAAAAAATCCTTCTAATTGTCAAGATTTGCAACTGGAGCTTCAGTAGATTATATAGTAAAAGATTACAGTGCTTAAATAATGGTGACATTCCCGCAGATATCATTTGTAAGAATCGGCTCACCTTTCAAAGTTGCTTTGTGCCCTGCCTGCTAGGGCAATAGCCCAAAGAGACTTCATTTAGGGGCCCTTATATTAATCAGTGCTAAAAAGTGGCCTGTGTTATTCCCACTTCTAATGCTGTCAGGAACTGGATGATTTTTTTATTTCGTCAATAATGGCCACATGCTAATTTTTCCATTAGTGCTTGAGCACTTTCACCTAATTTATAGGTGGTTAGGGCTCATGCCCTGACCATACGTGAACTGATTAGAGTATAGCAATGTAGCTGTGCTAACCAATTAGAACAGAAAGCGCCTACTCTGCACTTCAGACACCCCAGCAATAAAAAAAATGCCATCTTTTTTAGAAGTGGGTAGTGTGCATACATGCCAAAGCTACCATGGGTTGCCTGAACGTGTCCCATGGTACAAGGGGCTGCTGAAAATTCTCAGCCTAACCAGCAAAGTTAGGGCAGTCTCCATCGAGTCCAGCAATTTTCCACTTTTTTCATTCTGTATTTTTCTGATGGAACGAAAAAAGTGGAAAATGGCGTCTCAAGTTAGGCATCCATAATTTAGATTTCCATACACTTAGGCGTCCAAATAGATGGAATAATAAGTACAGTTTATGACTTTAACAAGAAATAATTAGAAGTTAGGCATCCAAAGGCTGCATGTTATTCTCAGAAGAGGTATCTACAATTTCATAGACGCACATTAAAAAAAAAATGGTGCCTAACACGATAGGCGTAGGCGTGGTCTCAATATAGGTATGCATTTGCAGAATTGCATGACGCTCAGTGTTCTTAAGCATTTTAAGATGTCTATATTTTTGCCTAAAATGTGGGCATTCTAAAATCAAGTCTACTTTTGAGTGTTCCTTATTAGGCATGTGTTAGGCATGCTTTAGGTGTCTTCAAATTAAGGCCTGCCTGTGATGTTTTTAATAATTCTTTGCATTATTTCTATGCAGAACCATAAAATTCCAATAAGTTTCTTCTCTAGAATATGAAGTGTGGTTGCAAATTTATGTTAACAGTTAACACGCTGATAGAAAAAAAAAAAAGAGAGGGAGAAAAGGGCAGGTGAGGTTGTAGGTTAACAAACTAATAAAGCTTTTTAAAAAAGTGCCATCTTGGTGGTGAACTAGTTTTCGAACAGCTTTCAGAATTCATCGAATCCACTAACGCATTACACCCCAACCAAACAGGTTTTCGAAAATATCACAACACCGAATATTCCATGATTGGCCTTGTTACAAATATTCACTATTTTCTGGACCATCACAAATCCGTAGCACTCTTTTCCTTAGACTTATCTGCAGCATTCGATACCATAGACCACAAAATTCTTCTCAACCGTCTGCAATCATTAGGAATTGACGGTCAAATCTTACAATGGCTAACATCCTTCCTTTCAAACCGAACCATGAGAGTTAAATTTAATGAGTCCTACTCCGAGAATTTTTCCTTATCTTCAGGTGTTCCACAAGGATCTATATTATCCCCTCTGCTATTTAATATCTTCTTATCCCCATTTATCACCATGTCTCAGTCATTAGGATTTACAACCTTTTCATATGCAGACGATATTCAACTACTGCATCCTCTTAACCCAGAAAACATTGAAGAAATAAATACGATTACTAACAAATTAGAAAAAATGAAAACATGGTTAAACAATAACAAATTAGCTTTAAACACTCAAAAAACAAAAACCATGCTTTTTACTTGGAAGGGAGACATACTCCAAAAAATACCATTCAAACTCGACAATACTCCATTAGAATCAGTATCCAAATTGAAAATCCTCGGTGTAATAATCGATGTTGACTTATCCTTTCATGATCATATCAGCGCAATAGTTAAAACCTGTTTTTATAGATTACGGCTTCTACGCTCGATCTCTACTTTCTTGGAAACTAAATCTCTCAATATCTTAATTCATTCTCTCATCATTTCTAAACTGGACTATTGTAACGCGCTCCTCATTAACATAACCCAAAAAGAATGTAGACGTCTCCAAATTATCCAAAATACAGCAGTTAAATTAATATTTAATGCAAAGAAATTTGACCACGTTTCACCTTTACTAATTAAATTACACTGGCTGCCCATAACCCACCGAATTACCTTTAAAATATTATTTTTGGTTTATAAAACGCTAAGCACCAATGAACCTCAATTTATTTCAAAAATGATCGTCCCACACAATTCTGCTCGTTCTTTAAGATCTTCTTCATCTAATTTGCTCTCAGTCCCATCGCTAAGAATCATAGGTACTAGACGCAACGATATATTTTCAGTAAAAGCTCCCACACTATGGAATGCCCTCCCAAATTTTATTAAAAATGAAACCGACCTTGTGCTATTTAAGAAAAACTTAAAAACATATTTATTCCAGGACGCATTTGACTTATAAAACTTTGTCCTTCTAGGTTTCTGTATTCTTCTTTCTTCTTTTTTTTTTTTTTTTAATCCCATTATTACCTAATTTGTTTTTACCCTTTGATGTCAAACTCTAACAAATAATAAGATTGTAATTTCTCCCCTCCATTCCCACCCACTCTTGTTTGTCAATCTTCGTTTGTCCTAAAAATGATTTTAGTAAATTAAATGTATGTCCGTCTTTTAAGTGACCTTGTAACTTAAATTGTATTACCACACTCTGATGGTTTTTTAACTGTACATCGCTTAGATATCATGATAAGCGATTCATCAAATAAAGTTAAACTTGTAAACTTGTAAACTTGTGACACAAATTGTGCAAAATATTGAGAACAGAAAAAAAATATTGTGATACATTGTGCTTTGCTTCTCACATTTCTTTTTCCTTCTAGCGGGGGTTATCACTTCAGCATTTTTACTCTTAAAACGTTTAATGCTTGTTAAGACAGTCTTAGATTTTTAGATATTCTTGTTGGAAATGATTTAAGAACATAAGAATTGCTGCTGCTGGGTCAGACCAGTGGTCCATCATGCCCAGCAGTTCGCTCACGCGGCGGTCCTCTGGTTAAAGACCAGTGCCCTGACTGAGACTATTCCTATCAGGGTACGTCCTTGTTCAGCAGGAACTTGTCTAACTTTGTCTTGAATCCCTGGAGAGTGTTTTCCCCTATGACAGACTTCAGAAGAGCGTTCCAGTTTTCTACCACTCTCTGGGTGAAGAAGAACTTCCTTATGTTCGTACGGAATCTATCCCCTTTCAACTTTAGAGAGTGCCCTCTTGTTCTCTCTACCTTGGAGAGGGTGAACAACCTGTCCTTATCTACTAAGTCTATCCCCTTCAGTACCTTGAATGTTTCGATCATGTCCCCTCTCAATCTCCTCTGTTTGAGGGAGAAAAGGCTCAGTTTCTCTAATCTTTCACTGTACGGCAACTCCTCCAGTCCCTTAACCATCTTAGTCTCTCTTCTCTGGACCCTTTCGAGTAGTACTGTGTCCTTCTTCATGTATGGCGACCAGTGCTGTACGCAGTACTCCAGGTGAGGGTGTACCATGGCCTGGTACAGCAGCATGATAACCTTCTCCAATCTGTTTGATCCCCTTATTTATCATTCCTAACATTCTGTTCGCCCTTTTCACCGCTGCCACACATTGCGCGGACGGCTTCATTGACTTGTCGATCAGAACTCCCAAATCTCTTTCCTGGGAGGTCTCTCCAAGTACCGCCCCAGACATCCTGTATTCGTGCATGAGATTTTTGTTACCTACATGCATCACTTTACACTTGTCCACATTGAACCTCATCTGCCATGTCGATGCCCATTCCTCGAGCCTGATTATGTCACGTTGCAGATCTTCGCAATCCCCCTGCGTCTTCACTACTCTGAATAACTTCGTATCGTCTGCAAATTTAATCACCTTGCTCGTCGTACCTATGTCCAGATCATTTATAAAGATGTTGAAGAGCACGGGTCCAAGCACGGAGCCCTATGGCACCCCACTGGTGACGCTTTTCCAGTCTGAGTATTGTCCATTTGCCCCCACTCTCTGTTTCCTATGCTCCAGCCAATTTTTAATCCACATGAGTATTTCACCCTCGATTCCATGGCTCACAATTTTCCGAAGTAGTCGTTCATGCGGAACCTTGTCGAACACCTTCTGAAAGTCCAGATATATTATGTCGACCGGGTCGCCTTTGTCTATCTGCCTGTTCACCCCTCGAAGAAGTGCAGCAAGTTTTTCAAACAAGATCTGCCTTTGCTGAAACCGTGCTGGCTGGCCCTCATCAGACTGTGTCCGTCAAGGTGATCGATGATGCGGTCCTTTATCAGCGCCTCTACCATCTTTCCTGGTACCGAGGTCAGACTCACTGATCTGTAGTTTCCCGGGTCTCCCCTCGAACCTTTTTTGAAGATTGGCGTAACATTTGCCACCTTCCAGTCCTCCGGAATCTTTCCTGTTTTGATCGACAGGTTGGCTATTAGTTGAAGCAGTTCAGCTATGGTCGCTTTCAGTTCTTTGATGACCCTCGGATGGATGCCATCCGGTCCCGGGGATTTATCGCTCTAGAGTCTATCAATCTGCCTGCATACCTCTTCTAAACTGACCGTCAACCCTGTCAGTTTCCCATTTTCACTTCCAGCATATATCCTGATGGGTTCCAGTATGCTGTATATATCCTCTTCGGTAAATACAGATGAAAAAAAATGTGTTCAGTCTGTCGGCGATTGCTTTGTCCTCCTTTATCGCTCCCTTTATTCCTTGGTGATTATTCACGAAAGCTCACAGTACAGGTCTTCCCTTTGCTTATTGTTCTTATGCATTAAAACTTTCCTAGCATTTTGACTACACGGTACTGTGGAGCAATTTATAGCTGCTCTGCGATATGTTAAAGGTTTCAATACTGTTCAATATTTTAACACAGCCATCAACAGACCTAGGCTAGGCACGAAGTAATTCACAGCAGTAACCATTGTTCATAGAACCAGATTCTGCTGAATCTTTAAAACTTGATGTGCATGATGGAATTAACAAATGCTAGGGACCCAGGAGGTTTCTGATGACTGACGTACATACAATATGTGCAGTGCGCTCAGAATTCATGGTCCTACTACAGTAATTCCTGTACAGTAATTCCTGTACAGTAAATAGTAGATTATTGCAGATAAGGACTAATTGGGCCAACTTGTCTGCCAATTAGTCTTCCTCGTGAGGTCCTTGAGCATATAGCTTCATGTACTGTAGATAACCAACACCAGCACTCCCCCTCCTCTACAAACTTCTTGTCTTTCACCCAATCTCTCAACCATGTTCCTATTAGGAATGTGCATTTTTCTGAAACATCATGGAAAATGTCGGTGACATTTTATTTTATCTCATTTTAACCTTCCCTACCCCTCCAAAGAAAGTGTAAACATTAAGTACACACATATTTTATAGATCATGCACGTGCATTGCAGCTGCATCCCAATTCAACCCAAACCACAGCCTGAGAATGTCTGCATGTGGCACATTCCATCTTGCATGCATGTATTCTGTTGAACGACCTGTAAGAGCCACTTTCCGTATGTACAAGCAACACATGCTTTAAACACAGAAAGTGTTTTATGAAACCACCCTCCCACTATCAATTCAGAGTAAACTGCCATCTGAAGGTCCAAAGAAAAAGAGATAAAAAGTTTGGCGGCACCATACATTTAGAGCTTCAACTTCTTGAGACACTTAAGTTCCCCTTCTCCATTTGTCTCCTTACTGAAATCAGCTATTCTGGGCTCTTTTTTTAAGTTCAATGTTCTTCATTTAGTTTTACAAATTTTCAAAAAGTACAGTTCTATTAACCTGACATAACAACAAGGTCAATAGATAGTAACAAATTAAGAATAAATGAAAAAAATTTGTAGCAAGTAACCTATACAGACATGAATACTGGAGAACAGTGCTGTTGGAAGCTCCTTAGTAACATAATTCATATGTACAAGTTGCTACACAACATATGAGAGGCATTACAGGATATATAAGAACATAAGAATTGCCGCTGCTGGGTCAGACCAGTGGTCCATCATGCCCAGCAGTCCGCTCCCGTGGCGGCCCTTAGGTCAAAGACCAGTGCCCTAACTGAGTCTAGCCTTACCTGCGTACATTCTGGTTCAGCAGGAACTTATTTAACTTTGTCTTGAATCCCTGGAGGGTGTTTTCCCCTATAACAGCCTCCGGAAGAGGGTTCCATTTTTCTACCACTCTCTGGGTGAAGAAGAATTTCCTTACATTTCTATGGAATCTATCCCCTTTTAACTTTAGAGAGTGCCCTCTTGTTCTCTCTACCTTGGAGAGAGTGAACCTGTCTTTCCTGGAATTTTGGCCCATAGAGACTCTATTTTATTTTTCGTTTCCGGTGTGTTCTCTCCGGTAGACTCAATTCTCTCTTTCATGTATAGGGCAATACCCCCACCTTTTTGACCTACTCTGTCTCTGCGGTATAGCTTGTATCCCGGTAGCACAGTGTCCCAGACGTTTTCCTCAGTCCACCGTGTTTCCGTGATGCTGATGATTCAAGGTTATCTTTTTGTGCCATAGCTTCTAATTCCCCCATCTTATTCCTTAGGCTCCTTGCGTTTGTGTACATACACTTGAGTTTGCGGCCTGTTATTTTCTTGCATTTCCTTCCCTCTTGTGTTCCTTTCGATCGTCAGGATTTCTGCCTTGCCTATGATACAGTGAGTCTTCCCCACAATCTTCCTGCATGGTATCTTCTGGGTACACCGTTTTCTGAACCATCAACTCTTGGTCGACTGTTGGCTTGCTCCTTCTTCCTAGTTTAAAAACTTCCATCTCCGCTGAGGTGTAGTCCATCCTTCCTACATAGCTTGCTCTTACCATAGAACGTCGTCCAGTTGCACACAAAGTGGAATCCTTCTTCCTCACACCAGCGCCTCATCCATGCGTTGACTGCTTGCATTTCTGTCTGCCTCTTCTCATCGGCCCTGGGTACCGGCAGGATCTCTGAGAACGCTACCCTTGGCGTTCTGGTCTTCAGCTTCCCTCCTAGCATCCGGAACTGGTCCTTCAGTGCTTCCCTGCTGTAGTTCCTGTTATTCACGTTGTTTGCCCCAAGTGGATCACCACCACCGTATCTTCTTCTTCTACGCTGTCGATGATCCTGTCGATGTGGCTCACTGTATTTTCTACCTTGGCTCCCGGTAGGCAGGTCACCAGCTGATCCTGTTTTCCTCCCACTATGTGGCTGTCAACTTGTCTGATGATGGAGTCCCCCACGACGAGTGCTGTCCTCTCTATCTTCTCTTGTTTCTCTAGCCGCAGGTCCATGTCCCTGGTGTATGTCCATCTCTACAGCCATAGGTCTATGTCCTCTGTGCACTTCCATCTTCCCTCATCCTGGCGTTGGCTTGCACCGGACTCGTCTTCCTGTGGGTTCCCTCCGCTGTTTCCAGGTCTTGCTGCTGTGTCACCTATTTCTTCCATGTAGTTGTACTCCAGGTGGTCCTCACTCACTGTAGGTGTATCTTGGCAGTTCCACTGTTATTGGTGATTTTCCACAGCCTCCCTGTATGCCTCCTTGATGAACATCTCTAACTCCCAGACTTCTTCCTCAATGGTTTCCTCTGTCTTAACCTTCTCTGCCCTCCTCCACTGCTCAAAGTGCTTCTAGTTCCAGTATTCTGCCTTCCAGGAGTCTGACTTGTTTCTTCAGGCTCTCCAGTTCCTCGCATCTCTGGGCTCAGCTGTTAACTTGCCGTTGACTCCTCCTCTTTTAAGGGGGAGCTCCGGATCATGATCAAGATCCAGCATGAATTTGAGATTGCAGATTAAACTTCACATTCAGCCATCTTGCATGGCTCATGTCTGGTACTGCTGTACAGAGTTGAAGCTTTGATTGTTGAACAGAGCAAACAAGCATATGGGTCACCTTTTCAATATGGTTGATGAATTAAATAGATAGACTTCCAAGTGTCTTGGTAGCATTTAGGAAGGCAGAGACATCTACAGGGTGGGCCTAAGTTAGGTATACTGTATTTACTCATTATTTCTTTTTATTGTACTGGTATTGAATAGGTATAATACACTACTGAACGAAAATCAAGTAAAAGTGAAATGATGTAACTGATACAAAAATTTCATACAAATATTATTCATGATACCTATACAATAAAAATAAATAATAGTTATTTCTGTGAGCTATAGGCCCTGATTCTATAAAGTCCATCTAAAGTTAGGCTCTGATATAAGCACTGATTCTATAAAACGAGCCCATTGCAGAATCACACTTAGAGTTGCCTAATCATGCATAGCCAGCGCTCAGCATCCTGAGCATTTAGGCATTCCCAATTTATGCCTAAATTTAGATGACGATATCAGAGTCTAAGGCCACCTGATTCATAAAGAGGCACTTAACTCAAATACACGCCCATGGTCTGTCCCCCTAACCACACCCACTTTTAGTGTAGGCGCTTGGGCTAGGCACCTACTTTTTCTAGAATCGAGTTAGGCACCCAACTTTCAACTAAGTCCAATTAAAGCTGATTGTAAGGTGTTGGGTACCTAACTTTAGGTGGACTTTATAGAACCAGGGCCGATAGTGTTTATATACAACACAAACTCAACTTTTCTTTCTCTGTTTTTACCTGCAACCCTTTAGGTTCAAAGAAAGTACAACTACATTTAAGAATAGTACTCTTAGCTGAGAAAATAGGAGATCCTCAGCTGTGTTAGTTTTCAGCTCCTAACCTTAATAGAATAATAAAGACAAAGCATGTCATGGGGCATTGGTGAGAGAGGTAGTAACAACAAGAATACACTGAATTAATCAATAGAGTAGAAATTCAGCTGGCAGTAGAGTGGATAAAAATGATGCTGTTAATTCTGTATTCCTGACCAGGGGAGAACCAGCTGGTGGGTCAGAGATAAAAAAGAAAATGCAAGATAGTCTGGCACAAAGGAATTGTTTACAACATTTATTGTCATGTATTATAGAAAACAGCTTCAATTGGTTTATTTGTGTTTTTTTCATTTTCCTTGCTGTATCACTGGTTGGTGATATAGAACAGAGAATTCTGGCATCTGTCTTTCCATTATTTCTCAGTGCATAATCTTCAGCATCTTCAGCACATCATTTATAGAAGTGCAAGCTGGTATTTATTATAAATTATTAAAGCCCCTTTTTGCCAAGCCACGACAGAGGTTTCTACCGTGACCTGGAGTGCTAAATACACCGATGCCCTCTGACGCTCACAGACTTCCTATGAGCATTGGAGCATTTACTTCTTATGAGCTTCGGGGCATCAAGTCCCAGGGGAGAAGATGCTTCTTTGCTTTTCTCCACAGCAGGACCCCCTTAACTCAGCTGAGATGGTGCAAGTCTGGCAGCATACCAGTCGAGGGTTTGCTGGATTGGGGACTAGGTCTGAAGTGGGAAGGACACAGACTTCATGACCCCCTTCCATTTGGGATGGGATGTTTTTGCAAGTAGAAAAAATTTCCAGCAACAAACTCAGAACCTGTAAGTTTGGCCAGCGATCATGCTGCCATATTGGCCACTCACCCAGAATCTACCTACTCCAAAAAAATATATATATTAAAAAAAAAAAATAACACATGGGCCTGGCTGAATATCAGCTAAGACTCTAGTACACTTGTCCATATTCCACATCCTACTCACCTGTCTTGTAAACACTCCTCATCCTCTGACAAGTAAACAATCCCTCTCACCCCTCTGAAAATTAAAGACTCCCATATATAGGGTTACCATACATCTTCTTTTAAGAGGACATGTCCTCCTTTTGGGCTTCAGATATGTCCTTCAGGTTTTTTAATATTTAGGACAATATCCTCTTTTTCTTATATATGCCTATGACAAATCCATCTACCCAAATAATGAAAGAAACCATCTCTGGCCTACAAGTCAATCTAGAAAGATGAAGGTACTAAAGAGAGAGAGAGGGACATTATAATGAGTGGCATAGTAAGGGGGGAGCAAAGGGGGGGCGCCATGTTGGTGGGGGTTCCAGCACCCCTCCTCCTCTCTACTCCCATCTCTTCTCACTCCTCCCTTCATCACATGGGTGCCCCCTTCCCCTGTACCTCTAGTTGAAGTTTGCCACAATCAACAACATGCTCCTCACACCTCTGTTGGATCTTCCACTGACATCACTTCTGGGTGTTGCACATAGGAAACAATGTCAGAGAGAGAGCCGATGGGGTTGCGAGGAGCATGTGGTTGACTGCAACAAACAAAAACTTTAACTAGAGATACAGGGAAGGGAAGGGGGCACATATGGCAGGGGAATCGGGGAAGGAGCGGGCTCCTCTCACCCTCGCTAAGCCACTGATTATAACCCTCATTCTCTGCTGGATGATTCTGTCAAAGGAATTTTGTTGGTGCAGAACATCTTTCACATATGTCCTACAAGGACTTTCACACATATCTCAGAAGTCAGCTAACGTTGTTGAGAGATATCTGCTCTTCTGATAAATACATCTGGGCTCAGACTCATCAAACTCAAATGCGGAAGTTTGTGAAAAGTAGATTGTCTATTGCTGCACTCACTGTTTGATGTGTTGTTAGTAACAAAAAGCCATTTTTATTCTTTGTGTCCTCTCTTTGGTCTCTGCAAATATAGTAACCCTATCCAACCACCCCCAGGTAAAATAGGTTTTCCTGGGCCCACCTGAAGTCCCTAGTAGATGAGCAAGGTAATGGAGGCAGAAAGCAAATCCTACTTCCTTCTGGCAGATACATAGAAATGGCTGCTGCGATCTCTAATGATAGTCTCAAGATACTAGCTAGTAGATTACCATCTACTATCTCTTCCTCTCCTTAATAGGTTCTATGTGCTTGTCTCATGGGCAGACTGGATAGGCCATATGGCCTTTATAGCCATTGTCTCTGTTTCCATGTTTTATGAGACTTCAGATTTATACAAAACACAATATGGTCAAAGAAGAGACCAAGAGATTTTATGGTCAGGTAGAGGTGACTTAAAACAAAGAGGATGAAAAGACCTGAGATGGAAGCTTTCATCTGCCTAGAAACAGGCGCACACTTTCCTTGACCCTACATTTTGAAGCTCTGCTTATGAGGTAATGTAAGAGTAATGTGATTTAATACCTTAAACAACTGCTCAGGTGGCATGAGTTTTAAACTATTTGAAGGTAAAGATTTGGTTTCATTTTGTTTTTCTTCATGTACATCCATATATTTATCTTTGGATGATCTTATTGGGGATTATTTGGAAACCTAACTTTCAACTGTGCTTATGCATGGCTTAGAGCTTTGCAATATGTTGCTGTACTTAAGCATTATTCTGTTGTCTTCTTGTAGACGCAGGGTGCTAGCCATTTCAGATGGGATTGAACACATTGGAAATCTTCGCTGGGAACTGGCTCTCTGCCTTCTTGCTGCCTGGACTATCTGCTACTTTTGCATTTGGAAAGGAACAAAGTCTACTGGAAAGGTGAGAGTCAAAATTTGAGGCTTTCCAGAGATGGGAAAGTTGTTTATTCATGACAAACAGATTGTTTTGAAACCTGTAGGTAGGTACATGGCAAAATTCACCTTTATGTACATGTGTTCTGCCCTTTACAGTATCTAAGAACACTTTCTGCACTGTTTTCTAATTGGTTTATTTTCTATTCTATTTATTAGACTGGAATATAGCTCCTTTTGTAAATGAAGCAAGTTATTTTAGAAACATTTCCACATGGAAATAGTGGCATTTATGAGTCTAGATCATATACAGTAAAACCTTGGTTTGCCAGCATAATTCGTTCTGGAAGCATGCTTGTAATCCAAAGCAAATTTCCCCATACGAAATAATGGAAACTCAGACGATTCGTTCCACAACCCAAAAACTTTAGTACAAAATACTATACTGTATAAAATAAAAATATATACAGTAATACAAACATGAATTGGGTGAATTGGGCGTGATGCTTTTATGTTTAAATCTATTTTATTAAGCAATAGTAAATACAAAAGCAATGACAACCAAGATATGCATTTTCATCAAACAACCGCGGAGGACTGGACTCTTATGCCCTCCCCGGACCCACCTCACCCCACCCCACAGCAAAGAATCCCCAACCCCCCGCCCTCCCCTCCCCATCCCCCCCCAGATACAAACAACAAATGTTTAGGCAGGGAACAGCGAAGACACATTAATGCATTGAATCAGAGGTGAAGTCTATTCAAAACACGACTACGACTCTCAGGAGTCAAAATGTTCAGATACGGAGTCCACGTGTGAACAAAGTCTCTGCTCCGGCGTCGAGAAGAACAGGCCAAGCGGGCCTCCCAACCCAGAAGTTCATGGAGGCGATTCCTCCAATACCAGAAAGAAGGTGGTTCAGAAGAAAGCCAGCAACACAAGATACATTTCTTCCCCAAAATAAAACATTTACTAAGAAACAATTTTTCATAAGAAGTGTACATATTCAAGAAAGAGAAATGGGCAAACAGCATAGACTGCATTGAGACTGGCACAGGGGTCTGCAACAAGCCTTGTAAAAAGGAGGCCAGCTCCGTCCAGAATACCTGAATCCTCTCACAACTCCAAATGCCATGAAAGTAGGAATTTACCTCCACCGAACAGCGGATGCATAATTGAGTATCAATACAGCCCATGTGATAAGCCTGACTCTGGGAAGCATAGGCCCTCAGAACAGTGCGAAAATGACATTCACGTAATTCTGCACTGTATACCAAGCCCGTAGTGCGTCTCAGGACAGTTAACAAAAACATATCCCCCAAGTCCCTACCCAAATCCCGCTGCCATGCCTCCAGAATACCAGGGAAAACCCTCGGCGGGCAAAGAGCCAGGATCCGGCCATGCAGAACAGAGATAGATACCCTGGAATCAGGATCTGCAGTCAAAAAAGTATTGAGCCGGTCCCCAAAATCCCCTTGCAAAGAAGTCCCCTGGAAGGAAGCCACGTAGTGACTGAGTTGACAATAAGCAAAAGGAAGTCCAAGCTCAGGAACCCCCCTCCCCGCTAATTCAACACAAGTTAAGAGAGACCCATCATCCTGCAGAACATGCCGCAACTGTTCCACTCCCCGAGCCCTCCAACGACCAAACACGGAAGGTCCAACCCCCGGAGGGAAAGCTAAGTTCCCCACCAGCGGGAGAAGTACACTAGTATGAGAGTCCTGATTCCACAACCGAAGGACTTGATGCCACACCGTCCACAAGGACCGAAACAAGATACTACGCCTACAGAGCCGCGGCAGTTTAGACAACGGGGCATGGAGGAGATACAATAGATGAAGGGGATAGAAGTGATCCCGCTCCATAGCAAAATCCGTATAAAAAGAGGTACCCAACACCCAATCACTAATATGACGAAGCAAACAGGCCTGGTTATAAACCCTGATGTCAGGCACCCCCAAACCACCCCCGTAGGCAGGCCCCACTAACAGGGACCATTTCAATTTAGGTCTTCGGCCACCCCAACCAAACCGGATCAAGAGGGAAGTGAGGGAGCGAATATCCCTCTGCAACAAAGAAAGGGGAAGAGTCTGAAGAACGTAAAGCCATCTCGGGAAGACAACCATACAAAATAAATGAATTCGTCCCAACAAAGACAGCGGCAACGCCTGCCATTTGGCTAGCAACAGTTTAGTATCCGCAAGGAGTTTATCTACGTTAAGACGATACAGTTGGGCCACATCCATAGTCAGCCTGATCCCCAGATATCTAAAAGAGGAGTCAGCCCAGCGCAACGGGAAACTATCCCCCCAATACCGCCGAAGATGAACCGAGGAAGCCAGCGCCTTGGATTTCGCAAAATTCAAGACGAAGCCGGAGAAGTCTCCATATTCCTGAAGGCTTTCCAACAATACGGGCAAGGAACGCTGCGGGTCCGTTAAAAAGACCAAGCGGTCATCCGCAAATGCCGCCAGTTTAAAATGGGAAGCTCCCAAGACCAATCCCCGAAAATCCGCATTTACCTGAAGCTCCCGAAGGAGAGGGTCTAAAGAAAGCACAAACAGGAGCGGCGACAAGGGACAGCCCTGGCGAGTCCCTCGGCGAATAGGAAAAAAACCAGAACAAGTCCCACCAACCGAAATCCTCGCCTCTGGATCACTATACAGCGCCTGGATAGCACCAAAAAAGAAGGGGCCCAATCCGTACGCCCTCAGCACCGCAAAAAAGTAACCCCACGGCACCTTATCGAACGCCTTCTCGGCATCAAAACTAATGAGCATGGCGGGGCTACCGTCCTGTCCCACCCGTTCCAATGCTAACAAGATGCGCCTGATATTCTTAGCCACCGGCCTATCCCGCACAAACCCCACCTGAGAGTCAGAGATCACCGATGGCAAAACGCGCGCCAGGCGGGTAGCCAAAAGTTTAGCCAAAAGCTTCGCCTCATAGTTCAACAATGATATAGGACGGTACGATTCAGGCAAAAGATGGTCTTTACCAGGCTTCGGGAGAACTATAATAGACGCTAGATTTACTTAGCGAGGGAGAAAGCCCTTAGCAACACTCAGATTATAAACCTCAGCCAGCACCGGCGCTACGTCCGTCATCAACAACTTATAGAACTCACTCCGAAACCCATCCGGGCCCGGCGCCTTTCCCAACGGACTGACCCCAATCGCCCCTTCCACCTCCTCTGCGGTAATGGGAAGATCCAAAACGGCTGCATCCCGCTGAGATAAACAAGGCAAATCGAGGCTGTCAAGGTAAAGTTGCCCATCCAAAAGCTCAGGGCCCGGATCTGAATACACCTCAGCAAAAAACTCTCGCAAGTGGTCACATATCTCCTCCGGCCGATGATGCAGCACCCCAGATGGGTCCCGAAGAGCCGATATGCTCTCAGGTCCGCCCCTCGGATGCGCCAGATGGGCCAACAATCGACTACTCTTATTCGCATACCGAAACAAATGAAACTTAAAGTACTCCCTCGTCCGCAGAGCCCGGAGATGCAACAATTCGTTCAATTCCTGCTGGACCTCCAAAAGTTGCGCTCGAAGCTGGAATAAGGGCGCCCTGCCGTACTGGTGTCTCAACACAGTCGCCCTCCGCTCTAAAGCCAGAATCCGCCTATGCTTCAGCTTCGACTCCCTGGCCACATAGGAAATGATATCCCCCCGTAAAACAGCCTTAGCTGTCTCCCAGTAGAGAATGGGATCATCACGATGCTGCTGATTATTAAGTTGAAAATCCCGCCAGCACTGTATCAAAAACTCGTGAAAACGGGAATCCTTATACAGGTAACAGGGAAACCGCCAGGACCCTCTGTTGTTCGGAGAGTCTCCCCAAGTCCACCGTAGTCCCACCCAAGCGTGGTCAGATATTTCATTACATTACATTACATTAGTGATTTATATTCCGCTTGTGCCTTGCGGTTCTAAGCGGATTACAATTTATAAGACTGGACATTTCCAGTAGCGGTGCAGTACATAAATTCAAGAATGTGTCAAGATACAATTGTTAATCTGGGTTTTTCGGAAGAACTTGAAAGCTAATAGTAGATTATGATAAGTAGTTGTGATGAGTAGATATAGTAATGTCAGGATTCTGGTAGGTTGTTGTGATGAATGGAAATAATAAGAGTCAGGGTTCTGATGTATTGCTATGGTGGTGATGGTGGTGGTCATGGGAGTATTTTCTATTGTTGTTGAGGGGTTATGATGATGGAAAGTGTTTTTTGAAGAGATGAGTTTTGATTTCTTTTCGGAATATTTTGATGTCTGTTGAATTTATCAGTAGGTTGTTGATGGTGGGATCAATCTTTGCTGCTTGTGTCGCTAAAAGGCTGTCGTATATTTTCTTTCGTCTTGTTCCGTTGAGAGGGGGGTGAATGAATAGGCTCCGAGTTCTCCTTAATCTATGAGATAGGTTACGGTGTAGTCTGTTATTTAGGTATATGGGTGCTGTTCCGTGTGTTACTTTGTATAGTAGACAGTAGAATTTGAACTGGGATCTTGCTTTTATTGGTAGCCAGTGTGAGTCTAGGTATGCGTTGGTGATGTGGTCATATTTGCCAAGGGAGTAGATGAGTCTGAGGGCCGTGTTCTGAACCGACTGCAGTTGTCTTAACATATAGTTTGGGCAAGACAAGTAGAGGCTGTTGCAATAATCTAACATACTTAGTACCAGGGATTGTACCAATAACTTGTATTGATCTTTGTTGAAGTATTTTCTTATTTTTCTCAGATTACGCATAGTGAAGAATGCTCTTTGGATGATTTTGTGGATATGAGTCTGCATTGTGCAATTTCTGTCAAGTTGTATTCCCAGGATTTTGAGTGTGTTTTGCATTGGGTACTTGATTGTATTTAATTCTAGTTCCGTGAAAGATGGTTTTTTTTCCTTCTCTAGAAGGAGGAATTTGGTTTTTTCCGTGTTCAGTTTTAGTTTATGACTTGACATCCATTTTTCTACCGTTTCCATTATTATTTTCAAGTGGTTTGTGGGTAAGGGGTCTTGACTGTTAAATGGGAGTATGATAGTTATGTCATCCGCGTAGCTGAATGATACTGTGTTTAGGGCGTCTAGGGTTATGCCGAGGGATGCTATGAAGAGGTTGAATAATATTGGTGATAATGGTGATCCTTGTGGTACTCCGCATGGGTTTGACCATGGGTCGGATATGTGCTCCTTTGACTTGACTCTGTATGTTCGAGTTTTTAGGAAGCTTTGGAACCAGTTGTGAACGTTACCTGAGATCCCTATTGCGTCTAATATCTGGAGTAGTATGTGGTGGTCAACTAGGTCAAATGCCGCTGAGAGATCAAGTTGAATGAGAAGCAGTTTGTTACCTATGCTGAGGTGTTGTCGGACAGTGTCTAATAGTGATACCAGTAGAGTTTCTGTGCTATGGTTAGATCTGAATCCGGATTGTGAGGGGTGTAGTATGTGATGGTCTTCAAGGTAGTTGGAGAGGTGTTGTGCGACAAGGCCTTCTGTTAGTTTGATGTATAATGGGATTGAAGCGATTGGTCTGTAGTTTGCAGGATTGTCTGTAGGACCTTTGGGATCTTTCAGGATAGGTGTAATTATGATTTCTCCTAATTCCGGTGGGAAATGGCCTTCACTTAATGTAGTTTGGAGCCATAATGTGAGGCTAGCTTTGAATTTGGTGGAAGCTGTAGCTAATAAGTATGAGGGGCAATTATTCAAGTCACATGAGGATTTGCTGTATTTTTTGTAAAGTCTGTTCAAGTCTGACCATTGTATCTTTGGGAAATTTGTCCAGGTCAATGGGGCCCATATCAACCCCCAGTACCCGGGGAAGCAACGCTCGAGAAATGAGGATAAAATCAATTCGGGAAAGCGTCCCGTGCGCCCTGGACAAATGGGAGTAATCCTCTCCAACGGGTGCAGCACCCGCCACACATCAAGCAACCCCAAGGTGGATTCCAAAAGTTGACCACCCGTATAATTTTTGGAGGTCTCTCTACCCAACGAAGCAGAGCGATCCAACTTTGGATCCGGTACCTCATTAAAGTCCCCGCCCACCAGCATCGGAACATCTCCAAACTGTAAGAGTTGATTGCGAAGCCCCCTAAAAAACCTGGCCGATGGATTATTAGGAGCGTAAACATTGCAGAGCAAAAGTGGCCGATTATCAAGCAACACTAAAGCAGCTATGTAACACCCACTAGGGTCGCGGAGCACTTTCTGAGTGAGTAGGCGAAGACCCTTTCAGATCAAAATAATAACACCTCCCTTTCCCCCCACGGCGGGCGCCTCCAAATAGGAACCCACCCACCAGGTACAGAGCTTGGCATGTTCCGCTGAGGATAATCTGGTCTCCTGTAAAAAAGCAATAGAGGTTTTAGAACGATTCAAACGCTGCAATATCTTGGAGCGCTTAATAGGGGAGTGGATCCCCCCAACATTCCAAGAAGTTAAAGTGTATTCCAGAGTAAACCTCTCAATAGCCAAATCACACGAGAAAAGAAAACCAGTATAATGCCGGAGCAGCGTCCCAGCCACCGTTCCCCCGGCTTCTCGCCACCTCTGGCCCCAAGATTCAAGCCATACCCCTGCCACCAAGTCAGACCCTAGCGCTAAAACCCCCAACCCCCCCCAACATTCCACGGAATCCCTGCAACCCTGCGAGGCCCACCCCCACCCCCCAACTCACTCCCTCCCCGCCCCTCTATCCCCCCTCCACAACCAACCCTCACCCAATCTACACCCAAGACACCCCAAAAAGGGCATCACTTCCAGGAAACTAGGTACACCCTCCCACGGGAATAAAGACCAGTACCCCCCGACCCACAAACCCCAAAACACAGAGAATAGTAAAAGACGTCCTCCATCATCCAAACCCCCAAAGACAATCAGCCCACCCCTCCCCTCCCCAAACACCACAGCCACAACACCTAACCTCAAGCCCACCCACCAGTCCAAACTCCAATGCTCAAACCGGACAGAACAAGCACAGACCCAAACTAACAGAGGATAACCAGGTCAACCCCTCTCCATCCTCACACACACCAACCAGGCAGTCTCTCAAGAAAACACAAAGACCCAACACAAAGGGAAAAGAGAGTATCCCCCAGTCCAAACTCAAACCACAGACCAGTCCCCAAAAATGGGTCCCCTCAGTCCACAGCAGCTCCCTGCGGTGGTTCTTCAGGCATCATCTCCGTCACAAATCGCTGAGCGGCCTCCAAGGTGTCGAAATGATGACCTCTACCCTGATGTGTCAACCTCAGGCGAGCCGGGTATTGCAGAGAAAAAGCAATGTGGCGCTGGATGAGACGGGTGCAGAGAGGAGAAAACCTGCGCCGTGCCTGAGAGACCTCCGCCGAGTAGTCCTGGAAGCAAAGAATTGGCTTGTTGTCATACAAGAGCTTCTTGCCCTGCCGCAGCGCTCGCAGGACCTCCATCTTATGATGATAATTCAGGATACGGCAAATAACCACTCGAGGTCTATCAGCATTCTCTCTCCGCTGCCCCAAGCGATGCGCCCTCTCCACTCTCAAGGGGCCCGAAGCAGATGATAAAGACAAAGACTCAGGCAGCCAGCGTTCCAAGAGCGCCCCCAGCTCCACGTCCCGCACCGATTCAGGCAGGCCAACAAACCGAAGGTTGTTACGGCGGGACCGGTTCTCCAGGTCATCCACCTTGGCGCGCAACGCCGCCAACGCTGTAGTGTGGGCGGACTGCTCCTGAGCAAGCTGCTGGACGTGATCCTCAGCAGCACTCACCCGCTGCTGAGTCTCCTTGACCTCTGATGTGAGGGAGGCAAAGCGCTGGTCCAACGTGTCCAGTTTATCAAGGATGCGCTGCAGTTTGTCCCCCAGAGAGCTCTCCAAAGCAGCCTGAACCTCTGCTGTAACTGCGGTAACCCAGGATGAGTGAGGAGCCTCCGGCGACGGGGGCGCCACGGGATCCGCCATCTTGGCCTCAGGCAGCTTACTCCGCTCCCGATCCTTCCGGACCGCCTTAGCTGCCATGGCGACCCTATCCTAGGCTCCCCGATCTCCACGCCACCAAAAAGCTTCCCGGTACAGGGAGGAGACCGAGCCCAAGTTCAATCCTGTGGAGGAAAAGCCACGCCGCGTGCCGGTGGGTAGCGTCGCAGCCACACTCTTCCTGCGGCGCCACGTGTCCACCGGGAGACCCGGGACCAAAATTTCAGGGCTGCTAGGCAAAGCAGGTCTGAGTCACGCCGCGCCTCTATCAAACTCCCCAGCACCGGACCAGCACCGGACGAACACCGCTCCTGAACTCCGGCCTGCAGGAGAGGAGCCGCACCGCGATCCGGTGGGCAAAGTCGCAGCCGTTCCCTGACTGCGGCGCCACGTGGCCTCCGGGCGTCCCGCGACCGCAACTGCAGGGCTGCGATGAAAATGAAGTTCGAGTCTCACCGCGTCTCCAACACACTCCTCAGTGCCGCGGGAGACCCAAACCAGAGGGAGGAAGGCAGTTTAGTTGCCGTGCCGTGGTTAGGTGTAGCGGAGCTGTAGCAACACGCTGTCTACAGCTCCATGTTTCCGCCGGAAGTCCCGGGCGTGATGCTTTTATTACATTCAGCTGTGCTCAGCGTGAGATGTACGGATGTTTTGCGCGCTTGAACTGCAGGTGCTTGTATTATGTTCAGCCATGCTCAGCAATGCAATGTGACGTGCGTATATTGTGCGTACTTGACGAGACACGCGTATACATGCTTGTAATGCAAGACAACGCTCGTTTATTGCGTTAAAATGTAAGAAAATGTTTTGCTCGTCTTGCAAAACACTCACACACCATGTTACTCACTATCCAAGGCTTGACTGTACTATATTTAAATGGAGAAAGGCACTGTTTTACCGGAGAAAATCCAGATTAAGCAGAGATATCAGGGGGGATGGGGTTGGGCATGATTTGAATGTCTTGGTTAGGACCAAACCTTTATGCATATACTATCAATTTTAAACTGAGAATACCCGTATGTAGGAAAAATAATTTCCCTGTCAGGTTTACACCAGCTCATAGGTACACACAGACTTTTCAAGGACACTTATTTCTGTAAGCTCTTATGTAAAACTGGGCCAAACAAAACAAAATATCTAGCCTCACCATTTAATTGATAGCAGTTATACATATAGAGTTATAAAATGAGCCAGGTACAAGTGGAAGTGGCACCACTTGTGTTGGGAAATTATATCACTTCCACGTGGAAGCTGATGAGTTCAAGTCGCTTAGGTTTTCCAAATGTATATTTGTAAATCTGAAACTCTTGCTGTGCATACTGACAAATATGTGGGCACCCTTGCAATTCTTATAGCTATTTTACAAAATACACTGGGTCTGATATTCAAAGTGATTTAAATGGCCAGGAGAGGCCATTTAAATTGCCTGTCCAGGGCTAACTAAGCATTTCCAGTCACAAGTAACTAGATAATGCCCAAGCCAAAACCAATTATTTTGGGGGTGTTCTGGGGGGGGCAGTTCTTGCTCAACATATGATTGTAGCGTTCGTTGTAGTATTTTCAGTAATATTTTGTGGAATTACTGCAGTCATTCTGTAGTTGTTACAGTCTTTGGCATCACCAAGGAAATAACACTCCAAGCAAAGATCAAACGTCCACACACTCATTTTCTCAGTGGTCAATTACAGATGCGAAAGCTGGACACTACAGAAACAAGATAGAAAGAAGATTGACTCATTTGAACTTTGGTGCTGGAGAAGAATTTTATGCATGCCATGGACCATCAGAAGAAATAACAAATCGATTCTGGAAGAGGTCAAACTAGCTTTGTCACTCGAAGCCCAAATGATGAAGTTACAACCAGGGATGTGGAGTCGGTAGATAAATCCTTCAACTCAGACTCCTCAGTTTCTGGTACCCACAACTCCAACTCTGACTCCGGGTACCCAAAATTGTCTCCGACTCCAACTCCGACTCTGACTTTACAGCCCTGGCTGTGGAGTCGATAGTTAAATCCTTCGACTTTCACTCCTCAGTTTCTGGTAATCAACTCCAACTCTAGGTACCCAAAATTGTGTCCGACTCCTCAACTCCAACTCCACAGCCCCGATTATGACTGTCTTATTTTAGTCACACCGTCAGAAGAGGCAGATCATTGGAGAAGGACATTATGTTTGGGAAGATTGAAGGAACCAGGCAAAGAGGGTGACCTGCAATCAGATAGCTGGATAAGCTAAAAACAACCATGGGATGATGCTGCAGGACCTTACCGGATTAGCACAAAATCAATCTCTTTTTAGATATATAATTCATCAAATCATAAGGACTCGAGCATTTAACTGGTACGGGGGGGGGGTGTGTGTGTAAAGTTTTTGTACCTTTGCTACGTAAGACGCACCAAGATTTCCACCCACTTTTGAGTAGGAAAAAAGTGTGCCTTACGGAGTGAAAAATATGGTAGGTGTTAATTGCCAATTATCAGCACTGATTGGCTTGTTAAACAAGTTGCACGTACAAATTGGCTATGTGTACCAATTTGCTTAGGATGCCATATACAGAATTTGAGCCTTTGTGACATAATTGTTTCCCCTGTGGGCTTCCAGTTTAATTGAAGCAAGGACAGGGGTCTGATTTGCAAGTAATGAGAAATTTTTCTATCATTTTATATTTCCTAACTTGTTTTAATCAGTAATTGAATCATTGTTGTAACCATCTTCAGCTGGGATCCATGATTTAGGCGTAGGCTCTTTCTGTAGCTCTATAAGTATGGGCCCAGTACCCAGACACTAGGTGTCACTGTTGTGCCATAACTCATTACTTCCTCTCCTTTCCCCACCTCCAGGGCTGTCAATACTCTGTTCATATCTCCAATCTGTTAATAGAGAGCATGAAAGACTAGAAAGTTCCATCCTAATTTACTCATAATCCTATTTTCATTATTGAAATAGTAAACTATAAACTTCAGGTGCTCAAAACTGAAAGTTATTCTATTCTGAAGATAGAACCATGGAGAGTACAGCATTTATGTATCATTTCCATACTTCAGTGATGTAAATTCAATTTATCAATTAAACCACTGACTCTCCAAAACTAAACTAAAATGTAAGGATCTTACCTATTTATCTTTTGAATCATTTTGTCTTCCCAGTGAACTCTCGATATACATATATGAATTATTTTTTCTCGTTTCCAGCATTGAAAGGTTGCACTTCTAAAATATTTCTAAATACAGTGGTGCCTCGCATAACGGACGCCTCGCACAGCGAACGCTGCGCACAACGAACTTTGTCTTGATCCGTACAACGAACTTCGTTTCACACAACGAAGTCGCCCGAGCTGCATCCTTCCGCGCAGGCACTGCGCTTAACTGCCCTCTCTCCGCCTGGTTCCCTCTTGCCCCCCCGACTCCCCGACACGATCGGGGCAAAAAGGAGCCCAAGCCCTCTTGCCCCGCCGATTCCCCAACTCCCCACACAATATCGGGCCAGGAGGGAGCCCAAGTCCTCCTGGCCACGGCGACCCCCTAACCCCACCCTGCACTACATTACGGGCAGGAGGGATCCCAGGCCCTCCTGCCCTCGACGCAAACCCCCCCCCCCCCCAACGACCGCCCCCCCCCCCAAGAACCTCCGACCGCCCCCCCAGCCGACCCGCGACCCCCCTGGCCGACCCCCACGACACCCCCAACCCCCTTCCCCGTACCTTTCTGTAGTTGGCCGGACAGACGGGAGCCAAACCCGCCTGTCCGGCAGGCAGCCAACGACGGAATGAGGCCGGATTGGCCCATCCGTCCCAAAGCTCCGCCTACTGGTGGGGCCTAAGGCGCCTGGGCCAATCAGAATAGGCCCGGGAGCCTTAGGTCCCTCCTGGGGGCGGGGCCTGAGGCACATGGGCCCAACCCGACCATGTGCCTCAGGCCCTGCCCCCAGGAGGGACCTAAGGCTCCCGGGCCTATTCTGATTGGCCCAGGCGCCTTAGGCCCCACCAGTAGGCGGAGCTTTGGGACGGATGGGCCAATCCGGCCTCATTCCGTCGTTGGCTGCCTGCCGGACAGGCGGGTTTGGCTCCCGTCTGTCCGGCCAACTACAGAAAGGTACGGGGAAGGGGGTTGGGGGTGTCGTGGGGGTCGGCCAGGGGGGTCGCGGGTCGGCTGGGGGGGCGGTCGGAGGTTCTTGGGGGGGGCGGTCGTTGGGGGGAGGGGGGGTTTGCGTCGAGGGCAGGAGGGCCTGGGATCCCTCCTGCCCGTAATGTAGTGCAGGGTGGGGTTAGGGGGTCGCCGTGGCCAGGAGGACTTGGGCTCCCTCCTGGCCCGATATTGTCGGGGAGTTGGGGAATCGGCGGGGCAAGAGGGCTTGGGCTCCCTTTTGCCCCGATCGTGTCGGGAAGTCGGGGGGGCAAGAGGGCTTGAGCTCCCTTTTGCCCCGATCGTGTCGGGGAGTCGGGGGGGCAAGAGGGCTTGAGTTCCCTCTTGCCCCGATCGTGTCGGGGAGTCGGGGGGGCAAGAGGGCTTGAGCTCCCTCTTGCCCCGATCGTGTCGGGGAGTCGGGGGGGGCAAGAGGGCTTGAGCTCCCTCTTGCCCCGATCGTGTCGGGGAGTCGGGGGGGCAAGAGGGCTTGAGCTCCCTCTTGCCCCGATCGTGTCGGGGGTGCCAGGGACCACACGGAGTCACCCACCGTACCACCCGATTCGGGTAAGCGCAGGTATCGGTGGGTGGCTTATTTGCGGGGGGGTGCCTTATTTTACATTTTTTTCTAAAAAGGGGGGGCTGTCTTATTTGATGGCCCTGCCTTATCATCGGGGAAACACGGTAGAAAAAAAAAAAAAATGAACAGTTAAGTCCCAGTTTTTGCCGCTGAGACTCTGCCCTCTCACTGTAAAATTAGACTCTACTTAGTCTGTCTTTAAATTTAAAAAATGTGTGTTGTTTTAAAAAACAATTATGTTTTTAGATGTATCTAAATAAAAATAACCAAAAATTTATCTTTTTTTATGTCATCTTAGCATATTTTATGCTACAGAACGAATTATTTTTTTTAACATGTATTGTTATGGGAAAACGCGTTTCACATAACGAACTTTTCGCATAACAAACTTGCTCCTGGAACGAATTAAGTTCGTTGTGTGAGGCACCACTGTAAACTCTTATCTTATCAGGCCAGTGTCTGGAGTAAAATTATAAGTGATTTGTTCTTTAACACAATTTCCTATCAAACTTTCAGAAAATCTTTGTTTGATAAATTTGGCCAATGAAATTTTGGCTATGTATGTAATCTACTGCGTTTAGCAGTTTATCTTGATGTAAACTGCTCTGAACTGCAAGGTACAGTGAGTTATAAATAATTTTTATTATTATTAAGCACCACAATTAAGAACTTGAGATGGCAAAAACTTTGATCTGGAACTGCCTCAGGAGACATTGACCATTTTTGCTGTCTGCTTTATGAGTTTCTGGGAATTTCCAGTCATGAGAGGATTATTTTCTATTATTGTGAGTTTCTGTATAATGGAGTAAAGGTATGTAATAAGTCTAAGAATGAATAAAATTTAGAAATAACTAGTTGGGCAAGTATCTATCTATATCTAAATTTCATATAAATCCTGGTCACTTTAATTGGTGAAGTCAGATCTATTCTTTTGCAGATCCAATACGCCCTGTGCTATTTAAGACATCTTATAGATTCTGTGTCTTATACAGGGATTCTTGAGGGAAATAAACTCATGAGTTTTTGAAAGTAGAACATCAGATTGTTTCACTATTATAAATAGCTACTCATGAAATATGTATACATCATTCCTAATCATCATTTACTTATCTTCAGATTTAAAATTCTAAAAAGGTTACATACACTACTATTAACATAATCTTTGTAGCTCATCATTTTAAAGATCCCCAAGGGGACTTATTGCCAATATTCCCATACTAATGTGAATAAATGAGAAGAGAGGAATCATTTTTTATTTTTTGATCTTTATTATTTATTCCACGCAAACTTTTGTATAGTGTGGCATAATTTCTTCTTGAACATGCAGTTAATCTTTCTACCTGTCACATAAGATTGAGAATAACTGGACATAATCATTCTCAATTACCCCTTCATATCTCTGGCATGAAGGCATGTGAGGGGCAGCTCTGATCACGCACATTTGCATGTCACAAGCATGTGTTAAGTGTATATATTACCAGTGTTTGCACAGGTAAGTGTACTCTTACATGTGTACGTGGAAAGTAACTAAGTGGCTGATTCTATAAACGGTGCTAAATAATTAGCAAAATACCCTTAATAGGCTTAATTATTGCTAAAAAAAATAATAATAATTGGGGGAGGAAATGATGTCATCGATACGAATGGTTGCCTGAATGGTGAGCTCCGTTCGAGCCCTGAGCTTAAACCTTCTTCTCGCTGTGTTATTGTGCTGGATAACGTCATACCTGCCTGCTACTGGTGTTGGATTCGAGTGTGGAGGGAATGGCGACCCGCAGAAAGCTCCCATGTGGCAAACCAGGGCAGCGCATGATGGAATAGGCACTGAGCAGAGGTGCACATGGCGCCGATGCTATGGAGTCGAGCGGGAGTGGAGCCACGAATTTGGGAAGAGCCATTGAAGCAGTGGCTGATATGTTCGTTGAGCTGGCTCCGGAGCGCCCTCCTCCTGACCCACTGACTACAGCAGACATGCAGCAATGGATTTTGGAAGTAAAATCTGAGATCTCGGCTGTGGCGGTACAGGTACGGGAGGCAGTGCAGGAGCTCCGTACGGATTTGGTGGAAGTGGGCACGCGGGTGGAAGTACTGGAGTCTCGTCTGGATTGCTGCGAGGAGAATGTGACAGGGGTGCAATGAAAATTGGAGAGCGTCTCGGCTGAATATCAGCTTTTGCTAGACAAAATGGAGGATTTGGAGAACCGCACCTGGCATAACAACCTGTGGGTGTGGGGCCTACCTGATCTGCCGGAATACAAAGATGTACGGGCCACGGTACTTAAATTGCTCCGCTGGTTGCTGCAGAATGAGACTTTGGAACCGGGGATTGAAAGAGCGCATAGGGCATTGGGTCCTCGAGTTACTGATCAGCCTAAGGATGTTGTGTTGTTCCTTCAGAGCTTCATGCTTAAGGAGCAAGTCTTACGGAGAGCCCGGGAGATGGGTACGGTGACTTGGGAGGGTCATCATCTGGAATTTTATCATGACTTAGCTGCCAGCACGTTGCAGAAGTGTTGTGCTTGCCGGGAGGTGACCAAGGTCTTGCAGCGCAGTAACCTGCGCCATCCTTGGACCTATCCCTTTGGGGTGGTGATCACTATGAATGGTGTGCATACCAAGGTCTCTTCGTTCCATGAGGCTCGTGCTCTGCTACACAAGGAGGGGATTGAGGTCCTGGATGATTCTGACCCGGTGCCGGGGGGGGGGCCTCGAGTGCGGGACTGTTTTTTAAAAAATGAATTTTGCCTTAGAATCTTTCACATTTGAGGCCTTGGTGCGGCCTCCATGCGTTTTCTTTCCTTACAATTTTTTCTTTAGTCATTAGTGAGAGGAAAGTATAATTCTACCCAAGGTCATGGTTATTTCACTTTCAAGATTTCTCAGTTATGTGTAATTGAAATGTCTATAAATAAAAAGTTTAAATTGTTCGCTCTTATTAGGTTTATCCCTTTTTCTAAGTCCCTCTTATTGCTTTATGATGAAATCTTGCCTTGTCTAAGAAGAAAAGTACAGTTTGTAATTACTGCTTCTTCAGTACAATAGCTGTGCATGAAAATGTACTATCATCCAGGATTTCTAATACCCTGATTCTTTGTGGAAGGCTGTTAGCACTCTTTCGCATGTGGTAAATGGAAATATAAAGCTTCTAAGCAGTCGCTCCGTAGCTTTTGCCTTTTAGCCAGCAGTACTCATCTTGGAAGGAGTTAAGCTCCCCTAGCCAGCTGTTAAGTCTCTGTAAGTGGCCTGTCTCAGAAAATGGACTCAATGAGGCAGAAAGGAAAAGCAGAGAGAACGGAAGAAAAAGAAAATAAAGAAGAAAGATGTGTGAAAAAAAGGGAATTGGGTCCCCATTTTGCAGGCCTCAGGAAAAAAAACTAGGCAGCAGTGGCTATCCCTTCTGGAGTATCTTTTGTTTCACCCTGAAGTAAGAGTAAAGAATAGCCTTTCATGCTGCTCTTGGTCTCTGTATTCAGGCAGAGGAAAGTAGAGCACTCATAGGACGCATGTAGAGCTTGTTTTTCAGGGCCCTTTCTGCAAAGCTATAAAACATTGAGGGGAGAATTTTCAGGGTTGTTTTTTTTTGTGTAGCTCTGGACTTTCGGTGCCTTCTTCGAACGTCTATAAAGAGGAAAATTTGGGTGGGAGGGAGGTTTTCTTTGCCTAAGGCAGGGGTCTGCAACCTTTAAGACATAAAGAGCCACTTGGACCCGTTTTCGAAAAGAAAAAAAAACTTGAAGCCGCAAAACCATTATAAAACAAATCTAACACTGCATATATTGTTTCTTATCTTAATGCTATATACAGGATCACTAAATTGAAAATAAAATCATTTTTCCTACCTTTGCTATTTGGTGATTTCATGAGTCTCTGGTTGCACTTTCTTCTTCTGATTGTGCATCCAATCTTTCTTCCTTTCTTTCAGCCTCCTGTATGTTTCCTCTCCTCCAGACCTCATTATCTCCCCCAACTTTTTCTTTCTGTCTCCCTGTTCCCCCTTCTTTCTGTCTCCGTGCCCTCCCCCAAGCCACTCGGTTTGCTGCCACCGCAATCGGGGAACAGCCCCCAAGCCACCGCCGTCCCAAGCTTTCCCTGCAGAAGTGTTGCGCTGACCAGCATTCCGCTCCCTGACGTCAATTCTGACGTAGGAGAGGAAGTTCCGGGCCAACAAGGCATTTCTCCTCATTCCATCCAGCCTGAGCCCCATCTCTCCTTGATCCAGCATTTCCCTTCTGTGTCTGTCAGAATTACCATTCCACCTATTTTCCAGCATCACCCTTCTTTGTGTCTATCTCACCTATATCCCTATCTCACCACTTTTTCAGAATCTTCATTTGTCTCTGTCCTTATCTTTACGCCATGTTCACCATTTGCCCTTTCAATGTCTTTATCTCCCCCCCCCCCACTTTTTCAGCATTACTTCTATGTCTCTATTTCACCTCCTCTTCATGTCCCCTCTGTATCTCTATCCTTATTCAGTAGGTCCTGCTTACCCTTTCTCTTCTTTGTGTCACTATCTCCATTTTCAGCTTTCCCCCCTTTTCCTTTGTTACTGCACCCTGTAGCTAGAATCTTTCCACCCTCGCTCCACTCCGGCCCAGCCCAGTATGAAATATTTCCTTTTGTTTCCCTCCCCTTTCTCTTTCTCTCTCTCTTCTGCTCCCTCACCCACGAGTCCTGCATCTGGCCCTCTCCCTTCTACCTGCACCTGGCAACACCCCCCTGCTCCGCGGCTCTCTTCAGCAACTTGTCAGCAGAGGTGATCAAGACAAGCTACCGACATCGAGGCCTTCCCTCTACGAGTCCCGCCTTTGTGGAAAAAGGAAGTTGAAACAAGCGGGACTCGCAGAGGGTAGGCCCCGACGTCAGAAGCTTGTGTCGATCGCTGCTGCTGAGTTGCCGAAGAGAGCCGCGGAGCAGGGGATGTGGCTGGAAGCAGGTAGAAGGGAGAGGGAGATAGGAAGGCTGTAGATCTCCGGAGCATGACACCGACCCCGGCCAGGATGATTTCTTTTTCAGGCACCTTACAAGTCCAGCGTCGCGGCGGGAAATAGCCATGCTGAGCAGTGAGCTCAGCACTACACAGATGAAAGCCTTGCTTGCTGATTGGTCCGGCGGCACGGCGGGGCGGGGCCGCCGGACCAATCAGCAAGCAAGGCTTTCATCTGTGTATGTGCTGAGCTCACTGCTCAGCATGGCTATTTCCCGCCGCGACGCCGGACTTGTAACTGCATGCCTGCGTGACACACTACCGGAGCCGCAGCAAAGGTGGAAAAGAGCCGCATGCGGCTCTGGAGCCGCAGGTTGCCGACCCCCGGCCTAAGGCAACGAAAACGATCCACATAATGCAAATTTCTTCCAGTAATGAATTCCAAGAGGAAACAATGGGATGACCTGGAGGCTGTCTTAAACATTTTATGTAATTGAAGATGTTTAAAATTCAAAAAAATTATATTTATTTGCTGCTATAAAACCCAAATCTAAGGCAGATTTGGTAATCTTTTGTTTTAGCAATTCTTCTGTAGGATTATTTAAGAAATTGTAAGTCTGGTTCAAAATGGGATAACAAAAGAAGTCGCTGGTCTAGTAATTAGGAATTACAATAAAACATAATATTCTCTAAAAAAATAAAGGTAGAAAGATAAACTATTATATCCATTTTGGAAACAAATATGATCTCACCAACTTTCTAAAGCAAAAATAACATATAGAAGAGTGAATTTCATTTGGCAAATTATTCCAGAGTTTCACTGAAGAATACTTAAATTAGGCCCCCTTTTATCAAACCACAATAGAACTTTTTACTGCAGGCCAGCGAGGTAAATGCTCCGACACTCATAGGAATTGAATTAAAAAGCTGAGCAGCCCGCAGTAAAAAGCTCTACCGTGGCTTGATAAAAGGGGACCTTATCCCCCCTTTTACAAAACTGTAGCATGGTTTTTAGCATAGTTCCGATACTCATAAGAATTCTGTAACAAAGAGCGTCAGAACTGTTACCGCTGCAGACAGCGCTAAAAACCGCAGTACAGTTTTGTAAAAGGGGGATTAATTTGCTATAGGGTTGTTTTTTTTTTTTTTTTTTTGCTACTTCAGCTTGTCTGCAGTGTTCTTTGCTCACATGTTTAAAGACAATAGACTGTTTTCAGTCCAATTCTTTACATGTGAGTTTGCAAACAATCGGATCCCTGAGGAAGGCATGTTCGCCGACACATGGACCATGTAGGGTCCGGTTGGATTTTTACCACTGTATTTTTTTTATCATTGTACTTTTTTCATTGAATTTTCATGTTTTTATATGTCAGCATATAATAATTTAAGAACATAAGAATTGCCACTGTTGGGTCAGACCAGTGGTTCATCGTGCCCAGCAGTCCACTTACGTGGCAGCCCTTGGTCAAAGACCAGCACCCTAACTGAGACTAGCCCTACCTGCGTACGTTCTGGTTCAGCAGGAACTTGTCTAACTTTGTCTTGAATCCCTGGAGGGTGTTTTCCCCTACGACAGACTCTGGAAGAGCGTTCCAGTTTTCTACCACACTGAGTGAAGAAGAACTTTCTCGGAGAGTGGTAGAAATTAGAATGTGTGTTAAAGAATTGAAAAAATAGTTTTTTCTACAGTGCACAGTAGTGGGTTCTATATTTCTCTGTGATCATGATATTCTTCTGTGGTGTGAGTTTTTTGCCAGTGATAAAAACAACGTGAGCTTTAAAATCATCAATGATTGCTATGTGTCATAATATTTGAGGCTTTTTCTCCACCTGTTTTTTGTCTGAATGTTTGATCTGAGAAATTGAAACCACTGCTGGTGGGTGACATTTTTGTTTATTTATTCATTCTACTGTCACTGCGATTTATTGATTGAGAGACATTTAAATACCTACCTCTTTCAGTTCACAGAATGAGAAGCATGGGATGAAATTAAGAGATGATGGAGTCAGGAGTAATGTAAGGAAATACTTTTTTACAGAAAGGGTGGTAGATGCATGGAATGGTCTCCCAGTAGAGGTGATGGAGACAGAGACTGTGTCTGAATTCAAGAAAGCGTGGGATAGGCATGTGGGATCTCTTAGGGAGATGAGGAGATTCCGGACGGGCAGACTGGATGGGCCATTTGGCCTTCATCTGCCATTGTGTTTCTATGCCTGAAGCTATTGCATCTAAATTTTCTCCTTGAGAAGAGGGCTAGGAGGATCCATAAAGCTAAGATTTCTCATATCAAACAAACTTAAGGGTTGAAATTGCAGCAGAACCTGAAATGCAGTACTATGATCACTAAACTTTGTTACAGCTATAATGAAATTTGGATTGAAAGATGCAATTTGTGCATTCGTTTGGATGTAAGAAACTAAAATGCAGTGCCTGCCTGTTGTATAATCTGTTGACTGTTGGAGTTTTGTTTTGTTTCTGTTCTGTAGCTGTTTTATTTACAAGTTTGCTACAGTGAAATTTCCAAATGTTATGCTGCACACCTCACTGCAGTGCACCGAGGTCAAAGAAAATGGATGTTATCCAAGCTTCTTTTAAGAGTGGCAAAGCTTAGGGAAATAAATAGCCTGCAGCAGAAACAAAGAAGGCTTTCTTGCTGTAACTCCAGAGATTTCACTGATTCCTAAAAACACTTTATATTCTTGGGAACAATATTCAGGCTTTCTGTCCCTGGAGAGATAATAATGGACTATGCACTAAATTTTTCAAAAGAGTTCTAATTTGAAAGCTCTTTTACTAAGCTGTGGTAAAATTTGCAGTTACCATGGCCTAACACTGGTCCTTACCTCATCATTTGTTATTAAAAGAGCTATATTAAATTTACAGATGCCATGTGATTTTGTGCTTAAAGTTAATACAGAACCACTGAGGGCCAGATTCTCTAAATGACGCCTCCATTACATACCACTAGGCACCAAAATTGGTGGCACCTATCAACATCTAACTTTGGAATCAGCGCACAACTTTTTTTTTTAATTCGCTTAATTGGCATGGTAATTGACTGACAGTTTCAGCCAATCAAAAAAAAATTAAATTAGCAATTAAAAATTTGGCGCTGAACTAATAATAATAATTTATTTTTATATACCGCCCTACCACATAGTTCTAGGCGGTTCACATACATTAAAATTTATACAATCAATTAAAAGTACATTAAGATCCACTAGAATATACAACTATAAAAACAATGTGCAATTTATCAATCAGAATACTAAAACATCAGTTTACAAATTTATCAAATAAATCAGTTTTTAGTAATTTCCTAAAAGACATGTATGAGTGAGCATGAAAGATAATAGTACTTAACCATAAGTTCATTTTACCTGCCTGAAAACCGAGCAATTTATCAAAGAATCTCTTATAAAGACAAGACTTGAAAGTCGGGAGAACAAATAAATATTGCCCTTGAGTAATCCTATTGGGTTTGTATTGTTCAAAACATGAGGTCAAGTAAATAGGCACTATTCCAAACAACACTTTAAAAACATGTATAACCAAATTTAAACAATACTCTAGCCTCAAAAGGCAGCCAGTGCAACTGTCAATAAGATGGAGTACCGGGAAAGATGGTAGAGGCACTGATAAAGGACCGCATCATCGATCACCTTGACGGACACAAACTGAAGAGGACCAGCCAACACGGCCTCAACAATGGAAGATCTTACTTAACAAACTTACTGTACTACTTCAAGGGAGTAAATAGGCAGATAGACAAGGGTAACCCAGTCGACATCATATATCTAGATTTTCAGAAGGCGTTCGACAACGTCCCGCATGAACGTCTACTTCGAAAAATTGCAAGCCATGGAATCGAGGGTGATATACTCATGTGGATTAAAAACTGATTGGAGGATAGGAAACAGCAAGTGGGGGTAAATGGACAATACTCAGACTGGTAAAGCATGAATGGAATGCCGCAGGGTTCGGTGCTTGGGCTTGTGCTCTTCAACATATTTATAAATGACCTAGAAATTGGCACAACGAGTGAGGTGATTAAATTTGCGGCTGATACAAAGTTATTCAGAGTAGTAAGGATTGCGAAGACCTACAAAACATAAACACACTCGAGGAATGGGCCATGAAATGGCAAATGAGGTTCAATGTGGATAAGTGCAAGGTAATGCATGTCAGTAACAAAAATCATACAGGATACAGGATGTACGGTGCTATACTTGGAGAGAGCCCCCAGGAAAGAGACTTGGGAGTACTTGTAGACAATTCAATGAAACTTGTCCGCGCAATGCATGGCGGCGGCGAAAAGGGCAAACAGAATGCTAGGAATGATTAAGAAGGGGTCACAAACAGATCTAAGAAGGTTATCATGCTGCTGTAGCGGGTGATGGTATATCCCCACCTGGAATACTGCATCCAACATTGGTTACCTTGCATGAAAAAGGACATAGTACTTCTCAAAGGGGTCCAGAGAAGAGCGACAAAAATGGTTAAGGAACTGGAGGAATTGCCATACAATGAGAGGCTAGAGAAATTGGGCCTCTTCTCCCTTGAAAAGCGGAGACAGAGGGGACATGATCAAAACATTCAAGATATTGAAGGGAATTGACTTGGTAGGGAAAGAGAGATTGTTCACCCTCTCCAAGGTGGAACAAACAAGAGGGCACTCGCTAAAGTTAAAAGGGAATAGATTCCGAACAAACATAAGGAAGTTTTTCTTCACTCAGAGAGTGGTAGAAATCTGGAACGCTCTTCCAGAGGCTATTATAGGGGAAAGCACCCTTCAGGGATTCAAGAAAAGGTTAGATAAGTTCTGCTAGATCACAACATATGCAGGTAAGACTAGACTCAAATAGGGCACTGGTCTTTGACCTAAGGGCTGCCGCGTGAGCGGACTGCTGGGCACGATGGACCACTGTCTGACCCAGCAGCTGCAAAACTTAAGTTCTTATGTTCTAACTCTTAGGATGCCTAACAACGCCTAAATGGAGGCACCCTCCAATCCCTAATAATACCTATCGGAGAAGGTATCATGCCACTGTACCGGGCCAAGGTGCACCCTCATCCAGTACTGGTTGCCGTACTACTCAAAAGGGTCCAGAGAAGAGCAACTAAGATGGTTAAGGGGCTGGAGGAGCTGCCATACAGCTAAAGATTAGAGAAACTGGGCCTCTTCTCCCTTGAACAGAGGAAAATAAGAACATAAGAACATAAGCAGTGCCTCCGCCGGGTCAGACCACAGGTCCATCCTGCCCGGCAGTCCGCTCCCACGGCGGCCCAAACAGGTCACGACCTGTCTGAATCACCAGAAGGGGCTCCCTTGCCACCTTGGTTTCTCATTGAAGTCCTATCTTCCCATCGTAGTCCTAACCCTCCGGTCTTGCACATGTACGACCTGTTGGGTTTCTATACTTATTACCTGGTTAGCTTTCTATACCTGTGTTACATCCCAGCACCTCTCTCAGTATCCTACGATCCCTTTATCCCTCAGGAATCCGTCCAATCCCTGTTTGAATCCCTGTATCGTACTCTGCCTGATCACTTCCTCCGGTAGCGCATTCCAAGTGTCCACGACCCTTTGGGTGAAAAAAAACTTCCTTGCATTTGTTTTGAACCTATCTCCCTTCAGTTTCTCCGAATGCCCCCTCGTACTTGTTGTCCCCTTCAGTCTGAAGAATCTGTCCCTATCCACCCTCTCTATGCCCCTCATGATCTTGAAGGTCTCTATCATATCTCCCCTGAGCCTCCTTTTTTCCAGAGGAGATTGAAAGGGGACATGATCGAAACATTCAAGGTACTGAAGGGAATAGACTTAGTAGATAAGGGCAGGTTGTTCACCCTCTCCATGGTAGGGAGAATGAGAGGTCAAACTTCTTCTTGTCTGTTGCCTCACAAACTTCAAATATATAGTTTGAGGTTCTTCTAATCCCTGGAAAAGTGAGATAGAACAAATAACAGTGATCAAACTTGCTTTATATTTAGAAATTCCCTGCCTAAACACATTTCTCTCAGCTTGCCTCTGTTGTATAGGTTTAGCTTATCAGGATTCCCAAATGATACTGTGCTGGATCAATAAACTCTAAATGAGTCCCAAATTAAACCAAAACGGCCTTATACACATAAGGGTACCTCACTATTTAAAGTGACTCTTGCTAGTGCTCAGAACCTTGAATAAGGTAGAAGAACCACAAACCTGGGGCAAACCCCTAAATGTGGCCTCCTTAGTCTTTCATAGCACTGCTGCAAGTCTTTGAAAGGTGATAATATAAAGTGATCAAAAAACGTGATAATCAACTGCTGTAAAATCCAAAAATATTTTGAATGTTATTTATCTTCAGTAATTTCAAAAAACATCAAGCTTGCCAGTGAATGATGATGTAGAACTTAAGAAGGTTCTGACGCGTTTCACCCTGAACGGGCTGCTTCAGAGAACCCCCATAGTAGACTCTCCCCTGTTCAAGAGGTGAAAATACTAAAACAAAAAAATAATAAGTAAACATAACATACTAAAAAAACAAGCATGAAAAGATCTCCTGATGCTACCGGTGGATACCTCCCAGTCTTCTAATGCACTTCCTTTTCCGGTATGATGACGTAACTCCCTCAGCTGACTACCATATATCTAAGACTACCGCTGTCAATTATTGGCGAAGGAACGCCCACCATTCCACCTCACAGTTTAACCCATGAGTAACCACTGTAAGCCAGTAGAATATCTAAATCTGTTCCTTCTTCCATAAGTGTGCTTGCAAGTTCCCTCCATTAGGCAACTGCTGGGCTTTCAAGATCACAAAACGTAGATCTTCAAGCTGATGTGATTTTTCTTGCCAGTGGTGAGTCAATGGACCTGTCATGTCCCCCTGGCGAATTTTGCTCAGATGTTCTATGACTCTAGATTTGGAGGGGGCAACTGTGGGGCTTCCAAGATCACAAAACGTAGATCTTCAAGCTGATGTGATTTTTATTGCCAGTGGTGAGGCCTGTCATATCCCCCTGGCGAATCTTGCTCAGATGTTCTATGATTCTAGATTAAATAGGTTGAGTAGTGTGGCCAATGTAGAATAGTGGGCAGGGGCAGGCTGTATTGCAATCCGTTCACTTGGTCAAATGATGAACTTTGTTCAAAGAAGTATGAGAAATGATCGCTGTTTCCATCACTTAGGCACATACACTTCAATGGTTACACTGGTAATGACTGAAAGGCTCTTGTTGACTGACCAATTTCTGGCGTGAGAACTGTGAACATATAACTAAGTCCCTAAGAATTTTTCCCTATGCAAAAGTCAGAAAACTTGAAAAACATGAATTAAACTGAAAAATATGCCAGTGAGATCTGATAATCTTTTTGATATCAAATGCTCTGTATGAGTACGGAACTGTGTAGGTAAAGAATTCTGCAAAAAACTATAATGGACGCATTAGCTAAAACGGCTAGCGTGCCTTAGTAAAAAGACCCCCCCAAGTATTGTTTATTACTGAGTAATATTACATGCAACTGTTATCTTATGCTTATGGTAATGACAATAGTATATACGTTTCAGCAAATCTACATAATTCAGACAGATAATCTGGTGTTCGGAGTCCTGTCTTCTGCACTGTGTAGTAATAACCTCTTCATGTGGCTTATCTAATAAAGTCTTATTCCTGTGACAGTATATCTGAGCTATTGTGTTGTTTATAGCATATCTCTTCTAAAACTCAGTTCTCTAGCAGTTTGAAATCAAAGACTGATATATCTTTGCTTTCACCCCTATATCAAACCATACTATGGTCACTGGAGTTCAGTTGACCACCTGAACTAAAAACACTTTTCCCAATTGTAAAAGCTTGATCATGATGGTCCTAAAATTACGAGATCTGTTGTCATTTGTGAACTTTAGACTGGTTATGCAAAGCTATGTTTTGCCGCTCCTAGACTATTGTAACTCCCTTCTTTATGGCTTGCCGAAGAACTCTTTAAGGGCTCTGCACGTGGCTCAGAATACTTCTGCCAGGATAATAGCCAGCTTTCCTCGCTATTCACATGTCACACCTGTACTAACTGAACTCCATTGGTTGCCAGTTATTTAGCAAATACAAGATATTAACCTTGGTGTTTAAATCTGTTCGTGACCTATTACCTAAGGTGATTGCCTCCTTATTGCAGACATACATACCTAGTCACCCTTTGAGATCACAAGTTAGAGACCTCTTGGTTGTTCCCCTACTTTTTTCGGTCACTAAAGTTGTAAATCGATCCCGAATGTTTCAGGTGGCTGAACCTTTATTATGGAACTCAATTCCAGATTCCATTCATCTAATTTCTGATTTCTTGGTATTCCGGAAAAGTCTGAAAGCTTATTTTTTTCCGCTTGACCTTTTCAATACTGGGCAATGTGTAATTTGGCATTTATTTGGCCTTATTTCTAAGGCACTGGTTTCAGGTTGTACATTGTATGCTGTATTTTATGTGCTTTGTTGAGTTTTGTTTTAATTTTGTAGGTATCGTTGTTACCAGCATAGATGCTGGATATGTGGGTTATAAATGTTTTCAATAAATAAAAGTAGTTCCCCATCTCTTGAATGTTCTGTTATCCTAAGATTGTGAAGAGCTTCTTGAATGGAGTCCAGGTTATCTCTAATTCTAAATGTATCTGCAGGTGGAATGAAACAGTCAAAAATTATCACCAGCAATACCTACCCTTCACTGCAGGCTTATGTATGTCTTTGACTGGATTGGTATACAACTCATGTTGGTATTGATGGTCTGTACAGTACATTATCCTAATAAAAACAAAAGAGCAGTGCTTCCTTCCCATAGTGCCTTTTATCCTTTCAGACCCTGCATTTCAATTCATTTAGTATTACTTTTAAAATAAAATACTACTTCTCTCCTTTTTGCCTACCCTGTCCTCATTAAACATAACCAAAGCCCTGATAATTACATATCTTGCAAAATTAAAGCTTTGTATCTCCTGTAAAGCAAGATAAGTTAAATTGCTTCAATTAACTGCTCTTGAAGTTCACAAAGTTTCTCCTGTCAAGAGCAAAGCTGTACGCAACTCAAATTCACAATTATATTCTTTGTTCCCAGAACAAGAAATTTTCAACATATCTTTATCTCATGCCCAGGAGCTATGCTAAAAAAAAAAAAAAAAAATAGATTTTCTCTGCTTTGACACATTACAAACCTATTCTTTGATTGTTTTGATTTCTGTGGTTAGAAGAAAAATTACCCACTGGAGGCTGTGTTCAAAAACAGTAATGGGATTGAAAATTGCATGGGATAAACACAGAGGATCCCTACAGAGAAAGAGGAAGGGATCAAAGCAAAACTTGAGTGACCTTCACTCTTACATGAGGCATAGAGGGTATAAACTTCACATAGTGATAGACACAATCCAAAACTAAGGTATAGAAGAGCTGTAAACTGCACAGAGAGGCAGATAGGACTCTAACCACCTTATTTGGCAGACTAGATCAGTGTTTTTCAACCGGCAGAAATAAAAGAATTATTTTGTGGACCGGCAAACTACTAAGACTGAAATAAGAAAAACATATTTCCGCCCCATCTCCTCAAGCTCGGTCCCCACAAACCATCTGATCCCATCCACACAAGCCTCAGTTATGATTTTATATTAAACGTATTTTATTAAAGTATAAAAAGAAACAATATTCTGTACAATTGTCATTTTATAAATATAAATATACAGAGCAAGGACCAACAAAATCCCTGTCTCCCCTCCCCGTCACATATATTCCCTCTACTATCAAGAAAACTGAACAAGTTATTACAGAATGCCTCACAGAAATATCATGCTAACAGAATACTTCAGTCACACATGACAGGAATAGTGTTAGTGGAGTGCCCCGTGATCAGAGAGAGCCCTAAGCCAGCTGGAAGCTAAAGAAGCACTGCCTGGGCTTTGCAGTTCCCAGTTATGTCTCTAGCAGGATATATATTTTAAATCTGATATATTCTAATGACAAAATAGAAATAAAATTATTTTTTTCTACCTTTTGTGGTCTCTGCTTTCATCTTCTTTTCGCTCATTTCTTTCCAGCGCTGCCCTGTCTCTTCAATCCAGCATCTGCCCATTCCATCCACTGTCTGCCCTCTCCCCCTTCAATATGTATCTGACTTTTTTCTATGCCCCTCTCCCCTTTCCATCCAGCCTGTGCCTCCTCTCTCCTTTTTACATCATTCATTCCAACTTCACTGCTTTCTTCATTTTTATCTCTCCTACACCAGATCTAGTATCTTTATCCCTCTCTCATTTCTCTGCTGACCCCCTTTCCAGCATCAATCTCTCTCTACTTTCTCATTCCTCTGTCTCTTCCCTTTCCCTCATCTGATCTCTCCATTCCACCCTGACCCCCTTCCCCTCCTGTCAGCTGTTTTTTTCTTTCTCCCTTCCCTCCTCCCCCCCATCCAACATTAACTCTCTTCCTATCCCTTTCCCTCCTCTCCTCCTAGTAGCATCTCTCCTTCTACCTCCCTCCAGGTCCAGTAGCAGCTCTCCCTTTATCCAGCAGCTTCCCAGCCTCCAACAGTGACTTCCTCTCCTTCCAGCAGCTCTCAGTACTTGCCTGCAGCAGTGATTTACTTAGGCAGCCTTGGGTCCATTGCTGCCTCTGAGGAAAGGGGAAGTTCCTGAAATGAATCACTGCCCTGGCAAGTACGAGACCTGCTGGGAGGGGAGACAGCCACTGTCGAAGGCTCCCCATGATCTTGCTTCTGCACGCCCTGAACATTCGCGGCCCCCCCAAGTCGGCACAAACAGGCCCTGCCACCCAAGATGAGCCAGAGGCCCCTACCCGCCACATCCTGCACGTGGGCAGACTCTCAGCACAGACGCTGCCGATGGTCCCAGTCCACACGCTGATCCCCCCGCGCACGCTGACCATCTCCCTTCTACCTGCACCTGCAGCTCTCTCCCTTCCATCTGCACTTTCCCCGCGGCCCTCTTCGGCGATTCGGCAGCGTCAGCGATCAAGACATGCTGCCGACGTCAGGACCTTCCCTCTCTGAATCCCGCCTATTTTGTTTCAACTTCATGTTTCCGCATAGGCAAGACTCACAGAGGGAATGCCTGACATCGGCAGCCTGTCTTGATCGCCTGAGGCTGGGAGGAACAGCAGATTTCCGCCAACACCATCGGGGCAGGAAATTTAACTGTGTCGATCTCGCCGGCCCTGTGTGGACCGGCAGGAATTTTCTGCGGACCGGCACCAGTCCACGGACCGGCGGTTGAAGAACAGTGGACTAGATAATAATAATAATAATAATTTTATTTCTTATATACCGCTATACCATAAGTTCAAAGCGGTTTACAATGAGAGTACTGCTGAGAGTGCAAGCAGTGTTTACAAAAGAAGGCATATGTTTACAATAAGATACATATGTTTGAGTAGGAAATAGGATACAAGCTTTGGAGTCAGAGGATTTGGATACGTAATCTTTAGAATAAGATATTTCAGGTTACAGAACGAGGGCATATTCATAAGATACAGGTTACAGAACGAAGGCATATTCATAAGATACAGGATATCAGAGCTGTTTACAGGGAGGTATTTACAAAGTGAATTAGATACAGGGTGATACAATGTGAACATACAGAAAGATTTTTACAAGATATTTCTAAAGTGAGAAGGGATTATTAAAAGAAGATTATAATGAGAATGTGATACTTACAATGCGATTAAGATTTATAATGAGAGTATGATACTTACAGTGAGATTACAGTGAGAATCTTTGTAATGACAATAGGGTATTGGGCATTCCCGTGAGCAAGATATGGGAAGAGTTTACAAGAGTTTACAAGAAACGGGATTACGATTGGAGGTACATGAGATCGACACAGATTACAGGGAGAAATTTACCACATCAGTGGGAAGGATAATTGCATGATACGACAAGGGGAGGGGAAGGGGGAGGGGAGGGGTGGCTAAAGGGCTAATGGGGGAGCAAATGGGAGGAAAGAAACTAGGTAGCATTGAAGAGACGTGTCTTCAGGGATTTTCTGAAGTCAGCGTATGAGGTGGCCTCGAGTATAGGTTTAGCTAACCAAGTGTTCAGCCTAGCTGCCTGGAATGATAGCATTCTGTCGAAGTATTTCTTTTAGCAGCATGATTTTAGTGGAGGGTAAATGAAGAGGTTTGTTCTGCGAGTGGTCTTATTCTGGTAGTTGGTGTGAGCATCAAAGCATTTACCTTGCTGGCCCACAGTAGAAACCTCTACTGCTGCTTCATGAAAGGAGCTCTATATCCATTGTTCCCTATAATTCAATATTTGTTGAATGTCACCATCCAAACACCCTCTTTCAACTCCATAAATAATACGCCATTTAATATCTTCAGTAGTATGACATTTCTCCTTCCAGTGTTGAACTAATGAGGCTTCCTCCCTATCTGTGATCTTAAATTTATACTCAGTTAATCTTATTTTTATCGATTCACTGCTTCTCTTCACATAATCATGTTACATGGATATTGAATTAAATAGATAATGTTAGAAGAAACACATGGTACAGTTTTTTGATTTAACATACAGTAGGTTCCTGTTTAAGGGTGTCCATATAGAGCCTATGATAGCCTTACCACACCATTGACATGAGCCACATGTTTCTTGCGTGGCTCCAGTAATTATATCACATATAAAATAATGGCTGGGTTTTTTTAAATTTCAATATTTTATGAGGTATCAGCAATCAAAGCGTCCTCATTTAGTTATATATCAAATGGTAATCAAAAAGTTTAATTTCACGAGTTCTTTCTGATATATCTCAACTTCAATATTTCATAGTAGACAGAGAACAGTTCATTTGTGTTCTTGTCATGCACTCAGTTAATCATTTTCAAAAAAAATTTTCAAAAAAACTTTTCAATGGTAGAAAGGAATAGACCTCAGTGGCTACATCTATACAGAATCAGATCTGTCAAAGTACATATTCCAACCACCATCCTATTATTAAATTAATTCTGGCCTGGAACTTCCTCTCCGATGTCAGAATTGATGTTGGGGAGAAGGCTTGTGGGCCAGTGCCTGGACCTTCCTTTCCTGTGGTTGTTGTGGCGGTGATGAGTGGGAAACAATAGCGGGTGGTGGGCTGTGGCGGTAGACCAGATGGGGGAGAATCGGCAGTAGGCCAGGCTTCGGAGGGAGGAAAGCAAACTGGCTTCGGTGTGGCAGGAAGGGAGGGAGGCAGGCTGGCTTCGGGGGAGGGGTGGGACAAAGGCTGGAAAGCAGTGAGGGGGGACATAGGAAGGAGGGAGGGAGGAAGGAAGAAAGAGAGGCAGAGAAAGGGGAGGATTGTAAACAGAAGAAAGACTAGAGAGAGAAAGGCCTGGACCAAAGGGGGAAGACAGGAGGCAGATGCTGGACTATGTGAGGTGCAGACAGAGTAGGAGAGACCCTGAGGAAGAACAGAGAGATGGAACATCATAACAGAGGTGGGGAGGAGGCGGTGTTGTAAGCAGAAGAAAAACTAGATAGAGAAAGGCCTGGACCAAAGGGGAAAGACAGGAGGCAGATGCTGGACTATAGGAGGTGTAGTCAGAAGAGGCAGAGGGGGAGAGACCCTGAGGAAGAACAGAGAGATGGAAGATCATAACAGAGGAGGAAGAGAGAGGGAGACCTGGAACAAAGGTGGTGGCAGGTACAAAGGAGAACTGACACTGGATCTGGGGAAGGTAACAGAGGGTAAAGAGAGAGAGACCTGGACCCAAATGGGATGGGGCTGGATTGTGAAAGAAATGTTGGATAAGAAAGAAATATTGGACGCACAGTCAGAAGGAAGTACAACCTGAAATCACCAGGCAACAAAGGTAGGAAAAATGATTTTATTTTCAATTTAGTGAGCAAAATGTCAGTTTTGAGAATTTATATCTGCTGTCTATATTTTGCACTATATTTGTCTATAGTTACATAGTTACTGAGGTGACATTGTATATTTTAAAGTCATCTGCCTTGGCATCTTTGAAAAAACCCCGAAACTCGTAAATAATTAACATTTTCTCAGCGTACAGTGTGCTTTGTGGGTTTTGGGGTTTTTTAATTTATGTTTACCATTATGAATTAATAAGATACTGTGTGTACATGAAAAATGAATGGAAGAAATTAGGGGGCGGGACTGAATTAATAGATGTCCCATTTTGATTTAAAAAAAATTAATGGCCACATTACTTATGGTATTCATACAGTTTTTCTTTTTGTAGGTGGTATATGTGACTGCCACATTTCCATATGTTATGTTGTTGATTCTACTGCTTCGAGGGGTAACATTACCTGGTGCATCTGAAGGGATCAAATTTTACCTGTATCCTGATCTTTCACGCCTTTCTGATCCACAGGTAAGATGACACTTGTAAAGAAATATTTCCTTAGATACTGATAACTCCTGAGTTACCCTCATTCTATGACCTCTCATTTCTATAGCCTGCTATTCATTTTAACATACATGCTTCAAAAACATTTATACTTCCTAAATATTTATAGTTATGGAGTTTTCTAAGCTGACAAATGTCAGTGTCACAGAAAACCCATACTCCCTCCCCCCCCCTTTTTTTTTTTTTTTTTTTACAGAACCCCCAATGTTCCCCCCCCTTTACCCTCCCTCACCCTCTCCCTGTATACTACATAACAAATATAGATGTTTTTCTATCTCCTCATCCCACTTTTCCTCCAGGATATATAGGTTTAGATCTTCAAGTATAGCCCCATATACTTTATGACTGTTGACCATTTTTGCAGCTTCCCTCTAGACCAGGGGTCTCAATGTTCCTCCTTGAGGGCCACAATCCAGTCGGGTTTTCAGGATTCCCCCAATGAATATGCATGAGATCTATGTGCATGCACTGCTTTCAATGCATATTCATTGGGGAAATCCTGAAAACCCGACTGGATTGCGGTCCTCGAGGAGGGACTTTGGGATCCCTGGTCTAGATGGTATGGTTTCCAGAATTGCACATAGAACTCAAAGGAAGTATAATCTCCTTTTTTATCATTTGATCATTCCTATTCTTATGTACCCAGGCATTCTTTTGGCTTTTGCTCTCACTTTATCTGTTTGGCTGGATCTTTGTTCCTGTTTTATGCAGAATGATCATTGTTTATTTTAGAAGCACTAGTTGGGTTTAAAAGGTACAAAAACCAGTATTTAGACATTTTATATTTCAGAAATGTCTAAATCTCAACTTTTATAAAGCTAGGATATGCATCTAAAACTCAAACACATGTATATGGCAAGGGAATGTGGTCTATGAGTGCTATATTATTCCAGATTTTAAAACTGGCCTAATTAGTCCTCCACTACCATAAAATAACTACCAAGTAATAGAAGTGTTATTAATCCAATGAGGCAGATCACATTAATTACTAAGAATGTCACCCTAAGATCTCTACCGATGTGAGCTTTTAACTATGAGCATTATTTTTAACCGCATGGGTATATACTGCATTAGTATTTCAGTTAACATTATTGTTGATTAGAGTTGGTTTATGAAGAAAATTGTATGCTTTAGATTTTAGACATATGCCCTGAAGTACTTTTTAAGAAGAAATCATGGAGACTCCATATTGTTAGGAAATTGGCAAACAAATCCCCCTTAATCAGGGTAATATTTAGGATAAGTAAATTTTCAAATTGGTCCTGTGTATGTTGCTTTGAAACCACCTAGGTATTTTAGGCAGGTATACAATTTTTAAATAAATAAATATAAATAGTATGTTGGCAGGTATACAATTTTTAAATAAATAAATATAAATAGTATGTTATTTTGAAGGTGGTGGTATAATGTTCTAATGCTTGGTATTGATTTGTGACATTTATATCAATTCTATCTTTGAGTTGATTTAGAGGCTTTCATTTCTTTAGGTGGAAGACAAACAATTTGTGCTGTACAAGTAGGTTGTTGTTTTTTTAAAACTGTTGAGGTAAATGTTTTCATTTTGAAAGGCTATGTTGAGGTGTAATTCTCTCTATTTTATGTATTTTGGATTTTAAAACACATGTAAAGCATTTTTATGTATATATTTTTGTCTTTATTGTATATATGTTGTTAATTTTTACAATCTTATTTCATGTATGTGTACATTATATTTTTTATGTAGTTATGTGTCTTCAGACCACTTATGCAGGCATTTGTGCTGAAATCCGGTCATGTTGGGTCATTTCTACAATAAAGCTTCTTGGTGACAACCTTGGGGGTTTTTCTTCTCTTCTGGTCTCCTTCATAAGAACATAAGAATTGCCGCTGCTGAGTCAGACCAGTGGTCCATCATGCCCAGCAGTCCACTCCCATGGCGGCCCTTAGGTCAAACATCAGTGCCCTAACTAAGACTAGCCCTATCAGCATACGTCCTTCATCACCAGGAACTTGTCTAACTTTGTCTTGAATCCTTGGAGGGTGTTTTCCCCTATGACAGACTCTGGAAAAGCAGTCCAGTTTTCTACCACTCTCTGGGTGAAGAAGAACTTCCTTATATTCGTACGGAATCTATCCCCTTTCAACTTTAGAGAGTGCCCTCTCGTTCTCTCTACCTTGGAGAGGGTGAACAACCTGTCCTTATCTACTAAGTCTATTCCCTTCAGTACCTTGAATATTTCGATCATGTCCCCTCTCAATCTCCTCTGTTCGAGGGAGAAGAGGCCCAGTTTCTCTAATCTTTCGCTGTACGGCAGCTCCTCCAACCCCTTGACCATCTTAGTGGCTCTTCTCTGGACTCTTTCGAGTAGTACCATGTCCTTCTTCATGTACGGTGACCAATGCTGTGCACAGTACTCCAGGTGAGGACGCACCATGGCCCGGAACAGCGGCATGATAACCTTCTCCGATCTATTCGTGATCCCCTGCTTTATCATTCCTAGCATTCTGTTCACCCTTTTCACCGCCGCCACACATTGCATGGACGGCTTCATCGACTTGTCGATCAGAACTCCCAAGTTCCTTTCCTGGGAGGTCTCTCCAAGTACCGCCCCAGACATCCTGTATTCGTGCATGAGATTTTTTATACTGACATGCATCACTTTACACTTATCCACGTTGAACCTCATCTGCCATGTCGATGCCCATTCCTCGAGCCTGATTATGTCAAATTGCAGATCTTCGCAATCCCCCTGCATCTTCACTACTCTGAATAGCTTTATATCGTCCACAAATTTAAGCACCTTGCTCGTCGTACCTATGTCCAGATCGTTTATAAAGATGTTGAAGAGCACGGGTTCAAGCACCGAGCCCTGCAGCACCCCACTGGCGACGCTCTTCCAGTCCGAGTATTTTCCATTTACCCCCACTCTCTGTTTTCTATGCTCCAGCCAGTTTTTAATCCACATGAGTATTTCACCCTTGATTCCATGGCTCGCAATTTTCCAAAGTAGTCGTTCATGCGGAACCTTGGCGAACGCCTTCTGAAAGTCCAGATATACAATGTCGACCGGGTCGCCCTTGTCTATCTGCCTGTTTACTCCCTCGAAGAAGTGCAGCAAGTTTTTCAAACAAGATCTGCCTTTACTGAAACTGTGCTGACTGGTTCTCATCAGACCGTGTCAGTCTAGGTGATCAATGATGCAGTCCTTTACCAGGCCTCTACCATCTTTCCTGGTACCGAGGTCAGACTTACCGGTCTGTAGTTTCCCGGGTCTCCCCTCGAACCTTTTTTGAAGATCGGCATAACATTCACCACCTTCCAGTCCTCCAGAATCTTTCCCGATTCAATCGACAAGTTGGCTATTAGTTGAAGCAGTTCAGCTATGGTCTCTTTCAGTTCCTTGACCCTTGGGTGGATGCCTCCGGGCCCAGGGATTTATCGCTCTTCAATCTGCCTGCATACCTCTTCTAGACTGACCGTTAACCCTGTCAGTTTCCCATTTTCACTTTCAGTATATAGCCTGATGGGTTCCGGTATGCTGTGTATATCCTCTTCGGTAAACACAGATGCAAAAAACGTGTTCACCTATACTACACAACTCTATTGGGGGGGGGGGGGCTCTTCCTAAATGGATGAGTATGATGGTGATGTGAAACTGATGTAAATCACAGTGAACTTGGGAGGTGTAATGGAACAAACGATAAATAGTTACAAATCATGAGGAGTCATCTGTACCATTATATTCCACTACAGAAAGGAAAATACAATCCCATGTGTGATACAACAAAACAAAAGATAAAATGGGGAAGGGACTGTACACATCAGCCTCTAGAACAACTATTACTGTATTAAAAATGTGCAAAGCATTAAGACATGTATACAAAATGACAAGTTTAATAAAGAGTCCTTAAATTCTTTTTGGCTGGACTCTGTTTGTATGAGGAGGACTCAGCTGTTTAATTGAACCGTTCAGTTCTTTCGCAAGATATCCGTTTTGTCACACAAGCCTAGAGCAATTCTTTTTAGATCTCCATTATATCAATGCCATCTAGTGGGCAGAGATCACAAGAACACCCCTGAAGAAGGCTTCCTTTAAGAAGCCGAAACACGGACCATGTTGGGGACCAGCCAAAAAGAATTTAAGGACTCTATTTATTTATTATTTATCTTTTGTTTTGTCAGCTGTATCATACCATTAAATCACTTACAGTAACAAAGCATTGAAGGGTGGCTCTGGAAGGTATAAGCCCACAGAGGCTGCTGTTGAAGCAAGGCAAAATAGTAGAAACTATTAATAGTGATCATATGGCTAGATGTGATTTATTGGGGCTGAGCTAAAATGGATTTAGCAAAGAAGTGTTTTAAAATTAGCTGTCAAACTCTAAACCACAAGTTCTCAGAGGAAGGGATAGTAGATGGCATGGAAAGACATATTAGATATACTGTATTATCTTTATCTGCCTTCATTTTCTATTTTCTCTATCCCCATGATCTGATCCCCTCACACATCAAATCTCCCCTATATCCCCCTGATCTTCTCACACCCTGACCTCACCATCAAGGTTCTTTCCCGCATCCTGATCCTAACATTAAGGTCACTCCCACACTCTGATCCCAACATTAGGTCCCTATCTGAAACCTGATCCACACCCATCCTACACAGAAGAATGATCCTTAGTGGAGACTACCACTTGGGGTTATTGGTATCATTTTGGAGATTAGCACCAATTTTGGCAGCAGCAGAGAGGGATTGCTTGGGGTGGTGATGTCCACATGTGTAGATGTGATATATTTGCATTTAAACAAGACATTTTATCTGGTTCTGTAAAGTAGGCTTTGGGCACCTTGGCAAAGGCCCTAAAGAGGATTAGAAAATGGTCATATAGAATGCAACTAAGAATACTGTAGTAATAAATGGAGCTCAATCAAATGAACTCCACTGTTGTGTTGAAGTCTTTAGTTCAGTTCGTTATCATATATTTATAAGTGATGTTGTAGATGGGTTATCTAGAAAGGTCTGCATATTTATTCATGACGCCAAAATCCAAGACATGAATACCGTGAAAAAGGTTGAAAATATGAGAAGGGATCTAAAGAAGCTTAAAGGAAGGTTTAGAGCAGGGGTGTCAAAGTCCCTCCTCGAGGGCCGGAATCCAGTCGGGTTTTCAGGATTTCCCCAATGAATATGCATGAGATCTATGTGCATGCACTGCTTTCAATGCATATTCATTGGGGAAATCCTGAAAACCCGACTGGATTGCGGCCCTCGAGGAGGGACTTTGACACCCCTGCTCTAAACCTTCCTTTAAGCTTCTTTAGATCCCTTCTCATATTTTCAACCTTTTTCACGGTATTCATGTCTTGGATTTTGGCGTCATGAATAAATATGCAGACCTTTCTAGATAACCCATCTACAACATCACTTATAAATATATGATAACGAACTGAACTAAAGACTTCAACACAACAGTGGAGTTCATTTGATTGAGCTCCATTTATTACTACAGTATTCTTAGTTGCATTCTATATGACCATTTTCTAATCCTCTTTAGGGCCTTTGCCAAGGTGCCCAAAGCCTACTTTACAGAACCAGATAAAATGTCTTGTTTAAATGCAAATATATCACATCTACACATGTGGACATCACCACCCCAAGCAATCCCTCTCTGCTGCTGCCAAAATTGGTGCTAATCTCCAAAATGATACCAATAACCCCAAGTGGTAGTCTCCACTAAGGATCATTCTTCTGTGTAGGATGGGTGTGGATCAGGTTTCAGATAGGGACCTAATGTTGGGATCAGAGTGTGGGAGTGACCTTAATGTTAGGATCAGGATGCGGGAAAGAACCTTGATGGTGAGGTCAGGGTGTGAGAAGATCAGGGGGATATAGGGGAGATTTGATGTGTGAGGGGATCAGATCATGGGGATAGAGAAAATAGAAAATGAAGGCAGATAAAGATAATACAGCATATCTAATATGTCTTTCCATGCCATCTACTATCCCTTCCTCTGAGAAGAGGGTATGTCACCCTGCCAGTACGCAGTACTAGTGGTTATTTATTCTATGAAGATGGCTAGCCAAGGCAGATAATGGCTGTACTACCAGACTGCCAGTAGTGTACATTACATTAGGGACTTCTATTCCGCCTATACCTTGCAGTTCAAGGCAGATTACAAAAGAGCTAACTGGACATTTCCAGTGAAGTTACAACAGTATTGGTTGGGTTTTTTTTTGGGGTTACAAGGGAGGAGAGGTAGCTGGATTAATTCCGGAAGAACTTGCAAATTGGATATTAAATTGACTGTACGTTACTGTGTGATATAACAAATAGATTACAGTTAGAGTACAAATAAGATTACATTACATTTCAGGGATCTGAATACTTGGTTGGTGTTTTGGGGAGGAAGAGATTATTTAAGTGGAGGTTTTGGGGGAGAATTTATCTAGGAGGAGGAGGAAGGGTTGGGTTAAGATATCAGGATAAATTTTTTGAAAAGTAGAGTTTTGCTGTAGAGTGTAGCTGTACTTATCACTTCCTCCTGATATTGCAGTAAGTTTGACTGCTATGGGCAGTTCTGACAGCTATCACGCAGTAACGTATTCATTGTTCCCTGGATTAAAAGGCCATGGGTTTGTGCTGTTCCAGACACGGAGAGGAATTTAAAGAGATTTGTTTTTACAATGCCAGTTAAATTAATAAATTTATCTTTAGCTTAATAATTAGTATAGATAAGTGTAAGATGGAACGTTTTTTTATACCGATGATGAAAGAGTGGACTGTAGCTCCTTGAGCTATTTAAGCTGGGGACTCTTTTGAGGCGTTTTCCTTCCATTTTTCAATGTTATATGCAATTTCCTGTTTACTTCACTATAGAGAACTGTTGTTAATGGTGTGTGTATTCAGTTTATAGTTTTCTAAGTTGCCTCTTTTGGACGTTTTGAATTTGGACGTTTTTGTGGTCGAAAATGACAAAAAAAGTTAGGCATCCTAAGGTTGGATGTCAAGACAGCTAAGATGTCCAAGTAGGTCATTTAAAAAAACCCAAACATAGACATCTTGCAGTTTTGAAAATGGATGTTTCTCCTTCCCAACTTTTGAACATCTTGCGGGAAATGTCCAAAGTTGGACTTAGACGTCCTATCAAAAATGGCCCTCCATGTGTTTGTGGATTAGTGAATTCTATATAGATTTCCCAAAGTTGGGCACCCAAATTTGGATATGGGCCCAGATATACATGTAAACTAATTAGTCAATTGGATACTATCAAGTAGTTATTGAGGTTAATAATTTGGATTTAATATGAATTTGCCTACATGCTATTCTATAATGATGCTATGCCCCCAAAGTATCTTGCGCAACCCAGAAGGGGATATGGCTGTGGGAGGCACTGGTCAGGTCAGGGGCTTGCAGGGTTATAGAATACTGGGGTTCTGTGCTCAACTTGGGCACCAGGATATACATCAGTTTCAGCTGGCATAAGTCCTTCAACCAAAACTGGGTGTGGGAATCTGCTCTAAGCAATGCTCTATATAGGGTACTCAGCCCGAAGCACCCTTTACAGAATAGCACATAGCACACATTTTTCCAGGTGCCATTTATTGAATCTGGCCCTATGTGTGTTTGAGAACTTAAAAGTGAACATAATAGATTGTATGTACATTGATTCATAGGAATATATGTGTACAAGTGATTTGCACACACCTTACTTTTCTAGGTGCCCAAACAAACCAAATACAGGATCATAGTTTTCCTGCATTGTAGAGACCCTCTCTTTTAAATGAATCAACACCTAAACCATAGATCCCAGCCCTACAACATCAAAAACATTGTTATGCCAAGATCCTTTTCCTGAAGCATGCACCTGTGCTTAAGATTATTTATCCTTACATATATCACTTTGTATTTTTCTACATTAAGTGTTAATGCACAATTTTTGAAGAAGGGATTTCTGTCCCGCCAGCTAATCCACATGTTAACTGGATAACGCAGAGTTAACATGGGAGCATTGAGGCCCTGATTCTATAAAGAGTGCCTAAGTCATGCCTAAAGTTAGTCGTGCTCTAGGCGTCCAATCTAAGTAGGTAATGAGCTAATTAAGGGTCTTAAGCGATAATTGGTACTTAGGTATCCAAAGGACGTGGACGCCACTTTGTAGACACAGCCACAATTTCATGGACGCCCATGTTTAAAACTCACGCCTAACTCAATAGGCTTGGGCGTGGAATGGGTGTGGTTTGGGCAATGATTCAATTTGGGCGTCTTTTGATTCATTTACATAACACTGAGTGACCTAGGGCGTCTATATCATGCCTATATTGTAGGCAAACGAAAACCAGGTCTACTTTTGAGCTTAGTTTGAGCTTCAAATAGATCTGAGTTCTATGGACGGAACTTAGGCACTCTTTGGATGTTCTTCTGGAACTTAGGCCCAGTTTGGATGTCCTTAATGCGATCTGCTAAATAGTTCTCTGGGTTTTTATTTTTACTTTATTAAGCTCAAAATACATTTAATAAGGCTACCTCTCTGTTTTCTTTTATGGCCTTCACCTTCCTCGATATCCCCTTTAACACTTGGTCATCTACAGGTTCAACAAATTCTACTACAGACTACTTGATTCAAATGTAACCATCTCTGGGAAAGGTGAGTAAAGTCACCAGAAACAAAAAAAGGAAGGTTTTAATGAATTCTGATAGAAAACCAATTTGTAATACAAAGTCTAACCCTCTCTTTTACAAAGTTGCTCTAGCAACTGCTGCGCGGTAGTGGCCCCGAAGCCCATAGAGATTTAAAGGGCTGTTCGGCTTTGTAAAAGAGGGGTAAATTTATTTATTTTAAAAATTGCTTTTCCACTTAACTAAGCAGATAACAGTAAAACATACATACTTAAAAACATACAAACATAGCAAAAACTATCATAAGAACTCTTTTCCATAAAAGAATATGCTTACAAAGCTCTAAAACAGCTTTCACAATAGTAAGCTAATAAAGAGCCTTAACAAATAAAAAGGTTTTAAATTGCTTTTTAAAAGACATTTTGTCCCTACATCTCAGATATTACCTAGCAGTGTGTTCCACACTACTAAGACCCGCTACTAAGATTACTGATATTTGAGTCTTCCTATAGTGTGTCTCTCCAATTGCTTCAATTGATAATCGCATTGCAGATTGAGATCTCAAGGATCTAGGAGGAATGTAATGTTTCAACATTTGAGTTAGATACTAGGGAACTACCCCATAGATCACCTGGTGCACAATCGTCAAGACTTTATACCCAATCCTCATTTCAATCAGCCACCAATGCAGTTGTTTCAACACTGGACTGATATGCTCATTCCAGGCCGTTCCCGTAATCATCCTTTTATGTGAAAAATAAAAGTTACAGAAGCTCAAACATGTAACTTTTGCAGACTACTTATGGACCCATGACATGAAAAACCGGCCATTCTTGACAATTTAGATCTGCTACTTTAGACCCTTTTCCCAGAGATGGTCACAAATAGATTTCAATAAATTTTGATTATAAAGTTTGCTAGAATAGTAAGCTTTTTTGTTTTCTCTCAGTTGCCTTATTAAAGCTTTACATCTAACTCTTCTGTTTCCTTCATTTGGTTCTGCCTTCTCTTTATTAAAAAGAAATCTGTTTATTTCATGCTTACTGTTGTTTGGTCATATTTCATTCTTTTCTAATAGATGGAATATATTTGGTATTGAAACATTGCATGCTGGTTGATTAACAAATAGTATTATTCATTAGTCACAGGAGTCAGCAACCTGTGCTACTGAAATAGTGTAGCTTGGAATCATACTCGACCACCATTTAACCCTGGGGGAGCATACTGATATGCTTGTAAAAAAATTTGGTTGTTTTTTTTGCATTATGGAAGTTGCGTTCCATTAAAAAATACTTTGACCTTACCTCTTTCAGATTACTAGTTCAAGCATTCATTTTATCTATTCTTGATTACTGCAATATAATCTATTTGGGAGCTTATCAAACTGTTCTAGGAAGATTAAAGCTAATCCAAAATACAGCGGGCCATTTCATTTTCGGATTAAAAAAACAGGAACATATCAGCTCTTACTACTGTAAGTTGCCAATGGAAGCAAGAGTACTTTTCAAATTTGCTTGTATTTGTTATAAGATGTTATTTGGATTAGCTCCGCTATATCTCCTCTCTCATTTTGAATGGTACTGTTCAACTAGGCCTACTCGGCATACTGGCTTATTTACTTTTCCTAATCCCAAAAATTGCCGTTATATTGATCGATCTTTGGCTTATCAAGCAGGTTAAGTTCAAGTATGGTTAGACGACCTGATTCAACAATCTGGTGGTGGAAACGCAGACTGTGTCTGAATTCAAGAAAGTGGGGGACAGGCTCATGGGATCTCTTACGGAGAAGAGGAGATAGTGGATGCTGCGGATGGGCAGACTGGATGGGCCATCGTGTTTCTATATTTTTATTAAGCTGTGGTAAGCACTAGCATGTGCTTACCGCAGGTTAAAAAGGCACTATAGTAGGATGTGTTCGGACATCCTGCAGTATTTTTGGGATTGGTATGCACGTCTCGTGAGCTAAAAAATAGATTTTATTCTGTAGCATGGGAGTGTATTTGGGGGAGGATAGTAGGCATGCCCTGCATTAATTGGTTAGCATGTAAGCAGTGGTGCATGCTGACCGATTAGTGTGGGAAGCCTTACCAGCTCTGAATAGGGGGCGGTTAAGGGCTTGCACACGCATGGCCATTTATAGGAAAAAGCTAATTGTGGCCTCTATGTGCAGGAAACTCACGTATTATAAATTTAACAGCCCACCTTTTAGAGAAGCTTTGTATAAGGGCCCCTAAATGTCTCCTATTAGACATATGACAGTTATAAATACAGTAAATATCAACATATAGTCACCCTATTATCAACAGCCCATAATACAGATAATATATTTCATTAAATTAGCAGGCTATGACTTTTACTTAGTTAAATATTGTATAAATAGCCTTGTTTTTAATGCTTGCCCAAATTCTCTGTAAGGTATGAGTGACCTAATGACCATTGGTAATGAATTCCATTGTCGAGGACCACTGGTGGTTAAGATTTCTTTGTGTAACAACATTTGCAGTAGGGATTTGCAGATACATGGGGCATGTTTTTACTAGAGCACAGGGCCCTTGTAGATGAATATAAAGAGATCAAATGAATCTTGCTGTATAAGCTAATGCTAATCCATGTATTATTTAAAAAATGAAGAATAATAACTTGAATAAAATCTTGCCTTTAGAGCAGCCATTGTGATTTTATCAAGTGAGGATGGCATGATCGTAACATTTTCCATAAAAATAAAAGAGGAAAGGAAAGGCAATGCAGGTCAAAAGGATAAATAAATTAACACCCCAGAATACTTTCAAGCAGATTCTAAGGCAAACTGGACATTTGAGGCCTGATTCTGTAAACAGAGCCTAAGTTGGCAGCCACCTACAAAAAAGACACCAGCTGCATGTCAGTTACACTTAGGCGCCGTTTACAGAATTGCAGCTAATGGCGCCTATCAGAAAACTTAGGCATCTGCAATGTAGGCCAAGGTTTTACTGGCCTTCATTGCAGATGCTTAAGTCCTTTTGAGGATCATGCCTAATGGTGCCTAAGATCATTTCCGCCCCTAAATATGCCTACTTTGACCGTAGGCACCTCTAGGCGGATTGCTGTAGACATGATTCCGGTGCCTGCTTTTTATTAATTGGTTTTTAACAACATGGTCAATTACTGTGCCAATTAAAGACAATTGAAACAATTAAGTTAGGTGGCGGTAGGCCTAATTTACGGCGCCGTTTATAGAATCTGGCCCTTGGAGCCACTGGCTAGCTAGACTCAGTAGTAGAGGCTACATCTTTATTACTAAAGAAATGTAACCAACTGTGATAGTTCAAAAAATAATATACTTTCTATTAAACCAAATTTACTTGGAAATTTAAGGAGAAAATGGGCCCCCAATTCATGAACCCTAAGCTAGAGTAATAAAAACTGCCTCCACTCTTCTGAGTTGCCTTAGAAGCATCTGGAAAAATCCACATTTGATGACACAAAAAATATATATGTCCTGTTTCTAAAATAAAGTCTCAAAATAGAGGGTGTGAATTGAAGTTGCGGGGTGGCAGACTTAGGAGTAATGTTAAGAAATTATTTTTCATGGAGAGGGTAGTGGATGCCTGGTGGTGGAGATGAAAATGGTGATTGAATCCAAAAAGTGTGGGATGAACACAGAGGATCTCTAATTAAGAACATAAGAATTTCCGCTGCTGGGTCAGACCAGTGGTCCATCGTGCCCAGCAGTCCGCTCACGCGGCGGCCCTCTGGTCAAAGACCAGTGCCCTGAGACTAGCCCTACCAGCGTACGCTCTTGTTCACCAGGAACTTGTCTAACTTTGTCTTGAATCCCTGGAGGGTGTTTTCCCCTATAACAGCCTCTGGAAGAGCATTCCAGTTTTCTACCACTCTGGGTGAAGAAGAACTTCCTTACGTTTGTACGGAATCTATCCCCTTTCAACTTTAGAGAGTGCCCTCTTGTTCTCCCTACCTTGGAGAGAGTGAACAACCTGTCCTTTTCCACCAAGTCTATTCCCTTCATTATCTTGAATGTTTCAATCATGTCCCCTCTCAATCTCCTCTGTTCGAGGGAGAAAAGGTGGAATTTCTCTAATCTTTTGCTGTACAGCAACTCCTCCAGCCCTGTAACCATCTTAGTCGCTCTTCTCTGGACTTTTTTGAGTAGTACCGTGTCCTCCTTAGAAAATAAATGGTATAAAACAAACTAAGGTTGGTACTGGGCAACCCATATATGGTGATTTGGTATAGGCTGAGCTGGGGAGGGCTTTGATAGAAGCTCCAATGATAGGATGGTTAGGATAGGTTGGAGTGGGCTTCAATGGCAACTCCAGCAGTGGGAACGTAAAGACAGTACCGGGTAGACTTCTATGGTCTACTGCCCAGAAATATTAAAGAAAAAAACAATTTAAACTTGAATGTTTAATGAGTGTGAATAGTGGGCAGACTGGATGGACCATTTACTATAAAATAGTATCCCTTTCTATCTCAGTTGCAAAAGTCACTACCAAAATTAAAGACGATAAAGGAACAAAATAAACAGTATTCTCAGACACAAACTATCCACTGATAAATCTGTTCTTTGAGAGTGTTCATTAGCTAAACCCTACTGGGAGATAGGGATATATAAAAACTGTATCCAAAATAGGAACATACTCCTGGGAAATATCCAAAATTTCCATCATATATCTTTTTTCAAAATTTCTTTTGCAGATAGTCTAGTTTTCCTGGGAACGTTAATAAAATATAGCTTTTTTATACTGGACAGATTTTCCATGGCTTCTAACTTCTGAGTAATTAAATTAGCATTTTAGAAAACAGTTTCTGATGAGTCAGTCTTATTGGCTTTTAATTCTACCGCGTAAGGATTCCATCCTCTGATCAGATATCAAAATTGTATGTTCAGTAAAAGTTCTATAAATTTCAATAACTTGATCTTGCACAGTTTTAAATGTAAAGAAAAGGAACCACAAGGGAAAGGGAGAAACCTCACAAAAATGGTCCAGAAAAGAGCACAAAAAGTGGGGTCAAAACTATGGACTTCCAAAATCACACATTTACTGTATTTTTCGCTCCATAAGATGCACTTTTTCCCTCCAAAAAAGTGGGTGAAAATAAGGGTGCATCTTATGGAGCGAATACCACCCCCCAACCTGTTTTTAATCGCGGTGCTTCCCTCATTAATATGGCTGCAGCAGTGAGCCGCCCTCCCCGTGCCTGCTTTTAATGTCGGCGCTTCTCTCACTGGACGGCTGCAGAAATTAGCCGCTCCCCCCCCCCCCCACCCTCCGTGCCTGCTTCTAATCCCGGTGCTTCCCTCACTGGACAGCTGTGGCAGTGAGCTCCCCCCCCCCCCCCCCCGGCAGTGAGCTTCCCCCTCCTGTACCTGTTTTTAATCCTGGTGCTTCCTTTGCCGGACAACTGCGGCAGGGAGAGGCAGAGCGGCAAACAAGGCAGGTGCGCTTGCCTGGTTCTGCGTGCCTGCCTGAATGGCTGCAAGCAGTTCTCGCGAGTGCAGGTAAGGAGAATAGCAAGTAAAATGCTGCAGCTCACATAATCAGTCTTCCTGCCACCATCTTGTCTCTTCCCCCTTTGATTTTTATTTTACTTTATAATTTTAGTCCACTTTGAATACTTGACAGCAGTAGAATGTACAGGCTAGATTATAATAATTGAAATTCAATTCAATTTATGCTTTAATCTTTTGTATTTGTAATTTTCTTTGCTGTACCATACTTTGAACATGTTATTATAACATGTAATTAAATAAAAGTTACAGTTAAATTCATAAAAATGGAGTAGCTGTGAAGCAAAAATGTAGAAAAAAACAACTCATTATTTATGAATTTTTCTGAAAATCTGTATGCAAATATGTTTAAGGGTCTTTTTTTGGCTGGTACACTAGCACATTTTTGCAGAAAAGTTTACATTCAGATTATTTGCATGGGTAGTTAACCCATTGGTTATTACATCATCTCCAAATGACTTGTTTCAGCATATCAAAATAGAAAATTAGAGGGGAAATTATTAAGGTGAGAGAAAAGGCAGGCTTTTACTGCACTTTGGTTTACCCTGGGAGTCACCATCCAATTAATGCAAGTTGATGACTTCCATAGCAAATTAATAATGCTGCTTTCAAGTCATCTCATAGTGTTATTCCATGGGCCTGGGAGTAAACTGTCGAGCTGTCAACTGTGACCCAATGCTCCCAGACCACATGTTAAAGGGACCAGCACCCATTAGTAAAATTGGTGGCTAAAGCTTCCTCCATGCTAAAAGCTTCTGTTGGGCCCTCCAAAATCAGGTGCCCTGTGGCAATGCAATCATAACTCTTCCACCCAGAAAGGCAAACTCCAGTGGTCAATCCCCATACGGAAACATGATTCCTAGCAATAGTACTATAAGACTTCCACTAGTGGTCACTAGCACCATTTTGGAAGAAGGCACCAGCAATGGTAGAAGTGATCAAGGATTGTTCCTTCTCCTACCACTAGAAGCCAGAGAGTTTGCCAGTGTAGGCCTGGAGAAGATCTTCGTTTGGTGGGAGGTATTCTTTAGTGGGAGGTCCTGTGGTATAAAGATGAAGCCAGAGAAAGCTTTGATGGAGATCTGTACAGATCCTGGGAATATGGCAAGAGACGAACAGTGGCATAGTAAAAGGGGGGGGGGGGTTCACCCCAGGTGCCATGTTGGTGGGGCGCCAGCACCCCTCCTCTTCTCTACCCCTCTGCATCTTCCCACTCCTCCCCTCACCACATGTGACCCTTCCTCCGTACCTCTAGTTGTTCACCCCCACAAGCAACAACTTCAACGTGTTCCTTGTGACCATGTCAGCTCTCCCGCAGACATCAATTCAGGGTGACATGCATAGGAAGTGATGTCAGAGGGAGAGCCGCCAGGATCGTGAGGTGCATGTTGCCAAAAGCCACAGAGGTGAGCAGTGGCCTAGTAGTAGAGCTCCTGCCTCAGCACCCTGGGGTTGTTGGAATAGAGGGGATGTCGCTCTTTGTGATCTTATTCGTGTTGGTTAGGTTATCTAATATTAAGAACAGTTTGTTGATTTCAAGATTATCTTCTGTGCTGATATGTTTAGAGTAGTACTCTTTCTTCTTTTGTGTCAGTAGTGATTCTAGCATTTTCTGGTGCCACTTAATCTTGTTTTCTGGAAAGGAGTGTTTACACCAGTAGTGCTTGTCATGTCGGCAAACTCTTTTTAGGGGTATAAGTGCTAAGTCGAACCACTTCTCTGATGATCTTTGGATTCTTTTGCCGCAATTTAGTGGGACTAATTTGTTTAGGATTTGTTCAGTGATCCTTTTCCAATGGTCAGGAAATTTTGGTCATGGATGAGAAGGGAGTTATCTATTTCATTCCAGTATGATTCAAGGGCTACTTTGTTTCTATAGTAAGAGGCTACTCAACAAGTTGGTTTGGTTGTTGATATCTCTTTCTAGAATATTGTGAATGCTAATAGTAGGTGGTTTTAGATAGGGAATTAAATTCTAGGTAGCTTGTGCTTTTTGCTGAGATGGACAAGGCAAGTAGATCTAATTGATAGCCCTTTTTTGGGTTGTTAAAACAAGGGTTTTAGTTCATTTAAGAGGTCAAGGAATTTCATGGTTTGAGGTTGAGCCTAGGTGGAAGTTGAAGAAAGTGGAGTCATATTGTAAAGTAACTCTTGAGATGATGTCTGAAAACTGTGGTTCATCTTCTAGACACTTTCCAGGAGTGATATAGAATAATATGCAGGAGATGGGGTTTATTTCTACCTTTAGTAGTTCTAATGAGGTGAAAGTTATGGATGCTATGATTTTGATGTGAAAAGATGATTTGTGCAGTATTGTCAGACTTCTACCCCTGCAACCAGTTCTCGATAGGTGGGTGAATTAATATGCAGCAGAACGCTTTTTTGTTTGGAGGGACCCACAAGCTCCACCCCAGACCCTGCCCCATAATAGTACTAATTGTAATACATTTTGTCCATTCATTTTTCATATATAGACACAATATAATCTTATTAACAATACATAATGGTTAACCCCAAAATTAAACTACGCAAAGCACACCGTATGTTTCTCAACATTCATTCCTACCAGAACACCTGGCCTTGGTCACACATGCAGAACACAGCTAACCCCTATGTAAATACAGGACCACAAACTAAAAATACTAATATATACAAACAAAACCCTAAGATGCAAGACTCTGCATCCAGTACAACCCCCAGAGAAATAAAAACAAATGCATTTCTTCCTGAACAGTGCAAAATATAGACAGTCAAAGCGCACTCCTGCTCATTGCCGCTCAGCGGTTGAAGAAAATAGCCGCGACCGACCGGATTAGCAGTGGTCTCTTGCCCACTGCACCTCTGGGCCACCAGGGATAAAAGTGAGTAAGTGGCAATTTTGGGGGAGGCCAAGGCCCTTGTGGTTCCCCCCCCCCCGTTCCAACACCTATGGGTGAGTTTGTAATCTATTGGGCAGAAATGCTGCCACCAGTCCCAACTGGAAATGTTGTAAGTCTGCCCTTATCCACCCAGCAGTCACTACCTATCATTTTCAGCAGTAATAAATTATATGGAAAATTTTTGTTTGTTTGTTTTTTTTGTTCAGCCATAAACTTTTTCTTTTCCATGAAATTTTATTAAGATTTTTTTTTAAAAAAAAAATATTTATTTATAGAATTTTATAATATTACCAAGCATATACATCTTGTACAGCAAAGTACGGTCAAAACATAATAAACTGAGTCCAAAATTGAAATATGAAATGTACAGTAATAGATAATTAAATTTAAAAATAAAAATACATAAAGTGAAGATAATCTAATTTGATCGCACACTAGTCCTCAATAATTGGATCCAAGATTTAAAGAGTAGAACAAAATAAGTCAAATAAAGTTATCAGGAAAGCCATGTCTACTGCAGTACAGAGAGCTAATCTTCCTTAGGCGCAGTTATTCCCTTCTCAAGACATTTCATTGAGAGAAAACTTATCAGATGAGATGGCTCTATGAAAATGTACTTCAAGGATAAGTATCTAACTATACATTTACATGGATATCTCAAAAAGAAAATACCCCCTATTTGAGTCACTCCAGGTTTCAGAAGTAGAAATTCTTTTCTTCTCTTTTGAGTCTCTCTAGAGACATCAGGAAAGATCTGAATATGATGTCCCAGGAAGTCCTTGGATCTATTTTTAAAGAAAAGTTTTAATATCCAATCCTTGTCTAGAGCCAAGGCCACAGACAACAAGAGAGTGGCTGAAACAGCCAATTCTCTATCCGATTGTTCCAGAATTGCAGAAATGTCCAATGGTCTATCCCAGGATTCCTCAACTTTTTCTTCTTCTTTGAATGGGGACTTGGTGGGAAGATAGTACACTCTTGTAAGAGGAGGTAAAGAGCTTTCAGAAATTTCCAATATTTTCATAAAGTAACGTTTCACCATTTCTCTAGGGGAAGTTGACAAGATCTTAGGAAAATTTATAAATCTCAAATTGTTAGCTCAACCATTGTTCTCCAGAGCTTCCAACTTCCTCCTGAGAATTATATTATCTTTAACCAACAAGTCTTGATTTTGTTTTAATGATATTAGCTCTTTATTTGTATTTTGTGTCTCTGTTTCTAGCTGAAATATGTCCTGTTTTATCAATTTTATTTCTCCTTTCTGTTCTTTTAATTCTTTATCCAAACTTTTTATTTGAGGATTTAAGGAATTCCCCAAATTCACTACCAAGTCCCATAGTGCTTCAAGTGTGACTTTAGGAGGTTTAGTAGGAGAAAAAAGTTGTATTGTGTAGTGTCAGACTGTTCTGAAATTAGTTTTACCTCAGTGAGGTCTTGTACTCCCCTGACCTCAGTTGTCCCGGTCGCAGGTCCTGACAGAGAGAGCAAGTCACTCTGAGTTGTTCCATTTGGCGAGCCTTCCATAGCACTAGCCTCTGGAGACGAGAAAGCTGCCTCTTCGGGTGCATTCTGGTCCCATGGAGAGCGTGCTGCCTGCGGCGTCGGTTGAAGGGGTGGCGTCCTGACGTCGGGGCTAAGGGTGACATCAAGGCCTGAGAATTTCACCACCGCACTACTCTCCAGCAGTGACCCTAACGGGCTGGCTCCCGACTCTTCCTGCTCCTGCTGTAGACGCCGAAGAAAATCATCGATAGTAACCGATGGGGCTATGGGTCGCCGGGAGGCTCCTCCAGCGTTCCTGCTGCGTCTTTTCGGCATTATTTTTGTAAGTAGATCTCGACGGCGTTCTCACTGCAGCAGAGATGCAGCGGCCATCTTGGTTTATTAAGATTTTTAAAAACAATAATACAAGAAATGCTTGACATGTTCCATAACATATTTAAATCGTAAGTATTAGCCGAGCATTCAAGAAACAAAAAAAAAAAATTACAAACAAAAATGGAAACAGCACACTCGAATACAGCATCTGAATAAGTAATAATAAACCTCTAAGTATTGTTTTTTATTTATATTATACAGCTTTTCTGATGCAATTTTATAAAGACCCAGGCTGGAGAGTGATCACTTGGGAGGAAAAGATCTGGCCCATCTTAAAATCATTTTTGGAAGGCAGGAGTTTTAAAGTAAAATCAAAGGCAAGCTCTCTGACTCCAACAATTTAGTATTTTTGCTACCTTTGGAACAGCTGATTTGAGCTTGTTTTCTCTTTTTGTGATTATGTACATGCTATCCAGTTAATTGTATTTCTGGGACCTGTGCCAGAAAATACAATTGGAAAGCTTAATTAATATATATAGCTTAGATTGTGTCCTGCTTGAGATTTAGTTAACTGATAATAAATCCTCAGAAAATGGAAACCTTGGCTTGTAGAGGATTGGGTTGGTCTATCCATTCAATTATGCTCGTGATTGATAACATTTGGGTCCTTGTGCACTGATAAGAAGGGAGACCTTTTGCTCTTTGGTAGCTGCATACTGCTGTAGTGGTATGTGCTGTATTTTTCTGAGGAGCATGTTCTTGCAGGGAGCTTTCACGCTCTGCCCTCCAGTACGGAAGCCGGTCCCTATATGGAATCAACATTGTGTTGCGAGCCCTCTATAAAGCGCCATATGAGCCTCTGTCAGAGGCGTCTACCATGGGTCTAACAGTGAAGACAGTTTTCTTAGTTGCAATCACTTCGGCAAAGAGGGTGTCAGAACTGCAAGCATTATCTTGCAGAGAGCCTTGCCTCAGATTCACGGAAGCAGGGATATCTTTATGTATGGTGTTTCCTTTCTACCAAAGGTAGCTTTGGTGTTTCATATCAACCTGGAAGTGAAGGTTCCCATTTTTCAGCCCACTGGCGAGAAGAAATGGAACAAATTATTTAATTTTTGACTATAATACATCATGTACTTTATGGAGAGGCACCATGGTATTTGATGCAAGCTTTGAGAAAGCATACACCAAATCGTGAGCTACGTTCACTATTGGCAATGAGATTGTCCTTTGAATGTACTCATGAAGTAAACTATAAAAAACCTTTGTTGGCAGCAATTTCTGTGGCAGGTCCAAGGTTATGGAATGCCATGAATGGTTCATTACGATTATGTAATGTAATGTAATTTATTTCTTATATACCGCTACATCCGTTAGGTTCTAAGCGGTTTACAGAAAATATACATTAAGATTAGAAATAAGAAAGGTACTTGAAAAATTCCCTTACTGTCCCGAAGGCTCACAATCTAACTAAAGTACCTGGAGGGTAATAGAGAAGTGAAAAGTAGAGTTAGAGGAAAAATAAAAATAAAATAAACATTTTAACAAGACAGCATTGATCTAAATACTTTGGAAGGTAGAAGAGAGGAGAGAAAGGAATAGAAGCAGAAGGGGGAGCCGTTGAACAGTAGAATTCTGGAGAAATTTAAATGATAGAAATAGAACAAAACAAAGACAAAAGGCAAAACAATAGATAAGATTAAAGATAAATCATAAGCTGGAAAGAAAAATAAAATAAAACTTTGTCTTCAATCCACGGTTTCAGCGTCAGTGATGAAGTGGAGCAAGTAAGTTTAGGAGGAGCGATTGACGTTTCCAGAAAGGGCTTCTTCAGGGAAGAGACTTGGCAGTCAGTCCCAGGATGCCTATGTCTCCTCCCCTGCGATGTTCTCCCATCCATGCATTCCCTCCCAGACACACTGCCCGTGCCCCAGCCGCTCCAAGGAGGCTGCCCCAGATGAGGCCCACGGTGAATGCAGGATTCTCTCCTCTGCGGGAAAGCCGCCCGGAGCCGACAGTCGATCTTCTTAGCGGACTGCATGGGGGGAAGAGTTCACACTCTTGGTAGGATCGGGTCTGTGTGCTCTCGGTGGTTGTGGCTGGTCTCGTTGCTGCTTAGGTGTAAAAGCAGTTGATCTCCACTGCTGCTGATATTTAAAAGCAGGCAGATTGATCTCTCCAATGGACTGCAGGGGGAGGAGTTCACACTCCTGGCAGGATTGGGTCTGTGGGCTCTTGGTGGTTGCGGTAGGTCTCGCTGCTGCTTGTATGTAAAAGCAGTTGTTTTTAAAGTTGATATTTAAAGCAGGTAGATTGATCTCTTAAACGGGATATAGGGGGAGGAGCTCACATGCCTGGTTGGATCGGGGCAAGGGCTCCTATTATAGGCAGCTGGTCTTGCTGCTACTTAGGTGTTAAAGCAGTTGATCTTCCTAGCGGACTGCAGGAGGTGTGGAGCTCACACTCCTGTCATGATCTGGTCTATAGGCTCTTGGTAGTTGCGGTTGGTCCCAATGCTGCTTAGGTGTAAAAGCAGTTGTTCTCCCACTGCTGCTGATATTTAAAAGTAGGTAGATTGATCTATCCAATGGAATGCTGGGGGAAGATCTTATATGTCTGGCTGGATCGTGGCAAAGGGTTCCCGGTAGTGGCGGCTGGTCCTATTGCTGCTTAGGTGTAAAAACAGTTGATCTTCTTATCGAATTGTAGGGGGGGCGGATCTCACATTCCTGGCAGGTTCGGGTCTGTGGGTTCTTGGTGGTTGCGGATGGACCCGCTGCTGCTTAGGTGTAAAAGCAGTTGTTTTCTCAATGCTGCTGATATTTAAAAGCAGGCAGATTGATCTCTCCAACAAATTGTATGGTGAAGAGCATACACGTCTGGCTGGATTGGGACAAAAGCTCTCGATAGTGGCGGCTGGTCTTGGTGCTGCTTAGGTGTAAAAGCAGTTGATCTCCTACTTCTGATAATATTTAAAAGCAAGCATATTGATTTTTCCAACGGAATGCTGGGGGAAGAGCTTACTTGTTTAGCTGGATCAGGGCAAAGGGCTCTCGGTAGTGGTGGCTGGTCCTGTTGCTGCTTAGGTGTAAAAAACAGTTGATCTTCCTAGTGGACTGCAGGGGGAGGTGGAGCTCACACTCTTGGTTGGATCGGGTCTGTGTGCTCTTGGTAGTTGCGGATAGTTCCGCTGCTGCTGAGGTGTAAAAGCAGTTGATTTCCCACTGTTGCTGATATTTAAAAGCAGGTAGATTGATCTCTCCAATGGACTGCAGAGGGAGGAGCTCACATGCCTGGCTGGATCGGGGCAAAGGGCTCTTGGTAGTGGTGGCTGGTCCTGCTGCTGCTTAGGTGTAAAAGCAGTTGATTTTCCTAGCGAACTGCAGGGAGGGTGGAGCTCATATTTTTGCAGGACCGGGACTATGGGTTTTTGGTGGGTTGGTCCCGTTGCTGCTTAGGTGTAAAAGCAATTGATCTCCCACTGCTGCTGATATTTAAAAGCAATAGAGAGAACTGACTCGAGCTAATTAAACCTCCAAGAGAAGTACTCATAAAACTGTAACTTTGCTCAGAGGCTTGTAACTCTGAAGAGAGGGAGGTAACCCTCTCTTGAAACAAGAGTTATTATTTCAAATCATAGCAAGGTGTTTTAGTAAAAATGAGTCCAACTCTTGAGGGTAACAAGGTTTGAAAAAATGTTCAATACTTAAATGGAGTATTTTGCAGAATTTTTAAAAGTCCAAAAATAATGATGATTGCATTCAGGAAAATTGTACTTAACTTAAATGCAGAACATGCAACTTCCAGGGTCCCAGAGCACAGTGAATTAGCAGTAATTCACTGTGCTCTGGGACCCTGGAAGTTGCATGTTCTGCATTTAAGTTAAGTACAATTTTCCTGAATGCAATCATCATTATTTTTGGACTTTTAAAAATTCTGCAAAATACTCCATTTAAGTATTGAACATTTTTTCAAACCTTGTTACCCTCAAGAGTTGGACTCATTTTTACTAAAACACCTTGCTATGATTTGAAATAATAACTCTTGTTTCAAGAGAGGGTTACCTCCCTCTCTTCAGAGTTACAAGCCTCTGAGCAAAGTTACAGTTTTATGAGTACTTCTCTTGGAGGTTTAATTAGCTCGAGTCAGTTCTCTCTATTGCATTTCAGCTACTTTCTGACTCTCAATTGCTACATTCTCCCTGTGTATTTGGAAACGATATTTAAAAGCAGGCAGATTGTCCAGGGAGAGGAGCTCTGCACTCAAACTGCCATCCTCCTCGCCTCCAAGTTCCGGAATTATGTCCAGACTTTAAATCTTTTAAGAAATCCCTGAGAAACGTTTCTATTTGTTAGAGCATTTTATAAATAAGAAAATGTCTGTATTTTTTTCCTGCAAGGCCTAATTAAAAAATGAGGGTTTTGATGTTATTTGAGGGTAAATGAGGGCTTTGAGGGTTATTTTTAGTTTAAGTTGTTTAGAGATGCAGAATTATAAGTTTTATGTATTTGTTATTTCAAGTTATGTATGTGAATACTGTAAACCGCTTAGTTTGTAGAACATAAGAACATAAGCAATGCCTCGGCTGGGTCAGACCTGAGGTCCATCTTGCCCAACAATCCGCTCACGCGGCGGCCCAACAGGTCCAGGACCTGAGCAGTAATCATCTATTTATACCCTTCTATTCCCTTTTCCAGCAGGAAATTGTCCAATCCTCTCTTAAATCCCAGTACTGTATTCTGCCCTATAACTTCCTCTGGAAGCACATTCCAAGTGTCCACCACACGTTGGGTAAAGAAGAACTTCCTGGCATTTGTATTGAATCTGTCCCCTTTCAACTTTTCCGAATGCCCTCTTGTTCTTTTATTTTTTGAAAGTTTGAAGAATCTGTCCCTCTCTACTCTCTCTATGCCCCTCATGATCTTATAAGTCTCTATCATATCCCCTCTAAGTCTCCTCTTCTCCAGGGAAAAGAGACCCAGTTTCTCCAATCTCTCAGCGTATGAAAGGTTTTCCATCCCTTTTATCAGACGTGTCGCTCTCCTCTGAACCCTCTCGAGTAACGCCATATCCTTCTTAAGGTACGGCGACCAGTTCTGGACGCAGTACTCCAGATGTGGGCGCACCATCGCCCGATACAGCGGCAGAATAACTTCTTTCATCCTGGTTGTAATACCCTTCTTGATTATACCTAGCATTCTATTCGCTCTCTTAGCAGCCGCTGCGCATTGTGCCGTTGGCTTCATTGACCTGTCCACTATTACCCCAAGTGTCTCTCTTGGGTACTCTCATTCAATAACATCCCTCCCATCATATAGTTTTACCTCGGGTTTTGCTTCCCACATGCAATACTTTACATTTCTCAACGTTGAACTTCATTTGCCATTTTGTCGCCCATTCCCCTAGTTTGTTCAAGTCTCTTTGCAATTCCTCACAGTCCTCTTTAGTCCGAGCTCCCCTAAATAATTTGGTGTTATCTGCAAATTTTATTATCTCACACTTCGTCCCTGTTTCTAGATCATTTATGAATATATTAAATAACAGTGGCCCGAGCACCGAGCCCTGCGGAACACCACTCGTGACCCTCCTCCAGTCCGAGTAGTGGCCCTTCACCTTACCCTCTGTTTCCTACCCGCCAACCAGTTTCTGATCCATCTATGTACGTCTCCGTCCACCCCATGGTTCTTCAGTTTCCGGAGTAGTCGTTCATGAGGCACCTTGTCAAAGGCTTTTTGGAAATCAAGGTATATATCTATGGGGTAACCTCTGTCCATCTGTTTGTTAATTCCTTCAAAGAAGTGTAGTAAATTAGTTAGGCATGATCTCCCCCTGCAGAAACCATGTTGGCTGGTTATCAGAAGTTCGTTTCTTTCCAAGTGATTATCGATGTTTTCTTTGATCAGTGCTTCCACCATTTTTCCCGGAACCGAGGTCAGACTCAAAGGTCTGTAGTTTCCCGGGTCACCTCTTGATCCCTTTTTAAAGATAGGCGTGACGTTGGCCGTCTTCCAATCCTCTGGGATCACGCCTGTTTTCAGGGATAGGTTGCATATTTGCTGTAGTAGTTCTGCTATCTCCTCCTTTAGTTCCTTCAGAACCCTTGGATGGATTCCGTCCGGACCTGGAGATTTGTCAATTTTTAGTTTATCTATCTGCCTGCGCACATCTTCAAGGCTCATTTCCATGAATGTTAATTTTTCTGCTTGATTTCCATTGAAGAATTGCTCAGGTTCCGGTATGTTGGTTGTGTCTTCGTTCGTAAATACAGACAAAAAGAACATGTTAAGATTTTCAGCGATTTCTTTCTCCTCCTTCACAACTCCCTTTCTGTCTCCATCGTCCAGCGGTCCCACCTCCTCCCTAGCCGGCTGTTTCCCTTTAACATATCTGTAAGCGGAATAGAAATTTTTAAAATAAAATAAATAACAAAAATTGAGTACTGAGCTTCTGTGGATATCCTGAAAACTGACTAGTGACAGAAAATGCAACTTTAAATAACAGTGAGGAGTAAAAGGACCTCAGAAAGTGAGACTTCTCAATTATAGTAGTAGGCTAAGTTGTAGCCCAAAAAACCCTCTCCTTATTTATACAAATGCTAGGTTTATTATTTACTCTTCTGTCGGCACGCTAGTTTAACCAGAAAACGAGGCAGGATCCAAAAATAGTAATGAACACTCGGGATGCTTGAAGTTCTTTTGAAGAGGCATTGGCAAAGCTTTAAAATGTTGATTGACTCTGGAATAATGTAACTCTGGAATAACTCTGGAATAGTAACTCTGGAATAATGATGTCATTGTCCCTTACTGCTATGGGCACTGATTCCTTGATAAGTAAACCCCTACCACCACCACCACCGTTACTGATCCCAACAGAGTGGGACAAGTTGTGGCTAGCTAAGTTTACGACTGAAAATATGAGTTCAGCCAGAAGATGGGTGAGTGACAGAAGGAAAACAGCTTGAAGGAACAAGGAGTAAATAGAAAATGATCACAGTAATTCCCATTGATTAGGCCTTACTAAATTAGCACTTCAGTATGTGGTGTGCATGGTAATCTCAGCGTGATGTTTTGCCACCGAGAGCAGTCATGAATAAACAAAAACATTGGAATTTGGGTGCTTTTCCCCAGTCTTCTTTCATAATGACTGCACTGTGGCTATTGGCGCCTGCATGTAACATTAGCATAAGATGGAAAAGTGAGTGCCTAGCAACCCGAAGAAATTCCAGGGAGAGGTGGGAAGGAAGTGATTTCCATGTCATTATTCACTCCTATAAAGGCTAGTGTAAGGTAGATCCTGGAAACACAGTTGTTTTATTATTCTGTCAACCTACTTTTAATCTTTATTAGACATACTCCAAAATAGAAGGAAAAAAAAAGCGCCCTGATTTCATGGTAGCCATTTTGTGCTTAATTTGAAGCAGTACATCCTTGGGTAGCTAGCTTCTCTGTGCTATCATTCCTTGAGAGAGATTCACCCTTTCCATTTGCACATGGGATTTCTAAATTCTTTTAGAAACTGGGCAGCAACTCTGCCAGCCAAAGGATTTTGTTAAAACCCATTTTTATGAAGCAGATAGATAAACAACTCTTCTTTTCTGGTCAAATCTTTTTCTCTCAGTATATCAACAAAGCACAAAATGGATACAGGACTTTCATTTATTAATGTTATGTGAAATACATGCATTACATAATGAAACAACTTATTCCTCAGAATAAAATTAGCTGTTACAGAATTAGAATCTATAGTAAAGAGTAAAAGAAATAGCACGCAGATGAGCGAATCTCAGCCCAGGAGGATCGGGCAGGGGTGTCGGAACAGTGCATCACCTCACTGGAAGCCCAAGTAAAAATGCTGGAAGACTGGGCTGAGGATGCTGAAAACAGGGGCCGACAAAAAAATCTTCGGCTCATTGACGTGCCCGAATCAGTTCGGGACCAGGACCTGGGCAATCTAGTGGTGAGCTGGCTGCCCCAAACGCTAGGTCTGGTGGCCTCCCTGGGCACTGTCCACGTGGAGCGAACCCACCGCATTGGGGCCCCGAGGGCGGGCGGTGCCCGACCACGGCTAGTGATAGCTCACTTTCTTAATTATGCAGCGAAAGTGAAGATCTTGGAGGCTTACCGACAGGCTAGGTCCTTGCACCACCAGGGTGCTAAAATCCTACTCTTCCAGGATTTTTCTGTTAAACTGGTGGAGTGCCGGCGGGCATTGGCCCCTTATTGTACCCAGCTCCACATGAGAGGGATCAAGTTCGCACTCCAGTCCCCAGCCCGGGTTCGTATCCTACATAACAAAGAGATCGTCACCCTGGACAACCCTGAAGATCTCCATGCTTTTTTGGATAAACTGCCTGCCCCATGAAGTGGTTTTTTTGTGCTCCTAAAGTTTTCCTGCACCTGCCTGGATCCCTGCTTACCTACCTGCCGTGGATTCCCGGGGCTCCTGCCTCTATTACTTCTCGGGACTAGACTGCACCTGCCTGGATCTCCAGACATCCCTTACTTGACTTCTGGAGGCCCCGTGCCTTGGATCCTGCTCTTCAGACCTCTCTGAGCAGGGCAGCGGGCAACTATTTGCTCTCTAGACTTCTACTTGAGGAGCCTGGCCCTACCAACGGGAGTGGAATGCACAGCCCATGATGGCTGGGTCCTCCTTGCCTGCTAGATGGTGGACCTTGCCTGCTGGATCCTGCTTGGGGGTCCCTGATGTGTGCAGATGCTGGCATCTCCTCGTCGCTTGGGGTCCAGACTGGGGGGGGGGGGGGCAGTCTGGTCTGGGTTTGGTGTCTCTTTCAATCTTTTGTATGCTTTGATTTTAGGGCTAGGCCCTTCTGTGCTGACAGATACTGACACATAAGAACTGCCATCTTTGGATCAGACCTTCGGTCCATCAAGTTCGGTGATCCGCATACGCGGAGGCCCAGTCAGGTGTACACCTGGCGTAATTTTAGTCACCCATATCTCTCTATGCCTCTCGTAAGGAGATGTGCATCTAGTTTGCTTTTAAATCCTAGAACAGTGAATTCAACCTCCTCTGGGAGAGCATTCTAGGTGTCCACCACTCGTGTGAAGCAGAACTTCCTGATATTTGTCCTGGACTTGTCCCCCCTTAATTTCAGTCCATGTCCTCTTATCCGTGTCAAATTGGACATTGTAAATAATTTTTTTTTCCTGCTCTATTTTGTCGATTCCTTTCAGTATTTTGAAAGTCTCGATCATGTCCCCTCGCAGTCTCCTTTTCTCAAGGGAGAACAATCCCAGTCTCTTAAGTCGTTCATCGTATTCCAAGTTCTCCATACCTTTTATTAGCTTCGTTGCTCGGCTCTGCACCCTCTCCAGCAGTTTTATATCATTCTTTAGGTTGGGAGACCAATGTTGGACGCAGTATTCCAGGTGCAGTCTGACCATGGCTCTGTAGAGCGGTATTATAACTTTCTCTGATCTACTCATAATTCCCTTCTTTATCATGCCTACCATTCTAATTGCTTTCTTTGCCGCTGCCGCACATTGCGCCGATGGTTTCAGGGTCCTATCTATCAGTACACCCAGGTCCTTTTCCTGTTCGGTTTTTCCCAGAGTTACACCTGACATACTATACTTATGATCTTTATTTTTCTGCTTAAATGCATCACTTTGCATTTTTCCACATTAAAATTCATCTTTAGGTGTTTTTGGTTTGTTTGCATGCAAAATTTGGAAAGCTAGTGATTTCATCCTGCAAAATGGCTACCTGCAGTAATTGCCTTGTTCCTTCTTCTGAGCAATAGCCGTCCTAATTATCTGCAGCCATCTGCTCCTTTACCCATCACTGTGCTCTGTAACAGGTAGTGGGATCATTATTCTGGGCAGTAAAATGACTTCCAAGCAGTAAATGATACATTTGAAAGACTTTTCCTACTTGTGTGACTGATGGTGGTGGGCTGAGAAACAAAGGAGAGCATGGCATGCAAGCCATGACAACACAGAGCAGGTGGCAAAATAATAACGATTCTGAGGGTGGGGAGTGGGAAGAGAGAGTAATCGGAAGAAAGCTCAAAAGTTGATTTAAAGAGCTGAAAGTAGCAACTATGATCATCAATGGAACCAGGGTATCCTTCAGGGTATGCTTTTAGGTCTGCAGTTTCTTTTTATACGACAAACTGGGTTCTCAAACCTGATTTGCTGAGGTTTCAGATAGATGGTTTCTTCAGGAAGAAAGAAGATTTCAGCAGGAAATTGAGGAGGGAATGATTATGAAGGATGAGAACTAATTTTAATATTTATTTATTTATATTTCACATATCCTACATTGCTGTGTGGATTACAAATTATTCAGGTACTCAGAAAACGTTCGACAAGGTTCCACATGTAAGACTTCTCAGGAAATTATAAGGCTATGGAATAGAGGTAGATATACTAAGATGAATAGGCAAATGGCTAGAGAACAGAAAACAGAGAGTGGGCATAAATGGGAAGTTCTCAGAATGGGAAAAAGTGACTAGTGGTGTATCCCAGGGCTTGGTATTTGGACCCATCTTATTTAATATTTTCATAAATGACCTGGAAGAAGGAACATCCAGTGAAATCATCAAGTTTGCAGGCGACACAAAGCTATGCCGGGCAATCAGATCGCAGAAGGACAGCGAGGAACTCCAGAGCGACTTGAATCAATTGGAGAAGTGGGCAGATAAATGGCAGATATAAAACTGCTAGAGAGGGTGCAGAGACGAGCCACGAAGCTAGTGAAAGGTATGGAGAACCTGGACTATGAGGAACGACTTCGGAGACTGGGGTTGTTCTCCCTTTAGAAGAGGAGACTGCGAGGAGATCTGATCGAGACTTTCAAAATACTGAAAGGATTCGACAAAATAGAGCAGGGAAAGCAGTTATTTACAATGTCCAATGTGACACGGACAAGAGGACTTAGACTGAAGCTGAGGGGGGACAGGTCCAGGACGAATATCAGGAAGTTCTGTTTCATGCATAGAGTGGTGGACACCTGGAATGTTCTCCCAGAGGAGGTTATTGCAGAATCCACCGTTCTAGGATTTAAGGGTAAACTACATGCACATCTCCTTAAGAGTGGCATAGAGTGATACGGGTAAGGGTAAATTAGATGCACATCTCCCTTGAGAAGCATACAGTGATATGGGGACTAAAACTATGCCAGGGTACACCTGGCGGGGTCTCCGCGTGTGCAAATCACCGGACTTGATGGACCCAGGGTCTGATCCAGAGATGGCAATTCTTATGTTCTTATGTTCAAGCATTTTTCCATATCTGTCCCAGTTGGCTCACACTCTATCTAATGTACCTGGGGCATTAAGTGACTTGTCCAGGGTCACAAGAAGCAATATGGGATTTGAACCCACAACCCCAGGGTGCTGGGCTGTAGCTTTAACCACTGTACCACACACTCCAATAATGTTTTTAAACGTATTGTTCAGTCACTCTAAACCATATTGATTATTGTAACTCAGTTTTACTACTATTTGGGTTTTTGCCAGTTACTGTGACCTGGATTGGCCACTTTTAGAAACAAGAAACTGGGCTAAATGGACCATTGATCTGACCCAGTATGACTGTTCTTATGGGACTGTAGGAGGGATTACTAAGAAATCTACAAACATTACATAATACTCGTACTTTGGGTGCAACTGATCTTTGGTTCAAATTTTGAACCTGCTTCTCCATTACTAAGAAATGTCCACTAGCTACCAGTGAGAGCCTGGATTGTTTTCAAAGTTATGTATAATGGTTTATTAAATACTAGAAGGGCTATTACCTAATTTCTCTAATTTAATTAATCTTACTCATAGAAATGGAGATTATTTAGATCAGCTTCCATTACTACTTCAATATCCCAACTTCAAAAATGTCAGGTCATATTATACAGATGCAATTCTTTCTTCAATTTCCCTCACCAAAGACATTTACACTTCTCCCTCCGTATTCGCTGTGATAGAGGATTAACAGAACTGCAAATACAGAAAAACCGCAAATAACTTTTTCATATGTTATTCGCTGTTTTCTATTAAAAACCATCGTAAATATGGTGAAACCGCGACTAACAGGTAGGAGACCTGGCCTGTTCCTGAAGGAGAGGCAAAACATGGTAAAGAAAGTGCTGGGAATCAGCAATTTTCTCTGTAAACGCTTGGAATCAGCAATTTCTCTATGCAAGCTGATGTAATTTGGGGGAGGAGTCAGCAAACTAAAAACCGTGAATAATCGAAACCGTGAATGCTGAAACCGCAAATACAGAGGGAGACGTGTAGATCATTTGTTCAATGGAAGGCATCCTTCTTTTATCGGGTTCCTTTAATTTGGAATGATCTCCCTATGTTAATAAGATCTGTAGGTCAATATACACTTCTCCCTTGCTATTCATGAGGGATAGGGGCAGAGCCGGACTGCGAATGGCGAAAAACCGCGAATATCCGGCTCTGACCCACCCCCGCCTCCCTTCTGCCTTCCCCTTCCTCTTGAGAGACTACAGGAACTCCCCACAGCCATTTCCTAATGGCTATCTGCACGGGGCAGGAGCGTAGGAAGATCGCTCCTGCCCCGAAAACCAGCTAGACCACCAGGTAAGGCCAGGATGCCGGGGAGAAGACAAAAATATGGGGGGGGGGTTTCCCCTCCTCCCCCCCCCCAAAAAAAATTGCGATTATGTGAAATCGCGAGTAGGGAAACCGCGAATGGGGAGGGGGAAGTGTACTGTTTTAAGGAAAAATTTAAATTTTTTAAAAACCTTGAAATTTATCATCTTTTACTGATAATGTTCTATTTGAATATTCCCAAAAAGAAGTGTAAACGCCTGCAGAACTGGGACAAATACTTTATTTCAAATAAAAGACCCAACACTGCCAGTGTTTCGGCTCTTGGCCTGCCTCAGGGATCTTTTTAATTATAGTGCAATTTTCTTTTATAGAATTGCGCATCCCAATTTCTGATTAAACCTGGCTGTACTGCAGTATGCTTCCCAAAGGGTTCTGCTTAATGTTTCCTTCCCAGAACCAGGAAAGAAGGACTGAAGCTTCCTTCTTTGTTCCCAGCCTTACCCTTAGGCAGGTAAGCTTCAGTCCTTCTTTCCTGATTTCTTTCGGTAATCACCCAAAGCTCCTGGGAGAGTAAGCTCTGTGATTTTACGTGTCTCTGCAACACCTTGCACCCACCCCACCCTCAACTCCGTCCTACAAAGGCCAATGCAGAACGAAAAGGCAGGAAACCTAAGAAGTGAAAATTCCTCCGCGGAGCGCACCATTGACTGGAGGGAGCAAATTAGTCAAGGGTTGAAACTGACATAAGTGTTTGGGCTATTGTATTTGGGCTCCTTTACCCTCCCTCACTCCAGTCTCCTGCGGGATACGATTTCTCCTCTTTCCATCCAAAACAGAAATGATATGGGGAGCTGCAGTGCCTTAAAGCTTCCCGGCTGCAACAAGTTCTCATCAGCTTTCAGTGTCACCTTATTGCAAAGCCCCGTGGCATGGTCTGGGGCAGGAGAATTGGGGCAGAGATCGGGCCAGTAGAGTCCCCTTCGCCGACACAAGTTCACTGCCCCAGCGAGTCCCTGCCGTGAAGAGCCACAGCAGCTGGGGACTTTTAAAAGCAGGCAATTATTCTCTCCTGCTCTCTGCCACCCTTCCCCGCAGTGCAGCCCCGCTTTAAAACCACAGGCTCACACTGCGGGGAAGGGGGCAGAGAGCAGGAGAGTCGGGGAAGAAAGAGCAGGGCTCAGCTGGAAGGGGCAGAGATGGGCTGCAGGCTGAGATTTCAGGCCGAGGACAGTCGGAAAGGATGTTTGCGACTGGTCCCCAGCAGTCGCTTTATGTGTTGATCGGCCAGCCCAGTCAGTTCCCGCGATCAGTTTGCTTAGTGAATCTACCCTATGTTACCTTGGCTTTAACCATGGTTAAACTTCTATTTTCTCTAGCTAACATGCTTTGCCTCACAGGCTTATCTTGGAAGGCCTCATGCAGTGTACAATGTTTTCGTTTTCCTAGAGTAATGTAGTAGAACAAAAAGAAAAAATGATTTAGTAGTTATCGGTTGCTTGCCTTATAGTTTTTTTGACCAAATTAATTATACGAGTACTGCTGAAATTACTGTTGATTAAGTTTTTAAAAAATTATTATTTATGTTGATTGTTCATTTGTTATCCCACCAATGGAAAAGGTCTGAGCAACTTACAATTTATGGTAAAGTCTACTGTCATACAAGTTACCAATCATACATAAAATCCAATTGTGTCATCTTATTCAAATCAGTCTACCCGAAGGGAACAGTTTAAAGACATTTTTTAAAAATGCTTTTTAAAAGAGACTTAAATTTTTGAAAAGATTGTTCCACCTTGATGAAAGGTGGCAAACTATTCCATAGAAAAGGTGAGATGAAAAAGTAAGCTGATTTTCTTGTAGATTCATAATGGGCTAGTTTGGGAGAGGGAAGACCTAATCTTATTAGCGTCGATTGACCTCAGTGCACGAGAAGGAGTATATGGTATAGTGGAAGATGCTAAGTAAACGAACTGAGAATGGTGGAGCGCTTTGAATGTTAGGCACAAAATTTTGAATTGGCATCTAAGGACGTCAAGCATTCTGCACTCATAAAGAAACTTTCAAAATTATGACCAATGTTTATGTTATCTGAAAACCAAATCACTTCATTTGTCTAATAGCACTTCTTTTTCTGCCTATAGGTATGGGTAGATGCAGGCACTCAGATATTCTTCTCTTATGCCATCTGCTTGGGATGCCTGACTGCCTTAGGAAGTTATAACAACTACAATAACAACTGTTACAGGTAACAGTGTATTTTAAAGTCAGCAGTAGTGATTTGCAGTTGTTTCATTGCCCATTGTCAATCATGAATACACATTTCCAACACCACCACTACTTTAACTAATAATAATAATAATAACAGTTTATATACCGCAGTACCGTGAAGTTCAATGCGGTTTACAAAAGAATAAAAGAAGTTACAAATTGATTGAACTTAAAAGAGGTGAAAGCAAGTGGTTAATAGGTCAAGAGAAATGTTATTGAAGAGAAAGAGTTGTACGGGTCAGCTGTCTAGATACTTCAGGAACAGATATGTTTTTAGGCGCTTCCTGAATTCCTCATAAGTAGTGGGCGAAAGCAATTGTTCTAATTCTTTACCCCATAATGCTGCCTGATGTGAGAGCAGGTGTTCATGGTGTTTTTTTAGTTTACATCCTCTAACTGGGGGGGAAACGAAGTTCAAATGTGAGCTTCTACTAATGTAACAGACAGGGGGAGTAGAAACTAGTGCTGCCCGATTCAGGAAAAAAAATTTCGTTTCGATTCAGCCCATTGCATCAATTTTTTGATTCGATTTTCCTGCCCAAGTGGGTGGTGGTGTTGTTTTTTGTTTTTTTTTTCAAACATCCTGGTGGGTTTATTTTATAGCCTCTTCACCCCCTTTACCCTCTCCTACACACTGGCGCTGTGGTGTAAACAAAAAATACTTGTCCTCTCTGTTAAAAATCCTAGCTCACGTTTGCGGTCTAACACCAGCTCTGGCAGGATACACATTTCAAATCTGACATTGTAATCACAAAACAGAAAATAAATTTTTTTTTTCTACCTTTTGTTGTCTGGTCATTATTCAAATCTTGTTGGTCCCAGGCTCTGGTTGTCTTCTGATAACTCGCTTGCCAGGGTCTCCTTCTTTCTTCTTTCTCCATGCTAACCATCCATCTTCTGTCTCAGTCCTCTCTTTCTGTTTCCCTTCCTTCCTCCGGAGGTTTGGCATCTTTCCTTTTTTTCATCTCCATCAACCAACCGCAGCCACAGCGATTGACCCCACCATCCCCAGATCCACCATCTCTCCTTTTCTCAACTAACCTTTCATCCAGCATTTCTCCCTCCTTCCATTTCTCCTTCCTTTTCTGCCTCCCCATTCATCTCGCTCACTCCATGAGTCCAATACTTTCTGCCTCCTACACGCTTTCTCTCTCTGTCCTTGCCTCTTCCCTCCTTCCCATTCCCAACCCAACATGCTCTCTCCCCATGCACCATCTCACCCTCCCCTCCAGTGTGTAGCACCATTTATTTCCCTCCCTTTCTGCCAGGTCCAGCAGCACCTTTTCTCCCTTCCTTTTACCTCTCCCTGTCCAACAGTACCCCTTCTCCCTTCCCTGCTCCTTCTGTCCAGCAGTAGCCCTTCTCCCTTCCCTGCTCCTCCTGTCCAGCAATACCCCTTCTCCCTTCCCTGCTCCCCCTGTCCAGCAGTACCCCTTCTCCCTTCCCTCCCTCCGTGTACTTATAGACCAGGGCCCCCTCCCCTGAAGGCCTCCCCCTGAAGGATTGCATATTCCCCCCTCCCCTTCTTTGCATGTCCTCCGGCTTCCCCCCTGCAGAGAGGATCACCAGTGCTTTACGCGATCCTTGCAGGCTACCACTGTCCTCAGAAGCACTTCCTTCTGACGTGGTCCCGCTCCCTCCTCTGACGTCAATGTATCTGTGCTGTTTTTTCTGTCCTATTCCCACTTCCATCCTACCATTAACCCTATATTTGGCATTTTTGCTCAGAAGCAACATGTGTCGTCAATGGCTCCTATGGGAGATCTTCATCTCCAAATGCATGTTACCTTGGCACTGTTGCTTTCGTTCAACATCAAGTTACATAAAGCAGCCTTTTTCACCACCTACCAATTAAAGGGCTAACATAAAATCCCATGTTGCACATTAAACACCTAAGCATTAATGTTTTAAAAACATATATTAACTGCTTAACATGCATTAAAACCCATGCTAAACACTTTCCATGCTTTGATAAATAGCCCCCATAAGGTGTTAGAAAGCTTGTGTTAGGTCCTTGCTTGTTAGTTTCAGGGTATCTTGTTTTAACTTCATAAATCTTACATTCTAGGACAATATTACAGTATGCATTGAGTGTTCTGATTATAAAGTTATTGATAAAGCAGTGCACTATGCATGTAATTTTGAATGCAAGTTTGTGAAAGTAGATTAAATACAAAATCCCTTTGCTTGTTAAATCATATTGCCTAATGTAGCTAGTTGTATGAGATAAAGAAAATTACATTGCAAATCTTGTGCATTCTGCAGAACTTTCTGATTCCCATGGTCGCTTAAATGTAGAACAAAAAACACTGAATTCATGCGATATCTCTACATATACTATGGGGTCCTTTTATCAAGCTGTGGTAGGGGTTTAACGTACGTAATACCTCGCGTTAAACTACCTGCCGCGCTAGCCGCTAACACCTGCATTGAGCAGGCATTAGTTTTTTAGCTGACCGCGGAGGTTAGCACGTGATGAAATGTCCAACACGCTAACCCCGCTAGCGTGGCTTGATAAAAGGTCCCCTATATTACATAAATTAGAGTTATAGGAGAAAAGATCAAGTTAAAGCATAGGTGAAGCCCAGTGCTATGGATCTGTAATACAGGGGAGTGGGTCTGGGACCATTAAATGTTTGTTTCCACAGTTCTCTACCAGATATTTACTGTGAGTAGGGAAAAGAATAGAGATCAACATTTGAGATGCTCAGAATTCATTGATGTCTGAGTGCCCTCTAGTGGCTAGTGTATAAATAATACGAGTGCAATATTGCTGATGTAGCATAATGGTAAGGGTTTTCTTAATGACACAAATTCTTTGGTTTGAGCTTAGTCATGTTTCTTGATATGTTGCTTATATCTCAGTATTTATTCAGTATAAGTTACTGGACATCAGCACATTGTTTTCTCTGCAGGGATTGTATTATGTTGTGCTGCCTGAATAGTGGGACCAGTTTTGTGGCTGGATTTGCCATCTTTTCTGTCCTTGGATTTATGGCATATGAACAAGGAGTACCAATAGCTGAAGTTGCAGAATCAGGTAAGCCACTAAGCTGACTGGGCTTTGTTTGACTACAATAATTTATTAATGTTTTATAATCTTATAATTAGGTTGATTACCTTATCCAGATTTGTACTTTATAAAGTAACTGTTGCTGTGTGACACTTCTCTTTCTTTCTGACTGAAAACCCATCAATAGAACACTGGATATTCATATATCCATGTGTTTTTAATGCCTCTGACCATCACAGGCTGAATCTTTCAATGCTAGGGCCATGTACAGCCGCTGACATTGAGAATCTGGGTCAGCCACTGACATAAAGGTTATATGGATGCTGGCCGATATAGAGTACAACGCTAACACCAGTAGCTAAGTGGTTAACTGCCACTGACTACAGACAGTTGGTTTGCTCAGTGTGGTTTAAAGCATGAATGTTGATCTCTGAGATCTTACACATATTAGTTAAGTTTGTAATATGAATCAGCTTCATTTATTTATTTTCCTTTTTTTACTGGGGGAGGAACTGGCACTTACCTCCATAATATCTGGGTTGGTCACTGCCGGAAACAGGGTAGTTTCAAGTTTAAGTTTCAAGTTTATTAGGTGTCTTTATTAATCGCTTAATCAAACTTCTAAGCGATGTACACATTAAAATTTACATTTGTTAGGTGACAATACAATACATACGAATTCTTAAAAAGGACTAAATAACACTCAATTTAACATATTCTTAACATTAGGGCTTCATGGATCTTCAGTTTGTCCCCAAGGTCCATTAAGCCCAGTATCCTGCAACCTCACAAATGGACGCTCAATTCACCGACTCTCCATCACATTTTTTCTCAATAGGGGACTCCTCAAATAGATCTTTTTGCATCTCCTCAGAACAACAAAATGCCCCAGTTCTGCTCCAGACTTTACTCTCCTCATCGCCTGGAAATAGATGCTTTTCTTCTGGAATGGACGAACAAGTTCCTCTATGCATTCCCTCCATTTCCACTTATTCTCAAGACACTTGTCAAACTCAAACAGGAATCTGATAGCTTCTCAGTGGCCCAGACAACCTCGGTTCTCCATTCTACTTCAACTCAGCATCAGGGAGCCACTTTACCAGTATTTCCGTCTCTGCTTACACAGAATCATGGTTCTCTTCTTCATACCAACCTGCAGTCTCTGCAACTGACACCTTGGTTCTTCTTGATATAACTTCACATCTTCAGTTTTTTTCAATCTGTCAGACATTTTAGATGCTTCCAGAAAACCTGCCACCAGACAATGTTACAGAAGTGGACTCGGTTTTCTACTTGGTGCGATCTTCATCACAAGGAGCCTCAGTCTACTTCCTTGTCTTCAGTTCTGGATTATTTATTTCATTTATCTCAATCTGGCCTCAGATCCACCTGTGTTCGAATCCATCTCACTGCAATTGCTGCTTTTCATCAACCACTAGAGGGGAAACCTTTATCTGCTCATCCTGTGGTGTCCAGATTTATGAAAGGACTTTTCAATGTCAAGCCACCTCTCAAACCACCTCCAATGGTTTGGGATCTCAATTTTGTTCTTGCTAAATTAATGAAGCTTCCATTTGAACCAATGTCTATGGCTCATCTTAAATACCTTACTTGGAAAGTGGTCTTCCTTTTCTCTCTCACGTCTGCTCGCAGAGTCAGTGAGCTACAAGCTTTAGTAGCGGACCTACCTTTTACAGTATTCCATCATAACAAGGTGGTACTCTGCACTCATCCAAAATTGTTACCCAAAGTTGTTACAGAATTTCATCTCAAACAATCAATTGTACTTCCAGTGTTTTTTTCCAAGCCTCATTCTCATCCTGGAGAAAAAGCTCTTTATACTCTGGACTGCAAGCGTGCTTTGGCCTACTATTTGCAAAGAACTATATCACATAGATCTCCTCCTCAACTTTGGGAGTTTGTATTTAAAATTTTGTTTGAGCTCTGTTTACTGGATAAACAGGATGACTTTGTGTATTTTTCTTGGCTCAATAAAAATCATTTAAACATAAATTGATCCAATAAAGCAAATGTCTAAATTTAACACAGCAGGCCTCAATTTGCAAAAGACATCTATCTGTAGCCCAAAACTTTGAGGAATAGGGATATACACTGGGGAAACGGTTCTGTTTCCATAAAGAAATATTTCCTTCCGAATTTACATTTTTCAGCCTCATACTCTGAACATTTATTCTAGAAAGTTCTTTCTCCATTTCCAATGAAAAATTAGATGATGGACTCTTCAGCCCATCTTTAGCTCTGAAGTGTTTGAATGCTATATATTTGATATAAGTCCTTAAACATTACACATTTCAAAAAAATATCATGCACATTCATAGCAAGTTGTTTGAGAATGTTGTTAGAATAATTTACTGTCAATTTTCAGTCTGTGGTGGTGAGCATTTTTGCAAATGCTGCCACTGCAGGCTAATTTAAAGCCTGATAGTTATCACCAGACCCTATCCAGCTATTTAGATCTTGGGCAGCTACCAGAAGACATCTGGATGACAGTGATATTCAGTGGTGGTATCTGTATATATAGGCAATTTTTGTGGTCCAACGTGCCTGGATCGTTATCCAGGTGCCTGTACAGAATATCAACAATGCCTGGATAACTCCCAGCTTCCCAGCTTTGTCTTTGCTCCTTCCCTGGACTACCGCAACAATAATTAGATAGGTCCTGATTCTATAAAAGGTGCCTACTGGTAGGCGCATAAATCATCTTAATTGGTGCTGATAATTTGAAAGCGCCATTTAAAAAAAAAACCTGATTGAAAAACAATTTAAAAATTTAAGTAACCAGCAAGTGCCTAACTCAGCCTACATGGAAAGTAGGGGTGATTGGGGTGGAGTCTGGCCATGGATTGAGTTAGGCACTGGTATATTAGGCCAGGAAAACCCTGGCTTAACATTGTGATGCCTACCAATGCTTAAGTCAATTTAGGCTGCGGTAGGTACTGCTTTGCTAGACACTTATTAAGTTAGGCGCCATTTATAGAATCTGGCCCATAGCATTGCAGTGGTCTACGTAGTTATTCAGTGGTTAAATGTTGCTGAATAGCTACCCGGGTCCTAATCAGCTTGAGTTAGGAAGTATCAATCCTTTACCCATTAGCATTCAGAATCATTTGTTTGACTATTTGTTACTGTGATACATGTTTTGCTTTCCAGGGCCTGGCCTGGCGTTCATTGCTTATCCAAAAGCAGTCACTATGATGCCTCTTGCACCGTTATGGGCTGCCCTGTTTTTCATGATGCTCATATTTCTTGGATTAGACAGTCAGGTAAGATGATGTGCTCATTTTAAGATAAATGATCATATTTACTAATTTATCTCCACCTGATATTCAGGTTTCCAAGTTTCTTTATTCTTTGATATGCTGTTTATCAAACAGATACCTAAACGTTTTCCAATTGAAATAGTTAAAAACTAAGTTTAAAATGTGCTGTCCGTCATGAGGATCACTGGTTTACGTCTTTGTATTTTAGTAGTCGTGCTTAGAGGGCGTGTGCATTTTTGTACACTATATGGTTTTCTAATACACCTGGTAAAGACTCATAAGACTCCTGAGGCAGGCTGGTTAGGCCGAAACATGTGCATGTCGGGTCGTTGAGTCATTGGATGCATATACGTGATTTTGAATGAATAAAGACATTTCTGTTTATCAGATGAGTTGAAGGACACTTTTTTAGTGCTCACCTTTCTGATTGGGACAATTCCATTCTGGTTCTGTGCTTTTAAGTTTGTGGTTTTGTTTCCCCTGTTTCATTTTGCTCCCTCAACAATCAGCATTTTCCTTCTAGCTAATTACCCTAGATTCTAATTTATGAGAGAGCATAGGGCTCTGCAAGATCATTTTCAAACAGAAACTTCTCAGTGAAAATTGCATGACAACCAGTGCTATGGGATGCTTTGAATCCTATATACTTAGCAAGCTAAATGTGAAACAGTGTGGGGTGATTTTAAAATGGAATCCCTGACCTTGGCTAAGCCCCGTTTCCTGGCAGAGTTTCAAATGGGGATTTTCCATGGATAAACAATCATCTTCCCACAAACATGTCATGTTTTCAAATTATGAATACACTATACTCTAAGAGATGCACATTTAATAACAATATAGATACAGTCAAAAAGTAATTTACTCCACTTAATAATAAAGTATCGTGATAATTCAAAACTTACTTTCATATAATTTCATTCAGTATTCATAAGATGTGAACATATTACTTGCAAAGGATTTACACTCACTGTATATTTCTTTCTTCAAACACTTCATATATGCCAACAAATGTCCATATATATCTCAAACTCCTCACCTCCAATGTATAATCCCTAGCTCCTGAGAAGTACCACATGGGCTCAAAAGTTTTCACTGCCCTAGGCTCTATGTACTACCGCCTCACTGGAGCCGCTATCAATTTTTACTTTTAAATTGATAGCGGCTCCAGTGAGGAGGTAGTACATAAAGCCTAGGGCAGTGAAAACTTTTGAGCCCATGTGGTACTTCTCGGAGCTGGGGATTACACATTGGAGGTGAGGAGTTTGAGATATATACTGAGCATGGTATATATCTTGGTGAGAGTTTGATTGTTGATCCTCACAAGAACATTTATGTATAAAAATTGAGTGCCGTTTGGATAAACAAATGTCCATAAACATATGTCACCAGTGCATTTCAAAACCAACGGCAAGCAAGCTTATCTGAAATGTAATACCTTCGCTACGTTCCAAATCTTCATCATTGCCATGATACTTCTGTATCCTCACTGGTGCATCCGTATCCTGACAGAAGTACTTGTTTCACTTATTCCTTAAGCTTCTTCAGGGGAAAAAGAAAAAAAAAAATCAAAAACATAAAGGGCATAATTTCATCCCACACTTATGTTGGCTTCTAAATATGGCTACTGGAACTTACAAAAAATACCAATATTTAAAGCACTCCCTCATGATTTCAACATTTAGCACTCTGCTAAAATCAATTCAATCTTTAGTTCATTCGAAAAACACTTGCCACTCAACCACAGTATTTATATCCTATGGGAGTACTCGTAGGCTTCAGGCAGAAAATCCATTGTTGCTCTTTCTGACGTAAGTATCTCATAACATTGCCCCTGCGAATGGATTTAGCAAGTTGTTCCAAAATCAAGCATTTTAATTCATCAAAAACACGCCCCTTCCTAATGTAATGGACGACCACACGAGCCAACATTTTCCAGCTACGATGTTCAATTAATTTAGTATTCAATTTCCTACAAGTCTGACCAACATAACATAAACCACATGAGCAGGTAATAATATAAGTCACATTGTGAGACTGACAAGTTGTAACTGATCATAAGGTATATTTCTCACCCAACTGGGGATCTTGAAAAACTGAAATAGTACTCATAATCTTGCAAACAGAACACTACATTCAAGGACTTTGACCTTTTTGTAAATATCATAAGTCCTATCAAAAGTTTATTTGAAAGAATGACACAAGATGTCTTCTAGGCTTTTATTCCTATAATAAGCTATAATGAATCTTTTTGTTGCAAAACAAGGTAAAGTTCTAAGTAACGCGAAGTGATGTTTAAAAATGCTTAGAAATTTTTCCTGATGTTAAAATTTGTTTTAAAATTCAAAAATATCACTCCAAAACAACCCTTTTGGGTTTGTGTTTTGTGTTATAGGATAGCCTGGATTTGGCGCTAAGATCCTGAAGCAGTGGTTACCGGCCACAAAACGATCGTCGGCCTGGCCTGTTTGTGTTCAGTGGTTTTTACCATTAATCATTCTCGGCTATTTTTTGCTCCCACCTGCTAACTTTAAACTTGTCAATCAATTAAGCTTATAGCTTCAGTGATTCTAAAATATAAATCTGAGATGTACTGCAAATTCAACAAAATCTTAAAAACTTGTTTTTAAATGAACAGGATGCATACTGCCAAAATGTAACAACGTATTTCTGTCTGTCTCTTTCTTATAAATTGTGGTGACCAATTCATTCTGGTGATGTTGAATAAGCACATCCCAAAAAATGTATCTGTTTAGCATCACATGACAATTCAAAATTTGATTGTTGGATGACAGCTATTCTTGCACAAAAAATAACAAGGACTCTTCCAACAAAAACACATTTGAAAATGCAGAAGAAGGTGAAACAAATTGTTCCTCAAACCAAGACATAAATAGGTTTGCCAAAGTCGTAGCAAAGGAAGCTCCCATCGCTATGCCAGAGAGTTGTTATTGAACTCAATTATATAAAAAAATCCACAAAAATAGAATATGATGTGAAATGTTGATCCCATAAATTCTTAGGCCCCCTTTAATGAAGCCGCTTTAGGCTTTTTTATTGCTGGCCATGGGGGTATTAGCTCCAATGCTCATAGGAAGTCTTTGAGCTTCGGAGCTTTTACCATATTTACCCGTATTTGAATTTATTGTGTGCCACAGTGGGAACAAAAGACAAACTCCGTATCAACAACCTTAAGTCGAAATCAGATAAGGGTCGAGATACTTTATTATTAAGTGGAGTATTTTAGACCAATGATGATGGTCTCAGGGTAATGCAGTAAATCCTTGAAACTGTGGCTATTGAGGTCTTTTTCTTCACTTTGGGGTCCTTTTATTAAGGTGCACTAACTGATTTAGCACACACGAAATGCTAAGATGCCCTTAGGAATATAATGGATGTCTTAACATTTAGCACATGCTAAATAAAAGGACCCCTTTGTTTTTCCTTTTTTCATTTTGAACCTAATAATGCTAAGCTTGCCAGGTATTTATTTCATTACATAGAAACACAGAACATGACGGCAGAAAAGAGCCACCGGCCCAACAAGTCTGCCCACTCTAAGGACCTTCCCCCCTAAGTACTTCTTCGAAGTGAACCCACATGCTTATCCCATTTTTTCTTAAAATCAAGCATGTTGCTGGCCTCAACTACCTGAAGTGGAAGATCATTCCAACGATCAACCACCCTTTCAGTGATGAAATACTTCCTAATGTCACTGTGAAATCTCCCACCCTTGATTTTTAACGGCTGCCCTCTTGTTGCCATAGATCCTGTAAGGAAAAAGATGTCTTCTTCTACCTCAATACGGCCAGTAACATATTTGAACGTCTCTATCATGTCTCCCCTCTCTCTGCGTTCCTCGAGAGAGTATAGCTGCAACTTACCTAGACGTTCTTCAAACGGGAGATCCTTGAGTCCTGAGATCATCCTGGTGGCCATTCGCTGAACCGACTCCACTCTCAGCACATCCTGTTTGAGATTAATTTTTGACACTGTCAATATTTTAAAATTACCCCTTTCATGATGTATTCACAGTCATTTTCTTGTTATAGTTTGTATGCGTGGAAAGTTTGGTAACAGCTGTGGTGGATATGTACCCAAACATTTTCAGAAGAGGATACAGAAGGGAACTCTTGATTCTTGCTCTTTCTGTGGTGTCATACTTCATTGGACTAATAATGCTAACAGAGGTAAGTTGTGTTGTATTATCTCTACATATAAGGGTCAATATTCAAAAGCATTTATATTGGTAGTGCTGGATGCCAACTGCTAGGTGTCTACATGACAAAATAAAAGAGGTTTGTTTACTGATTTTCTGAAATTTTTCCCAATTCTTGGTTAGCTTTTCAGCTCCTTTCATACATTCCTTTTTCAATACCCACATTAGAAGTAATTTTGTAAAGAGGAGGCCAAAATTTAGGAACAAAGAATGCACATAAATGACCAGAATACCAACATATTATACATGTATGCGTATGTGTGCAGTTGCGCAAGTAAATACCAATATTCCGACTACACTCTATTCTATAAAATGGTTCCTAAATGGGTTGGTGAATACTTTTGAATTAAGTGTACATATGGGTGGAGTGAGCAGTTGCATCTGTAAATGATATATTATTATAATTTAGGCATGTTTATTACCAACCTAGATATGGGCATTTACTCCAGCTATATGGCTCATGTAAGTGGTTATGCCTAAATTATACGCATGTATTGGCACTTTACACTGCCTACTTTCCTTTATAACATAGGCTCTAAGTACTTTTGCTTTTTGGTAGTACGCATGAACAAAGTATCGATTCTGGCAGGGAAGTAACGCCACTAGTCAACACATGCATCAGGGGTCAATCGAAGAGATAAATGAAAGAAGTATTCCCATAGAATCAATGAAAACAAATGTTGCCTTGGACGCATGTGTTGACTAGTGGCGTTACTTCCCTGCCAGAATCGATACTTTGTGCATGCGTACTACCGGGACACGGACCACAGTTGAAGGCAAAACAAATTGCGGAAGACCCGTTTCAGAATTTTGAGTTCACACCTGAAGACGTCTACAGCGAGCTGACAAGGCTCAAGGAGAACAAGGCCATGGGACCGGACAATTTACACCCAAGAGTGCTTAGAGAATTGAGAGATGTTCTGGCGGAACCGTTGGCAGTGCTCTTCAATCTCTCACTAAGCACGGGGAAAGTTCAGTTGGACTGGAAAATAGCCAACGTCATTCCTCTGCATAAAAAGGGTTGCAAGGCTGAGGCTGCGAACTATAGACCGGTGAGCCTCACTTCAATAGTGTGTAAACTCATGGAAACACTAATTAAACATAAATTAGATATGGTCTTGAATGAGGGGAATCTCCGGGACCCCAGTCAACATGGATTCACCAAGGGTAGGTCCTGCCAGTCCAATCTTATCAGCTTCTTTGACTGGGTAACAAGAAGGCTGGACTCGGGAGAGTCCTTAGATGTCGTATACCTTGACTTCAGCAAGGCTTTTGACAGCGTCCCACACCGCAGACTGCTGAACAAGATGGAATCGATGGGGTTAGGAGTAACACTAACTGCATGGGTTAAAGATTGGCTAAGTGGCAGACTTCAGAGGGTGATGGTTAACGGTACCCTCTCCAAAACGTCGGAAGTGACCAGTGGAGTGCCGCAGGGCTCAGTCCTGGGTCCACTCCTCTTCAACATATTCATTAGGGATTTGACTCAAGGGCTTCAAGGTAAGGTAACCTTATTCGCTGATGATGCCAAACTATGCAATATCATAAACGGCTACAATCTGCAGGATACTATGGAACAGGACTTCCGTACTTTAGAAAGTTGGTCCTCTGTCTGGCAGCTGGGTTTCAACACCAAGAAATGTAAGGTCATGCATCTCGGAAATGGAAATCCATGCAGAACTTACACCTTGAATGGAGAAACTTTGAACAAGACTATGGCAGAATGAGACTTGGGAGTGATCAGCAGTGCAGACATGAAGACTGCTACTCAAGTGGAGAAGGCTTCATCTAAGGCACGGCAGATGATGGGTTGTATCAAGAGAAGTTTCGTCAACAAGAAGCCTGAGGTCATGATGCCATTATACAGAGCCATGGTGAGACCTCATCTAGAATACTGTGTGCAATTTTGGAGGCCACATTACCGTAAAGATGTGCTCAGAATTGAGTCGGTTCAGCGGATGGCCACCAGGATGGTCTCGGGGCTAGAGGGTCTCTCGTACGAAGAGAGATTGAACAGATTGCAGCTCTATACTCTCGAGGAGCGTAGGGAGAGGGGAGACATGATTGAGACATTTAAGTACATCACGGGACGGGTCGAGGTGGAAGATGATATCTTTCTTCTCAAAGGACCCTCGAACACAAGAGGACATCCGCTCAAACTCAGGGGAGGGAAGTTTTGTGGAGACGTCAGGAAGTACTTCTTCACGGAACGAGTGATAGAGCATTGGAACAAGCTTCCAGTACAGGTGATCGAGGCCCACAGTATCCCAGACTTCAAGAATAAATGGGATACCTATGTGGGATCACTGCGAGAGTCCTATCAATGAATAGGGTCGCTAGGATATAGACTTAATAGAGCAGGTCAGTAGAGTTAAGGGGGCCAGTAGACTTAAAAGGGGGTCAATGGTATGGGCAGACTTGATGGGCTGTAGCCCTTATCTGCCGTCATCTTTCTATGTTTCTATGTTTCTACCAAAAAGCAAAAGTACTTGGAGCCTATGTTATAAAGGAAAGTAGGCAATGTAAAGTGCCAATACATGCGTATAATTTAGGCATAACCACGTACATGAGCCATATAGCTGGAGTAAATGCCCTTATCTAGATTGGCATTATTATAGACTTGGTAGATAAAGACAGGTTGTTCACCCTCTCCAAGGGAGAAAGAACGAGAGGGCACTCTTTAAAGTTAAAAGGGGATAGATTCCGTACAAACGTAAGGAAGTTCTTCTTCACCCAGAGAGTAGTAGAGAACTGGAACGCTCTTCCGGAGTCTGTTATAAGGGAAAACACCCTCCAGGTATTTAAGACAAGGTTGGACAAGTTCCTGCTCAACTGGAAAGTACGCAGGTGAGGCTGGGCTCATTTAGAGCACTGGTCTTTGACCTAGGGGCCGCCGCATGAGCGGACTGCTGGGCACGATGGACCACTGGTCTGACCCAGCAGCGGAAATTCTTATGTTCTTCTGTGTGTATTTGTTGTGACCCACTTTGAGAAAGATGGGATACAAATAAATAAATAAACTATAAATTACCACTCACTCCACGCATGCAGTTATTTGCTTAATATGTGATTTGTTTGCTTAGGCTGAGTTAGTGCTCACTCACTGTAACATAGTAACATAGTAGATGATGGCAGATAAAGACCCAAATGGTCCATCCAGTCTGCCCAACCTGATTCAATTTAAATTTTTAATTTTTTCTTCTTAGCTATTTCTGGGCAAGAATCCAAAGCTTTACCCGGTACTGTGCTTGGATTCCAACTGCCGAAATCTCTGTTAAGACTTACTCCAGCCCATCTACACCCTCCCAGCCATTGAAGCCCTCCCCACCAAACAGCCATATACAGACACAGACCGTGCAAGTCTGCCCAGTACTGGCCTTAGTTCAATATTTAATATTATTTTCTGATTCTAAATCCTCTGTGTTCATCCCACGCTTCTTTGAACTCAGTCACAGTTTTACTCTCCACCACCTCTCTCGGGAGCGCATTCCAGGCATCCACTACCCTCTCCGTAAAGTAAAATTTCCTAACATTGCCTTTGAATCTACCACCCCTCAACCTCAAATTATGTCCTCTGGTTTTACCATTTTCCTTTCTCTGAAAAATATTTTGTTCTACATTAATACCCTTCAAGTATTTGAACGTCTGAATCATATCTCCCCTGTCTCTCCTTTCCTCTAGGGTATACATATTCAGGGCTTTCAGTCTCTCCTCATACAGTGGTACCTCGGTTTACGAGTGCACCGGTTTGCGAGTGTTTTGCAAGACGAGCAAAACATTTGCAAAATCGGCGCCTCGGAAACCGAGCGCGCTTCGATTTGCAAGCACCCCCCCTGCTAATCTTTAGTGCATGCTAAATTGATTAGCGCACGCTAAATCAGTTAGTGTGCCTTAGTTAAAGGGCCCCTTTGTGTTAAAAGGGTCAGGGGGTAGGAATTGGGGAGGGAAAGATACCCTCTAAACATGTTTGTGACATACAGATAATAGAACTATGCATTGGTATCTTAGAATTCAGCAGGGATACTGTACAGTAAGCAGAGTACTGCGCTTCAATATCTGTAAGATTACACTTCTCACTCCGTATTCATGGTTTCAGCATTCGTGGTTTCGATTATTCATGGTTTTTAGCTTGCTGGCTCCTCCCCCCCAATTACATCAGCTTGCATAGAGAAATCGCCGATTCCCAGCACTTTCTTCACCGTGTTTTGCCTCTCCTTCAGAAACAGGCCACCATGCTATTTGCGGGTTTCACCATTTTCACGATAGAAACATAGAAATAGACGGCAGATAAGGGCCACGGCCCATCAAGTCTGCCCACTCTAATGACCCTCCCTATCTATCTATCTTTAATAGAAAACTGCACATAACATGTTCAGTATTTGCGGTTCTGTTAATCCCCTATCACAGTGAATAGGGAGGGAGAAGTGTAATGTACTTATCCAGCTCTGTCTGCTAAAAACTGACTAATAACCATTGTCTGCTTGTCACCAATTCAGACAGTCTACACTGGAACAGATGTAACTGCCTGTTGGGTGTCTCATGCTGTAAGACAGCCTTTCTATTTGCAGGCTTTGCCTTTCTCAGAGATTGATGGGTTGTGGCGAAGAGAGGATTCAAAAAGTCATTACAGTGTGAAAAGAATACCTTCATTAGGTCCTGAATAGAAGCATAGAAAGATGACGGCAGAAAAGGGCTACAGCCCATCAAGTCTGCCCACTCCACTGACCCACCTCATTAAGTCTAAGTGCTAATGACCCAGTTCCCTAACTCGACCCTCGTAGGGATCCCACGTGAATATCCCACTTATTCTTAAAGTCGAGCACGCTGGTGGCCTTGATCACCTGCACCGGAAGTTTGTTCCAGTGATCTACCACCCTTTCTGTGAAGAAATACTTCCTGGTGTCGCCACTAAATTTCCCTCCTTTGAGTTTGAGCGGGTGCCCCCTTGTGACCGAAGGTCCCTTGGGAAACAATATGTCGTTTTCCACCTCGACACGACCTGTGACGTACTTGATTGTCTCAATCAAGTCACCCCTTTCCCTGCGCTCCTCTAGAGAATAGAGCTGCAACTTGCCCAGTCTTTCTTCGTATGAGAGACCCCTGAGTCCGGAGAATGTTCTGCCTTGTGATTTATCAGAATTTATATTGAAGCTGGAGTCTTCCACTTGTAACCCAAAAAAAGGGGGGGCTCGCTGTGTGTGAAATATCAATCCCACAAGAGGCTTATTAGTGACTCAGATGTTCTGCCACTTGCTTGACGGACACAATATTTTAATTTTTACAATACATTGAATTGTAGGCCACCTAATTACTTTAAATCTATTCAATAACAATTCCAGTGCATTAGAGAATGGAAGGTCTATTACGGAGAGAAGAAAAGCATTATAGAAACATGGTACAATAAGTACCCTATGAGGCTGATTCCATTGGGAACAATTTGATTCGTCGATGTTCTATTATGTTGCTAAGAGTTCATAAGACTTGTTTGCAAATGAATGTACTGTGTCACAGCCGTCTCTTCTAAGGACATCTGCATATTCATGAGAGGAGCTTAAGAAGTTAGCAGTCTTTCAAGGTTTTGATTCTTTGTGCAGCAACAGTGAACCAATTAAGAAGGAACCATGCGCATGTCTCAGAAGGCTCAGATACAAACTACTGCTCTATCACCAGAATTTCAAGGACCATCTACTTTTCATTTGGGTTCTATTTGCAGTTTTTTGTTTGTTTAGTGGTGGTTGGTTTTCTTTGTGAGTTTCTCCCCCCCCCATGAATTCAGACTATGCAAATGCACTATAGTGAAAGGGCCTAGCAAGATGCAAGCATTAAGGAAAATGTGCTTTCACAAAGACAAATCACTTGGAAATTGTTGCATCTTATTATGGAAGGAGTCCAGCATAGGGTTGCCAGATTTTATCTCAGTAAAATCCAGACCCCACCCCCAGGCCTGTCCAGTTCCACCCATCTCTGCCCCCAGCTCCGCCCCCAGCCCTGCCCTCACTGCCTGTTCCTCAGGCAGGGAGGCATCCGCGGAGGCAATGCGCATTGTGCGTGACATCACTGCATTGGATCCGTGCATGCGTGGATGCCTCCTCCCGACGCAATTTTTTTTTCAAAACCCGGACAAAGTGCTGGGTTTTGAAAAGCCGTCCAGACATGTCCTCAAAAGGAGGATATGTCCAGGGAAGTCCGGACATGATAAGTAAACTGTCAAAAAAACCAATCAGATTGGAAACATTTGAACCTCAGTTAAAGTCATACTTGTAATGTGACATGTTCTCATCAAGAGTCTAGTGCTGATTTCTGTTTTATTTTTGTTTCCCAGGGTGGGATGTACGTTTTCCAACTATTTGATTCATATGCTGCTAGTGGAATGTGCCTCCTTTTTGTTGCTATATTTGAATGTGTCTGCATAGGTTGGATTTATGGTAAGTCATTTTAGTAATGATTTTATGGAGTGTTTCCCGCTGTTTTTCTGGGGAGAAGTGATCTAGAAATATGATAATAAATCTATTTCTCTTATTTCAATTTATTACATGCTCAAAACACTCTTCACGAGGAACAGCATAATCTGTATCATAGGATATAAAACAGCAAAATAAAATAACCTAAAAAAACAGTTAACTAAAAGCATCTTTAAAATAATTGCAGACCTCCTAGTTGATATTGTGCATTTGGATTTTCAAAAGGCATTTAACAAAATTTCAAGTTTATTTAAAATTTGATAAAAACACTTATAAAAAGAATTTCTAAGCGAAGTACATAGAAATGGGGAATACCAAACAATTAAAGTTAAAACAAACCTAACGAATAATGGACGGTTTACAAACAGAAACATGATGGAAAAAAAGGGTAGAACTACAATAGTTATAGGAGAGATAACAATAAAGGAAAAAGTAAATGATGAACGATTTCTGAGGAAATTAGAAAGCCATGGGATAGGAGGCAACATCCTATAATGGATTAAGAACTGGTTGAAAAACAGAAAACAGAGAGTAGGTTTAAATGGTCAATATTCTCAGTGGAATATGGTAAATAGTGGTGTTCCCCAGGGGTCTGTGCTGAGACTGCTGTATTTTAACATACTGTATATACTCGAATATAAACCGAGATTTTTGGGCCATAAAAATGGACCAAAAATTGGGGTATCAGTTTATATTTGAGTCTACACTTCTCTAACAACAAAAAAAAAAATCAAAATTTAAACCTACCAGGAGTCTGACTGTGGGGAACGGAGTCATGAGTCCAGGGCAGGCCCGAAATGTGAGGCAGTCTGCTGATTCCTTCCGCCAGTGGCCACGACAGTCATCCATGCTGTTTGCCGGCCACCAGGAGGAGGAGGGAGGAGTTGAGGAGTCAGCGGCACATCTGGATTGTGATGAGCTCTGCTTTCGGTCCCGGTACCACTAAAACTGTCTGGTAATGAAGAAGCCAGATGCTGCGGGAGCCTTCCATCTTGTCAAGTCACTATAGACTCTGCTGGTCTCGATCCCGTCCCCTTCTGATTACTTCCTGATTTTGAGGGTTTTATAGACCTCTATCATATCACCCCTACTCTGTCTCTTCTTCAAGCTGAAGGGCCCTAGCTGCTTTAGCCCTTCCTCATAGGGAAGACATCCAAACCTTTTATCATTTCATCATCTTTTTCTGTACCTTTTCTAATTCCGCTATATCCTTTTATGAGATACAGCAACTAGAACTGCACACAGTAATCAAGTTGCAGCCGTACCATAGAGCAATACAAGGGTATTATATCATTTTCATCTTTGTTTTCGATTCCTTTCCTGATAATTCCTAACATTCTATTTGCTTTCTTAGCCTCCGCCGCACATTAAGCTGAGGATTTCAATGTATCCTCAACAGTAACACCTAGATCCTTTTCCTAGGCAGTGACTTCTAACATAGAACCCAGCATCACGTAGTTATAGTTTGGGTTCCTCTTTCCCACATGCATCACTTTGTTCACATTCAACGTCATCTGCCATTTTGATGCCCAGTCTCCTGCTCTTACATGATCCTCTTACAATGTTTCACAATCCTCTTGCGATTTAACAACTTTTTGTCATCATCAAATTTATCTCGCTAGTTATTCCCATCTCTAGATCATTCATAAATATGTTAATAGCAGTGGTCCCAGTACAGACCCAAGGGGAACCCCACTCTTTACTCTTCTCCATTGAGAATATTGACCATTTAAACCCACTCTCTGTTTTCTGTCTTTCAACCAGTTCTTAATCCATTATAGGACATTACCTCCTATCCCATGACTTTCTAATTTCCTCAGGAGTCTTTCATGAGGTACTTTGCCTTCTTGTTCAAACATATTATCTTATACTCTCTTAATTGTGTTATACACTCTATTCTAAAAACACCTTTTAGTAGTACCTACTTACCTTCAAATTTGTTCATACTCCTTTAGCAAATCCTCTTTTTCAATTGTCTCTCCTCATCTTTGGAATAATATCCCTCTCCACTTGCAAACAAAACTCTTATTCTCATAGTTTGACTATCCTTAAAGCTGAACCTAAATGATAGATGACTTGCTCCTTGCCTCTTTGCTTTCCCATTGCTGCAAGATTGCACCCTTATTGTCCCTTCTCTACTTTTAATTACTCTTTCCCACCTTTTGTATCCTTGCCCTTGATTACTTGTAGTATTTTTTAGGAAAAATGCTTGAAGTACCTGTATGTAAACTGCTTTGAGTGTGGATGTAAAACTACAAAAAGGTGGTGTACAAGTCCCAATCCCTTTCCCTTCCCATTGTAACCCACACATCCTTTTGTTTCCACATACACCCCTGTCAGTTTTAATTATTGCTTGACTTGTGAGCCACTTAAATAACTTTATTTGTGGTATATTAAATAAAACTGAACTGTGAAGAGAATGAGAGAGTTTATACAAGGAAGCACAAAGGGAAGAGAAGGGGAGATAATAGGTACAGAGAGGTGGCAAAGGGAAGAAAAGGAGAGATGCTGGACAGCAGAAATAATGAAGGGAAGATGTAAATAGGAAGCTGAAGAAAAAGGAAGAGCTAGGCTAGGAGGTTTAGGTGGGAAGGAAAGGTAAGATTCTAGACATGAAGCTTAGAGAAGAGCAGATGAGGGACGTTGGAAGAAGGGATGAGAAAGAAAGAAGAGGAAATGCTGGACTACATGGGAGTTATGGAAGAGAAGGAGAGATGCTGGACTGGGACATGGGAAAGAGAAAAGGGGGAACTGCTGAAGACAGTGTGGGGAAAGAGAAGAAAGAAGGAGATATTGGATTCAAGAAGAGGAAGTAAGAGGAGAGATGCTGGATGGGGTGAGGGAGTTGAAGTGAGATGCACATGGGATGGGGAAGATTGCAAAAGAGCTGCTTTCCTATCCAATCACATTTAGAAAAATAAAAATAATGACAGAAAAACATATATGGTCATATAGTCAGCCCATCCAAACTAACAGTCCATTCTCTATAGTTCCTTTTTCTCCACTAGAGATCTTCAGTGCTTGTCTCAAGCTTTCTTGAATTATAGTGCTATTTCATTTCTACTACCTGTTTTTACTTAATATAATTGTACCCGTTCTGGGCTCCTTTGGGAGGACAAGCTAATGAATGAATGAATGAATAAATAAATAAATAAAATATTTCACGAACATACTTCTTGAATTTAGATTTGCTTACTTATACTTCTCAAAATCCAAGTTACAGTTCAGTACAGTAGGTATTTCTTTTCTCAAGAGGGTTTACAATGTGAGGCAATAGAGGGCTAACTGACTTGTACAAGGTGAAAAGGAGCATGGAAGAAGCTGTATTTACATCTTGGTTTCCATACCACCACTCTAACCATTAGGCTACTCCTACACTATAGGCTATGTATTTTGCCATGAAACATTCAATTCAACTGCTAACATTAGATTTTGAAAGGAAGTTGAATATGTGATATAGGCCCTCATTTTACAAGTCATATTCACATTTGAAACGTGCAAAAACAGGTACTTAAGAGATATTCAGTATATTCAGCCAATAGCAATCAGCGATTCTTTAGCCAACGCAAGCTTTATGAGCAAATATTCATTACTGGGGTACCATATTTGCCAACCTTTGTATCAATGACAACACTTGATGAAGATACATATAAATTTTAACATAAAAGCCAAAATTTTGTCAGTTCACTCTGTATATTTTTTTTGCCTCCAACAGGAAGTAATCGTTTTTATGATAATATAGAAGATATGATTGGATATAGACCTTTTGTATTAATAAAATGGTGTTGGATGCTGTTTACTCCTGGCATCTGTGCTGTAAGTATTCACAAGCTATTTAATTATGAGATGAATAGAAAACATGATAGCAGATAAAGTTCAAATGGCTGATCCAGTCTGCCCATCCACAGCATCCACTATTTCTTCCTCTCCCTAAGAGACCCCCCATGCCTTTCCTACCTTTTCTTGAATTCAGGCACAGTCTTTGTCTCCACCACCTCTACTGGGAGACTATTCCACACATCTACCACCCTTTCTGTAAAAAAGAATTTCCTTAGATTACTTCTGAGCCTATCACCTCTTAACTTCATCCTATGCTCTCTCATTCCAAAGCTTCCTTTCAAATGAGAGACTCAACTCATGAATATTTATGCTACATAGGTATTTAAACATCTCTATCATATCTCTCCTCTCCTGCTTTTCCTCCAAAGTATACATATTGAGATCTTCAAGTCTGTCTCCATACATCTTACAACAAAAACTACTAACTATTTTAATAACCTTCCTCTTGACCAACTCCATCCTCTTTATATTTTTTTGAATATGCGGTCTCCAGAATTGTACACAGTATTCTAAATGAGGTCTCATCAGAGTCTTATACAGTACAGGAGTATCAATACCTCCTTTTTCTGATTAGCCATACCTCTCCCCAGGCATCCCTCTAGCTTTTGTCATTGCCTTTCAACCTATTTGGCCTCCTTAAGATCATCACATACTATCACACCCAAGTCCCACTCCTCTTTCAAACACAAAAGTTCTTCTCTCCCTAAACAGTACCATTTCCTCGGGTTTTTGCAGCCCAAATGCATGATCTTGCATTTCTTAGTATTAAATCTTTGCTGCAAAATTTCAGACAATTTTTCAAGCTTTGCTTGGCTATTCCTCATATTTTCCATAAAATCATGGCTGTCTACCCTATTGCAGATTTTGGTATCATCCACAGAGATGCAAATCTTACTTAACAGTCCTTCAGCAATATCACCAAATTATCCGGAACTAAAATCTGGACACATGGCCTCGCCCCAGGCCCGCCAAGTTCCACCTGTGCCTGCCCAGTTCTGAACCATTCAACCCCCAGACCAGCCCTACCCCCCTCAACCTATTCACTTGTTGGCAGGACATCTGTGCATACGCTGGTGTGATATGATGTCATACACTTACACATGATGTCACCGCGTTATATCCGCACATGTGCAGATGCCATCTTGACGTCACTCCTAGCTGGAAGCTTTTCAAAACCCATAAAAAATGCCAGATTTTGAAAAGCCATCTGGATGCCCAGAAATGTCCTATAAAAGGAAGATATGTTCAGGGAAATCTTATAAATTTCCCATTCAGTGGTTGTGCCTTCTGTGCAATTAGTACTTACACCCAAACCTACATTTCAGCCACCTATCTATGCCATCGCAGGATCCTAAAATCAGGCCACAGCAGCCAAAAGCTGATTGCAGCAGAGGAAGTTATCCCCAATCAGTTGAGATATCAGTGCTCCTCAAAGCCGTGGCCTTGGCTCCTCCCAGTGTATCCAAGGATGTACGCAGGTAAGACTAGGCTCAATTAGGGTACTGGTCTTTGACTTAAGGACTGCTGCGTATGCGGACTCTGGGCACGATGGACCACTGGTCTGACCCAGCAACGGCAATTCTTATGTTCTTATGATGGGTCTGGGTGCCTAAGGCCCTTCGTATGGTGCCTGGGCCAATCAGGGTCTTAGGTCCCTCCCTGGTGCATCCCAGGATACACGGGAAGGGGAAGGCCTGCCATTGAGAAGGAGCAGATCTACTGACTGGATAGTGTAAGCATCCCTTTAGCCAGCCATACTACAAAAGTTATGGGGGGTTGGGGCTTGGGGGAGTGTCAAGAGTATCGGTGGTTAGGGGGGAGCCATGAGTTCGGTGGGGGTTTGGGGATGTGGTGGTTTGGAAGGTGCTGGAGTGGGAGGTTCGGGGCTATAGGCGGTTGGGGCAGGTCATGAGTTGGGGGGCCTCCAGGCAGGAGGGAATGGGCATCTCTCCTGCTTGTTATAGTTGGGGGGGTGTTTATGTATACTTCGGGGTTACGGCAGGAGGGAGTGGGCATTCTTTCTGCCTATCACAGTTAGGGGGGTCCCTTGTGGCAGCCTCTCAGCTGATCATGATGGGGGTAATCACCCCCATCAACTGAACCAGCAGGATTTCCCAAAGCCATGGCTTCAGGGAACACTACCGGCTCAGCTAATCAGGGATAACTTCCCCTACCGCGATCAGCTTATGACTGCTGCGGCCTGACTTTAGGATCTCACAGTGGCATAGATAGGTGGCTGAAATGTAGGTCTGGATTTTCCGGGCCTACATTTCAGCTGCCTATCTTGGCTGAATTTAGGGGCTATTCTGTAACACATGCTTTTGAGTGATTGGCACACAATTAGCTGCCACTATTTTGACAGCCACTGACATAGGTGCCGGTTACAGAATCCGGCCCTTAGTAGCTTCCTGCATCAACTCCATTGTTGGTAAAAACTGCTTGTATTTTAAACTGGATTAAGATACTGGAAAGTTCAGCATCTCTACTTCATTTGAAAGATGTGTTATGAATAGAAAATTGATCTGATGGAAAGGCTGAGTATCCGATATTCCAGATCACTGAATTGTTTTTGTTTTGTTTTACCCATTTGCTTTTTTGATTGTTTTCAGGTGTATTGAAATATATTTTATGTTTTTATTCCAGGGGATATTCATCTTTTTCCTAGTTAAATATAAGCCTCTAAAATATAACAATGTTTATACATATCCAGACTGGGGTTATGGGATAGGGTGGATGATGGCCTTATCATCTATGGTCTGTATTCCCTTATGGATCATTGTCAAATTGTGGCACACAGAAGGAACAATTTTAGAGGTAAGTAACTCTGCTTATAGGAACTTTTGCTTTCATTTGGGATGTTGATAGTGGAATATATAGCAGTAATTCATTATTTTAAAAATGTAGTCTCTGTTGCAGAATTTGAAAATTCATCACCGTTCCTGTCCACATGGCTAACCGGGGGAAACCATCTCCATGTCATTATTTAAGGAGAGAGGGAAGAATCAGAGTATGAATGGGCACAGCCACTGACCCTCAAACCTTGCATTGAAGAATGCTGGTGTAGAAGGACTGAGGTTGAGATAGACACTAAAGAATGACACGGGATGGTTAGAACATAAGACTGTAAGTGTTGTCATACTGGGACAGACTAAATATCCATCAAGCTCAGTATCCTATTTCCAACAGTGGCCAACCCAGATCCTAAGTACCTGGCAGAAACCCAAAGAGTAGCAACATTCCAGAGCTGAAATTGTGATGTCATAATGTCTCAAAGTCAACTTGATCAGTGATGTCACAATGGCTTCATTATCCTATACTTGGCTCACATAAGAATCAGAGTATGAATGGGCAGAGCCACTCAAGCCTTGCATTGCCTTGCCCTCAAGCCTTGCATTGAAGAATGCTGGTGTAGAAGGAATGATGTTGAGATAGATACTAAAGAATGACACCGGATGGTTTCTCGCGGGGATGGGAATGGTGATGAATTTTGTAACCATGTCATTCTCTTTGGAGCTAATGTACAACTGAGCAGGGGCATAGCTACTATTGAGCAAGCCCGGCAGAATGCCCAGGGCTGCTTGAAGTTGCACTCTCTCTTCTCCTCCCCCTGTCCCCCCCCCTTGCCATGGTCTGGCATCATGTGACATTATCATGTGCACTGTTGCCAGGGGACTTTTTTCTTTCAATTTCTCTAAAACTGCCAAATGTGAATTGCAAACTAAGGAACCACACATATTTATTTTGGCAAGAGACTCTTGACAAAGGCAGAATTGCCGAAACACTATCAGTGTTGTCTATGCTGCTGGGAAAATAAAGTTTGCTTTGGATTGCCCACTGCTGTATGGTTGACTTTTCCTCACGACTCTTGTATCTGGATCTGATTAGCCCTCACTATTCCCCTGCTGATCCTCCAAATGCTGCCGTGAAAGCTGTCACTCTGCTGGCTGAGCCTTTCTTCTGTGCATTCTGTCTCAATAATGCAACTTCCATAGTTTTTGCAGATGAAGCAGTGCAGTATTTGGAGGAACAGCACAAAGGGTTAGACAGAAACCGGACCTGGGCACAGACCTGGAGTAAAGCGCAAGTTGAAGAGAAGGGGATAGATACTAGACCTATGGTAGGTGAAAGTAAAGGCGAGAAAGATGGAGAGAGTGACCTGGACCAAATGGGAGGGAGAGATAGGGGGTAGATACTGGACTGGGGGGGCAGAGGGGATAGAGTAATATGCTAGGCCAACAAAGGTAGGGAGAGATGCCAGATCAGGGAGGGTTGGGGGAAGAAGGAAAATGAGAAATGAGAGGAGAGGAACAGGGTCACAGAAGAGATACTGACAGTGAATGGACTATAAGCCCATGGAAGCAGAAGGGAAATGCTGGATACCAGAGGCTTAACTAACATTTGATTTTTTGGGGGCCCAGGATGGACAGATGGTCAACACATTTCCTATCCTCCCCCCCCCCCATGCTGCCACATTAAGAATCTTACCTTTGTTGGCAAGGATGCCCAAACCCTGCTAAAAAGGGCAAATGGTAGAACATGCATGGTCTTTTCTCAAGAACACGGTAAGCGAGGCGCAAAATCTGTATATCCCCAGATTCAGAAAGGGGTGCAAAAAGAGTCATACAAAAGACCCGGTGTGGATAACTAAAATAGTGAAGGAAGCGATAGGCAATAAGAAAAATTCATTCAAGAAATGGAAAAAGGACAAAACTGAGAGGAACTGGAAAGAGCACAGGAAGTATCAAAAAGAATGTTACCGAGTGGTTCAAAAAGCCAAAAGAGAGTATGAAGAGAGGCTAGCCAGGGAAGCACGAAATTTCAAACTGTTCTTTAGATATGTTAAACGGAAGCAACTGGCTAGGGAGGAGGTGGGACCGCTGGACGACGGAGACAGGAAGGGAGTGGTGAAGGAGGACAAAGAAGTGGCAGAAAGACTTAACATGTTCTTTTCGTCTGTATTCACAAACGAAGACACATCCAACATACTGGAACCTGAGCAATTCTTCAATGAAAATCAAACAGAAAAATTAACATCCATGGAAGTGAGCCTTGAAGATGTACGCAGGCAGATAGAAAAACTAAAAACTGACAAATCCCCTGGTCCGGACGGAATCCATCCAAGGGTTCTGAAGGAATTAAAGAAGGAGATAGCGGAACCACTGCAGCAAATTTGCAATCTATCCCTGAAAACAGGCGTGATCCCGGAGGACTGGAAGATAGCCAACGTTACGCCCATCTTTAAAAAGGGATCAAGAGGTGACCCGGGAAACTACAGACCGGTGAGTCTGACCTCGGTTCCGGGGAAAATGGCGGAAGCACTGATAAAAGAAAACATCGATGAACATTTTGAAAGAAACGAACTTCTGATAACTAGCCAACATGGTTTCTGCAAGGGGAGATCATGCCTAACGAACTTATTGCACTTCTTAGAAGGAATTAGCAAACGGATGGACAAAGGAGACCCCATAGACATCATATATCTAGATTTCCAAAAAGTCTTTGACAAGGTGCCCCATGAACGCCTACTCCGGAAACTGAAGAACCATGGGGTGGAAGGAGACATACATAGATGGATCAGAAACTGGTTGGCGGATAGGAAACAGAGGGTAGGAGTGAAGGGCTACTACTCGGACTGGAGAAGGGTCACGAGAGGTCCAGGACTCGGTGCTCAGGCCGCTGCTATTTAATATATTCATATATGATCTAGAAACAGGGCGAAGTGCGAAATAATAAAATTTGCAGATGACACCAAACTATTTAGTGGAGCTCGGACTAAAGAGGACTGCGAAGAATTGCAAAGGGACTTGAACAAACTAGGGGAATGGACGACGAGATGGCAGATGAAGTTCAACGTTGAGAAATGTAAAGTATTACATGTGGGAAACAGAAACCCGAGGTACAACTATACGATGGGAGGGATGTTATTAAATGAGAGTACCCAAGAAAGGGACTTGGGGGTAATGGTGGACATGACAATGAAGCCAATGGCACAGTGAGCAGCGGCCGCTAAGAAGGCAAACAGAATGCTAGGCATAATCAAGAAGGGTATTACCAGAACGAAAGAAGTTATTCTGCCATTGTATCGGGCAATGATGCATCCGCATCTGGAGTACTGCGTCCAATATTGGTCGCCGTACCTTAAGAAGGACATGGTGTTACTCGAGAGGGTTCAGAGGAGAGCGACGCGTCTGATAAAGGGGATGGAAAACCTTTCATACACTGAGAGATTGGAGAAACTGGGTCTCCTTTCCCTGGAGAAGAGGAGACTTAAAGGGGATATGATAGAGACTTACAAGATCATGAAGAGAGTAGAGAGGGACAGATTCTTCAAACTTACGAATAATAAAAGAACAAGAGGACATTCAGAAAAGTTGAAAGGGGACAGATTCAAAACGAATGCTAGGAAGTTCTTCTTTACCCAACGTGTGGTGGACACCTGGAATGCGCTTCCAGATGGCATAATAGGGCAGAGTACGGTACTGGGGTTCAAGAAAGGATTGGACAATTTGCTGCTGGAAAAGGGATAGAGGGGTATAGATAGAGGATTACTGCACAGGTCCTGGACCTTTTGGGCCGCCGCGTGAGCGGTCTGACTCAGCAGAGGCATTGCTTATGTTCTAATGTTCTTATATCTGCTGCCTAAACTGATCCAGTGCTTCCTCGGCAGTAAAGAAGTTAATGACCTCCTTTCCAGCCATCAATGCCAGCACTCCTCACACATGCTCAGTTCCAATTTTCTTTGTAGAATACTAGTACAAGTGGGCTGTCCAAAAATGCACTTGCATTTAAGACGTGAGAACTTACTCCAGCCCTATAATCGGTGTAAATGGCCATATCTAGTTTTAAGCCAAATTATAGTTATCTATCATTTACATGTGTTCTATCCATGTGCATGCCCACCGGTACAGTGCATGCCCTCAAATTCTGGTTTATGCATGTGAATGACTAAAATACCACTATTTACACATGACTTTTTGCCATTTATAACTAGGAGCTCCTTATTAGACCACACTGAGCTGATTATAAACTAACCCTGTAATACTGTATAGTGCACCACAAATTAGACAACAATTAATCAACAAACATTAGGTACTGAAAAATAGACGATAGAAGGCGCCCAAATAGGGGTAAATGGCAGTTAGGTGTTTAACTGCACTTATGCACTATCCTAAGGCTCATATTCTATAATCAGTGCCAGCTTTTTATAGGTGCCGGTAGGGATTTCCCCAGATATGTCCTCATTTTGAGGACATGTCCAGGGGATTCAGATGGCTTTACAAAACCCGGTACTTTGTCCAGGTTTTGAAAAGCCTCCTCAAATCGCTTTGGGCAGGGAGGAAATCTGCGCATGCACGGATTTCCTCTCCGGCCGACAAGAGCAGGTGACGGGACTAGGGCAGGATTGTGGTCGGGATTAGGGCATTACAGGGCGGGGATGGGGGGGGCGGTTCTAGGAGTCCAGATTTTCTGATTGGAAAATCTGGCAACCCTACTATCGGTGCCTAAGCTAAGTGAAAAATGCCATTTAAATAACATTTTAAACTGATTTCCAAGGCACTTACTGCCACCTAAAAACCATCACAGAAATCAAACCTCCATAGGCACTTTATGAAAGTGGCATGAGGCGCTATTCATTTCAAAGGTAGGCGCCGGAAATGAGGGCCTTGGAAAAACTCTGACCAACGATTCTTTAAACAGCATTTTCGCCTGATTGTCACACAATCGGCGGACGTTTTAAAGGTGACCCCCCCCCCCACCACAACAGCGCCATTTAGAGAATTTGGGCCTCAGTGTTTTAGTGTGGAACTGCAAAGGGAGTGTGGTATAGGTTTGGTGCCAATCTTATAGAAAAGTGTGAGTTGTGCGTCTAGGTACCAACAGGTTCATGGCACTCAGTTGCCATCTTAGGAATACTAAGCACACAGATTTAAAGTGTCTAATTTGCCTCCTAAGCCTCTTTTCAGAATGTGTAACTTTGACCACTGAAAGGGTCATTTGCTAATGTCCATTAATGTGCGCTATTTACTGCAGGATCCATTGCATAAAATAAGCCTTGTATTAAAAAGCATATGTTAATTGCATTATCACATAGCATTAATCTTTTCTAGTATGAATTAAAAAACACATACCTATGTGGTCAGTGTTATATATGTGGTTTGAAAGATTGACCCGATATTATGTTAAGGTATGTTGCCGAGTACTTCAATATTTATATTTTTCACTCCTTTGCATGCTTTCTCTTGCTGCTTTCATCTCCAGAAATGTAGAAAGTTGATAGTACCCAGTGCAGACTTGAAAATGAGGGGAAAGCTGACCGCCAGCACTTGCACCACTACGATAAATGACCGTGATGCCAAACTTAAAGGGGACGGAAATATCTCAGCAATCACAGAAAAAGAGACACATTTCTGAGAACTGTTTGGGCTTCTCTTTCTTTCTTTTGTAAAATATATATAAAGAAAACAATATACTTCACTAAATCATAGAGGCTCGCTTGTTTTGCACATATTTTATTAACAAGTTAATTTTGAAGTGAATATTGTATACTTGTTGAAAAGTGGGGTTTTTTAATTATGATGTCCATAACTGATTACAAAAGCAGTATTCTATGATACTCAATTTCTTGTAATATTGTTAAATGTTTTATAGAAGAATTAGAAAGATGTATAATGTGTCATGAAACATTTTATACTTCAATTCTTTGGTTTTTGAAGATGTGGTTTTGTAAAGATACGTTTTGGAAATGTACACAGTTCAGACCATTCCCAATTCCAATGTATGTCTATAAACAATACTGCTGCATCTCCTGTTTATCCCCAAAATTAGAACCCCGTCATTTCTTTATTATAGGAAGCTCAATGAAGAACTTTCTGTTCATCTCCGTCTGTTTCATGTAGGTGTTTGTCATTGAGCTGAAATGTAGAGATCCTAAAGCCTATTCCTCTTCTACCTCCTAACACAACTTTTTAATGTTCAAAGGGCAGCTGCTAATTGTATCCTCTCCGTGAATTTTCAGTGGCATTATGGGGACAGATCTACATTGTAATTGCTAACATGTACATGCCCATTAAATGGCAATTCTACAAGTTGGTGCCTAAATTTAAGGGCCAATAATGCATTTAGGTCATAGAATAATAGGCTCTGATTCTACAAATGGTGCCCAGCTAGGTGCAAGTAGGTATCTAGATCGACAGCACTTCCACGCAAAACCTAAAATTTTTGAATTGGCTTAAATGGTGTGATCATTGAAAACACCATTAAAATCTTTTTAAAAACCAATTAATTTAAGTTTCACACAGAATTTGACACGGCACCTACTAGCATCTGCCTGAAAAGTAGGTATGGTTATGGGCGGATTTTGGACGTAGAATGACTCGGGCGTCGTTAGGCCAGCGCTTAACATTATGACGCCTATCGACGTTGAGTTAGGTGCCACTAGGCGTGATTCTATACATAGGGGCAAATTCTATAAGAAGTGCCGATATAGGCACCGTTCAGCATGATTGAAGCACAATTGGGTGCTATTTAGTGAATCCCGCTGAGCGGCACCTATTTTGGAGGCGCCCAATAAATAGGCCGGCTCTAGGCACAACTAAATGTTAGGCGCCTAGTTGAGCGCTTAAGAGCAGCGATTCTGTAAGGTGCCTAACACGTAGCCATGCCCACGCCTAACAGGCATAGCACCTATTTTTTTGAAGGCCGCCTAAATTTTTAGAGGCGCCTTGTTACAGAAACCCGCTTTCGTGATAGGGCCTATGTTTCAATCAGTGCTGATTAAAAAGCTTAATTGAGCTTGTTCAATTTCGATAGGCACAGGGCAGGATTAATTTGTCAAGGGCTCCTAGGCACACAAATACACTAGGCCCTGCCCCACCCCACCATGCGCCCAGGCAGAAACAGGAAGCAGCATCAGAGGAAAGCTTTGGGCAAGCAGCACCGCTTGCAAAATTACAGTTTCCGTTGCCTTTCTTACCCGCGTTGCTTGCTTGTCTTACTTTCCATCAATGGGGGGGGGCACATTACTGATCGGGGGGGCCCGTGTTGCCGATCGATGCTGGAGGGGTCTATCGCCATTTGGAAAAAAACAATGTTGATGCCCTCCTTCATCGGGCCCCCCTGACCATTTCGGGCCCTAGGCACGTGCCTACTTGGCCTATTGGTTAATCCTGCCTGGATAGGCGCCTATCTAGTTCGATGCCTCCGAAAATTGATTTTTTTTTTTTTTTTTTTAGAAATATGTGATAGATAATCGTATCATTTTTTCAAAGACTAGATATTGTTAAAATTCAAGTCTGAATAAGGTTTTCAAGGGCTGAAGGTCCTGCTAAAAATAAACAGCTTTGTATTTTGATAACACGTCTTCATAGTCATAAACCAATTTGAAAAATGCATGTAAAATGTTTAGCTGTGTCATGTGCAGTATCCTTTTCTATTTTATAACTGAAGCTCTTTTTTATTTTATTTATTTTTTCTATTCAGTTTTTCTTTTCTCATGAAGCTTATAATCAGGTTGACAAAGAAAAATATCTGCACTACACATGATGAGGGAATTCTAGAAAATGATACCAGATTTACGCCTACTGAAACCTGATGTAAATCTTTGCTCCCAGGTTAGGCGCAGAAACCCAATATTCTACACACTGCATGCAACTTTTTGGAAATCTCATGACCTGCTGATGCCCTCTTCTATGGCTTTCCCTGTTTTGGGTTGCATGCTTTCACATTTAGGCACCCAATGTTGTAGAACAGTATACAGTAGAGAATGACATTGGGGAAAAATTTGTCCCACTAAATCGCTATACCTAAGGATCAGGGTCAGTTAATACCAACTTATTCACTTAATATCAAAACCCTATCTGAAAAGTGATCTATACTCTGCAACACTACAAGGCCTTAATCATGTACATATCGTCATCCATGCAGCACATAAACCACACAAAGGAGACAACGAGACAAAAAAAGAAAGAACAGAAAGAGAAAAAGAAGTGGAGAAAAAGGCCTCAGTTCAGCTTCATTTGGCCAAAAAACTCCACTCCTTCAATAACATGGGCTTTTATTTTCGTTATTTTCTAGTCCCAAAGAAGACGGAGGATTTGCAAACCATTCTGGACATCAGAGCCCTCAACAAATTTCTAGTCAAAGAGAAGTTTCGGATGCTTTCTTTACCAACCTTGTATTCCCTGATGATCAGGGGGACTGGCTATGCTCTCTGGATCTCAAAGAGGCTTACACTTATATCCTGATTCATCCAGCCTCTCGCAAATATTTAAGATTTCGGGTGGGAAATCTTCATCTCCAATACAGAGTTCTTCCTTTCGGACTCACCTCATCCCCCAGAGTCTTCACAAAGTGTCTGGTGGTGGTGGCTGCAGCCCTCCGTACCCAGGGACTTCAAGCTTTTCCATACCTGGATGACTGTCTCATCAAAGCCCCCTCTCAACAAGGGGTTATTGCAGCGACCCGACAGACTATTATGTTTCTCCAATGTTTAGGGTTCAAAGTCAACTTTCCAAAATCCCAGTTTAACCTTTCTCAAACTCTTCAGTTCATCTGGGCCATTCTGGACACTGTCAGGCTCAGAGCGTTCTTGCCTCGACCACGCCAAGATGCTCTCATTTGCCTTTGCCATCAAGTGTCTCATCTCACATCAATTTCAGCAAGACAAATGATGATTCTATTCAGTCACATGGCCTCTACAGGTCACGTGACTCCTTTTGCCAGACTTCACCTTTGCATACCTCAGTGGACCCTGGCATCTCAGTGGCAACAGGCTACTGATCCCCTTTCTCAACACATTAGAGTAACTCCTTTGTTGAGACAGTCTCTCCACTGGTGGATGCTCTCTTCCAATCTTTCCAGAGGTTTGCTTTTCCATACTCTCCCTCATCAGAAGGTTCTCACAACAGACTTGTCAACCTATGCATGGGGAGCCCATCTAGACAGTCTCCGTACATAAGGCCATTGGTCTCCTGTAGACCGTCTCTGTTACATCAATCTGTTGGAACTCAGAGCGATTTTCAATGTTCTCAAAACTTTTCAACACCTTCTTCTCGACAAAAAGTCCTTGTCCGGATGGACAACCAAGTCGTCATGTACTATGTCAACAAACGGAGGCACGGGATTTCAATCCCTTTGTCAAGCTCTGAAGCTGTGGGATTGGGCAATTCATCACATCTTTCAAGGTCAGCACAACTGTCTGGCGGACAATGAGTCATCTTCTACAACCTCATGAATGGACCCTCAATTCCTTGCCTCTACATCAGGTGATTGCTCAATGAGGTACCCCTCAGATAGACCTCTTTGCGTCTCCCCTCAACAACAAGCTGCCTCAGTTCTGCTCCAGGATATACTCTCCCCAGTGCCTCGAGGTAGATGCTTTCTTCCTGGACTGGACGTGTCAGTTTCTCTATGCCTTCCCTCCATTCCCTCTGATTCTCAAGACTCTTGTCAAGCTCAAGTTGCAACCTGCCACCATGATTCTGATAGCTCCTTGGTGGCCCAGACAACCCTGGTTCTCCCTTCTACTTCAACTCAGCACCAGGGAGCCTCTGCTTCTACCAGTTTTTCCCCCTCTGCTTACTCAGAGTCAAGGGTCCTTACTTCATCCCAACCTGCAATCTCTACACTTAACAGCTTGGTACCTCTCCACCTAACTGACTCAACTGTTTTCTCAATCTGTACAGGACATTTTGATGGCTTCCAGAAAGCCATCCACTAGGCAGTGTTACGGTCAGAAATGGACTAGTTTTTCTGCTTGGTGTACTACTCGCCAAATGGAGCCAATGTCTAACTTCTTGTCTTCTGTTTTGGATTATTTACTTAACTTATCACAGTCTGGCCTTCAGTCTACATCTATCCGAGTCCATCTCAGTGCGATTGCTGCTTTCCATCAGCCTCTTGATGGGAAATCTCTGTCTGCACACCCTGTTTTTTCCCGCTTCATGAAAGGACTTTTCAATGTTAACCCACCGCTCAAACCGCCTCCAGTGGTCTGGGATCTCAATGTAGTCCTGGCTCAATTGATGAAGCCTACATTTGAACCAATTGATAAGGCTTATCTCAAGTATCTTACTTGGAAAGTGGTGTTTTTGATTGCCCTCACGTCTGTTCGAAGAGTCAGTGAGTTACAAGCCTTAGTTGCGGATCCACCTTTCACAGTTTTCCACCATGACAAAGTGGTACTCCGTACTCGTCCAAAATTCTTGCCTAAAGTTGTCTCAGAATTTCACATTAATCAATCTATTGTTTTTCCAGTATTTTTTCCAAAGCCTCATTCTCACCCTGGAGAAGTGGCGCTCTATACTTTGGACTGTAAATGTGCCTTGGCTTTCTATTTGCAATGCACTCAACCCACAACTTTTCATCTCCTTCGATCCAAATAAGTTGGGGCATCCTGTCTCAAAGCGTACCATATCCAACTGGATGGCTACTTGCATCTCTTTCTGCTACGCTCATGCTGGTCTCCCTCTGCAGGGTCGAGTCACGGGTCACAGAGTTAAGCAATGGCGGCGTCTGTAGCTTTCCTCAGATCAACTCCTATTGAGGAAATCTGCAAGGCTGCCACTTGGTCCTCGGTTCATACATTCACCTCTCATTATTGTCTGGATACTTTCTCCAGAAGGGATGGCCATTTTGGCCAGTCTGTTTTACATAATCTCTTTTCTTAAATTGCCAACTCTCCCTCCATCCCATTCTGCTTAGCTTGGAGGTCACCCACCTGTTGAGAATATGCTGCCTGCTTGTCCTGGGATAAAGCACAGTTACTTACTGTAACAGTTGTTATCCAGGGATAGCAGGCAGATATTCTCACAACCCACTCACCTCCCCTGGTTGGCTTCTTAGCTAGCTATCTGAACTGAGGTACCTCACAGGAGACGCGCGCCCTGACTCGGGCGGGAAGGCACTCGTGCATGCGCGGTGCAGCACTCGTAAGCTCTTACAAAGATCTTCAAGCAAGTCTACTTGCGAGGCTGTCTGCTGTGGGGCTCTATCAGTGACGTCACCCACCTGTTGAGAATATTTGCTTGCTCTCCCTGGATAACAACTGTTACAGTAAGTAACTGTGCTTTTTGTTGACTTGCAATTCCCCCTGATTTTATTATATTTTGTACAATCGCTTAGAATTACGATAGGCAATACATCAAATTATTATTAAACTTGAAACTTATGAATAGTTGCCAAAAATAGATGCCATAATATATTCTTGTTAAATTAGAAACAGACTGTTTCTGTGAGTCCCAGTTCTCTGCAAACATATACGCCTGGATTCTATTTAGGTTGCCCAAACCTGGACTTGCAAATATGGCCGTCAAGAGCAGATGCCTGTGCTTATTAATTAGTTAATGAGGCATCAACAATCAGTAACTGAGGTTAATTGACAACAATTTGGAGTTATTTTTATAGCATGCAACTCAAAAGGGGCATTGCTAAGGGAGGAGCATGGGCAGATCAGGGGGCATTCTCAGAAGTTAGGCATGATGTTATAGAATACTATAAATTGCATGCCCAACTAACATAAATTGAGTGCTTAAATTTATATCAGGCTTTGGCAGGCATCAAAGTTAAGCGCAAAATCTGCACTAAGCCAGTATTCTACACAGGATGTTCTGCATTATAGAACACTAGTTTAATGTGGATCTTCCCGGTGCCTATCGCTGGGCACCATTTACTGAATCTGACCCATTATGTATTCAGGTTTCAGTAACCAATAATTTTAATTATACAATTCTGCATTACTATTGAATTTTTACATATTTAGCATAAAGCTTGAACATATTATCACCTTCTGTAGCTAAATATAGCCCAAGTGGGGGAAGAAAACCTCTCTAAGGGCAATCTGTGATTGTGACAAATTGCAGATCTGGTGTAGGTCCCTGATTTACATTTGGGTAATTCCATGTCAAGTGGTACATTTTCAAGGAGGGACCCCACTCAACATTTTCCACAGATACAAAAACGTAGCCCAAATAAGGGGGGCCCTAACTCTGGATCAAGTTGAGACCATGCCTTGAAACTTTGAATTATCTTCATTAGAGGTCCCAAGCAATTTCAGAGATGGTCAAGTTGGGAGTTCTGGACCACTTGAAATGAAATGACCCATTATAGAAAGCACTTTGGCCCAGATTTTATAAACGGCATCTGAAATTAGGCACCTGGATTGTGGCACCTAGCTAGTCTAGGCACCTAACTTAATTGTTTAATTTGACTTAATCACTCACCACTGATAATTGAAAAGCACCATTAAAAATTAATTAGCTGGTAGGCGCATATCTCGGTAGGCATCTACGCCAAGGCATCTACCAGAAAATAGGCACGGTTAGGGGTGAATGTTGGGTGTGGTTTGACTTAGTTACACTCATTTAGGCCAAGAAAACCCTGGTATAAATGGAAGTGCGCCTAATATAATCAGCGCCTAGTGGATGATTCACAATTGCCTAATTTCAAGGCACCCTTTATAGTATCAGGTCCTTTATGCATATTCCTTTGTCTCGAAATGCCATCGTTAATGTGAGGCATTGAATAGGTACAGCATGTGAACACGCATAATTCTCCATTGCTGCTGCTATTTCCTAGGTAGCGTTATATATACGTACATTTGTTATGGCATGGTCTAAAGCATTATACAGTATAACCACTGTGCTTGTACATGTGCAAATTTTAATACCTGACTTAATGCTGTACTGATTTTTTAAGATATTTTTTTTTATTTCCTACTACAGTAGCATTTGTTTACCTTATAGAGAAAGAAAATGTGAAAAAAAAAATTATGTCAGTGTGATGATCTTTTGATATGTAGTTGAAGACTGCCCTTCTGAAACATTTGCAGTATTATTAAAGAAACAAGGTTGTATGTACGTTTTACATTTTGGACGTTCTAAATGGTGTTAGAGCACACAATTTTATTGTCTGCTTATGCAGTTTTAAAAATTAAAGTACAAGAAATCTGATTACCGTACCATCTACTTGTTTTATTTTTTCCAAATGAAATTGCTGTGTGAGGGACGGTGGGTGCTTTGGTAGATAAAAATAACGTGATGCAATGGTGAAATCCAGAAACAGACCTGAATCCCCCTGTACCTGTTACTGACTACACAAGCTCTGTAGTGTCCATTTTATGTGTTAACTTTGATTTTTTGCACTTCTTCTAGAGTGATGGAGAGCACATAAATATTACAGTGAGATTGTGGGTTCAAATCCCGCCCTGTTCCTTGTGACCATTGGTAAGTCACTTAATCCTTCACTGCCCCAGGTGCATTGGACAGATTGTGAGCCCACTGGGTCAGTAGGGAAAATACTTGAAGTACCTGTATGTAAACCACTCTGAGTGTAAAACTACAAAAAGGCGGTGTACAACTCCCATGGCTCTTTATGGACACTGCAACAGTTTGGAGGTCATTTTAGAAGCAACTACCAGTGGCATAGATAGACATCCAATTTTGGGTGGGTCTGAGCCAAAAGTGGGTGGGCATTAAATTTTATCCCACCACCACCCTGCTCCCTATCCTCCTTAACTCTGAATATCTTGCCTATTGTATATTCTTCCTTTCTGCCCTCACACACACAACCTTGTTTCTCTTCTCCTTACACACATTCTTCTGCTCCACTCACTCTTTTCCATCTCTCCTTGATTCTCTGGCCTCTTAGCCTTCAATCCAGCTTCTCCTCTCCTCTCCACCCACCTCCCATCAGGCATCTCAGAGTAGACCCAGCTTTCTGTGCTCTGTTGTCTCCCCCAGTCCATCTTCCCTGTCTCCAAACTTTGATTCTTTGAGCACCGAATGTTTAAGTGGTAAATGGGTGGGACTGGGCGGGTCTAGGGGTTCCAGATTTTCCAGAAGGAAAATCTGGTAACCCTAGCCTGATAATTAGTAAAACACACACACATACACACACACAAAATAAATACTTATGAGTTAATGTTCACAGCAATTTAACCAGCCAAAAATGACCATTGACCGGTTAAATCACTGATTCGTGGTTATCCACTAATTTTTCATGGCACTTAGCTGGTTTAGTGCCACTGAAAATGACTGGTTAGCACTGAACTGAAGATAGTCAGCACTTGGCAAAAGTCCTTCATCATCCCAGAAGACAGTTGCCATGACTGTGCCTGCAGATTTTTTTGTCTTGGACTTTTTTGGGGTGGGGGATAACTTGTGCTTCCACTGCATTGACTCCTTTTTGTGAAAGACCCAAGTCTCATCTCCTGTCACCAAATGATGAAAAACATTCACTTGGTCTTCATGGAGCATCTGAAAGTTCACAAGACAGCACTGGAGCCTCGTAGCCTTCTGACATGGCATCAGCATTCTTGGAACCCCTCTTGCACTAACCTTGGACATGCCCAACTTTTTATGAATTATTTTCAACTGTGGAATTATTTATGGATTATTTTCCAAACATCTCTGTGGAAATTGCATCCACAGGCCATCCAGTGTGAGGGTTATCTTCAATGGACACGAAGTAGCAGACGCACGTTAAACTGCAGTCATGTGTTCATGGATCTCCTCTGGCTTTTTCCCTTCTTTTGTGAGAAATTGTATCACTGAACGGTGCTCCAGATCTAGCAGTTTCTTATTTGATTCACACAAGGACTCTCCTGACATCCTGTCTCTTGGAATGTTACACTCACACTGAGCCATAACTGTGCATGAGTAACCTTGAGACTTGTTTCAACACGCTTGCTACTTTTGTTCATACTCAGGTAGATAAATTATTGATTGCCCCTCATATGTGACCGCTGAATATATTTTTAGCAGATTGTGATAAATATCTCCCTTTTCTTTCTCCAAATATTTCTTTTAAGACAGCTCAGGTTTTATTTTCTTTGCATTTGCTCTTCAGAGGTCGCAAAGATTTTGGATGAATTGAACCCTAGGTGGCAGCAAATTGCAGCAGAACGGCCTCTATGCCGCAACTGAACAAATGGATCTAGAAGGGGAGGAAAGTGCCCTGTCTTAAGTTTCCAGAATGTGTGTGCAATTTGCAATCAGTTTCCTCTTGACAGTGAACCATGCAGGCAATCAATCACTTTTCAGCAAGAACTGTGCAAGTGATTGGGTTTAAAATGTAATGCCGAGGGGCCATCCCAGAAAAGCATATTCTGTGGAAATAGAGCACATCAGGGGAGAGGGCTTGTATCATTTTTATAATGCTTAGCTGACCTAGTTTCTTTAGCCTATTAAAATCAATAGATTTTGGTTTCACAGGCAGTTCATTCAAGCTCATTATTTGCCCTGCTAAGATTTAGTAGAAGAACTCCAGCATTGTGTTTCTGTAGTGCAGAAATTATTCACACAAAAGGCATATCAGGGGTGTCCAACTGTGGCACCGTGAAGTATTTTGTGTGGCCCCGGTCGAGGGCGATGTAGTGTTTTCCTCTGCTGCCCCCGGGTGTTTACCATCTTGCCGGCTCCCTCTCTGTCTTGCTGCAGCATTTGCGCGTTTGTGCGGCCCCAGAAAAAAATTTTTCAGCCATTGCGGCCCAGGGAAGCCAAAAGGTTGGACACCCCTGCCCTATAACATTTTGGTCACTCTTCTTTGAACTTTTTCTAATTCTGCAATATTTTTTTGAGATACATTGACCAAAACTGTGTGCAATACTCAAGGTGAGGTTAAATCATGGAGCAATAGAGGCATTATAATATTATAATATTTTCAGTCTTATTTACTATCCCTTTCCTAATAATTCCTAGCAACCTGTTTGCTCTCTTTACTGCAGTCACACACTGAGCAGATTTCAACATAGTGTCTACAATGACATTCACATCTTTTTCTTAGGTGTTGACTCTTAAGGTGGATCCTACCAAATGCAAAAGCTTCTTTGGCAAGTCTAAACTTATTTCAAAAATCTCCGTTTTACTACCTGGATACAGAGTTATCCTCATTTCCTCTGAAAGGTTTGAGAAGAACAAGCAATCGACTTATTTTTTTCATGCGCTGCAATCTATGACTGAAAACCAATTTTCAAATTCCACAAGAGATTGCAGCTAATGCTGGCATTAGTTATGGATCAGTAGCCTTTGCAATTAATTTTTCAAAATGACAGGAATATTTTGTTCAAGATTATTTAACACCTCAATATGAGACCTTGAGACTTGCCTAAATGTTAATATCAAGCACCCTCTGTAAAACAGTGAACATATTTATTTATTTATTATTTATTTGCCACTTATATCCTAAGTGGTTTACATTCGGCTACTTTATCGTATTTCCCTGTCTGTCCCGGCGGGCTCAAACTCTATCTAGTGTACTTGGGGCAATGAGGGGATTAAATGACTTGCCCAGGGTCACAAGGAGCAGCGAAGGATTTGAACCCACAACCTCAGGGTGATAAGGCTGTAGCGTTTAACCACTGCGCCACACACTCTATACATTTGTTATTGTTATATGGCAAAATGCGAGTAAAAACATAAGAAGAACATAAGAATTGTCGCTGCTGGGTCAAACCAGTGGTCCATCACGCGGCGGCCCTCTGGTCAAAGACCAGCACCCTAACTGAGACCAGCCCCTACCTGCGCACATTCTTGTTCAGCAGGAACTTGTCTACTTGGTCTTGAATCCCTGGAGGGTGTTTTCCCCTATAACAGACTCCGGAAGAGCGTTCCAGTTTTCCACCACTCTCTGGGTGAAGAAGAACTTCCTTATGTTCGTACGCAATCTATCCCCTTTCAACTTTAGAGTGTGCCCTCTCGTTCTCCCTACCTTGGAGAGGGTGAACAACCTGTCCTTATCTACTAAGTCTATCCCCTTCAGTACCTTGAATGTTTCGATCATGTCCCCTCTCAATCTCCTCTGTTCGAGGGAGAAAAGGCCCAATTTCTCTATTCTTTCGCTGTACGGCAGCTCTTCCAACCCCTTAACCATCTTAGTTGCTCATATCAAGTCTACAGTGATAATAAACAATCCAGTAGCTGGGTAAACTCTTGCAGAGTGCCGCAGGGCTCCCCTCTTTCCACAACATTGTTTAACATGTACCTCATCTCACTGGGGAACTTACTGCAAAGCTTAAAAGTCAAATTCTACATCTAAGCAGACGACATCACTATAGTCATCCCCCATAAAAATTCTGGGAGTGACCCTGGACGGACACCTTACCCTAAATGTACACACGGACATTTTGGTTAGGAAATGCTTCTCAATCTTATGGAAACTCAGAACCATCAGAAAATATTTCGACGCAGTATCATTCCGCTTATTGGTTCAATCTTCCATTCTAAGCACACTTCACTACTGCAACATCATTTATTTGGGTACCTTCAAAAAAAAACCTACCAAGACTCTGAATCATTCAAAAATCAGCTGTTCGACTGATTTTTGGGTTGAGAAAATGGGAACACATCAGCCCCTACTATCAAAAACTTCACTGGCTGCCCTTGGAAACACGAGTTTTGTTTAAATTTTTTTGCCTTTGCTATAAATCAATTTTTGGCCTGGCCACTATGTATCTGATTTCTCAATTTAATCTGGACACATGCAGAATTCATTTGTTCTCCTTTCCATCGTTAAAGGACTGCCGCTACAAAAGATTCCTGGACAGAACTCTTGCCTCCCAGGCAGGTAAATGGAACGACTGGCTGGCTAACATCATCAACCAGTCCTCATCATACCTCAATTTTAGAAAATCAATAAAAACGAATTTGTTTAACCAATTGTAACCTATGAACCTAGTGTATCTCTCCTCCCAACCTGTACCTTATTTCCGATGACTTTGCATTGTAACTTCTTCAACTCTGTATTGTAACTACTTCGATGACTTTGAATTGTAACTACTTCGCTGATTGTCCAGCGCCTCTTGTTGTAAACCGCCTCGAACTATCATGGCTTTGGCGGTATATAAAAATAAAATTATTATTATTATTATCTGGACTCTTTCGAGTAGTATCGTGTCCTTCTTCATGTAGGGCAACCAGTGTTGGATGCAGTACTCCAGGTGAGGGCGCACCATGGCCCGGTACAGCGGCATGATAACCTTTTCCTATCTGTTCGTGATCCCCTTCTTTATCTTCCTAGCATTCTGTTCGCCCTTTTCGCCGCCGCCACACATTGCGCAGACGGCTTCATTGACTTGTCAATCAGAACTCCCAAGTCCCTTTCCTGGGAGGTCTCTCCAAGTACCGCCCCGGACATCCTGTATTCGTGCATGAGATTTTTGCTACAGACATGCATCACTTTACACTTGTCCAAATTGAACCTCATCTGCCATGTCAATGTCCAGAGCCTGATTATGTCACGTTGTAGATCTTCGCAATCCCCTGCGTCTTCACTACTCTGAATAACTTCGTAACGTCCGCAAATTTTATCACCTCGCTTGTCGTACCAATGTCCAGAGTAATTAATCTATGGGTAGATGACTTTCTTACTAGAACACTTCAGTAACAATACTTCAACCTAAGGGGCTCTTATATTAGGGTGCACCAACACAAAAAAAATTGCCTAGCACAGAACACGCTAAAGCAGTGTCTCTCAAACTTTTTAAACCTCCGGCAAACTAAACGGAGCAAATGTTTTTCACGGCACATTATAATTGAAATTATAAAATTGCAAAACTAACAAAAAATTTAAAGTTCTTTAAGCTATGTATGGGTAATTGCAACAAAGGTGAAACTAAAGTAAATAGAATAGAATTGCTAATCAATGCGATAGATGTGCTTGTTCTTGAGTGCAAATTAACTCAGAATGTAGCTCGATAGTCAATGAGGAAACACGCATTTCATTATCCGCCATCTGCAGTCGTTCTCGATTTAATGTCTGTCAGAGCTGAAAATCCAAGTTTGAAAAAGATAAGATCCAAATTGTAGCAAAGCCTTGCTTAAGTAAGGATAACTACTGCATAAGAAATAAAAATAAAATTCTCTGCCATTAGTTTTCAAGAACCAATCACGTCAAAGAATGATGCTTGTCTTAGCTGTTGTATCCTTATGCAGACAGACACTCATAACATTGACAGACTCTTGCGTACGCAACGTACCTATCATCTATTTTAGTGTATACTTATGAAGGGAATTTTAAAAATAAAGTAAAATTCTGGAATCTCTTTGGGGCACACCACTGTGCTGTGGCACAGTTTAAGAGGCACTGTGCTAAAGTTATCCTGTATTATTTTTGGCATTTTAATGTATTAAGCGCATTTTTTTTTTTTTAGGAGATCTGTCAAGGGCAGAGAATGAGTAGAGTGGCTATGAAAGCTGAAACCACCTAACTGGTGATGACTGCAGGGTTAACATAGGCACCCTTACTGCCTCTTAAAAAGAAGACAGTACTGTATTTTTATTGAAATGTTCCAATTTTACAACTATTTTAGCTTGCTTACAAAGAATTCCCCTGCTACAGATTGTTGCTGCAATGTGTTACAATATAATACCCATTTAAATGAGTCTAGCAATTAGTTAAACTAATGGAGCATAATAATACTGATGACATAGATTTCTTGTTTTACAATCAAGTTGAGATAATATACTCATATCAAAGGGCTATGTTATAGTTTTATATAATTAGTTTAAGACAGAATCAAATCTTAGGCAGTTGTGGTAATGTACCCTTATTGGTGAGGACCGATACAGTTTTAATATTAAATAACATTAGCATTCGCATACCATTACCATCACATATCACTCATACCTCTTCCACCCCAAAAAAAGCAAATACAGTGTTTATTTAGTGAAATAAATGTTTGGCTGCAGCTTTATTCTTAAGCCCAACTCTAACATGGTCATAATTCAGATCTAAGAACATAAGAATTTCCGCTGCTGGATCAGACCAGTGGTCCATCGTGCCCAGCAGTCCGCTCACGCGGCGGCCCTCTGGTCAAAGACCAGCGCCCTGAGACTAGCCCTACCTGCTTACATTCCCGTTCAACAGGAACTTGTCGAACTTGGTCTTGAATCCCTGGAGGCTGTTTTCCCCTATGACAGATTCTGGAAGTGCGTTCCGGTTTTCTGCCACTCTCTGGGTGAAGAAGAACTTCCTTACGTTGGTACGGAATCTATCCCCTTTCAATTTTAGAGAGTGCCCTCTCGTTCTCTCTACCTTGGAGAGAGTGAACAACCTGTCCTTTTCCACCAAGTCTATTCCCTTCAGTACGTTGAATGTTTCTATCGTGTCCCCTCTCAATCTCTTCTGTTCGAGGGAGAAGAGGCCGAGTTTCTCTAATTTTTCGCTGTACGGCAACTCCTCCAGCCCCTTAACCATCTTAGTCGCTCTTCTCTGGACCCTTTTGAGTAGTACCGTGTCCTTCTTCATGTACGGCAACCAGTGCTGGACGCAGTACTCCAGGTGACGGCGCACCATGGCCCGGTACAGCGGCATGATAACCTTATCCGATCTGTTTGTGATCCCCTTATTTATCATTCCTAGCATTCTGTTTGCCCTTTTTGCTGCCGCCGCACATTGTGTGGACAGCTTCATTGACTTGTCGATCAGAACTCCCAAGTCTCTTTCCTGGGGTGTCTCTCCAAGTACCGACCCAGACATCCTGTATTCGTGCATGAGATTTTTGTTACCAACATGCATAACTTTACACTTATCCACGTTGAACCTCATCTGCCATGTCGATGCCCATTCCTCGAGCCTGATTATGTCACGTTGCAGATCTTCGCAAACCCCCTGCGTCTTCACTACTCTGAACAACTTCGTATCGTCTGCAAATTTAATCACCTCACTTGTCCCAATACAGCTGTACAACCCTCCCTCGCGCCTCCCCCCCATGAGCTATTTGGCAAATCCTTGTCACTTCAAACCATAGCATGACCCATGGTATCATCAGCTCACCCCTACCCCACAACTCATGGCAGTGACGCACATGAGCAATCCATTTTCTCCCTTTAACATGTACATTAGCTCAGACTCTAGGCACATCAAACAATATGTCCCCCCACATTTTTGGCACAACCCCCAACATCCTGCTGTGACCACCCCCAATCCCCAGTTCCCACCAACAACCCCTATCTCCTTCCACCTCCATTTGCAATAACACAAAGATTCCAAGGGCGGGCTGGAGAGAAACACCATTCCCAGACCAACTCCATCTCATCCACCTGCTCTCTAAAAACCCCAGCAACTAGCTATGATGTCAAAATCATCCCACATGCACAGCCAATCAACTTTCTTCTATCTGGACAAATCACCATACCCACTCAACTTTCTCATTTTCTTACCCCAACAAATCAATATCCTTTTATTCATTTTCTCTGAATAATCTTCCCACTTCCCCTTTCATCTCCCCCCCCAATAAAAGTTCCCAATACTCCTCTCTTTCCTTCAGTGCCTGGCTCAGCTAATGTTATGATCCTACCAGTCAAGACTGGCAGGGCCTTCGTATTGTTTCTATGTTTCTATTGTTTTATTCTTAAACAATAAACTTCCATTCCCAGTTCAGTTTTGTTATTCATATTTCTATTTCTAATTTGTGATCCATCGTTCTGTATTTGTTGAAGGTCTGTTTGTGTTTTGTGTGTGAAGTCATTTAAAGATGGATGTTCCATTGAGTTTTGCTGCTAGAATATCGATTTTTGCCATTTGGAGAGAAAGCAATTCCCCCTACCCCCCAGTAGAAAAACGGAAATCAAAAGTCTGGCAAATCTTAGAATTGGAATTAAGTCCGCTTAGAACTTCACGGTACTGCGATATATATAAACTGTTACTATTATCATATTGTAATTTTCGCTGAATTTTTAGAAATGCGTGACCTTTTCCTAACAGGTCCTCTCGGAAATTTCTTAGCAAACTGTATATCTTATATTCTCGCTCAGCAAACTGTATATCCATATTTTTGCATTCTTAAAGTTTCTGCACTCTGTATTTTCCTCTGACTATCTGCATATTGTAACTCGCTGAATGTCCAGCTCTCTTGATTGTAAACCGCCTAGAAGTCGCAAGATTGTGGCGGTATAAAATAATAAAGTTATTATTATTATTATTATTATTAGAAGTGGAATTCCCCAAAAATCTGGAGACCTCTCTTACAAAAACAGGAAAACAAGTCGTAACTGAAATACCACATGCATGCAACATATACAAACAAAAGACCTTTCCACACCCTCTTAGCCCTCCTCAAGACTTAGATGCCGCATAATAGAATAATCACCAGGCCAAAGATCTCTCCTCCCCCCAAATGTAGACCAAAAGAGCAAAGAAAATCAATCAACCTCAAAATAAATGATCATGTTAATATTTTAAAATGGCTGTGTGCTAATGCCAATATTAGCACTGGGCCATAAAGGAAACAAATACAAAAGAGGCTTCTTCATGACCATGGGCTTAGCCCATAGGAAAAAAAACCCCACATCTTGGTTGCTCTTCTTTGAACTTTTTCTAGTACCGTTATATCTTTTTAGAGATAAGGACACCAGAACTAAACACAATACTCAAGCTGAGGTTGCACTATTGAGCGATACAGAGGCATTATAACATTCTTAGTCTTGTTAACCATCCCTTTCTAAATAATTCCTAGCATCCTGTTTGCCTTCTTGGCTGCCACCTCACATTGGGTGGAAGGCTTCAGCGTATTATCTACGATGACTTTCTCATTTACTCATTGACTTTCTCATTTACTATGTTACTATGACACCCAGATCATTTTCTTGGGGGCTGACCCCCAAAGTGGTCCCTAGCATCCGATAACTATAATTTGGATTATTCTTCCCAATGTGAATCACTTTACATTTGTCCACATTAAATTTCATCTGCCATCTGGATGCCCAGTCTTCCAATTTCCTATGATTTTCCTGCAGTTTTTCACAGTCTTCATATGTTTTAACAACTTTGAACAGTTTAGTATTATCTGCAAATTTAATCACCTCACTCGTAGTTCCAATTTCTAGATAATTTATAAATAAGTTAAATAGCACCGGTCCCAGCACAGATCCCTGTAGCATACCACTATTTATCTTCCTCCACTGAGAAAAATAGGCATTCAATCCTACCCTCTGTTTTCTGTCCAATAACCAGTTCTTAATCCACAATTGAACACTGTCTCCTATCCTATGACTCTTCAATTACTACATAGGCTTATGTGAATATTACAACACATCTGGGTAATAGAAATCAATTCAGAAAATGGATCATTAAAGAAAAAATGGATATGTTTAGTCTGTATTGTGAATAGTTTGGAAAAGTTAAGAAAACTAAAACCCAGTTAGCATACCATGCCCACTGCAGCTTTGCATTTATAGTAACATATTAAATAATGGCAGAAAAAGACCTTTATTGCTTTCATTCATTTATAAATAGCATTGCATTTCAAATAGGGATACTCATATCACCTCACCATTATCATATATCTCCTTTATCATACCCTCTGTAAGATAGCATGGTTGGACATCTCTTAACTTCTCAATAGCATACACTTTTTGAAGGGAGGAAGAAGGCTGGTGAAAGGGTGAATATTTTGCGAAAACACAAAAGGGTAAAGGGGTTATGGATCTGATCTACTGCCTTTCTGTTGTTTACACATATTATATAGATATACTTTCTCTGTCCCTATGTTTTTGTAACTGGGACAATGGAGAACTAACTAATTCAGCTAGGGTCAGAAGGAACTGTAGTAGGAATTTGAACCCATCTCCCCAGATTCTCACCCGCTACACTAACCATTAAGCTACTCTGCCACAATGCTTCATGAGTGACATTTAATTAAGGAAGTGACTTCTTGTAGAAGCACATTAATTCCTCTTGTCTCTCATTTGTCATTACAAGGATAATGGATATACTGGGGGAAAGTAGACAAGCATGGCACAGAGGAATGTCAAATAACACATGCATCTCATACAATTTTCTGATAAGAATCACTAGGACAGAATTGGAAAAAAAACCTTTTGAATTGGTGACAGAAAGTCACCACTGCTTGTGCATTTCATAGAAATGGGTGAACAAGTGAAATGTTAATGCTCTACAGGTCTCCAGCTGACTCCTTTTAGCAGAAGACAAAAGAGTTAGGAATGTGCATCAAGAAAATAAAAAAGAGCTCTTATTTGGATTTTTGGGATGTTTTCACAATTTCAAGTTTTTTTCCTAAATCATTTTAACATTTCTTGTAAAATAAAGATTTTAAAATATATATTAGACATGTCTACCATACATCAGTTGACTGATGGGCATTTATGATCGATTGATTTATTCATTCTATAGGTGAATGCCTCCTTTTATTTGCCCGGATTCCATGGGGTGAGAACCTATTCTATAATAGAATCTGGGTGCTCAGATGTGGTTATAGAATGCTAACATAAACCAGTATTAGGGTGCCTAAATCTAAACCATCTATAGACCTAGTGCAGCTGTGGGTGCTCAAATGTTGCCTTTGGGTGCAATGCCACTTATAGTAGGTTCTCTTTTACAAAACAGTGTTTAGAAGGAATATTGACAATTGCATGCATCGTTGTCGATATTCTGTACACGTAGGCCCCGATTCTATAAAGGGCGCCTAAGTCACGCCTAAAGTTAGGTGTACTTTAGGCGTCCAATCTAAGTACTTAATGAGCCAATTAAGGGTCTTAACGAGCAATAATTGGTATTTAGGCATCCAAAGGACGTAGATGCCACTTTGTAGACGCAGCCACAATTTCATGGATGCCCATTGATGGGATCTATTTGCATTCACTGCTTTCACTGCATGTGAACAGATCTCATGCATATTCATTGGAGAAATCCTGAAAACCCAACTGGATTGTGGCCCTCGAGGACTGACATTTGACACCCCTGAATTAAGGGGACATTAACCTCACGGGCCACCATTATGTCAGGTTATTTTATAAGTTGTGTGATTTTAGCACAGGGTCTCACTGCATAAAATGAAATCCTGCGCTAATATAGCACAACATGTGGTAAAATATCCAGTCTTAACAGTAGTCCACATTGATAAGTTCCCATCTAAATGGAAGCATGAGACACAGGAGCAGTGAATATAAAAGTGGGGGTTTAAATTACGTAGGTATCTAATCATCCCATAAAGACTGAAGTTAAGTTGCTAAAGCAATACCAAATGCAGGAGAATTTGCCTTCAAGAAACTTACACCTAGATCAGTTTTTCCAGATTTCCACAATGAATATGCATGAGACTGATTTGCATGTACTGCTTCCACCCTTCTGCAAATCAATCTCATGCATATTCATTGTAGAAATCATGAAGACCCAACTAGGTAGTGGTCCTTGAGGACCATGGTTGCCCACATCTAATCTAGATGGATTCTTATTAGGGATATCATCAATTTTTTAAGTGCCTTATAATTTGGGGGATAATGTATTCATATGTATATAAAAACACCCCGTTATAGAACTGTCTCCTTCAGTTTTAAGACATGAAAAACAACTAAGAACATAAGAACATAAGCAGTGCCTCTGCCGGGTCAGACCATAGGTCCATCCTGCCCGGCAGTCCGCTCCCGCGGCGGCCCAAACAGGTCACGACCTGTCTGAATCACCAGAAGGGGCTCCCTTGCCACCTTGGTTTCTCATTGAAGTCCTATCTTCCCATCGTAGTTCTCCAGTTCAATAGTTTTTATTGAATATTATAAGAAATTTACAGAAAGCAGTTCAAACACACAAAATCTGAATAAGACACAATGGTGTAGAAAAAGTCTATATCTACAATCTTTTACATACAACCAGATTAATAAAAAGAATCCAGGGTATGTGTAACCCATCGTAGTTCTAACCCTCCGGTCTTGCACATGCACGACCTGTTGGGTTTCTATACTTATTACCTGGTTAGCTTTCTATACCTGTGTTACATCCCAGCACCTGAATTCATGCTAACAAATGTTTCTCACACATTCATTGGTCATTTCAAAACTGGACTACTGTAATTCGCTCTACAAAGGAATTGCCCTAAAAGAAATCCGACGGTTACAATTAATTCAGAGTACTGCGATCAAAATTATAATGACCAGGAAAAAATTCAACCATGTAACTCCTCTCCTCAAAAATGCACACTGGCTGCCCATTGCCCATAGAATCTCCTTTAAAATTGCACTATTAACTTTCAAAATACTAACAACCAAAGCTCCATCTTTCCTAGAAAGGTACATTATCCCATATATACTGCATATACAGCCAAAAAGGATCAAAACGGTTTACAATATAATTCAATCAAAGTTATGAAAAGAACTCCATGTAAATAGAAAAGAAAAGGAAAAAGTAACATTTCTAATACAAAATATTATATAATAATCTAAATGAATTAAATTAAAAATTAACTTCCTCTTTTACTAACGCTTAGCACAGGTTTTAGCACCGGCAATGGCGATAACTGCTCCAACACTCTTAAAATTTCTAATTCCTATGAGCGTTGGAGCAGTTATGCATTCATAAAAGAGGGGGAAATTAATTAATGAAAATATAAGAATACATAAATGCAGATTGAAGTTCCGAATTTACATCCTGTCAGTTTATAAAGGCCACTTGATAGAAATGTGCCTTTAAATGTCTTTTAAATTTTTGGAAAGACTCTTCCTTTCTCAATTCTACAGGCAAACTATTCCATGAAACTGGAACTAAATAAAAAATGCACAATTTCTGGTTGAGGCAAGATGAGCCTTTAGAATATGGGGTATTACTATTCTGTTATCGTCCAATGATCTTGCAGCTCTGTCTACAGGCAGGGCCGGTTTTAGTCACAAAGGGGCACAGGGCAGAAATTAAAGAGTGGGGGCCCCTCTTCTACCTATCTGTCTCCCAATTTCCCCACCCATCTTTAAATGACTTCACACACAAAACACAAACAGACCTTCACCAAATACAGAACGATGGATCACAAATTAGAAATAGAAATATGAATAACAAAACTGAACTGGAAACCCAAAACATTAACTCTGCAAGTACTTCATTTTGTACTGAACACAATCAGTGGCCTCCCACTTTGAGCTTAGGCCTCCTCAAAATGAACATCTCCCTTGATGTAGCTGGTGGAGATCCCCAAGCTTCATCAGCTGATGACCACATCCTTCCCTTCCTCAGGTCCAGTGACCAGAATGTTCAAAGTTCTGTAGCTGGCAGCAGCATTACAGAGCCACTGCCCCCCCCCCCCCTTTCCGCTTGGCTCTCATGTATGCATGAAAAAATTGGCAGCTTGAGGATACTGCCATTAGCTGCAAAGTTTGGAGACTTATGGTTGCCAGACTGGAGGAAGAGCTCTTCAGTTGCCAGGGCTTGGGGATCTCCACCAGCTCAAGTATTTATATTTTGCATTCAAGCAGGGAGAAATTTGATGCCCATCTACCCATTTTGGGCTCCAGCCTTTCCCCACAAATCAGCTGCATGGCTATGCCACTGACTACAATAAAAACTATTTGTGATGCACATATCCCGAAAATAACATATTTAAGTTAATACATTCAAAATAAAACATTTTTTTCTACCTTGGTGTCTGGACATTTTGTTTCTCCATCATCCTGGTTCCAGTTTTTGTCTATCTTTTACTAATTCTCTTTCCAGTGTCTTATTCATTTTTTTTCTCCTCTCTTGCTCCATTTTCCTCACTATGCCTGTCGCCAACATATTGATTTTTTTCCCCTTTCCCATGGGTTCAACTCTCTTCCTCTTTCATCATGGTCCAACATTTTGCTCCCTCTCTTTTCTGTTGTGTTCTTCCCTTCTCCCTTAATGCTGAACAATGGGTTGGAGGGAAAGAGAAATGTTGCATCTCTCTCTCCCTTCCATCCCCACACCTAACATTTCTCCTTTTCTCCCTTCTTTCCATCCCCAGGTCCACCATATCTCCCTTTCTCTTCCCAACTAGCCTCCCCTATCTATTCCTCCCTCCCCAGGTCCACCATCTCTCCCTTTCTTTTCTCAACAGTCTTCTCTTCAAGTATCTTTCCCCTTCACTCCACCACACCCTACATCCAACTTCTGTTTCTTTTCTCTCCTTTCAGATTACTGCCCACCTTTTCTCTCTCTGTCCTCCTCTATTTCCAGTCCCATTAGCTCTTCCCCTTTACCTACTCCCACACTCAGTCTGGCACTTCTTTTAACTCCCTCCCCCAGTCCCCTTTCTACTTAAAAAAAAAATGACAGCTAGTAACAGGGATTTCATCACTCGTATGTCTTCCTCCTCCTAACCACGCCACTCTGATGTTCCATCGCTGAAAAATCCAATTTTGCTGCAAGGGCCTTTCAGCCTTAGCAGACAATCTGAAGTGCTGCTTACGGCTCCCCTCCTTGCTTTCCTTCAGCCGTGGTCCGTCCCCAATGATGCCACTTCCAGTTTCCGCCTGGGGGGACTAGGTCAAAGAAAAGGCAGGAAGGGAGCCGTAGGCAGCTGTTCAGATTGGCTGCCATGGCTGGAGGAGACCTGCAACAAAAAATGGATTTGTCAGCGCTGGAAAGTAAGGACGGCATCACACCAGTGTGGTTAGAAGGGGGGAAGACATGCCAGTTCACAGGGGGCCCGCCTGAGCCACGGGGCCCAGGGCAGCTACCCTCTTTGCTCCCCCCTAATGCCGGCCCTGTCGTGACCTATCAAGAGTATTCAAAAAGCCTTGAAGTAAGAAACTGCCTTGCCTCATCTGTCTGAAAGGATATATGTTCTTTGTTTGTATTTTTATGCATATGTATGAATTGCAGAGTTCACCATTTCAAGTGGTGAATGCTAATTACAATACTGCTTTCTCTTGAAGGGCAGATTTGCAATCATGAAGTATTTCTTTCATTATTGCTCATGAATTAAGTAAAAGTAAATGGCGATAGTCTTTGCTATTTAAAGCTCAGCACCTAAATTGTTATTTACATAGTTATATTGGTGCATTAGCATTTTACACCGATGAGTTTTGCACATATCATATATTTCAAAATGAAGCCCTGTGTTCCCTTTCCTTTCCCCGCTCCTATCGCACTCTCTCCTATGTTCCAGACATGTAACATGGATAAAAGCATGTGTGCTGTCTTGCATACTTTTAATTACATTATGAGGTGAAATTTTCTCAAACCCTGGTTTTATAGGGCTAAACATCTGTGAGCCTGAAACCCCATAAAACGAACTGAAAATAAAGCCATCACATTGGAGGAGGGACAGATATTTGTAATTCCAATTCAAAGACTCATGAAACTGCAAACATCCTGATCCCGATATTTAACAGGTTTCATTTATTAATGGGTTTAAGTAAAAAAGCAAAAATTTGATTTTATTTTGTTTTTAATTATAACACCTATGATTTGATTAATAAATATGTCTTTACTCTCATAAAAACTTTTGAATATTGCCCCCATAATATGTTGGGAGTAATTATTCTTTCTAACCCAACAGATACTCTCCACCTTCCACTTCTCTTTCTCCCTTGATTCTCTGCATAAACTGCCCGGTGGCAATAAAGGTGATCTCTTGCAGGGGGGTCTTCCAGGGGGCATCCGCTTTGTGCAGGCCCAGGAGATGCAGGATTTGGAGTGCCATGTCAACCAGGTTATGGTGCTAGAGACAGCCTATGAGAGAGATGAAACCGGAGGAGAACAGCACCACCATGTAACGGCAATTTTCAAATACCCTGTGGACTTTGAAACTACATGGATACTTTTAACACACATACTTTATGCAATCTTTACAAGAAAAAATGAGTACATGCAAAGCGTGCATCAGTGTACTTTAAACCTACTATTCGTGCAGAAAGGGGAGTAGGATACAGTAGAATACGTACTGTACATTTGAAAATAAAAATGCTGTTTCCCTTCCCTGAGCCAAACATGCCCACTGACTTGATAGTAGCCCATGCAGCTAACTTCCCCTCTCAGTGAGATAAACTTGGAAACAGGCAAATTGAATCCTAATGCTGTGTTTCCCCGAAAATAAGACCTATCCCCAAAATAAGCCCTAGCATGATTTTTAAAGATGCTCCTAATATAAGCCCTATCACATCATGAAGGACACCTTTTGTTTCTGTAATATTCTGGTTTTACATGACATTCTCTTTTTGATATGATTTAAATAACTTCTTGACCCTCTTCTATCATATTTGCTTTCTATGGTTCTCTCCAGTCATACTAATGGGTTAGTCCAGAGTGTTGCAAACTTTTTAAGCTGCAGCACACTAATCTCGGGGCTGCGGCTGGAGGGCACCTGGAAATGCCCAGACATTGACATGATGATGTCATGCGCATGTGTGATGTCATCATTTCAGCATCTGCGCATGTGTGGATGTCCTCTAGCCGCTGCTCTGAGCCTCCTATTACTGCTGCTGGTGGTGGTGGTGTGCTGCAGGAGAAGTGAGGAGAAGGAGCAGAGGCACTGGCGAGGAGGAGAGGTGCAGGCACCAGCTGACTGACTACAGGACGTGCCTCTCGTCATGAGAGAGACATCCTGTAATCAGTCAGCTGGTGCTGGCGCCTCTCCTTGCTGGAATCTCGCAGAACACCTGAAATCTGCTGTGGCACATAGTATTGCGATATATAGAAACATAGAACATAGAAACATAGAAGATGACGGCAGAAAAGGGCTACAGCCCATCAAGTCTGCCCACTCTGCTTACCCACCCCCTGTCTATGCCCTAATGACCCAATTTCCTTATCTTGACCCTCGTAGGGATCCCACATGGGTATCCCATTTATTCTTAAAGTCTGGCACGCTGTCTGCCTCGATCACCTGCACTGGAAGCTTGTTCCAATGATCAACCACTCTCTCTGTGAAGAAATACTTTCTGGTGTCGCCATGAAATTTTCCGCCCCTGAGTTTGAGCGGGTGCCCTCTTGTGGCCGAGGGTCCCTTGAGAAAGAAAATATCATCTTCCACTTCGACATGTCCCGTGAGGTACTTAAATGTTTCGATCATGTCTCCCCTCTTCCTACGTTCCTCAAGAGTGTAGAGCTGCAATTTGTTCAGTCTCTCTTCGTACGAGAGACCCTTGAGCCCCGAGATCATCCTGGTGGCCGTCCGTTGAACCGATTCAATTCTGCGCACATCTTTACTGTAATGTGGCCTCCAGAATTGCACACAGTACTCCAGATGAGGTCTCACCATGGCCCTGTACAACGGCATTATGACTTCAGGCTTTCGGCTGACGAAACTTCTATTGATACAACCCAATATCTGCCTTGCCTTAGATGAAGCCTTCTCCACTTGATTGGCAGTTTTCATGTCTGCACTGATGATTACTCCTAAATCTCGTTCTGCTGACGTCCTAGTTAAAGTTTCTCCGTTCAAGAAGTACGTCCTGCATGGATTTCTGCTTCCGAGGTGCATGACCTTACATTTCTTAGCATTGAAGCCTAGCTGCCAGGTTGAGGACCAACTTTCCAATGTAAGCAGGTCCTGCGCCATATAATTCTGTAAACTGCATTCACTTACTATATTACATAGTTTGGCGTCATCGGCGAATAGTGTTATTTTACCTTGAAGCCCTTGAGTCAGATCCCCTATGAATATGTTGAAAAGGAGTGGACCTAGGACCGAGCCCTGCGGCACTCCACTGGTCACCTCCGATGTTTTAGAGAGGGTACCATTAACCACCACCCTCTGAAGTCTGCCACTCAGCCAATCATTGACCCATGCAGTTAGTGTCTCTCCTATATACTGGGATAGTCCTTTCTGAATGGAAGTTGACAATTATTCACCTATTTCCTAAGAACCCTTCTCTAAAATTCATTCTCAGCGCTACTTGTTGGGAGACAGAGACTATCACATAACAGTAGTTATCTTCCCCCTTCCTTAGGACCAACCATATCAGCTCTGTGGTGCATCCACGTCTGATTGATCCAAATAGAATCATATTCCCCATAATGCTTCTCATTGTTCTAGGCCCTGAGCTATGAGGCTACTTTTAAGTCCTTTTTAATTTAGATCAATCCTATATAAAATGAAAACAAATACCCTGCTTTGATGTTTGACTTGCAGCCAATCATTTAATTGCTCTAGAGACCTTAGTTTATAATCATCAGTGGTTAATGTGTTTTAAAAGACTTAAATCAGCATTTGAGTTGAACTATCACACTGGCAGTTCATTAGAATGCAAGACAATTTTTGGCATTTGAGTAAAACAATTCAAGGTGACAGCAGAGAAAATCCATCCCTTAATCCTATATTTGTTTTTCCATATCTTACATTTGATCCACAGTTAAGTACTTTGAATTTTCAAAGGACTAAGATGTGGAGGTAGAGAGGAGAGGCAAAAGGCATGTCAGCCTGAAGTCATCCTATCATTTGCGTGAAAATTGGCGCCTAAATTAGGAAACAAATTTAACCCCTCTTTTTACAAAACCGTAGCGCAGTTTTTTTGCATCAGCCACAGCAGTAACAACTCTGATGCTCATAGCATCAGAGCTATCATAGCATCATAGCATATCATAGCTATCATAGCATGCTCAGAGCTAATGAGCATCGGAACTGTTATCACCGTGGCCGGTGCTAAAAAACGCGCAACAGTTTTGTAAAAAGGAAGATAGGTTCCTAAGGTGTAAGTTGTCAAGCTATATTAGGGCCTGTGCTGGTGGCCCAGTAGCCTAAGGGTAGGAGTAATCTCCAGTTGCTACTGCCTTGCAGGTGCTGTCTCCAAAATGGCACCTCTAGCAGTAGTCTCATGCTACTACGCTTAAGAGAGGGGACTTAGAGGGGTAGGTGTTGCTCCAGTATGCGAGGTCATGTTGGGTTGGAGGAGGTGATCTAGCAGTGGGAGAGTCGTGATTGTGGGGGGAGGGGTAATTCTGATTGACCTCCATGCCACCTTTAAGGCCAGTCATGAGAGCATTGGACTGTGGTTTTCCTTTGTGGATCAACATAAATAAATTTTGCCTAGCCCAGGAGAGATCTCAGATACTTCACTATCAGTCAATGAAAGGAAAGAGAATGGAAGCTAAACAGAAGAATTCTAGAGAGCATCCATTCATAAAACTAGTAAGTTCACCAAAAGATGGATTGGGCATGTAGCCTTGCAAAAACAGAACAGATCTGTGTTACCTGGACAGCAATTAATTGAGTCCTTCTTTACTGTTTATTATGCAACATTAAAAATGAAAAATCATGCTTAGTTCTTTAAATCTAATTTATTATTGGTTGTCCAATACTGGCATGAATTCCAAATTTACATTAGAAAACACCTTTAAAACTGTGCCAGTATACTGTAGCTGAATATTTTTCTTGAATAAAAGATTTTAACTATTAATATTAAATATGCAACAATTTACCCAACATTAGCATATTATAGTGTATATTTTCTTCTTTCAATATTTGGTGACAGGGATCTGAAATAGGTCTGAAAGGAAACTCTAAAATGAGAGGGCATAAGATGAAGTTGAAAGGGGATAGACTCAGAAGTAATTTAAGGAAATACTTCTTTATAGAAAGGATGTGTGGAATGGCTTTCTGGTGGAAGAGACTAGGACTGTATCTGAATTCAAGAAAGCATGGGACAGGCATGTAGGATCTGTTAGCAGAAGAGATAGTGAATAATATGGATGGACAGTCTGGATGGGCCAAAAGGCCTTTGTCTGCCGCCATTTTCTCTGTTTCTGTGATAAATATTCACATAATAAACATTAAACATTACAGACATAGCTATAGCTAGAAGATAACCATTTTGAATAGGCAATTGCTTTCTCTGGGAAATTACATATCCAAATGTATAGAGCAGTGGTTCCCAACCCTGTCCTGGAGAACCACCAGCCAGTTGGGTTTTTGGGATAGCCCTAATGAAGATGCATGAGAGATATTTGCATATAATGAAAGTGACAGGAATGCAAATCTGCCCCATGCATATTCATTAGAACTATCCGAAAAACCCAAGTGGCTGGCGGTCCTCCAGGACAGGGTTGGGAACCACTGGTATAGAGCACACTGTGTTTTGAGTTGCGGTCCGTTGCATTTCAGCAATCTGCAGAAAGAGAACTGTATTCTCTGTTTCTCATTTTCTTGAAAGGGTTAAGTCGCATATGCGTTCTTGAGGATTGACTTGAAGAGAATGACACGTGCAAATTTGTGAACAGCTACTATGGTTGCTAGGTTACTGATGTTCGGAGGATAATTGACTGGACCAGCTTGATTGCGTGTCGGAAAGAAAAAGCTGACTTGTATACAAATTTGTTTTCTTGTGCCAGCATTTTAGGAGTTCAGTAAAAGTGAGAATGCACCAGTTTGATGAAAAAGTAAGGTTTTTTTACTTGGCAGAATAATATTTGATTCCCAAGCATCCACTATGGCCTGGGACCATAAGTAGGGGAAAAGATGACATTTTAGAACCTTAGATGTTAGTAGAAAACCAAACACGGTATAGCCAGTGAAATGCAGCAGGGCCCTCTGGGAGCTGTTAGAAGCCCCTTGTTAAATTATTTTATGATAGCAGATTTTCACTGAGAAAATCAGAGCTGGAGATAGCTCTCTTGATAAGTTGCTTGTGCATCACTGAATATAATGGCTTAAAATCCTTAAACCCTGAAAAGGGACTTTCTGGGAGAGTCACACCTCATAAAATTCTAATTGGGAAGAAAAGACAAAAAAATAGCAAGCAAGCTTGTCATGTATCACAAAATGTAGATATTCAGGAGCCATCTGGTATCATCTCGCATGACCAGTTGATCTTTATTTTGAAATTGAACTACTCGCAGTAAAGAGACCCCATGGTTGGCATTAATCATACATCACTTCTACATTGCACTAGAAATTTCACAACATACTCCAAGCACTGTTTTTATTTTTCTAGTACCTAATGGAACACTGTTTTTCCTGTAACAATATTGGGAACATTTGTCAACATTACACAAGAAGGGTAAAAAATTTTCCTTGTGATTGTATTTGTGAAATATTACAGTAGTGGATTGCAAATTTATATTAAATAACAAAAATATAAGATTCAGGTTTTAAAATTTGATATACACGTACCGCTTTATCGAAAGTCAAAGTGGTTTTACAAAGTATTATTAAAAATTTCAAAGGGATAAAAAAGCAACATCAAAAACAGAAGACCAACAGACAGACAAAGACTTACTGGAACGAGAGGTGACAGGGCAGAACTACAATGTTTAGAAAGAAAGGAACAGAAAATGGAAACAAAAACCCAGAAGGGAGCATCAGCCAAAGATTTATCCTCTGAGGGCTACATGCACTAAACATGGTTGCTAAGACCGTGCAAGTTGCTGTTGGCCGATTTTTGGGCTGATTGTGGAACAGCGATCGTGTTCCGACAAGTTTTCATGCAAATGATCTGTACAGAGGTTTTCCACAATCCCTTCGGACCAGTCGCTCTGAGAGCGACTTGGACACATGCACAGAGCCAGTTTGAGGAAGCCCAAACAGGTGAGCGGCAGAGGAAGCCTCAGCTGTTGGGGCTTTTTTTTTTAATGGAAAAAGCCCCCCTCCCCAATGATGCCCATGATGACAAAATTGGCAAGAGGGATACCCACTTCTTCCTACCACTGCAAACCTCCCCCCCCCCAACAAGGACCCTCTGAACCGATTCCTCCCCTTCACCAAAAATCAGCAGGAGGGATGTCCACTCCCTCCTGCTGCTGTGAACCAACAGCCCCCGCACTGACTCACCCCTCACCATGCCCACCCCCAATAGACCCCTCCTCTTCCCTTTCCCACTCCCCTTCCTAAAAAGAAATCAGCAGGAGTTAACATAGCTCAGAATTTGAACAACAGAATCATAATCCCATAATTTCCTTTATCTTTCAGATAGAGCACTGTCCAATATCTATCTCTAATAACACATAGCTGATAAAACCTTCCAGTTCAGCCATGTTTCGAATGCACATTCTGACACTGAACTGCTTTTACTATTTCTTTACCAGAGGTTATGCTTCTGGAGGGAAGATTTCAAATGAAATTCTAAATGTAAAAAGCACTTTACTAATGCATATCAGTGTTTCATCATACTTTGCAAAGTCTTAAATTCATTTTTATGGAAGTGTTTTCATCACCCCTTGGTAAAAAGGAGCAACGATCAATTTATATATGGTGATCTGTGGAACCTTTGGGTCTCAACGGGGAAGATGACTCGTACTTAAGAACGTGGTTGCGGCTTCATTTGATTTCACTGAGCAGAATTTCCAGTGGCATAGACTCCTACACTTTAGCAGATTCAGGAGGGACGGTTGTACAGTGTGGATGTACATGCTGTATCTTAGAGGGAACACTGGTAGGGACAGTTGGCTCTTTTGTCAGCTGGGAGCAGAGGGAAGCAGCAAGAAATTTTAAATCTACAAGTTATGAGTTACATACAAATCCGACTTAAGAACAGATTTAAAAAGGTAACTCATTCTTAACCTGGGGACTGCTTGTATTTATATTTTGCATTTGGGAGAGAAGCATGATAGGAAGAATATTTAGTGCCCACTTTGGGTTCAGGGCCACTGTCCATCCTCACTCCCCCATCAGTTGTCTGGTAAGCCATTGGACACAATACATATATACATATATATATATATATATGACACCCAGGGACGATAATTTTTTAACATCCCCTCCTCTCTATAATGAACATGATTTTTGGTAATAATCCACAAGTTGCACTTGAGTGTACCTAGGAAAAGGCAGCATCTTACACACTGCAGCGAGCACTAGAATATTAATACACCCAATGTAAAACAAACCCAAGCCAGATTAGAAAAGATCAGCCCTTCACAATCAATACTAACAAAAAAAACATGTCTTTCATACACACAGAATACAGAAACACCGTTGCCCAATATGGAATATGTAATTCAGAAATTAAAAATAGAAATATGTAGACAAAAGTTAAACCACCAAGAAGCTGGACTCTGCATACAATACAACATCACAGAAACAGTGATGTATGTCCCCTAGTATTGTACAAAATATAAAGACAGCAGATGTATAGTTGAGAAAAGAGAAATAACAAATCACATTACAAATTAACAAATAAAAATAAAACAATAAATAGAAAATAAGATAATACCATTTTATTGGACTAATACATTTTTCAATTAGCTTTCAGAGGTCAAAATCTCTTTCTTCAGGTCAGTAAAGTATACTGCTGTTACAATATTCTGTCCTGACCCGAACAAGGGGGATTTGGTCTCTGAAAGCTAGTCAATATTGCATTAAAATTTGTCCATTAAAAAGATCACTTTATTTCCGTTTATAAACGTTTATTAACACAGCTACAATAGTACTTTATCCTAAAGCAATAAAATACAAACAAACAAATATATAGATATTTTTTTCTACCTTTTGTCGTTCAGTTTCTGCTTTCCTCATCTTGTCATTCTCTTCCTTTCATCTGCTGTCTGCCCTCTCTCTGCCTCTTCTGTATGGATGAACACAGAGGATCTAGAATCAGAAAATAATATTAAATATTGAACTAAGGCCCAGTGGCGTACCTAGGGTATGTGGCACCCGGGGCCCATCATTTTTTGACACCCCCCCCCCCCCTATGTAAAAAAATATTTTTTGTAATGACCATGAAACAGAATAAGTGGTCAGAATAGAAACAGGCAGTGAAAATTTTCTTATATTCCAAACATAACATAACATAAATTATGTCTGAATTGTCATGACATCAGAAGTACATATGGAGTAGTTGCAGGTGATGCTTGGGACAGTTCTGATTGTGTTAGTTCGGTTTTATGTGTTTTTTGAATAGAAGGGTTTTTATTTCTTTTTGAAGGTTTTGCAGTCTGTGGTCGATGTCAATTGGTTGTAGAGTTGGGGGTCGAGTGTTGCAGCTCGAATGGCTAGGAGGTTGTCAAACAGTTTTTTTCTTTTGACGTTTTTGGTTGGAGGGTGTGTGAATGGTGCACAAGTTCTCCTATGTCTGTTTGAAGTGGATTGAATTATTTAGCTGAAGAAATGAGTTACCCCCTCATCCCACACACATTAATTCTCTTCCATTTTTGTTCCCATTATAAAAAACACTGATAAGTTCCCAGAAAAAAAATACATTAAAATAAGAAGTGAAAACAAAGGCCCCTACAGATGAGAACATAACATAAGAATAGCCTAACTGGGTCAGACCAATGGTCCATCATGCCCAGTAGCCCATTCTCATGGTAGCCAATCCAGGACACTAATACCTGGTCAAAACCCAAAGAGTAGCAACATTCCATGCTACCGATCCAGGGCAAGAAGACACTTCCCCCATGTCTTAATAACAGATTATGGACTTTTCCTCCAGGAATTTGTCCAAATCTTTCTTAAAACCAGCTACAGTATCTGCTTTTACCATAACTTCTGGCCACTTCATTTTTAAGTTTAGATCTTTCCTTTCAAACAGAGACCTTGCTAGATGTCAAATACAGCACAAGGTAACTTCACATGGACTTAGCTGTGCAGGAAATGTGAATCTCCTCATACACCCACCATATAGTGCAAAAATGTGCAAAGGTCTGTTTTTTTCTTTCGATCACTACATAGCCTAATGCCACACAAGCAGCGCTGTTACAAACATATTCTGTAGTCAATGCTAAGGATAACAAAGTTTCCTTCCTTGAACCAGAAGGAGATAAACCACTGGAAGAGATCCCAAAACAACACCCAAAGACCCACTCAGTGTGTGAACCAGTTGAGTGGAGTGGACTAACTGGGGGGTGGAAATGGGCCCGGAGTTTGCTCAGCAGAATTTCCCAGACCACCTCTTCCTCTCAACACATTGACACGCTGCCACCATCACCACTAGGAACACCTCACTGGGTAGGCCAGCTATGCTATAAACTTTATAAAACACATTATTATATTTTCTTATAAAGCACATATTTTAACTGAACTCTCTGACATCCTCAGCCTTTCCATTCACAAAAATAGAAGGAAGAAAAGTTCCCATTTCCTGCTGTCTCATGTCCCCGGCCTATACAATATTTTTTTTCTGCAGACCCTTCAAAAGTCTGACCAAATCCTCGTTTCACTTGCATTATAAAGTACTGAGGATGCCATCTCTCCCCAATCCCAGGTCCTAAAGTCTAAGACAGTAGCGCAAACTAATGCTGCCAGATACAGGAAAAAAAATTTTGATTCGATTCAGCCCTATTGAATTGGTTTTTCAATTCGATTTTCCTGCCCAGTTGGGTGATTTTTTTCAAAACTCCTGGTGGGTTTTATAGCTTTTTCACCCCCTTTGGCTTCTCCTAACCACACTGGCGCTGTGGTGTAAATAAAATAAAGAAACAAAAAGGACTTTTCCTCTCTCTGTTAAATCCTAGCTCACGTTTGCAGTCCAACACCAGCTCTGTCAGGATATACATTTCAAATCTGACATATTATAATCACAAAACAGAAAATAAAATTAATTTTTCTACCTTTTGTTGTCTGGTTATATTTCAAATCTTGTTGGTCCAAGGCTCTGGTTTTCTTCTGATAACTTGCTTGCCAGGGTCTCCTTCTTTCTGCATGCTAACCATCCATCTGCCAACTCTGTCCTCCCTTTCCATTTCCCTTCCCTCCCCAGGAAGTCTGGTATCTTTCCTTTTTTTCATCTCCCTCCACAGATCCACCTTTTCTTAACTACCCTTTCATCCGGCATCTCTCCCTCCTTCCCCACCACCCCAGAGTCCACCATCTCTCCCTTTCTTTTCCCAATTACCCTCCTATCCAGTATCTCTATCCCTCCTCCACACCATCCCTTGTGTCCAATTTCTCTCCCTTTCTGTTCCTTCCCTCCCTAAATCCCATGGTCCATCATCTCTCTCCCTCTCCTCTATTTTCAGACCCATTATTTCTTCCCCCCCCCAAAGTTTGGCATATGCACGTCTCTTTGAACACCCCCTTCCCTCCGTGTACTTCTAAATCATGGTCCCCCCCCAAAGGCCTGTCCCCCCTTAAAGGTCTGCCTGTCCCCCCTTGAAGGCCTGCACCCACCTTGAAGGCCTGTCCCATCCCCTTGTAGGCCTGTCCCCCCCTTGAAGGTCTGCACCCCCCGAAGGCCTGTCCCCCACTTGAAGGCCTGTCCAACCCCCTTGTAGCTTCTCCCCCCCCCTTGTAGGCCTGTCCCCCCTTGAAGGCCTGCCTGCCTCTTTCCCCCCCTTGAAGGCCTGCACCCCCTTGAAGGCCTGCACCCCCCCTCGAAGGTCTGCACCCCCCCCGAAGGCCTGTCCCCCACTTGAAGGCCTGTCCCACCCCCTTGTAGCTTCTCCCCCCCTTGTAGGCCTGTCCCCCCCTTGAAGGCCTGCCTGCCTGCCTTTCCCCCCCTTGAAGGCCTGCACCCCCTTGAAGGCCTGCACCCCCCCCCCCCGAAGGCCTGCACTCCTTTGAAGGTCTGCACCCCCCCCCCGAAGGCCTGTCCCCCCCCTTGAAGGCCTGTCCCACCCCCTTGTAGGCCTGTCCCCCCTTTAAGGCCTGCCTGCCTGCCTTTCCCCCCCTTGAAGGCCTGTCTCTCCCTTGAAGGCCTGCACCCCCCCTTGAAGGCCTGTCCCACCCCCTTGTAGGCCTGTCCCCCCTTGTAGGCCTGTCCCCCCCTTGAAGGCCTGCCTGCCTTTCCCCCCTTGAAGGCCTGTTCACCCCCTTGAAGGTCTGCACCCCCCCAAAGGCCTACACCCCCCCCCCGAAGGCCTGCACCCCCCCTGAAGGCCTGCCTGCCCCCCTTGAAGGCCTGCACCCCTTGAAGGTCTGCACCCCCCCCGAAGGCCTGTCCCCCCTTGAAGGCCTGCCTGCCTGCCTGCCTGTCACCCCCTCCCCCTTGAAAGCCTGCTTGCCTGCCCGCCCGCCCCACCCTGAAGGCCTGATGCCCCGACCCACCCCGAAGGACCGCTCGCCCCACTGACCTCTCCGCACCACCTATGAAGCAGCCGTAGCAGGATCGCGAAGTCAGCGTCAGCGATCCCTGTGCTGCTTCCTGCGCCACGGTCCCGCCCCTCCTCTGACGTCAGAGGAGGGGCGGGATCGCGGCGCAGGAAGCAGCGCCTAAGCAGCGCAGGGATCGCTGACGCTGACTTCGCGATCCTGCTGCGGGCTGCTTCACAGGTGGTGCAGGAAGGTCAGTGGGGCGAGCGGTCTTTCGGGGGTGGCGGGGGACTCAACGGCAAGGCCGGGAACACCCCCTTAGGGCTGGCACCCGGGGCGCACCGCCCCCCCCCCCCCTTGGTACGCCACTGCTAAGGCCAGTACTGGGCAGACTTGCATGGTCTGTATATGGCCGTTTGGGGGAGGATGGGCTGGAGAGGGCTTCAATGGCTGGGAGGATTTAGATGGGCTGGAGTAGGTTTTAACGGAGATTTGGGCAGTTGGAACCCAAGCACAGTACCGGGTAGAACTTTGGATTCTTGCCCAGAATTAGCTAAGAAGAAAAAAATTTAAAAATTTTAAATTGAATCAGGTTGGGCTGACTGGATTGACCATTCAAGTCTTTATCTGAGGTCATCTACTATGTTACTATCTGCTCTCTTTCTATGCCCCTTCCAGAAACTGTCTGCCTCTCCCTCCCATCTCCCCCAACATTGGTCGGGCATTCATCTTCTTTTCTCCGCTCCCACCATGGAATCTGTCTCCTTCCCTCCCATTTCTCCTTCCCTCCCCCCCCACCAACTAGACTGGTATCCATCTTCTTCTCTCCGTACCTCCCAAACTCTGGCATCTCTATCTCCTCTCCCACCTGTGGGTTTTAGTGTCTCTCTCTTCTCATTTCCTCCCCTCAGATCTGGTATCTCTGTCTCTTTCCCCCTGTCTCTCTTTCCTTCCCTGGTTTTCATTCTCAATTTATTTTCTGCCTCTGTCTATATTAAATTCTTTCATATTATCCAGTCCTGAATTTCCCTCTTTTCACTGTGTCTACCTACAGCTTGCCATCCCTTTCCTTCACCTTCTCCAGTATTTCACTCTATCCTCTTCCCCCATCCTGCCATCCAGTAAATGCCCTCTTTTTCCACTTCCATTTGGCATCTGGTCTCCCCTTCCCACTGATATCCAATATCTGTCCTCTTCTCTCCGTCCCTTTACTCAACTTCCACCATCTGCCCCATCTCCCTGCACCCCAATTCCATGAGTATCCAGCCCCTCCCTCTCCCTGCACCCCAATTCCATCGAGTATCCAGCCCCTCCCTCTCCCTCCACCCCAATTCCATCGAGTATCCAGCCCCTCCCTCTCCCTACACCCCATTTCCATGAGTATCCAGCCCCTCGGTTAGAAACATGGGCGGAGAAATGGCAGATGAAGTTCAATGTGGAGAAATGCAAGGTAATGCATTTAGGCAATAAGAATAAGGAATACGAGTATACAATGTCAGGTGCAACTCTGGGGAAGAGTGAACAAGAAAAGGACCTGGGTGTACTGATAGATAGGAACCTGAAGCCGTCGGCACAATGCGCGGCAGCGGCAAAGAAGGCAAATAGAATGTTGGGAATGATAAAGAAAGGAATCTCGAGTAGATCGGAGAAAGTTATAATGCCGCTTTATAGGGCAATGGTCAGACCACACTTGGAACACTGCGTCCAACATTGGTCTCCCTACCTAAAGAAGGATATAAAACTGCTGGAGAGGGTGCAGAGACGAGCAACAAAACTGGTGAAGGGTATGGAGAAACTGGAATACGAGGACAGACTTATAACACTAGGATTGTTCTCCCTTGAGAAAAGGAGAATGCGTGGGGATATGATCGAGACCTTCAAAATACTGAAAGGAATCGACAAAATAGAGCAGAGAAGATTATTTACATTGTCCAATTTGACACGGACTAGAGGACATGAAATGAAGCTAAGGGGGGACAGGTTCAGGACTAATGTCAGGAAGTTCTGCTTCACTCAGAGAGTGGTTGACACCTGGAATGCCCTCCCAGATGAGATTATTGCGGAATCGACCGTCCTAGGCTTCAAGAGCAAACTAGATGCATATCTCCTTAAGAGAGGCATGTAAGGATATGGTGGACTATAAATTACGACAGGTGTACACCTGGCAGGGCCTCCGCGTGTGCGGATCGCCAGACTTGATGGACCGAAGGTCTGATCCGGAGATGGCATTTCTTATGTTCTTATGTTCTCCCTCTCCCTCCAACCCATTTCCATGAGTATCTAGCCCCTCCCTCTCCCTACACCCCATTTCCATGAGTATCCAGCCCCTCCCTCTCCCTGCACCCCAATTCCATGAGTATCCAGCCCCTCCCTCTCCCTCCACCCCATTTCCATGAGTATCCAGCCCCTCCTTCTCCCTCCACCCCAATTCCATCAAGTATCCAGCCCCTCCCTCTCCCTGCACCCCAATTCCATGGAGTATCCAGCCCCTCCCTCTCCCTGCACCCCAATTCCATGAGTATCCTGCCCCTCCACCCCAATTCCATCAAGTATCCAGCCCCTCCCTCTCCCTGCACCCCAATTCCATGGAGTATCCAGCCCCTCCCTCTCCCTGCACCCCAATTCCATGGAGTATCCAGCCCCTCCTTCTCCCTCCACCCCATTTCCATCGAGTATCCTGCGCCGTCACCACTGCTGCTCCCACAGGCACCTGTTGGAACATAATAAAGCTCCAGCGCCACTCAACCTCTTCCCCAAGGGGGGTTCGGGCATGTGTTCTCTCCCCCCTTTCCCCTCACCTTCGAGGTGGCCTTCCCAAATCGCACTTCCCTTTCTCAGCCGGGCCTCGCGCGTTTGACGCCTTCAGAATTGGCGCGCGGCTGCCCGGCCCCGAACTTCCTGTTCGCGCCTAGTCCTATTGCGTCAGAGAGGAAGCTTCCGGCTGGGCAGCCGCGCGCCAATTCGGAACGCTGCAAGCGCGCGAGGCCCCGGCTGAGAAAGGAAGGCGACGGAACCGGATGCCCGGACCGCGGGACCCCTTTGAGCTTCGGAGCCCTGTTTGCTCCCCCTTAACGGCCGGCCCTGCGTGCTCGTCTGGTGTTATTGCAAAGAGGTAACCAGCCCGTTCCCGACACTTTATTTCTGGTCACTGTCATTCATATGTTTTATCTTCTTTTTTTCTTCAAAGATAGGTTGAATTAGATCTTTGTCGGCCTGTTTGGAGAATGGAGGGTGAGTAAAATGTCTCAGAGTTTTCAAGATTGTTTGCAAGATATATTTGCCCCCCCCCCCCCCCCCAAAGAATCTTCAGTAAAACATAGTTCATGTTGGGAACAGGGAGCTTTATTTATTTATTTTAATTTTCTATACCATCCTCCCAGGAGAGCTCAGAACGGTTTACAAGACTTTATTCAGGTACTCGAGCATTTTCCCCTGTCTGTCCTGGTGGGCTCACAATATCTAATGGGGGGATTAAGTGACTTGCCCAGGGTCACAAGGAGCAGCGTGGGTTTGAACCCACAACCTCAGGGTGCTGAGGCTGTAGCTTTAACCACTGTGCCACACTCTCCCCTATATATTGTCAGAAGTTCTTAAGAAATCACTTTAATCCAGGGATCTCAAAGTCCCTCCTTGAGGGCCGCAATCCAGTCGGGTTTTCAGGATTTCCCCAATGAATATGCATTGAAAACAGTGCATGCAAATAGATCTCATTCATAGTCATTGGGAAAATCCTGGAAACCCGACTGGATTGCGGCCCTCAAGGACGGACTTTGAGATCCCTGCCATTGAGGGTTAAATGGTTTGCCTAAGACAGGGGTGTCCAAGTCCCTGCTCGAGGGCCGGAATCCAGTCGGGTTTTCAAGATTTCCCCAATGAATATGCATGAGATCTATTTGCATGCACTGTTTTCAATGTATATTCATTGGGGAAATCCTGAAAACCCGACTGGATTGCGGCCCTCAAGGACCGGAGTTGCTCACCCCTGGCCTAGTCCAAGGTACCCATTAGAGAATGACAAGGTGGCGGTTTACCCGCGGCCACCGCATTTTAGCCGCGGGTCACCCGCCGAAAACGGGGAAGAAAACTAGCAGTCGGTGAGGCGACGGGGACAAGGCCATTCACCGCCCGCGGGGCGGTGAATGGTCTTGTCCTCCGCAGTGAGGCATGAAGGATCGCGCGGTCCCCGCAGCTCACACCCGCCCGCCCAATCAAGTTTCAAGTTTAATATTCATTTGATGGATCGCTTATAACAATATCTAAGCGATTAACAATATAAAAACCATCAGAGTGTGGTTATACAATTAAAGTAACAAAAAATTTTCAACAAATTATACATAACATTGGACAAACATGAGAGGTGGGATAGAAGGTGGAAAGTTACAATTTTAAGTTAAGAATTTAACATCAATGGGAAAAAACATTGGGTAGTAACGGGTTTTAAAAAGAAGAAGAATATGGAAACCTGAAGTATTAATTTTTATGCATCGAAAGCATCTTGAAATAAATAAGTCTTTAAAATTTTCTTAAAAGAGGCAAGGTCTTTTTCATTTTTAATAAAATTTGGAAGAGAGTTCCATAGTGCAGGGGCTTTAACAGAGAACATATCATTGCGTCGTGTGCCTATTATTCTAAGCGAAGGGATTGAAAGCAGTTGTGAAGAAGAGGATCTTAAGGATCGAGAAGGTCTGTGAGGGATGATCATTTTTGCTATAAATTGGGGTTCATTGAAGCATAATGGCATGTGAGGCATGAAGGATCGCGCGGTCCCCGCAGCTCACACCCGCCCGCCCAATCGATTCCAGTGTCCAGCCAGCTCTCTCCCCTCTCCTCACCCCAGTCCGCAGATCCTCCTCCTCGGCGACCCGCACGCTACCAGAGAGCCGCGCACACCCGCCACTGCTCAGCCTCGATCTTCTGCTCTGACGCAACCGGAAACAGGAAGTTGCAGCAGAGCAGAAGATCGAACACTGAGCAGCCGCGCGTGTGCGGCTCCCTGGGAAAGCGCGCAGGTTGCCGAAAAAGAAAACCCACAAACCAAGGTGAGGAGAAGGGAGAGAGCCGGCCAAACACCAGGATCGACCGGGCAGGCAGGTAGTGGCCGCGGGGACCGTGCGATCGCTAGTGTTCCCGGCTCAAATTGGAAGGAGGGAGTGAAAGGAAAAAGGCTTATATGGATGCAGCGGGGACGGTGACGGGGCGGTGAATGGGATGGCAGTGGCGGTGACGGGGCGGTGAAAGGGATGGCGGTGACGGTGACGGGGCGGTGAAGGGATCGGCGGTGACGGGGCGGTGCAGAGGATGGTGGGCCGGTGACGGGGCGGTGACGGGGACAGATTTTTTCCCCGTGTCATTCTCTAGTACCCATCACAAAAAGGCATATTTAGGGGCGGATCGTTGGTGTGTTTTTCACGTAGATTCCTGTTTTGGACTTATGCGCTGGTAGGCGTCTAACTTAGGCGGACTCATTGAGGCCCAAAAAAACCCCTGGCAAAAATAGAATGCACCTAAATTTAGAACACCTAGTAATGTCTAATGCCACCTAAGTGGTGCTACGTGTGATTCTATAAAATGTGCCTAGCTTTTATAGAATCGCACTTAGCATTGCACAAGTCAGTGCATAAATTTTAGGTGCCATATATAGAACAGCCCTAAATGCTGCATAGCCCATTATATACCTGTAAGTGCATGGCACACTAATTCATTTACTCGTGCCCAGTCTGTTAGCATACCCTAGTAAAAGAACCCCTTAGTAAGGTGATTAACTCGTATGCAATAAGGGAATAACACATGACACTTTGCCAAATGACACCTGTTAAATGACATTAATTTATGCTATTCACCTTTAATGCACTTTTGTGGCTCAATGAAAACCAAATAATAATAAAATATAGAAACATGACGACAGATGAATGGCCCGCCCAGTCTGCCCATCCGCAGCATCTCCTATCTCTTCTCCGTAAGACATCCCATGTGCCTGTCACACGCTTTCTTGAACGCAGACATAGTTTTTGTCTCCATCACATCTACTGGGAGACTATTCCACGCATCTACCACCCTTTTAAAAAAAAATATTTCCTTAGATTACTCCTGAGCCAATCACCTCTTAACCTCATTCTACACCCTCTCACTCTAGAGTTTCCTTTCAACTGAAAGAGACTCGCCTCATGTTTATTTATGCCACATGAGTATTTAAATATTGCCATCATATCTCCCCTCTCCCACTTTTCCTCTAAAGTATACATATTGAGATCTTTAAGTCTGACCCCATACTCTTTATGACGTAGACCATCAACCATTTTAGTTGTCTTCCTTTGCGCTGACTCCATCCTGTGTATATCTTTTTGACAGTGTGGTCTCCAGAATTCTACACAATATTCTAAATGAGGTCTCGCCAGAGTCTTATACAAGGACATCAATATCTCCTTTTTCCTTCTGGCCATTCCTCTCCTTATGCACCCAAGCATCCTTCTAGCTTTTGCTGTCACCTTTTCAATCTGTTTGGCCACCTAAAGATCATCGCATACTATCACACAAAGCATGCAAGTGCATGTAAAGTACCTCATTATTATGCAAATTAAAAAAATAAAGCTTGCATTTAATCTCAAAAGCTGCATTATTCATGGAAAGATAATGCCAGAGCTGTCATTATCTTTCCTCCCCAGTAGCATCAGGCTCCTAGTGCGGAACTTGATAGTTCTAGGAGCCCTCTTAAAGGGGCCAGTGCTTAAACTGGAATGCTCCCATTGCCCAAGGGTGCTGAGACTGTAGCTCTAACCACTACATCACATTCTCTCTCGCTCATCTACTTGCCCTAAGTGCTATGCTATAAGCTCACATGTAAGTAGCATGGCGTGCAATTAGGAAGCAATGTATATGAGGGAAGAGCATGAGTAGGACATAGTCATGTCAAGCATCATAAGAACATAACCAATGGTCCAGCAAGCCCAGTAGCTCGTCCTCACGGTGGCCAATCCAGGTCCCTAAAACCTGGCCAAAACCCAAGGAGTAGCAACATTCCAACATCTCAAAGAATAGCAAAATTCCGGAACCCCATTGAGAGCAACATTCCAGAGCTGAGATTATGATTTCTTAATGCCTCATTCCACAATGCCTCAGAGCCAACCAATGATGAAAATTTCCCTCTAAGCTGAGCAGGAGTCCTCCACCCACAGTCTCACCAATAGAGGGTGCTGTTTTACTGTCACATTTTTCAATTGTGAGGGACAGGCAAGTTCTGCAGGACTCCAGGGAACATACCTGTCCTTAGCGACTGAAAATATTCCACCCCCTAGTGGTAGCAATGCAGCTGGAGGACACCTGCTCAGCTTAGAGGGAACACACAATGGTTTGATTGTCTTATAGTTTTATTAATGCTTGATAAATCGCTTATTTAATTTCCTAAGCGATGTACAATACAAATTAAAATATACTTGGCTCAAGTAAGAACATTAGAATAGCCTTGCTGGATCAGACCAATGGTCCATTAAGCCTAGTAGCCCGTTCTCACGGTGGCCAATCCAGGTCCCTAGTACCTGGCCATACCTCAAGGGGAAACAACATTCCATGCTACTGATCCAGGGCAAGCAGTGGCTTCCCCCATGTCCTTTTCAATAACAGACCATGAACTTTTCCTCCAGGAAATTGTCCAAACCTTTCTTAAAACCAGCTACGCTATCTGCTCTTACTACAACCTCTGGCAATGTGTTCCAGAGCTTAACTATTCTCTCAGTGAAAAAATATTTCCTCCTATTGGTTTTAAAAGTATTTCCCTGTAACTTCAATTTCCCTGTAACTGTAATTTCCCTGTAACTGGGCAAATAAGTGGCAAATGAGTTTTAACGTAGAGAAATGCAAAGTCATGCATGTAGGGAAAAAGAACCCGATGTTCAGCTACAAAATGGGGGGAACACGGCTAGGGTTGAGTAACCTTGAAAGGGATCTGGGGGTGATGGTTGACACATCACTGAAACCATCGGCGCAATGTGCGACAGCCTCAAAGAAAGCAAACAGAATGCTGGGCATCATCAAAAAGGGTATCACAACCAGGACGAAGGAAGTAATCATGCCGCTGTATCGCGCAATGGTGCGCCCGCACCTGGAGTACTGTGTTCAATACTGGTCGCCGTACCTCAAAAAGGACATGGCGGTACTCGAGGGAGTGCAGAGGAGGGCGACTAAACTGATAAAAGGTATGGAAAATTTCTCTTACGCTGACAGGTTAAAAACGCTGGGGCTGTTCTCTCTGGAGAAGAGGAGACTTAGAGGGGACATGATAGAAACCTTCAAAATCCTAAAGGGCATAGAGAAAGTGAATAAGAACAGATTCTTCAAACTGTGGGGAGCCACAAGCACTAGGGGTCACTCGGAGAAATTGAAAGGGGACAGGTTTAGAACAAATGCTAGGAAGTTCTTTTTTACCCAGAGGGTGGTGGACACATGGAACAAGCTTCCGGAGGAGGTGATAGGCCAGAACTCTGTACAGGGGTTCAAGAAAAGTTTGGATAGGTTCCTGGAGAATAAGGGGATAGAGGGGTACAGATAGAACTTGAGGTAGGTTATAGAAGTGGTCAGTAACCACTTCACAGGTCGCAGACCTGATGGGCCGCCGCGGGAGCGGACCGCTGGGCAGGACGGACCTCTGGTCTGACCCAGTGGAGGCAACTTCTTATGTTCATCGAGTGTCCCCTAGTCTTTGTAATTTTTGACAGAGTGAAAAATCGATCCACTTGTACCTATTCTATTCCACTCATTTTATAGATTATTACAAGATTGTGTTGAGTGGTGCATTTAAGTGCACTCACATTTGCCTTTGATATAGCGTAAGCAGGCGCACCTTCTTTTTGGCATGCCAGTGCAGGGGTTCTTCTAGTGTTGGAAAGCCCAACGAACTCCACTGCATGGGAGGGCATCTGAGCATGCACAGATGATGTCACACACATGTGCGCATGCTCCAGGCCCTCCAGACGTGGTCAGAGCTTGTCGAGGAAGAAGAGAAGAGGTTTGTGGGGGCAGGGCTAGAGGCTGAACTGGGAGGGTTTGGGGCAGAATTGGGTGGAGCCTAAGGCGGAACTGGGCAGGGCCAGGGCAGAATGGGGTGGGGCCAGTGGCAGGGCGAGGCCATGTGTCCAGATTTTTGCGGCCCCAAAAATGGTAACCCGACTGATCAACAGCATAGAAATACATCTAGAAAATAGGTTTTGAAAATGGCTGACTGGAAGGGTTTTGAAAGAAAAGTGTCCATCTGCCTCTTTATTCCACTTTTTGGACATTTTTTTATTTTTAAAATGAGCCTCTTAGTAACTTTAGAAAAGGTACAAAGAAGGGTGATGAAAATGACCAAAGAAGATGTATGACTGCCCTAAAAAGAAAGGCTAAAGGAGCTAGGGCTCTTCAGTTTGGAGAAGAGATGGCTGAGGGGAAATATGATAGAGGTCTATAAAATACGGAATGGGTAGACATGAATCGCCTGTTTACTCTTTCTAAAAATATTAGGACTAGGGGGCAATGCAATGAAGCTAAGTACTAAGTAATAAATTTAAAACAAACCAGAGACAATATTTCTTCACTTAACCCATAATTAAACACTGGAATGTGCTGCCAGAGAATGTGATGAAAGCAGTTAGCTTAACAAGGTTTAAAAAAAGGTTTGCAGTGTTCTCCCCAGCGCCTTTCAGCCGGGCGCCCCACCCGGCTAGATTAGGTGAGCGCCCGGCTGTCATCTTGGCTGCAAATTCGCCTCCGCCTGACTTTTTATTTTTTTTTTTAAGCGCCAAAAAAATGGTTTTCAGCTTTACTTTTTTAAACAATTTTCCTACTGCTGGTCGATTTTTACAGTCGCAGTTGGAGGCAGGGGCTGCAGGCTCATTATGACCCAGTGCACAAACAGGAAGAACCCCGACGTCGTGTTTACTTTTGTTCTGCAGCTTATCGCACAAGACGCTCCTGCACAAAGCGAAACCAATCGGAAAGAGGAGAGGCGGAAGCTTGCAGCTGCGTGCTTCAGTAACTGCTGCTGGCTAACGGAGGGAGAAGGTACCGAAGAGAAATAAAGTAGGTCCGAGAAATAGATTCGCTACAGGCTAAGGCGGGAGATAGGGCAGGGAGGAAAGCTTACAATTTGGTGTTCTTGCTTGCTTCGGGTCTTCCTCGCTGCTGGGTCCTGCCTACTTTCTGTTTCCATGAAGGCAGGACCCAGCAGCGAGGAAGGCCCGAAACAAGGAAGAGCTCCAAGTTGTAAGCTTACCTCCGTCGCTGACCTATCTCCTGCCTTAGCCTGAAGCGAATCTGCCAACCGAGGCGGGGGAGGGGGGGGAGAAGAGATGGGGGAAAGAAATGCTGTTACTGCTGCACCCAATTAGGGGGGACAGAAATGCTGCTGCTGCACCCAATGGGGGGGAGAGGAAGACCAAGGAGAGGAGAGGAAAGAGATGCCAAGACCATAGGAGGGAGGGAAAAGAAAGGAGATACCAGACTATTGGGGGGGGGAGAAGGAGACAGATGCCAGACCAGGGGAAAGGAAGGAAGGAGGGAGAGAAAGGAAGGAGTGGAGATTACAAGATAATGGAGGGGGTAGGGGAGAGGAGTGAAATGCCAGGGCATGGGGGAGGGGAGGGAAGGGAAACTAAGGAGACAAATGCCAGACCAGAGGGAAAGGAAAGAAAGGTGCCAGAGCAAGGAAGCAGAGGGAGACATAGGAGAGGAGAGAGATTCTAGGGCATGAGGGGAAGAGAAATGCTGCTGCAACATCCAATTGGGGAGGGGGGAGAAGAAGAGAAGTGCTGCTGCTGCACACAATTGGGGAGAGAGAGGGGAGGAAAGAGATGCCAAGACCATAGGAGGGAGGGAAAGGAAAGGAGCTACCAGACCATGGAGGGGGGAGAGATATCAGGGCATATGGGGGGAGGGGGAGGAGACAGATGCCAGACCAGGTGAAAGGAAGGAGAGAAAGGAAGGAGAAGAGATGCCAGATAATGGAGTGGAAGGGGGAGATGGAAGGAGAGGAGAGAGATGCCAGGGCATGGGGGGAGAGAAGGGGATTGAGGTGCCAGAGCATAGGGGAAGTGGTGGAGACAAAAAAAATGGAGAGGGGGGTGAAGCTGAAATGGAGAGAAAGGGCACAGGAGTACAAAGGCACAAAGTACAAAGGTCACAGAGTACAAAGGAGAGAAAGGGCAAAGGATATACAGTTTATTGGGACATAGAAAGAGGGAAGATGCCATATGGAACAGAGAGAGGGCAGACACTGGATGGAAAGGGCAGAGAGGGTGGACAGTGGATGCAAGGGGGAGAGAGAGAGAGGGCAGAGGTTGGGTGGAAGGGGCAAAGAGAGAGGACAGATGTTGCATGGAAGGGAGCGAGGACAACTGCTGAATAGAAAGAAGAGAATGAAGAGAAGATGATTAAAGCAGAAACGACAAAAGGTGGAAAAAAAATTTGTTGTTGCTTTATGTAGAATCAAGTAGTATTGTAACTGTATTGATTAAAGTTTATCAATAGAAAATGGAAATAAGGCAGTTTTTTGGGGACTAAACCCCTTTCCTCAGGTCAGGACAGGATACCATAACAGCAGTATACTGTACTGTCTTGAAGAAAGATTTGGCCTCTGAAAGCTAATTACTACTAATTGAAAAATGGATTAGTCCAATAAAATTGAACATAAGAACATAAGAAATGCCTCTGCTGGGTCAGACCCGAGGTCCATCATGCCCAGCAGTCCGCTCACGCGGTGGCCCAACAGGTCCCGGACCTGTGTAGTAGTCTTCTATCTATACCCCTCTATCCCCATTTCCAATAGGAATTTATCCAATCCTTTCTTGAACCCCAGTACCGTACTCTGCCCTATTACGTCCTCTGGAAGCGCATTCCAGGTGTCCACCACAAGTTGGGTAAAGAAGAACTTCCTAGCATTTGTTTTGAATCTGTCTCCTATCAGCTTTTCCGAATGCCCTCTTGTTCTTTTGTTATTAGAAAGTTTGAAGAATCAGTCCCTCTTTACTCTCTCTATGCCCTTCATGATCTTATAAGTCTCTATCATATCGCCTCTAAGTCTCCTCTTCTCCAGGGAAAAGAGACCCAGCTTCTCCAATCTCTCAGAATATGACAGGTTTTCCATACCTTTTATCAGACGTGTCGCTCTCCTCTGAACCCTCTCGACTAACGCCATATCCTTCTTAAGGTACGGCGACCAATATTGGATGCAGTACTCCAAATGCGGGCGCACCATCGCCCGATACAACGGCAGGATAACTTTCGTTCTGGCTATAATACCCTTTTTGATTATACCAAGCATTCTATTCGCTCTCTTAGCGGCCGCTGCACACTGTGCCGACAGCTTCATTGTCATGTCCACCATTACCCCCAAGTCCCTTTCCTGGGTACTCTTATTCAATAACATCCCTCCCATTGTATAGTTGTACCTCGAGTTTCTGCTCCCCACATGTAATACTTTACATTTCTCAATGTTGAACTTCATCTGCCATTTCGCCGCCCATTCTTCTAGTTTGTTCAAGTCCCTTTGCAATTCTTCGCAGTCCTCTGTAGTCTGAGCTCCATTAAATAGTTTGGTGTCGTCCGCAAATTTTATTATCTCGCACTTCGTCCCTGTTTCTAGATCATTTATGAAGATATTAAATAGCAGTGGCCCATGCACCGAGCCCTGCGGGACACCACTCGTGACCCTCCTCCAGTCGGAGTAGTGACCCTTCACTCCTACCCTTTGTTTTCTACCCTCCAACCAGTTTCTGATCCATCTATGTACGTCTCCTTCCACCCCATGGTTCTTCAATTTCCGGAGTAGATGTTCATGGGGCACCTTGTCAAAGGCTTTTTGGAAATCTAGATATATGATGTCTATGGGGTCTCCTTTGTCCATCCGTTTGTTGATTCCTTCGAAGAAGTGCAATAAGTTTGTTAGGCACGATCTTCCCTTGCAGAAACCATGCTGGCTGGTTATCAGAAGTTCATGTTTTTCAAAATGTTGATCGATGTTTTCTTTTATCAGTGCTTCTTCCATTTTCCCTGGAACCGAAGTCAGGCTCACCGGCCTGTAGTTTCCCGGGTCACTTCTTGATCCCTTTTTAAAGATGGGCGTAACGTTGGCTATCTTCCAATCTTCCGGGATCTCGCCTGTTTTCAGGGATAAGTTGCAAATTTGCTGCAGTAGTTCTGCTATCTCCTCCTTTAATTCCTTCAGAACCCTTGGATGGATTCCGTCCGGACCCAGGGATTTGTCAGTTTGTCAGTTGTCAGTTTGTCAATTGTATTTTCTTATTTCTCTCTTCCCTGTTTTATTTATATTTGTTAATTTGTAAAGTGGTGATTGTTATGTAGCAGTTTTTTCAAATTTACATCTACTGTCTTTATATTTTGCACAGTATTAGGGTATGTGTCATTGTTTCTGTGGTGTTGCATTGTATGCAGAGTCTGGTTTATTGGCGTTTCAGTTTAACTTTTGTCTACATATTTCTAGTTTTAGTTTGTGATTATTCCATATTAGGTGAGGGTGTATCTCTGTTCTGTGTGTATGAAAAGGACATGGCTTTCTGTTAGCATTAACTGTGCAGGATCTGGCTTGTTTAGTTTTACAATGCATGTGTTGGTGTTCTAGTGCTCACTGCAGTGTTTAAGATGCTGCCTTTTCCTAGGTGCACCCTTGTTGTGTAACTCATGGATTATTACTAAAAATAACTTTTTTTTATATAGAGGAGGATCATTAAAAATTTTTTTATATAGAGGAGGATCATTAAAAAATGATCAGCACTGGCTGTCATATATACTAGGTACGCCACTGGATTTAATGATCCTATGCTAACTTTACTGTTGATGTAGGTGTTGTCCCCCCCACACACACTATAATGAATTAAATTAAAGCTGTATTAACATCAAACAGCTTCAAATGACATTATAAGCAAATAAAAATAAAATATTTTTAATACATTGCTAATTATTACCTGCATTTTTACCTAAACTGTTTTGCCTAGCTCTCACTTTGATTTTTATCTGCTACTTTTTTATTTTGTTGTAGTGCGATCACACAGGTCTCCTTCAAATTATGTGGAAGAGGTTTGGAAGTGGGGATCGCATCTATTTCATATCCTCAGTGAGACCTCAGGAAGGAATATAGTGATCAAAATATTATTAGAGGTGCTGTAGAGATGTTTCTTGTATGACTGGATGAGCTATATTTATCTTTTTTTTTAGTTGTTTAAATTCATGCAGAAATAAATGGCTAGATTGAACCTAATGATTTCATTAACGCATTTCCCTTTTTTAAATCTGTATACCAGCGGTCTCAAACATGCGGCCGTGGGCCACATGCGGCCCCCCAGGGACTATTTTGCGGCCCGCAATCTGTCCTTGCCTAAAGCAGGGGTCCCCAATCTGCTTCCCTTCCCCAAGCCACTGCAATCGGGGAACAGGTCAGCGCCCGAGGTCTTAGCTCTCCCTACATATCTTCCCCAGCTCGGAGCCGACCAATTCTCGCCACCCAATGTTCAATTCTAATGTTGGGGAAGAAGTTCTGGGCCAGCCAATTGCTGCCTGGCTGGCCTGGAAGTTCCTCCCCGACGTTAGAATTGACGTCGGGTGGTGTGAATAGATTGGCCCACGCTGTGGAAGATATGCAGGGAGAGTTAAGACCTCGGCACTGGCCTGTTCCCCGATTGTGGCGGCGGCGGCCTGTTCCCCGATTGTGGTGGCGGCAGCTTGTTCCCCGATTGCGGTGGTGGCGGCCTGTTCCCCGATTGTGGCAGCGGCAGCTTGTTCCCCCATTGCGGCGGTGGCGGCCTGTTACCTGATTGCGGCGGTGGCGGCCTGTTCCCCAATGGTGGTGGCTTGGGGGGGGGACAGAGAGACAGAAAGAAAGAAGGGAAACGGGACACATACAGAAAGGGGCATGGAGAGAGAAAGGGCGGGCATGGAGAAAGAATAAAAGAAAGAAAGGGGGCACGGAGAGAGAGAGAGAAAGACAGACAGACATATAGAAAGAATGGGGGCATGGATAGAGAGAGAAAGAAAGAAGGGGGCAGGGTGAAAGAAATAAAAAGTTGGGGGAGGGAAGGAGACAGATGCCAGACCAGGGGAAAGGAAGGAAGGAGGGATGGAGAGAAAGGAAAGAAAGAGATGCAGACCATGGAAATAGGGACAGAAGAAGAGAGAGATAGAAGGGAAGACATGGAAACATAGATTTTGAAAAGAAAGCAGAAAAATTGAATATTAAGTTAATGCCAAAGATGGATGCAAGGCAGAAAGTGAAGTTGGAGAGAAAAACAGTCAAAGGACAAGAAGACCCTGGAAACATAGTTAAATGGACAGAAAAATAAAGTCGATGCACAAAAGGGAGAAAGAAAGTCCAACGTAGTCTGTAGTAAACAACAGCAACCAGAAAACAACGAACAGACTGCAGATAATGTACAAGATGCAGGCGTTGTTTATTAGTAAATGCAGTAACATATACAACCTTATAGCCAACCAAGGGACCCGACACGGTCCGTGTTTCGGATAACACGCCTTCCTCAGGGGTCCAAGGTGGTTAAGGTATAAAGCAAACTGCATAAAAGATAACAAACACACGCCAATCACGATCAAATGGCATTGTGTAAGACTTGCTTGACCCCATTTGATCGTGATTGGCGTGTGTTTGTTATCTTTTATGCAGTTTGCTTTATACCTTAACCATCATGGACCCGTGAGGAAGGCGTGTTATCCGAAACACGGACCGTGTAGGGTCCCTTGGTTGGCTATAAGGTTGAATATGTTACTGCCAGTGTTCCCTCTAAGCTGCGCTGGCGCACAAAATATTACATCCAGCGCACAAGTTTCACGTCACAGCGCACGGCGGGCAGGGCGGCGAGAGGAGAATCGGGCGAGTTGGCTCATAACTTGCTGGCGCCCGATATTTTTAGCGCACAGCGAAAAAAATTTGCTCACAACACCCGCCCGCTTAGAGGGAGCACTGGTTACTGCATTTACTAATAAACAACGCCTGCATCTTTGTACATTATCTGCAGTCTATTCGTTGTTTTCAGAAAAATAAAGTCACCAGACAACAAAGGTAGGGAAAATGATTTTATTTTCAATATAGTGATTGAAATGTGTCAGTTTTGAGAAAGGAACGATATTAAACTTTAAATGTGAGGGCTGCAGAAAAAATAAGGTACTTGGAGGACCACAGAAAAAATAGTTAATGACAATTTTGCATAAGGTAAAACTCTTTATAGTTTATAAATCTTTCCTTTAACTGTTAAAGGAAAGATTTATAAACTATAAAGAGTTTTACCTCATGCAAAGTTGTAATTTCTTTAATAAGACATTAACTATTTTTTCTGTGGCCCTCCAAGTACCTACAAATCCAAAATGTGGCCCCACTAAGGGTTTGAGTTTGAGACCACTGCTCTATACCATTTGAAAGAGGGTGAATATCTAATTATTCACTTCTAGAATTGGATACTTCTTAAATTTAGTAAAAATATTCTGGCACAAGTGTCAAACCTTAAAAAAAGGAAGCAATAGTGAACATTGGAAAATAATAATTAATAAAAATAGTACACATTTAGGGCTCCTTTTACAAAGGTGCGCTAGTGTTTTTAGCGCACACACCGGATTAGTGTATGCTATCTGAAAAACTACCGCCTGCTTAAGAGGCGGTAGCGGCTACATGTGCGGCAATTTAGCGCACGCTATTCCGCGCATTAAGGTGCTAACGCATCTTTGTAAAAGGAGCCCTTAATTTTCCCCACCATCAAATTTCCCTGTCTCGCCCACCCCACCCAGCTACTTTTTCATGCCACCCGGCTGGAAAAAATTTCTGGGGAGAACACTGAGGTTTGGCTAATTTCATAAAGGAAAAGCCCATAAGCCATTATTAAGATGGATTCAAGAAAATGCACGGTTTATTTCTAGAATAAGCAGCATAAAATCTGTTTTACTTTCTTGGGATCTTGCCAGGTATTTGTGACCTGGATTGGCTCCTGTTGGAAACAGGATATTCAGCTTAATGGACCTTTAATCTGTCCCAGTATGACAACTTTTGTGTTCTTGTGTAATAATGATAGTGCTAGTAAAACAATATGAGGAAGTGCTGAAAAGTTCTCAGCCCAACCAAGAAGAAAATTTAGGAAGTTGGTTGGTTTGAGAATGTCTCGGCGCCCTCTCATAAATATGAATTATACACTTGGGTATACTCTACGTTTCAAATAAAGGATGATGAACTAGGTGAATTTTAATTTTTTATTAAGGTTTTAATTAAACCTGGCTATGAAAATAAAATGAATGGAAAAAAAATCTCTGAATATGAATAAAGCAAGCACCCTAATGTTTATGGAATTCATGGATAAATAGTCTGGAATTATAGGGAAGATCCAAGTCAAACAGTGAAATAAGAAATAGCAAAGGCAGTCAGCTGTAACTACATTACAGGAAATACCTATCAGCATGAGGTTAGAGGTCAAATAAATAAAGCACTTCAAAATCAAATAGATCGAAGGTTTTGAGGGCTCATCGCTAGGACTGTTTATCAGTTAGAAATAATGCCATCTGTGATTCAGGCTTCAGGTTTTTATTAAAATTTGATTCTGTCGCTTATCAAAATGCTAAGCGAGTTTACAATTAAAATATAAGGATAAAAATAAAAAGGCCAGTAACAATACAAATTTTAAAAGACAGAAATAAAACATATCCATAGAAATCCGGACGTCTGGTAACCCCATCCTGGGAGAACTGTACAGAAAATTGAATAAATAAATGAATCCTTTAATATCTCATCAAATGTTTACAAAGACATTTTAGTATGTAAGAGGCTCCAAATTGTAAGACTGTAAGCCTGTAAGTGGTAAGACTGTTCTGGAAAGAGAAAATATTTCTATTCCACTCAGTATTTTATAGACCTCTATCATATCACCCCTGAGCTGTCGCTTCTCCAAGCTGAAGAACCCTTGCCACTTTAGCCTTTCCTCATAGGGAAGTCGTCCCAAACCTTTTATCATTTTCGTCGCCCTTCTCTGTACCTTTTCTATTTGAGGTGTGGCTGTACCATAGAGTTATACAAGAGCATTATAACATTTTCATCTTTGTTTTCCATTCCTTTCCTGATAATTCCTAGCCGCCACCACACATTGAGCTGAAGATTTCAATGAATTATCAATGATGACACTTGGATCCTATTCCTGGGCAGTGAATCCTAACGCAGAATCCAGGATCACATAGCTATAGTTTGGGTTCCTCTTTCCCACATGCATCACTTTGCACTTGCTCACATTAAGTGTCATCTGCCATTTTGATGCCTAGTCTCCCAGTCTCACAAGGTCCTCTTGCAATTTTTCACAATCCTCTTGCGATTTAACAACTTTGTGTCATCAGCAAATGTAATTATCTCACTAGTTATTCCCATTTCTAGATCACTGATAAATATGTTAAAAAGCAGGTGTCCCAGAAGTCTTTCATGAGGTACTTTTTCAAATGCCTTTTGAAAATACAAATGCACAATATCAACCAGCTCACCTTTATCCACATGTTCATTCACCCCTTCAAAGAAATGCCGTAGATTGGTGAGGCGAGATTTCCCTTTGTAGCATGATATGATTAATTTTTCTGCAGTTAAATTATAAATTTTTTGCCTGAGCCAACAAATGATTGAATTTTTGAAAGTGTATTTCTAACTTGGCTTCTGAGAGACTGAGGCATCTGCCTTCAGACAGTGTTAGGTACATCTATTCAGGAGATGACAAAGGAATGGCCAGATGCAGCTCACTATCATTTCAGACTAATCAACAAAGCAACAGTGAGAACTTCCTCAGTCTGCAAGGGTTGAGAATCTAATCAGGCCCTACCCAGCCAGAACTTAAGACACAGTCAAAATTTAATCAGATGACATCATGCACTGGAAACAGAGGGAAAAGCTGGACTTGAAATACTGCTGTGGGATTGGATGCAATGCCAGCCTCAGGTAGGAGACATAGCCCCCCCCCCCCCCACCCCATGAGTTCCTGCTTTGGGATTGGACAATTGCTCCTGGTGCCTCATTGGACCAAATTTCAATCCACCAACATCCATAAAACCAGAATATTCACCCATGCGCTCTCTCTCTCTTCCTTTTGGACCATCGCTGAAACATGTGCTATCTCTTCTTGGGGATCATCGTGGGCCATGCACCACACCTTGCTGCAACATCTTTCCTATAGAGTAGACCATGTGTTCCCAGGCCATGTGACTAGGACTTTTCAATCAGCAAGGCCTGCATCATTATGAGTAACTTTTGAACCCAGCAAATTAATCATTCTGCTTTAGCAATATCTTGTCTTGTCTTTCCCTTGTTCAAAGATCCTATTTGTAACTACATCTACTGCATTGCCTGTTTGATTTTATAATTAATTCTGCTCTGTAAGAAATAAAAGTTTCAATTAGCTTGTAAATATTTTGAGTTTCTATTCTTGATGTTTTGAGTTTCTGTAGGGATGCCATTCTGAAACAGGGCACACTTGATTTCTTCGCCCCTGTGTAAAAATTATGAATTATTCCTCATTCCCTCTTGCCACTAGCCATTCTACAGCAAGGAAAATGTTAGCACCTTGTGACAATACTGAATCATTCCCTCTCTCTCCCTTATCTGTCACACATTAACCCTTATCTTATCTAAGCTGTCCTTATTTGGAAAGGACATCAGCTGACAGGCATTGCATTGCATACGTTCAAAGACTCAGGTTCTGTCCACGTGTTAATCAGGCCCTTGCCTAAGTGCTGAGTTGGAGGGTGATCACAAGGTAAAGCACGAGGCAAAGGGCAGGTGATCGCATGTACCTGTGTTTCCACCAATGTAAAAGCATGCACCTTTGAATCCACCAATCATAGAAGCATAATAAAAGAGACTCGGAGCTAGCCATTGGCAGCGCCTCCATCCCAACTCTTAGACTGCGTGTGTGTGTTTACTGTGTTCCATTCCTACAATATACATAGCTAAGCTTTAAACAGGCAGAGCTTTTTCCTCAGACTAAAATATCGTTATAAAATATATTTCTCTCTGTTAGATAAATACCCCACTATGTTCATAATTACCTAGTTTGGGTCTGTATGCAAGTATGTTTGTGGTTTGCATGTGGGTTATTAATATGAGGGGTGTTTGTATTTATCTAGGTAGATATGTGTGTGTTATATAAGTGGGTATGTTGGTGTATAGAACTCCATGTTAGGGAATGACTGGGTACAGCTCCCTTTCCCTCTTCTCTTCCCTTATATTGCATCTCTAACTCTTCCGCTCCCTTCCTCTTCCCTTTCCCTTACTTCTTGTGCTATTGGGAGCTGGAATCCCAGCTAGCGTGACTCTTGTCTCCACAAGGTAGGCTCTTGTGCCTGTAGGGATTGGAATCCCTGCTATTATCAAGTCCTTTCTTTACCTTGTAGATCTCTTTTTGTGCAGTGGGGCTTGAGAACCGTCCTGGAAGCAAGTCTTGTTTCCACCATTTGGGCACGCTCTCTTTACCAGATGAGGTGCATATGTTTCACTGGATTAAAAGATGCCTAAAGAGACTTTTAAAGGCTTACAGAAATATCTTACTGGGCAAGCAGTTTCTATGGCAACAGTCAGGCCTGCTTTCAAGAATTATGAATGCCACAGAAATCAGTCTGTTCACATTCATTTTAGTGACAGATGAATTAGGGAGAAAAAAGATGTTTTTAACTATATTCAGGATCTGAGCTTGAGAAGCATAATGCAGAAACTCAAACAAGGTGAATAGTTCTCATCTCAGTCCTTGGGACATAACCTATACAGTCGAATTTTCAGGATATCCATAATGAAGATATATATAGATATATTTACATATAATGGAAGCAATTCATATACAGGTATGTATAGAAACATGATGACAGATAAAGGCCAAATAGCCCATTCAGTCTGCCCATCTGCAGTAACCATTATCTCTTCCTCTCTCTAAGAGATCCCATTTGACTATCCCAGGCTTTCTTGAAATCAGACACAGTCTCTGTCTTCACCACCTCTACCGGGAGACTGTTCCACGCATCTACCACCCTTTCTGAAAAAAAGTATTTCCTTAGATTACTCCTGAGCCTATCACCTCTTAACTTCATCCTATGCCCTCTCATTCCAGAGCTTCCTTTCAAATGAAAGAGACTCGACTCATGCACATTTACATCATGTAGATATTAAACGTCTCTATCATATCTCCCTTCTCCTGCCTTTCCTCCAAAGTATACAGATTGAGATCTTTGTCTGTCCCCATATGCCTTTTGATGAAGACCACGCAACATTTTAGTAGCCTTACTCTGGACCGACTGTATCATTTCATATCTTTTTGAAGGTATGGCCTCCAGAACTGTATACAATATTCTAAATGAGGTCTCACCAAAGTCTTATACAAGGGCATTAATACCTCCTTTTTCCTACTGGCCATGCCTCTCCTTAAGCAAATTTGCATCCTTCTAGTTTTCGCCGTCACCTTTTCAACATATTTGGCCACCTTAAGATCATCACACCCAAATCTCACTCTTCTGCCTTGCACATAAGTTCTCAGTCCTCCATAGCCCCAGGTACATTAGATAGATTGTGAGCCTGCCAGGATAGATAAGGAAAATGCTTGAATACCTGATTGTTAAACCATTTAGATAACCTTGATAGGCGGTATATAAAAACCTAATAAAACTTGAAACTTGAAAACTTCATCCCCTAAACTGTACCGTTCTGTTGGGTTTTTGCAGGCCAAACGCATGACCTTGCATTTCTTAGCATTAAATTTTAGCTGCCAAATTTCAGACCATTCTTCAAGCTTCTCCAGGTCTTTCTTCATTTTATTCACACCATTCAGTGTGTCTACTTTGTTGCAGATTTTGGTATCATCCGCAAAGAGGCAAATCTTACCCAACAGCCCTGACAGGTGAGTATGTCATGAGCAGATCTGGGATTAAAATTTGGTCACTCATTGGCATCGGGGGAAAAAGGGAGGCCTCAAATAGATATTCAAAGGGTTTCAGAGAGATATACCTCTTGCAAAAATCTACGGATGAGAAGTCACAAAATTTTCAATTTATGTTCTTTCCTAGGCATTTTATCATTTTGTTGGTTTCTGATAATAGTGCACTCTTTGGAAAGAGTGTGCATTGTATGGAAAGAGAGCACCCTGTTTCAGAAAGAATGAGAAATCTTTTCCCAGGTTTGCTTATGCACACTAGTTTGTGCATGCATAATGTTTCAAAAGAGCAAAACAAGAGTAGACCAAGAGACCTGAAACAGAGCAATTTAGGCTATGTTTTGCCCAAAGGCTATGTCAGGGGTGAACTGTAGTACAAAAAATAATTAAAATCATAAGTAAAATATAATAACATACTGATAATTAATAAAAACAACACAAATTATAACATTAATAGTTTTATTAAATTTGATAGACTATCATAGACTACCTCAGCAGTGTACAGTGCTTCAACTAATAGCCAATCTGTCGATCAAATCGGGAAAGATTCCGGAAGACTGGAAGGTAGCAAATGTTACACCTATCTTCAAGAAAGATTCGAGGGGAGATCCGGGGAACTACAGACCGGTGAGTCTGACCTCTGTACCGGGAAAGATGGTAGAGTCACTGATAAAGGACAGCATCATTGATCACCTTGACGGAAACGGGCTAATGAGGACCAGTCAGCATGGTTTTAGCAAAGGCAGATCGTGTTTGACGAACTTGCTGCACTTCTTTGAGGGAGTAAACAGACAGATAGACAAGGGTGATCCAGTCAACATTGTATATCTGGATTTTCAGAAGGCGTTCGACAAGGTTCCACATGAACGACTACTTCGGATTAAAAACTGGCTGGAGCATAGGAAACAGAGAGTGGGGATAAATGGACAATACTCGGACTGGAAGAGCGTCACCAGTGGGGTGCCGCAGGGCTCGGTGCTTGGACCCGTGTTCTTTAACATCTTTATAAATGATCTGGACATAGGTACGACGAGCGAGGTGATTAAATTTGCGGATGATACAAAGTTATTCAGAGTAGTAAAGACGCAGGGGGATTGCGAAGATCTGCAACGTGACATAATCAAGCTCGAGGAATGGGCATCGATATGGCAGATGAGGTTCAATGTGGATAAGTCTAAAGTGATGCATGTCGGTAACAAAAATCTCATGCACGAATACAGGATGTCCGGGCAGTACTTGGAGAGACCTCCCAGGAAAGGGTCTTGGGAGTTCTGATCGACAAGTTGATGAAGCCGTCCACACAATGTGCAGCGGCAGCAAAAAGGGCAAACAGAATGCTAGGAATGATAAAGAAGGGGATCATGAACAGATCAGAGAAGGTTATCAAACCGCTGATCCGGGCCATGGTACGCCCTCACCTGGAGTACTGCATCCAGCACTGGTCGCCGTACCTGAAGAAGGACACGGTACTACTCGAAAGGGTCCAGAGAAGAGCGACTAAGATGGTTAAGGGGCTGGAGGAGCTGCCGTACAGCGAAAGATTAGAGAAACTGGGCCTCTTCTCTCTCGAACAGAGGAGATTGAGAGAGGACATGATCGAAACATTCAAGGTACTGAAGGGGATAGACTTAGTAGATAAGGACAGGTTGTTCACCCTCTCCAAGGTAGAGAGAACAAGAGGGAACTCTCTAAAGTTGAAAGGGGATAGAATCCGTACAAACATAAGGAAGTTCTTCTTCACCCAGAGAGTGGTAGAAAGCTGGAACGCCCTTCCAGAGGCTGTTATAGGGGAAAACATCCTCCAAGGATTCAAGACAAAGTTAGACAAGTTTGTTCAACAAGAAGGTGCGCTGGTAGGGCTAGTCTCAGTTAGGGTTCTGGTCTTAGACCAGAGGGCCGCCGTGTGAGCGGACTGCTGGGCATGATGGACCACTGGTCTGACTCAGCAGTGACAATTCTTATGTTCTTATGTTTAAAAATTATATAGTAAAAAAAAAAACCTCCATAATGAGATAGGATAGCCCTCAAAATGGACCCATCCTATACACACACCTTATTGCATACCTAACCTTCAAAGCTTGTATAACGCATCATCTGCATCCACAGTTAGATATCACCCGGGGTGGGGGGGGGGGGGAGACCACAAATGCAAGCTTAAACAAGTAAGCCTTTGTGTAGAAAATACATTAATAATAGCAAAAAAGGTTCGCTTAATCTTCGGACTGAGAAAAAAAGACCACATTAGCCCATACTACAAAAACCTGCACTGGCTACCAATGGAAGCGCGAATACAGTTCAAATTTGCATGCATCTGCTTCAAACAAATCTGGGGCCTAGCCCCTTTCTACCTGCAAACACACTTCACTTTACACACACGAACAACCAGAAACAAAAACATCTTCGTCTATCCTAAAATCACTGGCTGCAAATACAAATCCTTCCTTGACAGAACCTTCATGTTCCAAGCTAACAGACAACAATCCTGGCTGGGAAACTACATAAATAAAACCAGACAGACCTACAACGCATTCCCAAAATCAATCAAAACCACTCTGTTTGACAAATTCATCACCTAAACAGATCAACCTTCGCTCTATGCATTTTCCCCCTACAAACCCGAAGCAATCTCTCAGGCAATTCCAACCCCTCTCACTTCCACTCCCCTTACAACCCCTCTTACATTCCATCCCCTTCAACCCTTCTCTTCTGTAACTTTCCCCTCACGCATTTGTAATTCGCGGAATGTCCAGCCTTCTTTCGATGTGAACCGCCTAGAAGTCGTCTTGACTATGGCGGTATAGAAAAATAAAGTTATTATTATTATTATAAGGTAAAAGAACTTTACATAAAAACAGTGAGCAGATGTGTGTTCAAAATATATAATTTACTCCCCCCCTGCCATTTTACAAATCACGCATGAGGTTTTTAGCACCAGCTGGCATGCTGAATGCTCTGCAATGCTCCGATGCTCATAGGAACACTCTGACCTCCATCATGTAATTTTGAACTAATCGGGCCCCTCCCACTTCATCCCAAGACACAATGGAAGGAGGAATGCCCCTTATTCTGATCACACGGCCCTATAGGCAGGAGGGAGTGGGTTTCTCTCTTGCTGATTTGTGAGGGGAATGTGGGGGGGCAGGGATGTCAGGTGGTCCAGGAATGTTGGGGGATGGGGGGGGTCTGGGGATTTCAGGGGGTCCGTGGATGTCAGAGGTCCAGGGATTGAGGATGTCGGATGATCCAGGAATGTTGGGGGATGGGAGGTCCAGGGATGTTAGAGATTGTTGGGGGGAGGAGTATAGGGCTCAATGGCTCTCTTTTAATTTGGTTAGTTTAGAGGTATACTGGAGGGGATCAGTGCCTGGGAGGGAGGGAGAGAAGAATCTCCCTGCCAGTTAAGCTGATCCTCACAGGGGGGGAATCCCCATCAGCTGAACCAGCAGGAATCCCTGAAACCATCTCAGCTAATAAGGATTCCCCTGCCATGATCAGCTGATGGCAAGCCCTCAATGTACTGATTTCCCCCCCCCCCATCTTTGGGTGGTGGGATGGGGTCAGTGACTACTGACGGAGTAAGGGGAGATCATGCCTTAATCCCTCCAGTGGTCATCTGATCAGTTTGGGCAGTTTTGGAGCATGCACAACTAAAACAGGTCTAACTGCTAGTGTCTAAGTTCTGTCTAGGATATCCTGGGGAAGCTTTGATTATTGCTGCAGGACGTCCAGGTCTAAGCCCGCCCAATGTCCACCCATAACACACCTCTCAACATGCTCCTTTGAGCTCTGGATGCACAGTGGCCTAGAAGTGCTCCAGTTTTGATTATCAGTGCTCAGTTTTGATTATCGACACTTGGATGTCCCAGCTATTAGGATGTCCAAGTGCTGGCTTGGGCTTGTTTTTGGACATTTCAAGGTTTTGATTGAGCCTCTAAGCATATTTATTTAACACATTTTAGTGAAAGGGCCTCCAAATTAATAAAGAATCGTAGGAGTCCTTACAAACACACTAACTGAGCTCAGAACAAATCTACTACTTTTTTGAACCTTCTTGTTCTGGGGGTTGAATAAATATAAAAATATATTATCAGCTCTCTAAAGAAATCTCATTAGATTGTTATTGATTATACTTGTCAGGCATTTGACTCGGCTAACAAGTGACGATAAATAGGATGAGACTGCCTTTAAGCCCGAATATTCTATACAGACAATTATTTTTCAAATTTTATTATGTGATGGGCATCCTAATTTGAAGACCTGCATGAGAGCTGAAAAGTACTTCTGTAAACTGAATAATGGCATCCTTCAAAATTTCAATGAAACATAATTGAGATGCTTCTAGTATGCTTGAAAAAAAAGTGAGAGAACATAGAAGTGTAGACTGAAAAGCAGAGGCATCTCAAATGGATATATTAATCTAACCTAATGTAATCTATAATATTTGAGTCGCTCTATGTGTAATTAGGTTCAAGATGATGTACAATTCAAGAGATATACAATAAGTATAGAAGAATATGGTAGTTATAAGAAGATAGCATACATGGTAGACACAGAGGAAAATAAAAAGGAATTGAGTCTATTACAAGGGCAGATATAGAGAAGACATTGGAGGTACGGTTTACACTGATCGAAGTTATGATGTTCGTTGTTGATGAGCATCCTACTGATTGTCAACTGAGCATATTGCCTCAAAGAGAAGAGTTTTTTTGTTTCTTCCGAAATCTAAGGTAGTAGGGTTTCACTTTGATGGTTATCGGGAGGCCATACCAGGTCTTTGTGCTGATGTAGGTGATAAGTGTGTTACATCTTGGTGATGAAAGGATCAGAAGAAGTTTCTTGATGTTTCTGGTTGGCGTGGACCAGGAATTGATGAAAAGATTTATGAGAGGCACAGCGGAGCTCGCATAGAAGAAGTGATACATTATGCATGTGTAACAGCCGTAGCCCACTTACCCAAACAAGAGTCACAAACGCTAACGAGCAGTCTAGGGAGGTAGGAGAATAAGCTTTTATTAACACAGAATTGGGGGTCTGTTTTCCTCACAGATCTCCCCTTACAGAAACCCGCTGCTTTCCCAAAATACACTGCCCCTCTCAGTTTAGTTTAGTCAGTCCAGAGCCCTTCGCGTCCAGCCAAGGAGCACAGTTCATGCAATCCTGCCACTGAGAAAGAGTTTTTTTTAACTGCAGCCTTTTTACTTATTCCTGTGCAAGTTCTCTCCTGGTCCTTCATGTCCTTCCTTCACTTTCTTTCTCCAGCTGCTCCGAGGGGTGGTAGACTCAAGAGTAATGTTAGGAAATTCTTCTTTATGGAGAGAGTGGTTGATGCCTGGAATGCGCTCCTGGGGGAGGTGATGGAGAGGAAAACAGTGACAGAGTTCCAAAAAGCATAGAATGAACACATAGGATCTCTAATCAGAAAATAATGGTATATATCGAAGAACTAAGGCCAGTACTGGGCAGACTTGCACGGTCTGTGTCTTATATATGGCCATTCAGTTGAAGATGGACTGGAGAAGGCTTCATTGGCTGAGATGGTTTAGATGGGCTGGAGTGAGCTTTGACAGAGATTTCAGTAGATGAAACCTAAGCACAGTACCAAGCAGAGCTTTGGGTTTCTGGCCCAGAAATAGCTAGGAAAAAGGACAATTTAAATCAGTAATTTAAAGAGAGGGTACGGTTAGGCAGAGTGGATGGACCATTCAGGTCTTTATCTGCTGTCATTTATTATGTTACTATATTACTAATAATAAATATTAAACAAAAAGTCTCATATTTCACATGCAAGTCTCCTCTATACCATAGAGCAACTACAGACTTGAAATAATATCATAGGCTCCCTTTAATTGTATCAGTAAAAAAAAACAACTCCATAAAACAGAGAAAAGACTGTGCTTCAAAAACCTGGGACAATATACAAAACAAATTGTAGAAATCCACACTACAGCTTGGGGCCAACCATGATGAGGTATTTGTAAGTTTGTTTTATGATGCAGAAGAGCTTTATTGTGGTGTTTATTTAAAACACTGCTTTTTCCATACGTGGCGATAAAACGGTCTTGTATTTCACTTTCAAGTAAATAAATGCCTCATTAGCCCACCTCCCTCAGCCTCTGATTTCTAGCAAGATTAATCTGTTTAGCAGTAATTAAAACTACATTTATTTTCATAAACATCCAAAAGCTCCTACTCCGGTCTCATGGTGTGAAGAAAACAGCTCATTATAGAAGGTGTGAGTCACATATCGCTGCCAAGCTGCAAACTGATTATAGAGTGAGGACATAAAGGTGGACCCAGAAATATGTCAACTATATGTTATCCTAAACACTAGTCACTGAAAGGGACATGCATAAAGTTTGTCTAATGGTTAATACAGTCGGCTGAGAAACTGGGGCAACCAGGTTTAATTTCCACTGCAACTCCTTGTGACCCTGGGCAAGTCACTTAACCCTCCAATGTCCCAGGTACATAAATTAGATTGTAAGCTCAAAAGAGACAGAGAGAGTATTTACATATAATATGTCCCTATCTCCTTCCATCCAGCATTTTTCCCCCTGTCTCCCCTTCCATCCAGCATGCCAGTCCATCTCCCCTTCCATCCAGTGTATTTGTTCTCCTCATCCAGCGTGTCTTCCCCCTTCCCTTCCATCCAGCATCTTTCCCCGTCTCCCCTTCCATCCAGCGTGTCTGTCCCCCTATTTCCCATTCAGCATGCCTGTCTCTCCCTTTCCATCTATCGTGTTTGTCCCCATATCTCTCATCCAGCGTGTCTGCCCCCTCACCTTCCATACAGCATCTTTCCCCCTGTTTCCCCTTCCATCCAGTGTGTCTGTCCCCCTGTTCCACATTCAGCATGCCTGTCCCTCTCCCTTTCCATCCAGTGTGTTTGTCTCCATATCTTTCATCCATCCCCCTCCTCTTCCATCCGGCGTTTGTCCCCTGTCTCCACTACTATTCATTGTGTCTGTCCCCCTGTTTTCCTCATCCAACGTGTCTGTCCCTCTGTCTCCCCTTCTATCCAGCATGCCAGTCCATCTCCCCTTCTATCCAGCGTGCCTGTTCCCCCTTTCTTTCCTTCTATCCAGTGTGTGTGTGTCCCATTCCGTACAGGATCTCCCCTCCTACATCCAGCTAACCATTCCCACCCAATGCTAACGCTGTTCCTGCTGCTTCTCCAGACTTGCAGCAGCAGTGGAGGCAAAAGAAAGGTAAAGCCATTGTGGGTCCCTTCTCCCTTGTGGCTGCTAGATCTACCTCCCTCTGATGCCATTTCCAGTTCCATGGCAGAGCCAGCAATGATGTCAGAGGGAGACAGGTCTGGCAGCCATGAGGAGGAAGAGAAGGGACATAAGAACATAAGCAGTGCCTCCGCCGGGTCAGACCATAGGTCCATCCTGCCCGGCAGTCCGCTCCCGCGGCGGCCCAAACAGGTCACGACCTGTCTGAATCACCAGAAGGGGCTCCCTTGAAGGGGTTTCTCATTGAAGTCCTATCTTCCCATCGTAGTCTTAATCCTCCGGTCTTGCACATGCACGACCTGTTGGGTTTCTATACTTATTACCTGGTTTGCTTTCTATACTTGTGTTACATCCCAGCTCCTCCCTCAGTATCCCACGATCCCTTTATCCCTCAGGAATCCGTCCAATCCCTGTTTGAATCCCTGTACCGTACTCTGCCTGATCAATTCCTCCGGTAGCGCATTCCAAGTGTCCACGACCCTTTGGGTGAAAAAAAACTTCCTTGCATTTGTTTTGAACCTATCTCCCTTCAGTTTCTCCGAATGCCCCCTCGTACTTGTTGTCCCCTTCAGTCTGAAGAATCTGTCCCTATCCACTCTCTCTATGCCCCTCATGATCTTGAAGGTCTCTATCATATCTCCCCTGAGCCTCCTTTTTTCCAGAGAGAAGAGCCCCAGCCTATCCAACATCTCGGCGTATGGGCAGTGTTCCAGCCCTTTTACCAGTTTCGTTGCTCTCCTTTGGACTCTCTCAAATACCGCCATGTCCTTCTTGAGGTGTGGCGACCAATACTGAACGCAGTATTCCAGATGTGGACGCACCATCGCTCGATACAATGGCATGATGACTTCCCGCGTCCTGGTTGTTATGCCCCTCTTTATGATGCCCAGCATCCTGTTAGCTTTTTTCAAGGCTGCTGCGCACTGTGCAGATGGCTTCAGTGATGCATCCACCAGCACACCCAAGTCTCTCTCAAGTCTGCTGTCTCCCAACAATGCCCCCCCCCCCAATTTGTAGTTGAACAACGGGTTCTTTTTCCCTATATGCATGACCTTGCATTTTTCCACGTTAAAGCGCATTTGCCATTTGTTTCCCCAGTCTTCCAGCTTGTCCAGGTCCCTTTGCAGGTCCTCACACTCCTCCCTGGACCTAACTCTACCGCACAGTTTGGTATCGTCTGCAAATTTTATAACCTCGCACTTTGCCTCCTTTTCCAGGTCATTGATAAATATGTTGAAGAGTAACGGCCCCAGCACCGATCCCTGTGGCACACCGCTCGTGACTCCCCGCCAGTCAGAATATTGGCCCTTCACTCCGACCCTCTGCAGTCTACCCGACAACCAGTGCTTGATCCATCTGTGCACATCCCCTCCCACCCCGTGGGATCTAGAAACAGGAATGAAGTGCGAGATAATAAAATTTGCGGACGACACCAAACTATTTAATGGAGCTCGGACTACAGAGGACTGTGAAAAGTTGCAAAGGGACTTGAACAAATTAGAAGAATGGGCGGCGAAATGGCAGATGAAGTTCAACATTGAAAAATGTAAAGTATTACATGTGGGGAGCAGAAACTTGAGGTACAACTATACAATGGGAGGGATGTTATTGAATAAGAGTACCCAGGAAAGGGACTTGGGGGTAATGGTGGACATGACAATGAAGCCGTCGGTACAGTGTGCAGCGGCTGCTAAGAGAGCGAATAGAATGCTTGGTATAATCAAAAAGGGTATTACAGCCAGAACGAAAGAAGTTATCCTGCCGTTGTATCGGGCGATGGTGCGCCCGCATTTGGAGTACTGCGTCCAATATTGGTCGCCGTATCTTAAGAAGGATATGGCATTAGTCGAGAGGGTTCAAAGGAGAGCAACACGTCTGATAATAGGTATGGAAAACCTGTCATATTCTGAGAGATTGGAGAAGCTGGGTCTCTTTTCCCTGGAGAAGAGGAGACTTAGAGGGGATATGATAGAGACTTATAAGATCATGAAGGGCATAGAGAGAGTAGAGAGGGACAGATTCTTCGAACTTTCGAAAAATAAGAGAACAAGAGGGCATTCGGAAAAGTTGAAAGGGGACAGATTCAAAACAAATGCTAGGAAGTTCTTCTTTACCCAACGTGTGGTGGACACCTGGAATGCGCTTCCAGAGGACGTTATAAGGCAGAGTACGGTACTGGGGTTCAAGAAAGGATTGGACAAATTTCTACTGGAAATGGGGATAGAGGGGTATAGATAGAAGATTACTGCACAGGTCCTGGACCTGTTGGGCCGCCGCGTGAGCGGACTGCTGGGCACGATGGACCTCGGGTCTGACCCAGCAGAGGCATTTCTTATGTTCTTATGTTCTTATGGTTCCACAGCTTCCTAAGCAGCCTTTCATGTGGCACCTTGTCGAAAGCCTTTTGAAAATCGAGGTAAATGATGTCTATGGGTTCCCCATTGTCCACCCGACTGCTTATTCCCTCAAAGAAGTACAGAAGGTTCGTTAGGCACGACCTTCCCTTACAGAATCCGTGCTGGCTTGTTCTCAGTAGGCCATTCCTCTCGATGTGCTCGCAAATGCCGTCCTTGATCATAGCTTCCACCATCTTCCCTATAATTGAAGTCAGGCTCACCGGCCTGTAGTTCCCGGGGTCACCCCTCGATCCCTTCTTGAAGATAGGTGTGACATTCGCCAATTTCCAGTCCTCTGGTACCTCACCAGTTTTCAAGGATAGGTTGCAAACATGCTGGATTGTGCTCGCTATTTCTTGTCTTAGTTCCTTCAGAACCCTTGGGTGGATCTCGTCAGGGCCCGGTGATTTACCGCATTTTAACCTGTCTATCTGTTTGAGGACATCCTCCTTACTTACCTCTATGTGCTCCAATTTTTCGGCCTGTTCCCCACTCATGAGCTCCTCTGAGTCCGGTATATTAGATGTGTCTTCGCTCGTGAAAACCGACGAGAAGAACGTGTTCAACCTCTCAGCTACCTCTTTATCCTCCTTAATCACTCCCTTCCTATCCCCATCGTCCAACGGCCCCACCTCCTCTCTCGCTGGTCGCTTCCCCTTTACGTAACTGAAGAATGCCTTGAAGTTTTTCGCCTCCCTGGCCAGCCCCTCTTCGTATTCCCCTTTCGCTTTTCTAACCTCTTGGTGGCATTCCTTTTGGCATTTCCTGTGTGCCTGGTGATTTTCCTCCATTGGGTCCTTTTTCCATCTCCGGAAGGATACTTTTTTGTCATTTATTGCCCTCTTTACTTCAGTTGACATCCAAACCGGGTCCTTTGATCGCTTGTTCTTGCAGCCTTTCCTGAAACTGGGGACGTACATTCTTTGTGCTTCCTGCAGGGTGTCCCTGAATAGGGTCCAGGCGCTTCCCACAGTCTCCATCCTAAAGATGTTTCTGAGCTTCCTCCCCACCATTTCCCTCATAGCAACATAGTTCCCTTTCTTGAAGTTGAGCGCAGTTGAAGTTGCGGTCTTCCTTACTATGGGTGTCCCCTTTCTAATGTGAATCTGATCGCGTTGTGATCACTGTTGCCTAGTGGTCCTCCCACTTCTACCCCTCTTGCAGGCCCCCCTAATCCGTTTAGGATGAGGTCAAGAGTAGCACCCCCTCGCGTCGGTTCTTTGACTAGTTGCTCCATGAAGCAGTCCCTCACAGCTTCTACAAATCCTGTTTCCCTAGTGCAGTTGGAGTGACCCATACTCCAGTCTATTCCCAGGTAGTTGAAGTCCCCCATCACTGTTACACTTCCATTCCTGCATTCCTGTCTCAATTCCGCTTCCAAGTCGTGTCCGACTCCTTCTGGCGTACCAGGTGGGCCCCAGTTTTATGCCTGCACCCTTGTTTCCCGGCAACTTGACCCATAGCGATTCCAGCCCCTCTGCCTTCGTTGCCATATCCATCCCAACCGAGTGGATAGAGTCCTTTATATATAGTGCTATGCCTCCCCCCTTCTTGTGGGTCCTGTCCCTCCTGTAGAGCTTGTACCCCGGCAGCGCCACATCCCATTGATTTTCCTCTGTCCACCAGGTTTCTGCAATTCCAATTATATCTAGGTCCTCCCCCTTGGCCACGACTTCTAGTTCACCCATCTTGGCCATGAGGCTTCTTGCATTTGCGTATAAGCACCGCAGGTCCCGTAGGTCCCGTCGTTTTTCCTCCACCTCTGCATTTACCTGGGCTGCCTGCCCTTGGATTTCGGGCAGTTCTCCCGTTCCCTGTGCTTCTGCTTTGCCCTCAGCCTTTACCCTCTTAGCTTTCAGCTTCCCCACATTCCCGCCACCCCACTTCCCCGCTTTTCCTCTGGGTTTTCTAGCCCTACCGGCCCCCTCCTGGGCTATCATCCCTTGAGCCTCTGTTTGATCCCCCTCGCCTTGTGGTACCTCTATATTGCCCTCAGCTTTCGCCCTCGTGCCACCCAGTCCCCCTGTGTCTCCATGCCCCTTAGTCTTCTCCCAGCAAGCTCCCTTTACCTGATGTTTCCCTCGCTGTCTGATCATAAGATCCTCCGGTCCCTCTGCTTCCTCCCTGCAGTCAGCCCGTTCAGCATCTGTTCTGAATACTGTTGTCCGAAGCGTCAACATCAGATCAGCTGTCGGCTTTCCCCCTCTCCTCAGTTTAAAGCCCTCTCGATCTCTTTCCTCACATTGGCTGCTAGTAGTCTAGTTCCCGCTGTGCTCAGGTGCAGGCCATCCCGCCGGTAGAGCTTGCTCTTTCCCCAGAAGGACGTCCAGTTCCTCACAAAGTGGAAGCCCTCCTCCTGGCACCATCTCCTCAACCATGCATTCACAGCCTGGAGGTCTGCCTGCCTCTTTGCATCTGCTCTTGGTACAGGCAGGATCTCTGAGAATGCTATCCTCCGTGTGCTCCGCTTCAGCTTTCGTCCCAGGACCCTGAACTGGTCAGTCAGTGTGGCCATGCTGAAGTTCCTCCGGCTCACATCATTCGTTCCGACTTGGATTATTACCGCAGTCTCCTCTGTCTCTGCTCCGTCCAGGATCCTCTCGATCCTATCAGTGATGTCTCGTGTCTTGGCCCCTGGGAGACAAGTCACTAGCCGGTCCTCCCTTCCTCCAGCTACGTGACTGTCTACCTCTCTCAAGATCGAGTCTCCCACCACAATAGCAGACTTCCCTTTCCTCAGCAACCTCCTCTGCCTCAGGTCCGTGTCCTTGGTGTAATGCGGTGTCTCTCCCTCGGGGTCCCGGTGAGTCGTGGTCTCCTCCTCTTGCGTGGTTCCTCCGCTAGGTCCTTCCCCGGTGTCGCCTTGTGGATCCTGGGTCTCGTCTGCCGACATCCGTCTGTGCAGCTGCTGGTCCCGTTCCTCCACCTTCCTATAGGCCTCCTCGATGAATCTCTCGAGGTCTCTCACCTCACATGTGACAGCTTTATCTGTGTTTTGTCACTGCAGTTCTTGCTGTTAAGATAAACAGCAGTAGTAACTGCAGCAGTGGCAGATACTTCCCCATTACTGTGGGAATGCCACAAGAGCAGCTCCTAAATCCAGCGGTACTACCACAGAACAGCCCACCATTATTGCGGCATTCCCGGGGAATTTTCCATTACCACAGTATTGCACCATAATGGTTCCTGCATCACCCTCTCCTGCCTACCTCTTGCATCAGCCAAAATGGCTCACAGGCACTTTCCTGCTGAAGTTTAGGCCTTGGCAAATACGGAGACAGAAGTTCATGTTGGAATATAGGAAGTTGTTAACAAACTCTGTCTTGTTTAATAAGCAAGAATCGAGCCCTTACACTCTTTCACTAAACCGTGTTAAGTACTGTTGTGATCTGAACATGGGAAAACAAGCTTATGCTATTGGCACACTATTTATTTTTTGAAAATACTTTTTTTCAGAAGGGAGCATGTCATGGGCAGGAAATAGGTGTGAAGCATTAACCAACTAGAAGAGTGTTCACATTAGTGCATGCTGACAACTAGGGAATTATATAAATGGCACCTAAAGTTAATGCCTACATCAGCACGCCTAACTTAATTGTTTAATAGACTTAATCAGTGCTAATAATTGGCCATAAGCACCTCATAACTGATATAAGTTGGATGTTAGGCACCTAACTTGATAGGTGCCTACCACTTTGTCCAAGGCACCTATCACAAAGGAGGTGTGGTTAGGGCCCAGATCATGGACATGCTTGTTTTGGGCTTAGGCTCTAATAGGTGCATAACTTGGGTGCACGTATTTCGGCTAAGAAAACCCTGGCATAAACATGGTCTGCTTAAAAGTTGGAATGCCTAGCAATCCCTAAGGCCACTTAGTCGGCAATAAGAGTGATTCTATAAAGCGCACCTAACTTAAATAGAATATCTTTTAGCGCAACACCTAATCTTTAGGCACCATGTAAAGAATCGGGCTTTTAGTACATCCTAAATGGAAAAATTAGAACAGGAACTACAAAAAAATTTTTTTTTTAATTTAAAAGGCCCTATTTTTGAGACACGCAAGAAATGGTTTTAACGCGTGGGAAAGTCCTGAGTTAAAACGTGCTAAGCCTGTTTCTTTTTGCATCTTAGTAAAAGGACCACTTAGTGCAGATGAAATCAATTTAACACATGCTAACCTAAAAATGTCCAAATATTTGTAAAAACCATATGAACTGGGAAAGAAAAAGATCCTATGTACACTCTTAATGAACACTATTATAACCATGATTCCCATGTTGCAATGTTCAGATTTTTAGGCCATGTGAAATAACACTTTGTTACTTTTGGGTTTCTCTTATGTCCATAAAAACCTTCTCCTATTTATGTTCCAAATATGAAACTTCATAAGGCTGCTTCATGGAGTGCTAGTTTAAAAAGATCAAAACAGCTCAGGGTCTTTGTGTGTGGCTTAGAGCTTCTTCTCTCAACTCCTCTCTTTCTGGAACTTTAAAGCAAGAGTTAATTAGGGTTTTCGATGATTACCTTGAATGTGTCTCTTCTTCTCTCTAAGCTTGTACTCAGTGATCGCCATGGAAAGTGCACTCTTCCTGTTTCTCAGGGCAAGCTTCTCTCAACAGAAAGAAGATAATTTCTTGGCTGCTGTCGTTGAATGTGGAGCCAAACCAATACAAAGCATGAATTTTATTTCTGAAGAATGTTCTTGTCCATAAATTGTCCTGTAGAGATGCATGAAGTGTTCAAAGAAACGGAGTGTTTATTCTTGATGCTTCTCACTGTGGTCAAGCAAGCATTTCTTTTGGGCAATTTGTATAAATTACGAGAGCAGATAAAAGAATGTCAAGAGAGCATTCCGGAAACATGTACCTTTAAAATATCCAGGAATTAACCAACACCCCACTTGTTTGCCACTCAACACACAAAAATGATGTTGGGAAGTTTAGCATACTCCTACTATGTCTCACTTTATATAGCGTTGAAAGGCTGTACATTTTGACATTTAAGAGACAGTCCCTGCTTGGAAGAGCTTACAATCTAACTTGGACAGACGGATATGACACATAGGGTTAGGGATGCAGAACCCAAGGTGAGAGGAGTTAGGAATCAAAATCACTTTCAAAAAGGTGAGCTTTTAACTGGGCCTTGAACACTGCCAGAAACAAAGCCCACTGTACGGATTTGGGCAGCTTGTTCCAAGCATATGGCGCAGTAAGGTAGAAGGGATGGGGTCTGGAGCCGGCAGTTCGCAGGGGGGAACATAGGGGGAGATAAGTGAAGAGAGATAATGAGGGGCAGCTGAGTGAGTACATTTGTTGGTCAGTAAAAGGAGTTTGAAATGTATTCGGAAACAGATAGGAAGCCAATGAAGAGAAGAACGCAACTTGGATAAATTTAAGAGCAAATTAAAAAGCTTTCTTTTTAAGGATGCATTTGATAATTAGTAAGCCTGATTGTAACTTTACTGCATGGCTTCACTGAAGTGTACTGATTTTTCATTGATTTTTCCTTTGCTCTTGTTTTTCCCTTGAATGTCTTACCTACTATCAAATAATTTGTATTTCCTTTCCCTACTTTTCCTTGTGTTGAATGGGTTTGTCATGTTAGTCCTTAGTCTTGCAAGACTTAGTTTTTGTCATTTGCTGTATTGTTCCCTAAATTTTGTAATTTTAGTGATATGTACATCGCTTAGAATTCTGATTAAGTGATTAATCAAATCTATATTAAACTTGACTTGAAACTTTAAGAGAGGGGTAACATGAGTATAGCAGCTTGAGATACCATGCTTCTGAGCCACGTGCAGATGCAGAAATGCCTAAGAAAATGCATCCAAATGGTTGATAATTAGGCAGAAGATACCTTCTTGGGATTCTGTTGAACCAAATCCAAAATTTATTATACAGTATACATGAGAGTGAAGTCAGATGTAATTTGAACAAACTGTGTGCTGTATTTTGGTTTTATGGTCGGACTGGAGAAGGGTCATGAGTGGTGTCCCGCAGGGCTCGGTGCTTGGGCCGTTGCTATTTAATATATTCATAAATTATCTAGAAACAGGGACGAAGTGTGAGATAATAAAATTTGCGGACGACACCAAACTATTTAGTGGAGCTCGGACTAAAGAGGACTGCGAAGAATTGCAAAGAGACTTGAACAAACTAGGGGAATGGGCGACGAGATGATAGATGAAGTTCAACATTGAGAAATGTAAAGTACTACATGTGGGAAGCAGAAACCCGAGGTGCAGCTATACGATGGGAGGGATATTATTGAAAGAGAGTACCCAAGAAAGGGACTTGGGGGTAATGGTGGACATGACAATGAAGCCGACGGCACAGTGCACAGCGACCGCTAAGAAGGCAAATAGAATGCTAGGCATAATCAAGAAGGGTATTACAACCAGAACGAAAGAAGTTATCCTGCCGTTGTATCGAGCGATGGTGTGTCCGCATCGGGAGTACTGCGTCCAATATTGGTCGCAGTACCTTAAGAAAGATATGGCGTTACTCGAGAGGGTTCAGAGAAGAGTGACATGTCTGATAAAAGGGATAGAAAACATTTCATACGCTGAGAGATTAGAAAAACTGGGACTCTTTTCCCTGGAGAAGAGGAGACTTAGAGGGGATATGATAGAGACTTACAAGATCATGAAAGGCATAGAGAGAGTAGAGAGGGACAGATTCTTCAAACTTTTGAATAATAAAAGAACAAGAGGGCACTCGGAAAAGTTGAAAGGGGACAGATTCAGAACGAATGCTAGGAAGTTCTTCTTTACCCAATGTGTGGTGGACACCTGGAATGCGCTTCTAGAGGACGTAATAGGGCAGAGTACGGTACTGGGGTTCAAGAAAGGATTGGACAGTTTTCTCTTGGAAAAGGGGATAGAGGGGTATAGATAGAGGTTTACAGTCCAGGACCTGGACCTGTTGGACCACCGCGTGTGCGGACTGCTGGGCACGATGGACCTCTGGTCTGACCCAGTAGAGGCACTGCTTATGTTCTTATGGTCTGGGAACTACACACTAAGGATGATTCACACATACACGTAATATCTGGAAAAAGTGCACACCATGGGCCTTTAAAGTGTGCCTAAAATTTAGGTGCCAACTAAGTGCAATTCTCTAAAAATTAGGCGTATTTTATAGAATCAAGCTTAACGCTGCTTATGCGTGCTTAGACATTGCTAGGCATCGTAACTTTAGGCATACTTTATTTATGCCAGGGTTCTTGTCATCTAAATACCTGTGCCTAAGTCAGGTGCTGAACAGCGCCTAGCTCAAAAACAAGCCTTTATCATGCCCACTTTTATATAGATGTTATGGACTAGGTGCCTACTTTTATAGAATCATGTTTTTTGAGTTAGTTTGTACAATCTCTGCCCGCAGAATGCTCTGGATAAGGCAGTGGGTGGGAGATTCAGCGTCTAAAGCTACTTTGAGCAGACTCCCCTTTAAGGGGCAAATGCTCTTTGGCGAAGGATTACAAGAGTAATGGATAGTAATTAATAGTAGCAGTCCTAAATCCAAGTCCTGAATAAATACGTCGTGCTTTCCTGTGTCTGTACGCGAGTGTCCTTTCCACTCCACCTCACAATTGCATGCGGGAGGTTACAGCAGTGAGGCAGGCAACGTTCCAGAACAATGGTAACATACTGAGGGCTTCAAAATAGTACCTGGCCCGTGAGTTCGAGACCACTGATTTACACCTACTGAAATGTGATACACAAACCCCAACGCCTAACTTAGGCACAGATCAGGCATATTCTGTGACAGTGCGCAAAGATTGTTGCAATGCCCATGACCTGCCTTTGCCATCCCCTTGGCCAGACCCCATTTTTGGATCCACCTATTAGAATTTACATGTACCTTTTTATAGAATACCTCTAAAAAGATGCACACATAAATTAGAATTATTGTTAATTGGTGTCAATAATTGATTGCTACTGTCCAATTATTGGCACAATCTAATCAGGTACTCTAAGTATTTTCCCTATCTGTCCTTGTGGGCTCTCAATCTAGCTATGTCCAAATGCACATGCGCAACTCAAAGCACCATATATAGAATCCAGGGGAGAGTGAAGCAATATATTCTCCGACTTGCTTTAAATTTACTCCTTAGTAGCTTCATTGTGTGGCCCCCTAGTCATTGTATTTTGGAAAAGAGTAAACAAGTGATTCCCATCTACCCGTTCCACTCCACTCAACATTTTATACTTCTCTATCATGTCTCTTCTCCAAAGCATGGTCATGCAAACATATGTTTAAAATAGTCTTAACACTAATGTGAAATTTTAGATTGTCCCCCAACCAGAGGCAAAACTAGGGCAAAGTAACATAGTAAATGACGGCAGGTAAAGACCTCAATGGTCCATCTAGTCTGACCATTAAAAATACATGATTAAATTAACTTGTCTCTTCTTTGATATTTCTGGGTAACAGACGGTAAAGTCCACCTGGTATTGTCCTAGGTTCCAAATGCTGAAGTTGCCATCCAAGCTCACTCCAGTCTATCCAATCTCATGTTCCAAGTTCATAGAGTTCCCATTGATACCCTCCCCAAGCCAAATCACCACATATGGGACACAGACCGTGCAAGTCTATCCAGTACCGGCCTTAGTAAATAAGGCATTGACCCCAGGGGCAAAATGGGGTTTAGTTCATATTCAGTTTATGAACTTTGGCTACATCACTAATCCCCAAATTGATTTACCAAACAGTCCAACAGCAATATCTGAACCTAATTAAGCTTCCATATAGACATATTAGGAAGTTGACCTGTAATGCAGAAGAGCTTCATAATGGTGTTATTTAAACACTGCTTTTTTTTTTCCATATGTTGGGATAACAAGTCTTAGATTTCACTTTCAAGTAAATAAATGTCTCATTAGCCCACCTCCCCCAGCCTCTGAATTCTAGCAAGATTAATCTGTTAGTAGTAATTAAAAGCTCATCTATTTTCATAAACATCCTAAAGCTCCTACTCCAGTCTCACGGTGTGAAGAAAACAGTTCATTAAAGAAGGTGTGAGTCGCATATTACTGCCAAGCTTCCAACACATAAGGGAGTGACACATTAAGATAGTCCAAGAAATATGTCAATAATATGTTATTCTAACACAATGCACTGAAAGAGGCATTCTTCAAGCTACACCAGGGTACTATGCATGATTATTAGTGGTAAAAATAATGCACGCTAATGTGGGTTTCAAGTGAATTTTAATCTGCCTGATTGGCAAATTATATTTTAGTTAATGAAGAAGTGGGGATGGAAGTTTACACATCAACCAGGGATGACCAAGTCGATTAATATTTGTTGCAAAATAAGTATTTATTAATAGTCAATAAAACAGTTTTTCACTGCAATCAATATTTGAGTCAAAAACAGTTTTATTGACTTTTAATAAATACTTATTTTGCAACAAATATTCATCTACTTGGTCATCCCTGATTGATGTGTACAGTTCCAATCCCACTTCATTATCTGCTATTTCTTTGTAGGGCATCTTTCTTTTCTTTGCTGTACATTATATTTTAGGACACAAGGTTAGTATAGAATAAGAGCATAAGCATTGCCGTGCTGGTCTATAAAGTCCAGTACCTGTTTCCAACAGAGGTCTAGCTAGGTCATAAGTACCTAGCAGAATCCTGCCCAGTACTGGCCATAGCTTCTTCAATGTATACCCATTATTTTCTGATTAGAGATCCTCTGTGTTCATCTCGCGCTTGTTTGAACTCTGGCACCGTTTTCTTCTCTACCACCTCCCTTGGGAGCACATACCACGTATCAACCACCCTATCCATAAAGAAGAATTTCCTAAATTTACTCTTGAATCTACCACCCTTCAGCCTCAAATAATGCCCTCTGGTGTTACCATTTTCCTTTCTCTACGAGGAGACTACGAGGGGATATGATCGAGACATTCAAAATACTGAAAGGAATCGACAAAATAGAGCAGAAAAAAACGCTATTTACAATGTCCAATGTGGCACAGACAAGAGGACATGGGCTGAAGCTAAGGGGGGACAAGTTCAAGACAAATATCAGGAAGTTCTGCTTCACACAACGAGTGGTGGACACCTGGAATGCTCTCCCAGGAGAGGTAATTGCGGAATCCACCATTCTAGGATTTAAGGGTAAGTTAGATGTATATCTCCTTATGAGTGGCATGAAGTGACATGGGTAGGGGTAGGTTAGATGCACTTCTCTTTACGAGAAGCTTGGAGCGATATGGGGACCAAAACTATGCCAGGGTACACCTGGCGGGGCCTCCGCGTGTGCGGATCGCCGGACTTGATGGACCTAGGGTCTGTTCCGGAGATGGCGCTTCTTATGTTCTTATGTTCTACGTTAATACCTTTAAAGTATTTGAACATTTGAATCATATCTCCCCTGTCCCCTAAGGTATACATATTCAGGGCTTCCAGTCTCTTCTCATACTTCTTCTGGCGCAAACCTCCTACCATTTCCGTTGCCTTCCTCTGGACAGTGTCAAGTCTTTTTATGTCCTTCGCTAGATACGGTCTCCAAAATTGAACACAATACTCCAAGTGGGGCCTCACCATTGACCTGTAGAGGGGCATCAACACCTTCTTTCTTCTACTGGTCACACCTCTGTCTATACAGCCTAGCATCCTTCTGTCAGCAGCCACCGCCTTGCTGCACTGTTTTTTCACCTTTAGATCTTTGGACAGTATCACCCCAAGGTCCCTCTCCCAATCCTGGCATATCAGCCTCTCACCTCCCAGCACATACGGCTCCTTCCAATTTCTAATCCCCAAATGCATTACTCTGCATTTTTTTGGTATTGAATTTTAGTTGCCAAATATTAGACCATTCTTCTAACTTTTGCAGATCCTTTTTCATGTTTTTTACTCCCTCCTCGGTGTCTACTCTGTTACAAATCATGGTATCAACCGCAAAAAGGCAAACTTCTTCTAACCCTTTGGCAATGTCTGGTAACCCTAGGTATTCAGATACCAGCTGGTGCTGAATATCCCGGAATTGGCCTTGACCAGCCGTACTATTTGCTTAACGGTGATATTCAAATCACTAACTGGATTGTTAAATAGATAAAGGGGTCCTTTCCGTAAACTGTGGTAAAAATTGACCTCAATGTGCCATTACAGGGTCTTTTCCACACACTAAGGCCAATTTTATTGCAGCTATAAAAATGCCTTTTTCTAATTTTCAGCAAACCATAGAGAAGTTTGTCAGATTGGCACTAACAGTGATGCAAAAAGAAATAGATCCCAGATGGACTGCTTATTAAAACTATACCCCATGTGGGTCATGTTTCGCCAACTCTTGAGCTTCTTCAAGGGTATACTACTAAAAGTGGAAAAGTTAAGAGATTTGTGTTCCCTGTTCATCTGATTCTATGTATATAGTGCCCAAAAAATTGGCACCAACTAGAATGGCACTTACATGATCCTATATAAGGCATGCACCATATATAGAATCACGCTTAGCAGCCATATGTGTAATTAAAATTTAGGTGCACCCATTTAGACCCCCAAAAAATGAGGCCTAAATACTAGTGGGTAAGTTGTATGTGGCCAGGTACTAGTGACCTGGATTGGCCACCATGAGAATGGGCTTCTGGGCTTGATGGACCATTAGTCTGACCCAGTAAGGCTATTCTTATGTTCTTATTCTATAACAGTGCGCATAACTTTCAGGAATGCCCATGATCTGCCCATGCTTCTCCCCGGCCATGCCCCCCTTTAAGATTTGCGCATTAGAACAGATGTACACCACTTTATAGAATGTTTCTACCAAATTGTGCACATGATTAGTGCCAGTTAGCATCAACTATGAGGTGTTAGTTGCCAAGTAGTCTCGCCAGTTGGTCTTGTTAAACAATTAAGTTGTGCATGCAGATTGCCTGTGCGCACGGATTTGCATGCACAGCTTATGATGCTATATACAGAATTGGGGGTAAGTGGATAACCTCTTGCTCCTCCCAAGCTCTGCCTATGGGCCACCCTGGCTCTGTCTGAATACTGCTGAGGGAATCGGAGGTGAATACTCAGAGGCGCTACCTAGCCCAGGGATAGGCAATTCCGGTCCTCAAGAGCCGGAGCCAGGTTTGATTTTCAGGATATCCACCATAAATATGCATGTGATAGATTTGCATCTCAAGGAGGCAGTGCATGCAAATCCATCTCATATATATTCATGGTGGAGATCCTAAAAACCTGACCTGGTTCAGGCACTCAAGGATCGGAATTGCCTACCCCTGACCTAGCCATTTCCGCTAAATATCACTTTTGCTGGCACATAACCAGTTAGTAATACCTGCTAATTGAGTAAGGCCCATATTCTATAAACAGTGACTTAAGTTAGGCACCAGTAGGGGCCCTTCCGGCACCTAACTTAATTTGAAAATGCTGTTGGGAAAAAAATAAATAAATAAAAAGCACTTTAAAAAGAAAAATGTGTTAACTTACAAAATTATTATTTTGCGTTCAGCTGCTAAATTGTTTGACACTCTTTTGGGCTTAGCTAGCCAACATATTTTATCAGAATGGAAAACAGTGCTGCACTTTCTTTTTCAGCATGACGGTCCAGTATTTATTTAACTTGTAAATATGAAGAGGTAGCTGCCATCAGATGGAGTAATGTTCACCATATACAGAAGGTCTGGGCTCTTTTGGATGACTATTGTAATTTACGTACTGTATAATTTTCAATTTAGCTTAAGCTCCTAATTCGCCTTGTTATACGTTTGTCTTAGGGGGATTCTGTAATGTTTGTATTGTTTATAATCAATAAAATACATAGAAAAAAATAGAAAAAAAATGTAGGCACCTAAGGTGCCTTTAAAAATGGCATCTGCATTGTGATGATGGAGGTGCTTTATGATGCCTAATGCCACTATAGGCATGGCTAATGTCAGAATTTATGTTAAGCATAATAAAATTCTTGCTTAGACACGATTCATATAAAAGGTGGGCACCAGAAATGTAGGCCCTGAAAACCCTGGCCTACATTTCCAGTGCCTACCTTTTATCTCAGGACAAGCAGGCAGCATATTATCACTTATGGGTGATGTCACTGACAGAGCCCCGGTACGGACCACTTTAAAAGTGCATTGCCACTTTAAGATCTTAGAAAGTTCACGATAGCCCAAACCACGCATGCACAAGTACCTTCCCGCCCGACGTAGGGTACGCAGTCCCTCAGTTTTCTAGTTTCTGTGGAGCTAGTAAGACGCTCTTCAGCTTCGGTTGAACTTTTTTCTCTTCGCGGTTTTGCGGGCTTTGGTCCTCTGGGGCCTTATGGACCTTTCTAGCCATAGAGTTTGATTTGTCAAAGGCTGTCTTCCCGTCCATGTCACGCCTGTCGACAGGTTTCAAAAAGTGCGGTCGCTGTGCTCTGGTCATTTCGTTAACTGACCCTCACCATTGGTGTTTGCAATATCTGGGACCTGAGCACCGTACCGACTCTTGCTCCCGCTGCTCATCCCTTCAGAAGCGCACCTTCAAAAACCGGCTGCTTCAACAAAGACAACTGTTTGGCACTGCAATGGACACGGAGCCCAGCTCATCTCCGACTCCGTCCACACCGTCCATGCTGCCCAAGACCACACCAACCAAGACGACACCGAGAATAGACCCTTCAACATTGGTTCCGGTGTCGCAACTCGCAGTGAATAAGCTGGCTAAGAAGCCTTCCCCCCACCCCCTCTGGGCCTCAGATCAAACTGGCAGTGAGCCAAGTCCTGTTGACCTCGAGGAGACCCAAAAAACGCTTGGCTCCGATTTCGGTGAGTGCCTCAACATCGGCCTCCTCATCGCCGGAGCACAATGCCGCATCGAAGGTACTGGCAAAAACACCAGCGGTACCAGTGCATTCCATTAAGCAGCAGATTAAAGAATTGCTGCTTGTGGAGTTACGGGAGCAGTTACAACTACTTCTCGTCATGGTGACAATGGCTCCTCCAGTGACAGTCACGTCTGAGCTCTCGAGAACGGTACTGACTTTTCAAGAGTCTACATCGGTGCTGACTCCTCTGGGTACAGAACCAGTGTTCTTCTCAGACATCTCCCAAGACAATGTCAGTCAAATCAGCTAAGGCATTAACAAAAATGAATCATCTCCAGGCCTTGACACCCAATTCTCGGCACCGACCTCCACCAATCCGAGATTCAGATCTCTGGGGTGATTCTAATCAAGAACCTCTTGTATCTGATGATGAGGTTTCTTCGGATGAGGATTCTCATTTACCATCTTTTCAGGAGCCTACTTTCAAATCTGACACATCCTTTTCGAGATTTTTTAAGGAAATTTCTGTCTTTTTCTATTCCACTTGAAGCTGACTCCAAAAAATCTAAGCATTTTTTGGTGCCTTAGATTATGACCAGCCAACTAAGAAGTTTCTCAAGCTACCTCTTCATGATATTTTAAGAGAGACTTTTTATAAAAATCTTGAAATTCCTCGTAAACTTGATTCACTTTATAAGGTGGTTCCCATTCCAGGGTTTGACAAATCCCAACTTCCACATGAATCATTTCTGATGGAATCAACCCTGAAAAAATCTGCGGGAGCCAGTGTTTATGTCTCAGTACCTTCTGGCAGATAAGGGAAGACCATGGACAAGTTTGACAAAAGACTGTTTCAGAACACTACGCTGCCAACCGGTCTGGCAACTATGCTTTTCATTTCTCTTTTTATTTAAAGCAATTAGTTAACCAAGTTGCTAAATTTCATAAATATTTGCTTGACCGTAAACTCCCTGCTTTTCAGCATTTCATCTCTGACTTACTTCAACTTCGTAAGTACCTTGTCCGCTCTATTTATGATACCTTTAAACTCTCCTTACTTGCTGCAGCCATGTCAGTGGCCATGCAACGTCTAGCCTGGCTGAGAGTTTCGGAGCTTGATCGGCTCCTTGCTTAGGGGACGAGCTTTTTGGAGCCTTGTTGGACACAACTACCCAAAAATTATCTGCTCAAGAGACTAGGTGGGATACTCTTGTAAGACCTAAGAAAAAAACCTATCCCTTCTCGTCCTTTCAGACAGTCCTCCTACCAGAGACGATTTACTACAAAGCCTATGACTCCAGCTCCGTCTCAACCTAGGAGGCAGCGGCCACAACAGCAACAAGCACGTCAGCAACCACAAAAACAACAGGCTGCCCCTCCAAAATCCACACAGCCTTTTTGATGTGTTTCTTCGGAGCATAGTCATTGTCACCACTTTGCATCCTTTACCTCAGCCCATCAGAGGCTGTCTTCAGCTTTTCATAGGTCGATGGGAGCTCATCACCTCCGACCTCTGGGTCCTAAACATCATTTGTCAGGGTTATTCTCTCAATTTTCAAACCCTACCACCAGACCATCCGCCAAGCGAGTCTGTTTTGGACCCTGCACAGTCCTCCCTTCTTCTACAGGAGGTTCAATCCCTTCTGCTGAGTGCCACTGCAGACTTACACTAGTATTATATAATCTGTAGCTGTCTCTTTTGTGCTGCCCACTTTGGTTGTGGGGTACATATATCCCATCAACATGTACATCAAAATGCAATATGAACATCAGGAACAAAATATATTGCTTTTAAAAATAGGTCTTCAGAAAAATATAAACTAATCATCTTGCTATACCTTGGGTTGATATTTGTTGTGTATTACAGAGCATGTGTTGCATCTCACATTAATGACTACAGCACATTGCAGGAAGCACCCTGCAAGGATATACAATTTCTCCCTTGTGTAGTCCCTTCAGGAGAGCAGTCATGTTCGCCACAGTTGAATTGCAAGGCACTTGAAATTGCATTACGGCTTCATAAATGCAGAGCATGATTTGAAAATTCATACGCAAACCCCTGAAGACCATTTGACTGTAAAGGCAAGCCAGATGGGATTTGAAATGCTAAATTATATGTCATATTATTTAGCAGGTTAGTTCACTCCTCATTTACTTGCCATCTGTCATTATTGTGGTATGCCAGCAAATAATGGGCAACTCGCTCACCATACGTTAACACCAATGCAAATTAGTATATAAAAAGAAACAACTTTCTAGAAGTCTAATGTCTCTGAATTATTAATAATGTTGTTGCTGATTCCATTATCTTATTTGTTCAACTTCTGTTTTCATACCACCTCTGTCAATTCATTTTTACTCATTTACATATTAATTTGGGGGCCCTTTTACAAAGAAGTGCTAAAAGGTGGTCTGCGTTAGGCCCAGCGTGGGTCTTTCTCACATACTAAGGCCACTTTTCATGGTGCTGGTAAATGGTTGATTTTTCTATTTCAGCAATAATGGCCATGCACTAATTTTCCCATTAGCATTTACTGACACCTATGAACATATTTGATAAGTTAATGCCAAGGTGATAATTCATCTACTTAAGCCTATCAAAAAATAGTCTTCAAAAACTCCAGCTAATCCAGAATACTGCAGCCAAGTAGATTTTTGCAAAACGCAAGTCTGACCATGTCTTCCCCACTTCTAGCCAAACTTCACTGGCTCCCAGTGATTTCCAGAATCCATTTCAAATGCTCCTGCCTGGCTTTTAAGACCATTCACAGCATCCTTCCTCCCTTAATCCCAGTATTTTATAACTCCTCGAGTCCTGACTCTACCAGACCCACCCAAAGGTATAAACTATCCTTCCCCTCTCTAAACAGTATTCACTATGCAGGCAAACTGGGAAAATCCCTTCACTTCAGAATCACAGGTCTTTGGAACGACCTTACTACCCCGCTGCGGAACCTGGGCTCCCTCCAATTATTCCGCAAGCAACTGAAAACCCGGCTTTTCACTAAAATGTAATTCTATCCCCCCTTACTCTTCTCTTCTATATATAAGTTCATGTAAACCTTTTTTTTCCTTCTCTTCCTATATTTTAAGTTCTTGTAAACCGTGCCAAGCTCCACATCCATGGAGATGATGCGCTATATGAACTTAAGGTTTAATTTAGTTTAGTTTAGGAAGTTAAATAAAAGGTGATTTCTATGTGTAAAATAGGTGAGTTACATGGGGACAGAAATTTCATCCATTCCCAATGGAATCTAGCCCATACTCACCTGTACCCACTAAAATCCATTCCATCCTCTTACTCCCTCCCATCCCCCCAACCCTCCCCCCCCCCCCCGACACTGTCTGTGGCAGGAAAGATACCCACTCCCTCCTGCCGCCGACTCCGTCGATGCCACAAACCCCTGACACTTCTGACATCTCCCCCCACATCCAATTGGCAGGAGGGATGTCCAGTCAATCCTCCGAACCCCTGACATTCCCCAACATCCACCATATATTCCCTGACACTCTCCAATACCCATCCAACACTCCCCAATTCCCACTCAACATCCCAAACACTCTCTAATATCCACTGGGTATTCCCTAATACTCCCTCATCTGACACATCTGATACATCCCAACACTCCTCAACACTCCCTCACACCCCAACATTCTCCCGACACCTCTCAAACCTGCCCCCATACTTTTAGGAGATGGCCAGCAAGAGGGCTGCCCATTCCCTCCTGCCAGCAGGCCCACCTCTTCCAATGCATTCTGGGATGCACCAGGGAGGGGCCTAAAGCTCTGATTGGCCCAGATGCCTAAGGCCCCTCTCAAGGGAGTCGAGAGTGACAGGGGTTCAGGGGATCGACGGGGCTGCTCCATGAGAGAGTGGGCATCTTTCCTGTCACAGATAATGTCGGGGGGGGGGGGGTGGATGGGGGGTATTCCCTGCAAACTGCTGCTCAGCTGATCATGGCAGGGAGAATACCTTGCCATGATCAGCTAAAAGCAAGTGATCAGGCGTGATTCTCTAACCGGAGCTCGTGACATGGGTGCCAGTTAGAAAATCAGGATGGTTATGTGGGGTTAGACATCTGTCTGTTAGGACAGATGCATTTCTGTATAGTGTGCGATTGTCAGCAGCCAGTGTGCAATTTTCAGTAGCTGCTTAATATTTCAAGTTTATTTAAAATTTGATTGATCACTTATCCAAACTTCTAAGCGATATACAGTACCTAAAAAAGAAAGGGGGAGAGTACATATAACATGTATTAAACAAACAAACAAACATAGATAAATGCAGACAAAAAATCTTTGATAGATATCTTCCATCCCCACCTGTACCTGTAGGATTCAACACTATAACTTTCTTGCTCAGAGCCCAACAGTATTCACTATTCAACCAGTCTTCAATATGGTGTTCTGGTTGCCTCTATGGTCATTCCAGTACTCATTCTGGCATTCCAATTGTCTCATTCTGATGTCACCAGAGATTTTTACTACACTCGTATGGGAATCCCACAGCAACTTCTTCCATTCCTACTTCATCAGGAGGAGGACTGGAGTCTTGAAGATGATCAGTCTTCCTCCTGATGAAGCAGTAATGAGAAACACGATCGGTGTTGAGGAAGAAGACTTTGTGGATATTTTGTTGAATGTTTGCACTATTTTTTGTCGGAGATTAAGAGCACGTTTAATTACATATGTTTCAGCACATCGGGATTTCCCGGCAACAGCGAAAAGAACTATGAATAGTTGTATACCCATTTGCCTGAAGGAATATCATTTCAACTATAAGATAAGTGGGACCACCATACACAATTTTTACTTAATAGTTGGCTATTTTTACATGCATTATAGATTTGGCAGGTAAGTGGGTGCAATGATGTTAATGCACAAATAGATAAGGCATATAATAGGATATATTTTCTAAGGTTTTCTTATCAGATATCAAAAGATGACACACCATCTTAGATATTTTCAATTAGCCAGTTTAAAGACCTCAGTGGTGCAACTGAGGTCTTTAAACGGGCTAATTGAAAATATCTAAGGTGGTATGTGGTCTTTTGCAATGATGTTAAACATAACACCTCTTTGAAACACTGTTGCCAGTGTAAGTATGGTGTTTTAGACTGAGCATATTAATTCACTAGTTAATATTTTGTTTTTTTGTTTACATGTACAGTAAAACCTTGGTTTGTGAGCATAATTCGTTCCAGAAGCATGTTTGTAATCCAAAGCACTCATATATCAAAGCAAATTTCCCCATAGGAAATAATGGAAACTCAGACAATTCATTCCACAACCCAAAATCTTTAATACAAAATACTGTACGTACTTGTATTGCAAGACCTCGCCCGTTTAGAACACTACTCTCATTTAGTCACTTCACTCCTGCAGCGTGAGAGAGAGAAGACCCATCGGCTCAGTTGTGATGATGTGACTCGGGTATACTATATGTACTTGTATTGCAAGACATTAGTTGTATATCAAGTTAAAATTTAATAAAATGTTTTGCTTCTCTTGCAAAACACTTGCAAACCAAGTTACTTGCAATCCAAGTTTTACTGTATTATATTTAGTTTTTGAATGGTCAGAAGAATTCCTTTGAGGATTTGGTTTGGATAATATTTGGGAATTCATTCTAATTTTGTAATTTCCCCGAGCGTTTTTTTCTTTTAAAACAAACAACACTTTAGCAAGTTTTGCATTTGACCAGTTGTGATCGACCATAATGTACCTTGTGGCTGGGCTGCATAAACCCGCATTGCCGGTGGTAACATGGCTATATTATTCCATCCCCACCCAAGATAACCCATGACAGTAACATACATGGGACCGAGTTAATCCTTTATTTGGCATTGTTGCTCAGAAGCAACACGGGTCTTCTACATCTCCAAATGCCTGTTACCTTGGCACTGTTGCTCTCGTTCAACTCAAGTTACATAAAGCAACCGTTTCTCCCTCTGTCAATTAAAAGGTTATATCAGAAAACAAATTGGTGAAAACTTTTAAACTCCCCTTTGGAATCACTCCAAGGCCTGAAGAATAAAGATTATAACGGTAGGGTAATTCAAATTATTACCAAAAGGACTTTCAATATGTTTGAATTTAGCTGTTTGAATTTAGCCCTGGGTGGAAGTTCATTGACTAGCACCAGACTGAAATCTAAATAAACTCCACCCCGTATATCATAATGTCCTTACAAAATTATTCAATTAGAAATAAATACTCCCATCCATAAGTCCAGAACTTTGAGGATCATTCCAAAAGTGGGAGCAAAAAAGACCTTTTATTAATAATTTTAATTACCCTACTGTTATAATCTTTATTCTTCAGGCCTTGGGGTGATTCCAAAGGGGAGTTTAAAAGTTTTCACCAATTTGTTTTCTGGTATAGTTTTGATTTTTGGTGAATATTTTTGAAGCCTTTAATTAAAAGGTTAACCATATGGTAAGTGCAAAATGTATCATATTTAGTAAATCAAAAAGGAATGGTGCAGTGAAGGGGAAGGAAGATCGAGGCATCCCCCTTCACTGCACCGGAGGAGCCCGAGATCGGCGGTTTGCCCCGCCCCCAACAGCCACTTCGGCACAAGTCTGCCTTTGCAGCCCTCTTAAGGGCTCTGAATTCAATATCCATCCTTGGAATCCAGCACAGTGAAGGGGAAGGAAGATCGAGGCATCCCCCTTCACTGCACCGGAGGAGCCCGAGATCGGCGGTTTGCCCCGCCCCCAACAGCCACTTTCAGCACAAGTCTGCCTTTGCAGCCCTTTTAAGGGCTCTGAATTCAAGATCCATCCTTGGAATCCAGCACAGTGAAGGGGAAGGAAGATCGAGGCATCCCCCTTCACTGCACCGGAGGAGCCCGAGATCGGCGGTTTGCCCCGCCCCCAACAGCCACTTCGGCACAAGTCTGCCTTTGCAGCCCTCTTAAGGGCTCTGAATTCAATATCCATCCTTGGAATCCAGCACAGTGAAGGGGAAGGAAGATCGAGGCGTCCCCCTTCACTGCACCGGAGGAGCCCGAGATCGGCGGTTTGCCCCGCCCCCAACAGCCACTTTCAGCACAAGTCTGCCTTTGCAGCCCTTTTAAGGGCTCTGAATTCAAGATCCATCCTTGGAATCCAGCACAGTGAAGGGGAAGGAAGATCGAGGCATCCCCCTTCACTGCACCGGAGGAGCCCGAGATCGGCGGTTTGCCCCGCCCCCAACAGCCACTTCGGCACAAGTCTGCCTTTGCAGCCCTCTTGAGGGCTCTAAATACAGGACCCCTCTTCAAAATCCAGCACAGTGAAGGGGAAGGGAGATCGAGGCATCCCCCTTCACTGCACCGGAGGAGCCTGAAATCGGCGGTTTGCCCCGCCCCCCAACAGCCACTTCGGCACCGCCCACTGTGAACCGCCGAAGAGGAAGGTGATTTCAAGTCCATGACCTGATCGCCACGAAAAACGCACGGATGGCTTAAAGGCTCCTCTTACACACCTGATTTAATATAATCTGTGCTTTTGCAATTTGATTTTCATTACATTTAAATACGTAGCAATTTAAAAGTGTGCATCAAATAGAAATGCCGGTAAGACCGGCCAAAACACCTAAACATAAATTATCCTGCTCAGAACTTAAAATGGCGACGTCACCGACTCCATCTATAACCTTGACACAATGGGGAGATTGGGCCCAAGAAATCTCAAAAATGGTCACCGAGGCCCTGGAAGAAAAATTTCTTAAATTACAACTGGCTGTAGACTGTATTAATGATCGTTTTGAATCACACGCTGGACGTATTACAGCAGTGGAGCAAAGGGTGTCTGATAATGAAGATGCAACTTTGCAAGATCGTGAAAAAGTAACAGCATTGCAAAATCAAATAGCAACACTGACAACACGTTTGGACGACCAGGAGAATCGTCAACGCCGCAACAATCTACGAGTAGTGGGGCTACCTGATCTCCGTACTGATCAGGATCTATACTATTTTTTTCAACTTTGGCTCCCAAAACAACTTGGCCTAGTGACCCCTGACTCTGGTTTTCCATGCGAGCGGGCACACCGCTTGAGCCAACGTACAGAGAATAACAACCGCCCGAGAGCAGTTATTGCTAGATATATCAACTGGAAAGATAAAGATCTTATCATACAAGCCTTTCGAAAATATGGTCGACTTGAATATGAAGGTCAAAGATTACTTTTGTTCAACGACTACTCCCTACATGTATCCACCCTTCGCAAGACGATGGTGCCACTATGTTCTACACTGCATCATCGAGGAGTGAAGTTTGCACTAGTGTATCCAGCGACTTTACGCATATGGAGAGAAGGAAAATCACACTCATTCACAGACAAAGCAACCGCACAACTATTTATAGACTCTATACCTGAGACAAATACTACCCCAACGGGCTAATATTATCAGCCATATATTTTACTTTGAGGTATCTGTTTGATCAAATCAATTCCAAATTTAATATTTTAATCTGAGCCAATAAGCTCTTATCTTAACATGTTATGTTATGTAATGAAATACAAATTTTATATAACCTGCTAAATTAAGCACACTAATCTTTACATTTATATTACTGATTAGGTGTGGATCTTGTTAGATGTTAGATGCTTTACATGCGTCATTCTTATATGCTCATAGAAGCATCCTTAAAATATTTTAATATGTACATGATAGTTTGGTTTATCTATCTTCTGACCACATATTATGAGGTCATTACTATCTTCTTCTTTCTTATTTTAATGTCTTTTCTACTTTTCTTATTAGACAGGAGTGTCTACCTTATCTCACTAATATATCAGATATCTTCTCTCGACAAAAGTGATATACTGCATATCTCTCCAACGCAAATCATATATTATGGCTGACCTACATGTCTTTTCCTTTAATGTGAATGGCCTGAATCATCCCATTAAAAGAAAAAAGATATCCAATTATGTGTCCAATAAACATCCAGACATAATTTTATTACAAGAAACCCACCTCCCATCTGCTGCCGCCACGAAATTTCAACTAAAGGGATACTCTGCTCATATATACTCCCCTGCGACTTATCAAAAGAAAAATGGTGTTTCAATCTTTCTTAAAGATAAACTCTCTCCCATTATTCATTCAATTAAAACAGACACAGAGGGAAGATGGTGTCTGGTACATGCTGCGTTGCACTCAATAGACTTTGTTCTTCTCAATATTTATGGCCCGGTTAAAGATCACCCGGATTTTTTTAGAGACATTCAACTAGCACTAATTGAATTCAGTTCTTGTTCTCTGATATTGGGTGGAGATTTTAACCAAATCCAAGACTTATATATTGACAGATCTTCTTCCTGTAAACCATCCAAGACCAAGTCTTTCACAGCTCTACAGGCCCTAAAAGATGCTTTCTCCCTTGTAGATCCTTGGCGACTACTTCACCCGAAAGGTAGAGAATATTCACATTTTTCACCACCACATAATACATACTCGAGAATTGATTTCTTTCTTATATCCTCCTCTCTCATTCATGACCTTACTAATACTAGTATACATCCAATCTCCCTTACGGACCATGCTGCCATTTCTTTATATATTTCTATTTCGGCTCCACGAAATGAATCTCCTTCTTGGCGACTAAACAACGCCTTACTCTTGGATGAAGAAACTGTTGAAAAAATCAACTCATTTACATTAGAATTCTTCGAAAATAACTCTAAAGATCCTGAAGTTTGTCCTTCCATAATCTGGGAAGCTTATAAAGCAACCCTTAGAGGTGAATTGATAAAAATTGCCTCTTGGAAAAAAAAAACAGTCCATGAAAAAAGAAAAAGAATTAGAAAACGCTATTAAAACATTAGAAATACAACATATGTCTAATCATTTACATGACCCAACTATTCTCCATCATATCCAAAAACTTAAATATGAATATAATACTTTAGTTTCATGCACAGCCAGACGAGATATCTTCATTTCTAATTCTGGTCATTATATGGGAGATAATCTTATGGGTCGTCCACTGGCCAGATACCTTAAAATTAAATCCAAAAGATTACATATCACATCTATCCAAAATTCATTAGGACAATTAGTCAAAACCAGATCTTCAATTTCTTCTCAATTTGAAAATTTTTATACTTCATTATATAAGTCTGAAGTTGTGGCTCCTGAATCAGATATAGACTCTTTTCTTTCCTCCTTATCTCACCCGACCATATCGGAGCCTGTTAAATTGGAACTAGATTCTCCGATAACCATAACAGAAATAGAAACTGCTATATCTTCCCTACCGACTGGAAAAGCCCCAGGTCCGGATGGTTTTACTAACGAATTTTATAAACTATTTCGAAACATCTTAGCTCCTCATCTCCTTACATACTATGATTTCCTCCACTCCTCTCCAGATAAACAATTTAATTTCACAGAAGCCACCATCGTTGTAATCCCTAAACCTGACAGAGACGCTACCTTGGTCAAAAACTTCCGTCCCATCTCTCTCCTTAACTTAGATTATAAAATAATGGCAAAGTTACTTGCATTAAGACTCACCAAAGTGATTCCACATCTTATACACAAAGACCAAACGGGATTTATTAAACAAAGATATATAGGAGATAACCTACGACTTTTTCACCACGTGAATGCACATGCTAAAACATTGACAGACCCAATAATAGGCCTAGCTATAGACGCTGAAAAAGCCTTTGATCGAGTGGAGTGGTCTTTTCTTTTCAGTGTCCTAAAATGGTATAACTTTGGATCATTTTTCACGAAATGGATAAAAACATTATATTATAGTCCTAATGCTCGTATTCTAATTAATAACTCTTTATCCAATAAATTTCCCCTTCACAGAGGCACTAGACAGGGCTGTCCTCTCTCACCACTATTGTTCAATTTAGTATTGGAGCCTCTTCTCTCTGCTATTCGACAATGCCCGCTAATTAATGGTATTCCCTCCCCTGATCGAGACTTCAAACTAGCAGCATATGCTGATGATGTATTAATTTTTCTAAGGAACCCTCAATCTTCTCTCCCTCATCTTATACATATCATCAAACAATATTCTAGCTTCTCAGGATATTCTGTAAACTGGGAGAAATCAGAAATCTTTCCTCTGAACAATAACATTCTTCAATCAGACTTGGCTAATTTTCCATTCACATGGTCAAATGAAGCTGTGAAATATTTAGGGATTTTAATACACAAAGATCCAGTCTTTGCTCAAGATCTTAATATATCCAAAATCAAAAATTTAGTTCTTAACACTACATCTAGGTGGTCTCCACTTTATTTGTCTTGGTGGGGTAGAATATCATCCATCAAAATGACCCTAGCACCTCAAATTAATTACATCCTCTCAATGCTTCCTCTTTTATGCCAGAAATCATTTTTCCATTGGCTAAATAAGAAGCTATCTGAATTTATATGGAACAAGAAAAAACCCCGAATTGCTCTAGCCAAGCTGAAGGCCTCTAAAATTAACGGTGGTCTTAACTTTCCAGATTTCTACCACTACTATATTGCTTCATTAACTAAATATGGAGCTTACTGGATCAATGACTCCTTCTCTCAAGACCCTCCTAATTGGTATGAAATGGAATGTTTTCTATGCAAACCTTTACACATCTCTTGCCTATTAACGATACCAATACCCAGACATTTGAGAAAATACTCTCTTTTGAATTCAACGCAGCATGCTCTCCATCATTTAGATAAAATAGCTGATATCTCAATTAGTGTTAGCCCATTCATGTCCCTTTGGAACAATCCCAATATCCAAAACCAAGGCAAATCCCTTTCATGGAAACGGTGGCAACGGACAGGTATATGGTTTGTTCATCAATTATATACTCTTAATAAACTAATCCCTTTTGATATACTTTGCTCCACATACCTACTAACATCCTCTGCTTATTCACAATGGATCATACTCAGTGAAATACTGTCTTCTGTACAAATACAATATGACTTCATATCTTCTAAAAATACTATTTACCATTGGTCTTTACGGTCTCTATCAAAAGGGAAAGCTATATCTTTTTTTTATAATATTCTAAGAGACCAATCCTTCACTTTCTCATATCATGCTATGAAACACTGGGATAATATAATAACCATTCCACTTTCTGACATTGACTGGGAACTCTTTTGGTCTTCAACAAATCGCCCACTTTTATCTTCTAGAGTTTCACAGTCAATGCTCTTTGTAATGTGGAATGCAATATGGACCCCATTTCGTATGTGGAAAGCCAAATTAAAACAAGATTCTATCTGCTGGAACTGTTTGAAAGAGGAAGGAACTCTTGATCATATGTTCTTCCATTGTACTCTGGTCCGTTCTTTTTGGTCCAAAATCTGGAATACCATACAATCTATCACCAACTGCTCAGAAGAGATTTCTATGGACATTATAATCCTTCGATCTCAACACCCCTGTTTCGCGCAATCAAATTGTCCTCCTAAACTTATTGATACCTTGTTTGTGACTGCTCTCATGCATATTCTGAAAAATTGGAAATCATCTTCGTTATTAGATTATACTTTTTGGTGGAACTCTCTATGTATGTACCACAGATTTGAATCATATGCATATGAAAATAAAATTTCACTCCATAAATCCATGAATTGGAAAAACAAAAAATCACCCTGGTCATTTTTAGATTCATATGTACATTCTACTATGTAGACACTCCTGTCTTCTCTTCTCCTCTCTTTAAAAATTATATATATATATATATTTTTTTTTTCTTTCTCTCTTCTTTTTTCCTCTCTCTTTCAATTTTTACTTTGTCCTATTTCACTTTCTATTGTCATACATCACCACAAACAAATCCAAAAACAACTCTGAGCTTTTCTTAATAATATGGGCCTTTATAATTAACTGTATATTAATGCAAAATGATATACTACTTTTATGTATTTGAATTGCTCCTTGTATTTTTTAAAATACCGAATAAAATTTATTGAACTAAAAAAAAAAAAAAAAAAAAGGAATGGAGGAACAATCATACTAATTCAAAAACAACTCCACCAAACGCAGCAGTGCCAGGAAAGAACGCTGAAGCCGACTGAGGGAAGCAACAACACAGGCGTGAGTATTTTTGCTCTTTTTCTCTGAAACAGCTTTGTTGTGCTTAAGATCCAGTCAACTTTTTTGTGTTTTTTTTCAGCCCTTTTGCCCCATTGCCCTGAAGAAGTGGTCAGTGTGCCATGAAACGCAGGAGTTTATTTTGAAAGGTGCTCACTTGGTTGTATTGTTCTTAATTTATCTCACATTAGCGTTCCGGAGGTTTTTTAGGCCAGTGATGTTTCAAAAGTTGAGCTGATTATCTGGTTCTCTTTAAACCTGGGGCTTTTTTCTCCATTTAAGAAAACCTATTTTGTTTTGAGCAATGCCGCCAGTGTTCATATTTAGTAAAAGCATGTTTAAAAACTGTGTGAAAACACCAACACTTTTTTTTTTGCTGTTTCTATATCCAAACCCTGCCACTGAGGCACCGAGTCAACCTCGGGTGTGTTTTGTTTAGATTTGGTATTGTTACGATTTGAAAGATTCAATCTTTATTTCTGCCAGGCTGCAAAATTGCAGAAAGGCAAAGCAGGCTTGGCCATTTTCGGTTATATTTTACTCCACATAAGCAGCTTATTTATGCTGGTGCACATTTCAATTTGTCTCCGACCTTCAGGACAAGATTATGGGCAATTTAATTTATCTCTCCAAAACAGGAACTATGGTCTTTATTGACATGTTTCACAATACACCAAATCAAGTCATTAATTGTACAGATAGAATTTGTTTAGGCTTCTCACCTGCATCACAATTTGCTGTCACATTGTGCTTTTATAAAATAAAACAAAACAAAGAAGCTTAATATTCAAACACTTTTATTGATGACAAAAAATTACCACAAAACGGTCACAGTACACTTTCAACAATACATCCAAAAGACGACATCAAACCTATTAACAATTGTGTCTAGTCATCAAGCCAATTTAACATGAATGTTCTCCAACTCCCTTCCCCCTCCCCATAGCCCAATCCTGAGATATCAAAAGCAGGGCATGTAATTACATGTATATTTTTACATACAGTAGTAAGCGTATTTATACGATATATAATGCACTTGAGAACCTGGGAATTGGTGTTTTTCTATTGCTGGAGTGTAAAGCATACATACACAGTCCACCAGTTGTGGACATATATGTGGAAGTCTGGGCCATCCAGAGCCAGAGAGTGGCACCCCTGGGAGAAGTATGCCATGAAAATTGTGGAAGCTCATCAGCAGAGATGCTCTAGGTCAGGAGTAGATTTATCACGGGTGCCATAAGAAATGCAGGACTGGCATTAAGAGTGGGCAATTGCCCTAGGTTCCCCCTATTATAAGGGTCCCCAAACCAGCCAGTAGCTGAAAGAGAGACAACCTGTAAGCAAGCTTTGGGGCCTCCTCTGTAACATCTAACCCGAGCCCCATCATATCTAGCACTGGCCCTTAAGAAAAGGTGTGGAAGCCCTGATGAGCTGTGGAAGGTAGAAGGACAGAGGGAAGAAAGTAAAATAGACTACCAAAGAGAGAGAGAAAAAGTGAATACTAGAACAGAAGACAGTGTTCTGCCTCTGACATTGGGAGTTCATTGGGGAAGAAGAGAGGTGGCTTTGTGGGGACGGGGCTGGAGATGGGATAGGGTAGGACCTTATGTCCGGAGTTTTGCAGCCCCAAATCTGGTAACCCTAGGCCTATGGCACTTAGGTGTTAACTTAGGTGTCTAGCTGTTGATTAATGGTGCTAGATTTACTAAACTTACCTTTCCCATCCGATCCGTGGGCGATTCGTGGCCAGGTGACCGATTCTCTGCCAATCTTCATGCAAACTAACTTGATCATTGGCAATCCTGCCGCATGTACAGACCATCTTCTTGTCTGTAGAAGCGGTCGGCGCATGCGCTTGCTCTCTGCACAACAGGGGGCTTTAATGGAACAAAACACGCTGCAAGGGGAGGCTTGGCCAGAGGTAAAGCAAGGAATCTCTTCTATGCCTGGTCGCAAGGATTTCGGGGCAGCAGTGTTAGTGCAGCCCCGCTTTTAACACACGGGTTAAAAGCACAGGCTCGCAGAGAGGCAGGGCGGCAAAGAGCAGGATGCTTTTTTGATGGTTCCAAGATGAGGACAGTCAGCAAGGACGTGAGAGACTGGTCCTTAGCAGTCGCTTCTTTTTTGATCGGCCAGCCCATTTGGTGTTCCTGAATTTGTTTTGCATTCGCGGATCAGTACACGATTGGTGGGTGTACTGAATCTAGTCCTTAGTGCTATATACCTCTAGGTGCCTGTTTACAGAATTGGTTTGATTGTGTATTAGATAAACCAGGTGAATCTTTTTCAATTGTTGGCTGCATCCTTCTTCTGCAACCCAATTCTAGAGGTCTATTCTAGTTCAATATAGAAGAACTTAACTAACATCAATTGCTCAACCCTCATGTCAAGTCATATTATTATTTAATATCTCCTTTAGCTGATCTAATTTCTTCTCTGTAGATTCAAATACAATAATTAATATATTAACTAAAATCTGTCTTTCAAATTTTTCACTTGATTTCATACCAACTTCTTCAGTACCTGTCTCCAAGACTATGGGCCTCTTCTATTAAATTGCGCTAGCAGTTTGTAGCACAGTGAGCCACGTTGAATGGTCCACGCTGCTCCCGACGCTCATAGAGTTTCTATGAGCATTGGGAGCAGCACCGGCCATTCAGCGCAGCTCTCTGTTCTAGTTTAACAGAAGAGGGGGTATGTATGGTATACCCAAAAGATGTGTTTAAACATAGTACCCTTTTACTAAAGTGCACCATAGAGTTAAATGGTGAATTAGGTTCCACAAAAGAGTACCAAGTGTTACCATAATGACATGGCAGTCGGGACTAATTGGGGTGGGGTGAGAATGGGCATGGACCGCATAGTACAGTTATCACCAGTTAGTGCAGGTTTACTTGGAGCTAGATTCTCTAAATGGCACCATTAAGTTCGGCCGCCTTAAAAGCGACCACTGATCATATATCAGTCAGGTGATGGCGCCATTTAGAGAATCACGACTCCAGCAAAGGTAAGCGCTGGAAATGTAAGCCAGGGTTTCCAGGGCCTACGTTTCCGGCACCTACCTTTGGCATTAGCCACACCTAAAGTGGCAGTAGGCACTGGCAGATGCCTCCGCAGGCACAATTCTGGCACCACTTTTTAGGCATCGGTAGGCGCTTTGAAATTTTAAACTGCATTTTGGAGTTGACTTTTGCGCCAGTAGGGCACCCACTGGCACCTAAATTGCTTATTATGCTAAGAACGCAAGTACTGGCATAGGGTTGAAGAATATAGAACAAGTGGAAAAATATAAATTCATATATAGACAGCACGATGGCTTATAACCAATTACCTTTAGGTGCTGTGATTGACCAAGGGTGCCACATTTAGGTGTATCCCCGGTTGTGGTTACTCTACCATACGGTTCTGAGCACTTTGGGTTATGTGGTAAATAAGCATGGAAGTGATTGTTGGGTGTCCTTGATGTATTTGGATTTACCCTGAGTACAGTATTTGCCCCCAGTTTCTTGTTTGGGTGCCATTTAGAGAATATAGGCCTTAATGCCTCCTCAGCAGGTGGTGCTAAGTACAGTCACACTGATTGCAACCAGGTCTATACAGCCAATTTTCAATGCCGTAATTGCTGAGGTTGCATGGTGGGGATGCTTTTGCACTTAGCACAGTTTCATGAGACTCCCTACAAGTGAGAAGTTCTCCAAGTTCCAGAAGATTCTATGTCTTCACTCTCTAAAATGTTTTAACAGTAGGAAAGAAAGATTCTTGTGGACCTTAAGTGGAAGGGGGGTTAGTTATGGATACTTTGAATATTTCCTCTTTGGAGTCAGCTCATAGTCGTGACTCTTGCTACTTTGATTCCAGTACACTTACAAACATGGAGAAGATTGCTGGATCCAGCTGGAAAACTGAAATATTTTGGCAAACAAAACTGAAAATACACAGATCTTGTACGTCATCACTTGTTCAAAAGGATTAATTATCAATACATTCATCAAATTTGACACATAAAAAAAAAATATATAATAATTAATAGACCAAAAGTTGCAGAATAAGAGCTGTACTGCTTTGAGAATAATTTTACAGAATTCCTAAGCCTGTAGCAACATAATAGATGATGGCAGAAAAATTACTCATTTATTGTGCTCTGTCATTCCCACCCACATTGCAAGGACACATAGTTGCTAGTCAACAACTGTGACTGATTATAGTACATATCACCTTGTCCCAGACAGCTTGTAATCTATATCATTTCTATGCTCTACCAGGTATGTGTAAAGCTATCCATCTCGCAGAGCTCCACTCTTACACATGCACACACACACCCCTGTCGATTTTTAGCATTTCACCTTCTTCCCTCCTGTCCACCAAATTTTCCTTCCCCCAACCCCAATATTAATTGTTGAGCAGGTGGAGGAGGGGAGCATCACGTCACCCTTCTCTGCCTGGGGCATGATTCACAGCTTGAACCCTGAGAAACAATGAAATACTAGCAAAACAATCTCACAATTTGGGGCTGTGCTTTTACTTTACTTCACATATTCAGCTTAATAACAAATAAGCTTAGAACAGTAATGCATTCAAATTGTTTTATTACCCATCAATTCATGGGATAATGCACGACAAATTGATTTTGGACACACTAAGATGCTTCTTTTAGAAGCTCAATGCACATTTCAGACGCCTATATTGCAAAAACACATCTAAATCCCAGCAGAGATATGTATCTAATTCCCCCACACACATACACACACAAAAAGTGCATATTTAAAGGGGGCATGGTCTGAACATGTTTAGGATGGGACAGGGGTAGGCAACTCTGGTCTTTGAGAGCCACAGGCAGGTCAGGTTTTCAGGATATCCACAATGAATATATATGAGATGGATTTGCATGTACTGCCTCTTTGAGATGCAAATCTGTCTCGTGGATATCCTGAAAACCTGACCTGCCTATGGCTTTCGAGGACCGGAATTGCCTATCTCTGCAATGGGACTAGGGTGGGGTGAAAAAATACACCAGCATGCCCCTTTTCAGAATGAGAATGCACCTCTATGTCCTAAAAGATCAATATTGGGTAAAGGGTCAAAGCGGTTTACATACATGCAGGTACTTTTTCTGTCCCCAGTGGGCTCACAATCTTAGTTATATAGCTTGGGCAATAGAGGGTTAAGTGATTTACTCAGGGTAACAAGGAGCTGCAGTGGGAATCAAACCCAATTCCCCAGATTCTCAAACTCCTGCATTAACCATTTAGGCTACTCCGCTACTGGGATTTACACCTACTTCCAAGAATAAGTAAGGCGAGCACCTCAATTTAGACAACCAAAATTGGAGAAGTGCTTGGGGGGAGGGGGAATTCATCAGTGGGCACTAAGGGGAAATTTCTATAAGTGGCACCTGCATAAATAAAAATCAACTTCAAAATTAGAGTTAATTATGTCTTTAATGAACTCATAATGACAAAAATGGTAGTCATCTACAATTTAGGCCTACCACCATGGGATGTGGTTAAGGAGGGCGGATTGGGAACATTTTTAAAGTTTGGTGCTGGTAGGTGTCTCTAACAGAATCATGCCTACATTGCTGGCACGATTCTGTTAGCGATTCCTAACATGTGATCGATACATCTAAACATCTACATTGGAGGTGCCTACAAATGTAGGCATCATAAACAGAATCTGGTCCTAAGTAACTTAGCCTGTGGTAACCGCATTAGCATATGCTAATCACATTAGTGTATGCTAATGATTAGCATGTGTTAAATGCTAAGATGCCCACAGGAATATAATGGGTGTTTTAGCAGTTAGCACACGCTAAATCGCTTAGTGCCCGTTGATGTGTTGTCCAAAAGGACACACAAATCTAGATAGCAACTCCCAAAGTCCTTGCACAAAGCTTTGTCTTCTGTTTTTTTTTTTTTTTTCCTTGGCTCTCAAAACCCCTGCCAATAGAGGGCCTCCCAGATATCCCAGACTGCAACCGTGTACATAAATGTGCCTAAACCTCGCACAGTCCTCTCCGACACCTACCTGGTGTTCCTCGTGGGACATTCAGTGGTGAAGCTACAGGAGTTCTCCACTTGGATTCATCTTTCTCAGTGCAAGAAGACAGATCTGCCGCCAGTTTCCTTTGCTCCATAAAATCCTACAGAGTCGATTGCTAGGCCTGAGATTTCTGTTGCTGCAGTTCCAGAAGGATCAGCAGTTGCATCACTGAATGAATGTTATTGAACTGCACAACCTAAAACACCAGAGAGACTGCCTCCTATCTGTCTTTCTCGGACTTTGAACAAGACAAATCTGAGGAACTGAACTGGTATTTGTCTGCTTTTTCCTTATCATTAGTGTACACATGCCACTCAGTCTCTTGTAATTATGTTAATGAAATTGATTTCTCTGTTGCATCTTTTGTCACCAGCCATGGGGGTGGGAAACACCTGGCTCATGCTAGCCCAAGTGGCTTTGAACAGTACTGAGTTTTGTGTAAGGGGAACTTTGACAGCCAGCTCCACTCTTGTGACCTGCTTTATAGGAGTACCCTCTTCCTTTGGTGCCCTTCAAAGTGTCACTATGCTCTCTACTCTTTCTGACTGTGACTCAATTTCCTTTGCCACTGTTCTCCATGACTTTGGGGCTGTACAAAGTCTTACTCCTTACACCTACTCTCAATCTTTTAGCCTAACGCTTATCGACGTGGCTCCAACCAAAGATTGTTTCTACTTTGCTAATCAGTGTAAGGAGTCCACTAATCTTACTTTTTCAGACCTTAACTGTATGCCAAAGAGAATCCCGCTACCACTTGGTTTACGACCATGCACTGGCACCAACATTCTTTGATCTCCATAGTATCACTCTTCAAGCATTCACATTCCCTACTTCATTCAGTCCCCCATACACATAAAATGAAATGAAAATTTATAGTGGCCAGAACAGTCAAAACTTTATAAACAATTCCATCAAAAATTAACAACAAATAATTAAATTCCAAAATGTAAGTCTTCCATTTAGGCTCTTGTCAAATCTTGTCCCAAGTTCACCATCCCAACATTTAAAAAATGTCCATAACTGCACTCAGAAAACAAAAAACTCTGGAACTGATGACCTTGATAAAACCTTTATTTGAACAGGGTGCAAAGACGTATCAAATTAAAATGTTCAACAACATGAGGAACGCAATATATGAATTGTGGCATAGACCTGACATGGGCCGTGTGTCGGTTGTGGAAACGACCTTCTTCTGGAATCCTAAAGCAATAAACAGTACTGCAATAGACCACAAATATGGGAATTGTGAAAGAATGCAACAGAATACTGTGCACTTGCCAAACGAGCTTAGTCTCATCCGGTCAGTCAATTGTGATCTACCATAATGGAGTGCTCAATGTACCTTGTGGCTGGGCTACACAAACCCTCATAGCCTGCGGTAACATGGCTATACTATGCCATACTAACCCAAGATAACCCATGACAGTGGCATACATGGGACCGAATTAACCCTTTATTTGGCATTGTTGCTCAGAAGCAACATGTGTTTCTATGTCTCTTAAGGGAGATCTGCATCTCCAAATGCCTGTTACTTGGCACTGTTGCTTTCAGTTCCAGCATGTCACTGCATCCCCATTCCTCATGCCAACAAATGACATGTCTAGTATGCATGTTCTATTTTATGGTTGTTGAGTTTCTTTTATGAATATGAATGTTTTTATGGTACTCTACTTAGGATGTAAGCAAATAATAAATGACAAATCCTGAATAGAATACAAGAATTTGTCCAGGTCAAAGTCTGAAAGGTGAACAAATCATGCACCAGATTTGAATACCTCACCAGTCACTCATCTTGGAAGTTTCTTAATAGCTTTTTACATCCTTCCATGCACAACTGGAAATACTCACAATCTATGGCCAAATAAGACGAACAGAAGAAAAATGATAACTGGCCACCAAACCCATTTTCATCTGACAAATGAGGTCTCCCTCTTTTATAGTGCAAATATTATTAAACTAAACTAAACTAAGCCTTAGGTTTATATACCGCATCTTCTCCACTGAAGTGAGCTCGACACGGTTTACAGAGTTTAAAAAATATGGGAAGAGAGAAGAGAAAGAGTTTACAAAGCATAAAAAGAGGGGATGTAATCAGGAGAAGAGATTATTATTACCCACCCCCATCAATAAATGAGCAGTAAAGCAGATGAAGCAAAATGTTTCATATGCAGCAGAGATGGCAGAAATAGGCTCCAAAACGTACCGTGGAAGCCCAAGCATTGGATTTTCACTCCCAGGTGTTCCAGGATCAAATGGCACCTTAAAGGGAACTGAGCAGCTTTTTTTTTCTATCTAGAAGACAAAAGAATGTCTGCAAAGCCAAACAGAGATTTCAGGAGGTAAGAACACTGATGGAACATAAAGTAGCAGATAAAGTTATTATTACACCAAAAAAGCATGTATTTCAGAACATGACATGCATAGCAATTGCACTTGCCAGAACACCTGTATTACCCTCCTTGTCAAATATGGAGAACCCTCAATGTTTCTGCACATGACGCTGCACTAGAGTGAAAACACTGAGGTCCCAGTTGTCAAAATGGTGGCCGAATTTAGGCCATGGTAGGTGCCCTACTGCAACCTAACTTTAATTGGTCCAATTGATGCACTAGTTGGCTGCGTCAATTAAAAAAAACAATTTAAATTCAAATTTTAAAAAATGGGACCACCTCCAATAAGGCCACAGAGGTGCCTAATGCCACTGTAGGCATGGTTAACGCTGGAAGTGAGTCGTAAAGTGCCTCCATAGGCACGATTGTTGTGAAAAGCAGGTGCCAGAAATGTAGACCTTTAAAAAACCTGGCCCACATTTCTGGTGTCTACCTTTCGTGTAGCCGCAATTCTGCAAACAGCTGCATTGCGCGATTGAGATGCGATCGGTGGCCATTTACAGAACCTGGGTCTGAGTGCCACAATGGCTGGGATCCAACCCAAAAAAGTCAAACATTCTTTCAGGACAGAGGCAAATTGACATCAAGGCAAAGGTGTCCCAGCCACATGCACAAGTCAGATAAAAACATCATGCACACTGCAGTCAGCAAGTATCCAGACCCTACCACCTGATGCAAAATAACCCACTGCCCAATTCATCCATCTTAGACCATCTGCTGTTGGTCCACCCACATAACATTCCACACCAATTCCTTGCTGCTTTGCAGACTCCAAGTCCACCCAATTTATTCAGTTATGAATGAACAGGAATACAATGATGGCTTTGTTTTGCTAAGGATGCTAAAGTAAATATGGCCTTTTTTTCTTCACTTCCCTCCATCTAAATCACTAGTTAATAAGTCAAAAGGCAATAGCACACACATAATGTATGCCAATAATAAGACACCTGCCCACCAGAAGGACCCAGAACACTAATACCACAAATTCCCTATTTCCAAAATTACCCCCCCCCCCCCCAGGTCTGAAGATAACAAGGAAGCTGACAAATCCTCAGAATTGGACTCCCACACTTGCAAGGGGCCAACATTTTTATTCCTACATTAGCGCTTTTTCATATGCAAACACTTAACTCTGTGCAAATTCTTCAGACTGTTTATCCTGCAACTTTTGGGGCAACTGTTTCCCAGCCCCATTTGATGCCATCCCCAGCACTACCACCCTGTAGCCACCCAAAGCAATCTCTCCACAAGAATTATCTTTAGTCATTCCCCATCAGACTTACTGACAATTTTCAATCCTCACCAGCATCCAAAAGCAAGTTCTCTGTAGATCAATGTACTGCTGGTGTCCTGCTTTAAATGAACAGTAATATTCTGCCTGAAAATTTATGGCTTATGGTTTACTTTATTTAAATAGAAAAACCACCCCATCTACCTTATACAATAATAGAGCGTTTCAGAAAATTAATAAAATTTTCTATTTCCTTTAAAAAAAAATTAAAATTGAAAATTGCAGGCAACAGTGCTAGTCAGGCTGAACCATAGCGGAGCCATTCAACTGAATAGAAAAAGCCTCAACTACATCCAAAAGTCAAACACCGCAGGCAGAGGGGTCCTGCCTACAGTCATCCCAGGACCACATGGCAGAGTGTCTGTCCTTTTACCATGGGACCGTATGGATTAAGCACAATTACTTTAATTTATGCTCCACAAAATAGTCATTTCTGATAAACTCTTTTACCAATATTCTTAGTTTTCTGAGATCCTCTTGCACCACTTCTACCATTACTTTTTGGTATTATTAACCAACTAACCCAGCCTTCTCTAGGACCACAAGGATGCCTTACTGAAGCCCGCAATAAGAAATATGTCCAGAAACACAACACATCAAGACATCAGGCTGCAAGCTCCTGAAGAACACACACACAAAAGAAAACTCTGTGTCACCCAACACACAAACAAAAGCCTTCACTCTCTGTCCTACAATAAGCAACATGGACTGAAAGAACAGAAGAAAAGAACCCCCTTACTTGTGATCCAAAAATAACTTCAAAATAGCCCACAGATGATAGAGCATTGGCTAACACCACTCCTACTCAAACTCCCCCCCCCCAAAAAAAAAAAACAACGTAAGAAAAGAAACCTAAAATTCAGCAAATCTCTGTCAAAACTGTAAACCTCTTGTAATTTTTAGCGAGTGATGCTCAGGACATAGCAGCAATCGCTAATACTTTCCTTTATCTACTCCGCTACTAACACCCCCCCCTTGCAATGTGTGTGTGGAGGGGGAAAGGGGTTCAAGGCAGTTCAGAGCTTGCCAACTACAGAAACAAAATCCATCGTGAGAAGGTACCAGAAAGCAACAAGAGCATGGTTAACTATATAGTGCAGAAGAGAGCTCTGAATCTGCATCTGGGGCACTGCTAAGTTAACTGCTGGTTTGCAGTAAAAGAAGCCAGAAACCCAGTGCTAGCATTTGAAATCTTCAAGTCTCTCCTCCCCTCTCACCAAAACTTATAAGGAAAGGCATGTCAAACAGACGTGCAGATTTTTGAGACCCTGCAAAACAGAAGGCTGGGGAAAAGCCGACCGATTAACGAGCTTCATCTCATCCAGCAAAAAATGTTTGAAGTGTCGGAGTCTGTTGCTTCCCCTGCCAGAGGTGAGAATCTGAACCCATCAGCCAAGTGCTCTTATAAAGTGTGTCGGGCAGAAAGTGACTCAGCTGGACGGCAGCCAGCTGGTGGGCATTGACCCCTCCCACAAAGCGGCGCCAGGCCCCGCCCCCTGCCCACTTCGCCGGCGTCCCCTCCGTGCGCTGGGCGACTCCAGTTCCAGGCTCCAGTCCTAGTGCAGAGCTCGCCCTGTATAGCAAAGCAGCCCCGGCAGCTGGTGAACGGTCAGATTCCGCCTGGAGAATTGAAACATCCGAAGCGGTGCAGGTAGGTGTCCTGCCTATTGCTCTTTTGCAAAATAAGGATCCCGGCTCTGTTCCGATTTCCATCGTCTTGCTGCATTCCCACAAATGATCTCCTTATCTAGGCTTTCAAAACCCATTCGTTGCGAGAGTTTGCAAGTAGCAATTCTGGCTTCTTTTTCAAAGTAGGTCCATATGTGCATGGGAAGTTGTCAAATAGAGTCTGACGTTCTGGGTTGATGAAGTCGCTTTACTGATGTGCTTAGGATGAGTAGAAAAGAAGACAAAAGCAAGGTTAAGATCGAGGTTGCCAGAAGGGTTTGAAGGCTTTGAATATAACAAAGTCCTGCAGGCAAAATCGGACAAAATACTCCATCTTGGGAGGGAAGTTGAGACGTGCTCAGCATTCAGCAAAAAGTTACAGCTGGGCTTAATGTGGATAAGAAAACCAGCAGTCTGCTCAGGGTTTGTCGTAACCCTTTTTCCCTTCTGCTCCTCTATTGACACTCTCTTTTAACCTCCGCCTTTTCTTTCCAGTGCTACCCCTCTAGCTTTCACTTATCCTTTCTCCACAGTATAACTACTGCTATCATTCCCTTGCTTCTTGTCTGGCACCCTAGGTTCTGTCATTGCCTTCTTTTTTTAATCTCTGCCTCCCTTCCTCTTTACATCAAACCATTGCTCTCTCTTATTCCCTTCTTACCCTCACCTCTCCCTGCTTCCCCCCCCCCCCAACATGTTGCTGATGCCACCATTCTATTTCACTCCTTCATCCTTCTCTTTGGCACTGTCACTGCTTTGTGCTCTCCATTGCGTGTTCACTTACTTCCTGACAGGGGGCATTTCAGCTGAATCTGTTGGAGTTGTGTAGCTCTTGTAATCTTGTCTTATTATTACGGTCCTATGAGAAGTTAGCTTGTAACAAAGGAATGACACAGGCTAATGCCACACTCTCATATCATAAGAACATAAGAGACTTAGGTGTGTGTGTGTGTGTGTTATCAATATGGGCTGCCATCAAGTCATGGTGTTTCACTGTTAATCCCAGATATTAGTAACTAGATTTCATTTCATAAAATAGGATCTGTGCTAAGATGGAATGAGTTAGTAAAATAGCCCACAAAGATAATCCAACCCCCTAGGGACATAGTTATAACAAGGGCTACCGTTAAGGTAGGATATTTTAGTACTAACTGGTGTTATTTTAGCACAGGTCCCATTTTATGCAAGAAGACCTAGTTACTCATAATCCAGATTAACAACAAAATAACCCATTTTAACGGTAACCCACACTGATAATTTCCTCCCTAGAGGCCAGAGTTATCAAAATGGGTTAGCTTTAAGACATGTCATTTGACCACTAACTCACACTGTTTTAACACAAGTCCCATTTTATGCAGTCAGATCTAGTTACTAATAACTGGGGTTAACAGAAAAATAACATCGAAACAGTAGTTCACATTGATAACTTCCCCCCATTAGTGTATTCAGCTGAGCCACACAGCACTGGAGGAGGATTTTGAAAAGATGTGGAGAGACAAGAAACAGGTCTGGAAAATGGAAAAAGGTATTGAGACAAGCAGAGAATGAGAAAAATATACAGGGACATTAAAAAAGAGAAAGAAGCGGAAGAAATGAGGAAAATATGAAAAGTTTGAAAAGGAAGAAAAGAATCAAAAAGGGAGACAATATGGCTGATTCAAGAATTGTATCAATCCAGAGGTGAAGAACGTTACTTAGAAAATAGCATATATATATATTTTTTTTAAATCAGAATTTCTTACTGGTCATTTCCTATGGAAAGAATGAAAGCAATGAATGTGGGGAAATAGGACGGAGAGAGATGGAAGACGAGGGCAAAAGAGAAGGAGAGAGTTTCTTTTCCAGTCAGCTCCCTATTTTCGGTACAGACAGGTTGTCTAGCATAACGGAGAAAAGAGCGTGAAGAGTCTGATGGGCCAGACTCTGGAAATAGAGGAGAAAGACAAGATTCATGGTCAGACCTGATATGCAATTCTTTCTAGCATAGAGGCTAACGGTCTGGAACAGATTTTAGTGATGAGTAATAATTTGAGACCATGCTGTTTTAGGCAAAGAATAGTCTAGGATATTTCTTGCTTCTCTCTTAAATCCCAGGGACAATGATGCGTGAGTTCCAAGATAAAAACATAATTTGCTTATCCAGTTTAATAACTCATCAACAGCCATCATGGAGAAAATTTAAAAAAGGTAGTTATCTCACTTGAAAATGCTCCCTTCTTTTAATGTGTAAGACTAAAATGGGAATTAGTTATGGTTACCTTTATTTAATATACCACAATACACTGAATAATAAGCAGGTACTCTAAGTATTTTCCCTATTTGTCCTGCTGGGCTCACAAAAATGGGAATTAATATAATAGAAATACGAAATGCCAGTGACGGGGGGTGGGGTGGAATGATTTGGTCTATCTAGTTTACTCATTCATATCTGTCTACTGTGCAATGCTTATGGTGAGAAACAGTCCATCAAATGCAATAAGTCATAGCAGAAATATTCGTGGTGTAGTAATCTAGGGGAAAGTTCCCAATGTTCTTTTCTTCATACATGTCACCTTAGATAACCTCTAACCTTTGATAAAAGTTGTCTGAAAGCAGAGAGACATTGGCTTACAAAACTCAGCCCAAGCACTGTCTTTGATTTCCCATTTTCTCTGACTTCCCCCACATTGTCAGAATGTTTCCTGTTCTTTAAAATGTAAAGTATTAACAAGAGACATGCTTAAATCTGAATTTTCTCATTGAAACACTAGAGATATAATGACACTATTCTTGCTTTTAGTTCATGGGCAGACATCTACCTTAATTATTAATTTGCTTTGGAATGAAGTACCAAATACATTATTAGTCCCATTTTGGTCAAAAACAGAAGTATACATAAGAATAGCCTTACTGGGTCAGACCAATGGTCCATCAAGCCCAGTAGCCCGTTCTCACAGAGGCCAATCCAGATCACTAGTATCTGGCCAAAACCCAAAGAGTAGCAACATACCATGCTACCGATCCAGGGCAAGCAGTGGCTTCCCCCATATCTTTCTCAATAACAGACTATGGACTTTTTAGTCACTTTGCTATTAAGGAGGGAGGTCATTCTGTAGGTCACCTAAGGTGCTGGGATTCAGCACGCTGAGCACAAATTCTACAATGCATTTAAGTGCTTAATTGCTCTTATGGAATACTAAGAACAAGCAACAGGGCTGATGGAAAAGCAAACCAGCAGTGCTCCTTCTGCAAACTTTATTATGAGAACGACGACTTGATACGATCATGCTTTGACTGAACACGAATCGTGTTTTGGCCTGAGAGCCTGCGTCACCAAAAGATATTGTAAAAAGTTTGGAACACCAATGCTCTCCAAACATCTGGTACAACTGGAAGACTTCAAGAGTACAACCTTGTCAGACAACAAAGCCCACTGAGTAACTAACATGCTAGGTAATAATAAGGTTTACAGCAGGATCGCTGCTGGTTTCTTTTTCTGTCAGCCCTGTTGTTGCTTGTTTGGTGGATTCATCCGTGGTGGATTTGTTTTCTTCTGATTTCCCTGTTATGGAATACCAACATAAGTTTGCAGTTATATACGTAACTTTAGGTCTGAGCACTTGCCAGCTCTATGGCAGGCATACCCTCTCACAATTATATGCTATGGAAGTTAGGTGCTAACATTATAGAATAACACCTAAGAGAAATTACGAGGGGCCACTGAAAAGTTCTCAGCTAAACCCACAAAGTTGGAGCAGTCTCCATCGAGGTCTATACGCTTAATCCAGCACGTTTCCATTTTTTTTTTTTCCTTCCATATTTTTCTGACAGAATGAAAAAAAAGTGGAAAATCACTGGACTAAATATATAGCCCTCAATGGAGACTGCCCCAACTTTGTTGGGTGGGCTAAGAACTTTTCAGGATTATAGAATAAGGGGGTTAATGCATACCTTAAGGTGCATTGATACCTCATGACAGCAGTGTTGCCATACTTCTTCATAGAACAATGCTACTTGTAATTTATGTGTTAACAACATATCAGGAGGTGAGAACTGGGTGGATTGTGTGCAGGTTATGCGCTCGTGTTCATCTGTGCGAACTGTGAATAATCATAATGCATGGGAGGTCTTTCAACTTAACTACACATTAATATTTGCTATTAATATATGGTAAGTACAAAACCCTACCAAACTGTAGTAGTCCTCAAGGGCCGCAATCCAGTCAGGTTTTCAAGATTTCCACAATGAATATGGAAGCAGTACATGCAAATCAAGCTCATGCATATGGATTGAGTTGTTGCTCTAGACCAGGGGTAGGCAATTTTGGTCCTCGAGAGCCGGAGCCAGGCCAGGTTTTCAGGATATCCACCATAAATATGCATGAGATAGATTTGCATCTCAAGGAGGCAGTGCATGCAAATCCATCTCATACATATTCAAGGTCGAGATCCTCAAAACCTGACTTGGCTCTGGCTCTCAAGGACCGGAATTGCCTACCCCTGCTCTAGAAGATCATGGTTACCCACCCGTTATAAACTGATCTTTTATTTATGTGGTGGTGTGGGGGGGGGGGGGTTTGGAGGGAGAGATGGAATCCTACATTGAAGATTATAGTTTTTTGTTTATTTTGTAAACTCGTATTTCGAGAAGAAGAGGGAAAAGAGCTTTTTATTTCCAGCTGCGGCAATAACAGCTCCGACGCTCATAGGAATTCTATGAGTGTTGGAGCTGTTACCGCCACAGCCGGCACTAAAAACCGCGCTACAGTTTTGTAAAAGGGGGGGGGGGGGGTTAGTCTCCATTATGCAGGATTTTGAAAAAGTAATTCAGCTCTTAATAAACTTCTCATTTTGGAATAAATGCATCAAAGAATAGGGGCAGCACAGATGTACAAAGCTTATTATGTATATGTTTATGCTTATTACAACTCTTAATATACTGCCCTTCAGTATTGGAATCATTAAGGGGGAAAGTTATCAATGAGAATTACTGTTAACATGTGCTGTTTTATCACTAATGTGTGCTACTTTAGTACAAGTTCCATTTTATACAATGAGACCTAGTAAATAGTAACCCAGATTAACAGTAAAATGACATCTTATCATTACACCATGTTGCTAACTCCCCCTCCCTTTAATTAAAGAAAAATGAAATGTCTCTAGAAATTGAGATCACTGCTTTAAGTAATAAAAGTAAGCCAAGTATAGAACGATTAAGCAATCGTGACATCACAGATGAGGTTGCCTCTCAGGCACTGATGGAATGAGGCATAATGACATCACAATATCAGCTCTGGTTACCAAAGACTGAAATTCTTCACACTAAGGGAGAAGTTTATCAATCTCGACTACTGATAATATGTGTTTCTTTAGCACAGATTCCGTTTTATGCAATGAGATTTTAACTGTAATATAGCATTATTTAATGGTAGTCCACATTGATACCTTCCCCCTTAAGTGGCAGGAAGCTAGTTCATTTCAGTCTATCAGTGACAGTTCAAGAATTTTTCTTGTAAGTTGTTTATTGTGGTTTGACGATAAGCTTCTACATTATTATAAATCAGGTCAAATGTAGACACCGGCATTGAGCCCACTTGGATGCCCAGAAAAGGTACCAGAATTCCATAAAATCATTTTATTTTTCATGTGTGTGAGCCTAAGGAATGCCATTTCTCATTCAGTGCGTTCCACAGATATGAGAATTTAGTCAGGGCAAATTTTGTCTCAAGGAAACATGATATCTAGATATAAGTCTGCTTCACTTGAGCCACTTAATTTGTGGATTAAAAGCCTTGAAGAATTTGCCTTTTAATAGAGGAATTCCAGTAACCCCCAAATTTTGCTGTATATATCTTCTTGTGTGACTGGAACATACTGTTTCAATAATATGATGAGCGGTTTTTAGATTCTGATTATTTTTAAGCAGCTCCCACTATAAAGGAAGAAGGGAAATTTTGCACAATCACCACCTGCCTTTGCATAGCTGAATTCAAACAGAATTAATAAACAATGGCACAGCTGTAACAATTGCAATGAAATTTGGTGACAGGTTACAAATTCCAAGGGTACGTCTTGATTGAAGAAATTCAGTGAATCTAAATATAGTGGAGGTAAAACCGAGACATCTGAAACTAGTAACGTTTAAATGACTGATTCTGAATAGACCAAATAAGGGCACCTTTTATTAATTTAAAAAAAATGTGAATGGGATCTGAATATTATTCAATACTTTTCCGTGAAAGAAACCAACAAAAATAGTGATATCTAAGGTGAAAAAGACATTAGTGTCAAGAACAAAAGGATAAAAGAATTGGCTTTCAAGCGTCTAGGCACCGACTTAAGAAAGCGCTCATTATAAACACTGACAACACCGATAATTTTCCCTTGCTTCACCTTAGTACAACAAGAAAAGCATAGACTTTGTGAAATAATTGTAATTACAGAAACTCACAGAAAATGTCCTTGTTTATTGTTTCTTCTCAGATCTATACCTTTTGTGGCATTAAAAAAAATATGGCAGTGTACCAAATTATTTAAACCACTGTTTGAGAAATTGGTGATATTTAATGGATATTTAGCCTAATCTGGAAGCTATTGTTCTGGAAACAGCTAAATAATAATAATTTTTAAAAGCTGCAGACCTGTATAATAACAATAATGTAACAATAATAATACGCAGTGTTACAACTTCTCCGCTAGTACAAGGAAATCCATCGTTTTTATCATATCTACCTTAGCAAAAAGAACTCAAGATTTGCTTATTAAATTAAGAAATTGAATGTATACCTTTTACTGGATAAATATTTTGAATAATTAAAGTCTTCCTTCTAGAATGTTATTGGTTTTTGTGTTACAAAAACAGACATAGTTGATTCTTCATGAAATCCTCTGGAACTTGATTACAAAGATTCTTGGTCTAAATTGTCTTCTGAAAAATTGTTTACGGAGAAGAAACATGCCAGGGATTACACTATTATAAGAGGAATCTCTGTATTACATATGGACAACAAAAGGCTGCAAATTGAAAGAAAGCCTTCACTTTCTTTCATGGTGATGTAACGATGCAGAATAAATGAAAAGAGAAGCTCAGATTGATGTGAATTGCAAGTGGATTTATTTCATTGGTATAAGAAGACTGCAAATTCGGGTTTATCCTGAATCTGGTGAATATTATGACGTGCATGATGGATGAAAATTTAAATTCACAGACATCTTAAACTCAACAGTGCTGCTACTTCGTATTGTCATGTGCTTGACTAATCGGAAATACAGAAGAGTTACAGTCCAACAGCTCTTATTACAGATCTGCAGTTTTGCATTGCTCAGCCTTGTGACCTGGCACACAACGAACCAGTGATGTCCATTTGAAACATATCTTTTTCTTTTAAAATCATCCCTCAGCTAACTCAGATGTAAACCAACATGAGCACTTCATTGACAGAGAGATTCATTTTGAGGAATCATTTCAAAGTCAACAGCTAGACTGAAACTCTGTGAACTATCCATATCTTATGCTTTGATTGCTTTCTTGATCGGTTTAGGCTCTACCTGTTAACATGACTCATGACATAATTTCTGCTCAATATAGATATACAGTATATGGCTTTTACTGGTGATAGATCCATTAGATATAGATATAGGCATGAACAAAATGTGCGTCATCTATAACCCTACTCAGGTTATTGATCCTCAAGAGCCATGTTATAATGAGAGGAGAATATGATGCATTGATCTTCAAGGCACATAAACATATCTTGTTGCCTGCTTTATATGGTCACTGGAATCAAAGCGATTAGCCAGTATAAGAATCAAACCATACAGTCTGTAACTTCATTATCTACTGTACAAATTCTATTAGCTGTGATTGAATTCAACCTAGGGATACCACAATACTACACTGGCAGAGTGTACTGGTGATACATTGTAATGCTGTGAAAGAGCACGAAGGGTTATTCAGCCAATCAAAAAGCTTAACAGACTGACATGCCTATTGATTGGAATTCTGGTAGTGTCACAGTATGCTGTGAAAGAGCATTTGAAAATTATACTGTGAGCCATATTAAGATATTTTCCACTGATTTTGGCTTAAGCAAAAAGTAATTTGTTATAAATCACCCACACTGATATAATTCATATATGCTTTGTAATAAGTTACTCTAAGTACAATGGTGCTACCACTAGCATATTTGCTTGTTTTCAGAATAATAAGAGATACCACCAAGAGCATATGTGATTAATAGAAAATGGGATGCATGATTTACTATAGTAATATAGAGGTTCAGGAAAGACAGCATAGGAAGAAAAGGAAGGAGAGTGACATTATATGTTAACGATCATACTAAAGCAACAGAATTGCAGGATTTGCAGGGTAAAGAAGAAGCATTGTGGGTAAATCTAGAAGAGGGAATGGAAAATGTGTTTACACTGATGTGATTATACAGGTCTCCTTCACAGACAGACGTGGATAGAGATTTAATAGCAGACATTCAAAATATAGCTGTAGAAGGAGAAGTATTACTAATAGGTGATTTTAAAATGCCAGATGTTGATTGGGGTATCCCTATTGTAGGGTCTTCTAAAAGTAAGAAGATCCTTGACTCTCTACAAGGAAAACTGTTCCAGTAGTGGGTAATGGAACCCATGCGGATTGGGGACACACTTGGGAAAGTGTTTCTGATGTTACAGTAGGTGATCGTCTGGTATCAGATGGGGGATTACATCAAGATTGTTTTCTTTGACTGGATGACCAATGAACTAGATAAAGTTTGTGCTCTAGATATAATCTATTTGGATTTCAGCAAAGCCTTTAATACGATTCTTCACAGAAGCTGAGAGGGCTGAACTTAGGACCCAAAGTGGTCAACTGGATTTTTTTTTAACTGTTTGACCAACAAGCAACAGAGGATGGTGGTAAATGGAATTCACTCAAAGGAAAGGAAGGTGAGTGGTGAAATGCCTTGGAAGTTGTTACTGGGACCGATTCTGTTTAATATATTTGTGAGAGACATTATTGAAGGAGTAGAAGGAAAAGTTTGACTTTTTACGGATGATACAAAGATAGCCAATAGAGTGGATACCCCAGGGGGAGTAGAAATCATGAGAAGACATCTCCAAAAATTAGAATGGTTAAAGATCTGGTAGTGAAAACTTAAGTCTCTCGAGACTATGTCGGGAACTCCTTGTAGCCATTTCCTGATGGCGATCTGCATGGGGCAGGAGCGTAGGAAGATCGCTCCTACCCCGAAAGCCCTCTAGACCACCAGGTAAGGCCGGGAAGGTGGCAGGGAGGTGGGGGTGGTTCAGAGCCGGATAATCGCAGTTTTTCGGCATTCGCGGTCCGGCTCTGCCCTTATCCCCTGCGAATGATGAGAGAGAAGTGTATTTAATTATATTTACATTAATTTAGTTTAAATGTATGTATATATAGTATATATAGTCTTCACTTAGCTGGCCAGCTGATGCCTAATGAAAGAAGCAGCAACTTGGCACTTTTCATTAGCCCCGGAGCCAGTCGTGTAGTCAGGCGTGGCGGGAGGCGATCCGCTCTGGGCGCTGTCTTTGTGGGGGGTGCCAGCATCGGTCCTCCTCTCCGTCCCCCTACTCCTTCCCCACTCCCTCCCCCACTACTGCGCGTGCTTGCGCACCGCTTCCCTCGTACCTCTTTAACATTCATGGTGCGAACAGCAACTCCAACATGCTACTCGCACCAGCGTCGGCTCTTCCTCTGATGTCACTTCCTGGACCTGCACTTAGCTGGGCACCATTTATAGACCAGTGCTTAGAGCTGATTCCCATGTCAAACTTTAGGTACGATGATTTACACCAACTGGGACCTGGTGTAAGTCCTGACGCAAATTTTAGGCGCAGATCCTGATGTTCATTAGTACTGTGTGCATCTTTAGTGACTGCCCTTGACCTGCCCATGCCCCCATGGCCATTTGCCCATTTCAGTTCTATGCTATAAGATTTGCACGTGGACTTTTACTAGAATAGCATGTAGCAAATAAGTAAGTTAAGTTTAAGTTTATTGTGTTTAATATACCGACCATCAACATGTATCTGGCCGGTTTACAATGCTAATAAAAAAATGAAATAAAAAAGGTAAAATAATAATTATATATATATATGGCGAGGAGTGAACATTATAAAGACAATAAACAAGAACTTACATGAATTTGAGGGTAATAAGGGGAAGGAAGGGTCAATAAATACATTATTAAAATGAAATAAAAGAAAGGGAGGAGGGGGAGGATATGACATCAGGGATAGGGTCGCTTCATAAAAGCGGTTGAGATTATTTTACTGGTTTTGGGGAAGGAAGTATTTAGAGATTATGATATGCATCTTGAAAAAGAAATGTTTTTAATTTGGTCTTGAATTTAACAAGAAGATTTTCACGACGGAGTTGAGGTGGCATGGCGTTCCATAAGGTTGGAGCAACTACAGAGAAGTTAGTTTTCCTAGTGTAGTAGAATTCTTTGATGGAAGGAACGGCCAGTAAGTTTTAATCTGCTGATGTTAAGATCTGAGAAGGACAGAGAGGGATAATAAATTTGTCGAGAAAAGATGGAAGACGTGAGAATTTGATTTTGAAAACCAGCATTAAGGTTTTATAGGTGATACGGTGCGTGATGAGTAACCAATGGGCTTCTTTCAGGAGAGGAGTTACATGATCATATTTCCCTACTTTATGTATGAGTTTGATTGCTGTATTTTGTATGAGCTGCAAACGACGTAATTCTTTTTGTGGAAGTCCATTATATAGGGAACTACAGTAGTCTAGATGGGAGATAACCAGTGAGTGCACAAGGGTTATGAATGCATTAGTTTCAAGGACTGAAGTTAGAGAGCGGATGAGCCTGAGTTTGTAAAAAAACAAGTTTTTACTAAGGAGCTTATCTGGTCGTGGAAGGTTAAGTCTTTGTCTATGGTTACTCCAAGAAGTTTTATTTTTGGTTCAATTTTTACAGAGCAGGATTTAATGAAGATTTTTCCGGTTATAGTTTTATTTTTCCTGATTGGGAAGAGTATACCACAGGATTTATTGATGTTGAGGGAGAGTTTATTTATTTGGAGCCAATCACTGATTTTGTCAAGTTTATTATTAATTTCTTATATTTTGTTTGTTTTTGTAGAATCAACAGGGTGAAGTAGTTGAATGTAGTTTGCGTATGTGAAAATTGTAAAGCCAATGGATAGAGCTAGGGTGAGAAGAGGAGAAATAAAGATATTAAATAGTAATGGAGAGAAAATAGAACCTTGGGGGACGCCGTAAGTTTGAAAAATAGGTGGTGAGGTTTTCTCTTTGGAGTGAACTTTAAAATTTTGCTCATTAAAGTAAGAGATAAACCATGACAGCGCTGAACCTGTGATACCGCAGTTCCTAAGACGATCGATAAGAAGATAGTGATCAATAGTGTCGAAGGCAGCGGATAAGTCAAGAGAAACAAGAAGAACAGATTTTTTGGTGATAAGAATAGCCTTACTGGGTTAGACTAATGGTCCATCAAGCCCAGTAGCCCGTTCTCACGGTGGCCAATCCAGGTCACCAGTACCTGGCCAAAACCCAAGGAGAAGCAACATTCCATGCTACCGATACAGGGCAAGCAGTGGCTTCCCCTATGTCTTTCTCAATAACAGACTATGGATATTTCCTCCAGGAACTTGTCCATACTTTTCTTAAAACCAGCTACGCTATCCGCTCTTACCACATCCTCTGGCAATGTGTTCCAGAGTGTCCCCTAGTCTTTGTAATTTTTGACAGAGTGAAAAATCGATCTACTTGTACCTGTTCTATTCCACTCAGGATTTTGAAGACTTCAATCATATCTCCCCTCAGCCGTCTCTTTTCCAATTAATTCCAGTAATTGATGGTTGGCACCCAATTATTGACACTACATAAGAACATAAGAATTTGCCTCCGCTGGGTCAGACCAGAGGTCCATCGCGCCCAGCAGTCCGCACCCGCAGCGGCCCATCAGGTCCATGAACTGTCATGTTATCTTGATTTAGCCCTATAGCCCCCTTGTTTTTATCTATACTCTTTCCATACTCTTATCTACCCTTATCTGTATCCCTCAATCCCCCTATCCTTCAGGAATCCATCCAATCCCTCTTTGAATCCCCGTAGCGTACTCTGCCCGACCACTTCCTCCGGGAGCGCGTTCCATGTGTCCACAACCCTCTGTGTGAAAAAGAACCTCCTGGCATTTGTTCTAAACTTCTTGTTCTAAACTAATTTGGACTTACACACAGATCAGCCTATCATGTGTGCTATTCTATAATACTGCACATTGAAAGTGTCCCATGTGCATCCCCAAGGCAGTTGTGGTCATCTACTGAATCCAGCCCTTTGCCACTTATAGTGCATTCTCGTTATCATTATCCATGTGTTTTGTACTCACAAATTCACTTTCATGCAAAATAAAGTGTAACCTATTTTAACTATTCACAGTATTTTTGCTTATTTATGGAAAGACTATAAAGGTTAGGGCTCTTCAGCTTGGATATCTAAGGGGAGCTATGATTGAAGTCTACAAAATCCTGAGTGGAGTAGAACGGGTACAAGCGAATCGGTTTTTCACTCCGTCAAAAATGACAAAGACTAGGGGACACTCGATGAAGTTACAGGGAAATACTTTGAAAACCAATAGGAGGAAATTTTTTTCCACTCAGAGAATAGTTAAGCTCTGGAATGCGTTCCCAGAGGATGTGGTAAGAACAGATAGCGTAGCTGGTTTTAAGGAAGGTTTGGACAAGTTCCCGGAGGAAAAGTCCATAGTCTGTTATTTGGAAAGACTCGTGGAAACCACTGCTTGTCCTGGATCAGTAGCATGGAATGTTGCTTTTTCTTGGGTTTTGGCCAGGTACTAGGGACCTGGATTGGCCACTGTGAGAATGGGCTACTGGGCTTAATTCTTATGTAGTCCCATAATGAAGGTATTTGCAGAGCTGTACATGAGTACTGCTACATCAATAGATTGTTTTTGCAAAGCAAAGCTTGTATGAAATACATTTATAAAATGCAGAATATATTAAGCAGGCTGTTCTTTACAAGAAGGTACACAAAATGATGAATTTATGATGCTAGATAGCAAAAATGTAGCATCAACAGGGTTACGCAAGAACCTATCCTACTTTTTACCATGGGAACAATAGTCCTGTATTCGTGTTTTCAATATTCACCAGGTTTTCTAGGAACCTAACCCCAGCAAACAGCAAGAACACATTGCTCACCATATTCTGTAAACAGCTCTAGTAGGCACCTAGATCGCGGCTACCCATGCCTAAGTTAATTGCATTAATCAGCTTTCATCAGTGCAGTAAATGAATGTAGCATTTGACGCCGATTAAAAATCCATTAAAAATAAAAGGTCCCTTTATCAAGCTATGCTAGAGGTTTTTAGTTGCGAGCCAACGCGGTAAATGCTCCGAAGCTTATAGAATTCCTGTGAGCATCAGAGCACTTACCTCACCAGTCCACGCTAAAGTCCTCTTGCGCAGCTTGATAAAAAGGGGGGAAACATAGGAGCCGCTATGCGCCTTTCAGGGTAGGCGCCAGCATCACACTTACAGCATGTCCCTAGAGGCATCTAAGATCAAAGCAGGCATATTTAGGGGCAGAGATGACCTTAGACCTCATTAAGCACGGCCAAAAACGCAGATGCTGGAACATTAAGTTTTTTTTCGTAGACTCCAGGAGCCGTGATTCTGTCAACAGCACCTAAGCGAGATTGACACACAGCTGACGCCATTTTTCGAAGCACCTTTTTACTTGACTCTTGCAAACACTCCCCTAACCTCTATTTCTACCTCAGCAAAATTATTCTGCCACACTGAATTTGCCCTCCACTTGACTTACAAGCAGAACTAAGTCTCAAGGCGCACATTCGGTGCAAAACTAAGCAAGATCTTATCTCTCTACTACAGGTACCCACGCCATAAATGCCTAAAACTGTCCTGTACTTTGAATGTACTATAATTCCTTTTAGGGCCTATCAATTGCCATGCTACTGTGCTCAGCCCCCAATTCTTGTCTTCGTCTCTCCTTACAGTTCATCAGAATTATCCCTCTGCTGCTGTTCTTCCCTTTAATCTGTTGTTCTGAATATCTTATATATGATTTTGCATCCTTGTTGCCCACTGTTTGCCATACTCACAAAACGTACATAGGAATTTCTGCTACTGCTTTTCATCCTTTTAATCTGTTCTTCTGTTTATCTGCTGTATGTGAAGTTGTAACCTTGGTACTAAATCTTCTACTGTGTATGTAAACTTGTAACCCGTTCTGGGCTCTTCTGGGAGGACAGGCTAGAAATTCAACTAAATAAATAAATAAAATAGATATAGGTGCCATTTGCAGAATCTGGGCCTGTATGTGCATACATTTACATTTGCCCACAAAACAAGAGAGCGCATTAACGGTTGTTGCATGTAGACAGCAGTTACTACTGATTATTATTTCCATAGTGCTGAAAAGGCGTATACAGTGCTGTACATTTTAACATACAAGAGACAGTCCCTTCTCAGAAGAGCTTACAATCTAATTTAGACAGGACATTTCAGGGTTGGGGGGAGGGGAGGAATTATGGTTGAGGAAATGATACAGTGGGTCTAGGTATCTGACAGCAGAGAGTAGGCGTTAAGAGTTGAAAGTGAGCCTTTAGCTTGGATTTGAACATGGAAGCTGCCAAGCGACATCATCCTGGGTTTTCATATGCATCATCGTAAAATTACTGCTCCCACTGGATGTAAACTTGCTGATGTCCTTATGCCGAATGCATTTAAGCAAAGGCTCCTTGTGAATCCTATTGTTCATGTGGAGCTCCTATGCAAAAGGAAGCTCCGTGCTTGGATCTTAACCAAAAGTTGCAAAGAAGACATTCTAATACATGTCACTGCTGCTTAACAATAAGCATATAAAGCATTGTCATTTAGAAACAGAGGTTGTAATGATAACTACAGTTGGAAAGACGAGGTCAGACGACAATTCGATTTTATGATGAGGAAATGAGAAGTGGGCAGGGAGTGTTAACCACGAATCAATAGAATGACATGTTGGATGATTACTTTGGAATAGCTGTTTAATTTTCTGCCTGAATTCATAAGGGCTGTGAAATGCTAATCTCTCCCAATCGATATGAGAGCGTTGTAATATTTGTTAGAGGAACTGCTTGCGCATGAAAATGGGGAGAGCAATTTTCAGAAACCGTTTACTAGGGAGGTGCTCAGCCAAAAGAATTCCAGTTCCTTTTCCAGATTTTTAGAACTTTTCTCAGTTTTGAGGGAGTTTGCTTCGTTTCACTCATTTAGTTTAATAAAAGGGGGTTAACCTTTCTTATGTGCACAAATAAATTGTACACACATGCATTAAATATTTTCAGATGTCCTAAAAAAAACTGAATGCATGCTAATGAATCTTTATCCCACATTTGGAGTTAGAAACATAGAAGATGACGGCAGAAAAGGGCTACAGCCCATCAAGTCTGCCCACTCTGCTTACCCACCCCCTGTCTATGCCCTAATGATCTAGGCATCATAACTGAGGATACATTGAAACCCTGAGCTCAGTGTGCAGTGGCGGCTAAGAAGGCAAATGGAATGTTAGGAATTATCAGGAAAAGAATGGAAAACAGAGATGAGAATGTTTTAATGCCTTTGTATTGCTCTATGATGCAGCCACACCTCAAATACTATGTGCAGTTCTGGTTGCTGTGTCTCAAAAAGATATAGCGGAATTAGAAAAGATAGAGAGAAGGGCAACAAAAATGATAAAAGAGATGAGATGACTTCCTTACGAAGAAAGGCTAAAGCAACCTCGAGAAGAGATGGCTCAGGGAGTAGAATGGGTAGATATGATCGCTTGGACTAGGGGGCATACGATGAAGCTACTAAGTAGTAGACTTAAACCAGAGAAAATATTTCTTCACTCAACATGTAATTAAACTCTGGAATTCATTAACGAAGAATGTGGTGAAGGCAGTCAGCTTAGCAGGGTTTAAAAAAGGCTTGAATAATTTCCTTTAACAAAAGTTCATAAGCCATTATTAAGATGGACTTTGGGAAATTCACTGCTTATTCCTACAATAAGCAGCATAAAATCTATTTTACTCATTGGGTGGTATCTTACCAGGTACTTGTGACCTGGGTTGGCCACTGTTGGAAACAGGATACTGGGCTTGATGAATCTATGGTTTGTCCCAGTATGACAACTTTTATGTTCTTATCTGTAGGGAAGGGGTAAAACACGGACCTCATGGACATTACGGACCTCGCGGATCTAAACCCGCACATCCTTAAAAATCTGAGGTCCGTGCCACTTTTAGTCTCAGCATTGGGAGGGAAAAGCGTTAGGATCCATCAGAAGTAAATTGTCATAGAGGTCTGTCGGAGCCATAACCTATGCTGAGACTAATAGTGGCACAGACCTCAGGTTTTTAAGGATGTGCGGGTTTAGATCCGCGAGGTCCTAAGGTCTGTGATGTCTGCGTTTTACCCCTTCCCTTATCTGTACCGTTGACTCATGTAAATGGCTGCTTATTTGGGTAAAAGGGTTCTTTGAAAATTACCCTAAGAGTGGATGCAAATTTGCAGGAGCAATCCAAGTGCATAATTAGCCCTGGCAAGTTAGCACCATACATGTGTTGCATTTTTAAAGCTATTAATGGCATAATTAAAAAAAACTAAAACATCCAAAAATCCCCCTAAGTTGGCACTTGGATGTTCTAATCACCAGGACGAATCTAATCACCAATCTGTTTTCTTGGACATCTAGAGAGACATTTCCTCTGTAGTGCATCCAGAATTCAAGGATGTGTGTTAAGAGGCATGTTATGGGCGGGCGTGGGTGTGCTAGATTTGGAAGCCTTGCAGAGATAATCAAACCTTTCTTAAGATGTCCTGGATGGAACTTAGAAGTTTTGGGGTGGGCTAATGAATCACAGAGGACCCAGACCCATAAGCACTCTAACCAAAACATCTATGGTGTTTACTATGAGCCCTTTAAAACCCACCAAAACCCTACTATACTGCCATATAGGTGCCACTTACAGTCATAAGGGCTATTGGGGTGGTAGACAGGTGGTTATAGTGGGTTTGGAGGGCTCACAATAAATTATAAGGCATATATGGTGAGATGTATATCTGGCACCCTTTATGTGAAGTTGACAGCAGTGCCCTCTAAGGTGACCCATTGCTCTGTTGGCATGTCACTGTGGCCAGTCCATTAGAATAGTGGCCCTTCCCATGACTAAACGATGCTGTTTTGCACGTTTCTAACTTGGATATTTTTGTGGTCAAAAATGGCAAATAAAGTTAGACGTCCTGGTGGTCTAGACCAGTGGTCCCCAACCCTGTCCTGGAGGACCACTATCCAGTTGGGTTTTCAGCATAGCCCTAATAAATATTGTCACAGGGAACCCCATGTGAAGGCAAAGGAATCCTTGCAGTGCCCTAGAACTGATGAGCGAAGTAGGGAATTGTCCCAGAAAAAACAGTAGGTAAGCCTAAAATTCCTCCTAGGGCACTGACAAGAAAGAAAATGCCTTTGCATAGCAGTAGAGAGAAGGAGATAAAGACTCCTCATGCCTGTTTACCTTTTTCTAAGCAGCAAGTGAAAAGCATGGCAATAGGACTACAAATCCCATCAGGCCAAGGGCAGAGAATTCCTAAAGCCAGGGCTGGAACAGTTCCAGTGCCTAGCTCCAGAACTGGTTTGAGCTCAACAAGCACCTGAGCTCAGAATTAGCCAGAACTAAGGGCGCACCTGCACTCCAGCACAGGAAGTTAGCCACTGAGAGAGAAAAGGGTGGGGCTCCTGGTTGCAGGGAGGCAGACATTGAACCACATACTGAGCCACAGAGAAGAAACCCAACAGGGAGAGATAAGGGAACCAGACCTTCTCTGTCAGCAAACAGAAGTGCACCAGAGCCTTATACTGTAGAAGGGCAGGTAGGACCTCAAGATTGGGAGGATTTTGTTGAGGACTCTTTCATAAATGAAGATGATATAGAAATGAATGAAGCTCAGAGTATGGAAGAAATGAGTGAGGATTTAATGGAGTGGGGCTGAGGAACAGTAGAAAAAGTTTGGAGTTTATCAAAGGGAAATTATTGGTGAAGATTCCAGACTAGCCAGGCTGTATTATTTAAAGCCTTTTGGCTGAAAGAGTTGGGGTTTTTTTTCAACTTGTTGCATGGAACTGGCAGGGAAAAACTGCACAGCCTAAATCCAAGCAGGACTGATTTTTGTTTTTCGGTTATGCTGTTTGGGGGCAGTGCATGAAAATTGGTTACTTGAAGCACTGCTGGCCAGAGAACTGGGGAACTCATTCAAAATCTAGTGGGATCTTGGTTGGGATTTTTCTACACCAAAATCTACAGGGCAGGTACAGATCCCAACATCTCTGGGGGTATTTTAGCTAAGAAAACCCTAAAGTGAACTTTTCTCCAGTGAAAAGACTTATAAGAAATCTTAGCAGAAGCTGTTTGAACAAGCCAGGTGGCAAACAGTGGCTGGGCCGGGAAGGGCCTAGCCGAGTGTGGCAGGGCCATTAAAAAGGCTGAAATAGAAGCCAGCGGATGGCAACAAGCCAACTAAAGGAATCAAATGGATTGTTTTTGTTTTGTATTTTTGTGCCAGGACTATTGTTTGCTTGTAGTTTGGAACTCATTTTGAATTGCTACTAACTTGAGTTAAATGCACCAAGTCTGGTGTGAAATAAAGATTTCTTTTGTGGCACATAAGTGTTTTGCACTATTTTTGAACTTTATTGCAGTCCTTCCCAGCTTTCGCGTGGCTGAGGTCTATGTGGCTTAGGGTAATGGCCCCTGGACACGTCCAATCGGCCATGCCCGGCCACAATATGTATGGGGCAGATCTGCACTCATATCATCTTCATTACATTCAAATCTCTTTCATACATATTCATTAGGGCTATCCTGAAAACCTGACTAGCTGGTGGTCCTCCAGGACAGGGTTGGAATCCACTGGTTTAGCCAAGACATCCAAATTGGTGATTCAAAAAAATATATATATATTTGGACATCTAGAGGGAAACATCTAAGTCAGACTTAGACGTCTTTTTCAAAAATGGCCCTCTATATGTGCTACTTTGCCTGGAAAAAGTACCTGTAGTAAAGGAAGGTACAAAGTTCTGTAGGAACCTTTGTCATCAGCAGTTTTCAAGGAAGGATATATGCGTAGTTTTTCTTTTAGAAATAATGCATAGATCACAGGGAATAAGTATGAATTTTATATCAATCAGGGCAGTTTTAGTGGTGGACCAGCCAAGTGGTTATAGATTGCTAAGGTCCTCTCAAGGAGTATCCCTGACCATCCCTTTTCCAGATGACATCACTTGATGCGACACCCATCAACAAGCCTTCTCTGGAGTAGCCCCACACTCTGGCATACACTCCCTAAGAGGCTTCACAAAAACAAAGACTATCTGTACATCAGGACACTGGTGAAAGCTTTGCCGTTATCCCAAGCCTTTAATGGAGGAAGTGCTCCAGGATACAAAGTATGTGTATTCTACTGACACAGGCAGAATTGTATCCCACATCAATATAGCTCTATTTCACACTTGCAGTTATGTCCATTAGTGTGTCAAGCTTCTCCATAAATCTGTCTTTCTTAGGGTTACCGGATGTCTGGGAAAACCTGGACATATCCTCTTTTTAGCGGACTGTGTGGGCTCCTGGAAAGATAGAAAGAAGATCGACTCATTTGAGCTTTGGTGCTGGAGAAGGAATTTGTGTGCCATGGATTGCGGGAAGAATTAACAAATTCTGGAAGAGATCAAACTGTCTGTATCGCTCAAAGCCCAAATGATGAAGCTACGACCGTCTTATGGTCACACTGTCAGAAGAGAAAGATCATTGGAGAAGGACATGATATTTTGAAAGATCGAAGGAACCAGGCGAAGAAGGAGATTTGCCTAGACACGTTGAAAACAATCATGGGGATGACATTCGAGGACCTTAACAGATTAGCTCAAAACCAATTTTTTTTTTTTTTTTTTTAGATCTGTAATTCATCAAGTTGCTAGGATTCGAACACGAATTGATCACACCTAACTAAAGGTGGAGGATATATACCTGGTTATGCTAATATTCTGTAAAGGACAGTAGATGCCTACCTTCCTTTTATTAAAAAGGTGCCACATAGGCATCTTTCAGGCACCTAAATATAGGCTCACTGTTACAGAATTGCTCTCTAACCTCCGTATTCTGTATACCATGACTAAAGTTGTGCGTGCAAATCTGTATGTATTCCAATTTGCATGCACAATTTAATTAGTTAAAAAGTCAATTTATGCACGAAACTTTCTAAACATAAATGGCTGCAGCTAAATGTTAAAGATATACTCAGGTAAACCACATGAATGAAGAAAAGCAAGTGCAATGAGAACCAGCACATCTGGCCATCTACATTTCATCTAGACCAGGGATCTTAAAGTCCCTCCCTGAGGGCCGTAATCCAGTCGGGTTTTCAGGATTTCCCCAATGAATATGCATTGAAAGCAGTGCATGCACATAGATTTCATGCATATTCATTGGGGAAATCCTGAAAACCCGAGTGGATTGCGGCCCTCAAGGAGGGACTTTGAGACCCCTAATCTAGACTTCATTTACGAAGTCATTTAATCCCCCACTGCCCCAGGTACTTTAGATAGAGTGTGAGCTCACCAGGGCAGATAGGAAAAAATGCTTGAGTACCTGAATGTAAACCACTTAGGCCAGGGGTAGGCAATTCCAGTCCTCGAGAGCTGGAGCCAGGTCAGGTTTTCAGGATATCCACAATAAATATGCATGAGATAGATTTGCATCTCAAGGAGGCAATGCATGCAAATCCATCTCACACATATTCATTGTGGATATCCTGAAAACCTGACCTGGCTCCGGCTCTCGAGAACCGGAATTGTCTACCCCTGACTTAGGCTATAAGTGGTGAATAAATACACACAAAAAAATATATATATATTCACAAGTGCAGTGAATAAAGGAGAAGAGAGATTATGTTGGGGCTTGACCCTAAGTTTGGTCTCTCATTTACTTTTTCTGAGCACTATTTAGCCCCGCCCCTCTTTTTATAAAATCGTAGCGCAGTTTTTAGCTCCAGCCACAGCAATAATAACCATATTGCATTCAGCTCAATGACTGCCATTAATTGCTCTTGTATATATCTAAGCTGTAACATGACTATTCTGTAATGGAAAATAGATACCTATGTTCCTTTATAAAACAGGCTCCTACCAGGTTCCCTCTGGGCAACAATTTATAGACCTATCTCTTGGCTACTTACTCCACCCTAGTTAAAAGACATCTATGCCATGTAGAAATTTGGTCGATTGACCAAAAAGCTCCATATTGCTTCATGCTTCCAGCTGAGTTGGTCTATAGGAAAAAAGAAAGCTAGTGTTAGTTTGTATCTTTGTGCTTGCAGATTTCCTATCCATGAGGGCTATTAGTTGAAAAAACTGCAGTTCCAAATAATGGCTTGGATGCAATGAGTATAAAAGCCGATAATAGCCATAATAACAGTGTTGGTAGAAAGAGCCCGGTTGCCTTGACAACAGTGTGTGTGCCGTGCAAGTTAATGTAACTGCTGTAGCGGAGAGTTCGTCCCTGAATATTGATTCTAGGTTTTGTATTTGTCTAGAAGTCAATATGGTAGATTTTTGTATCAAAAAATGACATTCCCAGGCAAAAGACACATTTATCCCATAATCATAACATAGAGGGGATAAACCTCTTTAGTAAATCAAGCCTTTAGACTAGAATTGAGGCAACAGGCTTTCGAAATACTCAAATGAATGTGAACCAAAGTTTGCATATAAAGGGGCTTAACAGATTTCATTAGTTTTCTTGGCAGCCATAAATTTTCTGCCTGTCGTGGGAATTATGATCAGAAATATTTGTATTCAGTTCTTCTGTTCACTCACTACTATTCCACTCGCTACTATTTTTTGACATATGTATTTCATAACGCCAATAGATTATTTTTGTCCCATTCTTTCCTTGTATACATATCGTGAAAGTTAAAATCAAAGCGCTGCAGGTCATTCAGAATATCGCATCAAGAATGATTACGGGAACGGCCTGGATCAAGCTCATCAATCCAGTGTTGAAACGATTGGATTGGTGGCCGATTGAAATGAGGCTTGAGTAGAAGGTCTTGCCGACTGTGCACCAGCTTTCCCCCCCTCTTTTACAGACGCATAGCACAGGTTTTGGCTCTGGCAGCGGTGGTACCTGCTCCGCTCATAGAATTACAAAAGAACATAAGAATAGCCCCACTGGATCAGACAAATGGTCCATCAAGCCCAGTAGCCCGTTCTCTCGGTGGCCAATCCAGGTCACTAGTACCTGGCCAAAACCCAAGTTGTAGCAATATTCCATGCTACTGATCCAGGGCAAGCAGTGGCTTCCCCTGTGTCTTTCTCAATATCAGACTATGGACTTTTCCAAACCTTTCTTAAAACCATCTACGCTATCCGCTCTTACCACAACCTCTAGGAATGTGTTCCAGAGCTTAACTATTCTTGGAGTGAAAAAAAAATTTCCTCCTATTGGTTTTAAAAGTATTTCCCTGTAACTTCATCGAGTGTCCCCTAGTCTTTGTCATTTTTGACAGAGTGAAAAATCGATCCACCTGTACCTGTTCTGCTCCACTCAGGATTTTGTAGATTTCAATCCTATCTCCCCTCAGCCGTCTTTTTCCAAGCTGAAGAGCCCTAACCGTTTTAGTCTTTCCTCATACGAGAGGAATAATATCTCCCCACACCGTGAGAGCAGAACGCTCCCTGCCTGATAACTATTCATACTACTATCATTATTATTATTATTAGCAATTCACACATATTAAGCTTGCAACTAAGCACACAAATACAAAGTGCAACTGATCTCTCATGCTAACTCATATCTTTCCTTTAGAAAAATGCTAAGGACCTACTTATTTGAATGTGATTAAAATACACTGTGCGTGTACAATCTCTTGATTGTTGTCAACTGTGTTGGATTGAGGTTACTGCGGTATATAAGTGAATTTGTTATGTTCTATGTCCTGGGATTCTCCTTATTTTTATAGGCGCTGAAATAAGAGACGAGCAATACTAACACTAAAAAAAACCAGTGCCAGAATCATGTCTACAAATGCGACCACGTATGTAGGCCTTGAAAACCCTGGCCAACATTTCCAGCGCCTACCTTTGCCAGAGGTGCGATTCTCTAAATGGCGCCATTGTGTAATTGACACGCAATTAGTGGCCACTTTTAAGGTAACGCCATTTAGAGAATCCGGACCTGCTAGAAGGATGCTGTCAAACACCATCAATTTTCTTTTTCTGCAGAATTGGCTAAACTTCAGGCTTATGCCTTCAGGCTTATTTTTCTTCATTTAGGGGTTCTTTTATGAAGGTGCGCTAAACGATTTAGGTCTTCGGAGTAGTCCCTATGAGCAAGGATCTATCTTGATAAGATAGGTCGTCTCGTCACGTTTGATAGACTCTAAAAACCACAGACTTTTATGGTATTTAAGTATTTGTACTAATAAAGTAACTATTTGGTTGTTTTTGGACATCTTGTCTGCCTCTTTTTGTTTTTATTGATGTATATTTTGGGGGGAAAACTCGCTTCTTTCTCTTTTTGTTTCGCCTAAGGAGAAGATTAGCACGTGGCCATTACTGCACAAATGGCATTTTACAACTGCGCTAAAAGTGGCCTCAGCTAGGGTTACCAAATGTCCGGATTTCCCTGGACATGTCCTTTTGAGGACATGTCCGGGGGTCCTTATGGCTTTTCAAAACCCGTCCCGACAAAATTGCATCGGGAAGGGGCATCCATGCATGTGCAGAACATCCATGGGGCATCCATGCATGCGCACGTTTGTGTGATGTCACTGCATCGCGGCCACCCATTTGCAGATGCTGTCTGGGGTGGGGGCAGAACAGGGCGTGACAGAGGCAGAACTGAGTGGTCCTGGGGGTGTGGCCATGGGTCTGAATTTTCCCAAAGTAAAATCTGATAACCCTAGCCTCAGGACACTAGAAACCCACACAATAATCATAGTGCAGGCCGCCTTTTGACGCTTCTTTGTAAAATGGCCCCTAAATGCTGAAGATGGGATTCAATCATACTTTGATAGATTCTTAGCCTGCTGTTGGAACTAGGGCTACTAGATTTTGTTTAAAAAAAAACAAGAGGACGCATGGCCCCGCCCTGTTATGCCCCTCCCCCCCTTCTGTCCACAAATCCTATCTCTTCGGGGCCATGTCTAGAGGGTATTTGCACATGTGCTCATGTGACATCTCCGCATCACATCCATGCATGAGCAGATGCCCTCCAGACACGCCCTCCCCAAGCTCAATGGATTCCAAAACCTGGACAAAGCGCCGAGTTTTGAAAACCCATCCGGGCACCTGGACAGTTCTCTAAAAAGGGGACATTACCGGGTAAATCCGGACTTCTGGTAATTTCTCCTTGGTAGGAATAAATAGCTTCACACCACACAACTGACAGTCTTCACTACATCCAAGTATTTGCCTGTGATAAGCTTCCCCTTAATGAACGCAGGCTGAATTGTTTGAATCAATCTTCCGGTGACCTTTCCTAGCCTTGAAGCCACAGTCTTGGCTGCTATTTTTCTGTCCTTGTTAAGTAATGAGGCAGTTCAATACGAAGAAACAGAAAGTGGATCATGCAAACAATTCAAAGTCAAATCGGACTCATTTCAGCCAGGTTTGAACTTCAAATGTACTTTTGTTCTAACCCTCTCACAGCTCTGTGCTCATTAATTTACTCAGTCTACGGTTCTTGAAGTGGACGTTGAGTCTAGGGTTACCAGATTTTATGTCGGTAAAATCCAGACCTCCTAGGCCCGCCCACTTCCATGCTTCCCTGCCCCGGTGCACCCCAGCTCCCTCCCCCTCTGCCTGTTCTTCAGGCAGGAAGGCATCCGCACATGCGACACTGATGTCGCATGAATTTGCGTGTGCACCTGCGTCGATCCCCTCTCCCAACGCAATTTCTTTTCAAAATCCAGACAAAGTGCCAGGTTTTGAAAAGCCGTCCGGACCCGTGGACATGTCCTCAAAAGGGAAATCCGTACGTCTGGTAACCCTAACCTTGCTTGCACTTCCCCATTCCTATTGCAACTTTTAGTTCTATTTCATTTACAATACAACTTCTTATATCCAGCAAATTTCAACCTGGAATCATTGCGGCTTACAAGTTGAGTTACATTTGTGATATAGCGTTATTGATAGGTGAGTTCAGTGTTTTCATGTCATTTTAAGGATGTCTGTGAGATGAAGAGAGATGTCTTTAATCTTTTCCTGAACAGGCAAAAAATAGTGGTGTTTATTCAAGTAACATGTGAAACATCTCAATTTAATCCTAAACAGCAGAGGAAACATTTGATCAACGGGTAAACAGTTTATAAATACAAATACCATACAAAACCTAAACCTCCATCGCGTCATTTGTCCCCACAAAGGTTCTATTTACTTTAGTTTCTAGCCTTGAAAGTTAAAGGCTCCCTTTTGGCTTCTTTAAGAACATCCAAACTTTTCTACAAGGAAAACAGAAAGTTATCTTTGTGTTGCCTCCCTTCATCTCAGCAACCTGTCTTGTACACAGAGGTAGGGGCTGTCCATCCATGCTCAGACCACACACACTGGCTAAGCACAGGTTCACCGGGAATTTGAAGATGAGTGCACGAGAGTTTGACAAATATTTTCTACCTGGGGTATCCTTGTTGGGCTTGTTGATAATAAAAACGTGTGGTAGCTTTGTTAGTCACTTATCCGTGAAATAGGACTAACACGATGCATTTAACCCGTCTTCTTCAGATCAGAAATAAGCAAATGTTTGGAAATATCAGAATATACAGTATAAGTGAAACATAAAAGCATTCCAATGGCAGTCTCACAGGAAGAGGAAAGGGGTGGGTAAGGTGAGAAAACAGGGAGATGATAAGAAGGTGACAAAGCAGTAAAACAAATTTTTAGTTAAAAACTGACAGGCCACTGTTGAAGCCATTCTTGTAACAATTAAAAAAGGTGAGTCATTCTCCCAAAACAGCACATGCAAATGAAATTCGCTGAACGGAGTGTAGGCTCGCCAAATTTACTTCAGATGAGTTGCTGGTGGTAGCGATCAGCACATGCGCAGAATACATCCGCATAATAAAAAACCAAATCAAAGACTGGCAGGAGAGATGCCCACTCTCCTGCCGCATCGTACATCTTCCTCACACCCCCTGGCAACGGGAGAGATGCCTACTCTCTCCCCCCATGCCCCAAACTCTACACATATACATATCCCACAGTGTGAGAGATGCCCACTCTCTCTTGCCATCACCCAACTCCCCTCATGCCCAAAATGAGCCCCCCCCCCTACCTTATTCAGAAAATCTGGCTGGAGGGATGCCTACCTGATCTAGCTGGCAGGTCTGCCTCTTACAAAATGGTGGGCCTTCCCAGTGCATCCTTGGATGTGCTGGTGAGGGGCCTAAGGCTCTGATTACCCAGGAAGGGACGTTAGGTATCTGGACCAATCAGAGACTTAAGCCCCTCCCCAGCGCTTCCACACGCTAACAGTATCTGGTGATTGTGCGACACGGCAAGAGAGAGTGGGCATCTCTCCTGTTGATCAATTTGGGGTTTGTTTTTTAAATTTTAATTTACATGGGGGGGTGTCTGAGCTGTCATTCTTAACAGTGCCTGAGCCAATCAGAAAGTAAGGCTACGACAGCTCAGACCTGTCAGAAAATGAGGTTAGGGAATCACTCGGCAATGACCTTGTACTACATTTGCATGGCAGTATCGGAGACTGCATGAAAACTTGGAAAAGACCACGGTAAGCTATTTTAGTAATCTGCTACTAAAATACGTGCATACTAAACCGGCTGGAACGGGTTTAGTGACCGTGTTAAAGGCAACCTTAAGTTTTGAGAATCTGGTCCTAAGATCTTTGTTAAGTCCTGTCTGATGAATGTCAAAATATTTTATCGTTTTGATTTCAAAGGTCTTACTTTCTTGGATTGTCATATAATTTCCTTTTAACATTATCACCATAAAATCATTGATGAGGTGTTCTGCTTTTCTGAACTGTTGTCCAACAGATATCCTGGTTGGCATTGCAATGTTTAATTCGATATCTGTGTAGACTGATCCTAGTCTGTAGCATCTGGCTTGTTTCTCCATTGTAGCGCCCTTCTGCATTAGAAGATGAGCATCAGAATCCCCTTATACTGAATGTTTTTCATATGTCAGTGACTGTAGAGTCCTGTGAAATGTGTTGGCATAGAGATAACGGATAGGGACTTGTATGCCATCTTTGTGTAGCTACACAACCACATTCAAAGCAGTTTTACATGCAGAAACTTCAAGCATTTTCCCCTATCTGTCCCAGTGGGCTCACAATCTATCTAATGTACCTGGGTCAGCGGAGGATTAAGTGACTTGCTCAGGGTCACAAGGAGCAGCGTGGGATTTGAACCCATAACCTCAAGATGCTGAGGCTTTAGCTCTAACCACTGTACCACACTCTCCTCCATATGCCCCCTTTACTAAGTGGCATTAGTGAGTGTCTCGCGGTAACCACACCAAAGCCCATAGGGATTTTAAGGTCTTTGATATGGTTACCGCGCCAGGGCGCGCTAATCACCATGGTAAAAGGTGGCCATAGTTTACAGTTTGTTATATTGCAGGGATATGTGCCATTCTCTTTGTGAGCTTGTGCTGGGAGTTTGTTTTTCACTAGTCTTGGTTTCAGATTAGGTGGCTGTCAGGTGGAGCTGGGAATATTTCTTTCAGTAATTCATCCTCCTTAAGTAGTGGCTGTAGATCTTTTATCATTTTTCTCAGTTTTTCCAGCTCTGTATTATATATCACCACCAGAAGGACTCTATGGTTTTCTTGCCTTTGTACTGCAATACAATAGGTTTTCCCTAGGTATTTCAAGGGAGGAGGAAATATTCTTGGAGATTATATTGGGGCTCTAACCTTTTTGTTTGAAGGATTCAGTCAGGACTTTGAGGTGTCTATCTACGACTCTTGGGTCAGAGTAGATACAATGGTATTGCGTGGCTTGGCTATGTATAATGGATTTTTTTTTTTGTATGTAATGAGGTGGAAGCTGGAGTTGTGGAGGTAGCTGCATCTATCTATAGGAATAAGCTGCCCGAATCCCACCTCTCCACTTCCCTCATTCTCCGTCTGTGTGGACAACACTCTCACCTTCCTGTTTTGTCTGCTCATAGTCTTGGGGTCATCTTTGACTCCTCTCTCTCATTCACCACCCAAACACAACAAGACTAAGAATGTTATAATGCTCCTATATCACTCCATGGTGCGACCTCATCTGGAGTATTGCGTTCAATTCTGGTCTCTTTATCTCAAGAAATATATAGTGGCGCTAGAAAAGGTTCAAAGAAGAGCGACCGAGATGTTAATGTGGATGGAACTCCTCTCATTTGAGGAAAGACTAAAGAGGTTAAGGCTCTTCAGCTTGGAAGAGAGACGGCTGAGGAGAGATATGATTGAAGTCTACAAAATCCTGAGTGATGTAGAATGGGAAGTGGATCCATTTTTACTGCATCAAGATTTACAAAGACTAGGGGGTCACTCAATGAAGTTACAGAGTAACACTTTTAAAACCAAATGGGAGGAAATATTCTTTCACTCAGAGAATAGTTAAGCTCCGGAATGCGTTGCCAGAGGATGTGGTAAGATCGGTTAATGTAACTGGTTTTAAAAAAGGTTTAGACAAGTTCCTGGAGGAAAAGTCCATAAACTGCTGTCGAGATAGACATGGGAGAAGCCACTGCTTGTCCTGGATCGGTGGCATGGAATGCTGCTAATATTTTGGGGTTTTGACAGGTACTTGTGACTTGAATTGGCCTCAGTGAAAACGGACTACTGGGCTAGATGGTCTGATCCAGTAAAAGCCATTCTTATGTTCTTAACATCATTCTTATGTCAAACATAATAAGAACAGAGCCGGTGTTTTTCCTGAGAGGGGATCTACCTCATGTAACATATTTATGCAATTCTGAAATATTTACATTAAGAGTATAAATTAAAAAAAACCAGAAGCAGGGTAGCTGCCAAAAAAGCAAAGCAAACTGGAGGCAGCAGCTGGAGTGTTAGCTGCTGTGTTACACAGAGCAGATGTGAATTTATCTCTCGGGGACGTGAATAGGAAAAGTTAGCACATCCCCTGCTGCATTAATATTTCTCCGATGCTATAATGTGAAAATGCATGACCTTCACTGAATTCAGGGGAGTATTTTATTTTATTTTTTTTATATATAATTCTGACACTCTAGTCTAGAGGATTTATCTCAGCATTTTCAGTTTGCTTCCCGGGATAACATGAAAAACTCCTGTAAACACATTCTAATCCACAAATCTAAAGAGGACAATGTTCTTCCTCCTATAAATTGTGATAATACCTGAAGAAACAAAAATTGACAACTGGGTATTTTTCACTAAAGATTTGACATTTACTGAGCAGAGAAAAGACTGACATCTATTCCAGAGCAGTTGCAACCCGAGTCTCACTGCTCTATATATGTAATACCTGCTCTGGTTATGGTTATACTTATTTTGATTTGATATACCTAGGGTTACCAGATTTTCCTAAAGGAAAATCCAGACCCAGAGACCATGCCCCCAGGCCTGCCCAGTTCTGTCTGTGTCGCACCCTGTTCCACGCCAGCTCTGCCCCCAGATGGCATTCGCGCATGGACAGACATGACACAATGGTCTCGTGCGTACCCATGCATGCACGTGATCTCGCTGCGTTGCGACCATGCATGTGTGGATGCCCCTTCCCAACGTGATTTTGACGGGAAGCTTTTCAAAACGCGGACAAAAGTGCCGGGTTTTAAAAACCCATGTCCAAAAGGTCTTGTTCTGGGCATTTGGGACTTGGACGGATTTTTGGTTGAGAATGTGGTATAAAGATAGATGTAGTGGCGGTCTAGACGATCAAACGCTTAGACATACAGAGGCTATTTTCAAAAAACGGAATCATTTAGATGTACTTTTTGAGAATGAACATTTTACCGGTGCCGACTTTGGGCGACTAACATCCTAAGTCCAAATCGGACTTAGACGTTTCTTTTGATTATGGCTCTCCACGTTTTTTGGTTTATGCACTAAGGTCATAATTAGCATGCGGCCATTAAAATATTTACAAGATTAGCACTTACGGACACCTATTTTGTAGATGATAAGGTACCTGGCAGGATCCCAAAGAAATAAACAGATTTTTCCAACCTGTACAGCTTAACCTCCATGGTATAAGTGCAGAGGTAATGAGTCTCTTTCAATTTAAGGAAGCTCTGTGACAAGCAGTCATAGGATGAGGTACACAAGGAGTAGATTAAGACAAATCTAAGGAAAAGTGTGGTATATGCCTGGAGCAGCTTCTCGGTAGAAATGGTAGAGATGAAGACAGTAGCTGATTGCAAGAAAGCATAAGGAAAGTAAGAATGACCCCTGATGGAGAGAAAAACATTGTAAGTGGTGTGGATGATGTGGATGAGCAGACTGAATAGACTATGATCTTTGTCGGCCATCATTTTCTGGATTTATTCAAAATATGCTAATGCACGGTAATTGTTATACAGATTGTCATACCAACAGAAAGGCTAATTAGTTTTAGGCATTCTATTGTGTTTATACTTGCATGAGTATTTTTCATTTATTTACTAAAAAAAGAGTCAATAAATTTGAGAGGTATGCCTGACATGAGTAATTATAGCCAAATTTATATCCACTTGGAGTCTATTCATTGAAAAGTATTCATTGGGCTAAAGTCCTCAACAATGAGTCCTACAAGAATGTTTAAGTCACAAACTGTCCTCCCTCTGTACATTGCTCTGTCCAGCTTGACCTTTTTGTCCTAAGTTTTCCAAGTTTTATTTAAAATTTGATATACCGCTTTAAAAATTGTCTAAGCAGTTAAAATCAAGGGGGAACACAGTCAACAACAGACTTAAGAGACATAATGAAACAAGGGGGATGGGGGAATACAATTTGTGATAGGATAGAGAGCCAGTAACGGTCAATACAGAAGGAGGGGGATATGCTCTTTCATCTTCCTAAAGTCTGGAGATTACTTGTCATATGCGTCTTTAAAAAGGAAGGTCTTTAGGTTAGCTGTAAATTTGTCCATAGGTATTTCTTCTCGGTGATGTGAGGGCAAGGAATTCCATAATGAAGGTGCTGTAACAGAGAAAATCTTTCTGGTGGGAAGGAATAATTAGAAGGTGTTGGATACCGGGTCAAAGTGTTCTAGTTAGACAATGTGGAATGAGAAGTCTGTCTATAAATCTGGGAATGTGTGTTTGGCTTTGAAGATCCTCCATCCCTGGCCTCTTCTCTTCACTTATCCTTATTTCCGCTCTTCTATTAATCTTCTATTTCATTTTCACTCCTGATTTCCCCCTTCTCTTAGCCATCCACCCATCTGTTCTTCTGTACTCTAGTCTTTATGTAACATCTGCTGACAGTGCTTCCCACGTTGTTTCTCATTCACCATCTCCAGAACCATCTCAGCCTGTAGACACCACTACTGCAGGGTTCTGTACTCAGGCTCATGATGCCGACAGGCTCAGCTATTATCAGTACTCACCAGAACTCATGTGACAACTAACTGCCCAGGGGTGAAGAAAAGAATGCAACAGCCTAACGGTGGTGAGAAAGTTCTATAGCAAAAGGCAGTGAGGAACAATGTAGGAGTTGATGGGGTTAGAGAAGACTGACAGAATACAGGAACCAACAGGAGAGCAGAATGGAAAGAGCACCTCAGTCAGCTTGATGGGAGAGAAGTAGTAACTGGCGTGTGAGTAAGAATGGAGGGAGGGAAATCGTAACTGTTTCGGAGGAGATAGGCATTGTCTGAACTAGCAGTGTGGTGCATCCCATGAGAAGAGGCAGCAGAGTAGGGTTATTAGTTTTCCTCAGTTCTAGAGGGAACAGCTAATTCTGTGGTAGATATTGTGGCCACGGAATTATAAGGAACTAGGATTCCTGCATTTGATGTTGTAGCTGGAAATTTGAGAAAAGTGATAATCTGTGAACTTAAGCTACTTATCATGTTGTGAAGAAATTACTTTTTACTATTTATTCACTATTTATTATTACGGAGATCGAATGATGTACGGGGCAGGACTTATTGAGGTTTTTCAACCTGGTGCTGGTCACCCATAAGTCTTTTGCCTGGGGCTATAAAAGTTATACAGCAGTATTAAAGTGTTCAACTTTGGCCCGTACTGAGGTGTCTCACCTTTATTAAATTTTATTTAAATAAAGCCAGCACAGGCCTTTTGAGAGGTTAATGTAGGGTTCTGCCAATTGTTCTTTTTGTTACAGTATTTTATACCATCCCTTGGACACTGCAGTTAGCAGCTCTACTTGAGCATATAAAGGAAAGTTGGGGGGGGGGGTTAACGTTTGCCATGGGGAATGCATGAATTCTGGCCATTAAAGTTGCAATCAGACAAATTTAAATCTGAAGAGAGGCTGGATTAGGGGAGGCAGCAAGAAAAAGTTACAGTATATGGAGAATGGTATAACTCAACTGCTGTCCTTATAACTGTTAGTATGCCAAACTCTTCATCAGTCCATTTTAAATAAATATATAGCTCTTTTCATTGTTTAAACATTAGAGTCGTAAATCTTCCCATAGCTTTAGAAACTTACTGTATATTGTGACTGGGCATGGCCCTGCCCAGAGCACACAGACCTCGGCCGAGCGGTTAGACGAGGCTTGGAGAGTGGAGTAGGGAAACACAGACAAGTTTTAAATTGGAAAAGAAATGTACTTTATTGCACAAAGTCAGTTCAACACTCTGTATAGTTCATCCATGGTACAAAACAAAGAAAACACATCATACTCAGTTCAAGCTTCACCTTCTCTTCCACTGCTTCCAGTTTGGTCAAACAATGCAAACCAGGTAAGTCAAGCAAACAAAAAAACCTAAAACATAAGTTGTTTGCAGCACAAGTTCTTCACCCAGTATTTGATAGCCAGTGCTTGGAGAGGGGGGGGGGGGGGTTTAGAACCAGGAATATTACTTCCCCAAGCTTTGGAATTTCAGCTCCCATAAATGGAACCAAATCTTCAGGTTCCCCACTCACAGACTGGCAGCCTCAAAAGATTCTTAGACAAGGCAAAGGAAAAAAAAAACCCACAATTCAAAATAACTGGGCCTTAACATACTACTTCAGCAGAAGGTGAAACAACCAAATCATGCCAAAGGCCATATCTTATTAGGCTCTGGGTTCTGGCAAGGTCTTGAACAGTCCAGCTGTCTTGGTAATTCATAGTGCAGGGAGCACAGGTTTTAAACCACAATCTTTTCCTCTGGGTTGTCAGTAAGCACATTTACTGCATGGAAGCTCCTTACTCTGCTCCATGCCTGCTTCATTAGTCCATCCTTCCCCCACACTCTACAGACTCCATTTCCCAGGCATTTACTTCTTCCTCCATAGAATCTTGCTCCATTTCAATGCCCCAATATCATTAGCAAATTCAGCTTCAGAGGCTTTTACCTGGGAATATGGAGAGTGGGCGGCTTGCTGCTTTCCAGCCCTGAGCTGAAGTAAACTCCTCTCTGCATCAGTCAGTCTGGCTCTGGGAGATGGTATGGGCCTCCCCTGCTCCCTAGCAGCCATGCCCTTTCCTCTCACTTTGTTCCGATTAGAACTCATACCAGCTGAGCTACCCTGTCTCATGTTAGCAACATTCTGGTTTCTTCTCGGCAAATTACAGCCTTTCTTACCTGGGCTGGTTCTCTTAGCAGTTCCAGCCCTGATTTGTATAATTTCCACCCTGGGGCATGCTGGGCCTTGTAGTTTCTTGCCTTTGCATAATGTCAATTTCCTTTGAAAATCTGAACAGGTCTGAGGATTTTGACAATTTTAGAATTAGTATTTAAAGGATGATCTTGGGACTGCTCTGGGCCTATCTTTAGGGATAGTTGCTTCCCCCCTCAGAGTCCTGCTCATATCTTTATCCCCACTTTCAGAGCGCTACAGCGTTTCCTTTAAAGGCAAAGGGGTGGCACTGTGACAATATAAAAGAAATACTCATCTTTAGATGTTCAAAAGAAAGCTTGGGGGACTTTCAGCATGATATCAAGTTTTTTTGCCTGTCGGCTGTATCGAGAACTGCTCCCTTAAATCAACATGTCTGCCATCTCGTTATCATCACTTCCCATACTAACAGTTCAGCTTAGATAACGGAAGCCAACTGAAGGTAGCCACTGATGTACGGTTACCATATGGCTCCAGAAAAGAGAGGATGGATTGAAACATTTGGGCTTTACTTCCATTGCCTACACTGATGTCCGTAGTGACACATTAATTTATTGTGGTGTGAAATTTAAATGTGGATTGTTGTACTTTATGCTGAAGATTGTAGAAGGTGCTGTATGTGAGCACCTGTCCTTATAATTTAGACATTCAAGTGTTGACACCCAGATAGCAGGTATAATGTGAAATAGATTTTTTTAAAAGTTGTGTTATACATGATTTTTTAGCAGTGGAACCTGAAGTTTATTCCCACTGAAAATGTACAAAATAAGAAGGTTTGTTTATTTTAAATATTTATAATCTGCTTAATGCCTAAGCGTCTCACAATAAACAAACATAATATCAAAAGACATAACTTATCTCCCAATAATATAAAACAAAATTAAACAAAAATTAAAAAGGAAGGTTCCATCTCCCAGAGTAAGATGGATTTCTTATGTGGCAGCCCTGCTGATGAAAATCGACCTCCAATATATTTTTTGTGGCAATTTGTGGGCAGCTTATTTGTTTAAAAAGAATAAAATTTAAAAAATGTATCCCTGTCAACCAGTCTGATGACTGTAGCAGAACAAATTGTGAAATCAATAATAGAAGATGAGATAATGCAGCATCTAGTGGAAGGTGGAATAATAACAGTTACTCAACATTGATTCATACAAATAGATACTGCTGGAGTAACCGAGTAAAGTGTTTCAAGAGATTTGCAAAGGCCTTAAGCAATGAAAGTAACATTGATCTTACAGCTTTTATCAAAGCATTCATGAGGACAGTTTTATAAAGTCAAGCCTAGTTGACATGCATTTTTACATAACTATTTTATACCTATTTTGAAAGTGAAGGACACAACTACTTGACTTTATCAAATACTAGCTTAGATGCTGAAGAATGTGCAGTGGTGGTTGTCTAAGTGGTTTACATTCAGATACTCAAACATTTTCCCCTATCTGTCCCAGTGGGCTCACAATCTATCTAATGTACCTGGGGCAATGGAGGATTAAGTGACTTGCCCAGGGTCACAAGGAGCAGTATGGGATTTGAACCCATAACCTCAAGATGCTGAGGCTATAGCTCTAACCACTAGGCCACTCTTGTAGCACTTAAACCTGTTAGTGCATACTTTATGCCTGTATATAAGTAAACTAAGGAATTTTCGAAGCTACACATGTACATGTGGACTTCATCCATGCTTCTCCTCTACATATGAGAGGATGCTGAAAAGTTCTCAGCTCATCTAACTTCCTAAATTAAGAACATAAGAAGTTGCCTCCGCTGAGGCAGACCAGAGGTCCATCTCGCCCAGCGGTCCGCTCTAGCGGCGGCCCATCAGGCCCACTGCCTGAACAGTGGTCTCTGACTAATTTTACCATTTACCTATCCCTCTAACCTTACCTCTACTCTTATCTGTACCCCTCAATCCCTTTGTCCTCCAGGTACCTGTCCAGATCTTCTTTGAAGCCCTGTAGCATGCTTCTGCTTATCACATCCTCCGGTAGCGCGTTCCATGTATCCACCACCCTCTGGGTGAAAAAGAACTTCCTGGCGTTTGTTCTAAACCTCTCCCCTTTCAATTTCTCTGAGTGCCCCCTTGTACTTGTGGTTCCCCACAGTTTGAAAAATCTGTCCCTGTCCACTTTTTCTATGCCCTTCTGAGTGTTTTTTTGCCACTGTAGCTGAAAAGAGTGTTATTTTGGGTGCATGCTGAGTTTGAAGAGGGGGGTACCTCGGTGCCACGATCACACGACATTTTATATTATATTATATGAACATATTGTATGTTGTGCATCCTCATATAATTTCTTATTTTATTTTGCAAAATGCCAATCTGCAGAATCGTAATGCAATGTTTTGACATTGTTTCAGATCATTGATTGAACCATGTCAGTAAAAAGTGTGGAATTTTCATGTGTGGAACTCCAAGCCGTCACCAAGTTCCTAACTCCAAAGGAAATTCATGAGTTTATGGTGCAAACATTGAGTGATAAATGCCCATCATACTTAACAGTGAAGAAGTGGAGTGCAAACTTTCATTGTGGAGATTTTGAGACCAAAGATGCAGCAAGGTCTGGGAGGCTTCAAACGGTGTCAGCTCCTGAAATTGTTGACCATGTCCATGACCTGATTTTGGCAGATCGACAAATATCAGCTAAAACAATTGCTGAGACCCTACAGATATCCAGAGAATGTGTTGGGCGTATAATTCACGAGCAGCTGGGTATGCAGTAGCTGTCAGCCAAATGGGTGCCCAAATGTTTGAATGCTGATGAGAAACGACGTCGTGTGGACACTTCCAAGCTGATTTTCAGTGAGCTATTACCAACTTTTTGGAACGACTATGGCTAGAAAGATCTTTTTTTTATTTTTATGTTGTACATTCTTCAATTTGACATTCATTAGAAGGACAGAAATATAAAACAAATACAAACATGGAAAATATTACCACAAAAAATATAAATACATTAGTGTCTACAATATTTTCTTCATTAATGAAATTAATGTGAGGTGTTAATTTGAAGTGTGACTTATAGATATAAACATGATTTGTGCTAGCTCTTATGTAATTATTTTATCAATATGCAATTCTAGCTAAAAGATTGCTTCTTTAATTGACACTTGACATGAAAAGCGAATTTGCAGACTTATCTTAAGCTTTTGTCACTCTGTAGACAGAGGTTAGCAAACGCACTGCTTATCTCTCACTTTCAGACTATGCCTACTGATTGAATGTTCTTATCTTTCTAAGCCAGAGAATTTTTAGAGATTGCTAGGCAGGCAGAAAGCATTGCACTGAATCCTTCCATTTTAAGTCATTCGTTTAGCAGAGGAAGATTTTCCATTTCCATTGAAAGTGTTCCCATTTCATCATGAAAATTCATTATAAGCTAGGGGTTTTGAATTAAAGCCTGGGGATAATGTAGAATGTAGTTGGAAGGCATTCTTTTCAGCCTAAATCAAGAGCAAGGTGTGATTTTAGAATTTTTGCATAAATCTATTTTGCAAAACATTGCTAATTAAGTTCCCTTAATGGATTTTTAAAAATGTTTTGCATAATGTAAAATGTTAGAAATTGGTTGCTTAATATGATTTAATAGGTGTGTGTTCCTAATAATCTTTCAGAATGGTAAGCATGAGTTCATGTCATCTCCGATTGTTCACGATCAACCTGCCTCCTCAACTCAAGCCCCAGCCAATCAGGTTTGAGGACCTACTATATATAAAGACAAACTGCAAACCTCACAACACACCCTGAAGTAGTGCTGTCCGATTCAGGAAAACAAATTTTGATTCGATTCAGCCTACTGAATTTGTTTTTCTATTCGATTCGATTTTCCTGCCCAATTGAGTGTTTTTTCAAACATCCTGATGGGTTTATTTTATAGCCTCTTCACGCCCTTTGCCTTCTCCTAACCACACTGGCGCTGTGGTGTAAACAAAATAAACAAACAAAAAAGACTTTTCCTCTCTCTCTTAAATCCTAGCTCACATTTGCAGTCTAACACCAGCTCTGGCAAGATACACGTTTCAAATCTGACATATTGTAATCACAAAAGAGAAAATAGAATTAGTTTTTCTACCTTTTGTTGTCTGGTCATTCAAATCTTGTTGGTCCCCTGCTCTGGTTGTCTTCTGATAACTTGCTTGCCAGAGTCTCCTTCTTTCTTCTTTCTCCGTGCTAACCATCCATCTTCTATCTCTGTCCTCCCCTTCCGTTTCCCTTCCTTCCCCTGGAGGTCTGGAATCTTTCCTTTTTTTCGTCTCTATCCACAGATCCACCTTTACTCAACTACCCTTTCATCCAGCATCTCTCACTCCTTCCCCACCATCCCAGGGCCCACCATCTCTCCCTTTCTTTTCCCAACTACCCTCCTATCCAGTATCTCTATCCCCCCTCCACACCATCCCTTGTGTCCAACTTCTCTCCCTTTCTGTTCCTTCCCTCCCTAAATCCCATTGTCCATCATCTCTCTTCCTCTCTTCTATTTTCAGACCCATTATTCCCCCCCCCAAAGTCCGGCATATGCACGTCCGCCCCCTCCCCTGGTCTGTCCCCCCCATGAAGGCCTGCACCTTCCCCGTGAAGGCCTGTACCCCCTTGAAAGCCTACATCCCCCCAAAGACCTGCATGCCTGCATCCCCCCAGAAGGCCTGCCTGCCTATTTCCCCCCTTTGAAGGCCTGCATCCCCCTCCGAAGGCCTGCATGCCTATCCCCCCTTTGAAGGCCTGCCTGTCCCCCCCCTTTGAAGGCCTGCATCCACTCCGAAGGCCTGTTCCCCCTTTGAAGGCCTGCATCCCCCCGAAGGCCTGCCTGCACCCCCCTTTGAAGACCTGCATCCCCCCCAAAGGCCTGCCTGCCTGTCCCCCCCCCCCCCTTTGAAGGCCTCCATCCCTCCCAAAGGCCTGCCTGCCTGTCCCCCCCTTTGAAGGCCTGCATCCCCCCGAAGGCCTGCCTGCCTTTCTCCTCTGAAGGCCTGTACCCTCCTCCCCCGGAAGGCTGCATCCCCCCTCCGGAAGGCCTGCTGTTCCCTTGGCCTCCAGAATCAATCTCCCTAACTTCAGCAGCCTGCAATAAGATCGCTGGCGCTAGCAATCTTCGCAAGCTGCTGAACGGCTTCGGAGCGTCTTCTCTCTGCTGCGGTCCCACCCCTTCTCTGATGTCGGAGAAGGGGTGGGACCGCGGCAGAGAGAAGACGCTCCGAAGCCGTTCAGCAGCTTGCAAAGATCGCTAGTGCCAGCGATCTTATTGTAGGCTGCTGAAGTTAGGGAGATTGATTTCTGGCACTGTGGTGGAAGACGGAGAGCACAGCAGCGGGTAAGCCACTTCCCGATTGACCCTTCCCACTCGCCCTCTAAAGCAGGAGTGGCAGGCCAGCAAAAGGCAGCCCTACCACTCCTGCTTTAGAGGGCAAGTGGGGAGGGTCAGTCAATGAATCGGGAGACCGATTTTTTGGCAGGGTAAATCGATTCGAATCGATTCACTCGATATGAATCGGTGAATCGGGCAGTACCACCCTGAAGAAAGCTTCAGCATGAAGGCTGAAATATCAGTTCTATCCAGACATGGTGAGATCCAGAAAACTGGAACTATTATGACACCAGATGCATAAGCTTAAGAGAACAATCAACCATCTGAGCACCTTCAATAACTCATTATCCATTTCCGTTTTTAGCTCATGCTGGATTGGCCACTGTTCAAATCTGGATACTGAGCTAGGTAGAGCTTTTGTCTCACCCAATTTGGCAACTCTTTTGTTTTTATCAGTGTCTCTCAAACTTTCTCAAGCTGGGGCACACTAAAGGTAGTAGCCACAGCTTGCACCCAGAAGTGCATGGATGTTGCCATGATGACATCACACATATGCGTGACATCATCACATTGATGTCCACACAAGTGCAGAGGCCCTCCAGATGGGCCCTGAGATGCTAGCTGATTGCCTACAGCAGTGTTTCTCAACTACTTCAAGCTAAGTACCCCTTAAGTCTAACAAATATCAACTGAGTACCCCAACCACAGACCTCCCTAGGCCCACCCAAGCTCTGCCCCAGATCCCATCCCCTTTACTAATTGTAATACAACTTTTTCCATTCATTTTTCATATACACACAATATACACAGCAGATATAAATGATCAAAACTGACACATATCAATCACTATATTGAAAATAAAATCATTTTACCTACTGGTGATCCTCTGCAGGCTGCTGTAATTAGCTTTAAAGGTGAGACACTGAGGCCAGGGGGAAACATGCAGGCATTCGGCGAATCGGGCAGTGCTGGCACTGTACCATGTAGGGAAGTCAGCTGGCAGGCGCCTCTCTTCCTCCTCAGTATGCTGCGGCGCACTTGGAATCTCAGGAGGCACACAGTTTGAGATTCAGCAACTTGAAATATTCCAAGGAAGAAATCTTAGTAGTCCTTCTTTTAAAAAATTCTACATCAAGAGTAGTCCAATAAAAGGTGATGCATAAATGAAACTCCTCTGACAAGTAAAACCAGAGTTGATATCGAAATAGAGAATTCAGAATTCAAAATTTACAAGTTTAGGCATCAAGCCTATTGCCGGCATCTTCCAAGTAGGGCCACTTGATGCCTATACTTGTAAAAGTTTGAATTCTCTCTCTTGATATCAACTCTTCCAGGAATATGTTTGACATCTCTATAAGTTCACAGCATCTTGTCAGCATGCATGCTTATCCATGCATATTTATCTACACAGCTCTATAAAAAGCATTTTCCATGTGTAAAACTATGCTTCATAAAATTGCCTCATTTGGGTTAATTTTATAATTATGCACATATAAATAGTATGCACATACTTTTTCCTGCATTTATGCATCTATGCAGTTATTTCATAAAATACAGTCATAATGGCCAGACCGCAGGTTGCAGGACAGTTTAACTCCCACAGTCAACGCTGACTGTTAGCCATTTCCAGTGATCGGAGAGGTAATAAGACAGAGTACAATTCTGGGGTTCAAAAAGGGACTGGATGACTTCCTGGAAGCGAAGGGGATAACAGGGTACAGATAGAGGTTTACCGTACAGGACATTGAGCGAATAGGGTATGGATATTTCAGGTTAGGTAGGGAACACTTTCAGGTCATGGACCTGGGGGGCCGCCGCGGGAGCGGACTGCCGGGCACGATGGACCCCTGGTCTGACCCGGCAGAGGCAACGCTTATGTTCTTATGAATATCCAGTTTATTTTTTGACTGATGTAAATGGAATCAGCAAGTCAATATTCAGTGCTGACTAGTTAAGTTTATAGCAGCCAAAGATAGAACTGCTATTTGGGTGGCCCAATTTGGCTACTAAACTTGGCTAGTCAGCAATGAAAATTTCCAGTTATCATGTGATATCGCTGGTTAACTTTTAACCGCTTACCGGGAATATTCAGCAGAAATAAACAGTTTGTTTGTTTTATGTTTGTTTATTTTTGTATGTTTATATTTGGTATGTTTATTTTTGTATGTTTCAAGTTTTATTATTTTTAATATACTGACCAGCAACATGTATCTGGCCGGTTTACAAAGCTAAAAAGAAATAAAATAAAAAATAAAATAATAATTGTATATATATGGGGGAGGAGTGAACATTAAAGAGACAATAAACAAGAACTTACATGAATTTGAGAGTAATAAGGGAAAGGAAAGGTCGATAAATACATTATTAAAAATAAAATTTAAAAGAAAGGGAAGAGGGGGGATATGACATCAGGGATAGGGTTGCTTCGTAAAAGCGGTTGTGAAGATTTTACTGGCTTTGGGAAAGGAGGTATTTAGATGTTAAAATATGTATCTTGAAATAAGAATGTTTTTAGTTTGGTCTTGAATTTAACGAGAAGATTTTCATGATGGAGTTGAGGTGGCATGGCGTTCCATAAGGTTGGAGCAACTACAGAGAAGTTAGTTTTCCTAGTGTAGTAGAATTCTTTGATGGAAGGAACCACCAGTAAGTTTTGATCTGCTGATCTTAGGATCCGAGAAGAACAGAGAGGGATAAGTTTGTCAAGAAAAGATGGAAGACGTGAAAGTTGGTTTTGAAAACCAGCATCAAAGTTTTCTAAGTGATACAGTGCGTGATAGGTAACCAATGGGCTTCTTTCAAGAGAGGAGTGACATGATCATATTTCCCTACTTTATGTATAAGTTTGATTGCTGTATTTCGTATGAGCTGCAAATGACATAATTCTTTTTGTGGGAGTCCATTATATAGAGAGTTACAGTAGTCTAGATGGGAGATAACCAGTGAGTGGACGAGGGTTATGATTGCATTAGTTTCAAGGATTGTAGTTAGAGAATAGATGAGCGTAAGTTTGTAAAAACAGGTTTTTACTACGAAGCTTATCTGGTCGTGGAAAGTTAGATCTTTGTCTATGTTTGTTTATTGTTGTATGTTTATGTTTTTGGATATTTATGTTTATTTTGTACTTTTGCATTTTGTATGCTTATGTGTACTTTGTACTAAAAATAAACCCATACCAAAGTGGTTAATAAAAATCAAGCAAATTACAGGGGAGATATGATTCAGACGTTCAAATACTTGAAGGGTATTAACGAAGAACAAAATCTTTTCCAGAGAAAGGAAAATGGTAAAACCAGAGGACATAATTTGAGGTTGAGAGGTGGTAGATTCAAAGGCAATGTTAGGAAGTTCTACTTTACGGAGAGGGTGGTGGATGCCTGGAATGCATTCCCAAGAGTGGTGGTGGAGAGTAAAACTGTGACTGAGTTCAAAGTAGTGTGGGATGATCACTGAGGATTTAGAATCAGAAAATAATATTAAATATTGAACTAAGGCCAGTACTGGGCAGACTTGAACGGTCTGTGTCTGTGTATGGCCGTTTGGTGGGGGATGGGCTGGGGAGGGCTTCGGTGGCTGTGAGGGTGTAGATGGGCTGGAATAGGTTTTAACGGAGATTTCAGCAATAGGAACCCAAGCACAGAACCGGGTAAAGCTTTGGATTCTTGCCCAGAAATAGCTAAGAAAAAAAATTAAAAAATTTAAATTGAATCAGGTTGGGTAGACTGGATGGACCATTCGGGTTTTTATCTGCTGTCATCTACTATGTTACTTATTCCTGCATGTAAAACAATGTTTAACCTACAGAAATATCTTTTCAAATGATTCTCTATGCATTTGGAGAAAATTACCTTAGAAGGGGGCGTGTCAAAGCCAAAACACATTTTATTGTTGACAAGATGATCCTTTCCAAAATTGAATGCCTGACAAAATGTTTATTACCTAGAAGAAAAATCTGTCTCTGGATTTAAATCTGTCAAAGACCATTTGACATTTCTCCTTGAATGTAACAGTGTAGGTGATTTTCAATTGAAGCTCCTAATGGTTTATATTTATGTTTATCGCAAGACTTTATGTATTACTATCCACAGGCTTCATGGCTATTCACAAGTGATGGAGTTTAAAAGAAACAGTTTGCAATTCAAATTAGTATAACATTGGAAAGAAAATTAAAAAAAAGAGTCAAAGTGGAGAAGACAGAAAAATAGAAAAGAAATGTCACTCATCTGCCACATCTGGCATCTGCCAATCCGAAAAGTCAATAGCGCTATACAAATCCAAATTTCTCATTGATTTAGAAATCAACAACAAATCCTCAGCTGGAGTACTGTGTTCAGTATTGGTCACGGTACCTTAAGAAGGATATGGCAATACTTGAGAGGGTCCAGAGGAGTGCGACACAAATGATTAAGGGCATGGAAAACCTTTCATACACTGAAAGATTGGAGAGGCTGGGGCTCTTCTCCCTGGAAAAGCGGAGACTCAGAGGAGACATGATAGAGACCTACAAGATCATGAAGGGCATAGAGAAAGTAGAGAGGGATAGATTCTTCAAACTTTCAAAACATATAAGAACAAGAGGGCATTCGGAAAAATTGGAAGGGGACAGATTCAAAACAAATGCTAGGAAGTTTTTCTTTACCCAGCGTGTGGTGGACACCTGGAATGCACTTCCAGAGGACGTAATAGGACAGAGTACGGTACTGGAGTTCAAGAAAGGATTGGACAATTTCCTGCTGGAAAAAGGGATAGAGGGGTATAGATAGGGAGCTACTGCGCAGGTCCTGGACCTGTTGGGCCGTCGTGTGAGTGGACTGATGGGCATGATTGAATCAGGTTGGGCAGACTGGATGGACCATTCGGGTCTTTATCTGCCGTCATCTACTATGTTACTATGTTACTATGATGGACCTCGAGTCTGACCCAGTGGAGGCATTGCTTATGTTCTTATGTTCTCAGGGTTTATCAGAATTTTTAAGCATGGTTCATGGTTGTTATTTAATGTTGCAATCAAACTCTACTTGAAATCAAGGCAATATTCCTCACAGATAATGCCCCATGCTGCGTTAGACATAGAAGGGCAATGTGACAACTTGAATGTGGATTATCTTTGTAAAAGCACAACAGCATTGATGCAACCCTATAAATCAAGGAGTGTAGCCATGTTCAGAGCTTATTATATGCGTCAAACCTTTTTTCCACCTTATAAGAGGAAGCGCCTTGGAAGATAAGTCCATAATTTGGGGGGTTCTGGTGAAACTACATCATGACAACATCACCCATTCACTGTTCGAGAATCCCTGAAAAAAACCAAATGAATGTTGGTGAAATGAGTGCTTGTTGATGTCCTTTAGCTCTGCCGTGGATTTCGGGAGCTTACTGTGTAAGGCTGATAAGTTTATTCAATACCGGCAGATTTCTCCCAGTAGCGTTCTCTGGCGCCTGAGTTAAATGTTTTCTGCTTCTGCTTTTTTCAGCTTTTATGTAGTTTGAAAGTTTATAACTTATAAACTATTTATAATAATGATTTAAAAAGTATAAAAATGATTTAAAATTTAAAAATTATTACTGTGCAAAGTAGTGCGTTTTTCCATCTTTAGATCTCTTAACATTGTTTTGCGGGTGTGATTTTTTTTGCCAATGACAGTAAGAATGCTAGCTGAAAATCATCAAAGATTGCTGCGTGATAAAAGTTTTTGAGGCTTTTTCTCCACCTGTTTTAGATCTTAATGTTAGATCTTAGAGGGGTAGCCCACTGCTGATGAGTGACATTGTTTGAATTTTTTGATTTAAACATCTCTATCTCTCCCCTCTCTCGCCTTTCCTCCAAAGTAAACAGATTGAGATTTTTAAGTCTTTCTCCATACACCTTATGAGGTAGACCATCAGCCAATTTAGTTGCCTTCCTCTGGACCAAATCCATCCTGTTTATATCTTTTTGAAGGTGTAGCCTCCAGAATTGTACCCAATATTCTAAATGAGGTCTCACCAGAGTCTTATACGGGGGCATCAATACCTCCTTTATCCTATTGGCCATTTTCTATACTTATGTACCCTAACATCTTTCTAGCTTTCGTCATTGCCTTTTCAAGATCTGGCAAGATAGCAAACTAATAAAAGGATATCTGTTGCACAGAGATTTCCTAACATTGCTACGTGCTCCATAAATCAAAGGACAGAAAAGACCAATGTTGGCAGTAAAACACCTACTCAGGAAAATTGTTGGCATCTGTCCTGTGAGTATCCAAGAGTGTCTGTGAAATGACTCGTAAAATAGATATTAGATTGGTAGCATTTTCAATTTATGAATTATATACATAAAGCTGTAAAACCATGCAGTGGAAAATAAAAAAGGATAATGATATATCATTATCAGGCAGTTTAAGAGCACACTATAGGATGGTACTGTGTTGGTAATCCAGGCAAAACCAATTAATTACATGGGCAACTGTCCATTGAAAATAAGACAAAAGCAGAAGATATGTCTCAAGGCATTTGCATTTTTCTTAAATTTAGCTATTGTCTAAGAACAAAAGAATAATTATACTGGGTCCAACCAATGGTCCATCTAGCCTAATATTCTGTTTCCAACAATGGCCAATCCAAGTTACAAGTACCTGGCAGAAACCCAAAGAGTATCAACATTCCTTGCTACCGATCCCAGATCAAGAAGTGGCTTCTCCCATGTCTATCTCAATAGCAGACTTTGAACTTTTCCTCTGGAAATTTGTCAAAATCTTTTTTAAACCCAGCTATATTAACCACTTTTACCACATCCTATAACAATGAATTCCAGAGCTCAACTATTCATTGAGTAAAAAAATATTTCCTCCTATTTTTGGTTTAAGGATATTTCCTCCTATCGGAGGGGCTTTAGGTGCCTGGGCCAATCAGAGTATTAGGCCTCTCCCATGATGCACCAGGAAAAGGAAGGCTCACAATTTTGAAGAGGCGGGCCTGCTGGTGGGAGGGAGTGAGCATCCCTCTTGTCGGTCTTCTAAAAAAAGTATGGGGAGGTCAGAGGTGGGAAGGTCCACTAGACCAGTGTTTTTCAACATTTTTACACCTATGGACCGGCAGAAATAAAAGAATTATTATGTGGACTGGCATCGGTCTGTGGACCGGCGGTTGAAGAACACTGGGCTAAGTCGTAGGCCAGACCACGCCCATCTCTACCCAATCTCCACCCCAGACCCCGCCCCCATAATAGTACTAATTGCACCTTACACGTCCCGTGCCTCATCTGGAAGCCTTCCCTCTGCAACGTCAGAGAGAAGGCTTCCAGTTCAGGTGCAGGATGCCCGTAGGAGCCACTGCCCATGGCTTTGTGCACTGAATCAGTTAGGAAGAGGGAGCTGGCTTGAAGATAATGCCGCATCGATTGCACCGTGGACCGGCAGTTGAAGAACACTGTTTTGGTCCTGATGCACGTGCTGGCCCTGTGGACCAGCAGAAAATTTGTCCACTGGTCCATGGACCGGTGGTTGAAGAACACTGCACTAGACCACCAGGCTTGTGTGGTGGGGGACTGCCGGTGGGTACCAGGGGGGAGGTCAGAGGGGGGGATGGCCTACTAGACCACCAGGCTTGTGTGGTGGTGAGGGGCTGTCGGGGGGGAAAAAGCTTGCTGTAAGGGGGGAAAAGCAATAGCTTGGGGGGATACTAGACCACCAGGTTTTGGGGGGCTGCATTTATGAGAAATCGGGGCTGGTGAGAGCTGCTTTATTTTCCTGTCAGTGCCTGAGCCAATCATAGCTCAGGCACTGACAGGCAAGTAAGGCTACAGCAGTTTAGACTCTGCAGTATTCTGGATCAATTGAAATCTTTGAAAGCTTTTTTTGGTCAAGCGGCTCCACAGACACTACGCAGAGTGCATCTGTAGGAGAAAGTTAACACCTTCACATCCTGAGGCAGCCAATTGAGGCGAAACGCTGGCCATCGTCAATGTGCAGTAGATTCATCCAATAGATGAATATTTGATTCTCATTTTTTCTCACTAGATGTCTTAAATCTCCTGCATTGCACAAGGCTTTTTGGTTAACAATCCAATTGAGGAGTTTTTTTATGCCGATGAGGTGCTCTTACCCCTGTGAGGTTCTTCCACACTTTGAGCCAAGTATGTGGTCTGTGTGGGAAGGGTTCTGAGGCTTTTTCCTACCTCTTGGATGGTTTTCCAATTTAGTTGATGTTTGCTGAAAACTTTGTTCATCGGTTGTCTTAAACCTGGTAAACTTAGTCAGCGCTCTAGCATATATGTCATGAGAAGTCTGTGCTGGTCAATTTCTAATGAACTTTTGCTTGCATTATAAAAATCATAAAATGCTTTGACTGTTTAATATTGTGACATGTCAATATAATAATATAAAGCAATAAATTCATTAATGTAGCATAATAATCAAAAAGAAATAAAAATATTTGGAAATCTCTGACACAATCAAGAACATTGCCTGCTTTGTCTGGTGGCGCTGACAGCATCAACAAAAAAAATATAGCACTCCTTCCAGATGAAAAGAGATAGCCAAATCAATCTTTCCACACAAAGCTAGAGATAACAAAAGGTCTTCATAAGAACTGCCATCACCGGATCAGACTTATGGTCCATCAAGTCCGGCAATCCGCACACGCGGAGGCCCTGCCAGGTGTGCACCTGGCGTAAATTAAGTCACCCATATCCCTCTATGCCTCTCGTAAGGAGATATGCATCTAGTTTGCTTTTAAATCCTAGAACGGTGGATACCGCAATAATCTCTGGGAGAGCATTCCAGGTGTCCACCACTCGCTGTGTGAAGCAGAACTTCCTGATATTTGTCCTGGACTTGTCCCCCCCTCAGCTTCAGTCCATGTCCTCTTGTCCGTGTCACATTGGACATTGTAAATAATATTTTTTCCTGCTCTATTTTGTTGATTCCTTTTATTATTTTGAAGGTCTTGATCATATCCCCTCGCAGTCTCCTCTTCTCAAGGGAGAACAATCCCAGTCTCCTAAGTCGTTCCTCATATTCCAAATTCTCCATACCTTTTACTAGCTTTGTTGCTCGTCTCTTCACCCTCTCCAGCAGTTTTATATCCTTCCTTAGGTTGGGAGACCAATGTTGGACACAGTATTCCAAGTGTGGTCTGACCATTGTTCTATATAGCGGCATTATAACTTTCTCCACTCTACTCATGATTCCCTTCTTTATCATGCCTAACATTCTATTCACTTTTATTGCCGCGAGAGGCATGTCCTGTAGGCAGTCAGCCGGTGCCTCTCCTCTTCCCCGGCATTTTGCAGCACACCTGGAATCTTGGGTGGCACACTAGTGTGCTGCGATACACTGGGTTAGGTGCATCGATCCAGGTACCTAACTTTAGGCATCATTTATAGAATCTAAGGCAAACTGTCTCAGGAACTTCCCTGTACTTTTGAGAGGACAGCTGTGCCACTAACGTAGGTAAAGTTTGCTATTGTGCATTAATAGTTCAGCTGATAAAGTGGAATACAGTTAATTATACCTCTTCAAGTGACATTAATTGTTAGGCATTATCTTCTGAGTTAGTAGTTAACACATTGTAACACCACCCTATATGCTTAAAAGACCTGCCAGATACCTAGAGGTAACTGTGTAGAGGTTTTTGTATGTTTAAAGCCTGGTTTGCTCACAGAAATGAATGTTTATAAAATTGGATGCATTACACAAAAACACACCCACAGTTGACCAATGGCAATATTGTGTGTATATACAGTATTGTCACAGGGTAGACCCTATGACTGAGAAGGGTAGTAAGAAAATGCCTGTACCAAATGCTAGGCAAAGGAAAATACAGTCCCAAGATGAAAGAATACTACCGACACCTCAGCCCAGAACCAGCCAGGGATGGGCTCGTAGTGAGCAGCTTAATACCCATTTGCTTTCACCAAGGATTGGATTAAGGAATGGGGAACAATATGCAGGTGGAACTAATAGGGTTGTGGATACTGTTCCTAGGGGCAATGTTTTGGAGGGGACTCACAACATTCATGGGGGACCCAGTTTGAGGCAACACCAAGAACATTCTAGTTCCCACTTTAGCCAGGAACAGGCTGCAGATCATTATCTTGAGGCTTATAAGGGCCAATAGCAGTGCTCACAAAGAAGGCAGCCACTGAATCAACCCAAGCTGGAGAGGAAACCTTGTAAAGAAGCCAGACCAGTTCCTAGGACTGGAAGCAGCTTGCCTCAGCCAAACATGCAGGTCAGACCACTCATAATGATTTTGAAATGCTAGATGGAAGTGCTTAATGAAACTTCTGAGAACAAGGACTGTTTAGACTCAGAAGAAACCATGGACTTTTATGAGGGGGATTTTGAAAGTAACCTATATGTCATGGATAGTGAAATGGTTTAGACCAGGGGTGCCCACACTTTTTGGGCTTGCGAGTTACTTTTAAAATGACCGAGTCAAAATGATCTACCAACAATAAAATTTAAAAAAACACAAAGCAGAGAAAATGTTAATTATCATTTATATTCTGCGGGTTTTCAAAGAGGTCAAGGCAGATGACTTTATGCAATGTTACCTCAGGAACAGCTATACGAAAATAGACAAATATACCCCCTCCCTTTTTACTAAACCTTGATAGCAGTTTTTAGCGCAGGAGCTGCGCTGAATGCCCTGCGCTCATAGGCTCCCTGCGCTAAAAATCGCTATTGCGGTTTAGTAAAAGTGCAAAATATAGACAGCAAATATAAATTCTCAAAACAGACACATTTTGATCACTAAATTGAAAATAAAATCATTTTTCCTACCTTCATTGTCTGGTGACTTCATGAGTCTCTGGTTGCACTGACAGGCTGGTCAAGCTGGGGCTCTTCTCCCTGGAGAAGCGGAGACTTAGAGGAGACATGATAGAAACTTTCAAGATCATGAAAGGCATAGAGAAGGTAGACAAGGAAAGATTCTTCAGACTACGGGGAACCACAAGTACAAGGGGGCACTCGGAGAAACTGAAAGGGGACAGGTTTAGAACCAACGCCAGGAGGTTCTTCTTCACTCAGCGGGTTGTGGACACATGGAACATGATCCTGGAGGATGTGATTGGGCAGAGTACACTACGGGGATTCAAAGAGGGATTGGATAGATTCCTGAAGGATAGGGGGATTGAGGGGTACAGAGAGAGGTAGATAGGGTATAGAAAGAATATAGATAGAAAAATAAGGGGATATAGGGCTAAATCAAGAAAACCTGACAGGTCGTGGACCTGATGGGCCGCCGCGGGTGCGGACTACTGGGCGTGATGGACCTCTGGTTTGACCCAGTGGAGGCAACTTCTTATATTCTTATGTTCTGACTGTGCATCCAATATTTCTTCGCTTCTTTCAGCCTGCTGTATGCTTCCAGACCTCATTTCCTCCGCCATCTTTTTCTTCCTCTCTCCTTGCCCCTCCCCTCCCCTTTCTTTGTGTTTCTCTCTCCGTACCCCCATTTTTTCTGTCTTTCTGTCCCCCCTTTCTTTCTGTCTCCTGGCTCCTCTTCCTTTCTCTCTGTCTTTCTCTCTCCATGCCCCCTCCCCTTTCTTTCTTTCTCATTGCCCCCCTTTCTCTCTGTCTCCCTGCCCCCCTTTCTTTCTGTCTTCCTATCCCCCCCTTTCTTTCTTTTTCCATTCTTTCTTTCTGTCTCCCTGCTCTCCCTTCTTTCTGTCTCCCTGCCTGCTCCCAAGCTACCGCCGCCGCCATCGGGCAACAGGCCTCCAAACCAACGCTGCCCCAAGCTCTCCCTGCTTCTCCATACAGAAGCGTCGGGTCGACCAGATTTCCTCAGTTAGTATTATCCCCAGTAATTTAGAGCCAGGCCATATACTGATCTAGCACTGAATATCCGAGGCTAAATGGTACTGCACTGGCTGCCTGAACTTATACGTGTCCTAGGCAATATTCAACCACTGCCTCTATAAGACAATTATGTGGACCCCGGCTGAATATTGGCCACAAAATGCATAACATTTTAAAAATCCCCCCCACACCCAGCCCACATTCTTTTCCAATTCTTTCCCCCAGGCCACAGGCATTCTTAACCTCCCAATCCCCCTAAACATCCCCAAATCCCACAACCCCACCTGCTATCTAGGTAGATCCCTTGTAGCCCTGGTGGTCCGTGGGAAGTGATGGGGATAGGCATGAAGCCCACTCACTTTTGCTCCTTTCGTCCTCCTTCTGCAAATGGCTGCCGTGACTACTCCTGCCTCCATTGGACCACCAGGGCTACAGGTAGGCCCAGGGGTCCAACTAGATGGTAGATCATGGTCCAACTAGATGGGGGTCAGGGGATGTGCAGGGGATTTGGGGATAAGAATGCCAGTGGTCTGGGGGAGAGGGCAGGAGACTCAAGGGGGGAATTTATTTTTAAAAAAATGGTATGTGGGTCTTAGCTAAATGGGTGATCCATAGAGCTAAATGGGTGAATTTAGGATAGCTCAAAAGCTTAGCTATGTGAATCCCACACTGAATATTGCTGGCACCAGCTTAACCTCTGGCTCCTTCCCAGTGTACTGCTTTTGTCCTGCCTAGTTTTAACATGAGCAGTCAGAGACATTATTCAGTGCCACTGCCCAGTTTATTGCTGCTGAATATTGGCAATTAACTTCTCTGACCAACTTAAATCGCTCTGAAAATAGGCTGCTAAATAATATAGCTTCAATATATGTTGGGTTTTTCTCTAAATGATGTTTGAGCTCTTCTACTATTATATTTTTCAGATTTGCATAAGCCAATCGGAGGATTTCAAGGCAGATCAGAAATTAGTGTACCATTTTCTCTTAAACTTTGAATCCCTACTTGGGAACGAAGAGCCGCGAAGCTGCTGTCCACGTGGACTGGTGCTGAAATCTCTCGTCTGGCTACCAGGCATCCTCATTCCAAACCAAGAGATATGGCAACAAATGGAACAAAGATTGCAGATGGACAGATATCCACTGAACTTAGTGATGCATCCATCACCAATGACAAACCGAAGACCTTGGTAGTAAAAGTGCAGAAAAAAAGACCAGAGGATACAGAGAGAGACACTTGGAAAGGGAGATTCGACTTTCTCATGTCTTGTGTTGGTTATGCCATAGGTTTAGGGAATGTCTGGCGATTTCCATACCTTTGCGGCAAAAATGGAGGAGGTACAATTGTTTAAAATTCTTTCTTTCATGACTTAATTACCGTTATCAACTATGTCAAAGCAATATTAATTTCAAAACCAAATATGAGTTTTATTCTAAAGCAGCAGTTCTCAAACCTGTCCTAATGGGCTCTCAGTCAGTCAAGATTTCAAGTTATCTACAATGAATATGCATGAGCTCGGTGGCGTAGCAGGGATGACAGCGGGGGTGGTGGCACCCCTCCTCCATCCTCTTCTCTGTCCCCCACCTCAACATACTCCTTCCTGCCGTGTATGCACTGCTTCTCTTTGCCCCCATACCTCTGTAACATTCCTGGTGTGAGTATCAACCCCCCAGCTTGCTGTTGTGCCAGCGTTGGCTCTTCATCTGATGTCACTTTCTAGGCACAGGTCCATAAAGTGACATCAGAGGAAGAGCCAACGCTGGTGCAACAGCAGGTTGGGGATAGCTGCTTGCGCCAGGAACATTAGAGGTACAGGAGAAGGGAAGCGGCATGCAAATGCAGCAGTGAGGGGGGGGGGGGGAAGGAGCAGGAGAAGCGAAGACGAGGATAGGTGCCTGTGCCCTCATCAAGACGGCACCCAGGATGAACTTCCCCCCCCCCCGTCCCACTCCCCAATTACTACACCACTGCATGATCTAGATCTTAATTCACTGCCTCTGTTGCATGCTAGTTTGCCTTATGTATATTTATTGCAGAAATCTTGATTGGCATGTGGTTTCCCCAGAACAGGTTTAGAATAAAATCTGTAATGCAAATTCAGATTCTGGGGTCAAAAGACAATTTTGCAGAGGGCCTTATAAATTAGAGAAAGTGGCGTAGCAAGGGTTGGAGGTGCCCTCTTCCGCACTTCTTCCCCACCCCCCACGCCACACTCTCCCTCCCCCCACATACCTCTGTAAATCTTCACCAGCACGAATGGCTTCTCCAGCATGCCATTCGCACCAGCATTGGGTTTCTCTCTGATGTCACTTCCTGACCCTGCAATCTGGAAGTGATTCAGAGAGGAACCAGGCCGGCCAAGCAACAAGCAGGAGAAGTTGCTCGCACTGGTGAAGATCTACAGAGGTGGAGGGGGAGGGAGGGTGGAGAGGTGCTGGTGCCCCATCGAGACAACACCCAGGGTGTCCACCCCCTCCTCACACACACCCCTTACTATGCCACTGGCAGTACATCATTGTAGATCAGGATAATGTCTGAAGAGCTGTACTAGAACTGCAGGCCACTAGACCACCTTCTTTCCTGACTGCTGCCTTCCTCTCACCCCCTTTGGCAGAATGTTTGTCGCTGAATAAAACTCAAATTTACTATAAAAAAAAAGCTGCCAAAAAAGGACATGCATAGATAAGAAGACTAAGGGGCTCATAATCAAAAAAAACAAATGTCTAAAAAGTGGCCTAAATGGCAACTTGGACAATCAAAAAGCCTGATCGTCCAAGTACCCATAATCAAAGCTGGTTTTAGACGTATCTAAAACCAGCTTAGACCTTTCCCCTGCCTCTAAATGCATAGAGCGAAAAGAGGCGTTTTTAGAGGAGGGGAAAGGGCAGGAGGTGGGTCGACCTACACCTAGGCGTACAGCAGGTATAACCAAACGTTTTGACAGGTTGCCTAGTCGGCACTTATACGTTTTGACTTAGACCAAATCAAAACAGTTATAAGTGCCAAAAAAGGGGGCCGATGAGCTGATCGCTGCAGCTCAGAGGCCCCAACAACCTGCCTACCACCTACTGAAACTATCGCTGCAGGAGAGATGGCTCATCTCTCCTGCCACAATGGTGATCGCCCACCCCCCTCCGAACCACGGCACTTCGGGGTGAGCATCGTGGCAGGGCATCTCCCCTGCTGGCGATCCTCACCCCAAAGTGCCGCGGTTCAGAGGGGGGTGGGCGATCACCATCGCGGCAGGAGAGATGAGCCATCTCTCCTGCAGCGATCAGCTCTCCCCCTCAACTACGATCGGGGCAAGAGGGAGCCCAAACCCTCCTGCCCAGGCGAACCCCCCTACCCCCACTAAGATATGGGCAGGCGGGATCTCAGGTCCTCCTGCCCTCGATGCACCCCCCTCCCACAAACGCCCCCCTGCACCCCCAATCGGTCCCCCGCCAACCCCTTGATTTTCCCCCCTCCCCCTCCCCATATCTTAAAATTGTTGGCCGGACAGACGGGTGCCAAGCCCGTCCGGCAGACCAGCCATCCCGGGAATGGCTGGCCTTAGGGCCTGATTGGCCCAGGCAGCACAAACCCCACCCATAGGTGGGGCCTGAGGCGCCTGGGCCAACCGGAATCGGCCCAGTAGCCTTAGGCCCCTCCTGTGGGCGGGGCCTTACGCACATGGGGCCCATGTGCGTACCTGGCAGGGAGGAAGGGGGCTTGGTGCAGAGCCTGGCACTTAAATGGCTGCTGCAAGTTCTCGCGGGACTCACAAGTGCGGGAAGACCACTCTTGCTCCAGATCACCACTGGACCACCGAGGATTTTAAAGATAGGTAGGGAGGTAAAAGTTGTAACAGTCAGCCAGGACAGGAGACGGGAGGGATCCCTCCTATCCTGGCCCATTGCTGGACTCTCAGGTTTTTCGGCAGGAGGGAGTGGGTTGGGTAGGCGCTGACCCAAATATAAGCTGAGATCCCCATTTCTGGGCCCAACAATTGGCTTATATTCAAGTATAAATGGTAATTGCTTATTAAGAAGCCAATTATTAGCACTGTCTTGTTGTTCAATTAAGCTTCACACACAATTCAAAGCACCATTTATAGAATTTGCATGTATGAAAGTTCATAAAAAAGCAGCTCTGATACATGCAAGTGCACTACTCACTATTTTAAAAGGTAGCATGTAAGAGCATTAGCATGTCTCTGCACGTGGTGTGGGATATTGGCATGTCTTCCACTTATGCAGGTAACTTATAGAATACTATAAGTTACAAACATTACATATTGCACTAGGAATGCCTATTTATACCTGCCATTGCTTATTTTTAGGTGCCCTTAGTGGCCCAGTAAGGGGGAGGGCAGGGGGATGGTCTGCCCTGGGCTCCATCTAGGTGGGGTGCCAGCATCCGTCCTCTCCACCCCCTGCCATGTACGTGCCTTCACTTCCCTCCACCATACCTCTAGCTCTTCGCTGGTGTGAGCAGCAAGTCCCACCTGCTGCTCGTGCCAGTGTTGGCTCTCCCTCTGACAACAGTTCGGGGTCCCACCCGAAGCGGGCAGCAAATTGGTGATGCTGCTCGCACCAGGAAAGTTAAAAAGGTATGGGGGATGGGAAGGGGTGTGTGCATGCGTGCAGGGGAGGAACACCACTGCCCAGGGCTCCTCTCAGCTTCGCTACGCCACTCGGTGTGGGTTTACATTAATATAACAGTAACTGTGCACACAGATGGTATTATAGAATGGGAGTACTGGGGCGTCTAACAGGAGGCGCCCAGTTATAGAATTGCCCCCATAGGCTTCGTACCAGTACGGTTCAGCAAAGCGTACTTGTTCCATTCGAAATGACTTGGTTTAGGAGGTTCTTTTTTTATTATTATTTCTTTTTGTGGACATTAAGGGGTCCTTTTATCAAGCTGCGGTAGGGGTTTAACGCACGTAATACCGCGCGTTAAACCGCCTGCCAAGTTTTTTAGCCAGCCACGGGGGTTAGCGCGTGATGAAATGTCCGGGCTAGCGCAGCTTGATAAAAGGACCCCTAAGATTCAACAATGTTTTAAAAATTTGCCATTACGTGAACTACTGCATATTTTGATTTCAACACCCTTTTTACTATATCGCTATTAGGTGCATTCTTGGTTCCATATTTCCTAACTCTGATTTTTGCTGGCGTTCCCCTGTTTATTTTGGAGTGTAGCCTTGGTCAGTATACATCTATAGGAGGCCTCGGAGTTTGGAAACTTGCTCCAATGTTTAAAGGTATGTTCTTTGTCATCTTCAACTGCATGACAGATCTCGTTACATAGTTAAGCTAATTCAGTAACTCCATTCACAGTCTGTGTAATACAACCTGCTGAAACGTGAGAGGTCAGGTCAACCTTACCACTTTATATAGAGCAGTCCAGTGTTCATCCATGGATTTTGATGGTAATTGGGAAGCTTGTAGCTGCCTGCACAGTCATTTATTATGTCATATACAGTTTTTGAATTGTAAAACACAATGGATCAGAATTCAGATACCGTTATCCGCATGGCAAGCGCTGTTGTTGTGGAACTGATAACTGGCTGTGGCTCTCTGGTGATTTTTAGCAACACTATTACTGATCCCTCTGGCAGTATCCAGATAGTTAAAGAAAAAAGAGGTACAAAAATGCCACGGCAAAAGTCAAAATGCCAGAAGAGAGGCAGCCAGAAGCCATCAAATAATATATATAAATATAAATATATTTTTATAAATATAAATATATATATATTTTTATAAATATAAATATATATATATTTTTAAAAGCAACCTTTTGTGACAAAATGTGCTTTTGCAACACCTATAAATAATAAAACAAACCAGCTAGGTGTTTTGGGACCTGGGTTGGCCACTGTTGGAAACAGGATACTAGGCTTGATGGAACTTCGGTCTACCCCAGTACGGCAATTCTTATAAAAAAAAGCAAAATAAATAGATAAATGAAATACAAATAAGAGGGAATTTAATTACGTATATATGTTTCCGATTTGCTTTATTCATAAATGTGTTATGTGTCCCTACTGCATAGACCAAATGTGGTCTTGATATAAGCAGTGTGCTGCCAACATTTTGGGGGCTCTTACTAGAACGTTTGTATGATAAGACATTGTAAATTCGACTATCACAGGTTGGTTCTCTTCTGATATTTGGTCTGTCTGGATAGTGCCAGGCTGGTGTGTGGCTCTGTTAGACCACTAATTGGGCAGCTATATGGATAAAGTTAGGCCATAAAATGGCTGCCCTAACTTTATCTGGTTATCTATTTGGTTTGAAAATCATCACTAGCCAGAGAGCACAGTCAGTGGTGGGGTGGAGGGGGAAGGTGGGAGCGCCAAGATCCCTCCTCCTCGCCACCCCACCTCTTCCTGTTTCTCCCTTCCCCCGCACCTCTAGTTGTTCACCGCCATGAGCAACAGCTTTAACGTGCTCCTCGCGACCACACTGTCTCGCCCATTGATGTCGCTTCTGGGTACTGCACATAAGAATTGACACCAGCTGGAGAGATGACGGGATTACGAGGAGCACGTTGAAGATCTTGTTGCTCGCTGCAGTGAACAATTAGAGGTACAAGGGAAGGGAAGAGAGGCGCACGAGCGCCCCGGAGCCCTCTCATCCTTACTACGTCACTGAGCACAGCTGCTTGCCACAGTCTGGATAGTGGCGTTGAGGTGGGAATTCATCAGTAGCTGCTAAGTGATTTTGTGTGTGCTAACCGCATTAGCATGCACTAACAATTAGCGCATGCTAAATGCAAACATGCCCATAGGAATATAATGGGCTTCTTAGGCTTTAGCGCCTAGTCCATGTCAGTCACACTTAGGTGCCAATCCCAGAATTGTGCTTAGTGGCAGCTAACTTAAAACTTAGGCACCTGTAATGTAGACCTCAGTTTTCAAAGGCCTACATTATAGGCAGTGGTGTGGTAAGGGGGAGGGGGCCAGGGGGTGGTCCGCCCCAGGAGCAGTCTAGCTCAGGTTGCCGTCACGCCCCTTACCCCTTCCCTTTCTAAGTTAGGCGCGAGCAGCCACCAACTTGCTGCCCGCGTCAGCTTCGGCGCGCTCTCTGCCATCGCTTCTGGGGCCTGCGTCGGCAAAGTGACATTGGAGAGTGCGCCAAAGTCGATGCGGGCAGTAAGTTGGTGTCTGCTCGCACCAAAGTTTAAAAGGTGCAGGGAAGGGGCGACACTTACCCTCGCTACGCCGCTAATTATAGGTGCTTAAGTCCATTAGAGAATCACACCTAGTGGCGCCTAATTCTTTTTCAACCTGTCTCCCAATTAAATTTTATTTTTTCAATTATGAGCTTGTTAAGGCTCATTATTTAAGCCAGTTTACGCTTTAGACGCCTCTTATAGAATTTCCCCTAATTCCCCTCTGAATACCAAGATTATTTTTACTGCGGTAGCTGGAATTTAAAAGCCACGAATTTAAGGCAGCTGAATCTTGGTCTGAACATATTTACATAGAAGGAGCAAAGCCGGTCATAGTCAGTGGGGTAGCGAAGGAGGTCAGTGACCGGGGTGGTGGGGCCAGCTTCACACCTTCCCCCCCCCATCCGCATACCTCTTGAAATGTCTGCTGGTGCGAGCAACATCTTCCACCTGCTATTCGCAGCAGCCTCGGCTCCCTTCTGATGTCACGTCCTGGTCCCATGACCAGGAAGTGATTTCAGAAGGGAGAGGAGGTCGCCGTGTGTAGCAAGATGCTGCTCACGCTGGTGAACACTGAAAGAGGCATGTTGGGGGCTGACAGGAGGAGAGGTGCTGGCACCCTCCATGAAGACACTACCCAGGATGGTCTACCCCCCTTACTATGCCACTGGTCATAGGGAACTTCTTTTTTTTTTAGCATTTACTTCATTTTATTAAAGAAGTGCATTAGGGGTCCTTTTACTATGGCATGCCAATGTATTTAAGCCCCAGATCTATAAACAGCGCCTAAAATATAGGCACCGAGGAACTAAGTCTTAAAGTGGACTAGGGTGTTGGCAAGTGCTTGACTCTTAGGCGTATCCTATTTATGCCAGGGTTTGTTTTTTGTTTTTTAGGGGCCTAAATATCAGAGTCTAAGTCCACCTTAAGCGCCTACATGTAAAACACGTCTACAATCTGCCCACAATCCACCCCTAACCACACCTATTTTCTGGTGGGATAGGCATCTATGAGAAAGTGGTAGGCGCCTACTGAGCTAGGTGCCTACCACCCGATTGATTTTAATTTAAGTCAATTATAAAGTGCTAATTGCTTGTTCTCAGTGCCAGTTAAGCTTTTTAAACAATTAAGGCCCCCTTTTTATCAAGCTGCATTAGGGTTTTTTATCACTGGCCGCCATGGAAAAAAACTGATGCTCATAGAATTCCTATGAGTGTCAGAACTTTTATCACAGAGCCCGCAATGAAAAAACTCTAACGTGACTTGATAAAAGGGGGCCTAAGTTAGATGCCTAACTTTAGGTGTCTTTTATAGAATCAGGCCCATATTCTATAAATAGTGCATTAAGTTAGGCCTCCTTGAAACCAAAAACCCTACTGGTGCCTAACTTAATTGACTAAAGCAATTTAAAAATTGTTTAAAAACCTAAATGTAGGTGCTTAGAGATGCCTACAAAACTGACATCAATACCACATTTATGGAGGCGCCTTAGAATGCCTAAAGTCAAAGTAGGCGTGGCTAACATCGGAAACATCCTTAGACATCTTAGGTGCCTCTGTAGACACAATTCACCTCTAATATAGGCACCAGAAATGTAGGTCTTGAATATCCTGGCCTACATTTCCAACACCTATGTTTGAGATAGCTGCGATTCTATAAATGGTGCCATCGCATGATTGACATGCAATTGGTGACTGTTTTTTAGGCAGCCACTGATACTGGCACCATTTGTAAAATCTGGCCCTCAGGGCCTTAGAGTGCACTAACGATTAGTGTACATTCTATGCCATGCAGCCCATTATATTTCTATGACAGTGCACAGTAGATGCCTGATTCTCAAAAATACGCGTCCCGATGGCAGGCGGTGGTAGACGTCCTACAACTGTCAGGCAGCCAGTGGGGATGTATATTTTTTTAAAAAACTTCCCCAGGCCAAGATGCCCACAATGTAGGCCTCTGGAGCACGTCTACAGAGACATGTAGCGAAGCTTCAGCATGCGCAAGGCAGGGCATGGGCATGGCTTCGCTCGGAAATGGCCTTTGGCAGGTTTAAGCATTGGTACACGTTTCTGTAAATGGAAGACAGATGCAGGCCTGCATGTAGGCCTGCAAAATTCTGATCTACATTTCAGGCATCTATCCAGGAGTGTAGGCATGATTCTGCAGAGGACTCTGGTGCGTGATTGACACACGATTGGCAGCCATTTCTTAGGCAGCCACCAATACTGGCCCTAAATCCGTTAGCACAGCTTAGTAAAAGGACCTTATAGACTCTTGCCAATTTTAAGGCGAAGTTAAAGACATTTTTATTCCTTGATGCTTTTGAAACTTAAACCGTCCTTCTAAGGATGACTTAGATTCAGGAAAGGTTTCTACCTTCAGTTCCCCTTCCCTTTGTTCTTTCCCTTGAATGTTCTCTTTCTTTCTATCAATTGTAGTTCCAACCCTTCTTCCCTTTTGTTACGGTTCGTCAATGTCTTTATAAATTGTCATTTCCCTTGGTTTGTCTTTGTTTATATTGTATTTTAATCGGCGCATTGTTTTGGCGTTTTTTGTACACCGCCTAGAAACTTGACTGTTAAGCCCATGAGTATTTGTTTATCACTGATAGCACCCGAGTGGTAATATTTTGGAGAAACATTGACATGTCTTTTTATAATTTCTGCTCCTGTCCTAAGGTGTCATAGGTGTTTTTATTTTAAGGAGAAAGTTAATGCCTTGTACAGTAAACCACTCTTGACCACCTCTTTTGTATCCTTTTCTTCAGGTGTGGGATTGGCTGCTGTTGTATTGTCATTTTGGTTAAATATCTACTACATTGTGATCATAGCATGGGCCATATATTACCTCTACAATTCATTTACTACGGTATGTTGGCTTGGTTTCTCTTATAGTTGCAATATATTTTTTAAAAGCCAGAATGACATTAATGTCCCATGGTTTATTACAGTAGAATATAACATGTGGTACTTTAGTCAAATATTACAGTCCTTGAGCATAAAGATTTTAGACCGATGAAGGCAAATGTAAGTAGGGTCTCAGGCCTGCTTGGCATATTAATCATGGATGGCCTACATATCTGACCAGCTTGTGGTCCTCAAGAACTAGAGAAAAGCAGTTTTGAGCTGTTTCCTGAGCGTTAGCACCTTTGACTGACTATTGCAAAAAAGAATTAATTCCACAAGGGGTCAGAATATTAAAAGAATCCAGATTGTTTATAGACGATGATGCTTTTATTGAAAAATAAATTATATTCTTAATAAATGTGCTTCGGTTTAGTGCTTTTGATCTCTTGAACATCAAGGGAAAAAGAATGAAATTGTAAAGCAAAAGATGAGTAATGAATTGAAAAAGATTGAACTCAATGTATCCTATGAGAATCAACGTAATGAACGTTAGCAAATATTGAAAGATTTCAGGGTGAACTGCAATCCAGATTAAGAGATTTGAAAGGAATGCAAAGAATGAATTGCATTGTCTGGATTAGGTTGTAGGTGTTCAAAGATAGCTCAAAAAGTTAGACATCCTTAGGGACCAAGACATCCAAATAGGTCATTTAAAAAAAAAAAAATTGGACGTCTAGTGGTTTCAAAAATGGATGTTTCCCCACCCCGATATTTGAACATTTTGCAGGATACATCCAAAGTCGTGCTTAGACGCTCTATTAAAAATGCCCCTCTATGTTGAGAAATGTTTTAACTTCTTTTTTTACCGAACTTTACAAACCACCCGCATATATTCCAGTTTTATTTTCTCATTCATATTGATTGCTATAACCAAATTTTGATACCTTTCTGACAGTATCATCATCATCATAGCATCACACTTTTTGGGCTGCATCTATATTTATTACCGTTCTTTCAGCGCTTTCAAGTAAACTTGGATAATGCAGATAATTTGACTACTGATCCATCCTTGGAGTTTCATCTGGCTCAAATAAATTGTGCTCATAAAGTATATCTCTCAGGAGAAAGAGGTGCAAATTAAGAAAAATCCACTCCCACAAAATATGATAGAATCTGAAAACAGACTTACACGTGAACAGCCAAATAGTTTGAAGTCAAAACCTTTAGTAATTTAAGTCAACCCAACAATGTCTTCAAAGGAGCTTATGTTTACGCTAATGCTTAATGATTAATCCAGGGCTGGGAAGTGACCCCCTAGTGTGTCATGAGGTAGTCTCAGAAATGTTTTCTTCTCTCAGACCTATTTCTATCTTTTTTTTATAGGTGCTTCCTTGGAAACACTGTGGAAACTACTGGAACACTGAGCGCTGTTTCTCAAATTACAGTATATTAAATACCACCAATTTGACAAGTGCTGTGGTAGAATTTTGGGAGTAAGCACAACAAATGTTTCTATTAAATAGTAGATGAATGTTACATGTTGTGGGCATTATAATGAAATCAACATTTCTTTGCTATTCCAGACATAACATGCATCAGATGACAGATGGGTTGGAAAAACCAGGACAAATCCGATGGCCATTGGCAATCACATTAGCAATTGCATGGGTTCTAGTATATTTTTGCATCTGGAAAGGGGTTGGCTGGACTGGAAAGGTAAGATCAAAATTCTGACAATGCAAATGTTGGTTTAATTCCAATGTTAGCAGCGGGGCAGAGATGTGCATTATCAAACAGAAAGATCAGTTTATGTTCATTTAAAAGACTTCTCAGTTTTTGGGGCACCTTTTTCAGTTCATTCAACATATTTGCTCTTCTATGCTACAACATTTTAAAGCAACACATCAATTGTGTAGACATTCATTAGCAGATGAATTTGCATGCATTATAGCTCCTTGATATTCAGCCCATGTCAGCAGCTTTAAAGCCTCTGACTGTCATGGGAAGAATTAAGCCCAGCAGTGGTGTAGAGAGGGGGAGGGCAGATTGCCTTGGGCGCTGCCTTGGCGGGAGCACAGCAACTCTCCTCTTCACCACTCCCCCTCCCCTCTCTAGGAGATGTTGTTTGCTTCTGGCAAAAATTTTGAAGAGGTACTAGGGGTCGCGCTGTGGGTGCACATGGTTCGGCGATGCCAAGTGCCACCTCCCTGGCTGCCTTCTTCCTTTGCTACACCACTGAAGCCTAGATATCTACTGTAGAGCAGAGGCAGGATTAGCACTTATCTGTTAATTTATCAAACATGTGCCCAAACTCGGTTAAAAATGCCATTCGAAGGAAGTTTTTAACTGAGTTTCAAGGCACCTATTGGCTCCTAAAAAAATCGGCAATGGAATCACGCCTCCAAACGCGTTTTAGGCCACCTAATGCCACTAGGGGTGTGGCTAATGCCTATGGAGATGCGTTCACGACAAAGATAGGTGCCAGAAAACCCAGGCCTACGTTTCCAGTGCCTGCCTTTCTCAGAGGTAAGAACATAAGAAACACCCTCACCGGATCAGACCTAGGTCCATCTAGTCCAGCGATCCGCACACGCGGAGGCCCAGTTAGGTGTAATTCTCTATGGCACCGTCACATGATTGACGCTTTTTAGGTGGCTGCCAACATCCGCGCTCTATAAAGAATCTGGGCCTTAGCCAGTTAGTGCCTGATTCTATAAATATCACCTAACTTGTAGGTGCTGGTTGGCATAGTTGTCAATCAACCACTAGGCACCATTTATTAAATCACAGCTAGCAGCACATAGGCATGCTTATGCATCGTTAGCTGTCCTTGTTTTTCTGACCTAATTTACCAGCGTCTAACACAGGTGCCTTCCAATGCCTACGTCAACCATGCCTATTCTCCACCCCTAACTATGCCTACTTTTCAGGTAGGCATCATTAGTTGCCTCCCCTTAGGCATCACAAGGTATTGTGCACAATCCTAAGGGGTCCTTTTACTAAGGCGTGCTAGCCGATTTAGCACACGCTAAAGATTAGCGCGCGATAAACGCTAACACATCCATTATATCCTTAATGGTATGGTCAATTACCACACCAATTAGGCCAATTAAACTAAAATTGCATGTGAATTTCAGTTAGGCATTGCTTGTTGGCTGTGATTACGACACCTAACCTAGACACGCCTAGGCTTTCCCCCCCTTAGTGCTGAATATTGGCTTAACCGAAAGAGTGGTTGTTTGTTGGAATGATCTTCCACTTCAGGTAGTTGAGGCCAGCAACATGCTCGATTTTAAGAAAAAACGGGATAAACATGTGGGTTCACTTCGAGGAAGTGCTTAGGGGGGAGGGTTCTTCGAGTGGGCAGACATGTTGGGTCGATGGTCCTTTTCTGCCGTCATATTTTATGTTTCTATGTTTCTAACTAGCTAAGTTGCCACAGCCAAAAAAATGAAACCAAATATTCAATGTCGGTCACCAGAAACAGCCCCACATTAAATATCTGGGCTCAGTGTTGACTGTGGGATTTAGACTGCCTACCTCCCACAGTCTGAATATCATCCCCATGGATTTGGCTGCACAATTTCAGAAGAGCCATGCTCCATGTGTGAAACATTCCTTATACACAGAAGATGTTTTTGGAAAATTACCTCCTGCTGTGCAAACAAGGATAATCAATTTGACCAACATATCTTGAAATTAATTTTAACCCTATTTTCTTTCTTTTCTTAGGTAGTATATTTCTCTGCTACTTACCCCTACATCATGTTAATTATTTTATTTTTCCGTGGAGTGACCTTGCCTGGAGCAAAAGAAGGTATTTTGTTCTACATAACGCCCAAGTTCAGTAAACTTTCAGATTCTGAGGTGAGACTTCAATAGACAAGAAATTGCTTTGCAATTCAGATGTACATTTTGAAACTAGAATGGTGTCCAAGATAGTTTATAGGCTTAATCTATATATCTACATTTATTTTTTGATCAATGCTTTTAGGTATGGTTAGATGCTGCCACACAGATTTTTTTCTCTTATGGTTTGGGTCTTGGCTCACTCATTGCTCTTGGAAGTTACAATCCATTCCACAACAATGTTTACAGGTAAGTAAACATATAGAAAAGATTATTTTAACTGTGCAAATATTTTTAAGGCTACTAGTATACATTGAGCACGTAGGCCATGATTGTATAAACAGCATCTAACTCATGGGTGCTCTTCAATGCCATTTATAGAATTATGCCTATTGGTACCTAAGTGGTCTTAGGCACTGGTAGATGTTGAATTCTTAGTCGAACTGCCATTTAGGTCAAGGTTTTCTTGGCCTAAAGGAGTGTACCTAAGGTTCGTAAGTCAAACCACACCCAAAATCAACTTTGAATCTGCCCCTAACCATGCCTACTTTCTGGTAGGCGCCTTGGTGTAGACGCCTACCAGAAAATTATTAGTTTTTAATTGTTTTTTTAATGGTACCATTCAATTATCAATGCTGATTTAGCCAATTAAAAAATTAAGTTAGGTACCTAGATCGGCTAAGTATGCAGATCGAGGCGTCTAACTTTAGGCATCACTGTGAGAGAGACCTAAGATTCTGGTTGGTCTAGGCGTCCAAGTCCCCTTCTATGGAAGGGTCCTTAAGTGCCTGGACCAATCAGGGCTTTAGGTCCCTCCGCAGTGCATCTCAGGATGCACCAGGAAAGTGAAGACCTGTCTACCAGCTGGCGGGAGTAAGCATCCCTCTGGCCAGATAACTCAATAAAGTACTTGGGGGGGGTGGTTGGGGTGCCAGTGTATTGGGGTGGGGGGGTTCCAGCAGGAGGGACTGGGCTTCACTCCTGCCGGGGGATGTGTCGGGGTGGGGGATTTTGATGGTGATAGGGGGGTTCTGGCAGGAGAGACTGGGCACCCCTCCTGCTGGGAAATGTCTCAGGGAGGGGGTGTTCAGGCAGGAGGCACTGGGCATCCCTCCTGCCAGAGGATGTCTTGGGGTGGTGGCCGCAGGAGGAATTGGGCACTTGTCCTGCCGCAGACATTTGGGATGGGGGTGGCTTTGAGGGTTCTGACAGGAGGGACTGGGCATCCCTCCTGCCAGTAGTCTTCATGGGGGAGAGACAGGTTCTCTGCCGCTAAAATGATCTCGGCAGGGAGATTCCCTTGCCGTGATCAGCTCAGTAGCAACCCAGTTCTCTAACCGGAGTCTGTAACATGGCCGCCAGTTAGAGAATTGTGGTGTTAGGCCGGCTTAGGCATCTGTCCATGAGGAGAGACTCAATTCTATATAGGACGCATGTGTGTGATTCTCAAAAGCCCCTAAGGGGCTAATTCTATAAACTGCGCCTAAATAAATGGTGCTGGCATCGTGTCAATCGCACTTAGCTAATGGCGCCTATGTAAAAACTTTGGTGCCTGAAATGTATGTGAGGGTTTTATAGGCCTGCATTTCAGCTGCCTAAGTTTTTGGAGAATCACGCTTAGTGGCGTTTAATTCATGACCACCCATACAAATGTCCACTTAGGCATTAGACGTCATAAGCGCCATGTGATAGGCATCTATTGGCCAATTACATTTTTGTAGCATTTATTGAGTCTATTAAGGAGTCAATTAAACCAACCCCTTTTGAAGCTGCGTTAGTTTTATTTTTATTACCAGCCGCAGCGGTAAAAGCTCTGATGCTCATTATGAGCATCAGAACTTTTACCACCATGGCCGGCGATTAAAAAAAAAAAAAAATGTTAACACGGCTTCGTAAAAGGGGGGAGGGGCAAGTTAGGCACCCTTTATAGAATGAGCCCCTAAGCCTTTTTAAAAATGGATTCTTTCAAACAAAATTTCTTTGGCAACTTTTCTGAAAGAACAGATTTCCATACAGTGCAGATGGTGGTTACAGAAACAATATTTCCTTTATCAACAGCTTGACAAATGTGTTCTATATTTTGTTTTCTCTCTCTCAGGGATTCTATCATAGTGTGCTGTATAAATTCTTGCACAAGCATGTTTGCCGGCTTTGTTATCTTCTCCATCGTTGGCTTCATGGCTCATGTCACAAAGAGACCTATTGAGGATGTCGCAGATTCAGGTATCTGTGTCTTTAGCCCATCAAATGTAAGCTATTGTGCTTTAAAATAGTCAGAATACTTATAGCTATAGAAGTAATTAAGGCTTTCTTATAAACTCTTTTTGAACTTTGTATATTCCATCACATATTTAAGTACTGCAATAATAAAGTTGAACTTACCTAGGTAGGAATGGCTTCTAAGTGCCACTCACTAGAGTCAATCACTAATTTTGCAAAGCACCTATGTCTTTAAAAAATAGGCTAAATATAGGTCCCTCGCGGGGTCTTTCAAAAATGATGTTATGTCTGCTCAAAAGCAAGTGCAAAGATGCACAATCACACATAAGGACATAGTTATCAATGTGACTACTGTTAAGATGTGCTATTGTGTCCTCTTGAGCTTGCACATAGTAACATAGTAGATGACGGCAGATAAAGACCCGAATGGTCCATCCAGTCTGCCCAACCTGATTCAATTAAAATTTTAAAATTTTTTCTTCTTAGCTATTTCTGGGCAAGAATCCAAAGCTCTACCCGGTACTGTGCTTGGGTTCCAACTGCCGAAATCTCTGTTAAGATTTACTCCAGCCCATCTACACCCTCCCAGCCATTAAAGTCCTCCCAAGCCCATCCTCCACCAAACAGCCATATACAGACACAGACCATGCGTCTGCCCAGAACTGGCCTTGTTCAATTTGTAATATTATTTTCTGATTCTAGATCCTCTATGTTCATCCCACGCTTCTTTGAACTCAGTCACCGTTTTCCTCTCCACCACCTCTCTCGGGAGCGCATTCCAGGCATCCACTACCCTCTCTGTAAAGTAGAATTTCCTAACATTGCCCCTGAATCTACCACCCCTCAACCTCAAATTATGTCCTCTGGTTTTACCATTTTCCTTTCTCTGGAAAAGATTTTGTTCTTCGTTAATACCCTTCAAGTATTTGAACGTCTGAATCATATCTCCCCTGTCTCTCCTTTCCTCTAGGGTATACATATTCAGGGCTTCCAGTCTCTCCTCATACGTCTTCTGGCGCAAGCCTCCTATCATTTTCGTTGTCCTCCTCTGGACCGCTTCAAGTCGTCTTACGTCCTTCGCCAGATACGGTCTCCAAAACTGAACACAATACTCCAAGTGGGGCCTCACCAATGACCTGTACAGGGGCATCAACACCTTCTTTCTTCTACTGACTACGCCTCTCTTTATACAGCCCAGAATCCTTCTGGCAGCAGCCACTGCCTTGTCACACTGTTTTTTCGCCTTTAGATCTTCGGACACTATCACCCCAAGGTCCCTCTCCCCGTCCGTGCATATCAGCTTCTCTCCTCCCAGCATATACGGTTCCTTCCTATTATTAATCCCCAAATGCATTACTCTGCATTTCTTTGCATTGAATTTTAGTTGCCAGGCATTAGACCATTCCTCTAACTTTTGCAGATCCTTTTTCATATTTTCCACTCCCTCTTCGGTGTCTATTCTGCTACAAATCTTGGTATCATCTGCAAAAAGGCACACTTCTCCTTCTAACCCTTCAGCAATGTCACTCACAAACATATTGAACAGGATCGGCCCCAGCACCGAACCATGAGGGACTCCACTACTCACCTTTCCTTCCTCCGAGCGACTTCCATTAACCACCACTCTCTGGCGTCTGTCTGATAGCCAGTTTCTAACCCAGTTCACCACTTTGGGTCCTAACTTCAGCCCTTCAAGTTTGTTCAACAGCCTCCTATGAGGAACTGTATCAAAGGCTTTGCTGAAATCCAAGTAAATTACATCTAGCATATGTCCTCGATCCAGTTCTCTGGTCACCCAATCAAAAAATTCAATCAGGTTCGTTTGGCACGATTTACCTTTTGTAAAGCCATGTTGCCTCGGATCCTGTAACCCATTAGATTCAAGGAAGTACACTATACTTTCTTTCAGCAAAATTTCCATTATTTTACCAACAACTGAAGTGATGCTCACCTGCCTGTAGTTTCCTGCTTCATCCCTGTGACCACTTTTATGAATAGGGACCACATCCGCTCTCCTCCAATCCCCAGGAATCACTCCCGTCTCCAGAGATTTGTTGAACAAGTCTTTAATAGGACTCGCCAGAACCTCTCTGAGCTCCCTTAGTATCCTGGGATGGATCCCGTCTGGTCCCATCGCTTTGTCCACCTTCAGTTTTTCAAGTTGCTCATAAACACCCTCCTCCGTGAATGGCGCAGAATCTACTCCATTTTCTCGTGTATGTTTGCCAGACAATCTCGGTCCTTCTCCAGGATTTTCTTCTGTGAACACAGAACAGAAGTATTTGTTTAGCACATTTGCTTTTTCCTCATCACTCTCCACATATCGGTTCCCAGTATCTTTTAATTTAGCAATTCCATTTTTCATTTTCCTCCTTTCACTAATATATCTGAAAAAATTTTTGTCTCCCTTTTTTACATTTTTAGCCATTTGTTCTTCCGCCTGTGCTTTCGCCAGACATATCTCTCTGTTGGCTTTTTTCAATTTCACCCTGTAGTTATTTCTGCACTCCTCTTCTTGGTTTTTTTTATATTTCATGAACGCCAACTCTTTCGCCTTTATTTTCTCCGCCACTAGTTTTGGAGAACCATATCAGCTTCCTTTTTCTCTTGTTTTTATTGATTTTCTTCACATAAAAGTCCGTAGCCATTTTTATCGCTCATTTCAGCTTAAACCACTGTCTTTCCAATTCTCTTATGTCCTCCCATCCTGTCAGCTCTTTCTTTTTGAAATCTAGGACTTTAAGTATCTAGGACTTTAAGTATCATGTGGCCGCTCTCCACTTTAGCCGTTATATCAAACGAAACCATTTGGCATCATGATTGCTTCAATTGTCTGGGTCTTGCCACATCAAAACAAGTGTAACAAACGTTTCAGCCATTGTATTGCAACATCAGTTCCATTTCTTCAGACCTGGTAAGGCCCAGACAACTGCAACAATCATGTGCTAACTTACGGATGCTAGTTTAGGACAGGTCCCATTTTATGTTAAGTTCTTATTATTAAACAGGAGTTAACAGTAAAATAATATATCTTGATGGTAGCCCATGTTAATAACTTTCTCTAGAAATGGAAATCACTGAAATTCTTCACACTAAAGGGGGCTACCATTAAGACATGTTATTTTACCACAGATCCCATTTTATGTAATGTAATGAGACTTGGAGGCCTTTTTATTAAGTGGTGGTAGGCACTAACACACATCTGATCAGTGATGTAGCAAGGGTAGGAGGCGCTAGGGGCAGCATTGTCCCCCCTGTTCCTTCCCCATCCCCACGCCATACTCTCGCCCTCCCTTCCCTCCCCTGTACCGCCTTAAATCTTCGCCAGAGTGAGCAGCTTCTCCAGCCTGCTGCTCGTGCTGGCGTTGGCTTTCCCTCTGACGTCAGTTCCTGGCCCCATGATCAGGAAGTGATTTCAGAGGGGAACAAGGCTGGCGCAAGCAGCAGGCTGGAGAAGTTGCTTGCATTGGTGAAAATTTAAAGAGATACTGGGGGAAAGGGAGGGCGTGAGCATGGCATGAGGGTTGCAGAGGTACCAGTGGCCCCACCAAGATGGCACCCGGGGCAATCTGCCCCCCCCTCCCCATACCACTGCATCTAATGCCACTTAGTAAATAATGAAACTCCTCTTATGGGAGGAAAAGCTAAAGAATTTAGGACTCTCAACTTGGAAAAGAGACAGTTGAGGGGAGATATCATTGAAGTGTACAAAATCCTGAGTGGTGCAGAATGGGTAAAAGTGAATTGATTTTTCACTCTTTCAAAAAGTGCAAATACTAGAGGCACTCAAAAATAATTGAGCTCTGGAATGTTGTGAGTGGTCTTAAGGCAGAGTTGGCACTTTTTGGTCAAATAGGATCAAATAAACAGTCCTCTCTTTCTATGGTTTAATTTATGTGGTTAAGTGCCAATATCATATTTAACCAGATAAGAACATAAGAATAACCTTACTGGATCAGACCAATGGTCCATCAAGCCCAGTAGCTCATTCTCACGGTGGCCAATCCAGGTCCCTAGTACCCGGCCAAAACCCAAGGAGTAGCAACATTCCATGCTACCGATCCAGGGCAAGCAGTGGCTTCCCCCATGTCTCTTTCAATAACAGACTATAGACTTTTCTTCCAGGAACTTGTCTAAACCTTTCTTAAAACCAGGTACACTCTCGGCTCTTACCACATCCTCTGGCAATGCATTCCAGAGCTTAACTATTCTCTGGGTGAAAAAATATTTCCTCCTATTGGTTTTAAAAGTATTTCCCTGTAACTTCAAGTGTCCCCTAGTCTTTGTAATTTTTGACGGAGCGAAAAATTGATCCACTTGTCCCCATCCAACTCCACACAGGATTTTGTAGACTTCAATCCTATCTCTCCTCAGCCGTCTCTTTTCCAAGCTGAAGAGCCCTAACTGTTTTAGTCTTTCCTCATACAAGAGGAGTTCCATCCCCTTTACCATCTTGGTCGCTCTTCTTTGAACCTTTTCTAGCACCACTGATAACAGCCACATCTACCAGGATATTGAATGCTGATGCCTAAAAAACGCTGACCACCACTGTCTAATTATATACCCCATAAGTCTTTAATACTGACTTGAACATTTATATCTTCCAATGATTGTTCCTAACCTCTCCCTTTTTTCTATTTTTAAGGGCCAGGCTTAGCATTTTTAGCTTATCCTGAAGCAGTGACCCAGTTACCAATATCTCCATTATGGGCAATATTGTTCTTTTCTATGCTGCTTATGCTTGGAATTGACAGTCAGGTAATACGACAGAGGTTGATAATGAAATGCTGATAAGCCATTGACTTTGGTACCAACCGCATGTGTTTTTTCATCACTGACACTTTGGCCATATATGTTAATATATGGCCAAAGTTGGAGTGAGATTAGGAGGTCTTCCTTGAACAGGACTTAAAGTTAGTAGGACAAAAATGAAATTCAGCCGTTGTTCATATAACTTTACCCACGTTAGTCAAGTATATAAACGGCAGGTATAACTTTAAATAGCTAAGGGGTCCTTTTACAAAGGTGCAGTAAATAATGGTCTTAGCATGCCGTTTTGCAGGTCTTTCCCGTCCATTAAGACCATTTTTGCCATGGCTGATTTTCTATTTTTTGTATTAAGGGGCACGTGCAAATGTTGCCATCTATTTTGTAGCCTGAAAAGGTTAATGTGTGAACCATGCGCTAACCAGTTAGCATGCAGTAATATAGATGCACTAATAAATCACTTAGCTGAAAGGCTGTAGAAACTTTGTTGTCCCAAATGGACAACAAATGGACAACAAAATTTCTACAGCCTTTCAGCTACTGTAAGTGATTAATACTTTATAAAATTTAAAGTTAATTATTTCAAATTTTCCTATTACAAGTGCGATGATTAAAAGCTAAGACACAGACACTCAAACACTCGGGTTTGTCTCAGTGTCTGGTCTGACATCAACATTTTCTGAGCACTGTTCGAAAGTATTTGTGACCAAGTGTTAAGTTTTTGGAGCATGCAGCTAAGCCACCTCAGTGTTTATTTAGACACATGTAAGTGATGGCATTTCTAAAATTGCTCTTTGCACGACTAGTGTAAATCAACTTTTTAGCATATGTAAATGGTAGCTTGCTCTTCTAAAATTGTCTCGTAAATGTTTCTTCCCATGTTTAGTGGCAGAAAAACAGTGGGAACGACCAAAAACGTTTTTTAAAAAAACCTGACGATCCAGGAATCTCCAAGATAAAAAAAACTTTTATTATAACCTTATGATGTAAAGTGGTGGTGTGGTCCAGACTCAACATGGGCTACGTTTCGGCACAAAAGCCTTCGTCGGGAGTCCAATAAAGATGATGAAGCTCAAAGAGATAATAAAAGCAGTCATCTTCTCTATAGCAACAGACGTGTCACTGAGTGGGAAGTCTCTGCAGCAACTAAGAAAATGATTCCCCAGAAGGCTGTCTTGCAGTGCTGAAGCTGCTCCGAGTCCATACCACTGAACCACTGTACATCATAAGGTGTCTTATAATAAAAGTTTTCATCTTGGAGATTCCTGGATCATCGGGGGGAGGGGGGGTTAAATTATTATTTTTTTGGTCATTCCCGTTGTTTTTCTGCCACTTTTGCGCTGGGTTTTACTAAACCACGTAAAAGCTCCTTACCGTGGGCTGGCGAGGTAAATGCTCTGACGTTCATAGGAATTGAATAAGCATTGGAGCATTTACCTCTGGCCCACAGTAAGAAGCTTTTCCGTGGTTTAGCCCTTAGTGCTTTATGGGAATTGTGTGTGGGGGGGGGGGAGGGTTTGTGTGTCATCCCAAGTTTACCCATAAAACTGTGTAGTTTGATTATTGCCTCCCTCAACTCAGTATGGCATTGTTTACCTCTCATCTACTTTTAAATGTAGGGAGTGTTAAGTCATGGAGGGAAAATATGCAGAAGAAGATGTACAGCATTGCCCTCTTATTATGGAAATTTTGTATATACTGTATAACACTTGTATTTCTCTGCAGTTCTGTACTGTGGAAGGATTCATAACTGCCCTGGTAGATGAATTCCCAAAATTATTACGCCCGCGAAGAGAAATTTTTATTGCTGTGGTGTGTGTTGTTTCTTATCTGGTGGGACTATCCAATATTACTCAGGTAATATATTAAGGGGATGTTGGTGGAGTTCTGCTGCATAGGGAGATGGGAGGGAGGGATAGAGAAATGCTGCACGAGGGGAGGAAAGATGCTGCATATGGGTGGGAGAGGGAGAAAGAAAAGAGGAAGAATTGGGGTGGAGGAGAGGAAGAGTGAGATGATTGTTATACATGAAAAAATAAGAATCCCTGAAAATAAGCCCTAGTGTGTTTTTTTGGACCCAAAATTAATATAAGGCACAGTCACTAAGTTTAAGGGCTCAATATTCAACATTGTTCATCTGTTTGAAAATAGCTCCTACCTGGATAAGTCCTGCTGATCATTTGATACCCAGTCCAAGGGTGGGGTCTGGGAGGTGCCGCAAGTTAGCAACAATATTCAGTTGACTAACTGGAACCTCTGAATAAACTTAGAACTGCAAAGAGACTAAATATTGCCAGAATTAGGATGATTGGTGGTGGATGCATTGTACCTGGAGATTCAGCATGGGGCATAAAAAGCCCATAGGAGATGGTGTTTAAAAATCACTAATTGAAAACTGTGCTCATGGGCCGGAAATGTATTCTCGCCCAGTGGCTTTCACCTCAACCACCATCACTTCCACAGTGGAGACTTTTAATGCTACAACAGATGTTATTAGAAAGAAAGGCTATTGCAGACATGGAGGCAAAAAAGGGTCGGTTGTTTCGTCAATGCTGGTATCCTTTCAGCCAGACATTTCCACCTTATGTTCAACGACAGCTTTGGGAGGACTGATTTGAACTTTATTCCTATTTTGACAGTGCGTTTCTTAGCTATGTTTGTCCTTGCTGCTGCTGCCCAGAAGGGGTGGGGGGGGTTGGGGGGGTTTGGGACCTGGAGTTGTGTTGTGTTATACCTAAATTTTAAACGACGTTTGTACTACTTGTGTTTATATTTGGTTGAATAAAAATTACTTTACATAAAAATCACTAATTGTCGCAGGCTGAATATCGACCCATATGTACTTAAGACTAATGGAATTTTACAGTGTAACAGCCAGGTACCAAAGGATACCGAAAGTTTTTTGGAAATAGTATGAATTTATTATACAATTATACAACTAAGCATTTTTTTAATGTATTACAGGGTGGGATTTACGTATTTAAGCTCTTTGATTATTATTCTGCCAGTGGAATGTCTCTCCTGTTCCTTGTATTCTTTGAGTGCATCTCAATATCCTGGTGCTATGGTACGTACTCTTTTTTTTTTTTTTTTTGGTTTGACTATTCTATATCTTTCAAAAATGTTTTATTTCAGGTGACTGAAATATCTTTTCATTGAATTCAGTCAACATTATTCTCCTCTTTGTTAACATACTTGACTGATTTCTTCATTTCCCCTGAACCATACTCAACCAATTCTTTTATCACTTCATATCATGACAGAAGAGCATCCGCCATGAAATAGAGCATTAATGTTCTACAATTAGCAAGTAATTAAGTCAGTGGTTCTAGGCTCTGGTTCTAGTGGTGTTCGAGTTACGCAAATTTTGCAAATTAGTCTGGCTCTTAAACCATACGTATGCAGGCATTATCTTGTAAAGTTATTGTGTATATTCTGAAACTCAGATCTGTTAGGAAGCCATAAGGATTGGAGAGAACTGTATAGTTGAAAGAGGAAATCATCATGGTGCTAGAGATCGGTTTGTGTGATCTAGACCAGTGTTCTTCAACCTTTTTACACCCGTGGACCGGCAGAAATAAAATAATTATTTTGTGGACCGGCAAACTACTAAGACCGAAATAAAAAACACATTTTCGCCCTGTCTCCGCAAGCTCGGTCCCCACAAACCATCTGATCCCATCTGCACAAGCCTCAGTTATGATTTTATATTGAACGTATTTTATTAAAGTATAAAAAGAAACAATATTCTGTACAATTGTCATTTTATAAATATAAATATTCAGAGCAAGGACCAACAAAACCCCTGTCTCCCCTCCCCTTCACATATATCCCCTCTATCAAGAAAACTGAACAAGCCAAATTATTACAGAATGCTACACAGAAATATCATGCTAACAGAATACTGCAATCACACATGATAGGAATAGTGTTAGGCTTTTCAGTCCCCAGTTATGTCTCTAGCAGGATATATATTTCAAATCTGATATATTGTAATGACAAAATAGAAATAAAATGATTTTTTTTTCTACCTTTCGTGGTCTCTGCTTTCATCTTCTTTCCACTCTTCCTTCCAGCATCTGCCCGTTCCATCCACTGTCTGGCCTCTCCTCCTTCCATCCAGCCTGTGCCTCCTCTCTCCTTTTTACATCATTCATTCCAGCTTCACTGCTTTCTTCATTTTTATCTCTCCTACACCAGATCTAGCATCTTTATCCCTCTCTCATTTCTCTGCTGACCCCCTTTCCAGCATCAATCTCTCTCTACTTTCTCATTCCTGTCTCTCCCCTTTCCCTCCTCTAATCTCCCTGCCAGCTGTTTCCTTCCTTTTTTTTTCCTTCTCCCTTCCCTCCTCCCCCCTATCCAACAGTAGCTCTCTTCCCATCCCTTTCTCTCTTCCCCTCCCAGCAGCATCTCTCTTTCTACCTCCCTCCAGGTGCAGTAGCAGCTCTCCTTTTATCCATCAGCTTCCCAGCCTCCAACAGTGGCTTCCTCTCCTTCCAGCAGCTCTCAGTACTTGCCTGCAGCAGTGATTTCCTTAGGCAGCCTTGGGTCCGTTGCCGCCTCTGAGGAAAGGGGAAGTTGCCAAAGTGAATCACTGCCCTGGAAGTACAGAGCTGCTAGGAGAGGAGACAGCCACTGTTGAAGGCTCCCTGCACATTCGCGACCCCCTCCCCCCCAAAAAAAAACAGCTTTGCACCGCAGGCCCTGAAGCCCAAGACAAGCCGGAGGCCCCTACCCGCCGCATCCTGCACGTGGGCAGACTCTCAGCACAAACGCTGCTGATGGCCCCAATCGAAACGCTGACCTCCCCGCGCACGCTGACCATCTCCTCTCTGCCTGCACTTTCCCCGCGGCCCTCTTCGGCGACTCGGCCGGGGCAGCGATCAAGACAGGCTACCCACGTCGGGACCTTCCCTCTCTTGAGTCCCGCCTATTTTGTTTCAACTTCCTGTTTCCGCATAGGCGAGACTCACAGAGGGAATGCCCGACGTCGGCAGCCTGTCTTGATCGCCCGAGGCTTGGAGGAACAGAAGATTTCCGAACACCACCAGGGCAGAAAATTTAACGGCGTTCATCTCACCGGTCCTGCGCGGACCGGCAGAAATTTTCTGCGGACCGGCACCGGTCCGCGGACCGGCGGTTGAAGAACTGTGATCTAGACTATAAACATAAGAACATAAGAAATGTCTTCACCGGATCAGACCCTTAGGTCCATCTAGTCCGGCGACCCGCACACGCGGAGGCCAAGCTAGGTGTTCTCTAATGGACACCTTGTTCACCCGTGTTCCTCAATGTGATTTGCATGAAGATGTGCATCCAACTTGCCCTTGAATCCCAGAATGGTGGTCTCTGTCACAACCTCCTCCGGGAGAGCATTCCAGGCGTCCACCACTCGCTGTGTGAAGCAGAACTTCCGGATATTAATCCTAAGTCTGCCTCCCCTAAGTTTTAGTCCATGACCTCTTGTTCGAGTCACTGTTGACAATGTGAATAACGAAGATTCTTGCTCCATTTTGTCGAAACCTTTTAGTATTTTAAAAGTCTCTATCATATCCCCTCGCAGCCTTCTCTTCTGGAGAGTAAACAATCCCAGTTTTTCAAGGCGTTCTTCGTAACTCAAATTCTTCATACCTTCTATTAGTTTTGTGGCTCGTCTCTGCACCCTCTCTAGTAGGGTTATATCCTTCTTTAGGTAGGGAGACCATTGTTGGACACAGTATTCCAAGTGTGGTCTGACCATTTCTCTATAAAGCGGCATTATGACATCCGCCGATCTACTCGTGATGCCCTTCTTTATCATACCCAACATCCTGTTTGTTTTCTTTGCCGCCGCTGCGCATTGAGCCGACGGCTACAGGGTCCTGTCTATCAGTACCCCCAGGTCCCTTTCTTGTTCGCTCTTGCCCAATGTTACACCTAACATTTTATATTCTTGTTCTTTGTTTTGCCTGCCCAGGTGCATCACTTTGCATTTTTCTATATTAAATTTCATCTGCCACTTTTCCGCCCATTTCTCCAGTTGGTTCAAATCTCTTTGAAGTGCGTCTCTGTCTATTTGCGATCCAACTGCCCGACATAGTTTTGTGTCATCTGCAAACTTGATTATATTACTTGTTGTTTCCTCTTCTAGGTCATTTATGTAGATATTGAACAAGATGGGCCCAAGAACCGATCCCTGGGGCACGCCGCTCGTCACCTTCTCCCAGTCCGAGAACTTCCCATTTATAAAGTAGATATAAGAACTTGAGAACATAAGAACAGCCTTACTGGGTCAGACCAATGGTCCATCTAGCCCACTATCCCGTCTTCGTGGAGGCCAATCCAAGTACCTGGCAAAAACCCAAATAGTAGCGGCATTCCATGATACCGTCCCATGTCTGTCTCAACGGCAAACTATGGACTTTTTCCTCCAGGAACTTGTCCAAACGTTTTTTAAAACCAGATACATCAACCGCTCTTACCACATCTTCTGGGAACACATTCCAGAGCTTAACTTATTCTCTGAGCGAAAAAAATATTTCCTCCTATTAGTTTTAAAAGTATTAATCTGTGGTTATTCCTAAACTAAAATCCCATTTATGAACACAATCAGATTGAATGTTGCAATAGCCCCTATCTACTTAGGAATGCCTATTTTTATTATATTAATGAATGCATGAAGTCTGCGGTAATGGTTTCAGTGGCCATGCTGAAGCCATTTGAACATACAGAGACCAGCAGCTAACACTCGGACACCGTGGCGCTTAATGATGCCGCATGTCTAAGTAGGTGTGTTTAAGGGCGGAATTGGCCTTGGGTACCACTATGCATTGCTAGGTGCGATTCTACTATGATCCTCAGCACTGGAAATGCAGGCCTTAAATCCTGGCCTACATTATCAACGCCTAAGGTCATCATTCGGCGCTGGTAACTGCAATTCTCAAAGTGGTACCTGAACATGATTGACACACAGCAGATGCCATTTTTCTAGGCATCCGCCATTTCAGGCACTGCTTATAGAATCTGCCTCTCAGTGCACAATAACATGAGTGCAAACCTGCCACGAACCCCATGATAATGCTGTTAGGTTTGCACACATGGCTGCTGAAACTATTACTGTGGACTTCATTTAAATGCGTCCATTCATTACTCCCCACCTGTGCTCCAAACAAATCGGATTTTTCAGCTGCATTTAGTGCAGGAAACTTTGCACCCTCTCCAGAACAGCATAGAAGGGATGGCTGAGAAGAGAGGTATCTAGAAGAACCCCTTCCTGCTTAAAAATCCATCTCCTCTCCCAGCCTGATCCCAACTCAACCCAACCCCCACTTTCTCCACACATTACAAAAATGCAGTTTTTGCTGTGTTAATGCCTAACACAGCTTTGAGCAAGTATGGGGGATCCACTAGCTGCCATAGTGATTGGATATAGTGACCCATAGCAACCTAAGTTCATTCTCTTACTCTTCTCCTTCTGTCATAGATTTAAGTGATTGTAAATTACTATGAAAATTATTTAAATTGTGGTATACAAAGTACCGGAATAAATGTAAACCTAAACAAGCACACGACTTGTGGGTATTTTTTCCATAGGCAGTTCTCAAAATGAAAGAGATGCAAAGTCTACAAGCCAAAGTGCTTACCACTTACAGAGCACTTTCACTCCATTCCTCTTTTTTTTGTTATAATTTTAGGTGTTAACAGATTTTATGACAATATCCAGGAGATGGTTGGCTACAGACCTTTCATCTGGTGGAAACTCTGCTGGTCTTTCTTTACACCTATCATTGTAGCAGTAAGTAGGAGAACCATTATTGTAGCAGTAAGTAGGACAACCATTATTGTTGCTAAACTATGAACTATCGCAATTGATGCATTGACATGGATACGTGGGATTGATATCTATCATGTTTAAATCAGAAAGTCACATATATTATGAAATGTGTTATCGCTTATGAAGAATAAAAAAAAATCATTGCCCTTCAATGGAAATTCAAGGGCTCGTGTTCCAAATGAATTTTATCCTCCAGCATTAAGAAGTCCTCTAAATCCTCGATGTAAACATTAATCATGCAGCAATTGTGTATTCAGCTCAATTATGCTGCCTGTTATTGGAGCAGATATGTAAATGTATTTTAAAATCTATGAAGTTATGATTGCTTTCTCAAAAAAAAGACAGCGGTAAGCTTTGTACTTTAAGAAATTCTTGTGATCTCTAGCTGAGAATGTTTTACTAAAATTCACAAATACAAGGCTAGCAAACACTCCCAGCTAGGTATACATAAATGATTGGCCCTGTTACATGCCAGAGAAGCATCTCTTTCGAGATCACTTTCATCTGAAGTCTTCATTCTCTAAGGTACCCAGGAAAAGATTTAAACCATCCTCTCCCAAAGTTTCTATGCAGCTAAGGACCATGTTTTCTAAACATTGACATGCATTAGGGCCCGAGTCTCAAACGCATGTCCCAGTGGCAGTAGGCGTCCTACTGATGTCTGGCAGCCAATCTGTACGCACATGAAAAAAAAAGCAAGCTGTCAGAGGCAGGATGCCCACATTATAGGCCTCCAGAGTCCATCTACAGAAATGTGGTGTGTGTCTAAGGAGCCACCCAAGGCAGGGCATGGGTATGGCTTCGCACGGAAGTGGCTTCGCATCTACGTAGATGCAAGACAGTTGCCTTAAATGTAGGTCTGCAAAATGCTAGCCTACGTTTCGGGTGTCTGGCCGGGAATGTAGACATGATTCTATTTTGGACGCTAACGCGTGATTGATGGGCGATTGATAGCCCCTTCTTAGGCAGACGCCGATGTCGGCATCCAAAAGAGAATTGGGCCCTCCTGCCTTTATACCCATGTTATTCCTGTGAGCATGGTGTTAGTACATGTGTTATAACAGTTAGCAAACATGACCTTAAGGTAGTAGATAGAGCCAGAGAAATACTAGAGTGAATAGATAGGGAGATCATATTCAGAGACACTTAAACATCTCAGAGGTATATATCAGTGGTTCTCAAACTTGCCCACGGGAACACTAGTGTCAGGTTTGCAGGATAGTCACAATAAATAAACCTGAAAAAGAAGCAGTGCTTAGGAATCTTTCATGCATACCCACCGATGTATACCTCTGAGATATTCAAATGTCTCGATCATAAATCAGGAAACGTCTGAGAAACATCTTTGAATATAATGCATAATAAACATTTTTCAGTGGAAACAAATTCTAGAAAAAATATCAAGATATGAAGCTGAAAGCAGGGCACTGAGGGGTAACGTTAGAAAATTTCCTACAGAAAGGGTGTTGGGTATATGGCATAGCCACCCAGCGATAAAGATGAAAGAATTCAATGAGTAAGCACAGCGAATGTTTGGTGGCCAGAAAGTGAAGGGAAAATCAGAGATCAACTATTCCAAGAAGAAAATTGAATAAACATTATAGGACATACTTTCTCATGAATTTACCAAATAGGGGTCCTTTGATTAAAGTGTTACTACCTGTTAGTTGTAGGCATTAATGTGCCAAAACTGCAAAACCTATTGACGTGACATTATTTGATCTGGTATATCAAAATAAAAGATGGTTTTAGGAGATATCAGGTTGTAGCCAATACACAAGAATAACAGTTCTCTCAAAATTCAAAAGTAGTAGCAGTGTTTAAATATCATACATAAAAAATGGAAGGGAAAAACCTCAAAGAGCTGCAAGCTACTCTTATCCTACAGAGCTAAGTCACTCTTTCATCATCGGCATAAAAAAAACTTTCATGAATCCAGTCATGAACTGATGGCCTGTAGACAATTCTTTTAGCGTTTCAATATTCTTAGATATCTTCAGCAGTCAAAAAAGCCCATGATTAGTGCTGACCAGTATTTCGTTCAAGGTCAATGGACAAAAATGCTAAACTTCCCGCTTTCTAGATCCTCTGCTCGCATGAGCTGAGTGGAAGCCTTGCGACAGCAGAAAATCTACAGTAGAGCGCAGGAAGTTTAGTATTTTGCCCTGAAGGTGCAGTCCATGCAGTTAACACAGCAAAGAGTATGTGCTAAGTGTCCAGGCACCAAGTTAACTGTTGCCTCAGCCATGTGCTAACAGTTTGAAGGTGCCTGAAACCAAGGCTTTCATTTTTGGCTGAAACTGAAGTCAAACCCAAACCATTACCCCGCCTCTCTTCCACACAGAAAGCCCATCTTCCTTCCCATCCTGCCCCAGGTCAGCCTCTATCCCAGTCCTCCTGGGTTGCCCCCACTACCCCCCACCCTGGGCCCTCCTCTGGTCTACCTTCAAACCCCTGGTGGTCCAGTGGCCTTTTGGGCTCCTGCTCATACCAGTTCCTATCTCAAAATGGCTGCTACAACCTCCCACAGCAGTCTTGCAAGGCTGCTGCAGGAAGATCCAACATCCATTTTCAATGCGAACCACCAGGGCTTCAAAGTTAGACTGAGGGTGGTACAGAATGGTCACGGGGATAGGGGATTCACTTGCATTTTTAATCAAAGCTTGGCAGAAGGACCTGCATAGGAAGATGCTGGACACACCCCCTCTCCCCAATAGTGGTCACTCTAGATTAGCAGCTACCACGCATTACATTTCTGTGTTAAACTGTGGTAACTGCAATATCTAGCACATTTTAGTAAAAGGGTCCCTAGTTCTAAGCTGATCACAAGGAGCACTACAATATCACCAAAATTCACCCCTTCCTCTCTGAGCACACTACCCAGACCCTTGTCCAAGCTCTCATAACCCCACGCTTAGATTACTGCAATCTACTCCTAACTGTCACTTCTCCCCCTTGCAATCTGTGCAAAACTCTGCTGCGTGTCTCATCTTCTACCAACTTCGCTACACTCATGTCACCCCTCTCTTTAAGTCACTTCACTGGCTTCCTATCCGCCATCGCATACAGTTCAAGATCTTATTGCTGACCTACAAGTGTGTTTATTCTGCTGTCCCTATCTATACACCTCCCAGAGAACTCCGTTCCTCAGATCAGCTGCTATTAGCTTTACCCTTCTCCTCTACTGCGAATTCCAGACTTCGTTCTTTTCATCTAGTTGCTCCCAGCCAGCAGATTAACTGTTCCCCTTAACTGTATCCATGACATCCTGTTTCTCTGTCTTGTCTGTTTAGATTGTAAGCTCTTTCGAGCAGGGACTGTTTTCTTCTTCTTTGTGACACTGCATGCGTGTGGTAGCGCTATAGAAATAATAGTAGTAGTAATACAAGTTCCATGATATGCTAAACTAAAACGCACTTTCATTTTTTTCCCTTTAGGGAGTTTTCATTTTCAGTGCTGTTCAAATGACTCCACTTAAGATGGGTTCTTACACTTTCCCCAAGTGGGGCCAAGGTGTTGGCTGGTTCATGGCTCTGTCCTCCATGGTGCTGATCCCGGGCTATATGGCATATATGTTCCTCACCTTAAAAGGCTCTTTAAAACAGGTGATTCTGCATGATATTATCCTGCCGAATTTAAATTCTGAGGCTTATTTTGAAAAATGGCACCTACCGTATGTCAATAAAAGTTAGGTACCTTTGTAGAATCGCGCCTAGTGGCACCTAAATCAGACTTGGGTGACGATTGGCGCAATAATCTTAAGCACTGGTATATTAAGCCAGGGTTTTCTTGCCTAACTTAATCCACACCCAAACTCTATCCCTAACCATGCCTACTTGGCTTATAGGCACCTTGGGACAGACATTTTTTAATGGTGCTTTCAATTAACACTACCAATTAAGCTGAATAACCCCCCCTTTTTTTTTTTTTTTTTTTTTTACAAATCCGGGATAGCAGTTTTTAGCACAGGCTGTCACGCTGAATGCTTTACGCTGCTCCTGGTGGTCATACAGCATCGGGAGCAGCGCAGAGCATTCAGCACATCAGCCTCTGCTAAAAAACACTATTGCAGTTTTGTAAAAAAAAAATAAGACGGGGTAAGTTAGATGCCTAAATCAGCAGGTGCCACTGTAGACTCCAGTAAAATGACCTTATTGATTGTTAATGCCATTTATTTATTTAAAAATTATTTTAGGCCGATTACATTCATGATCGTCAAATGACAATAAAACATTTTTTAAAAAAGCCTCTATAAAGTTGTCTTCAAAACCATCTCTCCTCCTTTTTCCTGTCCCTCCTTATAATTGAAAACTGGTTACCAATACACTTGACAATTACTCTCTGTATCTTCTCTGTATATGTACAGATTTTTCAAACTGTGGGGGCCCACAACCACTAGGGGTCACTCGGAGAAATTGAAAGGGGACAGGTTTAGAACAAATGCTAGGAAGTTCTTTTTTACCCAGAGGGTGGTGGACACATGGAACGCGCTTCCAGAGGATGTGATAGGCCAGAGCACTTTACAAGGGTTCAAGGAAGGTTTGGATAGGTTCTTGGAGGATAAGGGGATTGAGGGGTACAGATAGGTCATAGAAGGTAGGTAGGTCATAGAAGGGGTCAGAAACCACTTCACAGGTCATAGACCTGATGGGCCACCACGGGAGCGGACCGCTGGGCGAGATGGACCTCTGGTCTGACCCAGTGGAGGCAACTTCTTATGTTCTTATGTTCTTCCCCTGTAAACCGCTTTGAACTGTTTGTGGTATGGCGGTATACAAAAATAAAGTTATTATTATTATTAAATCTCTAAGTCAGATAGCAACTGAAGGGGTCCTGTCAAATTGTTCTATCACAGTACTCCTTCCACCGAGATAATGGAAGTCCTCATTTTCTCATAATGTACAGTCTTCAGCTCTTCACTAACTAACCATAACATCCCTTCCACCTAATTTAACAATTAAATTGCACTTGTAACTACCATTATTCTGTAACCTGGAAAAACCTGCTCAAGGGCACACTAAGGACCTCTTGGAGTTACCGATGAAATGGATGAGATAGATCCAAATACACATGAATAAGCCTAGCCTTCATTCTTTACGGAATCTTTGACTCATGAAAGAATATCCTTGTCAAAAATCAATAACTGGATATGCAACACAATTTACAGACTCAGAGGAATTCGATAGGAGATGTGATTTTAATCAAAATCAGTCAAGGTTGCCAGGATGATTTCATTTATTACTGTCTTATACAATTCTCTAAAGCATTCTTAAAATTTAACTTAATTCTCTCGATTTTTTTTTTCGTAATAGCGTTTACAAGTAATGATTCAGCCGAGTGATGATATTTTCCACCCTGAAAATGGGCCAGAGCAGTTGTCCCAGAGCAACTCGGCAAACAAAGAAGCTTACATCTAAACTGCTGTACCTGAATAATAACCCACCAGCTCGACTCTAAAAGAAATGGTTGAAATGACCACAAATTTATATCCGCATCATATTTACCTACCTCTAGTGGCAAAAAAGGGGACCATCACCAGTATAATACAAGGGAAATCATGCTGTTTTGGGGAACAGGAAGTGTCTGCTTTGTGTTACCAGGTGATTTACAGACTGTTAAATGTTTTTATGCTTTCTCAATAAGAGTTGAATATCTTGGAATTTATAAATTGAACACATTTTTAATCTGCCTTTTGGAATGAAGATCTGAGGTTTTGTGATGCTCATTTATAGTAGTTTATTGATATATTTCTTACAGCTGAGTCCCAGGACTGTTATTTCTGACTTTCCAGAAGTACAATTAAATTTTAAAGCTAATTTTTTACACATTAATATTGTATTTTGTACACAATTTACAACAAAAAATTTCCCGTTTAACATTCTAATAGTCGAGAACTATCATTTTCTTTTCTTTCAATTTTTTTTAAGTATCGGGCAGCTGAAGCACATTCTATTGTAAAACATTTCAAACATTCATTTAAATTCCTTCATAAGTGAAATTTCTTTTTAATTCCAGCATTTTCCTTGAAGCAAAGATATTACTTTTTTAGGATCATATTTTGGTCTACCTAAATAATTAAAATAAAGTCAGAAAAGCACAGACAAAATGGTCTACTAAAACATTTTATTAACAGCTGTGAAAAAACATTACAGCACAAATTCATATGTAAATTCACAAGTGATGCATATGTAATACAACACGTTTGTTATCTATGGCCGTGACAATTTTGATCAAATCCCTTTTTTTTTTTTTTACATAGATATATTCAGTTGTGATATGGCCCAAATAAGTGCAAAAATTATCAAACTAACATTAAAGCACAATTTGCTATAGACTCAATAAGCTTCAAGTGTTACTACTTGTTCACAACAGCACTGATGCAGTCGGTTGAGGTTTCCTTAAACAGAAGAAAAGAAGAAAAATGATGGCCTCAATGGCACTTTTAAAACAGTTCTTTTTTTTTCCTTGGTTTTGTTGTTGCTTTTGGTTGGGTTTTTTTTTTTTGTTGTTGTTTTTAAATTTATTTATTTTTATTGATTCTTTTTTACGATGATGATGATTGGCAGAGAAAAGTAACCGCCGTCTCACGTTTCCCTCCATGTCATTTCTAGTTCGGCAGCTAAGAGCAAATGTTAAAGTAAACCCCATATTTGTTGGATTGTAAATGGCTGTGACAGAACTGTGCAATGAACATGCTTTCCGGCAAGCTGTTGTGCAATGTAATATGTTAGATAGCACATATGTTAATGTAGATCTAATAAGTGGAAAAAAAAAATGTTAACCGTGAGCGTTGGTTTATTTCATTGTTTCTGTCTCGAGATAAAAATCATAAATGTTCTTGCAATAAAGTATTGTTCTCAGAATGTTAAGCACATAATTGTAGAAAAAAAAAAGTATATATACATATATTTCAACTTAATACATTCCAAAATACAGCAAAGAAGGTATTGTCTAGTGGTTTTGCACCTTTCTCATATAAAGTGTAAAATATAATAAAATATGAAATGCATTCTTAATGTCAATTGTTGAGCTCATATGAAATTCAGCAGATATGTCTTGTAACCTTCCAGGGTTTTAAACTATTGTCATATCACAATCACAAGTCCTGTATAACATATATCATTGAACAGTAAAGCTTCTTTATAGCCAGTCAGCAGAGAGCAAACCTTGACCACAATTACAAAAACTGCTTTGGGCGACAAGCTTCGTACTAACCAAGGCATCTTATAAAGGGATTGGCTATAAAGACGGTCCATTTCCACTTGTGAATTTCAGTAGCTTAAGGACAATAAATTCTAATTTCTTTTTATGGTTTAATGTAATGCAGTCCCTTATTGTTCTAAGAAAATGCAGTATGTAATGTTTGATTGTAAACAACCATCACACAGAAGTTGGACAGACATGCTTTCTAGCCATCCTCTGTACAAACTGGTATCTTATATAGCACAAAAATCGTGTGGTAGAACTGTTGTGTGCAACTTGTGAATAGCTGTAATCTTTTTTTTTTTTTTTTGTAGTATTTTGCCCTTACAACAAAATTATTATATTATCTATGCTTTCTTGCAATAAGATATTGTTCTCAGAACACCAAGCAAATATATCTCTATATAAAATATATATGTAATATACATATTCAAAGTATATACAGAGCCTGTTAAAAGAGTACAGTATTATTTAGTAACTTTCCATCTGTTCTATGGACTAAATGTATAATATTTATAAATTCAGATGCATTTTAAATGTCTATTAATGGTGTCATAATTAAAGCACGATCGTCATGTATGTTTTCAAGAGTTTAGAATACAAATAAAAGTTATATTATACAATATGTATGGCCATTTCCAGTAGTGTCTTTCTTAAGGCTAAAAATAAACCAGCAAACAGTGGGTATGTTTGCCAGGGTGATGTCTTCAGCTTTGCCAGTTCTCAGGCAACAGTTCCAAAATGAATTATGCCTAAATCGTACCCACCATGATTTTCAGCTACTTATTGCCAAATTAATTTGTTCTACATAGTGTTTGACAAAAAAACTGTTTATTTTATAAGCCCTGTGAATGTTTTTGGCATACGTAAACTGGCTTTTAGATGCCTATGTTGCATCCTGATCTATCGCTGATTAACCAGAGATTGTACTTATGTTCTCAGTTATCTAGCTATTGGTTTGGAATGCAGCCACTAAGAGTATTCAGTTGAGGGTAAGCTTCCTCTTAATTTCACCAGGCTACTATCTCTCAGGAGCCTTATCTCTTCATCTTAAAATGGATAATTTAGTTCATGAAATTCCAGTGGCTATTGGCCACAGACCTTGTAAAACTCATTCAGTAAAGTTAACTAATAATTCTAATTACTCCCTTCATAATTCAAACTTAGTACACGTTAAAACCATTAATCATCCAATTTCTTGTCAAATAAAAATAGGGCTAATAAATATTCGTTCAATTAAAAGTAAGTATCATCTGGTAAAAGATATGATCACACAATCTTCCTATAACATAATATGCCTGGTAGAAACCTGGCTCACAGAAGGGGAGGAAGCTTATCTTTCCTACGCATGTCCCCCAGGATATTCCTTTATCTTTCATCATCGTCTTCTAAAACGAGGTGGAGGATTAGCAGTTATTTTTCAGAATTCACTTGTGATAAAATCAGATTCTTCTCCTCCTAACAGCCCAATAGAATTTCTTCAATTTTCTTTGACTAAGAAACCTAGGTTAGATTTTCTTTTACTTTATCTTCCACCACCTGTCAATAGCAATACTCTTTTCTATTTACAATCATTACTTTTTGATTTTTGTTCATCTACCTCTAATCCACTAGTGCTAGGAGACTTTAATATTCATTTCGAAGACACAAACAATAATTATACTAAAGAATTTCTCTCTCATCTCAAACTAATAGATCTATCCCCATCATTTTTAGCTCCAACACACAAAGCAGGTCATACTATTGACATGATCTTAACCCCTATATCATTGTCAAATAAATCTCATTTTCATTTCCTTTCAGTACAACCTTTACCTTGGTCAGATCATCATTTAATATCAATATCGATCTCAGCAGAAACATTAAAATTAAATAAAATTCCCCAAAGTAGACAATTTAAAGATCTTAGAAAGCTTTCAACAGAATCTATCGTATTAAATCTCGATATAGACTTTGGTGACTTAAAATCAACTACCATAGAAGATCTCTTATACATATGGCATAATGCTACCCAATCTCTTATTAACACTCTGGCCCCAACGCAAACAAAATTTTTTACATTACGTCAGAAAAACAATCCTTGGTTTAACTCAGAACTAAACCTAATCAAAAAACAACTTCGTTCATTAGAAAGAAAATGGAGAAAAGATAAAAACCAATCAAATCTCTCAAAATTTAAAGAACATGCTGCATTTTATAGGGAAAAAATATTACAAGCTAAATCAAAATATTATTCAAAACAAATTATTCAAGCTAAAAATACAACCATACTATATAACATACTAAAATCTATCAATCAACATTCCAATAAATTAAATCTTGCCACTAAACCTCTTCCAACCGCGCAAGAACTAGCAGATACTTTCATGGACAAAATAGAAAATATAAGAAATAATTTTTCAATACAACAAGCATTATCATCTAAAACAGAGCAGGAACCCAAATCATCACTTGTTGCCAAATGTTCACAATTTAAAATATCCAGTCTTACTGAATTAGAAACTATTATTAAAACTATTAATCATAAAGGAGCATTCGGTGCTGGGGCCAATCCTGTTCAATATGTATGTAAGTGACATTGCTGAAGGGTTAGAAGGAAAAGTGTGCCTTTTTGCAGATGATACCAAGATTTGTAACAGAGTAGACACCGAAGAGGGAGTGGAAAATATGAAAAAGGATCTGCAAAAGTTAGAGGAATGGTCTAATGCCTGGCAACTAAAATTCAATGCAAAGAAATGCAGAGTAATGCATTTGGGGATTAATAATAGGAAGGAACCGTATATGCTGGGAGGAGAGAAGCTGATATGCACGGACGGGGAGAGGGACCTTGGGGTGATAGTGTCCGAAGATCTAAAGGCGAAAAAACAGTGTGACAAGGCAGTGGCTGCTGCCAGAAGGATTCTGGGCTGTATAAAGAGAGGCGTAGTCAGTAGAAGAAAGAAGGTGTTGATGCCCCTGTACAGGTCATTGGTGAGGCCCCACTTGGAGTATTGTGTTCAGTTTTGGAGACCGTATCTGGCGAAAGACGTAAGAAGACTTGAGGCGGTCCAGAGGAGGGCGACGAAAATGATAGGAGGCTTGCACCAGAAGACATATGAGGAGAGACTGGAAGCCCTGAATATGTATACCCTAGAGGAAAGGAGAGACAGGGGAGATATGATTCAGACGTTCAAATACTTAAAGGGTATTAACGTAGAACAAAATCTTTTCCAGAGAAAGGAAAATGGTAAAACCAGAGGACATAATTTGAGGTTGAGGGGTGGTAGATTCAGGGGCAATGTTAGGAAATTCTACTTTACGGAGAGGGTGGTGGATGCCTGGAATGCGCTCCCGAGAGAGGTGGTGGAGAGTAAAACTGTGACTGAGTTCAAAGAAGCGTGGGATGAACACAGAAGATTTAGAATCAGAAAATAATATTAAAGATTGAACTAGGCCAGTTACTGGGCAGACTTGTATGGTCTGTGTCTGTGTATGGCCGTTTGGAGGAGGATGGGCAGGGGAGGGCTTCAATGGCTGGGAGGGTGTAGATGGGGGCTTCAATGGCTGGGAGGGTGTAGATGGGCTGGAGTAAGTCTTAACAGAGATTTCGGCAGTTGGAACCCAAGCACAGTACCGGGTAAAGCTTTGGATTCTCGCCCAGAAATAGCTAAGAAGAAAAAAAAAATAAAAAAATTTTAAATTGAATCAGGTTGGGCAGACTGGATGGACCATTCGGGTCTTTATCTGCCGTCATCTACTATGTTACTATGTTACTATATAACGAATCAATACCACCTTTTATTCTCAAGAAATACTTCTCTATATTTGGGCCATATATACACATATTAATTAAAACAAGTTTACAACAAAGCAAAGTACCATTGCTTTGGAAAAAATCTTTTATACGCCCGGTAATCAAAGATCAAAAAATTGGTACTGATATTAAAAATAATTATAGGCCCATTGCTAATATCCCGTTTTTAGCTAAATTAACAGAAAAAATTGTCTTCAACCAAATATCAGAATTCATAGAAAAAACTAATGTACTACACCCGAACCAAACAGGATTTCGATTAAACCATTCTACTGAACATTCTTTAATCGGTTTAACAACATCAATACTATATCATTTAGATCACCATACTTCCGTCATATTGATTTCTCTCGATTTATCGTCTGCTTTTGACACTATTGACCATGATCTTTTAATAAATAGAATTCAATCAATTGGGATAGTAGACCAAGTCTTACTTTGGTTCCAGTCATACTTCGATAACCGCACATCGAGTGTCTCTTTCAATGATACTACTTCCAATAGTTTTTCCCTTCCGTATGGAATCCCACAAGGTTCAATACTCTCGCCGATTTTATTTAACATTTTCCTAGCTCCACTGTTGACACTGTGCCAATCCATTGGATTTACAGTATATGCGTATGCAGACGACATCCAATTACTACATCCTGTTAACACCAAAAACCCACAAGAAATAATATCAATAAATGAGATACAGCCCGGCAACACATCAGTAAAGGAAAAAAGATGATACTAATACAACTTGACCTCTCTGCTGCATTTGACCTAGTTGACCACACCATATTACTACAGATACTCGACGCCATAGGGATCTCTGGCAAAGTTTACAACTGGTTTCAAGGGTTCCTCAAATCAAGAACCTATAGGGTAAAATACAATGATATCAAATCAGAGCCATGGGCAAATCCCTGCGGAGTTCCACAAGGATCACCTCTCTCACCTACACTCTTCAACCTCTTTATCTCCTCCCTAGGAGCCACCTTAGATAACCTAAATGTCACATCCTTTAGCTACGCAGACGACATCACCATACTCCTCCCCTTCGACCCTTCAGAGCCCACCACCACCGCAAAACTGGAAACAACCCTAGATACAGTAGAAAAATGGATGATGGATCATAAACTAAAACTAAACTCAGAAAAAACAAAATTCCTCCTGCTCGAAAAAGCCAAATCTCCTACCATCACAGAACTGACAATCAAAAATACCAAATACCCAATACAACCCGAACTAAAACTACTAGGAGTCACCATAGACAGATGTTGCACAATGCAGTCCCAAATCAACAAGACGACCCAGAAAGCTTTCCTAACCATGAGAAACCTACGCAAAATCAGAAAATTCTTCAACCAAACACAATTCAGACTAGTCGTACAATCCCTAGTCTTAGGTCTGCTGGACTATTGCAACTCCCTATATCTTCCTTGTCCAGCCATTATGATAAAGCAACTCCAGACCATACAAAACACCGCCCTCAGACTGATCTACTCACTTAGAAAATATGATCACATAACAACCGCCTTCTTAGACTCCCACTGGCTACCCATACAAGCACGAATTCAATTCAAATTCCTTTGCCTATTATTCAAAGCAATACAAGGCTCTTCCCCATCCTACCTAAACAATCGCTTAAACCAGATCTCCACCACAAGACAAAGAAGAACCCCAAATCCTTTTGCCTTCCCTCCACTCAAAGGCACACAACGCAAGAAAATGTTTGACAACCTTCTGGCAACACAAGCAGCAAAACTCAACCATTCCATCTCCAACCTGCTGACAACATCGGACGACTTCAAAACATTCCGTAAAGAAATCAAAACCCTGCTTTTTAAAAAATTCATCCAAAAACCTTAAACCACTTCACCTACCTCCAGCCAAGTTCACCTACCTCCAGAAAATTCACCTACCTCGACTGAACTCATCTACCACCAGACAATCCTCCCCCAAATATCACACCTAATCACCCTTCATATAAACAGACCATAAAAAGATTGTAATCTTGCCTACTCTAACTGTGTTCCATTTCCATTTGCTAATATCACACTGCTAGGCACTGTTCAGTTTTCTATCCAACCCATAAGATCCCCAAGAAAAAAAAAAAAAAAAAAAATAATTTGTATCCTCACTGGAAAATGTCCAGTAAAATCCTCTGTAATGTGATCATCTCTGGAAATGTCCAGTCAAATCTTTTGTAATCCGCCTTGAACTGCAAGGTATAGGCGGAATAGAAATCCGTAATGTAATGTAATGTAAGAAATTACATCAAATTTATCACTGGCTTGAAACCAATAGACTCGCTTTAAATATTCAAAAATCAAATCTTATGTTCTTTCCCTGGAAAGATGGTGAAATACTTTCTTCTCCTATAACTATTAAAGGCATTTCGTTAAAAATGGCTAACAATATTAAAATACTTGGAGTTACCTTTGATAATAAATTGTCTTTTCACGAACATATAAGTCAAGTTGTAAGATCTACTTTTTATAGACTTCGTCAGATTCGATCAATATCTAAATTTTTATGTTCAAAATCATTGAATATCTTAATTCATTCATTTGTAGTCTCTAAATTAGACTACTGTAATGCACTATTTACAGGTTTGTCACAGAAAGAAATTAAACGATTACAAATAATCCAGAACGCTGCTGTTAAATTAATCTATAAGGCTAAAAAATTCGATCATGTCACACCCCTACTTAAGAAAGCCCACTGGCTCCCAGTAGCACATAGAATAGTATTTAAACAATGTTTACTCATTTTTAAAGCTTTAGAACACAAAACTCCAGCCTTTATATTTAGACTTTTAATACCCTATACTACCTCTAGATCTCTTAGATCTCAAGATCAGCAACTTTTAGTAATTCCCTCACTAAAAGTTATCAACACAAGGCGTAACACTATCTTTTCCATAACAGCCCCTCAATCTTGGAACAATCTTCCATTGTACTTAAGACAGGAAAAAAACTTAACAAAATTTAAGTCAGAACTTAAAAGTTTTCTATATATTGACGCCTTTAATAACTAATTCTTCTTTTTTTCTTTCCGCATCCATAACTTTAAAGGTCAATTGTCTTTGTGCCCCTTCCTATTGTTTTTCCCCTGAATTTAATTAAATATTTTAAATTTGAATTAATGATTTTATTATCGAATGTAACCATTAAATAATTTTCCTTATGTTTCATTATAATCTATTCAAATACCCTTTAAATGTAATGTTATATGTGTATTTGTATTTTAGATAATCGTTTGTTTAATTTAATAATTGTAAATGTGTTACCAACTATTTTATTTGTACATCGCCTTGAATTTTGAATAGGCGATAAATCAAAAATACCTAATAAACTTGGATAAACTTGGATAAACTTCCCTGTAAGCTGTGTAGGAATCCTCCAACCGCGTACATGCCATTCAGAGAATGATGCTTCAATATTTTGGTTTCAGTGACTAAGCACAGGCAGATCCTCTAGAATCCTGCAGAACCAGGCTCTTTGAGTACTAATACTATCTTTGTACCCAGATTCTGTTATACAGTAAAGTGCTAGCTTTTGTACCTTAACTGGCACTGGAGAGGGTTAGGTAACTTGCCCAGGGTCACAGGGAGCTGCAGGGGGAATCAAACCTAGGTCCCCTAGTTCTCAGCCCACTGCACTAACCATTAAGCTACTCCTCAGAAGAGTCCACCGTAGTTGCAAAGATTTATTATAGTATCCAATGGTATCAAAAGCAATCACTATGACCTGATTTGGCCAAATGTCAGCATGGTCCTTCTAAAATCTGCAATATTCCATTGGCTTGGCTGCTGCTTTGCATTAAGTATCAGGTGCATTAAAGAGTGAGGGTATTCTTTTGAGTGCTGAGATAATTTTGGAGGCGTGAGGAATATTTTTATGTTTATTAAAAATGTAATATGCCACTTAGATTTAGGTAGATCAAATGGTATACTACAAATAAAAACATAAATGAACTCCATTGTGTAGATAGTAAGAGCTAGTGTCATTCACACAGAAAAAGATACAACTACCTTCCGTGACATGTTGCATCCCGCAGAGACCCATCAGTTTAGCCAACCACCAATGAATATGATTTCAAATTAATGAGTAATTCCTTTAGCATATGATTCTGTATTGAAAATTTGATTAAAGAAATAAGCTTTGAGAAGAACTTTAAATGATTTAAAATTCTCTTCTAATCAAAGGTAAGTTGGGAGTTGATTTCATGAAGATGGTGCACAATAAATTTTTTTAAAAAGCTGTGGATCTGGTCGACTCATGTACATCTTTGTCAGGTAGAAAGTGACGTTTCAGTCATCGTGCTCTGAAGTCTGCAGTGTGACTTTGTAAACAGTGGGTTCAATTCAGAGCATACCCTGAAGAAAGCCACAGCACGGTGGCTGAAACGTCGCTTTCTACCTGACAAAGATGCAGTGAGACCCAGAAACCTGCAACAAGCACAATGCCAGCTGCGGAAACCCTGAGAGAACGACTCCCATCCAGCTCTTTTTAAGGAAGAAGAAACTAAATTGTGATCCTGTAATGATCTGAATACTCTGACAAGGCTATATGGAATGGTTAATGAATGTAAGTAGCCTGAGGTTTGAGAATAATATGCTTTGTGTGTCCCAATATTCAGCCAGCTGTCTTCTGTGGTCCATGGTGAAATCATAAATTCAATGCCTGCACCATATATGGAAACCAGAATTGAATTTACAGTTTACATTTGGTCAACCAATACACAGCTGCTAACCAATGAGTGCTGGCTTAGCACCCAAGTCCCTACTGCCTATAAAGCTCAGGCACTAATGGGAAAATGAGTGTGTGAAGGGTATTAACGTAGAACAAAATCTTTTCCAGAGAAAGGAAAATGGTAAAACCAGAGGACATAATTTGAGGTTGAGGGGTGGTAGATTCAGGGGCAATTTTAGGAAATTCTACTTTACGGAGAGGGTAGTGGATGCCTGGAATGCGCTCCCGAGAGAGGTGGTGGAGAGTAAAACTGTGACTGAGTTCAAAGAAGCGTGGGATGAACACAGAGGATTTAGAATCAGAAAATAATATTAAATATTGAACTAAGGCCAGTACTGGGCAGACTTGAACGGTCTGCGTCTGTATATGGCCGTTTGATGGAGGATGGGCTGGGGAGGGCTTCAATGGCTGGGAGGGTGTAGATGGGCTGGAGTAGGTTTTAACGGAGATTTCGGCAGTAGGAACCCAAGCACAGTACAGGGTAAAGCTTTGGATTCTTGCCCAGAAATAGCTAAGAAGAAAAAATTTAAAAATTTAAATTTAATCAGGTTGGGCAGACTGGATGGACCATTCGGGTCTTTATCTGCCGTCATCTACTATGTTACTATGTTAATACGAAAAACAGAAAAGTCAGTCATTTTATTCCAGCAGTAAAAATGGCCTTAGCATGAGGGAAAGACCCACGTAAGGCCAATGTTTGATAAAAGGGCCCCTTACTTTGTTAAACTAGTTCAAACATTTTTTTCAATCTTGTTTTTAGATAGCAAACTTAGTCATCAACCTGGCAATAGTTCTATCATCACTGTGTGAAGGGGCAGAGTAACAAGGCCCGTTATTGAGCCTTCTTAGCTAGTGACTCCAGGAGAGATTTATCTTCAGCTTACTGAATAAGCATTATGCTTGATCCTAATAAAGGGGGGGGGGAGAGTTTTCATAGCTTTACTGATACAATTATATAAGATATTTTCTATTACTATAATGTCTCTTTAATGAGCAAGTAAACGAGTCATGGAAAGATATCTCAAAACCAAACTCAAAAAGCTTGAATTCCTAATAATCTCATTACAGAGCAATGTTATCTATTGCACATGTTTGTGATTCTATTAGTTTTTATCTGTGTGATATTAAAAGCTAATTTTCTTCCTTCCGTTATGCTTGTGGCATTCAAAAATGCAAAATATGAATAATGGAAAGGAATATTGAATCTGCTCTATCAGTTCAGCTACCATTTTATTGCATTTGAGGGTATATAGCCATTCTTTCTTTTTGAAAAATTATCCAATAGTCATGTATGCTAATATGTTTATATAGTGGAGACTATAATCAAAAGACATAGACATCCATAAAGCATTCTAAACCAGCACTTGGACATTCTCCACTTAGAAATACAGAAACATGAGGGCAGATAAAGGCTAAATGGCTCATCCAGTCTGCCCATCTACAGTAACCATTATCTCTTCCTCTCTCTAAGAGATCCCACATGCCTATCCCAGGCTCTCTTTAATTCAGACAGTCTCTGTCTTCACCATCTCTTCCGGGAGACTGTTCCATGCATCTACCACCCTCTCTGTAAAAAAGTATTTCCTTAGATCAGTGTTTTTCAACCGCTGTTCCGCGGCACACTAGTGTGCCGCGAGATGTTGCCTGGTGTGCCGTACGGTCAGGGCCGCCATCAGGGCAGTACCACCAGTCTAGGGAGAGGGGTGGTCCGCCCCACGTGGACAGGAGAGAGCTGGACGGGGGACCCGCGGAGTTCAATACAACTCGAGCCGCGAGGCTCGTCTTCTGTTCCTGCCTGCCCTGCAGCTAACATATAGCCGATCGCAAGCGTTCCCCGATGTCAGCGCTGACGTCGGAGGGAGGGCTTAAGCAAAGCCTGCCCTCCGACGTTAGCGCTGACGTCGGAGAATACTTCCGTTCGGCTATTTGTGCGCGGCAGGGCAGGCAGGAAGCAGAAGACAAGCCTCGCGGCTTGAGCTTCGTTTTGATGAGAAAGTTGCAAAGATGGGCTGGGAGGCAAACACGGAACACAAAAGGGGGGAGGGAGTGCGTTTTGGACACAAGGCATGAACTTGGGAGAGAGGAAGGGAGGGAAAGAGATGCTGAGGTGGGGGAGGGAATGGGTTTTTGGACACAGAAGGCATGGACTTGGGAGAGAGGAAGGGAGGGAAAGAGATGCTGAGGTGGGGGAGGGAATGCGTTTTTGGACACAGAAGAAATGGACTTGGGAGAGAGGAAGGGAGGGAGAGAGGAAGGGAGGGAAAGAGATGCTGAGGTGGGGGAGGGAATGCGTTTTTGGACACAGAAGAAATGGACTTGGGAGAGAGGAAGGGAGGGAAAGAGATGCTGAGGTGGGGGAGGGAATGCGTTTTTGGACACAGAAGGCATGGACTTTGGAGAGAGGAAGGGAGGGAAAGAGATGGTTGTGTACACGGGGAATAGAAGAAAGGAGAATTTTTGGTCATAGGGAGGGAGTGAGGTACAGATAGTGGCATACCAGGGTGGGGGGGGGGGCAGTCTGCCCCACCCCGGGTTTACGTGCCAAGGGGGTGCACAGCTGGCCACCCTCCAGTGTTGTCCCTAGGCCGGCAAACTGCGGCTCTTTAGCCACTTGAGTGCCACCGCCGCCAACGGTGTTGTTGGCGGTGGCAGCATTATAAAATACTTTCTTTGTGTTTATTTGATTCCTATTCAAGAGAATTACTTTATATATAGTCAATATAGGCACAGAGTTAAATTTTTTAACATTTTCTAATGGTGGTGTGCCTCGTGATTTTTTTCATGAAACAAGTGTGCCTTTGCCCAAAAAAGGTTGAAAAACACTGCCTTAGATTACTCCTGAGCCTATCACCGCTTAACTTCATCCTATGCCCTCTCATTCTAGAGCTTCCTTTCAAATGAGAGACTCGACTCATTCGCATTTACATCACATAGGTATTTAAACGTCTCTATCATATCTCCCTCTCCCGCCTTTCCTCCAAAGTATACAGATTGAGATCTTTAAACCTGCCCCCATACGCTTTATGATGAAGACCACACACAATTTAGTAGCCTTTCTCTAGAATGAATCCATCTTTTTTATAGCTTTTTGAAGGTGCAGCCTCTAGAATTGTACACAGTATTCTAAATGAGGTCTTACCAAAGTCTTATACAGGGGCATCAATACCTCCTTTTCCCTACTGGCCATACCTCTCCCTATGCATCCTAGCATCCTTCTAGTTTTCGCCGTCACCTTTTCAACCTTTTGGCCACCTTCAGATCATCACATACTATCACTCCCAAGTCCCACTCTTCTTTCATTGCCAAAGCCTACGGAGGACCAATATTCCATGCTACCGATCTAGGGCAAGCAGTGGCTTCCCCCATGTCTTTCTCAATAACAGACTATGGACTTTTCCTGCAAGAACTTGTCCAACCCTTTCTTAAAACCAGCTATGCTATCCACTCTTACCACATCCTCTTGCAATGCATTCCAGAGCTTAACTATTCTCCGAGTTAAAAAAAAGTTCCTCCTATTGGTTTTAAAAGTATTTCCCTGAAACTTCATCAAGTGTCCCCTAGTCTTTATAATTTTTGTCTGAGTGAAAAATTGATCCACTTGTACCCATTCTACTCCACTCAGGATTTGGTAGACTTCAATCATATCTCTCCTCAGCTGTCTCTCCTCATACGAGAGGAGTTATATCCCCTTTACCATCTTGATTACTCTTCTTTGAACCTTTTCTAGAACCACTATATCTTTCTTGAGATAAGGAGACCAGAATAGAACGCAATAACCCAGATGAGGTCACATCATGGAGCAATACAGAGGCATTATGACATTCTTAGTCATGTTAACTATCCCTTTTTTAATAATTCCTAGCAAATTGTATGCTTTTCTGGGTGCTGCGGCACATTGGGCAGAAGGTTTCATCGTATTGTCTACAATGACACCCAGATCCTTTTCTTGGGCACTAATCCCCAAGGTGGACCCTAGCATCTGATAACTGTGATTCAGGTTATTCTTCCCAATGTGCATCACTTTGCATTTGTCCACATTAAATTTCATCTGCCATTTGGACACCCAGTCTTCCAATTTCCTAAGGTCCGCCTGCAATTTTTCACAATCCGCATGCATTTTACAGAGGAGATTTCCACTATTTAACAGGCTAGGAGCACCTCCTGGCTGGTTTAAACAGCTTTGGATATTGATCTGATTCTTTTCATTGATTTAGGTGCTCAAATAGTGTTGTGGACATTATCATTGACTTACCAGAAATGTCCTCTCAGATGGTGCAGTGTGATGTAAATTGTCCAGTATTCTCATTGGTGCATTCAGGTAGAATTTTAAATTAACATCCATACTTTGATTAAGTTACACATCCCTGCCCTTTCTTCTAGTGATTTATGTGTTTTTAGTGCCTTTAATTAAGTAGATTGTTTTGTTTTCACCTAGTTAAGCTAAATTGAATCACACTAATGCTAAAGAGAACCTGGTTTTAATTTGTGCGATGCTGTCCCTTTTAAAGATGAACAATTAAGATACATCTAATTAAACACAGTCTGTTAAGTTAGCATTATGAACATTTTAATGGATTTCCTGATTAAGCAGTGGAACCTATGGCAGATAGCATGCAAATTAAAATTAGACCCCCTGAATCCTTGTTGTGCCTTTTGAGTATCATATTTTCTTTTCAAATAACCCTTATGATGAACATTAAAATGAAGTAAGACCCCATAACACTGGTGAAATTCTCAGACCTTGACAACCCAGTAAATAGATTGTATTTTAACCTGTTCACTGCTGCAAGGAAGAAATAAATATGTTGGAGTGTATACAATAGAATACACATGGAAGTAGCATGCATATAGTACTCTCTAATTTTTCTAGTTACCAAACATTATCTAAAATCCATAATTCTCCCTTAAAATTTTATCTCATTGTTTAATCTATTACTTCAAAGTTAAAATGTAATTCTTGTTTTAGTTTGGATGTAATCCGCCTTGAACCGCAAGGTAATGACGGAATAGAAATCACTAATGTAATGTACCTTAGAGCAGTGTTCTTCAATCACCATGAACCAGTGCCGATCCACAGAAATTTCCTACTGGTCTCCAGGGCCAGCATGTGCATCAGGCCCAAAACAGTGTTCTTCAACCGCCGGTCCACGGTGTGATCGATGCGGCGTTATCTTCGAGCCAGCTCCCTCTTCCTAACTGATTTGGTGCACAAAGCCACGGGCAGTGGCTCCTACAGGCATCCTGCACCTGAACCGGAAGCCTTCTCTCTAACATTGCAACGTCAGAGGGAAGGCCTCCAGATGAGGCACGGGACGTGCAAGGTGCAATTAGTACTATTATCAGGGCGGGGTCTGGGGTAGAAATGGGCAGAGTCTGGCCCACGACTTAGCCCAGTGTTCTTCAAACGCCGATCCACAGACCAATGCCGGTCCACAGAATAATTATTTTATTTCTACCGGTCCATAGGTGTAAAAAGGTTGAAAAACACTGCCTTAGAAAGAACACCGGTAGGGACAGTTGGCCCTTTTGTCAGCTGGGAGCAGAGGTAAGCAGCAAGAATCTTAAAATCTACAAGTTCTGAGTTATATACAAATCTGACTTAGGAACAGCTTTAAAAAGGTAACTCATTCTTTAGCTGGGGACTGCCTGTATTTATATTTTGCATTTGGGAAGGAGGCATGGTAGGAAGAAAATTTAGTGCCCACCCACTTTGGTTTCAGGGCCACTGTTCATCCTCACTCCCCCATCTGTTGTCTGGTAAGGCATTGGACACACTACAAAAATCTGTGATGTACATACACCCAATGTAAAACAAACCCAAGGCAGATTAGAACAGATCAACCCTGCACAATCAATGCTAACAGAAAAAAACATGTCTTTTGTACACACAGAAACACCCTTGCACAATATGGAATAAGTAATAACAAACTAAAAATAAAATATGTAGAGAAAAGTTAAACTGAAACAGCAAGAAGCTGGACTCTTCATACAATGCAACATCACAGAAACAGTGATGCATGTCCCCTAATATTGTATAAAATATAAAGACAGCAGATGTATATTTGAGAAAAGATAAATAACAAATCACATTATAAATGAACAAATAAAAATAAAACAATAAATAGAAAATAAGATAATACCATTTTATTGGACTAATTCATTTTTCAATTAGCTTTCAGAGGTCAAAATCTCTTTCTTCAGGTCAATAAAGTATACTGCTGTTACAATATTCTGTCCTGACCTGAACAAGAGAGATTTGGTCTCTGAAAGCTAGTCAAAATTGCATTAAAATTAGTCCAATAAAACGATCACCTTATTTCCGTTTATAAACATTTATCAACACAGCTACAATAGTGTTTTATCCTAAAGCAATAAAATACAAACTAACAAATAAATAGATAGATATTTTTTCTACCTTTTGTTGTTTAGTTTTGCTTTCCTCCACTCGTCATTCTCTTCATTTCATCCGCTGTCTGCCCTCTTTCTGCCTCTTCTGTATGGATAAACACAGAGGATCTAGAATCAGAAAATAATAATAAATATTGAACTAAGGCCAGTACTGGGCAGACTTGCATGGTCTATTTATGGCCCTTTGGGGGAGGATGGGCTAGAGAGGGCTTCAATGGCTGGGAGGGTTTAGATGGGCTGGAGTAGGTTTTAACGGAGATTTGGCAAGTTGGAACCCAAGCACAGTACCGGGTAGAGCTTTGGATTCTTGCCCAGAATTAGGTAAGAAGAAAAAATTAAAAAAATTTAAATTGAATCAGGTTGGGCAGACTGGATCTGCCGTCATCTACTATGTTACTATCTGCTCTCTTTCTATGCCCCTTCCAGAAACTGTCTGCCTCTCTCTCCCATCCCCCCCCCCACCCCAGCATTGGTTGGGCATTCATCTTCTTTTCTCCACTCCCATCATGGAATCTCTGTCTCCTTCCCTCCCATTTCTCCTTCCCTCCCATCTCCCCCCCCCCAACTAGAATGGCATCCATCTTCTTCCCTCCGTATCTCCCAAGGTCTGGCATCTCTATCTCCTCTCCCACCTGTGGATTTTAGTGTCTCTCTTCTCATTTCCTCCTCTCAGATCTGGTATCTCTGTCTCCTTCCCCCTGTCTCTCTTTCCTGGTTTTCATTCTCTATTTATTTTCTGCCTCCATCTATATTAAATTCTTTCTTACTATCCAGTCCTCAATTTCCCTCTTTTCACTGTGTCTACCTACAGCTTGCTACCCCTTTCCTTCACCTTCTCCAATATTTCACTAACTCTATACTCTTCCCCCCCTCCTGCCATCCAGTAAATGCCCTCTTTATCCACTTCCATTTGGCATCTGGTCTCCCCTCCCCACTGATATCCAATATCTGCCCTCTTTTCTCCCTCCCTTTACTCAACTTCCACCATCTGCCCCATCTCCCTCCACCCCAATTCCATCAAGTATCCAGCCTCTCCTAAACTAAACTAAACCAAACCTTAGGTTTGTATACCGCATCATCTCTACATTCGCAAAGCTGGACACGGTTAACAGGAGTTAGGGTAGACAGGAATGCCAGAGGAGGGAAGGATGAAGATGAAATTTAGAGGCCTAGAATAATCAGAGAGGGTGGAAGAGTTACATTCCATTCAGTATCCAGCCCCTCCTTCTCCCTGCACCCCAATTCCATTCAGTATCCAGCCCCTCCTTCTCCCTGCACCCCAATTCCATTCAGTATCCAGGCCCTCCTCCTCCCTGCACACCAATTCCATTGAGTATCCAGCCCTTCCTTCTCCCTTTACCCCAATTCCATTGAGTATCCAGCCCCTCCTTCTCCCTGCACCCCAATTCCATCCGGTATCCAGCCCCTCCACCCCATTTCCATTGAGTATCCAGCCCCTCCTCCCTGCACCCCAATTCCATCCGGTATCCAGCCCCTCCTCCCTGCACCCCAAGTCCATTGAGTATCCAGCCCCTCCTTCTCCTTGCACCCCAATTCCATTGAGTACCCAGCCCCTCCTTCTCCCTGCACCCCAATTCCATCCACTATCCTTCCCCTCCTTCTCCCTCCACCCCAATTCCATTGAGTATCCAGCCCCTCCTTCTCCCTGCACCTCAATTCCATTGAGTATCCAGCCCCTCCTTCTCCCTGCACCCCAATTCCATCCGGTATCCAGCTCCTCCACCCCATTTCCATTGAGTATCCAGCCCCTCCTCCCTGCACCCCAATTCCATTGAGTATCCAGTCCTTCCTCCCTGCACCCCAATTCCATCTGGTATCCAGCCCCTCCTTCTCCCTGCACCCCAATTCCATTGAGTATCCAACCCCTCCTCCCTGCACCCCAATTCCATTGAGTATCCAGCCCCTCCTCCTCCCTTTACCCCAATTCCATTGAGTATCCAGCCCTTCCTTCTCCCTTTACCCCAATTCCATTGAGTATCCTGCCCCTCCTTCTCCCTGCACCCCAATTCCATTCAGTATCCAGCCCCTCCCTCTCCCTGCACCCCATTTCCATGAGTATCCAGCCCCTCCCTCTCCCTCCACCCCATTTCCATCGAGTATCCTGCGCCGTCACCACTGCTGCTCCCACAGGCACCTGTTGGAACATAATAAAGCTCCAGCGCCACTCAACCTCTTCCCCAAGGGGGGGTCCTGGCATCTGTTCTCTCCCCCCTTTCCCCTCACCTTCGAGTTGGCCTTCGCAAATCGCACTTCCCTTTCTCAGCCGGGCCTCGCGCGCTTGCCGCCTTCAGAATTGGCGCGCGGCAGCCCGGCCCGGAACTTCCCCTCTGACGCAAGTTCCGGTTTCCGCCCGGGCGGTTTGCGCCAGAGGAGAAGCTTGGGAGCGAGCGCGCGCCACTTTGGAAAACGTCAACGGCGCGAGGCCTCGCTGACAGGGAACCTGCGATTCGGAAAGGCGACCGGCGAAGGTGAGGAGAGAACAATTGGCCGCTGCCCCCACTCACGTAGCCCCCGCACCCCAATACCTCCCAGTCAGAAAGCCTCCCGGCTCTGTGACAAGGAGCGCTGAGGCCTTCAGGTGCCCCGAGCCATAGCTCAATTAGGCTACGTTTTGGTGTGCAATTGACACTTGTATCCCTGACTCTATGTATCTTCCATTGTAAACCGCGTTGAACTTATGGTATATAAGAAATAAAATTATTATTATTATGAAATAGCAAAAGGCTAAAGGCTGTTGCTCATAATTTTCCATTGAAGGAGTCTGGGACTGGTTTTCGTGAGTTTGAAATGAAGTTTTCTCTTTAATCAAATGCTGAATTGGGTTTAGTTGCAGACCTGACTTATCTCATGTTCTGGCCTGGCCGTTTTAGCTACTTATCTCAGCATCTTCCCCCTCTTGGACATGTAACAGAAAGACTGCAGGGCTTAGATAAGTGATCTGCTAGTGTGAGCCTAGGACCAATGATTGTTAAGAAAAGTAACACCTGAGAAGTTTTTTCTAGAATTCAGTTGTATAGCCGGAAAACGGTGGCAATATCACTGTAACTTTATGGGGGGCTCAGGGGTCTGCATATGCTGAATAAAATATACCTGTTGCTTTCTTCAAGTCTCTAAGTTTTGTGGCTGACCAAAGTGACCTTTCACCATCAGTGGAAGGATCCTACCTCCTCAGACCTAGGCCCTTGTTGTGGAAAGTGTGGGCACCCCAAAACTCACCAAAATGCCTAATGAACCCACATATAGATGACACCTGCAGACATAAGGGCTATTGTAATGGTGCACAGTACACTTTTTGTTTTCCTGGAGGGCTCTATCCAGTGGCGTAGCAAGGGGGAGAGGCGCCTCTTTGCCGCACGTGCCCCCTTCCCTTCCCCCACACCTCTAGTTGTTCACTGCCGTGAGTAACAACTTCACCGTGCTCTTTCTCTGATGTCACTTCCTATGCATGACACCCGGAAGTGACAGCAGGAGAGCTGGGTCGGTCGTGAGGAAAATGTTGAAGTTGTTGTTCGAGGAGGTGAACAACCAGAGGTATGGGGTAAGGGAATGGGGCACGTGAGAAGAGGAGGAGGGGCGCAGCACCCCCACCAATATGGCACCCGGGGCGGACCGCTTCCCTCACCCCCTTTACTATGCCACTGAATATAATGGGGTTATATGATGTATACTTGGGATTTGTTATGAGATTGTATGTAATGCTTTATTGTAATCCACTTAGGCTTTAATTGGAATAGAAATTTTAAAATGCATAAATAAAAATTTACTCTTGTATTTTTATATATATCACAGACCAAAATTACCCCCCTTTTTCAAAGCTGTGCTAGAGGCTACCACTTCTGTAACTGCCCCAAAGCCCATAAGGATTTAAAGGGCTTTGGGATGTTTGTTGTGCAGCTTTGTAAAAGAGGGGGTTAATGGCTTCTGTTTTATCTAGACTTTCGGTAAGCAAAATTCAAGTTTCAAAATTCCCTTACACTTTCCCTTTGTAAAGTGCTTAGGGAAAAGGTATTCACTGAAATTTGCACCTGCTTTTTTTTTTCTTAGTACTTTGTCCAGCACAAAAAAACACACAAAGTTCTTAAAATTCAGAGCAATGTTCATTGTTGCCTTCCCCTGCCCACCCTAAATTCTGCAGCCCCCCTCCCCCCCCCCCACACACACACTCTTGAGCATGCTTCCATGAAAATGTGGATACAACTATGTGCATTGTGGAATAACACATACACTATTAACCATATAGGCGGTGTGCAATTTTCAAAACCCTTTTATCCAGATAAATATAATAGTGATTTACAGAGGTAAGAAACTTTTGAAAACTGCTTTTAAGGTCGCTCAGCTGGGCTCAACTGTGAAAATTGATTTATTCAATGGTTACAAATTGCAGATGAGAAAAACTTCACTACAGCTCAGTTAAGATTTAAATTGAAGTATTGCAGTAATAAATGTAAATACAGCTGAAAATCAAAACTAGCTTTATACTGAAATAAACAGACTTTATATTTGGCCAAGGCTTCTGATCAAATGAACTCCCAAAGCATTTTTAAATTGTACCAGTAAGCAAGAATCACAAAGCTCTCTAATCATAGTAACATAGTAAATGACGGCAGATAAAGACCTGAATGGTCCATACAGTCTGCCCATTAGTTATTCTCATTAAAAATATATGATTAAATTAACTTGTCTCTTCTTTGATATTTCTGGGCCATAGACTGTAAAGTCTGGTATTGTCCTAGGTTCTAACGGCTGAAGTTGCCCTCTAAGCTTACTCCAGTCTATCTAACCATTCTGTTGTTTGCAAGATATCTGTCGTAAAGTCTTGCCAGTAACGTCCTCATGTTCCAAGTTAGTAGAGTTCCCACTGATGCTTTCTCCAACTCATCTTACACCGAATCACCATATATAGGACACAAACCGTACAAGTCTGTCCAATACTGGCCTTTGTTATTTAACTTATACCATTTGTTTTCTAATTAGAGATTCTCTGTGTTTATCCAACGCTTTTTTGAATGCCATCACTATTTTCCTCTCCACCACCTCCCTCGGGAGGGCATTCCAGGCATCCACCACCCTCTTTGTGAAAAAGAACTTCCTAAAATTACTTAGGGTTATCAGATTTTCGGGAATGAAAATCCGGACCCTTGCCCTACCCCAGCCCTGAGACCCTTTGACCCATTTGTTTGTTGGGACGGCATCTGAGCATGTGCTGGTGTGACATGATGATGTCATATGCATTTACAGATGCTGTCCTGAAGTCATTTGTTGCTAGAAGCTTTTCAAAACCTGGACAAAGTGCTGGGCTTGGAAAAGAACATGTCCGGGGAAATCCGGACGTCTGGTAACCCTAACAATACTCCTTAGTCTTCTTCCCTGCAACCTCAAGTTATGCCGTCTAGTTTTACCATTTTCTCTTCTCTGGAAAAGATTTGGTTCTATATTAAAGCCTTTCAAGTATATCTCCCCTGTCTCTCCTCTCCTCCAGAGAGGTCCATGTTTAGGTCTTTCAGTCTTTTCTGGCAAAGAGAAGCACCAGAAGCGTCATACTGTCACGTGTACCAAGCAACATGTCAAAATCACTTGCAATTTAATTTGATGGTACCTTGGGAGCATACTTGGCAAATGCCCTTGAAGCCTCTGATGCAGAAAGTCAGAACATGACAATGGCAGAGCTCACGCAGTCTAGAGACAAGTTGCTTGGGGAGATGTCATTTCATTGCCGGCCCCTGAACCCTTTCATTTGTGAGAGATCAGCACTCATAATTGCTCAGTGGTTTGTTTTTTTTTTAAAACGAATATAACAAAGGTCATTTTCTCAACAGGCTCCTGCATTTGAAAAGGGCTGTGTTGGGTTTGGAAGGTGGAAAATCGGAGCTTTTCCTGTAAATCTGCAGTTTATTTCTTTTTTGTTCCCAGGGACTGCTGTTGTGAAAAAAGACCAGTCACCTCTGTCAGAAATTACCTCCAACTGTAGTGTAGGAAATCATTTCTGACAGGGAAGAAACAGTTTTTTTCGCCATTAGATCTCAGTGGTAGCTAATCTTCTGGTACTGTGAACTCGTCTTTTCCCCCTTACATCTCATTTTTAGTGGTGTAAAATAATGCTGGGAAGTGCAGATTTTCAACAAATGCATCATTTTAATTTAGGGATATTTTTCATCTGTAACATTGTCATTTGGGAGTGTGTGGTACTGTGATTAGAGCTAAAGCCTCGCCCCCCCTGAGGTTGTGAGTTCAAATCCCACACTGCTCTTTGTGACTTTGGGCAAGTCACTTAATCCCCCATTGCCCCAGGTACATTAGATAGAGTGGAAGTTCGCCGGGACAGTTAGGGAATAATGCTTGAGTACCTAAATAATAGTGCAGAATATAAATTATTAAAGAAAAAAAAGAATTGACATTTGCATGGTAATTACCCCCTCCCCCCTCTTTTTTTACAAAACCGCATTAGTGTTTATGGCACAGGCCACGGCGGTAACAGCTCTGACCCTCAAGGAATTCTATGAGCGTCGGCGCTATTACGGCTGTAGCCAGTGCTAAAAATGCTAGCATGGTTTTGCAAAAAGGGGAGTAAATGAAATAGAAATTAAGTAGAATCAGTTATGCTTCAAATATGCTTTGGACACAGAGAGGTAGATTACTTCTACTACTTATCACTTATGTTACATTACATTACATTAGTGATTTCTATTCCACCATTACCTTGCGGTTCAAGGCGGATTACATCCAAACTAAAACAAGAATTACATTCAAAATTTGAAGGAATTGAATAAGCGATGACATAAGATTTTTAAGATAATAAAAATGTTGGGTAAAGAGTTACCAACGGGAAGTAGAAGTCTTTAGGAGATAAGAATAGGGTGAATTATGGGGTTTTAGATAACGTTTGGTAGATAGAAGAATATTAGAGAGTAGTAAGGGTATAAAGAGTATTGGATGTTGGGTTGGGATTGGTTGTGCTGGATAGGTTTTATGTGTTTTTTGAAGAGTATGGTTTTAATATCTCTCTTGAAGGTTTTGTAGTTTGTCGCTGTACATTTGACATTTATAGACGATCCTTGCTTGGAAGAGCTTACAATCTAACTTGGACAGACAGACATGACATATAGGGTTGGGGATTCTATAAATCGTATTTATGTTAGTTGCTGTAATCACGGATGCCTAGCGATACCTAACAAAAACCTATGCTCCACTTAATTAATTTTTAATGGGTTAAATGGTTTGGTAATTGACCATATCATTAAAATCAATTTTTAAAAATTGTGCACGGATATCTGCGTGGTGCCTAGTGATACCTAAGTCTAGGTGCCCTCCAATGCCCAATGCCTACCTGAAAGGTAGGTATGGTTAGGGACAGAGTCAGTGGAACAGCGAGGCTGAGAGGCACCAGGGGCAGCTTTACCCTCCCCCCCTCTTCTCTTCCCCTTACCCCCATCCGCTCCTTCCCTGCCCCCTCCTACCATACATGCGTGTGTGCCTGCACCTTCCCTTCCCCTTACCTCTTTAACGTTCCCAGCACGAGCAGCAGCGGCTCTTCCTCTGACATTACTTCTTAGGCATTGGTCCAGAAAGTGACATCATAGGAAGAGCCGCTGCTGGAGCGAGCAGCAGGTTAGGGAAAGTGGGGGCAGGGACAGGGAAGGACCTCCAGGTAGTGGAGGGGGGGGCAGGGAAGGAGCAGGGGGAGTGGAGAGGAGGATGGGTGCCGGTATCCTCACCAAAACGATGCTCGGGGCAGACAGCCATCACCCCTCTTACTATGCTACTGGACAGAGAATAGGTGTGGTATACTTAGGCATCATTAGACGTTGGAGTTATGCCAGGTAAAACCTTGTCTAATATACTGACACCTACCTCTAGGATGCTTAGCAATGCCTAAGATGCCTAGGTGCTGCTAAGCGTGATTCCGTAAAGGATGCCTACAAGTTAGGCGCAGTAAAAGTGCCATTTCTAAAATCAGGCCCAGAAAGCTGAGGCAAGTGCCTAATTTTGCTACAACCTTCTGCCTTAAATAGACAATTTGCCCTTGGAGACTTCCACTGCAATGAACTCCAAAACAAATGTGTGAAGACAAGCGTGCTGCATTCGAGGTCTGTTCAAAAAGTTCCAGGACTGATTTTATAAACATTTGTTAAACAATCTTACAACTTAATCCATTGGGTCCCCTTCAAAGTACTCCCCTTCCCTACATATACACTTTTCGCAACATTGTTTCCACTTCTGGAAGCAGTCCTTAAAACATCTTCAGGAATCGCCAAAAGTTGCTGCATCGAGTTTTCCTTTCAGCGTGGATTTACGGTAAGTTTAGGGAACAAGAAGAAGTCAGCAGGGGCCAAGTCAGGAGAGTAGGGTTGCTGCGGAAGAACTGTCATTGTGTTTTTGTGCAAAATTTGTGAATTTTGACACATTGAAAATGCCTTCTATGACTCGTGATACGTTACCCATAATCCACTTTCAACATTTAATAAGTTTCTGTAACAGTCTTACCCAATTTAAAACAGAACTTCACGCACACTTTCACAAAACTACTGTAGCTCGGAGACGAAAAGAGATGTCAACAATTCAAACTTTTTGAAAAGACCTCACATATGCTCTGGCATAGATATCCTTCAGTGAAAATGATTTCTTCGCAGATAGACTGACCATAATATGAAATGACAATAGCAGCTGCCAGATATATTACTGGCAAAGAGATTACCTTGAAATACAGGTTGTAGCAGTTATATATCTGGAGAAATAATTCCGAAAGACTGGAATGTATGCACGTGGCTCAATACAGATACAATTCTGATAATATTTTAGAGCAGGGTTTGCTGATGTAGACCCTGTTACAAATGTAAGTGCTAGCTGGGATAAATGTTTAAGAGAAAAGTGTAAAAAATAAAATCAAGCAGAGGTATATTTATTGGTATTGAGAAAAAACATGGAGGAAGCCACTGCTTGCCCTGGGATCCGTAGCATGGAATGTTGCTACTTTGGGGGTTTGACCTGGATTGGCCACTGTGGAAACAGGCCATCTAACTGGGTTAGATGAAGCATTGGTCTGACCCAGTATGGCTATTCTAGTGTGTAGTTTGTAAAATTGATTCCTAAGGTATAGTCCCACTATGGGAATCAAATAGCAGGGTAACCAGTAAGTTCTCACCACACATAACTAACTGGCTACCTCTCCTTCCCCCAGCCAAAGATTTTATTTTCCCCTGATGACATCTTCCACCCCAATTCCCTCCCTCCCCCTGAAGATGTCACCATTCTGGGATGCACCAGGAGTGGCCTGATTCCGATTGACCAGATCCCTTAGGCCAACCCTATTACAACTAATCCCTTTAAATCAGGGATCTCAAAGTCCCTCCTTGAGGGCCGCAATCCAGTCGGGTTTTCAGGATTTCCCCAATGAATATGCATTGAAAGCAGTGCATGCACATAGATCTCATGCATATTCATTGGGGAAATCCTGAAACCTGACTAGATTGTGGCTCTCGAGGAGAGACTTTGAGATCCCTGCTTTAAATATATGCTAAGACCATTTTTGTGCAAATTGTTTTTGGAAATTCCATTTTTTGTGTGAATATGTTAACAAGTTTTTTGAATGGCTGTGAATAACTTAATGCAACTAATATTTTTTTTACCATTCACTGTTTTGATTGGTTCCCCTCAGCAGCATAGCAAAGGGCATGGTCGACCCTGGGCATTGTCTTGATCAGGGCACAGGCACCCGTCCTCCTCTCTGCCCCCCTCCCCTGCTCCTTCCCTACCTCCCCCACTGCCAAGCATGTGTGCCGCCTCCCTCCATACCTCTGTAACATTCTTGGTGTGAGCAGAAGTTCCCAATCTGCTGTCTTGCCAGTGTCGGATCTTCCTCTAATATCGCTTCTTGGACCCAAGTTAATTGGCAGCCATTTGGGTTTAGCAATGGATAAAAAGGAAGAAAAAACTCTACAAATGATTGCAATAAAAAAACACACACAAAAAGCAGAGATGACCAAACCCAGTCCAAATGCTGACTACAAATGAATAATATCAATACAATAAATTAAAAAAAATATGCTTGATTGTATAGTGAAGGGCTTCAGTAAATATTTATTATAATTGGTTTACTCATTTGGGTTTATGCATGATTTGTTCTGCACCCTATTCTATTAGATGTGCACTTTATTTAAATTTTATAGTGCATAATTCAAAAGGGGATATGGGTCAGGAGGGGGGTAGAGGTTCCAAGAAATTAGATGCAGTGTTATAGACTAGGGTCATTTACACACCAAGTGCCATTAGTTGTGTGCATTAGTTGGGAACAAGTGGGACATGTGTTTTCAGACTTTAAGCGAAGAGTGGGAGGGTAGTAACACTGAAACGTTTTAAACCATAAATAACATTGTTGGATATTTGAGTTAAATACACTAGAGCCCTGTGGTCTAAACGTTGAACTTGATTGGCTGCCTCAAATTTAATTTGTTTTTTGAGAGCTTGTAAGTACATGATGAGGTAAGTTGTACTTAAAGATCAGTGGCGCATTTTGGCGTTTGGACGCCATTTTGCAAGAATGAACTTTAGTAAGCAGTCATGGTGAAAGATTTGTAAGTGTTATATTGAGTTCCTTTTTTATGAACATTTAAAATACATTTTAGCTATATGGTGTGCCAGCAGCGGTGGCTCTGGTTTTCCAAACTGCTGGCTGTTCACGTAATTCTCACCAAAATAATAGTTTAATAATGGTTAGAAACGCCCCCAAAAATCTAAGATTTGTGTGGTTATACTTATTGAGTCTGTGCTTTGCTTTTCTTTTAGTTGATACCCAACCCTGATGCAAGAGAGCAAAAAATGCACGTCGGCATGGAGTTTGGCATTATGCTGCTACTTGGCATTTAAGATGAGTAAACATATCATACTATTTTAGCACTTTATATATTTATTGAGATTTTGTTGCTGGTGAGCCAGTGAGGAAGCTTGCAGCTGTTGAAAAACTTACCGGGTAATTTTGCCCGAGAAACAAGCCTCTTCTATGTGAGATATATATATATAACCATTTATTGAGTGATTTGAGATGTTGGGCTGGTGTTTTTGATTTATTAGTTGTGTGCCAGCATTGACACCAGGCTTCAGCAGGTGTAAGTGCTGCACCAGAGTTGGGCACAAGACCTGTGCTAAGCTAGCGTTCTTTAAAGGGACCAGTCTTTGTTGACCCAACACAAAGCCGTATTTCGAAGTACAATACCTTGACTATTGCAATATAATTTACTTGGATGCCTTTAAGAAAATTTTCAAAAAAAAACTAAGGGCTCCTTTTACTAAGGTGCGCTAGCGTTTTTAGCGCACGCAGGATATTACACAGCTAGAACTAACGCCAGCTCAATGCTGGCGTTAGCATCTAGCGTACAGGACAATGTAACGCGTTCTATTTTGCGCTTTAATGCCCTAACACAGCTTCGTAAAAGGAGCCCTTGGTGTAGTTCTTCCCTTTTCCCTCTCGTTTTACTTTTGTTTGTCTGGTGTAAGTGTTTTTGTTTTTACTAACCAATCCCCAGTTATGATATGTTTTGTTTTTAATGTTCTGTTTTGTGCCATTGTATGCTGATAATGAATTTTGGATCCCAGGACAAGCAGGCATCATTTTCTCTACCTGTGGAGTGACGTCATCCACGGAGCCCCAATCGGACACTCTTGCAAGCAAACTTGCTTGAAGATCTTCAAGCTTGCGAGTGTACCGCGCATGCATGTGTGCCTTCCCGCCTGAGTCAGGGCACGTGTCTCCTTAGCGTGGCCTCAGTTCTTGTTTTTCTGCGGAGCCAAGAAGCCCTGTTCTACAACTCTGCCATTTTCCTACTTGCCTTCTCCCACCGCAGCTTTCTTTGTTTTATTTTTCTTTAAGTCGCTGTGCGGCACGTCTTTTATTAAAAAAAAAACAAAAAATCAAAAACGATTTGTTGTGTTCCTGCTGGTTTTCCTCCGGCGGGCCTTACTTGGGCTTCGTCCCTGCCGCTAGTCCTCGTTTGGCTGCGGCTGTGTTTTTCTTTCTCCCCTGGCCTCTCACTGGGTTCACCACGCGTGAGTAGAGCAGCCGGGCCTTTTTCCTTCATTGGACTTGAGCCGACTTGGCCTCGATCCACAGTGGCGGCCTCATCTTCCTCTGCCTACCTCTGGTCTCATGTGCTGTGCTTTGCGAGGTTCCATCCTCGGGTAAGTCTCTTCTTTCCTTCCTAGGTACGCTACCTCGGTAATGCCTCCGGCTGAGTCTCAGGCATTCCAGGCATCGAGTGCAGTCGTGCCAGCCTCTTCGAGACCTTCGAAGCATGCCTCCTTTAATAGGGAATACTCATCCTCGAGGTTGCCCTCTATAGAGCGCACTGCTGCACCTTCATTACCAGTTTCATTGGTGTGGTGCCATCTTTCGGGACCTCGACCGGGGCTTTGTGCCTGGACCTCGACCGGGGCTTTGTGCCTGGACCTCGACTGCGTCCTTGCCTGGTCTTTCCGAGCCTCGTAATCTAGATATAATAATAATAACAACAACAGTTTATATACTGCAGGACCGTGAAGTTCTATGCGGTTTACAAAGATTAAAAGATGGTACAAATTAATTTAACTTAACAGAGGTGAAAGATAGTGGTTAACAAATCAAGGGAACCGTTATTGAAGAGAAGGAATTGTACAGGTCAGCTGTCTAGATACTATATCACTTACTGTGCTGCTAAAGCCCAATTCTTAAAATTGAAAAAATGGCACTGGCAGCCGCCAAACGCCACGCAAGCGCTTTAAAGCTCATCTACAGCTGATATTCATACTAATCGCGCATGTTCATTAGTCTCACAACAATGTCTCAAGTCCACTATCCAACACTAATGCACCTTATGTCACTATTATTGACTTTAAAAGACCAGACTTGAGCCGACTTGGCCTCGATCCACAGTGGCAGCTTTAGCAGCACAGTAAGTACCCGTGGGCTTTAGTTGTTTGTCTGCCAAATAGATTTATATTAATATTTAATATTTAACTTATGTTCTTGTGTTTTAGATATACTATCAGACCCCTGAGGAAGCCCATAGTTGGGTGAAACGGGGCCCGTTGGGTTGTGACTCGCAACAGAATACAGCACCGGCAATGATAATACACAATTAAAAGCTATGTGCCGGTTTTTCAGTTGGGTTTTAGTGTATAGTATCTTAGCTTTGATACTGCATATGAAAATTGAAAAATTAAAAAATCGAAAACTCTATAGCTCGATGAAAGATACCTTCTCTCCTGCACAAGTTGGTTCAAAAAACACTTTGATAAGCCAACGCAGGCGTCTGAGAGCTTAAGAGACTACCTAGGTCTATACTTTACTCAAATATATTGTAACTTCTCCCCTTCCTTACCCTATTGTTTCCATTTTGTCCAGTAATGAATTTGTTTTGTCTTGTTTGTTTGTTTTTATGTAAATTTTACATATTGTAATTTTAAACTTTTGTTAATCGCTTTGAAATTGATAAAGCGATCAATCAAATACTTATTAAACTTGGAAACTTGGATTTACTCTCTTTGCCGGCTCTAGGCGGTTGCTTCCATTCTGGATTGGATGAACCTGTTTCTATATGCGTTCCCGCCATTCCCTCTAATTCTGCAGACTCTTGTTTTACTCAAATCAGTCCCTGCCATCGTGATTCTGTTGGCTCCTCGGTGGCCCAAACAACCCAGGTACTCCCTTCTCATTCAACTCAGTACCAGGGAGCCTCTACTTCTTCCTGCTTTTCTTTCTCTGCTTACTCAGAATCCAGGTTCTCTGCTTTCTCCCAACCTGCAGTCTCTACATTTACCAGCTTGGTTCCTCCTCATGTTTCCTCGTTCCTGTTTTCACATTCTGTACAGGATGTTCTCGAGGCTTCTCGGAAACGGTCCACTGGGCAGTGTTACACTCAGGAGTGGACTAGCTTTTCTTGGTGCTATGCCTCTTAAGGAGCTGCAATCTGCCTCCTTGTCATCTGTACTGGATTGTCTGCTGCACTGATCTAGGGCTGGTCTCAAATCAACATCTATTCGAGTCCACCTCATTGCCATTGCTGCTTTTCATCAGCCGCAGGTCGGGAAACCTCTCTCTGTTCATCCTGTGGTTTCGGATTGGTCTTTTCAATGTCCATCATCTGCTCCACCCTCCTCCGGAGGTTTGGGATCTCAATGTGGTCATTGCTCTGTTGATGAAACCTCCTTTTGTGCTGATTGAGAGGGCTCATTTCCAGTATCTCACTTGTAAAGTGTTCCTTTTTGCACTTGCGTCTGCTCGCAAGGTTAGTGAACGGCAGCCTTTGGTTGCGGATCCACCTTTCACTGTTTTCCATCATGATGAGGTGGCCCTCAGTACCCATCCTATATTGTTCCCTACATTGGTTTTGGATTTCCACCTCAACCAATCTGTCGTTCTTCCTGTATTTTTTCCTACGCCTTATTCTCATCCTGGAGAAGTGGCTCTTCCTATTCTGAACTGTCAGTGTGTGTTAGCTTTCTACTTGCACCGCATTCAAGCTCATCGGACTGCTCCTCAACTTTTCCTTTCAAATAGGTTGGGGCGTCTTGTTTCCAAGCAAACAATCTCCAACTGGTTGACTGCTTGTATCTCTTTCTGCTATGCTCGGGCTGGTCTCCCTCTGCAGGATTGAATCACAGGGCACATGGTCAGAGCGATGGCAGCATCTGTTGCTTTCCTCAGCTCAACTCCTTTTGAGGAAATTTGCATGGCTGCCACTTGGTCCTTGGTTCATACCTTCACCTCTCTCTACTGTCTGGATACCTTTTCCAGACGGGGCGGCCAGTTTGGCCAGACAGTTTTGTGTAATCTGTTCTCCTAAATTGCCAACTCTCCCTCCATCCCTTTCTGGTTAGCTTGGAGGTCTCCCACATGTAGAGAATATGCTGCCTGCTTGTCCTGGGATAAAGCACAGTTACCGTAACAGGTGTTATCCAGGGACATCAGGCAGATATTCTTGCAACCCACCCACCTCCCTGGGTTGGCTTCTTTGCTAGCTATCTGAACTGAGGCCACGCAAAGGAGAAGTGCGCCCTGACTCGGGCGGGAAGGCACACGCACATACGCGGTACACTCGCAAGCTTAAAGATCTTCAAGCAAGTTTGCTTGCGAGAGTGTCCGATCGGGGCTCTGTGGATGACGTCACCCCACATGTAGAGAATATCTGCCTGCTGTCCCTGGATAACACCTGTTATGGTAAGTAACTGTGCTTTATTGTACACCGCTTTGAATTTTGGATTAATAATAATAATAACTTTATTTTTATATACCACAATACCACAAACAGTTCAGAGCAGTTTACAGAGGAAGAGACTGTATACAGACAGCGATATTACAAAAAACATTCAAAATTACATTAACACGGTAAGATTAAGCACTTTTTCCTGGAAGTGTTTTAGAAGTACATCATGGAAGAAATGGAGTCGGAGAAATTCGTCAAAGAGATAAGTTTTGATTGACTTCCTAAAAGTTTGGTAAGAAAGAGCCTTTGAGATGATAATAATAATAATAATTTTATTTTTATATACCGCCATACCCGGTGAGTTCTAGGCGGTTTACATCAGTTAGATTAGGATCTATGTTTGCACGCAGATTTACAAACAAATTAACAACAATGTAACAGGAAAACCGAAATTGACAGAGTATGGAGAGAGCTTGTTGAAGATAGGGAAGAGTGGAGCTATTATGAGGGGGGGCGAAGTGTAAATATGCAAGGGAGGGGCCCTTAGGGATCTTGTTTGCTGAATAGATAGGTTTTGAGTGATTTTCTGAAGTCGAAGTAGGAGGGTGCCTCGAGTATCATTTGGGCCAGCCATGGGTTGAGCTTGGCTGCTTGGTAGGTAAAGTTGGTTAGATAAAGTTGGTTAAACATTTATTCCATTTGCCTGCTTGGAATGATAATGTTCTATCGAGGAATCTCTTGTAGATACAGCCCTTCAAGGATGGGAAGGCGACCAAGTAGGCGCTACGTGTACAAATTGTGCCTGGAAAGTCGAAATGATGAGATAGATAGATTGGGGATGAACCTGTTATGGTTTTGAAGCAAAGGCAAACAAACATAAGTGGTATAAGAAATTTTTAATAAAGCTTGAAACCTTGAATCTAAGCAGCATCCTTTGAAATCTTTCCAGCAAATATCCAGCTTGTGGTGGTCAACATTTTTTTTTTAAACACTAGCCACCACAGGATGTTATCCAGCAATTAGCCAAGTTTTTGACAGGTGCTGGAACTATATGGGTACTGCAATATTCAATGGTGGTACCTGGACAGCTGATGAGTTAACTTGGGATAGCCTTTTCCCTATCCTAAGCTGACAAGGTACAATAGCTATCCAGGTGCTATCCAGTGGGCTTTATCTTGGCAGTGCATGTATAACTCCTGGCTCTGCTTTGATGCTCAAGGTCATACATTATACACTATAGCATGTGCCATCCTAGTTTACATAGGACACCTAGGGAGGAGATGAGTGGCTCCTACCTGGATAACTCCCTGTTCACTAGGTCTGATTTGGATTTTCACTGGCCCTTACCTGGATAGTGCTGTCTGCTGGGATTTTCAACACTAGCTACTGTAGGTAAGTGCCACTGAACATCCTGGTCAGACCAACTCCTCCCTAGATGTCCTAAGGCAGATGAGATTTGATGTGAGCAAATGCAAAGTCATAATTGAAATCATGGTTATCGGATGCTAGGGACCACCTTGGATCTGGGTGTCATTGTAGTCAATACGATGAAGCCTTCTGCCCAATGTGCAGTGGCGGCCAAGAAGGCAGACAGGATGCTAGGAATTGGGATAGTTAACAAGACTAAGAATGTTATAATGCAGAGGAAAGATTGGGCCAGGCTGGTGGAGATTAATAAGGGCCAATGAGCAGCCATCGTTGCCTTTACACCGATGCCAGGTACTTGTGACTTGGATTGGCCTCCGAGAAGACGGGACACTGGGCTAGATGGACCATTGGTCTGACCCAGTAAAGCTATTTTTATGGTCTTATTTTACGGTGTATAATGTATGACATTCATTGCTTAATATACTGAACACTCTGCCTTAGTAATCCGTCATATATTTGTCATACTGCAGTGCCTTTCTTGCTGCTTGTGTTTTGTACAAGTTTTTTTCTATAATGTTCTGCTATTTACTTGAAACAGCTTCCTGCCGATGTATCAGGCGATGGTGCGCCCGCATTTGGAGTACTGCGTCCAATATTGGTCGCCGTACCTTAAGAAGGATATGGCGTTAGTCGAGAGGGTTCAGAGGAGAGCGACACGTCTGATAAAAGGTATGGAAAACCTGTCATATTCTGAGAGATTGGAGAAGCTGGGTCTCTTTTCCCTGGAGAAGAGGAGACTTAGAGGAGATATGATAGAGACTTATAAGATCATGAAGGGCATAGAGAGAATAAAGAGGGACAGATTCTTCAAACTTTCTAATAACAAAAGAACAAGAGGGCATTCGGAAAAGCTGATAGGAGACAGATTCAAAACAAATTCTAGGAAGTTCTTCTTTACCCAACGTGTGGTGGACACCTGGAATGCACTTCCAGAGGACGTAATAGGGCAGAGTACGGTACTGGGGTTCAAGAAAGGATTGGATAAATTCCTACTGAAAATGGGGATAGAGGGGTATAGATAGAAGATTACTACACAGGTCCGGGACCTGTTGGGCCACCGCGTGAGCGGACTGCTGGGCATGATGGACCTCTGGTCTGACCCAGCAGAGGCATTTCTTATGTTCTTATGTTCTTTAGTTTATTCAATGGAAATGTATTTTACTTTGTTAATTGAAACAATTTGTTGCTGTACACAATGCTGAAATTTAATGTTGTAGGAGAGTTTCAATGAGCATTGAAAAAGTTACATTGCACTCATTTCAGTCTTAGCTTCAACTCTAAAAATCTAAGGGCTTGATATATAAAATTGCTTTGTCCATTTCTTGCTGAAGAATCAGTTTCCATAATTTTTGTTCTTGCATGCAGCCATTTTGTTCATAATTCAGTATTTGACAATGCTTTCTGTACACTTCTTTCTAAGTCATAAACCAAATATTGCAGTAGTCTATGACTGAGATAGGAGCATGACACTGACTGGAAATTAATGAAATTTTAAATGTCTGATTGCCTTACAGCTAGATCTACCATAGAAGACAATCCTTTCTCCAATCGCTCCATATAAATTTCCTTTATAGCTATCTCTACAATGCAATGAAAAATTAATCCTGCCCATTTCCAAATATGACCCTCAGGACAAGTCTTAGGGGGAGGGAAGGGGTTGCATTCTGCTTAGATATAATTATAATATCATATCTACTTATCCTTTGGCATTCATTTATTAATAATCTGATTGGCAATAGCTACCCAGCAGACAAAGCTGGTTTCAGTGGATGGATGTGGAGGACATTTCATGGCAGCTGGCGTCCTGGCTTCTGAAGTTGAGGGTCTCATGTCCTACAAAGGAGTGGGCAACCATGGTTCTCAAGGGCCACAACCCAGTTGGGTTTTCAAGTATTCCACAATAAATATGCATACGGTGGAAGCAGTACTTGCAAATCAATTCCTTGCATATTCATTATGGAACTGTTGAGAACCCAACTGGGTTGTGACCCTTGAAGACTAAGATTGCTCACTCCATTCCTACATGACTGACTGTTGACATCTTTCACATCATAGTTCTGCAAACACTAATGCCTGACAATTGCATGAACTTGAGAGTGGAGGAGTAGCCTAGTGGTTAGAAAAGCGAGTTGTGAGACAAGGAAGCCAGAATTCATATCCTACTGTAGCTCTTCCAGAGATATTCTTAGTGACCTTGAACAAGTCTGTGTACCCTCAGGGACAGTTTAGATTGTGAGTCCACTGGATCAGGGCAACAGCATCGTGTGCCTGCATGTAAAAATAGCCTCGAGCTTAGATTTGGAAAAGGCAAATAATAAATTCAAACACCGGAACCTATTTTCTGTTGTACCCAAAGCTTGTGGAGCACGCATGTTGCTTAGCAACTAGCTGCAAGCAGATCGGTTTTGGAGAAAAACAGCGGATGAAGGAGAGAAATGATTAGCGTGCAGTGACCTGAGTTTTGCCTCTCTGTTTTCCAATTCAGACTCACACGGAGATCAGGCCATTTCTAGTTTTTCTTTTCGTTCTTGAAATATAAATCTACATCTTCTCCATTTCAATGGAGAATGAAGTGACATATAGAATATTGTTTCTGTCGTAGGAGAGAGAATTGGACAGGAATCACAGCAAGGATTAGTGTTTGATACGGTATTTAGCTAGAGAAGGCTGATTATATCTGTAACGTGGATTAACAAGGGAAGGCAGCTCATAGCACTTTTTGCAAATCCTCTTACTGTTTGTAAACTGTAGACAATGGGAATTAATTGTTTCTTTAGAAGAGGAGGAAAACATGTTGGTTTCTTCTATCCTTCCCTTATTTGTCTTTCCTTATGGAGGCAATTAAAAAAAAAAATAAAAAAATTCACCTTGGAGCAAATTTCATGAAATCTGCTCAAATTTTCAACAGGCATATAGTTTACGCTGAATTTGACTGTGAAATAGAGAATGACACGGAGACAAAATTTTCCCCTTCCCTGCAAGAACTCAATTATCCCGTCCCCGCGAGTTTTGTTGCTGTCCCTGCCCCAATTCTATAATCTCTGCCTTAACCACACAAGTCTCAAACGCTGCATTTTGTAATGTTTATAATCGCTTAAGTACTGAAGTCATTAAACATATATATACAATATTTCCATGGTTAAGAAGACTAAGAATGTTATAATGCCTGTGTATCGCTCAATGGTGCAACCTCACCTTGAATATCGCGCTCAGTTCTGGTGTCCTTATCTCAAAAAAAATACAGTGGCACTAGAAAAGGTTCAAAGAAGAGTGATTAAGATGATAAAGGGGATGAAAATCCTCTTATATGAGGAAAGACTAAAGAGGTTAGGGTTCTTCAACTTGAAAAAGAGACGGCTGAGGGGAGATATGATCAAAGTCTACAAAATCTTGGGGGGGGGGGACTAGGGGACACTCAATGAAGTTGCAGAGTAAAACTTTGAAAACCAATAGGAGGAAATATTTTTTCACTCAGAGAATAGTTAAGCTCTGGAATGCATTGCCAGAGGATGTGATAAGAGCGGTTAATGTAGCTGGTTTAAAAAAAAAAGGTTTGAACAAGTTACTGGAGGAAACGTCCATAGTCTACTGTTCAGACAGACATGGGATGGAGCATGGAATGCTGCTACTATTTGGGTTTTTGCCAGGTACCTGTGACTTGCATTGGCCTCCGCAAGGATGGGATACTGGGCTTGATGGACCATTGGTCTGACCCAGTAAGGCTATTCTTATGTTCTTAAGTTCTCTTTGTTATACATGAAGCCAGGCCGATAGGACCAAGTGTCTTGGGAAGGCAGTTGAGACCATAGGCATCAGAACAGAGGGGCCACAGTAAGAAACTACAAATGTATGAAGCAAAGTATGCAAATTTGACACAGTCGAAATACAGTATATTTGAATGAACATATTTTCCTTAATGCACAAAACCCTTTCTTATTTGCATTACAAATTTGAGCACTAAAACAATATCAGGAATCTATGAAGACTCTTAGATGTCTACAATTGTCTACTGAGACCATCAACTTTCTAAGCAATACTTGGACCAATGTACAGCATGGATTGGCTCCATGTAGCCAACAAACAGTGCTGTTATCTGTATTGAAAGCTAATAGGTTATCTCTTAGCCAATTGGGGATTTTTCAAGGCACATCTGCAAAGATGAAAAATCAAGTAATTGAGGCAATATTCTAGCAACCAAAAGGAAGTCATCAACATAGCACTAGACCATGATACCAAAAGTACTGTATGTGTGCTCTGGATCCCCTTGTTTATTTGTACCTGGATTATGGATGAGCAATCTTCAGGCAGCTCTTCTACTTGAGTGAATTAGTCTTTACACTGTAAATTACTTTTTGAAAATCACCCACTATGTAAATATTATTAGCCTGAAAGCTCATTGTTCAGATACCGGCAAGGGAACTGGTAGGATAGGAGCTATTGGGAATTATTCCTAAACAGAAAGCACACCTTCTTCCCAGATACCTACTCCTACATCAAGGTAGCTGCTGAGTGTTCTGGGAAGAAACGATGCCTAATTTCTATTGTTCTTCCAGTACCATAATTCAAAATGGCATGCAAAGGGGATTTAAGCACACTGAGAAAGGTGACTTTTCCCTGACCTACATAAAAACATAAGAGTTGCCTTACTGGGACAGATTGAAAGTTCATCAAGCTCAATATCCTGTTTCCAACAGTGACCAACCCAGGTCACACGTACCTGGCAAATAGATCCTCACCACATATCCTCCAAGATTCCATTTCTGAGATCACTGTTTTTGGGCATCTTGGCTTCTGTCTCATGATCTGGGTGAAACGAATGCTTGTTTCCAACTCTTCTGCCCAGCAAATACTGTTTGCATCTAAACTTCATTTGCGCTGATACAATTTTATAGACAACCCAATAAACAGGTACCAACATAAATGACTCTGAAACCCAATACCTGACAAATCAACTTATTGGGTGGAAGGGAGAGTACATACAAGTGTTGCCTTGTGCTCCTAGCTCAACATTGGTCACCTTGTTCCCCCCTCTTGCCCAATCAGTAGTCTCGGACCATCTGCAAACTGTGGCTTGTCTCTCCTTACCCGATGTCAGCATGTCCTCCCATAACCTTTTATGTTGATACCAACGTCCACCTCAAATTCATGCCTTCAAAGCCACAGTAGGGTCTGGTGGTTCGGATTGGCTAAACCACCGTACTCATTTCCTGAATGCAAAGCTAGAGTTTTCCTGGCTAAGAGATTAGATGTTTATTGTTATACCATTATCTGAACTTATGTGACCCCCCCCAAGTAGATATTTTCCATGCCGATGGATGTGACTTTAGTCCCCTTACAACCATATTGTCCACAAATTAGATACTGCCAATCTGTTCTATCATATTTATGACAATTATTGCAGCTGTGTTTTTGAGGTCCTTTTACTAAGGCGCGCTAAATTGGTTAACACGCCTTATACTGTTTGTTAATGTTTGTATTTATAAATAAAAAGTAAAAATAAATAAATAAAAAAACTCATCATCATATGCTAGCTAAAATCAAAATGAAAGAAGCTAACCTTTATTTTTTACAATTCTGTTATGTACAGGATAGAAAGTGTTACGTATCACTCCGTATCAGCACTTCTATTCTTTTTAATGTCAAACTGTTTGGCATATGTCAAAATGAAAATGACCACTTTCTGAGATAACTAAAATAATGACATAGACTAGATCTAAGCTTTTCGGCTGGTATCTGAAATCTTTAAATTGTTTCCATTGTAATTACTGATGTTCCCTTTTAGCTGCTCCCAGCCATTTTCAGGAACTGAAGTCAAGGTACTGCTTGGAGAAACCATGCTGGTTAAAGTCGTTTTTCTAAAGCAAGAATTTTACAGATTGCCATAGTGAACTGCTCTGGCTATTTTCCGAATAACAGCTATTATAATTCTTTAAAATAATTTACCTTATGTACTTTTCCAGCCTGCACTCTTTCCCTTTCAGTCAAACATCTTTCTATACTGAAGAAAAAAAATGAATAATGAATTGCATTTAATGGACACAATATTCAAAAAGTGTTTAACTGAGCAGGAGAAGCACCTGACTAGTTAAATTATGCTGAGCGAACTGGCCACCTATATCCAAAAACCACCCAAAACCTACTGTACCCAACTGCACACTGCAACACTAGCCATTATTCCTTCAGGTGTCGCCTATATGTAGGTACAGTAGGTTTTAAGTAGGTTTTGAAGGGCTCACCATACACAATATAAGGGGGTTATGTGAGACGTGTACCTGGGACTTTCATGTGAAGTTCACTGCAGTGGCCTCTAGGCTGCTCTGCTAGGATGTCTAAAATTTCTGGCCCCTCCTACATCCCAATGGTTGGTTTGTGAGCATTTTCTTTTGCATGTTTTTTAAAAAATGGTTCAGAAAGGTGGACGCACTGAACACAGTAACAGCAAAGAAATGGCCATTTTTAAAACAAAAAGTAAGGCATTTTCCTGTTTTGAAAGTGGTCATGTTTGCCATTGGATTTTTGGATATTTTCCAGCAAACATCCAAACTTGGATTTTGTTTATTTATAATCCGCTTTTAACAAAGTGGACTACAATATAACATACACAATAAAATTGACTAAAAACATAACAATTTTCCAAGTTTTATTAAAAATTTGTTATCCCACCTTTTCAAAATTACAAAGCGGCTTTACATAAATAATAAGCATAAACGGGGAAATACAAACACATTAAACTTAATAGCTAAAAGACATCCAGTGAGACAGGTACGAGGACTAACATGACGGCCCAAATAGACTCAACAAACAAACTAGTAAAGGAACCCACTAGCTACTTCAAAAATCTTTTAACATTAGGTGGTGCTCAGATTCCAAGATGGAAATAAAGAGTTCAATATGGGGACCAAACCCCTGTGAAAACTCTTATGGTATCTATCATTGCACCGTATGGAAAAGATGTTTTAAAGTGCTCACAGTGTGAACTCATAATATGCTCAAAGTCTTTAGAAATACTGAATTAATGTCCAATCTTTGTATAAACTTCAATGTGTATCAGCTTCAAAGTATGCAAGTATTCAAAAAAAGGACTTAGCTGAAGAATACTGAAAGCGTAGGTGATTGCTGGGTCCTGACGCGTTTCGCCGCCCTGGCTTCCTCAGAGAACCCGCAGCTTTCAGGTTTGTATTCAAAACTTGTCCTGTGGTAAATCAATGAATTCTCCGTTTCCTGTGACGTCACAGGAAACGGAGAATTCATTGATTTACCACAGGACAAGTTTTGAATACAAACCTGAAAGCTGCGGGTTCTCTGAGGAAGCCAGGGCGGCGAAACGCGTCAGGACCCAGCAATCACCTACGCTTTCAGTATTCTTCAGCTAAGTCCTTTTTTTGAATACTTGCATACTTTGAAGCTGATACACATTGAAGTTTATACAAAGATTGGACATTAATTCAGTATTTCTAAAGACTTTGAGCATATTATGAGTTCACACTGTGAGCACTTTAAAACATCTTTTCCATACGGTGCAATGATAGATACCATAAGAGTTTTCACAGGGGTTTGGTCCCCATATTGAACTCTTTATTTCCATCTTGGAATCTGAGCACCACCTAATGTTAAAAGATTTTTGAAGTAGCTAGTGGGTTCCTTTACTAGTTTGTTTGTTGATACGGTTAATTTAGGAACTCTTTTGCTTTTTGAATTTACCCAGTTGTTTATATTGGGCCCAAATAGACTGACACAAAAGGAAGGGATAGAGCTACAATAATTAGAGAGGAAAGAATAATCAAGGTAAAAACGAAAGGTATGGGAAACCACGCTGGTGGCTTTTAATGCCGGGAGCTGCGCTGAATGTTGCTCGCTGCTCCCGATGCTTATAGAGTTCCTATGAGCATTGGGAGCAGCGCGCATCATTCAGTGCAGGCCAGGCGTTAAAAACTGGTAGCATGCTTTCGTAAAAGGGAGCCTTAGTATTTTTATCCCAGGACAAGCAGGCAGCATATTCTTGACTGATGGGTGACGGCACCGACGGAGCCCCGGTACGGACAATTTTAGAGTGATTGCACTCTAAGAACTTGGAAAGTTCTAGTAGACCGCACCGCGCACGTGCGAGTGCCTTCCCGCCCGACAGAGGCGCGCGGTCCCCAGTTTCTTAGTTTCCGCGGAGCTAAGAAGACGCGTTTCCTCAATGGACGTTGAAGAAATTTTTTCGATCTTCCCGCTTGCGTAAACCTTTGTTGAAATAAAGGTTTCTTTATTTCTTTTGTTTTTCTTTAAAAAAAAAAAAAATAATAACTTTAGTTGTTTTCTTTTCATTTTTCGTTTCGCCCCGGCGGGGCCTGTTGCCACAATCGAAGCCTCGGCCTTCGATTTGGCAGAGGCTGTCTTTACTTTCATGCCCCCTCAGCCCGGGTTTAAAAAGTGCCAGCGGTGCGCTCGGCCAATCTCACTGACAGACCCGCATAACTGGTGTCTGCAGTGTCTTGGACCCAACCATCAAGCGTCCACTTGCACCCGCTGTGCAACTTTGAAAAAGAGAACACTTAAAAACCGCCAAATCCAACAGCGGTTACTCTTCGGTGCCGAGATGTCCGATTCCACCGTACCGGCACCGACATCGGTTCCATCTCAATCGGCACCGATTTCATCGACACTGCGCGATACCGCGCCGGCGTCGCATCTAGCAGGTAAGCCGGCTAAGAAGCCTTCCCCGCTGGAGCGTCCTCCGGTCTCCACTGCAGTGAGTCCAATCCTGCCGACCTCGAGGCGCCCACGGAAGCGCTCCGCTCCGATTGAAGTTAGCCCCTCGACATCGGGTTCTTCGTCGGAGTGTCGAGCAGCACCCAAGGTACCGCAGAAGAAAAAAGCGGTACCGGTGCCTTCGCTGGACGAGCGTATTGCCGCCGTTCTGCAGGTACAGCTGAGAGAGCAACTCCAACAGCTACTTCCTGCTCTTTTACCCCAGAACCTTCCAGTTCCGGTCCGGTCGGAGCCACTGGTACCGATGGTGGAACACCCTCTTTTATCGGCATCCACTTTGTCGGTACCGGTTCTTACCACCTCATCGACTTCGATGCCGATTTTAGCTCCAGAACCTAAATCTCACCACCGGGCGGTACAAACCTCGGTACCAGCACAACAGGTTGCATCGCCTGGTACCGTATCCATGAGGTCGGGCAAGTCCACCCATAAAACCAGACACCTGGAACCCTCCACACCAGAGTCTCGACACCATGGCTCTCAGGTTAGGGATCCTGATTTATGGGGCGATTCTGAAAAGCCCTTTCTGTCCGAAGGTGAATGCTCTTCTGATGAGGAGGAACGCCTTGTTACAAATCCCTCTTCTCACCTGGATTCCACATCTTTTCCATCTTTCTTAAAAGAAATGTGTGAATCTTTGTCTATTCCCTTGGAGGCTGAGTCAAAGAAATCTAAAGCATTTCTTGATGCATTGGACTTTGACCAGCCTCCAAGGGAATTTCTTAAACTTCCTCTCCATGATATTTTGAGAGAAATGTTTTATAAAAACCTAGAGACTCCCCTGACTGTCCCAGGAGCCCCTCGTAAACTGGACTCATTATACAGGGTAATTCCTATTCCTGGGTTTGATAAACCTCAGCTCCCACATGAATCTCTTTTGGTGGAGTCCACTTTAAAGAAATCAGCGGGAGCTAATGTGTATGCCTCAGTCCCTCCTGGCAGAGAAGGAAAATCAATGGACAAATTTGGCAAGCGTTTATATCAAAACGCCATGCTAGCCAACAGATCAGGAAACTATGCTTTTCATTTCTCATTTTATTTAAAGCATTTAATCCAAACAATATCTACTTTTGAGAAATATCTTCCTGATCGCAAAAAATCTAATTTTCATGCCTGTGCTTCCTCTCTTCTCCAGTTGAGGAAGTTTCTAGTAAGGTCAATTTATGATACCTTCGAATTGACTTCTAGAGCCACGGCTATGTCAGTGGCTATGCACAGGTTGGCATGGCTCAGGGTCTCTGAACTAGAGGTAAACCACCAAGACCGTCTAGCAAATGCGCCTTGCTTAGGGGATGAGCTGTTTGGTGATTCCATGGATTCCACGACACAAAAACTATCGGCACATGAGACACGTTGGGATACTCTCCTAAAGAATAAAAAGAAGACTCCCCCTACTAGGCCTTTCCGACAACAATCGGCCTACCAACGCCGCTATGCTGCTCGCCCCTTACCTCAGGCTACTCAACAGCCTAGACGTCAGCGACAACAACAACAACGTCAATCTCCGAGGCCGACGCAACAACAACAGAAACCTCCTCCACCTCAAAAGTCTACCCAGCCCTTTTGACGTGTTTCTCCAGAGCATAGCCAATATTCCACCATCTGCCCATCTTCCTCAACCGATAGGAGGGCGCCTGACCTATTATCTCAGCCGTTGAGAGATCATTACATCCGATCAATGGGTCCTCAACATCATCCGCCACGGCTACTCTCTCAACTTCCAGACTTGTCCCAATCAAAGTCTGCCAAAAGAGTCTGCTTTAAACACGCCTCAAACCTCTCTCCTTATTCAAGAGGTTCAATCCCTCCTTCTTCTGAACGCCATAGAAGAAGTTCCTCTAGATCAGAAGGGACAGGGATTTTACTCCCGTTACTTCCTAGTTCCAAAGAAAACAGGAGATCTCAGGCCCATATTAGATCTACGAGATCTCAACAAATGCTTGGTCAAAGAGAAATTCAAGATGCTTTCTTTAGCAACTCCCCTTCGGGCTTGCTTCATCTCCAAGAGTGTTCACCAAATGTCTGATTGTGGTGGCTGCTTTCCTTCGTTCACATCATCTTCAGGTTTTCCCTTACCTGGACGATTGGTTGATAAAGGCCAATTCTCCTCAAACAGTGCTACTGGCCACCAATCAAACCATCTTGTTCTTACAGTTTCTGGGGTTCGAGATCAATTTTCCCAAATCTCATCTCATCCCCACTCAGAGACTTCAATTCATTGGAGCGGTGCTGGACACAGTCCTCATGAGAGCATTCCTGCCGTCCAACCGTCTCCACACTCTTCAAGTTCTGTGTCAGCAGGTTCTTCCTCAAAGTTCCATCTCTGCCAAACAAATGATGATACTATTGGGACACATGGCTTCAACGGTTCATGTCACCCCTCTGGCACGTCTTCACCTGCGCACACTTCAATGGACCCTAGCTACCCAGTGGTCCCAAGCGACGGATCCTTGCTCACAACACATATCTGTGACATCATCTCTTCGTCAATCTCTACAATGGTGGTTGATATCCTCAAATCTCTCCAGAGGTTTTCTATTTCATCTTCCTCCTCATCAACTGGTCATCACCACCGACGCTTCCCCTTATGCATGGGGAGCTCATTTGAACAAATTCCAAACTCAAGGAATTTGGACAACACAAGAAATGAAGCATCACATCAATTTTCTGGAACTCAGAGCGATGTTTTATGCTCTCAAGGCCTTCCAACATCTTCTCTTTCCTCAAGTCCTCCTGTTGTGCACAGACAATCAAGTTGCCATGTACTACATCAACAAACAGGGCGGGACAGGCTCTCGTCTCTTATGCCAGGAAGCCCAAAAAATCTGGTCTTGGGCCACAGCATGCCACTTATTTTTAAAAGCGATCTACATTCAGGGAGAACAGAATTCTCTTGTGGACAAGCTGAGCAGAATTCTCCAACCTCACGAGTGGACACTCCATCCTTCAATTCTACAGTCCATCTTCACTCAGTGGGGCACTCCTCAGATAGACCTTTTTGCAGCTCCTCACAATCACCAGCTGCCCCTCTTCTGCTCAAGACTATACTCTCCCCACCGTCTGGCAGCGGATGCATTTCTCCTCGATTGGTCAAATCTGTTCCTATACGCTTTCCCTCCTCTGCCTCTCATGTTGAGAACATTGTTCAAGCTCAAGAGGGAGGGAGCCACCATGATTCTGATTGCTCCACGGTGGCCCAGACAACATTGGTTCTCCCTTCTACTTCAACTCAGTTCCAGGGAACCTTTTCTTCTTCCTCTGTATTCTTCTCTGCTTACGCAACATCAGGAGACCCTTCTGCATCCCAACCTTCAATCTCTGCACCTGACAGCTTGGTTTCTCTCGGGATGACTTCACATGATTCTCTCCTATCTCAGCCTGTTCGTTCGATTCTGGATGCTTCCAGAAAGCCTGCCACTCTGCAATGTTACCATCAAAAGTGGACAAGGTTCTCTTCTTGGTGTCTTTGTCATCATCATGATCCCACGTCCCTTGCGGTAGAGACTTTGTTGGATTACCTACTTTTTCTGTCTGACTCTGGCCTTAAATCTACTTCCATCAGAGTCCATCTCAGCGCTATTGCGGCTTTTCATGAGCCAGTTCATGGGAAACTCCTTTCAGCTCATCCCCTGGTGAACAGGTTTATGCGAGGTCTTTTCAATGTGAAACCACCTCTTAAAGCACCTCCTGTTATCTGGGATCTCAATATGGTTCTCTCCGCTTTGATGAAGCCTCCATTTGAACCTTTAGCTACTACCACTTTCAAGTTTCTCACTTGGAAGGTACTTTTCCTTATAGCTCTCACCTCTGCCAGGAGGGTCAGTGAGCTCCATGCACTAGTTTCTGACCCACCTTTCACAGTCTTTCATCATGATAAGGTGGTTCTACGTACACATCCAAAGTTTCTCCCTAAGGTTGTTTCTGAGTTCCATATCAACCAATCGATTGTATTGCCTGTTTTCTTTCCGAAACCTCATTCTCATTCTGGAGAACAGGCTCTTCATACTTTGGACTGTAAACGGGCCTTAGCTTACTATTTAGATCGTACTAAGCCCCACAGATCTTCACCCCAACTTTTTTTGTCCTTTGACCCTAATAAATTGGGACGTCCTGTTTCTAAACGTACGCTATCTAATTGGCTTGCAGCGTGCATTTCATTCTGTTATGCTCAGGCCGGACTGACACTGGAAGGTTCTGTCACGGCCCATAGAGTCCGAGCTATGGCAGCATCTGTAGCTTTCCTCCGTTCCACTCCCATTGAGGAAATCTGCAAGGCTGCCACTTGGTCCTCAGTTCATACTTTTACATCTCATTATTGTCTGGATGCATTCTCCAGACGGGATGGTCACTTCGGCCAATCTGTTTTGCAAAATTTGTTTTCCTAATGGCCAACCTTCCCACCATCCCTCTTTTTGTTAGCTTGGAGGTCACCCAAGAGTCAAGAATATGCTGCCTGCTTGTCCAGGGATAAAGCACAGTTACTTACCGTAACAGGTGTTATCCAGGGACAGCAGGCAGATATTCTTGCGTCCCTCCCTCCTCCCCGGGTTGGCTTCTTAGCTGGCTTATCCTAACTGGGGACCGCGCGCCTCTGTCGGGCGGGAAGGCACTCGCGCGTGCGCGGTGCGGTCTACTAGAACTTTCCAAGTTCTTAGAGTGCAATCACTCTAAAATTGTCCGTACCGGGGCTCCGTCGGTGCCGTCACCCATCAGTCAAGAATATCTGCCTGCTGTCCCTGGATAACACCTGTTACGGTAAGTAACTGTGCTTTTCTAAACTGCTAGACTAGCCAGGGGGACTGGACTAGTAATCGATTGAAACGTCCTTAAAAGGACGGTCATACTACAAAACCATCTTTGAAAAGCATTGTTTTTAAGCTGGTCTTAAACTTATCTAATGTGTAAATTTCTCATAAATAAGCCGGTGCTGAATTCCAGAGCATAGGGGCGGTAACAGAGAAGATATTATTGCGCATAGTATTGGTAAACTTTAATGATGGAATTGTTAGCAGATTATGATTAGATGACCTGAGAACACATTGAGAGGAGTGAGGTATTAAAATCTATTGATGAATTGTGGCTGCCCTGTTTGTCTGGTTTTGAAACTCAACAACATTATTTTATAGGTGATACGGTTCGAGATAGGCAACCAGTGTGCTTTGACCAACAGAGGCGTTACATGGTCGAATTTTTTTGCGTTGAAGATGATTTTGACCGCAGTGTTTTGGATAATCTGAAGGCGTCAAATTTCTTTTTTCGTAATTCCCTTAAAAATTTTCATACAATAATTAAGAATTCCATACAATCATAAAATCAAAGCATAAGAAATCTCATATTGAAAATACCCCTCTGTGTTTACTATGCATTATTTACTAGAGGTCCCATTATATGAAATGGGACTTACTAATAACATGCATTAGCTGCGTTAGTGCTTATATATAAATATACTGTAGTAAGTTTAGCCTGAAGGATAAACAAAGCAAAAATATGAAAACAAGCTGAAAAGTCAATGTCCTAAGCATAGCACAAAGGTGTGTTTTGATGAAGCAATACTGTACTCCCCTCTCCATATTCATGGGTTTAGGATTTGCAAATTCAGTTATTTGCGAATCTCTAAACCACCCCTCTCGCCTCTCGGATTTCTCCACACCTTATGTTTAAAGCTTGGTAGTCTAGCAGTGAAGCAGGTCAGGAGCGAACTTCCTACTCTGTGCAGAGCCATGAACAGAAATGTGCCATGGTAGTAGAGGTGCTGGAGACAAAGACTGTGTCTGAATTCAAGAAAGTGGGACAGGCACATGGGATCTCTTAAAGAGTGGAGGAGATAGTGGATGCTGTGGATGGGCACACTGGATGGGCCACTTGGCCTTTATCTGCCATCATGTTTCTATGTTCCATACCTTGATTAATAGAGAGGAAGGAAATTAGCTTCATTTAAATAGTCTAAAGCAGGGGTGTCCAATGTCGGTCCTCGAGGGCCGCAATCCAGTTGGGTTTTCAGGATTTCCCCAATGAATATGCATGAGATCTATTAGCATACAATGAAAGCAGTGCATGCAAATAGATCTCGTGCATAGTCATTGGGGAAATCCTGAAAATCCGACTGGACTGCGGCCCTCGAGGACCGACATTGGACACCCCTGGTCTAAAGTAACAGTTTTCCAACAAACACCACTCTCAACAATTTTCAGAAGAAATAGTAGATTAAAGCCTGAAAAATAATTATTTTAATATCCTCTCTCTGAATTTTCCCTTTTCACTTTACAGCCTCTACCCCATAAAGTTTAAAGCACAGGAACAGACAAAAATAAAAAAGACAGAAGATGCTAAAATTGAGCTTTTCTCATTTCACTCTCTTATGGGATCAAATCCACTGCAGTGTGGGTAGGCAAGAAAAAAAAAATAATTTCCATGGCTGTGAAAGGCCAGGTGTGCGACAGTTGAAGTGAGCTCAATCTATGCTGTAGACTGCTGAAGATAGCAAGACTGAAATTGCATTTTGTCAGACACCTGAAAAAAAACCCCAAAAAACTATTAGAAAATTATTGCTTGAAACAGGGTTTCTTTGCTTTGAAATTGTATTCTTTTTCAGTACTCAGGAAGAGACCTGAGGTGAATAAGCATCTCTGGTATTTGGTTTGTGTCGCAATGCCCAGCTGGCTTTTGAGTTCTGAAATTGGCTCCAGCTACGGCCTTCATGTGACATGGCTATTAGCTTAAACCAGGGGTGTCCAATGTCGGTCCTCGAGGGCCGCAGTCCAGTCGGGTTTTCAAGATTTCCCCAATGAATATTCATGAGATCTATTTGCATGCACTGCTTTCATTGTATGCTAATAGATCTCATGCTTATTCATTGGGGAAATCCTGAAAACCCGACTGGATTGCGGCCCTCGAGGACCGACATTGGACACTCCTGGCTTAAACGGAAGAAAAAGTAACATGCTTTGAAGAGAGTTTAATGGAGCAGATACTCGCATGTGGCAATGTCTTCTTTAAAAATCCTTTTAGGATCCCATATTATAAAGCATTTCCCACATCTAAAGAACGGTTACAGGGCTGCTCAATTCTGGTCCTCGAGATCTACAGGCAAGCCAGGTTTTCAGGATCTCCACAATGAACATGCGCGAGAGAGATTTGCATACCAAGAAGGCAGTGCAAGCAAATCTCTCTCATGCATGTTCATTGAGGATATCCTGAAAACCTGGCCTGCCTGTACATCTCGAGGACCGGAATTGAACAGCCCTGGACTTTACATGCAGGACATGACTAGCATAAAACTACATGGGTGAATAAATGTGCTTACCAACAAGATCACTGGTACTTCTATATGGACTGTGAGTAGATATTGCCAGAGATGTAGTTTGGGGAAAGGGACTGGGACTTGTATATTGTCTTTTTGTAGTTATACAATCACACTCAAAGCAGTTTACATGCAGGTTCTTCAGGCATTTTCCCTCTCTGTCCCAGTGGGCTCACAATCTATCTAATATACCTAGATTAAATGACTTGCACAGGGTCACAAGGAAAAGTGTGCTGTGGCTGTAGCTTTAACTACTGTGCCACACTCCCCATTTCTAAACAATGGCGCCAAGGGCATTTAAAATGCCCTGGAGCCCTGCGAAAGCAGCACACCAGGTGACGTCTGCACTGGACATCAGGACGTAAAACTGGTAAAATACAAAAATCAAAAGTCAAAACAAAAAGAATGAAAGAAATAAAGCAGATTCAAAATATAAAGTAAACGGACATATGCAGCAAAAAATTATTAACAAGTTGGGGGAAAAAACCAAAAAATTATTATATTAAGTTGAAGTTGAAAAACATTTATCCACATTCTCATTTAGGCCAAATGGAAAGTAGGATTTCAGGTGAAAAATCCAAAAAGTTTCCATCCTCAGAAGAAAACTGCTTTCGCCATTAAAGGTAGTAGGTATTTGTTCTAAAACGCACCATTTAAGATTGGAAAAGTCATGATGTTATTGCATATTTTGGGAAACCGTGGGAGCAGTGATTTTACTTGTCTTCAGGCAGCTACGATGTTCAATTAGCCTGATTTTTAACAGCCCTGGAGGTACAGCCAATGTATATTAACCCACAAGGGCAGATTACATATATCACCCAACATGTGGTCACTGATTTAAGATGGTAAGATAGTCCCGTGGTGGGATGAGTCCACTGATCACCGACATAAGCCGTGTCCCATAAAGTGCATTGGCCACAAGGAGAATGAAAGCCTCTGTCAAACTGACTCCAGGGCTTTAAGGAACAATGGGAGGAAACCAGATGTTCAGAAAGTTTTTTGCCCCGTGAAAAGGCAACGCAAGGATTCTCTTGAAACACCGAATGGAGCTGAAGGACATGCCAATGTGTCTGTATACTTTGGGCAAACAAGTAAGCCCGGGTTGAATGAGAAAGAACACACACTTGATTGGAGGAGATTTCCTTATTTCTCTCTCCCAGCAGCAGTCGTCTATTGGCATGCCAGGCCCGTAAATAAACCTTGTGTATTATGGCCTGAGGGTAATCCCGGGATAAGAATTTCCGCTGTAAGACGTTGGCTTCCCTTTCAAAATCTGCATCGGTAGTGCATATTCTCCTATCCCGCAGAAATTGGCCAATGGGAATTGCAGCTTTCAGACGTCTATGGTGACAGCTTGTATATGACGACAGTTTCTTTCTTTGAATATATGATGGACAGTAGTTTGAATCTTGCCCCTCTCCAATACAATAGTAGTGTTCAAAAAGTTGATGGTATTTTTGTGACTAGTAAACCGTAAACAGGCGGTAAAAGAAAATTAATCCAAGACAAAAAGGCTGCAAGGTTCTACTCAGTGGATGTCCAAATAAAAAAAGATGCCATCAATAAAATGTATCCAACCTTGGATGTGCAAGACAACTGTTGGAATATAGAAAGTTCTCCTTAAATCAAGACCTAAACAGATTTGTGATACTGGTGGCAGCAGTAGTGCCCATGGCCACACCTTGGCATTGTTGGTAAAATGACTTGTCAAATTTGAAATAATTTTTTGTAAGAATCAACCGGGCCAGATCCATCAAGAAAGTAGTGGAAATCCTATTAGGAGGTTCACGCTGACCCCACTGTCTTCAGAGCCTCATCTTTTGAATGAATAAGTGTTTATTAGAACCGGTGAGGAGATGACACACCAAAGCTTGTCTCTGAGGTTCTTAAGTGGTTAGGAGTGGCATATAAACCTTGGGGATTTGATTAATGTTAGTTCTGATCATTTCCTTGAGATAAAGAAAGTCGAGCTAGGGTATGAGAGGAAATATAATATAGCATACATTTCAAAATTCTGCTATTCTGTAAATCACACATGTGAGTCTTACATAAGATATATTTTACATGTGGCAAACGCATAGGTGAAAATTAGGTTGAGCATGGGTGGGAAGCACATTTACATAGAAAACTTGTAGAATGCTATGTTATAAACTTATCAAAGGCACTTTAGGTAGGTTCCAGACTGCGACTCATACAGAACACAGCGGTGAGATTAATTTATGGTTTGAAAAATATGATCACCTATCTCCCTTTTATCGTGACTTGCATTGGCTGCGCATGGAGGCCGTATCATTTTCAAATTTGGTTATATTTACTATAGAATCATAACAGGCTAGGCACCCTCTTACTTGTTAGATGTACTTACAGTCCCTAATCCAAAATAGTCTCGCAAAGCTCGTGCTTTCTTCAGTTACCCGTCGGTGAAGGGTTGCAAATTTAAAAGCTATCATGAACGTTCATTGTCATAGGCCGCTCTTTGGGATAAAAATTTTAGGCAGCTATTCTTTATGAAGACATTTGAAGAATTATTTATTTTCTAGGTTGGGGGTAATTAATTTTCTTCACTGTTGCATTTGTGATACAAGTTAATCGTTTGTAAATCGCATTGATCATCACGGTTATGCGGTCTATAAGTTGATTTTATGTTATGTTATCACAAAGGAAAAACTATTGGTGCAGAATTACCCTCCACAATGCTAAATCCAGGGATGGTCCCAGTCAACACTACTTATTTTGCAGTACCTGTAATCTGGTTAAGGAGCTTTGAATATTGGTTAGCACGTTTTCATGAATTTTCAGAAGAGCCCATATTCTTTAATTTTCTCTAGCAGAAGAGGCAACTGATTCAAAAGTATAAGCACAAAACTTGAAAAAGACATCAGTTGAATCTGTGCTCGACTAACTTTCCTGTGAAGAGGCCTGAAGATTCTTTCTAAAGCAATCTTGTTCAAATTGAAGGATCTAACAGAATTCCTAATAGTAGGTCAACACTTGATATCTTTTATAGCCTGTATACAAATCCCTTGCTGTAAAAGCATGTCCCAGGGTACCCTCAAGTATCATAAAATGATTTGTGCTCTAGAGGAGATAAATAGAGCCCTGCTGTGCACCTTTATACAATGCATCTTTATTCTGCACACATCACCCCTTAGTGTTCAAACTGTTATGGGTGTTTAAGATCAACATCCTTCAAAAATAAGACAGGATATAAATGGCAAGGATATAAATGATTAGAACTGCAAAGGTCATAGGCATGATTCTTGAGATTAGAGCCCTTAGTGCTGCATGTTTTGTACTAATACAGAATTTAGTCATATGAATATCTAATGGAAATTAAGATTGGCTAGACATACTGCTAAGTGTTGGAATAATCTGACTGAATATATCAATTTTTGACCATTTAAAATGAAATTTCATGTTTTTTGGCTCAAATGATGAGGAAAGATGAAGAAAAGCAGATATGATCACCACTTTGGGTGAATCTCTTCATAAAGGTGGTTAAGAGAGCTCACAGTTTATACTGTGGGCTTATAACAGTGGCTGAGCCATCCGAGGGTTAATTGGGATAGGGTTGGAATGGGGGGGGGGGGGTCAGGAGAGCTGGATAGGTGGGTTAGGGTTGGATAGCTTTGGTAATGTAGAGAGAAGCTAGGATTGATGGATGGCTGTTTTGGGAGAAGTGATTGGTTCTTCAAAGGCACAAAAGATTTGTTTTTGCCAATCAGGGACTTCCTTAGGCTCAGCCTGAGGCCCCTCCCTGTGCCTAAGGCTGGCATTGACGTGGAGGAGGAGTAGGAGGACTTTGCGGTTCCTCCTGCTCCAGAAGACAGTTCTAGAGACCTAAGGAGCAGGAGGGACTGAGCACCCCTCCTGCTCCCAAAGTTTACAAGTGCGGGGAGCAGAGATCACGTTTTGGGTGAGTCGGGATCGCATGATGGCTGGAGGAAGTTGGCATTCCCCCTGCCATTTTTTTTTTTTTGATCCGGTTCGGGGAGCGCCAATGGCAGGAGGGAGTCGGCATACCTCCTGCCATAATTTTAGGGTGGTGGTGGCATTTTATTTGGGGGGAAGGGGTACATTGTCACGGGGGGGGGGGGGCTTTTTTATTTTTAATCGGGCAGTTATTTTGCGTGTGTATTACACACAAAATATCTGCTCGATTGAGAAATTGAATAAAAGCCGACAGGAGGCTGCTTTTCCTGTCACTACTATCAAAGCTCTGCCCCGACTCAATCGCAATCTTGATAGTGAATCAATCACTGTTTTAAAATCAGCCAGGAATTGACCAACGATTGACTCCCTATCTTTTAGTGAATCTGGGCCTTAGGTACTGGAACTATTCCTAAAATGAATACGTGACATCAAAAAGGGGGCATGGAAATGGGAGGGTCAAAGGGCAATCGGGGGCTTTTCTCAACTTTGTGTACATAATTAGAGAATAAGGGGTATCCGCACCTAAGTTAGGTTTGAGGATTTGCACCATGTTTTAGTTGGTGCCAAAGGATATCCCTAAAGCTAGTCATGATTTATCAGGTGCCATATATAGAATTTACCTCCAACTGTGCTTGTCCTATGCTTCCTTAAATTCTGATATAGTTTTCATCTCTAAACTCCTCCACTGGGAGGTCATTCCATGCATCTACATCCAATCTGTAAAAAAAATATTTTCTTAATTTACTCTTAAGTCATTAGGTTTTAGGCAGGCTATAAGGTGTTGTTTGGGTTTTCAAAAAATTAAATTAATATGCACAGAAGGACTTATATGTCCCTTTTCTAAACAATTATGCGCATGTAATCAGCACATAAAAGTAAGAGTCCACTTTATCAAATTGTCCCAAAAAATTGAATGTTGAGTCTTATGTTTGCAAGATGTTTGAGATCTCAGGCGAGGATGTTGCTCATCAGTTAAAAAGTAAATCTAGATTATCTATTTTCTTAATTGCCGATAAGAATCTCTGCAATTCAATTCCAGGTTTAATGAGATTATGCAAAGATCGTATGGCTTTCAAGAAATTGCTAAAAACTCAATTGTTTCTGGACGCCTTTCTCTAACTGTGGTTATTTGTTTCAGATTTGAAGAATCCTGTATTAAGGAGATTTTGGGGGGGAGACTGACTTATTTGTTTACTGCATTTTACAATGTTTGTGTTTTTGTACATCGCTTAGATTTAAGCGATTCATAAATTAAAAGAATAAAAGAATGGATTGATATTCATCAGGTCAATATGGCATATTTTTACATCTCTGGTTTTCAGCTGCCGCCTCTTTCCGATTCTAATTTATTGCATCTAAACGGGTAAACACTGGCTCTGACGGAGCTTTCTAACTACATTACCAGCCCAACTGATGAGCAATCTCTAGCTGCCACAGTTTCCCAGGGGCTCTTCAGCAAAAGGCTGGAGCAGACTGATCCGTACGGAATCCAGCGAAGACTGTTGCTAGGCAAAGCACAAAATTCGGTGAGAAATGTAATTCCATCCCTGGCATTTCAATTTAATTAAAAGAAAAATGATGCAGTTAGCACCCATACCAGCAACAAACCAAAGATGGGAAATTGATGGCGGCATACTGTCACAGACCATTACATATGCTAATGGATTTAGCAGTCGATACAAGTTGCCTCTGTGAAGGCATTTTTAACTTTGCAACTGGGTTAAAGTGTATTAAGAAAATGTTTTAATCTCAGGCTATTAGAGAAAATATGCGATGTTTAACCCAGTAGTACATCAGAAGCAATGCCTGGAAGCAGAATCTAATTTATTCCCAGCACTGCTCTGTTCTAATTTACTACGCGTCTGCATAAGCTCTGCATGAAAAGCAGGCAGAACAAAGAAATCATTCAGACTTTGAAAAGTCTTTTGGAGGGTACCAGAATGAGAGCTCAGTATTTCAACTTGCATACAGGTATTTTGGGTTCTGAACCGATTGCTACCATTAGCTTGGTGGTTCATTCCCCCCCCCCTCCCTCTTGGAAATATTGCTACCAGGCTTCAGAATTGCCAATTTGTGCTAGATATCATCATCTTTACAAAAGCTTTGAGGGCTATGCAAAATTACTCTGGCAAAAAAATCCCCAAAATACACCACTCAATGTGCAATGCAGTAAGATGTTTGATTTATTTAAAAAATGTATATACCGCCTTTAAACAAAGCGGTTTCCATAAAAAGAAACATACATAATTGCAGAATACAAAACAGAATTACATTTCTAAAATTAAAACTAAATTGCAGTATCATAAAATACATTTGCACCCAGCCAACAAAGAAACAATGCCCAGGCAATTAATAGCAAAGGCACTTAAGAATCCACATATTAACTCAAACACAGAGTCAAGACAGAAGTTACATCTTAACTAAACTAAATCTTAAGTTTATATACCTCATCATCTCCACGGATGTTGAGGAGCTCGACACGGTTTACAAGAACTTAAAATATAGGAAGAGAAGGAAAAAAAAAGGTTTACATGAACTTATATATAGAAGAGAAGAGTAAGGGGGGATAGAATTACATCTATCAGGAAATATGTTCATCCAAAGGCTGAGTAGCTCTACAAATAGGAAGATTAGGGAAATCTCTCTTCCTTAGAATCACAGGGCTTTGGAATAACCTTTCTGCCTCTCTACGGAATCTGGGCTCCTTCCAACTATTCCGAAAGCATCTAAAAACTAGGCTATTCACAAAAATGTAAGGCTCTCTTCCCCCCTATACTCAACTTCCAACCCCATTATGCTGTTCCTTCCTTATATTAAGCTCTATAATTATGGAGAGGAGGTGGTATATCAATTTAAGGTTTAGTTTAGTTTAGCTTGGTTTTCAACAGCTTTTTGAAACTAAAACGGTCAGTGCTTAATCTTAGATGTCCCGAAAGCTCCAGTGACATTCCAGCTACTGAAAACATCTTAGATTTTATGGCTACGTATCTCAACACGTTAGAATGGATGCAGAAATCATAAAAGTCCAGGCTGGGATGTGTCACGTTCCACTAGTAGTCTGTTCTAAAGTACATCCAATCTTGATGTGTATTATCGCCGTTCCTTTGGCTTCAGACTTCGCATCGTTTCTTTAAGATTCAAACCATTAGTTCCACATTTGCATATTTCACCAACACATCCTTTTTGGACCCTTGAAGGCTTGTTTGCCGAAACACGGCCCGTGTCAGATCCGTCGAATCTTATTGTCATCAATGTGGAAGATTTTTGCAAGAAATCAAAGGAAAGTCAAGAACATTGCAGTTTCCACAGTTCTTTTGTGTTTGGGTATTACTATCTGCCATTTCATAATTTTTAAATATTATACTCGTAACCGGGGTATGTATACCCCTCCTGCCTTGTGCTGATTGATAAGGGCTATTTATTTTGTACAAAACTATACCTTTAGTGATTGTGACTATTTTTCGATCCTCTTTCTTTGAACTGGCCTATATACAGTAAGTGCAAATTATTGTTATTAATACAGAACCAATCCCTGCTGTATTTGCTGTGTAATAAAGCCAAATATTCTGAAAAACACTCAGTGCTGTATCACTAAATTATGCAGGTCTACGTTAATCTTTTTGACATTGCTTTATGAAAATCTAGTCCAAAATATGGCAAATTAACTTGCAAAGTATCTATTTTAATCTCAGATCATCTCTACTCTTAAGATTCATCAAGGAAAAAGCAGGGATAAGACACATTAAAAGTACTTGTGTAGAAATTCTAAAGTAGATGCATATGTTCATGAATTGCCATAGTTTCATTATTCTTGTACAATCAAAGCCTAATTTAGCTGTATGTGAGAGCCAGTTTTTTTTTTTTCCCTTATATTACCATACATTTGCTACAAAGTAATCTCAACTTAAATATCCTGCTTGGTATCCCATAATGCTTTATAATAGCAATCGGTACACTGTGGTTACTAATTATTAAGAAATCCTTCAAAGGTCACAAAAACTGCATTTCCTTGAGAATTAAGCAGAAGAAATTAAAATTAAGCATTCGCAAATGGCAGCTCGTCTACGAGGAGAGCTGAATTTCTAATGGAGATAAATCTTCATAACAATGGACAATTTATACAGAAGGTCCTGTCACCTTCGGAGGATTTGATGGATTTGAAACACACATTTTTCTAGCATTATCACAACCAGTACATCTAATTGAAAATGTAAGATTTACCAGGGAGAAGAATACCACGAGCTGCTTCAACTACTGTACAAAATATTTAGCTGAATTAAAATAAATGCAGCTGCTCTGTTAGGTTCCTCCCTCTACATGTTCCTTTAGCTTGAAAGCTTCAAGGACGTCTGAGATCCAAGTGTGTTATGTGTTGGCAACAGGCAGATTTCTAAATGAATGAACAGATGGAATGGCAGGTTAAACACCAGGCAAATGGTATGCACCTGCCTGAAAATTAATTACAAACTAAAGTGGAAAAAATCGGTTCACGCAGGGGACATTTTTCAAAGCGTCAGGGCAGGCAGAATGGAGGGCAGAGTTGGGACAGACGCAAAGGTTACGTAGGCGTATGTGATATGCAGTGGCAGTGCACATTTATCGCATTACATTATATTCTGACTTGTATTCCGCCAAAGCCCTTATGAGTTCATGACGGACAACAATATATTGCTATTACTCGGAACAAACCCAGTTAAACATAACGCAATGACAAATATTCAGATAGAAAATTAACAGTAAAAGATGATAAATTTTTTTTAAACGAGAATATCTTTTTAAAAGTTTTCTAAAAACAATACATTGATCTTCTGATTTTATTAAAACATTGAGATCATTCCAAATTAAAGGAGCCTGTTTAAAAAAGGATGGCTTCCATTGGAACAAATGATCTATAACTAGAATCAAAAAATGGTGCCCAAGTTAGATGTTAAAAAAAAAAAATATTATTCTATAAAGGGTGCTCAGTGCCCAGTGGCCCTTACAAATAACTTAGCCCTGAAAGGAAGACCACACATAAAATAAGTCACTTTACTAAAATCTAAAGCTAAACTAAATAATTACATTGAAACAGCATTGTTTATACAAATATTATCAGGTGGGGAAACAACACTTAAAGCCAAGTGAATTATAGGAGTCTCAGGTGGTGTTTCTGAGGGTCATTTAAATAAACTTTTGCATAAGAAATTGGTTGAATGAGAACTGAAGATGAAACACGAAGTGTTTGTCCAACAATAATAAACCATATTGAATGCTCTCATTCTAAGTGAGATTCACAGAAGCTGGTGCTTTTCTGTAATTTTAAGTGCCAGCATTTCCACCTGCCAAAATCGGGTATAAATACCAGCGCCAAATTTATAGCAGTTGTACACGCAAGTTATAGTGCTCTATAACATCGTGCCTAACTTCTGGCTATGACCCCTGGTCCGTCCATGCTTCTCCTTTAGCCACATCCTTTTTGAGTTGAGTGCTGTGAAATTTAGGCACTAGAATAAATGTGTATGCACAATGCCAAACTGTTGCCAGTTATCTTTAATTATTGTTGATGTGGCGGCTATGAAAATTTAGTCAATGTATGGCCCTTCTTTGGTCCCCTGAAGCAGCCGCTCTTGTTTGGCAAAACAAGGCCCCTTATCAGGAGTTGGATGAGCATCTTTGGAAAGATTTAGTGATTGGGTGTAGCTATCCAAGTAACATTGGGTCTATTGGAACAAGAAACAACTTCAAAATAAGCTTAGATAAGTGACTGGCATTCATGCACTGTTAACATCTGTTTCATCTTTGTGGTTTATTGGAGATGGTAAAGTGGAGTTTCTGTTGTCTATGATAAGGTTGTGGCAGCTATATTCTACACAGTGTAAATCGCGGCAATAAATGTTTCAAGACTTTTTTTCTCCACTTAAATTAGTGATCTTCTTAACCACTATTGAGCAGCTTTCCATGTCACATATTTTATATTGTGACTGTGAACATATAAAGGCTCCCAGCATTGTCTTAGTACTTTGAAAGCAACTGCATTAAAGATGACATGTTTGCATTCATTTTTAATGTAATCATAAATATGAGCAGACAAGCAAACAAAAGTTACATTATTAAGGTACTTAAAAATGTCCTTTAATTAAACTCATTAAAAACTTTGTATAAAACCTAACCTGATGCATGTTTGGACCATACATCAGGGATTAACGAGGCACAAAGAATTGCTTAGGTCAGTTATAATCTCCAAATAAAGTCACTGATTGTTGTCTCCAAATGATTAATCTTTCATATTACCACTACGTATGTTCCAAAATCTAAAGGAGCAAAATGAACTGTTCACAGAAGTAATATGAAAGATTAATCAGTTGGAGACAACAGTCCATGATTGATGTAAAGTGTCTTCCACTGTGATCCATAATACTACTTATTTTGAATTTGCTTGTCTCACGTTTCTTTATCACATTTGATGATATATGATGGGCCAAGCAGTCACCTCCTCTCACTTCAGTACCATCAGGCTTCTCTGGTCTTATTTTCCCTCTACCACCAGGTTCTTCTGGACACACTTCAATATTAGGCTCTTCTAAAATCACAACCAGACTCCTCTGAACACACTTCCCAGTCTCTCTGTTCATCATCTGGTCTTCTTCAACCCTCACTGGACCTATGGGTCTTCTGGCTACTTTCAGTACCATTACCATTCTCTCCGCTAGTTGCCATTAGTCCCTCTGCTGGTCATTCGCCAGTCACCATTAGTTAAGGGTCTCTAGTTCTGACTGCGTTCCTCTGTGCCTTCTGGCTGCTTCCAGTACTATTAACAGTCTCTCTGCTGGTTGCCATCAGTCCCCCCACCAGTCACCATCAGCCAAGACACCCCACAGACCCTCTTGTCTACGGTCACTCCCTGAGGACTCTCTTGGTCACTTGGTTACCATTGGACATGACTAGTCATCAAGCTTGAGCACTTTGGTTACTCTAAGCTCTCCCGGACACAGCTGGTCAAGGTTAGGTTAACTGAGGGTTGGGTTTTTGCCGACATTCCTCCCCTCAAGAGTTACCCAAGCTCCAGAAAGAGCTCTTGTTTTTACATATTTCTTTGTTCCGGAAGTCATATTTTCAACTCAGGGAGAGTAGAGAGCTCCCAGGTGTCTTTGCACTATCTATATGCAAATAAGTTCCTTCTGCTGCTACTGAGACTTCCCTCTACTGGATGATGATGGGATATACACTCCATCACATGGTGCTATAACATTACCTTTTGCAAGCAAAAAAAAAAATAAATTTAATTAATAAGCTAAGTAGTTGACTTGGAGATTATCAGTAATGTATTTGATATCCACCTGCATAGTTTTTTTGCCTTCTTAAATTTCTGTGGTTTAAGAAGAACCTTGTATATTCATGTATTTATGGTCCATTTCAGATTGGTTAGTAAAATCACTCTGACAATTAAAAATACGAGTCTTAGGTAGATCTTGACTGGAAGGTAATTATCAATAACCTGTCTAAAGTGGAACCACCAAGATGATTCCATTCCATTCCATTAGTGATTTTTATTCCGCCATTACCTTGCAGTTCAAGACGGATTACAGAAGAGGATTTCTGGACATGTCCAGAGGTGTTACAGAGTAGAGCGGGGTTGCTTCAGAGGATTGAAATGTTTCATACGGTGTTAGTTAGTCTTCATAGATTTCTTGAATAGCAGGGTTTTTATTTCTTTTCTTAAAGTTTTGTAGTCTAGGGTTGCGATTAGTAGATTGGAGAGTTGGTGGTCTAGTTTTGCTGCCTGTTTGGCTAGAAGGCCATCGTACATTTTTTTCCGTTTGATGTTTCTGATTGGAGAGCATGTGAATGGTGTCTGGGTTCTCCTGTGTCTGTTTGTGGTAGTTTGGATTAGGCAGTTGTTCAAGTAGGCTGGGCTGTCACCATTTATGGATTTAAATAATAGACAGTAGAATTTAAATAGTATTCTTGCTTGAATTGGGAGCCAGTGTGAGTCGAGGTATGCCTCGGTGATGTGGTCTTGTTTTCTTAGTGATAGATTAGTCTCAGGGTTGTGTTTTGTACTGTTTGTAGTGGTTTTATCATTGTTGTGGGGCAGGGGAGATAGAGGATGTTGTAATAGTTGAGGAGACCTAGGACTAGGGACTGGACCATGAGCTGGAACTAGAACTGTTTTCTGTCGAAGAATTTTCTAACTTGCCTTAGGTTTCTCATGACCGCAAATGATTTCTGTATTGTTTTGTTGATTTGTGGTTGCATGGTGCAGCATGGTCTATCGTCATTCCCAGAAGTTTTAGAGTGGGTTGAATGGGGTATGTGATTGAGTTTATTACTAGGTTTGTTATGGTTGGGGTTTTATTTTTTTTGAGAAGTATGAGTTTTATTTTGTCTCGGTTCAGTTTTAGTTTGTGATCTTTCATCTATGTTGCCATTATTTCTAGGCTTCTGTGTAGTGTGTCTGTCATGGTGGGTGTTGGCTGATCAAAAGGCAGGAGAATGGTGATGTCGTCGGCATAGCTATAGGAGGTTAAGCCAATTTTGTCTAGGCAGGTGCCGAGGGATGCAATGTAGAGATTGAAGAGTGTTGGGGATAATGGCGATCCTTGGGGTACAAAATAGGGGTTGGCCCATGGTTCTAATGCACCCTGAATGTAAATTCTACATTGGCTGTTGAGCATGCAATTGCAATAATAGAATATTAGTGTAAGTTCACACTTTGCTTCCTAACTTTAGCCATTAGAACTTATCCTAGCTAAATGGCTGTGGAAAATTCGCACTCCTAAAGGGCCTATCTGCAAGTATTCTATGAAATGTGCGAATAAGTGCCAGACAAACCCCTGACCTGCTAACGCCCCTCCCAGGTCTACACCTCCCTTGCAGTTGTGCACTATGGAAATGATGTGCATATTTTGTAGACTACTAAGGGACGATATACGTGGAATCGCTAATGAGTGCCAGTTAAAACCAATTGACACCAATTATAGCCAATAAATGGGCACACAACTTTGCATGCCGAGTGTCAAGTTGGGCGTGCAAGTTTATAGAATGAGGGATTCAGTTCATAAGATGTCCAGCTTTATATTGACTTTATACTGTTACTAGATGTAAAAGCTATTTTTACTGAGAATTTCACAGGCCTAGTGATTTGTTAATATATTCTACAAACAGCGCCAATATTGGTGGCTACCTAAAAAATGGCCACTGATCGCTTGTGCTGTTTGTAGCACCAGTGCTGTTTGTAGCATCGCGGCTTCGTGATAGAAAGGCCAGGGTTTTCAAGGCCTCCATTTCCTGTGCCTACCTTTCTCGTCAATTGTAGCTACGGAGGTACTTTATGACGCCTAACACCACTTCTAGCATTAACCACGCCCACAGTGGCATTTGGTGTCATAAAGTGCCCTGTAGCCATGATGCTACTTTTTTAAAATGGCGTTTTGCACTTACGTTAGGCACTGGTAGGGTGCCTGACCTATGGCACCATTTATAGAATATGGGCCTAAGGGCTAGATTCACTAACCTGCCCGATCGTGACCGATCCATGTCCGATCGATTCTGCAAACAAGAAGATTCTAATGGGGGCGATTGGAAGCACAACCCCCCCCCCCTCCACCATCCGCACGGATCGTTGGAGAGCGATCCTTGAGCTTGCGCAGATCATCTTCCTTGACTGTAGATGGTCTGCACATGCACTGGTCCTTCGTGCCCGTCAAGAGGTTTTTTTTTTTTCTTTTTTTTACTTTTAATGTTACTGGGTTTTTTGGTTGTTTTTTTTTTTACTTGGTAAGCCTGTGGTTTTAACCCGCTAGTTGTCTGTGTAATAGGCATGGCTTAGAGCATAGCACTGTGGGGAAGGGCAGGCGAGTCGGGATTGAGCAGGAGAATCGCGGCAGAGAGCATGGTTGTAGCACAAGCGACCAGTCACTAGTTTTTTGATCGGCCAGCAAGTTGGTGTTCCAGAAGAAGTTTTGTGAATTACGTCCTTGCTGCTTTGCATGCCGATTCCCCTCATTTGCATGCACGGATCAGGATCGGATTGGTACACAGGTTAGTGAATTGGGTCGGAGGGAAATCGGGTCACAAAGGGCTCGCAAACCAATCGGTACACGATCAGTTTGCTTAGTGAATCTAGCTCTTAGTTACTAAACATTTATTTTATGTTTGAAGATTTGTGCTAGATGATTTTTCTACCCTGTAGCATCTGATGCATCTTAGCTTGTACTTATTTTTGAATTTATTTATTCTTCTACATTAATTGAATTCTAAATGGTTTAATTTTGTTTTAAATGCTATGTGGGTTGTGAGCTAAGCTTGTAGAATACAGCTTAGTGCTCAACCAGTATTTATGCGTGTGAATATTACATTCACAGGCGTAAGTGCTAGTGTTCTAGAATCAGGGTGTGCAAATGGCATTTACCTTTAGGTGCTAAGATTTTAGAATTTCAAAAAATTTTGCTTAATGAAAGGGCCAATGCATTCCTCAAAACTGGACCAGTGAAAGAAAACGCTGCTCATCAAGTTATGGCTAGCTTTGCTTGACCAGTTGGAGGAACCACAAGTAAGTCAAACAAATGACTATTCTGATGTCTAATCAACTTCTCGGTCAAATAGCCAAGTACGATAAACAGAGCAGAACATTTTAAAAACTACACATGTCAATTGCCAGTCAGTGTGGCTTAGCTAAAAAGAAAAAAAAAAGCACAATATATTCTAGTAATGTAGCAGATGACAGATTAAGAGCAAATTGACCCATTAGTGCTTCTGTAGACTCAGGACTAGAGAATGACATGGGGACAAATTTTTCCCTGTCCCCGCGGGAACTCATTTTCCCGTCCCGGCAAGTTCTTTTCCTTTCCCTGCCCCATTCCTGCAAGCTCCGTCCTCAACTGCACAAGCCTCAAACACTTTAAAATCATGTGTTTGAGGCTTGTGCGGTTAAGCCAGAGCTTACAGGAAAGGGACAGCAACAAAACTCACAGGGGCGGGGCAGAGAAATTGAGTTCCTGCAGGGACAGGGACAAATTTGTCCCCGTGTCATTCTCTATTTGGGAGAACAGTATAGAAAATTGAATAAATAAATAGTGTGAAAAGTTTCAGCCTCTGATAACCAGAGCTGGTATTGTGACATCATAATGCCTCATTCTACCAAGGCCTAAGCGCCAACCTAATCAATGATGTCACAATGGCTTCATTGTCCTGTACTTGGTTCACTTTTACTATGTCTTGATTTCTAGGGTGGTGCAGTGTAGAGCAGTGTTTTTCAACCTTTTTTGGGCAAAGGCACACTTGTTTCATGAAAAAAATCACGAGGCACACCACCATTAGAAAATGTTAAAAAATTTAACTGTGTGCCTATATTGACTATATATAAAGTAATTCTCTTGAATAGGAATCAAATAAACACAAAGAAAGTATTTTATAATGCTGCCACCGCCAACAACACCGTTGGCGGCGGTGGCACTCAAGTGGCTAAAGAGCCGCAGTTTGCCGGCCTAGGGACAACACTGGAGGGTGGCCAGCTGTGCACCCCCTTGGGACGTAAACCCGGGGTGGGGCAGACCGCCCCCCCCCCACCCTGGTATGCCACTATCTGTACCTCACTCCCTCCCTATGACCAAAAATTCTCCTTTCTTCTATTCCCCGTGTACACAACCATCTCTTTCCCTCCCTTCCTCTCTCCCAAGTCCATTTCTTCTGTGTCCAAAAACGCATTCCCTCCCCCACCACAGCATCTCTTTCCCTCCCTTCCTCTCTCCCAAGTCCATTTCTTCTGTGTCCAAAAACGCATTCCCTCCCCCACCTCAGCATCTCTTTCCCTCCCTTCCTCTCTCCCAAGTCCATTTCTTCTGTGTCCAAAAACGCATTCCCTCCCCCACCTCAGCATCTCTTTCCCTCCCTTCCTCTCTCCCAAGTCCATTTCTTCTGTGTCCAAAAACGCATTCCCTCCCCCACCTCAGCATCTCTTTCCCTCCCTTCCTCTCTCCCAAGTCCATGCCTTCTGTGTCCAAAAACCCATTCCCTCCCCCACCTCAGCATCTCTTTCCCTCCCTTCCTCTCTCCCAAGTCCATTTCTTCTGTGTCCAAAAACGCATTCCCTCCCCCACCTCAGCATCTCTTTCCCTCCCTTCCTCTCTCCCGTCCATGCCTTCTGTGTCCAAAAACCCATTCCCTCCCCCACCTCAGCATCTCTTTCCCTCCCTTCCTCTCTCCCAAGTTCATGCCTTGTGTCCAAAACGCACTCCCTCCCCCCTTTTGTGTTCCGTGTTTGCCTACCAGCCCATCTTTGCAACTTTCTCAGCAAAACGAAGCTGAAGCCGCGAGGCTTGTCTTCTGCTTCCTGTCTGCCCTGCCGCACACAAATAGCCGAACGGAAGTATTCTCCGACGTCAGCGCTGACGTCGGAGGGCAGGCTTTGCTTAAGCCCTCCCTCCGACGTCAGCGCTGACATCGGGGAACGCTTGCGATCGGCTATATGTTAGCTGCAGGGCAGGCAGGAGCAGAAGACGAGCCTCGCGGCTCGAGATGTATTGAACTCCGCGGGTCCCCCGTCCAGCTCTCTCCTGTCCACGTGGGGCGGACCGCCCCTCTCCCTAGACTGGTGGTACTGCCCTGATGGCGGCCCTGACCGTACGGCACACCAGGCAACATCTCGCGGCACACTAGTGTGCCGCGGAACAGCGGTTGAAAAACACTGGTGTAGAGAATAACACAGGGACAAATTTTCTACCACAGGAACTCACGAGTTCTTCCCTGCTCTCTGCCCCATTCTTGCAAGCTCTGTCCTCATCTGCACAAGCCTCAAACACTTTAAAATCAGTGTTCAAGGCTTGTGCGGTTAAAGCAGAGCTTACAGGAATGGGGCAAGGACAGGGACAGTGACAAAACTTGTGGGGACAGGGGAATTGAGTTTGTGTTATTCTATACTCAGGACTGAATAATACCTCTGACCCACCAATTCTCCTCCCATGGCCCCGCCCCCTTTTTAGTTGTACGCCAAAAAAAAAAAAAAAATTACACATGTACCGTAATCGAATAGCAAGATATGTACATAAATCCAAATTTTTGTTAACTAATGGTAATAATTGAATATTACCATCCAAATACTGGTACTAATTGACTCATTATTAAATTTAATTGTGTGCACAAATTGAACGTTCACCCAAATTTGCATACTCACATTTGAGCACCATTTACAGAATTTGGGAGAATATGTGCAGAATATATACTAGTATTCTATAACATACAAGACAAATTGCATCTAAGCTTAAGCTTAATGGATGTTTAGCCAAGCTAAACATATAAAAGCTGCTATTTCCATGTGTAGAAGCTTCTAGAATAACCTCTGTAGAATATCAAAAGTGTCTGAAAGAGTTGTAGTTGGATCAGATTGCAAATCCATTTCCCGCCTTATCTGTGTAAAAGGCATAGCTTAGAGCATAGCACTTAAGATAGGCAGCTCTAATTTAAATGGTCGTCTTAAGCTGATTTCCTGTTATAATCTAGCTGAGTTCCTTAAGTATATTTCTGCTTGAACAGTTTTACTACCTAACTGCAGAGCTTGGTCTCATCACTACTGGTCTGGAAAGAGGAGAAAATCGAGTCTGTAAACTTTTCCTGATACTGATCTGAAACTTCACAAGACAGAGGGATGGAAGCATGGTATATGTACAAAGGATACATTTTAGCCTTCGGAATTTGCTGGTAAATTTGCACATAACGCATTCCACCCAATTTTGGAGTCAAATATATTATGCACCACTTATAATAACTCTGGCTATTATCAACTAGTACAGTGGCTCTCAATTCCTCCCCTCTTAAAGTCAATTCAATTTGTTACCTTTGCTTAATCTTCTGTAAACTGCATAGAACTTCACGGTATTGCGGTATATAAGCTGTTATTATTATTATTATTATTATTGTGTCTGACCAAGGAATAAACTGTCATTTTTCTTAGCATACTACCCCAATCTAATGAGCAGGACTAACAAGATTTTGGAATAGTTCCTGAGCTGCTATATTTCCAATTGCCACCCCGGTGGAGGTGGGGAGAATGTGATGTCTTGAACCTTTTGGGGAAGGTAGGGCTTGAGCCGAGGTGGTCTGGAGCTGGAGGGCAATTAAGGCCTTTGGGAGGTAGGCAGTAAGCCAGAGGGGCCTGTTCCTGGGTCACTGGAATAATATTTCTTGCAAGGTGGCTCAGAAGCAGCATTATTCTTTTACCACAGGATTCAGCAACCTGTGGGACTGAGATACCACAGGTTGCCGAATCCCATGGCATGTCAAGGTACGGTAAAAGATTACCTTCTACAGCACCTTGATAACTTGCCACCTATGTGCACTAGGTGCTATTCAATAAGGTAGTGCCTAGGTACCATAGCACCCAACTGCTAGAGATCATTATAGAATACTATAAACCATGTAACTTGGCGCACCCAGGTGTGCCAACTTACTCCTGCCATTGACATAGTTTAAGAGGGTATGTTTATGCATGATCATGCCAATGCCAATCTTATGCTAGTATTCCAGAGTAATTAGATGTATTTCTTGTAATGAACACTTAACTCCATTTTGGCCAAGTTACGTTGGCTTCCAGTTTCTTGGAGAATCCAGTTCAAGATCCTGCTGCTAGTGTTCAAGGTCTTTCAGCAAGCATTGCCAAAAGCAATGGCTAATCTAATAGTGCTGTATATACCTTCCCATACTTTACGGTCTGTGTCACAACATCTGTTGGGAGTTCCTTCTGTGGTCTATTGTTAAATCCACAATTCATTCAAGGATTTTTAGTGTAGTAGGTCCACAAATATGGAATACGCTGACAATATTTGTCAGATTTCAGTTTTTCTATCCTTTCATAAAGTCGCTGAAGGCTTTCTTTTTTTCAGGAAGCTTTTAGAAATGAATGATGGGAGGAAATTGTGGGTTTTTTTGTGCATTTATAATTTTAGTTTAGTTTTAATTTGAAGAAATATTTTTTAAATGATTTAATATGTTTGAAGAACGATGTCCTGTTATGTTGTTTGTTTACTGGAAAAGCGTCACGAGTGGAGTACCGTAGGGTTCGGTGCTTGGACCGTGCTCTTAAACATATTTATAAACGACCTGGAAATTGGTACGATGAGTGAGGTGATTAAATTTGCGGATGATACGAAGTTATTCAGAGTAGTGAAGACACAGAAGGATTGCGAAGATCTGCAACGTGACATAAACACGCTCGAGAAATGGGCCACGACATGGCAAATGAGGTTCAACGTGGATAAGTGTAAGGTGATGCTTGTCGGTAACAAAAATCTTATACACGAATACAGGATGTCCGGTGCATTACTTGGAGAGACCCCCCAGGAAAGAGACTTGGGAGTACTGGTCGACAAGTCGATGAAGCCATCCGCGCAATGTGCGGCAGTGGTAAAAAGAGCGAACAGAATGCTAGGAATGATTAAGAAGAAAAGATCAGAGAAGGTCATCATGCCACTGTACCAGGCTATGGTACGCCCCCACCTGGAATACTGCGTCCAACACTGGTCGCCGTACATGAAGGACACAGTACTACTCGAAAGGGTCCAGAGAAGAGCGACTAAAATGGTTAAGGGGCTGGAGAAGTTGCCGTGCAGCGAGAGATTAGAGAAACTGGGTCTCCCTTGAAAAGAGGAGACTTAGAGGGGACATGATCGAAACATTCAAGATAATGAAGGGAATAGACATAGTAGATAAAGATAGGTTGTTCAACCTCTCCAAGGTAGAGAGAACGAGAGGGCACTCTCTAAAGTTAAAAGGGGATAGATTACAAACGTAAGGAGGTTCTTCTTCACCCAGAGGGTGTGGAGGATGCAAAAGAGAATAGAATCTTTGGTTAATCATTGTATAGAAAAAAATAATCCCCCTCTTTATGAATGCATAGCGTGGGTTTTAGCTCCGACAGCAGCGGTAACTGCTCTGACACTCATAGAATTCCTATGATCATCGGAGCTCTTTCTGCCGGTGCTAAAATCCACACTATGCATTTGTAAAAGAGGGGAAATGTTTTTGACAGCTTTCAATGCCTAGTGTTGATACACATAAGAAATTCTCCACATTGGGGGCACATGCAAAAGAAGCTAACAGAATGCAAAAAAAAATTTATTTTTTATTTGAACACTGTGAAACTATTAGGATTACTAATAAGCGCATGGAGCACATTTTATTTTATCTTTTAAAAAGTGTTCAACATTTAAAAATGACAAAAATTTCCACGTCAGTATGAGCTTCTTCTTGTAATTGTTGCATTTGACTTGACAGCATCTTTTTTTAAGGCAGTTACCTGAATGTATTAAATGAGTTCCCCTGAAAATTTTGAAAAATGTTTTTTGAAGAGTGAAGTTTTTTTATTGTTTGTGATTCACAATTGCTGATTGATTGACAGGCATTTTTGTACTAAGGTTGTTTTCTCTACTGGTTTTATATATATATTAAAAAAATATATATATATATTTATATATATATATATATATGTATATGTATATATATATTTTTATTTTTTTCTGACAAGTGGAATTGCTAATTTTCAGTCTGTTATATTAGAAAGATCAAAACACAATGAATATAGCTAGGGTAGATATAATGGGTTTTTTTTTTAGACAGTTGATTTCACTGTACTGGCCTCTTAACTTACTTGCTGGGGGCATCGACTCTCACATTAACAAGTATTCATTTTCTTCTGGATCCTCTGCTAACTGTGACCTCATAAATTAGCTATGACTTCCGGCTCACAAGCATCCTCTGCTAAGCTAACCGAAAACGAAATCATAGAAATCAAAGTAAGCTTATCACCCTTCTGGTCTATTTTCCAAACTCGTTTACAAAAATGCAATCAAAACATCTATTGTTGTGGTTAATGAATCTTTATGCCTTCCTTGAAAGGTTCATTATGAGCTTTTTAGATTGAATCAGTGATTGGAGGTGCCAGTTCTCTCCAATACCAGAATGTTTCCAAGACCAAAAGAAAGAAACTGAATAGCTTTGGGATTTGGAAGCTGGCATATTTAGTTGTATTCAATGCCAGCTAGAAAAGTACTGTGTTAGCATGCAGTGCCATTTGAAAACCTTTTTCACAGATGGAGGGAAGAATGATTCAACTTTTTTGGCTTAATGCTGCTGCCATGGTGCCATTCTTTTCATTTTAGGCATCAAATAAGTCCCTAATGACAACATCACAGTGTCTTGCTTACTGAAGACGGGGCTATTTAGAGATTACTTGGCAATGGATAGAATGATTTTATTATATTTCCGATGAAACTGTATTAAAGGAAAATATTTTTTTTAATTTCTGCTTACATTGTCACTGATACGGAAAAGATGCTTGAGTACCTGAATAAATTCGTGTAAACCGTTCTGAGCTCCCTTGGAAGAATGGTATAGAAAAGTGAATGAATAAATAAATAAATATTCAAGTCTCTATGACCCTTTTGGCAAAGCTGAAAGACTACTAGCAAATCTGTGAAAAAGAGTTATAGGTTAATGAGAGGAAATACAAATCATATCAAACATTTAGGGCCATATTCTATAAATGGCTCCTTAAGTTAGGTGGTGATAGGCGGCCTTCCATTGCCTTAGTTGTTTTAATTGACTTTGATCGGCACATTAATTACCTTTAAAACCAACTAAAAACTTGTTTAAGAAAAAGTAGGGGCCAGGTGGCATCTACAATGTAGACACTAGAATCGCATCTACAGCAGGACAGCTAGCAGTGCCTTATGCCTAAGTGGGTATGGTTAGGGGCAGAGCGGGACTTAGGCGCAAATCACAAAAGAACTGTAATGTAGGCCACTAAAACGCTGGCCTACATTGCAGACATGTAAGTTTTTTTTCTTAGGCATCGTTAGCTGGGATTCTGTTAATGGCGCCTAAGCATGATTGATGCGTAGATGGCATCCATTTTTGTAGACGCTGCCAATTTAGGTGCTATTTACCATTATCTGGCCCTTAGTGCCCAATTTTCAATTTTAGACCAGAAAAGATAAAAATAGCCACATAGTTTATCAAAAACACATTTCCTACCACATTAGGCAGGGGAAAAAAATCCACCTACAGAACCATGAATGCTAAATATTTGCAACAGTTCTAGAGTTGCAAGACAGCTTAAAAAAGTATGCTCCACAGGTCTGTCTGACTGTGTTTTTGGGTAACCTGTAGCTGCTCTAAGAAGGAGGGAGGAAATTGGGGTGGGTAGGAGCATGGAGACTGGGGTAGGGTATAGGGAGGATGAGTAGGCTGTGTGTGTATACAAGTAGTAGTGGAGGGTATGGTGCATTTTATCTCCCTTACAATATTCCACACTCTTTCCATGTTTCTGACTCTCCCATGTTCTCATCCCCACATTTTACTAAAGGGCCAACCACTTTTTAATAAGGTAGGCATATTATTCCACTAGGATTGTTGAGTTGTTAGTGCCATCGACTCGTGTTCAAGTCCTATCGACTTGATGAATTGCAGATCTAAAAAGAAATCGGTTTTGTACTCATCCAGAAAGGTCCTCCAGCTTCATCCTCATGGTTGTTTTCAGTGTGTCCAGCCATCTAATTGTAGGTCGCCCTCTTCACTTGGTTCCTAGCATCCAGTAACTGTGATTCTGGAAGAATAACCTGAAACACAGTTACCGGATGCTAGGGTCCACCTTGGGGGTTACCGCTCAAGAAAAGGATCTAGGTAGGTGTCATCATAGACAATACAATGAAATCTTCAGCCCAATGTGCGCCAAAAAAAAAGCAAATAGAATGCTGGGAATTATTAAAAAAGGGATGGTTAACAAGACTAAGAATGTTATAATGCCCCTGTATCTCTCCATGGTGCAACCTCACCTGGAGTATTACGTTCAATTCTGGTCTCCTTATCTGAAGAAAGATATAGTGGCGCTTGAAAAGATTCAAAGAAGAGCGACCAAGATGGTAAAGGGGATGAACTCCTCTCGTATGAGGAAAGACTAAAACGGTTAGGGCTCTTCAGCTTGGAAAAAAGACGGCTGAGGGGAGATAGGATTGAAGTCTACAAAATCCTGAGTGGAGCAGAATAGGTACAGGTGGATCGATTTTTCACTCTGTCAAAAATTACAAAGACTAGGGGACACTCGATGTTTTCTTGTCAATCATTTTTCATTAGTAATTTTCCCAGCAATAGAGGGGGTGTTCTATTTCAGTGCATTGCACATTTTGTAACAATGTGTTCATTTAGGGCACACTGACCTGCCCCTTGTTCCCAGTTCTGGGACTTAGGCACTTCCTCTATTCTGGTTACTGGAGCAAACATGTATTTAAAAAACTTTAACGGTTGCCAGTTAACCAAGCAATATTCTTTTACTGTAATTCTGAAGCATTTCTATCTCCTTTAGCTTCATCTTTTATTAGCTATATATGGGTGTCTTCAGTTTTCCCATGCAAGGGGTGTTTCATACATATTGGGTTATGGATCCCCCTTCTATCCTTTGTAATACTATCATTGCCATCAGCCTCCCCCCTCTCTGATTCAAGATGTTACCACAGTTTGCTATATTATCATATTCAAGAGTTGAGGAAGGCAACCCTACAACATCCACATTCTGCTGCCCCTCAAGATCTCTCCTCGCTTCTCTCTCCTTATACACCTCCCAGAGAACTCTGTTCTTCAGTTAAGTCACTCTTAGCTCCTCCACTGCCAATTCCAGACTTTGTTCCTTTCATCTAGCTGCCCCCTATGCCTGGAATAAATTACCTGAGTTTGTCCATTAAGTCCCTTCCCTTGTTTAAAAGCAGGCTGAAAACCCACCTTTTTGATATAGCCTTCAATCCTTAACCCTATTCCTCTGCCCTCCAACTCAGCCTGCTGATTAACCGTTCCCCTTAACTGTATCCATGACATTCTGTTTGTTTGTTTAGATTGTAAGCTTTTTTGAGCAGGGATTGTTTTCTTATTCTTTGTGACTCTGTACAGCACTATGTGCGTTTGGTAGCGCTACAGAAATAAAATACTGTTCTTTGTACATTTGAATATACCTTTTTTGGTTTAATCCTTTCAAGAGTTTACCATACCTAAGTTAACAAAACTCTTCACTTCAAGCAAGACTGTTTCTGTGCTCTCCTAAGAAAGCTTTGACCAGTGTAGACTAGGTTACTCCAGATATCTTCAGGTCGTGCTCACAGGTCGAAGTGTTGAAGTCTGGGTGACCACACTAGAATCTCTTATGCTCTCGTGTTCAGTATTGCACTCTCCAATCCAGAAATGAGACAGTATCTGTAGCAACAGTCATGGCCCCCATTTCTTATCAGCCGATGGTATCTCCATTCTTTCTTCACTGCACTTCACTCAAGCTGGGCAACAAGGAAAGCTTGGGAGAGTCTCTTGAAGTGGGCAAAGATAAGGTACAGATACAATATTCAAAACAAAACATGGCTTGGCTTGTTCTGTGCATAACCTGCCATGCTTTGGTTTTCTTTTCTCGGGCATGGTATAAGGACTGTGGAGCTGAACATCTCCCAACCACTTTGAAAAAGTTGGCTCGTATGTTCTGAATATAAGAATCATCAGATGGAACCATCAAATCTTAATGGGCTACGATACTACTTTAGAATCACCTGAGGCAAAACAGAAAAGTGTCAGAAATGGGAGTCAGTCCATTAAGTTACAATACAAACTGCAGGAAACTAGCTACTGTAATGTGATTTCCTGCTGTTTTAGTCAGTTCATAAAACATCATAATTAGAAATATTGCATGTTTAATTTGTCTTCTTAATAGTGCAATAATATTCAAGCACATGGTTTTACAAGCAAAACTACTAATAAACTAACTGAAACCATAAACAGTAAATTGATCAAAATGCTGTTTAACTGTAAATATTTGGTGTATATTTTTTTTTGCTTAACATGAGCATAGCACAAATGCAATCTGAATTTCATATTAAGTTGTTTAAAAAATGCATGGCAATGGCTTATTTGTATGACACAGAAATTTCATATGCTAAAATGTTCCTGACACTGAAACACATAACAGATGGAATTTGCTACCAAACTGAGGCAAGGAGAATAATTTCTGCCTCACTGTATACCGTAGAAGAAGCAAATATTTTCACTGCTCTCTTTGCATACAAGCTGCACTCTCTGGCTGGGGAAGCAAAGAGTTTGTACATGAAATGGAACTGGAAGGAAGCCCAGAGAGCCATTTTGCTGCAAACATGTTTGAAAGCAACAGAGCTGGTGGAGATGTCAGTTCTTAGGAACATTTTAATTAAAAGGACAAAAAGGTAAAAAAAAGAGAGATCTGCCTCGGTAAAAAGACAGCTAATCATTAAAAATTCTGAGGGAAAAAGCATGATTTGATTTGTTTGTTTTTCTGGAGGTAGATTGAAAATGTTATGGCATAAAGAATGAGAAATGAACGCCTTTTCTCAAAACATAACATAACATAACTCTACTTTTCACTTCTCTATTACCCTCCAGGTACTTTAGTTAGATTGTGAGCCTTCGGGACAGTAAGGGAATTTTTCAAGTACCTTTCTTATTTCTAATCTTAATGTATATTTTCTGTAAACCGCTTAGAACCTAACGGATGTAGCGGTATATAAGAAATAAATTACATTACATAAAATGTTATTTGTATGCTGCATTACACCAGGAATTCAATAAAAGACTGTATATGAGAGGAACGGGCATAGGTACAAATAACTTAGCGGTATAACAGGGTCAGGGTTAAATACAATCATGATAAGGTAATATGAGAAAAGCTTTCGAATACCGGTACAGATAGAGATACGGAGAACCCGAAGCAGGTAGCGAAAGAGGAGAAAGGGGGCAGATAGTAGAAGTTGAATGAATGAGTGTGTAGAGCTTTTACTATTGTCTTGAAGAGACACGCGGAGGGAGCACAGCGTTTAATGCTCTAGCAGGAATTTGTTGAACAAGGTGACAGGGTGACGGGGAAGCTGGATATTGGGGAGTCCCTGGACATCGTGTACCTGGACTTTAGCAAAGCATTCGATAGCGTACCACACCGCAGGTTGCTGAGCAAGATGAGTTCTATAGGATTAGGTGACACATTGACGAAATGAGTTGGGAGCTGGCTTGGAGGTAGGCTCCAAAGGGTGGTGGTGAACGGCACCCCCTCCGAAATGACGGAGGTGATTAGTGGAGTACTACAGGGCTCAGTCTTGGGCCCAATCCTATTCAACATCTTTATAAGAGACTTGGCAGAAGGGCTTCGAGGTAAAATAACATTATTCGCCGATGACACCAAACCGAGTAATGTAGTGGGCAAATGTACAACAGACGAAGATTCAATGCCCGACAACATGATGCACGACCTACTCCTACTGGAGCGATGGTCTAGGACATGGCAACTCAACTTCAATGCCAAAAAATGCAAAGTTATGCACCTGGGCAGCCAGAATCCATGCAAGTCTTATACCCTTAATGGCGAGATCCTAGCAAAAACGGTAGCAGAACGAGACTTGGGGGTAATCGTCAGTGAGGACATGAAGTCTGCCAATCAAGTGGAGCAGGCTTCGTCCAAGGCAAGACAAATCATGGGCTGCATACGAAGGGGTTTCGTCAGTCGTAAGGCGGAAGTCATTATGCCATTGTATAGATCCATGGTGAGGCCCCACCTGGAATACTGTGTGCAATTCTGGAGGCCGCATTATCGCAAGGATGTGCTGAGACTGGAGTCGGTGCAAAGAATGGCCACCCGGATGGTCTCGGGACTCAAGGATCTTCCATACGAAAAACGGCTTGACAAATTACAGCTATACTCGCTCGAGGAGCGCAGAGAGAGGGGAGACATGATCGAGACGTTCAAGTATCTTACGGGCCGCATCGAGGCGGAGGAAGATATCTTCTTTTTCAAGGGTCCCACGACAACAAGAGGGCATCCGTCGAAAATCAGGGGCGGGAAACTACGAGGTGACACCAGGAAATTCTTTTTCACTGAAAGAGTGGTTGATCGCTGGAATAGTCTTCCACTACAGGTGATTGAGGCCAGCAGCGTGCCTGATTTTAAGACCAAATGGGATCGGCACATGGGATCTATTCACAGGGCAAAGATAGGGGAGGGACATTAGGGTGGGCAGACTAGATGGGCCGTGGGCCCTTATCTGCCGTCTATTTCTATGTTTCTATGTTTCTAAGGATGTTTTTAATCCTCGCCTGAAATGCACTTATGACAAAGAACATAAGAATTGCTGCTGCTGGGTCAGACCTGCAGGCCATCGTGCCCAGCAGTCCGCTCACACGGCGGCCCTCCGGTCAAAGACCAGCGCCCTAACTGAGACTAGCCCTACCAGCGTATGTTCTTTTTCAGCAGGAACTTGCCTAACTTTGTCTTGAATCCCTGGAAGGTGTTTTCCCCTATAACAGACTCCGGAAGAGCGTTCCAGTTTTCTCCCACTCTCTGGGTGAAGAAGAACTTCCTTACGTTTGTACGGAATCTATCTCCTTTCAACTTTAGAGAGTGCCGTCTTGTTCTCCCTACCTTGGAGAGGGTGAACAACCTGTTCTTATCTACTAAGTCTATTCCCTTCAGTACCTTGAATGTTTCGATCATGTCCCCTCTCAGTCTCCTCTGTTCGAGGGAGAAGAGGCCCAGTTTCTCTAATCTTTCGCTGTACGGCAACTCCTCCAGCCCCTTAATGGGGACCCTATAATGGGGAGTACTTCCTGGCTGAGGTGACCTCTGCTTGATAAGATAGTAGTTATGACACACAAGCCTTTTTGGGCTTTCCTTGTAGAGACAAGTACGTGAAAATGCAGTTGGAGTGCAAAAGGCAGGTCGGGGAGGTAAACTCAAATACTTACGTCATGTAGTTTGATAGGAGGCCCTATGAATTAATTCTCAAAAATGTTTGCTTTTTAGTACCCATTTTTATTAAATTTTGCTAAGGGATACAAATGAGCTCAGGAATCTTTAATATTCTTATCCGTGTAACATGCTAAATATCTTTGAAAAAGACTCATTATGCACAATGATAGAGTTGTATAATTTAAGGTGTTCTGATGACTTTTTTTGGAGGCTCAATATAATCCCTGAGGCCTTCTACCCCCCCCCCCCTTCAACCATTTTAACAAAGTCCACAAATTTACTAGGAGCGCTTGGTATCTAGTGGTATGGGAACAATGCTGCCAAGATCCAAAATAACTAGTAAGACTTCTAGTGGTAATGCCATAGCAGTTCCACACATCCAAATTTCCAAAATCACTAGACTTGGAGGGACTTGACAGCGAAACCCTGCTCCTATTTTTCAAGAGATCATATATTTGCAGAGCCTCTTGTAAAATACTATGAACATTCTACTTGGACATTGGAATTCCTTTCTGCACATTTTTTCCTAAATTGTCACTCATTATAATACTTCATGTCTCTAAGTTTTTTTTCTCATCGCTATGTAGACTGATGAAACATGGAGAGTCCATCTATATATTCCTAAAATTGACCTTTGAATTAGATTCCCAAAATATAAAAATATAGGTCTTTGATGACAAAATAATAATAGCTTCCTAGTTGTTGGTAGGTGGCAAGAAGGCATGTAAATGGTAGCATCCTAGTCGTCCCCGCAGATAACCGTGGTAAGCCATTCCCATGTCATTCTTTAAGGAGAGAGGGAAGAATCAGAGTATGAATGGTCAAAACCACTTGCCCCTCAAACTTTGCATTGAAGAATGCTGGTGTAGAAGGACTGAGGTTGTGATGGACATTACTGAATGACACCGGATGGTTTCCCGTGTTATCCACAGGAATGGGGACAGTAACAAATTCTATCACCGTGTCATTCTCTTAGTAACCACGTAAGTATGTAAATGATCTCTTATAGAATATCAACTAGCAGAAAAGAATGCATCGTGATTTAAAGGCATGTAGTTTGCCAGTGGGTGGAGTTTGGGCAGAGAATAATAGTGACAGGTATGCATCTAAATTCTAGAATACTTTCATTTGCATACATTCTAGCATTAATACAGTTAGAGGGCTGATATAAGAGATTGTGCCTTCCATTTAAGCATGATTTTGGATATTTGCACTAGTAGTCCATAAATAAAAGTTGGTACTTACTTTTCTCTATAGAATAGGCTCGAAGTAGGTGACATGACCAGTGCCTTGAATTCTTGTGTGGCAGCATAAATTTTCAACACGATTCAGCTAAGTATTTTCAGTGAACAATATTCTTATATGACTTTCTCCACGAATTGAGTGGCGATATGAACTGTTAAGAAACAGTATGAATTTTGCATAGGATTTTGACAGTATTTATTGATGAAAATAGTGTTTTTGTTGAAAATGGATTTTTGTTTCTAACATCAACTTTTCTATGAACTTTTTTAACTTTTGGGTTTCAACATCAATTTTTCTATGAACTTTTTTTAATATTCTTATGCACTTTAAATCTATTGTCAAGTGACTTTATGAAATTTCAATGAGATTTAGTTTAGCACGGTACTTATTATTGAAAAATCTTTTTATGAGCACTTTGCACTTTAACTATTTTTGACACAGTGACGATTTTGGGAGTTCATCTATGTTTTATTTTCCTTTTTCCCTGTTTGATTATGATTCGGATGGGACTCTGATTAAATTGATTATATTAAATAAGACTAAATGATGTATAGGATAGTTCTCATTTAGACCTATGGTTTGGTACTGGTCACCCATGAGCTATGGCCGCCCATGATCTCTCGTTGTATGCTACGGGCTCATACTGATGTCCATTATTTAAATTTTCCTGTAATAGTCCATTTTTATCTAAGTTCAGATATTCTCCCCAAGGGATTAAGAGTGTTAACCAGTTATAGATTGGACATTATTGGCATCAACATTGTCCTGAGGATTTCATTTTTTGAGCTATTCTTTAAAATAAAAAGTTATCTTTAGAAATATCCAGATATTTATGAAGTAAATTAAAGAACAGTATCGGCAGCACAAACAAGTCATGGAAGCCAAATTCACATCTGGCCCATAAAATAGATTTGCATTTTTTTCCCCTATGGATTTTATTTTTGTTGGCTTAGCAAGAGACAGAAAAATTTGCTGATGAAAATACTTTGTGATGATAAATTTCCCTCTTGTCCTCTTAGTTGAGGTAATTGACCATAAGAGATTTGTGTGTGTTGGGTGGGTGGTTGAGTAGAAAAGAAACCCAACTGAGGTAAAATGATTTAAGATATTTTAATTAATCAAATACTGCCTTTTATTGTTTTAAGGCTGTTTCAAGAAGTTAATAAGTAGTTTTTGCCCCTTTTTTTAGAAAGAGCATAAATTGAAATTGAGATGTCCAAGTCAGGACATATCAAATTCTATTAGTATTTTAGAAAAGAGCTTAGATCGTAAACCCACTAGGGAAGGAGAAAGAACCTGCATATAATATGTAAACTCCTTTGGTTCTATCACAAAAGGCAGTTTATCAAATGCATGACCCTTACTTCTACCCAAAAGAATCGAATGACATAGAGCCTTTTCTAAAATATGTGCCAGGAAAGTGTGTGTATGTGACAAAAGTGACCATTTTACAATTTTCAATATCTAAGGTCTCCTTTTACTAAGGCTACATTGTCCCACGCGCTAACCCCGTGCTACATGCCAAAAACTAACGCCAGCTCAATGGAGGCATTGGCGACTAGCGCGTGTGTAAAACCACTAGCACAGCTTAGTAAAAGGAAGGGGATGTTCAACAGCACCACTAAATATCCCCCAAACCTCCCAACTAAAAAGTGGGCAGGCCAAGAGCTGAACTGGGGATGGCACTAGGTAGTTGCCTGGGCTCAAATCTCCCAATAAGGTGAAATAAAACTGGCAAAGGAGAAAGTAATTAGATTAGAAAAATGACACATCATGATACCAATATAATATACAATTAACAAATAAAAATTTTTATGAAATGGAAGAACTTGTCCACTCTTGCATGCCAAATCACAGGATTTCAGTAGCCTTTCCCGCTTAAGGGAATTTGTTTAAATTACTGAATTTCAATTTATATTATCTCGAAAATATATCAGGAGGGATAATGTTCAAACAGTGTGCATGTGATTTTTATCTAAAAGACAAGGTTAGAAACATAGAAACATAGAAAGATGACGGCAGAAAAGGGCTACAGCCCATCAAGTCTGCCCACTCTTCTGACCCACCCCATCAAGTCTGAGTGCTAATGACCCAGATCCTTAGCTCGACCCCCATAGGGATCCCACGTGGATGTCCCATTTATTCTTAAAGTCTAGCACGCTGGTGGCCTTGACCACCTGCACCGGAAGTTTGTTCCAGTGATCTACAACCCTTTCTGTGAAGAAATACTTCCTGGTGTCACCATTAAATTTCCCTCCTCTGAGTTTGAGCGGGTGCCCCCTTGTGACCGAGGGTCCCCTGGGGAAGAATATATCGCTTTCCGCCTTGACACGACCTGTGATGTACTTAAATGTCTCAATCATGTCTCCCCTTTCTCTACGCTCCTCAAGAGTGTATAGCTGTAGTTTGCCCAGTCTTTCTTCGTATGAGAGACTCTTGAGTCCGGAGGCCATTCTAGTGGCCATTCGCTGGACAGATTCAGCTCGAAGCACATCTTTTTGGTAGTGTGGTCTCCAAAATTGCACACAGTATTCCAGGTGAGGTCTCACCATGGCTCTGTAAAGCGGCATTATGACTTCAGGTTTGCGGCTGATGAAGCCTCTATTGATACATCCCAACATCTGCCTTGCCTTGGATGAGGCCTGCTCCACCTGTTTGGCAGCCTTCATATCTGCACTGACGATTACTCCCAAGTCCCGTTCTTCTGAAGTCCTAGCTAGTGTTTCCCCATTTAAGGTGTAAGTTTTGCATGGATTTCCGCAGCCGAGATGCATGACCTTACATTTCTTAGCGTTGAAGCCCAGCTGCCATGTCGAGGACCAGTTTTCCAACGTGATCAAATCCTGCGTCATATTATCCTTGAGATTGCTTTCACTTACTATATTACACAGTTTGGCGTCGTCGGCGAACAATGTTACTTTACCCTGAAGCCCTTGGGTCAAGTCCCTTATGAATATGTTGAAAAGGGATGGTCCCAGGACCGAGCCCTGCGGCACTCCGCTAGTCACTTCCGATGTCTCAGAGAGGGTGCCGTTGACCACCACCCTCTGAAGTCTTCCACTCAGCCAATCGTTGACCCATGCAGTTAGTTTCTCACCTAACCCCATCGACTTCATCTTGTGCAATAGTCTGCGGTGTGGGACACTGTCAAAAGCTTTACTGAAATCCAAGTACACTATGTCCAGAGACTCTCCCGAGTCTAACTTTCCCGTCACCCAATCAAAGAAGCTGATTAGATTGGATTGGCATGACCTACCCCTAGTGAATCCATGTTGACAGGGATCCCTTAGGTTCCCCTCGTCCAAAATCGTGTCTAGTTTACCTTTAAGTAAAGTTTCCATGAGTTTACATACTACTGATGTGAGACTTACTGGTCTGTAATTTGCAGCCTCTGCTCTGCAACCTTTTTTGTGCAGAGGAATGACGTTGGCTGTTTTCCAGTCCAGGGGGACTATCCCCGTACTTAGGGAGAGATTGAAGAGTACTGCTAACGGTTTTGCCAAAACATCGCTTAGCTCTCTGAGCACTCTCGGGTGCAAATTGTCCGGTCCCATGGCTTTGTTCACCTTAAGTCTTGACAGTTCACTGTAGACATCAGCAGGTGTGAACTCAAAATTCTGAAATGGATCTTCCATGCTTTGCTTCATTTCCAGCCTTGGCCCGTGCCCTGGTGCCTCGCAGGTAAAGACCGAGCAGAAGTAATCATTCAGCAGTTTGGCTTTATCGGAATCTGTTTCCACATAATTCCCGTCTGGCGTTCTAAGGCGTACTATCCCATTTGTGTTCTTCTTCCTGTCACTATTTAGATTCTCTCCCTAGAGCAAAGCAAACACGTATTCTAATGTAGATCAATAAAAAAATGTGTCTTGTCAAATGGAACTTGGCTTCGGGCACTGGTGTTTTTTTTTTTTTTTTTAGTTCAATAATTTTTATTGAGTATTTTGAAAAATACAGGGAGCATTTCAAATACATAAAAACAAAATAAAGCTTTGTGTATAAAGAATCTGCAAATATATATTTAACTGTAGAGGACCATAGCAATAAGAAAAGCTCCAAATATTGGAACTGCTTGTGAAGACTATATGAGAAAAAGATGAGGGAGAACAGAAATAGAAATTAAAAGAGAAAGGAAAGAAAGAAGAAAAGAGAAGAAAAGGAAGGGAAGACAGGAGTGTCTACGAAGCAGAGCGTACATAGGAATCCAGGAATGACCAGGGTGATTTTTTGCTCTTCAAATTCATGGAGGTTCGGAGTGTAATTTTATTCTCATATGCATAGGATTCAAATCTATGATAAATACACAGAGAGTTCCACCAAAAAGTATAGTCTAGTAGCGAAGATGATTTCCAATTTTTCAGAATCTGCTTGAGAGCAGTCACAAACATGGTATTGATGAGCTTAGGAGGACAGTTTGATTGTGCGAAACAGGGATGTTGAGAGCGAAGGATTATAATGTCCATAGAGATCTCTTCCGAGCAGTTAGTGATAGATTGTATGGTGTTCCAAATTTGAGACCAAAAGGAGCGGACCAAAGTACAATGAAAAAACATATGATCAAGAGTTCCCTCTTCTTTCAAACAGTTCCAGCAAACAGAGTCTTGCTTTAAGTTGGCTTTCCACATGCGAAATGAGGTCCTTACTGCATTCCACATAATAAAGAACATTGATTGTGAAACTCTAGAAGATAAAAGCGGGCGGTTTGTTGAAGACCAAAAGAGTTCCCAATCAATGTCAGAAAGCGGAGTGGTGAGTATAATATCCCAGTGTTTCATAGATTGAGGTGAAAAAGTGAAGGAATGATCTCTCAAAATATTATAGAAAAAAGATATAGCCTTGCCTTTTAATAGAGTCAATAAAGACCAATGGCGGATAGTATTTTTGGAAGTCATGAAGTCAAAACGTATATGCACAGAAGACAGCACTCCAATGAGTGAGAGCCACTGTGAATAAACAGAAGAAGGCAGCAGGTATGTGGAGCAAAGTATATCAAAAGGAACTGACGCAGTAAGAGTAGACAATTGATGGGCAAACCATATACCTGCCCGCTGCCACCTTTTCCATGAGAGAGATTTGCCATGGTTTTGGATTTTGGGATTATTCCAAAGGGACATGAGTGGGCTAACATTAACTGAGATCTCAGCTAATGTATCTAAAAGATGAAGAGCATGCTGCGTTGAACCCAACAAAGAGTACCTTCTCAAATGTCTGGGTACTGACACCGTTAGTAAGCAGGAGATGTGTAAAGGCGTGCATAAACACTCCATTTCAAACCAAGCAGGAGGATCGGGCACTGATGTTTTAAGAGAGGCTTTGGCCCGATTAAATCGCTTATGACTACCCAACCACTGATATTCAGCACTAAGGTAGGCAGCACCGCTGAATATCAGCCAGAAAAGAGTGGACCAGTCAGTGAATGTGCATGGGTATATGTTGGGGGTCACAAGCCAGGCTCGCTGGGGATAGCCTCTATCACCTGTGGGAGGAAGCAGAGAGAGAAAGAGACAGGGGGGTATAGTCAGTTATAGTTAACCTGGAGAAGGGGAGGTTAGGATAGGTTTGCAAAATTTCATCTTTGAAATAAAAATGATGCCTGGCCCCGCCCTGTTCTGCATCCAGACCCGCCCTATTCTGTCTCCAGCTCCACCCTGTTCCTCCCTCAGCCCCACCCCCACACAAACCTCCACGAGTTCAAAGGCTGCATTTGGAAGCCTTTGCACATGCTTGGACATCAATGCAATGATGTCACAAGCATGTGCACATGCATATGATGTGATGGCCGCACATTCTCAAAGGCTTCCGGGCGCAGCCTCCAAGCTTAGGATTTAACATAACCTAACATAACATAAGAACGCCTTCACTGGATCAGACCCTAGGTCCATCTAGTCCGGCGACCCGCACAAGCGGAGGCCAAGTCAGGTCCTCCCAGATGGAGAACCTGATTACCCGTATCCCTCAATGTGTTTTGCAAGGAGGTGTGCATCCAACTTGTGCTTGAAACCCAGAATGGTAGTCTCCGTCACAACCTCCTCCGGGAGAGCATTCCAAGCGTCCACCACTCGCTGTGCGAAACAGAACTTCCTGACATTTGTCCTGAGCCTGTTGCCCCTCAGTTTCAGTCCATGACCTCTTGTCCGTGTCACATTTGACAAAGTGAATAACGATGTTTCTTGCTCTATTATGTCAAATCCTTTTAGTATTTTAAAAGTCTATCATATCCCCTCGCAGTCTCCTCTTTTCGAGGGTGAACAATCCCAGTTTTCCGAAGCGTTCTTTGTAGCTCAAATTTTCCATACCTTTTACTAGCTTCGTGGCTTGCCACTGTAACCTTTCCAGCAGGGTTATATCCTTTTTTAGGTATGGAGACCAGTGTTGGACACAGTATTTCAAGTGTGGTCTAACCATCGCTCTGTAAAGTGGCATTATAGAGGCCGCCGATCTACTCGTGATCCCCTTCTTTATCATGCCCAAAATTCTGTTTGCTTTCTTTGCTGCTGCTGCGCATTGAGCCGACGGCTTCAGGTTCCTGTCTATCAGCACCCCCAGGTCCTTTTCTTGTTCGCTTGTGCCCAATGTTACACCTAACATTTTATATTCATGTTCCCTATTTTTCTTACCCAGGTGCATCACCTTGCATTTGTCTATGTTAAACTTCATCTGCCACTTTTCTGCCCATTCCTCCAGCTGGTTTAGATCCTTCTGAAGATCTTCTCTGTCCTTTTGTGACCCAACTGCCCGACTTAGTTTTGTGTCATCTGCAAACTTGATTATGTTGCTTGTTGTTGCCTCTTCCAGGTCATTTATGAAGATATTGAATAAGATGGGCCCAAGAACTAAGCCCTGGGGCACACCGCTAGTCACCTTCTCCCAGTCCGAGAATGTCCCATTTATGCTTACCCTCTGCAAACTGCCGGGTTTTGGAAATCCCTCTGGGCGCAAGGACAGTCCTCTAAAAAGAGGACATGTCTGGGTTTTCCTGGACGTATGGTAACCCTAGGTTGGGACCACCTGGAGGGGAGAGAGTGAGTTGGGGGATGGTAGGGAGGACAGGGATCTGGGGTTGATATGTCCACATGCTGATTACCTAGTAGGTAGCTGCCGGTGATCTCCTCTTGATTCAATCTCTTGTAGATTCCAAAGTGCTGGAAGATATAGGCATCATGGGTGGACCCTGGGTGTCAGCCACACAGGTCCATTATTTCCCCCTGGGTATCATGCACAACCTGCATATTTGTAGAGTGGAATACCTTCCTGTTGTGGTAGGTGGCCTTGTCTGCCTAGGGGGTCTGCAACATGTATGGAGTTGATGATGCCTTTGACAGAGGGGAAGTGGGCTATGGTGTAAAACTGTCTTATTCTGTAGTGCCTGGGGGGTCTTGGAGAAAGCAACGTAGTCTGGGGTGTGGGTGAGAAAGGCTCGGAGGAACTGGGTGAAGGCAGCTGAGTTAGTGGGTTAGGTGAGGCCTGTGTTGGCTGCCAGGACTGACTGGATGCTCCCAGTGGCCAGGAATGTGAAGGAAGCAATGACCTTGAGGAAAAGGGGATAGATATAGGGTTACTATACAGGTTCTGGACCTGATGGGCTGCTGCGTGAATGGACTGTTGGTCATTATGGACCCCTGGTCTGACCCAGCAGAGGCACTGTTTATGTTCTTATTTGCAACTATGAGAAACCTAAGACAAGTCTGAAAATTCTTTGACAGAAAGCAATTCCAACTCATGGTTCAATCACTAGGCCTAATAGAAACATAGAAGATGACGGCAGAAAAAAGGGCTATAGCCCATCAAGTCTGCCCACCGTACTGTCCCTTCCTCTTAAGTCTATACCTAGTGACTATTTATTCAGATTGACTCTCTTAGGGATCCCCTCTTTCCTCCTCTGACCCTCGTAGGGATCCCACATATGTATCCCATTTATTCTTGAAGTCCAGCACGCTGTTGGCCTCGATCACCTGCGCTGGAAGCTCATTCCAACGGTCAACCACTCTTTCTGTGAAGAAGTACTTCCTTATGTCGCCACGAAATTTCCCGCCCCTGAGTTTGAGCGGATGCCCTCTGGTGGCAGAGGGTCCCCTGAGAAAGAAGATATCATCTTCCACCTCGATACGTCCTGTGATGTATTTAAATGTCTCAATCATGTCTCCCCTCTCCCTACGTTCTTCTAGAGTGTAGAGCTGTAGTTTGTTTAGTCTCTCCTCGTATGAGAGACCTTTGAGACCCAAGATCCTCCTGGTGGCCATCCGTTGAACCGACTTGATTCTGAGCACATCTTTACGGTAATGAGGTCTCCAGAATTGTACACAGTATTCCAGATGAGGTCTCACCATGGTTCTGTACAATGGCATTATGACTTCAGGCTTCTTGCTGACAAAGCTTCTACTGATACATCCCATCATTTGCCTTGCTTTAGATGAAGCCTTCTCCACTTGATTGGCAGTTTTCATGTTTGCACTGATGATTACTCCTAGGTCTCGTTCCGCCGAAGTACTAGTTAAAGTTTCCCCATTCAAGGTGTAATTTCTGCATGGATTACCGTTACTGAGGTGCATAACCTTACATTTCCCAGCGTTGAAGCCCAGTTGCCAGGTCGAGGACCATCTTTCCAATGTAAGCAGGTCCTGTGTCATACTATCCTGTAAATTACATTCACTTACTGTATTGCATAGTTTAGCATCGTCGGCGAATAATGTTATTTTACCCTGAAGCCCCTGAGTCAGATCCCCTATGAATATGTTGAAAAGGAGTGGGCCCAGGACTGAACCCTGCGGTACTCCGCTGGTCACCTCTGATGTTTTAGAGAGGGTACCGTTAACCATTACCCTTTGAAGTCTTCCGCTTAGCCAATCCTTGACCCAAGTAGTAAGTGTTTCTCCTAACCCCATCAATTTCATTTTGCTCAACAGCCTGCGGTGTGGGACGCTATCAAATGCTTTACTGAAATCCAGGTACACGATGTCCATAGACTCTCCCAAGTCTAGCTTCCTTGTCACCCAGTCAAAGAAGCTGATGAGATTGGATTGGCAGGACCTACCCTTGGTGAATCCATGTTGATTGGGATCCTGTAGATTTCCCTCATACAGGATCGTATCTAATTTGCGTTTAATTAAAGTTTCCATGAGTTTACACACTATTGATGTGAGACTCACCGGTCTGTAATTCGCAGCCTCTGCCCTGCAACCCTTTTTGTGCAGAGGAATGACGTTGGCTGTTTTCCAGTCCAAGGGTACTCTCCCCGTGTTTAGGGAGAGATTGAAGAGTGCGGCTAGTGGTATCGCCAGGACATCGCACAACTCTTTGAGCACTCTTGGGTGCAGATTGTCTGGTCCCATGGCTTTATTTACCTTTAGTCTTGCCAGTTCGCTGTAAACTTCACCAGGTGTGAACTCAAAATTCTGAAACGGGTCGTCCACATTTGACTTAGCCTCTAACCGAGGACCATGTCCTGGTGCCTCGCAAGTGAAGACCGAGCAGAAGTATTCGTTCAGTAGTTCAGCTTTATCTGAATCTGCTTCCACGTAATTCCCATCCGGTTTGTTAAGGCGTACTATCCTGTCTGTGTTCTTTTTCCTATCACTAATATACCTGAAGAAGGATTTGTCCCTCTTCTTAATGTTCTTTGCTAGAGTTTCTTCCACACGAAGTTTGGCCTCCCTAATTGCTGTTTTGACCGCTGTAGATCTGGTCTTATATTCCATGATAGCTTCTCTTGTTTCCGTATGCTTGTAGGAAAGAAATGCTTTTTTCTTCTCCTTAACAAGGTGCGAGATCTCTGCGGTGAACCATTGGGGTTTATTGTTTCTTTGTCGTTTATTTACCGATTTTATGTAGCGGCTAGTTGCTTCATGTATGGTTGATTTCAGTGTTAACCACTTAGCTTCTACATCATCAGTCTCCACTTGGTCCTGCAGCGTCCGATGGACGAAATCTCCCATGCGTGCGAAGTCTGTGCCGCGGAAATTGAGTACCTTTGTTTTCGTGTTTGATCTAGGGAAGCCTTTCCTAAGATTGAACCATACTATTTTGTGGTCGCTGGAGGCTAACGTATCTCCTACTGAGACCTCTGAGACGCTTTCCCCATTGGTGAGTACCAGGTCAAGGATTGCCTGGGCCCTAGTGGGCTCCATCACCATTTGTTTGAGACGGGCTCCCTTTATGGAGTTTAATAGCCTCCTACTAGCGCTGGTTGTCGCTGAAAGTGTGCTCCAGTCTGCATCAGGCATATTGAAGTCCCCAAGTATTACAGTGTCTCCCCTTAGAGTGATATTCTCAATGTCTTCAATTAAGTCTGTGTCCATGTCATCCAGATGTCTAGGGGGTCTGTACACCACACCAAGATACAGGCACTTCTCTCTGCCTCTTGCCAGGTTTACCCAGAGGGATTCCCCTGTGTATTTGACATCTGTAATCCTGGTGGTTTTGATGTCCTCTTTAATATATAATGCTACCCCACCACCTAACCTGCTCTCTCTGTCCCGACGAAGTAAGTTATAACCCGGTATAACTATATCCCACCCATGAGAGTCTGTTAGCCAAGTTTCGGATATCGCCGCCACGTCTAGGTCTGCATTCCTTATTTCAGTCTCTAATTCTAGAATTTTATTACCTAAACTGTGTGCATTAACATACATAGCCCTCCACTCTTTATGTTTGCTAAATCCCTTTGAGATTTTTTCTACCTGAGTTGGTGTGACCCCTAGAGAACTGTTTGTAGTGTGGGTACTTACCTCGGAGCTTTGACTCATCTCATCAGGATAGTTCCTTACTGCGCTGGTATGTGAGTGGGTACCCTCCCCCGACTTACCTAGTTTAAAGCCCTGCGAAGCAGGCGGGCTAGTCGGTGTCCGAAAACGTACTTATCTCTACTGGTCAGATGGAGTCCATCTGGTCCCTGAAGTCCCTGTAGTGCCTCTCCATGGTTCAGGAATCCAAAGTTCATATCCCGGCACCATCCCTGTAGCCACTCGTTAGTCCTCAGGATACGCTCGTCCCTGGCTCTCCCCTTGCCTCTAACTGGGAGGATAGAGGAGAAGACCACCTGCGCTCCGGTCTGCCTCAGCCTCTCGCCCAGGGCTCTGAAGTCTCTGGTGATGTTCTCCGGGGTGTTCCTTGCAGTGTCGTTTGTCCCCACATGGATGAGAAGCATGGGAAAGTTGTCCTGGGGCTTGAGTAGTCTATCAAGACAGGTGGTGACATCCCGTACTCTGGCTCCAGGCAGACAGCAGACCTCCCTCGAATCCATATCCGGTCTGCAAATTGGTCCCTCGGTGCCCCTCAGCATGGAGTCCCCAATAACTATCACACTACTGCAACATACTATATCTCCCCTGCCCTGCAACCACAATAAAACAACTACAACCCATACAAAACACAGCCCTAAGACTCATCTATTCGCTGAAACATCACAGAGGCATACCACGACTCACACTGGCTCCCAATACAAGCCAGAGTACACTTCAAATTCCACTGCCTACTATTTAAAGCTATAAACGGAGACAGCCCAACCTACTGGAACAATCGACTAATTCAATCTACCTCAACCAGACACAGGAGAACCCACACACTATTCACATACCCTCCGACCAAAAACGTCAAACGAAGAAAACTGTATGACAACCTACTGGCCACCAGAGCAGTGAAACTGTGCAGACAACTCACCAATCTGCTGATTTTGACCACAGACTACAAACCTTCAAAAAAGAAACAAAAACCCTACTCTTCAAAAAATACATAAAACCAATATAACACAGCCAGACATGCCCAAACTCCTCCTACAATACTATCTACTTCTTAGCAAATTAGAAAATGTTCAAACTGTTCCTTAAGAACTTCTTAATATACCAATTCTTATGTAATCCGCCTTGAACCGCAAGGTAAAGGCGGAATAGAAATCACTAATGGAATGTAACTAAAGAGCAAGCAATTACAGAGCATTCATCCTCTCAAATTTCCCCCTTTCATCTTAATACTGTTTAAGGAAGACTAAGAAGAGTAACATGCATTTACTCGTTAAAGTGTAGTGCTTCAGCCATCTGAAAGGCATCTCCTGCCAAAAAAACAGGTTCAAATAAACTCTTGCAAATCAAATATTATTGTGAATCTGAATTCTAGTGGGCAAGTTTCCTTTTGATTATGCAGATTTCTAGAAAAAGTGTCCCTAAAAATAACATTAATACATTTTATAAATATGTGGGATGGTCAGACAGACAATAGTCCCCGGATACAGCTGTTTCTGCAGCTGCCTTAAGCCTTGTGTTTATCATCAATGACAGTGATTGATAGTCAAATTACACCTCTAGTATTTTTCTGTATTCTGCTCATTATTATACACAGTGCTTCAGTTGCTCAAAGGAATTTGTTATACAGTACTTGGCTGTTTTAAGGATTGATTTGCTGATATTTCTGTAGAATAATTTGGAAGGAGTTTAAAAGCTGAAGGTTGAACACTTGATGAGCTTTAAACAACAGGTTCCATTTATGGAAAATAGAACGGGGAATTAATTAGAATCATTTAAAGAAAGCATTCTGATCATTAAAACTAAAAGGGAATCTTTTTAAAGAAACGTGCATTTGTATTTTTTGTTGTACATTGCTTTTCTTAATTATAATAATAATAATCAGTTTATATACCGCAAGACCATAAAGTCCTATGCGGTTTACAATAGTTTTAAAAAATAAAAATAAAAGAAGTTGAATAGAACTAAAAAAGTTAAAAAACAATAATTAGAGACACTAAAATGATCAAAATAGTGCATAATAAAATTTTTACGAATTAGCAGCCTAAATACTTCAAAAACATATGTTTTTAGATGTGTCCTAAATTCCCCGTAAGTGTCAGTAAGAAAAAGCAATTGTTCTAAATCCTTACCCCATAATGCTGCTTGATATGAAAAAAGATTTTGATGATTTTTTTAAAGTTTATATCCTCTTAACAGGTGGAAAAACAAAATTCAGATGCGAGTTTCTCTTATGTCTGTTGGTTGCAAAAGAGAAAAGCTCAGTTATATATTTAGGACAATTCCTCCCACCAACATTTTATATGTTTGTAAAAAACTATTGATGTTGAGAGGTTTAAGGGCAGCCAGTAGCATAGCGAGGGTAAGTGGCACCCCTCCCTTCCCACCTTCCTTTTTCATTTTTCCAACGAAAGCAACAGCACAAACTTGCTACCTGTGTTGTGTCGGCTATCCCTCTGATGTCACTTTCTAGGCACAGGGCTCAGAAGTGATGTCAGAGAAGGGTGACACCAACACAGGCAGCAAGCTCATAATGCTGCTCGTGTAGAAAAATTAAAGAGGTACAAGGGAAGGGAAGTGGCGCACATGTGCGGCAGGGGGGAGTTCAGGAAGAAGGAGGCGGAGAGGAGGATGGGTGCTCGTGCCCACCCCCCACACACCCTTATTATGCCAGTGCAGGTAGCAAAAGGCATGCATGCTAAAGATGTATGGCCTTCCTTCCACTGGTTCAACTACACTAACTGCAAATCTTTGATTTTTCACATCCACCAAGTTGAAAAGTTTGAAAATGAGTAAATATTATGTGCAGGTTGATCAGTAAATGGCTCAAATGAATCCCGTCAATGCCGATGTAATTACATACTCTTTGAGAAAGAGACTCGTAGGGGCATTTTCAAAAGTTTCCGAGTTTATTAAAAATTTGATATCCCGCCTTTTCAAAATTCAAAGCGGCTTCACATAAGAATTAAACAAAACTATGTCCACATAAAAAGCAATAAAACAAAACATCAAAACAACGGGAAATGACACACCGGACTTACTAAAAACTAACCTTAATAGACTGACACAAGAGGAAATGGATTGGACAGAACAATTAAGGGGAAAAGCAGAATGGAAGGGTGGGAGAGTAATGCTAGACAAAAGGAAGAGGGAGGGAAGGAGAGAGAGAGAGAGACATGCCAGGCTGTGGGAATGAGAGGAGAAAGATGCCAGACCATAGGAGAGAAGAAGGGAGAAGATGGAGATATCAGACCATAGGAGAGGGAGAGAGAAGGAGGAGATGATGGAGGGAAAGAGGAGAGGGAGAAGATGATGCACAGCGATGGTAGGGAAGAGAGAAGAAATGCTTCTTATGGATAGATGAGAAGAGAGGAGAAGGAAGAGGGTGTTTTCCCCTATAACAGCCTCCGGAAGAGCATTCCAGTGTTCACCACTCTCTGGGTGAAGAAGAACTTCATTACGTTTGTACGGAATCTATCCCCTTTTAACTTTAGAGAGTGCCGTCTTGTTTTCCCTACCTTGGAGAGAGTGAACAACCTGTCCTTATCTACTAAGTCTATTCCCTTCAGTATCTTGAATGTTTCTATCATGTCCCTTCTCAGTCTCCTCTTTCAAGGGAGAAGAGGCCCAGTTTCTCTAATCTCTTGCTGTACGGCAACTCCTCCAGCCCCTTTACCATTTTAGTTGCTCTTTGGACTCTTTCGAGTAGTACCATGTCCTTCTTCATGTACGGCAACCAGTGCTGGATGCAGTATTCCAGGTGAGGACATACCACGGCCCAGTACAACGGCATGATAACCCTCTCCGATCTGTTTGTGATCACCTTCTTAATCATTCCTAGTATTCTGTTCGCTCTTTTCGCAGCCACCATGCATTGAGCGGACGGCTTCATTGACTTGTCGATCATAACTCCCAAGTCTCTTTCCTGGGGGGTCTCTCCAATTACCGCCCCGGACATCTTGTATTCGTGTACAAGATTTTTGTTACCGACATGCATCACCTTACACTTATCCACGTTGAACCTCATTTGCCACGTCGTGGCCCATTTCTATAGCATGTTTATGTCATGTTGCAGATCTTCGCAATCCTCCTGCGTCTTCACTACTCTGATTAACTTTGTATCATCAAGAAAACTGTCCCAGAAAATTGCACTAAGTGCAGCGGAGGGCAGAGTCAGTTGGTTCGTGCTGCAGTCTGTGCAGGAATCGGAAAAAGAAGGCTCTTGATGGTATTAGCAATGCAAGGCACTAGTGAGCTGGAAAACAACAACGTGCTAGTGAGGTGGAATCAGTTCATCCTTGCCTTTCTTGTCCGGCAGCAGCCCTGCGGTTTTCAAGACTCAATGTCCTCTGGAGATGGTCACTGCTGTCCACATATGTTCCTTCCATTTCACTATACAGCAGATAGTGCCACTGAATAACACCATGCTTATTTATTTTGATTTTTATCACGTTCTCCTGGGAGCTCAGAATGGGTTACAGTTGACATTCATAATAACATACAGGACAAAGGCATGTGTAGAAGAAACGGGAGAAGTTTCAGAAGGAAAGGGAGGGAGTAAGGAGGAGGCTTTTCGTTGGAACTGTTCAGTTGAAGAGGAGGGTCTCGAGTAATCTAAGGAAATACTGTTTTACAGAAAGGGTGGTAGATGCATGGAACAGTCATCCGGGAGATATGGTGGAGACAGAGACTGTGTCTGAATTCAAGAGGGCCTGAGTTAGGCACGTGGGATCTCTCAGAGAGAGAAAGAGATTATGGTTACTATGGATGGGCCATTTGGCCTTTATCTGCCGTCATGTTTCTATGTTTTCCGAAAGTATTTAGAAAATATGATGACAACAGTATTTGAATATTGACCCAATAGTTTCCATAGAGTAATTTTAAAAGTAAAAAGCCCTGATTCTATAAAGTCCACCTAAAATTAGGCCCCGATATCTGTGCCTAAGTTTATGCAAAGAAAACCTTGGCATAGGTTGCTTCTAGATAACAGAACGCGTAGCATCACTTATGCATGCTTAGGCAGCGCTAAGTGTGATTCTATAATGGGTGCCTAAGTTTTCTAGAATGGTGCTTAGTGCTGCACTAATCATTGCCGCTATCAACACCAAAGTGCCCAGGTATTCTCACTTTGCAAATATGGACACAAGAAATGGGGGGGAGGGGGCAATTTTTAAACTATGCAGGCAGATCCAAAGTTCACTTGTACTTGCATCCACAGATTTTGTGCTACTTTTCCAAATGCATGCCCAACAAATTGTGCCCATGAGATCTGAACTAGAAGATGACGTGGGGACAAATTTTACCCCATCCCCACAGGAACTCATTTTCCCACCCCATCCCGGTGAGTTCTTTTCCTGTCCCTGCCCCATTCCTGCAAGCTCAGTCCTCATCAAGTTTCAAGTTAAAAGTTTATTTAAAATATTTGATTTAATTGCAAAATCCAAATCCAATGCAATTTTACATTTAATTAAAGTCATACATGTTCAAGGCTTGTGCGGTTAAGACAGAGTTTACAGGAATGGGGCAGGGACGGCAACAAAACTCACAGGGACAGGGCGGGGAAATTAAGTTCTTTTGGGGACGGGGAAAAATTTGTCCCCGTGTCATTCTGTAATCTGAACCTTCTTTTTCTACAGGTACGCAGGTAGGGCTATTCTCAGTTAGGGTGCTAGTCTTTGACCAGAGGGCCGCCGCGTGAGTGGACCCAGCAGCGGCAATTCTTATGTTCTTTTCTGATCAAAAGAAAATGTACGGTTTCCAAAATAGAGAACTGTGTGCAGTTTTCTTCCCCAACCTAACTCTGCCCCAGGGCACCATCCATCAAAATCCAGGTAAAATTTCTTGCATTGTTCTGCAACATGGGCCTTTTCCAAACAGTGTACTTACTTGAGTAAATGACTTTTGAAAATTACCCTTCCTAGGTGTTTCTTAATCTATTAAATTATCATCAGTAAATATGCTGAAACATGGTAATCCTGCTGGTCTATTAGAAAATAAAAGCCATCATAATGCTTGTAACATTCTAGGCTCAAGTAATTTAATATAGTCAAATAATCTTAACAAGCTTCTTCCCCATTGAGTATGCAATATATTAAAATGTTTTGTAGAAATGATTCACACTGGGGGCCCTTTGCAGGCAAAGAACCATTACAAAAATAGCCAAGGACCCCATAAATCAGCCACATAATTTATTTGACTGCAAATTTTAAGTTCCTCTTCCAGTTTCCATCTTTTTAGGCTTTGTACAATAACCACACGTCCAGGCTGAGTAAACAAAGCTATATTTGAAATAAATCCATATGTATTTAAACATAAAGCTTGTTATGAGTTGTCAGTATAGGCAGTCCTTGGGTTAAGAACAAGTTACATTTTTCCAACTGTTCTTAAAAGTTGGGTTTGTCTGTAACTCAGAACTTATAGATTTTAAGATTCTTGCTGCTTCCCTCTGCTCCCAGCTGACAAAAGGGCCAACTGCCCCTACCAGTGTTCTCTCTAAGGTACAGCATGCACAACCATACAACATTCTTAATGTGGCCATGCGTCATTCCTGAATCTGCTACAAGAGACATGTAAGAGTCTAGGCCACTGGAAATACTGCTTAGTGAAGTCAAATGAAGCTGCAATTGCGTTCCCCAGAAGGTTGCCCAGTTCCTAACAAATCTAAATCCCTCATCCCTCAACCAAGCATTGAGACTCGGAGCTCTGCCTGCCTCTTGGGTCCTGCATGTGGAACTGGGAGCATTTCTGAAAATGCTACCCTGGTGGATCTGGATTTTAGCTTCTACCTAAGAGCCTAAATTTGGCTTCTAGAACCTCCCTCCCTCATTTTCCCTTGTCTTGGTATCTACGTATACCAAAACAGCTGGTTCCCCCCAAGCACTATCTAAAATCCTAAGTAACATGTGAGGTCTGCCACCTTCGCACCAGGCAGGCAAGTGATCAGGCGATCATCATGCCCAACAGCAACCCAACTATCTACATGCCTAATGATCAAATCACCAACTACAACAGCTGTCCTAACCCTTCCCTCCTGGGCAGAACCCCTGAAGACACATCCTTGGTGCGAGAGGATATTGCATCCCCTGGTGGGCATGTCCTAGTGACAGGATTATTTCCTACTTCACCAGGGTGATGCTCTCCTAGGAGACCTCTCACCTCAAGGCAGCAAAGGGGCTACCAGACTGGAGGTGAGACTTCTTTACAACATCCCTGTAGGTCTCCTCTTATTAATTGTCTCTCTGCATCCTATATGCATTCTCTCCTGCTCTTAAGTCGTACTTAAGTCGGGCGTCTGTAACTCGGGGACTGCCTGTATTAATAGGCTGTCTATAAAAGGCAGACACAGTCGTTTCCACATAATACTAGTAGACATCCGGGAAGCAGGCTGATACACAGTCTTGCTTGCATAATACTGCAAGGCATCCAGAAACCCCAGTGAAATCAGGTAGGACTTAAAGGACAAATAATCATTCTTTATTTAGTAACAAGGAACTCCTGCTTTGGCCTTCACCCCCCTTCCTCCCCCCAACACATACACAGAAAACAAAAAGGAAAAACCAATGGCTACCCAAAGTTATTTTTCTCTTTCTATTGTAGATGGTGCAGAATTGATGCCATCAGGTGGTGGTATTTGCACATTGCACCTAAAACATTTGTCCTTGACTGCCCTTATATTTTTACAGTAGAATCCATACAAGGGATGTTAATTCATTAGCATATATTCTGTTCGTTAGTATGTCTTTAAAAAATCTAGTGCATGCAAAATTGATTTTACCTACAAATGAATGTGTATACAATCAATTTCTATGCATTAAAAAGCTCTACTCAACATTAAAATATATTTAATTACTGGTAAATTTAATGTGTGAAACAGAATGAAAAACCCACCTGAAAATGGAAAGGAAAAGTCCTGAAAATGCCAAAAACTAATTAGTCTAAATGACAAGAATATCAAACCCAAGAACCATAGTAATAAATGAAACATCATCCAAAAAAACCTTGCTACAGATGTGTAACCTGATGATACATTCTTGGAATCAAACCTAAAGAGTGTATGAGCACTTATTATTTTGAATTGAAAATAAATAAATAAATACACATTTCTAAGCATTCACACAGCTTATATTGTCAATGTAAGATCAGAAGGAAAAAGCCTCAGAGCCTCACCACCACCCTCCAGAGACTGGGTAGTGTGTATTCAGGGTTGCTGGCATAAAAAAACATAAGAACATAAGAATTGCCTCTGCCGGGTCAGACCAGGGGTCCATCGCGCCCAGCAGTCCGCTCCCGCGTCGGCCCTCCAGGTCCTTGACCTGTAAGTTCCCTCCACCTGAATTGTTTATGCTCTAATCCTGAAGTACCATGTAAAGTACCTCTCTATCTATACCCTGTCATCCCTTTATCCTTCAAGAAGTCATCCAAGCCCTTTTTGAAACCCATTATTGTACTTTGTCCTATCACCTCACCTGGAAGCGCATTCCAGGTGTCCACCGCCCTCTGAGTGAAGAAGTACTTCTGAGCATTCGGTTTGAATCTGTCTCCTCTCGGTTTTTCTGAGTGCCCTCTTGTTTTTGATGTCTCTGCTAGCCTGAAGAATCTGTCCCGCTCTACCTTACCTATACCTTTCATGATTTTATAGGTCTCTATCATGTCCCCTCTAAGTCTCCATTTTTCCAGGGTGAAGAGCCCCAGCCTCTCCAGCCTTTCGGTATAAGCAAGGTTTTCCATGCCCTTAATCATTTTTGTTTCTCTTCTCTGGACCCTCTCGAGCATCACCATATCCTTCTTAAGGTGCAGCGATCAGTATTGGACGCAGTACTCCAGATGCGGGCGCACCATCGCTCGATACAGCGGCAGGATAACTTCCCTCGTTCTGGTGGTGATGCCTCTTTTGATAATACCCAACATTTTGTTCGCCTTTTTTGAGGCCGCTGCACATTGTGCCACTGGTTTCATCGTTGTGTCCACCAATACCCCCAAGTCTTTTTCAAGGTTGCCTTCCCCCCAATACCCTCCCTCCCATCGTATAGCTGTGCATCGGGTTCCCTTTCCCTATGTGCAAGACTTTACATTTCTCTACATTGAAGCTCATCTGCCATCTATTTGCCCACTCACCCAGCTTATTCAGGTCACTCTGTAGATCTTTGCATTCCTCAATAGTTCTGACCGTACTGGAGAGTTTTGTGTCGTCCGCAAATTTTATAACTTCGCACTTTGTCCCTGTTTCCAGGTCATTAATGAATATATTGAACAGCAACGGTCCCAACCTCCTGTCTTATAATGATAACCTGGGAAACTTAAACACACACACACACACACCTATATATGTTTCTATCTCAAGCATTACAAATGAGTGAGTTTATAAAAGTCTCTTAAACTGCTGAAGGGATGCCTAGCATTGCAATGGGCCCGGGAGATTATTTCATCAATGTGGTCCCATTTCTTCAGTTCTGTTTGTAGAACAAATCTTTAGAAAATAGATAAAACCTTTAGAACTCTTTACTTACATGAAGTAAATGTTAGATGCAGCCAAGGGAAGCTGAAAGAGAAATCTGAAAGGGTTAATTTTTAATAGGACAGCTAACAGAAACATAATCAAGCTTGTACAAAATAAGCTAATCTTCAACCAAAAGGTTAATGTAGAACAATTAAGTCTCAATTGTACTCAGGGTTGTACAGGGCAGTTATCTAATAGGCAGATTTTTTTTGCATGCTCTTCTGATCTGATATGTAAACAGGTCTTTTTGAACATATATATATTTTTTAAATTTTTTTTATTTTTTTGCTTGGTATAATAGTGCCACCACATGGCCAAAGCAGAGTGAATTAAAAATGAAATTTCAGATGCTGCAAAAACACTTTTGAGTTGTTTTACACATGCTTGCCGCTTGTTAAAAAGGAACTACTGCATGATGCACTCAGACATCCAGCGGTGGTTTTGAAATCAGCATGCACTAACTACGTGCTAAAAAATAGATTTGATTTTTTAGCGCTGGGAGCGTGTTTGGAGGCAGAGAGTAGGCATGTCCTGCATTAAGGGCTAGATTCACAAAGCAAACCGATCGGTTTGCGACCCCTTTGTGACCGGATTTCCCTCCGGCCCGATTCACTTACCTCTCTGCCGACCATCCTCCGATCCGCGCATGCAAAGTAGGCAGGGACACGAGTCACTAACCAAAACCCTATAACACCTACTGCACTGGCTGATCAGAAACAAGTGACAGCTGAGGACCAGTTGCTCAAGCCCTTTCTGACTGCCCTGCTCTCTGCCCTGTCAGCCCTGATCTCCTGCTGCCCCGGATCTGCTGCCTGCCCCGACTCTCCCACCCTTCCCCGCAGTGCAAGCCCGTGGTTTAAACCCGCGGGCTTAAGCGGGTTAAAACTACAGGCTCCAAAAAAGTTTAAAAAAGAAAAAAAAAAAATCTATGCTGGGCCCTGAGGTCCAGCACATGCGCAGACCATCTACAAATGGTCTGCGCGTGCACTGGGATCGCTATAGATCGATCTGGGCAAGGAGTTGGGGTTGTGATTCCTCGTGAATCAGCCCCCCGGACATAGATCTAATCCGATCTGTGCCCTCAGTGAATCTAGCCCTAAATCGGTTAATGCAGGTAATCATCATGCCCCTAACCAATTAGTGTGGGATTACCGCGGGACCCCTACCACCTACAAAATAGGCGTGGTGCCCCTCCTCCTCCCACCCTCCCCCACCCATGGACTTTTGAGATATACTGTATGTTTTTCTACGTTTCATAGATCTTGTCTTGCGAGAGGTACCCAGTGATTCGAACTTTCCTTTCCCTCAGATAAGGGAATTAAAGCAGTTAAGAAATGTAGCCAATCTTTTACTTTTAAAATGACAGAATTATAGAATGGAATACCCTTTACTTTAAGGGGTCCTGGCTCCCTTCAATCTTTTTGCAAAACTTTAAAAACAATGTTCGTTGCAAAACATTTTGGAAATCACTCATTATTTTTTTATCCTTTGATTCATGGTCCTTTTTAAAATTTTTATTACCTTTTTTAACTATTGTCAACTGAGTTGAGCTCCTCATTTGGTGATGACCCGGTATAGTTTAATGTAGAGTACCGTAACATCTTCTTTTTGGTCTCATAAGAGAGTATGGATTGTAGACTTTGTCATTTACATTTGCACTCTGCCCTTTCCAGGGTCCAGAAAGAAACTTCTTTTTACCCTGAGATGGTTTATGATGTCCGAAGCTATCGTCTCACATGGCAGGAACCCATGCCTAAATGAAAGCACCTATAGCTCAGTGGTTGAAGGCACTGCTTCCATTTTCCAAAGGTCATGTATGGTCCAAATCCCAAGTATAATCAGATACCCCAGCACATATAACTATTTTTAGTGACATTCTGCTATCTAGGTACATATTGATGATGTCAAGAATGTGCATCAGACAACAACGGTAGGGGGAATTCTTTTATTTAGTGATGATTTGTATGTTCAGGAAGAAATGCTTTTGTTTCTTTTCCTCTGGGGTTGTACTGCTTGCAGAGTCTTGAATCTTAGGGTTTCCTTTCTATATATTATTACTTTTAGTTTTTGGTCCTGCATTTGCATGGGGTTATCTGTTTTCTGGTAGGAATGAATGTTGAAAAGCATACAGTGTGCTTTGTGTGTTTTAATTTTGTGGTTAACCATTATGTGTTGTTACTACGATTATATTGTGTGTGTGTATATGACAAATGAATGGAAAAAATGGTGCTACAATTAGTACTATTATCCCAGGGCAAGCAGGCAGCCTATTCTCACATATGGGTGACGTCATTGACGGAGTCCGGATGCGGAAGCCTCGCAAGCAGACTTGCTTGTAGAAACATGCGCGGTGCGGTTGACTCAAAACTTCTAGTTTCTTCAAGCAAGTCTGCTTGCGAGGCTTCCGCATCCGGGCTCCGTCAATGACGTCACCCATATGTGAGAATAGCTGCCTGCTGTCCCTTGATAACACCTGTTACGGTAAGTAACTGTGCTTTATGGGGGCGGGGTCTGGGGCGGAGATTGGGTGGAGATGGGCATGACTTAGCCCAGTGTTCTTCAACTGCCAGTCCGCGGACTGGTGCCAGTCCACAAAATAATTATTTTATTTCTGCCAGTCCATAGAACACTGCTCTAAATCATAGTTACCAGATGTTAGGGCTCTTCAGCTTGAAAACAAAGATTGAAGTCTACAAAATCCTGAGTGGTGCAGAATGAGTGAAAGTGAATCGATTTTATACTCTATCAAAAATTACAAAGACTAAGATAGAAATACCTTTAAAACCAATAGGAGGAAATAATTTTTCACTCAAAGAATAGTTAAACTCTGTCAGAGGATATAGTAACAGTGCTTAGCATAGCTGGGTTAAAAAAAGGTTTGGACAAGATCCTGGAGGAAAAGTCCATAGTCTGCTATTGAGACAGACACGGGGAAGCCACCGCTTGCCCTTGGAAAAGTATGAACATAAGAATTGCCATACTGGGGCAGACCAAAGACTCATCAAGCCCAACATCCTGTTTCCAACAGTGGCCAATCAAAGTCACAAATACATGGAAAAATCCCAATGAGTAAAACAGATTTTATGCTGATTATTTTAGGAATAAGCAGTGGATTTCCCCAAGCCATCTCAATAATGGCCTACGGACTTCTGTTTTAGGAAATTATCCAAATCTTTTTAAAACCCCGCTAAGATAACTGATTTCACCACATTCTCCGGCAACAAATTCCGGAGTTTAATTAAACGTTGTGTGAAGAAATATTCTCTCTGGTTTGTTTTAAATCTTCTGCTTCATCGCATGCCCCCTAGTCCTAGCCCTAAATTGGGTAATTGAATCTGGGACTGCAGTCTGAATTAACTTGTATTAATATGAATTAATTTGTATTTATACATTTTTACATTTTATATATTAGATTTAGTGGTATTATGATAAAATTTTTTAGAAATGCCGATTTCTTTTCTCTTCCTTTTCTATTTTTATTGGACTTCTTTCCATAAATTTGATTAAGTTGTGATGTAAACCGCTTTGATCCTTTTTGGCTGTATAGGCGATATAGAAAGATTTTAATAAACATAAACCCATTCCACTCATTATTTTAAAGACCTCTATCATATCACCCTTGAGCTGTCTCTTCTCCAAGCTGAAGAGCCCTAGCTGCTTTCGCCTTTCCTCATAGGGAAGTTGCCCCATCCATCCCTTTTATCATTTATGTTGCCCTTCTCTGTACCTTTTATAATTCCACTAGCCCCCTCTTCTATTAAACTGCGCTAGCAGTTTTTACTTCAGAGCCACGCTGAATGGCCCACGCTGCTCCCGACACTCATAGGAACTCTATGATCGTCAGGAGCAGTGCGGCTCCCCGCACTAGAAAACTGCTAGCGCAGTTTAATAAAAGAGGTCCTATGTCTTTTTTGAGATACGGTGATCAGAATTGCACACAGTATACAAGCTACTATTTGGGTTTTTGTCAGGTACTTGTGACCTGGATTGGGCACTGTTGGAAACAGAATACTGGGCTAGATGGACCATTGATGTCACCCAGTATGGCTATTCTTATCGTCTTATGTAAATACTTAGGAGTGATGGGTTGGGTCAAGTACTGGTTGAGTGGAAGACGACAGAGGGTAGTGATCAATGGAGATCACTGAGGAAAGGGATGTTACCAGTGGTGTGCCTCAAGGATCTGTTCTTGGGCCTGTTCTTTTTAACATTTTTATAAACGATATTGCTGAAGGGTTGTCAGATAAGATTTGCCTCTTTGCGGATGATACCAAAATCTGCAATAGAGTAGAGACCCAGGATGGTGTGAATAACATGAAGAAAGACCTGGCGAAGCTTGAAGAATGGTCTGAAATTTGACAGCTAAAATTTAATGCTAAGAAATGCAAAGCCATGAATTTGGGCTGCAAAAACCGAGGGAACGGTACAGATTAGGGGCAGAGAACTTATATGTGCGACAGAAGAGCGGGACTTGGGTGTGATTGTATGTGGTGATCTTAAGGTGGCAAAACAGATTGAAAAGGTGACGGCGAAAGCTAGAAGGATGCTAGGTTGCATAGGGAGAGGTATGACCAGTAGGAAAAAGGAGGTATTGATGCCCCTGTATAAGACTTTGGCGAGACCTCATTTAGAATATTGTGTACAATTCTGGAGGCCGCACCTTCAAAAAGATATAAAAAGGATGGAGTTAGCCCAGAGGAAGGCTACTGAAATACTTGATACTAAAATTTAAAAAAGTATGTCTCTGCTGCTTTTTATAATTTTAGGGAGTGAGTGGAAGCTCATACAGTATATGAGAACCCTTTTCATTTTCTCTAATGGTTCTCAGGATCAAATTGAAGAACAATATCTACAACTACTACTACTATTTATCACTTATATAGGGCTGAAAGTCTTACGCAGTGCTGTACATTTTGACATTTAATAGATGGTCCCTGCTCAGAAGAGCTTACAAAATGCAAGAGCTTACAATCTAACAGTTAACACGAATTTTAGAGAAGAAAAATATTTAAAAGTATAGTGATGCTGCAGCTAGAGGGCACTGTTACACCGCAACTAGAATTACAACCTGGCTAAGAAAAAATAGTACCAAAAAACCCAAAGAAAAAGAAGATAAATGATACCTTTTTACAGGACTTAGAAACTTGCACAAATTAATTTTTATTGTAACACATGATAACTTAAAAATCTGGGTGCATTATTTCATCTGTTTTGAGCTTATGACTCCACCGCATGTTCTTTGATATGTATTAAGTTTTCAGTAAACAATCAGTAAAAATATATATACAGGCAGTCTCCAAGTTACAGATGCCCAACTTAAGTACGACTCATACTTAAGAAAACGGTTGAGGCTTCATTTGATTTCACTGAGCAGTATTTCCAGGGGCCTAGACCTCTACACTTCTCCTTTAGCAGATTCCGGAATGACGCATGGCCACATTAAGAACAGTGTGTGGTTGTGCATGCTGTATCTTAGAGGGAACACTGTTGGACAGTTGGCCTTTTGTCAGCTGGGAGCAGAGGTAAGCAGCAAGAATCTTAAAATCATCAAATTCTGAGTTACATACAAATCTGACTTAAGAACAGCTTAAAAAACATAACTCGTTCTTAACCCGGGGACTGCCTGTATATATTTAAGTGGTTTAGATCTAAACATATATTCTATGGGGATAAGCTTAGTAAATGAGGCTCTTTGTGGTGAACTTAATTTAGGAACCCTTCTACTAAAGGGTGTTAAGCTCTTAATGCGGAGAACAGGCTACCTCAGAAACTTATTAGAGCATTTTGTGGTATTTTTTCTGTGCATCTAACCTATGTGTTGCATGTTTATTTAAAAAATTTATATACCGTCTAAAACTAAACGGTTTACATGGCTTACATACACAGTGTTAAAATGACAACAAAATAAAACCAAATATATAGTAAAATACTTACATAATAAAATTAAAATTTCATACAATCCTCAAGAAAATAGCATAGAGTGAATAGCAGGGCTCTTGGATAATTCATCAATTTTAGCATCTACGAAAAGCTGCGTCTTGTAATTTTCTGAACCTATCCTTTTCACAGCAGTTTCATATTTGACCCACTAAGGAGTTCCACATTTTAACTCCTGCACAACAAAAACTCCTTTTACCCGTCTCAACAAGTCTTGGATTCATGGGCGTCTTCAGTAAGGCCAAACTCTCCGAACGCAGAGATCTCATTGGTGTATAGCTGAGTATATTACTTTTAAGCAATTCTGGGATGTTTCCATACAAGAATTGGTGACAAATCATCACTGCTTTATATTGGACTCCTGAAGGTGACCGGAAGCCAATGGAGTTTTTTGAGATATGGTGAAATGTGGCCAATGCCCCTGAGGAAGAGAATAAAACAGGGGACTCTATAAGGCATTCGGATGAGGCACCCCCCTAAAAGAAAGAGCTTTGACTCCTTGCGGACTCATGAAAGCTAAATTTTCCTTCATATTTGATGTAGTGGAGGAAACTGTTATCATCAGGAAGTATTTGTTTTTATTGACACACTGATGATTTCTTTGATTCTAAACTTGCACATGTTTGAAGAACGATGTCCTGTTATGTTGTTTGTTTACTGGAAAAGCGTCATGAGTGGAGTGCTGCAGGGTTCGGTGCTTGGATCTGTGCTCTTCAACATATTTATAAATGACCTGTAAATTGGTACAACGAGTGAGGTGATTAAATTTGCGGATGATACGAAGTTATTCAGAGTAGTGAAGACACAAAAGAATTGTGAAGACCTGCAACGTGACATAAACACGCTCGAGAAATGGGCTGCGACAAGGCAAATGAGGTTTAATGTGGATAAGTGTAAGGTGATGCATGTCGGTAACAAAAATCTTATACACGAATACAGCATGTTCGGTGCAGTACTTGGAGAGACCCCTCAGGAAAGATTCTTGGAAGTACTGGTCGACAAGTCGATGAAGCCGTCCATGCAATGCGTGGCGGCGGCGAAAAGAGCAAACAGAATGCTAGGAATGATTAAGAAGTGGATCACGAGCAGATCGGAGGAGGTTATCATGCCGTTGTACCGGGCCATGGTGCGCCCTCACCTGGAGTACTGCGTCCAGCACTTGTCGCTGTACATGAAGAAGGACACGGTACTACTCGAAAGAGTCCAGAGAAGAGCGACTAAAATGGTTAAGGGGCTGGAGGAGTTGCTATACAGTGAGAGATTAGAGAAACTGGGCCTCATCTCCCTTGAAAAGAGGAGACTGAGAGGGGACATGATCGAAACATTCAAGATAATGAAGGGATTAGACTTAGTAGATAAGGACAGGTTGTTCACCCTCTCCAAGGTAGAGAGAACGAGAGGGCACTCTCTAAAATTAAAAGGGGACAGATTCCGTACAAACGTAAGGAAGTTCTTCTTCACCCAGAGAGTGGTAGAAAACTGGAACGCTCTTCCGGAGTCTATGATAGGGGAAAACACCCTCCAGAGATTCAAGACAAAGTTGGACAAGTTCCTGCTAAACTGGAATATACGCAGGTGAGGCTGGACTCACTTAAGAGCACTAGTCTTTGACCTGGGGAGCGGACTACTGGGCACGATGGACCACTGGTCTGACCCAGTAGCGGCAATTCTTATGGGTGCCTGCACCCCCACCAACATGGTGTCCAGCGCAGAGCGTCCCCCGCCTTACTACACAACTGACTGAAGGAACAGTATCTAACATCTACTAAAAGTATTTTTCTGTGCTGGAGAGAAAGAGTACTGTTGTAGATAAGCTGGTTACCTGTACATGGACTATTTATACTGTTTTTGCTTCATTAGTTGAAAGCAGAAGTAAAAGTTTGATTTTGGTTCAAGCTAACATCTGGTGTGGACTACTTTATGTTTTATGAATAGTAAGTCTGATGCTGTGCTTGCCCAGCTTGACAGGAATTTCCTGAGCCTGGCCCTGGTCCCAACAACATAATTATTTGTTTCCCCTTCTTCCCACCAACCCAGACAGCCACCTAGCTCATATCTACAACAGGTGGGTTACAGAAAGAACAGAAAAAGAAATGGAAACAGAGTTCACAGTCTATATGTATAATTTTGAAAACAACTTGCCAAAGTTAACCTCTTGGATCACTGAAATGTGCTCATTAGTGGAAATAAATCTGCCTTTGGTAGATGGACACAAGTCAAGAAGAAGAAACACATGAGTTTATGTAGGCAAAATCGTCAAAGTATTTCTTTCAGAGATCATTTTATCATCTGATATAGAGATCTCCAAGTAGGTATCATTTTCCATAATGCAAATGCTTCATTCTCATCCCCTCACCCACACAAGAAAACATTTTAATTTCACAGTACATCCATCAGACATTGGTGTGTATCTTGCCTGGTTATCAATTGTTAGCCTTGTAAGAAATGCACAATTTACATGAAAACTCTGTCTGAATAGCAAATGATGAAATATCATAATTACGCTTTTATTTTGTGTTACATTAGAGGCTTTCAGATGGATGCTTGTCATTCTGAATTCAATATGAAAATGACTGAATAAGTAATGGAAAAATATTGCATGACAGCAGTCTTAACCCCTTTTTAATCTGAAATGTATCCTTATTCAATTAATTTCTGAATTCTCTCTGAAGAAAAAATAAATCCCCCAATATCTCAAAAACAGATTAATGTAAAATGAAGACAAACTGCTTTGAAGATATGAATTTGTTCATATTTCTGAGCAATATAAAAAATGTCTTTAAACACTCTTCCTGGTGAAGCTTGAAGAATGGTCTGAAATTTGGCAGCTAAAATTTAATGCTGGCGATTTATCACTTTTTAACTTGTCGATTTTGCTTAGTACATCTTCAAGATTCACCAAAATTTCTTTCAGTTCCTCCGCATCATCACCCTTGAAAACCATTTCCGGTTCAGGTGGATCTCTTACATCTTCTTCCGTAAAGACCGAAGCAAAGAATTCATTCAGTCTTTCTGCTATGGCCTTATCCTCCCTGACTGCCCCTTTCGCTCCTTGATCATCCAATGATTCCACAGATTCCCTCACAGGATTTCTGCTTCTGATGTACCTAAAAAAATTGCTGTGAGTTTTTGCCTCTTTTGCAAGTTTCTCTTCATATTCTTTCATAGTTGTCTATCAGTTATTTGCATCTAACTTGCCAGTGCTTGTGTTTCTTCCTATTTTCTTCAATCATTTCTTTTTTTCCATTCTTTAAAGGATTTTTTATTGGCTCTAATAGCCTCTTTCACTTCACCGTTTAACCACGACGGCTCTCGTTTCATTTTTCCACCTTTGTTGATACGTGGAATGCATCTGGTCTGGGCTTCCACAACGGTATTTTTAAATAACATCCATGCCTGTTTACAGTCCTAATATTTGCAACTAATCATTTTAACTTCTTTTTAACCATTTTCCTCATTTTATCATAGTTGCCCTTTTGAAAATTAAACACCCCTACCGTAGATTTCTTTTGCGACGTTACTCCCGGTATCAGCTCAAATTTGATCACGTTATGACCACTGTATTATTGTAATCAGTGCTGTAGTAAGGGGCGGGGAGGGGGGGAAGTCTGCCCCATGCACCGTCTTGGTGGGGCTGCCAGCACATCCTCCTCTCCGCCCTCTTGCTTCTTCCCCACCCCCCACTACCACACGCGTGCGCCCCTTCCCATACCTTTAACATTCCCAGTGCAAGCAGGAACCTCAATCTGCTGCTCATACCATCATTGCCTCTTCCTCTGACCTCACTTCCTGGACCCACGCCTAGGAAGTGATGTCGGAGGATGAGCTGATGCAGGCACAAGCAGCAGGTTGGGGTTTCTGCTCATGCTAGGAATGTGGTAGAGGTATAGGGGAAGGAAAAGGGGTGTGCGGCAGGAGGGGAGGGATGCTTCTCAGCCTCGCTACGCCACTGATTGCAATTCCCTATATCTTGGCTTGCCAAAATACTTGATACATGTACTTCAGTTGGCTCAGAATGCCGCAGCGAAGCTGATTACAAATGTGTCTAAATCAAAGCATATCATACCTGTCGGTTGCCAATCGAAGCTCATATTGAGTTTAAGATGTTACGCCTGATTTAGAAGGTGTTGAATGAAAATGGCTCCATTGTTTTGACGTCATTGTTTCAACTTTATCAGCCTCCTTGTTCTTTATGTTCTGAGGATAGACAGTTACCGGAAGTTAAATCTTTCAAATCTGTGAAACGTTTGACTGTCCGGCGACCTATGTTTTCAATACAGGGGGTTTGTTTGTGGAACATCTTACCTGTGGAGGTTAGATCTTTGCCTGGGGTTTTGCAATTTAGGTAGCATCTGAAGACAATTCTTTTTTAATCAAACTTATTAGTAAATTTTATGATTCTGTTTTTGATTTTTATTTGATTGGTTCTGTATTTTTGTTTTCATTGGATGTTGTGAGTTTATGATATGACTTTATTATGCATGTTTTTATTGTAACCAGAGCAGAATTGTTGGATGTGGTGGGTAGTGTTTTGCTTTGTTTTAAATAAATAAACGCATTGGGGTTTATAATAGGAGAAACCTTTTCAAAGGCAAATAAGATATGAAGGACGGATGAAACTGCTGTTCTAAAAAGGAATAACTGTGCCTTCATTCAGCACTGCACTAATTATGAGTGACAGCATGAGAAAAAGCACTTGCATTCTTATTATCCAAGGGCAGCTACTAGCTGACATGAGCTCAGCTGAAGATTGCTCAGCTAGCTCTTCCATTAACAGCCATTAGACTGCTGGGTTTGACATCTTAGCTATTTCAAACCATATAAGGATAACATTTCAAATCCTAGTTGTCAAACTAGAAGCAATTTTGTTTCCTGAATGTGCTGTAAAAAGGTTACATTTTTGGACGTAGGTGGAGTGACTCTTCTTTATTTATTTGGATTTATTTACGGCCTTTTTGAAGAAATTCACCCAAGATGGTGTGCACCAAAATAAGTCAAACATAGACAATTACTGCAGAAGAAAATATTCCAACAACAATAAGGGAAAGGGCATACATAATATGCGAATTCCACATTTTCTTGAATTCAGACACAGTCTTTGTATCTACCACCCTTTCTTTAAAAAAGTATTTCCTTAGACCTGAGCCTACCACCTTTTAACTTCATTTTATGCCCTCTCGTTCCGAAGCTTCCTTTCAAATGAAAGAGATTCGCCTCATGCACATTTATGCCATGTAGGTATTTAAACATCTCTATCATATCTCCTCCTCTCGCCTTTCCTCCAAAGTATGCAGATTGAGATCTTTATGTCTGTCCCCATACGCCTTATGATGAAGACCATCAACCATTTTAGTAGCCTTCCTCTGGACCGATGTCATCCTGTTTATATCTTTTTGAAGGTGCGGTCTCCAGAATTGTACATAATATTCTAAATGAGGTCTCACCAGAGTTATACAGGGGCATCAGTACATCCTTTTTCCTACTGGCCATACCTCTCCCTATGCACTCTAGCATCCTTCTAGCTTTCATTGTTGCTTTTTCAACCTGTTTAACCACCTTAAGATCATCACATACTATCATACTCAAATTCTGCTCCTTTTTCATGCACAAAATCTCTTCACCCCCTAGACTTTACGGTTCCCTCGAGTTTTTGCAGCCCAGATTCATGACCTTGCATTTCTTAGTATTAAATCTTAGCAACCAAATTTCAGACCATTCTTCAAGCTTCACTAGGTCCTTCCTCATGAAATTCACACCATCGGGGGTATCTACTTTATTTCAGATTTTGGTATCATCCACAAAGCCCTTCAGCAATATCGCTTATAAAAATGTTAAAAAGAACAGGCCCAAGAACTGAATCTTGAGGCATAGCACTAGTAACATCCCTTTCCTCAGAGTGATCTCCATTGACCACCTAACTGAGAATGTCCAGTTAGCACCCAAGCCAGTATTCAGCATTTAAGCTGTCAAGTTAACCTTAGAAATAGGACCACATAAAAGTCAGTCTTATCTTTATGCAGTATACCATAGCCAATGAAATGCTAAGTATTACACTTTTCTGGCTATGTTTTTGTTAGCCCTATTTTCCCAGACATGGCCCAACATTGAATTTCCAGCAATAAAGCCATAACATAACAAATCAGTCCACTTATATACCGCTATATCTTTCAGTTCTAAGCAGTTTAGAAGGGTCAAGGAACTGTACATACACTGTGAATTTACATATTAAAATTTATCAAATAAATGGATCTTTAACATCTTTCTAAAAAAATTGATAGAACCTTATCCCAGCAAGACTCTCTGAAAGTAACGCTTCTGAATGAATATTTGGCTTCTACTTTTAATTACATTACTTGTGGGCACCATAACCAGCTTCTATTGTAGGTTCCATATTATTGAAGAAATGCCTATATAAGACCGTAGAAAACACAAATGACAAAATAAGATGAAAATATCAATATGTATGCATATTTATCTAATTTGTTTTATTTACGTTCACATTTCCACGAGAACAAAGTGCTAGCTTTAAGAACATGTATTGCATGTGAGAAAGACTTGAACAGTAGACGTTTGCCTTAGTCTATAATAAATACTGCAGGCTTACATAGCCATCAACATTTCCATCTTATTCTGATAGTAATTTTGAATATTGGAATGAATACAGAAATGCAATCTCAGCTGTCAAGGAAAAAATTCAAGAAGAATTTGTTTTCATTATTGGACTGAAAAATACTGTGTGGAAAAGTAGGTCAGCGCAAAGACAAATGGACTTATGGGTCACGTCCAATTACCACAACATAAATGTCTATTGAAGTTTCTGTGGAAGCTGAAAATGTGATGGTTTAGTTTTCTCATAAGCCCGAATGTATACACAGACCTTTGTGTAGAAGGGAGCAACTTTCTCTTAATCCCCTGCAGAATACCAATCCTTCCTCGATCTTTAGAAACCTCCTTTCTTCTGTCCTTCACTCTCTACAGTTCATTCTAGAGATATGATCCTCACTCCAGGAATACAGTTACAGAAAACGTAGGGCCCTGATTCTATTTTTAAAAAAACACCTAGATCAGGGCGCCTAGCTGAGTTAGGTACCTAACTTACCCCCTCCCCCTTTTACAAAGCCATGTTAGGCTTTTTTTTTTAAAATCACCAGCCGCAGCAGTATTAGTGCCAACGCTTATAGGAATTCTGTGAGCATTGTAGCTAATACCACCACAGGTGGTGATGATAAAGCCTAATGCGGCTTCATAAAAAGGGTGGTTAATTTATTAATTGGTTCAGTTGGCACTATTAATTGAACAGCGATATTAAAAACCAAGTTAAAAGACAATTAAAAAAAATTAAATTCTGTGTAGATACCTAGCTCAGTAGGCTCGATGTAGGAGTCTACACCAAGGCACTGCCGGTAATACTACAAATACTGGCCCCTTCTAGATACCAATGGCTTGTTTTACGTGGTTTTCTTTTGGACATGTTTGGGTTCTTTTTTCTTCATTTGGTTCAAAAAGAAAGACACACATCTGAAAATTGGAAATGTTTAAAAAAAACCAAAGATAAACATTTTGCTGTTTTGAAAATAGGCCTGTTTGGTACTGGATTTTTTTTTTTTTTGCGTCTTCTGCTAAACGTCCAACTTCTGATCTGGGCGTCGTATTGAAAATGGCCCTCTATACATAAAGTAATGACTGATACATAAAGATAAGCAGATGACTTATCCATTTATCCTTACGTCTGATATTTAATGGTTTATCTATTTAGATAGTGGACAACCCAAAATGTAAATTAATAACTTACTAATTTAAACATAGGATTGCTATTTCTGCAATCCATCCTAAATTTATCTAAGAACATAAGAATTACCGCTGCTGGGTCAGACCAGTGGTCCATCGTGCCTAGCAGTCCGCTCACACGGCAGCCCCCAGGTCAAAGACCAGTGCCCTATTTGAGACTAGCCTTACCAGCGCCCGTTCTTGTCCAGCAGGAACTTGTCTAACTTTGTCTTGAATCCCTGGAGGGTGTTTTCCCCTATAACAGCCTCCGGAAGAGCGTTCCAGTTTTCCACCACTCTCTGGGTGAAGAAGAACTTCCTTACTTTTGTACGGAATCTATCCTCTTTCAACTTTAGAGAGTGCCCTCTCGTTCTCCCTACCTTGGAGAGGGTGAACAATCTGCCCTTATCTACTAAGTCTATTCGCTTCAATACCTCTCAATCTCCTCTGTTCAAGGGAGAAAAGGCCCAGTTTCTCTAATCTTTCCCCTTTTAACTTTAGAGAGTGTGCTCTCGTTCTCTCTACCTTGGAGAGGGTGAACAACCTGTCTTTATCTACTGTCTATTCCCTTCATTATCTTGAATGTTTCGATCATATCCCCTCTGTCTCCTCTTTTCAAGGGAGAAGAGGCTCAGTTTCTCTAATCTCTCACTATACGGCAACTCCTCCAGCCTCTTAACCATTTTAGTTGCTCTTCTCTGGACCCTTTCGATTAGTACTGTGTCCTTCATGTACGGTGACCAGTACTGGTTGCAGTATTCCAGGTGGGGGCATACCATAGCCCAGTACAGCGGCATGATAACCTTCTCCGATCTGATTCCATACAAACGTAAGGAAATTCTTCTTCACCCAGAGAGTGGTAGAAAACTGAAACGCTCTTCCAGAGTCTGTTATAGGGGAAAACACCCTCCAGGGTTTCAAGGCAAAGTTGGACAAGTTCATGCTAAACTGGTGAAACTGGACACATTTGGAGCACTGGTCTTGACCTTGGGGCTGCCGCTTGAGCGGACTGCTGGGCAGTGTAGATCATTGGTCTGACCCAACATCGGCAATTCTTATGTTCGTGATTCCCCTTCTTAATCATTCCTAGCATTCTGTTTGCCCTTTTTGCCGCCGCCATACATTGCGCAGACACCTTCATTGACTTGTCAACCAGTACTCCCAAGTCTCTTTCCTGGGAGGTCTCTCTGAGTATTGCACCAGACATCCTGTATTTGTGTATATAAGATTTTTGTTACCGACATGCATCACCTTACACTTATCCACGTCAAACCTCATTTGCCATGTCAGGGCCCATTTCTTGAGCGTGTTTGTCACATTGCAGGTCTTCACAATCCTTCTGTGTCTTCACTACTCTGAATAACTTCGTACCGTCTGAAAATTTAATTACTTCACTCGTCGTACCAATATCCAGGTCATTTATAAATATGTTGAAGAGCATGGGTCCAAGCACCGAACCCTGTGGCACTCCACTCGTGATGCTTCTCCAGTCTGAGTATTATCCATTTACCCCCACTCTCTGTTTCCTATCCGCCAACCAGTTTTTAATGCACATGAGTATTTCACCCTCAATTCCATGGCTCGCAATTTTTCAAAGTAGTCGTGGCTTCTATCTGGATTTTTGCCCCTGACTTTACAGTACCCTTGGCTACTCCTTTTTGTAATTGTATAGATTTTAGTTACATATCAAGTTGTCCGTTTAAAACACATCCATTTGGTAGTCCAAAATATTTAATAATATAGCACTGATGCAATCAGCACCAACTGCTTACTGCGTGTTTTTGTATACTGACCAAATTCAGTTTGCACACATATTTATCAAAATAAAAGCTGGTTCCTAAGGAGGGAAATTCATCAAGGAGTGCAAGCCAATTTAGCACATGCTAACAATTAGTGCACACTTAATATTAAGATGAGAGTGTAGTGCAGTGGTTAAAGCTACAGCCTCAGCGCCCTGAGATTGTGGGTTCAAACCCATGCTACTCCTTGTGACCCTGGGCAAGTCACTTAATCCCCCCCCCCCATTGCCCCAGGTACATTAGATAGATTGCGAGCCCACCAAGGCAGATAGGGAAAAATTGTTGTGCACCTCAATAAATTCATGTAAAACCTTCTGAGCTCCCTGGGGAGAATGGTATAGAAAATTTAATAAATAAATTTAGCTTGCGCTAATCATTAGCGTCCTTTGATAAGTTCCCCTTCACTCTCTCAAATTCTTTATACAGGTCTATAACTATGCAGCTTAATACAGTCCAAATAGTGGTGTGTTAGTCAATCAGCCTCCTAGACTATACAGTTTTAAGACTGCCAGAATATTGGCAAAATATGAATCCATTGCATAATGAGTGATTATAGTTATACTATTATTACAACTAGGCATGTCTGGAAAATTGCCAATTAAATTGCGAGAAGCATCAGCCTATCCAACAAAATGCCCAGGGGTCTGTCTCTTCACCACATGTAAATTTCTGTACAGAACAGGCACTAGACAATGACAAATTTAGGCATTAAGATGTGATGATGCACAGTGAGTTGTTATGAGCCATTTGCAGAGCTCCATTGCATTATGAATCCCTGGACTCGTAATTAAGAATGAATGTCCAACTATAGCAAACAGGTACAGGGCATTGCAAATGATACAAAATGCTGCAGCCAGACTGATTACAGGAGCATCAAAATATGCTCATATTACACCTTGTCTTCAGCAACTGCACTGGCTGCCAGTGGCTTTTAGAGTACAATATAAGATTGTGATGATTTGCCATCAATTGTGGTATGGTACCATTCCAGATTATTTCAAGAGTAAGATGACCACTTATCAGCCCAAAAGATTGTTGCTAACGGCCAATGTTAATCCGAAAGATGTAGAAATCTGTGCAATGATGGAATCCGATGGTAGGGCAACTAAGGAAATGTGCTGATAGAGGAACTTTCAGAAAACTCCTCAAAACACAATTGCTCATTAATGCTCTTTTATAGGGTCTGACTTGTCTTGATTGAGGATTAACTTTGAACTTAATTTTTGATGATTTGTCTCTTTTGTACTGTTTTTAAGTATTGTGTATATGGATATACTGTAAACCGCCTAGGAACTAAGAACATAAGAACATAAGAAAAGCCTTCACCAGATCAGACCGAGGTCCATCCAGTCCGGTGATCCGCACACGCGGCGGCCCCCTAGGTACTGCCGAATGGAGACCCAGATATACCGTAGCCCTCAATATGATTTGCAAGAAGGTGTGCATCCAACTTGCGCTTGAATCCCAGAACAGTAATCTCTGTCACAACATCCTCCGGAAGAGCATTTCAAGTTCCCACCACGCGCTGTGTGAAAAAGTACTTCCTGATATCCGTCCTGAACCTGCTGCCACTCAGTTTCAGTCTATGACCTCTTGTCCGTGTCACTTCCGAAAAAGTTAGTAATGCTGCTTCTTGGTCTATTTTATCAAATCCTTTTATTATTTTAAAAGTCTCTATTAAATCCCCTCTCAGTCTTCTCTGCTCGAGGGTAAATAGTCCCAATTTCCTAAGGCGTTCTTTGTAGCTCAAATTCTCCAATCCCTTGACAAGTTTCGTGGCTCGCCTCTGTACCCTCTCCAGCAGAGTTATATCTTTCTTGAGGTATGGAGACCAGTGTTGTACACAGTATTCCAATTGCGTTCTGACCATTGCTCTATAAAGTGGCATTATTACATCTTCCGATCTACTCGTGATCCCCTTCTTTATCATGCCCAACATCCTATTTGCTTTCTTCGCCGCTGCCGCGCATTGAGCCAAAGGCTTTAGGGTTCTGTCAATCAGTACCCCCAAATGGAAATTTTAAAAATAAATAAGTTTCTCAAGGCTTGTTATGAGTCTGACGCTTCATGTAGGAAGAGTACATATTTTAAAGTAATAAGATATAGACCATGAGTTAGTATTGGCTTAATTAGTGTCTTACTTTCTGTGGTGGAAGTAGATCTGCAATAAGAACATAAGAAATACCTGATTGTTATATGAGTTCATGTTCCTTTTGCTTGGGTGAGTCCTTGCTCAGTTGGATTTCCGTAACTAAACCCCATTTCCAGCTAGATTTTCTATCTCATTCACCTGTTTCTTGTTATATAGAGGCTCATTCTTCTCTGATTGGTGATGAAAAAATATTTCTCCTTTACTGAGGAAAAAAACAAGCCCTGTTGTCGGCCCTTAGGTCAAGACCAGTGAGAACATAAGCTTTGCTTCTGCCGGGTCAGACCATGGGTCCATTGTGCCCAGCAGTCCGCTCCCATGGCAGCCCCCCAGGTCCATGACCTGTAAGTGATCCTTTACCTAAACCTTTTATTCCCTAATCATTTAATATCCTGTATAGTAATCCTCTATCTATACCCTTCAATCCCCTTCAGGAAATCATCCAATCCCTTTTTGAAACCCAATATCGTACTCTGTCCTATCACCTCTTCTGGAAGCGCATTCCAGGTGCCTACCACCCTCTGAGTGAAGAAGAACTTCCTAGCATTTGTTCTGAATCTGTTTCCTTTCAATTTTTTTCTGAATGCCCTCTTGTTTTTGTTGTCCCCGCTAGTCTAAAGAATCTGTCCCTCTCCACCTTCTCTATGCCTTTCATGATGTTATCATGTCCCCTCTAAGTCTCCACTTTTCCAGAACCTTGAGGCATTTACATTAATACTTGAAGCAATGAAGGGTTAAGTAACTTGCCCAAGATCACAAAGAACCACAGTTGGATTTGAACCTGTTTCCCCTGGTTCTTAGTCTGCCACTCTAATCATTAGGCTATTCTCCACTTATAATAGTGTACTATACTGCAAAAAAAAACCAAAACCAAACCCAATAAAAATTAAAAGAAAAGGTATGTGGTGCATTATCCCAATGGTCCATCTCAGTTCTACATGACTAAAATATTGCTCATTTCAAATTTTAGTCAAAATATTCTACACTCATTTATCAGTTAACCCCCCCCCCAAAAAAAAAAATAAATTCTACACTATGAAAATGAAATGTCCTGTGTTGTGATAAATATCTACAATGTGGCCCAGCTCAGTTGCACCAGCTAAAAAGAATCACAGTTTCATCTGACAGTGACCTACAGTATGTGAAATCTATAGGCTATTTTCCAGTGAGCAGATCTCCACATCACAAAAACGCCATTACAATGGACGCTAATTATCCTCCAAAATGTCAGGTTTTGGCTCAAAGGCCAAGGTATAAATGGGCTACAAAAGCCACCTGCCCTTTCCTTTCCGGAAATAGATCAGCAGGAGCAGCATTGATATATCTTGATGAGGCAATGAGAGAAAGTTTTCCATTGCTGCCACCTTCCCAGTAGTGGTGGCCCCAAAAATCCAGGATTTGGTAGTTTTTCAGTCTTTTATGTTACTGTAGTAGTAAGTACTGATGAGAAGAGACTTAGAAGAAATATTGTTTGTGGTCCGAAACTTGTCTAAAATGTCTAGGTGAGACTCAAGGTAACTAATGTAAACCTACAGATCACTATAAAATCATGTCACCGCTCTTAATGTAACTTTACAAAATAACATAACCCTTTTCAATAAAGTGCATTAGAATCTCGGCTTCACACATTCTAATGCAGAATGTTACCGCATGCTAATATCAGATTTAGCATATTTTAGGGGTGTTCCCTCTATTTTAATTGCCGATCATGTGTCAACGTTACCATCGGCACATGATATCTGCAGAGAGTTAATGTGGGAGCACTTAGGGCTGGATTCTACAGACTGGGCCGAGATCAGCAGCCGCCTATAAAATGGCCTCCGCATGTCACGCATGAAATGGCGCCATTTGTATAATCATAGAAATTGAAACATGAAGGCAGATAAAGGCTAAATGGCCCATCAAGTCTGCCCATCTGCAGCATCCACTATCTCCTCCTCTCCCTAAGAGATCCAACGTGCCTGTACCACACTTTCTTAAATGTAGAAACATAGAAATATAATGGCAGATAAAGGTGAATATAGAAACATGGAAATATGATAACTATCTCAAATATAGGCGCCAGAAATGTAGGCCAGGGTTTTGAAGGTCTACATTTCCAATATTTGACATGAATAGCATCCAAGGAAGTGCCGAAGAACACCTAAGGCCATTTCCAGTGTTAACCATGCCTACTTTGACCTCAGGCATTCTAAGGTACCTTTGTAGACGTGATGAAGGCACTTACATTTTATTTAATGATTTTTCATAATTTTTGTAATGGATTTGCCAATTAAGTTAGCTGCTGGTAGGGTACCTACTGGCGCCTAACATTTATAGAATATGCCCCTTATGGCTAGATTCTATAAAGGGCATAATCAACCACTAGAAGTTCTTAGGCATCACTCAGCGTCTTGGAGATAGGTGCTGGTATGTTAGGCCAGGTTTTACTGGGCTTAATTTACCAGCACCTAACTTGGACACCTAGCAACGCCTAAGTCAACTATATCTATTCACCCCTAATCATTGTTAAGGTCAGAGGGCACCTGAATTTAGACATCACAAGTTCTCCTAAGAGTTCAGCGTCAAACTCTTGTCAATTTAAAATTTAGTTTGATTGGCTGAAAACTGGTGTAGTGAATTACCTCAAGAAGTAAGCCAATTAAAATAAAAGTTGCATGCAGATTCCAAGGTTAGGCATCTCTGGGTGTCCTCATCTCTGTCATACTCCTCTCTCTACCGTCTTTCCTCCAAAGTAAACATATTGAGATCTTTAAGTCTGTCCCCATACGCCTTATGATGAAGACCACGCACCATTTTAGTAGCCTTCCTCTGGACCGACTCCATCCTTTTTATATCTTTTTGAAGGTGTGGTCTCCAGGACTGTAAATTTTCTAAATGAGGTCTCACCAAAGTCTTATACAGGGGCATCAATACCTCCTTTTTCATACTAGCCATGCCTCTTCCTATGCACCCTAGCATTCTTCTAGCTTTCGCTGTCTCCTTTTCAACCTATTTGGCCATCTTAAGATCGTCACATACAATCACATCCAAGTCCCACTTTTCTGTCGTGCCCATAAGCTCCTCACTCCCTAGTCTGTACCGTTCTCTCGGGTTTTTGCAGCCCAAATGCATGACCTTGCATTTCTTAGCATTAAATTTTAGCTGCCAAATTTCAGACCATTCATCAAGCTTCACTAGGTTTTTCTTCATGTTATTCACACCATTCCAGTATCATCTGCAAAGAAACAAATCTTACCCAGCAGCCCTTCAGCAATATCGTTTATAAAAAAATGTTAAAAAGAACAGGCCCAGACTATTTTGCTCTACATGGAGTCTACCAGTTGAGCAAGGATAAGATTGCATTGGAACACAGACAATGGAAAGTAATATAGAAATGCGAACAACATGTATGTAACCAGAACAATCTGATCACTCTTGAAGAAAGAAATGAAAAGCATCTTGGAAGAAAGGAGTATAACAGGTAGTTTAGGCGTTGTACGTATAGTACAATATGAACCAAAGAATTAAAAGTACTAATTAAAAAGAACAAAACTCAGCATATCATTCAGGTTAAAACATTTTCACAGACTTGTTTACAATACATTCCCCAACAGGTCAATGTTGATGGACCTCGCAAAACCTTTCACTTCACTTAGGGTCCTAGATACCATTTGATAGCTTTAGGAATATATTTGTAATATTCATATACAAAAATCTCTCCCCAAACCCATGACCTTCTCATCCCATCTCCAGTGAAGCAAAAGAACTGTCCTTTTCTTTTGCATGAGAAAATCAGTTGCAAGTTTCTATTTCTCAGCTAGAATTTAGGCTAAAGATTATTTCTAACACCAATACTGTGAGGAGATTGCTGTGAGGACCAGGCACCAGCATGACATGTGAAAAAAGCTTCCCAGTTCTTCGCCCACAAGTTGGAGGGGGGGGCCATGCCTTTTCTACTTGCCCTTCACAAAATCGTTAGGCAATTACACACAGACCAGCTGATAGTTATGAGCACCAAGCAGCGTTAGGAGTCTGCTGGAGAATTATAAGGCAGCTACTCCTGTACAGAAAGACTTCATTTACATGTGGATTTAAATTAGAGAACAAATTAGAGAACGTAATGTGAGAATGATGGGGTAGACCCACAAAGGCAAGGAAACCAAAAATTATTCCAACAAAAGAGATGTGCTAACAAATCTTCCAGCAAGAGTGGTACAAAACCACAGAGAGAGACCATTTTGGTTTTTTAACTATGCCAAACAATTTCTGAAAAAGTCCCTAAATAGTTTCTAAACATATAGCTGCTATGATTGCTGTAATGCATGAAATGAAACCTGGTATTATGTCAGAAAATTTGTAGCTGTATGGGAGTGTGTGGTGCAGTGGTTAGAGCTACAGCCTTGGCACCCTGAGGTTGTGGATTCAAATCCTGCACTGCTCCTTGTGACCCAAGTCACTTAATCCCCATTGCCCCAGGTACTTTAGATAGATTGTGAGTTCACCAGGACAGATAGGGAAAGATGCTTGAGTTCCTAAATAATTTGTAATCCACATAGAATTGTAGGATATGCAGAATAAAAATTATTTTTTTTAAAACCTAAACATTTAGAACTAGATTCATTAAATGACACTGGAAAATCGGGTGCTAAAGGAAATTGGTACTTGGCAGTTGGTTGTTTTTTTTAATAAAGGGTGCTCCCAGGTGCGTGATCTTTATAGAATAACACTTAGCCCTGCTTCCTGCACCCAACATTGGCTGTCAGAATTTATGCTAACTGAAACCTGGTGTAAATCCTGGCACATAAGTTGGATTTTATAGCATAATGTACCGCAAGCTGCCGCAAGAGGTTGCAGCAGCCATTTTGAAAGGTCACCTTGAGGGGGCAAGAGTGAGGGAGCTGCGCTTCTGCCCCTGAACACCCCCACTGGACCGCTGGGGCCCCTACCTACACATTGGGAGAGGGTGGGCAGGTGGTGAAGAGTCTTTGCAGTGGGAAGGGGAGAGGAGGGATTGAGGAGACATCGTCGAGGAGACATGGAGGGGTTAAAGAAAAAAATACTTATCAGGGCTCCGGCCCTATATTCAGCCAGGGCCCGCATAACTCTTGTGGCCCCAGGTGAATATCAGCCAGGCCTGCATAAGTTCCACATGGCCAGGCCACCCAGAATTATGCTCCGATATTCAGTGCTGATGCCTGGACAAGACCCGGCATCGAATATTGGGGAATAATTTTAAAAAAAACAACAACCCAACAAAAACTTATGCGGGCCCTAGTCAGATATTCAGCTGGTGACTGCGTGAGATAAGTGTTTGAATTTAGGACAGCTTTTGAGCTGTCCTGAATTCACCCGCTTATCTTATGTTGATCCCATCTGAATATCCTTGGTGTCTGCATAAGCCCCAGCTTCTCTCCAGCATCGCCCCCCCCCTGACTGGCCTATTGGGGGGGGGGGCGGGGCTGGTCAGAGCTGATATTCTGTGGCACTGACGATTTAAGCAGGCCAGAGCATTAACCATTAGGTTACTCCTCCGCACCAAAACTCACAACCTCTTATGGTAAGGGGCTTCTGGGTTCAGTTATTGTGACCATTCTTAAGAAATAAATGTACGACTCTTCTCTTCTTAAAAATCAACAGGCTATCAGACAGAATAGAGTTTGTTAAAGGTTTGAAACTGGATTAGGCAGTTGCTATGGAAAGAGAGCATGAGGCAGTTAAAATTCAGCAAATTAATTTGCGAAAAAAGAGAGGTGGTGAAAGAGCTAAAGATCCTGGCGTGATTAATCATGTTAATTATAAATCCTATATTCCAAGGTCACCAAAACCAACCTGTGGTCAAGAAGTCATTTCACATAAAATAGAAATTATTACATATATGCATGTTTCAGGGCGCTCTAGATTTGAAAGGGAATGATGACATTCTGTGTAAACTGGAGACTTGAAAACCATGCGAGAAAGTTACTGACTGGCCTGCTCCATCTGTGTGTCTTTAACAGTTCACCCAACTCAGCCGTTATCAAAATGACTTTTACTACAGTAAATCCCAGCAATCAAGTTTATTAGGGTAACCATAGCTCACCATAACTCTCCTCTTTTGAGAAATCTTCACTGGCTCCCTGTCTCTTAGAGTACGGTTTAAATGCACTTCTATGGTTTTTAAAATCATACGTGGGCTATTTATGTCTTTGATTCCTCTACCTTTGAATAATCAGAGATCTTCTGTTTCAAGAAACTCTCACAAATTTAAACTGTCCTTTCCATCTTTAAAAGGAATAAAATCTATTGGCGATATTACTCGATCTTTCTCCTATACTTTCACAATGATTTGGAATGGGATTTTCTTGTGTTAGAACTCTTCTCTCCTTCCAGATTTTTTGTACATCTATGAAAACACTGTTATTTCAACAGTTTTTAGAAAATTATTTTAAGGAAAATTAGTTATCTTCTCTCTAGGATGTCGGATGAGGCTTTTTATTAATAAGTTATTTTCTCTCTAATCTTAACTACTTTCACTTTCATTATTGATTTTTATGTGAACCAAGTCGAGCTCCATTTGGGGAGATGACGCGGTATATAAATCCAAGATTTAGATTAGATTAGTTTTATATCTAAGACTGTAGAACAGTGTTATTTCCACAAGGTGTGGGGACACACCCAGTCCCTTTAAATTCCAATATCCTCAGCCAGCCAGCGTAGTTCAGGATTGTACTTGTACAGGATTCCTAATCCTCTCACTTGTCCTCAGGACTGTCCCAAATCACAGTCCCGGGTTCCATGAAGGCAAGTTCCAGACTCCAAACAAAATAAAAGTATGAAGTATTATAGTTTAGTTGGTTGCCCTTGGAAAGCTCCTTTCCTATAATGAAGTTTGAGCTTCTTAGTCCTTACTGGTATAACTCAGACAGTAGTGCTGCCAGATCCAGGGAGAAAATTTTTAATTCGATTCAATTCAGCCTATTGAATCGATTTTTCAATTCACTTTTCCTGCCCAATCAGGCATTTTTTTTCAAATGTCTTTTGGGTTTATTGTGTTGCCTTTTCACCTACCCCACCCCCCCTTTGTCCTCTCCATCCCCATGCCAGGGCTGTGGTGTAAACAAAAAAGATCTCTCTCTGTTAAGCCCTAGCTCACACTCACTAACATCAACTCTGGCAGGATACACATTTCAAATCTGACATACTCACAAAACAGAAAATAAAAAAATATTTTTTCTTCCTTTTGTTTTCTGGTCAAATTATTCAGATCATGTTGGTCCCAGGCTCTGGTTTCTATTTGTCTTCTGTTAACTCACTGACCATGGTCTCCTGCCCATTTGATGTTTTCTTTTTTCTCCATGGTTACCATCTAACACCATCCACTATCTTTCACCTGTTACTAGTGAACTAAACTATAGACCTATTGCAAACATCCTTTGTTTGTTAAACTAATGGAAGGGATGGTTAATATAGATTTGGTGAAACATCTAGAAAAATATAACATTCTTCATGGCTACCAGTCAGGATTTCGATCAAGATTCAGTACAGAAACAGTTCTTGCTTCATAGATTGACCACCTTCATTGTCTGTTTAGCGCAGGAAGCAGTGCACTAATTTTCCAGTTAGATTTGAGCAGTGCTTTTGACCTGGTGGATCATGAAATTTTATTAGGTTGTATAAGGTCCCACACATCTTCTTTGTACCGGGGCCCGGATTTTCTCGGCGGCCCTGATCATCAGTGACACGGCAGATGAAAAGCCCTGGTGGGGCAGGCCACGAGCAGCCTGAAACGAAGGAGTTGTCTTTATTGAAAGACCCAACATGGGTCGTGTTTCGGCACAAATACCTGTGTCAGGGATCAATATCAAAACAAACTTCAGTGTGAATAGATTCCAGTAGAGGAGAGTAGAATGGACTTGAAAAGTTCACAGATGAGAAATGCCAAAATGCATCCAAGATCGGCACCACCTTGCTGACATTTCGCTTTCATGCCCAAAAGCTTTTTGGTGTGAAGGCTAGACCCCAGCAAGATTTTGCTGATCTTGGGCATATTTTGGCATTTCTCACCTGTGGGGAGCATGGTCCCCCAGAGGCTCAGTTTTGGGCACCTTCAGTATCTGTACCCAAGGCATGTGCCTGTATTGCCTTTGCTTAAATTAAGTCCAATCTGCACTAGCTAAGTCTTTTCCCCAACCAACCATCCTTTAGACCATATTCTGTGGGTACATTAAGTACTTCAGCATATCCAGTATTGAGCAAACACCAAAGAGGAGTTATTTTTGTTCAGTTTAACATACCCAATTATTGTGGAAAATTGACTCAATCTGACTATAATTTGCGTTCAGCATCTGCTCATCAATTGACTATGTCTCTGATTTATTTGGTGTGATTGGCTTCAACATGTAACTCTGCTTTTTTTTATTTTTTTGCATCTGTTCCTAGTTTATGGAATTCTCTTCCAGTTGTGATTTGCTCTGAGCTTTCTTATGTAAAATTCAGATCAAGGGTTAAGACATCTCTTTCGTCTAGCATTTCCTTGAAAATATTGAGAGTAGAGTCCTCTTTGGCAACTATTTAGACTTTAATTATTTTTCATTTTAATATTTTGGATGTTATTTTGTTCTTTTTTTTTTCTATGTTTTAGTGGTGTTCCTTTCTATTTTTATTGTTTGTAAACCAAAGTGTGGTCAAAAATTTGAATAAATATATACACCTATGGTTTGCAGTGAACTCCTTATCCCTCGTGTTAATGGAGGGGTAATTCAGGTATTTAGGAAGGTCTCAAATACAGAAGCTAGATTCCAGTATTAGTTCATTTAATTCTATGGCCTTTATGCATGCTACTCTTTTACTATTGTCTTAGAATTTATTGACTTAATATTGTATGTTATGATTTGTTGTTAAAAGACGGGGAGGTTGGGTTAGTTATAGCTATCCTCGTTACTGTACATGGTTCAAGTTATAAGAAAACAACTGATAACAAAACATTGATCTGAGATCTTTATCATAGTCATTTTCTAGCAAACAAAATCTGTTTATCATGTTTCTGTTTTTCTTTTCTGCCCATTACATACTAATATACTCCTAATAGAACAAAATTGTTTGCAATCATCAGCCAAGTTGTTCAGAGTTGATAAATCTGCCATGGAAAAGAGCCAGCTTATTTTACAGAAAGTATCACAAGAAGCAAATTTCAGCTAGCCAGTTATCAGAATTATTCAAGAACATTTGCTTCTCTCCACAGGTGATTAAGTGTCAAAATGATGATCTGTCATCATTCTATTTAAACAACTTGGCATTATGGGTCCAGCTGTGCAATGAAGACCACAGAGCTGGCAGCGCAGGAAACTTATGTCGAGCTCTGGTGTTCTGCAGAATCAATGAGCTCAACCTCAGGATAGACTGGTAGACAGCTACTGCTACTGCAATGACTCCTGCTGACCACAGACTAGAGGAATCTCTTAAATAAGTTCAGCGACAAAATCCTTAACACCATCGCCCCCCCAAGACTCCACAAAAAATCCTCTCGGCCCACAAACAAATGGTTTGACATGGATCTCGTAGCCATAAAACGCGAAGTAAGGAAACTTGAACGAAAATGGCGCAAATCAGGGACCGACAATGACAGACTTAACTGGCGGAAAAAAGTCAGCGAATACAAAAAATCCATAGCTGAAAAACGCAGTAAATACTACTCTCAACTCATCAACACCCCTACTCTAAACAGCAAAGCACTTTTTCGACTAGTCAACTCCCTCCTAGACACCGATTCACATAAACGCTCCAGCTCAGAACTCCCGCCCCCCGCAATGATCCTAGCTGACCACTTCGCCAATAAAATCAAAACCCTAAAATTATCACTTCCAACTCTCAACACGGAGACAATCCCTACCCTTCCAGCAATAGACATAACAGGCTCAAGGGCTGACATGACCTGGAGCTCATTCGAAAGCCCAGACTGGAACCTTTTTCTCAAACTCTTCTCAAAATATGCCAACTCCAACTGCCTATTAGACAACTGCCCACCCACCATCATTAAATCTGCTCCCCCCCAATTCAAAGCCGAACTCTTCAATTGGATCTCATTATGCCTGTCCACTGGCCCCTTCCCGACTGAACTCAGCCACATTCTCGTATCCCCCCGCCTCAAAAACAACAAAGAACCCATCTCCTCCATCACCAACTATAGACCCATCGCTAACATACCACTCTTCCAAAAACTAATGGAAGGCCTCATTAACCATGACCTCATGAACTACCTAGAAAAGTTCAACATCCTTCCTGATTCCCAATCCGGCTTTCGCGCAAACCACAGCACGGAAACAGTCCTAGCTGCTCTAACCAACTACCTCCTCCAACTATTCTCCCTGGGCAAAAGTGCCCTAGTACTCCAATTCGACCTAAGCAGCGCTTTCGATCTGGTCGACTATGATATTATGCTCCGTTGCCTTGACTCCATCGGCATTTCCGGCCAAGTACTCCACTGGTTCTCTAGCTTCCTAACTAGCCATACCTATCAAGTCCACAGCAATGGAACCTTCTCCCATCAATGGCGTAATTCCTGTGGAGTCCCACAAGGCTCCCTACTCTCCCCCTCCCTCTTTAACATCTACTTGGCACCTCTAGCACGTACGCTAGCTAATTTAAACCTTAAATCATTCATCTACGCTGATGACATCACCATCATCATCCCCTTAACTTCACTCACCCAACAGATGGAACAACTCACATCCTCCATCCTCACCAAATTAGAACAATGGACCTCACAATTTAAATTAAAATTGAACACTGAAAAAACCAAAATTTTCCTAGCAAGCCCTACCCACAAAATAACAAACACCTCCATAAAACTGAACGGCCTAGATTATCCTATCAACCCCTCCATAAAAATACTCGGAGTCATCCTAGATAGATGCTTAACATTAGAAGACCATACCAATGCCCAGGTCAAAAAATGCTTCTGTACCCTCTGGAAACTCCGCACTATTAAACACCACTTCGACCACCTCTCCTTCCGCTTACTGGTCCAATCATTAATCTTAAGCATATTGGACTACTGTAACATCATATACCTAGGAGCCTACAAAAACACCACCAAACGCCTAAGAATAGTACAAAATGCCGCCGTCCGCCTCATCTTCGGCCTCAAAAAATACGACCACATCATCCCCTATTATGCTAAACTCCACTGGCTGCCGGTGGAGGCAAGAATCACCTTCAAATTTGCCTGCCTCTGCTTCAAAACCTTAGCAGGCTCCTCACCAATCTACCTATCCGAACACCTTGAAATTGCACACCTCTCTTGCACACGAAACACCAACCTGTTCTCCTTCCCCTCCATGAAGGGCTGCCTCTACAAAAAATTCCTTGATCGATCTCTAGCATTCCAAGCAGGCAAATGGAACAAATGCCTCTCTACCCTTATCTCCAATTCCCCCCACTATCAAACATTCCAGAAGTTAACTAAAACCTACCTCTTTGACAAATTCCTCTGATCAACCCTCCCTCCTCCCCCTTCCCCTCCTGACCTCTCCCCCTAAACCCTCACGACCTCATGCAACACTGCAATCTGTAACGCTGCTGTATCCAACTATAGCAATTTTAACCGTTCTGAACATATAACCTAACTGCCAAAATAACTTCACAGCACATTTATTGTCAAAAAACGTAAAGGTAACCTGACCGAATTTGTATCGTCCAAAATGTAAATCTAACCTTAACGAAATTGTAACATCACTGTAAATGTACAGTCTCTTCTTCTGTTAACTGCATAGAACTTCCATGGTAATGCGGTATACAAGAATAAAGTTATTATTATTTATTATTATTATTACTACTTATTATCATTTCTATAGTGCTGAAAGGCATATGCACCGCTATACACTTCTCCCTCCATATACATAGTAACATAGTAGATGATGGCAGATAAAGACCCAAATGGTCCATCCAGTCTGCCCAACCTGATTCAATCTAAAAATTTGTTGGGTTTTTTTTTTCTTAGCTGTTTCTGGGCAAGAATCCAAAGCTCTGTCCGGTACTGCTCTTAGATTCCAACTACCAAAGTCTCCATCAAAGCTCACTCCAGCCCATCTATACCCTCCCAGCCATTGAAGCCCTCCCCAGCCCTCCCTCCTCAGCCCATCCTCCACCAAACAGCCATATATAGATACAGACCGTGCAAGTCTGCCCAGTACTGGCGTTAGTTCTTCAATATTTACTATTATTTTCTGATTCTAGATCCTCTGTGTTCATCCCACGCTTTTTGAACTCCGTCACCATTTTCATCTCCACCACCTCTCTCGGGAGCGCATTCTAGGCATCCACCACCATCTCCATAAAGAAGAATTTCCTTACATGCTCCTGAGTCTCTCACTCCTCAGCCTCAAATTATGTCCTCTGGCTTTACAATTTTCCTTTCTCTGGAAAAGATTTTGTTCTACGTTAATACCTTTCAAGTATTTGAACATCTGAATCATATCTCCCCTGTTCCTCCTTTCCAGACATCTGGTAACCCTAATAATTGGTGATCATCTAGCATCCAGTGATCACCAGATAGTATGGTTCAATTTTCTCACATGCATTAGATAATTCATTTGCCATTATGTCCTGATGGGAGAATTTCTCAAGGAGTTGTCAGTTGGATGGGAGCATTTGGAGAAAATAGATAATCAGTAAATTAAACTGAAAGAAGCTATTTTAAAAGCAATTTGTTAGAAAAGTAAACAAAAATAAGATGATCACTATGGTTTTCAATGGAAGTAGCTGGAAAAGTAAGGGAAAAGAGGTACAAGAAATTGAAAAAAAGAAAAGACAAACAAAATTTAATGAAGCTAAGGGAAGTCGGTAAAAAGTGAGGAAAGCAAAGATGCATATGCTAAAAAAATTATGCATGGTCATGAATCTGAAATGTGGTCTTTTATTTCTGATAATTGCTTGTTTGATATTTCCTATTATTTTGCTTGCTTTTTTAATGACATAACCTTTTTTGAAGAAGTATATATAAGATCATAAGAATTGCTGCTGCTGGGTCAGACCAGTGGTCCATCGTGTCCAGCAGTCCGCTCACATGGTGGCCCTTTTGGTCAAAAACCAGCGCCCTAACTGAGACTAGCCCTACCTGCGTAAGTTCTTGTTCAGCAGGAACTTGTCCAACTTTGTCTTGAATCCCTGGAGGGTGTTTTCCCCTATAACAGCCTCCGGAAGAGCATTCCAGTTTTCTACCACTCTCTGGGTGAAGAAGAACTTCCTTACTTTTGTACGGAATCTATCCTCTTTCAACTTTAGAGAGTGCCCTCTCGTTCTCCCTACCTTGGAGAGGGTGAACAATCTGCCCTTATCTACTAAGTCTATTCGCTTCAATACCTCTCAATCTCCTCTGTTCAAGGGAGAAAAGGCCCAGTTTCTCTAATCTTTCCCTGTATGGCAACTCCTCTAGCCCCTTAACTATCTTAGTCGCTCTTCTCTGGACCCTTTTGAGTAGTACCGTTTCTTTCTTCATGTACGGCGACCAGTGCTGAACGAAGTACTCTAGGTGAGGGCGTACCATGGCCCGGTACAGCGGCATGTTCCCCTTTTTGATAGATATGGTTTTATTTATATACTTGTGCAGCTATTTATTTATTTAAATAAGCTCTTGCTTTGATCTATTTATTTATATTTTGATAATTGACATTTATGAGTTTATTTTCATGTATGCATTCTTGTCCTTATCTTTTCTATGTGCAATGTATTCCTTTAGACCAGTGGTCTCAAACTCAAACCCTTTGCAGGGCCACATTTTGGATTTGTAGGTACTTGGAGGGTCTCAGGATAGCGGAGCTGGTTTTAAGAAACCAGTTTCTGGAGGAAAAGTCCATAGTCTGTTATTGAGAAGACATGGGGAAGCCACTGCTACTCCTTGGGTTTTGGCCAGGTACCAGTGACCTGGATTGGCAACCGTGAGAAAGGGCTACTGGGCTTGATGGACCATTGATCTGACCCAGTAAGGCTGTTCTTATGTCTTATTAAAGAAATGACAATTTTGCATGAGGTAAAAACTCTTTATAGTTTATAAATCTTTCCTTTTGGCTAAGTCTTAACAATAATATTGTAATTTATAGCTAAAGAGACATATGATCAAGAAACTGTTTTATTTTACTTTTGTGATTATGATAAACCTACCGAGAGCCTCAAAATAGTAGCTGGTGGGCCGCGAGTTTGAGATCACTGCTTTAGACCTAAACTCTATAGGTCTAAACTCTGAAGCAGGCCTCCATTTGAAGTCTGAAACACGGACCGTGTCGGGTTATTGATAACATCATTCCAAACCAGGACTTTCCATTATTTGGACTTTTTTAATGTGTATTATTATTGTGAATTGATTTATACCAATAAAGATTGTCTAGCCCAAAGTTGACGTGGTCTATCCCACTTCCTACTTGTTCTTCTATTGTTTGATTTTACGTTGGGTTTTTGTTCCCTTTTTGTTGCTCGGTATCTACTTGGCTTCACCACAGGAGTTCAGGATGGCTTAGAAAGTTGATGTGAAATTGATGTTTGCATATATTAAATTGGACTAGAAAAAGGTGAAATAATTGATTTAAGGTTGAACTCCTCTGGTTTGTAATAAAGTTGTGGTCTCCGTGTGTTATTTGGCTGTGGATGGATAAAGATGTGGATGGATAAAGTGTGCATAAAGATGAAGTAGCAAAATAATTAGCTTCCTCTTTAAGGAGCCCCAAACAGTCTACATGGCATATGAAGTGCAAATTGTGTTTATCTCAAAGGCAATCTGATTGCTACCATAAACATTAGCTGGAGGTTTATTCATCAGTAATATCTACTGCGAGAAATGTTCCACATAAACACATTTAAAGATGCCAAACCTACGTAGTTCAAATAGGCTCATGTATTTTAATAAGTCTGACTGCTGTTGCCATTGCGCATCCCCGAACTGAAAGGATAAAACAGACTCAAAATATTCATTATATCCTACCCATCTCGTCTTCACTATGCTTAGAAATAATCCTTTTTTAGATTCTTTGCTCTGCCTGGTGCTCCGGACGTTTGGCAATCCAAATGACTAGATACCCTTATAGCTAAAGCATTACAGATGATATTGTCTCATTGGAAATCCGCTCATCTATCAAATACTACTTTTTGGTGGGCCACAGTAATGATGACTCATGATCTCGAATGTAAAGCTAATTCTCTTATGAGTAAAGGATAGAAATCTATAAAAATGTGGTCCCCTCTGGGTAGTTTTTCCTCTATTCCCTAAAATTATTGTACATTCCAGCTGCCTCGTTATTCCTAATCTCTCATCATAACCAGCTAGCTGCTTATCATCTCATGTTGACTATATTGAATTTAATTTTTATGGGTCTCCTATTGAACTTATTGCTATCTTAATATGGCTTCATGTAGTTATTCCTGTTATATTCATTATATGTGGTAGGGCATACCATGGCATGATAATCTTCTCTGATCTGTTCGTGATTCCCTTCTTAATCATTCCTAGCATTCTGTTTGCCTAGATTTTGGGGTTTGGTTTGACTTAGGTGCTGGTAGGTACTCATTTAGACCCGAAAGAAGAAAGGAATGTGGAATTCAATGATCTTGACAAGGGGTTTATTGAAACAAATCAGTTAAAATAAACAAAACAAAACCAAAATCTCCACTTCACGAAAGACTGATATATGATGTAATATGGACCCAAAATGTTCCATGTTAGACAAAAAATCTTCTTCAGGGGTCTAGGTCAGTATTTACTTAATCGTATAAAAATTTCTGAGTTACTGTACTGGTTTGTGACTTTATGACCTACTGAAGCTATCTGAACATAAGTTTGTAAAAAGCATAATACAATCAATACAATACAATGTTTAAGCATATAATACAATCAAGAAAAAAAATTAAAATATTAAATTATTGATTAGATGAATAGTAGAGCAGTAGGACAGGTGGGGGTTTTTGCCTATGATTTGACTAGGAGTAAGTGAATTGATCATGCTTGAAACTCAGCTAGGTTAATTGCTCCATAATCTGAGGCTTTTTCACCCCCTTATAATCGTAGTTATAATAACATAGATTGATTGTAGCATAATATAAGAACAAAAATAAGACAAGACATCTCAGTAGTACATATTCTCACGGTGGTATTTTTTTGTGTTTGTTTATAGTAATTTTGGACCACATAGTCAGACAATTATTTGGGTTTATTGGTTATAAACTTAGCCGGCCAGCACTGAATGTTGATATGGCCAGTTAAGGTTTTAGCAGCCAAAAATAGACTGGATATTCAATGCAGATCACAAGAAATAGCCTAGCATTGAATATAATAATAATAATAACTTTATTTTTTATATACCGCCACACCACAAACAGTTCTAAGTGGTTTACAGGGGAAGAGACTGTATACAGACAGCGACATTACAGAGAACTTTTGAAATTACATTGGCATGTTAAGTTTAGTCAAGTTTATCTGGAAGTGTTTTGGAAGTACATCAAGGTTGAAGTGGGGTCAGAGAAATTTGTCAAAGAGATAAGTTTTGATCGACTTCCTAAACGTTTGGTACGAAAGTGTGTTTGAGATAAAGTTGGTTAAACATTTGTTCCATTTGCCTGCTTGGAATGATAATGTTCTATCGAGGTATCTCTTGTAGGTGCAGCCCTTTAGGGATGGAAAAGCGAACAAATAGGTACTGCGTGCATTAGTTGTGCCTGGGAATTCAAATTCGTGAGACAGATAGGTTGGGGATGAACCTGTTATGGTTTTGAAACAAAGGCAAGCAAACTTAAAAATGACCCTTGCTTCCACAGGTAGCCAATGTAGTTTTTTGTAATACGGGCTTACATGGTCTGATTTCTTGAGGCCATAAATGAGACGGACTGCAGCATTTGGACGATTGTCATTTGTTTGGTTTTCTTGAGAGATCCCAAGTATATAATATTGCAGTAGTCTAAGGTACTTAAGATCAGGGATTGAACCAGCATTTGAAAGGAGAAGAAATTGAAGTAATGTTTAATGGTTTGAAGTTTCCATAAAGTGAGAAAGCATTTTTTGACTTGAAAGTTAGTGTGATCTTCAAAAGTCAGGGTGACGCCGAGGATTTTGGTTGTAGGATTAATTGGGTAGTCTGACCCTTTTAGTCTCAAGGAAGTGTTCACAATCTTGTTATTGGGACTTGCCAAGAAAATGTTGGGTTTTTTTGGGATTCAGTTTTAATTTGGAATGCATAGTCCAATGTTCTACCTTGGTAAGGACATATGAGATGAATTGTTCTGTCTCTTGGGTCAATGAGGTTATGGGAATAATAATTATGTCATCAATGTATATGTACGATTTCAGTTTTAAATCGGATAACATATTTCCCAGTGATGCCATGTAGATATTGAAAAGTGAGGGGGAGAGTGGGGAGCCCTGTGGCACTCCACAGGAATTGGACCAAGCTTGAGAGTAGGTTCCTTCGCTATAGACCTGGTAAGTATGGTTTTTTAGGAAACCCATGAACCAATTTAGTACCTGTCTGAAAATGCTGATGGAATCAAGGCACCTAAGCAGGATGTCATGATCAACAAGGTCAAAGACTCATTGCAAGCTGCAGGAGTCAGCCTGGCTAACGGTAACTGCCAGTGTAAGAAGTTGCAGCTCCTGCTGAGTTTAAGCATCTAACTTAAGAGCCTAGTCACTATCTGTGACAGCATGATAATGCATGTTGTCAAAACTGACACTTTAACATGTAGTGACAGAAATGCTTGTGTAAGCTAAAGCTAATATCACAATAAAAATTCAGCTCATCCTCTTTTTTTGCAGCATCCATGCTGGGATCATAAGTTGTCAGCACCAGAAGCACGCATCCTTTTCCAACTATGGCAATATGCATTCCCAGCTCAAATGCAAAATGCACTTATCAGTGGTAACCAAAATAATTATTCTGAAGGTAGATACAAGACCACAAATAAGGTCTAAAGTCAAGGACAATATCAGATTCCAAGCCTCAGTTAATGACCTTACTTTACTCAGTAGCAATCTGCCAGGGGACCTGACTTTTTTTTTTCTAATTTAATGATGTGTTTCTGGGCTCCAGTTTTCTCCTCAAATCTCAGATATCTGATCAGAGAGTACAATGATCTCGTGTCCTTCATTGTTTCCTCTGAAACCTGCAACCTCCTTCGACTGTGGTTCATGAGAGCTTCCAAGACTTTCTAAGCTAAAGAACTTCTTTTAGAAGCTTTGTGGCAATTTACATAAGATGCAGAGACTGAAAGGGTGCACTTAAGAGAAGAAAAAATACTTGACCGATTCAAAGGCAAATTGAAAAGTCACTTATTTAAGGACAACAGTCAAGAAGTGGGGGTCCTATTGCACAGAAATTTTTCTCTTTTTATTAATCATTTGTCAGAATTTGGTATACTAATATCGATGGAATCCCTGTGGTTTCAGAAAGTTCCTTGCATGTTGCACGATGATCTTGTTCAAGAGCATCAGCCACGAGTTTCACACATCTTTCATCGGTTGTTAATTTTGGCCTTCCTGGTCTTGCATCATCATCTATGCTCTCATGACCACTTCAAAAACAAGTTGCCCACTGAGAAACTGCTACGGTCCACTGTTAACTCACCACAAACTTCACGTAACGCACTGTTGATTTCTGTCGGGTTTTTGCCACGTAGAGTTTCAATCTTAATGTACGACCTCTGATCGTCAACAGACACAGTACCCAAGATACCTGCAGCCTCCATTTCCCACACTTGTCACAGCCACACTATGTACACTACAGAGCTCATGCTGCTTCAAGCACTGAAGTGAAAGTGAAACAAGGTTTACTGCAATTGCATCATCCTCGCATTTTATGCCGATGGGGTAAAGAGAAAAAGCCAAGCATCCCATTTAGGTCTTATATGATATGCGAGAAGCATTCCAAAAGTCTAGAGAATGTATGAAATTCAGCATTACACGTGATCCAGAAATCTTTTTTATTTATGTCCTCTGTACATGCTTTGCTTTAAAAAAATAAACAAGCCATACACACAGGAAAAAGGCCATTTCTGCTCATTTAGAAAAATATTATATGAGTTGCTGAGATAATGTGAACGAACATAAGAATAGCTTTACTGGGTCAGATCAATGATCTATCTAGCCCAGTAGCCCATCTCCACAGAGACCAATCCAAGTCACAAGTACCTGTCAAAAAACCAAATAGTTGCAGCTTTCCATGCCACCAATCCAGGGCAAGCGGTGGCTTCCCCCATGCCTGTCTCAACAGCAGACTATGGACCTTTTCTCCAGGAACTTCTTCAACCCTTTTTTAAACCAGCTACTTTAACCACTGTCACCACATTCCAGGGCTTAACTATTTTCAGAGTGAAAAAATATTTCCTCCTATTGGTTTTAAAAGTATTACTCTGTAACTTCATCAAGTGTCCCCTAGTCTTTGTAAATCTTGATGCAGTAAAAAAATCAATCCACTTGTACCCGTTCTACACCACTCAGGATTTTGTAGACGTCAATCAGCCATCTCTTTTCCAAGTTGAAGAGCCCTAATATCTTTAGTCTTTCCTCATACGAGAGGAGTTCCATATCCTTTATCATCTTGGGTGCTCATCTTTGAACCTTTTCTAGTGCCAATATATCTTTTTTGAGATAAGGAGACCAGAATTGAATGCAATATTCAAGGTGAGAATATGAAACCAAAAGGTCTTGATTGCATAAGACAGAAAAATAGAAAGGTGAATAAAAAATTAAAGGTAATTGTTAAATTACATGATAACTGGAACAGAACTAGCAAAATGCAACATTGCCTGTTGGATAGTTCGTTCACGCACAGTGCAGTTCTCGGCCTTTAGTTGTGTGGCAGCCACGAGGTCAGAAACATGGACATCCATTGCAAGATTGAACCATCAAAGAACAGCGCTTTCTTTGGGCAGAGGGTGTGAAATTCACTGTCAGAAGTTAACTCGGTATGGTCATAGCACCATGAATCAACAAAAGGTTTATGAGTGGGTAAAAAGGTTTAAAGTGGGAACAACAGGTATAACTGATGAGGGTCATTCTGGTCGCCCATCAACATCGTGCAAAGAAGAGCACATTGATAGGGCAGACGCCTTGATTAGAGAAGACTGACGGATAACAGTGTCTGAATTGGCTGCAGATTTGGATATCAGCTATAGATCTGCATTTGCCATAATGTATGATGACTTGGGATACAGGAAACTCTGCACATGATAGATTCCCAAACAGCTTACTAATCCGTACAAACAACAGCATGTGAAGGTTGCGACCCAGTTCCTGAGACAGTATAAAGAATATCCGAGTATTCTGGAGAGAATTGTCACCATTGACGAGACATGGGTACATCATTACGACCCGGAGAGCAAAAGGCAAAGTATGATGAAGAAAAGGAAGAGGCTTTGAGAGCAGCCAAAAAACTTCTTCTCGGCAGGAATGCAGAAGCTAGTTGAACGATACAACAAATGCGTCATCTTGCATGGGGACTATGTGGAAAAGTGATATGTTCAATTGCTCACAGTTACTTCTATTGAAGCCGTTAAGTGCATTTTGCCTTTACTTTTGATTTACCCTCATATCTCATCTACTTTTTGATTTACCCTCATCTGAATGTACACTGCTTTAATAGCTTTGGGATTTAAAAGGGCTCCTTTTACAAAGCCGTGGTAGTGATTCTTCCATGGCAAATTCACCCTATGGGCTTCAGTGCATTTGCCGCAGAAGAATCACTACTGCAACTTTGTAAAAGGGGTCCTAAGAAATTAAAAAAAAAAAATTAGCTATTAATACATTATCTTGTGGGGCTGCCATTCTACGTTAGAAAATATGAATTAACGCGTGAGCATTTCCATTTAAAGAAATAACAAGGTCTAAGAGTAATTTTGAAATATAGATATTATCTTCTTTCCACTCCATCTACCATATTTGTCTCTCTCTTCCTGTTCATTCATGTGGCAATTCAAATCATTTACACTAATGCATCCACAGAAATACCATACCAGTAGCATACAGATTCCATGCTCAGAAAATGTACTGAGCTCAGTTGTCTGCATCACTCTGCTAAACAACGCTATAAGAATCATTTAATTAAAAGGTACATCGTTCAGTTATTATTTGGCCTCTAAAAGATACACGTTAAAGGGAAAACAGCCTAATGTAGGAAAAAAAAGCTTTTTTTAAAAAAAATTCTGTTTTTTTTTTGAATGGTAAAAACCATTTTGAACAATAATGAGGAGTTGATATGGTAGTGGAAAATTATGTAATATGACATTTACATCACATTAAGGTAGAACAAGCTATTATGGATGCACTTTGAAAATCCTACTTTTGTAGCTTTTCTGAAGCTTGATCATCTGGTCTGTTCGTATGATGGGAGATGAAAATTTTCCAGAATGCTTAAAAAACAACCCTCAGTAAGATTGAAAGCAATATTTTAAAGAGTACATGGTATTTATTTATTCAGTTTTCTATACTGTTCTGCCAGGGGAGCTCAGAATGGCTTACTTTAATTTTTATTCAGGTACTCAAGCATTTTTTTTTCCTTTCTGTCCCAAAAGGCACATTCTGTCTAATGTACCTTGAGTAATGGGGGGGACTAATTGACTTTCTGAGGGTCACAAGGAGCAGCATGGGTTTGAACCTACAACGTCAGGGTGTTGAAGCTGTAGCTTGAACCATTGCACCAAACTCTCCCTCTTCCTTACATATTTTGGTCCAGTGCATTGGATGTCTGTGATGATATAGCATAAATTTAATTTTACTTATTTGTATTTTTCTTTTTGTCTTCTTTTGTCATCCCAACTCTAGAATCCCCATGACTTTGACTATTTATCCCTGGGGACAGGTGGCATGGCATATTGCTAGGAGACTGGGCTTCTTGGACCTTTGGTCTAACCCAGTGGTTCCCAACCCTGTCCTGGAGGAACACCAGGCCAATTGGGTTTTCAGGCTAGCCCTAATGAATATGCATGAAGCAAATTTGCATGCCTATCACTTCCATCATATGCAAATCTCTCTCATGCATATTCATTAGGGCTAGCCTGAAAACCCAATTGGCCTGGTGTTCCTCCAGGACAGGGTTGGGAATCACTGGTCTAACCCACTTGCAATTTTGACTTTCTTAAGTGAATGTGTTCTAAAATTTAGTATACATTGTAACATATGGCAATGTATTTACTACATCAGGGCCTTAATGTTTTGTTCAAGATATGTGCTTCATATTCAGTCACAAGACAGATAAAAAGCTTTTCTGGCAAAACATTAGCTAACCACAGAATTAAGTGGTGTCACAAAATCATAAATTACAGAAACAAAGTCTGAAGTTTAGATTTAGTTTTTAAAAATAAAGTATTTCAAAAGCTCAGCATACAATTTTCAAATAAACAAGACATTTGCAAAGTATGCAGGAACATTTAGCAGGCACACTTTGGCTCGGATTCTGTATAGGACGCCCAGTCTCAGAAGCCGCCTAAGTGGCTTTTAAGAATCGCACACGGGCATCCTATAGAGAATCACACCTAAGCCCGCCTGATTCTCTAACCGGCGTCCATGTCACAGGCACTGGTTAGAGAATCTGTTTGCTGCTGAGCTTATTGTGGCAAGGGATTTCCCTGCCATGATAAGTATAGTGGCCGTCCGTTCCCCCCTCCCCCCATACGTCGCTAGCAGGAGGGATGCCCAGTACCTCCTGCTGTAAACCTCCACCCTCCTTGTATATCGCTGGCAGGAGGGATGACAATTCCCTCCTACCATAACACTCTCCCCCATACATCACCGGCAGGCGGGATGCCCAGTTCCTCCTGCCAGAATCCCCCCCCTGTACATTGCTGGCAGGGTGGTTCCAGCAGAAGGGACTTGGGCATCTCTCCTGCTAGCAATGCAAATGGGGGTGGGAAGTTTCGGCAGGAGGTGCCGGTGATGCACGAGGGGACCTATTAAACTTGTGGCAGGGAGATCCCTTGCCGTGATAAGCTCAGCGGCTGCATTTGCTGGCCTACATTGTATGCATCTACCGCGGGCCTAGGGAGATGTGTACGGCCGGCTAGGTTTGCCTAAGGCTGCTTCCAGGCCAAGTCACGCCAACACATAGCCTTTGGCAGGCTTACACGCCTCCCTAGGCTCCCGGAGATGCCTCTAGCAGCAGTTGGTCGCCTACAATCGGGACGCCGTTTATAGAATTTAGCCCTTTATGTTTGTGATCTGAACAAAACTGCCCAGATAATAATTCTTTGAAAATTAGTATACGAGTGTGTTTGCTAAAACCTCTTGTTATTTTGTGTAGGAAACTGAGAAGTAGTGCTGATACTGTTATCTACTAGCAAAAAGGAGCAGACTTAGGACATAGAAGGTCAGGGAGAGAAAATACATGTACTTTCTGTGATATATCTGTATCGGCTTTAAATCTGGTTCCAGCACACACAAAAATAATGCACTTTTTAACTTTTGTTTGGTGCAACAATTGTATCAACTCGGTTGTAAACGTCCCTTGACAACATGGAATGTGCCATAACTTGGCTGGGCTATCGCTCCTCAGAGGTAGGGTTACCTACCATATTTTTAATTTTTTTTAAAAAAGAGGATGTGTGGCCCCACCCCATTCAACCAGTTGGGTGTGTCCCAAGGACTGGGTTGAGAAGTGCTATAGCAAGAGGGCAGGCATATAGGGAAAAATGTTTGAGTACCTGAATAAATTCATGTAAAACCGTTCTGAGCTCCCCTGGAAGAACGGTATAGAAAATTGAATGAATAAATAAAATGTGATAAAAACTCACAAAGAAAGCTGAGCAGGAACAGAATTTCCTACTTGATGTAATTTCAAAGTTCCTTGGCATTCTCTTGCATCATATTAGTCTGTTTTTAGCTAACGTAATTTAAGTCACTAATGCGATTAAGAGTTTTGTGTTTCAATATAATGACTGAATGTTTCAATAATTTTTCATTAGTTTAAACAAGTTCTAACACTAGCTCCTAATCTGATAAAAACACTGCAGAAAATAGAAAGCAGTTAGCATGATATGGTGAGACTTCTAGATGCATTTTAGAGTTTTTTCTACCCATTTATCAAGCTGTAGTTCCTTCTCACTCTCTTGCTAAAGCCAGAAGAGAAACAGATGGTACAAAGGTTTACGTCAGAAACTGTTACTCTGCTGTTTTCCATATTCATACTATTATTGCTCCAGTAAGAGCATAATGAAATGATTTCTGGGGGAAAATGAGAAATCATTTAAAAGAGTTTTTAATCTGGTTATGAAAACATGAAGAATAACATATTTAGACAAGTAAAGCCCATTTGCCCACCTGGTCTTTGAACATAAAATGTACCACTGTGGATCAGACCAAATGTTCATCAACGCCAACAATATTCAAAATGCATTTGTTCCACATGGATTTGTACAGAGGCATAATAATATCCTTTTTTATTATCCATTTCTACAATCATCTATTTGTGTTTTTGACTAGTTTCCAAGTTTTATTAAAAACAAGGGGGAGACTTACAAGGACATAGCAACAAGACAAATTAAGGATTTAAAGTAAAAGCAATAGGTAAGTTTCGGTGAAATAAAATATTTACAGGAAAAGCGGACATAAAAAGGGAAGAAACATGAGGAGGGGGAGGGAGAAGGTCCTCTTTGAAAAAGAGGCTGGAAGTGGAGAGAGTGTAGAAAAAGCAATCTGAGGTTATTACTCAAAGGCGTCTTTGAAAAGGAAACACTTTAGTCCACCTTTGAATTTATCTAAGTTTTTTTCGGCCCTCAGGATATTTGGTAGAGAATTCCAGATTGTGAGGGCTGTAACCGAGAAAGAGGTGGTTCGACGAGTGCCAATAATTTTTAAGGAGGGGCATGAAGGAGATGTTGTGAGGTAGATCTCAGAGCTCTGGGAGGATCACGGGCGATAAGGATTCTGTCAATGAAAGTAGGTTCATTGGATTGTAGGGTTTTGAATGTGAGGATGGCTATTTTGTAAGTTATTCTATGGGGAATTGGAAGCCAGTGGGCTCTTTTTTAATAGAGGGGGGGTGACATGATTACTACCACATATTGAGCTGAAAATTTCAAGATGTTGTCCACAAAGGTTCCATTCCTGGGTAATGACTCCTAATTCAGAAACCAGCTTTGTACAAGTATAATTAAGATTATTTTTTGCCTATGTGCATCACTTTGCAATTGTCCATATTAAATGCCAGGTGCCATTTTTAACCCATTTCTGCTCTCTGGCTGTTTCTCACATTCTGTATGTGTTTTTAACCATCTAATATAATAAAATGATAGGCCGCACATGCGCACTAAAAAAAACGTGTTCCCTGGTCCGTCGCGAAAATACGAGTGCGCATGCGCGCCTACAACGTCACCACAGCCTGCTCTCCGTCTCCACCTCGCGCCGCTGCAGGCCCCACACTCGCAACTCACGCATCCACTGCAGCCTAGCAACTCTGACCACAACCTTCCCCCCTCAACCGCCTATGCCGGCTCAGGCTGGCGCGTTGAGGAGTCGGAATGCAGACCCGGAAGAGCGAAGGAAGCCTCACACTGAGCAACTGTATTTACACTGTGCAACGAGCCTCTGCCACGGTCCCGGGTTCCTCTCAGCCCACCCTTCTCGCGGTCTGGCCGGCTACCTTAGTCCTTTGCCGCCGCCGCCACCCCCTTCCCTTCCCGCGGTCGACAAAACTCTTGCCTCCAGCAGCCGCCGCAGCACTATAAACACGCTGCTTTGCGGCCTCTACTGCCTTCATTTGCTCTTCCGTTTCTCTGATGACGTCATCAGGGACACTGAAGAGCAAATCGGGGCAGTAGAGGCCGCGAAGCAGCGTGTTTACAGTGCTGCGGCGGCTGCTGGAGGCAAGAGGTTTGTCGACCGCGGGAAGGGAAGGGGGTGGCGGCGGCGGCAAGGGACTAGGGGAGCTGTTCAGACCGCGAGAAGAGAAAATTGCGTGGGCCATGAAGAGACAGGGAGGAACTGGGAAGAGGGAAAGGGGCCTGCTTTGGGGTAAGGGTGTGCTTTTAGGCAGACAGCTTTGCTTGGGGGGGAGACACAAGGGGGACCACAAAGAGACAGGGAGGAACTGGAGCGGGAGAGGGAAAGGGGCCTGCTTTGGGGGAGGGGTGTGCTTGGAGGCAGACAGCTTTGCTTGGGGGGGGAGACAGAAGGGGGGCCACCGAGACACAGTCAGGGAGGAACTGGAGGGCCAGAGGGAAATGGGTCTGCTTTGGGGGAGGGATGTGCTGGGAGGTAGATAGCTATGCTTGGGGGGGAGAAAAAATGGGGGGCCACGGAGAGACAGTCAGGGAGGAATTGGAGGGGTAGAGGGAAAGGGGTCTGCTTTGGGGGGAGGGGTGTGCTGGGAGGCAGACAGCTTTGCTTGGGAGGGGAGACAGAAAGAGGAACCACGGAGACACTGTCAGGGAGGAATTGGAGGGGTAGAGGGAAAGGGAGCTGCTTCGGGGAGAGGGGTGTGCTGGGAGGCAGATCATTTTGCTTAGGAGGGAAGACAGAAGGGGGGCTACGGAGAGACAGGGAGGAACTGGAGGGGGAGAGGGAAAGGGGGCTGCTTTCTAGCACCCGTTAATGTAACGGGTTTAAAGACTAGTTTGAAATATTTTCTTGTGTCAACTACAAAGCTGCTAAATGGGCAGACATTAATATGGATAAATCAACTATCATTGTGCCTGACTGAAATGGGCAGAATCATTTTTGATTGAATTCTATTGATCTCAGGGAAAAATGAGACATGTTAGATTTAATCCCAGTTTCTGTGGAACTGAAGATAAGCAGGAAGGCTACCATCCCCGTCCCTGCGGATAACTATGGGAAACCATCCCCATGCCATTCTTTAAGGAGAGAGGGAACAATCAGAGTATGAATGGGCACAGTCACTGAAGCCTTGCATTGAAGAATGCTGGTGTAGAAGGACTGGGGCTGAGATAGACAATAAAGATGGCACCGGATGGTTAGAACATAAGACCATAAGCATTCCCATAGTTGGACAAACTGAAGGTCCATCAAGCCCAGTATCCTGTTTCCAACAGTGGCCAATTTAGGTCACAAGTACCTGCCAGAAACCCAAAGAATAGCAACATTCCAGAGCTGAGATTGTGATGTCATAATGCCTCATTCCACCAATGCCTAAGAGCCAACCTCACAAGTGATGTCACAATGGCTTCATTATCCTAAAATTGGCTCATATAAGAATCAGAGTATGAATGGGCAGAGCCACTGACCCTCAAGACTTGCATTGAAGAATTCTGGTGTAGAACTGAGGTTGATATAAACACTAAAGAATGACACGGGATGGTTTCCTGCTGTTATCCAGGAGACAGTGATAAATTCTGTCACCGTGTCATTCTCTACAAGGAAGCCTCACATGTAGCTTCTGGCTGTTGGGAATTTGGATATACAGTGCATATGTACATTGCTGGGAATTAAGCAGAAGAGCTGGGGAATGGGAAATGTGTTTTTTGTGGGGTTTTTTTTTTTTTTTTTGCTTGAATCAGACACTTGGGCTCAGCTGATGGGGATTCCCCTGTCGCAATCAGACAAGGTAGTTGGGTACATCTGCAAAACTTGCTTTTGTGTGTTTTTCATGAGGATGTGTTTATTTTTGAAAATGGCCAAAATGTCTACATAGGTCATTTTCAAAAATAAAAGATAGACTGTCTGGCTGTTTTGAAAATGAACATTTTCTCTACTGGATTTCTGAACGTTTTTTTTTTCCTAAAACATCCAAATTAGACTTGGATGTTCTATCGAAAATATCCGTCCACATGATCCAAAGTATCCCTGTATCAGCCTTGAAAGAAGTAAAAGCTGAAAAAATAATACACACATAGGAGTGACAGAATTCCAACAGTTCTGTACTGCTATTAATTTTCTGTGGCATGAACAGGTTTTCTTTGTTTGAGTTATCATCCGTTAAAGCCCTGACTTATTATTCAGTCAAAGACAGTACTGCATTTCTACTTCATTTAGTTGTTGAAAGGATGAATGCTGAGACATGTCTATTGAATCAAGAGTCCTAGAATTGAATAAATCATCACAAACACACACACCCCATCACACATGAAACCAAAGGTAAGGAAAGGATCTACTGGTCTTGAAGATATATGTTTAATAGTGTCGTTCAAGGGAAGGTGTTGGCTTACATAAATACTTCCGAGTCTCTGAAACTTACAATTCTTTTATCAATTTCTGGGTCATGCTAAATGTGAGTTGAAGAAAAGTAATTGATGCCCAGGATCGGTAGCATGGAATGTTGCTACTCCTTGGGTTTTGGCCAGGTACTAGTGACCTGGATTGGCCACCGTGAGAACAGGCTACTGGGCTTGATGGACCATTGGTCTGACCCAGCAAGACTATTCTTATGTTCCTGGTCAGTGGTTGGGAGTGCAGGAGACATAAGAACTCTTTCTAGCAATACAGATACTTTAATCCCCCTTAACTCTACAGTCATTCACTTACCATAACTGTAAAATTCATAACCATTCTGTGAGCCCACCGGGACAGATTAGGGAAAATGCTTGAGTACCTGATTGTAAAAACCGCTTAGATAACCTTGATAGGCGGTATATAAAATCCTAATAAACTTGAAACTTGATGTCAATTAATTAGATGTGCCACCTCCACAAGCACCGAGATCTCCTCCCCCCAATTGTCAGGCTCTGGGATAACGAACTTTGGGAATCTTACTCAAATCCTCTGCATTTTCATTCCCCAGGGGGATTACAATTACATATGAAAATAGATAACACTTTGAGAAGCTACTGAAGTTGTCTTCGGGGAGCATATGATTGTTCAGGTTGTTTGCATGAAAAAAGAATAACACTGAAGGTCTAAAAAACCAGAAAAGTGAACTATTATTTTTGGAACAAGAAGTTGCAAAAATTAAGTCATTGTGAGCCCTAAGAGAATGCAAAAAAGTTCAAGGAGTTATCAGTCTTCTTAATGTGAAACAACTGGCAGCTCAGGAACATCATTTGTTTTAGTGGAGAAAAACAGGGAAGCTTGAATGATTTTTAAAAAAAAAAGTGTCCTTGCAAATCAGACTGAAGAAGATAAATTACTGGAATCTGAAAAGGGTATTAATGATTGGTTTGTAGAATATTATAATTCTCTATATCTGTTCTGCCCCCATATTCATGAGAGCAAATTCCCTTTACTGGAATATTTCAACAGAGTATATTCGTTTAAGATAAGCTCCCAGTGGTCTGAACTTTCCCCTCCTTCTCCTGGTTGCTTCTTTTGTGTGTGGAGATAGCAGACTCCATTTTATAGCTTCACCTGGCCACAGGAAAGCATTGTTCTCCATCTGGCTTACAGCTTAGCCTGAATTTATTACAAGCTTTGAATGTGCTAGTCTAAATACAGCTAACTTGGAGCACAATATTATTACTTCACAGAGTATGTGACAATATACTACTGGCGTCCCCTAATCATAGGATGTGCCAGTATAGTACAGTACAATACAATTTTTATTTGTATACCGCCAATACCTCTTTGAAGTTCACAGCGGTTCACAATGAAATATCTAATATGAGTTGCTTGGAAAAATATCCCTAACTGTCCAATAAGACTCACAATCTGACTAAAGCACTTGTATAAAAAATTCATAATTTAAACCCCTTAAGAAATGAAAAGAAAAACAGAATAACAAAATTGAATTCAAAACAAGAGAGTAATTAAAGTTAAATAAAAATAAGACCCTGTCCTATTAGACTACCTGCATTTCGAACAGATCAGATTCTGAAGACATTAAACAAGTGTGGATTTATATAAGAGCTTCTTTGAGATCAACTGAACTATACGTTTATTTCTTTGTTTTAAGTTTTGTAATAAAGAAAGTTGTTTAAGGAATACAAAGTCCAGTCTGATAATATTAAAAGCTACAGCAGTGGTTCTCAACCCTGTCCTAGGGGACTCCCAGCCAGTCGGGTTTTTAAGATATCCCTAATGAATATGCATGAGAGAGATTTGCCTATAATGGAGGAGACAGGCATGCAAATATGTCTTATGCATATTCATTAGGGATATCTTGAAAACCCGACTGGCTGGGGGTCCCCTAGGACAGGGTTAAGAACCACTGGGTTACAGGCTCCATGAGTCTTATCTGTCTGGGATCCTCTGGGAGAAGCCCAGGAATAACCCTCTGAAATAATTGGAGCTCAGCCACACCAATATTTCTAGACAAACTTCCATGGGCTGCATAGTGGTACAAGCAAACCTTTCCAACACTTAAAAACTTCACAGAAAAAAAACTATTCGCGATCGCCTTTGCATTTCAAGGCCCCAAAACTTGGAACCTTCTCCACTATGTCGACAAGAAGTTTCTTCCTACTATCACTTCAGGAAATTACTGAAAACATACTTCCTCTCTCTGCAATCTATTGACTAATGGACATCTGTAATCTAGACCAGGGGTACCCAAAAGGTCGATCGCGATCGACCTGTAGATTGTGAAGGCAATGTGAGTCGATCACAGAGCTCATCCCGGGGCTCCATGATAGACTCGCATTGCCTTCGCGTTTTACCTGCTTCCCGATGCCGTGAAGAGGACGCAGAAGCATCGAGCCGAGCAGCCTTCCCCACCTGACGTCAATTCTGACGTTGGAGAGGAAGTTCCATGCCAGCCAATCGCTGCCTGGCTGGCCCAGAACTTCCTCTCTGATGTTAGAATTGATGTCGGGTGGGGAAGGCTGCTTGGCCCGGCACTTCTGAGTCCTTTTTATGGCATCAGGAAGCAGGAAGAGCTCAGAACTCAGCAGCGGTGGCTTGGGGGCCTGTTCTCTGATGGCGGTGGCTTGGGGGGAGGGCAGAGAGAAAGAAAGACAAAGAATGAAAGGAGGCAGGCAGGGAGACAAAGAAAGGGGGGAAGGGAAACAGAAAGAAAGGGGGGACCAAAAGAAAGAAAGGGGGCATGGAGTGGTTTTTAGTGCAGGGAGCCTATGAGCATCGAGAGCAGTGCAGGGCATTCAGTGCAGCTCCCTGTGCTAAAAACCGCTATTGCGGTTTAGTAAAAAGGGGAGGGGTATATTTTGTCTATTTTTGTATAGTTGTTCCTGAGGTGACAGTGCATAGAGTCATCTGCCTTGACCTCTTTGAAAACCCGCGGAATATAAATGATAATTAACATTTTGTCTGTGTACAGTGTGCTTCATGTTTTTTTTTTAATTTTATTGTTGGTAGATCATTTTGACTTGGTCATTTTAAAAGTAGCTCACAAGCCCAAAAAGTGTGGGCATCCCTGATCTAGACACTCCATTGTAACTAGTATGACTTGTATTAATTTTATTCTAGATAGCACTGAATCCTTTCTTTTTGTAATCTCATGGCCTTTGACCAATTGTAACCACAAATTCTACCGTAACTGCTATGTCTGCTACAATTCTTATTGTAAGCCGCATGTTGAAAATTGCAAGAACCAAGAAATTGTATGGTATGGTATGCAGCTTTCCAAATAGCATAGGCAGACTTTGGATAAACCATTTAAAGTAAGTGAAATGCTGAAAGCCAAAATGGCCTTAATGGTAGGGAACTCTTTGGGAATTAATTTCACAAACTGATATTGATTGATTAAAAGCTTTGTGTTGGATAACTACAATTATAGTCTTGCTACCCGGCATTCTGCCTGATAACATGAGATGTTCAGTTGTTTCTGTATTTCCAAAATAAATAAGAATGTGAATCACACCAACCTATTCCATTGGTGAAGATAAATAAATGGTTAGCCAGAGTTATGCCTTCCTTGGTCCAAGTTGACCAAAGAGGCTTCATTTCAATAGATGCCTGATGATTTCTACATTAGGACACTAGAGAATACTGTTGAGGCAATGGAATGACATGGGCCTGCGCTCAGAGATGAAATTCATTTGGGAGTGCAGAGGAGGAAAGGCTCTGAAGCTGGAAGTGACACTCATGTGTCCTTCAATCCTTAGTGGAACTCCTGGAATCTCGCCACGGCCCACAGTTTGCAATTCACTGCTCTAAGCTGTATTATCATTGCATAGAACAGTTAGGTATTCTGGTCTCATAGGAAAGGCAGCGTGCTGTGCTCACTATTATGTTATGAGCCTCTCACTTTAGCTAAACACATTTAAAATTAGAAGCACCTTGAACTGAGTGATTTACTTGGTTGACATAGCATCGCCTCCCATATAAGTTTGCTGAAAGTGCTGATCAGCAGAGGCTCTGAATGATTGAAATGGTCTCATGTAATTAAACAGCCATTAAAGAAGATCTTACCATCCAAAAGTCAGCGTCACTGTTTTACATGCATGGCACGTCTCAAATTCCTCCAGTCTTGAAGGCAATCCTAATACAAGTAAGATCACAAACAAGGGCCGCAATTGGCCCCCAGGCCTTGCATTGAAGAACACTGAGACCGATGTTAAAGATTTGGCGATATCAAATCTGAATAAACATAAACAACAACTGTTCTAGGCTATTGGTTGTTTGCTTGAATCAGTTTATTGAAGTGGTTTTGTCGATGCCATTTTTCTAGATGCATTACGTAAACCTTGGTTATAAATTAAAATAACATTTGAGATGTTATTACTTGGGCTGCAGAGAGAAGTCAATTCAGTACTAGCAGTTTCTCCCTAAATACGCCTATGGCAAGAGGGTAATTTTATGAAGGACTTTTCACATGTGAAAATCTATTCTAAAATGATCCCAGGGCTTATGCGTGTAAAACTTATGTGCGTTGTCAAGAAGGTCCGTACTTTTGTTTGATCCGTGTGTAGGAGGGTTCAGGAGCAGAGCAATTCACAGGCTCTTGCGCAACTCCATAAATCGTATTCAAACTCTTATTTTTGCACCAACTAAAACCAGGTGCGGATCCCTAGTATTCAGTAATACTGCGCGCATCTTTAACAGATGACCTTCTCTCACTATGTTATTTCCCCGCTGCAATTCCTGATGAAATCTCTCAGGTATCTCCAACCTCTCATATTTTCCTTCCCCATATAACCCCAGTCTCTTACGTAACATTTCCTCTTAATGCATTCTGTAATTTGCTGATTGTCCAGCCTTCTTTCAATGTGAACTGCCTAGAAGTCTTTTGATTATGGCGGTATAGAAAAATAAAGTTATTATTATTATATTAAAGAGTGGCCTTGATATGGCCATGCCCCACCAGTCACGCCCCCTTTTGAGTTGCATGCTAAAAGATTTGCATGCAAAGTGCAGACCTTTACAGAGAAGCACATAGCAAGATTCACACAGAAATCTAAATTGTGGATTGTTAGCATCCAATTGGCAATAATTGACTTAGTAGCCAATTTAGTTGTGCCATTTAAAGAATCCAAGGGTAAATGTCCATAGCTTCAATCTAAGTGGAATGTCTTTCACTTTGCCATAAATATTTTAAAAAGACACATATGGTGTATATTTTAGAAGCACTGTTCAGGTTTTAGCTGTCCATAAACTATCATTTAAATATTCATATTGCATGGACATCTAAAACCCAGTTTTACAAAGCTGGATTAATCCATCTAAAATTGAAGAACTTCCATATGGCAAGGGAGCATGGTCTGAGCATGTTTTGGGTGGGGATAAAGTTGGCCCATAATATAGATGTCTATTCCCATTTCAGGTGGGGAATGGACATCTATGTCCAAAAAATTGATGTCTTCTAGATTAAGATGTGCTATCTGGGAAATTTAAGTTTCAGAAAGTACTCTGAATGAGCAGCTCTTCACTGGAGGGGGGCAAGGCATATTGGGCTCTGTGACAGCTTCAGGAAAAATGGATACATGTCCTGGATCAGTAGCATGGAATGTTGCTGCTCTTTGGGTTTCTGCCAGGTGCTAGTGACCTGAATTGGCCTCCATGAGGACGGGCTACTGGGCTTAATGGACCATTGGTCTGACCCAGTATGGCTGTTCTTATGCTCTTGTGTGTGCCAAGTATAGGACAATCAAGCCATTGTAACATCACTGATGAGGTTGGCTCTGAGGCACTGTGGAATAAGGCATTATGACATCTAATCTAATCTAATCTAATCCTTAGGTTTGTATACCGCATCATCTCCACGTTCGTATCACAATCTCAGCTTTGGAATATTGCTCTCGTTGAGGTTCCGGAATCTTGCTATTTTTTCAGATGCTGGAATGTTGCTACTCTTTGGGTTTTGGCCAGGTATTAGTGACCTGGATTGGCCACCGTGAGGATGGGCTACTGGGCTTGATGGACCATTGGTCTGACCCAGTAAAGCTATTCTTATGTTCATATTTCTTAAAAGACTCCTACCAAAGTTTATGGTCTTGCACATGAACATCTATGTTGCCATTTCATTACATGGACATCCATGTATCTTTTTGCTACTTTGATATTTTAGACAGTTCTTTCTTTTCCTGTACGGTGGGCGGGAGTCTGTCTTATGTGTAAATATGAAGAAGCAGCCGCTGCTAGGCGATGATCAGTTCGATATTTGAAGAGGGTTTGGGCTCTTTTAGATGACAATTGTAGAATTCATGCTAATTGACTTGTCTTTCTGGTTTGTACTTCCGCTTCATCTACTTTGACAATTTTGTTTGGGGGAAGGGCTTATAAGTCATTAAATTAATTGTTGTGTTGAATTATTGTATACTATGAAATTCAATAAAGACATTTAAACCAGGACATCTGTTTTTCTGAAATAGATGTTGATGCTGTACATAACCACCACACGAACGTCCATTTTTCCATGTATTCAGAGGTCCCAACTGGGACTTAATTTTTGATCTGAATGTCCTTTTGTAAAATGCTGCTTTATATGTCTTTGTAAAAAAAAAACCATCAAAATAAGGACTTTCCCCATATAGAAGACCTGTTAAAAATTGACCCTCCTTATGGACAGCAGAGTTGCTTTCTATTCCGAGTGTTAAGATCTTGAAACAGAAGTGTGGTCCTTGACTATATTTCCTGTCAATCCATTGTGATGTTTTAAGAGAGATAAAGGTAACTGAGATATAAACATGAAGCAGACTTTGTCTTGCATCAGTCATAAGGGATATATTTGTCTAAGAAAACAGATTGATAGAAAAATAAGATATCTAATGCATAGAGCATTCAGAAAGTCTGTTTGTATCAAATACACTAGAGAGATGACATAGGAGCAGCTCGTCCTTATGTAAAGATTAATCCTGTAATTTTCTCAAGATCCATGAAAGCAATCTGTCACATATTACATTTTTTATTGGTAAGTAAACATACCCTATTTTTTCATTCTTGAATGTAACTGTTATTTCTTTGGAACGCTCTACAATCCTTACTACCATTATTATTTCTAGAGTGCTACCAGATGTACACAGCATTGTACAGAGTCACAAAGGAGACAGTCCCTGCTCGAATGAGCTTACAATCTAAACAATCAAGACAGACAAACAGCATACCAGGGTAGGGGTTACAGTTAGAGGAGATGGTTAAACTGATGGCTAGGGTGGTGAGCAGTGGGCAGAAGGGAGCAGGGTTATGAATTGAAGGCTGTCGCATAAAGGTGGATTTTCAGCCTAGTTTTGAACAAGAGAAAGCAAGGAGTATGGTGGATGGACTCAGGTAGTTTATTCCAAGCATCAAGATGAAAGGAACGAAATCTGGAATTGGAAGTGGAGAAGAAGGATATAGATAAAAGCAATTTGTCTGAGGAACAGAGTTCTTGAGGAGGTGTAAAAGGCGAGACAAGAGAGGTAATTTCTCCACTGATTAAAATTTGCACTGTCTGTATAAGGTATGCACAACGTTGCCAAACTGAAGTAAAATACAAAAAAAAGATACCACAGTATTTTAATTGAATATTTTTTCGGCGTCCAAGCTGGTGATGGTGGCATCCCCCAGTCGTTGCCCCCTAGAGTGTAGTGTACTTAATGTCCAGAGGATATTAGTAGATGCATATCGGCCAGGAACAAAACCGGTTTACTTAGTAGCATAATAAATGACAGCAGATAAAGATCTGAACAGTCAATCCAGTCTGCCCAATATTTACACGCATTATAAATTCATAATTACATTAAACTGCCTTTTTTCTTAGTTATTTCTGGGCCATTAACCATAAAGGTCACCCAATACTGTCCTTAGGTTCCAACTCCTGGAGCTGCTGTCTAAGTTTACTCCAGCTTATCCAAAATATCTCTTTGTTTGCGGGATACAGACCATAGAGTTTGCTCAGCACCGTCCTCATGTTCCAAGTTACTGTAGTTCTCACCGAAGCCCTCCCCAGTTCATTCTAAACCAAGTTGCCATATAAGGGACACAGACCATGCAAGTATGCCCGATACCGGCTTTAGTTCATCATTCCTTAGTACTGGAGGTGGTAGAGACAAGGATGGTCTAAGAATCTCACAGGAAAAAGAAGGAGTGTTGAAGACTGTGCTTTTGGTTTGGTTTAGAGCAGTGTTTTTCAACCTTTTTTGGGCAAAGGCACACTTGTTTCATGAAAAAAATCACGAGGCACACCACCATTAGAAAATGTTAAAAAATTTAACTCTCTGCCTATATTGACTATATATAAAGTAATTCTCTTGAATAGGAATCAAATAAACACAAAGAAAGTATTTTATAATTACTTTATTACGAAATAAAAATTATAAAAATTATAAAATACTTTATTCAGTGCGAAACCTGGGCCTGTTTGGCTGAACACAAAGCTGATATTCTGGCTGGAATCGAAGAAAGACACACATGTAGCTCTTCGTCAACAGCTCTCAGTCTCTCTCTGTATTTGGTTTTTATAGCATACAAAAATAGACAAATATACCCTCCATCCTTTTTATTAAACCACAATAGCAGTTTTTAGCGCAGGGAGCGCTGCTCTTGACGCTCATAGGCTCCCTGCGCTAAAAACCACTATTGCGGTTTAGTAAAAGGGGACCATATTGTAAAATATAGACAGCAGATATAAATTCAGAACTGTGCATAGTAAGTGAAGGGAAGTTTTCATCTCTGGGAATTTACCCAGTTAACTTTTAAGTTATTTGGGCAAATTCCTTTGAAAACTGTGGTAATACTGCCTCCACTTTGCTAAATTTAAAATAAAATCATTTTTCCTACCTTGTCTGGTGATTTCTGGTTGCACTTTCTTCTTCTGACTGTGCATCCAATCTTTCTTCCCTTCTATCAGCCTGTATGCTTTCTCTCCTCCACACCTCATTCCCTCCCCCAACTTTTTCTTCCTCTCTCCCTGACCTTTCTTTCTTTCTTTCTTTCTTTCTGTTTCTCTTCTTTCCTTCTGTTTCCCTGCCTGCCCCCTTTCTTTCTTTCTCCCTGCTGTTCCCCAAGCCACTGCCGCTGCCATCGGGGAACAGGACCCACCAATGGATAACAGGCCCCAAAGCCGACGCCGACGCATGCTCTCCCCGACGTCAGTTCTGCAATCGGAGAGGAAGTTCCGCCCAGCCAGGCAGCGATTGGCTGGCCCGAACTTCCTCTCCGACTGCAGAATTGACGTCGGGGAGAAGAAGACTTATCGATTAGATCGCCAAGACAAAGTGAGTCCTGGGTGATCGACTCACTTTGCCTTGGCGAGCTACTGGCGCCCCTGCCTCGGGCCCCCTGTCAGCTCCGGGCCCGGCGGCCCTGCGGCACACCAGGCAACATCTCGCGGCACACTAGTGTGCCGCGGAACAGCGGTTGAAAAACACTGGTTTAGAGGACTGATTAGGTCATATGTGTCATAATCAAAGAAAAGCCTTAGAAATCGAGTTATTTAAGTGGCTAAGTAATCAAGAAGTTGCTGATTCAAATGCAATAAATCACATATCATTTTATTTGCCACCTGGAATGCTCTGCCAGAAGAGGTTATTGCGGAATCCACCGTTCTAGGATTTAAAAGCAAACTAGATGCACATCTCCTTACGAGAGGCATAGAGGGATATGGATGACTAAAATTATGCCAGGTGTACACCTGGCTGGGCCTCCGCGTGTGTGGATCGCCGGACTTGATGACCGAAGGTCTGATCCGGAGATGGCAGTTCTTATGTTCTTAGAGATACACCATTTCAATTAAGAAATTGTTGATTCTGATAAATCAAACCCAATTTGTTTCTTAAATAAACATGCACTAAGACATGGTACCTTTTCTTAGACTGTGACTCCTGTTATAATTTTCTGTGTTACTATGTTTCTATGAATACAATTGGGAGAAGGGTCAGGGAAAGTCTTAGGCAAGAGGGAAGGAAACACAGATTTGGGAAATGTGAGAACAGGCTAATATCAAATAAGAGATAAAAACATAAATTAAGCCATGCTGAATCAGATAAAGTCCATCTATTGGCCAGTCCAGGTCACAGGTACCCAGCAGATCTCAATACGTAGATCTATTTTGCATATAAGGGGAGGCCTCACTAAATATAAGTGCCCATTTCCTTGAGCTTACAAAAAGCTGAGGATTAGGTTTCCAGGTAGAGTACTGCTTGCTTTAAGCCTTAACTCAAGTACAGCTGGTGGGCATCTAAGGACAAAGCCTGGAGTGGATTACTTTGAACAACTTCCTACAGAAAGTTGCAGGACTGAGGCCCAAACGTTCAAATTTCCGACAACATGGTATTAAATACCGTGTTGAGAGCGATTATTTTTTAATGGGTGATTTTCAGCACAATAGCATGCAAATTAGATGCATGTTATTTGAGTGGAGCAGCCTGATAAAATGGGGAGGAACTGTGCCTGGCACCTGCTCAGAAGAACAAAGTTCTGTACAAATGTAAGGAAGTTCATCTTCATCCAGAGTGGTAGAAAACTGGAACGCTCTTCCGGAGGCTGTTATAGGGGAAAACACCCTCCAGGGATTAATTTCAAGACAAAGTTGGACAAGTTCCTGCTAACCTGGAATGTACGCAGGTGAGGCTGGACTTGTTTAGAGCACTGGTCATTGACTAAAGGTCCGTCACGTGAGCGGACTGCTTGGCACGATGGACCACTGGTCTGACCCAGCAGCAGCAATTCTTATGTTCTTTTATTGGTTGGTTTTTAACTCTGGGAATTTCTTAGGCAATCTACACAGTCAAGTCACATTATTATGACCACCTGCTAATATCTAGAATAACTAACTGCCTCTGGCAGCAGGGACAGCAGCCAGATGCCATGGGAGTGACTCAATATGATGTTGGATGGTTGCTAGAGTATCTGGAGCCATGCAGACTGCAGTGCGTCTGGCAGTAGCTGACGGGTGCGTGGTGGTTGATCCAGTCATCAAACATGTCAATCGAGGTGGTCCCAAATGTGTTCAATCGGGTTAAGGTCTGGGAAATTTGAAGGCCAGGGAAGTAACTGGAAGTCTTGGTCATGCTCTACGAACCACTCATGAGCAATTCTGGCTGTGTTGCATTGTCCTGTTGAAAGATCCTATCGGTCATAGGGTAGACCGTCAACATGTATGGATGTACTTGTGTTACCATGGTTAAAGATATATAAATAAAGAATTACAAAAAAATACCAGGCCAGGGTTGAGAGGCTCTGGATCTGGGCCGTGAGAGGAGGCCATGCTGCTCCGGGGCCAAACAGAAGGTGGACTCTTGTTAGGACCCCGCAGTGGAATGGAGCATGGCACACTGTCAAAAGTGGGACCCTGTTCTTCCATGCAGGATGCAGTGGATCACATTGGGCCTTGAGTTTGTTGGGTTGTGGCAGGGCCGCCTGTCTGCTGCGACCCTACTCATTGCCTAGGGGTGGCTGAGTGCAGCACCGGGAGCGCCTGGAGCAGGCTCATATGGACGCGGCCACCAGAGGAGTGCCAGCCACGTCCATGCTCGTTGTCATCAGGGTTGTGGTGTCTGTGGTTTCATGCCAATGATGTCATCGCATATGCATGATGACATCATTGGAATGCGTCCACGCATGCGCAGTGGACTCCTGTTGCCGGCAGGGCTTAGACGGTCCAAAGAAAAGTTTTTAAAGAGCCTGAGAGCGTCGGGAGGACCAGGGAAGGACTGGAGGAAGTGGGGAAAGCCTTTCCTGAAGATTGGCACCATGGGTCTTTTTTTTTTTTTTTCCCCAGTAAATGTGGGTGTGTGCTGGCTTGTGACAGAGAGCCAATTGTGTCAGGTGGGAGCTATGGCAATGGCTCCTGATCAGGCTTGTGGTCCGAGCTTGCAACGAGTACGGGGACACTGCTGCAGAGGACAGAAGAAGAAAATGTAAGGTATTTAACAGCAGAAGGTAAGTGAAGGTGGTTTGGGATTTTATTTGGTTAAATGCAATGGTTAATTTTTGCTTCTCATTTAATCTTTTGTAACTTTTGGTGTTTTTGTTGCAACTGAGCTGCTTGGGGGTTTTGGAACTCAGGGAGTTGGGAGGTTTTTGTTGTGAAGGGAGCTTGGTTTTAGTGTCTGTTTGTGAAAGGAATTTTGATTGAAAGTAAAGTTTTTAAAAAAGTATTTAAGTACCGTATTTTCACGCATATAACGCGCGCGTTATACGCGTTTTTACCTACTGCGCATACCCCTCGCGCGTTATATGCGTGAGCGCGGTATACAAAAGTTTTAAAACATAGTTCCCACCCCGCCCGACGCCCGATTCACCCTCCCAGCAGGACCACTCGCACCCCCACCCCGAACGACCACTCGCACGCGCTCCCACCCGCACCCGCATCCACGATCGGAGCAAGAGGGAGCCCAAGCCCTCTTGCCCGGCCGACTCCCCGACGTCCGATACATCCCCCCCCCCCGGCAGGACCACTCGCACCCCCACCCCGAACGACCGCTCGCACGCGCTCCCACCCGCACCCGCATCCACGATCGGAGCAAGAGGGAGCCCAAGCCCTCTTGCCCGGCCGACTCCCCGACGTCCGATACATCCCCCCCCCCGGCAGGACCACTCGCACCCCCACCCCGAACGACCGCTCGCACGCGCTCCCACCCGCACCCACATCCACGATCGGAGCAAGAGGGAGCCCAAGCCCTCTTGCCCGGCCGACTCCCCGACGTCCGATACATCCCCCCCCCCCGGCAGGACCACTCGCACCCCCACCCCGAAGGACCGCCGACTTCCTGACAATATCGGGCCAGAAGGGAGCCCAAACCCTCCTGGCCACGGCGACCCCCTAACCCCACCCCGCACTACATTACGGGCAGGAGGGATCCCAGGCCCTCCTGCCCTCGACGCAAACCCCCCTCCCCCCCAACGACCGTCCCCCCCCAAGAACCTCCGACCGCCCCCCAGCCGACCCGCGATCCCCCTGGCGACCCCCACGACCCCCCCACCCCCCCTTCCCCGTACCTTTGGTAGTTGGCCGGACAGACGGGAGCCAAACCCGCCTGTCCGGCAGGCAGCCAACGAAGGAATGAGGCCGGATTGGCCCATCCATCCTAAAGCTCCGCCTACTGGTGGGGCCTAAGGCGCGTGGGCCAATCAGAATAGGCCCTGGAGCCTTAGGTCCCACCTGGGGGCGCGGCCTGAGGCACATGGGCCCAACCCGACCATGTGCCTCAGGCCGCGCCCCCAGGTGGGACCTAAGGCTCCAGGGCCTATTCTGATTGGCCCACGCGCCTTAGGCCCCACCAGTAGGCGGAGCTTTAGGATGGATGGGCCAATCCGGCCTCATTCCTTCGTTGGCTGCCTGCCGGACAGGCGGGTTTGGCTCCCGTCTGTCCGGCCAACTACCAAAGGTACGGGGAAGGGGGGTGGGGGGGTCGTGGGGGTCGCCAGGGGGGCCGCGGGTCGGCTGGGGGCGCGGTCGGAGGCTCTCGGGGGGGGGGGCGGTCGTTGGGGGGGAGGGGGGTTTGCGTCGAGGGCAGGAGGGCCTGGGATCCCTCCTGCCCGTAATGTAGTGCGGGGTGGGGTTAGGGGGTCGCCGTGGCCAGGAGGGTTTGGGCTCCCTTCTGGCCCAACTACCAAAGGTACGGGGAAGGGGGGTGGGGGGGTCGTGGGGGTCGCCAGGGTGGTCGCGGGTCGGCTGGGGGGGCGGTCGTTGGGGGGAGGGGGGTTTGCGTCGAGGGCAGGAGGGCCTGGGATCCCTCCTGCCCGTAATGTAGTGCGGGGTGGGGTTAGGGGGTCGCCGTGGCCAGGAGGATTTGGGCTCCCTCCTGGCCCGATATTGTTGGGGAATCGGCGGTCCTTCGGGGGGAGGGATGTATCGGACGTCGGGAGGGGGCATCAGGCTTTCAGGATGGGGACAGACCTTCAAGGGGGGACAGTGCACGGAAGTCAGGGGGGGTGAACGGAGAGTCGGGACAGCGCACGGAAAGTCGGGGCAGTGCACGGAAGTCAGGGGGGGGTGAACGGAGAGTCGGGACAGCGCACGGAAAGTCGGGGCAGTGCACGGAAGTCAGGGGGGGTGAACGGAGAGTCGGGACAGCGCACGGAGAGGCGGGGCAGTGCACGGAAGTCAGGGGGGTGAACGGAGAGTCGGGCAGCATGCGCGGTATAATCGTGAGCGCGTTATACCAAAGTTTTTGTGCTTATCATCGTGATTTCTGCGCGCTATACACGTGTGTGCGTTTTATACGGGTGCGTGTTATTTGCGTGAAAATACGGTAGTTAATTTTGATTGGGTCAACAAGTTAACTTTACACCGGAAGTCTCTGTGTATCACTTGTGCACTGTGGTATTGAGCCTATGTACCTCGGCAGGTGGTGGGTTTTTTTTTTTTTTTTAAAGGTACTGTTGATGAGTTGTGTGACTAAGGGCTCCTTTTAGGAAGGTGCGTTAGGGCTTTAATGCACGGAATAGTACGTGCTGAATTACCACGCGTGCTAGACCTTAACGCCAGCATTGAGCTGGCGTTAGTTCTAGAAGCCTAGCGCGCAGTAATTTCCTGCGTGCGCTAAAAACACTAGCGCTCCTTAGTAAAAGGAGCCCTAAGGTTGTATGTGAACAAAGGCTAGTACTGAGATATTGGGTTTTTTTCTGATGTGTTGATTGACTACTGACAAGTTAGATGTTAAATGGTGTCAATTAGATATTGTAGGAAAAGCTGTTTCAGACTAGAGAATAACACGGTGACAAAATTCATCACCGTTCCCGTCCCCGTGGATAACCGCGGGAAACCATCTTCATGTCATTCTTTAAGGAGAGAGGGAAGAATCAGAGTATGAATGGCCACAACCACTGACCCACAAGCTTTGCTTTGAAGAATGCTGGTGTAGAAGGACTGAGGTTGAAATAGACACTAGATTATTTCCTGCGGTTATCCGCGGGGACGGGAAAGGTGATAAATTTTGTCACCGTGTCATTCTCTATTTCAGACTTCAGTCTTTTTGGTTTAATTGATTTTGTGGCACTTTTTCAATGCTTCGCATATGAGGACAGCTGAAATTTACCCCCCTTTTACAAAACTGCAGGAGTGGTTTTAGCGCAGGTTGATGCATTGGATGCTCTGCGCTGCTCCTGTGGGGGGGTTCAGCTTCAGTCAAAACTCTTTGTAAGTAAAATTTCTAAGAAGCACTTTATCTTTAACCTTGGAGTCTAGCCTTTGATTACTGAAATAATTTTTCTTTTTTAATTAATTAAGATTTTATTATTATTATTATTTGAGTTGTGGGTGGGTAAAAGCTTAGGGAAATTTCAATTATCCTTTTTTTTTCTCTGGGGTAGCTAGTAAAAAGTAAAGAAACAAATACAAATTTTAAGGTGTCATAGGGTTTTGCTTCCTTTAATTTTTTTTTTAGTTGGGGAGTAGGTGACCAGTGGAGTAGGTGACCAGTGGAGTACCGCAGTCTTGGGCCCGCTCCTTTTCAACATATTCATAGGGGACCTAACTCAGGGGCTTCAAGGTAAGATAACCTTATTCGCTGACGATGCCAAACTATGCAATATAGTGAGAGACGGCAATTCACCCGATAGTATGACACAGGACCTACATTTGTTGGAGCTTTGGTCCTCGACCTGGCAGCTGGGCTTCAACGGTAAGAAATGCAAGATAATGCACCTTGGCAGCAGAAATCCGTGCAGAACTTACACCTTGAATGGTGAGACCTTAGCTAGAACTTCAACAGAACGAGACTTGGGAGTGATCATCAGCGCAGACATGAAAACTGCTGATCATGTGGAGAAGGCTTCATCTAAGGCAAGACAGTTGTTAGGTTGCATCCGCAGGAGTTTCGTCAGCCGGAAGCCTGAAGTCATAATGCCATTATACAGAACCATGGTGAGACCTCATTTGGAATACTGTGTGCAATTCTGGAGGCCACACTACCGAGAAGATGTGCTGAGAGTAGAGTTGGTGCAACAAATGGCTACCAGGATGGTCTCGGGGCTCAAGGATCTATCGTACGAGGAAAGGCTGAAACATTTGCGGCTGTACTCACTCAAGGAACGTAGGGAGAGAGGAGACATGATCGAGACATTTAAGTATATTACCGGCCGTATCGAGATGGAAGAAGAGATTCTCTTTCTCAAAGGACCCTCAGCCACAAGAGGGCATCCGCTCAAACTCAGGGACGGGAAATTTCATGGCGACACCAGGAAATATTTCTTCACCGAGAGAGTGGTTGATCCTTGGAAAGAGCTCCCAGTGCAGGTGATCGAGGCAAACAGCGTGCGAGAATTTAAGAGCAAATGGGATGCCCATGTGTGATCCCTTAGAGGGTTAAGCCAAGGGAATCTGTCACAAGGAGTGGGATCCCTAGGATAGTAGACTTGGGGGTGGGTCAGTAGAGTGGGCAGACCTGATGGGCTATGGCCCTTATCTGCCTTCATCTTCTGTGTTTCTATGTAGGTCCTGTTTGAAACTTAAGAGCATCAACTATCAAGAAAGAACTGGGACCCAACGGATCCCAACGTAGAAGAGAGAGAAGTTAGGCTGTTGGGTGCCGCTGAAACAAAACACACACATGGCAACTGACTTTAAAACTGAAGCAAATGTTTAAAATTCAGGTCAAATGTTTCTACCTTCATGCTACTAACAGCTCCAACTTGCCGGAAATGTTTGCACGCTAAAAGGTGGGTATTCCTTGCTGTGCATTTCACAGAATGCTCATTTTAATACTAATGGGCTCCTTGTAATGCATTTGCATAGGATTCTCGGTGGCTGCTACTGCAGTCGGTAAAAGCAGCCAAGAGCACTTGTGCATTGGAGGCTGAACTAACTCACAAGCTAGACTGACTACAACAAGCTTTCCTCAACTGGTACCTATGCTTTGGAACATCTGCCCCTGGGAAGCAACGTCTTAACCACACACTCTTAAAAGGGGTGAGCAAGATCCGTGAGGTCCGGAGGAGTTAAAATAAGGATGTCTGTGAGGTCCGCGTATTAACGTCTCCCAGGCCCAACCACAAAGAGAAGAGAAATCAGCAAGTGTAGAAATTAAAATGACCCCACTGAACTAAAAGTGCATGGCCTTAAAAAGAAAGCGGCCGTGGTGTGTAGTCCCCGGGGATCCTTGTTTTTTAACTTCTGTGAATCTCACGGATCTCGCTCACTCTACAGATCCTCGTTTTAACTACTGCGGTTCTCATGGATCCCACTGGAGGGAGTAAGATGAGGATACATGGAGTAAGCGAGATTCATGAGGTCTATGGGAGTTAAAACGAGGATCCCTGGGGACTCCACACCATAGCCGCTTTCTTTTTTAAGGTCAAGTGGTAGACATCTGCGAGGTCTGTGGAATCCTCGTTTACAGATCTGTCATAGATAAACTGAAATTACAAACCGCAGCTGTCAAAAACTAAGGTAAGTAGATTATTTAAGGGCGTGCAGTTAAGATCCGCGTTTTACCCAGTCCCGTATGAGACACCTTTATAATAGGGAGGAAAGGAGGAACTCTTTAAGGAATGCTAATTTAGAACACCATGCAACCACAAATGAACAAAACAATACAGAAATAATTTGCGGTCATGAGAAACTTAAAGCAAATCTGAAAATTCTTTGACAGAAAACAATTCCAGCTCGTGGTCCAATCCCTAGCCCTAGAACTTCTAGACTATTGCAACATCCTCTATCTTCCCTGCCCTGCAGTCATGATAAAACAACTACAAACAGTACAAAACACAGCCCTGAGACTGATCTATTCGCTGAAGAAATACGACCACATCACCGCCGCATACCTCGACTCACATTGGCTCCCAAAACAAGCAAGAATACAATTCAAATTTTGCTGTCTACTATTTAAAGCAGTGAATGGAGACAGGCCAGCCTACTTGAACAACCGCCTTATCCAAACAGCCACAACCAGGCTAAGGAGAGCTCAGACACCATTCACGCACCCCCCAATCAGAGACGTCAAACGCAAAAAAATGTACAATGGCCTACTGGCCACGCAGGCAGCGAAACTTGACCATCAACTCTCCAATCTACTGATCACGATACTAGACTACAAAACTTTCAGAAAAGAAATAAAAACCTTGCTATTCAAGAAATCCATCAACACAAACTAACTCCACAGGAAGCATTTCAATCCCTCCAAATAACCCACTCAACTATGTAACTTCTGGAATTGTCCAGATAACATCTTTTGTAATCCGCTTTGAACCGCAAGGTAATGGCAGAATAAAAGTCACTAATGTAATTTAGCACTAATTTATTTTTTTTTAATGTTAATTTAGGACACTAATTTATTAAAAAGAAGGATGCAGGGCAGCTTGATTTGATCAGTTCTGGTCTTCTGCCTAGATTTCACTAGGTGACAGGCGCACACTTGGAAAGGGGGAGCCTGGCTGCCAGCCTGCCTGTCAGGAATACATCATTCACAAAGGGAAAGGGAGCGAGCGAAACAGCCGCTGGCAGAGAGCAGGCTCTGAGACTCCACAGGGAGAGATCCCTCCTGAGACAGGAAGGACTAGAAGAGTCGGGGGGGGGGGGGGGGTGGAAATATCTGCTGTTAACATTTCCTTAGATATCCGTTCCAAAGCCATGTGAAGAAAAAAAGAAGCATGAGCAACAAGTGTAAATCAAATCTCCCCTCATATTTTCATTGTTCCTGGAGGACACTTCGGGTCCAAGGACTTCCCCGGAGAAAAGCCTGGAACTCAATCCACTCCACACCGGCTTGAAGGTAAGAACCTATCAGTACTGACAAGGGGGTAAATGACAGTCAGGCAGCTGAAGTTCGTCTCCTCAGTATGTTCATGTAATCCGATGCCTGAAAAGGAAAAAAAAAGTGAATTTTGTTGCTTATGTAACAAAAACTTTATTTTTGTAGTGCTTAAATGGCCGTGAATGCAGTCGCATCAACAAAGATATTTATAGAACTTGAAACAATATGTTTATAAACCCTGCCCAAGTTTGCCAGTTTCATTCTTCAAGATTTGTGCGAGGCAAAGCTTATCTTGTTCTAAATAGCTTATCAATATCAACCATAGAGCCTATTAATCAGCCTTTTTACTCTTTATTTCCGTGACCGTTTATTGTTCCTATCAGTGCAGCAGAGCCAAACTTTAATAATGGACTAGAAATGCAGTAATACATTTGGGACTATTCATCCCTTCTGAATCTTCCTGCTAAAAACAGACTGTTGCTTTGTTTTCTGTATCTTTCAACTTTGTCTCCAGTTTCCTAACTGCTGTATCATGGTGTGGCGTGGTATCGATTCTGTGCATGCTTTCTGTTTTATTAAACTTGACATTCTGCATAACTTTAGCTTGTTCTCTATAAAAGCCCTACGGCCACAAAAGTTTTTCTGCATCACTTTTCAGACCAACTCCATCCCATAGTGCTTCCCCAGAACAGGCAAACTGCAGAGTGGAATCGCTGTGAGTTATGCTCTCTTACCTTTGCCTAGTAATGGAACAGACAAAAAAAACATGATGGCAGATGATGACCCTAAAGCCCATCTATACTATTGCAATGCCGTAGACCTAATTGTCTCTGGCTTTCCTTAAACAAAGCTCACTCCAAGCATAAAGGATACAGTTCTATAATAAGCATAAATTTCAATATCCACACTAACTGTGATTCAATAAGGGCATGCTTAAGTGGCATATGGAGTACACTTCTCCCTCCATATCCGCGGTTTCCATATCTGCAAATTTGCTTATTTGCAATTTTTTGGCTGCTAACTCCGCCCCCTAATTTTCATCACTGAACCCAGCATTTCACATTGCAAATCGCTGCTCCCCTGCGTAAGTGAATGGCTGACTAGCGTAAGAGCTGACCCGGACTCCACGCTGGCTTGGAGAAATTTAGCAAGCTGCCCCACTAAATGCTAACTTTTCGATTATCAGCCCTACCTGAGTAAAACAGGATTCTTTCTGTGACATTTTTGCCACGAGTGTCTTCCCGCTGATGGAATCTGGCGAATCCTGCTGGGTCTGAGAGGAGAACGGGAGCAGAAGCGTGGCTTGAGCATTGGGAACGTCGCTCTGCCGTGAGTGCATAGTCTGTGGAGGAGGCTATTGGCTCTATCAGAGAGAGACAGGATCCCTTTTTTTGGCGCTGTTCCTGCTGCATGTGTGCGGCCTTCAGGGTGATTTCCTTGTAATAAAGTTCGGCAGGCCCTGAGAGGGGTTGAGAAGAGTGGAGAAGCGAAGACGTAGTTTGAGCATTAGGAGCTTACTGTGGAACGATAGAGCCTAGTACAGGCACTCGGCCCTCCCGGTGGTTCATGGAGGAAATCGCTGCTCCTGGAGCAAATCGCAGGTCAGATTATTCACGGTTTATTATCTTTTTCAGGTCTATTTTACTGAAAAACCGCAAATAGCATGCAAAAAGTTATTCAAGGTTTTTCGGTATTCACAGCTATGTTCTGCCCGCAACCCCCGCAAATATGGAGGGAGAACTGTAATTCCCTACAGGTCACTTAAACTTAGCTGTGAGGATGATGATAGCTGCTAAACAAAATTCTAAAGGGGCAGCCTGAAGTGGGCGGTAAACCCTGGTAATTCAATGCCGGGGCCATATACAGTAATCGGCATTGAATTTCCAGTCTATCTTCATCTGTGTTTGACGTAGTCAGCCAAGTCAATATTTGGCGGCTGAATGGCTAAGTCATAGAGGCCAAAGAGAGACCTGCTATTTCGGCAGCTCTCTCTGGCCGTTAAACTTAGCTGGTCAGTCAATGAATATTGGCTTTGACTTAGCCGTTGACTGGGATATTCAGCGGGAGATAGCTGGCTCTCTCCTGCTGAATATTAGTTGTTAGCTGGCTTAGCACTGATTAGCCAGCCAAGGACCATTACAGAAGCTCATGAAAACCACTCTGAATTGACTCCTTAGTCCAGTGTATCGCAAACTGTGTGCCCCGGAGGATTCCAGGTATTCCGCAAGATGAAGGTGAGGAGGAGAGGTGCTGGTGCCGGATGATTGCTTCCAGGACGTGCCTCTTGCAGCTGGTGCCTGCGCCTCTGTTCCTTTGCCTCACCTCTCCTTCTGCATCACCCCTCCACCGGTGGTAATAGGAGGCCCAGGGCCAGAGCTGGAGAGCATCTGCGCATGCACAGACCTTGACATGATGATATCACGCATGTGCATGACATCATTGCCCTCCAGCCGCAGCCCCGAGCTTGAAAAGTTTACGACACGCTGCCCTAGTCATTAGTTGCGGCATAGAAGCTTTCAATAAACAATACTACCAACCTTGTGATCAGAGATGATTGCGGTGCTGTGAGGATTTCAGTGTGCATATTGCAATAAATCCATCAAAGTCAATGGAGCAATCACAAGAACAACAAGGAAACTATTTTAAATTGTGTTCTCTGATTCACTGGAAGCCACTGCAATCGTTTTAACAATGGCATAACACAATCAACTTTAATTGTGATTCTGTAATTTGTACCAAGTGCAATCGTTGAAGATTACTTTCCTATAGACCATTATACGAAGAATTAAAATAATTAATCCACATTAGGACCAAGGAATGGACAACAGTTAATAAGTCCTTTTCATCCAAATAGGAATATGAGCAGTGCAATTGCCTATATACAGAGAAATAATCTTCACAGCACTAGAGATTTGATTACTCATATTTAATTGATCAGTCAGCTGAACTCCCACAGATACGTTTCTTTCTGCTGTCCCAGAAAGAGACTTATCTTGCCTTCGTTACTATTGCAGCTCAGTTTAATTAAGATTACGCTTTAGCTAGCCAGTCTATCTCTGTCTGAAATATAAATCATAGACATTTGGTCAGAGGCTACAGATCCCACCAACTGAATGTCATCCACAAGTCATCTCTCTACCGTCGTTATGCTCGTGTTACCCCTCTCCTCAAGTCACTTCATTGGCTCCCTGTCCGCTTCCACGTAGAGTTCAAACTCTTCTTACTCTGCGGCTTCTCAAACTCTCATCTCTCCCTCAACTGTGCCCTAGTAGCGCCGTTCGTTGGCCAAGTCTCTCTTGTCTGTTTCCTTTTCCTCGAGTGCCAACTCCTGGCTCCGTCCCTTCTGCCTCGTTGCACCGCAAGCCTGGAACAACCTGCCTGACTCGGTATGTCGGGCTCCATCTCTGGCAGTATTCAAATCCAGGCTAAAAGCCCATTTTTTGAAGTCCTAACCCCACCAACTTTGTAAAGCACCGTATTTGTCTGTCATCAACTCTGTAATCCTTGACCCTCTCTACCTCTTCATCCCTTTGCCTTTCCCTATATGAACTGCATATATTTATTCACCATTTTTGTCCAGTGTGTCTGTCATAATAGATGGTAAGCTCTTTTGAGCAGGGACCTACTCTTGCAAGTTTAACATACAGCGCTGTTTACGTCTGGTAGCGCTGTAGAAATAATAAAGAGGAGCAGAAACTACTGATGGTGTCAAAGGGATGTCGGGAGCTTGGAAGGAGTTACGGTGAATGTTGGGGGCAGTCCAAGGCAGAAAGTTAATTTCACTCTTTAGCAGACAGCAGCCAAGAATCCATGATGTACCTGGCTAAAGCAACACATAATTTTTCTTTATATAACATTACTGCTTCTGCTGGATGTGCTGGCAAATGCATATCCTTCTATTTATTACACAAAAAGTTCCACATTCATCAGTCTTTTATAAAATAGTCGGGTAATTGACAATGTTCTGGTCTGGATGACTCGATTCACCTTTCCGTGACCTATCATAAAATAGGCTTGAGATCTAAAAAAATACATATAAATGTAAATAACATATAAATAAATAAAGTGCAAACATTTTGCAAGAAATGTCTGGATCATTAGTATCTCATTTTCCACAATACCTAACAGAAAATGATGGCAGATAAAGACTTCTAAAGGTCTATTGAGTCGGCCTAGAGCTACAAGTACAAGTAGCACTTCACCGTGATTGAACATTGGCGTCACCACCAGGGCAGTGAGCAATTTATGACCATGTCTATCACATATAGCCAGTGTGTATTTCTTTTACAGAAGCATCATCATTTAGAGCAAGCAATTAAATCCTCAAGAATAAATAACAGTACATTATAATGATGGTACGGCATAGATCAATTATGCAACTTAATCATAACTGTTTAAAACACTTAATTATGGGCAGCAGATTCGTAACTGGATGAACGATTAGTACTGCATGAAACACAAACAGAGCTCCTAAGAGGATAGGTGATCTCTTTAGCGATGTTAATAATACAAATGCAAAATGATGCACCAAGAAAAAGATCGAGGTGAAATCACAGAGAATACTTTGAAACCCTCCACCCAATGTGTGGCTGAGGCCACAAAAGCAAGCAGGATACTAGGAATTATTAGGAAAGGGATGGTAAATAAGACCAAGAATATCATAATGCCTCTATATTACTCCATGGTGCAACCTCACCCTGAGTATTGCTCACGTCCTATCTGACTGCATCTCCTGCTCTCTGCCCCAATCGCCGCCCTGCTTCTGCCCCGACTCTCCTTGCCTTCCCCGCAGTGTGCGTCCGTGGTTTTAACCCGCGGGTTAAAACCACGGGCTTGCGAAAGTAAAAAAAACAAGAAAAAAAGTTTTCTTTCCAGCTCTGCTGGGCACAGAGGGCCAGCGCATGTGCAAACCATCTACAGATGGTCTGCACATGTGTCAGGATCGCTAGAGAGTGATCCGTGCAGTCGGTTGCATGAGGGCGCTTCGTGGATCAGCCCTCAGGCCACGGATCGGATCGCTCATGGATCGGATCCGTTCTGTGGCCTTAGTGAGTCTAGCCCCTTATGTCTTCCATTAGCCTCTCACAGAGACAGTGCTATAGCAGAATGGAACAAGCTTCCAGGTTATATACTGAAGAGTCGGGTGCTCAGGCCCTTCACAGGAAATGATCAGGTTTTTGAATCGAAACGGTTTATTGTATCAATAAAAATCAATGCAGTCAAAAAATATACAACACAAAAACGAATTCAATGATTAGTAATCCAATAAGCTATAACAGGGGAGTGAGTTCTATTGCCCTCAGGCTAGCAAATGAGGGGTAGAATGATTCACTCTAATTCTCACCCCTCCTTGCATATATTATTTTTATAAGCCTATAATTCTCTGCCAAGCCTGCTATATGCCTTCCCTTGAGGGTTTTAGCAAATCTGCTTAAGACAACACATTTCCCCTTTGGTTCTTGGTCTGCATAGCTACGCCCCTGTTCTGGCCACCTCACCCCCTCCCAACCTGGCTTTTCTGGTACTTTCTTTCATTTAAGGAGCTGACCTTGTCTGTGTTCTCTTTACCTTGCTAACACTGTCCTTTGTTGAAGAATCACTTTATTTGTATTTTCTCTTGCTTGTGCTTACTGTTTGTTCAAGGCCATACCTAATTCACACACTGTGCTGGACACATGATAATGAGGTGTCTGCAAAAATGTAATGGCTCAGTAGTTAGCAACACTTCCATTTCGCTTCTGCCCTCCATCTTGTGCGCACTCTCCTTCGGTCCATTCTTTCTCAATACGACAGCAAGGGAGCTTGAGCGTGTTTAAACATCTGTTAAAACTCCATTTGTTCTGCCAAATGAAATATGGTGGCTGAGGAAGATGAAAATGAAATAGTTCCAGCCTACCAAGAGGTTTGAGGTGGAAAAAGTGTCATGGTGTTACCAGTTTACAAGATGATGTGAAGACTTGACTGTTGATGTTCATTTTATGTGTGTGTATGTTTATTAATATGGTATTGTATTTGAATAGTTATGTATTTTTAGTGTTTGTATTTGTGTATGTTTGGTTTGTTGTTTTTTTTTTTTTACCAAAAAAGGAATTGGCTCACAATAGAAATTCTTCCCAGAAGGGAAAGTTTGAAAGAGAAACTAAAGATTGAAAATTAAATAATATTAAACGGGCCTTTAATGCATAAGCCCCTTATATATAATGGCCAAAATAAGAACTGACTGTACTGAAAACTAGTGCACAGAGAGTGGAAAGGATTTATAAAGAATATGCTCAGAAAAGTGAAACTCTGAAGAGAGAGTAACAACCCTCTCTTGGGGTAAGAGTTTACCGTCCAGTCATTGCATAATTGATTCAAAAAATCACTCTCTGAGAACTAGTAAAGGTAATGAAAGCTAATTTTAAATCTTGTAATTTCTAAACACAGTCCAGGTTCAAAAAATTTTTGAGATATGAAATATAATAAATCTCATATCTCATTATATCAAGTTCAAGTTTCAAGTTTATTTATTCTTGATGAATCGCCTATTTAAATTGCTAGGCGATGTACAATAATAATGACATATATTAATAAATGAAACAAGTACAATATTAATGGTGACATAAAAACAAATTTGTTGTTAGTTAAAATTTAACACACTTAATAAACTGAGTGTAAACATAAGTTTAAAATAATTTCTTGGGTAAAACATACAAGACATGTGTGGTTAAGAGGGGGAATAGTTACAATTTTTGATAGAAGAGAAGAAAAAACATAAAAGGGAAAAACAAAAAGGGAGGTTATAATGGTTGTTTTAAAAAATCAAAAAAACTAGAAAACTCGGTAACGATATGAAGATAATCGATTTTTCTTTGTCCTAAGATCCATACGCATCTTTAAAGAGGAAGGTTTTTAACGTTTTTTTAAACAGTGTTAGGTCTTTTAGTTCTCTAATGTATTGTGGTAAAAGATTCCAAGAATGTGGGGCCATAACTGAGAACATGTCTTGTCTTCTAGTTCCTATCATTTTAATAGAAGGCACTGAAAGAAGATTAAATGAAGATGAACGAAGTGATCGTGTTGTACTATATGGAATAAGCCATCTGTTAATAAATTGGGGTTCATTAAAGTTTAAGGCTTTGAACACCAAAAGCAGTAATTTAAAGGTGATATGGTGGCTTATAGGAAGCCAATGGGATTTAATCAACAGTGGGGTAACATGATCATATTTTTTAGCTTTGTAAATTAGTTTCACAGCGGTATTTTGTATAAGTTGCAGTCTTCTTTTTTCTTTTTGTGTTACGTTTATAAGAAGGGAATTGCAGTAATCTAATTTAGACATTATTAGGGAATGAATGAGAATGTTAATGGATTCTGGTTGTAAGAATTTTGCAAGAGAGCGAATCAATCGAAGTTTATAAAAACATGATTTAACGATATTGTTTATATAATCGTGATATGTAAGCTTATCATCAATCAAAACACCTAATATTTTTAAAGAGGTGACCTGTTCTAAATCAGTATTATTGATAGAGATTGGAGATCTCAATGTTATTTCTTTTTTCCAAGGGAAAAGCATCGATTTTGTTTTATTAATGTTTAATGATAGTTTATTTGTAGTTAACCAATTTTTTATTGTTACAAGTTTATTGTTAATTGCTACGATGTCATCATTACTATCTGGATCCAATGGATGAATGAGCTGAATATCATCTGCATAGACGAAAGCTGTAAAACCTAGAGATTGGGCTATGTTTAGAAGTGGTGAAAGAAATATATTGAAAAGAAGAGGAGATAATATTGAGCCTTGAGGGATACCATAATCTAATGAGTAACTTTTGGATGAACTATCATTAAATCTAATGAAGGAAGAACGGCTTGACAAAAAGGAAGTGAACCATTCAAGAGCTTGATCGATGATTCCAATAGATTCTAGTCGTTTAAGTAACAAGTTATGATCAATGGTATCAAAAGCGGCGGTTAGGTCTAAAGAAATTAGAACTACGGATCTATGGTGTTCGAGGAAATAATGAATATTGTTAATTAAACCTATCATGGTGTATTCGGTGTTATGAAATTTTCTAAATCCGGTTTGGTAAGGATGGAGAACATTAGTGGATTCCACGAAGTCTGATATTTATTCAAATACAAGACTCTCTGCAAGTTTTGCCATGAAAGGAATATTTGCTATAGGTCGATAATTAGAAATTTCATCAGGCGTAATTTTATGATCTTTTATTATTGGAGTAATTATAGATTGTTTCCAACACTGAGGAAGTGATGCGGTGAGAAAGCTGTTTTGTATTAGTGAGAGAATGAAGGGACCTAAACAAGTGAAGAATTTTTTAAGATAGAATGGTGGCAGAATTTCGTCACGGGTTCCCTTTAGATTAATTTTGCGTATGCTGAGCTCAATATCTTTTAATGTAGGAATTTTAAATTTAGAGCATTTAGACAATGGAATGAAAGAGGGAATAGTATTGTCTATATGTTGATTAAGTACACTAGATTGAACAGACTCTCGAACCTTATTAAGTTTAATAGAAAAGTAATCAGCGATTTCTTGTGCTGTAAGGATGCATTTTTGAGTATTGTTCTTTTTTAATAAAGGAGATAATGATTTTACCAATGAATACAAAGCTGCTGGATTTTTAGCTTCTACAATTTTTTTGTTGTAATACTTGTTTTTTGCTTGATTGATTTTTAGTTTATAAAAGGTTGCATGATCATTGTATTGTTGTAAGTTTATGATTGTTTTGTTATTTCTCCATTTTCTTTCAAGTGATCTTTGCTGCTTTTTTAGAAGTGAGAGTTCTTCTGTGTACCATGGGTTTAGAGAATTGCGGCTTGAGATTTTTTTGGATATTAAGGGAGCTTTAATGTCCACTAGGTATCTCATAAAGTCACTTTGGCTGACTTTTTGCATAATCTTTCCCTGTGTATACTGTGAGCCTTATATATAATGGACATCAGTATGATGTCCATCGGGTGGCACACAAAGTTTTTTTGGCTCAGTGACTTTATATAAAGCGGGATATAAATAAAAACCATAAACCATAGCAATGTTCAGTCCTGCTTTTCCCTGCAGCCTCTATGAGAATCTCTGAAATATCTCCTTTTATGGCTGGCCTTTTCTGACTTCCTGTTCTCATATGATATCATGATCCCCATTCTCATGCAAACTAACTGAATAACAATCAGAATACTCAATGTGCTGATTCACTAATGACACCAAGATTGTGGGTTCTTTGAGCCTAAAAGGGGATATTCCATAGTTACTGCGTCGTAGAGTGTTTCTAATATTAAAACAGAATTTGCCATGGGTCATCAACTGGGTTGATGTGGCCGGTTATCTCACAAGTAGCTACATAAGTGACATTTCATATTTGACCTCTAAACTTAGGCGATTAAGTGCTGAATATCGGTAGTTAACTCTGTCCCCAGACCTCCCGCTAAATAGCAGATTTTTCTTTAGTAGGGATTCAAGACAAAGTTAGACAAGTTCCTGCTGAACTAGAACGTACGCAGGTAGGGCTAGTCTCGGTTAGGTCGCTGGTCTTTAACCAACGGCCGCCGCGTGAGCAGACTGCTGGGCACGATGGACCACGGATCTGACCCAACAGCGGCAATTCTTATGTTCTTAGTCTGTGGTGCTATTCAGGATAAGTGCTGTGGGACTATCTGCTGAATATGCAAGCGATTTAACTGGTCAGAAGCCAGTTTTGGCCAGCTAAATTGCTTTGAATATTGACTCCTAGATTTTCAGCACCAATTTATTCATTCCTATTGCTGCTAATCATATGGCCATCTGAGCATGGTTAAACTGAGGAGAAGCCCTCTCGTGTCTGGTTAAATCCGTTTGAATACTGACCCCATTGTTTTCTTTAGCAATCAAATTACCGCAACTGGCAAATGCTATAATGCTACCACTTCAGACAATTAAGATTAAACATCCATTTGCACAAATTGCAAATTCTCTTTTGCAACACCAGAGGCACCACTAACAGGTTAAGAATCCATCAAGATGAGGTGGATGCATGAAATTATTCATGTGTTTGTTGAACACCATTACACAAGAGAGAGCTGCATCTTAACTGGCCATAAACACAGGGCCGAGAGGAAGCACATTAGCCAGACAGATTTTCCCAGTAGTCTTTTCCAGACAGTCTAAAGCATTCTAATTTGTTATTAGGTTTTGTAAACAAAAGATTATTAAGCTCAATTAAAGGAGATTTATCACCACAAACAATAACAATCGGACTTGCAGGTCCAAAACATGAGATCAGTTTTCGAAGAGATTTACCTAGCTAATTACAAAGCTGACAAGTACTGTTCCCACCCACCCACACAGTCAATCAGCAGCTATATCTTGTAAAGGCAACATGGCTTTACTAAAGGTAAATCTTGTCAAACGAACTGGATTGAATTTTTTGATTGGGTGACCAGAGAGCTGGATCGAGGACATATGCTAGATGTAATTTACTTAGATTTCAGCATTCTTTGACACGGTTCCTCATAGGAAGCTCTTGAACAAACTTGAAGGGCTGAAGTGGAAAACTGGATTAGAAACTGGTTGACGGACAGACGCCAGAGGGTGGTGGTTAATGGAAGTCGCTCGGAGGAAGGAAAGGTGAGTAGTGGAATCCCTCAGGGTTTGGTGCTGGGGCCGATCCTGTTCAATATGTTTGTGAGTGACATTGCTGAAGGGTTAGAAGGAAAGGTTTACTTTTTTGCTGATGATACCAAGATTTGTAACAGAGTAGGCGCCGAGGAGGGAGTGAAAAACATAAAAAAGGATCTACAAAAGTTAGAGGAATGGTCTAATATCTGGCAACTAAAATTCAATGCAAAGAAATGTAGAGTAATACATTTGGGGATTAATAATCGGAAGGAGCCGTATATGCTGGGAGGTGAGAGGCTGATATGCCATGATTGAGAGAGGGACCTTGAGGTGATAGTGTCCGAAGATCTAAAGGTGAAAAAACAATGTAACAAGGCAGTGGCTGCTGACAGAAGGATGCTGGGCTGTATAAAGAGAGGCGTTGATGGATGCTGCCTGAAAAGGCTATATAAAAATATGGAACTGCTGTTAAAGCATATCCAGAACACAAAGTACAACTGGAACATCTGCAATGAACTTAAAGTAGTAGCTCTTCTTGGAATGCAGCTTGGATATACCAATTACTGTTGTTTTATTTGTGAATGGGACTTCCGTGCTAAGGAGTTGCATTACATTCAAAAGAACTGGCCACTCCGTAAGAATTTGATTTCAGGACAGAAAAATGCGGTATATGAGCCACTTGTTGAACCAACAAAGATATTTTTGCCTCCTCTTCACATAAAACTTGGACCGATGAAAAATTTTGTAAAAGCAATGAAGAAGGAAAGCAAAGGTTTTCTTTATCTAAAACTGATGTTTCCAAGAATAACTGATGCCAAGATTAAGGAAGGCATTTTTGTAGGTACACAGATCAGACAAATCATCAATGACGAGAGATTTGATGATCTGTTAGTCGGAGAAAATCGCCTGGAAAGCATTCACGGATGTCGTTAAGAATTTTCTTGGCAGTTACAGAGCACCAGACTATAGTCAACTGGTTGATAAACTTCTTAGAGCATACAAAACCATGAAGTGCAACAAGTCTCTGAAGATGCACTTTCTACATTTACACTTGGATTCTTCCCCGCAAATCTTGGTGCAGTCACAGACAAACATTGGCGAAAGGTTTCACCAGGACATTGCCACTATGGAAAAAAGATATCAGAGCAAATGGAATCCAGCAATGCTGGCTGACTATCGTTGGATAGTGCAACGAGATACACCAGGGTTTTCCGGGCCTACATTTCAGTTGCTTATCTTGGCTGCATCAGGCATGATTCTGTAACCGGTGCCGTTGAGTGAGTGACACGTGAGACGTCAGTTACAGAATCCGGGCCTAATTATTGTACAACCTACCTTAACTTCACTCCAAAATTCTGACATTGAAAAAGAAAATAATACCAAGTGTATCACCTAATGATTCACAAAACCTTAAAGATTTTATTTTTAGAATATTTTGGAATTAACAAAGAAACTAATGAAGAGAAGCCAGGTTTGATATTCCTCTAATAATGAATGACCTGACAAGTCATTATGCATTCTTCAATCTTTGCACAGATGATTCAGCTGTACATATCTACAGACGATGATTTCGTTTTTGAGTTCTAAGTAAGAAGAAACATCATGTACTTAGATCACCACTTCTGAAACTTTAAATAGCATCATTTGCTTATTATTTCCCAGGAAATAAATGAGAAGAAAACATCTGGTTTATACTAACTTGGGCTCCAGTTTCATACCTGAGAGAGTTGTTAGAAATATTTTAGATCCAATAGAGAAGAAAATGAGAAACATACAGCCAAAAGAAGTTAACCCTTTTGATGCCTAATGACAGTACTTCTGAACTAGCAAGCTCCAGCTGCATTATTAATAATCAAATTGAGAATCTGCAATCTCCAGTTAACGGTGGCTTGTTTCTGGGCAACACAGTGAAGAAACAGCCTACAAACTCATGTGACAACTCAGAATGATTAAACTCTCTACTTATTGTTGCAAAGCTACTTCAGTTGATTTATTTATTCACTTCTCTATACTGTTCTCACAGGGGAGCTCAAAACAGTTTTACATGAATTTATTCAGGTATTCAGGCATTTTTCCCTTTCTATCCCTGTGGGCCTACAATCTATCTACTGTACCTGGGGCAATGGGGGGGGGGGATTAAGTGACTTGTCCAGGGTCACAAGGAGCAGTGTGGGTTTGAACCCACAACCTCAGGGTGCAAAGGCTGTAGCTTTAACCACTGCACCACTCTAGAAATCAAAAAGTAGTAAAAGTGAGCCAAGTAAAGGACAATCAAGCCATTGTGACATCACTGATGAGGTTGGCTCTTATTGGTGGAATGAAGCATTATGACATCACAATCTCCGCTCTGCTTCCCAAAGACTGAAACTCTTCACACTACTACTACTACTATGAATTATTTCTATAGCTCTACTAGACGTACGCAGCACTGTACAGAGTCACAGAGAAGACAGTCCCTGCTCGAAAGAGCTTACAATCTAAACAGACAAACAGGATGTCATGGATACAGTTAAGGGGAATGGTTACTCTTCTGGCTGGTTGGATGGCAGAGGGGAGTAGAGTTATGGATTGAAGACTATATCAAAAAGGTGGGTTTTGAGTCTGCTTTTAAATAAGGGAAGGGGCTTGACGGACAAACTTGGGTAATTTATTCCAGGTATAGGGGGCAGCTAGGTGAAAGGAACAAAGTCTGGAATGGCAGTGGAGGAGAATGGTACAACTAAGAGCAGCTGATCTGAGAAACGCAATTCTCTGGGAGGTGTATAAGGAGAGAGATTGAGAGGCAGCAGAATGAACACACTTGTAGATCAGCAACCACAGTTGAGCGTGGATCCCAGCACTAGGTGATATTCTGTAAAGGACATCAATCCCAGAAACCTGTTATAGAATACCCTTCAGGGCCGAATTTTGAGCACCATTTCTTGAATCTAGCTCTAAAAGGTACAGTATAAAGTATACTTTTACAGCACATTGATTTACTGTGATATGAAATAATAGGCATTTTCTCTTACTACACGATTAGGTTTCCCCTTAGTTTTACTTTAAAGGAAAGCTCATACATTTTCTTTGATCATGACATTTATGAGTGTAGGCATTAGAAGTTAAAGAGCTTTCACAGAAGGTCAGAGAAGCAAAAAGTAATATTTTGTTTCAGTCCGACTTCATGTTTCATCCTCACAGAAATTCACAAAAAGCAAAAGTAGGATGTCACTTGAATCTGAAAAGGTAACTTGCTGTTAAGTTAAAGATTTTTGGCATTAAGTAAAATGGAGCAATATTGATTAGCCTCTCCTTGGCCTCACACTAATCTCTCACAAGTCATAACTTCAGTCCTAGAACCTACTTCTATCCAAACTCTAGTTCATTCATTGATCATCTCACACATAGACTATTGTAACTCACTCTACCATGCAATAGAAACATAGAAACATAGAAAAAAGCGGCAGAAAAGGGCTATAGCCCACCAAGTCTGCCCATTCCAGGTATCCCCTCCCCTGAATTTACTCCCTTAAAGATCCCACGTGAGTATCCCATTTTTTCTTAAAATCCGTCACGCTGCTGGCCTTTATCACCTGGAGTGGGAGTCTATTCCAGTGATCCACCACTCTTTCAGTGAAGAAGTACTTCCTGGAGTCGCCATGAAACTTCCCTCCCCTGATTTTCAGCGGATGTCCTCTGGTGGTCGAGGGTCCCACTAGCCCGAAGATATCATCTTCTGACTCGATGTATCCCGTGATGTACTTATACGTTTCAATCATATCTCCCCGTTCTCTTCTTTCTTCAAGTGAGTACAACCGCAATTTCTTTAGTCTTTCTTCATACGTGAGATCCTTGAGTCCCATTACCATCCTGGTGGCAGTTCTCTGAACCGACTCGATCCTCAGCACGTCCTTTCGGTAGTGTGGTCTCCAAAACTGAACACAGTACTCTAAGTGAGGCCTCACCATGGCTCTGTACAACGGCATCATAACTTCAGGTCTCCTGCTGACGAAACTTCTGCGGATACATCCCATCATTTGTCTTGCCCTGGAGGAAGCCTTCTCCACTTGAGTGGCAACTTTCATGTCCTCGCTAATGATTACTCCTAGATCGCGTTCCTCCGTGGTCCTAACCAAGGTCTCACCATTTAGTACATAAGTTCTACCCGGGTTTCTCTTGCCCAGGTGCATTATCTTGCATTTTTTAGCATTGAAGCCTAGCTGCCAAGTGTTTGACCATTGTTCCAGTAGCAGTAGGTTGTGTGTCATATTATCAGGTAATAAGCTTCTGCCTACTATGTTGCAAAGTTTGGCGTCGTCGGCGAACAGTGATACCCTTCCTCTAAGTCCTTGCGTCATATCTCTTATGAATAAGTTGAATAGAATCGGGCCCAGGACTGATCCCTGCGGCACTCCACTGATTACGTCCGACACTTTGGATGGGGTACCGTTTACCACCACCTTCTGAATTCTGCCGCTCAGCCAATCCCCAACCCATGTAGTTAGAATGTCTCCTAATCCTATCGATTTCAGTTTGTTCAGTAATCTTCGATGAGGGATGCTATCAAATGCTTTACTGAAGTCCAAATATACCACGTCCAGTGACTCTCCGGCGTCCAGTTGTCTGGTAACCCAGTCAAAAAAGCTAATCAGATTAGATTGGCAGGATCTACCCCTGGTGAACCCGTGTTGGTGTGGATCACGGAGATTTTCTTCGTCCAGGATTGTGTCAATATGCTGTTTGATCAGTGTTTCCATGAGTTTACACACTATAGACGTGAGACTCACTGGTCTGTAGTTTGCTGTCTCTGTCCTGCAGCCCTTTTTGTGGAGTGGGATTACGTTGGCGGTTTTCCAGTCCAAGGGGACCCTTCCTGTGCTTAGGGAAAGATTGAAAAGAACAGATAATGGTTCTGCCAGGACTTCCCTTAACTCCCTGAGCATTCTGGGGTGTAGGTTATCCGGTCCCATGGCTTTGTTTACTTTGAGTCTTGATAGTTCGTTGTAGACACTGCTGCTGGGCGTGAATTCGAAATCATGAAACGGGTCTTTCCGGTTATCTCCCGTCTGAAGCTGTGGACCAGCTCCCGGCGCTTCGCGGGTGAACAGAAGTATTGGTTTAGTAATTCTGCCTTCTCAGAGTCTGATTCAGCAAAGTTACCGTCTGATTGCTTCAAGCGTACTATCCCATCTTTGTTTCTTTTCCTGCTCCTGATATAGCTGAAGAAGGATTTATCCCATTTCTTGATTTTCCGTGCTAGCTCTTCCTCCATTCGGAGTTTGGCCTCTCTGACTGCTGTTTTGACAGCTTTGGATCTGTCTAGATAGTCCTCTTTTGCCCCCTCTCTGCCTAAATGTTTGAAGGCGATAAATGCGTCTTTTTTCTGTTTAACTAGGTCTGAAATTTCTTTACTGAACCATTGGGGTCTTTTGTTTCTCCTGCGTTTACTTACTGTCTTTATGTATTGGTCTGTTGCTTCATGTAGTATGGACTTCAGAGACGACCACATATCCTCCACATTGTCAGTTTGTGCTTGTTTATGTAGTTCTTGATGGATGAAATCTGCCATGCAGTTGAAGTCTGCGCCTCTAAATTTGAGAATTCTTGTTGCTGTGTTTGTTTTTGGGAATCCTTTCCTGAGGTTGAGCCATACCATATTATGGTCGCTGGAAGCCAGTGTGTCTCCTACTGAGACTTCCGTGACACTATCTCCATTGGTGAGGACTAGGTCTAGTAACGCCTGGTCCCTGGTGGGCTCCAATATCAATTGCTTGAGGCGTGCACCTTTTATGGAGTTTAATATTCTTTTGCTGCTACCCGTAGTCGCGGAGAGTGTGTTCCAATCTGCATCTGGCATGTTGAAGTCTCCTAGCATTACTGAGTCCCCGCGCAGTGTGATATTCTCTATGTCTTCGATTAATTCCATGTCTTTATCTTCCTGTTGCCTGGGAGGTCTATATATCACACCAAGGTATAGGCATTTTTCATTCCCTCTGGCCAGATTCACCCAGAGGGATTCCCCGGTGTATCTAACATCTGTGATTCTGGTGGTTTTGATGCTTTCCTTAGTGTATAGCGCTACTCCTCCTCCCAATTTACCCACTCGGTCGCAACGAAGTAGGTTGTACCCTGGTATAACCATATCCCACCCATGCGATTCCGTGAACCAGGTTTCGGATATCGCTCTCACATCAAGATCGGCGTTTGTTATCTCAGTCTCTAATTCTAGAATCTTATTACCCAAGCTGTGTGCATTAGTATACATAGCCCTCCATATCTGTGAAAAGTTTACTTTATTAGTTAGTGTGGCTCCTAAAAATTCAGTGATATTTCTCCCTGACTTATCATGGGTATCATTGGTACTTACCTTAGACTTGGTAGTGTGAGTGCGACTTGCCTCCTCAGGGTGGTTTCTTACTGCTCTGGGATATAAGTATGTACCCTCCCCCGACTTACCTAGTTTAAAGCCCTATGGAGTAGGCGGGCCAGTCGATGTCCAAATACGTTTCTCCCTCTTCTGGTTAGGTGGAGTCCGTCTGGTCCTTGTAGTCCCTGGAGCGTCTCGCCATGGTTTAGGAATCCAAAGTTCATTTCTATGCACCATCCTCGGAGCCATTCGTTGGTCCTTCGAATACGCTCTTCTCTAGCTCTGCCTTTGTTTCTTACTGGAAGAATTGACGAAAAGACTACCTGGGCTCCTATCTGCTTCAACTTCTTTCCCAGCGCTCCAAAATCTCTGGGGATGTTCTCTGCGGCATTCCTAGCAGTGTCGTTTGTGCCTACATGGATGAGAAACATGGGAAAATGATCATTAGGTTTTAGAATTTTGTCTAGGTTAGTGGTAATATCCTGGATCCTGGCTCCAGGGAGACAGCAAACCTCTCTTGACTGCAAATTAGGCCTGCAAATCGGTCCCTCGGTGCCCCTTAGCATGGAGTCACCAATGACTACCACTCTTCATTCCTTCCGAGGGGGCTGGTCTGCGTGCTCTGGATTTGATGTTGTGAGCTGGGTATCTTCATGAGTCTCTTCAGCTATTTCCTCTGTAGTTCCATCCTGTAAGATCTGAAATCTATTTCTTAGGGTTAGCTGTGGTATTGAAGAACGGCTATCCTGTTGAAGAGAAAAAGAAGAAGAAGAGAGTGAGAATGAGGTAGGTTTGTTTCGCTTGCTCGTAGAGGAGGTTACTAATTGCCAGGGGCCAGCATCTCCACTCATCTCCTGTACTCCAAACGTTGTGTTTAGTGCTGTAGGTTTGGATATGTCGAGAATGGACCTGTCGTGGGTTCTCTCTGTGATGTGTGACAGTTCCAGGATAGCGTCGTTGATGAAGGCCTCGTCATCCCTTATGCTCCTCAGGCGCTTTACCTCCTCCCTGAGGCTCAGTAGTTTCTGCAAGGTATCTTCGCCTAAGTTTCCCAGCTCCTCTGTCTGCGTAGAGACTGTAGTGCACTTTGAGAGGGGGGGGGAGGTCTTGATCTGCACTGAGACCTCTGCCCTCTGAACCATGTTGCCCTCTGCCTTCTGTGTACAGACCTCGAGCATCCTCTGTGTCCCTCCGAATGCTGGAGTGTCGATCTTGATCGTAGCTTTGGTACTCCGTGTCCTCCCTGCCATTTCCAAGTTAGAGCAATTTAGTTCTGTAAAGAGAAAGAGTGAGACGTTAGAGAGTATGTAAGGAGAAAGAAGAAGATAGAGATATTGAAGATATCAGAATTTTTTTTTTAAAATAACTCAAAAGGAAACCCGTCAACTGCAATTAATTCAAAATACCGCGATCAAACTTATCTTTAACGTACATAGCCCTCCATACTTTATGTTTGCTAGGTCTCCGTGGCGATTTTCTCGCCTGAGTTGGTGTGGTTCCTACAGTACTGTTTGCCATGTGTGCACTTACCTCAGACTCAGAAATGGAGTGGCAAGTTACCCCACCAGGATGGTTACTTACCACACCAGTATGTGAGTGGGTACCCTCCCCCAACTTACCTAGTTTAAAGCCCTACGAAGCAGGCGGGCTAGTTGGTGTCCAAAGACGTTCTTACCCCTTCTGGTCGTTATCTTTTCTTCTCTCTAAGAGATCCCATGTGCCTATCCCACACTTACTTGAATTCAGACACAGTCTTCATTTCCACTACCTCTTCCGGGAGACTGTTCCATGCATTTACCACCCTTTCTGTAAAAAAGTATTTCCTTAGATTACTCCGGAGCCTATCGCCTCTTAACTTCATCCTATGCCCTCTCATTCCAGAGCTTCCTTCCAAATGAAAGAGACTCGACTCATGCACATTTATATTACGTAGGTATTTAAACGTTCCTATCATATCTCCCCCTCTCCCGCCTTTCCTCCAAAGTATACGGATTGAGATCTTGAAGTCTGTCCCCATACGTCTTAGAGTTGTGCTAAATAAAGCCTTTCAGGAGTGCATTCCAGAGAATGCTCAATGGCTGATATCACATTGAGCGATGTCCTTTGGAGAGGGTGTGCTTAGGGATATACCTTGAGAGGACCTTAGTGTCCTTGGAAGTATGTAGAGGAGAGATCCTGTTCTTCAAGGACTCTGGATCATTTTGTTTGAGGGCCTTGAAGATGAGACAGAGAGTTTTAAATTTAACTCTGCATCATATTGGTAGCCAGAGAAGCTTTTGCAAAAACTGTGCGATGTAGTCTCATCATGTACAACCTTCTATTAGTTTTGCTGCTGCATTCACCCAAACTGCCAAGAATAGGAATGCATATTGAAAAGAGATGCTTTTGTTTCCTCTTAGTCCAGTGGTCTCCAACACGTGTCCCCAAAGTCTTCCATTACGGCCCTCAAACAGTTGGCAGTAATGCTCTTCAAATCCTGTAAATACATTCATTTCAATCTTGTCCACGTGACAATAACTGCTATTCAGGTGTCTCATTTATGGCGTTTGCTACTGTTGGCAATCCAAAATATATCCTTGAAGTGTTGTAGAATCAATATTAGTATTAGTTTTGTGTGTGATGTCCTATCAATCAATGGCGTTCCATTTTTGTCTTAACTGTCCTTAATTTTTTTTTTTTTTCATAAACTGCTTGGATTGCCAAGGTAGTAAAGCAATATATCAAGTTTTAATAAAACTGTAAACTGTAATTTTTAATGTTTAATTTCTAATCTGAACAAGTAGGTCAGGCGGATTAGAAAATTATTACTATGTGTAAGCTTGAAATCTTAAGGAGGCTCTCAGAGCTTTCTCGTATCACACTGCAGCCCTTTCATGAAAAGGTTGGAGCTCACTGTCTTAGTCTGCGTAAAAATAGTGACTAACCTGACAAACTATTAGGTAGCAATTTATATTATATGTTGAAGAAATACTTTCTTGTTATTCATCATTGGTTAGTGTTAGTCATAACATCCACTGTCCCTACACAACAAATTTTATGCTAAGATTAATTGCTTTGAAATACTGACTAAAGAACATTAATCTGCTACAATTTGAGCTCGTAACACATCTCATGAATCTGAGATGCACATCACAGTAGATTAGGCTTTTCTTTGTAGAGATGGAAAAATATCTGACATCCCTAAGTTATTTTTGAAAACGTATTTTCTATATATTCCATAACATGTAGAGATGGAATGAAAGGTAGAGGGGCATATCGTATATACTCGAATATAAGTTGATCCGAATACAAGTCGAGACCCCCATTTTCTCCCCAAAAAGGAGGAAAAATGGTTGACTCGAATAGAAATCAGGCAGCTTGATATTCAAGTGACCTGCCCATAGAAACATAGAAGATGACGGCAGAAAAGGGCTACAGCCCATCAAGTCTGCCCACTCTGCTTACCCACCCCCTGTCTATGCCCTAATGACCCAATTTCCTTATCTTGACCCTCGTAGGAATCCCACATGCCCTGTCAAGCTCTGGACCCAGCCCCCTTCCTTTCCTCCCCTGTCAGGCACTGCACCCAGCCCTTTTCCCTCCCTCCCTGTCAGTCTCTGTTCACAGCCCCCTTCCCTCCCAACCCCTGTCAGGCTCTTCACCCAGCCTCCTTCCTTCCTTCCCTCCCTTCCCTCTCAGACTCTGCATCCAGCTCCCCTCCCTCCCAAGCTCTGCACCTTTCCCCCCTCCCTGCCCTGTCCTCCTACCTCTTTTGCCAATCCCTGGTGGTCCAGAGGTGCAGCAGGCAGGAGCTACATTTCCACGCTCCTGCTCCGCTGCTAACCCGGTTGGTGGTGGCTGGCGCAAGATCCGGTTTCTTCTGCCGCTGAGTGGCAACGAGCAGGAGCGCGCTGAGCTGGTGCTGAGCAGCTTCTTGACTGACTCCCGCAAATTCTCGCCCTCGTAATTTTATAAGCTGGTACTTCAATTTAGGTGCTAACAGTGCATGTACAAGGATTGAAAGTTATGCAGGTACATTTAAGTTTCAAGTTTTATTAATACTTGATATACCACCCCTGAGAATTTCTTTCTGAGTGCTGCACAATTTAAAATTAAATGGAGGTTGGCAAATGCAGTAAAGCCCAGATTCTGTAAATGACACCTAAAGTTAGATGCCTAGACCGCATGGCTAGCGAGAACTTAACACTTCATTGCCCCTTGTATAAAATAAGTACCTGTCTAAAATATGTAAACCATGGCATATCAAGCCCAGGAAAAGCATTTGGGAATACTGAAAATGATAAAACCAGCTCAGACGAAAAGATACAAAACTTACAGACTTAGCTGTGTAAACAGTATTTATCCATTACAAAATAGAAGCTTTTATTTAAAGGTCAGTGCAGGAACATTGCTTTTGCAATGCCTAGCCATTATGGCTGTGTGTCAGTGAGAACTTCTGCTGTCAATTAACAATGCCAGCCAGCCACAGTAATATCCACAAGGCAGAGACATAGAAATACTGTATATTGAGGACTCGGCATGAGCTTAGCATTCTGTCATAGAAACTGGCACAGCATGTCATAGAAACTTTAGCTATTTGCTACTGGAAATTACTCTGCAACCAATAGTTACATGCCAGTTCTCTGTTTTTAAAATGTGCTCTCTCGAAAAGGCTTGTTTCATTCTTGTAGTCTGATAAGTTTCCAACAGATGAACACCTACATTATACAAGTAGGCTTTGCTTTCTGATAATTCTTGACTGCTGAAATCTTACTAAAATCACAATACATGCACACATAAATTACAAATATTAAAGCCTGATCTACAAATGCTGGCTTTACTCCCACCTGGTTTACTCCCCCCCCCATCTTTTCTCTTTTTTTTGCGGGGGGAGGGCTTTATAGGGTGCTTCTAGCACATAAAGGGAAATTCGATAAATTGGTGCCTTCCATTAGGTGAACCTCTCCTTTCTGGTTAAAGTGTGTTGAATATCATAGAAACATGATGGCAGATAAAGGCCAAATGGCCCATCTAGTGTGCCCATCCACAGTAACCATTATCTCTTTCTCTCTCTGAGAGATCCCTCGTGCCTATCCCAGGCCCTCTTGAATTCAAACACAGTCTCTGTTTCCACCACCTCTTCCGGGAGACTGTTCCAGGCATCTACCACCCTTTCCATAAAAAAGTATTTCCTCAGATTACTCCGGAGCCTATTGCCTCTTAACTTCATCCTATGCCCTCTCATTGCAGAGTTTCCTTTCTGGATGCTCAGGAAGGGCTAGTGCAAGGGCATTAGACATCCTAGGCAAACCTTCAGCCTGCCCCCGCCCCACACACACATTAGTTCTTTTCAAGATCCTGTGAACTGCAGTAAAAAAATGTCTTCCACATGGTGAAGTCAGTTGTCCCACGTTAATTTTTGCAAGTGTGCATGCTTCCCACACGCTAAAAAATAAACTTGATTTTTTTTTTTTGCTCTGGGGCAGGTAGGAGAATAGACGTGTTGTGTGCTAATCAGTACAGCTACTTTGCAGTGCGCTGATTAGCATGTGGTTAACATGTAAGCCCTTAGCACCTACAAAATAAGTGGTGATAGGGGCTCACACGCTAATGGCCATAAGCTAATGGGAAAATTAGCATGTAGACATTAATGCTGGAAATAGAAATATTGTCCATTTTACCCACACAATAAAAATGGCCTTAACGCATGGGAATGACATGCATAAGCATACACTAAGAACATAAGAATTGGCACTGCTGGGTCAGACTAGTGGTCCATCGTGCCCAACAGTCCGCTCCCGCGGTGGCCCTCAGGTCAAAGACCAGCGCTCTAACCGAGCCCAGCCCTACCTGCATACGTTCTAGTTCCACAGGAACTTGTCTAACTTAGTCTTGAATCCCTGGATGGTGTTTTCCCCTACGACAGCCTCCAGAAGAGCATTCCAGTTTTCCACCACTGTCTGGGTGAAGAAGAACTTCCTTATGTTTGTACGGAATCTGTCCCTTTTTAACTTTAGAGAATGCCCTCTCGTTCTCTCTAACTTGGAGAGGGTGAACAACCTGTGTTAATCTATTAAGTCTATTCAACTTCATTATCTTGAATGTTTCAATCATGTTCCCTCTCAATCTCCTCTTTTCAAGGGAGAAGAAGCCCAGTTTCTCTAATCTCTCACTGTATGACAACTCCTCCAGCCACTTAACCATTTTAGTCACTCTTCTCTGGACCCTTTCGAGTAGTACTGTGTTCTTCATGTACGGCGACCAGTGCTGGACGCAGTACTCCATGTGAGGGCGCACCATGGCTTGGTACAGCGTCATGATAACCTTCTCCAATCTGTTCGTGGTCCCTTTCTTTATCATTCCTAGCATTCTGTTTGCCCTTTTTGCCGCCGCTGCACATTGCGTGGACGGCTTCATCGACTTGTCGATCAGAACTCCCAAGTCCCTTTCCTGGGAGGTCTTTCCAAGTAACGCCTCGGACATCCTGTATTCGTGCATGAGATTTTTGTTACCAACATGCATCACTTTGCATTTATCCACATTGAACCTCATCTGCCATGTCGATGCCCATTCCTCGAGTCTGATTATGTCACGTTGCAAATCTTCGCAATCCCCCTGCGTCTTCACTATTCTGAACAGCTTCATATCGGCCACTTTTTATTGTAACTTGGTAAAAAAAAATCTCCTCCATCTGTGTAGCTATCCAGAAAATTACTGAACATTGCCAACTCTTGTAAAATTAGGTGGGACCACAGTGCACCCTGGCACTATCTATTCTAGATAGTTCCAATTTTCAGTGGCACTATCTACAAAGTACCATTGATAGTGGATGTGGCTTTTCAGATAAATACTTTTGAATATCAATCTGGTTGTTTGCAAAAGATCAGAAACCAGAAAAAAAAAAAGCAGCAAAGTAAGTAAACAAAGTCCTCTCATGCTACTGCTAAGTTCAGATGGATTGATTCAGAGCTGGATGCACAAAACTCTGGGCAACCCAGCAACATAAGCTGGATTGGGAGCGATTTCCTTTTGCCGGGATTTATTTAGAACAATAGCATGCAAATCGTATTCATGCTAATTGTGCTGAGTAGCCCGGTAAAAGATGGGAGGAACTGTGCCTGGTGAGTGCTCAGAAAAGCAAAGTGGTAAGAACATAAGAATAGCCTTACTGGGTCAGACCAATGGTTCATCTAGTTCAGTAGCCTGTCCTCAAGGTGGCTAATCCAGACTACTAATAGCTGGCAAAAACCCAAAGAGTAGCAACATTCCATGTTACCGATCCAGGGCAAGCCATGGCTTCCTCCATGTCTATCTCAATAACACACTATGGACGTTTCCTCCAGGAAATTGTCCAAACATTTCTTAAAACTAGCTACGCTATCTGCTTTTACCACAACCTCAGGCAAATGCGTTCCAGAGCTTTACTATTCTCTAAGTGAAAAAATATTTCCACCTATCCCTCCTGCTTCTACTGCAGCTGCTCTTCCCTGCCTGCTCATCTGATCGGAGCTGCAGAGCCCTGATCAGATGAGCAGGGAGTTCACTGCTCAAAGCTTCAGAAGGACTCTTCTTTGTTTTCATCTCAACCTGAAATAAAACAAACCCTAGCCTATACTGATCAGGGCTGCCAGCTCTGCTTCAGCCTTGTTTTTAAAGCTGCTGTTATGCGTGTGTTGTGCGAGTGTGTGTCCCATGCCTATGTTAAGCTCAGGACATCACTCATATAACACATGCACAACTGCTACTGGCATATCAAGACTTGCCGTTAAAAAATCCCAGTGAAGAAATGGATGTTCCCATCTCTTCTGAGCATTACAAGGAGTGCTCATTTAAATGCTAATGACCTGCTTGGAATGCTTGTTTCATAGGGTTCATGGTAGCTGCTACTGCTATCAGTAGAAACCCTAGACAGGCCTAGAGCAATGTTTCTCAACACGTGGTACACGTACCCTAGGGGATTCGTGGGCCACTTGTTGGGGGTATGCAGCCTGGTTGCCAATTCTTGCCTGCCCATAGAGGCGGCATCCACCGCGCTGCTGCCCAGGATCTTGCGTTTATTTTCTTCCCTTGCACTGTGATTATTTGACCATAAATCCAGAGCATGCCCTTGCATCATACTGAATCTCTGCAAATAAAAAGGCATTGTCTAGTGTTTACACATCTACTTCCTTATTCCTGCCATGTCTTTTCAACTCAGTCAACGGCAGGAGTTGAGCAGCTGTTTCTGACACATTTTAATGGCACAGCAGTCCTATGTTCCACAGGTCTCCCTTTTCAAGGACACAAATCTACAATTTTCCAGCTGAGCTGGAGTTGAAGCTTTCTTCAGTGAGACAACTGGTGGAACCAAGAAGAAATAAATCTGCTGTCCCAGTTCCTTTCTACCTCAATTAGTCCAGATTCCTCTTTACCAGTCAGGTTTCCAATTATTTCAATCATTTCAGCTAGGAAAGTAAGTGATTTGCAGACATTTCAGCGCATCAAGTGTACATATAAAAGGCGTATAGTCTAAGCATCAGGGATGGGTAATTTAATCCCCCATTGCCCCAGGTACATTAGATAGATTGTGAGCCCGCCGGGACAGATGGAGAAAAATCCTTCAGTATCTGAATAAATTCATGTAAACCGTTCTGAGCTCCTTTGGAAGAACGGTATAGAAAATTAATTAAATAAATATAAAGATTTTTCTGCATTGTAAAGCCTATTTTACATAAGGCAAAGGCCTTTATATGTATGTAGGCATTCCCAGGGTGTATTTAAAAAAAATGCAAGTGTATGCATGGAGTACATGGATTTACTGTTTTGGAGTAGGTGTAAAGGTATGCATGGGAATTTGCATGTTCTTGGGATGATTCCAGGATCCTATACAGCAGGGGTGTCAAAGTCCCTCCTCGAGGGCCGCAAGCCAGTCGGGTTTTCAGGATTTCCCCATTGAATATGCATGAGATCTATTTGCATGCACTGCTTTCATTGAATGCTAATAGATCTCATGCACATTCATTGCGGAAATCCTGAAAACCCGACTGGATTGCGGCCCTCGAGGAAGGACTTTGACACCTCTGCTATACGGTATTGCTAAATTATATAGGCACCTATATTACTTGTGTCACAGGTACAGGTCTTTCAGGATAGCATCCAACCAGCAGTAAAGTTCTTTTCAACAGTTTTATCCCCCCCCCAAAAAAAAAAACAAACAACCACTCAAAATAGGTCTTCTCAACAAAGAAAAACACCATTTTTCCAATCCCATACAACAGAACACAGCTTTGTCACCTTCCTTCCAGAAGATTATTTCACCCTGCAGTACTCATGTAAAATTTTATGCTGGGGCTCTGAGCTCCCCCAGGAGGGATCCCCAGTCCCTAACAAGTCAAGTTTCCACCATTCCTTGGCTCTTCTCTTGGTTTTCACCAAAACAAAGAAAAACAATTGGTGTTCACCTCACTGGCAGTAAACCTCTCAGAAAAAAACCAACATACCCTGGTTCTCACTCCAAACGTCTCCTGCCAGGGATCTTTTATGCAGCAGCAACCCTTGCAGTGTTTGTAGCTTGACACACTGGCCCACCCATGCTGCCACAAACAAAACCAAAAAGGAATTCAAAAAAGGGAATAAACAGACAACAGCAGGAAAGGTTCAATTACCGTACTTAACTTCTTCTCGTCTTCATCTCTGGTGTTGCCAATGTCCTCCATATCTCCAGGTTGGCTTTCCTCCAGGTCCATGCCCTCCAACAGCAAATCCCCATGAGAGTTTGTCTCTTCCAGCTCCATAGGTTCCACCTCTTCTGCCCTAGGATTAGTCCATCCCTGGCACCAAAACCTCAATCCCTATTCACAGGGCCAAACCTTCCTCTGAATGACAGTCCTAAGTTTGCAGCTACTGGCTACTTCCCTCCTGGAACTTAATCTAGGTTTGTTGGGGAATCTATCCAGGGCACCCTCACGGTTGATATAATAGCCTAAAATAGGTACCTTCAGGAGTTCTCGCATAGGTATTCTCTTGTTTTTGCTCTAAATATCAGAGTAAGATAATTTAAACGTATATTTTATTATTTATTTTTATTCAATTTTCTATATCGTTCTCCCAGGTGAGCTCAGAACGGTTTACATGAATTTATTCAGGTACTCAAGCATTTTTCCCTGTTTGTCCTGGTGGGCTCACTATCTAATGTACTTGGGACAAGGGGGGGGATTAAGTGACTTGCCCAGGGTCACAAGGAGTAGCCTGTGTTTAAACCCACAACGTCAGGGTGCTGAGGCTATAACTTTAACCACTGCGCCACACTCTCCCCCTTCTATGTGATGCCTACTTCTAGCAACACCCAGAGCAGACTTTAACCAATGTCTTCTTTTGCAGCAAATGACAGCTACCAACTACCTGGGAAAGGGAGATGCCTTGAACATCTGCACCCTCTGGAGGTTTAGAAATGTAGGTACCGTAACTCTCCTTAAACCAGGATTATGTTCTGGCATTATTTTAGAAACATATATATAAATAGTGACATTTATACAAGTAGATCTCATACACGTGGGGATTAAAGTTGACAAATTAATACTAATATTGATTCTACAATTTTAAAACGCACTTCATTGTGGATTGTCAACAGAAGCAAACGCCATAAATGAGACACCTGAGAAACACACTTAAGAGATTGTTGGCAGTTACTCTATCAAGTGGGCAAGATTTAAATAAGTTCAAGTTAAATTTATTTGATACACCAAAACAAAAGACAAGACATAACTAACAAAAAACAAAAGGGTAAGAGATTAGTTATGATTGCAATATTTTATGTTCAGTGGCATAGCGAGGGTGAGAGGCCCCCCCACTCCTTCCCCAATCCCGCCTGCCATGCATGCGTCCTTCCCTTCCCCCATACCTCTAGTTGAAGTTGTTGCTCACGGCAGTCAACAACATGCTCCTCACAACCCCATCGGCTCTCCCTCTGTTGTCACTACCTGTGCGCGGCACCTGGAAGTGATATCAGCAGGAGAGCCGATAGGGTCACGAAGAGCGCGTTGTTGACCGCCTACTAGAGGTATGGGGGGAAGGGAAGGGGGGCATTCGTGTGGAGGGGAGGAATGGGAAGAGGCGGGGGTGGAGAGAAGGTGGGATGCAGCACACCCACCAACATAGCACCCAGGGTGGATCACCCCCCTTCTACGCCACTGTTTATATTCAAAAGAAATGAATGCATTTACAGGATTTGAAGAGCATTTCAGAATGGTTTGTGGGCCACAAGAAAGGACTTCAGAGGCATGCAATATATAAGAAATAAATTTAATACAAAAATAAAGGAAGTATCCCCCCTTTATACTAAGCCGCAGTAGAGGTTTCTATCGCAGCCCGGAGCTTTAAATGCTCTGACGCTCACAGAATTCCTATGAGTGTCAGCGAAGCATCAGAGCATTTTGCGCCCTGGGCCGTGGTAGAAAACTCTACCGTGACTTAGTAAAAGAAAACTTCCAGTATAAATTAGGAAATACTTTGTCATGGAAAAGGTGGTGGATGCTACGGTTATATAAAATGGGGGGAATATTAGGAAAATAAAACTAACACAGACAACACTTTCATGGATATATGAGTAAGTACTAGATGCCACCAAAGGAAAACCAAAAGGAACAAAGGGCTCCATTTACAAAGCCGCGGTAGCGATTCTCTCTTGGCAAATGCACTGGAGCCCATTTAATTCCTATAGGCCTTGGTACATTTGCCATGGGCGAAACGTTACCATGGCTCTGTAAAAAGGGGCCCTGGGAGTTTTATATTTTTGAAAATGCAATAGCATTTTAAATGCATTGTAGACAAACATAATAAGACATAAACGGTACATCTACAGAAAATGATTCACTCTACAAATCTAGAAACAAAAGAACGTTTACCACTCAAAGAACTATTAAAACAGTAAAATATATTTCTATCATAGGATATAAAATTAATGGGGCATGTGAATAAGTTATGAATGAAGTGCAATAAGTCCTGCCTGTATTTTGCATCATCTTTTATCCTATAATTTTCTCACTTATACCACCAAAAGGTCGGAAGACGAGGCAAAGATGACAAGGAAAAATGGGTGATGGGCTAAACGCAAAAACAGAGGAAGGTAAAAGAAAATGGGGCAAAGACGGATAAAAGGTAAGAGAGATAGGGTGAGCATAATTTTGAGATTTATTTTTCAATGTTCTTTATCTGATCTAAAATGGTGTTTTAGGGAATGTTACACCCTTGAGTAACTTTTGCAAAAGCTACACTAAAGTTAAACTTTGCCCAGTGAGCAATAGTTTAGCAACACAAGAAACTGATCATTAAGCTATATAACAATTTCACTTTCATGTGGAAAATCAGTTCTGCACATTTCTCACCTTTTAAGTTCATCTGAGGTCTTAGGTACCACGTAAACTTGTGGAAGGCTGATTACATGCTGAAACACGGACTGTGTAGGGTCCAAGCCTCACTTTTGTGAACATGTACCATCAGTGATACCTTCAGTACCTATATAAATCCTGAGGTTGCTTTTATTTGATTTTTTTATTATTATTTCTTTATTCATTTTAAATTTAAATATAACATATTCATGCATTAGTTAATAGAAATCAATAAGCCACATTGAAGATTACATAACAAAAGTTAGATAAAGAAAAACTTCATACAATACAACATTTAAGTGGCTATAATTCCCCTATAAGCCCGCAATATTGGGGAGAGAGAGTTCAGGTAAGGAGGCATCTCCCAAGAGATCAAACATAGGAAAAATGAAAAAGGCGTCTCAAACTACTTGTCTCATTATTTCCATACTTCTCATTAGATAACCATTATCCGTTTTCTTCCCCCGAATCCTTAATCTGGACCTGTACTTTACGCTTATTTTCAGGAAAAGCCTTTAGTTGTTTGGGGTCATAGAAAAGATACCTATTAGATTCATAAAGAATGCTTTTATTTGAATAAACAATTTTTCCTTGGACATCTAGAGACTTGTGTTCTACTTTGTGCTTTCTCATTTCAATTTTGTCTGTAGAACACTGGTCCTGGTCCTTCTTCTTTGCTTGTGTTTGCTACATAACTTCAGACATTCTCTCATTTGTATTGTCTGACATTGTGAATTGCTTCAAGCTAATATTGTAAAGACAATCAATCAATGAGCACATAAAGGGGCTGATTCTATCAGCAGTGCCTAGAAAAAGGCGCTGGCCATGTGTCAATCACATGTAGGCGCCATTTACAGAATCGCAGCTAGCAGCCTGAAATGTAGGCCAGGGTTTTAAAGACCTACGTTTCAGGCGCCTATGGTTTTAGAGTATCATGCTTAGCGGCACCTAAGTCACGCTTTGGCCACATCCGAACAGTGATATTTATTTATTTATTTATATTTTTATCCCATCCTCCTAGTAGCTCAGAACGGCCTACAAGCAAACTACTCAGTAGTTTAAGTACAAGGACTATATGGCAATTTAAGTAGAGGATCAGAATGGAGAAGAGAGGGTAGAAGGGAGGGGGAGTTTGGGTAGGTGAGGGGTAGATAGTGGTTGTAATTTTAGTTGAAGAGGAGGAGGAGTTGAAGGATATGGGGTGGTTGTTCCCGTTTGTCTGCCTGGAGACACGATGAACTATTTAGAAGCCAGTAATTAACTAAGATTCATTCATAGTACTTTGTAAACAGATCTCTAATTATCTACAAGCATTTCTGAGTATTAAGAAGAATTCTATTTATCATGTACAATATGTTAGAATTATCCTTGCCTTGGCGTCACCAGGTCACTTCATTAATTAATACAATATGCTTGCTTTTCCTTTACAGATTATCTTAAAGAAGAGAAAGCAAGCAAGCAATCTACATTTGCTTTTCTGGGCTTAGCATAGCTGCATTTTTGCAACCAGCGTTTCCTCGGCTAGTCGGAACCATGTGGAACACGAACCAAAGCACACCAGCAAACTCAACCGAGATTCATTCTGCGACCCTGGGCCTGACCTTGGGCACCATATCTCTTTTCACCATCATCATGAATATATTGGTCCTTTATGCTGTAAAGACAGAACGCAAGCTTCATACAGTGGGCAACCTATACATCATCAGTTTGTCTGTAGCTGATCTCATTGTGGGCGTGGCTGTCATGCCCCTGAACATCGTCTACCTGCTTTCCCGTGAGTGGATTCTAGGAAGGCCTGTCTGCCTTTTTTGGCTCTCGATGGATTATGTTGCAAGTACAGCCTCGATCTTCAGTCTTTTTATACTATGTTTAGACCGTTACCGCTCAGTGCGGCAGCCTTTACAGTACCTAAAGTACCGAACTAAAACCCGAGCATCTGTAATGATTTCCGGAGCTTGGCTGCTTTCATCCATGTGGATTATCCCTATCTTAGGTTGGCATGTTTTCGCCAATGGTGGGATCAGAGAGGTGCCGGAGCACACGTGTGAAACAGAGTTTCATAGGGTCACATGGTTTAAAGTTCTGACAGCAACTGTGAACTTCTATATTCCCTCCTTATTAATGCTCTGGTTCTACACAAAAATATACAAGGCTGTCAGGGAACATTACCAGCATCGTGAACTCGGCAATGGGGCATTTCGATCTGTCGACAACAACAGGATAATGCAGAACGAGAAACTGCAAAAGCTTTGTTTGAAAATGCAAGATAAAGATAGAAACCACAAAGTGTCCACTGCGCGCTTTCTAGACCCTTGCAGTGCTGTGCAACATGGAAACTACACTCGGCCGAAAGGCATGGAGGAAGCAGTCCAGCTGAATGACTTTAAACAACCTCCTCAACTCACGGGAAGCAACAATGAAGTGGTGAAGCTGTGCTGTTTCCCTTTTACCATTGCGCAGGCTCACCCATGCATCACTAAAGTTAAGAGAGGTTATGCCGATGCAAGGCATGGCAATGTGAAAGAACAAGAGACTTTTTCACAAAATCAGGAGCTGACCGATACCTCTGATGAACATACCTTTGCCGACATTGGTTCCTGCAAAGCGATTTCCCATGAAATGGCTGAGGAAAAATCGGGAACTCGGGGCTCGGCAAGTTTAAGTTACCTTAGGTACACTTGGGACAGATTACGCTCCCACTCCAGGCAGCATATTCAGGGGCTTCACCTGAAAAGGGAGCGGAAAGCTGCTAAGCAGCTGGGTTTCATCATGGCAGCCTTCATGCTGTGCTGGATCCCGTACTTTGTGCTCTTCATGGTCATCGCCTTCTGCCAGGACTGCTGCAACCACAATTTCCACATGTTTACCATCTGGCTTGGCTACGTCAATTCAACTTTAAACCCACTGATCTACCCTCTGTGCAACGAGAACTTCAAGAAAACTTTTAAAAAGATCTTTCATATTCAATAATATTGTCCATATTCAATGTACGCAGAAATAGTGGGCTGTAAGCTTGGAAAATTGTAAGTTACAGGTCTAAATATAGATCGAATATATTTAGGACACAAAAGAAGGTATTGGATAAATGTCATTTCCTCTAGTACTGTCTCACCCCTCCCCTTGCCTGCCTTGAATTCTCCAGTTTTTGTGCCTCAACTGTATTAATATATGTATTTGATTCAGGTAGGAAACATACCCAGCAATGATACTTGTTCTTTGAAAACACTAATAAAAAGTTTCCTAAGTTTAAGATTTGATATACTGTTAATTGGTAGAAGTATCACAGCAGTATGCATTAAAATATATATATACAGAAAAGCAACAACATCACAAACTATCATAAAACTGATTTATCTGTACTCTCAAAGAACTCTCAACTAGCTGGACAATAGACATCTAAAAACAGAAGCCCTAGATATAGTTGCTGTATATTCCACAGAAGAAATTGGATCTAACTAGCAACCCTTCAAATGAGAAAGCTGTCGTGAAGGATTTATTTGGCTTTAACCCAGATGTATTCACAGCTCAAGTCAAAAGTTCCGTTCAGATACAGGAGCTATTTCCCTGTCCCCGGATAGTGTATCAAGCCCTCATTTACCAATGGGCATTAATGTGATTTATGTTTCTTCAAATTTGATATACTGCTGAATCTAGCTCAGAGTTCTCAGCGGTTTATATACGTGTTAGTCTAATTGCAAATAATTGGACTTAGGTTAAATTACAGGCATTAAAATACATTAGTAAACCTAGCTTTAGTTTTGGGCCTAATAGAAGGGACAGTGCAGTTTTTGTTTTAGCAAGGTTTGAACCGTGGCTCCCCCAGTTCTCAGTCTACTACCTTTAACTTCTACCCCACCCACTCTCACCCACTGGTGACTTAGGGGGAGGAAGAGATAGTGGATGATGTGGATTGGCCACGTGGCCTTAATCTGCTGTCATTTTCTTTGTTTCTAACCTCTGGAAAGTTTACATTAAGTCCCTAAAAGTTTCTATGATGCACTTGGGATTTCCAGAGATGCCAAGTTACCCAGTTCCAGGCTGGAAACTTTTTTGGGCAGTCCTGGTTTTGAACCCTCTTCTCAAAAGTAGTGTGGTATTTGTAGTGCCTGATCCTGCCCATTGACATCAAAACTGCAAGTCCCATGATGCACCAGAATGGGGTGATCAGAAATCTTGGCCTGTCCCAAAACCTCTAGCCTGGAACTGGGTGGCTTGACAACTTGAGATCTCCCCTTACTTGAGACTTTTCAAGGGATGCTAGACTGGTCAAATTATGTAGAGCTTTATCTGAATAGATCAAGTACACAGTGATTCCCTACAAACAGGAAAAAGGTAACTTTGTAAACTGAGAACATAAAATTGGAGATAAGTAGTCTCCCAAAAAGTAGATGTAAATATTAGGTCTGTGTTTAGTTTTCTGTAACACATATGTATTTTCCCAAGTGGACATCTAAACAGGACATCTAAATATGGCTCCAGAAAAAGGAGGATGGATTGAAATATCCAGGTTTTATTTTCATAAAAAGCAATGGAAATAAGGAGGCTGAGACATCTGGGTTTAATTCAGTTGAAAGCAATGGAAGTAAAAGCCGGATGTCTCAATCCGTCCTCCTTTATCTGTAGCCATATGATAACCCTATTGAGTGACCAAACAAGTTTTTGATGCAACATGTCAATATACATAACTAAAACTGATGTGTACGTTGACCTGCTTAGTCACCCCAAAAAACGGGAAATCAATAGCTCACAGTGCTCCTTCTCAAATAAGTACATAAGCAAAACCCTAAAAAACAAGTAGCTAATATATTCACTTTAAATACATGTGGAAAAAATGATCAATATTGTTTCCTCAGTGCTCAGAGATTTCTTGATATCAGACCATGGGACAAGCCCGAGTGTATAAACGTCTGTAGTTTCTCATTTAATCATTGCACTGTATCAAAGATATAGTAATGGAGTTGAAAATTCACACTGAATGACTTATCTTAACTGGTTGAAAATATCTGAGGTGATCTGGGTTGGGACACGTTTCGTAGCTGCTTCCTCAGAAACCCCTCAAAGTACCACTCTTAGAATCTGTCCAAACACTGACTTCTCTCCTTCAAACTTGCAGACCATGCAATGATTAAATGAGAAATTACAGACGTTCATACACTCGGGCTTGTCCCGTGGTCTGATATCAGGAAATCTCTCGGCATTGAAGAAACGATATTGATCATATTTTCCACATGTATTGAAGCTATTTCTTGCTTTTTTGTGACCTGCTTAGTCGTACATGTGTGCAGCTGGAGTTGCCAGATTTCCTCTATGAAAAAAAGAGGACACCTGGTCCCACCCCGTTTTTCCTCTGCCCTGCCTAGTTTCATCTACGGCTCTACCCCATTCTGCCCCCACATGAACCTCCTCGAGCTCGGGACTGCATCTGCGCACATGCATGTGATGTTGATGTCCGCGAATGCGCAGATGCCCTCCAGATGCGGCCCTGAGGTTGGGGACTTCCAAAACCCAGACAAACGGCCAGGTTTTGGCAATCCCTCCCGGCACCCGGACGGTCCTCTACAAAGAGGACATGTCCGGGTTTTCCCGGATGTCTGGTAACCCTATGTTCAGCGAAGTTTTAGAAAGGACGTCCAGCTCAAAATATGGACATCCAAGTCTGTGTGCCAGATATGAACACCAGTTTCTCATGTATTTTAAAACAGGTTCTACTGACATACACCCTGTTCTAAAATATATGAAAAATGGATGTCCATGCACTGGTAATGTCCAACATGAACATTCATTTTACATCCAAAACATCCAAATTGTGAACCGGAATAAATACAAATTGTGAACCGGACTAAACAAGGGCCATGGATATCGTTGTGGTACCATATTTGTCCATATTTTAAAATTTCAATACTGGTATACAGTATTTTTGTTTACCACATTTGCTTTTTCCTCATCACTTTCCACATAGTGGTTTGTACCTTCTTTCAGTCTCGTAATTCCATTTTTTGTCTTCCTTTTGTCCTTCTAATAAGCCAAGCAAAATACAGATTTTTAAATACTTGGAACATGTGAAGGTTGTGAAACAGAGGTGGGTTTTCAGGATTTCCCCAATTTGCATGCACTGCTTCCATTGCATGCAAATAGATATGGGGCCTGATTCTCAAAAATGTGCGTCCCGAAGAAAGGCGGAGATAGACATCCTGCCGTCGTCAGGCAGCCAATCGGAACACACATTTTGAAAAAACAAAACTCCTAGAGGTAGATGCCCACATTGTAGGGCTCCAGAGCACGGCTATGGAGACGCATACTGATGCTTAAGCATGCCCAGGGCAGGGCGGAGCTTCGCTCGGAAGTGGCCTTGGGCGAGCTTAAGCATCAGTATGCTGCTCTGTAGATGGGAGACAGATGCCTGAAATGTAGGCCTGCAGTATGCTGGCCTACATTTCAGGCATCTGTCCGGGAGCGTAGGCACAATTCTGCATAGGATGCCAATGCGTGATTGATAAGCAATCGGCAGCCCCTTCTTAGGTGGCTGCTGATACCAGCGTCCTATACAAAATCAGGCCTATCATGCATCTTCATTGGAGAAATCCTGAAAACCCAATTGTGCTGCAGGTCTTGAGGACTGAGGTTGCCCACCTGTTCTAAGCAAGCCACACTGCAATTATGAGTCTTCATCAACCCAATGGCGCACTCGGTGTTAGTAAGCACTTATCTGCTTACATCGCCTTCCATATTAATAAAGGCATTGGATCTGGGCCTGCATCCTGCCTAGGGTTACAAGATGTCCAGATTTACCCAGACATGTCCGGGCAGCTTTTCAAAACCTGGCACTTTGTCTGGGGCATAACGGGGTGGGGATTGGGTTACCATATTTTATATATGTAAAATCCGGACCCTTAGACCCTCTCCCCAGGCCCACCCAGTTCCATCCATCCCCACCATTCAAGCTTTATCTGCTGTCACTTACTATGGAAATCGCCTGGACCTGATGGTATACATCCCAGAGTGCTGATAAAATTGACAAATGAACTTGCAGATCTATTGTTAGTAATTTTTCTTTAAAATCCAGCATAGTATTGGAAAACTGGAGGGTGGGTGATCTGGGAAATTATAAACCGGTGACTCTGATGTTAGGGCTAGGCAAAATGGTAGAGACTATTATAAAGAACAAAATGATAGAACATATCCTATTCAACATATTCATAAGTGATATGACCCAAGGGATCAGAGGAAAAATATCATTGTTCGCCGACGACGCCAAACTGTGCAACATAGTAGGTAAAAGCACTATGCCTGACAATATGACACAGGACCTACTACTATTAGAACAATGGTCATCGACTTGGCAGCTTAACTTCAATGCTAAAAAATGCAAAGTGATGCACCTGGGTAAAAGAAATCTGTGCAGGACTTACACGTTAAATGGTGAGACCTTAGTTAGGACCACGGAAGAACGGGATTTAGGAGTAATCATTAGTGAAGACATGAAAACTGCCAATCAGGTGGAAAAGGCTTCCTCTAAGGCAAGGCAAATGATGGGTTGTATCCGTAGAGGTTTTATCAGCAGGATGCCAGAGGTAATAATGCCACTGTACAGATCCATGGTGAGACCACATTTGGAATATTGTGTTCAATTCTGGAGACCACATTACCGGAAAGATGTGCTGAGAATGGAGTCAGTTCAGCGGATGGCCACCAGGATGGTCTCGGGGCTCAAAGATCTTCCGTATGAAGTAAGGCTGAATAAATTGCAGCTGTACTCACTTGAAGAACGAAGAGAGAGAGGGGACATGATCGAGACATTTAAATATATCACGGGTCGTATCGAGGTGGAAGAGGATATCTTCCGTCTTATAGGACCTTCTTCCACCAGAGGGCATCCGCTGAAAATCAGGGGAGGGAAATTTCATGGAGACTCCAGAAAGTATTTCTTCACTGAGAGGGTGGTCGATCATTGGAATGAACTCCCACGGCAGGTGATTGAGGCCAACAGCGTGGCAGATTTCAAAAATAAATGGGACATTCATGTGGGATCTCTAATGAGGTGAGGGCAGGGGGTGGTGAGCAAAATCAAACAGAAGGGTCAATGGAGTGGGCAGACTTGATGGGCTTTGGCCCTTTTCTGCCGTCATTTTTCTATGTTTCTATGTTTCTATACATAAACAGTGTTCTCCCCAGAAATTTTTTCCAGCCGGGTGGCACCTTATTAATTCATAATGGTAACTACAAAATTTAGGAAAAACAAACAAAACTGCAGACTGTGTACAAGATGCAGGCAAAATTTATTGTACCAAAATTAAAATGCAAAAAATAAAATAAAACCCTTTTACCAATCAAGGGACCTGACACGGTCCGTGTTTCGGACAAACTTTCGTCAGGGGTCCATGGTAAATAAGGTCTAAAACATGTCTCCCTCTCTCTCCTCTAATGAATGGAATAGGTAGCTGGAGGCAGTAGAGAGGGTGCTGCAGGGCAGGAATGAGGTGCATTGGCTTTGTCTGTGTGAGGGTCTCAGAACTGGAACAGCAAAGCAGAAAGGAGGTGCGTTGGCAGAGCAAATATACTGGAATAGGAGGAGAGAAGGTCTTGGCACTGGCGGTGTTGCAGGGCAAGAGCGAGGTCCATTAATAGAGCTCTGTGTTGGGGATGGAGGCTCCATTCACATCTCACTTGCCTCTTAAGCTGATTTTTGACTGCTTTCTCTTCCTGCTCTAATATTTATTCCTCCCAGCATGATATGAGCTCTCCCTCCTATTAGAGCTTTTTATCTGCTTTCATCAGTTTCTGGAGGTAGTGGACCCTGTGAGACTCTGGGGTCCTTTACGGTTCAGAGTTATTGTTTATTCTGAACCTATTTGTAATAGAAGTCAAATGGAGTTCACAAATTAAAATTCTAAAACCAAATCAAGGGGGTGGGGAACCCCCTCCAATTAACCATAGTGCAGGAGAAAGCAGATGCAGCTCTCTTTTTAAAGTCGTGGCAAAAGACACCTCTAGGCACAGATCAGCCATCGGAAATCCATCCCTGGCCGTTGCCCAGAGTCACTGCTGTCAGACAGAGGAGGAATGAGAGCTGTGCCAAAAGACCTGGGATGACATTTCAAGTCTTCTACTTTTCATATCAAAAATGCTGAGTTATCGATGTGAGCTGTGCAGTCCTTTGCAGGTAAAGTGACGCTTTTATCAAGTGGAATTTATATTTCCTTTATCACACACAATCTCAATGACTTGGGGCCTCTTCTATCAAACTGCACTAGCAGTTTTTAGCGCAGAGAGCCACGCTAAATGGCCCGCGCTGCTCCTGATGCTCATAGAGTTCATATGAGTGTCGGGAGCAGCGCGGGCCATTCAGCGCAGCTCACCGCGCTACAAACTGCAAGCGCAGAGGGTGAGTGTGAGGCAATACAGAAAACATCCACAAATACATAGCAAAATAAAATAAAAATCAACCTGTAGATAAATTGTGGGCGAGAAAATAAACATACAATTGAAATAAGCTGAAACTGATGGGGAAAATACATGTATAACTAGTGTTTTAGGCCTTTACATTAACGGGTGCTAGAGTAGATGTCTTTTTTTTTTTTTTGGGGGGGGGGTTCTTCGTCTCTGTCTCCTTGGACACTGTCTGTCATTCTTTCTGTCTCTGTCTCCGTCTCCCTGTATTTCTCTGTTGCACCATGCCTGCCTGTCTTTCAGTGGCCCCCTTCCTATATCCATAGTGTCCCTTCCCATGTCCTTAGTACCCCCAGAGCCTCCTGCCCATCCCCCTGTGTAGTAGAACCAGTGACCAGCCTGTTTCCATCGTCCCCCCCCCCTCAGCCACCGTGTAGCCGACCCCCTTGAGCCTCCCATCCACCCCGAAGCAACAAAAAACCTTCCGGAACCAGCAGCGTCCTCAGCACTTGAAAGACGCGGCTTCGCGAGCGTGATGACATCATCAAAGACAGAGACGCGGCAGAGGAAATCGGCATTAGAAGGTCGCGAAGCCGCGTCTTTCAAGTGCTGGGGATGCTGCTGGTTTCGGAAGTTTTTTTGTTGTTTCGGGCTGGATGGGAGGCTCAAGGGGGTTCGGGGGTGGCCGAACTGCTTCCTTTCAGTGAGTCGAGGGAGAGAGTAGAAGTGCGCATGCGCACTCTATCGCCATCTGGTGGAAACTGTAAAAAAAGACTGAATGTGAATAGGCTGAAAAAAGTTAAAAATACAGTATTTCAATTACAATGGCGCCATCTGGTGGAAACGAGAAAAATAGGCTGCATGTGAAAAGAGTGAATGTGAATAGACTGCAAAGTGAAAAGAGATATAATTAATTAATGTTTAAACAAGTCTCAGTATTCAGACGGAAAAGGTGACTGGCATCAAGCTCATGACTCTCTGTTCTTGACGACGTTGCCTCACCTTATAAACGGAACGGAACCAAAAGAGGTCAGCGAGAAAAAGGAACCGCGCCAGCCCAAAGACATTCAAAAATCCCCAAAGGCTTCCCTTTCAAAGCTGCAGTAGGGAGTCCCCGGCGAGAAATGCACCAAAGCAGAGAAAAGACTTGGCCCTCTTCTATTAGAGAAGATCCAGCCAACACAAACGGCCTCTTTTACAAAGCCGCGCTTGCGGCTGCGCTGTGCTATCGGCCCCGAAGCCCAAAGAGATTTAAAGGGCTTCGGAACTGTTGCTGCGCGGCTTTGTAGAAGAGGCCGTATGTGAGATCTTGATGCCATCTTTTTTTGGCTCGAGCCTACGGTTGCTGCTCTGTCTGCAAACATGTGGTATGCATTGATTCCTGCACAGATCCGCATACTAATAAAGCTTTCAATATACATCAAGTTGTTTACATCATAATTTGTCCATGTGATAAACTATTCTATCCAAACTGCTATCGCAGTTTTTAGCGCGGGAGCCAGTCCATTCATTGCCTTTTGTATTGTTTCCATTGTAATTGAATTACAGTATCTTTTACTTTTCAGCCTATTCACATTGTCTTTTTTTACCGTTTCCACCAGATGGCGCCATTGTAATTGAAATACTGTATTTTTAACTTTTTTCAGCCTATTCACATTGTCTTTTTTTACTGTTTCCACCAGATGGCGATATTACTATTTCCTATCTGTTATACAGAACATTTTTTCCAGCAATATCAGCTTATTTTAATTTTGTACTTTCTCACCCACGATTTATCCACAAGCTGAATTTTTTTATTTTGTTATGTATATGTGGGTGTTTACTGTATTGACTTGCCTATGCGTGACATCACCTGAGGTTCCTGCTAAGTGGAAAAGTGCTGGGTTTTGAAAAGCCCTCGGGGCCCCCAGACATGCCCTAAGTGGGCAGGTCATGTCCTCTTTTCCCTTTTTATCTTCACAGCTATGGGAACCCCAGGAAAGAGCGAGCAGAAGTGACAGAAGGCTCCATGGGAGGAGTCCCACTGGCTAGGCCAAGGATCCAGCTGTCATCGCGCACGTGCTTACAGAGCAAGTGCGGCTGCGCGGGAATGGTTGTCGAGCGGAGGCTGGGAACCTACAGCCGTCTTGGCGGGATTCCCGCCGACCGCTCGTCTTTCCAAGAGCGCTCGCGACGCGACTTCCGGTTTCCGGCGAGGCGGGACGCTGGCGAAGGAGTTGCGCTGACGGAGGCGCGGGTGCGAGACGGGCGGCGCGCGGCGAGGGCGGGAAGACTCGCGAAGGCGCGTGAGGGGAGCCGAAGGCGCTCGTGCGCGGGGGGCGGGAAGGAGAGGCGGCTCCGCGGCGCTGGGGGAAAGTGACTTTTGTGGCGTTTTCTGCCAAATGGGTGGCGTTTGGCGTCTTCCCTCACTCGAGGGGAGGGAGAGGGAGAGAGAGAATTCCCTCCTCGCTTATAAACTCTGAGTTTGGTTTGACTTTGCAGGTGCCGAGGCGGTTCCCGTCGTCTGAACTGGGATTTCCTCTCAGTTCCTGGGCTGGAAACGAGGAAGACGCTCTTCAACCTGAGGTGTTTTTTTTATTTTTTTATTCTACGTCCTGCCGAAATGTTTCCCTTTTTTTCTCTGCTGAGCTGCTGCTCAAGCCGTATCCGAGGAAATCAATGATTATTATTATAGGAAGGTAACGTTGCCATGACTGAAAAAGTTGCAACGTCTCTCCGAAGTCACCAGAGAAGTTGAAAACATGTGGAAACAGTTTCTTAGGTTTTGCTGTAAAAGAAACACTAATAACAGCCTTTTTCTTTTCTTTTTTTCCACAGCATTTCTACAGTGAGTGTGCTGAATTGGAGAAGAAACATTACAGGAACATCCCCGGTTGTACCGTAGGCCTAAGTATGCATTTTATATAAACGTAAATGTTTCATTGAGTGCCATGGCAGTGAGAATTTGCTAAATTATTTAGCTGAAGCAACTTATAAGTTGTCAATAATAAGCTTAATAAGCTGCAGTTGACTCCTACCTTTTGATGCACCTTGTCAGCATTCTTACAGAGGCCCTTCCCTCTCATCTAAATACAATAAGAAGGTTTTAATACTCCAGCTTTTCTTGCCACAGTAGCAAAGTTGGTCAGGCCCGTTGACAGATTGAACTAATGGCTGTTCACATGATTATTTGCTTGATTATTTTTCTTTTTAACAGTCCTAGATATCTACACCGATGGAATCTGATACCAACAAGACAAGTATTTCACCAGAGGCTGCAAAACTAAAGCTTCAGTTTGCACCTTTTGTTAGTGCCCTGGATGCAGGTTTCTGGCACCAGCTTACAAAGAAGAAACTTAATGAGTATCGATTGGATGAAACCCCTAAAGAGATCAGAGGATATTATTATAATGGTAAGAAGAGTGTATAATTCAGATACATTAGTATCCTGAGTATCTTCTGCTAATTCTGCTGTATAAAACTATACATATTTCTTTGTTGTAGGTGATCCTTATGGTTTGCCAGCTCGTTTAACTTTGGAATATAGTGCCTTTGATGTGTAAGTATGTTTGCTTTATTTAAATACTTAGGCCTAGATTCACAAAGCAAACCGATCATGTACTGATCGGTTTGCGAGCCCTAAGCAAACAGATTTCCCTCCGGCTCAATTCACTAAAATGTTTAGTGATCCCCTTCCTATCTTTGCATGCAAATGAGGGAAATGGTATGCAAATTTGGGAGGGCAGCGATTCACTAAACACTTTAGCTAACACTGATTGGGCTTGCTGATCAGAAAAGAAGCGACTGATGAAGACCTGTCGCTTCTATTCTGGCTGACTCTCCTGCCCTTTAAAACCATGGGCTCGCAATGCTTTTTAGCAGAGCAAGCCTGTGGTTTTAAATCTACCGCTGCTATCTAGCCCAACGCTGCCCACCCAGTCCCCGCAGCAGGGATGCCAATTATCTCCTACCATCGCGAAACCGCCATCTGCCCGGCACCTTTGGGCTCTTTAAAATTATGGCATTAGGGTTCCCACACTCTCCTGCCATATCTACAGCTACTAACCCCCCTTCCAACAAGTACCCCAAACCCCCCCCCCAAAAAAAAAAAATTTGCCCCGCAGCTGCATCAAAAATAATTATGGCAGGAGGGTTCCCACTCGGCCCTCAGGCTCCTTCCTGCCGTTGCCTTAGTTTTTGGGTGGGACCGATAGCAGGAGGAAATGGGAACCCTCCTGCCATAATTTTTTTCAACGTAGCTGCGGAGCAAATTTTTGGGGAGTTTCGGGTCACTTTTTGGGAGGGGGGTTTAATTTTTTTTTAAAAATTTTAAAAAAAATTTTTTTTAAAAATTGCATGTTTAAAACACGCAAAATATCTGCCTGATTAAAAAAAAAAAAATTTTAAAAGCTGGCAGAAGCCCTGACAGTAGTGACAGGAGGCTGTTTCTCCTGTCACTACTGTCAGGGCTTTAGCGATCCGTGCAGTCGGTTGGGGGCATGCTTCCCATCGCCCCCATTTGCAAGCATATGGTTGGCGAATCAGTCGGCCTGCCTCCAGTTGCACATGGATTGGAGGGTTAGTGAATCTAAGCTTTTGCTTCCACTGGTGGCTTATCCATCTTTTTATTAATTTTTAATCTACTTTTCCTACTTCTGTACTCTTGCACTTGCCAAATTTAGTCTTCATTTCTTGAAAGCATATTCTCACACCTGGCTCTAGGCCTCCTCTTACAATCTTCTTTCTGTCTTTATTTTATATTTAGCTTATGCTTTTCCATTGGTAGTTCAAAGCAAGTTACATTCATGTACAGCTAGGTATTTTCCTATCCCAAGAGGACTTATAATTAACTGAGGCAATGGAGATTTATGTGCCTTGTCCAAGGCTTCAAGAAGCAGCAGTGGAATTTAAACCCAAGGCTCTCTGGTTTTTATAGCCTATCAGTCTAGCCATTAGTCTATTCCTCTGCTCCAACTTTCTCCCATTCTTCTCGATGTCTATTGAGGTTGAAATTTCTATTTTCTCAATTATATCGGGTCACATGTTTTATATAAAATTACTGTTCTTGATTTTATAATAGGACACCTAAGTGAGAAGTTTGAAAAGTTACTTATTTTAAGCCTGTTTTATAAAAGGCAATATAGACTGTGATGTGCTTTATAATATAGGCTCCCAGATCATTTGATTAACATGCACGCGCTGATTCATAAATTTGTTCCAGCTCCAAAGAAAGTGGGAATGTGTGCAATGTACTTTGCTCATGTTTATTAACAGCATTGGGACAGAGAGCAGATATGCTTTTTTACAAATATATGTTGCACCAATCTCAAAGCAAAGCAAAAGTTTATATTTATTGTTACTTAAAAATTGCAGTGGATACAAAATTTGCACCTGCTTTTCCTGTAGGTAAAATTTTAAATCTGCCACCTATGTTTTCTTTTCCTGATCTAAACACCCTTGGAAATGTCTCCTCTTAGGAGTCCTTTTTACTAAGGTGTGCTAATCGATTTAGTGCATGGTAATGGTTAGCGGGCCTAAATGCTAAGATGCCTACTTGAATATAATAGGTGTCTTAGCTTGTGCTAAAATCAAGTAACACACCTTAGCAAAAGGACTCCTTAGTTACTGATGTAAAATATTGTTAACTGTTTTAAACTTTAGATCAGGGGTAGGGAACTCCGGTCCTCGAGAGCTGTATTCCAGTCAGGTTTTCAGGATTTCTCCAATGCATATGCATGCGATATATTTGCACGCACTGCTTTCAATGCATATTCATTGGGGAAATTCTGAAAACCTGACTGGAATACGGCTCTCGAGGACCGGAGTTCCCTACACCTGCTTTAGATATAACTTTGTTTCCCAACCTGTTCTGAAGTCGGGCACATCTAACTGGTTTAGTTTTCAGGAAATCTATAATAGAATATGCATTAAGAGAAGTTTGCATATTTGGGGGTCTCCTATATAAGCAAATCTATCTCGTGCATATTCATGGAAATCCTGAAAGATCAGCACTAGTGTTTCCCCTTGGAAGCACAAGATGGAGTTAAAAAGCTTAATGGGGTGGGGACTGACAACTGTCATTGCTGCCCAAATTATACAAGTACATTTGTCTTCTCTCCTTAGGAATATGTCTGTTCCAGTCCGCTGTTGTCCAGCTGTGGGAACTCTATATAATACCAACACTTTGGAATCCTTCAAATCGTGTGATAAGAAAGCACTTTTGGAAAGAGCAGCAAATGAGGTGAGATGTAAAAATTCATCATAGAAACTACACCTTGGTCTTATTTTTCTTAACGTTTTCTTTTTGTTTTTTTTTTTCTTATGACCATGCAGAAAGCAGAAAAAACCCTTTTCAAATACAAACCCACAAACATCCCCCTCCCTCCTTTTTCCAAAACCGTAGCACGGTTTTTAATGTCAGCCTTCAGCAGTAACAGGTCCGAAGCATCGCAGCTGTTACCGCCACAGCCGGCACTAAAAAATGCACTATGCTTTTGTAAAAAGGGGGGGGGAAAGTACTATTATACAGAAACGAAACCCTAATATGCCAGACTCTGCCTACAGTACACTACAAAAGAGAGAAAAAATTTCAATTTCCCCCTCTTCCTCTTTCCCCGTCTTGCCATTCCTCTCCCCTCTCCTCCTCCCTTCTCCCCTCTTTGTCACCTTGAGCCTTAATAGGTATGCGTGACGCACAAATATTAGATTAGATCACTGACTTGGAGTTATTCTCTTGCACTACCCGTGGCCTCCTCTGCACAGTTCTTTTGCAGCAGTCCGCCCAACTGGAAATAGGAAATTGCTTCACAGTGGGGGTGTGCCACAGCAGACAAACAGTGCAGAGAAGGATCCCGGCAGCGCTTGAGAATTAGTGCTGCGCCAGCACCCTCCTTGCAGTCTTTGAGGCGAGGGGGCCCTTAGAACCTGGCAGGGACCTGTGTGCTGCACAAGAGGTCCTACCACCAATTTTTGGGTGGACGCCATGGCCCCTGTGTCCCCCTCCCCCTCTTACAATTCTGTATTAAGTGCATGTTGGCAGCTGTTCACTGCAGTAACCATGCTGCTTGGAAATTTAGTATTGCCTGCCTGGTCGCTATTAAAGAGCAGTTATATTATATTCATGTGGTATATTTTTTGTGGTATATGGAAGTGGGAGGGGGGTGGGGGTTATATCTTTTTATTGTATGATATGGTAGATTTTCAAGTGATATTGTATTCTAATTGTTTGATATTTACTGTACACTTGTTGTGAATTATAAAATGAATAAAGAATTAAAAAAAAAAAAAAAAAGAGCAGTTTTTGGGCGTGCTCGATGCAGTCGAGACGCTGGATTAGGGGCTCTAGGGAGTCACCAGTCGTCAGGACTTCTCTGGCATGAGCCAGTTTTGGTGCGCTGTGGTGGTGGTTTGTGAGTTTTTTTTAGGAACAAGCCGCATATTTCCCTTGTCATATCGGTAATTTTATACTTCAGTTGGAGTTGGTTGCTTGGTCCACCCCTATCTTTTTCTAACAGGGAGGAGGTTTCAGTTTTGTTTTTGTTTTTTAATGTTATCTTGGGGCAAGGGCTGTATTTCAGGATTCTCCTTGGTGATCACGACCATTTCGGAGGTTGTGTGTGTGAATGTGTGGTCACGGGCTGTGGACCTTTCATTTCTCTGCCTAACCTGGTTCCATATCCTGACCTTCTCCTACTACTGTCAACTTCTTTTGGGGTGTTTAGAGTTGCGTGAGCCTGCAGCTGGCATCTTACAATTCTGTATGTTTCATGGTTTAGGCAGAGACCCGCGGTAGGGTCAGGCTCATGTGAAGCCTATTGCCTGGGCTGGCCATGGTTACGCCACTTTTTTTCTTTCAGCTAGGCAGTTTGCAGGTAGATCACGGGTCTCAAAGTCCCTCCTTGAGGGCCGCAATCCAGTCGGGTTTTCAGGATTTCCCCACTGAATATGCATGAGGTCTATGTGCATGCACTGCCTTCAATGCATATGCATTGGGGAAATCCTGAAAACCCGACTGGATTGTGGCCCTCAAGGAGGGATTTTGAGATCCCTGAGGTAGATGGACAGCAGCAGGTGGTATGCTGGCCTGGCATTGAGCCAGGGCTCCTTTTCATCCAGGTTAGACTTTCTAGCGGCATGTCGTCATGGCTGTGCTGCATTGGGTTTTTTGTTGATTGTCAGTTCCTCCGGTCAATGGACCATTTTGGCCTTGGGTTGCGATACTTCTCTGGCCTTCTCTCAAGCGCTATCTGCTGCCACTGTGGGGGACCTAGGCATGTTCCTATCTTTGACGATGGTCAGCAGGGCTGCCTCCTACCTAGTGAAGGGTATGCAGCTTTTTGCTGACACAGAACTTTGTACTGACTTGGTTGGCGGTGGGTTGCCTGACTGTTTACGCTTCTGGTTACTGCTTCCCTTTGGAGTGAATGAGTTGAGATTCTGGCTTGGGGGCATACATAGTGGATATTTGTCATGCAGACATATAGTATTTGTGTATTTGGTACATTTGTCCCAAGCACGCATGGTACCAGGATGGTGCAGGTTTTCTCACTGTGATTTTATTCTCAGCTAGGTGAGCGGGAATATACTGTCTCTGGTCCCTAATTCATCGACGTCTACTCTCACCTTTTATTCTCCTATCCACGGCTCCGTGTGGGTGTCTGTCCTTTGTAGGTGTTTCATTAGGGATGTTAAGTGCTATCTTCTTTAGCACTCTCCAGACCAGTAGAGGTTAATCTTTACGAATGGGTATATATCCAATCATGACCAGCAGGTGGAGACTGAAAACAAAACTGTGGGACAGTATATACTATACTCCCTTCTCTATTTCCCTCAGTCTTCTTTCAGTCTCCAGCAGGTGTTGATGTGATCTGTACCCATCTCCCTTGGTAGGGCTGTTGGAATTTGTTTAGGGGGTTTATAGTCCCTGTTTTTGGCCGGACGGAGCTTGGGCGGACCCTGTTTGGGGGTTCGTCCGACCTCGGGGGTGTCAAACCCGGCGGGTCTCGAGCGGGGTCCCTCCCCCCACTTCCTCCACCTCCCCACATTTTTCTAGAGGAGCCTCAGCAGTAAGCCTTGCCCCCTAAATCAAGCAAGGCATATTGCTTCGAGAGCCTGTGGAGTCTGTTCTGTAAAAAAAAAAAAAAAATCCTGAGGTAGTGCTGGTCTGGAGGGTTGTTTCCCTTTAAGAAAACTGTATTTTCTTTAGCACTCTCCAGACCAGTAGAGGTTAACTTTACGATTGGGTATATATCTAATCATGACCAGCAGGTGGAGACTGAAAACAAAACTTTGGGACAGTATATCCTAGCCCCTCCTCTCTATTTCCCTCAGTCTTCTTTCAGTCTCCAGCAGGTGTTGAGTGATCTGTACCCATCTCCCTTGGTAGGGCTGTTGGAATTTGTTTAGAGGTTTATTGTCCCTGTTTTTAGCCGGACGGAGCTTGGACGGACTCTGTTTGGGGGTTCGTCCGACCTCGGGGGTGTCAAACCCGGCGGGTCACGAGCGGGGTCCCTCCCCCCACTTCCTCCACCTCCCCATATTTTTTTAGAGGAGCCTCAGCAGTAAGCCTTGCCCCCTAAATCAAGCAAGGCATATTGCTTCGAGAGCCTGTGGAGTCTGTTCTGTAAAAAAAAAAAAAAAAAAAATCCTGAGGTAGTGCTGGTCTGGAGGGTTGTATCCCTTTAAGAAAACTGTATTTTACTGTATTTTTTCAACTAACCGGCACTTTTTTACAGCTAGGTCGCGTATGGAGCAATGAGCACTTCTAAAGGGAAAAAGTGCTCATTGTGCTCCAGACGCGAGGCACTCGCGGCCGGCCTGTGCAAGCGGTGTTCAGGCCGGTGCGGTGGAGGAGCTCCGTCGGCAGCGGCTGCAGGCGCCCAGAGCTCCCCGCCGATGGTGCCTCGCGAGTCGGCAGGGAACGGTGGAGAAGCCCGGTCTTCTCCGTCCGCCCACGGAGGGATTCCCCGAGCCGCCGACGGTCGGGTTTTAGAGGATTCCCTCTCAGCTGATATTTTGACAGCTGATGCCGGCTTGCCTGTTTTAGCGGCTGAGACTATTCAGGTCTCTCAGCCGCTTCAGGCTGTGGAGGGAGCTGTTTTGGCGGGAAAGACGCCATCTTCTCTGTCTGGCCCCTCCATTTTGTCTTCCACCTCAGGTGACCTTCCCCCTGTTTTGTCTAAGCAGGGGCAGGTTTCTGCTGGGTCCCCTGCTGTGGCAGGGAGTCCCTTGGGACCCTCGGGGGGTTTTTCCCCTGATTTTTTCTTTTCATTATGCAAAGCCTATTTTCAGGCGGCTGGGGGTCCCGGTTGCGCCCAGGGGGTCTCGGGGGGTGGGGTTTCCTCCGCGCTCCCTGCGGCTTTGCCTCTCTCGTCTGACGTGACGTCCCCTCCGCCGCCTCTCTTGTCCAAGCGTCCGCGGGTGTCGTGGGACGAGGATTTGTGGTCGGAGGAACGTGTCGGTATGGAGGAGGACCTGGACCCTTCTGAGGAATTCCAGGACCCTCTGGAGGGGACGGAAGCTGGCGGCGGGTTGTCGGGTTTCCCGTTCTCCAGTGACGAGGCGTCCGTGGTGCGCCTTTTTCAGAGAGATGAGCTGCCTGACCTTATTCAACAGGTTTCTTCGGCTTTGCGTTTTGAGGACGCGCCGCCGGAGACTCCGCGTGTGGGGGACCCTCTGTTACGAGGGATCCGTTCCGTTTCCCGCTCTTTTCCTATGCATCAGGATATTCGGGATATTATTCTTGAGCAGTGGAAAACGCCGGAGACGCCGTTTCGGCTGGCGCGCAGCATGGCTCGCCTGTATCCCATTCCTGAAGGGGATCGGGCTACGTTAGCTTCGCCAGTCGTGGATGCGGTGGTCTCGGCTATTTCCAAGCGGCATACCGTGCCTGTTGAGGGCGGTTCTGCCTTGCGGGACTCTGAGGAGCGCAAATTGGAGAACATCCTTAAGCAAAATTTTCAAGTCTCTGCTTTTGGGGTCCAGGCGGCTATTTGTGGGGGACTGGTCGCTCGCGCCGTGTTTCGGTGGGCGGAGCGGGTCTTGGATCGAGAGTCTGACGACTGGTCTCTGGTGGATCAGGAGGTAGCAAAGATTGAGATGGCTGCCTCATTCCTCTCGGATGCTCTGTATGACTTGGTGCGGATCTCGGCTAAGTCCATGGCTTTTGGCGTGGCCGCAAGGCGTGTGTTGTGGCTGCGCGCTTGGGCGGCGGATGCTGCGTCCAAAGCTAAGCTTACTAAATTTCCCTTTCGGGGGTCGTTTTTATTTGGAGAGGACTTGGATAAGTTAATTCAGACTCTGTCGGACTCGAAAGTTCCCCGTTTGCCGGAGGACCGTGCCCGCCCGGCGTCTCGGGGGGGTGCGGCCCGGGGGCGTTTGCGGGAATTTCGCAAGTATCGCCCTGGGCGTGGGGCTGCTTCTTTCCAGTCTCCGGGGTTTTCCCGGGGTCGGTTCTTCCAGCGCATGCAGCCCTTTCGGGGGGCCCGTCGGGGGGCAGGGAACCCCTCCGCCGGTTCCCCCGCTTCCCGTCCTGCACAATGACGCCTTGCCGGCGCCCCCCTTGGTTCCGGTGGGGGCCCGGCTGCGCGACTTTTTTCCCAAATGGGCCGAGATCACGTCCGATCAGTGGGTCCTGGAGGTGGTGCGGGACGGTTATGCCCTGGAGTTCGCCCGCTCTCTGCCGGATTTTTTCCTCGCTTCTCCGTGTCAGACTCCGGGGAAGAAGCAGGCTTTTCGCCAGACCCTTCAGCGCTTGCTAGATCTCAGGGCAGTAGTTCCGGTGCCCCCCCCGGAGTGGGGCACGGGCAGGTACTCCATTTACTTTGTGGTGCCCAAGAAGGAGGGGACTTTTCGGCCCATCCTCGATTTGAAAGGGGTCAACAGGGCTCTCAAGGTTCCCTCTTTCCGTATGGAAACGCTGCGGTCGGTCATTCTGGCGGTTCAGCCGGGGGAGTTTCTCACTTCTCTCGATCTGACGGAGGCCTACTTGCATGTTCCTATTCGGACCTCTCATCAGCGTTTCCTGCGCTTTGCGATCTTGGGTCGGCACTATCAGTTCTGTGCGCTTCCCTTTGGGCTGGCCACGGCTCCCCGGACGTTCACCAAGGTGATGGTGGTCGTCGCGGCAGCCTTGCGGTCGGAGGGCATTCTGGTACACCCCTACCTGGACGACTGGTTAATTCGGGCCAAGTCGTTGCAGGAAAGCTACCGGGTTACGGCTCGGGTGGTGGAGTTTCTCCGGTCGCTGGGCTGGGTGGTCAACCTTTCCAAGAGTCGGTTGGTTCCGGCTCAGCGTCTGGAGTACCTCGGGGTGCTGTTCGACACCTCCTTGGGGAAGGTCTTCCTCCCAGAGGCCCGGGTGAGCAAATTGCAGTCTCAGATTCGCCTGCTTTTGGCGTCCCGGTGTCCTCGGGCGCGAGATTTCCTCCAGGTCCTGGGGTCGATGGCGGCGTCCCTGGACGTGGTGAGGTGGGCGCGGGCCCACATGCGTCCTCTTCAGTATGCTCTGCTCCGGAGGTGGTCTCCCCAGAGGCACGGGATGGATGTTCCGGTTCCCCTGCGAGGCTTGGCGCGCTGCAGTCTGCGTTGGTGGCTCCGGACCCCTCACCTAGTTCAGGGGGTGGGTCTGGATCTTCCGCAGTGGACGGTGCTCCTTACGGATGCGAGTCTCCTGGGTTGGGGGGCCCAGTGTCTGGGTCACTCTGCTCAGGGAACCTGGTCCACGGAGGAGGCCTCCTGGTCGATCAACGTGTTGGAGACCAGGGCGGTCCGGCTGGCGCTGTTGGCTTTCCACTCCCTTTTGTTGGGCAAGTCGGTCAGAGTCCTGTCGGACAATGCCACGGCAGTGGCTTATGTCAATCGTCAGGGGGGCACCAAGAGCACTCTGGTGGCGCAGGAGGCGGCTCGGCTCATGGTTTGGGCGGAGTCGCATCTTCTGGACCTCTCGGCCTCTCACATTGCCGGGGTAGAAAACGTTCAGGCGGACTTCCTCAGTCGTCACTTCTTGGATCCGGGAGAGTGGTGTCTCGGCGCCGAGGCGTTTCAGTTGCTAGTGCGTGCTTGGGGGCAGCCCCTGATGGATCTGATGGCTACAAGTGGCAACGCCAAAGTACCCCGCTTCTTCAGTCGTCGCAGGGACGGTCTGGCCGAGGGTCTGGATGCTCTGGTCCAACCGTGGCCAACGGAGGGGCTGTTGTATGTGTTCCCTCCTTGGCCATTAGTAGGCAGAGTACTGCTTCGCATTGTTCGCCATCCGGGGCTGGTGGTCTTGGTGGCTCCGGATTGGCCTCGTCGTCCGTGGTATGCGGATCTGGTGAGGCATCTGGTGGCGGATCCTCTTCCTCTGCCTCTCGAGTGCGATCTTCTGACGCAGGGTCCCATTCCCATGTTCGACCCGTCTCCCTTTTGTCTTACGGCTTGGCTCTTGAAAGGGGCCGCCTGAGTAAGAAGGGATATTCCGACAAGGTGATCTCTACACTTTTGGGGTCCCGGAGGCTTTCTACCTCTCGGGCTTATGTACGGGTTTGGCGTCTGTTTGAGGAATGGTGCCGAGCGCGGGGAGTGGTCTCCTTTCGCGCTTCTCTGCCTAACATTCTGGAGTTTTTGCAGGATGGCCTGGATAGGGGCCTGGCCTGGTCTTCTCTTCGGGTTCATCTGGCGGCCCTGTCGGCTTTTCGGGGGCTGGTGACAGGTCAGCGTTTGTCAGCCATTCCTGATGTGATTCGCTTTCTTAGGGCGGCCAAGTTGCTCAGGCCTCCCATAAGGCCCTCGATTCCCTCTTGGGATCTCAATCTGGTTCTCTCTGTTCTAGTGCGCCCTCCTTTCGAGCCGTTGGATGGCTGTTCGTTGAAGGACCTTACGCTGAAGTCGGTCTTTTTGGTGGCCATTACTTCCGCTAGACGGGTGTCGGAGCTACAGGCTTTCTCTTGTAGGGCTCCCTTCCTGGAGTTTTCAAAGGAGCGGGTTGTTTTGCGGCCTGTTCCTTCCTTTCTGCCGAAGGTAGTTTCTCCTTTTCATGTCAATCAATCGGTGGTCCTCCCGGTCTTGGGTAGTCGGGAGGGTTCTTCTGAGCAACGACAGCTGCGCAAGTTGGATGTCGGTCGGGTCCTCCATGCTTATGTGCAGCGGACCCGGGATTTTCGGAGCTCCGATCATCTCTTTGTGCTTCTGGCGGGTCCTCGTCGGGGGGCTGGCGCTTCTAAGGCTACTATTGCGCGCTGGATCAAGGAGACGATCGCTTCCGCTTATCTTCTGAGTCAGAAGCCGGTTCCGGAGTTTCTCAAGGCTCATTCCACTAGGGGTCAGGCGGCTTCTTGGGCTGAGTCGTCGCTCGTGCCTCCGGTGGATATTTGTAAGGCTGCGGTTTGGTCCTCCTTGCATTCTTTTGTTCGGCATTATCGGGTAGATGTTCAGGCGCGTCGGGACGCGGTGTTCGGTGAGCGTGTTCTGGTATCGGCCCTTCGGGGGTCCCGCCCGTGAGAGGGACTGCTTTGGTACGTCCCAATCGTAAAGTTAACCTCTACTGGTCTGGAGAGTGCTAAAGAAGGAGAAATTAGGTTCTTACCTGCTAATTTACTTTCTTTTAGCTTCTCCAGACCAGTAGAGGTCCCCACCCTGTCTGTTGTTGTTGTTGTTGGGGCTGTTGCGCGGGCAGTTTTTGGTTTTTGCTGCGGGTTCTAGTATTTTTCTAGGGCCGGGGAGAATTGAAGAACAGCGGCTGTGGCTCGGCTGGCTTAGCTGGCGAGCTGTGGGGACCTTCTTCCTTCGGGAATTTCTCCTCTGCATTTTCCAACAGCATTTTTTGGGTATGTTATTTGTTACTCCTTTCGGAGTATTGTTTTTTCTCTCTGTTGTTTCCAGTTCTTGGTTCTGCTTGGCTATTCGGCAGACTGAGGGAAATAGAGAGGAGGGGCTAGGATATACTGTCCCAAAGTTTTGTTTTCAGTCTCCACCTGCTGGTCATGATTAGATATATACCCAATCGTAAAGTTAACCTCTACTGGTCTGGAGAAGCTAAAAGAAAGTAAATTAGCAGGTAAGAACCTAATTTCTCCTTACTGTATTTTTTCATCTAACCGGCACTTTTTTATAGCTAGGTTGCGTATGGAGCAATGAGCACTTCTAAAGGGAAAAAGTGCTCATTGTGCTCCAGGCACGAGGCACTCGCGGCCGGCCTGTGCAAGCGGTGTTCAGGCCGGTGCGGTGGAGGAGTTCTGTCGGCAGCGGCTGCAGGCGCCCAGAGCTCCCCGCCGATGGTGCCTCGCGAGTCGGCTGGGAGCAGTAGAGAAGCCCGGTCTTCTCCGACCGCCCACGGAGGGATTCCCCGAGCCGCCGACGGTCGGGTTGTTGGGGATTCCCTCTCAGCTGATATTTTGACAGCTGATGCCGGCTTGCCTGTTTTAGCGGCTGGGACTTTTCAGGCTTCTCAGCCGCTACAGGCTATGGAGGGAGCTTTTTTGGCGGGAAAGTCGCCATCTTCTCAGTCTGGCCCCTCCATTTTGTCTTCCACCTCAGGTGACCTTCCCCCTGTATTGGAAATACAGGGGCAGGTTTCGGCTGGGTCCCCTGCTGTGGCAGGGAGTCCCTTGGGACCCTCGGGGGGTTTTTCTCCTGATTTATTTTTTTCCTTGTGCAGAGCCTATTTTCAGGCGGCTGGGGGTCCCGGTTGCGCTCAGGGGGTTTCGGGGAGTGGGGTTTCCTCCGCGCTCCCTGCGGCTTTGCCTCTCTCGGCTGTTGTGGCGTCCCCTCCTCCTCCTCCCTTGTCCAAGCGTCCGCGGGTGTCTTGGGATGAGGATTTATGGTCGGAGGAGCGTGTCGGTCTGGATGAGGACCTGGACCTTTCTGAGGAGTTCCAGGACCCTCTCGAGGGGACGGCTGCTGGCGGCGGGTTGTCGGGTTTCCCGTCTTCCGGCGAAGAGGCGTCCGTGGTGCGTCTTTTTCAGCGAGATGAGCTGCCGGACCTGATTCAACAGGTCTCTTTGGTGTTGCGTTTTGAGGATGCGCCGCCGGAGACTCCGCGTGTGGGGGACCCTCTGTTGCGAGGGATCCGTTCCGTTTCCCGCTCTTTTCCTATGCATCAGGATATTCGGGATATTATTCTGGAACAGTGGAAGACGCCGGAGGCGCCGTTTCGTTTGGCGCGCAGCATGGCTCGTTTGTATCCCATCCCAGAGGGGGATCGGGCTACTTTAGTATTGCCAGTCGTAGACGCAGTGGTCTCGGCGATTTCTAAGTGGCATACCGTGCCTGTTGAGGGCGGTTCTGCCTTGCGGGACTCTGAGGAGCGCAAGTTGGAGAACATCCTTAAGCAAAATTTTCAGGTCTCTGCCTTTGGGGTCCAGGCGGCTATTTGTGGGGGGCTGGTTGCTCGCGCCGTTTTTCGGTGGGCTGAGCGTGTCCTGGATCGGGAGTCTGATGACTGGTCTCTGGTGGATCAGGAGGTGGCGAAGATTGAGATGGCTGCCTCGTTCCTCTCCGATGCTCTATATGACTTGGTGCGGACCTCGGCTAAGTCTATGGCCTTTGGTGTGGCCGCGCGGCGTATTTTGTGGCTGCGCGCTTGGGCGGCGGATGCTGCGTCCAAAGCTAAGCTTACTAAATTTCCCTTTCAGGGGTCCTTTTTGTTTGGGGAGGAATTGGATAAGTTGATTCAGACTCTGACAGACTCTAAGGTGCCCCGTCTGCCTGAGGACCGTGCCTGCCCTGCGTCTCGGGGTGGCGCTGCCCGGGGGCGTTTGCGGGAGTTTCGCAAGTATCGCCCTGGGCGTGGGGCTGCTTCTTTCCCGGCTCCAGGGTTTTCCCGGGGTCGGTTCTTCCAGCGCATGCAGCCCGTCGGGGGGCCTGTCGGGGGGCAGGGAATCCCTCCGCCGGTTCCCCCGCTTCCCGTCCTGCACAATGACTCTTTGCCGGCGCCCACGGTGGTTCCGGTGGGGGCCCGGCTGCGCAAATTTTTCCCCAAATGGGCCGAGATCACGTCCGATCAGTGGGTCCTGGAGGTGGTGCGGGACGGTTATGCCCTGGAGTTCGCCCGCTCTCTGCCGGATTTTTTCCTCGCTTCTCCATGTCAGACTCCTGGGAAGACGCAGGCTTTTCGCCAGACCCTTCAGCGCTTGCTAGATCTCAAGGCAGTTGTTCCAGTGCCCCCGCCGGAGTGGGGCATGGGCAGGTACTCCATTTACTTTGTGGTGCCCAAGAAAGAGGGGACTTTTCGGCCCATCCTGGATTTGAAAGGGGTCAACAGGGCTCTCAAGATTCCTTCTTTCCGCATGGAAACCCTGCAGTCGGTCATTCTGGCGGTTCAGCCGGGGGAGTTTCTCACTTCTCTCGATCTGACGGAGGCCTATTTGCACGTTCCCATTCGGGCCTCTCATCAGCGCTTCCTTCGCTTCGCGATCTTGGGTCGGCACTATCAGTTCTGTGCGCTTCCCTTTGGGCTGGCCACGGCTCCCCGGACGTTCACCAAGGTGATGGTGGTCGTCGCGGCAGCCTTGCGGTCGGAGGGCATCCTGGTGCACCCCTACCTGGACGACTGGTTGATTCGGGCAAAGTCGTTGCAGGAGAGCTACCGGGTTACGGCTCGGGTGGTGGAGTTTCTCCGGTCGCTGGGCTGGGTGGTCAACCTTTCCAAGAGTCGGTTGGTCCCGGCTCAGCGTCTGGAGTATCTTGGGGTTCTGTTCGACACCTCCTTGGGGAAGGTCTTCCTTCCAGAGGCCCGGGTGAGCAAATTGCAATCTCAGATTCGCCTGCTTTTGGCGTCCCGGTGTCCTCGGGCGCGAAATTTCCTCCGAGTCTTGGGATCAATGGCAGCGTCCCTGGACGTGGTGAGGTGGGCGCGGGCCCACATGCGTCCTCTTCAGTATGCTCTGCTCCGGAGGTGGTCTCCCCAGAGGCACGGTTTGGAGGTTCCTGTTCCCCTGCGAGGCTTGGCGCGCTGCAGTCTGCGCTGGTGGCTCCGGACCCCTCACCTGGTTCAGGGGGTGGGTCTGGATCTCCCGCCCTGGACGGTGCTCCTTACGGATGCGAGTCTCCTAGGTTGGGGGGCTCAGTGTTTGGGTCACTCAGCTCAGGGTACCTGGTCCACGGAGGAGGCCTCCTGGTCGATCAACGTGTTGGAGACCAGAGCGGTCCGGCTGGCGCTGTTGGCTTTCCACTCCCTTTTGTTGGGCAAGTCGGTCAGAGTCCTGTCGGACAATGCCACGGCGGTGGCTTATGTCAATCGTCAGGGGGGCACCAAGAGCAATCAGGTGGCGCTGGAGGCGGCTCGGCTCATGGTTTGGGCGGAATCCCATCTTCTGGACCTCTCGGCCTCTCACATAGCCGGGGCAGAAAATGTTCAGGCGGACTTCCTCAGTCGTCACTTCTTGGATCCAGGAGAGTGGTGTCTCGGCGCCGTGGCATTTCAGTTGATAGTGCAGGCTTGGGGGCAGCCCCTGATGGACCTGATGGCCACGAGTGGCAACGCCAAAGTGCCCCGCTTCTTCAGTTGTCGCAGGGACGGTCTGGCCGAGGGTCTGGATGCTCTGGTTCAACCGTGGCCAACGGAGGGGCTGTTGTATGTGTTCCCTCCTTGGCCATTGGTGGGCAGAGTACTGCTTCGTATTGTTCGCCATCCGGGGCTGGTGGTTCTGGTGGCTCCGGATTGGCCTCGTCGTCCGTGGTATGCGGATCTGGTGAGGCATCTGGTGGCGGATCCTCTTCCTCTGCCTCTCGTGTGCGATCTTCTGACGCAGGGTCCCATTCCCATGTTCGACCCGTCTCCCTTTTGGCTTACGGCTTGGATCTTGAAAGGGGTCACCTTAGTAAGAAGGGATATTCAGATAAGGTGATCTCTACCCTTTTGGGGTCCCGGAGGCTTTCTACCTCTCGGGCTTATGTGCGGGTTTGGCGTCTTTTTGAGGAATGGTGCCGGGCGCGGGGAGTGGTCTCTTTTCGCGCTTCCCTGCCTAACATTCTAGAGTTCTTGCAGGATGGCCTGGCTTGGTCTTCTCTCCGGGTTCAACTTGCGGCCCTGTCGGCTTTTCGAGGGTTGGTGACAGGTCAGCGTTTGTCGGCCATTCCTGATGTAATTCGCTTTCTACGGGCGGCCAAGTTGCTCAGGCCTCCCCTACGGCCCTCGATTCCCTCTTGGGATCTCAATCTGGTTCTCTCTGTTTTGGTGCGTCCGCCTTTCGAGCCGTTGGATGGCTGTTCTTTGAAGGACCTTACTCTGAAGGCGGTCTTTTTGGTGGCCATTACTTCCGCTAGGCGTGTTTCTGAGCTACAGGCTTTCTCTTGTAGGGCTCCCTTCTTGGAATTTTCGAGGGAGCGGGTTGTCTTGCGGCCTGTTCCTTCCTTTCTGCCGAAAGTAGTTTCTCCTTTTCATGTCAATCAATCGGTGGTCCTCCCGGTCTTGGGTAGTCGGGAGGGCTCTTCTGAGCAACGGCAGCTGCGCAAGTTGGATGTCGGTCGGGTCCTTCGCTCTTATGTGCAGCGGACCCGGGAATTTCGGAAAACCGATCATCTCTTTGTCCTTTTGGCGGGTCCTCGTCGGGGGGCTGGCGCTTCTAAGGCTACTATTGCGCGCTGGATCAAGGAGACGATTGCTTCCGCTTATCTTCTGAGACAGAAGCCGGTTCCGGAGTTTCTCAAGGCTCATTCCACTCGGGGTCAGGCAGCTTCTTGGGCTGAGTCGTCGCTCGTGCCTCCAGTGGATATTTGTAAGGCTGCGGTTTGGTCCTCCTTGCATTCATTTGTTAGACATTATCGGGTAGATGTTCAGGCGCGTCGGGACGCGGTGTTCGGTGAGCGTGTTCTGGTATCGGCCCTTCAGGGGTCCCGCCCGTGAGAGGGACTGCTTTGGTACGTCCCATTCGTAAAGATTAACCTCTACTGGTCTGGAGAGTGCTAAAGAAGGAGAAATTAGGTTCTTACCTGCTAATTTACTTTCTTTTAGCTTCTCCAGACCAGTAGAGGTCCCCACTCTGTCTGTTGTTGTAGTTGTTGGGGCTGTTTCGCGGGCAGTTTTTGTTTTTTGCTGCGGGTTCTAGTATTTTTCTAGGGCCGGGGAGAATTAAAGAACAGCGGCTGTGGCTCGGCTGGCTTAGCTGGCGAGCTGTGGGGACATTTTCCTTCTGGTATTTCTCCTCTGCATTTTCCAACAGCATTTGGGTATGTTATTTGTTACTCCTGTTCGGAGTATTGTTTTCTTTCTGTTTTCCAGTTCTTAGTTCTGCTTGGCTATTCGGCAGACTGAGGGAAATAGAGAAGGGAGTATAGTATATACTGTCCCACAGTTTTGTTTTCAGTCTCCACCTGCTGGTCATGATTGGATATATACCCATTCGTAAAGATTAACCTCTACTGGTCTGGAGAAGCTAAAAGAAAGTAAATTAGCAGGTAAGAACCTAATTTCTCCTTCCTTAGCTTATTCAGGAGATGGACATTGCTGGCACTGTGTGCTGGCTTCATGTTTTTCTGTTTATGCTTTGCTACCTTTCTCTGCATGGTTTTTGTATTCTGTTATGAGCAAGAAGGTGCTGGTCTTTGCTCCTGCAGGATGTTGACATTCTCATGTCGCAGAGTCACAGTGCTTCTGAGGGGCGGTCAGGTCTTTGGGCTTTCTGGTATCCTTTGGTATATTCGGTATCCTTTTCATGGGGATAATTTCATCCTTTTTCAGCTGAAGGCTGGTATATTTCTATGCCGTACTTATAGCATAGGCTGAGTGGAGTCTGGGTCCTAGTGGTCTTTATAGGGCAGGGGTAGGCAATTCCAGTCCTTGAGAGCCGGAGCCAGGTCAGGTTTTCAGGATCTCTATGTATGAGATGGATTTGCATGCACTGCCTCCTTGAGATGCAGATCTATCTCATGCATATTTATTGTGGATATCCTGAAATCCTGACCTGCTTGTGGCTCTCAAGGACCGGAATTGCCTACCCCTGCTATAGGGGCAGTAGCTGCCTCAGTTTCAGGTTTTACCGACTCTTGCGGCTTCTCTTGCTCTGCGACTGTGGGCTGTGGGGTATTCTGTCACCCTACTATTTCATCGCAGACTTTGTTACTTCCTGTCTTTTGGCAGTTCACTGGGTGTCATGTTGACCATTTAGAGGGCTTTAAGCTTGGTTCTCTTCGCTATCATTGACGCAGGTCAGTGTCTTTCTTTGATTCTGGCTAGCAGAATGTGCAGTCAGGTTAGTCAGGTGGCTTTCCCCTCTTGGGGTTTTGCCTTATGTTCTGTCCTTGTTTAGGGGACAACTTTCACTTCTTCCATTTGGTTATGGTGGTTTGGTTGTGACCGGAATTGTTCTTTCTGTACTGTTTCTTCTTTTTGGAAACTTATTTCTCTGTTGGAGTGTCTGGAGTTCATTTGGCTGCAATTTCTCTTTGGTATGACTTCAGTGCAGTTCTTCAGCAGCTGCAAGTATGCTTCTGCCCTTGATGACATGAGGTAGAACTAGGGTTTAGTGGTTGGTATTGATATTTTCAGGCCACTGTCTGAGCAACACCTTCCAGTTCCTGCTTATCGTAGCTGTTGGGTCTCATGTGCCATTCCTGGCATAGGGCCTCGTTTATCCATTTTTGGGTCCATGCTCTTGATGGATCATGTGTTCATTTTCCCAGAATGACTGCTGTGCAGGCAGGCACAGGACTACATTGAAAAGGATGCATGTGAGATGATGTTTGGTCTTCGTGTGGGCTCACGTTCACTAGGAATGGTCATTTGGGGAGGTGGCCACTCTGGACGATGCACAGGCCTGTTAATGGGGGTATTTGGTTTGGAACTATATTGGATCTCTCGTCATATTATACTTCTCCAGGTCACTGTCTTTTCTTCCCCAGATACTCCGGTTGTCATTTCTTGTTTTTACATTTTTCTCCTATTTTATTGTACTTGTTGGCCCTACCTAGGTTTGGTGAGGAAACCACTCTTTAGGTTACCTGATGACTCTTTTGTGACAGGGCGCTCAGGTGGCCTGGCGTCTTGGTAGGGATGTAACTGAATTCTCTCTCTATCCAGAAGAAGCCACCTCCATCACTGGACATCATATGGGGGGCTGTTATGAGGGGAATGGGCCTGGCCTGGAGTTTTCTGTCACAGAGGGGAAACGGAAGATAGTGCTGCTGGCTATTTCATTCTGTAGCTGTTGAGCTGCGTTTCTTCTTTCCGCATTTTCCTGCTGGCTCACTTTCTTTATTCTTGTTCTGGATCTCTGATCTGTACATCTGGGTGAGTCTCCTTACCGCTTTTTCTCCTCATTTTCTCTGGGGCGTGGGTCTGTTCCTGTTGGTCCTAGCAAACCAGGTATTTTTTGACTGTTTGTTGTAGCTACTGCTGTTGTGAGGGCAGAAATTACAGAGCTGCTGAGTTAGCTGATTTGTCTCACCTGCTAGTCTCCCCGGAGGGATGGGGTTTCTCTGTCTGGATATGATGTCTTGAATTTCTTTGCTGTCTTCATGGCAGAGACGATGTAGGTGGTCTACATTCTTCTCTCCCACTTTGGATATGGTCTCACCAGTCCATACATCTCTACCTGGACCTGAATTTGTTTCTCTCCAGTAGTATCATTGATTCTCCTTCTAGTTGATTTGGTTCCTCTCTGTTCCTCTAGTTTCTTACAGGTTTCTGGAGTATAGCTCGGCAACCTTCAGTAGGATGCAGCTGGTACGGAGTGGAGGCTGGAGTTGTCCATGCCTCTCCTGTAGCATTCTGTGGGTAGGTGTAGGAGTTCTTTTTTCCTCTGACATGATAGTTTCTGGTTGACTTGGTTCTCCAGTCCGCCTCTTTTTCAGAGATCTATTGGTTTAATAGTGGAAGATGGCGTGTCTTTGGATTGAGAGCCACCGCTTTTGCTAAGGGAGCTAGGATGCTTGTCTTGTTGTACACTTTCTTGAAGGGCATGATTTTGACATGGGCTAGGTCCATTGAGGGCTCTAGCGGATTCATTCAACAAGAGTTCTTCAGGATCCGTGGACTCATGAAAGTATGGGGCTGTACAGTCGTACTATTCGTGTGTGTGTGGGGGGGGGGGGGCGGGGGGGCAGTACCACGGTGGTTTCGGCTACATGGTTCTTTAAGGCCCTGTGGGCTCCTGCTATACTGTTTTCTGAGAGTTAGCCTATGTCTAATCGTGGGGCACATACCCTTTATATGTTATCTTCTTGGATTTCCTCCATGACGTGCATTGGTTGTGAAGGATTTGCACACTCTTGGTTGTGGTTTTCTAGGTATCCACAGTTGTAATAATGATGTGGCTGTCAGTAAGTTGGGGCTGGTGGAATGGTGGTTCTTCCCTCCCTACATTTGGACTACTTTGCTACATCCCACTAGGCTCTGGATTCATCTGCTGTTGATGACAAAGAAGGAAAAATTATGTTCTTATCTGTTAATTTTCTTTGCTTTAGCCACAGCAGATGAATCCAGAGCCCCACCCTGGTTCAGCTTTGGTTGCTCGTGAGCATGGTTTGGATATGTTTTTTTTCTGCTGGGGTTTCGTATTGGGATTTCGTGTTTCACATGTGTGGGAAAGGAGTTTACTGAGTTTATTTTTGGATGCTCTGACAAGACCTATACTGATTGGCCAGGAGGCTGTGCATCCAATAAGGCTGAGGACAACTCAGTTATCTCTATCTCCACCTGTTGTTAGATGGACGTAATCTCAATAGTCTCTGGATTCATCTGCTGTGAGTAAAGGAAAGAAAATTAACAGGTCACACAATTGTTCCTTTTGTATCTCCCCACAATAACAAACTGCCCCAGTTCTGCTCCAGACTCTCCTCATCGTTTGGAGGCAGATGCTTTTCTCCTGGAATGGACGAACAAATTCCCCTATGCGTTCCCTCCATTTCCTCTAATTCTCAAGGCACTTGTCAAACTCAAACAGGAACATGCCACCATGATTCTGATAGCTCCTCAGTGGCCCGGACAACCTTGGTTCTCCCTTCTACTTCAACTCAGCAGCAGAGAACCACTACTTCTACCAATATTTCCTTCTTTGCTTACACAGAGTCACAGTTTTCTTCTTCATCCCAACTTGCAGTCTCTGCATCTGACAGCTTGGTTCCTCTTGGCATAACTTCACATCTTCAGTTTTCTCAATCTGTCGGAGACATTTTAGATGCTTCCAGAAAACCTACCACCAGGCAATGTTATAACCAGAAGTGGACCAGGTTTTCTGCTTGGGGCGGCCTTCATCACCAGGAGCCTTGGTCTACCTCCTTGTCTTCAGTTCTGGATTATCTTGGTCAAACAATATTAAAAAAATTATTTTCCTAAAGAACACTACTCCTATCATCCCATTCTGGTTAGCTTGGAGGTCACCCATGCGGGAGAATATCTGCTTGTTGTCCCAGTAAGTAACTGTGCTTTTTGGTAACTATGCCTCTTATGTCTTTAACCTCTTTACATGTAAATTTATTAATTGTTTGATGTATACTGGGATGTCTCTTTCACATTTGAAGAATTGTACCCATCTCTGCAACTTTTCCATTCCTTTCTATTCTTCACAGATTTGGGAAGCAATAAAATTAGGGAGTACTCTTGAAAATCCTACACTTCTTAACAGATTCCTGTTGCTGACTTTTGCGGTAAGAAACATGTCAGTGCTTTACTGTTCTATTAAGAGTGTATAGTGGTGTATGTTGTTGACACAATTTTTAAGAATTACTTAATAGTGTATTCCGTTTTCCTACAGAACAAATTCTTTAACCAGATAAATCGACCTATAAGATAAATCTGTTAAGCTATATAGGAGCTGAAAATATATTTTGGCGTTTATCAATTTATTGGAAGCAATACAAAGCAAAAAACACACCCCTTTAGCACGGTTTTAGTGCCGGCCGCAGTGGTAATAGCTCCAAACGCTCATAGGAATTCTATGAGAGTTGGAGCTGTTACCGTTGCCGCTGGCGCTAAAATTAAATATTTCCTTATCGTCCTATCAGACAGTCCAAATTCTTGGTGGAGGCTGAGAACTACTTAGTTGTTTATCGTTTATTATTGCAACACAATTGAAATCGGTGTACAATAACCATGTTCAAAATAGAAGACCATTAGTTACAGGACAGGATCACTCCTTCATAGCAAAGGGCACAGATAGAACAGTACAGAATAGCAGAACATATGTGATGTCATCACTTAAGAACCCTGTGCAGCCAATCGGCACTTCTCATTCTGAGCAGATGGCAGGCTTCCTGCATAATCTCTGGTAGACTAGAAGGCTTTACAGTATTTCCATTTCTTAGTCAAGTCATATAAAGCAAAGAAGGCAGCTGCCTTCACAGGCTTCCTCCCCAGCCAACCCTGTTCCAAGCAGGCAGACAGCAATCCTGGCTGAATAACTACATAAATAGAACCAGTGTGACTTACGGCGCATTCCGAAAATCAATTAAAACCACTCTGTTTGACAAATTCATCTCCTAAACAGAAGCCTCTCCACTCTCAAGGATATATTCCCTATCTTTCACGATGCAATTTAATATCCTCTATCTATTTCTTATGTAACCCTCATTCTTGCCTCCTGTAATTCGCTGATTGTCCAGCCTTCTTCAAATGTAAACCGCCTAGAAGTCTCTCGACTATGGTGGTATAGAAGAATAAAATTCTTCTTCTTATTATTATTATTAAGACATTAATGTTTTCTTCTGCCTCAGACCATTCCCTTGGGGAAAAATCTTGCATGTCTCAACTTAATTGCTACTCAACAATTTGACTGCAGTTGCCTGTTATCAGTGCTTGTTCGGTCTTTATTTACCCACTGTGATTTACCTGAAAAAAAAAAAAAAAAAGCTGCTTTGGGAAATTTGTTTTGACCTTTTGGTTTTAGTGTTAGAAACAGTTTTTCTCCAGAGACAGGCAGGGGATATGCAGCCCCACTTGAAGGTGAAGTCTCTGACTGACTGAGCCAATCCGGTCGGATTCTCCCCTAGCTATAGTAAGCTTTTCAGCTTACCGAACATGGGCAGATTTGCCCAACTCCACGAGCCCCCTCCCCTCCTCCTGACAGTTTTTTTGGTTAGGCGGTATATACAAATAAAATAATAATTATTATTAAAACCTTGGTTTGCGAGCATAATTTGTTCCAGAAGCATGCTTGTAGTCCAAAGCACTCGTATATCAAAGCGAATTTCCCCATAGAAAATAATAGAAACTCAGACGATTCGTTCCACAACCCCAAAACTTTAATACAAAATACTATACGTACTTGTATTGCAAGACCGTGCTCATTTAAAACAGTCACTACACTCCTGCAGCATATGAGAGAGAAGAACTATTGGCTCAGTTGTGATGGTGTGACATAATAATGTGTATAATAATAATATTAATAATAATTAATTTCTTATATACCGCCAAAGCCATAGTAGTTCGAGGCGGTTTACAATGAAGAAGGACTGGACAATCAGTGAAATGTTACAAAGGTCCAATCAGAGAAACTAGGTGCCAGAGAAAATGGTACAATCAGAGAAAATTGGAGCAATCGGGGAAAATGGTACCATCAGCTGGTATATTGTATGTACTCGTATTGCAAGACTTTGCTTGTTTAGAACAGTCGCTACACTCTTGAAGTGTCAGAGAAGAACCATCGGCTCAGTTGTGATGTGTGTATATTGTATGTACTTGCATTGTATGTACTTGCATTGCATTGCAAGTTAAAATATAATGTTTTGCTTGTCTTGCAAAACACTTGCAAACCAAGTTACTGGTAATCCAAGGTTTTACTGTATATAAGAAAAATATGAAAGCATTTTAGGGATAGTTTCACAGGAAGAAGGGTGGGTGGGTGAGCAGGAGACAAGAGGTTTTATTTCTATATGTTACCTTGGAAAGTGGACCAACATGGCCACCACACCATTTCACTGTTAAAATTGTAAGTTTCATGTTAAACCAGTGGTCTCAAATAGAGAATGACACGGTGGCTGTTACCTGCCAAAACAGTGGGGAAAAAACTATGTTCACCATGAAGCGGTGAATGGCCTTGTCCCCGCAGTTAAGGGAGGTAACACGCAGTCACCTATCGCACTCCCTCCCTCCTTATTGATCGCTTCCGCCGCCCAGTCCAAACATCTCCTTTCCTGCCCCTTATCTTCGTGGCTGGCGATTTCTAAATTGCCTTCCATTGAAGTTACGTGTGGCTTCCATAAAGGTCATCTCTGACATAACCGGAAGTTGCATCGGAAATGACTTTCTGGCAGCCACGCGCAACTTTAATGCTCCGGCTGCTCGTAGGAAGGCAATTTAGAAATTGCCGGCCATGAAGATAAGGGGCAGGAAGGTTTGTCGGCACAGTTGTGCGCTGCAAGCAGGAAACACTCCTTCTGCCTTTTAAATTGAGGAACACGTGAGTAGGACTTACTGTTTAGTTTTTTTAGTCGGACCGGGGCCTGTTATCCGGGGGTGGTGCGGTGTGCATGGCGGAAGTGGCTAAGAGGTGTTCTTGCTGTGGGGGGGGGGGTGAAAGCGCCAAGAAGGTAAGGGGTAGGGAGGGAGAAAGGGAGGAAAGGTGGGGTGGAGAGGAACAGATGCTGAAGGGAAAGATGTAGTAGGGAGAGTTGGGAGAAGATGCAGGGAAGAAGACAGAGATGCCAGACTATGGGGGGAGCAGAGGGAAGAAGATGGGTGCCAGACCAATTTATGGGGGGGAAGGGAGAGGCACAGTAACAGAGCAAATGGAAGATGCAAAGAGAAGACAGACAGTGGATGGAAGGAATTGAATGAGAAGATGAGGAAAGTAGAAACTAGACAACAAAGGTAGAAAAAAAAATCTGTTTTTCCTTTTCTTTTTTTTGTTTTGTTTTGCTTTAGGATAAAGTAGTATATTAGTTGTACTGATAAAAATTTATAAACAAAGCCCTGCCAACTGAACATCTTTCTCTAGTTCAGCAGCCAGAACTTTGATTTATAAGGGAGGAATAAGCTAAATATTGTAGCACTGAGGCTTGTATGGATGCTGCGGCGACGGAGCAGTGAAGGGGGAGAGTGGTCCGGGGACGGGGCAGTGACTGGTTCAGTTTTTTTTCCCCATGTCATTCTCTAGTCTCAAACTTTTTTTTTTTTTTTTTTTATAAATATATATTTTATTTATATTTATTTATTTATTTATTTATTTTTTTTTTTTAATAATATTAATGATTGTGGATGCTAATATTTTATTAATAATTAATTTAATAAAATAATATTATATTATTGCATCCACTATATCAATAAATATAAATTATTTTTCCAGTTAATAACATTTATTATATCTTAATTTTTATTTATTTATTTTTTTTTTTTTTTATTAATAATCTTCTTTATTTTCCCTTTTTTCCATCTTCTTTCTTCTTTCTTCTTTCTTCTTTCTTCAGCTGAATTGTTCTGTTTTTTATGTAAACTTAGGTTCTTTTTGTGTCAGAAATTCTTTCAGTTTTTCCGGGTCTTGAAAGTATATGGATTTATTTCCACTGGATACTCTCATAGTGGATGGATAATATAATCCATATATGTATCCTTTTTCTTTCAGCTGCTGTCTGTATGTAAGGAATTGTTTTCTTATGTTTGCTGTATATTTAGCAAAATCCGGTACTAAAATCAGTTTTGATCCTTTATAATTCAAGTTTTTATTTGCTTTTGCCATTTTTAATATTTCTTGAGCTTGTTGATACCTTAACACCTTGAATATCAAAGGTCTTGGAGCAGCCTGATTTACTGGCTTTCTTGTGGGGATTCTGTGGGCTCTTTCAATTTCTAACGGCCATTTTGAGTTGAGCTGGAGCAGTTTAGGTAAAAGATTTTCCAGGAATTGTACAGGATCTCCCCCTTCAATATTTTCAGCCAGCCCCAAAATTCTGATGTTCTTTCTTTTTCCTCGGTTTTCCATATCCACCAATTGATTTTTTAAAGCTGCTACTTCTTTTTTGTCTTTGTCATATTCTTGTGTAAAGGATTCAAATTTCTCCATTTTTTCTTCCATCACTGTCATTCTCAGTCTTTCCGTTTGGATTTCTTGTTTCATGATAAGAAGTTCTTCTTTGACTTCAGATATTTTGTTGGCATTTTCAGTCAGCATCAATTTTATTTTGAACAGTTCTGTCATAATGTCTGACTTTTCAGTGAGTTCTTCAGTCTCCATCGGGAACGGCACACTCGATGGTGACAGAGGAGTAACTTTTGTTCTTTTTGCTGAGATACCCGATGTCGAAGGTTTTTCAGCTTTCCCCTGCTTCATATTCGCCATCTCCGACGTTGTTTTATGTGTTTTTAATCGCGATTCAAGAAAGTAGAAGTTTTATTTTTATTCCGTTTGTTGCCTGGATACGGGAGCGCTGCAGTTAGGCTGCCATATCGTGCGCGCTCCAAGCCACGCCCCCCTCAAACTGAAACCCTTTGCAGGGCCACATTTTGGATTTGTAGGTACTTGGAGGACTGCAGAAAAAAAAACTAGTTAATGTCTTACTAAAGAAAAGACAATTTTGCATGAGGTAAAACTGTTTATAGTTTATAAATCTTTCCTTTTGGATAAGTCTTAATAATAAAGAGACATATGATCAAGAAACAGTTTTATTTTACTTTTGTGATTATGATAACCATACTGAGGGCCTCAAAATAGTACCTGGCGGGCCGCATTTGTCCCCGGGCCATGAGTTTGAGACCACTGTGTTAAACTATACCTGCTGTACATTGCCTTGGATGAATCTCTCCATAAAGGCCATTAATAAATCCTCATAAATAAGGTGTAATAAACCACTTAGAATTGTAGTATAGAGCAGGTTATAATTTTGTTTAAAAATATTAAGACAAAATACTTATTTTCTTGTGGTTTCTAGTTATAGTTTGGCCTCTTGCCATGGAATGAAACGCAAATTATTGTGATAAATTTCATGCTGCTTTATTGAAATCTAGTTTAGTGTCTATATCATGAGTATGCAAAATAGGTGTTATGAATAATTTATCTGGGGGCCTGTTCATGGTACCTTGTTTAAACTCATGAGAGCATATACTTGTCACTTGATCCGTGCCGTCCTAGCTTGGCTGATCTTTTAGTGCGTTATCTTTTCTAATATGTTGTTTCCTTTTGCCCAGGATTTAAAGAAATATCGTTTCTATTATTGGTTTTGCTACCCTGCACTTTGCCTGCCTGAAGGTATAACAATGGTTCAACAACCGGTCAGCCTTGGAGAGAAGTTTTCTGACAGTCAGGTACTTGTACATTTCAACATCACATCTTGTTAATGATTTGTTTTTAATTTTTGTTGTGAGAACACACTATACACAAAATAAGTACTGTATGTGATTGGGGCCAACAATCGTGTCCTAAAAGCATTCTCGGATTAACTGCACCTTATGTTCTGTTCTATTTGCTGTGTATTTTGACAAACTGGAATCTGTAAAAGCAGTTGGTTATATTCTACTTTTGACATTGTGGGAACCAGATTAATTCTGTGGGTCAAAAATGTGTCTAATAACCCCAACAACATAATACCAATTCTGTAGTGCCTGGTAGACTAGTATAGTCCTTACGAATGGTATAGTCCAGGGGTAGGGAACTCGGGTCCTCGAGAGCCGTATTCCAGTCGGGTTTTCAGGATTTCCCCAATGAATATGCATGAGATCTATTTGCATACACTGCTTTCAACACATATTCATTGTGGAAATCCTGAAAACCCGACTGGAATACGGCTCTCGAGGACCTGAGTTCCCTACCCCTGGTATAGTCTTTACGAATGGGTATATATCTCATCATGACCAGCAGGTGGAGACTGAAACTAAACTGTGGAATAGTACATAAGAAGTACCTTCCCTTATTCCTATCAGTCTTCTTTCAGTCTCAGCAGGTGTGAGGGCTTGGTAGGGTTGTTGGAATTTATTTAGGGATCCTGGTCCCTGTTTTTGTGCCAGATTGAGCTTGGGTGGGCCCTGTTTGGGGGTGTCAAACCCGGAGGGGGGGGGGCTTGTGCTGGGTCCCTCCCCACATTTCCTCCACCATCCAACATTTTTTTAAAGGTGCCTCAGCATTAAGCCTTGCCCCCTGCTTTGAGAGCCAGTGGAGTCTGTTCTGTGGAAAAAAAAAATGTCCTGAGGTAGTGCCAGTCTGAAGGGTTGCTTTCCCTTTAAATATGCTGTAAATCACTGAATTTTTTAACTAACCGGCACTTTTCTTTTAGCTGGGTCACGTATGGAGCAATTGAGTACATCTCAGGGGAAGTGGTGCTTAATTTGGTCCAGACGCGAGGCACTCGCAGCCAGCTTGAAAACAGCTGCTCGAGCTGGTGCGATTGTGGAGCTCCATCGGCAGCAGCTCCAGGCGTCCAGGGCTTCCCAGCCCTAGTGCCTTGCGAATTGGCAGGGAGCAGTGGGGAAGCCCGGTCTTCCCCCACTGCCCACGGAGGGATTCCCTCTTAGCTAATTTTTTAACAACTGATGCCGGCTTGCCTGCTTTAGCGGCTGGAACAGTTCAGGCTTCCCAGCCACTACAGGCCCTAGAGGGGTTATTTTTGGCGGGAACTTTGCCATTTTCTCAGACAGGCTGCTCCATTTTGTCTGCAACCTCGGGTGACTTTCCCCCTATATTGGAAAAACAGAGGCAGGTTTCAGCTGGGTCCCCTGCTGTCAGGGAGTCCCATGGGACCCCCGGGGTTTTTCCCCCCTGATTTAATTTTTACTTTGTGCAGAACTTATTTTCAGGTGACGGGTCCCACATGCACCCGGGGGGTGAGGGGGATGTTCCCTCCACACCCCTTGTGGCTTTGCCTCCCTTTTCTCCTTTGGCATCTCCTCTTCCACCTCCCTCATCCAAGCGCCCAAGGGAGGCTTGGAATGGTCAGAGGAGCGTGTCGGCCTGGATGAGGACCTGGACCTTTTTGTGGATTTCCAGGACCCTCTCGAGGGGATGGCGTTTCCTGCCTTCTGGTGAGGAGCCATCTGTGGTATGCCTTTTTCAGAGGGATGAGCTACCAGACCAGATTCAACAGGTCTCGGTGTTGCGTTTTGAGGAAGCGCCGTCAGAGACCCCACATGTGGGGGACCCTCTTCTTAGGTGATCCGCACTGCTTCTCACTCTTTTCCTATGCATCAGGATATTTGGGATCTCATACTGGTGCAGTGGAATACGCTGTAGGCGCCGTTTCGGCTGGCATGCATCATGAATCATTTGTATCCCATCCCGGAGGGGGATAGGGCTACTTTGAAGTCGCAAGTGGTGAACGCGGTGGTTTCGGTGATTGCTAAATGGCATACTGTGGAGGGCAGTTCTGCCTTATGGGACTCTGAGGAGCGTAAGTTGAAGACCATTCTTAAGCAGGATTTTGATGTCTCTGCCTTGGGGATCCAGGTGGCTATTTGTGGGGGGCTGGTGGCTCGTGCTGTGTTTCGGTGGGCCGAGCATGTCCAGGATTGTGAGTCTGATGACTGATCCTTGGTGCATCAGGAGGTGGCAAAGATTGTGATGGCTGTCTCATTCCTCTTGGATGCTCTCTATGACTTGGTGCAGACGTCTGCTAAGTCTAGGGTGTTTGGAGTGGCTTTGTGCTTGGTCGGTGGATGCTGCGTCCAAAACTAAGCTTACTAAATTTCCTTTACGGGGATCATTTTTTATTTGGAGAGGATTTAGATAAGTTGTTACAGACTCTGACGGACTCTAAAGTGCTCCGCCTTGCCTCTCGGGGGTGGGGAGGGGGGTGCGTCTGTGGGAGGTTGCAAATACCGCCTTGGGCATGGAGCTGCTACTTTCCAGGCTTCGGGGGTTTTCTCGGGGTCGTTTTTATCAGCGCATGCAGTCCTTTCTGGGGGTCTGTCAGGGGGCTAGGAATCTCTCCGCCAGTTCCCCCACTGCCCATCCTGCACAATGACTCCTTGCTGGCACCCCCTTTGGTTCCGGTGGGTGTCCAGCTGCGCGAGTTTTTCCTCAAGTGGTCCGAGATCAAGTCTGATCAGTGGGTCCTGGAGGTGGTGTGGGACGATTATGCTCTGGAGTTTGCCCGCTCTCTACCAGATCATTTTCTAGCCTCTCCATGTCAGGCAGCATGGAAGACGCAGGCCTTTCGCCAGCCCCATCAACGCTTGCTAGACTTCTAAGCAGTTGTTCCAGTCCCCCCTCAGGAGTGTGGCAACGGCAGGTACTCCATTTACTTTGTAGTGCCCAAGAAGGAGGGGAACTTTCGGCCCATCTTAAATTTAAGAGGTCAACAGGGCTCTCAAAATTCCCTCGTTTCGCATGTCATTCTAGCGATTCAGCCGGGGGAGTTCCTGACTTCTCTCGATCTGACAGAGACCTACTTGCATGTTCCAATTCGGGCCTCTCATCAATGCTTCCTTCGTTTTGCGATCTTGGGTCAGCACTATCAGTTCTGTGTTCTTCCTTTTGGCCTGGCCATGATTCCCTGGACTTTCACCAAGGTTATGGTGGTCGTGGTGACCTTGCAGATAGAGGGAATTGTGGTACATCCCTACCTGGACGACTTGTTGCTTCGGGCAAAGTCGTTTCAGGAGAGCACCCGGGTCACGGCTTGGGTGGTGGAGTTTCTCTGGTCGCTGGGATGGGTGGTCAACCTTTCCCAAGAGTCAGTTGGCCCTGTCTCAGCGTCTGGAGTACCTTGGGGTTCTGTTTGACACCTCCTTGGGGAAGGTCTTCCTTCCAGAAGCCCGGGTAGCAAATTGCAATCTTGGGTTCGCCTGCTTATGCCATCCCGGTTGTCCTCGGGGCTAGGATTTCTTCCAAGTCTTGGGGTCAATGGCAGCTTCCCTAGTTGTAGTGCGGTGGGTGGGGGGTCCACATGCGTCCTCCTCAGTGTGCTCTGCATCGGAGGTGGTCGCTCCAGAGGCACAGTCTGGATCTCTCTGTTCCTCTACAGGGCTTGGCACGTGGCAGTCTTCGTTGGTGGCTCCAGACCTCCCATCTTGTTCAAGGGACGAGTCTAGATCAGCCACAGTGGATGGTGCTTCTCACTGATACCAGTCTCCTCGTTTGGGGAGCTCAGTGTCTAGGTCACTCAGCTCAGGGCACCTGGTCCACGGAGGAGGCATCATGGTTGATCAATGTTGTGGAGACCAGAGTTGTCCATATGGCGCTATTAGCCTTCCGCTCCTTCTTGACAGGTAAATCCGTCAGGGTTCTGTCGGTTAATGCCACGGCGGTGGCTTGTCAATCGTCAGGGGGGCATCAAGAGCACTCACGTAGCACAGGAGACTTCCCTGTTATGGTCTGGGCAGAGTCCTTCAAGACATCTCGGCTTCCCACATAGCCGGCGTGGAGAATGTTCAGGCGGACTTCCTCAGTCGTCATGTGCTAGATCCCGGAGAGTGGTGTCTAAGTCCCGTGGCCTTTCAGTTGATTGTGCAGACTTGGAGTCAGCCCCTCATGGACCTGATGGCCACAAGTGTCAACGCCAAAATGCCCCACTTCAGTCGTCGCAAAGTATGGAAACAATGGATAAAAGCAGGTATACGTACTTTAAAAGATGTAATAGTAAATGGATCACTGCTTAGTTTTTCACAATTGCAACAAAAATTTGGATTAGAAAAAACACAATATTTTAAATGGATGCAATTGAAGCAGGCCATTCAGGAAGGGTTCCCTGAATGGAAGAATCTTAACACTCAATATAGTTTACCAATCCTTTGTTTTCAAGCGGATTTTCTAGGACACCAAGCCGCAAAATGGTATAAGAAAATAAACGAATTTTTAAACAAAAAAAAGAGATCAGGACTTAGGGATATTTGGAGTATTGAGATAGGACAGATAATTTTTCCATCTCAATGGCAAAAATTTTGGTCCTGGAGAATACATACTACAAGATCAGCATCTATGAGTCAAACATGGTTGTTTTTATTACATAGAGTTTTATGGACCCCTAGGAGATTACAAAAATTCTTTACCCAACGTGTGGTGGACACCTGGAATGCGCTTCCAGAGGACGTTATAGGGCAGAGTACGGTACTGGGGTTCAAGAAAGGATTGGACAAATTTCTACTGGAAATGGGGATAGAGGGGTATAGATAGAAGATTACTGCACAGGTCCTGGACCTGTTGGGCCGCCGCGTGAGCGGACTGCTGGGCACGATGGACCTCGGGTCTGACCCAGCAGAGGCATTTCTTATGTTCTTATGTAGATAGTAATAGATCTAATAGATGCTGGCATTGTAGGATAGAAGTGGGGACATTGGACCATTTACTATTCTTTTGTCCCTGCATTAATTCCTTTTGGAAATTAATTTGGCCCCAAATTAATAATTTATTAGAAAATCATGTTGGACTATCATATGATACAATATTATTTGGAACAGCAATGAGAACACAAAGTCCGATTTCAGCTAATAATAATAAACTTTTATTAATTTTAACAGGGGTCGCCATACAGCAAATTACTCAGAACTGGAAGGATTACACTAAATTGAATTACACTTTTTGGTGGAATTCAATTTGTCATATATATAAAATGGAAAAAGTATTGGCATTACAACAAGGTTATATTAAAAAATTTAATAAAATATGGGGACCATTGACAAATTATTCTATTGATCAGATATAATAACACATGTATAGAACATATAGAAGGGGTAGGGAGGGAAAACTATTGTAATATTAATATGATATAAAATTCTGATAAAGGGTTTATTTAATTCACATTGTAAGAACATTTAATAATAATTTCAAGTGTTTTTTCATAATTGAATGTATTACATGTATTTCACTTGATGTAAGAATTTAAAAAAAGAATAAAAAATATTTATTAAAAAAAAAAAAAAAAAAGATGGTCAGGCCGAGTGTCTAGATGGTCTGGTTCAGCCATGGCCAACGGAGGGGCTGTTGTACGTATTCCCTCCATGGCCCTTAGTGGGCAGAGTTCTTCTCTGCATAGTTCGTCATCCAGGCCTGGTGGTTATGGTGGCTCCGGATTGGCCCAGGCAGCCGTGGTACACAGATCTGATGAGGCTCTGTTGGCGGATCCTTTTCCTCTGCCTCTCTTTGACCTTCTAACTCAGGGTCGCATTCCCATATTCAATCCTGGTCCCTTCTGTCTTATGGCTTGGCTCTTTAAAGGGATCACCTAGGTAAAGGGGTATTCAGATAAAGTGATCTCAACTCTCTTGGGATCCTAGAGGCTTTCCATCTTTTGGGCTTATGTTAGGGTTTGGCGTATCTTTGAGGAGTGGTGTGCTGCGCGTGGAGTGGTTTCTTTTCACGCTTCCCTATCTAACATCTTAGAGTTCTTGCAGGATGGCCTGGACAGGGGACTAGCTTGGTCTTCTCTCTGGGTTCAGCTTGCAGCCTTGTCAGCCTTTCGTGGGTTGTTGAGAGGTCAGCGTCTGTCTGCCGTTCCTTATGTGATTCACTTCTTGAGGGCAGCCAAATTGCTCCAGCCTCCCATGCGGCCCTCTGTTTCATCTTGGGATCTAAATCTGTTTGTCTGTTCTAGTGCGCCTACCTTTTGAACCAATGGGCGTCTGCTCTTTTAAGTATCTTTTTCTTAAAGCAGACTTCTTGGTGGCCATTACTTCAGCTAGACGTGTTTCTGAGCTGCAGGCTTTCTTTTGTAGGGCTCCCTTCTTAGAGTTTCTGGGAGTGGGTTGTCTTGAGGCCTGTTCTTTTTTTCTGCCAAAAGTAGTTTCTCCTTTTCCATGTCAATCATGCTGTGGTTCTCCCGGTGTTGGGTATCCGAGAGGGCTCTTCCGAGCAGAAACAGTTGCGCCAGTTGGATGTCAGTCGGGTCCTTCGCTCTTATGTGCAGAGGACCCAGGAGTTTAGTAAATCAGATTATCTTTGTCCTTCTCGCTGGTCCTTGTAAGGGGGATGGCACTTCTAAAGCTACTGTTGCGCGCTGGATTAAGGAGACTATTGCTTCAAGTGCGTCAGGACGTGGTATTCGGTGAACATGTTCTGGTGTCGGCCCTTCGGGGGTCTCACCCTTAATGGGTACTGCTTTGGTACGTCCCATTCGTAAGAACTATACCAGTCTACCAGGCGCTGCAGAAGGAGAAATTAGGTTCTTACCTACTAATTTTCTTTCTGTTAGCCTGTAGACTGGTATAGTCCCCCACCCTGTCTGTCTTTGTGCAGTGATTGTGGGTTTTTGTTTTGTTCACGTGCAGATTTTGGGTTTTTTTTCTGCAAGTTCTAGAATTTTTCTAGGGCCAGGGAGAATTAAGAACAGCAGCTAAGGCTTAGCTGGTGAGCTGTGGGGATATTTTCTTTATCATGCTCCAAGAGTTGTTTACCAGTTTTTGTTGTTTTTACACTCCTGTTCGGAGTGTGGTTTACTGTTTTCAGTTGAAATCTTTCCTAGGTTCTGCTTGGCTATTCGGCAGACTGGATTGCAAGAGGGGAAGCTATCCTGATATACAATTTTGCTCTCAGTATCAACCTGCTGGTAGCAGTGAGGTATATAACCCATTTATAAGGACTATACCAGTCTACAGGCTAACAGAAAGAAAAATAAGAACCTAATATCTACTTAATAATAGGACTGCAATGAAACACTATAAAATTATACACATCTAACAGTACTGCAAAACTATATAACAAGTTTCAAATTTATTATAAAATTTGATTAATCATTTATTCAAAATTCTAAGCGATGAACAAATCAATAAAATTACAAAATAGGGGGGGACAAACAAAAGTAACAAAAAAAACCATCAAGCCTATATTCTACGTCAGGGTATGTATTGGATCCTCCCAGAACTTATGGATAATGCACCGGATTGGTTGTATTTAGAATGGCGCCTTATGTTTCCCCTAAATTTAGTTCATCTTCCAAGTATCAACATGCCTAGAAGATACAGAGAAAATAACATATTAATGGATACTTGGAAAACGTTGAGATTTATTAGTAAATTAACACCTATCCCAATAAACAAATCAACTAATCAGTCTTTATGGATAAACTCCAAGATCAAAATTGGCGGAGCTCAAATCCTTTGGAAGAACTGGATTATTGCAGGCATTAGATCTCTAGATGATGTTATTTCAGAAGGTAAACTGCTGGAATTTTCACAATTGCAACATAGATTTGGTCTAAGTAAAACACAAAGTTTTAAATGGTTGCAATTGAAGCAGGCCATTCAGGTTGGGTTCCCTGAATGGAAAACATTGAATAATCAATATAGTTTAAAGTTTTTATGTTTTCAAACAGACTTCCTAGGACATCAAGCCGCATTGTGGTATAAATTAATATCTGGATATTTGAATAAAAAACCAAAAAATGGTCTAAGAGATATTTGGAGCATTGAGATTAAGCATCAAATTAATGCATCTCAATGGCCACTAATTTGGTCTTGGAGAATGGGATGTACAGTGTCAGCATCTATGAGACAAACTTGGTTCTTTTTATTACATAGAGCTTTTTGGACCCCTACACGTTTGCAAAAATTAGACAGTTCTAAGTCAAATAAATGCTGGCACTGTAATCTGGAACCAGGGACGTTAGATCACTTACTGTATCATTGTCCCTACATTAAAAGTTTTTGGAATTCAATTTGGCCACAAATTAATAAATTGATGGAAAATCATATAGCAATATCATATGATACAGTGTTATTTGGAATGATGATGAGAAAAAAAAGTCAAATTTCACCAGAAAATAACAAGCTTTTATTAATCATGACAGGGGTTGCCATTCAACATATAACCAACAATTGGAAGAATTATAATAACCTAAATTATACATTTTGGTGGAACACAATATGTCATATATTCAAAATGGAAAGAGCAATAGCAATACAAAGAGGGACATATATTAAATTTATAAAAATATGGGGGCCATTGACAAACTATTGTAATGAATAAATAGTAGGATTTTTCTTCTTCTTTTCTTCTTTTAAATATCTTTATTATGACACACATAGAGGGGGGGTAATGAAACTAATTTCTACATAATATGTTATAATATATTATACAATAGGTAATGTATGAATGAAAAGTAATAGAAGGGTGGGGGGAGGGAGAGGGGATAAAAAATATATTTAGAACATAATGTATTAGATATAAAAGTGTTATTGTATATTCATCAATTGTATTTTAACATGTTGTACACTTTCTGTAAAATTTGAAAATAAAAAATAATATATAAAAAAAAAAAAACCTGAACCTTACAAAACGTATTGAAGACTAACTTAGCAAACATAATAAAACGTGAGGAAAGAATGGGGACAGAAATACAATTTGGTTGACAGAAGAAAAGACACTTATGGTTGAAAACAATAGGAAGAGAAGGAACAAAGAATCTCAAAGAAGTTGTGAAAATAAAATGAAGCTCCTAGACGGTCCTTTTAGTCATTAAATGCATCTATAAAAAGAAAGCTTTTAAGTTGGCTCTTAAATTTATCCAAATTTTTTTCCTCTCAAGTAAATAGGGAGGGAATTCCATGTTTGAGGAGCTGTAACAGAAATATGATAAATGTCAGTAAAGTACAAAAAAGTTTGTATTTGGCTGTCATTTAATAATCAGTGTATAAAAAAAGCTAGATGAATCCTGAGCATATGGAATTATTTTTTTATTTTTCAGATTCAAGGACTGCAGGCAGCATATGATGATCTTTGTCGGAAAGAAGGTCTTACAGCAATACATTATTTCATAGTGACATATACAGAAACTACAGTCACTTTATTTCCACTTAAGAAATTGAATGAATTCTTGAAAAGTGATAAAGAGAAGGTAAAAGGGCTGTTAACCTATTTTCTGTCAAGAAGGTGGTGGAGAGGAAAACGATGATGGAATTCAAAATAGCATGGGATAAACACAGAGGATCTCTAATTAGAAAACAAGTGGTATGAATTGAGGCCAGGATTGGACAGAGGTACGGTTTGTGTCCCATATATGGTGATCCTACACTGAGTAGGATGGGCTGGAACATGAGGACGTTACCGGCGAGACTTTATGGTAACAACAGGATGGTTGGATAGGATGGAGTGAGCTTAGAAGGCAACTTCAGCAGTTGGATCCTAAGACAATACCAGGTGGACTTTAGTCTACGGCCCAGAATTATCAAAGATGAGATGTTAATTTAATGATGTATTTTTAATGAGAATAACTAATGGGCAGACTGGATGGACCGTTCGGGTCTTTAGCTGCTGTCATTTACAAGTTTCAAGTTTGTTAAGAAATTTTTATACCGCTCAATCAAACTTCTAAGCGGTGTACAAATAAGTGCTAATGAGGAACCAAAGACACAGGCTTACCTAGGCAAAGCTTGAGATAGGTCACAAGACAAATATTACATAACATAAAAAGGAACAGGCACAAGAGGAAAGAGGGAGGACCTACAATAATCAAGTAAAGTTTAACATAAAAGGTAGGTACGATAGGAAGGGGATTAAAAAAAAAAATGATAATTAAAGTTAAAAATTTAAAAGTTTTAGCCCTAATAAGGGCAGTTTGGTGTCAGATACATCTTGAAATAGAAAAGTTTTTAGGTTATTTTTAAAATGAGGAAGAGAAACTTCTGTACGAAGATGGTTAGGGGTAGAATTCCAAATCGAAGGGGCAGTTACCGCAAAATTATTAGATCTAATGGTATTGATATGTTTTAAGGAAGGAATTGTTAGGAGATTTTGAGATGTAGAACGAAGAGCTTTAGAGGGGCAGTAAGGTATGATTAGATTATTAATAAATTCAGGTTGGTTATTTGAATGGGTTGTAAAGTCAATAAAATAATTTTATAATTCATTCTGTGCTCAACAGCTTTGTAGAGAATTCCAAACAAAAATACATTTTCCAAGGAAGCTCTAAAATGATGTGTTCTATGCTCCTGAAAAATATAAAATTCCCTGGTTAGCTCTTAGAAACAGCTCACAGAAAACTGCTTTGTTACATAGTAACATAGTAAATGTGTGTGTGAATTCTTTGGTAAGAGATCAGTTGTTTCTATAATGTAAAACCAAAAGATGAGCCCACATCTCAAATGATATTTGATACTGTATTGGTAATATTACATTGCTATCTGTTTAAATATAAGACTTTTGGTTAGGTAGGATGAAATGCTAATTCATGTAGCAATGACGCAGATAACCAGACAATAGTGGCCCCGCTTTGTTCCAAAGTGAGACTGAGAAAGCATAACGAAACTAAGATTTTCTTTATCATCCCTCCAGACCAGCACAGAAACTGATGGGTAATAGCTCACCACGACCAGCAGGTGGAGACAGACACAAACTGTAGAACAAGTGGGCTGTGCAGTCCCAGGTACAATCAGTGTGCTCTGTCTCCAGCAAGTAGAGGGGGTAAGCCTGTGCAGTCTTTCCCTGGCTGTTAGTGCAGGACTGTTGGATTTTGTTTAAATTGATCTTGTCCCCGTTTGTGTTGCTGGATTGAGCTTGGGGGACTCTTTCGGGTGTCCGTCCAACCTCTGGGGTGCCACACTAGAAGGGTCGAGTCCCTTCCCCCCCACCTCCCCCCAATTTTTCTATAGAGGTACCTCAGCTGTAAGCCTTGTCACCACTACTAGCAAGGCATATAGCTTAGAGCAGTGTTTTTCAACCTTTTTTGGGCAAAGGCACACTTGTTTCATGAAAAAAATCACGAGGCACACCACCATTAGAAAATGTAAAAAAAATTAACTCTCTGCCTATATTGACTATATATAAAGTAATTCTCTTGAATAGGAATCAAATAAACACAAAGAAAGTATTTTATAATTACTTTATTACGAAATAAAAATTATAAAATACTTTATTCAGTGCGAAACCTGGGCCTGTTTGGCTGAACACAAAGCTGATATTCTGGCTGGAATCGAAGAAAGACACACACGTAGCTCTTCGTCAACAGCTCTCAGCCTCTCTCTGTATTTGGTTTTTATAGCATACAAAAATAGACAAATATACCCTCCATCCTTTTTATTAAACCACAATAGCAGTTTTTAGCGCAGGGAGCTGCGCTGAATGTCCAGCGCTGCTCTTGACGCTCATAGGCTCCCTGCGCTAAAAACCACTATTGCGGTTTAGTAAAAGGTGACCATATTGTAAAATATAGACAGCAGATATAAATTCAGAACTGTGCATAGTAAGTGAAGGGAAGTTTTCATCTCTGGGAATTTACCCAGTTAACTATTAAGTTATTTGGGCAAATTCCTTTGAAAACTGTGGTAATACTGCCTCCACTTTGCTAAATTTAAAATAAAATCATTTTTCCTACCTTGTCTGGTGATTTCTGGTTGCACTTTCTTCTTCTGACTGTGCATCCAATCTTTCTTCCCTTCTATCAGCCTGTATGCTTTCTCTCCTCCACACCTCATTCCCTCCCCCAACTTTTTCTTCCTCTCTCCCTGACCTTTCTTTCTTTCTTTTTTTCTGTTTCTCTTCTTTCCTTCTGTTTCCCTGCCTGCCCCCTTTCTTTCTTTCTCCCTGCCGTTCCCCAAGCCACTGCCACTGCCGCTGCCGCTGCCATCGGGGAACAGGACCCACCAATGGATAACAGGCCCCAAAGCCGACGCCGACGCATGCTCTCCCTGACGTCAATTCTGCAATCGGAGAGGAAGTTCCGCCCAGCCAGGCAGCGATTGGCTGGCCCGAACTTCCTCTCCGACTGCAGAATTGACGTCGGGGAGAAGAAGACTTATCGGCTCGATAGATTAGATCGCCAAGACAAAGTGAGTCCTGGGTGATCGACTCACTTTGCCTTGGCGAGCTACTGGCGCCCCTGCCTCGGGCCCCCTGTCAGCTCCGGGCCCGGCGGCCCTGCGGCACACCAGGCAACATCTCGCGGCACACTAGTGTGCCACGGAACAGCGGTTGAAAAACACTGGCTTAGAGAGCCAGTGGGGTCTGTTCTGTTTTAAATTAAAGTTGTATTGGGGGGGATCCTGAGGCAGTGTCGGTCTGAAGGGAAGCCTTTAATTGAGGTAAATTGGGTTTTTTTTGTTAACTGGCCCTTGTATTTTTTTTTTGTTGTAGCATTTTTCGCAATGAGGGAAAAAGTGCTCATTGTTCTCCAGGCGAGCAGTCAATGCAACCGGCAAGTGCATGAAGGGCACCAGCTGTTGCGAAGGGAAATTCTTGCCAGTGAGCAGGGTTCTCCTTTGCACATGCACCACTCATCGGCAGCAGGCAATGGGGAAGCCCAGAATTTTCTCAACCACTGACTGTTGGGGAAATAAGGTTTCCTTTACCATTGATAGTGCTGGGGACTCCCTTTTCGCTGCTGCCGGCTTATTTGCTTTAGCGATTGTTCAGGCCTCTTTGCCACTACAGGCCTCTGGAGTCTTTTTCGGCAGGTTTTTCATTGGTTTTGGCGGGAAGCTCTGCCATCTTGTCTCTAGCTTCAGGTGACCTTCCCCGTCTTAGATAGACAGGAGCAGGTTTCTGCTGGGTCTCTTGCCTTGGCAGTGAGTCCTGCTTTGCCGTTGGGGGGGGATTTTGTGCAAGGCTTATTTGCTGGCGTTTGGGTGTCCTGTTTCTTTCCTGGGGGGTCTCAGGGTTTTTTTGGGGGAGGGGGTGTTGCCTTCTGCATCTACCCCCATTCGGCCCCCTTCAGCGTCAATCCCGGACTCATTCACCCCCCCCCCCCGTCTTCGTACGAGCAACTACGAGTCTTATGGAGTTTTGTACAAAGAGTAGGGTTTTTTTGTGTGTGTGTGTAAGTAGTTTATGATGCAGCTACATGTGTCATATTTTTTTTAAAAATTGGGGGGGCGCTGTTGAGCCCACGTGTGATGGCAGCTTGAACGTGGAGCTCCTGCACCCGAACGGAAAATCACAATTTGCAGCGCTGCGTCGGCGCTCAGAACCGCTTTAAAAATTAAGAACAGGCAAGTTCCAGGTGTCCCCATTCAGAATCGCTACTTTTTGCTCGGCGAAATGGCAGACAAAAAGGTAAATAAGCGTCACAAACCGGACCCCCCGTCGCCCTCTAAAGTACCGTTGCCGGGTCCCGATTCCGGAAGTGCTTCAGAGATACTAGCTGAACTTCGGGAGTTAAAAAATTTAGTCTCTGACACTAAAGCTGCAACGGAGGAAATAAATGAAAAGCTAACTACCCTGACTACTGACTTTTCACTGCTCCAGACCCGAGTTCAGACTCTGGAAGACAAAATGGAGTCCACATCACAGCACATGGCTGAGCTGAAAGCTCATACAAGGAAAATTGCCTTCCTAGAGTCAGAACTGGAAGATAATAATAACAGGTCACGTCGCTGCAATATTCGTCTACTTGGGCTTAAGGAAGGATCACATGACAACAATTTGGTCACATTTCTGGAGGATTTAATTCCAAAACTGCTGGACCTTACCTTCACACGTGAGTTTGAAATTGAAAGGGCACACAGAGTACCTTCTGCTAAAAATCCAAATGACCGCTTCCCTCGACCGGTGGTTATTAAACTCCTCCGTTACCAGCATGTCTTAGACATTATGCAGCGTGCTAAAATCAGAGCACCTATTAAACACGACGGAGCCACCATTCTTTTCCTGCCTGACCTGAGCAAAACCACGGCTGCAAGGAGAAAGAAACTGCTCTCATATCGGCCTCAATTAAAGCAGCTCAACGCTAAATTTGGCATGTTATACCCTGCTAGGATGAGAGTCACTCTCTTCAATCAAACCAAAGATTACACTAACCCAGAGGATTTAGCAGCTTTTATTGAATTGCAGTCTCCTACCCCCATTCACCAGGTTTAACCACTACACTGGGGCTGTTTTCTGAGCCATCTTGTCTGTATTATGGTATCTTGCTGATTGCAATAGTTCATTAATTGTTCTGTCTCTTGTTCTGATTTATCTCTCATTGCTCATTGTTTATTACATCATGTTGTTCTTGTTTATTCCACTGCATATATTGTACTGTCTCATTCATATGGGTGCTTCGCTTTCATAGCTGCTGTTTCACTCTCACAGTGCACATGTGTTTCGCAATGTTTGACTTTAGGTCATTTCTTAGATATTTTGGTCCTTTACTGTCTCAGGCACTGCAGTATATTAACTTGTCTTTTTTCCATAGGTTGTGCAACAGATATATACAATTATTTTATATTACTGCCTCCATGAAGCTTGTATGTCTCCAATTTTCTGTGAATCCATATACACACTTACATGACCCTTAAATGTATATCCTTAAATACTAAGGGGCTTAATAACTCGATTAAACTAAAGAAAATACTGCTATACCTTGAACAACAAACACCTGATATTATTATGCTACAAGAGACCCATCTGGACAGTGTGGCCTCTGATAAAGTCAGATTCGGGTGGTCTTTGCCTGCATTTTACTCCCCTGCCATAGAGAAAAAGGGTGGGGTGTTGATTCTAATCCGTAACAATCAAAATATCAAAATTATCGCCTCCTCGCATGATCTCCAGGGCAGATGGGTCAGAGTTCTGATTGAACACGGAGGTCGGAAAATAACTCTGTTTAATGTATATGGACCAAACATAGATTCACCCGAGTTCTTTAATGGAATCTCTTCATCGATTTTACAGGACTCTGATTCCCACCTGTTATTGGGAGGCGACTTTAACCTGGTTTTGAACCCTGAAATTGACAGAAACTCCCAATTCAAATACAAAAAATCTAAAGCGTGGTTTGCTCTTCATCACATGATTACGGATCTACACTTAGTGGACATTTGGAGAACTAATCATGGCGCTGATAGAGGCTATACGTTCTATTCCAATCCCCATATGTCATACTCTCGTATAGATTATTTCCTACTTGATAGAGCCTTGTGCGACTCTGTTAAAGCAGTTGACATTTTACCCATATCTGTATCAGATCATGCAGCCATTTTACTCCAACTCCAGTGTAGTACGCCCCAATTACCACACCGACAATGGCGCTTTAATGCCTCCTTGCTCCAAGACCCTCAATTTAAAATTGATGTGCGCAAGGCTATTGAGGAATACTTCTCCTTCAATACCCCGGAACATACCTCCTGGATTACCTGTTGGGATGCTTTCAAAGCATACATCAGAGGGGTCATCATTTCTTACACAGCGTGTTTACGTAAATCACAGACGGAAGCTACCCTTCAGATGGAACGTGACATTACGGATCTGGAAAAAGTTCATCAACAGGATCCGTTGGATGTCCCCACTCTCACTCGACTAGCTAAGGCTCGTTATGTATACAACTCAATGCTCAGTAAATCAGCTGCTAAGTCGGTGTTTCAACAATCAGCCTCATACTTCGCCGACAATAACAAGTGTGGACACTTGTTAGCTTCTTATTTAAAGAAGAGAGCAGATAAAAAGAATATAGTTGCTATTGAGCTGGAAAATGGGGTCACTTTAACCACCAACCAGGACATCTCTCAAGCCTTCAAGTCATTTTACGAGAAGTTATACACTTCAGAATTGGATAATAATGAGAACGCTTCAAAATTTTTGGATACTTTACCTCACCCTACCCTATCCCAAGAGGACAACATACCACTGGATGAACCCTTGACTGTATCAGAACTTGATCACGTGATTGAAGACATGGCTTCCCACAAGGCACCCGGACCTGATGGTCTAACAGTCGAGTTCTACAAGGAATTTAAGGATGTACTTCACCCCCATTATCTACAATTTCTTAACTCAGTCATTGAGTCTGGGCAAGTGCATGGGTCATTCACTGAAGCTCACATCATTGTCCTCCCGAAACCTGATAAAAATCCTCGCTCAATAACGAATTACAGACCCTTATCTCTCATAAATGTTGATGCGAAGATATATGCCAAACTCCTTTCTAACAGGTTACAGAATGTAATAACCTCCTTGGTCAAGTCGGAGCAGAGTGGTTTTATCACTGGGAGGTTTTCCTCTGACAATTCCAGAACCTTTTCACACATCATTGCACATTCTCGTAATCATCATCAAGATCTTATTGCGGTGGGGCTGGACGCAGAGAAGGCCTTTGATCGTGTGGAGTGGGCTTTCCTATTCAGAGTCCTAGCCTGGTATGGATTCTCAGCGAATTTCATCAAAAAGATTAAGATCCTTTACTCATCTCCATCTACCAGAACTTTTATAAATGGAACGTTGTCTTCCACATTTCACCCGACACGTGGTACCCGACAAGGCTGCCCCTTGTCCCCACTACTGTTTGATCTGGCGCTGGAACCTCTGCTCACCTCCATCCGTACCAATAGTCTCATTGAAGGGTTCAAAACCAATGAAGCCGAAATCAAAATCTCGGCATATGCCGATGATATACTTCTATATATTTCTCCTCCATCCTTCCCGCACCTACTCACAACAATCACGCAATACTCCGCGTTGTCTGGATACAAATTAAACATGAATAAAACGCTGGTTATGCCTCTCAACTGTCCAGAGGTCAAGACAGAAGTGGAATCATATGGAGTCCAATGGTCCGCTACTACAATAAAATACTTGGGAGTCTACTTTGGACCCACCTTGGAAGAAACTATACGACTCAATTCTGATTACTTATTACGCATAGCCCGACATACAACGTCTAAATGGTCTCCTCTCAACCTCTCTTGGTGGGGCAGGCTGGAATCGATACGCATGATGATTGTTCCCAAAATCAACTATGTTCTGAACATGTTACCATTCTATTTACCTCGCTCCTTCTACAAGAATCTAGACTCTATTCTCACGCAATACCTCTGGAATAAGAGACAGCCTCGAATTGCTCTAGGTAAACTCAAATTAGCGAAGATGGAGGGGGGGGTGAATTTTCCAGATTTTTATAAATACCACAGTGCATTTCTCATTAGACATTGGTCTCAAGGTCATGCTGCTAACAGATCTCCAGATAGACCTGGCTGGATTGATTTGGAAACGTGCCTGTACGGGGTGTCACGCATGAAATACCTTCCTGGACACAACCTATCTCGCCTAGATAAAGCGGATTACATACTTATGTCCTACAAATCCGCTATACATACCCTAGATAGCATACTGCCTCATAGCTGGGAAACTTCTTCTCTAATACCGATTTGGAACAACCAAAGATTTTTGATCCAAGCTAAACCTTTTTGTTGGCCTATATGGCAGCAGAGGGGTATTGAGACGATCAAGGACTTAACTGATGCGAAAGGATGGATGTCCTTTCACGAACTCGTAGCTGCCAGAGACATCCCCAACAATCAATACTATGCATGGCTCCAACTCACTCACTGCCTACGGGCCGCCCTTCCAGATCTTCAGGTCCTAGCTGATATACCGAGCCTAAGTACACTTTTGGATAAATCCTCTGTGTTCAACTACAAAGCCTCTGTATGGTATAAGTTGATTCAAACAGCCTCTGACAAAGACCCCTTGTCTTTTGAAATTAAATGGCAACATGTATTAAACTTACCTTCGGATGCCATCGACTGGCCTAAGATTTGGCAAACATTCCACAAATCCATAAGATCAGCTTCTGTTCTACAGTCATTATTCTTCTTGTTACACTGTGCTGTCTGGACCCCTCAATTATCACACCGAATAGATCCATCTACTCCCTCTAAATGCTGGTCTTGTGACAATGATGATGGGTCTTTAGAACATATGTTATTCAACTGTAAACACCTTGGGATCTACTGGAACAAAGTGTGGGGCACAATCTGCTCTATCTTAGACATTTCAGAACCTCTCTCTCTCAGAACCCTTATTTTAATGTCTCATAGTTTGACCGCTCCACTAGACAAGCATAAAGGCTCTCTCCTGACAATCATGCTGTCGTTAGCAATCCAAAATGTTCTTTTTAGTTGGAAACATTTGGAAAATGTTGAATACTATACTTGGTGGAATACACTGTGTCTTCATAGTAAATATGAACGAGTTATAGCAGAAAAAAATTATGCCCTAGTAAAGTATAAGAATGTCTGGTCTCCCATATACCATTACTGTTTGAATGAGTGAATTGATATTGTATATTCTTATTGAATTCATATAGCTCTTCCGCCGCTAGAATCTGATACCTCTCAACTGCACTTCCTTAGACGAGATATTTCTTGTCACCTCCTGCTTTACTTTGATAGTATGCCTACTCGATACTTGACTTCAATGTTGTTTTCATGTACATGGACCATATACTTTCTAATGTATTTAAGTTGTCTTTTGTATTATGTTTTTGGAAACTTAATAAAACATTTTTGAACTATAAAAATTGAACACGCTCAATATGCCGATTCTAACAAATCCTAGAGTATATTTCAAGCAGTTTATAAATAGTGAATTTGTAATTTAAATAGAAGTAGATATAGAATTTATTCAATCTTGGGCACATCTGTTACTGGGAGTGAACTGTGCTATGCTGTATGTTGAAGCTATAGGCCTGTCTTTCCTTATAATATTTTTTTAATCAATATTAGTAGAGAAGTATGCTAATTTTCCTGATATGTTGTCAACTGATAATTATTCAGTGGTGATGTTTTTGTTTTTTAGGTAACGATTGGCGTTTATGATCCATGCACTTTAAGCCATTATCCAGGTTGGCCTTTGCGTAATTTACTGGTTCTGGCAGCTTATAAATGGTACTTGATTTTTTATTTTTATTTTTTTTTCATTTTGTAAAATACATATTGAGAGAATATTTACTAAAACTTCTTTTGTTTGTGGAAATTATAATTTGCTTCTCCATTAATGTTTTGTTGATAGTACAGCTTTTCAAAATCTTAAGAGCATGGATTCTCACCTTGTCCTTGTGATATACCTAGCCATCAGGTTTTTAGGATATCCACAGTGAGAATGCATGAGAGAAATTTGCAAACCTTTCTTATGCATTTTCATTGTGAATATCTTAAAAACCTAATTGGCTAGGAGTAGCATTAGGTCTGGGTTGAGAACTGCTGCCATAGAGGCCTCCCATGAGGCCTAGGGTATCTGGCCAATCGGAATCTTAGGCCTCTCCCAGTCCATCCCAGAGTGCAGTGGGAGATGGGCCTAACATTCTGGTTGGCCCAGGTGTCTAAGGTCCCTCGGCCAATCAGGCCCCTCTCCGGTACATCCCATGATGCATCAGGAAAGGGCAGGCCTGCCATTGCAGCGGAGGCGGGCCGGCCGGATCTAGGCAGCAGCCATCTGTTCGACCAACGACAAGTGATTTGGGGGGGTCTGGTTCCTGGGGGGGGGTTAGGGGGGGATCCTGGTAGGGATGGGTTTCCTGCAGAAGGGATTGCGTATTCCTCCTGCTGTGATTGTTTGGGGGGGGAGGGGATGGGCGCTAAACTTATCGCAGCAGGGAGATCCCTTGCTGTGATAAGCTCGACAGCCGCCTAGGTCCACCTAAGGCTACTTCCAGGCCAGCCCACGCCTAGCCTTAGGCGAGCTTAGGTGGGCTTGTGCACCTCCCTATGCTCCCAGAGGTGCCTCCAATGTAGACGGCCTGCCTTTGGAGGTTTTTTGTTTTTTTAGGAAACTTGCATCCCAATTGGCTGGTTAGCCAACAGTTGACCGCTTACAATCAGGATGCTGTTCATAGAACCCAGATATAGATATAAAATGAGAAAAATGCTTATGCTCAGATTTTGTACATTAATATGATGATTCTAGAGCAGAGATTTGAGAGCAAATTTAAATTACAGTATTTTTCTCTCCATAAGTGGGTGGAAAAAGGGTGTGTCCTATAGAGCGAATACCCAACCCTCTCCCCTCCCCCCCCCCCCCCCTGGTTACCTTATTTAGATCAGGATTTCTCTCCAGCAGCTGCTGCTGCTACTTGTCGCTCATCCGCCGCTGCTAGTAGAGGAAGAGAAAGGCCAGGTGGGTGCAGCGATTGCACGCAGCCATCCCAGAAGTCTTACCCCTGACGTCAATTCTAATGTCTGAGAGAATGTCTGGGCCATTCATTGGCTGGTCCCAACCTCTCTCAGACGTCAGAGTTGACATCGGGGGGTAAGGCTTCTGGGCCGGCATTGTGCAATCGCTGCACCCGTCTGGCCCTACCCAGCAGTTTGTTCTGTTTGGAGGGCGTGAAGTGCCACCGGCTCCCTGCTCGTCTCACGGGCCACAGCGAGGCCGTGGCTTGTGCCATGCTGATTGGTGTTTGACCCGCTGCTGAACCAGATGTTCCCCTCCCCACCGCCGCTGCTTCTTCATCCCGCCTGGAGCCCTCACACTTTGGCGACATGTCTTCACAGCAGCAGCAGCGGGAGGTAATTAAATTGGATGGGCAGGCTTGGGGGGAGGAGGAAGAGGACAAAGGCTGGTAGGCAGTGAGGGGAACTTAGGAGGGGGTTAGGGACAATAGTTAGGCTTGAGGAAGGAAATAAATCAGACAACGGGGGGGAGGGGGGAAAAGAAGAGGACAAAGGCAGGAAGGCATTGAGGGGGGACATAGGAAGGAGGGAGGGAGGAAGGAACACTTGTTGGGCCTGAGGAAGAAAATAAAGAAATCACCAGACAAACAAAGGTAGGAAAAATGATTTTATTTTCAATTTAGTGATCAAAATGTGTCAGTTTTGAGAATTTTTATATCTGCTGTCTATATTTTGCACTATATTTGTCTATTTTTCTGTAGTCGTTTGTTATTGAGGTGACTTTGCATATTTTAAAAAGTCATCTGCCTTGACATCTGTGCCCTGTCCTGGCCTACCACTAGACCACCAGAGGGGAGATGGGGTGCAGAGCCTGGCAAGGAGTATGGGGTTGGGTGCAGAGCTTGGCAGGGATAATTTGGTTCAGAATGTGGTTTTTTTCTTGTTTTCTTCCTTTAAATCTAGGGTGCGTCTTATGGTCAGGTGTGTCTTATGGAGTGAAAACTGTGGTACACAGGCTGCTGTGTATTATGTGCATTGAGGGGAAAGTACACATTGGAAGCTGTTTTACATCAGCTTGCTGATATATATGCCACCTGTACACCACTTGAATAATCATTTTAATGTACATTTGTAATTGCAAAATGTTACAGCTGATGCATTGGCATGAGGGGCTAGGGGGGTAATTGGCAACCCCTGTGCTGCCTTGGAGAGCAAAAGTGGCCTGGACGGAAAAAATCATCACGGTGTGACTTGGAAGCAATCCTGTAGTTAGGGCATGTACTGTGTGCACATAGGGAGGTGCAAATGAGAAACATCGCCCTCGTGGACTAACTTGCTCATAAAATTAAAAGCAGGGTCCTTAGATTTGTGTGTAAAGGTATGGAAAAAATGTAGCAATGGGTTATTTATTTACCGAATAGCCAACTATTCCAGTGGATCTCAAACCTGTCCTGGGAGGCCCCAGTCGGGTTGTCAGGATATCCACAATGAATATTTATAATGAAGATTTGCATGCACTAGCTCCAGTGCATACAAATCTCTCTCATGAATATTCATTAAGGATCTCCTGAAAACCCAGCTGGGTTGAACTATTCAGTTTTCTACTTGTGAAAGACGTTCTTTCTGCACAAGTTGCAGTGTCGTTTTTCCCTTGCTTATCCATAGAGAGTTATATAAATGGTGATGCAGGGGCAAGTACCAAGAGGGAAGGGTGAGATTTCAGTCATTGGGCATGTAAATAGATAGGAGGGTCCCATTGTAATTTTCATGGCTGGTATAGAGATTACAGATCTCATGCATCGCCTAGATAGGATTTTAGATAGTATTAGAGAGGAACTGGCTGCTATTCTACATTTGGGTACCAATGTTATAGGAGGGTGGAGGATTTTATTTTGAAAATTGAAACCGCATGCTTTCCATTCCACACATAGGACCTCAGAGGTAATCCTCCGGAATTTAGTGCGTGGAACAGGGTAAAGAGTTGCTAGGAAATTTAGTGACTTAGCTTGGGATATGAGAGAATTTATAGGTGTATTGATAAAATCTGTTTAATTTTGTGGCATTTTAGAAAGGACATCCAACTTGGAGCATCACAAATGCACATCCATCTCATGAATTTTAGAACAGGAAACAGTCTGTTTTTAAAATACATGTCAGATGGACATCCAGCTTGAATAACCATTTTAGAAACTGAAATGTCCAAGTTATGAGCAGAGGAAAGCAAAGAACATGAACATTTTTATAAATGGTGGTACCAAAGCTATTGCTCCTTCCCTCTGTTATTAATAATAATGGAACTCTGGTGGTGTCACGCCAAAGTTCAGTTCTTTATCACCTTTTAGCTTTGCACACCTACCTTGTCATTGGTCCAAAATTCTTTATAATTAGTATCTCATAGGTAAGCATATCTTAATGTTTTTACTATTCAAAAATATTGAATATAATTAAATCATCTTATCTTGAAGACACCACTGAGATCCGCCAGCATTATGCTGTATAGCCCTTCCTAAAATTTATTTGTGATCGGAGGAATTAGTTTGAAAGAATGAAACTTATAAATTGGCCATAGAGGCTTCCATGTAGAGCAAAAGGGTAGCCTAATGGTTTGAGCAGTGGGTTGAGAATCCCACTTCAACTGTTTGTGAGCCTGCCGGGACAGACGGGGAAAAATGCTCCCCTGGGAGAACGGTATAGAAAACTGAATGAATGAATACATTTTAATTTATGAGCCCTTCAGGAACAAAAGTACCTACTGAACCTGAATGGACATCACTTCAGTAGCCTTCAGGCTTGCAGGTGTCCTATATATTCAGGTACAGTAGGCATTTTTCTGTTCCTGAAGGGCTCTCAATCACAAAAAAAAAATTCTGAAGTGGGATTTGAACTTGGGTCTCTTGGTTCTCAATCTACTGCATGTCCCCTGTGATTTTGGCTGTTTAAGTGGTACTGTCTCATTTCTAGGTATGATTTCTGGCTAATGCTAGCTCCACTATGTTTATTCTGAAATACAAACATTGACAATTCCATGTTGTAAAGTGTTGTAGAATCTCATCCACTTGCTATAATGTTGTTAAACTATAATGGGATACATATTGTAGAATGGCAAATGTCTTGTTTGAAAGCAGTAACATGAAAATGCATTTTGAATTAATATCTTTATATTAGAAGCTGTTAAAACAGAATGACTACTTAATTCCATTTTTCTGCTTTGCTAGCGACCTAGGTCAATTTACATTTATCTTTATCTTTGCAATGACAGGGGCAGCCATGTACTATCAATTGAAGTGCTGTGCTTCAGAGACCGGACCATGCAAGGAGTGAGAGACACAAAGCACAGCATCATCTTTGAAATTGAGCTGCCACAGATGGCACTTGGCCCAGGTAATTTGCTGAAGCACTGGAATGATCTTAATTCTAATTAATTTATTTAATGAGAATGATCTGGTTTCCCAGGCATGATAGTAAAATCTTCACCGATATCGGCTACTTCAACCTTTTTGCGTTGTTTAAATGAATAAGTTGTCTGAAGCAGGGCTGTGGAGTCGGTAGATAAATCTTTGACTCCGACTCCTCAGTTTCTGGTACCCACGACTCAGACTCCTCTGTATTAATATGCTGGTGTATTTTCACGTTGATTGAAGGAAGGCAACATATACGCCATTTAACCACAGAACTACTGGCTAGGAAGCTGACGCTCTACTGTATTGGCCAGTTTAAACAAAAGATGAAAAAATGAAAACAAGGTTTTATTTATTGTTTTTATCAAGTGGCTATAATAAAAATCAGGAACAGGAACTTTAACAGTTTAAAAATACGAACCACATTCTTTGGTAGTTTTTAAAACAAAGCTTAATTAACTACATTAACAAAAACAAAAGCTGGAAAACCTAAAACAGTTTATATATTAAACTTGGAATACGGTTGTAGAGTAGAATAGCTGTTAAATGCAATACAAAAATAACTGCTGAGGGGCCTAAGGTCCTGATTGGCTCAGATTCCTAAGGCCCCTCCATAGGGAGGGTCTTTAGGCACCTGGGCTAACCAGTAGAGTTTTTTACCACTTGGCTACCCTCTTTATAATCACTAATTCTTATTTGTTTTTTCCTTCCTTATATTAAAGTTCCTGTAAACTGTGCCGAGCGCTGTCTTTATCGAGAGGATGTGGTACACTTCTCCCTCCGTATCTGTGGGGGTTAGGTGCAGAGCCAGACCGTGAAGTGTGAGAAACTGCAAATAACTTTTTGGCCGGCTCTGACCCACCCCTACCTCCCTGGAACCTTACCTGGTGGTCTAACAGTGACGGATGGGCAGGAGTGATCTTCCTATATTCCTGCCCCGTACAACGGGCACTCACGGCAGCCATTTTGGTGATGACTCTGCATGGGGCAGGAGCATAGGAAGATAGCTTCTGCCCCACTTCACTGCTAGACCACCAGGTAAGGTTCCGGGGAGGCAGACGGCTAAAAAATAGCCTAAAAAAGGAAATTATTTAAAAAAAAAAAAAATCTCGAATAACCGAATCCACGGATACTGAACCGTGGATTTGGAGGGAGAAGTGTATATAAACAAGGTTTAGTTTATCATGGGCTGTTAAAGTAAATGCTTTTATACTCAAAGGAATTTTATTAGCATTAGGGCATTTACCTTGTCGGCCCACAGTAGAAACCTCTACCACAGCTTTGTGAAAGCTAGTGTATGCCAAAATATGAATATTTTTTTCTTTAAGTTGCCTGTCAAGATTGATCTTGGTGTATGCCATCATGGGCGAATGTTTTTTAAAAAGGTGGGAAAAACCGAACAGGACAAGGACCTGGGTGTACTAATTGATAGGACCCTGAAGCCATCGGTGCAATACGCGGCGGCAGCGAAGAATGCAAATAGAATGCTAGGCATGATAAAGAAGGGAATCACGAGTAGTTCAGAGAAAGTAATAATGCTGCTTTATAGAGCGATGGTCAGACCACACTTGGAATACTGTGTCCAACAATGGTCTCCATACCTAAGGAAGGATATAAAACTGCTGGAGAGGGTGCAGAGACGAGCACCGAAGCTAATAAAAGGTATGGAGAACTTGGAATACAAGGAACGACTTAAGAGACTGGGATTGTTTTCCCTTGAGAAAAGGAGACTGTGAGGGGACATGATCAAGACTTTCAAAATACTGAAAGGAATCGACAAAATAGAGCAGGAAAAAAATTATTTACAATGTTCATTGTGACACGGACAAGAGGACATGGACTGAAGCTAAGGGGGGACAAGTCCAGGACAAATATCAGGAAGTTCTGCTTCATGCAACGAGTGGTAGAAACCTGGAATGCTCTCCCAGAGGAGGTAATTGCGGAATCCACCGTTCTAGGATTTAAAAGCAAACTAGATGCACATCTCCTTATGAGAGGCATAAGAGGGATATGGGTGACTTAATTTACGCCAGGTGCACACCTGGCTGGGCCTCCGCATGTGCGGATTGCCGGACTTGATAGACCGAAGGTCTGATCCGGAGATGGCAGTTCTTATATTCTTACAAATAAATCCCAGAAGATAATTAAATAAATGGGCAAGAAAGTATCTATAATTAGCTTCATTTACTTAAGGCCCTGGTATAAAAATACCTCCATGATGTATATCAAGACTACACATGCTAAAATTGCAACTTTAAGTGCAAATTGCAGAATACAAAGTAAATTCAATAAGGGTTCCCTATGAGCCAGAATTTGAGATTAAACATTATCCCAGGACAAGCAGGCAGCATATTCTTGACTGATGGGTAACGGCACCGACGGAGCCCTGGTACGGACAATTTTAGAGTGATTGCACTCTAAGAACTTGGAAAGTTCTCGTAGACCGCACCGCGCATGCCCGAGTGCCTTCCCGCCCGACAGAGGCGCGCGGTCCCCAGTTTCTTAGTTTCCGCGGAGCTAAGAAGACGCATTTTTTTTTTGTATTGGGTCCTCCCAGATCTCATTGAATACACTCCAGATTGGTTATACTTGGAATGGCGACTCCTGTCTCCTTTACATCTTTGTCACATTCTCAGTATCAAGATGCCCAGATTGTATAAAGAAAATAAACTTTTATTAGATACATGGAAAACTCTAAGATATGTAAGTAATTTAACTGAAAATCCTATTAGTAAATCGACAAATCAATCTATATGGCTAAACTCCAAGATTCAGATTGGCGGAACTAAGATTGTCTGGAGGCATTGGTTAAATGCAGGAATACGAACTTTAAATTAGAGAGTTGTGCGGGGACAGAAATCCCACCCGTCCCCACCCGTCCCCGCCAAAGTCCCACCCGTCCCCACCCGTCCCCGTGAGGATCCCACCCGTCCCCGTGAGGAATCCCTCCGTCCCCACCCGTCCCCGCGAGGAATCCCCTCCGTCCCCACCCGTCCCCGCGAGGAATCCCCTCCGTCCCCGCCCGTCCATATAAACTTCAGAAATTGTTATTTCATTTAATTATGCTACTGAATTAAAGGCTCTGGTAGAAACCCATTTACAAATAAGCAAAAAGACTTTATTAATTTGAAAATATTAATTGGGAAGAATACATACTTTGCAAATGGGTTTCTACCAGAGCCTCTAATGTTTATAAATTTTTATCAACACAACTAATATACTACTTTATCCTGAAGCAAAATAAAAAAATAAAATATAATTCTTTTCCTAGTTTCTGCTTTCCTCATGTTCTCATTCAATTCCTTCCATCCACTGTCTCTCTTCCTTCTGCATCTTCCATTTGCTCTGTTACTGTGCCTCTCCCTTTCTTCCCCCTTCCAAATTGGTCTGGCACCCATCTTCTTCTCTCCGCTCCCCCATAGTCTGGCATCTGTCTTCTTCCCTGCCAGTGTCTTCTCCCTACTCTCTCTTCCCCATTTCCTTTCAGCGTCCTTCTCCCCGCCATCTTCCCCATGTCCTGTCAGCGTCCTTCTCCCCCCTCTGTCTTCCACATGTGCTTTCAGTGTCCTTCTCCCCCCTCTGCTTCCCCATGTCCTTTCAGCGTCCTTCTCCCTCTCTGTCTTCCCCATGGCCTTTCAGCATCCTTCTCCACCCCACCCCCCCCGTCTTCCCCATGTCCTTTCAGCGTCCTTCTCCACCCCTTTGTCTTCCCCATGTGCTTTCAGCATCCTTCTCCACCCCTTTGTCTTCCCCATGTGCTTTCAGCATCCTTCTCCCCCCTCTGTCTTCCACAAGTGCTTTCAGAGTCCTTCCCCCCCCGCCCTTCCCATGGCCTTTCAGCGTCCTTCTCCACCCCTTTGTCTTCCCCATGTCCTTTCAGCGTCCTTCTCCACCCCTTTGTCTTCCCCATGTGCTTTCAGCATCCTTCTCCCCCCTCTGTCTTCCACAAGTGCTTTCAGAGTCCTTCCGCCCCCCCCGTCCTTCCCATGGCCTTTCAGCGTCCTTCTCCACCCCTTTGTATTCCCCATGTGCTTTCAGCGTCCTTCTCCCTCCTCTGTCTTCAAGTGCTTTCAGAGTCCTTCCCCCCCTCCTCCCGTCTTCCCCATGGCCTTTCAGCGTCCTTCTCCCCACTCCTTCTCTACCGTCCCGGTTGCAGCACAGCCGGCCAGGTCCCCTTACTTTTGTGGCACTTCCCCGACCGACTGACAACAGCCCCGGTCCCTGCCCTTAACTGCAAATCTAAATTACCTTATTACAGCTGCTGTAAGAAGATAATTTAGATTCGCGGCTACAGGGCAGGGAGGATTGTCGGACCGGGGCTGTTGTCGGTCGGTCGGGGAAGTGCCACAAAAGTAAGGGGACCTGGCCAGCTGTGCTGCAACTGGGGCGGGGTGTGGCGGGGCGGACCGCCCCCTCCCTTGGTAGCCACTCGAACCGCGAGGCTACTTTCCTCCTTACCTGCACTGCCTGCAGCACAGAGCCAAACGGAAGTCTTCCCGACGTCAGCGCTGACGTCGGAGGGAGGGAGGGCTTTGTTTAAGCCCTCCCTCCCCTCCGACGTCAGCGCTGACGTCGGGAAGACTTCCGTTCGGCTCTGTGCTGCAAGCAGAGAAGGTAGGGAGAAGAGCCGCGCGACTGAGTACATCCAGCTTTGTTTAAGCCCTCCCTCCCCTCCGACGTCGGGAAGACTTCCGATCGGCTCTGTGCTGCAAGCAGAGAAGGTAGGGAGAAGAGCCGCGCGACTGAGTACATCCAGCCCCGCAGGAACCCCGCGACCCTCGGGGGCGTCCCCACGGGATCCCCGCGACCCTCGGGGGCGTCCCCACGGGATCCCCGCGACCCTCGGGGGCGTCCCCACGGGATCCCCGCGACCCTCGGGGGCGTCCCCACGGGATCCCCGCGACCCTAGGGGGCGTCCCCACGGGATCCCCGTGACCCAAAGGGGGAACCCGCGGGATGCCCGCGGGTCCCGCGGGATTCCCGTCGTCCCCGTTCCCGTGCAGCTCTCTACTTTAAATGATGTTATTTCAAATGGAAAAATGCTTGAGTTTACACAATTGCAAAATAAATTTGGACTGAATAAATCACAATTTTATAAATGGTTGCAATTGAAGCAGGCCATTCAGGCAGGGTTCCCTGAATGGAAAACTTTAAATTTTCAATACAGCATGGAATTTTTATGCTTCCAGGCAGATTTTCTGGGTCACCAGGCCGCACAGTGGTAAAAAGTTATTAGTGAATTGGTTAATAAAAAACCTAAAAATGGTCTTAGGGATATTTGGAGCATTGAGATTAATCATCAAATTTTGGCATCTCAATGGCCACAAATTTGGTCTTGGAGAATAAGATGTACACTGTCGGCATCTATGAGACAAACTTGGTTTTTTCTTTTGCATAGAGCATTTTGGACCCCTGTTAGATTACAAAAATTAAATAGTTCAATGTCTAATAGATGCTGGCATTGTAAGCTTGAAGTAGGGACTTTGGATCATCTTTTATTTTTCTGTCCCTATATATTAGCCTTTTGGAATTCGATCTGGGATCAAATAAATTATTTATTAGATAATCCTGTAGCATTAACTTATGATACTGTGATATTTGGCATATCTATGAGGAAAAAGAGTCAGATATCGGCAAGTAATAACAAACTTTTATTGATTATGACAGGAGTTGCAATGCAACATATTACTACAAATTGGAAAGATCACACGACTTAATTTTAACTTCTGGTGGAATTCACTATGTCACATATATAGAATGGAACATTCAATAGCAATACAAAATGGAAATTATAAAAGGTTTAATGAAATATGGGGGCCATTGACATTGTTTTGTAATGAATAAACACCATTTTCTTAACATTATTTATGATTGGAAGGGAAAGGGGAGGGTTTAAATAAATGAAAAAAAAAAATGTAAAAAAAGAAATATGACAAAGAAATAATTGTATGGAAAGGGAGGGGGGAAGAAGGGTTTAGATATATATACCTTTGTTATGATCTTGATAGATTTATCAAGTGATGTTAGTAAATCTATGTATTACTTATATTGTGCACTTGTTGAAAGTTTAAAAATGAATAAAGAATTATAAAAAAAAAAGAAGACGCATTTTTCAACGGCTGTTGAAATTTTTTCTCTACGCCTTCCCGCTCACGTAAACCCTTTTGGCTCTATTGCCTTTTTTTCTTTTCTTTTATTTTTGTTAAAAAAAAACCTTATTTTTTTCTTCAATTCGGTTTTTCCCCGGCGGGGCCTACTGCCCACCATCGAGGCCTCGGCCTTCGATTTGGCGGAAGCCATTTTTACTTTCATGCCCCCTCAGCCAGGTTTTAAAAAGTGCCAGCGGTGTGCTCGGCCTATATCTCTCACGGACCCGCACAACTGGTGCCTACAGTGTTTGGGTCCTGAGCATCAGGCTTCCACCTGCACCCGCTGTGCCACGTTGAAAAAACGTACTTTGAAAAATCGCCAGATACAACAGCGATTACTTTTCGGTGCCGATATGTCCGATCCCGTACCATCGACACCGGCATCGGCACCTTCACAGTCGGCACCTACTTCTTCGACGCCGCGCAATACCACACCGGCGTCGCACCCAGGTAAGCCGGCTAAGAAGCCTTCCCTGCTGGAGCGTCCTCTGGTCTCTATTGCAGCGAGCCCAGTCCTGCCGACCGTGAAACGCCAGCGGAAGCACTCCGCCCCGATTGAGGTGAGTCCCTCCACCTTGGGCTCTTCATCTTCGGGGCGTCGAGCGGCACCGCAGGTACTGCAAAAGAAAAAGGCGGTACCGGTGCCTTCTTTGGATGAGCGCATTGCCGCCGTCCTCCAAGTGCAGCTAAAGGAGCAGTTACAACAACTCCTTCCTGCTCTATTGGCACCGAACCTTCCGGTGCCGGTCCGGTCTGAACCACCGGTACCGGTAGTAGACCAACCCCTATTATCTGCAGCATCCGCTTCGGTACCGATCCACTCGGCCTCATCGATATCGATGCCTGTTCTTGCTCCGGAACCGAGAGCCCAGCATCAGTCGGTACAGACTTCGGCACCGGTGCAACCGGTATCGTCTCCTGGTACCATATCGATGAGGTCGGGTAAGTCGGTGCGCAAATCCCGGCACTTGGAACCATCCACCCCAGAGTCCCGAGACCGTAGTTCCCATATCAGGGACCCTGATCTGTGGGGTGACTCTGAAGAGCCCTTTCTGTCCGAGGGTGAATGTTCCTCAGATGAGGATGAGCCTGCTGTACCTGACCCATCCTCTCAACATGAATCCACATCTTTCACTTCTTTTTTGAAAGACATGTGTGACTCTCTATCCATTCCTTTGGAGGCTGAATCTAAAAAGTCTAAAGCCTTTTTAGATGCCCTTGACTTTGATCAGCCTCCAAAGGAATTTTTGAAACTCCCTCTTCATAACATCTTGAGGGAGACTTTCTACAAGAACCTAGAAACTCCCTTAACGATTCCAGGAGCTCCCCGTAAATTAGATTCATTGTATAAAGTAATTCCTATTCCTGGTTTCGATAAGCCCCAGCTTCCGCATGAATCTCTGCTTGTGGAATCTACTCTTAAAAAGTCCACAGGGGCTAGTGTCTATGCTTCTGTACCTCCTGGCAGAGAGGGCAAAGCCATGGATAAATTTGGTAAGAGGCTCTACCAAAATGCAATGTTGGCTAACAGATCTGGTAACTATGCTTTTCATTTTTCGTTTTATCTTAAGCATCTTCTTACCACCATGGCTTCATTTGAAAAGTACCTTCCTCAGCGCAAACAGCAAGCTTTTCATCACTGCTCGTCTTCTCTTTTTCAACTACGTAGTTCATGGTTCGGTCAATTTATGACACTTTCGAACTTACCTCCAGAGCAATTGCGATGTCTGTGGCCATGCGTCGCTTTGCCTGGCTTCGAGTATCCGAGCTTGATGTTAATCATCAAGATCGGTTAGCCAATGCCCCATGCCTGGGGGATGAGCTCTTTGGGGAATCCATGGACTCGACCACTCAAAAGCTCTCTGCCCACGAAACACGCTGGGATACCCTGCTCAAGACTAAGAAAAAGCCTCCTCAAACTCGGCCTTTCAGACAGCAATCGGCTTATCAACGACGCTATGCAGCTCGCCCATTGCCAGCAGCTTCCCAGCAACCCAGGCGTCAACGTCAACAGCAACGTCAGCCTCCCAGGCCACAGCAGCAGCAACCTGTGAAGCCACCTCCACAACAAAAATCGACACAGCCCTTTTGACTGCATTCTCCAAAGCATAGCCAGTGTTCCAATTTCTACCCACCTACCTCAACCTATATGTGGTCGTCTCTCTCTTTTCCTCAGCCGGTGGGAGGTTATCACTTCGGACCAATGGGTCCTCAACATCATCCGCCACGGCTACTCTCTCAACTTTCAGACCCTTCCAGCCCAAAGCCTGCCAAAAGAGTCTGCTTTGAACACTCCTCAGTCTGCCCTCCTTCTTCAGGAGGTTCAATCCCTCCTCCTTCTAAACGCTATAGAGGAAGTTCCTCTAGATCAGCAGGGACAGGGATTCTACTCCCGTTACTTTCTAGTTCCCAAAAAAACAGGAGATCTCAGACCAATCCTAGATCTTTGCGATCTCAACAAATGTTTGGTCAAGGAAAAATTCAAGATGCTTTCTCTGGCCACTCTTTACCCTCTTCTCAATCTAGACGACTGGCTATGCTCCCTCGATCTCAAAGAAGCATACACTCACATACCGGTCAATCTGACCTCCAGACAGTAGCTCCGCTTCATGATCAATCGCTGTCATTATCAATACAAGGTGCTACCCTTCGGTCTTGCCTCCTCTCCAAGGGTGTTCACCAAATGTCTCATTGTGGTGGCTGCCTTTCTACGCTCTCACCACCTTCAAGTCTTTCCTTATCTGGACGATTGGTTAATCAAGGCCAATTCATCTCAAACAGTGCTCCTGGCCACCAACCAAACCATCCTGTTTCTACAGCTTCTGGGGTTCGAGATCAATCTACCCAAATCTCATCTCATCCCCACTCAGAGACTTCAATTCATTTGGGCGGTACTGGACACAGTCCTCATGAGAGCATTCCTGCCGTCCAACCGTCTTCAAACTCTTCAATCTCTGTGTCAGCAGGTGCTTCCACAATGTTCCATCTCTGCCAAGCAAATGATGATACTCTTGGGTCACATGGCCTCCACAGTTCATGTCACACCCCTCGCACGTCTTCACCTGCGCACTCCTCAATGGACCCTTGCTACCCAGTGGTCCCAAGCGACGGATCCTTGCTCACGACACATATCTGTGACATCATCTCTTCGTCAGTCTCTACAATGGTGGTTGATATCCTCAAATCTCTCCAGAGGTCTTCTGTTGCATCTACCTCCTCATCACCTTGTCATTACCACCGACGCCTCCCCTTATGCCTGGGGAGCTCATTTGAACGAATTCCAAACTCAAGGACTTTGGACAGCCCAGGAAATGAAACATCACATCAATTTCCTGGAACTCAGAGCGATGTTTTATGTCCTTAAAGCCTTCCAACATCTTCTCTTTCCTCAGGTCCTCCTGCTGTGCACAGACAATCAAGTTGCGGTGTACTACATCAACAAGCAGGGTGGGTACAGGCTCTCGCCTCTTGTGCCAGGAAGCCCAGAAGATTTGGGCTTGGTCCACAGATCACCAACTATTCCTGAAAGCTATCTACATTCAGTGAGAACAGAATTCCTTAGCGGACAAGCTCAGCAGAATTCTCCAACCTCATGAGTGGGCACTCGATCCTTTAACGCTACAGTCCATCTTCGCTCAGTGGGGCACTCCTCAGATAGACCTCTTTGCAGCTCCTCACAATCACCAGCTGCCCCTCTTCTGCTCCAGACTCTACTCTCCTCACCGTCTGGCAGCGGATGCATTTCTCCTCGATTGGTCCAATCTGTTCCTGTACGCTTTCCCTCCTCTGCCTCTCATGTTACGAACCTTGTTCAAGCTCAAGAGGGAACGAGCCACCATGATTCTGATTGCTCCACGGTGGCCCAGGCAACATTGGTTCTCCCTTCTACTTCAACTCAGTTCCAGGGAGCCTTTCCTTCTTCCACTGTTTCCTTCTCTGCTTACGCAACATCAGAAGACCCTTTTGCATCCCAACCTTCCGTCTCTGCACCTGACAGCTTGGCTTCTCTCGGGCTGACTTCTCATGATACTCTTTTGTCTCAGCCCATTCGTTCCATTCAGGATGCCTCCAGGAAACTGGCCACTCTGCAATGTTACCATCAGAAGTGGACACGGTTTTCTTCCTGGTGTCTTCTTCATCATCATGATCCCACTCCCCTTGCAGTGGAGGCCTTATTGGATTATCTTCTTTCTTTGTCTGACTCTGGCCTCAAGTCTACTTCCATCAGAGTCCACCTCAGTGCTATTGCTGCTTTTCATGAGCCAGTTCATGGAAAACTTCTCTCGGCACATCCCTTGGTGTCCAGATTCATGCGGGGTCTTTTCAATGTGAAACCACCTCTCAAAGCCCCTCCGGTAATCTGGGATCTCAATGTGGTTCTTTCCGCCTTAATGAAGCCTCCTTTTGAACCTTTGGCTACCGCTCCTTTCAAGTTTCTCACTTGGAAGGTACTTTTCCTTATTGCTCTTACCTCTGCCTGGAGGGTCAGTGAGCTACATGCACTAGTTGCGGATCCACCTTTTACAGTCTTTCGTCATGACAAGGTGGTTCTGCGTACACATCCAAAGTTTCTTCCTAAGGTTGTCTCTGAATTCCATCTCAACCAATCCATTGTTTTGCCTATCTTCTTTCCGAAACCTCACTCTCATTCTGGAGAACAGGCTCTGCATACTTTGGACTGTAAGCGGGCTCTAGCTTATTATTTAGAGCGTACTAAGCTCCTCAGATCAGCTACCCAACTTTTTCTGTCCTTTCATCCGAATAAATTGGGACGTCCTGTTTCTAAACGTACGTTGTCTAATTGGCTGGCAGCGTGCATTTCTTTCTGTTATGCTCAGACCGGACTGACACTGGAAGGTTCTGTCACGGCCCATAGAGTTCGAGCTATGGCAGCATCTGTAGCTTTCCTCCACTCCACGCCTATTGAGGAAATCTGCAAGGCTGCTACTTGGTCCTCAGTTCATACTTTTACATCTCATTATTGTCTGGATGCTTTCTCCAGACGGGATGGACACTTCGGCCAATCTGTTTTACAAAATTTGTTTTCCTAATGGCCAACCTTCCCTCCATCCCTCTTTTTGTTAGCTTGGAGGTCACCCATCAGTCAGGAATATGCTGCCTGCTTGTCCTGGGATAAAGCACAGTTACTTACCGTAACAGGTGTTATCCAGGGACAGCAGGCAGATATCCTTGCGTCCCACCCACCTCCCCGGGTTGGCTTCTTAGCTGGCTTATCCTAACTGGGGACCGCGCGCCTCCGTCGGGCGGGAAGGCACTCGCGCGTGCGCGGTGCGGCCTGCTAGAACTTTCCAAGTTCTTAGAGTGCAATCACTCTAAAATTGTCCTTACCGGGGCTCCGTCGGTGCCGTCACCCATCAGTCAAGAATATCTGCCTGCTGTCCCTGGATAACACCTGTTACGGTAAGTAACTGTGCTCTATGTTCTAACTTGGGAGTGGGCAACCTTTATACGTTGGACACCACATGAGTGTCGGTACTATCTCTAGTGGGCAGTAACATTATATAATGTTGGAACTGGAAATGCACAGAGCTTAATAGGTCGTCTGTGATTAAATAAAACCGTTCACTAAAAATGATGGAAACAAACTGCTAGAGTAGCTACTGGTTAATGACATTTTGTTTGTATACTTTCTCTGGTGTGGGCCACAAAATTCAATGATGGGCTGATTTTGGCCCTTAAGCCACAGGTTGCCTACTGAATGGTAGAATAATACAATGCACTTAGCTATACCTATTCAGGTGGCATTAGTGCAGCATGGCTGAAAACCAACTACAGTCAAACCTTGGTTTGCGAGCATAATTCGTTCCAGAAGCATGATTGTAATCCAAAGCACTCGTATTTCAAAGCAAATTTCCCTAAAGGAAATAATGGAAACTCAGGCGATTCGTTCCACAACCCAAAAACTTATACCTACTTGTGTTGCCAGACCTCGCTCATTTAGAACGGTCACTGCACTCCCGCAGCATCAGAGAGAGAAGTACCATCGGCTCAGTTGTGATGATGTGACGTGTGTATAATGTATGTACTTGTATTGCAAGACATTGCTTGTATATCAAGTTAAAATTTAATAAAATGTTTTTGCTTGACTTGCAAACCAAGTTACTTGCAATTCAAGGTTTTACTGTATTTGACAAACACCTTGCTACTTAGTCTCTGCGTGCCCCCCCCTTGACAATGCGGCAGTCCACCACACTGTAATTTGAATGCTACATTATCCCAGGACAAGCAGGCAGCATATTCTTGACTGATGGGTGACGGCACCGACGGAGCCCCGGTACGGACACTTTTAGAGTGATTGCACTCTAAGAACTTGGAAAGTTCTAGAGACCGCACCGCGCATGCGCGAGTGCCTTCACGCCCGACCCCGTCGCGCGGTCCCTCAGTTTCTTAGTTTCCGCGGAGCTAAGAAGTCGCATGTTTCAACGGCTGTTGAAAATTTTTTCCTTCGCCTTCCCGCTCGCGTAAACTTCTTGGGTTTTTTCTGCCCTTTCTTTTGTTTTCTTTCATTTGTAAAAAAAAAAATATATATATATTTCTTTTTTCGAGTTTTTCTTGATTTGGCCCGGCGGGGCCTACTGCCATCATCGAGGCCTCGGCCTTCGATTTGGCAGAAGCCGTTTTTCCGTTCATGCCCCCCCAGCCCGGGTTCAAGAAGTGCCAGCGGTGTGCACGGCCTATTTCCCTTTCAGACCCACACAACTGGTGCCTACAGTGTCTGGGTCCGGAACATCAGGCCTCCTCCTGCACCCGCTGTGCCACTTTGAAAAAGCGGACTCTGAAAAATCGTGAAATACAACAGAGACTGCTCTTCGGCACCGACATGTCCGACCCCGTGTCCTCGACACCGGTTCCGGTACCTGTTTCGTCGGCACCCACCTCATCGACGCCGCGCGATACCGCGCCGGCGTCGCAGCATACAGGTAAGCCGGCTAAGAAGCCTTCCCCACTGGAGCGTCCTCCGGTCTCCATTGCAGAGAGTCCAGTCCTGCCGACCGTGAGGCGCCAGCAGAAGCGCTCCGCCCCTATTGAGATGAGTCCCTCGACATCGGGCTCCTCATCTCCGGGGCGTAGAGCGGCACCGCAGGTACCGCAGAAGAAAAAGGCGGTACCGGTGCCCTCCCTTGATGATCGCATTGCGGCCATCTTACAAACACAGCTTAAGGATCAGCTCCAAAAGCTCCTTCCAGCTCTACTGGCACCGAACCCTCCGGTGTCGGTCCCCACTGGGCCACCGGTACCGATTGTGGAACAGCCTATATTGTCGGCATCCACTCTTTCGGTACCGGTACACTCGGCCTCATCGGTATCGATGCCTGTCCTCGCGCCGGAGTCCAGATCTCATCACCAATCGGTGCAGACTTCGGCTCCGGTGCAGATTTCGGCTCCAATACAACCGATAACATCACCCGGTACCGCATCGATGAGGTCGGGTAAATCGGTACGCAAGTCCCGGCACCTAGAACCATCCACTCTTGAGAGTCGGGACCGTGGTGCCCATATTCGGGACCCTGATCTGTGGGGAGATTCTGAAGAGCCTTTTCTCTCAGAAGGGGAGTGTTCATCAGAGGAAGACGAGCCTGTTCCTCAGGACACTTCATCAAAACCTGAGTCCACATCTTTCTCCTCTTTTTTGAGAGATATGTGTGACTCTCTTTCTATTCCTTTGGAGGCTGAGTCTAAAAAGTCTAAAGCCTTTTTGGACTCTCTTGATTTTGACCAGCCGCCAAAGGAATTCTTGAAACTCCCTTTACATGACATCCTGAGGGAAACCTTTTACAAAAATTTGGAGACTCCTCTTACTGTACCGGGAGCCCCCCGCAAATTGGATTCCCTGTATAAGGTTATCCCTATCCCTGGGTTCGACAAACCACAGCTCCCACATGAGTCTCTCCTTGTAGAATCCACCCTCAAGAAGTCCACAGGAGCTAGTGTCTATGCCTCTGTTCCTCCTGGCAGAGAGGGTAAAGCCATGGACAAGTTTGGTAAGCGACTTTACCAGAATGCGATGCTTGCTAATCGATCTGGTAACTATGCTTTTCACTTTTCTTTTTATTTAAAGCATCTCCTTACCACCATGGCTTCCTTTGACCCATGTGTAGGGGATGAGCTGTTTGGAGAATCGATGGACTCAACAACTCAGAAGCTCTCAGCTCACGAAACCCGCTGGGATACACTTCTTAAGACCAAAAAGAAACCTCCACCTCCACGGCCATTCAGACAGCAATCGGCCTATCAACGGCGTTTTGTGGCTCGTCCCTTGCAGTCTTCCACTCAACAGCCTAGGAGGCAGCGCCAACAGCAGCGGCAAACGCCTAGACCCCAGCAGCAACAACCAGCCAAGCAGCCTCCGCAGCAAAAATCTACTCAGCCCTTTTGACTTAGTTCTCGAGGGCATAGCCAGCGTTCAAACATCTCCACTCCTCCCTCAACCGATAGGAGGACGACTCTCTTTCTTTCTCAGCCGGTGGGAAGTTATCACTTCGGACCAATGGGTCCTCAACATCATCCGCCACGGCTACTCTCTCAACTTTCACACCCTTCCGGGCCAAAGTCTACCAAAAGAGTCTGCTTTGCACACTCCTCAATCTGCCCTCCTTCTTCAGGAGGTTCAATCCCTCCTACTTCTGAACGCCATAGAGGAAGTTCCTCTAGAACAGAAGGGGCAGGGATTCTACTCCCGTTATTTTCTAGTTCCCAAAAAAACAGGGGACCTCAGACCAATTCTAGATCTGCGAGACCTCAACAAATTCTTGGTCAAAGAAAAATTCAAGATGCTATCTCTAGCTACACTTTATCCTCTCCTCGATCACAACAACTGGCTATGCTCTCTCGATCTCAAAGAGGCCTACACTCACATTCCAATCAACCCGGCCTCCAGACAGTACCTTCGCTTTATGATCAATCACTGTCATTACCAATACAGAGTGCTCCCCTTCGGTCTTGCCTCCTCTCCAAGGGTGTTCACAAAATGTCTGGTGGTGGTGGCAGCGTTTCTACGCTCCCACCACCTTCAGGTTTTTCCCTACCTGGACGACTGGTTAATCAAGGCCATTTCATCTCAAACTGTTCTTCTGGCCACCAACCAGACCATCTTTTTTCTACAACTCCTAGGGTTCGAAATCAATATACCCAAGTCTCACCTTCTTCCTACGCAGAGACTTCAATTCATTGGAGCGGTGCTGGACACTGTCCAGATGAGAGCCTTCTTACCAGACAACCGTCTTCACAACCTCCAATCGCTCTGTCAGCAGGTGATGCCTCAGCAATCCATTTCTGCAAAGCAGATGATGATTCTCTTGGGTCACATGGCCTCCACAGTTCATGTCACACCCCTGGCACGTCTTCACCTGCGTACTCCTCAATGGACCCTGGCTTCCCAGTGGTCTCAAGCGACAGACTCTTGCTCACGACACATATCTGTGACATCATCTCTTCGTCAGTCTCTACAATGGTGGTTGATATCCTCAAATCTCTCCAGGGGCCTTCTGTTCCATCTGCCTCCTCATCAACTGGTCATCACCACCGACGCCTCCCCTTATGCATGGGGAGCCCATTTGAACGAGTTCCAAACTCAAGGCCTTTGGACTCCTCAGGAAAAGAAGCATCACATCAATTTCCTGGAACTCAGGGCAATGTTCTATGCCCTCAAGGCCTTCCAACACCTTCTGTTTCCTCAAGTCCTTCTGCTCTGCACAGACAATCAAGTTGCCATGTACTACATCAACAAACAGGGTGGGACAGGCTCTCGCCTCTTATGTCAGGAAGCTCAGAGAATCTGGTCTTGGGCCACCACTCGTCACTTATTCCTGAAGGCGATTTATATTCAGGGAGAACAGAATTACTTAGCGGACAAGCTCAGCAGTGTTCTCCAACCCCACGAATGGACTCTCGATCCATCGACTCTACAGTCCATCTTTGCCCAATGGGGCACTCCTCAGGTGGACCTCTTTGCAGCTCCCCACAATCATCAGTTGCCCCTATTCTGCTCCAGACTCTACTCTCCTCACCGTCTGGCAGCGGATGCTTTTCTTCTGGATTGGTCCAACCTGTTCCTCTATGCTTTCCCTCCTCTACCGCTCATGCTTCGGACCTTGTTCAAACTAAAGAGGGAACGAGCCACCATGATACTGATTGCCCCACGGTGGCCCAGGCAGCATTGGTTCTCCCTTCTACTTCAACTCAGTTCCAGGGATCCATTTCTTCTTCCACTGTTTCCATCTCTGCTTACACAGGATCAGGAAACCCTCCTGCATCCCAACCTACAGTCTCTACACCTGACAGCTTGGTATCTCTCGGGCTGACTTCAACTGATCTTCTCCTTTCTCAGCCTGTTCGCTCCATTCTGGACGCATCCAGGAAACCGGCCACTCTACAATGTTACCATCAAAAGTGGACGAGGTTTTCCGCCTGGTGTCTCCTGCATCATCATGACCCCAAATCTCTTGCAGTGGAGACCCTATTGGATTATCTGCTTTCTCTATCTAACTCTGGCCTCAAGTCTACCTCCATCAGAGTCCATCTCAGTGCCATCACGGCCTTTCATGAGCCAGTCCATGGGAAACTCCTCTCAGCTCATCCCCTGGTCTCCAGATTCATGCGGGGTCTTTTCAATGTGAAGCCACCTCTCAAAGCTCCTCCTGTTGTCTGGGATCTCAATGTGGTTCTCTCTACTTTGATGAAGCCTCCATTTGAACCTTTAGCTACTACCACCTTCAAGTTTCTCACTTGGAAGGTACTTTTCCTTATAGCTCTCACCTCTGCCAGGAGGGTCAGTGAGCTCCATGCATTAGTTCTGACCCACCTTTCACAATCTTTCATCATGACAAGGTGGTTCTACGTACACATCCAAAGTTTCTCCCTAAGGTTGTCTCTGAGTTCCATCTCAACCAATCTATTGTACTGCCTGTTTTTTTTCCCAAACCTCACTCCCATCCCGGAGAACAGGCTCTTCATACTTTGGACTGTAAGCGGGCGTTAGCTTACTATTTGAACCGTACTAAGCCCCACAGATCATCGCCTCAACTTTTTCTGTCCTTTGATCCGAATAAATTGGGACGTCCTGTTTCTAAGCGTACGCTATCTAATTGGCTTGCGGCATGCATTTCTTTCTGCTATTCTCAGTCCGGACTGACACTGGAAGGTTCTGTCACGGCCCATAGAGTTCGAGCTATGGCAGCATCTGTAGCTTTCCTCCGTTCCACTCCTATTGAGGAAATCTGCAAGGCTGCCACTTGGTCCTCAGTTCATACTTTTACATCTCACTATTGTCTGGACGCATTCTCCAGACGGGATGGTCACTTCGGCCAATCTGTTTTGCAAAATTTGTTTTCCTAATGGCCAACCTTCCCACCATCCCTCTTTTTGTTAGCTTGGAGGTCACCCATCAGTCAAGAATATGCTGCCTGCTTGTCCTGGGATAAAGCACAGTTACTTACCGTAACAGGTGTTATCCAGGGACAGCAGGCAGATATTCTTGCGTCCCACCCACCTCCCCGGGTTGGCTTCTTAGCTGGCTTATCCTAACTGAGGGACCGCGCGACGGGGTCGGGCGGGAAGGCACTCGCGCATGCGCGGTGCGGTCTCTAGAACTTTCCAAGTTCTTAGAGTGCAATCACTCTAAAAGTGTCCGTACCGGGGCTCCGTCGGTGCCGTCACCCATCAGTCAAGAATATCTGCCTGCTGTCCCTGGATAACACCTGTTACGGTAAGTAACTGTGCTTTCCTGTAACCTTACTTTGTAATGCATTGTATCTTCCCCCTGAAATTACTTGCTTTATTCCTGCAACAACATAATATTCCTTTGTTTTGTATCTTTTCCTCTGAAACACTATTTCCTTTGCTTTCCTATATTGTAAAAATTCCCCATGCTGCTACATGGGCCTCTTACATATAAATTGCCTTGAACCTGCACTGGAAAGTTCAATTTAAGAAGTCCTGATTAGAATAAATTAGGATCTCTATTCTGAAAATTGGCACAAAATTTTAGAGGGCCAGAGAAAAAGGTGTGTGTGCTTAGAGTAGCCCAAGAGCTTGTCTTGACGGGCGTATTGTAACACGTGGCTGGGAGGCCCCTGTGTTGCCCACGAGGCAGGCTGGGGGGAGGATCGGTAGTAGGGGAGAGTTAGGGAGGTAATAGGGAAGGAGTGGTTCACGCCAAAAGGCAAGTGTAGGATTGGGCCAGCAGGATGATTGACAGTGCGGGGAAGTTGCTAAAACCGGGACCTTGGAGGACTTAGTTTGTTTATGGTCCTCCAGGGCAGCTTTTCCCCCACCTGCCCGCCCTTGTGTTGGTGGCTGTAGTAGCTTGGGCGGGTCTCCCGAGCTACTGGGTGCTGGGGCTCATCCGGCGATGAGTGGTGGGCCGGCTGGGAGCCGTACCTTGGAGGTCAGGTGATCCAGGTTAAAGGGGCATGAGGTCATGCCACCCCTCAGACTCTTGCTGTTTGTGGCGGAGTCGGGGGCAATATGTGATGTTTACACTGGGTAGCTCGGGAGGAGCTTGGTGATGTTGGCAATTGATGTTCAAGGTTAATGATGATAATATTAATTTATTTGCTATTGTGGATTAATAAAGAGTTGCGGCTATATTCCATAATATAGTGTGTTGTTTTTTATGGGTCGGATCAAGAGAAAGAGTGGGGGGTTGAAGGGCAGCAGCAAGGACTATCCAGATCCTGCTGTTACTGACTTATCAACCCATTTGAAAATAACAATTTTCAACTCCATCTATTTGTATTACTGTATACACATCTTAACGGTTCAGTGTTTTCAGAAGACTACTGCATGCTTTTTAAAGATATTTTGTATTTGAAAGATTTTAGGTCAGAATTGGTAAGTTCGTCAAGGCTTTTAGAATAAACCATTTGGGTAATCTTTTATATACTGGTAATAACCACCATTGGGTAGCCGAGGGAGTAAACAGGCAGATAGACAAGAGCGACCCGGTCGACATTGTATATCTGGATTTTCAGAAGGCGTTCCACAAGGTTCCGCATGAACGACTACTTTGGAAAATTGCGAGCCATGGAATCGAGGGTGAAATACTCATATGGATTAAAAACTGGCTGGAGCATAGGAAACGGAGAGTGGGGGGGTAAATGGACAATACTCGGACTGGAAGAGCGTCACCAGTGGGGAGCCGCAGGGCTCGGTGCTTGGACCTGTGCTTTTCAACATATTTATAAAGGATCTGGACTTTGGCACGACGAATGAGGTGATTAAATTTGCGGACGATACGAAGTTATTCAGAGTAGTGAAGACACAGGGGGATTGTGAAGATCTGCAACATGACATAATCAAGCTGGAGAAATGGGCATCGACATAGCAAATGAGGTTCAACGTGGATAAGTGTAAAGTGATGCATGTCGGTAACAAAAATCTCATGCACGAATACAGGATGTCCAGGGCGGTACTTGGAGAGACCTCCCAGGAAAGAGACTTGGGCGTTCTGATCGACAAGTTGATGAAGCCGTCTGCACAATGTGCGGCAGCGGCAAAAAGGGCGAACAGAATGCTTGGAATGATAAAGAAGGGTATCACGAACAGGTCGGAGAGAGTTGTCATGCCGCTGTACCGGGCCATGGTGCGCCCTCACCTGGAGTACTGTGTCCAGCACTGGTTGCCGTACATGAAGAAAAATACGGTACTACTCGAAAGGGTCCAGAGAAGAGCGACTAAAATGGTTAAGGGGCTGGAGGAGTTGCCGTACAGTGAAAGATTAGGGAAACTGGGCCTTTTCTCCCTCAGAGGAGATTGAGAGGGAACATGATTGAAACATTCAAGGTACTGAAGGGAATAGACTTAGTAGATAGGTTGTTCACCCTCTCCAAGGTAGAGAGAACGAGAGGGCACTCTCTAAAGTTGAAAGGGGATAGATTCCGTACGAACGTAAGGAAGTTCTTCTTCACCCAGAGAGTGGTAGAAAACTGGAACGCTCTTCCGTAGTCTGTCATAGGGGAAAACACCCTTCAGGGATTCAAGACAAAGTTAGACAAATTCCTGCTGAACTAGAACGGGCGCTGGTAGGGCTAGTCTCAGTTAGGGCACTGGTCTTTGACCTAAGGGCCACCACGTGAACTGACTGCTGGGCACGATGGACCACTGGTCTGACCCAGCAGCGGTAATTCTTAAGTAATGAACTGTTTAAAATGTTTTTTACTTAGAAGTCATCCAGGATTATGAACGCTCATGGACACCTTCAGTTTGCTCTTTGAATAAATCTTGTTCTTGTCTGTCTTTGTACCATATTTTTAAAGTCTCAAATGCCTAAGGCATATTTTTACCATGTGCTTTATTTAGAGCTAATAAAACGGTTAGACTATTCCACTTGCCTGCTTTGTGGGTGCAGTGGGTTCCGACTATCCCCCGCGTTGAACAAGCTCCTTCATTGTGCTCAGGAGGGATAATTTGTACAGTATTTAGAACCCCCAATTATTTTGAAAAGGTGGCGCTTATGGATTCAGCTGATTTTTATTTATTTATTTATTTTCGTTTTACAAATTTTTTCTCGAGTTTTTTCATTTTAGGGCAACAGTGTTTTAATTTTTATATATTAACCTTCATATTGAATTTATTGGTAATAAGATTGTTATATTTAGCTCACCAACTTCATTATTCACTTTATTGAGAGTTGCTTGCTCTTGTTTGTGTTTATCTTGTAGATTGCCCAAAAGCTGTTGGATGGGAGAAGAACCAAAAAGGAGGGATGGGCCCCAGAATGGTAAATCTCAGTGAATGTATGGACCCTAAAAGGTTTGTGATGTAAAACTAAATATTTCCAACATCTTTATTTCTGTATGAATTTGAGTGAAACCCATGTCAACTGGTCTAATTTCAAGGAGGGTCCCCACTCGACATCTTTCACGGATACAAAAAAGTGGCCAAATAAAAGGACCTAGTTGAGACCATGCCCCAAAACTTTGAATATCTTCATTAGAGGTACCTGAAAAAATGTCATCGATTTCTGAGATGGTCAAATGGGGAGCTCTGGACTAGAGAATGACACTGGGGCAAATTTTTCCCCATCCCCGCTGGAACTCATTTCCTTGCCCCATCCCCGCAAGTTCTTTTCCTGTCCTTGCCCCATTCCTGCTGGCTCCATCCTCATCTGCACAAGCCTCAAACACTTTAAAATCATAAGTGTTTGAGACTTGTGCAGTTAAGGTGGAGCTTCCAGGAATGGGACAGGAACAGTAATGGGATAAGGAAATTGAATCCCTGGACCACTTGACATGGAATGAGCCCCCTATTATAACATATGTCTGAGTGGTACAAGCCACCCTAAGTAGTACTAGCACAGGGGTCTGCAACCTTTAAGACATAAAGAGCCACTTGGACCCGTTTTCGAAAAGAAAAAAAAACTTGGAGCCGCAAAACCATTATAAAACAAATTTAACACTGCATATATTGTTTCTTATCTTAATGCTGTATACAGGATCACTAAATTGAAAATAAAATCATTTTTCCTACCTTTGCTATTTGGTGATTTCATGAGTCTCTGGTTGCACTTTCTTCTTCTGACTGTGCATTCAATCTTTCTTCCTTTCTTTCAGCCTCCTGTATGTTTCCTCTCCTCCAGACCTCATTCTCTCCCCCAACTTTTTCTTTCTGTCTCCCTGTTCCCCCTTCTTTCTGTCTCCGTGCCGTCCCCCAAGCCACTCGGTTTGCTGCCACGGCAATCGGGGAACAGCCCCCAAGCCACCGCCGTCCCAAGCTTTCCCTGCAGAAGTGTTGCGCTGACCAGCATTCCGCTCCCTGACGTCAATTCTGACGTAGGAGAGGAAGTTCCGGGCCAACAAGGCATTTCTCCTCATTCCATCCAGCCTGAGCCCCATCTCTCCTTGATCCAGCATTTCCCTTCTGTGTCTGTCAGAATTACCATTCCACCTATTTTCCAGCATCACCCTTCTTTGTGTCCATCTCACCTATATCCCTATCTCACCACTTTTTCAGAATCTTCATTTGTCTCTGTCCTTGTCTTTACCCCATGTTCACCATTTGCCCTTTCAATGTCTTTATCTCCCCCCACACACACACTTTTTCAGTATTACTTCTATGTCTCTATTTCACCTCCTCTTCATGTTCCCTCTGTATCTCTATCCTTATTCAGTAGGTCCTGCTTACTCTTTCTTTTCTTTGTGTCACTATCTCCATTTTCAGCTTTCCCCCCTTTTCCTTTGTTAATGCACCCTGTAGCCAGAATCTTTCCACCCTCCCTCCACTCCGGCCCAGCCCAGTATGAAATATTTCCTTTTGTTTCCCTCCCCTCTCTCTTTCTCTCTCTCTTCTGCTCCCTCACCCACGAGTCCTGCATCTGGCCCTCTCCCTTCTACCTGCACCTGGCAACACCCCCCTGCTCCGCGGCTCTCTTCAGCAACTCGTCAGCAGCAGTGATCAAGACAAGCTGCCGACATCGAGGCCTTCCCTCTACGAGTCCCGCCTTTGTGGAAAAAGGAAGTTGAAACAAGCGGGACTCGCAGAGGGTAGGCCCCGACGTCAGAAGCTTGTGTCGATCGCTGCTGCTGAGTTGCCGAAGAGAGCCGCAGAGCAGGGGATGTGGCCGGAAGCAGGTAGAAGGGAGAGGGAGATAGGAAGGCTGTAGATCTCCGGAGCATGACACCGACCCCGGCCAGGATGATTTCTTTTTCAGGCGTGCATCTTACAAGTCCGGCGTCGCGGCGGGAAATAGCCATGCTGAGCAGTGAGCTCAGCACTACACAGATGAAAGCCTTGCTTGCTGATTGGTCCGGCGGCACGGCGGGGCGGGGCCGCCGGACCAATCAGCAAGCAAGGCTTTCATCTGTGTATGTGCTGAGCTCACTGCTCAGCATGGCTATTTCCCACAGCGACGCCGGACTTGTAACCTGCATGCCTGCGTGACACACTACCGGAGCCGCAGCAAAGGTGGAAAAGAGCCGCATGCGGCTCTGGAGCCGCAGGTTGCCGACCCCCGTACTAGCAGAACAAATTTAATGAACAGTTATACTTATGACCTTGTCTTCATGTAATAAAATGATACATCTATTTGGGAAATAATTGTTAATTCTCTGTACCAAAAATAATTTCCAGTGTTAGTTCGCCAGGACTTGGGAAAATACTGTGAGCTCATGCATGTTCATTGTGCAAATCCTGAAAACCTTACTTGGTGAGGGCCGAGGTTGATCACCCCTGGTTTAGCTCATCTACTGAATCCCTTGCTATAAATGTCAGTGCATGCCACTGATGAAGCATCAATAATTTTGTTTTTGTCTTTTAATGTTCTCTGTAGACTAGCAGAGTCATCAGTGGACCTTAATCTTAAATTGATGCGTTGGCGACTGGTTCCTTCTCTGGACTTAGAAAAGGTTGTGTCAACAAAATGTCTTCTACTTGGAGCCGGTACACTGGGTTGCAATGTGGCCAGAACATTAATGGTAAGCATATATGTTACTGTACGAGAGCTGAATTACACAGATGCTCAACACATCCCGTTTCTTTTCTTCTTTACATTCTCCCTCTGGTCACATGTTTCCCAAAGTCTACTCCTGTGGCTTGAATTTTTTTTCCAGTATTTATTTCATGCCATTCATTGCAGCATTTTTTTTTTTTTTTTTCATCTTATATTCAGCTGAGAACTGTTGAATTCTGCAGTACCATGTGAACAACTAAAAAAGAATTGTACCAATTATGAACAGATGTAAAGAGCAATTAATGCATACGAGTGTCGATGAATTTACTGAACAAGAAGGTTGGCTGTTGTTGGCATGGTAGTGGAGACAAAGTTATGGTTGTTTTCATATCTTGTATGGAAATCTTACGACTTGTGAAAATAAACAAATTGAAAGAATTGGCAGGGTATTTACTTTGGCCCAGATTCTGTAACCAGCGCCATGTTTGGTGGCTGTGATCGCAAGTCAATTGTCCAATGGTGCCAGGTACAGAATTACATCTCCAGCAAAGGTTGGTTAATTAGGTACCATTGACTCGTGTTTGATTTCTAGCGATTTGATAAAATTTTGCTAGTCTAGTAAGGTCTTTCAGATTCATCTCCATAGTTGTTTTCAACATATTCAGCCATTTGATTGCAGGTCGTCCTCATCTCCTGATTCCTTTGATCTTTCCAAACATAATATCCTTCTCCAATGATCTTTCTCTTCTAATAGTATGACCAAAATAAGACAGTCATAACTTCATCATTTGGGCTTCGAGTAACATAGCAGGTTTGATCTCTTCCGGCAAAGGTAGGCACCAGAAATTTCACCCCTAATTTATACCCCAGTCTTCTCTCAGTCTCCAGCAGGTGTGGTGAGCTGTACCCATAACATAAGAACATAAGCCGTGCCTCTGCTGGGTCAGACCTGAGGTCCATCATGCCCAGCAGTCCGCTCACGCGGCGGCCCATCAGGTCCAGGACCTGTATACCAAACCTCTATCTTTACCCTTTTATCCCCTTTTCCTTCAGAAAATTGTCCAATCCCTTCTTGAACTCCAATACCGCATCCTGTCCTATCACTCCCTCTGGAATCGCGTTACAGGAGTCCACCACCCTTTGGGTGAAGAAGAACTTCTAGCATTGGTTCTGAATCTGTCCCCTTTTAATTTTTGGGAATGCCCTCTTGTTGTTGAAAGTTTGAAGAATCTTCATCTCCACTTTCTCTATTCCCTTCGTGATCTTATAAGTCTATCATATCCCCTCTAAGTCTCCGCTTCTCCAGCGATAAAAGCCCCAGTCTCTCTAATCTTTCAGCGTATGAAAGGTTTCCATACCTTTTATCAAACATGTCTCTCTCTTCTGAACCCTCTCGAGTATCGCCATATCCTTCTTTATCCCAGGACAAGCAGGCAGCATATTCTTGACTGATGGGTGACGGCACCGACGGAGCCCCGGTACGGACAATTTTAGAGTGATCTCACTCTAAGAACTTTAGAAAGTTCTAGCTCGGCCGCACCGCGCACGCGCGAGTGCCTTCCCGCCCGACAGAGGCGCGCGGTCCCTCAGTTTCTTAGTTTCCGCGGAGCTAAGAAGACGCGTTTTTTTCAACGGCTGTTGAAACTTTTTTTCTATTGCCTTCCCGCTCGCGTAAACTTTTTGGCTAATTGGCCTTATTTCGTTTCTTTTTTTTTTTCTTTTTTGTAAAAAAAAAAAAATATATTTTTTCTTTTCTTAATTTGATTTTCCCCGGCGGGGCCTTCTGCCACCATCGAAGCCTCGGCCTTCGATTTGGCGGAAGCCGTTTTTCCTTTCATGCCCCCTCAACCGGGTTTTAAAAAGTGCCAGCGGTGTGCTAGGCCTATATCTCTCACGGACCCACACAACTGGTGTTTACAGTGTTTGGGTCCTGAGCATCAGGCCTCTACTTGCACCCGCTGTGCTACTCTAAAAAAACGGACATTAAAAAATCGCCAAATACAGCAGCGATTACTGTTCGGTGCCGAGATGTCCGACCCCGTTCCTTCGACTCCGGCTTCGGCACCGATTCAGTCGGCACCCTCGTCTTCGACGCCGCGTGATTCCACACCGGCGTCTCAACAGTCAGGTAAGCCGGCTAAGAAGCCTTCCCCGCTGGAACGTCTTCCGGCCTCAAGTGCAGTGAGTCCAATCCTGCCGCCTGTAAGACGCCAGCGGAAGCGCTCCGCCCCTATAGAGGTGAGTCCCTCGACATCGGGCTCCTCATCTCCGGGGCGTCGAGCGGCACTGCAGGTACCGCAGAAGAAAAAAGCGGTACCGGTGCCATCCCTCGATGACCGCATTACGGCCATCCTTCAGGTGCAGCTTAAGGAGCAATTAGAACGGCTCCTTCCTGCTATCATGACACCGAACCTTCCGGTGCCGGCCCGCACCGAGCTATCGGTACCGGTTGTGGAACCCGTGTTACCCGCTTCCACTGTTTCGGTACCGCTTCACCTAACCTCATCGGTATCGATGCCAGTCCTTGCACCGGAGCCGAGAGCTCACCATCAATCGGTACAGACTTCGGCACCGGTGCGACCGATAACATCTCCTGACTCGGTATCGATGAGGTCGGGTAAGTCGGTGCGCAAAACCCGACACATACAAACGTCGACACCTGAGTCTCGGGACCATTCTTCCCATGTCAGAGACCCTGATCTGTGGGGAGACTCAGAGGAACCCTTTCTTTCTGAAGGCGAATGTTCCTCAGAGGAGGAGGATTCGGCTGTCCCTGACCCATCCTCCAAACAGGTCACTTCCTCTTTCTCCTGTTTTTTGAAAGAGATGTGTGAATCCTTGTCCATTCCTTTGGAGGCTGAATCCAAAAAGTCTAAAGCTTTTTTGGATGCCCTTGATTTTGATCAGCCTCCAAAGGAATTTTTGAAACTTCCCCTTCATGACATCTTGAGGGAAACTTTCTATAAGAATTTAGAGACTCCTTTAACTGTCCCAGGGGCCCCACGTAAACTGGATTCTCTATATAAAGTAATTCCCATTCCTGGGTTCGACAAACCTCAACTTCCACACGAATCATTATTTGTCGAATCCACCCTTAAAAAGACTTCAGGAGCCAGTGTATATGCATCTGTCCCTCCTGGCAGAGAAGGAAGGGCCATGGATAAATTTGGTAAGAGGCTCTACCAAAATGCTATGTTAGCAAATAGGGCTAGTAATTATGCTTTTCATTTTTCTTTTTATTTAAAGCATCTCCTTACCACCATGGCTTCTTTCGAAAAATATCTTCCTTCACGAAAGCATCACTCTTTTCACACCTGCTTGTCGTCTCTTTTCCAATTACATAAGTTTATGGTTAGATCCATATATGACACCTTTGAACTTACATCCAGAGCGACAGCAATGTCGGTGGCTATGCGCCGTTTGGCCTGGCTTCGGGTATCCGAGCTTGATGTTAACCATCAAGATCGGTTAGCCAACGCCCCGTGCCTAGGGGATGAGCTCTTTGGGGATTCCATGGACTCAACCACACAAAAGCTCTCTGCTCATGAGACGCGCTGGGATACCCTGCTTAAAAATAAAAAGAAGCCTCCTCCGCCAAAACCATATAGACAGCAGTCGGCCTATCAACGCCGCTTCACAGCTCGTCCATTAACTACCACTGCTCAGCAACCCAGGCGTCAGAGGCAACAACAACGTCAGCCTCCCAGACAGCAGCAGCAGCAACAATCTGTGAAACAACCTCCTCAGCAGAAGTCACAGCCCTTTTGACTTCATTCTCCACAGTATAGCCAGTATCCCTATTCCTGCTCTCCTGCCTCAGCCTATAGGAGGTCGACTTTCTCTGTTCCTCAGCCGGTGGGAAGTAATCACGTCGGACCAATGGGTCCTCAACATCATCCGCCACGGCTACTCTCTCAACTTTCAGACTCTTCCACCTCAAAGCCTGCCAAAAGAGTCTGCTTTGAACAGTCCTCAATCTGCCCTCCTTATTCAGGAGGTCCAATCCCTCCTCCTTCTGAACGCTATAGAAGAAGTTCCTCTAGATCAAAAGGGGCAGGGATTCTACTCCCGTTATTTTCTAGTCCCCCAAAAAACAGGAGATCTCAGACCCATCCTAGATCTTCGCGATCTCAACAAACATCTGGTAAAAGAAAAATTCAAGATGCTTTCTTTAGCCATCCTTTATCCCCTTCTAAATCAAAACGACTGGCTATGCTCCCTCGATCTCAAAGAGGCTTACACTCACATACCGATCAATGTAACCTCAAGACCATATCTCCGATTCATGATCAATCATTGTCATTACCAATACAAGGTACTGCCCTTCGGTCTAGCCTCATCTCCAAGGGTATTCACCAAATGTCTCATTGTGGTAGCGGCATTTCTACGCTCTCACCACCTTCATGTATTTCCTTACCTGGACGACTGGTTGATCAAAGCCACATCCGCTCAAGCAGTTCTCCTGGCCACCAACCAAACCATCCAGTTTCTACAACTTCTGGGGTTCGAGATCAATCTACCCAAATCTCATATCATCCCCACTCAGAGACTTCAATTCATTGGAGCGATCCTAGATACACTCCTAATGAGAGCTTTCCTACCATCCAATCGTCTTCAGACCCTTCAGTCTCTATGTCAGCAGGTGCTTTCACTACCTTCCATCTCAGCCAGACAAATGATGGTACTCTTGGGGCACATGGCATCCACAGTTCATGTCACACCTCACGCACGTCTTCACCTGCGCACTCCTCAATGGACCCTTGCTACTCAGTGGTCCCAAGCGTCGGATCCTTGCTCACGACACATATCTGTGACATCATCTCTTCGTCAGTCTCTTCAATGGTGGTTGGTATCCTCAAATCTATCCAGAGGTCTTCTGTTCCATCAGCCTCCTCATCAACTAGTCATCACCACCGACGCCTCTCTGTATGCATGGGGAGCTCACTTGAACGAGTTCCAGACTCAAGGTCTTTGGACAGCCCAGGAAAAGAAGCATCAAATCAATTTCCTGGAACTCAGAGCGATGTTTTACGCCCTCAAGGCCTTCCAACATCTTCTCTTTCCTCAGGTCCTTCTGTTGTGCACAGACAATCAGGTTGCGATGTACTACATCAACAAACAGGGTGGGACAGGCTCTCGCCTTTTATGCCAGGAAGCCCAGAAGATCTGGACTTGGGCCATAGATCACCATCTCTTCCTGAAAGCTATATACATTCAGGGGGCACAGAATTCTTTAGCGGACAAACTCAGCAGAATTCTCCAACCTCACGAGTGGACACTCGATCCTGTAACTCTGCAGTCTATCTTCACTCAATGGGGCACTCCTCAGATAGACCTCTTTGCAGCTCCTCACAATCATCAGCTGCCCCTATTCTGCTCCAGACTTTACTCTCCGCACCGTCTAGCAGCAGATGCTTTTCTCCTCGACTGGTCGAATCTGTTCCTGTACGCCTTCCCTCCTCTGCCTCTCATGTTGAGAACCTTGTTCAAGCTCAAGAGGGAACGAGCCACCATGATTCTGATTGCTCCGAGGTGGCCCAGGCAACATTGGTTCTCCCTTCTACTTCAACTCAGTTCCAGGGAACCTTTTCTTCTTCCTCTGTTTCCATCTCTGCTTACGCAACAGCAGGAAACCCTTCTACATCCCAACCTCCAGTCTCTACACCTGACAGCTTGGTATCTCTCGGGCTGACTTCGACTGATACTCTTTTGTCTCAGCCCGTTCGTTCCATTCTGGATGCCTCCAGGAAACCAGCCACTCTGCAATGTTACCATCAAAAGTGGACGAGATTTTCTTCCTGGTGTCTTCTTCATCATCTTGATCCCACTTCCCTGGCAGTGGAGACGTTGTTGGATTATTTACTTTCTTTGTCTGACTCTGGCCTTAAGTCCTCTTCCATCAGAGTCCACCTCAGTGCCATTGCAGCTTTTCATGAGCCAGTCCATGGAAAACTTCTTTCAGCTCATCCCCTGGTGTCCAGGTTCATGCGTGGGCTTTTCAATGTGAAACCACCTCTTAAAGCCCCTCCGGTTATCTGGGATCTCAATGTGGTTCTTTCCGCTTTAATGAAGCCTCCATTTGAACCTTTAGCTACCTCTCCTTTCAAGTTTCTCACTTGGAAGGTACTTTTCCTTATTGCTCTTACCTCTGCCAGGAGAGTCAGTGAGCTTCATGCACTGGTTGCAGATCCACCTTTTACGGTTTTTCACCATGACAAGGTGGTTCTGCGTACACATCCAAAGTTTCTCCCCAAGGTTGTTTCTGAATTTCATCTCAACCAATCCATTGTTCTACCTGTTTTCTTTCCAAAACCTCATTCTCATTCTGGGGAACAAGCTCTGCATACTTTGGATTGTAAAAGGGCTCTTGCTTACTATCTGGAGCGTACGAAACCCCACAGATCAGTTCCCCAACTTTTTCTGTCCTTTGATCCGAATAATTTGGGACGCCCCGTTTCTAAACGCACGTTGTCTAATTGGCTAGCAGCGTGCATTTCATTCTGTTATGCTCAGACCGGACTGACACTGGAAGGTTCTGTCACAGCCCATAAAGTCAGAGCAATGGCAGCATCTGTAGCTTTCCTCCGTTCCACTCCTATTGAGGAAATCTGCAAGGCTGCTACTTGGTCCTCAGTTCACACTTTTACATCTCATTATTGTCTGGATGCATTCTCCAGAAGGGATGGTCACTTCGGCCAATCTGTTTTACAAAATTTGTTTTCCTAATGGCCAACCTTCCCTCCATCCCTCTTTTTTTGTTAGCTTAGAGGTCACCCATCAGTCAAGAATATGCTGCCTGCTTGTCCTGGGATAAAGCACAGTTACTTACCGTAACAGGTGTTATCCAGGGACAGCAGGCAGATATTCTTGCATCCCACCCACCTCCCCGGGTTGGCTTCTTAGCTGGCTTATACTAACTGAGGGACCGCGCGCCTCTGTCGGGCGGGAAGGCACTCGCGCGTGCGCGGTGCGGCCGAGCTAGAACTTTCTAAAGTTCTTAGAGTGAGATCACTCTAAAATTGTCCGTACCGGGGCTCCGTCGGTGCCGTCACCCATCAGTCAAGAATATCTGCCTGCTGTCCCTGGATAACACCTGTTACGGTAAGTAACTGTGCTTTAGGTACGGCGACCAATATTGGACGCAGTACTCCAGATGCAGGTGCACCATCGCCAGATACAACGGCAGGATAACTTCTTTCGTTCTGCTTGTAATATCCTTCTTGATTATTCCTAGCATTCTATTCGCTTTCTTAGCAGCTGCTGCGCATTGTGCCAACGGCTTCATTGTCATGTCCACTATTACCCCCATGTCCCTTTCTTGGGAACTCTCACTCAGTAATAGCCCTCCCATCGTGTAGCTGTACCTCGGGTTTCTTTTTTTTTTTTTTTTTAAATCTTTATTCATTTTATTTATTTCAACAAGTGTACAATATTATTACAAATGATTCACATAACTCACTTGACATTCTTAAACAACGTTATTATACATATTTTAATTCCCCCCCCACCCACCTCCCATCCCTCCCCATATCCACAAAATAATCTATCCAAACATATACATACCTAGACATCTCTCTTCTATATTACAATTAATCTTACATTAACCTATCCCTCCCCCCACCCTTTCTTCCTCAAACTCTTTGTTCATTGTATTATATAAATTAAATGCACAACAAATATAACTCATCATATTACATATATCCCCTAAAATCCCATAGCAATATATTTCCAATATATTTACCCCCTTTCCTTTTCTGTTCATACATATATACCATATTTCTTATATGCATTAATCAGTTAAAAATACCTTGAGTTTCTGTTTCCTACGTGTAAGACTTTACATTTCTCTACATTGAACTTCATCTGCCATTTCGTCGCCCATTCCCCTAGTTTGTTCAGGTCCCTTTATAAATCTTCGCAGTCCTCTTTAGTCCTAGCCCCATTAAATAGCTTGGTGTCATCTGTGAATTTTATTACTTCGCTCTTCGTCCCCCATTTCTAGATCATTTATAAATACATTGAATAGCAGCAGTCCAAGCACCGACCCCTGTGGAACACCACTCGTGGCCCTTCACTCCTACCCTCTGCTTCCTGCCCGCCAACCAATTTCTGATCCATCTGTGTACGTCTCCTTCCACTCCATGGTACTTCAGTTTCCGAAGTAGGCGTTCATAGGGTACCTTGTCAAAGGCTTTTTGGAAGTCTAAATATACGATGTCTATGGGGTCCCCTTTGTCCATCCGTTTGTTAATTTTTTCAAAGAAGTGAAATAAATTCGTCAGACACGATCTTCCCTTGCAGAAGCCATGTTGGCTGTTATCATAAGTTTATTCCTTTCTAGATGCTCCTCGATGCTTTCTTTTATCTGCGCTTCTGCCATTTTTCTCAGAACCGAAGTCAGACTTACTGGTCTGTAGTTACCTGGGTCACCTCTTGATCCCTTTTTAAAGATGGGCGTAACATTGGCTATCTTCCAATCCTCTGGGATCACACCTGTTTTTAGGGATAGATTACAGACTTGCTGTAGTAGTGCCACTATCTCCTCCTTCAGTTCTTTCAGTACCCTAAGGTGGATTCCGTGCACAAAAGAGTGAGCTGTGTTCACAGGTTTTTAAATGAAATTTTGTAGCCCTCCACTACTTTTAAAAAATAAAATTCGTATTTGGATTTCATTTTGGACTAGTTTTTCTTTTGGCTAACTCACTTTCTTTGCCTAGATAAATTCAGTATCGACAAAATTGAATCATACTAATGGAAGTAGAGCATTTCCTGTAGTGGTTTGTTGGTTTTTTTGGGGGGAGGGGGGCTGATTTTATTATCAAATTTTCATATAACCTGAATGCTTCCTTTTTTTGGAAGACTGACTAGTTAGACTCCACATAGAAAAAAATAGCGTTCTTTATTTTTGTTTTATTTCTTTAGGGCTGGGGAGTCAGGCATATCACATTTGTGGACAATGCAAAAATCTCCTATTCTAACCCTGTCCGCCAGCCTTTGTATGAGTTTGAAGACTGTCTCGGTGGAGGAAAATCTAAGGCCCTTGCAGCAGCAGACAGGCTACAAAAAATATTCCCTGGTGTGGTAAGTTAAACATGATAAAAATGCATGTATAAACACCTTAATAATGTGCTTCAAAAACAGGACGAGGTTTAAAATTAGAGAAGCTTGTTACGCCACATGGGATCCTTCTCTTCCAGTGTGTTAAGTTAGAACAACAGAAGCGGTGAAAACTTGATGTCCTTCATAATCTGTAGCAAATTGTGAGGGTAAAAGTGTAACAATAGATATCCTCGCTTCCTTAAAACTCGTCTGCTGTGCTAAAAGTGGTGAACTCATCAGGCTCATGTTGAGAATGGAAAGTTCATATTTTTAGAAACTGTACTAGAAAACTCATCAGGAAGGGCACAACACAGTTAAGAACATAAGAAATGCCTCCGCTGGGTCAGACCTGAGGTCCATCGCGCCCAGCAGTCCGCTCACGCGGCGGCCCATCAGGTCCAGGACCTGTGCAGTAATCTTTTATCTATACCCCTCTATCCCCTTTTCCAGCAGGAAATTGTCCAATCCTTTCTTAAACCCCAGTACCGTTCGCTGCCCTATAACGTCCTCTGGAAGCGCATTCCAGGTGTCCACCACACATTGGGTAAAGAAGAACTTCCTAGCATTCGTTTTGAATCTGTCCCCTTTCAACTTTTCTGAATGCCCTCTTGTTTTTTTATGTTCTGAAAGTTTGAAGAATCTGTCCCTCTCTACTCTCTCTATGCCCTTCATGATCTTGTAAGTCTCTATCATATCCCCTCTAAGTCTTCTCTTCTCCAGGGAAAAGAGACCCAGTTTCTCCAATCTCTCAGCGTATGAAAGGCTTTCCATCCCCTTAATCAGTCGTGTCGCTCTCCTCTGAACTCTCTCGAGTAACACCATATCCTTCTTAAGGTATGGTGACCAATACTGGACGCAGTACTCAAGATGCGGACGCACCATTGCCCGGTACAGCGGCAGGATAACTTCTTTCGTTCTTGTTGTAATACCTTTCTTGATTATCCCCAGCATTTTATTCGCTCTCTTGGCGGCCGCTGCGCACTGTGCCGTCGGCTTCATTGTCATGTCCACCATTACCCCCAAGTCCCTTTCTTGGGTACTCTCATTCAATAACATCCCTCCCATCGTATAGCTGTGCCTCGGGTTTCTGATTCCCACATGCAATACTTTACATTTCTCAACATTGAACTTTATCTGCCATCTCTCTGCCCATTCCCCCAATTTGTCCAAGTCCCTTTGCAATTTTTCACAGTCCTCCTTTGTCCGAGCTCCACTACATAAGAACATAAGAACATAAGCAATGCCTCCACTGGGTCAGACCTGAGGTCCATCGTGCCCAGCAGTCCGCTCACGCGGCGGCCCAACAGGTCCAGGACCTGCGCAGTAATCCTCTATCTATACCCCTCTATCTCCTTTTCCCTCAGTATCCCACGATCCAAACATAGTTTGGTGTCGTCCGCAAATTTTATTATCTCACTCTTTGTTCCTGTTCTAGATCATTTATGAATATATTAAATAGCAGCGGCCCGAGCACTGAGCCCTGCGGAACACCACTCGTGACCTTCCTCCAGTCTGAGTAGTGTCCTTTCACCCCTACCCTCTGTTTTCTACCCGCTAACCAGTTTCTGATCCATCTATGCACGTCTCCGACCACCCCATGGTTCTTCAGTTTCCGGAGTAGACGTTCATGAGGCACCTTGTCAAAGGCTTTCTGGAAATCTAGGTATATGATGTCTATGGGGTCTCCTTTGTCCATCTGTTTGTTAATTCCCTCGAAGAAGTGCAATAAGTTGGTCAGACACGATCTCCCCCTGCAGAAACCATGTTGGCTGGTTATCAGAAGTTCGTGTTTTTCAAAATGTTCATCAATTTTTTCTTTTATTAGTGCTTCCGCCATTTTCCCCGGAACAGAGGTCAGACTCACCGGTCTGTAGTTTCCCGGGTCTCCTCTTGATCCCTTTTTAAAGATGGTCGTAATGTTGGCTATCTTCCAATCCTCCGGAATCACACCTGTTTTCAGAGATAGGTTGCAAATTTGCTGTAGTACTTCCGCTATTTCCTCCTTTAGTTCCTTCAGCACCCTTGGATGGATTCCATCCGGACCCGGGGGTTTGTCAGTTTTTAGTTTTTCTATCTGTCTGCGCACATCATCAAGGCGCACTTCTATGGATGTTAACTTTTGTGCTTGATTTCCATTGAAGAATTGCTCAGGTTCTGGTATGTTGGTTGTGTCTTCGTTTGTGAATTCAGATGAAAAGAACATGTTAAGTCTTTCTGCGACCTCTTTCTCTTCCTTCACCGCTCCCTTCCTGTCTCCGTCATCCAGTGGTCCCACCTCCTCCCTAGCCGGCTGTTTCCCTTTAACATATCTAAAGAACGGTTTGAAATTTCGTGCTTCCCTGGCTAGTCTCTCTTCATACTCTCTTTTAGCTTTTCGAACCACACGGTGACATTCTTTTTGATACTTCCTGTGCTCTCTCCAGTTTACCTCAGTTTTGTCCCTTTTCCATTTTCTGAATGAATTTTTCTTATTGCTTATCACTTCCTTGACTATTTTAGTTATCCACGCCGGGTCTTTTATTCGACTCTTGTTGCACCCTTTTCTGAATCTGGGGATATATAGATTATCCCAGGACAAGCAGGCAGCATATTCTTGACTGATGGGTGACGGCACCGACGGAGCCCCGGTACGGACAATTTTAGAGTGATTGCACTCTAAGAACTTGGAAAGTTCTGGCATGCCGCACCGCGCACGCGCCTTCCCGCCCGACAGAGGCGCGCGGTCCCCAGTTTCTTAGTTTCCGCGGAGCTAAGAAGACGCGTTTTTTCAACGGCTGTTGAAAATTTTTTGACTTGCCTTCCCACTCGCGTAAACCTTTTTGGCTTTTTGCCTGTTTCCTTTTTTCTTTCATTTTTGTAAAAAAAAAACAAAAAAACACTTTTCTTTTTTAGTCAATTTGGCTTTTCCCCTGCGGGGCCTTCTGCCACCATCGAGGCCTCGGCCTTCGATTTGGCTGAAGCCGTCTTCACGTTCATGCCCCCTCAGCCAGGGTTTAAAAAGTGCCAGCGGTGTGCTCGGCCTATATCTCTCACGGACCCACACAACTGGTGCTTACAGTGTTTGGGTCCTGAGCATCAGGCCTCCACCTGCACCCGCTGTGCCACACTTAAAAAAAGAACATTAAAAAATCCCCAAATACAACAGCGATTACTGTTCGGTGCCGAGATGTCCGATCCCGTTCCATCGACTCAGACTTCGGCACCAGTTCAGTCGGCACCCTCTTCTTCGACGCCGCACGACACCGCACCGGCGTCCCAGCATTCAGGTAAGCCGACTAAGAAGCCTTCCCCGCTGGAGCGTCCTCCGGTCTCGAGTGCAGTGAGTCCAATCCTGCCGACTGTGAGGCGCCAGCGGAAGCGCTCCGCCCCTATCGAGGTGAGTCCCTCGACATCGGGCTCCTCATCTCAGGGGCGTCGAGCGGCACCGCAGGTACCGCAGAAGAAAAAGGCGGTACCGGTGCCATCCCTTGATGACCGTATTACGGCCATTCTCCAGGCACAGCTGAAGGAGCAATTACAACAACTCCTTCCAGCTATCCTGGCACCGAACCTTCCGGTGCCGGTCCGCACTGAGCCGGTGCCGATAGTGGAACAACCTGTGCTGTCGGTATCCACTCCTTCGGTACCACTTCACTCGACCTCATCGGTATCGATGCCAGTCCTTGCACCGGAGCCGAGAGCTCAACATCAGTCGGTGCAGACTTCGGCACCGGTGCCACCGATTACATCGCCTGGCTCGGTATCGATGAGATCGGGTAAGTCGGTGCGCAAGACCCGACATGTAGAACCATCTACTCCAGAGTCTCGGGACCGTTCTTCCCATGTCAGGGATCCTGATCTGTGGGGAGATTCAGAGGAACCCTTTCTCTCTGAGGGAGAATGTTCCTCAGATGAGGAGGATTCTGCTGTACCTGACCCGTCCTCTAGGCATGACACTTCATCTTTCTCGACTTTTTTGAAAGATATGTGTGACTCTTTGTCTATTCCTTTGGAGGCTGAGTCCAAAAAGTCTAAAGCTTTTTTGGATGCCCTTGACTTTGACCAACCTCCAAAGGAATTTTTGAAGCTCCCTCTTCATGACATCTTGAGGGAGACTTTCTACAAGAATTTGGAGACTCCCTTAACGGTTCCAGGGGCCCCACGTAAATTAGACTCTTTATACAAGGTAATTCCCATTCCTGGGTTCGACAAACCTCAACTTCCACACGAATCTTTACTTGTCGAATCCACCCTTAAAAAATCTTCAGGAGCCAGTGTATATGCTTCTGTACCTCCTGGCAGAGAGGGTAAAGCCATGGATAAATTTGGTAAGAGGCTCTACCAAAATGCAATGTTGGCAAATAGAGCTGGCAATTATGCTTTTCATTTTTCTTTCTACCTTAAACATCTCCTTACCACCATGGCTTCATTTGAGAAGTACCTTCCCCAACGGAAACAACAATCCTTTCACCATTGCTTGTCGTCTCTGTTTCAACTGCGTAAGTTCATGGTTAGGTCCATTTACGACACCTTCGAACTTACTTCCAGAGCGACAGCAATGTCTGTGGCAATGCGTCGCCTGGCCTGGCTTCGGGTATCTGAACTTGATGTTAATCATCAAGATCGGTTAGCCAATGCCCCGTGCCTAGGGGATGAGCTTTTTGGGGAATCCATGGACTCGACTACTCAAAAGCTCTCTGCTCATGAGACCCGCTGGGATACCCTACTTAAAAATAAGAAAAAACCTCCCCCAGCAAGGCCTTTTAGACAACAGTCAGCCTATCAACGCCGCTTCACAGCTCGCCCATTGCCAGCAACAGCTCAGCAACCCAGGCGTCAGAGGCAACAACAACGTCAGCCTCCCAGACAACAGCAGCAACAGCAGCCTGTGAAGCCACCTCCACAGCAGAAGGCACAGCCCTTTTGACTTAATTCTCCAAAGTATAGCCAGTACTCCTATATCTGCTCTCCTGCTTCAACCTATAGGAGGTCGTCTCTCTCTGTTCCTCAGCCGGTGGGAAGTTATCACTTCGGACCAATGGGTCCTCAACATCATCCGCCACGGCTACTCTCTCAACTTTCAGACTCTTCCGCCCCAAAGCCTACCAAAAGAGTCTGCTTTGAACAGTCCTCAATCTGCCCTCCTTATTCAGGAAGTTCAATCCCTCCTTCTTCTGAACGCTATAGAATAAGTTCCTCTAGATCAAAAGGGGCAAGGATTCTACTCCCGTTATTTTCTAGTACCCAAAAAAACAGGAGATCTCAGACCAATTCTAGATCTTCGCGATCTAAACAAACATCTGGTAAAGGAAAAAATCAAGATGCTTTCCTTAGCCATTCTTTATCCTCTTCTCAATCAAGACGACTGGCTATGCTCCCTCGATCTCAAAGAAGCTTACACTCACATACCGATCAATGTAACCTCAAGACGGTATCTCCGTTTCATGATCAATCATTGTCATTACCAATACAAGGTGCTGCCCTTCGGTCTTGCTTCCTCTCCAAGGGTATTCACCAAATGTCTCATTGTGGTAGCTGCTTTTCTACGCTCTCACCACCTTCAGGTATTCCCTTACCTGGACGACTGGTTAATCAAGGCCACATCCGCTCAAGCAGTTCTCCTGGCCACCAACCAAACCATTCAGTTTCTACGAATACTGGGATTCGAGATCAATCTACCCAAGTCTCATCTCATCCCCACTCAGAGACTTCAGTTCATTGGAGCAATACTGGACACACTCCTCATGAGAGCATTCCTACCATCCAATCGTCTTCAGACCCTTCAGTCTCTATGTCAGCAGGTGCTTCCACAACATTCCATCTCGGCCAAACAAATGATGATACTCTTGGGTCACATGGCATCCACAGTCCATGTCACACCCCTCGCACGTCTTCACCTGCGCACTCCTCAATGGACCCTTGCTACTCAGTGGTCCCAAGCGACGGATCCTTGCTCACGACACATATCTGTCACATCATCTCTTCGTCAGTCTCTACAATGGTGGTTGGTATCCTCAAATCTATCCAGAGGTCTTCTGTTCCATCAGCCTCCTCATCAACTAGTCATCACCACCGACGCCTCTCCTTATGCATGGGGAGCTCATTTGAACAAATTCCAGACTCAAGGTCTTTGGACAACCCAGGAAAAGAAGCATCACATCAATTTCCTGGAACTCAGAGCGATGTTTTATGCCATCAAGGCCTTCCAACATCTTCTCTTTCCTCAGGTCCTTCTGTTGTGCACAGACAATCAAGTGGCCATGTACTACATCAACAAACAAGGTGGGACAGGCTCTCGCCTCTTATGCCAGGAAGCCCAGAAGATTTGGACTTGGGCCATAAATCACCATCTATTCCTGAAAGCTGTCTACATTCAGGGAGAACAGAATTCCTTAGCGGACAAGCTCAGCAGAATTCTCCAGCCTCACGAGTGGATACTCGATCCTGTAACTCTACAGTCCATCTTCGCTCAATGGGGCACTCCTCAGATAGACCTTTTTGCAGCTCCTCACAATCACCAGCTGCCCCTATTCTGCTCCAGACTCTACTCTCCTCACCGTCTGGCAGCGGATGCATTTCTCCTCGACTGGTCCAATCTGATCCTGTACGCTTTCCCTCCTCTGCCTCTCATGTTGAGAACCTTGTTCAAGCTCAAGAGGGAACGAGCCACCATGATTCTGATTGCTCCGAGGTGGCCCAGGCAACATTGGTTCTCCCTTCTACTTCAACTCAGTTCCAGGGAACCTTTTCTTCTTCCACTGTTTCCTTCTCTGCTTACACAGCATCAGGAGACCCTTCTACATCCCAACCTCCAGTCTCTGCACCTGACAGCTTGGTATCTCTCGGGCTGACCTCTCATGATACTCTTTTGTCTCAGCCTGTTCGTTCCATTCTAGATGCCTCCAGGAAACCAGCCACTCTGCAATGTTACCATCAGAAGTGGACATGATTTACTTCCTGGTGTCTTCTTCATCATCTTGATCCCACTTCCCTGGCAGTGGAGACATTGTTGGATTATTTGCTTTCTTTGTCTGACTCTGGCCTTAAGTCTTCTTCCATCAGAGTGCCATTGCTGCTTTTCATGAGCCGGTCCATGGAAAACTTCTCTCAGCTCATCCCCTGGTGTCCAGGTTCATGCGGGGTCTTTTCAATGTGAAACCACCTCTTAAAGCCCCTCCTGTTATCTGAGATCTCAATGTGGTTCTTTCCGCCTTAATGAAGCCTCCATTTGAACCTTTGACTACCACTCCTTTCAAGTTTCTCACTTGGAAGGTACTTTTCCTTATTGCTCTTACCTCTGCCAGGAGGGTCAGTGAGCTACATGCACTAGTCGCAGATCCACCTTTTACGGTCTTTCATCATGACAAGGTGGTTCTGCGTACACATCCAAAGTTTCTCCCTAAGGTTGTCTCTGAATTCCATCTCAACCAATCCATTGTCTTCTTTCCGAAACCTCATTCTCATTCTGGGGAACAGGCTCTACATACTTTGGATTGTAAGAGGGCTCTAGCTTACTATCTAGAGCGTACGAAACCCCACAGATCAGTTCCCCAACTCTTTCTGTCCTTTGATCCGAATAAATTGGGACGTCCTGTTTCTAAACGTACGTTGTCTAATTGGCTGGCAGCGTGCATTTCATTCTGTTATGCTCAGACCGGACTGTCACTGGAAGGTTCTGTCACGGCCCATAGAGTCCGAGCAATGGCAGCCTCTGTAGCTTTCCTCCGTTCCACTCCTATTGAGGAAATCTGCAAGGCTACTACTTGGTCCTCAGTTCATACTTTTACATCTCATTACTGTCTGGATGCATTCTCCAGACGGGATGGACACTTTGGCCAATCTGTTTTGCAACATTTGTTTTCCTAAGGGCCAACCTTCCCTCCATCCCTCTTTTTGTTAGCTTGGAGGTCACCCATCAGTCAAGAATATGCTGCCTGCTTGTCCTGGGATAAAGCACAGTTACTTACCGTAACAGGTGTTATCCAGGGACAGCAGGCAGATATTCTTGCGTCCCACCCACCTCCCCGGGTTGGCTTCTTAGCTGGCTTATCATAACTGGGGACTGCGCGCCTCCGTCGGTCGGGAAGGCACTCGCGCGTGCGGCCTGCTAGAACTTTCCAAGTTCTTAGAGTGCAATCACTCTAAAATTGTCCGTACCGGGGCTCCGTCGGTGCCGTCACCCATCAGTCAAGAATATCTGTCTGCTGTCCCTGGATAACACCTGTTACAGTAAGTAACTGTGCTTTATTCGCCGATGACGCTAAACTATGCAACATAGTAGGCAAAAGCACAGTGCCCGACTGTATGGCATAGGACCTACTCTTACTGGAACAATGGTCCATAACTTGGCAACTAAGTTTTAATGCCAAAAAGTGTAAGGTCATGCATCTTGACAGCAGAAATCCATGCAGAACTTACACTCTAAATGGTGAGACCTTTGCAAGAACTGCAGCAGAACGAGACTTGGGAGTGATCATTAGTGAAGACATGAAGACTGCCAATCAAGTGGAGAAAGCTTCATCCAAGGCTAGACAAATGATGGGTTGTATCCAAAGAAGTTTTGTCAGCCGGAAGCCCGAAGTTATAATGCCGTTGTACAGATCCATGGTGAGACCTCATCTGGAATATTGTGTACAATTCTGGAGGCCACATTATCAAAAAGATATACTGAGAGTTGAGTCGATTCAGCGAATGGCCACTAGGATGGTCTCAGGACTCGAGGATCTCCCGTATGAGGAACGGCTGGGTAAATTGCAGTTATATTCACTCGAGGAACGCAGAGAGAGGGGAGACATGATTGAGACGTTCAAATGTCACGGGCCGTATTGAGGTAGAAGAGGATATCTTTTTGCTTAAAGGACCTACGACGACAAGAGGACATCCGTTGAAAATCAGGGGAGGGAGATTTCATAGCGACACCAGGAAGTATTTCTTCACCGAAATAGTTGTTGATCATTGGAATGATCTTCTACTGCAGGTAATTGAAGCCAGCTTGCTAGATTTTAAGAAAAAATGGGATAAGCATGTGGGATCACTTCAAGAAAGAAATTAGGGGGGGTGGCATTGGAGTGGGCAGACTTGTTGGGCTGTGGCCCTTTTCTGTCGTCATTTTCTATGTTTTTTCTGTTTCTATACCCAAAGCTGTAATACCACAGTAAAAAAAAAATAACCATAGTGGGAATGATTTTTTCTTTTACTAGCAATGCTCGGCATAATAGCATGCAATTATTTGTGTGGAGAATTGCCGGTAAAAGGGTGGAAGAACTGTGCCTGGTACTTGCTCAGAAGAGCACTCACTAAGCACAGCTCCAACCTCCTGTCAACTGCTCTCCCTTCTCTGATCAACTGAACCACAGGACTCCCTGAAGCCACTGGTGGCTTCAGGGCTTCCCTTGCAGCTCAGCTATTTGGGGCAGGAAGAACAGCTTTATTTTTTAATGGGTACAGATGTGCATACATTAACATGCATAACCTCTATGCCCATTAAAGAAAAAAAGTCATGCCAGGACCTCTGTGCTGGCCCTTCTCCCCCCCCCCCCTCCCCGTCGGTTTGGTAGGAGGGATGCCCACTCCCTCCTGCCTTGGCAGTTCCCACTGACACCCATGTCCCTTCCTCCCTCACACCAATCCCCCATTCTCTCTGATCTCCCCCTAATACCAAAGGAATTTGGCAGGAGGGATGCCCACTCCCTCCTGCCTCAGCTGCCACTGCCAAGACTCCCCCCCTCCCCCCGTACCTTCTAATGAAGACCAGTAGGTCTTTTTACCACCGTTATGATAACAAAATTGTAAGTTTTATGCTGAATTATACCTGCTGTATACCACCTTGGGTGAATCTCTTCATAAAGGCGGTTAATAAACCCAAATAAATATAGTACTTAGCTCTCTTTTTTTGGCTTCCAACTTTGGGTGCCATTTACAGATTTTTTTTTCCATGCCACTTATGTATGCTCTGATAGAATAGGGCTTAGCTTTTTGCCATTTGCTCAAGTAAATGGTATATGGTTGCCCACTTATAGAATTATCCCCAATATGTGCAGATAACATCTCATGAATGAGCATTTTGTATAGCTTGAAAAACACATTTGTTGGTGTCTTCTAAGAATGAGAACAAAGAATTGCCATTTTAAACTTTATTCATATATTATACTTATTATGCTAGCCCTATCAAACATGTAAGGCTTGATGATTTGCCAATTAGAATAATTTTAGTACTCTTTATATAAAGAAAACAAGACTAATGTTCTACATGATTTGATGGTGTAATTTTAAATAGTTAAGATCCGTAGAGTGCTAGGATTGCATTACCTGCAGCAGTCTGGTGAGAAGTAATTGCTGTAATTTTCAGGCTTTCTATCTCCAGAAATAAACGTTGCGCTGTAGAGATGTTATAGAACAGTGTCTCAAACTTTTTTAGCACTGGCACACTAAATGGAGAAAATGTTTTTGCGGCGCATTATAATTGAAATTGCAAAACCAACAAAAAATTAAATTTGAGAGTTAGTTATGTAAAGTTCTTTAAGCTATGTATGGGTAACTGTAACAACGGTGAAACTAAAGTAGATAGAATAGAATTGCTAATCAATGCGATGGATGTGCTAGTTTTTGAGTGTAAATTAACTTAAAACGCAGCTCGATAGTCGATAAGAAAACATGCATTTCATCATTGACTTTCTGCAGTCATTCTCTTTTTTTTCAATTTAATTTGTCGGAGCCGAAAATCCAAGTTTGCAAAGATAAGATTCAAACGGTAACAAAGCCTTGATTACTTTGTTGCTTAAGTTAATAATAAAAACTTTATTCTTTTAAACCGCCATAACCAAAAGCTCTAGGCGGTTTACACTAAAAAGAGCTGGACAGTCGGCGAAATACAATAATACAGTAAAAAATACAAATATTTGTAAAATAGAATTTCAATAATAAAACTCACTAAGTAATGAACTTATCAAACAAAGTGATCTTAATTAATTTCCAAAAACTGCAATAGGATAACATACATTTACCTAACCAAGATTGTTGCCTACCAGCTTGAAATGCTCCGGTCCTATCTAAGAAGGTCTTATCTACTACACCCATTAATTTTTGGATAAGCAAATAAGTAGAAGTTTCTAGTTTCTCTTGATGGTCTATGCAACACAAGATGAGGAAAAAGGTAAGCTGGAGACAATCCCGATATCAGCTTAAAGCAGATACAGGAGAATTTGAATAATACTCTTAACCTCCAAAGGCAGCCAATGAAGTAAACGATAATATGGACTAATATGGTTGTTCTTTTTTAAATCAAAAATCAATCAACAGTTGTATTCTGAATTATCCTTAGAATTTTTTTGGGTGCTCCTAAACAGATGATGTTACAATAGTCTAAAATAGATAAAACAAATGCCTGCACCAATAGTCAGAACGATAAAGGATCAAAATATTTTTTTATGGTTCTTAATTTCCACAATGTAAAAAAACATTTTTGTACCACTAAGTTCATGTGTTCTGCTAGTGTTAGGTTAACAACTGCTGAAAAATAAAACTAAAATTACTTGCCGTTAGTTTTCAAGGACCAATCACGGCAAAGAATGATGCTTGCTTGGCGGTAGCATTCTTACACACACAGATGCTTATAACATTGAAAGAATCTTGCGTACACGACATACAAGTCATCTATTTTAATGTATATTTATGAAAGTAAAATTCTGAAATTAAAATTCTGAAAGTAAAATTCTGAAATATCTCATGGCACGCCCAGAATCTCTTCTGGGCACACTGTGCTGTGGTACACAGTTTTGAGACGCACTATTGTAGAGCAAAGCTGTACACGTTGATCGAAGATTATAGAAGTAGATATAAGATTTGCACTGTTTGAGGCAGTAATCTAACTTGAGCTTTAAAACAAAATGCAGAGAATGCCAAAGGCAAGAAAGCTAGTCTGTTTCCATTTCCTAACCATGGCAATTAATTTGGAAAGGAGTAATAATTTTCTAGTTGCTGGTAAGATAGCAGATCTGTAAACTATGTGAAATGAAGACATCTAAATTGAAGCTTGATTTTGTGCTTAGGCACGTTTAGGTCATTATTCAGATCACGTATTTGGTCAGTAAGCTAACTGATCAATTTTGACGAGAAAATATAATATCCTGTTTAATGTATCCATTTAAAAATGGTAGGGGCCAGGGATGTTCCAGGGTTGGGTCAAACCTTTTACAGGAAGTAGTGCTATTCAGTTACTATCCAGATAATGTATCTGTTCAGGGGGACTATTTAAATAACAGTTCTAATTTAAAAGGACAAATTATTTGTTTAAGTTCAGGACCATATATTCACACAGTTAAACAGATCGGCAGCTGCATGCCAGGTAGGCATGGTTCCAAATATTATCCTCTTCCTGTAAGATTGCTAGAAGAATGCTTGTTTCACCAATACATACTGATATTTGTCAAATTTGTTTATTTCTGATCCAAAGAAGTTACCTTTGAAAACTAATCAAAAAATGCATTGTTAGTCCAATAAATAAGGTATCGCCTTTATGTTTTGTTTTATTTCTAAATATTTTCCATGAAGTAGATTATCCAAAGTCAAAACTCTGTTACTCTAGTATGGAATCTGATATGCTGCCTTTCTATGGTTACAATGGAGCAATTGAGGGTTAAGTGACTTGCCCAGGGTCACAAGGAGCTGCCGTGGGACTCGAACCCAGTTCCTCGGGATCTCAGAGGCCACTGCACTAACCATTGGGCTACTCCTCCACTCCATGGCCTTTCACAATGTGCGTACTTCTAGCTGCAGTAAAAAGAGTTGTTTCCAAGGGCATGTGAATTTTGGGAGGAATGAAATAACTTGCATAACGCTTGATTTTGAAATGCATGTATGTGGTACTGTCCCCACCTCATTTGTAGCCCACAGAAACGGGCAGTGCAGAGGATGTAAGTACTTTGAAAAACTGTGTAAATTATTGCTTCAAAGTGAGCCAAGAATGAACTATTTGTACTTGTAAACTATGTATTAGAAACTATGACCTAACTGTATTAATAGTTGGACTGATCCTGTCAATATGTCCATTGTAACTTCCTGGGTAACTGACCCAATCTATAGTAATGTAATCTGACCTTCAGCTGAATAGGTAAATGTGTAATAGAAAACCAACATATATATGAAAAATGAATGGAAGAAATTGCATTACAATTAGTACTATTCTCCGGAGACAGGCAGAGGATATGCAGCCCCACTGGATGGTGAAGTCTCTGACTGAGCCTAATGACATCGTTACTCTCCCCTTCTCAGTGAAAAACATTAGAACACTAAAAAAGAAAAAGTAGTCTTTAGTAAAGAAAGCCTTGGCTTTCTTGCCCTTAGGGCAGTTGAAAAAAAAAAGTCAACAGTTTGATTTCCTGACCTGTCATAACTGTGACAGGGAGACTAATTCTTCAAATTGTCAAAAGTTTGCTTGTATCAACCTAACTGCCTGTAAATCTTGGGACCTCAATGTAGTACTAGAGATGACAGGACCCTTCAAACCACTGGGTTCTGCCTCGCTCACTTCCCTTTCCTGGAAGACAGTTTTTCTTGTAGCGCTCACATCAGCTAGAAGAGTAAGTGAGTTTCAAGCCCTGGTCACTTATTATCCATACTTAAAATTTTTTCCAAACAAGGTTCAGTTACGAACTCATCCTAAGTTCCTGCCTAAGGTGGTTTTGGATTTCTATCTCAACCAAACCATCACTTTGCCTTCCTTTTTTCCACCGGCTTCATTCCCTAGATTGCAGCAGACCAGTGCTTTTTTACCTCAAAGCAACTTCTCATCTCTGAAAATCTTCGTACTTGTTCATTTTCTATAATTCACCTACCTGTGGTCAAGCAGCATCCAAGAGAGCACTTTCAGCTTGGATCGCACGTTGTATCAAATTTTGCTACACAAGAGCTCATCTGCAGCCTCCTAGTTCCATTGGGGCCCACAGGTTACGAACTGCAGCAACCTCAATTGCTAACTTGAGGGCCATTCCAATCCAGGACATTTGCAAAGCAGCTACCTGGTCACCTGTGCAGACTTTTACCAAACACTACTGCTTAGACCAAAGCTTAGCTCAAGATGTTCACTTCGGACAATCAATTTTAAGAAACTTATTTGCATTATAGACTGGTTTTCACCTCCCATATGCTTCTTCAGCTTGGGACTGGCCATCAAGTGGGGCTGCATATCCCCTGCCTTTCTCCGGAGAAAGCAAGGTTGCTTACCTGTAACAGGTGTTCTCCGTAGACAGCAAGGGAATGCAGCCACACTTGCCCATCCACCATCCCCTCATCTCCTCCTCTTTGGCTAGGAACGAAACTGACAGGAGTAGGGCAATCTAGCACGTGCTCAGTAAGCTCAAAAACTTACTATAGCTAGGGGAGAGTACCGACGTCTTTAGGCTCAGTCAGAGACTTCATCATCAAGTGTCGCTGCATTCCCCTGCTGTCTACGGAGAATACCTGTTAACAGATAAGCAACCTTGCTTTATGGGGGTGGAGTCTAGAGTGGAGCTTAGGCACCCCCAAACAAAAAGGCATTTCATTGCCCCTCCAGAAAGATGCTTTTATCCTGAATATCTTCAACATATATAATCCCTTAATACTGGCCCTAACCAAATGCTGCTGAAGGATGGGGCCTTGGTTTATCTGACTCAAGCATGCCTCCCTAACTTCTCAATTTTCTCATGCAGTTGTGCAAATGAACACAATAGCAGGGTAGCAGCTTCCGTTGCTGGTATGCCTGCAGCAAAAGACCAAATCTCACGTTCACACCCCTACATCGCTTTACTACTTTTTTGAACTGGAGGATCTTCCCTAATTTTATGCTTACTTATCAATCATCTATACATGCTTTGAAATAACCGGAAGAATTAAGGGCCCTTTTTATTAACCTGCGCTACAGTTAAGATATGGTGTTATACAACTAACTCATGCTCTTTTAGCCCAGGTCCCATTTTATTCAGCGAGACCTACCGTATTTTCACGCAAATAACGCGCACCCGTATAAAACGCGCACACGGGTATAGCGCGCAGAAATCACGATGATATGTACAAAAACTTTGGTATACCGCGCTCACGGGTATACCACGCATGCTGCCCGACGCTCCTTTCGCCCGCCCTGACTTTCCGTGCGCTGTCCCGACTCTCCGTTCACCCCCCCTGACTTCCGTGCACTGTCCCCCCTTGAAGGTCTGTCCCCATCCTGAAAGCCTGATGCCCCCCCCGATGTCCGATACATCCCTCCCCCCGAAGGACCGCCGACTCCCCAACAATATCGGGCCAGGAGGGAGCCCAAATCCTCCTGGCCACGGCGACCCCCTAACCCCACCCCGCACTACATTACGGGCAGGAGGGATCCCAGGCCCTCCTGCCCTCGACGCATTGTCGGGTTGGGCCCATGTGCCTCAGGCCGCGCCCCCAGGTGGGACCTAAGGCTCCAGGGCCTATTCTGATTGGCCCACGCGCCTTAGGCCCCACCAGTAGGCGGAGCTTTAGGATGGATGGGCCAATCCGGCCTCATTCCTTCGTTGGCTGCCTGCCGGACAGGCGGGTTTGGCTCCCGTCTGTCCGGCCAACTACCAAAGGTACGGGGAAGGGGGGTGGGGGGGTCGTGGGGGTCGCCAGGGGGGTCGGCTGGGGGGGCGGTCGGAGGTTCTTGGGGGGGCGGTCGTTGGAGGGAGGGGGGTGTGCGTCGAGGGCAGGAGGGCCTGGGATCCCTCCTGCCCGTAATGTAGTGCGGGGTGGGGTTAGGGGGTCGCCGTGGCCAGGAGGGTTTGGGCTCCCTTCTGGCCCGATATTGTCGGGAAGTCGGCGGTCCTTCGGGGTGGGGGTGCGAGTGGTCCTGCCGGGGGGGGGATGTATCGGACGTCGGGGAGTCGGCCGGGCAAGAGGGCTTGGGCTCCCTCTTGCTCCGATCGTGGATGCGGGTGCGGGTGGGAGCGCGTGCGAGCGGTCATTCGGGGTGGGGGTGCGAGCGGTCCTGCTGGGGGGGTGAATCGGGCGTCAGGCGGGGTGGGAACTATGTTTTAAAACTTTTGTATACCGCGCTCACGCATATAACGCGCGAGGGGTATGCGAGGTAGGTAAAAACGCGTATAACGCGCGCGTTATATGCGTGAAAATACGGTAGTTACGATTAACTGGGGTTAACATGAAAAATAAAATGTTAGGATGGTAGCCCTCATACGCCTCTCAATGTCTTTGTTCTTATCCTTGGATTGCAAGCTTGTAATGATGAATGAATTTAGGATTTCATTACACCTTTGTGGTTCGTCTGGATTTAGTTGAGGCTCTAACTACTGATCAGGTGCGGCATAGTTCTTTTCCACGTTCTATATAAATACAAAATACTTGTATTTTGTTTTCTGTAGCTATTTTAAATTACAAGTATGTCTATGAATTATTTTGTCTGTAGCTTGCCAAAGGTGAAGTGAGGAGCTCATGGAAACGAGACTCTGTTTATTATGTTAATGAATTCAGCTTCCAGCAGGCATTGAGCCATTCCAATAACAGCATATTCTGCACCATCTCACCTGGCAAATTCGAGACTTTAGAATCTAAAGAGCAATGCCTCTGATCCTTTCGTGTTCTTCTCTTTTTCCAGCCTCTTGCACTACAGTGACAAAAATTGGGTTTGTTCCTGATATAATATAATGAAATGAGAGAATCCTGGTTTGAAGAGGTGATGAAATATAGAGCATTTGTTTAGTAGCCTAGAACAGTGGTTCCCAACCCTGTCCTGGAGGACCACCAGGCCAGTCAGGTTTTCAGGATAGCCCTAATGAATATGCATGAGAGAGATTTGCATATAATGGAGGTGCCAGGCATGCAAACCTGCTCCATGCATATTCATTAGGGCTAGCCTGAAAACCTGGCTGGCCTGGTGGTCCTCCAGGACAGGGTTGAGAACCACTGGCCTAGAAAACTTAAAGGAGTAATTTGATGTTTATGATCAGAAATGTATTCCTCTGGTTCCCATTCGTATATTTACTTAGAAGTTTACAGCAATAGCAGTTTTAAGGTACTGTTGACTTGGGCATGAATGTAATAGCAGCAGTAGTATTTTGATAGCTCTGGATTTTTTTTTTTGGAAGAAGAAATTCAAATTTCTAGACAGCCAACACAGTGTAGAAACCAGCAATAATTCCTGCATCTGGACTCCGAAACCATCTAAGTCCAAATAATTTAAAGTTCCAGACGTACCATCTCCCGATCTATTGTACTATTTATTACTACCTTTACACTACGTTATTCATTATTTCTATCCACCCATAGCAGTTATAGTTTATGGAAGTTCACAGAAGAAGTTGAATACAATCATTATCCCAGGACAAGCAGGCAGCATATTCTTGACTGATGGATGACGGCACCGACGGAGCCCCGGTACGGACAATTTTAGAGTGATTGCACTCTAAGAACTTGGAAAGTTCTGGTAGGCCACACCGCGCACGCACGAGTGCCTTCCCGCCCGACAGAGGCGCGCGGTCCCCAGTTCCTTAGTTTCCGCGGAGCTAAGAAGGCGCGTTTCTCTCAACGGCCGTTGTGAGAAAATCTTTTTGATTCTTCCCGCTCGCGTAAACTCGTGAAGGAAATATTGTTTCCTTCCTTTTTTCTTTATTTTTTTTTCTTTTCTTTTTTAAAAAAAAATAAAATTGTTTTTTTCTTCTTTTTTCGAATTCGCCCCGGCGGGGCCTTTTGCCACCATCGAGGCCTCGGCCTTCGATTTGGCTGAAGCCGTTTTTACATTCATGCCCCCTCAACCCGGGTTCAAGAAGTGCCAGCGGTGTGCACGACAAATTTCACTCACTGACCCACATAATTGGTGTCTACAGTGTCTTGGTCCCGACCATCGAGCGTCTACCTGCACCCGCTGTATGACTTTAAAAAAGCGAACTCTGAAAAATCGTCAAATCCAACAGAGATTGCTTTTTGGTGCCGAAATGTCTGACTCTACGACACCGGCACCGACATCGGCTCCGGTGCAGTCGGCACCCACCTCATCGACGCCACGCGATACCGCGTCGGCGTCGACTCCTTCAGGTAAGCCGGCTAAAAAGCCTTCCCCGTTGGAGCGTCCTCCGGTCTCGGTGGCAGCGAGCCCAATCCTGCCGACCTCGAGGCGCCCACGGAAGCGCTCCGCCCCAATAGAGGTGAGCCCCTCGACATCGGGTTCCTCATCCTCGGGGCGTAGAGCAGCACCGCAGGTACCGCAGAAGAAAAAGTCGGTACCGGTGCCCTCACTCGAAGAGCGTATAGCTGCTGTTCTGCAAGTGCAGCTTAAAGAACAGTTGCAACACCTTCTTCCTTCACTCTTGGCACCGAGCCTTCCGGTCCCGGTCCGGTCTGAGCCACCGGTACCGACAGTGGAACGCCCTATTTTATCTGCTTCCACTTTGTCAGTACCGGTACAATCTGCTTCCTCGGTCTCCATGCCGGTTCTTGCACCGGAGCTGACAGCTCACTATCAGGCTGTACAGACTTCGGCTCCGGTGCATCCAGTGACATCTCCCGGTACCGAGTCGATCAGGTCAGGGAAATCGCTTCGCAAATCTCGTCACCTAGAACCCTCCACACCAGAATCTCGGGACCGGAGTTTTCAAGTTCGAGATCCTGATTTGTGGGGTGATTCAGAGGATCTTCTTCTTTCTGAAGGGGAATGCTCCTCTGGTGACGAGGACCCTTCTGCTTTGGGACCTTCCTCTAGACCAGATGTGTCCTCTTTTTCTTCTTTTTTGAAGGAAATGTGTGATTCTCTCTCTATCCCCTTGGAGGCTGAGTCAAAGAAATCCAAAGCTTTTCTAGATGCACTGGATTTTGACCAGCCTCCAAAGGAATATCTCAAGTTACCTCTCCATGACATCTTGAGAGAGACCTTTTATAAAAATTTAGAATCCCCTTTAACTGTACCTGGAGCTCCCCGCAAGTTGGACTCTTTGTATAAAGTCATTCCCATTCCTGGGTTTGACAAGCCCCAACTACCTCATGAGTCCCTTTTAGTTGAGTCCACACTCAAAAAGTCTAAGGGGGCTAGTGTGTACGCTTCAGTCCCTCCTGGCAGAGAGGGTAAATCCATGGACAAATTTGGAAAAAGGCTGTATCAGAATGCGATGTTGGCCAACCGGTCAGGAAATTACGCATTCCATTTCTCATTCTATCTAAAGCAGCTTATACAAAATCTGGCTCTTTTCGAGAAATATCTCCCTGACCGGAAGAAATCTGTTTTTCACCAAACTTGTTCCTCTCTTTTGCAGCTTCGTAAGTTCATGGTCAGATCAATCTATGACACTTTTGAACTGACCTCCAGAGCCACAGCTATGTCAGTAGCCATGCGACGGCTAGCCTGGCTTCGAGTTTCCGAACTCGATGTCAATCATCAGGACCGGCTAGCCAACGCACCTTGTTTGGGGGATGAGCTGTTTGGAGATTCCATGGATTCCACTACTCAAAAGCTCTCGGCTCATGAAACTCGGTGGGACACTCTTCTTAAAACTAAGAAAGCAACTCCATCTACCAGGCCTTTTCGTCAGCACTCGGCCTACCAACGAAGATTTGTGGCTCGTCCTCTGCCACAGACTACACAACAGCCTAGACGTCAGAGACAACAAAGACCAGTTGCTAGACAGGCTCAGCAACAGCAGCAGGTGAAACCTCCCCCTTCACAAAAACCTACTCAACCCTTTTGACTTGGTTCTCCTGGACATAGCCAATCTTCCTCCTTCTACTCATCTTCCACAGCCCATAGGAGGACACCTTATACATTTCATAAGCCGTTGGGAAATCATCACCTCGGACCTGTGGGTCCTCAACATTATCCGCCACGGCTACTCTCTCAACTTTCAGACACCTCTTGCCCAAAGTCTGCCAAGAGAGTCTGCTTTCAACACTCCTCGGTCTTCCCTCCTTCTTCAAGAGGTTCAATCCCTCCTCCTTCTGAACGCTATAGAGGAAGTTCCTCTAGATCAGAGAGGGCAGGGATTCTACTCCCGTTATTTTCTAGTCCCCAAAAAGACAGGAGATCTAAGACCCATTCTAGATCTTCGCGATCTCAACAAATGCTTGGTAAAAGAGAAATTCAAAATGCTTTCTCTGGCCACTCTTTACCCTCTTCTCAATCAAGGCGACTGGCTATGTTCCCTTGATCTCAAAGAAGCTTACACTCATATACCGGTCAATCTGGCCTCCAGACAGTACCTACGCTTCATGATCAATCGTTGTCATTACCAATACAAGGTGCTTCCCTTCGGTCTTGCCTCCTCTCCAAGAGTGTTCACCAAATGTCTGATTGTGGTGGCTGCCTTTCTACGATCTCACAACCTTCAGGTCTTTCCTTACCTGGACGACTGGTTAATCAAGGCCAATTCATCTCAGACTGTTCTCCTGGCCACCAACCAAACCATCAGGTTTCTTCAACTTCTGGGGTTCGAGATCAATCTACCCAAATCTCATCTCATCCCCACTCAGAGACTTCAATTCATCGGAGCTGTCTTGGACACAGTCCTCATGAGAGCGTTCCTGCCATCCAACCGTCTTCAAACGCTTCGATATCTGTGTCAGCAGGTGCTTCTACAACTTTCCATCTCTGCCAAGCAAATGATGATACTCTTGGGTCACATGGCCTCCACAGTTCATGTCACACCCTTCGCACGTCTTCACCTGCGCACTCCTCAATGGACCCTAGCTACTCAGTGGTCCCAAGCGATGGATCCTTGCTCACGTCACATATCTGTCACATCATCTCTTCGTCAGTCTCTACAATGGTGGTTGATATCCTCAAATCTCTCCAGAGGTCTTCTGCTCCATCTACCTCCTCATCAATTAGTCATCACCACCGACGCCTCCCCTTATGCCTGGGGAGCTCATTTGAACGAGTTCCAAACTCAAGGCCTTTGGACAGCCCAGGAAAAGAAGCATCACATCAATTTCCTGAACTCAGAGCGATGTTTTATGCCCTCAAGGCCTTCCAACATCTTCTCTTTCCTCAAGTTCTCCTGCTGTGCACAGACAATCAAGTTGCGATGTACTACATCAACAAGCAGGGTGGGACGGGCTCTCGCCTCTTGTGCCAGGAAGCCCAGAAGATCTGGACTTGGGCCATAAATCACCATCTATTCCTGAAAGCTATCTACATTCAGGGAGAAAAGAATTCCTTAGCGGACAAGCTCAGCAGAATTCTCCAGCCTCACGAGTGGACACTCGATCCTTTCACTCTACAGTCTATCTTCGCTCAATGGGGCACTCCTCAGATAGACCTCTTTGCAGCTCCTCACAATCACCAGCTGCCCCTATTCTGCTCCAGACAGTACTCTCCTCACCGTCTGGCAGCGGATGCATTTCACCTCGACTGGTCCAATCTGATCCTGTACGCTTTCCCTCCTCTGCCTCTCATGTTGAGAACCTTGTTCAAGCTCAAGAGGGAACGAGCCACCATGATTCTGATTGCTCCGAGGTGGCCCAGGCAACATTGGTTCTCCCTTCTACTTCAACTCAGTTCCAGGGAACCTTTTCTTCTTCCACTGTTTCCTTCTCTGCTTACACAGCATCAGGAGACCCTTCTACATCCCAACCTCCAGTCTCTGCACCTGACAGCTTGGAATCTCTCGGGCTGACCTCTCATGATACTCTTTTGTCTCAGCCTGTTCGTTCCATTCTAGATGCCTCCAGGAAACCAGCCACTCTGCAATGTTACCATCAGAAGTGGACACGATTTACTTCCTGGTGTCTTCTTCATCATCTTGATCCCACTTCCCTGGCAGTGGAGACATTGTTGGATTATTTGCTTTCTTTGTCTGACTCTGGCCTTAAGTCTTCTTCCATCAGAGTGCCATTGCTGCTTTTCATGAGCCGGTCCATGGAAAACTTCTCTCAGCTCATCCCCTGGTGTCCAGGTTCATGCGGGGTCTTTTCAATGTGAAACTACCTCTTAAAGCCCCTCCTGTTATCTGGGATCTCAATGTGGTTCTTTCCGCCTTAATGAAGCCTCCATTTGAACCTTTGACTACCACTCCTTTCAAGTTTCTCACTTGGAAGGTACTTTTCCTTATTGCTCTTACCTCTGCAAGGAGGGTCAGTGAGCTACATGCACTAGTTGCAGATCCACCTTTTACGGTCTTTCATCATGACAAGGTGGTTCTGCGTACACATCCAAAGTTTCTCCCTAAGGTTGTCTCTGAATTCCATCTCAACCAATCCATTGTTCTGCCTGTCTTCTTTCCGAAACCTCATTCTCATTCTGGGGAACAGGCTCTACATACTTTGGATTGTAAGAGGGCTCTAGCTTACTATCTAGAGCGTACGAAACCCCACAAATCAGTTCCCCAACTCTTTCTGTCCTTTGATCTGAATAATTTGGGACGTCCTGTTTCTAAACGTACGTTGTCTAATTGGCTGGCAGCGTGCATTTCATTCTGTTATGCTCAGACCGGACTGACACTGGAAGGTTCTGTCACGGCCCATAGAGTCCAAGCTATGGCAGCATCTGTAGCTTTCCTCCGTTCCACTCCTATTAAGGAAATCTGCAAGGCTGCCACTTGGTCCTCAGTTCGTACTTTTACATCTCATTATTGTCTGGATGCATTCTCCAGACGGGATGGACACTTCGGCCAATCTGTTTTGCAAAATTTGTTTTCCTAATGGCCAACCTTCCCTCCATCCCTCTTTTTGTTAGCTTGGAGGTCACCCATCAGTCAAGAATATGCTGCCTGCTTGTCCTGGGATAAAGCACAGTTACTTACCGTAACAGGTGTTATCCAGGGACAGCAGGCAGATATTCTTGCGTCCCTCCCACCTCCCCAGGTTGGCTTCTTAGCTGGCTTATCCTAACTGGGGACCGCGCGCCTCTGTCGGGCGGGAAGGCACTCGCGCGTGCGCGGTGCGGCCTAGCAGAACTTTCCAAGTTCTTAGAGTGCAATCACTCTAAAATTGTCCTTACCGGGGCTCCGTCGGTGCCGTCACCCATCAGTCAAGAATATCTGCCTGCTGTCCCTGGATAACACCTGTTACGGTAAGTAACTGTGCTACCTGAGCATAGTATAGCGATACACCTTGTCCAGTTTCTGTCTTGACTAGCTTATAAGCTCTTTTGAGCAGGGACTGTCTCTTCTATGTTTTGATGTACAGCATTGCATATGTCTAGTAGCACTATAAAAATTAGTGGTAGTATACTGGTGGTGCTTTGTCAGTAAAGCTTAATATCAATGTGTAATATCAAGTATGAAAATGTGTAGTGGCATAATATTGCTTATATTAATTACCAGATGATAATCAAACTAAGCCATCATATAAAGTAAATTAAACTGAAATGAAAGAGACCACTGTTGTCAAATATAATTTAACTAATTTACTGTGTGCAGTCTGCTCACTTTTCCTTCACATTCAAACTGAAAGTTTTTAGCATGAATTTATTGCAGTATTGTGAAGTGTAGGGTTTAGTTCAGTGTTTAAAATTTTTGTATATTTATTTAAAAGTGATATCTTGCTCATCCCTGGAAATAAGCAATCGGAAGTAGATCTATTTTTTGGAAGTTCCAGGTAGTTGTTACCGGAACTTGCTGCGATCTGAACAGCAGATTATCCATATACTAAGAATGTTGAATATTATTTATACTATTTTTGGAAAGGGCTTGATAATATTACAAGTAATTGTGCCTACTTCATTCAAGCTCTATGGCAGGGGTGGCAGTCCCTCCTTGAGGGCTGCAATCCAGTTGGGTTTTCAGGATTTCCCCAATGAATATGCATGAGATCTATTAGCATACAATGAAAGCAGTGCATGCAACTGGATCTCATGCATATTCATTGGGGAAATCCTGAAGACCCAACTGGCTTGCGGCCCTCAAGGAGGGACTTTAAGACCTCTGGCCTAGATTCACTAAAATTTCAGATCCTGTTATGATGATCGCAAACCCAGTGTGGGTTTGTGATCGTTCCCCGATCCAATATCTAAACTGCGACCGATCTGATCCACCCATGCAAATGAGGGAAATGGCATGCAAAAGTAGCAAGCCATCGATTCACGAAGCAGAAGAAGAAACACCGATTGGGTTTGCGTATCCGAATTAAAGCGACTACTGAGGACCAGTTGCTTTACTATCCTTGCCGACTCTCCTGTCCTGAAATCTCAGTATCGAGGTTACAACCTCATATAAAACCACCATCAAAATGAAAAAAGCCTGCGCCCCCCCCCCCCTCTCAATGAAAAAGGCAGGAGGGATGCCAAATCCCTCCTGCCCTCGGTGCTCTCCCCTCCCCCCAAATATGACAGGAGATATGCCGATTCTCTCTTGCCCTCGGGCCCGGATCCTTAAATAAAAAACTTCCCTGCCGCAACCCACCCCATCCCTGCCTGTGCGAATATGGCAGGAGCGATGCCAACTCCTTCCTGACATTACAACCACACTGCCATCAGCTGGGCCCGGCCTGGGCCTACCCCTATCCTTAAAATGTTGGGTGCAGAAGCAGTGCTCAGTCCCTCCTGCTTCAGGCCTCTGATGCCAAATGTGGGCCTTAGGCCCCATCCTGATGTGTCATGTGATGCACAGGGCGGGGACTGATTCATTGGTTCACGTGCCTTGGGCTCCTCCCTTTGGAGGGGCCTGAGGTGCCTGAGCCAATCAGGGACTGCTTTAGGGAGGAATCTGCAATGGCCAATCAGGGACTTCCTTACACTCCTCCCTAAGGAAGTCGCTGATTGGCTCAGGTGCCTCATACCCATCCCAAGGGAGCAGGAGAGGTGCTCAGTTCCTCCTCCTCCAGGCCTCCTGCGAAAGTGAGCCTTAGGTCCCACCCTGGTGCGTCATGTGATGCATGGGGAGGGGCCTAAGGCCCTGATTTGTTCAGGCGCCTCCCTTGGGAGGGGCCTGAGCCAATCAGGAACTTCTTTAGACTGCTCCCTGAGGAAGTCCCTGATTGGCTGCGATGGAGGGGGAGCAGTGGGCCCCCCCCGGCTGTGATGGAGGGGGAGCAGTGGGCCTCCCCCGGCTGCGATGGAGGGGGAGCAGTGGGCCTCCCCCGGCTGCGATGGAGGGGGAGCAGTGGGCCCCCCCGGCTGCGATGGAGGGGGAGCAGTGGCCCCCCCGGCTGCGATGGAGGGGGAGCAGTGGGCCCCCCCGGCTGCGATGGAGGGGGAGCAGTGGGCCGCCTCCCCGGCTGCGATGGAGGGGGAGCAGTGGGACCCCCCCGGCTGCGATGGAGGGGAAGCAGTGGGCCCCCCCCAGCTGCGATGGAGGGGGAGCAGTGGGCCCCCCCCCCCCCGGCTGCGATGGGAAGAGGGAGTTGGCATGTCTCTTGCTATATTCACGCGGGAGCCCGGCAGGCAGGGTCGGGGAAGTTTTTCTTTTCTGGGAGGAGCTGTGCCCAATGGCAGGAGAGAGTTGCTATCTCTTCTGCCATATTTTGGGGGAACGCCGATGGCAGGAGGGAGTCGGCATCCCTCCTGCCTTTTTCTTTGGGGGTGGGGGGGCAGCGGGTCCGCGTTTGTGTGTGGGGGGCGTTTTTTTCTTTTTTAAATTAAATTTGCCAGATATTTGCATGTGTAATACATGCAAAATATCTGGCCCAATAGAAAAAAAGCCGCTGATAGTAGTGACAGGAGGCTGCTTCTCCTGTCACTGTTGTCAGGGTTGCCCCGACTCAATCGCTCACTAAGTGATTGAGTTGGGGGGATTTGCATGCAAATGATGTGCACCTCCATGCAAAAAAGGTAGTGAATATATTGCTGTTTCAAAAAGGCCTGTAATCGGCTAACAGCAATTGAAATGCTACCTTTAGTGAATCTGGGCCATTGTCACTGATATTGGCACTAACTAGCCATCTTGGAACTGGACAGGAGGGGACGTTTTGTGGGTGGAGTCGGAGAGGAGCTGGCAATTATGTGGTTGCTGGCAATAGTCACAATCCTCTTATCACTTCCCCCCACATTTCTGCTCTGAATTGGAAATCCCTCAGCATTTAGAAAATCCACCCCTCCTCGGGATCTTCCCAGAACTCTCTCTCAATCATGGGACTTACCCTGGGGAAATCCCTGGGTATTCATTTTCAAATAAAAGAGTAAAAAATCTCAAAAGCACAACAAAGTGATAGATGGATGGTTTTCTTACAAAGACGTTTGTTGTGATTTTTTAAAACTCGGAATTGGGACTTTTAACTCCACAGTTCATCTAAATCTGGACTTTTTCAGTGATAATGGAACAGAAACAGAGGTCCAGGGCAAAAAAAATACTTTTTTTTTGTCTAGATCTGTTTTAGCCGCTACTAAGTCAGACAAAGGTGCCCTAATTAAACAGCTCACCACGGGGAAATTAAGGTATGACCCCTTCTTAACCCCCCCTCCCAGTGGTCTCTGAAACCCCTCCTACTTCCAAAAGAAGTGACAGTAGCAATATATACTAGGCTCTATGATAGCTCTACATATTCCTAAGAAAACGTCAAGCAAATGGATAGAGTAGCCTAGACTTCAGTGGAATGGAGAGTAAACAACAGTACTCAGGTTCGATTACATTACATTAGTATTTCTGTATTGCTAATATGCCCCAGGAGGAGTTCAATGTGATTTACAATTTAGAAGGGCCTGGCCATATCCAGGGATTATATTATTTTATTAGGGTTCATGACACAAATAATTTGGTTTGTGTTTGTGTAGGCGTATGATTATGGCATATGGTTTGGCTATATAGTGCTCCCCTGCGAATTCGAAGTCCCAGTCATTCACTGTATTTTCCGACCGCGAAGGGGAGGCAGGAGAGGGCAGCCGGAGCGCTGGCAAGTGAAGGAAATCATTCGCTGTATGCTCTGACCGCCTCTTCCTGTACTAAAGTCGGGCCTCACCAATCAGGAGTTCCGGATGCTAGGAAGGAAGCTGAAGATCAGAACGCTGAGGGTAGCATTCTTGGAGATCCTGCCGGTACCCAGGGCCGATGAGAAGAGGCAGATGGAGCTGCAAGCAGTCAATGCATGGATGAGGCACTGGTGTGAAGAAGAAGGATTCCACTTCGTGCGCAACTGGACGACATTCTGGGGAAAGAGCAAACTGTTCAGGAAGGATGGACTCCACCTCAGCAGAGACTGAATGAGGCTACTTGCAAGCAACATCAAGAGAGAAATTGAGACGTTTTTAAACTAGGAAGAAGGGGAAAGCCGACAGTCGACAGAGAGTCAATGGTTCGGGAACCGGTATACCCAGAGGATACCGTGCAGGAAGATAGCGGGGAAGGCTCACCAGATCATAGACAAGACAGAAATCCTGATGGATTGAAAGGGACACAAGAAGGAAGGAAATGCAAGAAAGTGACAGGCCACAAACTCAAGTGTATGTACATGAACGCAAGGAGTCTGAGGAATAAGATGGGTGAATTAGAAGGTATGGCACAAAAAGATAACTTTGACATCATCGGCATCATGGAAACATGGTGGAATGAGGAAAACATCTGGGACACTGTGCTGCCAGGTTACAAGCTATACCGCAGAGACAGAGTAGGTCAAAAAGGTGGAAGCGTTGCCCTATACGTCAAAGAGGGAATTGAGTCTATTGGAGAGAACACACCGGAAACGAAGAATAAGTTAGAGTCTCTATGGGTGAAAATTCCGGGACCCCCAGGGCAGTCCAAAGAAATTGATGGAGAGATGACGGATGAGATTAAACGCAACTGCAAGGAAAGCAACGCAGTTATCATGGGTGACCACAATCAAGGAGAGTTGCATCTGTACAAATGAGATCCATTATAGGAAAATGTACTTTTTTATTTTTATTTTTTTTGAATAAGGTTTCTTAACATGACATACCGCCCCTCCAAGTGCAGCTATAGAAGTTAGATATTCTCAGATATAATCTTCAAGTCAAGAAAAGCCCCCTGGGCTCCTTTTACTAAGCTGTGTTAGGGCTTTAATGCGTGGAATAGCGCCCGCTACATTGCCGCACGCGCCAGCATTGAGCTGGCGTTGGTTCTAGCCGCGTAGCGCGTGGTAATTTCCTGTGTGCGCTAAAAACGCTAGGGAACCTTAGTAAAAGGAGCCCTTTGTTTATTCTGGGTTAAACCTATTTTACCCCACATATTTTACCATGCTTTTACAAAGATAGGCCAGTAGAAATTTTGCCCCCAGAAAGGTTTTTTTTTTCATTATTGAGTTTGTCTTGTTATATCTGGGTACATTCAAATATTTTATTCCATAAAAGAGTAGCTGAGTATTACAGAATAATTTCATTACAGCCTTTAAATCCTGTTCAAAGACAAATGAGATTAATGACAGCCCAAAAGATGATTCCAATATTTCAGATATATTTAATGGACCATTTTTTGTTTCTTGAACCTCTGTCCCTTGAATCCCCTCCAAAATTTTATTTTATTCATAGGAATATAGTAAATCCTGAGTCAAAGGAGGAATGGTCTCGGGGGGGAGGGGGTGGTGTTGGTTAATTTCAGTATTTTAAACAGGTATTTTTTTTCAGAGCATCTAGAAGTGATGTTTCCAGGGCCTTAGGAAAGTTCAGGAGATTAACATTGTCTATATTTCTTTGCAACACCATTTTATCTTTAACAAGTTGTCAAGACTTGTAAAGATTTCACTTCTTCCTTAACATTGCAGATTTGAGTAGAAAGTTCTGCCTTAGTTCCTTCTAGAGTCTTAGATAAGGAATGAATATCACTTACAAACAATAAGGAATGAACATCACTTACAAACGTGAATATTTCCTATGTATATTTAACAACTACCTTTCCATCTTTTGATGATTTAATCTCTTTGGGCCCAACTGTTTTCTCCAAATTGAGGAATGGTTTGTTTTAAGCTTCTCTTCTGTCTGCAATAGTTCCTGAAAGATACTGTCTCATAAGTTGCAGTGTAAAAATGATACACTCTAGTTGCTTATGTTGAATCTAACAAAGTGCAAGCCACACTTAGCTGTTGCTTCATGGAAGACAGGCTTGATAATGTGGTACAAGTGAAAACTTCCTCTCCAAACAGGCGACGAAGGCCTACGTTTCATGATTGCAAAATCATTTCTTCAGACTCTCAGTATTAGTAAACTGCAGAGCCCTGAAGAAATGATTTTGCAATCATGAAACGTAGGCCTTCGTCGCCCGTTTGGAGAGGAAGTTTTCACTTGTACCACATTATCAAGCCTGTCTGCCATGAAGCAACAGATAAGTGTGGCTTGCACTTTGTTAGTGTGGCTTGCACTTTGTTAGTGTGGCTTGCACTTTCCTATTGTAACCCACTTGCATCCCAAGTACTGACAAAATATATCTTTACTGTAACTTGTATCCCATGTACTGACAAAATGAATCTTTATTGTAAACCGTTTCTATCCCATGTACTGTCAAATGTATCTTTATTGTAAACCGCTTCGAACTTCATGGTATAGCGGTATATAAGAAATAAATTATTATTATTATTTGCAGTTTCTAAGAGGTGTTTTTCCTAAATATCTTCCTTTTATCTTAATTGATGATCTTCAGATACCATATCTATATGCTGAATTTTAAATTTTCTTTCTTTTTTCTCCCCTTAGAATGCTCATGGATTAAATCTGAGTATTCCCATGCCAGGTCACCCAGTGAATTTTTCTGAAGCCACCATGGAACAGGCTCAAATGGATGTAGAACAGCTGGAAAATCTCATTTCTTCTCATGATGTTGTTTTCCTGTTAATGGATACCAGAGAAAGTCGATGGCTTCCTTCTGTCATTGCAGCTAGCCAGAGAAAGGTACTTGAATATCAACATACTTTCATTATCATCCTGCTAGAGCAGTAGAGAATGAGGGGTTAAGTACCCCTTTAAAGAGATGTAAGATTTGAAGATTCCCAATGATATCAGTATAACAGGTAGTGCGGACAGGAATATTTCCAGTATTTCTCTGCCTTCAGAGAGTGCAGATTTTCAAAAGTGGAAATAAGGAAGAAGTAGGGAATTACAGGCCGGTAAGTCTGTCTTTTGTGGTAAGCAAATTAATGGAAACACTTTTAAAACAGAATGATGAAGTTTCTGGAATTTGGTGCATTACAGGACTGGAGCCAACATGAATTCACTAGAGTTAGGTATTGTCAAACAAATCTGATCAATTTCTTTGACAGGGTGACCAAAGAAATACATAGAAAGAGTATGTTTGATGTGGCATATTTAGATTTTAGTAAAGTATTTGACAGTGTTCCACACAGCCATCTAATAAACTGAGTGCCCTCGGGATGGGCCCCAAAATGACGGGCTGGGTCAGGAACTGGTTGAGTGGAAGGCGAAAGAGGATAGTGATCAATGGAGATCGCTCTGAGGAAAGGGATGCTACCAGTGGTGTGCCTCAAGGTTCTGTTCTTGAGCCTGTTCTTTTTAACATTTGTATAAGCTATATTGCTGAAGGGCTGTCAAGTAAGATTTGCCTTTTTGAGGATAATGCCAAATTCTTTAGCACTCTCCAGACCAGTAGAGGTTAACTTTACGAATGGGTATATATCTAATCATGACCAGCAGGTGGAGACTGAAAACAAAACTTTGGGACAGTATATACTATCCTCCCTTCTCTATTTCCCTCAGTCTTCTTTCAGTCTCCAGCAGGTGTTGAGTGATCTGTACCCATCTCTCTTGGTAGGGCTGTTGGAATTTGTTTAGGGGTTTATTGTCCCTGTTTTTGGCCGGACGGAGCTTGGTCGGGCCCTGTTTGGGGGTCCGTCCGACCTCGGGGGTGTCAAACCCGGCGGGTCACGAGCGGGGTCCCTCCCCCCACTTCCTCCACCTCCCCACATTTTTTTAGAGGAGCCTCAGCAGTAAGCCTTGCCCCCTAAGTCAAGCAAGGCATATTGCTTCGAGAGCCTGTGGAGTCTGTTCTGTAAAAAAAAAAAAAAAAAAATCCTGAGGTAGTGCTGGTCTGAAGGGTTGTTTCCCTTTAAGAAAACTGTATTTTACTGTATTTTTTCATGTAACCAGCACTTTTTTATAGCTAGGTCGCGTCTGGAGCAATTGTGCCCTTCTCCGGGGGAGTAGGCCACAATTTTAGTCCAGCCGCGAGGCACTCGCGGCCGGCCTGAACTCGGCGGTTTGGGTCGGTGAGGTGGTGGAGCTCCGTCGGCAGCGGCTGCAGGCGCCCAGAGCTCCCCGCCGATGGTGCCTCGCGAGTCGGCTTGGAGCAGTGGGGAAGCCCGGTCTTCCACAACCGCCCACGGAGGGATTCCCCGAAGGATTCCCTCTCAGCTGATTTTTTGACAGCTGATGCCGACTTGCCTGTCTTAGCGGCTGGGACTGTTCAGTCTTCTCAGCCGCTACAGGCCATGGAGGGAGCATTTTTGGCGGGAACTTCGCCATTTTCTTTGTCTGGCCCCTCCATTTTGTCTGCAACCTCAGGTGACCTTCCCCCTGTATGGCGAACACAGGGGCAGGTTTCAGCATGGACCCCTGCTGGGGCAGGGAGTCCCTGGGGACCCCCAGGGGTTTTTTGCCCCCAATTTATTTTCTTTCTTTGTGCGGACTTTTGGGGGTCCCACGTGCGCCTGGGGGGTTTCGGGGGGGGTTTCCCTCCGCGCCCCCTATGGCTTTGCCTCCCTCTTTTCGTTTGGCGTCCCCTCTTCCTCCTCCCTCATCCAAGCGCCCGCGGGGGGGCTTGGATTGCGAATTGGTGGGCGGAGGAGCGTGTTGGCCTGGTTGAGGACCTGGCTGCTTTGGCGGGCTTCCAGGATCCTCTAGAGGGGACGCCTGTTGGCAGCGGGGCGGCGGGTTTCCCGTCTTCCAGAGCAGATGCGTCCGTGGTGCGCTTTTTTATTCAGAGGGATGAGCTTTTAGACCTGTGTAGCAGGTCTCCTTGGTGCTGCATTTTTGCAGTGGCGCCGCCGGAGACCCCGCGTATGGGGGCCCCTCTGCTTCAGGGGGTCTGTCCTGGTTCCCGCTCTTTTCCTGTGCGTCAGGATTTGCGGGATTTTGTGTTGGCGCAGTGGCCTATGGGCGCAGTTTCGTTTGGTGTGCGCCTTGGCTCTTGGGTATCCCGTCCCGGAGGGAGGTAGGGCTACCTTAATTTCGCCAATGGGGAACGCGGTGGTCTCGGCACTTCCTAAGCGGCATACCGTGCCTGTTATGGACGGTTCTGCTCTTAGGGTCTCGGAGGCGCGTGCGTTAGAGACTCTTCTTAAGTGTGATTTTGATGTCTCTGCCTTTGGGGTCCAGGCGGCTGTTTGTGGGGAGCTAGTCGCTCGCGCCGTGTTTCGGTGGGCTGAGCGTGTCCTGGATCGGGAGTCTGATGACTGGTCTCTAGTGGATCAGGAGGTAGCGAAGATTGCGATGGCTGCCTCGTTCCTCTCAGATGCTCTTTATGACTTGGTGCGGATTTCGGCTAAGTCTATGGCATGGCCGCGCGGCGTATTTTGTGGCTGCGCGCTTGGGCGGCGGATTCTGCGTCCAAAGCTAAGTTTACTAAAGTTCCCTTTAGGGGGTCTTTTTGTTTGGAGAGGAATTAGATGAGTTGATTCAGACTCTGACGGACTCGAAGGTGCCCCGTCTGCCTGAGGACCGTGCCCGCCCTGCGTCTAGGTGTGGGGCTGCCCGGGGGCGTTTGCGGGAATTTCGCAAGTATCGCCCGGGGCGTGGGGCTGCTTCTTTCCCGGCTCAGGGTTTTTCCCGGGGTCGGTTCTTCCAGCGCATGCAGCCCTTTCGGGGGGCCCGTCGGGGGGCAGGGAATCCCTCCGCCGGTTCCCCCGCTTCCCGTCCTGCGCAATGACTCCTTGCCGGCGCCCCCTTTGGTTCCGGTGGGGGCCCGGCTGCGCAAATTTTTCCCCAAATGGGCCGAGATCGCGTCCGATCAGTGGGTCCTTGAGGTGGTGCGGGACGGTTACGCTCTGGAGTTTACCCGCTCTCTGCCGGACCTTTTCCTCGCTTCTCCATGTCAGACTCCATGGAAGACGCAGGCTTTTCGTCAGACCCTTCAGCGTTTGCTAGATCTCGAGGCAGTGGTGCCGGTGTCCCCTACGGAGTGGGGCACCGGCAGGTACTCCATTTACTTTGTGGTGGCCATAAAGGAGGGGACCTTTCGGCCCATCCTGGATGTCTCTCGATCTGACGGAGGCCTACTTGCAGGTTCCAATTCGGGCCTCTCATCAGCACTTCCTTCGCTTTGCGATCTTGGGGCGGCACTTTCAGTTCTGTGCGCTTCCCTTTGGTCTGGCCACGGCTCCTCGGACGTTCACCACGGTAATGGTGGTCGTCGCGGCAGCCTTGCGGTCGGTGGGCATCCTGGTTCTCCCCTACCTGGACGACTGGTTGATTCGGGCAAAGTCGTTGCAGGAGAGCTCCCGGGTTACGGCTCGGGTGGTGGAGTTTCTCCGGTCGCTGGGCTGGGTGGTCAACCTTTCCAAGAGTCGGTTGGTCCCGGCTCAGCGTCTGGAGTGCCTTGGGGTTATGTTCGACATCTCCTTGGGGAAGGTCTTCCTTCCAGAGGCCCGGGTGAGCAAATTGCAATCTCAGATTCGCCTGCTTTTGGCGTCCCGGGGTCCTCGGGCGCGAGATTTCCTCCAAGTCCTGGGGTCAATGGCGGCGTCCCTGGACGTGGTGAGGTGGGCGCGGGCCCACATGCGTCCTCTTCAGTATGCTCTGCTCCGGAGGTGGTCTCCCCGGAGGCAAGATTTGGATGTTCCGGTTCCCCTGCGAGGCTTGGCGCGCTGCAGTCTGCGCTGGTGGCTCCGGACCCCTCACCTGGTTCAGGGGGTGGGTCTGGATCTCCCGCAGTGGACGGTGCTCCTTACGGATGCGAGTCTCCTCGGTTGGGGGGCTCAGTTTATGGGCCACTCAGCTCGGGGCACCTGGTCCGCGGAGGAGGCCTCCTGGTCGATCAACGGGTTGGAGACCAGAGCGGTCAGGCTGGCGCTGTTAGCTTTCCACTCCCTTTTGCTGGGCAAGTCGGTCAGAGTCCTGTCGGACAATGCCACGGCGGTGGCTTATGTCAATCGTCAGGGGGGCACCAAGAGCACTCCTGTGGCGCAGGAGGCGGCTCGGCTCATGGTTTGGGCGGAGTCCCATCTTCTGGACCTCTCGGCTTCTCATATAGCCGGGGTAGAAAATGTTCAGGCAGACTTCCTCAGTCGTCACTTCCTGGATCCAGGAGAGTGGTTTCTCGGCGCCGGAGCGTTTCGGTTGATAGTGCAAGATTGGGGGCAGCCCCTGATGGACCTGATGGCCACGAGTGGCAACGCCAAAGTGCCCCGCTTCTTCAGTCGTCGCAGGGAAGGGCTGGCCGAGGGTCTGGATGCTCTGGTCCAGCCGTGGCCAACGGAGGGGCTGTTGTATGTGTTCCCTCCTTGGCCGCTGGTGGGCAGAGTGCTTCTTCGCATTGTTCACCATCCGGGTTTGGTGGTGCTGGTGGCTCCGGATTGGCCTCGACGTCCGTGGTATGCGGATCTGGTGAGGCACCTGGTGGCGGTTCCTCTTCCTCTGCCTCTCTCGGACGACCTTCTGATGCAGGGTCCCATTCCCATGTTCGACCCGTCTCTCTTCTGTCTTACGGCGTGGCTCTTGAAAGGGGTCGCCTTAGCAAGAAGGGATATTCAGACAAGGTGATCGCTACACTGTTGGGGTCCCGGAGGCTTTCTACCTCTCGGGCTTATGTGCGGGTTTGGCGTCTCTTTGAGGAATGGTGTCGGGCGCGGGGAGTGACCTCTTTTCGCGCTTCTCTGCCTAACATTCTAGAGTTCTTGCAGGATGGCCTGGATAGAGGCCTGGCTTGGTCTTCTCTCCGGGTTCATCTTGCGGCCCTGTTGACCTTTCGAGGGTTGGTGTCAGGTCAGCGTTTATCGGCTCTTCCTGATGTGATTCGGTTTCTGCGGGCGGCCACGTTGCTTAGGCCTCCCCTACGGCCCTCGGTTCCCTCTTGGGATCTTAATCTGGTTCTCTCTGTTTTGGTGCGCCCGCCTTTCGAGCCCTTGGACGACTGTTCTTTGAAGGACCTTACTTTGAAGGCGGTCTTTTTGGTGGCCATTACTTCTGCTAGGCGTATTTCTGAGCTGCAGGCTTTCTCTTGTAGGGCTCCCTTCTTGGAGTTGTCTAGGGAGCGGGTCGTCTTGCGGCCTGTTCCTTCCTTTCTGCCGAAGGTTGTTTCTCCTTTTCATGTCAATCAATCGGTGGTTCTCCCGGTCTTGGGTGGTCGGGAGGGCTCTTCTGAGCAACGGCAGCTGCGCAAGTTGGATGTCGGTCGGGTCCTTCGCTCTGATGTGCAGCGGACCCAGGAATTCCGGAAGTCCGATCATCTCTTTGTCCTCCTGGCTGGTCCTCGTCGGGGAGCTGGCGCTTCTAAGGCTACTATTGCGCGCTGGATCAAGGAGACGATTGCTTCCGCTTATCTTCTGAAACAGCAGCCTGTTCCGGAGTTTCTCAAGGCTCTTTCCACTCGGGGTCAGGCGGCTTCTTGGGCTGAGTCGTCGCTCGTGCCTCCGGTGGATATTTGTAAGGCTGCGGTTTGGTCCTCCTTGTATTCTTTTGTTAGACATTATCGGGTAGATGTTCAGGCGCGTCGGGACGCGGTGTTCGGTGAGCGTGTTCTGGTATCGGCCCTTCGGGGGTCCCGCCCGTGAGAGGGACTGCTTTGGTACGTCCCATTCGTAAAGTTAACCTCTACTGGTCTGGAGAGTGCTAAAGAAGGAGAAATTAGGTTCTTACCTGCTAATTTACTTTCTTTTAGCTTCTCCAGACCAGTAGAGGTCCCCACCCTGTCTGTTGTTGTTGTTGTTGTTGGGGCTGTTTTCGCGGGCAGTTTTTGTTTTTTGCTGCGGGTTCTAGTATTTTTCTAGGGCCGGGGAGAATTAAAGAACAGCGGCTGTGGCTCGGCTGGCTTAGCTGGCGAGCTGTGGGGACATTTTCCTTCGGGTATTTCTCCTCTGCATTTTCCAACAGCATTTGGGTATGTTATTTGTTACTCCTGTTCGGAGTATTGTTTTCTTCCTGTTTTCCAGTTCTTGGTTCTGCTTGGCTATTCGGCAGACTGAGGGAAATAGAGAAGGGAGGATAGTATATACTGTCCCAAAGTTTTGTTTTCAGTCTCCACCTGCTGGTCATGATTAGATATATACCCATTCGTAAAGTTAACCTCTACTGGTCTGGAGAAGCTAAAAGAAAGTAAATTAGCAGGTAAGAACCTAATTTCTCCATCTTCAATAGAGTAGACACCCCAGATGGTGTGAATAACAGGAAGAAAGACCTAGCAAAGCTTGAAGAATGATCTGAAATTTGGTAGCTAAAATTTAATGCTAAGAAATGCAAGGTCATGCATTTGGGCTGCAAAACTCCGAGGGAACGGTACAGTTTAGGGGGTGAAGAACTTTATGTACATGACAGAAGGAGGAAGACTTGGGTATGATTGTATGTGATGATCTTAAGGTGGCCAAACAGGTTGAAGAGGTGACGGCCAAAGCTAGAAAGATGCTAGAGTACAAAGGGAGAAGTATGGCCAGTAGGAAAAGGGAGGTATTTGATGTCCCTGTATAAGATGGTGAGACCTCAGTTAGAATATTGTATTCAGTTCTAGAGACTGCACCTTCAAAAAGATATAAAAAGGATGGAGTCGGTCCAGAGGAAGGCTACTAAAATGGTGCATGGTCTTAGTCATAAGACGTATGAGGGACAGACTTAAAGATCTTAATATGTATACTTTAGAGGAAAGGCGGAAGAGGGGAGATATGATAGAAGCGTTTAAATAACTACGTAATATAAATGTGCATGAGGCAAATCTTTTTCATTTGAAAGGAAGCTCTGGAATGAGGGCATAGGATAAAGTTAAGAGGTGATAGGCTCAGGAGTAATCTAAGGAAATACTTTTTTACAGAAAGGGTGGTAGATGCGTGGAATAGCCTCCTGGTAGAGGTGCTGAAGAGAGACTGTGTCTGAATTCAAGAAAGCGTGGGATAGGCACATGGGATCTCTTAGAGAAAGGAGGAGATAGTGGATGGGCCATTATGTTTCTGTGATTGGTGCAGCAGATTGCTTTAAACAGGCCTTTCTCCTTAAGGTGAAGATCACAGCCCCATTCGCTTGTAAAGCACCCATGCCTAAGAAACTCCCTAACACCCTACTTGTTCTGTTTGTCTGATTAGATAGTCCCTGCTGAGTAGAGCTCACAATCTCTTGAATGTGTACATCTAACAGTGCTATAGAAATGATTAGTAATAGAATTGGTGTTCCCAAGGACTGGCCAATGAGCCTTCCTCTAGTCAAGTGCAGAGGTGTTTTTTCTTCTAGGACCCTAGGCTCTAACCCAGTGGCTTTCTTAAGCGACCTTGTTCAATGAGGTTGAGTAGTACTCTTTATTCTCTCAGCTTAGACTGGCTGTTTCAAGTTAAAAAAGAAAGCAAAGAGGTGGTGTTGGATACTGCATGGTAATCTAATTGAACAGGAAGGTACTGGGACAACCCTGTACTAGGCTCCTGGGATGCTTTTAATTTTTTCCCCCCGAGTCTTACTAGACCAGTCGAGGACCCACCTGGAAAACAACCAAGTCCTAGTAGCTCTTAGACTCGGGTTCCCTTTCCTGTTCATTATATACAGTATTCTGTATTTCTTTACTGTTCTGAATCCTGTATAAGGTTCCTTGAGTGATAATGGGTTTCACATGTATATAGGTTCTTTTAGTTTCACTTTGGCATTAACTTACTGGGAATATTCCTAGCTGTTATTAAAACAAAAAATTGATGAAAAAAACCTCCACAAATTATAATCAATGAATGGATGAACAACAAAAGTGGAGTGATAGAAATCTCAATTTCAAGAAATATCAGCAACATTCAATATACCTTATACCAGGTGTGCCCAACAGGTCGATCACAATCGACCGGTAGATCGTGAAGGCAACACGAGTCGATCTTGTTGCCTTCGCATTCTACTTGCTTCCCAAGAGCCAGACGGACCCAAAGCATCCTGTCGGTCCTTGCGCGCCTGGCAGCTCCTCTCACTACCTGCACGGAACGGCACCAGTCAGTCAGTCAACCTCCCTCCCCTCTCCCCATCCTACCTTCTCTTAGGGATTTCCAGGCCAGCCCTGGAGCTTTTCCCTCTGCCACGGGCCACCCCACTGGAAGTAGGAAGTTTCATCAAGTGGGGGGGGGGGACTGGGGGTCAGGAAGCGGCAGAGAGCGTGAGCTCCAGGGGGTTGGTCGCGAGTGGCCTCGGAGACGGCAGTGCAAATGGTGGGAGCGGGAGGAAGGACGGATTTGGGGTGCTGGGGGGGGGGAGAGAACCAATCGCATGCTTGTTTGCACACTTGTAGACGTTGATAACATCGGTCTGGCTTCAGCTTCATTAATGTCCCCAGGGGCAACCATCCTTGCAAATATATGCAGAAAACTCCTGTTCCTTGCAGCAGTTTGCAACAGGTAGTGTTTGTGACTCCTAGGGGGAGGAGGGGAGGTGGTGGTTCCCAATGGTGGCGGCGGTTTGGAGGCCTGTTCTCCAATGGCGGCAGTGGCTTGGGAGCAGACAGGGAGACAGAAAGAAGGGGGAGCAGGGAGACAAAGAAAGAAAGGGGGGACAGGAAGACAGAAAGAAAGGGGGCATGGAGAGAGAAAGATAGACAGAAAGAAAGACTGAAAGAAAGAAAGAAAGAAAGGGGAGGAAGGTAGGGAGAGAGGAAGAAAAAGTTGGTAGAGGGAATGAGGTCTGGAAGCATACAGCAGGCTGAAAGAAGGGAAGAAATATTGGATGCACAGTCAGAAGACTAAAGTGCAACCAGAGATTCATGAAATCACCAGACTACAAAGGTAGGAAAAATTATTTTATTTTCAATTTAGTGATCAAAATGTTTCTATTTTGAGAATTTATATCTGCTGTCTATATTTTGCACTATGGCCCCCTTTTACTAAACTGCAATAGTGATTTTTAGCGCGTCATGGTTTTGAGCGTCGAGAGCAACGCGGGGCATTCAGCGCAGCTCCCTCCACTAAAAATCGCTATCGCGATTTAGTAAAAAGGGAGGGGGGTATATTTGTCTATTTTTGTAGAGTTGTTACTGAGGTGACATTGCATAAAGTCATCTGCCTTGACCTCTTTGAAAAAAAACCCACAATATAAATGATAATTAACATTTTCTATGCATACAGTGTGCTTTGTGTTTTTAAAAAATTTTTTGTTGGTAGATCATTTTGACTTGGTAATTTTAAAAGTAGCTCGCAAGCCCAAAAAGTGTGGGCACCCCTGCCTTATACTATACATGCTGGCTGTGGATTTCTCCGAAGGAGGAAAAAAAGACCTCAGACTCCCTTCAAACAATTTCAGGTAACCAATGGTGGTCAATTGAATAGGATCTCTTTTTTTTTTTCTTTTTTTTTAATAATTCTTTATTGATTTTCCATACTTCAAAAGTGCAATACATGAATATAGTTAATATCAATTTAAACACATCCACTTACAATTATATATATAACCACTCATTTTCTCCCACCCCCTCACTCAGTGATTATACAATAAAACATAGCGACATTTATTTGCCCAGTAACCTTACCCTCTTCATATTAATAATATCTTCCCACCCTTCCTCCCACCCCAAGTGTAACTTCTCTAGGGTCAAATTAGGACAGAAATATCCCCCCACCCTATTTTGGATGTGTATGAAAGTAAACAAAACCTGACTTATAATCAGAGACCTGCTATAGAGAAGTAACATAAGATGCCAACGGACCCCAAACCAATTTAAAAAGAATACTTTGCCCCAGACTTTCTGCATTCATTTTCTCATATCCATAGCTGGAGCATAGATTAGCTCACCAGAAAAGGAAATTCAGACGATCATGGTTTTTCCAGTTTCGGGTTATCATCTGCATGGCTATCCCAGTCATTATAAGGAAAAGACGGCCTTTATATCTATCTAAGGGGGACTTAACATGTAATAATGTTCCGCATATGACCGCCTCATATGACCTGCTCTGCTAACCACAATATAGCTAAAAGAAGACCAAGGTCCAGGAGCAGAACTGCTGTGGCACCAGCATCACTAGCAAACTAGTGGAGAACTTGTGAGATGACACTCACCAGCTCCATGGCATCCTGCACATCTTCAGGCTCTGCAGTAATGTTATGAGCATTGACTTTCCTATCAAGAGGAGGGAAGGGCATTGATAGCTAGAATTTGCTGAACCCTGCATGGGAGTCAATGTTCTGACTCTGACTCTCATTTCACCCCTTACTGCAAGCCTCAAGCCAGTACCTGAGCTCCAACTCTCCTGTTGCATGGGAACTTGAAGGAAGAGACGGAAAGGGAAGAAGCAGACAGGAAGTGCAAGAAGAAATGGGAATGCAAAATAGATTGATGCAAACTTAAAGGGAGCATGAGGTGAGAAGCGCAAGAGTGGGGCAGAGAAAGAAGGGGAAGTGCAATGAGTGGAGGGTATAGGAGAAGGAGGAAAGACTATCCCCACATTCCCACACACAGCATCGTAGCCTAAACACAATCCAAAGTGGTTTATATTTTGTACCTGGTGTTATCCCAGGACAAGCAGGCAGCAAATTCTTGACTGATGGGTGACGGCACCGACGGAGCCCGGTACGGACAATTTTAGAGTGATTGCACTCTAAGAACTTTAGAAAGTTCTAGCTAGGCCGCACCGCGAGTGCCTTCCCGCCCGACGGAGGCGCGCGGTCCCCAGTTTCTTAGTTTCCGCGGAGCTAAGAAGATGCGTGTTTCCAACGGCTGTTGGAAATTTTTTTCAAGTATTTTCGCCTTCCCGCTCGCGCGTTTTTTCTCTTCGAATTTTTTCCTTTTCTTTTAATTTGTTCGTGTTAAAAAAAAAAAAAAAACTACTTTATTTCGTTTTTTTGCGGTCGGCCCAAGCGGGGCCTGTTGGCACCATCGAAGCCTCGGGCTTCGATTTTGCTACAGCCGTTTTTCCATTCATGCCCCCGTCACCGGGTTTTAAAAAGTGCCAGCGGTGTGCGCGCCCTATATCTCTTTCCGACCCACACAAGTGCCTACAGTGTCTGGGTCCGGACCACAGGGCTGAAACCTGCACCCGCTGTAGTTCTCTTCAAAAGAGAACTTTGAAAAACCGGCAAATACAACAGCGGATCTTGTTCGGTACCGCTATGGAAGTTCCTCCGGTATCGACGTTGGCAACTCCCTCCAAACCGACACCGACAGTTTCGGCACCGCAAACTACATCACCGGTGTCGCAACCAGTAGATAAGCCGGCTAAGAAGCCTTCCCCTACTGTCCTCGGGCCGCCAGTCGAACAAGCAGTGAGCCAAGTCCTGCAGACTGCGCGCCGGCCCCGTAAACGCTCCGCTCCCATCGAAGTCACTGCCTCATCATCGGCATCGACTTCTCCAGAGCGTCGAGCTGCACCGCAGGTACCGAGCAAGAAAAAAGCGGTACCGGTGCCATCGAGACCAACGTTGGATGAGCGTATTGCCTCTATCCTTCAGGCCCAACTTAAGGAGCAACTGCAACAATTGCTCCCGGCTCTATTGACTCCGACCCTTCCAGTGTCGGTACCCACTGAGCCTTCGGTGCCGATTGTCGATCAGCCTCTATTATTGGCATCGGCATTATCGGCACCGCAGAAATCTTTATCCATGCCTATTCTATCAGCAGAACCAAGGTCTCATCGACGCACTGTTCTTTCAGTTTCTGATCCGGTACCGGTCTCTGAAACCCATACCGCTGTGCAGTCACCAGGTACCGTATCGACCCGTTCGGGGAAATCGGTACGCAAGACAAAACATACCGAGACATCCACTCCACTCTCTCAGGGCCACCTTCAATCGGTACGGGACCCTGACTTGTGGGATGACTCCGATGATCCCCTCGGTACCGAGGAGGATTATTCGTCTGAAGAGGATGATCCATCGGTGCAGAATCCTGCTACTAAACCAGAGCACTCCTCCTTCACCAAATTCTTAAAGGAGATGTCAGACACTCTTTCTATTCCTCTAGAGTCTGACTCTAAAAAATCCAAGCATTTCTCGATGCTTTGGATTTTGACCAACCTCCCAAAGAGTTTTTAAAGTTGCCCCTCCATGACATCTTGAGGGAAACTTTCTATAAAAATTTGGAAACTCCTTTGACAATACCAGGAGCCCCGAGAAAACTAGAATCTCTTTATAAAGTGATTCCTATTCCAGGGTTTGACAAACACCAACTCCCCCATGAGTCTCTGCTGGTGGAATCGACCCTGAAGAAATCTGCAGGAGCTAGTGTTTATGCCTCTGTCCCTCCTGGCAGAGAGGGCAAGGCCATGGATAAATTTGGGAAACGCCTTTACCAAAATGCGATGTTGGCCAACCGTTCAGGTAACTACGCGTTCCACTTCTCTTTTTACCTAAAACATCTCATCCAACAGGTGACTTCTTTTCAAAAGTATATACCGGACCGTAAACTTCCTGCTTTTCAGCAATGCACCTCTAGCCTTTTGCAACTCAGAAAGTTTATGGTCCGTTCAATTTATGATACTTTTGAACTGACATCACAGGCCACTGCTATGTCTGTGGCAATGAGAAGGTTGGCATGGCTTCGAGTCTCAGACCTGGATGTAAACCACCAGGACCGACTTGCCAATGCGCCCTGCCTAGGGGCCCTACATCCAAGGGGAACAGAATTGCTTAGCAGACAATCTCAGCAGAATTCTTCAACCTCACGAATGGACTCTCGATCCATTGACCCTCCAGTCCATTTTTTCTCAATGGGGCACACCTCAAGTGGACCTTTTTGCAGCTCCCCACAACCATCAACTGCCCCTGTTTTGCTCCAGACTTTACTCTTCTCACCGTCTGGAACCCGATGCATTTCTCCTGGATTGGACCAATCTCTTCCTTTATGCATTCCCTCCTCTTCCGCTCATGCTGCGCACATTATTCAAACTCAAGAGGGAACAAGCCACCATGATTCTCATCGCTCCACGGTGGCCAAGACAGCATTGGTTCTCCCTTCTACTTCAACTCAGTTCCAGGGAGCCCATACCTCTTCCGCTGTTTCCTTCACTTCTTACACAGCATCAGCAAACTCTACTTCATCCCAGCTTGCAGTCTCTGCACCTGACAGCTTGGTTTCTCTCGGGCTGACTTCGGCTCACTCTCTCCTTTCTCAGCCTCTCCGTTCTATTATTGATGCCTCCAGGAAACCGGCTACTCTTCAATGTTACCAACAAAAGTGGTCTCGGTTTTCTTCCTGGTGCCTCTTGCATCACCATAATCCCATGTCTATAGCAGTAGGACTAGTGTTAGACTATCTTCTGTCCTTATCTGACTCTGGTCTTAAATCCTCTTCGATTAGAGTTCACCTTAGTGCTATTGCAGCTTTTCATGAGCCGGTTCATGGAAAACCCCTCTCAGCTCATCCCTTGGTTTCTAGGTTCATGAAGGGCCTTTTCAATGTGAAGCCACCTCTTAAGGCCCCTCCTGTTGTATGGGATCTTAATGTGGTTCTTTCTACGTTAATGAAACCTCCTTTCGAGCCTTTGGCCACAGCACATTTTAAATTTCTTACTTGGAAAGTGGTCTTTCTTATAGCTCTCACTTCTGCCAGGAGGGTCAGTGAGCTCCATGCACTGGTGGCTGATCCACCTTTCACTGTTTTTCACCATGATAAGGTCGTCCTCCGGACACATCCAAAATTCCTTCCTAAGGTTGTGTCTGAGTTTCATCTTAACCAATCCATTGTCCTACCTGTTTTTTTCCCAAAGCCTCATTCTCATTCAGGTGAACAGGCTTTGCATACCTTGGATTGTAAACGTGCTCTGGCTTACTACCTTGAACGCACCAAACCTCACAGATCATCTCCTCAACTGTTTTTATCCTTTGATCCTAACAAGTTGGGTCATCCTGTATCTAAACGCACCCTGTCCAATTGGCTTGCTGCTTGCGTTTCATTCGGTTATGCTCAGTCGGGCCTGACACTGGAAGGTTCTGTCACGGGCCATAAGATTAGAGCTATGGCAGCGTCTGTAGCTTTCCTCCGTTCCACTTCCCTTGAGGAAATCTGCAAGGCTGCTACTTGGTCCTCAGTTCATACCTTTACATCTCACTATTGTCTGGATGCATTCTCCAGACGGGATGGACACTTCGGCCAATCTGTTTTACAAAATTTATTTTCCTAATGGCCAACCTTCCCTCCATCCCTCTTTTTGTTAGCTTGGAGGTCACCCATCAGTCAAGAATATGCTGCCTGCTTGTCCTGGGATAAAGCACAGTTACTTACCGTAACAGGTGTTATCCAGGGACAGCAGGCAGATATTCTTGCGTCCCTCCCACCTCCCCGGGTTGGCTTCTTAGCTGGCTTATCCTAACTGGGGACCGCGCGCCTCCGTCGGGCGGGAAGGCACTCGCGCATGCGCGGTGCAGCCTAGCTAGAACTTTCTAAAGTTCTTAGAGTGCAATCACTCTAAAATTGTCCGTACCGGGCTCCGTCGGTGTCGTCACCCATCAGTCAAGAATATCTGCCTGCTGTCCCTGGATAACACCTGTTACGGTAAGTAACTGTGCTTAATGGAGGATTGAGTGACTTGGCCAGAGTCGCAAGGAGCTGCAGTAAGAGTTGAACCTAGTTCCCCAGGTTTTCAGGCCACTACACTAACTACTGGGCTTCTCCTCTACTTCTACAAATGAATAATAACGCAAAAAGTTTAAAAGACGTCAAAAAGTCCCTGAGTGGAAGAATCCTTCCTCTAAATCGAGATGAACCAGAAAGAGAACTACTCGCTGGCAAATGGAGGACGAGTTCTTGGATCTTTAGTTGCTTAACCCTTGCCTATATAACCAATCCCTTTTGATTTTTTTTTTGAGAACTCTAAGGAGTGGTTACCCGGTAAATTCCTGGCAACAGTTCAGGTGTGAACTATCCGGATAGCGGACACTGACTAAGAGCCTATCTCTTTATTGTAGTGGACATATTTAAAAATATACTAGCTGACGTTATTTTGAACCACTATAGTTCCAATTGCTGTGAATTAGCTCTTCATATTTTCTCCTATAAAACAAAAGTGCGTGCTGCATTATTCGTGTGAATAACTGTATATATGGTTTTGTGTTTTTTTGTGTATTACAGCTGGTTATCAATGCTGCCTTGGGATTCGACACATTTGTGGTAATGAGACATGGACTTAAGCTGAAACGGGAGGAGCCCAATCATTTATGTGCCTCTAATGTCTCTAACAATGTTGATCTCTTGAGTTCATCTCTCTTCTCCAATATCCCTGGATATAAACTTGGCTGCTACTTCTGTAATGATGTTGTGGCACCGGGGGATGTAAGTTGAACTTTGTGCAAACTGTTGTACTTCTTGTCCATCTCTGACATAATCTCTCCTAAATTTTAGTGGTAGCATTTGAAATTGTGATTTAGAGCTAAAATATTTTAGGAAAAACGTATTATATCTAAGATGTGTAATATAAAAATTAATATTAATTGCTTTCCACCTTAGAAACGCACTCTTTTTTTGTTTGTATTAAGACAGTGGCTTTCAAACTTGAGCAAGAAGTGAATCTGAGAAAAAAGATTATTGGAATATGTTGATACTACAGTAGTGGTTTAGTAGGGAATTCTATAAATGGTGCTGAAAATTCAGTGCTGGAAAAAAATCTGCACCATGTGTGATTCTATAACGGGTGCGTGCCCTTTATAAAATCACGGCGCAGATTCCTGAGCCTGACTCTGGGTTCCAGCATTTATGCCTGCTGGTACCCAAGTAAGGTGCGCTGTGTGTGCAACCTTTTAGAACACCAGTGGCCATGCCCCCCTAGTAGAGTTACGAGAGGCATTCAGTAATTTATCTACCTAAGGAGGAAAGAAAATAGTTTTCAAAGAAATGTGTTTTGTTTTTCGATTTAGTCCCCTGATAGCTCCTTACACATCATCTACTTTTCCTGCAATGACTTTAACCCCTTTGAAAAGAATTCTCTTTGACCTTCAAACCAGGACATGATAGCTTCCTTCATGTCTTCACTTGAAAACCACTCAGAACAGGAAATCCAAGGGAACCAGGTCAGGACTGTAGGGTGGATAATTCAGCTGCTGAAACCCACATTCTCAGATGGCTACCTGTGTTTGTCATAACATGTTCACTGGTACATTGTCATGAAGAAGCAGCATGCCCGCTATGAGTTTTTCTCATTTTTTCTCCATGATTAACTCCCGCAAGCAATCATTGTGTTGGCGTAAACCTCCACGGTTATGGTTGTCTTGTGTGGCATGAACTACAGAAGCAAAAGTCCTTCATCATCCCAGAAGACAGTCACCATGATTCTGCTAGCAGATTTTTCTGTCTTGAACTTTTTCTGGGGTGGGAGATGACTTGTGCTTCCACTGCATTGACTCCGTTTTAAATAATAATAATAATAATTTTATTCTTATATACCGCCAAAGCCAAAGACTCAGGTTCTCTGTGATAAACCCAAATCTCATCTCCAGTTACCAAATGATGAAAAAAATTCACTTGGTCTTCAAGGAGCATTTCCAAGTTCTCATGACAGCACTGGAACCTCATGGTCTTCTGACATGGCGTCAACATTCTTGGAACCCATCTTGCACTAATCTTAGACATGCCCAACTTTTTCATGAATTTTTTTCCAAATTGTACCTGCTGAGATGCCCATGTCTTCAGCTATTCGGGAAACCTTAATTCATATGTCTGACAAAATTAAATCCTCGACTTTCTTTAGCACTCTCCAGACCAGTAGAGGTTAATCTTTACGAATGGGTATATATCCAATCATGACCAGCAGGTGGAGACTGAAAACAAAACTGTGGGACAGTATATAATATACTCCCTTCTCTATTTACATCAGTCTTCTTTCAGTCTCCAGCAGGTGTTGAGTGATCTGTACCCATCTCCCTTGGTAGGGCTGTTGGAATTTGTTTAGGGGGTTTCTAGTCCCTGTTCTTTAGCACTCTCCAGACCAGTAGAGGTTAACTTTACGATTGGGTATATATCTAATCATGACCAGCAGGTGGAGACTGAAAACAAAACTTTGGGACAGTATATCCTAGCCCCTCCTCTCTATTTCCCTCAGTCTTCTTTCAGTCTCCAGCAGGTGTTGAGTGATCTGTACCCATCTCCCTTGGTAGGGCTGTTGGAATTTGTTTAGAGGTTTATTGTCCCTGTTTTTAGCCGGACGGAGCTTGGACGGACTCTGTTTGGGGGTTCGTCCGACCTCGGGGGTGTCAAACCCGGCGGGTCACGAGCGGGGTCCCTCCCCCCACTTCCTCCACCTCCCCATATTTTTTTAGAGGAGCCTCAGCAGTAAGCCTTGCCCCCTAAATCAAGCAAGGCATATTGCTTCGAGAGCCTGTGGAGTCTGTTCTGTAAAAAAAAAAAAAAAAAAAAAAAATCCTGAGGTAGTGCTGGTCTGGAGGGTTGTATCCCTTTAAGAAAACTGTATTTTACTGTATTTTTTCAACTAACCGGCACTTTTTTACAGCTAGGTCGCGTATGGAGCAATGAGCACTTCTAAAGGGAAAAAGTGCTCATTGTGCTCCAGACGCGAGGCACTCGCGGCCGGCCTGTGCAAGCGGTGTTCAGGCCGGTGCGGTGGAGGAGCTCCGTCGGCAGCGGCTGCAGGCGCCCAGAGCTCCCCGCCGATGGTGCCTCGCGAGTCGGCAGGGAACGGTGGAGAAGCCCGGTCTTCTCCGTCCGCCCACGGAGGGATTCCCCGAGCCGCCGACGGTCGGGTTTTAGAGGATTCCCTCTCAGCTGATATTTTGACAGCTGATGCCGGCTTGCCTGTTTTAGCGGCTGAGACTATTCAGGTCTCTCAGCCGCTTCAGGCTGTGGAGGGAGCTGTTTTGGCGGGAAAGACGCCATCTTCTCTGTCTGGCCCCTCCATTTTGTCTTCCACCTCAGGTGACCTTCCCCCTGTTTTGTCTAAGCAGGGGCAGGTTTCTGCTGGGTCCCCTGCTGTGGCAGGGAGTCCCTTGGGACCCTCGGGGGGTTTTTCCCCTGATTTTTTCTTTTCATTATGCAAAGCCTATTTTCAGGCGGCTGGGGGTCCCGGTTGCGCCCAGGGGGTCTCGGGGGGTGGGGTTTCCTCCGCGCTCCCTGCGGCTTTGCCTCTCTCGTCTGACGTGACGTCCCCTCCGCCGCCTCTCTTGTCCAAGCGTCCGCGGGTGTCGTGGGACGAGGATTTGTGGTCGGAGGAACGTGTCGGTATGGAGGAGGACCTGGACCCTTCTGAGGAATTCCAGGACCCTCTGGAGGGGACGGAAGCTGGCGGCGGGTTGTCGGGTTTCCCGTTCTCCAGTGACGAGGCGTCCGTGGTGCGCCTTTTTCAGAGAGATGAGCTGCCTGACCTTATTCAACAGGTTTCTTCGGCTTTGCGTTTTGAGGACGCGCCGCCGGAGACTCCGCGTGTGGGGGACCCTCTGTTACGAGGGATCCGTTCCGTTTCCCGCTCTTTTCCTATGCATCAGGATATTCGGGATATTATTCTTGAGCAGTGGAAAACGCCGGAGACGCCGTTTCGGCTGGCGCGCAGCATGGCTCGCCTGTATCCCATTCCTGAAGGGGATCGGGCTACGTTAGCTTCGCCAGTCGTGGATGCGGTGGTCTCGGCTATTTCCAAGCGGCATACCGTGCCTGTTGAGGGCGGTTCTGCCTTGCGGGACTCTGAGGAGCGCAAATTGGAGAACATCCTTAAGCAAAATTTTCAAGTCTCTGCTTTTGGGGTCCAGGCGGCTATTTGTGGGGGACTGGTCGCTCGCGCCGTGTTTCGGTGGGCGGAGCGGGTCTTGGATCGAGAGTCTGACGACTGGTCTCTGGTGGATCAGGAGGTAGCAAAGATTGAGATGGCTGCCTCATTCCTCTCGGATGCTCTGTATGACTTGGTGCGGATCTCGGCTAAGTCCATGGCTTTTGGCGTGGCCGCAAGGCGTGTGTTGTGGCTGCGCGCTTGGGCGGCGGATGCTGCGTCCAAAGCTAAGCTTACTAAATTTCCCTTTCGGGGGTCGTTTTTATTTGGAGAGGACTTGGATAAGTTAATTCAGACTCTGTCGGACTCGAAAGTTCCCCGTTTGCCGGAGGACCGTGCCCGCCCGGCGTCTCGGGGGGGTGCGGCCCGGGGGCGTTTGCGGGAATTTCGCAAGTATCGCCCTGGGCGTGGGGCTGCTTCTTTCCAGTCTCCGGGGTTTTCCCGGGGTCGGTTCTTCCAGCGCATGCAGCCCTTTCGGGGGGCCCGTCGGGGGGCAGGGAACCCCTCCGCCGGTTCCCCCGCTTCCCGTCCTGCACAATGACGCCTTGCCGGCGCCCCCCTTGGTTCCGGTGGGGGCCCGGCTGCGCGACTTTTTTCCCAAATGGGCCGAGATCACGTCCGATCAGTGGGTCCTGGAGGTGGTGCGGGACGGTTATGCCCTGGAGTTCGCCCGCTCTCTGCCGGATTTTTTCCTCGCTTCTCCGTGTCAGACTCCGGGGAAGAAGCAGGCTTTTCGCCAGACCCTTCAGCGCTTGCTAGATCTCAGGGCAGTAGTTCCGGTGCCCCCCCCGGAGTGGGGCACGGGCAGGTACTCCATTTACTTTGTGGTGCCCAAGAAGGAGGGGACTTTTCGGCCCATCCTCGATTTGAAAGGGGTCAACAGGGCTCTCAAGGTTCCCTCTTTCCGTATGGAAACGCTGCGGTCGGTCATTCTGGCGGTTCAGCCGGGGGAGTTTCTCACTTCTCTCGATCTGACGGAGGCCTACTTGCATGTTCCTATTCGGACCTCTCATCAGCGTTTCCTGCGCTTTGCGATCTTGGGTCGGCACTATCAGTTCTGTGCGCTTCCCTTTGGGCTGGCCACGGCTCCCCGGACGTTCACCAAGGTGATGGTGGTCGTCGCGGCAGCCTTGCGGTCGGAGGGCATTCTGGTACACCCCTACCTGGACGACTGGTTAATTCGGGCCAAGTCGTTGCAGGAAAGCTACCGGGTTACGGCTCGGGTGGTGGAGTTTCTCCGGTCGCTGGGCTGGGTGGTCAACCTTTCCAAGAGTCGGTTGGTTCCGGCTCAGCGTCTGGAGTACCTCGGGGTGCTGTTCGACACCTCCTTGGGGAAGGTCTTCCTCCCAGAGGCCCGGGTGAGCAAATTGCAGTCTCAGATTCGCCTGCTTTTGGCGTCCCGGTGTCCTCGGGCGCGAGATTTCCTCCAGGTCCTGGGGTCGATGGCGGCGTCCCTGGACGTGGTGAGGTGGGCGCGGGCCCACATGCGTCCTCTTCAGTATGCTCTGCTCCGGAGGTGGTCTCCCCAGAGGCACGGGATGGATGTTCCGGTTCCCCTGCGAGGCTTGGCGCGCTGCAGTCTGCGTTGGTGGCTCCGGACCCCTCACCTAGTTCAGGGGGTGGGTCTGGATCTTCCGCAGTGGACGGTGCTCCTTACGGATGCGAGTCTCCTGGGTTGGGGGGCCCAGTGTCTGGGTCACTCTGCTCAGGGAACCTGGTCCACGGAGGAGGCCTCCTGGTCGATCAACGTGTTGGAGACCAGGGCGGTCCGGCTGGCGCTGTTGGCTTTCCACTCCCTTTTGTTGGGCAAGTCGGTCAGAGTCCTGTCGGACAATGCCACGGCAGTGGCTTATGTCAATCGTCAGGGGGGCACCAAGAGCACTCTGGTGGCGCAGGAGGCGGCTCGGCTCATGGTTTGGGCGGAGTCGCATCTTCTGGACCTCTCGGCCTCTCACATTGCCGGGGTAGAAAACGTTCAGGCGGACTTCCTCAGTCGTCACTTCTTGGATCCGGGAGAGTGGTGTCTCGGCGCCGAGGCGTTTCAGTTGCTAGTGCGTGCTTGGGGGCAGCCCCTGATGGATCTGATGGCTACAAGTGGCAACGCCAAAGTACCCCGCTTCTTCAGTCGTCGCAGGGACGGTCTGGCCGAGGGTCTGGATGCTCTGGTCCAACCGTGGCCAACGGAGGGGCTGTTGTATGTGTTCCCTCCTTGGCCATTAGTAGGCAGAGTACTGCTTCGCATTGTTCGCCATCCGGGGCTGGTGGTCTTGGTGGCTCCGGATTGGCCTCGTCGTCCGTGGTATGCGGATCTGGTGAGGCATCTGGTGGCGGATCCTCTTCCTCTGCCTCTCGAGTGCGATCTTCTGACGCAGGGTCCCATTCCCATGTTCGACCCGTCTCCCTTTTGTCTTACGGCTTGGCTCTTGAAAGGGGCCGCCTGAGTAAGAAGGGATATTCCGACAAGGTGATCTCTACACTTTTGGGGTCCCGGAGGCTTTCTACCTCTCGGGCTTATGTACGGGTTTGGCGTCTGTTTGAGGAATGGTGCCGAGCGCGGGGAGTGGTCTCCTTTCGCGCTTCTCTGCCTAACATTCTGGAGTTTTTGCAGGATGGCCTGGATAGGGGCCTGGCCTGGTCTTCTCTTCGGGTTCATCTGGCGGCCCTGTCGGCTTTTCGGGGGCTGGTGACAGGTCAGCGTTTGTCAGCCATTCCTGATGTGATTCGCTTTCTTAGGGCGGCCAAGTTGCTCAGGCCTCCCATAAGGCCCTCGATTCCCTCTTGGGATCTCAATCTGGTTCTCTCTGTTCTAGTGCGCCCTCCTTTCGAGCCGTTGGATGGCTGTTCGTTGAAGGACCTTACGCTGAAGTCGGTCTTTTTGGTGGCCATTACTTCCGCTAGACGGGTGTCGGAGCTACAGGCTTTCTCTTGTAGGGCTCCCTTCCTGGAGTTTTCAAAGGAGCGGGTTGTTTTGCGGCCTGTTCCTTCCTTTCTGCCGAAGGTAGTTTCTCCTTTTCATGTCAATCAATCGGTGGTCCTCCCGGTCTTGGGTAGTCGGGAGGGTTCTTCTGAGCAACGACAGCTGCGCAAGTTGGATGTCGGTCGGGTCCTCCATGCTTATGTGCAGCGGACCCGGGATTTTCGGAGCTCCGATCATCTCTTTGTGCTTCTGGCGGGTCCTCGTCGGGGGGCTGGCGCTTCTAAGGCTACTATTGCGCGCTGGATCAAGGAGACGATCGCTTCCGCTTATCTTCTGAGTCAGAAGCCGGTTCCGGAGTTTCTCAAGGCTCATTCCACTAGGGGTCAGGCGGCTTCTTGGGCTGAGTCGTCGCTCGTGCCTCCGGTGGATATTTGTAAGGCTGCGGTTTGGTCCTCCTTGCATTCTTTTGTTCGGCATTATCGGGTAGATGTTCAGGCGCGTCGGGACGCGGTGTTCGGTGAGCGTGTTCTGGTATCGGCCCTTCGGGGGTCCCGCCCGTGAGAGGGACTGCTTTGGTACGTCCCAATCGTAAAGTTAACCTCTACTGGTCTGGAGAGTGCTAAAGAAGGAGAAATTAGGTTCTTACCTGCTAATTTACTTTCTTTTAGCTTCTCCAGACCAGTAGAGGTCCCCACCCTGTCTGTTGTTGTTGTTGTTGGGGCTGTTGCGCGGGCAGTTTTTGGTTTTTGCTGCGGGTTCTAGTATTTTTCTAGGGCCGGGGAGAATTGAAGAACAGCGGCTGTGGCTCGGCTGGCTTAGCTGGCGAGCTGTGGGGACCTTCTTCCTTCGGGAATTTCTCCTCTGCATTTTCCAACAGCATTTTTTGGGTATGTTATTTGTTACTCCTTTCGGAGTATTGTTTTTTCTCTCTGTTGTTTCCAGTTCTTGGTTCTGCTTGGCTATTCGGCAGACTGAGGGAAATAGAGAGGAGGGGCTAGGATATACTGTCCCAAAGTTTTGTTTTCAGTCTCCACCTGCTGGTCATGATTAGATATATACCCAATCGTAAAGTTAACCTCTACTGGTCTGGAGAAGCTAAAAGAAAGTAAATTAGCAGGTAAGAACCTAATTTCTCCTTTTTGGCCGGACAGAGCTTGGGCGGGCCCTGTTTGGGGGTCCGTCCGACCTCGGGGGTGTCAAACCCGGCGGGTCTCGAGCGGGGTCCCTCCCCCCACTTCCTCCACCTCCCCACATTTTTTTAGAGGAGCCTCAGCAGTAAGCCTTGCCCCCTAAATCAAGCAAGGCATATTGCTTCGAGAGCCTGTGGAGTCTGTTCTGTAAAAAAAAAAAAAAAAAAATCCTGAGGTACTGCCGGTCTGAAGGGTTGTTTCCCTTTAAGAAAACTGTATTTTATCCCAGGACAAGCAGGCAGCATATTCTTGACTGATGGGTGACGGCACCGACGGAGCCCCGGTACGGACACTTTTAGAGTGATTGCACTCTAAGAACTTGGAAAGTTCTAGAGACCGCACCGCGCATGCGCGAGTGCCTTCCCGCCCGACCCCGTCGCGCGGTCTCTCAGTTTCTTAGTTTCCGCGGAGCTAAGAAGTCGCATGTTTCAACGGCTGTTGAAAATTTTTTCCTTCGCCTTCCCGCTCGCGTAAACTTCTTGGATTTTTTCTGCCCTTCCTTTTGTTTTCTTTCATTTGTAAAAAAAAAAATAAAAAATATATTTCTTTTTTCGAGTTTTTCTTGATTTGCCCCGGCGGGGCCTACTGCCATCATCGAGGCCTCGGCCTTCGATTTGGCAGAAGCCGTTTTTCCGTTCATGCCCCCCCAGCCCGGGTTCAAGAAGTGCCAGCGGTGTGCACGGCCTATTTCCCTTTCAGACCCACACAACTGGTGCCTACAGTGTCTGGGTCCGGAACATCAGGCCTCCTCCTGCACCCGCTGTGCCACTTTGAAAAAGCGGACTCTGAAAAATCGTGAAATACAACAGAGACTGCTCTTCGGCACCGACATGTCCGACCCCGCGTCCTCGACACCGGTTCCGGTACCTGTTTCGTCGGCACCCACCTCATCGACGCCGCGCGATACCGCGCCGGCGTCGCAGCATACAGGTAAGCCGGCTAAGAAGCCTTCCCCGCTGGAGCGTCCTCCGGTCTCCATTGCAGAGAGTCCAGTCCTGCCGACCGTGAGGCGCCAGCGGAAGCGCTCCGCCCCTATTGAGGTGAGTCCCTCGACATCGGGCTCCTCATCTCCGGGGCGTAGAGCGGCACCGCAGGTACCGCAGAAGAAAAAGGCGGTACCGGTGCCCTCCCTCGATGATCGCATTGCGGCCATCTTACAAACACAGCTTAAGGATCAGCTCCAAAAGCTCCTTCCAGATCTACTGGCACCGAGCCCTCCGGTGTCGGTCCCCACTGGGCCACCGATACCGATTGTGGAACAGCCTATATTGTCGGCATCCACTCTTTCGGTACCGGTACACTCGGCCTCATCAGTATCGATGCCTGTCCTCGCGCCGGAGTCCAGATCTCATCACCAATCGGTGCAGACTTCAGCTCCGGTGCAGATTTCGGCTCCAATACAACCGATAACATCACCCGGTACCGCATCGATGAGGTCGGGTAAATCGGTACGCAAATCCCGGCACCTAGAACCATCCACTCCTGAGAGTCGGGACCGTGGTGCCCATTTTCGGGACCCTGATCTGTGGGGAGATTCTGAAGAGCCTTTTCTCTCAGAAGGGGAGTGTTCATCAGAGGAAGACGAGCCTGTTCCTCAGGACACTTCATCAAAACCTGAGTCCACATCTTTCTCCTCTTTTTTGAGAGATATGTGTGACTCTCTTTCTATTCCTTTGGAGGCTGAGTCTAAAAAGTCTAAAGCCTTTTTGGACGCTCTTGATTTTGACCAGCCTCCAAAGGAATTCTTGAAACTCCCTTTACATGACATCCTGAGGGAAACCTTTTACAAAAATTTGGAGACTCCTCTTACTGTACCGGGAGCCCCCCGCAAATTGGATTCCCTGTATAAGGTTATCCCTATCCCTGGGTTCGACAAACCACAGCTCCCACATGAGTCTCTCCTTGTAGAATCCACCCTCAAGAAGTCCACAGGAGCTAGTGTCTATGCCTCTGTTCCTCCTGGCAGAGAGGGTAAAGCCATGGACAAGTTTGGTAAGCGACTTTACCAGAATGCGATGCTTGCTAATCGATCTGGTAACTATGCTTTTCACTTTTCTTTTTATTTAAAGCATCTCCTTACCACCATGGCTTCCTTTGAGCAGTACCTTCCTGTGGGGAAACGTGAGGCTTTCCATCAATGCTCTTCATCTCTTTTCCAGCTCAGGAAATTCATGGTAAGGTCTATATACGACACCTTTGAGCTTACCTCCAGGGCAACAGCCATGTCTGTAGCCATGCGCCGGTTGGCCTGGCTCAGAGTCTCCGAGCTTGATGTTAATCATCAAGACCGGTTGGCTAATGCCCCATGTGTAGGGGATGAGCTGTTTGGAGAATCGATGGACTCAACAACTCAGAAGCTCTCAGCTCACGAAACCCGCTGGGATACACTTCTTAAGACCAAAAAGAAACCTCCACCTCCACGGCCATTCAGACAGCAATCGGCCTATCAATGGCGTTTTGTGGCTCGTCCCTTGCAGTCTTCCACTCAACAGCCTAGGAGGCAGCGCCAACAGCAGCGGCAAACGCCTAGACCCCAGCAGCAACAACCAGCCAAGCAGCCTCCGCAGCAAAAATCTACTCAGCCTTTTTGACTTAATTCTCGAGGGCATAGCCAGCGTTCAAACATCTCCACTCCTCCCTCAACCGATAGGAGGACGACTCTCTTTCTTTCTCAGCCGGTGGGAAGTTATCACTTCGGACCAATGGGTCCTCAACATCATCCGCCACGGCTACTCTCTCAACTTTCACACCCTTCCGGGCCAAAGTCTACCAAAAGAGTCTGCTTTGCACACTCCTCAATCTGCCCTCCTTCTTCAGGAGGTTCAATCCCTCCTACTTCTGAACGCCATAGAGGAAGTTCCTCTAGAACAGAAGGGGCAGGGATTCTACTCCCGTTATTTTCTAGTTCCCAAAAAAACAGGGGACCTCAGACCAATTCTAGATCTGCGAGACCTCAACAAATGCTTGGTCAAAGAAAAATTCAAGATGCTATCTCTAGCTACACTTTATCCTCTCCTCGATCACAACGACTGGCTATGCTCTCTCGATCTCAAAGAGGCCTACACTCACATTCCAATCAACCCGGCCTCCAGACAGTACCTTCGCTTTATGATCAATCACTGTCATTACCAATACAGAGTGCTCCCCTTCGGTCTTGCCTCCTCTCCAAGGGTGTTCACAAAATGTCTGGTGGTGGTAGCAGCGTTTCTACGCTCCCACCACATTCAGGTTTTTCCCTACCTGGACGACTGGTTAATCAAGGCCATCTCATCTCAAACTGTTCTTCTGGCCACCAACCAGACCATCTTTTTTCTACAACTCCTAGGGTTCGAAATCAATATACCCAAGTCTCACCTTCTTCCTACGCAGAGACTTCAATTCATTGGAGCGGTGCTGGACACTGTCCAGATGAGAGCCTTCTTACCGGACAACCGTCTTCACAACCTCCAATCGCTCTGTCAGCAGGTGATGCCTCAGCAATCCATTTCTGCAAAGCAGATGATGATTCTCTTGGGTCACATGGCCTCCACAGTTCATGTCACACCCCTGGCACGTCTTCACCTGCGTACTCCTCAATGGACCCTGGCTTCCCAGTGGTCTCAAGCGACAGACTCTTGCTCACGACACATATCTGTGACATCATCTCTTCGTCAGTCTCTGCAATGGTGGTTGATATCCTCAAATCTCTCCAGGGGCCTTCTGTTCCATCTGCCTCCTCATCAACTGGTCATCACCACCGACGCCTCCCCTTATGCATGGGGAGCCCATTTGAACGAGTTCCAAACTCAAGGCCTTTGGACTCCTCAGGAAAAGAAGCATCACATCAATTTCCTGGAACTCAGGGCAATGTTCTATGCCCTCAAGGCCTTCCAACACCTTCTGTTTCCTCAAGTCCTTCTGCTCTGCACAGACAATCAAGTTGCCATGTACTACATCAACAAACAGGGTGGGACAGGCTCTCGCCTCTTATGTCAGGAAGCTCAGAGAATCTGGTCTTGGGCCACCACTCGTCACTTATTCCTGAAGGCGATTTATATTCAGGGAGAACAGAATTACTTAGCGGACAAGCTCAGCAGAGTTCTCCAACCCCACGAATGGACTCTCGATCCATCGACTCTACAGTCCATCTTTGCCCAATGGGGCACTCCTCAGGTGGACCTCTTTGCAGCTCCCCACAATCATCAGTTGCCCCTATTCTGCTCCAGACTCTACTCTCCTCACCGTCTGGCAGCGGATGCTTTTCTTCTGGATTGGTCCAACCTGTTCCTCTATGCTTTCCCTCCTCTACCGCTCATGCTTCGGACCTTGTTCAAACTAAAGAGGGAACGAGCCACCATGATACTGATTGCCCCACGGTGGCCCAGGCAGCAATGGTTCTCCCTTCTACTTCAACTCACATCCAGGGATCCATTTCTTCTTCCACTGTTTCCATCTCTGCTTACACAGGATCAGGAAACCCTCCTGCATCCCAACCTACAGTCTCTACACCTGACAGCTTGGTATCTTTCGGGCTGACTTCAACTGATCTTCTCCTTTCTCAGCCTGTTCGCTCCATTCTGGACGCATCCAGGAAACCGGCCACTCTACAATGTTACCATCAAAAGTGGACGAGGTTTTCCGCCTGGTGTCTCCTGCATCATCATGACCCCAAATCTCTTGCAGTGGAGACCCTATTGGATTATCTGCTTTCTCTATCTAACTCTGGCCTCAAGTCTACCTCCATCAGAGTCCATCTCAGTGCCATCACGGCCTTTCATGAGCCAGTCCATGGGAAACTCCTCTCAGCTCATCCCCTGGTCTCCAGATTCATGCGGGGTCTTTTCAATGTGAAGCCACCTCTCAAAGCTCCTCCTGTTGTCTGGGATCTCAATGTGGTTCTCTCCACTTTGATGAAGCCTCCATTTGAACCTTTAGCTACTACCACCTTCAAGTTTCTCACTTGGAAGGTACTTTTCCTTATAGCTCTCACCTCTGCCAGGAGGGTCAGTGAGCTCCATGCATTAGTTTCTGACCCACCTTTCACAATCTTTCATCATGACAAGGTGGTTCTACGTACACATCCAAAGTTTCTCCCTAAGGTTGTCTCTGAGTTCCATCTCAACCAATCTATTGTACTGCCTGTTTTTTTTCCCAAACCTCACTCCCATTCCGGAGAACAGGCTCTTCATATTTTGGACTGTAAGCGGGCGTTAGCTTACTATTTGAACCGTACTAAGCCCCACAGATCATCGCCCCAACTTTTTCTGTCCTTTGATCCGAATAAATTGGGACGTCCTGTTTCTAAGCGTACGCTATCTAATTGGCTTGCGGCATGCATTTCTTTCTGCTATTCTCAGTCCGGACTGACACTGGAAGGTTCTGTCACGGCCCATAGAGTTCGAGCTATGGCAGCATCTGTAGCTTTCCTCCGTTCCACTCCTATTGAGGAAATCTGCAAGGCTGCCACTTGGTCCTCAGTTCATACTTTTACATCTCACTATTGTCTGGACGCATTCTCCAGACGGGATGGTCACTTCGGCCAATCTGTTTTGCAAAATTTGTTTTCCTAATGGCCAACCTTCCCACCATCCCTCTTTTTGTTAGCTTGGAGGTCACCCATCAGTCAAGAATATGCTGCCTGCTTGTCCTGGGATAAAGCACAGTTACTTACCGTAACAGGTGTTATCCAGGGACAGCAGGCAGATATTCTTGCGTCCCACCCACCTCCCCGGGTTGGCTTCTTAGCTGGCTTATCTTAACTGAGGGACCGCGCGACGGGGTCGGGCGGGAAGGCACTCGCGCATGCGCGGTGCGGTCTCTAGAACTTTCCAAGTTCTTAGAGTGCAATCACTCTAAAAGTGTCCGTACCGGGGCTCCGTCGGTGCCGTCACCCATCAGTCAAGAATATCTGCCTGCTGTCCCTGGATAACACCTGTTACGGTAAGTAACTGTGCTTTACTGTATTTTTTCATCTAACCGGCACTTTTTTCTGGCTAGGTCGCGTATGGAGCAATTGTGCCCTTCTCCGGGGGAGTGGGACACAATTAGGTCCAGCCGCGAGGCACTCGCGGCCGGCCTGAACTCGGCAGTTTGGGTCGGTGAGGTGGTGGAGCTCCGTCGGCAGCGGCTGCAGGCGCCCAGAGCTCCCCGTCGATGGTGCCTCGCGAGTCGGCTGGGAGCAGTGGGGAAGCCCGGTCTTCCCCAACCGCCCACGGAGGGATTCGCCGAAGGATTCCCTCTCAGCTGATTTTTTGACAGCTGATGCCGACTTGCCTGTTTTAGCGGCTGGGACTGTTCAGCCTTCTCAGCCGCTACAGGCCATGGAGGGAGCATTTTTGGCGGGAACTTCGCCATTTTCTCTGTCTGGCCCCTCCATTTTATCTGCAACCTCAGGTGACCTTCCCCCTGTATTGCAAACACAGGGGCAGGTTTTAGCAGGGACCCCTGCTGGGGCAGGGAGTCCCTGGGGACCCCCAGGGTTTTTTTGTCCCCAATTTAATTTCTTTCTTTGTGCAGACAATTGGGGGTCCCACGTGCACCTGGGGGGTTTCGGGGGTGGTTTTCCCTCCGCGCCCTCTATGGCTTGCCTCCCTCTTTTCGTTTGGCATCCCCTCTTCCTCCTCCCTCATCCAAGCGCCCGCGGGGGGGCTTGGATTGCGAATTGGTGGTCGGAGGAGCGTGTTGGCATGGTTGAGGACCTGGCTGCTTTGGCGGGCTTCCAGGATCCTCTAGAGGGGACGCCCGCTGGCAGCGGGGCGGCGGTTTTCCCGTCTTCCAGAGCAGATGCGTCCGTGGTGCGCTTTTTATTCAGAGGGATGAGCTTTTAGACCTGATGTAGCAGGTCTCCTTGGTGCTGCATTTTCGAAGTTGCGCCACCGGAGACCCCGCGTATGGGGGCCCCTCTGCTTCAGGGGGTCTGTCCTGTTTCCCGCTCTTTTCCTGTGCATCAGGATTTTCGGGATTTTGTGTTGGTGCAGTGGCCTACGGGCGCCGTTTCGTTTGGTGTGCGCCTTGGCTCATGGATATCCCATCCCGGAGGGGGATAGGGCTACCTTAATTACGCCAATGGGGGACGCGGTGGTCTCGGCACTTCCTAAGCGGCATACCGTGCCTGTTATGGACGGATCTGCTCTTAGGGTCTCTGAGGAGCGTACGTTAGAGACACTTCTTAAGTATAATTTTGATGTCTCTGCCTTGGGGGTCCCGGCAGTTATTTGTGTGGGGCTGGTGGCTCGCACCGTGTTTCGGTGGTCTGAGCATGTCCTGGATCGTGAGTCTGATGACTGGTCCTTAGTGGATCTGGAGGTGGTGAAGTTTGAGATGACTGCCTCGTTCCTCTCGGTTGTTCTTTGTGACTTGGTGCTGCTAAGTCTGGGTCTTTTGGTGGCCGCACGCTGTACCTTGTGGCTTCGCGCTTGGTCGGCGGTTGCCGCGTCCAAAACTGAACTTCCCAAAATTTCCCTTTCGGGGGTTGTTTTTTGTTTAGAGAGGACTTAGATCCGGTGGTTCAGACTCTGACGGATCCGGAGGTGCCCCGTCTGCCTGAGGACCGTGCCCGCCCGGCTTCTCGGGTTGGCATTGCCCGGGGGCGTCTGCGGGAATTTCGCAAGTTTCGCCTGGGGCATGGGACTGCTTCTTTCCAGGCTTCCGGTGTTTCCCCGGGGTCGGTTGGCTTAGCGCATGCAGTCTTTTTCAGGGGGCCCGTCGGGGGGCTGGGAGTTTCCCCCCCGGTTCCCCTGCTGCCCGTCCTGCGCGATGTCTCTTTGCCGGCGCCCCCTTTGGTTCCCGGGGGTGCCCTGCTTCGCCACTTGTTTCCAAAGTGGGCCAAAATCACGTCCGATCAGTGGGTCCTGGTGGTGGTGCGGGACGGTTATGTACTTGAATTTTATCCGCTCTCTGCCGGATCATATCTAGCCTTTCCATGTCAGGTGGCATGGGAGACGCTAGCCTTTCACCAGACCCTTCAGCGCTTGCTAGATCTCTAAGCAGTTGTCCAGTGTCCCCTCAGGAGTGCGGTATCGGCTGGTACGCCATTTCCTTTATGGGGCCCTAAAGGGAGGGGACCTTTCGGCCCATCCTTGGTTTAAACTGAGGTCAACAGGACTCTCAAAATTCCCTTTTATTCGCATGGACACACTGCAGTCTGTCCTTCTGGCGGTTCAGCCGGGGGAGTTCCTGACTTCTCTTGCTCTGGCGGAGGCCTACTTGGCTGTTTCCATTCGGGCCGCTCCTCAGCTCTTTCTTTGCTTGGAGATATTGGGTCTGCACTATCAGTTCTGTGTGCTTCCCTTGGGCCTGGCCACGACTCCCCGGACGTTCGCCAAGTTGATGGTGGTCGTCACGGTGGCATTGCAGTCGGAGGGCATTCTGGTGCACCCCTTCTGGGATGACTGGTTGTGTCGGGCGAAGTCGTTGCAGGAGAGCGCCCGAGTTACGGCTCGGGTGGTTGAGTTTCTCCGGTCGCTGGGCTGGATGGTCAACCTTTCCAAGAGTCGGTTGTTCCCCGCTCAGTATCTGGAGTACCTTGGAGTTCTGTTCGACACCTCCTTGGGGAAGGTCTTCCTTCCAGAGGCCCGGGTAAGCAAATTGCAATCTCAGATTCGCCTTCTTTTGGCGTCCCGGTGTCCTCGGGCGCAGGATTTCCTCCAAGTCTTGGGGTCGCTGGCAGCGTTCCTGGATGTTGTGTGGTGGGCCCACATGTCTCTTCAGTATGCTCGGCTCCGTAGATGGTCACCCCAGTGGCTCAGTTTGGAGGTCCCTGTCCCTCTGTGAGGCTTGACGCGCTGCAGTCTTCTTTGGTGGCTCCAGACCTCTCATCTGGTCCAGAGGATGAGTCTGGACCTATCGCAGTGGACGGTGCTTCTCTCGGATGCCAATCTCCTCGGTTGGGGGGGCTCAGTGTCTAGGGGCACCTGGTCCATGGAGGAGGCATCCTGGTCAATCAACATGTTGGAGACCAGAGCCGTCCCTCTGGCGCTATTAGCCTTCCGCTCCCGCTTGAGGGGCAAGTCGGTCAGAGTCCGGTCTTACAATGCCACAGCGGTGGCTTATGTCAATCGTTGAGGCACCAAGAGCGCTCAGGTGGCGGAGGAGGCGGCTCGGCTCATGCTTTGGGGCGGAGTCACGCCTTCTGGTCCTCTCGGCCTCTCACATGGCCGGGGTAGAGGTTGTTCAGGCGAACTTCCTCAGTCACATCTTAGATCACAGAGAGTGGTGTCTCAGCCCTGTGGCTCTTCAGTTGATAATGCCGGCTTGGGGTCAGTCCCTGATGGACCTGTCGGCCTCGAGTGGCAAGGCCAAGGTGTTCCGCTTCTTCAGTCGTCGCAGGGATGGACTGGCCGAGGGTCTGGATGCTCTGGTTCAACCATGGCCAACAGAGGGGCTGTTGTGCAGGTTCCCTCCGGGGCCATTAGTGGGCAGAGTTCTTCTCCGCATTGTTCGCCATCCGGGTCTGGGAGTTCTGGTGGCTCCAGATTGGCCTCGACATCCGTGATACGCAGATCTGGTGACACTCTGGTGGCGGATCCTCTTCCTCTGCCTCCCTTGGACGACCTTCTGACGCAGGGTCCCATTCCCATGTTCGACCCGTCTCCCTTCTGTCTTACGGCTTGGCTTTTGAAAGGGGTCGCCTTGGTAAGAAGGGGTATTCAGATAGGGTGATTTCTACACTCTTGGGGTCCTGGAGGCTTTCTACCTCTCAGGCTTCTGTGTGGATTTGGCACTTCTTTGAGGGGTGGTGTCTGGTGCGGGGAGTGGTCTCTCTTCGCGTTTCTGTGCCTAACTTCTTAGAGTTCTTGCAAGATGGCATGGATAGAGGCCTGGCTTCGGCTTCTCTCCGGGTTCAGCTTGTGGCCTTGTCAGCCTTTCGGGGGTTTGTGACGGGTCAGCGTTTGACAGCCATTCCTGATGTGATTCGCTTTTTGCGGGCGGCCAAGGTGCTCAGGCCTCCCGTGCGGTCCTCTATTCCCTCTTGGAATCTCAGTCTGGTTCTCTCTATTCTGATGCACCCGCCCTTCGAACCGTTGGGCGGCTGCTCTTTGAAGGACCTTCCTCTGAAGACGGTCTTTTTGGTGGACATTTCTTCCGCTAGGCGTGTTTCTGAGCTACATGCTTTCTCTTGTAGGGCTCCCTTCTTGGAGTTTTCTAGGGAGCAGGTTGTCTTGAGGCCTGTTCCTTCCTTTTCTGCCAATAGTAGTTTTTCCTTTTCATGTCAATCAATCTGTGGTCCTCCCGGTCTTGGGTAGTTGGGAGGGCTCTTCTGAGCAAAGTCAGCTGAGCATGTTGGATGTTGGTCGGGTCCTTCGCTCTTATGTGCACCAGACCCAGGAGATCAGGAAATAAAATCATCTCTTTGTCCTTCTGACTGGTCCTCTTAGGGGGGCTGGCGCTTCTAGGGCTACTATTGCATGCTAGATCAAGGAGACTTTTGCTTCCGCTTCTCTTCTGGGGCAGCAGCCCGTTCCGGAGTTTCTCAAAGCTCATTCTACTCGGGGTCAGGCGGCTTCTTGGGCTGAGTCGTCGCTCGTGCCTCCAGTGGACATTTGTACGGCTGCGGTTTGGTCTTCCTTGTATTCCTTTGTCAGACTCTTTCGGGTAGATGTTCTGGCGCGTCAGGACGCATTGTTCGGTGTGTGTGTTCTGGTGTCGGCCCTTCGGGGGTCCCGCCCGTGTGAGGAACTGCTTTGGTACGTCCCATTCGTAAAGATTAACCTCTACTGGTCTGGAGAGTGCTAAAGAAGGAGAAATTAGGTTCTTACCTGCTAATTTACTTTCTTTTAGCTTCTCCAGACCAGTAGAGGTCCCCACCCTGTCTATTGTTGTTGTTCTTGGGGCTGTTTCGCGGGCAGTTTTTGTTTTTTGCTGCGGGTTCTAGTATTTTTCTAGGGCCGGGGAGAATTAAAGAACAGCGGCTGTGGCTCGGCTGGCTTAGCTGGCGAGCTGTGGGGACATTTTCCTTCTGGTATTTCTCCTCTGCATTTTCCAACAGCATTTGGGTATGTTATTTGTTACTCCTGTTCGGAGTATTGTTTTCTTTCTGTTTTCCAGTTCTTAGTTCTGCTTGGCTATTCGGCAGACTGATGTAAATAGAGAAGGGAGTATATTATATACTGTCCCACAGTTTTGTTTTCAGTCTCCACCTGCTGGTCATGATTGGATATATACCCATTCGTAAAGATTAACCTCTACTGGTCTGGAGAAGCTAAAAGAAAGTAAATTAGCAGGTAAGAACCTAATTTCTCCTTCTTGCGCATCACTATGGAAGTTGCTTCCACAGTGAGGGTCATCTTTAATGGACTCTAACCCATTTAAACTGCTTGCTCCAAAGTTTTACTTTGTAGGATGATGGAGCAGACTCACCATAAGCTGCAGTCATGCATTCATGGGTCTCCTTTGGCTTTTTCCCTTCTTTTGTGAGAAAGTTTCCTACTGAACGATGCACTAGGACTTTCCTGACATCCTGCCTCTTGGAATGTTAGACTCTCACTGAGCCACAACTGTGCATGAGTAACCTTGAGACATGTCACAACTTGCACAAACTTGTTTTAACACACATGCTGCTTTCTTCCATACTCGGGCAGATTATTTATTGAATGCTGCTTGTAGGCACTATGCCTTATAGAACAGCAGGCAGCTAGGTAGATACGCCTACAAATCTTAAATACCTTAATAGTTCAATTAATTTGCACATGTATGCTGGGCATACATATCTGGGTACTGTAAACAGAACCGAGAAGTTAGTCTATTTTATTTATTCAGTTTTCTATACCGTTCTCCCAAGGGAGCTCAAAATGGTTTACATGAATTTATTCAGATACTCGAGCATTTCACCCTGTCTATTTCAGTGAGCTCACAATCTATTTAATCATCATAATTAGCTTATTCAAATTAATTCTTAAATGTGTAAATTATGGGAGGAATTTTCAAGCTGTCTGCTTTGGCGGAAACTTCACTTTCTACCCATGGTCTTTCAAGCAATTTTTCTAAATCCCAGATCTGCATAAATGTGCTTTCACCATAACCATTACCTTTGGTAAATGTGTGTGGTGCCGTTGCCAGTCCAAATGGGAGCACATGGAATCTTAGAAACCTTCTGTAGGCCAGAAAAATGGGGGTTATGCATGGAAGCCTCTGTCAAATCCAGAGAGGCTAGATATTCCCCCTGAACAATTGATCTTACTGTCTCCATATGGTACTTGGGGCATTTTTAAGGCTGCATCGACTACCTTGAGGCCCAAAATTGGTCTCCAGTCATCCGTATCTTTGGCACGATGAAGAATGAGTATGTAGAGTATGTGCACAATCCCGATTCAGCCTCCAGGACTATTTCCACTCCCTGGATCTGCAGCAGCTGTTTCGCCATTGCCGTATTCTGGCTCCTTTCTCCGGCCTCCCGGCCAGGGAGCCTTAAAAAAGAATCTCGAGGTGGCTAAAATAATTTGAACCTGTATCCTTCTCAAATCAAGTCCTGCACCTTCTGGTCTGTGCAAATCCATTCCCAGGCTCCCAATGCTCCATAAGTCTCCCCCTATACAAGGAAGATCTGGTGTCATTGGGACTAACCTCTGTATTCTGTATACAGTGCCCAGATATGCAAAGTGCTTAACTCTGTTAACATGTCATTCAAAAGGGGGCACACACAGTTACAGAATGTGGCCTCAGCACACCTTACTTGGGTGCCAGCATTTACACCAGCTTTCAGCTGGTATCTAGCGTTAGGTTTAGGACTAAATGCCAAGTGTGATTTTATAAAGGGCACACCCCCTTTATAGAATCACACATAGTGCAGACTTTTACCAGTGCTGTTTTATAGAATTCCATCCTGAACCACTACTGTAGTATTAACATATTCTCAGATTCACTTCTTGCTCAAGTTTGGAAGTCACTGTCTTAATACAAACAACATAGCAGAGTGCGTTTGAGGTGGAAAGCAATGAACATCAATTTTTATATTACAAATCGTAGATATAATACTTCTTTTGTAATACAGTTCTTGGTATCCTGTTTTCATACAGATTGTCTCCGTAGACACACAGGGTCTGATTTTATAACAGGATGCCTATGTAGCAAGTTCAAAAAAGATGCCTATTTTATGAACCCCTGAATCAGGCATTTGCCGAAACACAGCCCGTGTCGGGTTTGTTTGAAATGTGTTCCATGCAAACTTTTGCCAGCCTGAATACCGTGGTCATCTCTGTTTGCTTTTGGCTGATTGACTTTGTGCAGAGTTTGCCTTTACTCCTCCGTTTCTATTTTATGAAGGCACATACATGTATAAGTTCCCTGGACTTTGTAGTGCAGGGTTTGCACTTCCATGCTTTTGAAAGTTCAAGTGTTTATATGTCAATAAACTTAAAATATATGTACATACCAAAGAGCAGGTATGTGTGCGTGATTCCCCTAAGTGAATTTCAAAATGTTTACTTTTGCTTTGAAAGTCTGGCCAAATCTGCACAGAGAAAACAATCCCCCTGACATTCAACACTTATTTTCTTACTACTACAATATTTAGGGCTAAGCCATATCCAAATACCCACACTGAATATGTAGGCATAAAGAAGTCACTGTAACTTATCTGGGTACTAGTGATATGCAGACTGATACCTAAATACCTGCTAGATAAAGTCAGGGTGGCCTTCATTCCATTTTAACTTTATCTAGCTAGAACACTGAATATTACTGTTAAGTGGGTAATTTCAGGGCTACCTCTTGTCCCGCCCTGCTTCAGCCTGCCCAGCACCTGGGCAGTCATTGGTACATATGGAGCAACTCTTGTTTAGGTGGGAGTTGCTCCTATCTGGATAAGCGCCACTGAATATTTGTTTTAACATTATGTATTTGTGTACACCGCTGTTGATTTTAACATTACTTATGTATTTGTTTATATCACTTTTGCATAAAGTGGTCTATAATTTTTTAATAAATGAAATATTGACTCCTATGTGAATAATGGATATACAGTTATACAATTCTCCCTTGACTGTCTCTCATTAAATAATCCCTCCCCAAGCAAAACTGTGCTGCTTGCCAATATCAAAAGCTGTTGTTTGTTGTTTTTTTTTTTTTTCCATTTAAAGTCAACTAGAGATCGTACTTTAGATCAGCAGTGCACAGTGAGTCGGCCAGGTTTAGCTATGATTGCAGGAGCCCTGGCAGTAGAGCTTATGGTGTCGGTGTTGCAGCATCCTGAAGGGTAAGCTAGAAGAAAAATGTTAAAATTGTTTGCATATCACAGTAACATAGGTTTGCCATATGACACATTACTACAGCTATCAAATACACTTTAGAACTCTATACTTCTGAGTGCAGCAAAAAGTTGCTGATCATAAAAGTTTAATTTGTTAGAGACATGCAATTAGGAAGCATATAACTTGCATTGCAAAAACTGTGCTGTATCAAGCATGTCCTTTCCCAAAAGGTTTGAATTCTTAGAATTAACCAGAAAAAAAATTCACATTTAGTGGGGGATTTATCAAGCTGCATTAGGGTCTTAGACTTTTAACATGACTTCTTTAGCAACTCTCCAGACCGGCATAGGTTAATCTTACAAGCGGGTTATATCTCATCATGACCAGCAGGTGGTGACTGAAACAAAACTTTGGAACTGTACATATCATGTGACCCCTCGCTAATTACTTCAGTCTTCTCTCAGTCTCCAGCAGGTGTGGAGAGCTGTACCCGTCTCCCTTGGTAGGGCTGTTGGAATTTGTTTAGGACTTTTAGTTCCATTTTGTTGCCGGACTGAGCTTAGGTGGACCCTGTTTTGGGGTCCATCCGACGTCGGGGGTGTCATACCCAACAGGTCATGAGCTGGGTCCCTCCCCCCCCCTTTCCTCCACCTCCCCAACATTTTTCTAGAGGTGCCTCTGGTAAGCCTTACCCCCTGATGGTAAGGCATACTGTTTAGAGAACCAAGTGGAATCTGCTTATGGTGTCCTGGTGTCCTCGGGTGCAGGATTTCCTCCAAGTTTTGGGGTCGATGGCGGCTTCTCTTGACATAGTGAGGTGGGCTCGGGCCCACATGCGTCCTCTCCAGTATGCTCTTCTTTGGAGATGGTTGCCCCAGAGGCACAATCTGGATCTCCCTGTTCCTCTGCGGGACTTGGCGCGTGGCAGTCTTCGTTGGTGGCTCCAGACCTCCCATCTTGTTCAAGGGACGAGTCTGGATCAGCTACAGTGAACTATGTTTTTCACGGATACCAGTCTCCACGGTTGGGGAGCTCAGTGTCTAGGTCACTCAGCTCAGAGCACCTGGTCCACGGATGAGACGTCCTGGTCGATCAATGTTCTGGAGACCAGAGCTGTCCGTCTGGCACTGATAGCCTTCTGCTCCTTCTTAACGGGCATGTCAGTCCGGATTCTGTCAGACAATGCCACGGCAGTGGCCTATGTCAATCATCAGGGGGGCACCAAGAGCACTCAGGTGGCGCAAGAGGCGGTTCTGCTCATGGTCTGGATAGAGTCTCATCTTCAGGACATCTCCGCCTCCCACATAGCCAGTGTGGAGAATGTTCAAGCGGACTTCGTCAGTTGTCACCTGCTAGATTCCGGAGAGTTGTGTCTAAGCCACGTGGCCTTTTAGTTGATAGTGCAGTCTTGGGGTCAGCCCCTCATGGACCTGATGGCCACGAGTGTCAACGCCAAAACACCCTGCTTCTTCTGTCGTCGCAGAAACGGTCAGGCCGAGGGCCTGGATGCTCTGGTTCAACCATGGCCAATGGAGAAGCTGTTGTATGTGTTCCCTCCGTCGCCATTAGTGGGCAGAGTTCTACTCCGCATTGTTCATCACCTGAGCCTGGTGGCTCTGGATTGGCCCCAACTTCCATGGTATGCGGATCTGGTGCAACATCTGGTATCAGATCCTCTTCCTCTGCCTCTTTCGTCTGATCTTCTGACTCAGGGTTCCAATCCCCTGTTCGATCTGGGTCTCTTTTTTGTCTTATGGCTTGGCTCTTGAAAGAGAACGCATAGGTAAGAAGGGGTATTCAGATAAAGTGATTTCCACTCTGTTGGGGTCCTGGAGACTTTTCACATCTCAGGCTTATGTGCGGGTTTGGCATATTTTTGAGGACTGGTGTGGGGGTGCGTGGAATGGTCTCTTTTCACGCTTCTCTGCCTAACATCTTAGAGATCTTGCAGGATGGCCTGGACAGGGGCCTGGCTTGGTCCTCTCTCTGGGTTCAGCTGGCGACCTTGTCAGCCTTTCGTGGGTTGTTACGAGGTCAGCAGCTGACTACTATTCCTGATGTCGTTTGCTTCCTGCGAGCAGCCAAATTGCTCAAGCCTATCTGTGCGGCCGTCTGTTCCCTCTTGGGATTTGAATCTGGTTCTGTCTGGGCTGGTGTGCCCCCCCTTTTAAGCATTTGGGTGCCTGCTCATTGAAGGTCCTTACTCTTAAGGTGGTCTTCTTGGTGGCTATTACTTCTGCTAGATGTGTGTCAGAGCTGTAGGCTCTCTCTTGTAGGTCTCCCTTCTTGGAGTTTTCTAGGGAGCAGGTAGTGTTGAGGCCTGTTCCTTCTTTTCTGGCAAAGGTAGTTTCTCTTTTTCATGTCAATCAGGCAGGTGGTCTTCCCGGTGTTGGGTAGTCGGGAGGGATCTTCTGAGCAATAACAGTTGCTCAAGCTAGTTGTCTGTTGAGTTTTTCGCTCTTATGTGCAGAAGACCCAGGAGATCAGATCATCTCTTTGTCTTTCTTGCAGGTCCTTGTAAGGGGGATGGCGCTTCCAAGGCTACCATTGCGCGTTGGATCAAAGAGATTGCTGTGTCTGCATATCTTCTTCAGAAAAAAGTCTGTTCCGGAATTCACCTATTATGTACTATTCCACAGTTTTGTTTTAGTCTCCATCTGCTGGTCATGATGATATATATACCTGCTTGTAAGATACCTATACCGGTCTGGAGAGGCTAAAAGAAAGTAAATTAGCAGGCAAGAACCTAATTTCTCCTTTTATGCCAGTGACTGGAAAAGGGAGTTTGGAGGACTCAAAGGGTTTTTCTGTATGACTCCTGATTATAACTGAAGCTTTTCCTACCTTCTGGTTTGCTTAAACTGGTGGCTGTAGGCTAGCTCTGTTTGAGCAATTTTCTGGATAGTTTGTTCTCTCTACTACCCCGGTAGACTATATTGTTGATATAACTTTATCTGGACACAACTGGCTAAATAGCAGTCTTACTGTGAGAGATTTACATTCATCATGAAAGAGTTAGATCATTCAGTAGCAGTGCAACTTAAATAGTTTTGGGGTCCTTTCCTAAGTTGTAGTAAAAATTGACTTTAGCTCACCCATGCTTAAATAAATAACTCTCAAATTTAATTTGTTTGTTGGTTTTGCAATTTTATCATTTCAGTTATAATGTGCCACTAAAAACATTTTCTCCGTTCAGTGTGCCAGAACTAAAAGCGTTTGAGAGACACTGGTTTATAGAATCAGGGCCTATGTTTTCCTGTGCTACTTATGCTAGAAATGGGCTTAACAAGCAGGAAAGTCCCAAGTTAAGACGCACTAAGCTTATTTTATAGCACGTCTTATTGTAGTATAAGGGCCCCTTAGTTAATAAATGAAAACAAACAGTGCTTTTTGGAAAACTTATAGGAATTACAATTAAATTCCTTGAGTCAAGATAAAATGAGCAAAGGGTGACAATATGACAGTATATACATACACTCCCCTCCTTGCATGAGTTTTAGCGCTGGTAATTGCTCCTCTGCTCATAGCAATTCTGTGAGCGTCGGAGCAGTTAACCACCGCTGCTGGCGCTAAAACCCACGCTATGGGTTAGTGAAGGAGGGGGACAGTTAGGTAAGTACTGTAGATTTAATTATAAAACATTCATACCACCCCCTGATGGATGAAAGAGAAGGGGGAGATGGAGGGGTGATTAGAAGGTGACAAAGCACTAGCTTTTTATAATTTATAATGTGGTAAGAAGCACAGATCATCTCCTTTCTTGTTCATTTCAAAGCAACTGATCGTTTTAGCTTCAAAAGACTTTTGTTCCTGGAATGTTTTAAAGTTTCCTTTAGTGTCCTAACCATAAAGTCATTGATGCATAAAGGTGCTTTTTCCTCTTGTGATCACCCATCCATTTCGCCCTCCCCGCCCCACACGCATCCTTTCCTCCTCTTCAGATTGTCTTTGGAATGCTTTTATTATTCACTTATATCTTCTACTATCATCTTATTTTGTTTGTTCTGTCTTGATCTGAGAAAGTAGGGCTTTTACTTTTGAAAGCTAGTTATAATATGTATTAAGTTACGTAGAAGGGCATTTTCAATGTGACATTTAAATCCAAATTTAGATCCAGTCTCTGTTTTTGAACAATTTTTGTAAGAAGAAAGCCCAAATTTAAAATGCACCAAAAAAACAACCATTCTTAGTAGACTGTTCACATGGACATCCCAGCAGAGTGTGTGAGAGGGAGAACAATGCGTTAAACTTCACATAAAAGGCCTCAGGTACACATCTCACCATAACCCCCTTACATTGTATGGTGAGCCCTCCAAAACTTACTCAAAACCTACTGTGCCCAACTGTATATCACAATAGGCCCTATGCCTACAGGTGTTACCTGTATGTTGGTACAGTAGGTTTTTGTGGGCTCAGACAAGTGTATGAGTTAGAGTGGGTTATGGGACTGGGTCCCCGACCACCTTCTTGCTGCTCTAATAGGACTGGCCATAACATCTGAAGCAATCACACAGGCTGCTTTTTACTATTCCATTCATATCTTTGGGGTTTGGGAAGGGGTCATGTTTCATGATTGCAGAAAAGCATCCAAATCATAAATCTGCCTTAATCCCACCCAAAACACCCCTGCCAGCATACCCTCTTGAGATTTAGATGCACTGCAGACAAACAGTTTAGAAGACTTAAAAAAAAAAATGTGTTTCAAAAATGGCAGTTTAAATGTTTTAGCAAATGAAACGTTCAAATGCCACTATGCCATTTTGGGGGCATTTTTCTTGTTTGGAAAACATAGTAGATGACGACAGATAAAATACCTGCACAGTTCATCCAGTCTGCCCATCAAGATAAGCTCAATCTAATAAAATATAATTTCTTTTTCTGTTTTCTATTATTTTAATTTATTAACCTTTAAAATGGTATAACACCACTCAGTTATCTTGGAAATTCTCAGTAAACTTGATGCTGCTCTGTAATCCCTCTGTAATGTGGCATCTAAGGATGTTTTCTTGGCTAATGGGGTCACAACTGAGCATTGTAATTTGTGGAAGATAACGGGTTTGTAGAGATTGTGAATGGATCTTTGTAGTAGTCCAATCTAGCATTCTTCCTCAGAGTAAAAATCCAAAACGAATTACCTTTTCGAAATAGAAATTTAATTTAAGGCCTCTTTTACAAAGCCATGGTAGTGATTCGCCCATGGCAAATGCACCGAAGCTCATAAAAATTGAATGGGCTTTGGTGCATTTGCTATAGGGGAAGCGCTACTGTGGCTTTGTAAAAGAAGCCTTGAGTCAGTTAAATGATTTGTCATTCACTGATTCCATTAACATCACTAGATTATTGATAGGAGCAAAATTAACATTGTTAAAAAGTACATACAGACTACTGATGGGAAAATCCAGTTCCTTATTTTTCATTAAATTTTAAATATTCTCCAAATGTTAAAAAAAATCTATGAACTGAATTTATTTTTATTCATATGGTAGAAGGGGGGATGTAAGAGAACAGATTTTCACTTTAGGAACATACAATGGCAGTGTAATTCTAAAACAAAAACATTCTGAAGGATGCCTATAGTTTATCAGTTTTAAATTCTGAGATATTGATTGAGATAAACTAGCAGTCATATCATTGTATTTTTGATCTCTGACAAGGCTTTTGACAGAAAAAATTATAGAAAAGGTAGTCAGTAACACAGATCTCCCACCCTCTGCTGCAAACTTAGCAACTACTTTGCCACAAAAATTCACAATTTGAGAGCTTCTCTTGTAGGTACAAGCATAGATTTTTCAGTCAATCAGTTTGCTCTTAGAAAATGAAGGTTCAACTGCTGATATGATCTGGAATCATTTTGAAAACCCAGATTGGAACCAATTTCTCAAGCTTTACTCTAAATATGCAAAAGAGCCGAGCAAGCAGCAGCAGCAGCACGAGAGAGTCGGGAGACAGGAGAGAGGAAAGGAGGAGGAGAGTGAGGGGCAATTGCGAGAGGTAGCTCTGCCCACCCCTCCGACGTCGGACCTTGGAGCTCCACCTTAAAAGGGGCAGAGCAAACGGCGCTCAGCCGTTTGGTGCACGCTAAAGGCGCTCGCCTTAGCAAGAGCACCTTTGCGAAGGCCCTTAAGAAGGGGCGAATCACTGCACAAAAAGCGTATATGAATGTTTTTAAGTTTGAGTCGGCTAGTGTCCGTGCCAGAGGTGCCAAGTAAATGTTGAAAAGGGAGGGGGAAAGGGGGGAGCCTTGTGGGACTCCACAGGGGTTGTGCCAGTGATGGGAGAAGGTTCCGTTGCTGTGGACCTGGCAAGTACGGTTAGTAAGGAAGCTTGAGAACCAGTTTAGAACTTGGCCGGTGATGCCGATGGAGTCAAGGCAGCTGAGCAGAATATCGTGGTCGACAAGGTCGAAGGTGCTGCTCAGGTCGAATTGGAGTACTAGGGCACTTTTGCCCAGTGAGAACAGGTGGAGGAGGTAATTGGTCAAGGCAGCTAAAACAGTTTCTGTGCTGTGGTTTGTGCGGAAGCCGGATTGGGAGTCAAGATGGATGTCCTCAGGCAGATAGACAGGCTAAAGTGCGACAAATCGCCAGGTCCGGACGGCATTCACCCAAGGGTACTCAAGGAACTAAGGAACAAAATAGCAACCTATCCCTAAAAACTGGAGAGATTCCAGAGGACTGGAAAATAGCAAATGTCACGCCCATCTTCAAGAAAGGCTCAAGGGGAGACCCAGGAAACTACAGGCCGGTGAGCTTGACTTCGGTCCCGGGAAAGATGATGGAAGCGCTGATTAAAGACAGCATTTGGGAACACATCGAAAACAATGGGCAGCTAAAGTCGAGCCAACATGGCTTCTGCAAGGGCAGGTCATGCCTCACGAACTTATTATACTTCTTTGAGGGAGTAAACAGCCAGGTGGATAGAGGGGAATCCATAGACATCATTTACCTTGACTTCCAAAAAGCCTTCGACAAGGTACCACACGAAAGACTGCTAAGGAAGCTATGGAACCACGGGGTGCAAGGGGAGGTCCACCGATGGATCAAAAACTGGCTGGCGGACAGGAAACAGAGGGTTGGAGTAAAGGACCATTACTCAGATTGGCAATGGGTCACGAGCGGAGTTCCACAGGGGTCGGTGCTGGGACCGCTCCTGTTCAATATATTTATTAACGACCTGGAGGCGGGAACAAAATGTGAGGTTATTAAATTTGCGGATGACACTAAACTATACAGCAGGGTCAAAACCATGGAGGACTGCGAAGACCTCCAAAAAGATCTGACAATGCTGGAAGAGTGGGCCAAAAAGTGGCAAATGAGCTTCAACATAGGGAAATGCAAGGTCATGCATGTTGGGAAAAAGAACCCGATGTTCAGCTACAAAATGGGGGGATCACCGCTAGGGGTGAGCAACCTTGAAAGAGACCTGGGAGTGATGGTGGACACAACATTGAAGGCGTCGGCGCAGTGCGCCACAGCCTCAAGGAAAGCGAACAAAATGTTGGGTATCATTAAGAAAGGTATCACAACCAGGACGAAGGAAGTCATCCTGCCACTGTATCGTGCAATGGTGCGCCCGCACCTGGAGTACTGTGTCCAGTACTGGTCGCCGTACCTCAAGAAGGACATGGCGGTACTTGAGAGAGTCCAGAGAAGAGCAACTAAGCTAATAAGGGGTATGGAGGACCTCTCATATACTGACAGACTGAAAAAGCTGGGGCTTTTCTCCCTGGAAAAGCGACGACTCAGGGGAGACATGATAGAAACCTTCAAGATCATGAAGGGCATAGAAAAAGTGGACAGGGACAGATTTTTCAAACTAAGGGGAACCACAAGTACAAGGGGGCAATCGGAGAAATTGAAAGGGGAAAGGTTTAGAACAAACGCCAGAGGGTGGTGGATACATGGAACGCGCTGCCGGAGGATGTGATAGGTAGAAGTACGCTACAGGGCTTCAAAGAAGGTCTGGACAGATTCCTAGAGGACAAAGGGATTGAGGGGTACAGATAGGAGTAGAGGTAAGGTTATAGGGACAGGATTAGAGGTAAATTATGAAATTAGTCAGAGACCACTGTTCAGGCAGTGGGCCTGATGGGCCGCCGCGGGAGCGGACCGCTGGGCAAGATGGACATCTGGTGTGCCTCAGCGGAGGCAACTTCTTATCCCTGCTCAGCAGCCCTTGGAAGATCATCCCATGGTCTAGGAAGCATTCATCTCCGGGGTACGAGCTTCTCTGCCCTGGCCTTTACCCTTGACAGGGAGGATGGATGAGAATACCACCTGTGTACCTGACTGCTTCACCTTCTCTCCCAGAGCCACAAAGTCATTTTTGACACATTCGCAGGGGTACCTGGCAGTATTGTTAGTACCAATGTAGATGAGCAGCATCGGATAGTAGTCATCAAGCTTGATGAGTCTCGGCAAGCTCTCCGTAACATCTTGGATTTTGACTCCAGGTAGACAGCATACCTCTCACGACATCAAGTCTGGTCTGCAGATGGACGCTTCTGTACCCCTCAGAAGGGAATCGCCAGCTACCACTACCTTGTGCCTCCTGGTGGTTACGGATCCAGTTCTTTTGGGGATTTCAAGCTCTGGTCCTTCCTCTCCTTGGGATGCTCTCATCTCTTCCACTTCCAGGACAGCGTACCAGTTCTTCAGTTCAAGGGCGGGAGTAGTCACAGTAGCAATCTTGCAGTGTTCCATAATCATCTGAGTCCAGCTATCTTCCCTCAGCACAGCCTCTTCTTCCCCACTAGTGGAAATCTTTGACACCTCATAAACCATTTCATCGACATACATCTCATTCTCATGAATGCTTCTCAATCTTGCCACCTCCTCTCTCAGTTGTTTTACTTCCTTCTTGAGGGATTCAAGCTGAAGACAGCTTGTACATGGAACTACTCCCTCTGCCTGGTAACATTGTCTGTCTGCACAGAGACAGAAGTTTTAACCTGAGCAGTAGCTTTGGTGATACAATGTTTACCAGCCATACTGTGGTGCAGAAGAACTTACACCTAGAATAAAAAAAAAAAAAAAGAATAGGACAAAAAATCCTACCAAATTAATGCCATATTCCAGAGGCAGACAGTAGTTCACAGGTTGCTATAAGTAAAGAAATGAGCTAGGAGTGGGCCTGCCAGAAACTTTAATGCTGATCCTCTACAAGCTCTCTTACAACCAGGCTTACTTAGGATTAGGCACTAGGCCAACATTCCTCCCCTCAAGGGTCACCTGTGGAGTCTGATGTCTTAAAAAAGTCCTCGGAGTTCAGTCCCAAACTAATAGGCTGAAACCAGCCAGAGGTCTCTCCTGTGACAAATCTAGTGCTCTCCCTAGCTTTGACACAGTGGTAAAGAAGGTTGATAGTCCCCGCGGCAGGAGAGCGGATCAGGTTGGCCCTGCTGATGTTATAAGCGCTGACTTCACTAGGACTAACCCAGGAGCTAAGAAACTACAGCTCCCAGAAGGCCAGGCTCTACACAGGAAGCTGTCACTGAGACAGGCACAGCTGCAGAGAGATTTCTCTCCCTTCCCCCTCTTCAGAGCAGGGAGGGGTGAATTAGAGGGGGTTAAAGCAGAGCAGCTGAGACACAGAGAGGAGGAGGAGCCGAGGAGGCTTCAGAGTGAGCTCGGTGGAGAACACTCTCCTCCTCAACTGGATCCTAAAGATCTGAACCAAGACTGGGACATGGTGGACGTGTCCCAGTCATGGTGGACGTGAGGCTGAAACTGAGGGACAAGTGCCCAGCTGTGAACCCATGGATATTGGTGTGCCTACTATGCCTAGGGAATGCTTAGAGGCAATGGACACAGCCTGAACAAAGGTGGGAAATGAATGACTTCTTGTTTTTTTGGGTTTTTTTCCTCACCAGTTTTTTTGGGTTGCTTAATGGTTTGAATGAAAAACGCTTGTCTGACAAACGCTGGGGAGAATAGAAAAGCTCTCTTCAAAAGCATTGATAAGTGAACTGTGAGATTCCACTGTAGCACCAGGATTATTTGTTTGTTCCCTCTCAGCTCAGCTGGGGATTAATTAAGGGAGATAACGTTTCTCTGAAACGGCCAGCACAGGGGAGCGTCTTTAAAGAGAGTTCCTTGTCTTCAGTCACTCCGTGGCTGGGCTGACAAGTTAACTGTGTTCTTTTGACCTGTTTGTTGTTGTTTTTTTTTCTTTCTGCTTTTGTATAAGCTTTATTTGACCTGGAGAAAGAATTCTGGCTAGAGCCATCCTTGTCACATAATTGGCTGGTGAAGAGGACTATGTTACAAAAGATTTAGAGTCCAGCCTGAAAAGTTTATTTTGCATTTCTTATTTTTTTGGACATTAGAGTCAAACTGGTATGCACAAAGCCAGAGTGGATAACTTAACCCCAAGTTTATATTTCTTTCAAACCTGTGTGAGAATTGTTGCAGGACGCTAAGAACAATTGTACAGAACAATCCAGAACCAAAGGAATAAACTCAATTTGATTATTCTGCTATCCTGGATTTTGGAGGTGTGTGAATTTCTTTTCCTTTGCCTGTTTTCTTTTGATAATGTCAGGGAATCTGATATTGTACCTTAGGCAGATGCCTAAGAAAGCCTGAAGGGTACCCTGGTTAAAAGGGTACACGTGTGAACAGAGACAATCACCGTGTTCCAGCTCGCTGCCATGAACAGGAGCTGGGTAGGTGTGACACTCCTCAAGGAGCGCTTTCAGGTTAGGGTGAGAAGATTCACGCCCCCGTGAACTATATCATGCTTGGCCTGACTTAACAGTTTTTCCAGGCCTCTTTCCCACTTGCTACTCCCCAAAGTCTCAAAAAGGTCCTGGCTCAGCTGCAAAAGGCTGCTTCTTCTTTTTTATAGGTGCATCTGTGCGTGTGTTCTTGTGAGTGCATAACAGCTTCACCTTTCTTAAAAAAACAACAAAAAACCAACTGATCACGTTTTTGGACCCGACAGGGGAAACTCTGATTTAGCTGAACCGGCAGCTGCTGCTCTCCCCTCAGCTGGCTTGCCGATCACAGCTTTGGAGCTGCCATTAGCTGGGCAGATGGTAGGAAAAAGGTGGCTGCAGGCAATGACGTAGCGAGGGTGGGAGTGCCCCGCCCCATGCCGCATGCACACCCCCTTCCCTTCCCCCGTACCTCTGGTTTTGCCGTGAGCAACAAGAACTTCAACGTGCTCCGTGCAACCCCGTCATCTCTCCCGTTGATGCCACTTCCTTTGCACAGCGGGAGAGATGACGCGGTTGCAAGGAGCACGTTGAAGTTGTTGCTTGTTGTGATGAGCAACTAGAAGTATGGGGGAAGGGAAGATGGGGTACACGCAAGGGGAGGAGGAGGGGTGCCGGTATCACATTTTATAAATATCATTGCAATGGTATCTTTATCTCTTTGATACAGCCCATGCCCCCGTGCACATATTTTTTTATTTATTTAAATTTTTATTTTTCAAAATAAATATACAAAGTATACAAATAATTATTATAAATATGCAAATATACAAAAGATAACTTAAGCATGAAACAGACTAGTTGAACGTGCACATATTTAATGGAAACCTTACAAGTTGCTTTTAAACAACAATTTATCCTTAGAATCTTCTTTTAGAATGCCTATAATTTAAACATTTGATTTTGCAGGGGTTATGCAATTGCCAGTAGCAGCGATGATAGAATGAATGAGCCTCCAACCTCTCTTGGCCTTGTGCCTCATCAGGCAAGTTTATAGTTTAAGATTTTCTGCACTGCCTTGTCCAATCAAATGGGTCTAAACAGTTTACAAACTAAGCAAATATTAGCTACTAATACTTTGAATTACAGGTTCTCTTATAAATATTCAATATTGTACTGAATATCAAATTATCTCTGAGTAAATCCATGTGTGCAGTTCTGAACTAGAAAAGGTGTAAAGAGGCAACAAAAACGATAAAGACGATGTCACTGTTCCCTTACAAAGAAAGATTCAATAGGATTATATGGGGCTGTTTTACTAAATGCAGTAAGCACTAATTCATGCTTACTGTGCATTATAAAGACTTACCGTGGGACATGTACTGGTATACCACTGTCAAATGGCCAATTTGTGCACTTATACCACTACTGGATAGAGGAATATTTTCTTTTTGTAGAGGATAAAATATTGGAAAGAAATGAAAGAATACAAATCTGAGTAGAGATAAACAAAGGCTTTGTTCCAGATATTGCTTTTACTATAGCTATAGACGGTATATAAATTTTAAAAATAAGTAAATAATAATTCAAGACATTTTAATTGAAATGTTCATCTTTTTCAGATATGGTAAATAAAGCTGTTACTGCAGCTTTGTAAAATCCCCCTCTCTGAGACTGAAGGGAGTTTGTCTAGCTGGATACGCAAAGTATCCACCTAGGTTTTTGCTAGAGGTCTCTAAGGGTGCCCTTCCACACAGCCGCATTAGATAATAACATGCTTGTAATGCAGTTTAAAATGGCATCCGGCAGTAACTGTCAAATTAGCATATGCAAACTGCGTGCTATAAAAATGTTTAATTTTTTGAGGGGGGCATGTCAGGGGCAGAGAGTGGAAGCGCAGCTATATTATTGTGCCCTTACTGGAATACTATGTGAGCCTTGGGTGATGGTAAGTGCTCATACGATATACATAGAAACATGAAGGCAGATGAAAGCGAAATGGCCCATCCATTCTGCCCATCCACAGCATCCACTGTCTCCTCCTCTCTATTAGATTTCCCACATGCTTGTCCCATGCTAACAATTCTTTCTGTAAAAAAAAAATGTATTTCCTTAGTTTACTCCTGAACCTATCACCTCTTAACTTCATCCAATGCCCTCTCATTCTGGAGCTTCCTTTCAAATGAGAGAGATTTTATCCTACGCATTTATGCCACGTAGGTATATGAGAGCCATTTTTTTAAGGATTACAATTTTGTATGCTTTTTAAATAAAGATTTCTGCACTTTCTACATTCCATTCTGCAGTTTCTTTCTTGTTTTTGATTTAAACTTCTCTATCATATCTCCCCTCTTCTGCTTTTCCTCAAAAGTATACATTTTAAGATCTTTAAGTCTGTCCCTATACGTCTTACAACCACTGACCATTTTAGTAGCCTGCCTCTGGACTGACTCTATCCTGTTTATATCTTTTTGAAGGTGAAGTCTCCAGAATTGTATACAATAATCTAAATGAGGTCTCACCAGAGTCTTATACAGGGGCATCAATACCTCCCTTTTTCCTACTGGCCATATTTCTCCCTATTCACCCTAGCATCCTTCTAGTTTCCACAGTTGCCTTTTCAACCTGTTTCAACCTTTAGGTCATCGCATCCTATCACACCCAAGTCCCACTCCTCTTTCATGTATGGTTCTCTTAGTTTTTTTGCAGCCTACATGCATGACCTTGCATGTCTTAGCATTAAATCTTAGCTGCCAAATTTCAGATCGTTCTTCAAGCTTCACTAAGTCCTTCCTCATGTTGTTCACATCATCTGGGGTGTCTACTCTATTGAAGATTTTGGTATCGTCCGCAAAGAAGGAAATCTTACCTGACAGCCCTTCATCAATATTGCTTACAAAAATGTTAAAAAGAACAGGCCCAAGAACTGAACCTTGAGGCATACCAATGGTCTTAATATACAACAAGTGATGAATTGGGGAAATGCCTTTCTCTGTTTTTCTGTTTTTGCTACTGTTTTTAATTTTATTTATTTTTGTTTATATTCTTTTTTTTTTTAATCTTTATTCATTTTCATATTTTACATCAAGTGCACAAAATATTATTTTGTTTATATTCTTAATAGGATTATGACTAATATAGGGATAGAGCAGTGGTCTCAAACCTGCAGCCCATGGGCTGCATGCGGCCCCCCCAGGTACTATTCTGCAGGCCCAGGTCTGGCCGGCTCCCTTACTAAAGTTATTTTTCAGTTCAAAGCCGCCGCCGTGGCTCCTCTCACGAGCCACACCTGCATCTGAAGCGGGGATGGAGGGGATTCCTCGCAGGGACGGGTGGGATTTTGTCGACAATTCTTATGTTCTAAATGCAGTAAACCAGTTCTTAACTATGGAGTAGAAAGGGCACTTATCCCCTAATGTAACTGACATCATTCTAAATTTGTTTGGCCGAATTCCTTTCTATGAAAAGATAGTTCATCATCGCTCGGCACTATATTGCAGTGAAATCTCTGATGTTTTGCACCATTTTCACTTCAAATCTGATAAAAGTTATAGAATTAGGCTACAGTTATGAAATTTACATCAGACACATATGAAACAATAAACGTTGATGTGATGAAAGTATTATTTTCCTAATAGTAAGTCAAATAGGAAAAGCCAAAGACTTATCAGTACCCCTTTGAAGCAATTAGCGTATATGTTTTTTTGGTGGCCAAATTTGAGTGCCATTTACAGAACTGAGTCCTCAGAAAAAAACATCATATAGAGATCCTTTTATATCCTAAGCTGTTTAATAAAAACTTGGTGTGGAATTGCTGTTTGCACTCTAGATGGTGCTATGCCTGTTTGTATATTTTTGTTGTTAAATTGGAATCATTTATATATTTCTGTAGGAAAATGAAAGTAATATAAAGCTTCTAAACTTAGTTTAGACAATGATAAACACTGAGATGATATGTTTGTGCACATATATAGTTTGAGTCTGTTCATTGTTTTGGACGTACGTACTAACAACTTCTTATAAATTACAACTATTTTTCAGATTCGAGGATTTTTATCACGGTTTGATAATGTTCTGCCCGTAAGCTTGGCATTTGATAAGTGCACAGCCTGCTCTCCTAAAGTAAGTTATTTCACTGTATAGTTTGTTTCTTGACTTGAATGATTTATTTTTCACAGATTTCACATCTAGTTAATGTCTCATTATTATAGATCAGCGGTCTCAAACTCGTGGGTGCTATTTTGCAGCCCATGGTCTTGTACCAGATCTCGCACTCTGGGCAGGAACAGAAGCGCTGGCGTCAGATAACTTGCAACTTCCTGCTGCCGTCATGTATGCCGGGAATCATGCCTTTGCGTATCTGACAGATACGCGAAGGCAGGAGTCCCGGCATGCATGATGGCTGCAAGAAGTTGCAAGTCAGCTGATTCCGGAGCCTCTCTTCTTGCCCAGTGTGCGAGATCGCGCACAAGACCGCGGCTGCAAAATACAGGTATTGCTGAACAGGGAGGAGGGGAGGAATGAAGGGAGAAGGGGTACTGCTGGACAAGGGGATCAGAGAAGGGGTACTGCTGGACAAGGGGATCAGAGAAGGGGTACTGCTGGACAAAGGGGGAGGTAAAAGGAAGGAAGAAGAGGTGCTGCTGGCCCTGGCAGAAAGGGAGGGAAAGGAAAGGTGCATGGGTAGAGAGCATGTTGGGTTGGGGGTGGGAAGGAGGGATGCCACTGAGGGAAGAGGCAAAGACAGAGAGAGAAAGCGTGCAGGAGGTAGAAAGTGTTGAACTCATGGAGAGGGCAAGATAGATGGGGAGGACAGAAAGGAGGGAAGGAGAAATGTTATACTGGGGAAGGGGGAAAGGGCAGAGAGTGAAAAGTTGGACTCATGGAGGAAGAGAGAGAGAGATGTTTGGTTGAGGTAAGGAGGACCAGAGGAGAAGCATGCAGAAGGAAGAGAGGAAAAAATGTTGGACTGGTTGAAAGGAGGGAGAAATGTTGGACTGGGAGGGGGGGGCCAGAAAGGAAGAAGGGAATGGAGATGGACTGCAGGGGGTACACTGGCAATGTTTTCCAGAGCTTAACTATTCTCTGAGTGAAAATAAATTTCCTCCTATTGGTTTTAAAAGTATTTCCCTGTAATTTCGAGTGTCCCCTAGTTTTTGTAATTTTTGATGGAGTGAAAAATCGAACTCAGGATTTTGTAGACTTCAATCATATCTCCCCTCAGCCGTCTCTTTTCCAAGCTGAAGAGCCTTAACCGTTTTAGTCTTTCCTCATTCAACAATGTAGGGTGCTCCAGTTTTGTGAATATAACTTTAATTTGTAAATTCGTAAGTACCTCTTTAGGGAAACAGCAGAGTCCTCATGTTAATCAAGTAAAAAACTGCTAGATTTGGATCAATGATAAAATTTCTCACAAAAGAAGGGAAAAAGCCAAAGGATATCCACAAATGCATGACTGCAGTTTATGATGAGTCTGTCCCATCATCCTACAAAGTAAAATTTTAGAGCAAGCAGTTTAAGTGGGGGTAGAGAGTCCATTGAAGATGACCCTCACACTGGACAGTCTGTGGAGGCAAGAAAGTCGAGGATTTAATTATGTCAGACAGACGGATTAAGGTTTCTCGAATAACTGAAGAAATGGGGCATCTCGGCAAGTACAGTTTTAAAAATAATTCATGCAAAGTTGGGCATGTCCAAGGTTAATGCAAGATGGGACCGCTCCTGTTTAACATATTCATTGACGACCTGGAGGCGGGAACAAAATGCGAGGTCATCAAATTTGCAGATGACACCAAACTATTCAGCAAGGTTGAAACCACGGTTGACTGCGAGAATCTCCAAAGGGATCTTACGACATTGGAAGAATGGGCGAAAAAGTGGCAAATGAGCTTCAATGTAGGGAAATGCAAGGTCATGCATATAGGGAGAAGGAACCCGATGTTCACTTACAAAATGGGGGGATCAATGCTAGGGGTCAGTAATCTGGAAAGAGACTTGGGAGTGATGGTAGACACGACATTGAAGGCGTCGGCACAATGCGCCACAGCCTCGAGGAAAGCAAACCAAATGTTAGGTATCATTAAGAAGGGTATCTCGACCAGAACGAAGGAAGTCATCCTGCCACTGTACCGGGCTATGGTGCGCCCGCATCTGGAATACTGTGTACAGTACTGGTCACCGTACCTCAAAAAGGACATGGCAATGCTTGAGGGAGTCCAGAGAAGAGCAACTAAACTGATTAAGGGTATGGAAAACCTTACATACACTGACAGACTGAAGAAGCTGGGGCTGTTCTCCCTGGAAAAGCGGAGACTCAGAGGAGATATGATAGAGACCTTCAAGATCCTGAGGGGCATCGAAAAGGTTGACAAAGACAGATTTTTCAATTTGAAAGAAACCACAAGAACAAGGGGTCACTCGATGAAATTGAAGGGGGACAGGTTTAAAACAAACGCAAGGAAGTACTTTTTCACACAGAGGGTGGTGGACACATGGAACACCCTTCCGGAGGCCGTGATAAGAAATAGCACAGTACAGGGTTTCAAGGATGACCTGGATAGGTTCCTGGAAGACAAAGGGATTGAGGGGTACAGATAAGAGCAGTGGAAGGTTTAGAGATAACTGTAGAGGTAGGCAATAAAATTAGTCAGGGACCGCTGACCAGGCAATATGCCTGATGGGCCGCCGCGTGAGCGGACCGCTGGGCTGGATGGACCTCTGGTCTGCCCCGGCGGAGGCGACTACTTATGTACTTATGTACTTAATGCTGATGCCATGTAACATAGTAAATGAAGGCAGATAAAGACCTGAACGGTCCATCCAGTCTCATTAAAAATACATGATTAAATTAACTTATCTCTTTGTTGATATTTCTGGGCTATAGATTGGTATTGTCCTAGGTTGTAACTGCTGAAGTTGCCATCTAAGCTCACTCCAGCTTATCCAACCATCCCATTGTTTGCAGGATATCTGCTGTAAAGTCTGGCCAGTAACGTCCTCATGTTCCAAATTGAGTTCCTATTGATGCCCTCCCCAGCCCATCCTATACCGAATCACCATATATGGGACACAAACCGTATAAATCTGTCCATTACCGGCCTTAGTTCTTTAATTTATAGTATTTGTTTTCTAATTAGAGATTGTGTGTTTATCCCGTTCTTTTTGAAGTCCATCACTGTTTTCCTCTCCACCACTTCCCTTAGGAGGGCATTTCAGGCATCCACCACCCTCTCTGTGAAAAATAATTTCCTAGCATTACTCTGAAGTCTTCCTCCCTGCAACCTCAACCTTCTAGTTTTATTTTTTTCCATTCTCTGGAAAAGATTTGGTTCTATATTAATACACTTCAAGTATTTAAATGTCTGTATCATATCTCCCCTGTCCCTCCTCTTCTCGAGAGTATACATGTTTAGATCTTCCAGTCTCTTCTCATACTTGCGAGCCATGGAATCGAGGGTGATATATTCACATGGATTAAAAACTGGTTTGCAGATAGGAAACAGAGAGTGGGTGTAAATGGACAATACTCAGACTGGAAAAGCATTATGAGTGGAGTGCGGCAGGGTTTGGTGCTCGGGCCTGTGCTCTTCAACATATTTATTGCGACAGGGAAGCCCCTGTCACGGTTTCAAAACCTGCTTTAAACCCTGCCACTAAAGAAAATGTGCCTATTCCTAAGCCAAGGAAGCTGCCCATTAATCCTGTTCCTAGTGCTAAGATCAGACAGGCAGGGCAGAACAGAGAAGGGATGGCAGAGAAGAACAGAATACCTGTTTCAAGTCACTATAATCTAGGGATGCCAAAGTCCTTCTTTGAGGGCCGCAATCCAGTCGGGTTTTCAGGATTTCCCCAATGAATATGCATTAAAAGCAGTGCATGCACATAGATCTCATGCATAGTCATTGGAGAAATCCTGAAAACCTGAGTGGATTGCAGCCCTCGAGGAGAGACTTTGAGACCCCTGCTATAATCCCTTTTATAATTCATCTGTTAATTCTTTAGCTAAACCTCTGGTCAGGCAATCTGACACAGTAAGGGTTAAGGAAAGGGGTGGAGCTGACAGGCAGAAAGTGGCTAGAACAGGAATGAAAGTTACTCAGCAATCAATCAAAGCCAGCTGAGAACACCCACAAGCAGTCAGGAACCTGGAGGGAAGAACCTTCCTCACAGAACAGGGAACTGAAGGCTAGGAGCTCTGCCTTCTGCTAAGAAACTCCCTAGCACATAGTACTTCCATACTAACAAACCTTTGCTTTCCAAGCAGAAGGCTAATTGGAAGGGAGAAGCTCCATGAACAGGGCTGGCCCAATGCTGCTCCAGAGGAAAGCTTGCACCCAGCTTCAGAGAGTGAGGAGTCCCTCATGGAAGTAGAGGGATATGTCTCTGAGGGAGATGAGATGGACTGCAGCCCAGAAGTCTTAGACTATATGTTTGAATGCAGCTTGAGTCAGTAAGGTACTGTGTGGGGGAAGGGAATGAAAGTTTGTTCTATAACAATGGTCTAAAGTACTTAAAAGAAACATTTCTGTCCTTATGTGGGACTGTATAATGAATGAATGTTTGATGTGTGAATGTGAGGATGGGTTAGCAACAGAAATTAAACCAAAATCCCTGTATGCAAGCAAAGCACAGTGAGTGGGGGATGAGTAATGCTAACTAACCTTAAAAGGAGAAATAAAGCCCGGAGTGGATTCAGTGACCTGACATTGCACATCCCTGATAGTGGGAACTTTTGGAGGAGAATCTTAGACCATTAAAACAAGGGTGGATGGTTCCCAGCTCCCTGCCCATGTAGTCAGGTGGTGAGAACTTCCTGAAGAAACAGAGGGTTCAATACAATAATTGTGCCAAGCCCAGGGCCGGCAGGTCCACAGGGGCTCTTGTATATAAGTTCCTGAAACCAGAATGCTGCCCAGAACTGTGCAAAGCATGGCAGCTGGATTGTGAGAAACAAATCTTGGTTTAAAGGAAAATATTTTGGGGTGTTTTTTTTCCTTTCCTGATTGAAGGATGGGGAGGACAGAAAGGAGGGAAGGAGAAATGTTACACTGGGGAAGGGGGAAAGGGCAGAGAGTGAAAAGTTGGACTCATGGAGGAAGAGAGAAAGAGATGTTTGGTTGAGGTAAGGAGGACCAGAGCAGAAGCATGCAGAAGGAAGAGAGGAAAAAATGTTGGACTGGTGGAAAGGAGGGAGAAATGTTGGACTGGGAGGGGGGGGCCAGAAAGGAAGAAGGGAATGGAGATGGACTGCAGGGGGTACACTGGCAATGTTTTCCAGAGCTTAACTATTCTCTAAGTGAAAATAAATTTCCTCCTATTGGTTTTAAAAGTATTTCCCTGTAACTTCGAGTGTCCCCTAGTTTTTGTAATTTTTGATGGAGTGAAAAATCGATCCACGTGTACCCGTTCTACTCTGGATTTTGTAGACTTCAATCATATCTCCCCTCAGCCATCTCTTTTCCAAGCTGAAGAGCCTTAACCATTTTAGTCTTTCCTCATTCAACAATGCTCCAGTTTTGTGAATATAACTTTAACTCTCTAAAGTTGAAAGGGGATAGATTCCGTACAAACGTAAGGAAGTTCTTCACCCAGAGAGTGGTAGAAAGCTGGAACGTTCTTCCGGAGGCTGTTATAGGGGAAAACACCCTCCAGGGATTCAAGACCAAGTAGAAAAGTTCCTGCTGAACCGGAATGTATGCTGGTAAGGCTAGACTCAATCAGAGCGCTGGTCTTTGACCTAAGGGCTGCCGCGTAAAAATTATGCTGAACTCTGTTTAATTTAGGAGCCTCTTATTCACATTTTAGTAATGAAAGGGGGCTATAAAAATTTTAGTTGTACTGTAGTTGAATATACTAAAGACTCATATATCCTTAATATGTTTGCATAGAGACTTACAGTTGAATTCACAGGAGCTATAAAATCATGGTACAAGCTAGTAAGTATTTATCCTCTGGGCACTGGAAGAAGAGACAGGCCCTGAAAAGCTCATTGGATCAACATTTGGTTGGTTCCTAATCAAGGTCATATCACATGCTGGTCCAGTAGTATTAGGGGAGGGTGACACGTATTCCTTTCTGCTTCCCAGAGGGTAACTGTTCACTGGTTTCTACCCTTCTTATACTGTTTCTGTAGCTTCATATGTAATTTTCCAGTTTCTGCTCCTGAGATTTGGAGGTTCAATCCCCCAGTGAGTCCTATAGGCAGAATAGAGGCACCTCTTTATTCTGTTACTATCCAACAATGGCATTCCTTTCTTGTTTAATGTGTTTGTCTAGTTTAATTTGTAAACCATTTTGCTATCTGGTAAGGCAATGCGGTATATTAAATCAATAAACCATATTGTACCTATCACCACTGTATAGTAGCATTTTAATTGTACTAATTTCATTTTCCCAACCACAGAGCTTACTGCTATGTATTTACTTGGCTAGCACAAAGCCAGCTAATGTGGCACATTCAGAAAGAAAAGAATATTGTAGAAGAGAAAAAGAAAAACATTTCTTAGAGTGGAAACTGCCCCCCTACAATCCTAAAAAATAAGTGAAGAAAATAATACTGTAGTAGAAAATATGAAAACCCAAATTAATGAAGTTGACAATCTGGGTCCTTTCAATCCTTGTTTGCTATTTGATTTTGTCGGTCATGTAAGTAACATTTGGCACATTCTGAATTTTTTTCCAAACATCCTTCTTTATGGGAAATGATCTCAGACATAATCCATGGCCTTTCCTTAACTTCTGTATTTTATTCTTTCATATGGTTTGAAAATATTCAGTTTCAAAGATTGGCCCTGCACTGCAAGTGGATTTTTATTGAAGTACAGTATGGATAATAACTCCATTTTTTTTTCTTTTCTGTTTTACTCTGATTGCATTACAACTGTGTGTGTTCTTTTTCGCAGTCGGTGTTGCTGGGCCACCTCTTGACAGCAGCTGGATTTCAGAGTTAAATCTTGCCAAAAGCTAGCATAGACTTCTAATATATGTCAGGTCTGTTCTTAAATTGTTTTCCCATACTTTAGCCTAGAATTCTCTTCCTGGCACGCTTTGTAAGGCTATATAGTGTAAACTGCAACAAATCTTAAATGGGATAACATAGTATAGAGGGTTGACTCATCATTTGGCATAAGTCTAAGCTTTGTAAATTCAATCATTGCTGCTTTTCTGTTGTATGGGTTTTGTTGAAGACCCTGGTTTGATTCTTGGATCTGGTTGCTGCTCCATGTGCCAGCTAGGGGGATTGCAAAAGCGCATCATTCATAGCCCTTGCACAAAGAAAGAGAGCGCCAGTCTTCATGCAAAAGTGACACTCTCAAGCTGGCTCAAGAGCATATTCATGCCAGGTTGTGAGAGGATCTATATAGTTAATAACAAACAATGAAGCAATGGTCCGTGCTATTATGAATCCTAATTCAAGATGCATCACTCGTATGAGGAAAGACTAAAACGGTTAGGGCTCTTCAGCTTGGAAAAGAGACGGCTGAGGGGAGATAGGATTGAAGTCTACAAAATCCTGAGTGGAGTAAAACGGCTACAAGTGGATCAATTTTTTTTACTAGGGGACACTCGATGAAGTTTCAGGGAAATACTTTTTAAACCAATAGGAGGAAATGTTTTTCACTCAGAGAATAGTTAAGCTCAGGAACGCGTTGCCAGAGGATGTGGTAAGAGCGGATAGCGTAGCTAGTTTTAAGAAAGGTTTGGACAAGTTCCTGGAGGAAAAGTCCATAGTCTGTTATTGAGAAAGACATGGGGGATCAGCACCATGAAATGTTGCTACTATTTGGGTTTTTGCCAGGTACTAATGACCTTGATTGGCCTCTGCAGAAACAGGATACCATTAGTCTGACCCAGCATGGCTATTTTTATGTTCTCAAGCTCTCATTAAGATGTGTTGTTTTACCATTAACCCCAGTTATTAGTAACTAAGTATCATTGCATAAAATGTGACCTGTGCAAAAATAACATGTCTTAATAGTAGCCCATATTGATACCCCTCAGTCTTTTTACATCATCCAATTTTACCTACTTATCCTTCGAAAACTGACCTAGTTCTGCAGCCAAACGCCGAAGAGCAAAGTTCTTGGTTCTTATAACTTCCCCACTATATAAGCTACTCATCCTATTAGCAACAAACCCTCAATCCCTCTACTATTCTCCCCCCCCCCCCAACTGATTTCCATAGTGTCTGGGGCTTTGGCTATCAAGCGGAGGATTTTTGCTATGTTGACTGAATGAGAATAGGGATTAAATTCCAGGTCACTGCTAATGCTTCCTTTCGTAATGTAGTGCTGTCTCTGCTACAGCTGTAAGTTCAGAAGTGTGGGAGGAAATTGCTGGGCCAAAAATCATGTTTTTTTGCATCTCAATCCATTCCTCATGGCTAGAAATATTGATTTACTGTGAATGAAGCCATCTAATTCAAAATTTTAAGAGTCAGTAGAGATATTTTTTTCACTCTCTGAGACAAAGTCCATCCTATAGGCTGACACCAAAAGCAGCTTTTCTTCACAGTCACTGGGCCAGTGATAGCCTTCCTTCTGCCTAAGTTCATTGCCTCCTCCTCTTCCCCCCTCCTGCCATTTTATCCCCCTTTCTCTCCATGGAATAGTTTTATTTGCATTACTCAGGCAGGGATAGTGTACACTGACTTCAAGGAGATTTTCATCCTTTGACACGGTTCCTCATAGGAGGCTGTTGAACAAACTTGAAGGGCTGAAGTTAGGACCCAAAGTGGTGAACTGGGTCAGAAACTGGCTGTCGGACAGACGCCAGAGGGTGGTGGTTAATGGAAGTCGCTCGGAGGAAGGAAAGGTGAGTAGTGGAGTCCCTCAGGGTTCGGTGCTGGGGCCGATCCTGTTCAATATGTTTGTGAGTGACATTGATGAAGGGTTAGAAGGAAAAGTGTGCCTTTTTGCAGATGATACCAAGATTTAGAACATAAGAACATAAGCAATGCCTCCGCCGGGTCAGACCATAGGTCCATCCTGCCCAGCAGTCTGCTCCCGCGGCGGCCCAAACAGGTCAAGACCTGTCTGAATCACCAGAAGGGGCCTCCTTGCCACCTTGGTTTCCCATTGAGTCCTATCTTCCCATCGAAGTCCTAACCCTCCGGTCTTGCACATGCATGACCTGGTTGGGTTTCTATACTTATTACCTGGTTAACTTTCTATACCTGTGTTACATCCCAGCACCTCTCTCATTATCCCACGATCCCTTTATCCCTCAGGAATCTGTCCAATCCCTGTTTGAATCCTTGTACCGTACTCTGCCTGATCACTTCCTCCGGTAGCGCATTCCAAGTGTCCACGACCCTTTGTGTGAAAAAAAACTTCCTTGCATTTGTTTTGAACCTATCTCCCTTCAGTTTCTCCGAATGCCCCCTCGTACCTGTCGACCCCTTCAGCCTGAAGAATCTGTCCCTATCCACCCTCTCTATGCCCCTCATGATCTTGAAGGTCTCTATCATATCTCCCCTGAGCCTCCTTTTTTCCAGAGAGAAGAGCCCCAGTCTATCCAACCTCTCGGCGTATGGGCAGTGTTCCAGCCCTCTTACCAGTTTCGTTGCTCTCCTTTGGACTCTCTCAAGTACCGCCATGTCCTTCTTGAGGTACGGCGACCAATACTGAACGCAGTATTCCAGATGTGGACGCACCATCGCTCGATACAATGGCATGATGACTTCCTGCGTCCTGGTTGTTATGCCCCTCTTTATGATGCCCAGCATCCTGTTGGCTTTTTTTGAGGCTGCTGCGCACTGTGCCGATGGCTTCAGTGATGCATCCACCAGCACACCCAAGTCTCTCTCAAGACTGCTGTCTCCCAACAATGCCCCCCCAATTTGTAGTTGAACAATGGGTTCTTTTTCCCTATATACATGACCTTGCATTTTTCCACGTTAAAGCGCATTTGCCATTTGTTTGCCCAGTCTTCCAGCTTGCCCAGGTCCCTTTGCAGGTCCTCACACTCCTCCCTGGACCTAACTCTGCCGCACAGTTTGGTATCGTCTGCAAATTTTATAACCTCGCACTTTGCCTCCTTTTCCAGGTCATTGATAAATATGTTGAAGAGTAACGGCCCCAGCACCGATCCCTGTGGCACACCGCTCGTGACTCCCCGCCAGTCAGAATATTGTCCTTTTACTCCGACCCTCTGCAGTCTACCCGACAACCAGTGCTCGATCCATCTGTGCACATCCCCTCCCACCCCGTGGTTCCACAGCTTCCTAAGCAGCCTTTCATGTGGCACCTTGTCGAAAGCCTTTTGAAAATCGAGGTAAATGATGTCTATAGGTTCCCCATTGTCCACCCAACTGCTTATTCCCTCAAAGAAGTACAGAAGGTTCGTTAAGCATGACCTTCCCTTACAGAATCCATGCTGGCTTGTTCTCAGTAGGCCATATCTCTCGATGTGCTCGCAAATACCGTCCTTGATCATAGCTTCCACCATCTTCCCTATAATTGAAAGGCTCACCGGCCTGTATTCCCGGAGTCACCCCTCGATCCCTTTTTGAAGATAGGTGTGACATTCGCCAATTTCCAGTCCTCTGGTACCTCTCCAGTTTTCAAGGATAGGTTGCAAACATGTTGGATTGTGCCCGCTATTTCTTATCTTAGTTCTTTTAGAACCCTTGGGTGGATCCCGTCCGGGCCCGGCGATTTGCCGCATTTTAACCTGTCTATCTGTTTGAGGACATCCTCCTTACTTACCTCTATGTGTTCCAATTTTTCAGCCTGTTCCCCACTCATGAGCTCCTCTGAGTCCGGTATATTAGATGTGTCTTTTTTTGTAACAGAATAGACACCGAAGAGGGAGTGGAAAATATGAAAAAGGATCTGCAAAAGTTAGAGGAATGGTCTAATGCCTGGCAACTAAAATTCAATGCAAAGAAATGCAGAGTAATGCATTTGGGGATTAATAATAGGAAGGAACCGTATATGCTGGGAGGAGAGAAGCTGATATGCACGGACGGTAGAGGGACCTTGGGGTGATAGTGTCCGAAGATCTAAAGGTGAAAAAACAGTGTGACAAGGCGGTGGCTGCTGTCAGAAGGATGCTGGGCTGTATAAAGAGAGGCGTAGCCAGTAGAAGGAAGAAGGTGTTGATGCCCCTGTACAGGTCATTGGTGAGGCCCCACTTGGAGTATTGTGTTCAGTTTTGGAGACGAAGGACGTAAGAAGACTTGAAGCGGTCCAGTGGAGGGCGACAAAAATGATAAGCTTGCGCCAGAAGACGTATGAGAGACTGGAAGCCCTGAATATGTATGCCCTAGAGCAGTGTATCTCAAAATGTGTGCCTCCTGAGGAGGAAGAGAGGCACCTGCCAGCTGACTTCCCTACGCGGTACAGCGCAAGCGCTGCCTGATTCGCCAAAGGCATACATGTTTCCCCCTTCTATCTAGCGTCCTCTGGCTTCCCAGTCTAACCTTTAAAGCTAATTACAGCAGCCTGCAGAGGATCGCTGGTAGATAAAATGATTTTATTTTCAATATAGTGATTGAAATGTGTCAGTTTTGAGAATTTATATCTGCTGTGTATATTGTGTGTATATAAAAAATGAATGGAAAAACATTGCATTACAATTAGTAAAGGGGTTGGGGTCTGGGGCAGAGCTTGGGTGGGCCTAGGGAGGTCTGTGGTTGGGGTACTCAGTTGATATTTGTTAGACTTAGGGGGTACTTAGCTTGAAGTAGTTGAGAAACACTGCTGTAGGCAATCAGCTGGCACCAGTGCCTCTCCTTATCTCCGGCCCTCTTCCCTGCTGGCACCCCCTACTGGCATCTCAGGGCCCATCTGGAGGGCCTCTGCACATGCACGGACGTCGACGTGATGATGTCATGCATATGCATGATGTAATCACGGCGACGTCAACGCACTTCTGGGTGCCTCAAGCCGTGGCCACTACCTTTAGTGTGCCCTGGCTTGAGAAAGTTTGAGACACTCTGCCTTAGAGGAAAGGAAGGACAGGAGAGATATGATTCAGATGTTCAAGTACTTGAAATGTATTAGTGTAGACCAAAATCTTTTCCAGAGAAAGGAAAATGGTAAAACTAGAGAACATAATTTAAAGTTGAGAGGTAGTAGATTCAAAAGCAATGTAAGGAAATTCTACTTTACAGAGAAGTTGGCCATTTTTTGGCCAATCAGGACTTCCTTAGTCCAAGGGAGGGAGCCAATCAGCATTTTAGGCCCCTCCCTGTGCATCACATGATGCACCGGGGCAGGGCCTAAGGCCGCATTGTGTCGCCAGAGTCCGGAGGAGCAGGAGGGACTGAGCACCCCTCCTGCTCCCAACTTTTAAGGGGAGGCGAGGGGGCATCTGGGTTCAGTGGCAGGAGGGAGGGGGCATCCCTCCTGCCGTTTTAGTTTGGGGGAGGGGAAAGGGGTGGGCTCGATGGCAGGAGGGAGTGGGCATCTGTCCTGCCATATATTTAAGCACGCACTGCGTGGGTGTTTTGGCGGGTGGGGAAGCCTTTGGCGGACCTGCTGCGGAGCGAGGGAAGGAGGGGGCCGATAGCGGGAGGGTCCGGGCATCCTTCCTGCCATATTTTTCAGCGGCTCAGGTTAGGGAGCACCGGGTGGCAGGAGGGGATAGGCATCCCTCCTGCCATAAGTTCTGAGTTTCCCAGTGTGGTTTCCACTGCAACCTCAATTGACACTTCCATTTTTCCCCTTGTTAGACATTGTGACTTAAATCAACCTGGAATAGCTGTAACCAAACAAATGATTTATAAATGGATGCCAAATTTCATCTGCTTTTATTATATGAAGGTTGTCAAGGCTTATAATTCACTGCAAAAAAACCCAAAGAAACCCAAACCTAAGATTCTCAGGTGATTTGACTCTATTAGAATTACAGATTCCTAATGCAACAATTGGTTTGGTTAGTCACTCCTCAGAGTTACTTTAAGGGGTAGAATACAACTAATGTAAAGGGCTACTTATTATTATAGGATCGTCCACATAGAAAAGTAAAAGAGCAAAACACAAATGAAGTTTTTCCACAAAATTATGCCACCCTTTCATGTTTTCCCTTGTTTGTCAGGCAACCCTTAACTAATGATTCTCATTTATGAAGCTGATTCATCTTTTTTGTCCTCGGAGAAAGTGAAATTGCTTGCCTCTGTAACAGGTGTTCTCATAAACCATACATTCCCATCCTCCTCCCATTTATGAAGAGGATTCAGTGAGATGGCAAGTACAGGGAAAATCATGTGCATGCCCAGAAAAACCTTTCCAGGCTCTTCCAGAATTCTCAGGGAGGAGAATCCAGGCCAGCACCACTAAATGATGTCACCCTCATATGTGGCCGATTATCCTTCCGTCCTCGGAGAATACCCATTACCACTAAGCAACTTTGCTCTATCTGGTTTCTTTCCAAGCACTTCCAGATCATGCAACTTTGTACAAAAAAGGGCCAGATGTATTGATATTGTGCAGCCACACTGAGGTCTCACATAGATTACCACTTCCTCTCTCATGTAAGATGTAATAAATATTAATTCAAGTTCAAGTGCAAAATCTTTTTTGTTAACAAACTGATTTCTTCTTGGTGGTCATTTTTAAGTCCTTTTTATACATGAACATGAGTGATGATTTAATGAAAAACAGCTCTGATTTTAGCAGCTGCACTATTCCCATAGAGATCATTTTTCCTGTGGCTAGAATATTGAATTACTTTTGTGCTGAAAAGGTTGTTTCATACATACAGACATTTTCTTACTTTAGAAATACAGCTTTTACTTTCTTTGCTAACCTTTTCTGATATAGGCCCACTGATCGTGTTTGCGTTCGTTTAGCGAGCCCAATTTTTCCCCGACCCAATTCACTAACCTTGTGGCCGATCAACATCCGATCTGATCTAATCCGTAAATGAGGGGAAATGGCATGCAAAGTAGGAAGGACGCGATTCGCTAAACAAAATCAGGAACACCGACGGCTGGCCGATCCAAAAAGAAGCGACTGCTGGGGACCAGTCGCTCACGTTCTTACCAACTGTCCTACCAGCCCTGAAATAAATCTGCTTTCTGCCTCCCTGACTCTTCTGCTCTCTGCCGTCACAAAATAGAACCTGCTCTCTGCCTCCCCCAACTCTCCTGCTCTCTGCCGTCCTTCACTGCAGTGCGAGCCCATGGTTTTAACCCATGGGTTTAAAGCGGGGCTGCACTATGGCATGTTCTATTCTGTTCCAGAACACGCCACAGTGCAGCCCTGCTTTAAACCCATGGGTTAAAACCACGAGCTCGGGAGTAAAAAGTAAAAAAAAAAAAAAAAAAGTTATGCCACGGGGAGCAAGCACATGCACAGACCATCTACAGGCAAAGAAGATGGTTTGCGCATGTGTCAGGATCGCTCTTCAGTAGAGAGTGAACAACCTGTCCTTATCTACTAAATCTATCTCCTTCAGTACCTTGAAAGATCGAAACATTCAAGGTACTGAAGGGGATAGACTTAGTAGATAAGGACAGGTTGTTCACCCTCTCCAAGGTAGGGAGAACAAGAGGGCACTCTCTAAAGTTGAAAGGGGATAGATTCTGTACAAACGTAAGGAAGTTCTTCTTCACCCAGAGAGTGGTGGAAAACTAGAACGCTCTTCTGGAGGCTGTTATAGGGGAAAACACCCTCTAGGGATTCAAAACAAAGTTAGACAAGTTCCTGCTGAACCAGAACGTGCGCTGGTAGGGCTAGTCTCAGTTAGGGCGCTGGTCTTTGACCAGAGGGCCATTGCGGGAGCGGACTGCTGGGCACGATGGACCACTGGTTTGACCCAGCCGTGGCAATTCTTATGTTCGGTGTGAGGTGGGCCTTCGATTGCGTTCATCTGTATAAAGGTTTTGGTAAATGCGTAGGATCAGAAAGGATCGGATAGAATCTGATCAATGCAGGTTAGTGAATCTAGCCCATAGTCTAACAATTTTTATCTATTTGTTTGGTCTTATATCCTGTCCTCCCAGAAGAGCTCAGAATGGGTTACAAGTTTATTTACATAATAAAAGCGTATTTATGCAAAGTGATTGCAAACATAGTATAATAAAAGGTAGCATGGCAAAGCATTGTCAAACAAAAGTGGTAAAATATAATATAGTAGACTCTCAGTTAACCGGCACCGAGGGGGATTGAAAGATGCCGGATAAATGTAGTTCCTGATTGCTTGAGAGTTACTATTAATAACAGGCCTAACTAATACTATATACCCTAGACTATGCCATACCATAAACTTGATGCGTTAGCTATACTGATTGTTCAATGGAAGCCACAAATATGAATGATTTATATTGCAATCTTTTTTTTTTTTTCATCATTGCAGGTTCTTGAGCATTATGAGCTAGAGGGATTTAAGTTCCTGGCCAAAGTGTTCAACTCCTCACATTCCTTTTTGGAAGATCTAACTGGACTTACCTTGTTGCACCAGGAAACGCAAGCAGCTGAGGTAAGAAAACTTCTCATCTTTTCCTCACAGCATATATAGACTCATCACAGCCTTGTCCCGTAAAAGAGGTAAGGAATTGTTTTGATCACATTAGCCACACAACAGTTACCGACAGGTCGTCAACAGTCGGGTTTTAGGCTAGTGAAACTCGATTCAAAATAGCCAAGCAATTGTTAGTGAATCAATCGCTTGGCTATTTTGCATGGGGTTTTGCTAATTTGTATGGGAGGATGATCGGGCAGAAGTTTAGTGAATTGTTTGTTGTTTTTCAAGTGAATACCTCTTCCACCAATTATGTGAGACGTTTTCCCATGTTTTTGGGGTATAATTGATTGTATGGAAATCTTTCAGGCATATTCATTGTGGACATTCTGAAAACCTGACTGGCAAAGAGGTACTCCAGGACCGACTTGGGAAACACCATTGTAAAATGCCATAAAAGTTAGGACTGGATAATTTTGATCTATTTAAGACTGAATTTGCATGTGAACTGAAATGAAACAAATCAAAGAGAATTTTCAAATGATTTCTTTTGTTAGTGATTTTACAAACTGCCTTCCTTCTGTACTGTCCTCTAGTTTAGAGGTGTTCTCAGGGATGTGTTTTGGATGGAATTGGCAAAAAAACACATATAAAAGATGTGAAAATACAGCCTGTGTTGTCACTTTCAAAAAAAATCAACCAACACAAAAAACAAAACAGAAACTTAGGTCTTATGGCCTGGATTCTCTAAACGGTGCCATTGCATTAAAAGATGGTTTTGAAACTGTCCAAGATGGTTTTGAAACTGTCTATGCCTGGTAAACAGGTACAACTGCTGGTTTTTTTTAGTCCTTTGTTTACCACATTCCTCTTTTTATGATACTTGCCCTTTTTGTATTTGTTTTATTATGCTTCTAGTCTGAAAATCAGATCATAACATAGCATAATAACTTGAAAGTTTCAGCACTAAGGTAAAACATATGAAATGACTGTGTATAACCAAGCTGCAGCAATGACCGTGCAAATTAAGAGAAGAGATTTATTTACTTAACAGATTTGATTTGTAAACAACTGCTTTTGTACTAGAACTGAAAGTAGCATGCAAAACATACAATAGAAAATAATAATTCAACAGGACTGGCTCAGCAGTTCAGTTCAATGCTGTTGGAATGTGCATCTCGCGCCTACTTCCATCACAATTGTAAACAAAGGTTTGCAGTTTTCTAGTTCTAATTTTAAACAGGCCTGACGTCATCCCTCTAAGGTCAAAACCACGCTCTGATATTGTTATTTTTCTCGATTGGCTTGGGTGTGTTGTGCCATATCCCTCTAAGGTCAACATTTAGAGAGACAATGACGAAAGGATGTAGTGGAATAAATAACTTGACAAAAGAAAAAGGTGAACCCTGCTGTTTGTAAAGTCTTGGCTAGTTTTGTTGAAAAAGAATTTAGTTAAGCCACACTTCTTCTCCAGAGTGCATTGCGCTATATTTTAGCCCAAGGTTGGGTTTTTTTAAAAACAATTTATTCTGGGTGTGATTTGCTTGACTGCTCTCTAACTTCAGCAGAGCCTCTCGGGGAGTAACTTCAGGAGAGCATGACCTCCTGATATCTACAGAGGACTTGTGAAACATTCCCAAAGCATGTTTTCTCTTTTTTCAGTGATTGATGTTCTGTAAATCTTTAAGTGCTGTGAATTCTGCATGGAATGTGAACTTTTAGGCAGACAGGACTGCCTCATTTCCAGGTAGACTCGTAGCCTCTTCATGCATAGTGTCATCCACTGTTTTCTTTTATTCTTTGGTGTTCTCTATGATTTGTCAACTTTTTTTTTTTGTTTGTTTCTCTCCAGTGATTTTGATGTACAGTTTAACTGCAATTTAACCAGTAGCAAACTTTTTTTCTGATAATCAGACTTGTATCTCTGATAAAGATGATATATTCAAATCCGTGCTGCAATCCCATTCATAATGTTTCTTATCCCAGGACAAGCAGGCAGCATATTCTTGACTGATGGGTGACGGCACTGACGGAGCCCCGGTACGGACAATTTTAGAGTGATTGCACTCTAAGAACTTGGAAAGTTCTAGTAGGCCGCACCGCGCACGTGCGAGTGCCTTCCCGCCCCAGTTTCTTAGTTTCCGCGGAGCTAAGAAGAAGCGTTTCTTTCAACGGCTGTTGAATACTTTTTTCATATCGCCTTCCCGCTCGCATAAACCCTTAAGGAAATATTGTTTCCTTCATTTTCTTTTATTTTCTTTTCTTTAAAAAAAAAAACTTTGTTTTTTTTTTTTCACTTCTTTCAATTTCGCCCCGGCGGGGCCTGTTGCCACCATCGAGGCCTCGGCCTTCGATTTGGCAGAAGCTGTTTTTACCTTCATGCCCCCTCAACCCGGGTTTAAGAAGTGCCAGCGGTGTGCACGACCTATTTCACTCACTGACCCGCACAACTGGTATCTACAGTGTCTTGGTCCTGACCATCGAGCATCTACCTGCACCCGCTGTGTGACTTTAAAAAAGAGAACTCTGAAAAATCAGCAGATCCAGCAGCAATTATTGTTTGGTGCCGAGATGTCTGACTCTGCGGCACCGGCACCGACATCGGCCCTGTCTCAGTCGGCACCCACCTTGTCGACACCGCTCGATACCGCGTCGGCGTCGCATCCCTCAGGTAAGCCGGCTAAGAAGCCTTCCCCGTTGGAGCGTCCTCCGGTCTCAGTAGCAGCGAGCCCAGTCCTGCCGACCTCGAGGCGCCCACCCCAATAGAGGTGAGCCCCTCGACCTTGGGTTCCTCATCCTCGGGGCGTAGAGCGGCACCGCAGGTACCGCAGAAGAAAAAGGCGGTACCAGTGCTTTCGCTGGACGAGCGGATCGCCGCTGTCCTGCAGGTGCAGCTTAAGGACAGTTGCAACAACTCCTTCCTGCACTTTTGGCACCGAGCCTTCCGGTCCCGGTCCGGTCTGAGCCACCGGTACCGACAGTGGAGCAGCCCCTTCTTTCGGCATCCACTTTGTCGGTACCGGTACATTCTGCTTCTTCGGTCTCCATGCCAGTCCTCGCACCGGAACCGAGAGCTCAACACCAGGCTGTTCAGACTTCGGCACCGATGCAGCCCTTAACGTCTCCCGGTACCGTGTCTATGAGGTCAGGTAAGTCGGCACGCAAATCCCGACACCTGGAACCCTCCACACCGGAATCTCGAGACCGCAGTTTTCAGGTTCGGGATCCTGATCTGTGGGGTGACTCAGAGGACCCTCTTTTCTCTGAAGGGGAATGTTCATCTGGTGATGAGGATCCTTCTGCTTTAGACCCATCCTCTAAACCAGATGTAACCTCTTTCTCATCTTTTTTAAAAGAGATGTGTGACTCTCTCTCTATTCCCTTGGAGGCTGAGTCAAAGAAATCCAAAGCTTTTCTTGATGCACTGGATTTTGACCAACCTCCAAGGGAATATCTCAAATTACCTCTCCATGACATCTTGAGAGAGACGTTTTACAAGAATTTAGAGACACCTTTGACCATCCCTGGAGCCCCCCGCAAGTTAGACTCCTTATATAAAGTCATCCCGATTCCTGGGTTTGACAAACCACAGCTCCCACATGAGTCTCTATTAGTGGAATCCACTCTAAAGAAATCCACGGGAGCTAGTGTATACACCTCAGTCCCTCCTGGCAGAGAAGGTAAAGCCATGGACAAATTTGGCAAGAGGTTGTACCAGAATGCGATGTTAGCCAACAGGTCAGGGAATTACGCTTTCCACTTCTCATTCTATCTCAAGCATCTCATACAAAATCTGACTGCTTTTGAGAAGTACCTCCCTGACTGTAAAAAATCTGCCTTTCGCCAAACTTCTTCATCGCTCTTACAACTTCGAAAGTTCATGGTCAGGTCGATCTATGACACCTTTGAGCTGACCTCTCGGGCCACAGCTATGTCGGTGGCCATGCGCCGACTGGCATGGCTCAGAATGTCAGAACTTGATGTCAATCATCAGGATCGACTGGCTAATGCACCTTGCCTGGGGGATGAGCTGTTTGGAGAATTCATGGACTCCACTACTCAAAAGCTTTCAGCTCATGAAACTAGGTGGGATACTCTCCTCAAAACGAAAAAGAAGACCCCACCTACCAGGCCTTTTCGTCAGCAATCGGCCTACCAGCGTCGATTTGTGGCTCGTCCTTTGCCACCGGCAGCTCAACAACCCAGGCGTCAGAGGCAACAACAAAGGCAGAACACTAGACCTGCACAGCAGCAACAACAGATGAAGCCTCCTCCTCCACAAAAACCTTCACAACCTTTTTGACTTGGTTCTCCAGGACATAGCCAGTATCCCTCCATCTGCCCATCTTCCGCTGCCTATAGGAGGACGCCTTACTCATTTCATAAGCCGTTGGGAAACCATCACCTCGGACCAGTGGGTCCTCAACATCATCCGCCACGGCTACTCTCTCAAATTTCAGACTCTTCCTGCCCAAGGTCTACCAAAAGAGTCTGCTTTGAACACTCCTCAGTCTTCCCTCCTTCTTCAAGAGGTTCAATCCCTCCTCCTTCTGAACGCCATAGAGGAAGTTCCTCTAGATCAAAAGGGGCAAGGATTCTACTCCCGTTATTTTCTAGTCCCCAAAAAGACAGGAGATCTCAGACCCATCTTAGATCTTCGCGATCTCAACAAATGCTTGGTCAAAGAGAAATTCAGAATGCTTTCTCTGGCCACTCTTTACCCTCTTCTCAATCAAGGCGACTGGCTATGTTCCCTCGATCTCAAAGAAGCATACACTCATATACCGGTCAATCTGGCCTCCAGACAGTACCTACGCTTCATGATCAATCGTTGTCATTACCAATACAAGGTGCTGCCCTTCGGTCTTGCCTCCTCTCCAAGAGTATTCACCAAATGTCTGATTGTGGTGGCTGCCTTTCTACGCTCTCACCACCTTCAGGTCTTTCCTTACCTGGATGACTGGTTAATCAAGGCCAATTCATCTCAGACAGTACTCCTAGCCACCAACCACACCGTCCTGTTTCTACAGCTTCTGGGGTTCGAGATCAATCTACCCAAATCTCATCTCATTCCCACTCAGAGACTTCAATTCATCGGAGCCGTCTTGGACACAGTCCTCATGAGAGCGTTCCTGCCATCCAACCGTCTTCAAATGCTTCAATCTCTATGTCAGCAGGTGCTTCCACAACGTTCCATCTCTGCGAAGCAAATGATGATATTCTTGGGTCACATGGCCTCCACAGTTCATGTCACACCCTTCGTACGTCTTCACCTGCGCACTCCTCAATGGACCCTAGCTACCCAGTGGTCCCAAGCGTTGGATCCTTGCTCACGTCACATATCTGTGACATCATCTCATCGTCATTCTCTACAATGGTGGTTGATATCCTCAAATCTCTCCAGAGGACTTCTCTTCCATCTACCTCCTCATCAACTTATCATCACCACCGATGCCTCCCCTTACGCCTGGGGAGCTCATTTGAACGAGTTCCAAACTCAAGGTCTTTGGACAACTCAGGAAATGAAGCATCACATCAATTTCCTGGAACTCAGAGCGATGTTTTATGCACTCAAAGCCTTCCAACGTCTTCTCTTTCCTCAAGTCCTCCTGCTGTGCACAGACAATCAAGTTGCGATGTACTACATCAACAAACAGGGTGGGACAGGCTCTCGCCTCTTGTGCCAGGAAGCCCAGAAGATCTGGACTTGGGCCATAGATCACCATCTATTCCTGAAAGCTATCTACATTCAGGGAGAACAGAATTCCTTAGCGGACAAGCTCAGCAGAATTCTCCAGCCTCACGAGTGGGCACTCGATCCTTTCACTCTACAGTCCATCTTCGCTCAATGGGGCACTCCTCAGACCTTTTTGCAGCTCCTCACAATCACCAGCTGCCCCTTTTTTGCTCCAGACTCTACTCTCCTCACCGTCTGCAGCGGATGCATTTCTCCTCGACTGGTCCAATCTGTTCCTGTACGCTTTCCCTCCTCTGCCTCTCATGTTGAGAACCTTATTCAAGCTCAAGAGGGAACGAGCCACCATGATTCTGATTGCTCCGAGGTGGCCCAGGCAACATTGGTTCTCCCTTCTACTTCAACTCAGTTCCAGGGAACCTTTTCTTCTTCCACTGTTTCCTTCTCTGCTTACACAGCATCAGGAGACCCTTCTACATCCCAACCTCCAGTCTCTGCACCTGACAGCTTGGTATCTCTCGGGCTGACTTCTCATGATACTCTTTTGTCTCAGCCCGTTCGTTCCATTCTAGATGCCTCCAGGAAACCAGCCAGTCTGCAATGTTACCATCAGAAGTGGACACGATTTTCTTCCTGGTGTCTTCTTCATCATCTTGATCCCACTTCCCTGGCAGTGGAGACATTGTTGGATTATCTGCTTTCTTTGTCTGACTCTGGCCTTAAGTCTACTTCCATCAAAGTCCACCTCAGTGCTATTGCTGCTTTTCATGAGCCGGTTCATGGAAAACTTCTCTCAGCTCATCCCTTGATGTCCAGGTTCATGCGGGGTCTTTTCAATGTGAAACCACCTCTTAAAGCCCCTCCTATAATCTGGGATCTCAATGTGGTTCTTTCCGCCTTAATGAAGCCTCCATTTGAACCTTTGACTACCACTCCTTTCAAGTTTCTCACTTGGAAGGTACTTTTCCTTATTGCTCTTACCTCTGCCAGGAGGGTCAGTGAGCTACATGCACTAGTTGCAGATCCACCTTTTACGGTCTTTCATCATGACAAGGTGGTTCTGCGTACACATCCAAAGTTTCTCCCTAAGGTTGTCTCTGAATTCCATCTCAACCAATCCATTGTTCTGCCTGTCTTCTTTCCGAAACCTCATTCTCATTCTGGGGAACAGGCTCTACATACTTTGGATTGTAAGAGGGCTCTAGCTTACTATCTAGAGCATACGAAACCCCACAGATCAGCTCCCCAACTCTTTTTGTCTTGATCCGAATAAATTGGGACGTCCTGTTTCTAAACGTATGTTGTCTAATTGGCTGGCAGCGTGCATTTCATTCTGTTATGCTCAGTCCGGACTGACACTGGAAGGTTCTGTCACGGCCCATAAAGTTCGGGCTATGGCAGCATCTGTAGCTTTCCTCCGTTCCACTCCTATTGAGGAAATCTGCAAAGCTGCTACTTGGTCCTCAGTTCATACTTTTACATGTCACTATTGTCTGGATGTTTTCTCCAGACGGGATGGACACTTCGGCCAATCTGTTTTACAAAATTTGTTTTCCTAATGGCCAACCTTCCCTCCATCTCTCTTTTTGTTAGCTTGGAGGTCACCCATCAGTCAAGAATATGCTGCCTGCTTGTCCTGGGATAAAGCACAGTTACTTACCGTAACAGGTGTTATCCAGAGACAGCAGGCAGATAATCTTGCATCCCACCCATCTCCCCGGGTTGGCTTCTTAGCTGGCTTATCCTAACTGGGGACCGCGTGCCTCTGTCGGGCGGGAAGGCACTCGCACGTGCGCGGTGCGGCCTACTAGAACTTTCCAAGTTCTTAGAGTGCAATCACTCTAAAATTGTCCGTACCGGGGCTCCGTCGGTGCCGTCACCCATCAGTCAAGAATATCTGCCTGCTGTCCCTGGATAACACCTGTTACGGTAAGTAACTGTGCTTTTTAGCTAGCAGTACTTTACAGACGTTTGTCTCTGGTAGCAAGGAGCGACAGGTTCTTCTCTGCTTGCTTATACTTATGTAATCTAATTTTTTTCTTAACTGGTAACGGTATTCATTTCCTCTCTAGCACACATGGCAGATGAATAAATTTGATAAGGTGTCATAATGCTGGTCACATTTAGTAAAACAAAAATATGCATATTTATACGCGGAGTACATGTAGTCCTATTTTCAGATTCCTTTTTTTTTTTTTTTATTCTACAGAATTAATCCTCTACAGTCCCTCAAGCAACATTTGCTCTTTAATGCTTTTAGTTGACTTCTCATCTTGACAGTTTCAATTTAGCTGATATTAATTTCCTAGAAATCAAGATGTCTTTGAGAAATGAAGCTAGAGAATTGGGAAAGATCGCACCCCTGGCCACCTTACAATACAGGTACTTAAAAGAAACATCGAAACATGATGGCAGTTAAAGACTAAATGGCCCATCATGTCTGTCCATCCGCAGTAACCATTATCTCTTCTTCTCTCTGAGATCCCACGCTTTCTTGAATTCAGACATTCTCTATCTCCACCACCTCTTCCAGGAGACTGTCCCCTGCATCTACTGCCCTTTCTGTAAAAATATTTCCTTAGATTATTTCTGAGCCTGTCACCTCTTAACTTCATCCTATGCCCTCTCATTCAAGAGCTTCCTTTCAAATGAAAGAGACTCGACTCTTGTGCTTTTATATTACGTGTCTATCATATCTCCCCTCTCCCGCCTTTCCTCCAAAGTATACAGATTGAGATCTTTAAGTCTGTCCCTATATGCCTTATGATGAAGCCTTCCTCTGGACCGACTCCATCCTTTTTATATCTTTTTGAAGGTACGGCCTCCAGAATTGTACACAATATTCTAAATGAGGTCTCACCAGAGTCTTGTACAGGGGCATCAATACCTCCTTTTTCCTACTCCCTATGCAATCTAGCATCCATCTAGATTTCGCCATCACCTTTTCAACCAGTTTGGTTACGTTAAGATCATCACATAAAATCACAGCCAAGTCCCGCTCTACTGTTGTGTACATAAATTCTTCACCCATTATACTGTACTGTTCTCTCAAGTTTTTGCAGCCCATAAGAATAGCCTTACTAGATCAGGCCAATGGTCCATCTAGCCCAGAATCCCGTCTTCACAGAGGCTAATCCAAGTCACAGATACCTGGCAAAAACCCAAATAGTAGCAGCATTCCCTGTCACCGATCCAGGGCAAACAGTGGCTTCTCCCATGTCTGTCTCAACAGCAGTTTATGGACCTTTCCTCCAGGAACTTGTCCAAATCTTTTTTTATAAACCAGCTACATTAACCGCTCTTACCACATCCTCTGGCAACACATTTCAGAGTTTAACTATTCTCTGAGTGAAAAAATATTTCCTCCTATTGGTTTTAAATGTGTTACTCTGTCACTTGTACTTGTTCTACACCACTCAAGATTTTGTCGATTTCGATCATATCTCCCTTCAGCTGTCTCTTTTCCAAGCTGAAGAGCCCCAACCTCTTTAGTCTTTCCTTATATGAAAGGAGTTCCATCCCCTTTATCATCTTGGACTTCTATGAGCGTCAGAGCTAATACTGTCACGGCCAACGATAAAAAAAAAACCCAAAACAAAAAACAGCCTAATGTGATTTCATAAAAAGTGGCCTAAATTTGTTCAATAACAATTTTAAAAAGAGAACTTAGCTTGAAAGGATCCAGGAGTCCAACAATCAGAATCTTTTCCATTAAAAGACTGTTTAGTTTACCAAAGTAAACTTTGTATTGGAATTTTTTCATCTTGGCTGCCTGTTTAAAAAATGGTAGCCACGTCTAATCTCGTCAAAAAGGTACATGTGACCACCGAGCACCAATCGGCACGCAGCTCCTCTGCCTACATAATCAGACAAGCATCATACATCCAATTTCAGCATTAATCCATATTCTGCTACTTGGTTTAAGAAGTAAATCCAGTGCTGCTTTTTGTAATTTAATATTTGTTCATACTCTGTCAAGGCATCCCTACCATAAGGCATCATAACTGCATTTGTATAATCACATCATGAAAAGAGAATGGTGAAACGTAACCAGGAATCGTAATGCTTAAAAAAGAAGAAGTTAAAACGGTATAAAAAATTGTTGTAACAGTAACATTCTAGAACATAAGCACGATTCATCCTTTCTAGTATTATTTAAGTTATCAGGACAATATATTTAGGTGCCTAGAAGATGCCTATTTGGAACCTATAGAATTTCTTTACAGATTCAGGTATATGAAATCTGACAATTAAGTCTGCGAACTTGCTTTCGTGTGCTTACATTGGCAGCACTATACAAGCAGATCAGTAAGGTTTCATAACCTTGGTATATTAATGTCTCACAGTTGTGTTCATGTTGACGTAGGGCGTTGGCTTGCCGAGTGGCATTCATTATTGTTGTTGCGTGTTTTTGTGTGCCGTCACGAGAATGTCGGAGCTTGAATTAGAGCAACGAACAAACATTGAATTTCTTGTTAAACTTGGAAAGAGTGAAAGTGAAATCGGGGACGTGTTGGTCCAAGTTTAAGGGGATAATGCCTTGAAGAAAATGGCAGTGTACAAAATGGATTAAACGTTTTTCTGAGGGGAGAGAAAGCGTCACTGATGAAGAAAGGTCAGGGCGGCCAGTAACGAGCAGAACCGATGAAAACATTGCAAAAATGTGTCGAATTGTGCATCAAAATTGTCAGCCGATTGTGAGAAGTTTAGCAGACCCAAGTAAACAGCAATAGAGAAACAGGAAAATCTTGGCATGAGAGAGGTGTGTGTAAATATGGCCCCAAAGGAGAAAACACTTAAACCACCATTACATTACATTACATTAGTGATTTCTATTCCGCCTGTATCTTGCAGTTCTAAGCGGATTACAGTATAAGATAGCTGGACATTTCCAGGAAGTTACAATTTACAGTATAAGATTGCTGGGCATTTCCAGGAAGTTGTCATTTAGGGGACGCTTACACAGTAGATGCAGGGGAATTACAAATTAGGGGAGTTGAATAGTAAGGCAAAGGGGAGAGTTAGGATCACTAGAAGGGAAGAAGAGGTTTAAGATTGGTTTCTTGAAAGGGTCATAGTGCTGCTAATAGTAGAAGGGAAGAGATTAGCTGGTAGTTTGCGTGGATTGGGGAGGAAGCGAGGGGGGGGGATAAGAAAGTTGTATAGTTTTTTTGAAAAGCAGAGTTTTGATTTCTTTTCGGAATGATTTAAAGTCACTTGTAGTTGTCAGCAGGTTGAGGATGGAGGGGTCCAGCTTCGCTGCCTGAGTCGCTAGGAGGCCGTCGTACATGTTTTTGCGCTGAGTTCCCTTGAGTGGTGTGTAGGAGAATAGAGTCTGGGTTCTTCTTGGTCTGGATATGCTGTTATGATTTAGACGGTTGTTGAGATAGGTGGGTGCAGTTCCATTTGTTGCTTTGAATAAGAGACAAACGGAACTGCACCCACCTATCTCAACAACCGTCTAAATCAGTGGTCTCAAACTCGCGGCCCGGGGCCCACATGTGGCCCGCCAGGTACTATTTAGAGGCCCTCGGTATGTTTACCATAATCACAAAAATCAAATAAAACAATTTCTTGATCATATGTCTCTTTAGCTATAAATGATTATAGCTATAAATATATATTATAGCTATAATATATTATTATTAAGACTTGGCCAAAAGGAAAGATTTATAAACTATAAAGAGTTTTACCTCATGCAAAATTGTCAATTCTTTAATAAGACATTAACTATTTTTTTTCTGCGGCCCTCTGAGTCCCAACAAATCCCAATTGTGGCCCTGCAAAGGGTTTGAGTTTGAGACCACTGGTCTAAATCATAACAGCATATCCAGACCATAGAGCAGGTATAACAGTTTGCACTTAGATTCAAGAGATATACATGCAACTAACTTACAGTATTCTGTCCATGGCAATATAAGACTTCTGAACTAGCACTGAAATTAAAGCTGCTTTTTTTTTTCTAGTCGATGTGGCATAAACGTAATCACAATTAAGCCTTGACATGGATTCACTTCATATTCTTGCACTCATCCTTCCTTTCCCCCATTGAAACGGTAAACAGGGTATAGCCTAGGAATTACCGTATTTTCATGCATATAACGCGTGCGTTATACGTGTTTTTACAAACCGTGCATAACCTTGCGCGGTATAAGCGTGAGCGCGTTGTACAAAATTTTTTTTACATAGTTCCCCCCCCCGACGTCCGATTCACCCCCCCCCCCGCAGGACCGCTCGCACCCCCACCCCGAAGGACCGCTCGCCCGCACCCCCACCCCGAAGGACCGCTCGCATGTGCTCCCATCCGCACCCGCATCCCCACCCTAAAGGACCGCTCGCACGCACTCCCACCCGCACCCCCACACTGAAGGACCGCTCACACGCACTCCCGTCCTCTTGCCCCAGCCAACCGCGGCACCCCCGACACGATCGGGGCAAGAGGGAGCTCAAGCCCTCTTGCCCCAGCCAACCGCGGCACCCTCGACACGATCGGGGCAAGATGGAGCTCAAGCCCTCTTGCCTCCCCCGACACGATCGGGGCAAAAGGGAGCCCAAGTCCTCTTGCCCCGCCGACTCCCCAACTCCCCGACAATATCGGGCCAGGAGGGAGCCCAAACCCTCCTGGCAACGGCGACCCCCTACCCCCACCCCGCACTACATTACGGGCAGGAGGGATCCCAGGCCCTCCTGTCCCTCGACGCATACCCCCCTTCCCCCAACGCCCGCCCTCCCCCAAGAACCTCCGACCGCCCCCCCAGCCGACCCTCGACCCCCCTGGCCGACCCCCACGACACCCCCACCCGCCTTCCCCGTACCTTTATGTAGTTGGCCGGACAAATGGGAGCCAAACCCGCCTGTCCGGCAGGCAGCCAACGACGGAATGAGGCCGGATTGGCCCATCCGTCCCAAAGCTCCGCCTACTGATGGGGCCTAAGGCACCTGAGCCAATCAGAATAGGCCCGGGAGCCTTAGGTCCCTCCTGGGGGCGGGGCCTTGGGCACATGGTCGGGTTGGGCCCATGTGCCTCAGGCCCCGCCCCCAGGAGGGACCTAAGGCTCCCGGGCCTATTCTGATTGGCCCAGGCGCCTTAGGCCCCACCAGTAGGCGTAGCTTTGGGACGGATGGGCCAATCCGGCCTCATTCCGTCGTTAGCTGCCTGCCGGACAGGCGGGTTTGGCTCCCGTCTGTCCGGCCAACTACACAAAGGTACGGGGAAGGCGGGTGGGGGTGTCGTGGGGGTCGGCCAGGGGGGTCGCGGGTCGGTTGGGGGGGCGGTCGGAGGTTCTTGGGGGGGCGGTTGTTGGGGGGAGGGGGGGTTTGCGTCGAGGGAAGGAGGGCCTGGGATCCCTCCTGCCCGTAATGTAGTGCGGGGTGGGGGTAGGGGGTCGCTGTGGCCAGGAGGGTTTGGGCTCCCTCCTGGCCCTGATATTGTCGGGGAGTTGGGGAGTCGGCGAGGCAAGAGGGCTTGGCCTCCCTTTTGCCGCGATCGTGTCGGGGGGGGGCAAGAGGGCTTGAGCTCCCTCTTGCCCCGATCGTGTCGGGGGTGCCGCGGTTGGCTGGGGCAAGAGGACGGGAGTGCTTGCGAGCGGTCCTTCGTGGTGGGGGTGCGAGCGGTCCTGCGTTGGGGTGAATCGGACGTCGGGGGGGGATCAGGTTTTCAGGGTGGGGACAGGACTTCAAGGGGGAGAGGAGAGTCGGGGCGGGCCAGAGGAGAGTCGGGGCGGGCAAAAGGAGAGTCGGGCGGCGACGGAAGAGTCGGGCAGCATGTGCGGTATACGGGTGTGCACGGTATATAGAAATTTCTGTACATAGATTTGTGTTTTCCACGCGCTATACCCGTGTGCGCGTTTTACACAGGGTGCACGTTATCTACGTGAAAATACGGTACCTCTTGGCCAAAAGAATAATCCTGTATGGAAAACTAAGGCAAACCAAATCTATTTATTTATAGAAATATTTATAAACTGCCCTCCTGGTTCACCTGGATTGCACAGAGAGAGCTACAGTTCCATTAAAACTTATTAACATGAATAAAAACATCAGAAAGAGAAAATCGCTGTAACAGTGTCACAGCAGAAATGTTTGGGGAAATATTTCTAATAAATGAAAACAAGATCCAAAAGCAAGCATGGGTTCATTCCCAAGGGTTGTCTCAAATGGAAACGAGAACTTAAGTGTTGATGTGGGAGTTTCCCACAGTTTCACTGGCCTGCAGATCTGTATTTGTCATCAGAGGCTCTTGATGAGGCTACACATAAACATTTAAGTATTGTCAAAAAACAAACAAAAAAATAATCCACAGTAACCGAATTAAACCCAGATGGCTTTTACCAGAAGCCAGAAACTTTAGTGTAATTTCAGAAGACCCAGTAAAAACATGTGCTAATTTTCTTGTTTGACACTGGAGTTGCCATTCCGGTGAAATCGTATCACATGCATGTAATGTCTCTCTTATGTGCAAAAAAGCAAAGTGAGCTTTTTATTGTCTGTGGTCATGAAGTTACCATTAGCTGATTTTTGTTTAAATTCTTGTTCAGAATGTAGTGGAAATCCTATTGGGTGAATCTCTTCATAGAAGCGGTTAATAAATCCCAATAAATAATTCTATCCCATGGCTATTTTTTCTGAAATTATCAAAGGGTTTTAATTCTATTTTGAGTGCATTTTGCAAGTTAAAATGTGGATTTATTTATTCAATTTTCTCTACTGTTCTCTCAGGGGAGCTCAGAACGGTTTACATGGATTTATTACATTACATTACAGTTTTCTATTCCGCCTTTACCTTTCGGTTCAAAGCGGATTACAATAAGAGTTGTGGAGGGAAGGGTTACAAAGTTAGATCAGAGGTAGTTTCTGAGAGAGGGAAAGGTAGGATCAGGGTTGGGGGAGGTGTTCATGGTATTAGGCTTTACTCAGGAATTTCTTGAAGAGTATAGTTTTTATATCCTTTCTGAACCTCTTGTAGTCAGGGGTTGATGTCAGTAGGATGGAGACTTGGTTATCTAGTCTTGCTGTTTGAGTGGCTAGTAGGCCGTTGTAAAGTTTTTTTCTGTTTTACTTCCTTGATTGTGGGGTGAGTGAAAGGGGTGTGTGTTTTTCTATGCCTGGTAGAGGTAGTTTGGATAAAGCGGTTGTTTAGGTAGGTTGGGCTTTTCCCGTTAATAGTTTTAAATAGTATACAGTAAAATTTGAATTGTATTCTTTCTTGGATTGGAAGCCAGGGTGATGCCTCCGTGATGTGATCATATTTCTTCAAAGAATAGATGAGTCTCAAAGCTGTATTTTGAATTGATTGTAGTTGTTTAATCATTATTGCCGGGCAGGGGAGGTAGAGGATGTTGCAGTAGTCGAGTATACTGAGGATTAGTGATTGTACTAGAAGCAAAAATTGTGGTCTTTCGAATAATTTTCGGACCTGTCTAAGGTTCCTCATGACTGCGAACAATTTCTGTATCGTTTTGTTTATTTGTGTTTGCATGGTGCATCCCCTGTCAATAGTCATTCCAAGTAGTTTGAGGGAGGTTTGTAGAGGGTAATTGATAGAGTTGATTACTAGGTTGGTAGTGGTAGGGACTTTGTTATTTTCTAGGAGGATGAATTTAGTTTTGTCTGGGTTGAGTTTCAGTTTGTGATTTTCCATCCACGTCGTAACTGTAGCTAGTATTCGGTGTAGTGTATCTTTCATTGCTAGCTTTGGTTGGTCAAAGGGTATGAGGATGGTGATGTCATCAGTGTAGCTGTAAGAGATTAGACCTTGTTTGTTCAGGTACACGCTGAGAGAGGCTGTATATTGGTTAAAGAGTGTAGGGGAAAGAGGAGATCCTTATGGGACTCCACAGGGGTTGGACCACGGGTTGGATTTTTCTTTGTCTGATTTTACTTTGTCTGATCTGGATTTTAAGAAGCCTTCAAACCATGAGTATACTTAGTCTGAGATGCCTATAGTGTCCAAAATTTGGAGAAGTATGTTATGGTCAACTAGGTCGAAAGCCGCCGTCAGGTCCAGCTGTATTAGCAGCATTTTTTTTCCGGTGTTGTCTTACTGTGTCGATAAGGGAGCCTAATAGTGATTCAGTACTGAAGTTAGTTCTGAAGCCAGATTGCGTGGGGTGGAGTAGGTCATGGTCTTCGAGATAGTTGTTGAGGAATTTGGCTACTAGTCCTTCTATTAGTTTGATATATAGAGGTATTGAGGCGATTGGTCTGTAATTGGATGGGTTATCTGTTGGACCTTTAGGGTCTTTTAGGATTGGGGTGATGATGATTTCGCTGAGATTAGTTGGGAAGGTGCCATCTGTGAGCATGGTTTGTATCCAGTGTAGGAGTAGGGTACGGAACTTAGTGCTCGCTGATGATAGGAGATAAGGTGGGCAGTGGTTGAGTTCACAGAATGCATGGCTGTATTTCTTGTAGAGTTTGTTGAATTCGGTCCAGTGTATCTTAGGGAATTGGGACCAAGTTCTGTCTGCAGCGCATGATTCTTTTTCTGTGGGAGGTATTATGATGTCAATTAGGTGGGCTGGGTTATTTTTGAGGGAAGCTCTGGTGTTTGTGATTTTATTCTTGAAGTGTTCTGCAAGGAGAGAGGCTGAAGGGGGGGAGGGGGGGTTATTGTTTGTGGTCATATAGGGTTTGCTGTTCGTTAGATCCTTTAATATTTGGAATAGTTTTTTGGTGTCTTGGGTTTCCGTGCCTATTAGGTTAGTATAGTGTTTTTTTCTCTTTTCTTTTAATAGAAGTTCGTATTGCTTGTTCGCTTTTTTCCAGGAGGTTTTTGTGTGGTCTAGATTGGTTTTTCTCCATTTTCTTTCCAGACGTCTACATTGTCTCTTGAGTGTGAGTAATTCGTCATCGAACCATTGGTCTGAACTTCTGCAGGTGCTCAGGATTGTAGTACAGATAAGGTTCTAACCATGTGCACTCAGGGCCTGTTTTGCCATGCAGCAACAGCCCCGAAGCCCTTTAAATCTCTATGGGCTTCGGGGCTGTTACCACGGTGCAGCCACTAGCGCGGCTTTGTAAAACAGGCCCTTGGTAATCAAGTGAATATTTCTATAAGATACGAGCTCCCAAAAAGGAGGCATGTTGTCTAAGGGCTCCTTTTAGTAAGGTGCGCTTGCGGTTTTACCACCACTACACGCTAATGCCTCCATAGAGCTGGTGTTAGTAGTTCCCGCATAGTGCGGGGGTTAGCACGCGCTAAAAACACTAGCACCCCTTAGTAAAAGGAGCTCTAAATGCCAATTGAAATTGTGCAGTTCAATGATACTTGGAAATTAAATACTGTAGACTAAAGGATAACTGGAGAAAATGCATCATGCATGCAAATGAGCTGTAAGAAGGTGGTTAAGTGTGACTTGTAAGAGTGGGCTTCATTAGTGCAAAATATTCATTCGTGTGGCATTCTTTTCCCAAATCCCTTAAAGTTTGGCTTCACGATAGTAAACATTTGCATGTAGTCTACTTTGAACTAAACTTTCTTTACATGTATTCCTAATAATGAATTGTTGCAATGAAAAGAATGTGAAACAGCTTATTAATGGGGAAATGTGCAGAAATGGGTATTACTCCTGGAGGAATTCTGTGCAAAAAGGAAAAAAAAATAAAATCAAAATTCTGCACGCAAATTTAGCAAAATTCTGTATTTTTGTCAAAATTTAAATAATATTTTTACTAATTATAATCCATATTCCATTTAAAACATTTAAAATAACAGGTTTTCCTTCTACCTTTGTTGTGTGGATATTTTTTTCCCATCATGTTGCTTCCAGTTTCTTTTTTCTGCTTTCCTGTCATCTACTAATTCTCCTTCAAGTGGCTGCTATCTATTTGTCTTTTCTCCTCTCTCCTGTCTATTCCCTCATTACACCTGCCACTGACATATTGCTCATTCCTTTTTTACTTCTTTTCTGCATCTTTCTTATCCTTATCCTCTTTATCACTTTTCAGCTGCTTGTCAAATTTCCATCTTTTCTCTCATTCCCCAACTCTTTCCTTCTTCAGTCCTCCATTCCCTTTCATCTTCAACGTACTCCCCACTACCATATTTCTACCCTCTGTAATATCTTTCCTCTCATGTGTTTCCTTGCCACATTCTCCTCTCCCTCAGGATTCTACCATTCTCAGCACGTTTCTTCCTCCACCCTTATAGCCTAGCATCTGCTCCTTCTTTCCTTCCCCACCCTTGTAGCCTGACATATCTCTCTCTCTTCCCTCCTGCACTCTCCCCCATGGTTCAGCATTTCTTCCACTCTCTTCCCTCACTCTCATTGCCAGGCATTGCTCCATTCTGCTCTTGGATCCAACATCTCCCTCCTTCTCCCCTTCCACCGCATCTCTCCCTCCTTCTCCCCCACCCCCATGTCCAATTTCCTCTCTCTCTCTCTCCCTTCCTTATGCACTGGGTCACACCTTGCTATTCCCCCTCCATACACCATCTCTCCCTTCCTTCCTTCTCTCCATTATCATGTGTAATTTCAGTGTCTCCCCTCCCCATCCCGTGCCACCATCTTTCCTTCCTTCCCTCCCCTGCACTCTAGGCTTTCTTCTTAGGTTCGCGATGTTGGCAGTGATTCTCACACACTGCCTACTGCTAACTTGGAAGCCTCCCCTCTGCCACAGAGAGACTTCTAGATTAGCAGCAGGCAGCATGTAGGAATCACCGCTTACACTACAACCCAAAGAAGCTGACAACAAGGTTTTACGTGGGACAAGGGAATTCTGAATGACTGTGCAATTCTGCATTGCGCAGTCATTCAGAATTCCACCAGGAGTAGGGTATGCAATAAAAGACTCCTGGGTGTCACAAAAAAATATTTATTATGCATCTTTTTCGCTACAAAAATGGGCCACCACTAGGATTTCAGATCATTGATGGGTTCATGCCCTGAAACTTCCTCTCCATGTCCTAAAATTCAATGTAAACCTCATGTGGCTTTCTCTCCTCATCCCTGTTTTATGAAAAGGATATTTTATATTTGTATATCAGCATTTAGACATTATTGAGGCCTATTTTGTAAAGGTAAATAGACACCCTAGAGTTGCATCCATGGAAAGATTGATAAGTACAATATTTCTGCTTACCTCAGATTCTCCAAAGAGCATCTAAATTACTCTGGACTCCTGGAATAAAGTTTTCTGGAAAGATGAGTCAAAATCGATCTTTCCAGTCACAATATCAACTTTTTTTTTTTTTTTTGTGCAAATCAAATACTGCCTTCCAAAATAAAAAGTCATCACCATGCTTGACAGTTAGGATGAGAGAGAACATGGTTTGTGCTGCTTTGCTTCCACAGGACCTGGACAGCTTGGCATCATGCTAGAACTATGAATTCTGTTTTATATTGGAAACTTTTACATAGAGGACAATGTCAAGCCATCCAGCCAGCTGAAATTGAGTCAAAAGTGGATCATGCAGCAGGATGACTGTACACATGCAATAAATCTACTACAGAATGGCTAAAAAGAGATGTTTTCAATCAGCCAAATCATAGTCTAAACCTAAATCCTACTGAAATGTTGCAGTAAGAACTAAAGAAAGCTGTTCATGTAAAGAAACCTTCAAATTTCAGCAATTTATATAGAAAAATGTGCCAAAATTTATCCGAGCAGATGTGAAAGACTAACAGTTACTGGAAATGTTTCATTGATGTTATTATCCCAGGACAAGCAGGCAGCATATTCTTGACTGATGGGTGACGGCACCGACGGAGCCCCGGTACGGACAATTTTAGAGTGATTGCACTCTAAGAACTTAGAAAGTTCTAGTAGGCCGCACCGCGCACGCGTGAGTGCCTTCCCGCCCGACAGAGGCGCGCGGTCCCCAGTTTCTTAGTTTCCGCGGAGCTAAGAAGACGCGTCTCTCTCAACGGCCGTTGTGAGAGAATTTTTGTGTAACTTCCCGCTCGCGTAAACTTGTTGAGGAAATATTATTTCCTTTCCTTTTTTCTTTATTTTCTTTCTTTAAAAAAAAAATAAAAAAAATATTTGTTTTTTTTCCTTCTTTTTCGGTTTTGCCCCGGCGGGGCCTTTAGCCACCATCGAGGCCTCGGCCTTCGATTTGGCTGAAGCCGTCTTTACATTCATGCCCCCTCAACCCGGCTTCAAAAAGTGCCAGCGGTGTGCACGACCAATTTCACTAACTGATCCTCATAATTGGTGTCTCCAGTGTCTTGGTCCCGACCATCGAGCGTCTACCTGCACCCGCTGTGCAACTTTAAAAAAGAGAACTCTTAAAAATAGAGAAATTCAACAGAAATTACTGTTTGGTGCCGAAATGTCTGATTCTACACCGGCACCGACATCGGCACCGGCGCAGTCGGCACCCACATCATCGACACCACGCGATACCGCGTCGGTGTCGACTCCTGCAGGTAAGCCGGCTAAGAAGCCTTCCCCGTTGGAGCGTCCTCCGGTCTCGATGGCAGCGAGCCCAATCCTGCCGACCTCGAGGCGCCCACGGAAGCGCTCCGCTCCAATAGAGGTGAGCCCCTCTACATCAGGGTCCTCATCCTCGGAGCGTAGAGCGGCACCGCAGGTACCATTAAAGAAAAAAACGGTACCGGTGCCTTCCCTCGAAGATCGTATAGCTGCTGTTCTGCAGGTGCAACTCAAAGAATAGTTACAGCACCTCCTGCCTTCGTTCCTGGCACCGAATTTGCCGGTACCAGTTCGGTCTGAGCTACCGGTACCGATAGTGGACCGTCCTATTTTATCGACGTCCACTTTGTCGGTACCGGTACAATCTGTTTCCTCGGTCTCCATGCCGATTCTTGCACCGGAGCCGAGAGCTCACCATCAAGCTGTACAGACTTCGGCTCCGGTGCGTACAGTGACATCTCCCGGTACCGAGTCAGGCAGGTCAGGGAAGTCTCTTCGCAAATCCCGTCATTTAGAGCCTTCCACTCCGGAGTCTCGAGACCGGAGTTTTCAGGTTCGGGATCCTGACTTATGGGGTGACTCAGAGGATCCTATTCTTTCTGAGGGAGAATGCTCTTCTGGTGATGAAGACCCGTCTGCTTTAGGACCCTCCTCTAGACCAGAAGTGTCTTCTTTTTCTTCCTTTTTAAAGGAAATGTGTGACTCTCTCTCCATTCCTTTGGAGGCTGAGTCAAAGAAATCCAAGGCTTTTCTAGATGCTTTGGATTTTGACCAGCCTCCAAAGGAATACCTTAAGTTACCTCTCCATGACATCTTGAGAGAGACTTTTTATAAGAATCTGGAATCTCCCTTAACTATTCCTGGGGCTCCCCGAAAATTGGATTCCTTGTATAAGGTCATTCCTATCCCTGGGTTTGACAAACCCCAATTACCTCATGAGTCCCTTTTGGTTGAGTCCACCTTAAAAAAGTCCAAGGGGGCTAGTGTATATGCTTCAGTCCCTCCTGGCAGAGAGGGCAAATCCATGGATAAGTTTGGAAAAAGGCTATACCAAAATGCAATGTTGGCCAATCGATCAGGAAATTACGCATTTCATTTCTCTTTCTATCTTAAGCAGTTGATTCAAAATCTTACTGCTTTCGAGAAATATCTTCCTGATCGGAAAAAGTCTGCTTTTCACCAAACTTGTTCCTCTCTTTTACAGCTTCGTAAATTCATGGTCAGATCCATTTATGATACCTTCGAGCTGACCTCCAGGGCCACAGCCATGTCAGTGGCCATGCGACGGCTAGCCTGGCTTCGGGTTTCAGAACTCGACGTCAATCACCAAGATCGACTAGCCAATGCACCCTGCTTGGGGGATGAGCTGTTTGGAGATTCCATGGACTCCACTACTCAGAAATTATCGGCTCATGAGACCAGATGGGACACGCTTCTTAAAACTAAGAAGCCTCCACCAACCAGGCCTTTTCGTCCACAATCATCCTACCAACGGAGATTTGTGGCTCGTCCTCTGCCTCAAGCTGCACAACAGCCTAGACGTCAGAGACAACAACGACCAGCTGCTAGACAACCTCAACAAGAGCAGCAGGTAAAACCTACACCTTCACAAAAGTCTACACAACCTTTTTGACTTGGTTCTCCAGAACATAGCCAGTCTTGTTCCTTCTACCCACCTTCCACAGCCTATAGGAGGACGCCTTTCTTATTTCATAAGCCGTTGGGAACTTATCACGTCAGATCAGTGGGTCCTGAACATCATCCACCACGGCTACTCTCTCAACTTTCAGACTCTACCTCCTCCAAGTCAACCAAAAGAGTCTGCTTTGCACACTCCTCAGTCTTTCCTTCTTCTCCAGGAGGTTCAATCCCTCCTCCTTCTGAACGCCATAGAGGAGGTTCCTCTAGATCAAAAGGGGCAGGGGTTCTACTCCCGTTATTTTTTAGTCCCCAAAAAAACAGGAGATCTCAGGCCCATTCTAGATCTCCGCGATCTCAACAAATGTTTGGTCAAAGAAAAGTTCAAAATGCTTTCTCTGGCCATTCTTTATCCTCTTCTCAATCAAGGCGACTGGCTATGTTCCCTCGATCTCAAAGAAGCATACACTCATATACCAGTCAATCTGGCCTCCAGACAGTACCTACGCTTCATGATCAATCGTTGTCATTACCAATACAAGGTGCTACCCTTCGGTCTTGCCTCCTCTCCAAGAGTGTTCACCAAGTGTCTGATTGTGGTGGCTGCCTTTCTACGATCTCACCACCTTCAGGTCTTTCCGTACCTGGACGACTGGTTAATCAAGGCCAATGCATCTCAGACTGTTCTCCTGGCCACCAACCAAACCATCAGGTTTCTTCAACTTCTGGGGTTCGAGATCAATCTACCCAAATCTCATCTCATCCCCACTCAGAGACTTCAATTCATAGGAGCTGTCTTGGACACAGTCCTCATGAGAGCGTTCCTGCCATCCAACCGTCTTCAAACGCTTCAATCTCTATGTCAGCAGGTGCTACCACAGCGTTCCATTTCAGCAAAGCAAATGATGATTCTCTTGGGTCACATGGCGTCCACAGTTCATGTCACACCCCTCGCACGTCTTCACCTGCGCACTCCTCAATGGACCCTTGCTACTCAATGGTCCCAAGCGACGGATCCTTGCTCACGTCACATATTTGTGACGTCATCTCTTCGTCAGTCTCTACAATGGTGGTTGGTATCCTCAAATCTATCCAGAGGTCTTCTGTTCCATCCACCTCCTCATCAACTAGTCATCACCACCGATGCCTCTCCTTATGCATGGGGAGCTCATTTGAACGAGTTCCAAACTCAAGGCCTTTGGACAGCCCAGGAAAAGAAGCATCACATCAATTTCCTGGAACTCAGAGCGATGTTTTATGCCCTCAAGGCCTTCCAACATCTTCTCTTTCCTCAAGTTGTCTTGTTGTGCACAGACAATCAAGTTGCGATGTACTACATCAACAAACAGGGTGGGACGGGCTCCCGCCTCTTATGCCAGGAAGCCCAGAAGATCTGGACTTGGGCCATAAATCACCATCTATTCCTGAAAGCTATTTACATTCAGGGAGAGAAGAATTCCTTAGCGGACAAGCTCAGCAGAATTCTCCAGCCTCACGAGTGGACACTCGATCCTGTAACTCTACAATCCATCTTCGCTCAATGGGGCACTCCTCAGATAGACCTCTTTGCAGCTCCTCACAATCACCAGCTGCCCCTTTTCTGCTCCAGACTCTACTCTCCTCACCGTCTGGCAGCGGATGCATTTCTCCTCGATTGGTCCAATCTGTTCCTGTACGCTTTCCCTCCTCTACCTCTCATGTTGAGAACCTTGTTCAAGCTCAAGAGGGAACGAGCCACCATGATTCTGATTGCTCCGAGGTGGCCCAGGCAACATTGGTTCTCCCTTCTACTTCAACTCAGTTCCAGGGAACCTTTTCTTCTGCCGCTGTATCCTTCTCTGCTTACACAGCATCAGGAAACCCTTCTACATCCCAACCTACAGTCTCTGCACCTGACAGCTTGGTATCTCTCGGGCTGACTTCTCATGATACGCTTTTGTCTCAGCCTGTTCGTTCAATTCTGGATGCCTCCAGGAAACCGGCCATTCTTCAATGTTACCATCAGATGTGGGCACGGTTTTCTTCCTGGTGTCTTCTTCATCATTATAATCCCACTGCCCTTGCAGTGGAGACCTTGTTGGATTATCTTCTTTCTTTGTCAGACTCTGGCCTCAAGTCCACTTCAATCAGAGTCCATCTCAGTGCTATAGCGGCTTTTCATGAGCCAGTCCATGGAAAACTCCTCTCAGCTCATCCCTTGGTGTCCAGGTTCATGCGGGGTCTTTTTAATTTGAAACCACCTCTTAAAGCCCCTCCTGTTATCTGGGATCTCAATGTAGTTCTTTCCGCTTTAATGAAGCCTCCATTTGAACCCTTGGCTACCGCTTCTTTCAAGTTCCTCACTTGGAAGGTACTTTTCCTTATTGCTCTTACCTCTGCCAGGAGGGTCAGTGAGCTACATGCACTAGTGGCGGATCCACCTTTTACAATCTTCCATCATGACAAGGTGGTTCTGCGTACACATCCAAAGTTTCTCCCTAAGGTTGTCTCGGAATTCCATCTCAACCAATCCATTGTTCTGCCTGTCTTCTTTCCGAAACCTCACTCTCATTCAGGGGAACAGGCTCTGCATACTTTGGACTGCAAGCGGGCTCTGGCTTACTATTTAGACCGTACTAAGCCCCACAGATCATCTCCCCAACTATTTCTGTCCTTTGATCCGAATAGATTGGGACGTCCTGTTTCTAAACGTACGTTGTCTAATTGGCTGGCAGCGTGCATTTCATTCTGTTATGCTCAGACCGGACTGACACTGGAAGGTTCTGTCACGGCCCATAGAGTCCGAGCCATGGCAGCATCTGTAGCTTTCCTCCGTTCCACTCCTATTGAGGAAATCTGCAAGGCTGCTACTTGGTCCTCAGTTCATACTTTTACATCTCATTATTGTCTGGACGCTTTCTCCAGACGGGATGGACACTTCGGCCAATCTGTTTTGCAAAATTTGTTTTCCTAATGGCCAACCTTCCCACCATCCCTCTTTTTGTTAGCTTGGAGGTCACCCATCAGTCAAGAATATGCTGCCTGCTTGTCCTGGGATAAAGCACAGTTACTTACCGTAACAGGTGTTATCCAGGGACAGCAGGCAGATATTCTTGCGTCCCTCCCTCCTCCCCGGGTTGGCTTCTTAGCTGGCTTATCTTAACTGGGGACCGCGCGCCTCTGTCGGGCGGGAAGGCACTCACGCGTGCGCGGTGCGGCCTACTAGAACTTTCTAAGTTCTTAGAGTGCAATCACTCTAAAATTGTCCGTACCGGGGCTCCGTCGGTGCCGTCACCCATCAGTCAAGAATATCTGCCTGCTGTCCCTGGATAACACCTGTTACGGTAAGTAACTGTGCTTTACTGCTCAGGGAGATGCCACCAGATAATGAAACGGTTCACACACTTTTTCTCACAAGAATGCTTGTTGTTTGGGTTTTGATTTTTCTTTTTTTTTTTTTTTTGGGGGGTGGGGTGGGGTTGAGTTAATCAAATATCGGTTGTGTGAAGATTTACTTTATCATTCTTTCATCAGGATTTAGGTTTTAGTCTGATTATTGGAGTATAAGTTGTTCCTTAGGGTTAATAAATGTTTTTTGTATGTTATTTATGTTAATAAATAGAACTAACCCTAAAGTAAGGTGTCAATCTAAAGTCACTCCCAATATTTTTATAAACTGATCTGTAGGATAGTCAAAAGACTTTTTGCTGATGATACCAAGATTTGTAACAAAGTAGACACTGAGTAGGGAGTGGAAAACATGAAAAATGATCTACAAAAGTTAAAGGAACGGTCTAATATCTGGCAATTAAAATTCAATGCAAAGAAATGCAGAGTAATGCATTTGAGGATTAACAATCGGAAAGAGCCGTATATGCTGGGAGGGGAGAGGCTGATATGCACAGATTGGGAGAGGGACCTCGGGGTGATAGTGTCCGAAGATCTAAAGGCGAAAAAACAGTGCAACAAGGCGGTGGCTGCTGCCAGAAGGATGCTGGGCTGTATAAAGAGAGGCGTAACCAGTAGAAGAACAAAGGTGTTGATGCCCCTGTACAGGTCATTGGTGAGGCCCCACTTAAAGTATTGTGTTCAGTTTTGGAGACTGTATCTGGCGAAGGACACAAAAAGGCTTGAAGTGGTCCAGAGGAGGGCGATAAAAATGATAGGAGGTTTGCGACAAAAGACGTATGAGGGGAGACTTGAAGCCCTGAATATGTATACCTTAGAGGAAAGGAGGGACAGGGGTGATATGATTCAGACGTTCAAATACTTGAAAGGTATTAACGTAGAATTTAATCTTTTCCAGAGAAAGGAAAGTGGTAAAACCAGAGGACATAATTTGAGGTTGAGGGGTGGTGGACTCAAGAGCAATGTAAGGAAATTCTTCTTTATGGAGAGGGTGGTGGATGCCTGGAATGTGCTCCCGAGAAAGGTGGTGGAGAGGAAAATGGTGACAGAGTTCAAAAAAGTGTGGGATGAACACAGAGGATCTAGAATCAGAAAAGAATAGTAAATATTGAAGAACTAAGGCCAGTTTGGGGGAGGATGGGCTGGGGAGGGCATCAATGGCTGGGAGAGTGTAGATGGACTGGAGTGAGCTTTGACGGAGACTTCAGTAGTTGGAACAGTACTGGGCAGAGCTCTGGATTCTTGCTCAGAAATAGCTAAGAAGAAAAAAAAAGCCCCAACAAATTTTTTGATTGAATCAGATTGGGCAGACTAAATGGACCATACGGGTCTTTATCTGCCGTCATGTACTATGTTACTATGTTCAATCCATCTCAGTAAGGCACTTGATGGTTCTGCTTAGCCACATGACTTCTACTGTCCATGTGACACCACTGGCAAAATTACACCTTCTTACTCCTCAGTGGACCCTTGCTTCGCAGTGGTCTCAAGTGACGGATTGTCTCACAACATATATCTGTGACCTCATTTCTTCTGCTTCAATGGTGGATGACCTCTTCCAATCTATCCAGAGAATGGAAATTTCACATCAATTTCCTGGAACTCAGAGCAATGTTTTATGCCCTCGAGGCCTTTCATCATCTTTGCTGCCCTCAAGTCCTCCTCCTTCGCACAGACAATCAAGTACTACATAAACAAGCAAGGAGGCACAGGCTCTCTCCTGTTATGCCAGGAAGCCAAGAAAATCTGGACTTGGGCAACTGCTCGCAACCTTTTCCTAAAGGCTGTCTACATTCCCTAGCAGACAACCTCAGCAGAATTCTTCAGCCTCACGAATGGACCCATAACTCTGCCACACTCAGTCCATCTTTGCTCAATGGGGCACTCCACAATTGGACTTGTTTACGGCTCCTTACAATCGCCAGTTGCCCCAGTTTTGCTCCAGGCTTTACTCTCCTCTCCGTCTGGAAGCAGATGCCTTTCTCATGGATTGGATGGACCTGTTTCTATATGCATTTCCTCCAATCTCTCTCATGTTGAGAACTCTGTTCAAGCTCAAGCAAGAAGCAGCCACCATGATTCTCATTGCTCCACGATGGCCCAGACAACATTGGTTCTCCCTTCTACTTCAACTCAGTTCCAGGGAGCCCATACGTCTTCCAGTATTTCCTACTCTGCTTACTCAGAATCAGGAATCTCTTCTGCATCCCAACCTGCAATCACTACACCTGACAGCTTGGTTTCTCTCAGGATGAATCCATCTAACTTAAATATTTCTCAGCCTATTCGACAAATTCTTGATGCATCCAGGAAACCAGCCACTCAGCAATGTTATCAACAAAAGTGGACTAGATTCTCTTCTTGGTGTCTCCCGCATCATCACGATCCAGCTTCCTTATCAGTGGATTTGGTATTGGATTATCTGCTTCATCTGTCTGATTCTGGCCTCAAATCTGCATCTGTCAGAGTCCATCTCAGCGCTATTACAGCTTTCCACATGCCAGTTGAGGGAAATCCTCTTGCTGCTCATCCTTTAGTATCCAGATTCATGAAGGGGCTTTTCAATATTAAACCACCTCTCAAACCCTCACCTGTTGTCTGGGACCTTAATGTGGTACTTTCTAGTTTGATGTAGCTACCATTTGAACCAATGGCCACAGCTCATCTCAAGTTTTTCACCTAGAAAGTTGTTTTCCTTATTGCTCTCACCTCTGCCAGGAGGGTTAGTGAATTGCAAGCCTTGGTAGCAGATCCATCCTTCACAGTTTTTCATCATGGCAAGGTGGTTCTAAGTACACATCCAAAGTTTCTTCCAAAATTTGTCACTGAATTTCATCTTAATCAATCAGTTTTCTACCAGTGTTTTTTCCTAAGCCTCATTCTCATGCTGGAGAAACCGCTTAACATACTTTGGACTGTAAACGGGCTTTGGCCTATTACATTGACTGGACAAAGCTACACCGAACATCTCCCCAACTGTTCATTTCTTTTGATCCAAACAAGTTAGGGCATCCTGTTTCCAAGATAACGATTTCCAACTGGCTGGCTGCCTCTATCTTGTTCTGTTATGCTCAGACTGGATTGACACTGGAGACTTGTGTCACAGTCCATAAAGTTAGAGCTATGGCAGCTTCTGTGGCTTACCTCAGATCTACTCCTATTGAGGAAATCTGTAAAGCTGCCACCTGGTCCTCAGTTCATACCTTCACTTCTCACTACTGTCTGGAGTCCTTCGCCAGATGGTATGGGCACTTTGGCCAATCTGTATTACAAAATTTATTTTCCTAAGCCCACACTCCCACCATCCCATTTCTGTTAGCTTGGAGGTCACCCATGTGTGAGAATATGCTACCTGCTTGTCCTGGGATAAAACACAGTTACTTACCGTAACAGGTATTATCCAGGGACAGCAGGCAGATATTCTCACAACCCACCCACCTCCCTGGGTTGTCTTCTTAGCTGGCTTATCTTAACTGAGGGACTGTGCGCCCTGAGTCGGGTGGGAAGGCACTTGTGCATGCACAGTTCAGGCTATCGTGAACTTTCTAAAGTCTTATGGTGGCGATGCACTTTTAAAGTGGTCCGTTCCAGGATTCAGTCGATAACGTCACCCATTTGTGAGAATATCTGCCTGCTGTCACTGGATAACACCTGTTAAGGTAAGTAACTGTGCTTTTTCTCCCCACAAGAAAAAAACACATCTTTTATCTTAAACTTAGTTTCATAACTAAAGATTTATCACTCTCATTTACTGAAATTACTAACAGAGTAGACTATATTTGTATCTTGAGTATCCTCAAGAAAAGCTGTCAAATCAATCTTAGATGATACCAATTGCTTCACCCTTGACTGAGAAGGGAGCTTTTTATTTACAGACATATACATAGCAATAAATAGAAAAAGGTAATGTTGCAGCATTATTCATATTTGAGGTATTTCTTCAACAAAATCTCTGGTGAAAGTCATAGGAGAGGGAACATTGGCCGGGAAGTGAACCCGGGCCTCCTGCGTTTCAGGGAAGAATTCTACCACTGAAGGATTATTATGGGACTGGCCGGGAACCTTTCCATTACCCTAAAAGCAAATATATCATTGGGAAACTTATAAAAGGCAGACTTCAACCCTACTTGCATTCTCCATAATTTCTAATTTTAGATGTAAATTATAAAAATCTTTAATTACAGAGGCTGATACTGCCTGAAGAGTGCTTGATTAGAATGTGTGGATAAGTGAGTGACAGGGACACTAACAGTGGCTTCTACAAAGCTGTGGTAGAAGTTTCTACTGTGGGCCGGTGATGTTAATGTTCCAACGCTCATAAGAACCTCTACCGTGGCTTTGTAAAAGGAGCCCTAAATGAGTAAGTTCATGGTAAGGTTATGAGTTGTGGTGGGGACTAACTGAGTGAATGGATAATAATAATAGCAGTTTATATACCACAGGACCGTGAAGTTCTATGCGGTTTACAATGATTAAAAAGAATGCTACAATTGAGTAGAACTTACATAGTTGGAGGTTAGTGACTAACAGAATATGAGAGCGGTTGTTGTAGGAGAGATTTTGCAGATCAGCTACCTAGGTAATTCAAGAACAGATATGTTTTTAGGTGTTTCCTAAATTCACCGTAGTTGTTTGTATGCCTAAGTAGTTTTTCCAGGTCTTTGCCCCATGATGCTGCTTGATATGAGAGGAGTTGTTGATGGTGACTTTTTAAATTTACCTCCCAAAGTCCCTCCTTGAGGGCTGAATCCAGTGGGGTTTTCAGGATTTCCCCAATGAATATGCATTGAAAGCAGTGCATGTACATAGATCTCATGCATATTCATTGAGGAAATCCTGAAAACCCAACTGGATTGTGGCCCTCAAGGAGGGACTTTGGGGACCCCTGCTCTAACCGGTGGGAAGACAAACTTCGGGTGTGAGCTTCTCTTATGTTTGTTGGTTGAGAAGGAGAAGAGGCCAGTTATATATTTAGGGTCTAAACCGTATAGTGCCTTAAAGCAGAAACATTCAGGCTTAAACTTCGCACGTGCCTCCATTGGCAACCAGTGCAGGAGTCGTTAGGAAGGGATGTGATTGGACTTCTTCAACCCCAAAATCAGCCTAACCGCTGCGTTCTGCACCAGTTGTAGTCTCTGCAAGTTCTTCTGGGATGGGGTGGTAATGAATAAGTGATGAGGCTAAAGGAGTGAATATATGAATGAGGTCAGTTGAGTTAGAGTGTGATCAGTAGCAGGGGGTCTGAATGAGTACATGTAGAAATTTTGAATGGTGGTATCTATGACCAGGAGAGTGGAGAGTTTGTGTTCCTGTCAATGAAGTGACACTAAAAGTTGAATAGTATATATATATATACAGTGGTGCCTCACACAACGAACTTAATTGGTTCCAGGAGCAAGTTTGTTATGTGAAACGTTCGTTATGTGAAACGCGTTTTCCCATAGGAATACATGTAAAAAAAAATAATTCGTTCTGCAGCATAAAATATGCTAAGATGACATAAAAAAGATAAATTTTTTGTTATTATTTTTATTTAGATACATCTAAAAACATACATCTCCCTGTCCTTTTACTTCCACTATCTTCCTATCCCATCTCTATTCCCTTTTGTCCCTCTCCCCATGATCAATCATCTCACCACCTCTCTCTGCCCTCACCCTCAGGGTTCAAGATTGCTTCCACTCTTTTTCCTGTTGTTCTCTCTGCCTGTCACCCTATGATTTAGCATCCCTTCTGCCCTTGTCCAATATTTCCCCTTCTCTCCCTCCCTCTCATCCCCTGCTCCAACATGTGCTTTCAGCGGCCTTCTCCCCCCTTAAGCGTCTTTTCTTCTCCACTCCACCTTTCCTCCCTCCCTGCCTCCACCTTTGTGGCGCTTTTGCACCCGACCGACAACAGAACAGGCCCGGTCGGACAAATCTCCCTGTCCTGTAGCCGCGAATCTAAATTACCTTCTTACAGCAGCTGGATTATTGAAGCTGCTGTAAGAGGTAATTTAGATTCGCGGCTACAGGGCAGGGAGGTTTGTCGGCCGGGCCTGTTGTCGGTCGATCGGGGGACCTGACCAGCTGTGCACATTCTTCGGGGCGGACCACCCCCTCCCCCCTCTTTCGTTCGCCATTGCCTTCTTCCTACCTGCCCTGCCGCAGCCGCACACAGCCGAACGGAAGTCTTCCTGATGTCAGCGCTGACGTCGGAGGAAGGGAGGGCTTTGCTTAAGCCCTCCCTCCGACGTCAGCGCTGACATCGGGAAGATTTCCGTTCGGCTGTGTGCTGCGACAGGGCAGGTAAGGAGAAGGAGACTACCCTCGCGGCTCGACCAACCCCGCTGCGATCCAACCCCGCAGGAACCCCGGACTTCGTTGTGTGAAACGAAGTCCGTTGTACGAATCAAGACATAAAGTTCGTTGTGCGCAGCGTTCGCTGTGCGAGGCGTTCGCTGTGCGAGGCACCACTGTATATATATATATATATATATATAATTTTTTTTTTAACTGTTTAGAATTTTATTGGTTGATTCTGGAATGTCCCGTGTGAATGAATAATTGTATTCTATTTAGTTTACCGTATTTTCACACATATAACGCGCGCGTTATATGTGTTTTTACAAACCGTGCATAACCTTGCGCGGTATACGCGTGAGCGCATTGTACAAAATTTTTTTTAAATAGTTCCCCCCCCCCCGACGTCCGATTCGCCCCCCCCCCCCGCAGGACCGCTCGCACCCCCACCCTGAAGGACCGCTCGCACGCACCCGCACCCCCACCCTCCTGGGGGCGGGGCCTTGGGCACATGGTCGGGTTGGGCCCATGTGCCTCAGGCCCCGCCCCCAGGAGGGACCTAAGGCTCCCGGGCCTATTCTGATTGGCCCAGGCGCCTTAGGCCCCACCAGTAGGTGGAGCTTTGGGACGGATGGGCCAATCTGGCCTCATTCCGTCGTTGGCTGTCTGCCGGACAGGCGGGTTTGGCTCCCGTCTGTCCGGCCAACTACACAAAGGTACGGGGAAGGCGGGTGGGGGTGTCGTGGGGGTCGGCCAGGGGGGGCGGTCGGAGGTTCTTGGGGGGGGGCGGTCGTTGGGGGGAGGGGGGGGTTTGCGTCGAGGGCAGGAGGGCCTGGGATCCCTCCTGCCCGTAATGTAGTGCGGGGTGGGGGTAGGGGGTCGCTGTGGCCAGGAGGGTTTGGCCTCCCTCCTGGCCCGATATTGTCGGGGAGTTGGGGAGTCGGCGGGGCAAGAGGGCTTGGCCTCCCTTTTGCCGCGATCGTGTCGGGGGGGGGGCAAGAGGGCTTGAGCTCCCTCTTGCCCCGATCGTGTCGGGGGTGCCGCGGTTGGCTGGGGCAAGAGGGCTTGAGCTCCCTCTTGCCCCGATCGTGTCGGGGGTGCCGCGGTTGGCTGGGGCAAGAGGACGGGAGTGCTTGCGAGCGGTCCTTCGGGGTGGGGGTGCGAGCGGTCCTGCGTTGGGGTGAATCGGACGTCGGGGGGGATCAGGTTTTCAGGGTGGGGACAGGACTTCAAGGGGGAGAGGAGAGTCGGGGCGGGCGAAAGGAGAGTCGGGCGGCGACGGGAGAGTCGGGCAGCATGCGCGGTATACGGGTGTGTGCGGTATATAAAAATTTCTGTACATAGATTTGTGTTTTCCGCGTGCTATACCTGTGTGCGCGTTTTACACGGGTGCGCGTTATCTACGTGAAAATACGGTACTTCTTTGTCACCTTTCCAGACCTGTACAACCTTTACTGATGGGTATTTGCTCATCATGCTCAACAGGTGGAGACTGAGATCAAACTTTTGGTTATAGTACTTAATAGCTATCCCTCCCTCTATGTAACAGTTTTCTCTCAGTCTCCAAGCAGGTGGTTTTTGGTGAGCTGTACCCAATTCCCCTTGTTAGTGCTGTTGGAATTTGTTTAGGGCTCCTTGTCCCTGTTCTGGTGCCAGTCTGAGCTTGGAGGGGCCCTGTTTGGGGATCCATCCGACCTTGGGGGTTTCACACCCAGCGGGTCTCGTGCTGGGTCCCCCCCTTCCTCCACCTCCCCAAAATTTTGTAGAAGTGTCTCAGCTGTAAGCCTTGCCACCAATACAGGCAATCATTTTTCCATTGAAAACACTTGGCTAATACTGGCACTTCTGAAGGCCTTAGAATAAACAATAAAAAAAAAGAAAGGAAAAATGATTTTATGTTACTGGTTTGTATCTGAAGGTATGAACTGATTTCAGTATCTTACAGTTGGCTACAAGTTAATACCAATACAGACCTTTGAGAGCCAGTGGAGTTTGTTCTGTGCTTTTTGTTTTTAATTCTTTATTATGATTATTCATTACAATAATAAAAAAATATTCATGAATATCTACAAAAACTCTGTATATAAAATATATAAGGAAATAAATCAACTTGATCTAGTCCACATTTAGTGGTCGCTAAGATTTAAACTAAGAAATCAACTCTTAAATTTTCTACCATCAAGGACAGGCTAAATTGGCTTACTTTATATATCATTCATCTTCCTCCAAATTGAACATAGCAATGACAAAAAATAAACTTTAATAAAGGTTTCTCCTTAATAAAATCTTCTAGCTGGATCGGGTCAAAAAACACATATTTGTCACTTCCATACGATATAAGGCATTTGTACGGAATTTTAAAAAGAAAGTAGCTCCAACCGCCAAAGCTTTAGGCTTTAGCTGAAGAAATTGTTTTCTTTTAAACTGAGTAACATAGAAACATAGAACATGACGGCAGAAAAGGGCCACGGCCCATCTAGTCTGCCCACACTAATGGCCCTACCCCCTAACTACCTCCACGAAGAGATCCCACATGCCAATCCCATCTTTTCTTAAAATCTGGCACGCTGCTTGCCTCAATTACCTGTTGTGGAAGATTATTCCAGCGATCAACCACCCTTTCGGTGAAGAAATATTTTCTGGTGTCGCCATGAGTATGTCTTGAGACATCCGGGAAAATTGTCACTCGTCGACCAAAAACAGATCTTGTGTTTTTTTAGAAAATATAATTTCAAAATAGCCTGTTTTTCAAGTTCCGTCTTAAAGGCCACTAACAAAGTAGCACGTTTACTAATTATATCCTTAGAGGATTCAAGAAACTGTGATACATTCAAACTGTCAGGTAAAACTTATTGGTCCATTTCTACTAATCATTTCTAGCCAACTCTCCAACTATTTGGAGAAATTCTCCATCTTATTACAACATGGGTTCAGACCAAACTTTAGCACAGAAACTCTCCTACTGTCATTAATTTCAAAGATTCAAAACTTATAGACACAAAATAAATGTACTGTGTTGTTGCAATTTGATTTGTCAGCTGCATTCGATGTTGTCCATCATGATATCTTGATTCGTATGTTATTAGATATGGGTTGAACCAAGTAGTTTTGAATTGGTTTAATAAATTCCTATCGCTGCGATCCTATAAGAAAAGGGCCATCGGCCCTTTTCTGCCGTCATACTCTATGTATTCTATGTATCTCTAGGGCGAGACATCATCTTCATGGAAACATAGCTGTGGGGTGCCACAGGGTTCTCCTTTGTCGCCAATCTTGATCAACATCTATATGACCTCATTGAAAAACTTTTGTCTCGCATCTTCAGAGACTATATTCACTTACCAAACGATATTTATTTTATTGGAAGTCGACCCCGACCTCAACAATTTAGTTTGAGGTACAGATTGCTGCATTTCTAAACTTCAAATGTGGGCATTGTCCATTCAAATGAAATTGAATGCTGCTAAAACTAAATTGCTTTGGGTCGGGCCTAGATTGGAAAAACTCCCTGCCGCAAGTCATATTGAAAACAGGTATTCTGCTACATATATATTTCTCTTCCAGAATCCTGGGTATTATCACTCACATTCCATAGACAGATAAACTGGCAAAAAAGTGCTTTTTTAATCTGCATATGTTGAGAAAAGTTAGATCATTATTCCTTCAAGAACATTATTCATTGTTGGTACAGTCCATTGTGCTTGCCCAGCTGGACTATTGTAATTCTGTTTATATGGTTATTAGGCAGGATAGTCTAAAACGACTACAGTTAATACAAATCACGGCAGCTAAACTCATTTTCAGGAAAAGAAAGTATGATGGTGTTGAGTATGATTCTGTTGAGAAAGCTTCATTGGTTCCCAGTTCGTTTTAGGATTCAGTTTAAATGTGCATGTGTTAACTTTTAAGCTTCTCTATGGAATATTTGACCCTTTTGTCCCCTTATATTGAAATACTTCTAGATCTTGCTACTCGAGAATTACACAGAAATATAAACTATCGTTCCCCTCTGTTAGGGGAATCAAATCTGTCGGGAAGCTTAGCCAATCCTTTGCTTTCAAGCTGGTAGAAACTTGGAACAGACTCCCTGACTCTGTTAGACTGATAGGTCAGCAACAATTTCGCAAAATCCTAAAAACTTTGCTGTTTACACAATATCTAAATAGCTTACCTACTGAACTAACAAATTGATATCACTTTAACAAATTTTTCATATTCTCATTTTTATGTATTCTGGTCTTTAATTATTTGTGAACCGAGTCATCTCCGTTAGATGATCCAGTATATAAACTGAAGACTAGACTAGACACTGTTGCTAGACTTGCTGGAGCAGTAAGAGGATAAAAGTTCAGAGACTGCACATTCACAAATAGGACACTGACATTGACTTGTCTCGGTCTTCCGATATTCCGTGGCACTACCTACAAGGCAGAAATAGGACTGCGTTTTATGCAGTTCTACCTGTCCAAATAGGTGGGCACTGAATATCACTGGTACACTCATAACTTACTGGTCCACTCTGGCACTGTTTGGATTGCGCTGGGGCTGTCGGATGTTTAATGGCCCTGCCTGGTTAAGAGCTGTTGAATATAGGTAGCTGGCCAGTTCATTGTGGTTTAAGCAGGCAGGGGCCTCTCCTTCTCTTTTCTATCAAGCTGAATATCGACCCCAATACATATAAAGTTGCTATTTTTGTAGATTGAATTTTTAATTTTACTGCCCTTAGAAAAGTGATGACTATTTGGAGAACTGAAATATGAAAATCATTCTTAACCATTAGAATGACTTGGTATTATGAATAGCAAATATTAAAAGTAAAGCTAAGCTGTTAACTGTCTACAGCAAGAATTATGTTAAGCCTAAGAAACTGTCATTTATGTAATGGAATGAATCTAGTAAAGTGACTTTTGTAAGGGATATTCTGTGAGTATAAAGAAATTAGTTTATCCAAATTGCTTGATAAGTCTACTTTGGGCAAAGAACCTATATTATATAGTACATATTTGATTGAAAATGAACAGTTGCTGGGTAATTGGACCCCAGGAGATCAGTTGACTTATTTGGGAAGAAAAAAAAGTAGGTTGCTAGAGAACAAACTTTAACCAGATGTAGATTTCCATAAACACTTGTTCTTGTCGTTCCCAAAGGTGCTGTAGATGTCTTAACACAACACTGAATCCAAAAAACTATGAAGCGAGCATCTAATTGTGATACTGTGTATAGGAATGCATGTTTCTCCTCTGTAGTTCAGAGTAATGTTTCTCAATATTTCAAGTACCTTGTATCTCCTAATTTTAATTCTTGAAAATGTTAATAAGTACCCACTGCTCCGCATAACCCCCTCCCCCTATTGTTCAGCCTCTCTTTGATCCTTTCTCCCCAGCATTCTCCTTTCTCCATCTTCCCTCCCAGTTTGAACTCAGTATCTTCCTGATATCTCTCACACACTAACATTCCCCTGATCCCCCTCTCCTCAGAATTCCACGGTTTTCTTTCCTCTGCTACCTAGCATTACTCTAACTCAGGGATCTCAAAGTCCCTCCTTGAGGGCCGCAATCCAGTCAGGTTTGAGACCCTTGCTCTAACTCTTCACCCTTTGCCCTGTGAACCTCTCAGGTTGCTCTCTCTCAACCTTCTGTTTATCAGTCTCTCTCTTATCTCTCCCACACTGGTCATATTAGTGTTTTTCCTTTTCCTGTTCGCCCTACCCTCTCTACCCAGTTTTTATAAAACGCAGAGTCAGGGACAGGAAAAGAATTCAACAGGATGGGAAAATGGGTTCCCATGGGGACGGGGAAAAATTTGTCCCCAATCCATTCTCTACTGCTGATGAAGTAAGGCTGAATTATGCCTGGATATTTAATGCTAGACCACGACATGGCCTTGAATATTTGGGCCCTGCAGCTACCCGGAATGTACTCAGGCACTAGCCAGCATTAATTCCAGTGCTCAAATAGCTTGGTAGATAAAGTTAGGGCAACCATTTTACCTAGTTAGAAGACTGAATATGGCCACTAACTGCGTAAATCCTGCCTCTGCCCCTAGGACCACTTGGCACAGTGCCACAATGGTTGGAGGAAATATTCAGCAGTGCTACCTAATATTTCCATTGCAATAAGTGAGACATTTTAGACAGTTGTGTTATTTCTCTATAGCCACATGCTGCAGCAGAAGGAATCCACTTTGGATTCTTCACTTTGCCTCTGTTGTACTTCACCGGGCTCTCCAGCTCCACCTTCAGTTCTTTCCTTCTGCACGCATGCCTGCAGGAGTGCTTGTTCTGCTCTCCTTTTCAGATAGTAGGCCGGCTCTAAGTCTGGTTTTCTGCCTAGATACGCATTATATCCGACAAGTGAGTCTTGGATTTTCTTCGGTCGGGCTACAAGCTGGAATTTGCCCAGCCTGTGCCAGATTGGTTCATGGACTCCCTTACAGGTCACTCGGTTGTGGCGGTCAAGTTTCCAGCCACTGTTCAGTGCTGGCAGGATATTCAAGCTCTAGAGCCAGGGTTGCCCAAACGCTCAGGCAGATACTCTACATATTTTCCTATGCCCAGAAAGGCTAAAAAGATCTTCAGCTCGTGAATACGGCTCTCAAGGTTCCAGACTTTCAAATGGAGGCCGTGGTTTCAGTCATTGCAGTATTAGACCCAGAGGAGTTTCTTGTCTCTCTTGTTTGCACAGAAGCATAATTGCACAATGTTTTGCGGTTTCATGTTCTGGAACAGCATTACAACTCTCGGATCTGGCTTTTCGGCTGACGACAGTGCCCCAGACCTTCTCCAAGGTGTTGGTTGTCGTGGCGAGTTACATGAAAAAAAAAAGTGCCATCTGATGATCATGCAGTTGCTGAAATACCTGGGAATTTTCTTTGACTCGGCTGCAGGCCACATCTACCAGTAGTCCATTGGCAGAACCTGTGTGCCCAGGTTTCTCCCCTTCTAGAGCGGCTGACTACATCGTCATGGGTTTATCTTCAATTTGTGGCAACCATGGTTGCCCCACTAGATGTGGTTCCTTAGGTGTAAGCTTTGCTTTGCTCTCTCGCTAGAATTGGCACAGGGATGCATTGCAAGCCTATGTACTTTGGACTCTGGAGGCCGAGCAAGCATAGAGCTGGTGGCTGCTCCCACAATCACTGTAGGGGCCTTCTGGATTGTGGTGCTGTCCAATGTCAGTCATCGGGGCTGCATTGCAATTGCTCTCTTGTTCAGGGGATTTGGATGCCCTCTTAGCAAAAGTGGTCCCTCAACCAGTTAGAGCTCAGAGCCATTCGGCTAGTTCTGATGACATTGCAGAAGACTCTGCAGGGCCAAGCAGTAAGGGTGTTCTCCGGCAATGCGACGGCAGGAGCCAAGGAGGGTCCAAGAGCACTCATCTGGCTCAGGAAGCCCGCATTCTTTTTCTTTGGGCGGAACAGCATCTCCTAGCTCATGTGGCGGCAGTAGACAATGTTTAGGCTGATTTCCTCAGCATACAGACTCTAGATTCAGGCGAGTGGGTCAGTGGGGCGCTGGGGATGGACTCGCTTCAATCTCATGGCTAAGGCAAGAAACAAGAAAGCAGATTGCTTCTTCAGTTGAAGATTCAAGCCCAGCAGCGTGAGACTTGAAGCTGTGGTGCAGCTGTGGCCTCAGGGGATTCTCCTGTATGTTTTCCCTCCTTGGCCGATGATCGGTCTTGTCATTCAGAGGTTTTCCAGCTCATCTGGGCTGCGTCATTCTGGTGGCTCCAGATTGGCCTCGCAGACCCTGATACGTAGATCTGATGCGTCTGCACAGAGGTCAGAGCCTTCGGCTGAGCGTCTCTCTGGATCTTCTCTCACAGGGTCCGGTCTCCAATGAAGATCTGGATCACTTTGCTCTTCATGGTTATTGAGCGTGCAGTCTTAGAGCATAAAAGATATTCTGCCCTTGTTGATGCTCTTCTGAAGTCTTAAGAAGTTGTCAACGGCTTACGCTAAGGTATGGAAGGCCTTCCAGCATTGGTATGCCCAGGACCATGTGGATCCTTATTCAGCTCTGATCTTGCTCATTCTTGCCTTTCTTCAGGCTGGGTCAGATAAAGGCCTCACTGTGGCTTCTTTTAGGGTCCAAGTGGCTGGGCTTTCCTGTTTAGATCCTGGGAGCATCGGTCTTCCATTGCGTCTCATCCTGATGTCTCTGGATTCTTGGAGGGATATTCGTGTCCGACCGCCGGTTAAGCATCCTTTCCCTTCCTGGGACCTTAACTTGGTGTGGTCTAATCTTTACAAGGCTCCTTTTGAGCATCTTCGAGATGTTTTCCTCTTGGACTTGACGCGCAAGACTGTTTTTCTGGTCGTCATTACTTTGACGCATCGTGTGTAGACATTGCAGGCTTTGACTTGCAAGGACCCTTTCCTCCGTATTTCGGAGACGGGGGGTTTCCCTTCAGAATTATGTAGTTCTGAAGGTAGTTTCGGTTTTCCATGTCAATCAGTAAGTGTTTGCCTGCCTTTCAACCGACAAGTTCCAAGACACAGGTTGCCTGTTGAAGAAACTGGATGTGCGCAGAGTAATTCTTCTTTCTGACCATTTGTTTGTGCTGATTCATTCAGTTAAGTGGGGTGCTTCCGCTTCCAAGGCTATGATTTCCAGATGAATCCTTAGGGCCATTTTGTCAGCCTAAATCATTTCATGGAAGCAGTGTCTTGTTTCTGTCAAGGAGCATCCTACCAGGAATCTCGTGGACCGAAGCTAGATCTCTCTCTCCTGAGGAGATTTGTAGAGCAGCGATGTGGTCTTCTCTTCACACGTTTGTCAAGTTCTACAGAGTGGATGTGGTGGCAAGACGGGACTCCACCTTTGGGTCCTCGGTCTTAAGGGCAGGAAGCCCACCCTAGCTTTTTTGGAGACTTCTTTTGTATGTCCCTACTGTCTAGAATGTCTCACTTATTGCACTTGAAAAAAGAGATTATGTACTTACCCTGGTAAGCTCTTTTACACTAGATAGGTAAGACATTCTAGACTTCCGCCCAATCCTTCCTGTACCTGTCTATTATTTCAATCTGTTTTATGCTTCTCCAAGTTAACTCTTGGATGCCTGTCAGCTATTGTGGGCTGGGAAGAATATATATATATTAGGGAGTAGTTTCTGAGCTCCTTTGAAGCTACTGTCTAGTTATTTTTGAGCAGAACTGTTTGTTTTAAGCCTTTTGCTACAGGTGTCTCTACTTCACATGTATTGGGTGGCTCTGCATTGTCATTCTTTCTTTTTTCTTCCCTTTCTTATCTTATCTTTGAACACCAATCCCTTGTCAGTAGAAAAATATCTAATCCAGTAGCTAGAATCATGATAAGATAGAAGAGGAAGAAACTGGAGTATGAGACAACTTACACTTCCTCAATTCTGAGTAAAATCAATTTCAATTTGTTTCTTACATCAAGACCAATTTAGAAAAAAAAGCATAGTCTCGGTGGTATTCCTTCCTTAAGCTCCTACTGGCAGTAACTGATTTTCGCAATGAGAAAGTAATATGTTGCTCTAATAAAAAGAAGCAATCGTTTTTGAGCAGTTTAAAAACAATGTAAATCTTACTGGAAAATTATTTTCTTTTGATGGTTTCTAACATGATAGACCAGTTGTTTTCAAAATGCGGGTTGCAATCCTGCACCCAGCCTAGCAGTTCTGCCAGATTTAGAGAAAGCAGAGTCTGTGCCACATCATTCTTCTGTTGAATCACAGTAGGGAATGACACGGGGACAAATTAGTCCCTGTCCCCACCCCCACAGGAACTGTTTCTTCGTTCCATCCCCATGAGTTTTGTTGCTGTCCCTGTCCCATTTCTGTAAGCTCTGCCTTAATCGCACTAGCCTTGAACACATGATTTTTAAAGTGTTTGAGGCTTGTGCAGATGAGTACAGAGCTTGCAGGAATGGGGCACGGACAGGAAAAAAACTCGACGGGAAAATGAGTTCCCGTGGGGATGGGGAAAAATTTGTCCTCGTGTCATTCTCTACCTTGAAGGCTAGGAATTAATTTAAAATATCAACATTTATTTTTAAGATAGTCTGGACATAGCCTAAATATTATCTTGTAACTATTTATACTCCAGATAACTTTTATCCAATCTACTCAAGAATTAAAATGAGTAAAACCAATAAAAAGTCTTTGAAATTTGGGCTCAGAACTATGAAATTCTCTTCCTGTGGAAATAAGGGAGATTACTATTTGGAATTCCGACATAATTTAAAAACTTTGCTTTTTATGAACTATATAACTAAGAGGTTTAGGTTTAGTAGAATATAAATGTTTAAATTAAATTAAATAATTACTGCCAAATTCAGGCATACAGGCTTCAAGGGACCGAGACATGCAAAGCCAGGAGTCTGCAGGTTTAACAGTGTTAAGGGAGGAAATATGTCATTGTCATGCTATAACAGTGCACTTGAGAGCTTGTTAAATTCATTAGATTGTGGAATAACCTTCTAATTCCTAGACAACATTCATTCACTGCTATTTGTAGTATCAAATCTTACAATGATTTTCATGCATTGATCACAGTCAACACTGAGTCACTTTACTGTTATAAGGTTATGAAATTATAGAACACTAACAAAGCAATATGATTGGTTAATAATGATGTCATACTCATTTCAGTGCTATAAGTCTCATTTGTATGTGGGAATATCAGTATGTGTATAATATTGCATACTCGTATGTCAAATTATCTAATGCATGTTATTCATGTTTTCCTATGTCATAATGCTAAGAAAGGTATTCTAGTGAGTAATTATGGAATCTTATATCTCTGATTACTGATGGAAAGCAACTTTAAGCATTACCTGAGGCTTTTAGTAATTGTAGAAAAATGTTTGACTTACAAATACAGAAAAAGGGAAATTGCTGATGCCAGAGTTAGTCAGCCAAAACTAACTATTGGTTCTTTTCTGTAATGATTCCTTTTTTGATATTGATATAGTAAACTTGAAAACAGAAATAGAAAATGATCCCCATGAAAAAAATCAATTTAAGTGATTCAAAACTTAGGGATGGATAGTAAACTTTTTCTTAGAACTATGTTCCCCCTGTGAGCTGATAAATCCCTCCTATCGGTGCCTTTCTCTTCCTCTGCCAACTCCAGACTCCATCCCTTCAACCTTACTGCGCTGTATGCTTGGAACTAGAGAGTTGCGCGGGGACAGAAATCCCACCCGTCCCCACCCGTCCCCGCCAAAATCCCACCCATCCCCACCCGTCCCCGTGAGGAATCCCTCCGTCCCCACCCGTCCCCGTGAGGAATCCCTCCGTCCCCACCCGTCCCCGCGAGGAATCCCCTCCGTCCCCACCCGTCCCCGCGAGGAATCCCCTCCGTCCCCACCCGTCCCCGCGAGGAATCCCCTCCGTCACCATCCTTCCCTATAAACTTCAGAAATAGTTATTTTATTTAATTATGCTACTGAATTAAAGGCTCTGGTAGAGACCCATTTACAAATAAGCAAAGAGACTATTAATTTGGAAATATTAATTGGGAAGAATACATACTTTGTAAATGGGTTTCTACCAGAACCTCTAATGTAAATATAAAATATAAATACTCAGCTGATGAGAACCCACAAACTGTCAGCTGAGGACTTCCTTTGCAGTTGGCCTGGGGTCCCTTTTGCCAAGCTTGGCAGGCAGCAGTAGCGTCCCTGAGTCACAGATGCTGGCACCTCAGTGGCTCATGGATGCTGCCAGCGACTGCTGCGCTTGGTGGAGGGGAGTTCTGACCATCTCTAGAGGAGGTCCTCTGCTGGCGGTGCTTGGGGATCCCCACCAGTCACAGCAAGGGCCAACAAGTACTTCAACACTGTAGAAATAAAACCAGAAATGCATTTCCTTTTCTTTTGAACACAAAACAAAGATATCTGCCATATACATTTCCCAAGGCAGATGACTCTATGCAATGTCACCTCGGTAACAAAATACAAAAATAGACAAATACACCCCCTCCCTTTTTACTAAACCACAATAGTAGGTTTTAGCACAGGGAGTTACGCTGAATGCCTCGCGCTGCTCTCAATGCTCATAGGCTCCCTGCGCTAAAAAACAATATTGCGGTTTAGTAAAAGGGAGCCATAGTGCAAAATATAGACAGCAGATATAAATTCTCAAAACAGACACATTTTGATCACTAAATTGAAAATAAAATCATTTTTCCTACCTTTGCTGTTTGGTGATTTCATGAGTCTCTGGTTGCACTTTCTTCTTCTGACTGTGCATCCAATCTTTCTTCCTTTCTTTCAGCCTCCTGTATGTTTCCTCTCCTCCAGACCTCATTCTCTCCCCCAACTTTTTCTTTCTGTCTCCCTGTTCCCCCTTCTTTCTGTCTCTCTGTCTGCCCCCTTTCTTTCTTTCTCCGTGCCCTCCCCCAAGCCACTCGGTTTGCTGCCACCGCCATCGGGGAATAGTCCCCAAGCCACCGCTGTCCCAAGCTTTCCCTGCAGAAGCGTCGCGCTGACCAGCATTCCGCTCCCTGACGTCAATTCTGACGTAGGAGAGGAAGTTCCGGGCCAACAAGGCATTTCTCCTCATTCCATCCAGCCTGAGCCCCATCTCTCCTTGATCCAGCATTTCCCTTCTGTGTCTGTCAGAATTACCATTCCACCTATTTTCCAGCATCACCCTTCTTTGTGTCCATCTCACCTATATCCCTATCTCACCACTTTTTCAGAATCTTCATTTGTCTCTGTCCTTGTCTTTACCCCATATTCACCATTTGCCCTTTCAATGTCTTTATCTCCCCCCCCCCCCACACACACTTTTTCAGCATTACTTCTATGTCTCTATTTCACCTCCTCTTCATGTCCCCTCTGTATCTCTATCCTTATTCAGAAGGTCCTGCTTACCCTTTCTCTTCTTTGTGTCACTATCTCTATTTTCAGCTTTCCCCCCTTTTCCTTTGTTACTGCACCCTGTAGCCAGAATCTTTCCACCCTCTCTCCACTCCGGCCCAGCCCAGTATGAAATATTTCCTTTTGTTTCTCTCCCCTCTCTCTTCTCCTCCCTCACCCACGAGTCCTGCATCTGGCCCTCTCCCTTCTACCTGCACCTGGCAACACCCCCCTGCTCCGCGGCTCTCTTAAGCAACTCGTCAGCAGCGGTGATCAAGACAAGCTGCCGACATCGAGGCCTTCCCTCTACGAGTCCCACCTTTGTGGAAAAAGGAAGTTGAAACAAGCGGGACTCGCAGAGGGTAGGCCCCGACGCCAGAAGCTGCTGCTGAGTTGCCGAAGAGAGCCGCAGGTAGAAGGGAGAGGGAGATAGGAAGGCTGTAGAAGCTCCGGAGCATGACACCGAACCCGGCCAGGATGATTTCTTTTTCAGGCTACTGCTGCCGCTGCCATCCCCCACCCGAAATGACAAAAAACAGCCTAATGCCCGCGTCGGGAAATAGCCATGCTGAGCAGTGAGCTCAGCACGTACACAGATGAAAGCCTTGCTTGCTGATTGGTCCGGCGGCACGGTGGGGCGGGGCCGCCGGACCAATCAGCAAGCAAGGCTTTCATCTGTGTACGTGCTGAGCTCACTGCTCAACATGGCTATTTCCCGACGCGACGCCAGACTTGTAACTAAGCTGCATGCTTGCATCGCCAGAATTTAGGTAGGTTGTTTTCATCCCCGTGGGAGTCCCGTGGGCAAGGGGGCGTCCCCGTGGGAGTCCCGTGGGTCAGGGGGGCATCCCCGTGGGAGTCCCGTGGGCCAGGGGGCGTCCCCGTGGGAGTCCCGTGGGCCAGGGGGGGAACCCGCGGGATCCCCGCGGGACCCGCGGGATCCCCGCGATCCCCGTTCCCGTGCAGACCTCTACTTGGAACAAGCTGCCCGAATCCCTATGGCAGGCTCCATCTCTGAAAGCCCAGTTAAAAGCCCAACTCTTCAAGACTACTATCAATTTGTAACTTCTCACCTTGGGTTCTGCATCCTGAACCCTATGTCACGTCTGTCTGTCCGTTAGATTGTAAGCTCTTCAAGCAAGGGCCATCTATTAAATGTCAAAATGTACACTTTTCAGTGCTATATAAGTGATAAATAGCAATAGTAGTAATAGCTGTTTACTGAGCATCTCCTCAATTCAATTTCCTAATATATACATTTAAAAAAAAAAGAAAATTAAGGGATAAGGTCTATAAATTGAGCCTGTTGAGAGAGGGTGGAAGTAGTGCCTGAAATTCTATGAGCATCGGAGATTTTACCACTGAGGCTGGCGATAAAATACGCTAATGTGGCTTTATAAAAGGAGGGGTAAATCAGATCTAGTGGGACAGATGGATCTATGAGGAGATAAGAGAAGCCAAATACTGAGGCTGACATAAGAACATAAGCAGTGCCTCTGCTGGGTCAGACCAGAGGTCCATCATGCCCAGCAGTCCGCTCACGTGGTGGCCCATCTGTACCCTTCGATCCCCTTTTCCTTCAGGAAATCATCCAATCCCTTCTTGAACCCCAATACCGTACTCTGTCCTATCACAAAAGCCCAAAGTGTTAACAAAAGAACTTTGATAGATATTCAGAAGGTAGCTGGATGTCTTCTGGATAAAATGTAAGCATAACCAAATTTTATCCCAGGACAAGCAGGCAGGTATTCTCACTAGTGGGTGATGTCATCCGACAGAGCCCCGATGCGGACGTCTCACAAGCATGTCTTGCTTGAAGAAACTCAGAAGTTTCGAGATGCCCGCACCGCGCATGCGCCAGTGTGTTCCCGCCCGATGGACCGATGGTGTCTCCTCAGTTCTTTTCTTTCCGCGGAGCTGAGAAGTTTTACTTCAATTCTGCGCTGACTGAATTCCCGTTTTATTGCCTTCTTATTCCGCGATTTTGGTTTTCTTTTCCTCTTTTCGTGTGTTTTCTTTCTTTTATTTAAAAAAAAAAAAAAAAAAATTTTCTTCCGGCGAGTCGGCCGGGTCGGCCACGTGGCTCAGACCCAGCTCCTTCGATCTAGCGGCGGAGCTTTTTTGGCCTATGTCCCGGCCAATCACCGGTTTTAAAAAGTGTAGCAAGTGCCAGCGCGCAATTTCGCTTACGGACCCGCATCGATGCTGCCTGCAGTGTCTTGGTCCAGAACATTTCCCGAAATCGTGCCGGCCTTGTTCTACTCTAACAGCGCGAGCGTTTAAGCGGCGCTGCCTGTTGTGGGAGTCGATGTTCAAGATGGAAGCTGCTAAAGAACCTTCGGCTTCGACTTCATCGGCCGCTTCGCCTGTCCATGCGAAACCAGCGACTGCTCCTGCGACTCCGGGCCTTTTGAAGCCGACTTCGTTTACCCCGACTTCGGCCACGAGTTCGACGTCGGTGCCTGTCCCAGTCTCCTCGGCTCAGGTACCGCCTTCCACTATTCCACCTGTGGTCATTAAAGTGCCGAAAGCTGCCAAGTAGAAGCACTCGACCACGAAGGAGCGCGAAGACCGTGCTGGAGGACCCCCTTTCGGTGCGGATCCCTCCATATCGGCTTCGCTGCGGTCCCTGCTGGAAGCTCAGTTTGTCGAGCTCATGCAGACTATGGGGCCCAGATTAATCGCCTCCATCCAGGGTGACCTCCCGGTCCCAGGGGGCGGACCGCCCCCTCCCCCTCCTCCTCATCGATCGATCTCGTTGCTTGACGAGGAGGAGCGGCAAAGGGCGGCTGGTCTTTCGAGGCGGGCTTCCTTTAGCGATATGCCTCCTTTAGATCCCATTACGCCTCCGCGCCATCACGGTGCCGTTCCCCCGACTAATGATCGAAGCCCTGGGCATAGTAAATCACAGGAAGAGTTCTTCCGCACTCCATACCAGGCCTGGGCTGCAACACGGGAGGCGGCCTCCATTCCGCCCCTTCGCTCTACCGCTTCCAGTCCCATACATTCACTGGAAGCTTCGGGGGACCATGCGAAGTATAGATGTTCTCGCTCTCCCTCCCGGCACCGGGAGAGGTATCGATCCAGACACTCCTCTCGGCACTCCTCGCACCACTCGGAGGTTTCGCCACAGAAGAAGCTGCCACGTCTGGGGTACTCCTCATCGGATTTATCTCCCCAGGAGGGGCCGGAGTACGAGGAGCCATCTACCTCTTATTCTCCTTGTCGCTCCCAAGTCTCCCTGGATCCTGAGGCTTCTACTTCCTCCAGCCCGTCTAGGAGGCCGGTACTGGCGGACCAGTTGTCTTTTTCTTCCTTCCTCCGGCAAATGGCGGATGACTTGGATGTGACTTTGGACACTGGGTCTCGGTATTCTAAGGAGTATCTCGACACCATTCACTTGCCTAATCCTCCTGCGGAGTCTCTTCGACTTCCTCTGCATAAATTACTGGATCAAACATTCATGCGATGTTTCGAGACGCCGTACTCTATCCCTGCGGTCCCGAGCAAATTGGCTGCAAGATACCGCATTGTTCATCATAAGGGGTTTGAGGGCGCTCAACTCTCTCACCAATCCCTGCTGGTCGAGTCCTCTCTCAAGCGTTCTCATCCCTCCCAGGTCTATGCCTCTGTACCACCGGGACGAGAGGGGAGAACGATGGATAAGTTCGGTAGGAGAATCTACCAGAATTCTATGATGGCGTCTCGAGTGCTCAATTATAATTTCTTTTTTTCTTCATATTTGGAGTTCTTCTTGCCGGTGCTCCGCAAGTTTACTCCTTACATTGATGCTCAGGCTCGATTCGAGTTCGAGGAAGTGGTAGCCTCCCTTTCCCAGCTACGTCTTCAGCTGATGCAGTCCTCGTACGATGCCTTCGAGCTCTCGGCAAGTGCTGCCGCCTGTTCCGTGGCCATGCGTCGATTAGCATGGCTTCGAACAATTGACATGGATCCAAACCTCCAAGACAGACTTGCCAATGTGCCTTGTGCGGGCGCTGATTTATTCGACGAGTCTATCGAAACTGTTACCAAGAAACTTTCGGATCATGAAAAGTCTTTTCAATCTATCCTTCGGCCTAAGCCCAAGCCTCAGCAGTCTCGACCTTCTAGACCGCCTTTGATTTATCAGCGGCGCTACACCCCTCATCTAACTCCTGCTGCGAGACAACCGGCGAAGAGACAGCCTCCCCAGAAGGCTCAGCAGAAACCTCAGCCGCCGGCTGCACCGAAGGCTACTCAGCCTTTTTTGACTCTCTTCCAGGGAGCATAACTGACCTCGTTCTGCATCCCCCTATTTTTCCCATCGGGGGTCGCCTCCATCATTTTTACCATCGATGGGAGGCTATTACCACCGACCTCTGGGTCCTTTCCATCGTAAGAGAAGGATACTCTCTTCATTTCCATCGGGTCCCCCCGGACCACCCTCCAAGAGAGTATCCTTCCAACTTAACGCATACCGCCCTTCTCCTTCAGGAGGCTCAGGCTTTGCTTCGGCTTCGGGCCTTCGAGCTGGTCCCGGTGGACCAGCACAACCGGGGTTTTTACTCCCGGTACTTCCTCGTCCCGAAGAAGACGGGCGACCTACGACCCATCCTGCACCTTCGAGTCCTCAACAAGTTTTTAGTAAAGGAGAGGTTTCGCATGTTGACCCTTGCTTCTTTCTACCCCCTCCTCGAGTGGAACGACTGGATATGCTCTCTGGATCTCAAGGAGGCCTACACTCACATTCCCATTCATCCGGCCTCCCGCCAATTCCTCAGATTTCGGGTGGGACATCTGCAGTATCGAGTGCTTTCTTTCGGCCTGTCCTCGTCTCCCAGAGTCTTCACGAAGTGTCTGGTGGTGGTGGCCGCTGCACTCCGGAACAGGGGTCTTCAGGTATTTCCCTACCTCGACGACTGGCTCATCAAGGCCCCCTCTGCTCCAGAGGTCATTTCGGCGACCTTGACCACGATCTGCTTTCTGCAGAGCTTGGGCTTCGAGATCAACTTCCCCAAATCCCATATGCAGCCTACCCAGTCCCTTCCCTTCATCGGGGCGGTACTGGACACCATTCAGCTTCGAGCATTCCTTCCTCCTCAGCGCATGGATGCTCTTCTTCATCTCTGCCAGTCTGTATCTTCTCGCCAGTCCTGGGCCACATGGCCTCTACAGTTCATGTGACACCCTTTGCCAGGCTCCATCTCAGAATTCCTCAGTGGACCCTAGCTTCTCAATGGACTCAAGTGTCAGACCCGTTGACTCGACACATCATAGTCATTCCTGCTCTTCGGCAGTCTCTACTTTGGTGGATGACCTCTTCGAATCTATCCAGAAGTTTGCTGTTTCACACTCCTCCTCATCAGAAGGTTCTCACAACCGATTCCTCGGCCTATGCCTGGGGGGCTCATCTGGATGGGCTTTGCACTCAGGGATTCTGGACCAGTGCGGACCGCCTCCATTAGATCAATCTTCTGGAGCTCAGAGCAATCTTCTAAGCTCTTCAAGCTTTTCAACATCTGCTTCACGACATGGTGATCCTCATCCGCACAGACAACCAGGTCGCCATGTATTATGTCAACAAGCAGGGGGGCACGGGATCGGCCTCCCTCTGCCAGGAAGCTCTCAGAGTCTGGGATTGGGCAGTTCGCCACAATGCCTTCCTCAAAGCTGTCTACATTCAGGGGAAGGACAATGTCTTGGCAGACAACTTGAGTCGACTCCTCCAGCCTCACGAATGGACTCTCCATTCCAACCCCCTTCATCAGATCTTTGCACAATGGGGGACGCCTCAGATAGACCTCTTTGCGGCTCCCCACAACTTCAAACTGCCTCAGTTTTGCTCCAGGATCTACACTCCTCATCGCCTCGAGGCAGATGCCTTTCTGCTGGATTGGAGGAATCGATTTCTGTATGCGTTTCCTCCATTTCCTCTCATTCAAAAGACTCTGGTCAAATTGAAATCGGACCAAGCTACCATGATTCTCATAGCTCCTCGGTGGCCCAGACAACCTTGGTTCTCCCTTCTGCTTCAACTCAGCAGCAGGACACCAGTCCTTCTTCCAGTGTTTCCTTCTCTGCTTACTCAACATCAAGGATCACTGCTTCATCCCAACCTGCAGTCTCTCTACCTGACAGCTTGGTTCCTCTCAACGTAACTCCTCACCAGTTTTCTCAAGCGGTGAGGGATGTCTTAGAGGCTTCCAGGAAGCCTGCTACTCGACAATGCTACTCCCAAAAGTGGACTAGATTCTCTTCCTGGTGTATTTCCAATGCCAAGGAGCCTCAGCGAGCTTTCCTATCCTCTGTGTTGGACTATCTTCTACACCTGTCTCAGTCTGGTCTCAAGTCTACATCTATAAGAGTCCACCTGAGTGCTATTGCGGCTTTCCATCAGCCTCTACAGGGAAAACCTCTTTCTGCTCATCCTGTGGTTTCCAGATTTATGAAAGGACTTTTCCATGTCAATCCTCCTATCAAACCTCCTCCCGTGGTTTGGGATCTCAATGTCGTCCTTTCTCAACTCATGAAGCCTCCGTTTGAACCTCTCAACAGGGCTCCACTTAAGTATCTCACCTGGAAAGTGGTTTTTCTGGTGGCCCTCACGTCTGCTCGCAGGGTCAGTGAGCTTCAGGCCTTGGTGGCGGATCCGCCTTTCACAGTATTCCATCATGACAAGGTGGTCCTCCGCACTCATCCGAAATTCCTGCCTAAAGTGGTCTCTGAATTTCATCTCAACCAGTCCATTGTACTTCCAGTATTTTTTCCAAAGCCTCATTCTCATCATGGAGAATCGGCTCTTCACACTCTGGACTGTAAACGTGCTTTGGCTTTCTACCTGGATCGCACCAAGCCACACAGAACTGCTCCTCAACTTTTCGTCTCCTTTGATCCGAACAAGTTAGGACGACCTGTATTGAAGCGTACCATCTCCAACTGGATGGCGGCTTGTATCTCTTCCTGCTATGCCCAGGCTGGATTATCCCTTCCTTGTAGGGTCACAGCCCATAAGGTCAGAGCAATGGCAGCCTCTGTAGCCTTCCTCAGATCGACACCAATTGAGGAGATTTGTAAGGCTGCCACTTGGTCCTCGGTTCATACCTTCACCTCTCATTATTGTCTGGATACTTTCTCCAGACGGGATGGACAGTTTGGCCAAACAGTGTTACAAAATTTATTCTCTTAAGTTGCCAACACTCCCACCATCCCATTGAGGTTAGCTTGGAGGTAACCCACTAGTGAGAATACCTGCCTGCTTGTCCTGGGATAAAGCAATGTTACTTACCGTAACAGTTGTTATCCAGGGACAGCAGGCAGCTATTCTCACGTCCCACCCACCTCCCCTTGGTTGGCTTCTCAGGCTAGCTACCTGAACTGAGGAGACACGCCCGGTCCATCGGGCGGGAAGGCACTGGCGCATGCGCGGTGCGGGCATCTCAAAACTTCTGAGTTTCTTCAAGCAAGACATGCTTGTAAGACGTCCGTATCGGGGCTCTGTCGGATGACATCACCCACTAGTGAGAATAGCTGCCTGCTGTCCCTGGATAACAACTGTTACGGTAAGTAACATTGCTTTAATAGAAGCAAACGATGTCATAATATTTATTTATTTTTTACATTTCTATTCCACACTATCCAAAGTTCTATGTTGATTGCAACAGACAAACGCAACATTAATTTGAGACCTTAGACAATGGACAGTCACTGAAATTTACAGTGCAGGAGTCAGTCCAAGATGGTTAGCAGGAGGAGCACGCAAGCTCCTTTTTAACAGATCCAGAGCTGGATTATCATTGGGGTAAAATCTTCTATATAGTAAACAGTTTCATTTTGTATACAGTTTATTCCCCAGTTTTCCCTTGAGCCAACCAGAAGCAAAAGGTTATTTCACAGACTAGCACAGCTGATATCCACATTCCTTATAAGCTCTTTCTACTATGCAAAAGTCATAAAACAGTCTTACCTAGCTTGCTCACAAATATACAATAACATTTCTTAACTCACTCTTTAAAGAGAAAGTGCCTGACTGTACAAATGTACATGTACTTCGAAATGTTTCGTAATGCCTAAATACCTAACAGTCTTTCTCTGGTCAAGAAGACAGATGAAGCATTTTAAAGCTAAGTGTAGTAGTCAAAGATATACAGACATATAATCTGAAGCTAATTGTAAGTCAGAAATTGGATGTTGCTGTTTAGAGAAAAAAAAACCTAGTACCATAGTGATTGTTTTACAAACACACAGCAATGACGATGAAGCCTGTAAAGAAAATAAAATGTGGATTCTAGTGTGCTGCAGTGGGATGGCTGCATTTAATCACTTGGCTCTGATCAGCTTGTACCAGTTCACAGAAATATGCTGCACATTCTAAGAACTTCAAGGCACTGCATCAGCGTGTTTGCCAAATTTTGTTTGGCTAAGTAGACGCTGAAGCTGCCAACTGATCTGCACTCTCTGCAGTGTTTTCTTCTGAAACAAACTACTGTTTATGGAGTCTAAGATCAGAGTCCATTTCATTTGCAGCTTCATTTCAAGCATTTTTCCCTCCTTTAGTAAACAAAACAATACTTTGAATTTACAGTTTCCACTGTAAACATAAAAAATAGGCAGGCAATGTATTTATTTATACATTTATCTAGGGTGGTGAAAAATTAAAACAGTCACAATAAAATTATACTAATAAATACAAATTACAGCACAACTCATATCATCAGAACATCTCTGACTACATCCTTACTCAGTATATTAATCCTTCAATAGTAACAATTGTTTCTCCAAATTAAAGGCTCCTGATGCGAAAACCCTTTAAAAGTATTCAATACTGGAGATAATTTTCAGTGTGACTTCTTTGAAGATGTAAATAAACATGTGGATAATGGTGAGCCGGTTGATGTAGTGTATCTGGATTTTCAGAAAACTTTTGATAAAATTCCTCATGAGAGGCTCCTGAGAAAATTATAGAGTCATGGGATAGGTGGCAAAGTTCCTTTGTGGATTAAGAATTGGTTATCGGATAGAAATTGGAGGGTAGGGTTAAATGGTCATTTTTCTCAATGGAGGAGAGTAAACAGTGGAGTGTCTGTACTGGGACCGGTGTTATTTAAATTTATAAATGATCTGGAAATTGGAACGACGAGTGAGGTGATTAAATTTGCAGATGAGAGTAAACTGTTCAAAGTTGTTAAAACGCATGTGGATTGTGAAAAATTGCAGGACTGGGCATCCAAGTGGCAGATGGAATTTAATGTGGACAAATGCAAAGTGATGCACATTGAGAAGAATAACCCGAGTCACAGTTACCGAATGCTAGGGTCCATCTTGGAGGGTTAGCGACCAAGAAAAGGATCTGGGTGTCATCATAGACGATACGATGAAACCTTCTGACCAATGTACGGCGGCGGCCAAAAAAGCAAACAGGATGCTAGGAATTATTAAAAAAGGGATGGTTAACAAAACTAAGATTAGAGAAACTCGGCCTTTTCTCCCTCAAACAGAGGAGATTGAGAGGGGGCATGATTGAAACATTCAAGGTACTGAAGGGAATAGACTTGGTGGAAAAGGACAGGTTGTTCACTCCCTCCAAGGTAGGGAGAACAAGAGGGCACTCTCTAAAGTTGAAAGGGGATAGATTCCGTACAAATGTAAGGAAGTTCTTCTTCACCCAGAGAGTGGTAGAAAACTGAACGCTCTTCCGGAGTCTGTCATAGGGGAAAACACCTTCCAGGGATTCCAGAACAAGCTCGAGAAGTTCCTGCTGACCCGGAATGTACGCAGGTAGGGCTAGTCTCAGGGCGCTGGTCTTTGACCAAGGGCTGATGCGTGAGCGGACTGCTGGGCACGATGGACCACTGGTCTGACCCAGCAGCAGCAATTATGTTCTTATAATGCTCCTGCTTTGTTCAATGGTGCGACCTCATCTGGAGTATTGCATTCAGTTCTGATTTCCTTATCTCAAGAAAGATATAGTGGTGCTTGAAAAGGTTCAAAAAAGAGCGACCAAGATGGTAAAGGGGATGGAAATCCTCTCATATGAGGAAAGACTAAAACGGTTAGGGCTCTTCAGCTTGGAAAAGAGACGGCTGAGGGGAGATAGGATTGAAGTCTACAAAATCCTGAGTGGAGTAAAACGGCTACAAGTGGATCAATTTTTTACTCTTCAAAAATTAGAAAGACTAGGGGACACTCGATGAAGTTACAAGAAAATACTTTTCAAACCAATAGGAGGAATTATTTTTTCATTCAGAGAATTGTTAAGCTCTGGAACGCATTGCCAGAGGATGTGGTAAGAGTGGATAGCATAGCTGGTTTTAAGAAAGGTTTGGACAAGTTCCTGGAGGAAAAGTCCATAGTCTGTTATTGAGAAAGACATGGGGGAAGCCACTGCTTGCCCTGGATCGGTAGCATGGAATATTGCTACTCCTTGGGTTTTAGCCAGGTACTAGTGACCTGGATTGGCCACCGTGAGAACGGGCTACTGGGCCATTGGTCTGACCCAGTATGGCTATTCTTATGCTCTTATGCCACTTAATTTCTGAAGAGATGCCAATGCTTGCTTGCTTTAATGATGGACCATTGGTCTGACCCAGGAAAGCTATTCTCCACATAAACCATCCTAAACCTATTGTCTTCCAATCAAATATGCTTAAAGGAGGGAACTTCCAGCGAAAACTGCTCCCTAGTTCTTAAGGGCATTGAGGACAATCGATTCTGAGAAGAGAGCACAATGCCTCTGAGTTGTTTAATGTCTTACTTCAAGGGTCAAAATCTTAAAAAGGATTCTCCATTTGACAGGCAACCAGTGTAATCTCATCAGAATCAGAGTAATATGGTATGGGTTTTTATCTGCCGTCATCTACTATGTTAGCCATTGCACTGTGTGCCTTCTGCAATGGTTGTAACATGTAATTTGGTAAAAATTACTCTTCTGAAATATTTCAGATTTAACCACCTGAAATTATTAATTTATCTTAGGCTATATGTAAACCCCTGATTTTATCCATTTTTCAGCCGTCCTGTGTTCTGTTGCACCCTTATATTTAAAACCATTTTAATAATTCATTTAAGTCTCAGTGTTTTCCCAAGCACAAAGATGAGAAACACCATCTTGCTATAATTTGTTGTTGACAGAGAAAAACTTGCTCAGAACTTTTTTTTCTTTCTTGCATTAACATTTTGATCATAACCTTTAATGTACTCAGTTGGTCTAATTTGATAATGTGGATTAAGTGCTTTTCTTATTTTCAAATACATGATATGTCGGTCTTTTTTTTTTTTTTTATTTTGCTGCATAATACCTTAACATTTTGGGAGCTTTCCAGTTTCCTTCATTAAAGCTTTCTTTATGGCAACCATTAAATGATTGTTTTCCACAATGACCAACTTGTCTGTAATTATCCCTTGAAGCTGGCAATCAATTATAGCTGTAATTCAGTGTGGTATAATTAATATGGAGCATGTTTGTACCTGTCAAGATCTTTAAACATGTTGTTTGTTCCTGTTCTGTGAAAGCTGTGGTCATTTCTGGCTCAAGTATATGTACACACTCACACGTCTACACCAGAGCATAGCTAAAAGGCAGTTTTGGGGTGGGTGAAAAAACACGTCCTCTTTTCTCTTCCACCCTGCCTCTGCTCCCCTACTAAATTCAAAATTAAACACCTTTGCTGGTGGAGATCTCCACTAAGTTACATAGTGGTACATTGCTACTGTGTAGACCTGAGGTAAAAATGGACAGGCTCATGACTACACCCCTGGTACACTCACATATACACACATCTTATATATTTTGTATACATGGGCCTGCAAACCAATTTTCAAATGGAAGCTGCGTGCAGGATTTTGTTTTGAAAAATCTACTTAGAGCCTATTCTGCAAGGTTGATGCTGTAACATGAAGGGTAAAAGCATAAATGAGCATTCCAAAATGAAACCACTGAATTCACTATACCTGGTCTACCCTAATCTCACACTAGTTTTGCCCTGTTTTTCATAGAGGGATATGGGTAGTTTTTAAAGGTTTTTGCTTCCTCCAAGAAACTCTGATTTACCTTTCAAAATTGCTTTAAAAAAATCTTCTATGAGCGTCGGAGCTAATACTGCTGCGGTTGGCGATAAAAAAATCCTAATGGGGCTTTGTAGAAGGGGACCTTAATTTGTACTTCTTAGTATTCTCTTCTAGTAAACCAGGAGCTAGATTTTCAAAAAAACGTGTTAAAAACGGACAGGCTGCTCTCGTTTTAGTAGCGACTGTAAAAAAAGCGAGTCATTGTCTATAAAACGCTCGTGCAAATGAGGCTGAGAGAATAGTGAAGACTGGCTAAATTTGCCCTTCATTGTGGTGGTGTGTCGGTTGGATGGGAGCGATTGGGCATCTCTCCCACTGTTGGGGTGTAGAACAGTAACATAGAACATAGAAAGATGATGGCAGATAAGGGCTACAGCCCATCAAGTCTGCCCACACTATTGACCCACCCTTTTAAGTCTACTGACCCTCTTAAGTATAATTGCAATTATACTGCCACTCTACTGACCTTCTCTTTCAAGTCTATACCCTAGTGATCCTATCCCTTGGCATGACTCTCGTAGGGATCCCACATGGGTATCCCATTTGTTCTTGAAGTCTGGGATGCTGCGTGCCTCGATCACCTGCACTGGAAGCTTGTTCCAATGCTCAATCACTCTTTCCGTGAAGAAGTACTTCCTGGCGTCTCCATGAAACTTCCCTCCCCTGAGTTTGAGCGGATGTCCTCTTGTAGTCGAGGGTCCCCTGAGAAGAAAGATATCATCTTCTACCTCGACCCGTCCCATGATGTACTTAAATGTCTCAATCATGTCTCCCCTCTCCCTACGCTCCTCTAGACTGTAGAGCTGCAGTTTGCTCAGTCTTTCTTCGTACAGAAGAAAGACTGTTTCTGAGACACACACTTATGTTTCTGGATTTTGGGAAAAGTGAGAGACATTTCTTGTGAATCTAATCTTTTCATGGTAGGCTTTTGGATTGTTTGTGCCAACAGTTGTTTCATACGTATTCACTGCCAATTTTCTTTTTCCCATATGAGAAGTAACATCTTGGCACAAGATGGATAAAACATTTGTACTAAAGAGAAAAGATTTGGACATATAAAGAAAAAGGATCAGTTCATGGCCTAATCTTTTAATTAAAGTGAGCAATCAGACTGAACCCAACCCCCAACTCTTTGTAAGATTATTTAGCTTATAAGCAATAAAAATAAATAATTATATATTTCTTTTGAGGGGACCTTCATGTTAATCTATCATTGTATATTTTTAGGCTCAAATTTAATCTAGCAGAGAATCCAGTATACAGTGTGCACATGCTCTGATTTCTAAGACATAAACCAGCAGGAAAAAGTGCAGGGTGGCTGGAAACTTAACCCATATCCCTTCAAGAATTATTTGGAAATTTTACAGCTGACTACACAATGTTCTCATTGGTGACAGACCTTACTATAAACAAAATGGTAATTCATTTTGTCTTCCGAATACTGTGCATTTCTTATATTCATATAGTATAAACATCAGTTATATTTCATGAGAAAAAGAATGAAGCCAAGCTTAAAATACTCGTAGCTCATCAAGAACAAAAAGATTGTTGGGTTATTCTGATGCTACATGAATATCAGCTGTCTGCCATCCATATAATATTGAGCACAGTTCTTCACAGTCAGCACTTTTGATTTGATTTTCATTAAAAACCTCATTAGTAAGTGCAATAGGGCCTTGTGTATTGTTCATGCATATGGCTCTGCCTTTGGTGTTCTATTTTGCTTTCATCTCTGTTTGATACATGACTTCCATGTGTCTCATCTGCTTCTAGTGTTGGATTACAACAACCATAAATAATTATGGGGAAGATAATGTAAGTCAAGTTGCTTTGAGAGGGGCAAGGAACCGTACTTGGCTCTTAATTTTCCACTGTTTATATTTATTTTTTTTTAAAGCACAAAGGAAGCCAGATGTAGGGGTTGGCCATAGCGTTATGCACAGGTTATATATAGGTTGCTATAGTTGGAGCTTTCGGGTCTCATGAAGGGTAGACGTGATGTGCAGGAGATGTGCTCAAGATACAAGGTTGTTGGAGATTAAAGCTAATTGCTTCTAATTTAGCAAACTCTGCTATCCAAGAAGAGAACAGATGTCACCATATTGCCCCAGATTTTCTGCATGGTTATTTAAAGTGGGGTAAAAAGCAAAATTTTAAGTTTAATCAAATTGCAATATAGCACTAATTGCTATCAAGGTAGAAAAGGAGCAAAGACGTTTATAGTAACTGTTACACTGTCACAGAATTGATAAGAATGGTAGTAGGGAACAAAATGGTAGAGAAATAGACCGATATCTGGTGGCTTAGATTATTTGTGGCTTGTCATTTAAGAAGCAGCCAAACCAGACCCAGGGTTAACTGAGTTCTAAAATTATCAGCTGTGAAAATGTAACTTCTCAGGCCATGAATAATTCACCAGCTATGATGCTCATTCTTTTTTTTTATACTGTGGGATTAAGGCCAACAACGTTTCTCAGTGTGAAGTATACAAATGGTGAAAAAGAATATATGAAGTATGATAATGAGAATTACAAGCTCTTACCGTGATATTAATACTTAAGTTAGCCATTCTAAACCTTGTTTAATTAGTCATTCTTTTCTTATGCAATGAAAAAATGTACTATATAAATTAAGTAATTATGAGCGGTATTTTGGAAAGGATATCCAACTCAGAGTATAGACATCTACCGTACAACACACGGTTGTTTATTTCTCATGTATTTTAGAACAAGATCCTGTTCTAAAATATGTGAGAAATGGTCATCCATGTGCTGGTGACGTACAGGCATTCCCCGTTTTACGAACATCTGACTTATGTTGGACATGCACTTATGAACGGGGGTCTTCTTTTACCTTTGGTGTTCTAACGTGCCCCTCTCCCTCCCTCCTGAGTCTCAACGTGCCCTCTCTCCCTCCCTCCCGTATCCCAACATTCCCCTTTCTTTCTCGCTCCCTCCCTCCCTCCATTTTGTGCCCCAAGTATGTGCATCCCTCCTGCGGGTTTTTACCTTCTGGCTGGCTGGCTGGCTCCCTCCTCCTCCTAGCCGCAGTCATTGCTGGTAGGAGGAGGGAGCCGGACAGAAGAAGGTGAACACCTGTGGGAGGGAGGCACCTACTAGGGGCACAGAATGAAGGGATGGAGGGAGAAAGAGGGGTGTGTTGGAGTAGAGCATGTTGAGACTTGGGAGGGTGGAGGGTGGGAACACAAACTTCGGACAAAGGATGAAAGGAGGGAGAGAGGGGGCATGAACTTGGGACACAGAATGGAGGGAGTGAGGAGAGCATGAACCATAGGAAAGAAGAATGGAGGAAGGGTTGCTGAGGTGGGGGAGGGAATAGAAAGGGAGAATTGGATGTCTGAGTTAGAGGGAAAGAGATGGTGCACATGGGGAGATGAAGAAAGAGAATTGTTGGGCATAGGGAGGGAGAGAATTAATGGACATGGTGGTGGGAGCGGAGTGAGGTAGAGATGAATGGAGGAAGAGAGAGATGAGAGGGAGTAATGTTGGATATGGTGAAGGGGGAACAGTAGGCTAGATGGAAAGGATGCAAGAGGGGCCACAAGGAGGTGGAGAAGGTGGAAAGAATACTAGGATCTGAGTTACATACAAATTCAACTTAAGAACGGTTTAAAAAACGGAACTGCATAAACATCCTTTATACAAACTGAAATGTCTAAATTATAAATGGGGCAAAACATTTATGAATTAAAACAGAAACTTGAAACATTGTTCAAGGTTTCGAATGCTGTTATGTCTTGAGAGTAATATGTTTTAATGCTATATCTATTCTGTGTATGTAGATTTATAGATTTGCCGTACATAAGAAATTTCTGAATAAAAAATATATGAAATGGCCACATATATGCCCATGTGATGCAGAGGAGTGGTCTAATGGTTAGAGCTGTGAGCTGAGAATCAGGGGACTTGGGTTCAAATCCTATTTCAGCTTCAGAGTGGGTTTTTTGTTTGTGTTTTTTTGCTATACCACTTGAATAGCCTTCAGGGCTGTAAGTTTCTAATACATTCAGATACAGTAGATATTTTTCTATACTTAATTAGCCAAGGTAAATGCATAAAAGTCAGTCCTGTCTTTATGCATTGCCCCTATAGCCAGTTAAGTGCTGAATATCACATTTAATCAGAAATTGGATGCTGGAGCCTGGACATGCCTCAGCATTCAATTTCCAGACATAACACCGGTGACTGAATATCAACCCTGATAGTGTTCAAATGGAAAGGTTGAAGACTTCAGGCATTGTATAGGAGCCTCTCCTATATAATCACTGAAGTCTTCTTGCCAGGATCACCCCAAGAACAAACGGGAAAATTGTACAAAGAGCAAAAACCGATATCTAAAGATCTGCAGATCTTTCTTGTGGCTGGTGTGAGGTTTCCTGCATCAACCATCAGAAAAAAAACCCAAAACCATAAGTGGGAATGGTGTCAGGGGAGACTAGCTTGGAAGAAACCACTTCTCTTTGAAAGAAAACCCACATTGCTGCCAGATTCAGGTTCACCAAAGTACTTCTGGGTGTCCCACAATGATTTTGGAATGTTGTTTTCGGGAGAGATGAATCAAAAATTGGACTTTTTTGTCATAATAGCAACTGTTTTACTTATCATAAAGCAAACACTGCCTTCCAAAGTAAGAACCTCATCCTAACCATCAAACACAGAGCAGTTTTCAGGGGATTTTTTTTTCAGACTAGCCTGTAGGGTGTCAGTTGTCCTGAATTTAAAAAATGGAGGCCACAGTGGCTAACTAGCTTCAGAATTATATTGTGAGATATGATCTATTTTCTACACCAGGGGTGCCCAAAAGGTTGATCGCGATTAACTAGTAGATTGCGAAGGCAACGTGATTCGATCACGGAGCCTATCCAAGGCTCTGTGATAGACTCGTGTTGCCTTTACATTCTACCTGCTTCCCGATGCGGTAAACAGAAGCGCTGGGATGACCAGCTTCACACACACCCCCACCCCCGACATCAATTCTGACGTCGGAGAGGAAGTTCCGGGCCAGTCAATCGCTGCCTGGCTAGCCCGAAACTTCCTCTCCAACGTCAGAATTTACGTCGTGGGGAAGGCTGCTCAGCCCAGTGCTTCTGTTTACCGCGTCGGGAAGCAGGGAGAGCTCATAATTCGGTGGTGGGCGGCTTGGGGGTCTGTTCTCCGATGGCGGCAGCGGTGGCTTGGGGAAGTGCAGGGAGAAAGAAAGGCAAAGAAATAAAGGGGGCAGGCAGGGAGACAGAAAGAAGGGAAACGGAAATAAAGAAAGAAAGGGGGCAGGGAGAAAGAAAGAAAAAGTTGGGGGAGAGAATGAGGTCTGGAGGAGAGGAGGCTGAAAGAAGGGAAGAAATATTGGATGCACATTCAGAAGAAGAAAGTGCAACCAGAGCCTCATGAAATCACCAGACAACAAAGGTAAGAAAAATGATTTTATTTTCAATTTAGTGATCAAAATGTGTCCGTTTGAGGATTTATATCTGCTGTCTATATTTTGCACTATGGGCCCTTTTACTAAACTGCAATAGTGGTTTTTAGCACAGAGAGCCTATGAGCATCGAGAGCAGCGCGGGGTATTCAGCTTAGCTAAAAAACACTATCACGGTTTAGTAAAAGGAGAGGGGATATATTTGTCTATTTTTGTATAGTTGTTTCTGAGGTGACAGTGCATAGAGTTATCTGCCTTGACCTCTTTGAAAAAAACCCGGAATATAAATGTTAATTAACATTTTCTCTGCGTACAGTGTGCTTTGTGTTATTTTTAAATTTTATTGTTGGTAGATCATTTTGACTTGATCATTTTAAAAGTATCTCACAAGCGCAAAAAGCGTGGGCACCCCTATTCTACACAGTCTAGATTCATAAAACAATGTACATAAGAACATAAGTATTGCCGCTGCTGGGTCAGACCAGTGGTCCATCGTGCCCAGCAGTCCGCTCACGCGGTGGCCCTCAGGTCAAAGACCAGCGCCCTAACTGAGACCAGCCCTAACTGAGACCAGCCCTACCTGCGTACGTCCGCTCCTTGGAAACTGACCTGTGGAGTCCCGCAGGGATCACCCCCATCCCCTATTCTCTTCAACATCTACATGTCTTCCCTGAAAATCTTCCATCAATCTTCCCTTGAAACAATCTACACTTATGCTAACGACATCCTTGTCCTTCTCGAGACAGACTCGAACTTTACCAACCTCTCTGAGAACATAACAGCCTGTATAACTAAATTCCAATCCTGGTCCCTCTCTGTTCAAATGAAACTGAACGAGTCCAAAACGAAACTTCTCTGGCTCGGTCCAAAATTAGAACAGTTGCCTACCCTCTTTGCACTGCCCTCTGGCGCCACGCTGCAGCTTGAGTTCTCAAGCAAAGTTCTAGGCATCATCATCGACTTTTCTCTTTCCTTCAATGACCACCTCAACTCCCTGGTAAAATCATGCTTTTTCAGCCTCCACATACTGAGGAAAGTGAGATCCTGCTTCCGCCAACAACATTTTGCCGTCCTTGTTCAATCCATCATCCTTTCCAAACTAGATTACTGCAGTTCCATCTACCTTAGTCTAACCAAAAAGAGTCTTCAAAGACTTCAACTAATTCAGAACACTGCGGCCAAGTTGATCTTCGCAAAACGTAAATTTGACCATGTCTCCCCACTTTTGTCCAAACTCCACTGGCTCCCACTAATCGCCAGAGTTCATTTTAAATGTTCCTGCCTAGCTTTTAAAATCCTACACAGCATCCTCCCTCCTCTAATACCTCTATCTTGGAACTCCCCGAGTCCCGACAATACCCACCCAAAAACTTAAACTTTCCTTCCCCTAACTAAAAGGTATCCTCTATGTGGAAAAATTGGGAAAATCTCTCTTTTTCAGAATTACAGGGCTTTGGAATAACCTTACTACCCCACTGCGGACTCAGGTCTCCTTCCAACTATTCCGTAAGCACCTGAAAACCAGTCTTTTCACAAAAACGTAACGTTCTCCTCCCCCCCTATACTCAATCCATCAAACTCAATGTGCTATTCTTTTCCTTTATTAAGCTCTTGTAAACCGTGCCGAGCTCTATATTCATGGAGAGGATGCAGTATATAAACTTAAGGTTTAGTTTAGTTTAGAGGTAGGGTCTAGGACAGTTCAGCACAGCTGTTTCAGCCAGCCCGGTTCAGCATGGTCATTTAACTGCAGCTGTTTTATTGCGGCCGTTGTAATGTCGAGTGCTTACCATGCTGAAGCTGCAAGTTAGAGAGAGAGAGCAATGGAATAGTCCCTCTCGCCCCATTGGTGCTTCTTTTCTTTCCTTTCACCTACCCATGGTCTTCTCCTGCCTCCGCATCATTTGGTGACTTCAAGATCTGAAAGGGAAAGGCATAGCTCCCCCCCCCCACACACACACTGGTGCTGCTTTCCTTTCCCTTCACCCACCTGCAGTTGTCTTCTTCTGCCTCCATGTCATCTGGTGATGTCAAGGTTTGAAAGAGGGGGAGCATAGCCCCCTCACCCCACTGATGTTCCTTTCCTTTCACTCACCCATGGCTGTCTTTTCCTGCCTCCGAATCATCTGGTGACTTCATGGTTTGAAACAAGGAGGGTATAGCCCGCTTCGACACCCCCCCACCCACCCACCCACTTTGATGCTTTTTTCATTTTCCTGTGCTTCTTTCTTTTTCCTATGTCCCTGTGTGTCTTCTCCGGCCTCCGCATCATCTGGTGATTTCAAGGTTTGAAGGGGGGGATGGGCATCATCACAGATCAATTGTGTGCATTGTAAGGTTTCCCTTTATACCGGAGCACAAAGTTGTCCAGAGGGAAGACTTCCATGGCAGTGTATGGAAATCAAGCTTATTCATTGTGGATATCCTGGCAAGGGGGTACTCCAGGACCAAGTTGAGAAACACTGGTCTAGAATGTCTTGCCTATCTACTGGAAAAGATATGATCAAGGTAAGGACATAATCTCTTTTTACAAAAATATCATAAATATTGAGAAGAATGGAAATCTCATTGGACATATCAGAGAAGAAGAACATGTATGTTAATGAGAGCAGATGCCAATTTATGTTCTCCAACTAAAATATTGCATTTATGGATTAGCCTAATTTAGTAAAGGATGTTACTCACTTCTTGAAGGTGTGGAAAGTTGCAAAGCAGCTTTCCACACCCTCCACGCCCTGCTGGCCTATTTAAATGAAAGTTGATCATGTCATGAAACCTTGTTTAGGTAGTTATGTAAGGACCTCTTTCAGAAAACCACAACAAAGGAGGAGATACTGTTACAATGTTTTTCTCCACCCTTGGCTCAACTGCCTACTCCTAGGCTCAAAAATTTAGCAAATTGTGGTTAAGTATTTTTTATTGATCTGTGTGATTTTATTAGAGACGGTTGTGCTTCTGAGAGGAATTGTGAAATTGATGTGGAGTGTAAGAAATTGTAGGAGTAACATAGTAGATGACGGCAGATAAAGACACGAATGGTCCATCCAGTCTGCCCAACCTGATTCAATTAAAAAAATTTTTTTTTTTTTAAATTTTTTCTTCTTAGCTATTTCTGGGCAAGAATCCAAAGCTCCACCCGGTACTGTGCTTGGGTTCCAACTGCCGAAATCTCTGTTAAGACTTACTCCAGCCCATCTACACCCTCCCAGCCATTGAAGCCCTCCCCTGCCCATCCTCCACCAAACGGCCATATACAGACACAGACCGTGCAAGTCTGCCCAGTAACTGGCCTAGTTCAATATTTAATATTATTTTCTGATTCTAAATCTTCTGTGTTCATCCCACGCTTCTTTGAACTCAGTCACAGTTTTACTCTCCACCACCTCTCTCGGGAGCGCATTCCAGGCATCCACTACCCTCTCCGTAAAGTAGAATTTCCTAACATTGCCCCTGAATCTACCACCCCTCAACCTCAAATTATGTCCTCTGGTTTTACCATTTTCCTTTCTCTGGAAAAGATTTTGTTCTACGTTAATACCCCCACCCTCAAAGTATAATTGTTAATGCAAATACATTTAATACTCGAAAAAGGGATAATCCACAAAAAAATCAGGCATATCGATGGCATATACACAAATATGCTAATATTCTAAGGGTTTCTATGATGTCTGGTGCCATATGTAGGCACTTTCTTTACTGAAGGGGCCTTATTCTTAAAATGTGTTTGTAATTGTACAATTATTGCAAAACTGAATGTAAATGTTTTGCTGTATGTAGGCATGGGACTACTGCTATGGGGAAATATATTCTGTTGAATTTACCAACTTTGGGATTTTTTTTCAGATGATAGCATATTTGTAAGATTCTCAGTCAACACTGACATGTTATTTCTGAAAGTAGATAGGGAGTACACATGCCAATTTCATGAAGTTGAGTGCAAAGCAAGTTTTATTAATAGAACTTGTGATGCTGACAAACATCTGATGTGATAAATTGGATTACAGCAAGAACTGCAGGTATCTGCTTGTAGCTTAGATTAGTTTTGTTTGGTGCTTTGCCTTCATGTAGAGTTACACAGTATCTGTGCTCCAGTTTCCTTAGATACATCATCTCCAGAGCTCAAGGCAATTATCCCCTCCTGTTCCCAAAAATCTATCCTTATTAGCTAACCTAAAATAATCTTCAGTTTGACTGCCTCTTCTATTGGTTGGTACAACTTAAGATCTATCTTGGTAAGAATAATTTGCCAAGCTCGACACCACAGGACATGTGAAAAACAATTTCTGCTGAAGTGTTGAGTTGCTATGCTAGCTGACAGGCTCCATAATAGGAAAGAAAGAGAACCCCCAAAAATATATTGTTACCTTTTTGACTGAGTAGGAACATAAGACCATCTCTGTACTATTGTTTTTTGCAATTTTACGTTTCTGTATGTTGCATCTCAATCTATTTTGGGCAGTAAGGGCTGCTGCATAATAAGGTTTCAGGTTTATTTAAAAATTTGATATACCACCTTATTAAAATTCAAAGCGGTTTTACATAATATAAAAACAAAGTATAAAAAGAGCGTATGTTAAAAACAAATTACAAATAAAGCTACAATCAATCAAACGCACTGACAAACATTAACTTACCGATACAGGATGGAAAAGGGCAGAAATACAATTTTTATAAAGAGAAAGAGGGGGAGAAGGACCAAAACAAAAGGAAGGGGAACGATAAAATATAGTCTAGTATTTTGTAAAATAGGCTAAAATGATTAAAAAGTGGCAAGGAACAGATTTCTATTACCGTCCTTAGAAAGACTATTATACACCGAAAGCGTCCTTAAAAAGAAAGGCCTTCAAGTTACTTTTAAATTAATCAAGGGTTGTAATTTCTCTTATATAATTTGGTGCTGAATTCCAGATGGTAGGGGCCGTAACAGAAAAAATGCTAGTGCGCATAGTGTTACTGTATCTTAAAGAAGGGATGGATAGCAAGTTTTGATTAGATGAGCGTAATGTACGATGGGGGGCATGGGGGATAAAGTAGCCTGTTAATAAAATCAGGTTGGCCGGAAGTTATGGTCTTGTATGTTAGTAACATTATTTTATAGGAAATTCAATGATCTATAGGAAGCCAGTGAGCGTTGATCAAAAGAGGTGTGATATGATCGTATTTTTGTGCTTTTGAAATTATTTTAATGGCAGTATTTTGAATAATTTGAAGACGTATTATTTCTTTCTTAGTGATTCTTTTGTATAGTGCATTACTGTAATCTAAATATGAGCGAATGAATAAGAATATTTAATGAAGATTGATCTAATAAGGTGGCAAGAGATCTAATCATTCGAAGACGGTAGAAACATTTCTTAACTACTGAACTTACCAGTTAACATGCAGTCACTGAATTGGAGGCCCCTTGTGGGAACGATTTCACAGCAGGATCCTTAGGGCATCATCAGTGATGCGGCAGAGGGAATTCCCCAGCGAGAAGGCTGCGAGTGCTGCTGGCATGATGCTCTTCTGCCGGAAGTTATTTATGGTTACGGTAGGTAGGGTTCAGTTGGGAGGGAAGGATGGAGGGTTAGTGGGGGTTCGGCAATTCAGCTGTGTGGCAGGGGCGGCAGCAGGAACTCAAGGGTTCTGCTGCACGAGGGAGGGAAGGATGGAAGCTGGGCAAGGGTTCTGCTGCACGAGGGATGGGAGGGAGGGAAGAAAGGATGGAAGCCGGGCAAGGATTCCGCTGCATGAGAGATAGGAGGGAGGGAAGGATGGAATTTGAGCAAGGGTTCTGCTGCACGAGGGATGGGAGGGGAGGATGGAAGCTGTGCAAGGGTTCTGCACAAGGAATGGGAGGGATGGAAGGTGGGCAAGGATTCTGATGCATGAGAGATGGGAGGGAGGGAAGGATGGAAGCTGGGCAAGGATTCTGCTGCACGAGGGTGGAGGGATTAGTAAAATGCTGCAGAGGGAAGGCACAAGGGGATGGGTGAGAGGGGATGAAAGATGTTGCACATGTGTGGGAGAGAAAGGAAAGAGGAAGAATTGGGGTGAAGGAGAGAAAGGGAGAGATGATTATGTACATGAAAAAAATAAGCCCTACCTGAAAATAAGACCTAGTGCCTTTTATGGGCCCCGAATGAATATAAGACACTGCCTTATTTTGGGGGAAACACAGTAGTTTTGTATTGTGTGATTATTTGAAAAGGATAACAAAGATAAAATAAAAAGAAAGAAATGCCCTCCCACAGAAGGTGGTGGAGATGAAAACAATAGCAGACTTCAAAAATGCATGAGATGAACACAAAGGAATCCTGCATGGAAATAGAATGGACCCAAACAAACTTAGCAGTGCTTAGCTGGCAATTCCAGTAATTTAGAATCAAAGGCAGTACAAGCCAGGCTTCTACGCTTTATGCCCTGATTAAGGCTGGACAGATCTTGATGAGCTGGAGAGGGACTTCAATGACAAGTTCAGTAGGTAGGGACAAGGCCAGCGCCGGGCAGACTTCTACAGTTCTGTGTCCTGATAACAGCAAGTGCAAAATATGCATATGTACTATCACATCAAACGCTATGCCAGTGTTTCTCAACACACGGTTCGCTTACCCCTAGGGGTATGCAATGCCGGTGCTCTCCTTCTGCCGTTGCATATACACGGTGCCGGTGCCCTTCTTTCTGCCATCGTGTATCTCCCGCCTTCCTGGTCTTCTCTCCCCAGCCTCCTTCCCCTCCAGCGGCAGCTCACTATATACTTTTAATTGCCTAAAACAAAAAACACCCAAAAACTTAGCACAAAAAAGTACTAACCTTTAGCAAGGGAGATGGGCCTCAGAGACCTATATTCAGGCAGTTGAGTGCTGATGTTTTTGTTGCAGGTCAATATCTCAATGATCGGCCCAAACTCCCGATACTGATCAATTTAAATATTTATAAATTTTTTTTGTATATTATATTTTTTACATTTTTAATCTTCATACATATCCTAACTATTAAATTTACATAAGCATGTAATATCTAAACACAAGATAGCGCCCATAATTCAGAAAGCACTTATCCTTATGAACAACACTACACTTAGTGAAACCCGACGGGGCCTCCGTTTCTCCCTACTAGGCTTCGTCGGGGGATAATGTTCAGCAGTACGGAACGCAACTTCGTACGTGATTCAGAATCTTCAAAATGCTAATTTTGGGGGTGTTTTTTGTTTTAGTTGATATACTTTGAACACCTGATATTGTATTTGTGTAAATACTTTGAATTGCCCCACACAGCTGCTGCTAGTGTTAGTTTAGTCGGCAATTCCATCAGACAGCCTCGGGCCTTTGCTAGGCCGTCCCACCTCCGATGAAAGAGGAAGTTGCATCATCAGACTGAAATGAGCACTTTTAAAAAATCTGTGTGTGCCTTTCAGCTAGTGAAAAACCCAGTAGGGAAATTTGTCCCATAAATGTGTTTCTTAAGTAAAATGGGGACTACATTTTTCAATTTAGTCCCACCCAAAGCATGCCAAACCATTGTTGCTTAAAATCTCTGCATTGTGTTGATATCCACCTGTAAATAGTGGCTTTCTGAAATTGACATTGACACATGTATGTGATTTACATATGTAAATGCCTCTCTTTACTTGTGGATATGTGTCTAAAATAAAGGTTATAGATATCTCTGTGTCTTTATAAAATAGGCTTGAAATAGCCACTTTATTGGCCACTACACAGAAGGAGCATGTCGCTCTCATAGTTGCCAAATAGGCCTCATAGGGAATAATGAGGCTTGTTATTTAAATCATATTGTTGTGGCTTGGGTTTGTTTTGTTTTGTTTTGTACATGGGGAGAAGTTTATCACCAAAGGAAAACAAAAGGTGCTCAATATTTTTGTTCACAGTTCGCCTCTTTGGGGTTTCTTTGTTCTACCTTGAGAAGGTAGAATCTCCTGTTTGGGTGAGGAGTTTATCACCACCATAATGAACCAAAACTCTGCAGGCCTCAAAATGGTATTTAAACGATTCAGTGCTTCTTTCAGAGTAGGAAGACTGGGTCATGCTTTGGGGTTTACATACCACATTGGGCCTGATTATCAAGAATTAAATCACCTCCTTTGCCAATAATATAATCTTTGTATAAATATACAACATGAGAACTGTATTTTAGAAGGTGTGAGAGGCAGTTTCCTCCTGTTCCATTGGGTTTTCACCACTTCTAGAAGGGCCCTATGAGCCTTTATCAGGGACGTCAACCATTTTAACATTACTCCTGTTTTTATCTATCTATGTATCATAGAAATAGCCTTAACCAGTGACCATATAACTTTCAAACCTAGTGCACATGTATCATGAATCTGGTTGGTAGGTGTTACCATAGTATAATAATTGAGATTCTTGTTTAATCAAGGGCCTTGGGAATGGCTGACCTAAGGAGCAGTTGCCAGGCCTAGCAGTCTGGAATAATACACAGATATCCTGTAGTGGCAGAATGCTATACTACCAGTAAATTATAAGGACTGTTTAGTTGCTTTAACAGTGTTGAAAGTAGATCTTTGCTGTATTACCAATTTTTATGGACTATTTTACAAAGGCATTTTTTTTGTTATGTCCTTATGAGAGCTATAAAAATTTGGTAGATCATTTGTATGAGAAAAATCAATTTTTATGAAACTATTTTTCTTCCCAGTGTGATTATTTTTCCGAAGTTCTTTGTTTCAACCCTTGTTTTTAAAGCTAGCTTATACGTCGAATACTGAATCAGATTTCAAAAGTTTTACTATTGGGTTTTCTTTTCAAAATCTTAAGTCTTGTACTTTGATGCCTATTGCATGGCAGAAGGATTAAACCTATTGTTAGAATAGACTGAGAAGAATAGGTGATTGCTTGCCCATGGAAAGTTTTATTTCCCCTTCTTGTTTTTATTTTTAAAATTTAAGTAACAACAAATCTAAAAGATCTGGATTGGTCTTTTTTTTTTTTTAATTTACTAAATAAAAAGGGTGGAATAACTCTTAGCATTTGGCAAGAAAGTCAAAAGGTTAGTTGGTTTTGAAATACTTCTTGAAAAATAAGACCATTTTATCAGTGAGTTTAGTGCTTGGTTTCAGACTTCAACTATAATTAGCTGCTAAGCCATTAAAGTGTGTTTTGATGGAGTTTTGCCCTTCTAAAAACTTAACAATAGTTGCTGTCGATTATCTTCTTTGACTACAGTATGCCTTTTGTTTGGATGAAATTTGCCGTGCTAGCATTGCAACAAAAGACATTCTGTTAGATGTGAAACAAACATATTTTTAAAACCATATTCCAAACTGAGTTTCAATGCAGTTCAAAATGAACAAACAGCATTAAACTGAATGCAAACACAGGCTCAAACACAAATGTTCAGCTATTGATGAATGATACTGTGGTTTTATTCATTGCGTCCCAGGACTTTCCTGTTGATCTGAGTTTTCCTCCTGAATACAATGAAGTTTGCTCATTTTCACCTTTTGGGTTCACAGCTTTTTTGTTGTATTTGATAAATAGTGGGGTTCCCCAGGGGTCTGTACTGGGATCGCTGCTTTATAACACATTTATCAATAATCTAGAGATGGGAATAACTAAGAATATAAGAACATAAGAATTGCCACTGTTGAGTCAGACCAGTGGTCCATCATGCCCAGCAGTCCGCTCACGCGGCGGCCCTCTGGTCTAAGACCAGTACCCTAACTGAGACTAGCCCTACCAGCGCACCTTCTTGTTGAACAAACTTGTCTAACTTTGTCTTGAATCCTTGGAGGATGTTTTCCCCTATAACAGCCTCTGGAAGGTCGTTCCAGCTTTCTACCACTCTCTGGGTGAAGAAGAACTTCCTTACGTTTCTACGGAATCTATCCCCTTTCAACTAGTGGGATAATTAAATTTGCTGTTGACACAAAGTTGTTAAATTGCAAGAGGACCTTGTCAAACTGGGAGACTTGGATCAAAATAGCAAATGACATTTAATGTGGGCTAGTGCAAAGTGATGCATGTGGGAAAGAGAAACCCGAACAGTAACTACGTGATGCTGGGTTCTATGTTCTGATTCACTACCAAGGAAAAGGATCTAGGCGTCATTGTTGGCAATGTGCGGCAGTAGCTAAGAAAGCAAATAAAATGTTAGAAATTATCAGGAAAGGAATGGAAAACACATACAAAAATCTTATAATGCCCTTGTATCACTCTACTTACTGTATCACCGCAATTTGAATACTATGGGCAGTTCTGGTCATCATATCTCAAAAAGATATTTCGAAATTAGAAAAGATACAGAGTAGGGCGACAAAAATGATAAAAGTTTGGGTCAACTTCCCTATGAGGAGAGGCTAAAGTGGCTAGGGTTCTTCAGCTTAGAGAAGAGATGGCTCGGGGTGATATGATAGAGGTCTATAAAATACTGAGTGGAGTGGAAAGAGTAGTTGTGAATCACTTGTTTACTCTCCAAAAATTACTAGGTCTAGGGGGCATGCGATGAAACTACTAGGTAATAGATTTAAAACCAGAGATTATATTTCTTCTCACAATATTTCATTGCCAGAGAATGTGGTGAAATCAGCTTAACAGGGTTTTAAAAAGGTTTGGATAATTTCCTAAACGAGAAGTCCATAGGCCATTATTAAGATGGCTTGGGGAAATTCACTGCTTATTCCTAGGATAAGCAGCATAAAATCTGTTTTACTACTTGGGATCTGGCTAGGTACTTGGAAGCTGGGTTGGCCACTGTTGGAAACAGGATATTGGGCTTGATGGACCTTTGGTCTCTCCCCGTATGACAATTTGTATGTTCCTGTGGAAGGGCATTCCAAAGCTTTGGTGTGATAAAGAAGAAGGCATCATAGTAAGCTCTGGAGGGAGGGGGAAGGACCAACACATGTACAAAATGTGGGAATCAGACTTCTACAAAAAAACCTCTATGCCCCGACTCTGTCTCCCAGGCTCACTGGTAGTGTCTTCAAGGGCCTGATGCTAGCGTTCAAATCTTTGCACGACATGGTGTCAGGCTACATGACAACCAAGCTTTGTCCATATGGGCCAAACAGATCCCTGCACTCTCAGGATGAAATACGCCTCAAAACACCCCCTGGTCATGCCCTTCAGCTGCAAACGGCCAAACGACGTTCCTACTCCCACTTTATACCAAGCCACTGGAATCAGGTGCCCCCGCAGATCAGATCCCTTGAAGGACTTATCAGCTTTAAAAAAGGCGAAGAGGTGTGTTTTTATTGCTAACTCCCTTGTCCATGACCGATGGATTATAAAGAAATGTGTATTGGTGCTAGATCCTTGGTTTGTGTGACGTTAGGATAAAAACTTGTATTGAAAAATCTTGCACTGTAACTGGCAAATTTAACCTGTAAACTGTATATTATGTATATTGGTGTTAGATCCCTAGTAAGTGTCAAGTTAGAATAAAAACGGGAGAACGTGATAGAAAACAAATCGAAGGGATCTACTTGGGGTATAAGGTAGTTTCAGGTTGGAGAGGTAAAGTGGGATACCTTGATGGAGCGCTTTGTAGGCTAGACAAAGGATTTGATTTGAGAGAAGTCTGCTTTAATACAATCCTCCTTTACCAGATTGTCTTGCATGAGCTCCTCATCTTTGTGACTCACCTGCTTATATTTCGCTATCGTGCAAATTGGGACATCATCAAAAACATTCAGCCCCAACTTAATGAGTAACAATTTGAGAACTGTGATCGCATAACTCTAAACCTGATGAAAAATTCTGAACACTTGTAAAATGTATCAACTTTTGGTTAAGCCGCACTTGGAAGGTGAGAGCTATTGACACAATCGCTAATAGATTCCTTGCTAATCTTCTTTTCTACAGATTATAAAATATCCTAATGCCATTTTGACAGAATTAATTTTAAACAAATATTCTTCATTGTTTAGTAAACAGTCTGTCTCTGTTTATAATAAATATATGCTATAGACTCTCACAGAACTCTCTTCATGAGAGATACCAATTTACATATTTTTGTAGGTCTATTAAAAAAAGACATTTGATGCTATTATGCAGATCTGTAGTGATGCAGAATTCTAGGTTGCTTCAAAGAGGGCACAGTGATTAAACAACCCTCAGACAAGGAACATATGGTGTAGGAAAATAGGACTTTAATATCCGATGGACTACGCCTAAGGAGACATTAGTCACCATTTCCTTTCTCTGCTTTAAGTTGCTTTCTGGGGACTCAGCTGTGAGATTTTAACAGTAAGATGAGGTGGTATATGATGCTTTTCCTTCTAAGAGTGAGACTTGCCCAAGTGCAGGAAACACCACCCCACTATTGTTGATAAACCTTGTGAAATTTCACTAATTTAATTATTGGGTTAATAGTAATTCAAACTAGAAAGCACTATAACTTGTGACAACAGCTCTTCTATTCTTTGCAGTGTTTTCTAGCATTTCTTTACCGTGTATACAATAAAAATACTTTCTTGTTCCAGAGAACTTTCCCTATTCATTTCTTTTGCCATTTGGGAGATACAGTACTTTAGAAACAATGTAAATTATCTTATGTAGCAGTAGGTAAACTCACTGTCACACTCTATTATGTTGTCTTATTCCTTATAATTATCACTGTTTTATAGGTCAGGGGTGCTCTATGGAAATATAGGCCATATCTATATATCAAAAAGGTAAATCTCCTGTCCAAGCAGTACTTTTGTAAAGTTTATAAGTACATTTTTAATATACCAAGGAAAGGAAAGCTACCATTGTTATGCTACTCCTGCAGTTTAAGGGGAGAGCAGAGTAAAAGATGCAAATTATTCCTAACAACTTCTAAGCAGCTTGTAGATGCATGCAAAAGCCCCACAATTTGAAGTGTCTATGCAAATACCAGATGCCTGAAAAATAAGATGGGAGAGTGAGAGAATATAGCACTAAATTAAGATGTAGATGTAATGGGCACCTTAGAGACCTGGTGGAAGGAGGACAATCAGCGGAACACGGTGTTATCAGGATACAAATTATATCACAATGATAGAGCGGATTAAATTGGAAGGGGAGTCCGTAATCTGCTGGGGGAAGCCACTGGATTGGCCACTGTGGAAACAGGATATTGGGCTAGATGGACCATTGGTCTGACCTAGTATGACTAGTCTTAAGTTCTTATGTTCCTAGTAACAGTCTGCAATGGTTATCAACCAGCAGAACCAGTAAAATTACATCGAAAGAAACACAGAAAATTTTAGGAAAAACATTCAGAACTAGATGTGTGCAACCAATGTCTTAGCACACATTACTGGTAAATATGTCCCATTGCATCAAATAGATCTGCTGTAAATAACACACATTAATGTGTAGTAGCACACCTCAGTAAATCTAGCCCTTAATTCATATAATTGTACAAGTCATCATTTCAGTCCTAAGAAGGTCACATGGAACAACAAGCTTTCATTAATCCTCATTAAACATGCCTTAACAAGAATTTTCAGAACATTATAACAGCCACAATAAAAGAGTTGCATTTCAGATTCACTTCACCCCTGCGATTGTGTGTATGCAGCTTATGTGGGATAAATAGATATTTTAAAATCTTTACCTTTCAATCCTTACAATTATCTCATATTCACATAGACATCGCGCTCGACTGTTGTCCCTGGAAGTTCCACCTCCCATTTATCATTACAGAGCTAGAAAATCATAACTACCATCATATTATTGCATTCATTACATTTACATTAGAGATTTCTATTCCACCATTGCCTTGCGGTTCAAGGCGGATTACAAAAGAATGATAAAAAACGTATTACAAGAAGATACCTGGTAATTTCTAGAGGAGCTAAAGAGTAGATGAGGTTGCTTTGGGGCAGTGGGAAGGAGCTAGCGGTATTAAGTCATTTGCAGGAATTTCTTGAAGAGTAGAGTCTTTATTTCTTTTCTGAATGTTTTGTAGTCTGGGGTCATAATTAGTAGATTGGAGATTTGGTTGCCGAGTTTTGCTGCTTGTGTGGCTAGGAGACCATCATATAGTTTTTTTCCGTTTGACTTCTTTGGTTGGGGGGTGCATGAACGGAGTGTGGGTTTTCCTATGTCTAGTTGATATAGTTTGGATGAGGTGGTTGTTCGGGTAGGTTGGGCTGTCGCCGTTTATGGTTTTAAATAGTAGGCAGTAGAATTTGAATAGTATTCTTGGAATTGGAAGCCAGTGTGAGTCAAGGTGTGCCTCCGTGATGTGGTCATGTTTCCTCAAATATCAAAATTGGAAAGAGCAATCGTTGTAAGGCAGAAGGAAGGACAAATGCATTTGTAGTAAGGCTTATCAAAGTGTTTAGCACAAATCCTAAATGGTGTTATTACATTTTAGAATATAAAAATTAAGGGAAGAGAGAATTGTAAGACTGGATTTTGTGACATATTAAAGTTATATAGAGGAATATCACTAGCAAAGCCTAAAAAATATATAGAGCATAACCAGAAAACAGGCTAAGCACATTAGCAATTATATCAATAGAGACTGCACTAGTTTCAAATAGTGGAGAAAAGAGCTCAGATATCTTGCTCCAATAAGTCTCAACTTCATGAGACTGAATATATTTTTTATACAGGAGGTTCTCCAGTCATTAGTCAAAAAAACTCCACTTCTATTGCAGTCTTCAAAAAAAATTGCAAAAATGTGTCTTTAAGCACAGTTTTCATAGATACAATCCCATATCATGCACAACTTGCAACTATAATAGTTGGGAAAAAAACAAACAAAAAAAAAAGCAAAGTCCAGCTGTTTTCTTTATCTTGCATTCACAAAAAAAGCCCAACAATGGCCCTGTTTCGCCTCCAACTTTATCAAGGGCTGCGACGTTAATTCTCCATCAGCAGTCTTCACGTAACACAAAATTCTTCACCCTCTCCAAGGGATTGCCCCAAATGACTCAAAACACAGAAGGAACCTGTGTTAGGTGAAATGGGGTACTTGGTGCTTAGTGCCCAACCGTGATTGTATTAATTTGACTATACTTCACTAAATAGTGCTAGGATACTAGGCATGATCAATTACCACTATGGATTAAGCCAACTAAAATTAAGCTCGGCGTGGATCCTGAACTTAGGCGACACTAGGCAGCCACGATTAGGCTAGTAGTACCTAAATATAGAATTCCCAGTCCTGGGGTAATGAAATGTTAAGTGACTTGCCCAGCGTCACAAGGAGCTGCAATGGGAATAAAACTCAGAACCTCAGGGTGCTGAGGAAGCTGCTGTAACCACTACGCCACTCCTCATTATATTTTAGTCTAGTACTGAAGCCATAGTGATAAGATACATATGGCTAGTAATTGCAATATTGCTTTGTAAAAAATATCCTAAACTAACATTTTTAGCATATCTTATGAGTATCAAGTTTCAAGTTTATTAAATTTTGATTTTACGCAATATCAAATATTTCAATGCGTATTACATAATTGTAATGTACAATAGAAGCCAGGGATGACAAATACAAATAAGACAAAATACAGACTAATCATTATGTTCTATTAATACTAATTGAAACATGTAGGTAAAAGGTGGAAATACAATTTAAATAATTTATAATATTAATAAAAAAGAAAAAAAAAAGGGAACAATGAAGGTTTGTACATAAGGGTAGGGGAGGTGTAATATTAGGAATAATTAATCGGTTTAATATTAGAAAAATTTTAATATAAAGAGTATAAGAAGATCCAGTTTAATATTAATGATAATTTGATAGAAAAGAAAAAAGAGAATTAAGATTAAAAACACTTATAGTTTCTATATTGATGTTCTGCTCATTTAATTCCTTAAAGAACAAGTATTGTGTTTATTACGATTACTATCTATGTATTGAATGCATCTTTATAAAGAATGCTTTTCAGACCTCGTTTGAATTTGATTAGTGATGTTTCGTTCCGTAAGTAAATAGGTAAATTGTTCCACAGTTGGGGTGCTTGTACAGAAAATATAGTTGTTCTTCTTGTCCCAATTATTTTTAAAGAAGGAATAGTTAGTAGGTTTTGTTGCGTTGATCTCAGCGTCCTTAATGAAGAGTAAGGGATTAGTAATCTGTCCAGAAATAATGGCTCGTGTGTTTGTTGGATTTTAAATGTTAATAATGCGATTTTAAACGTAATTCTGTGTATAATAGGTAGCCAGTGTGCATCTTGTAAGAGAGGTGTAACATGATCATATTTTTTTGAGTTTGTTATAATTTTTATAGCTGTATTTTGTATTATTTGTAGTCTTCTTATTTCTTTATGAGTTATGCCGCAGTATAAAGAATTACAATAATCTAACCTAGAAATGATTAGGGAGTGGATGAGAATATTAAGTGCTTCTGGTTTAAGAACTTTTGCTATTGATCTGATAAGTCGCAATTTGTTGAAACAGTTTTTGACAACTGTACTAATTTGATTATGATAGCTTAATTCTTGGTCCAAGGTTACTCCCAATATTTTTGTTTTATTTACTTGTTGAAGGGGAATATCGTTTAATATTATCTGAGATGAAAATTGTTCTTTGAGATCTTTTTTCCAGGGGAAAAACATCACTGAAGATTTTGTTGGATTCAGCACTAACATATTATCTTTAAGCCATTGGCTTATTTGTATTAACTTGTTATTTATGGATATTATCTCATTTGAGTCTAATGGGTTTAAAGGGTGAAGCAATTGTATATCATCTGCATATGCAAATGTAGAAAATCCAATAGATTGACTAAGCGTCAGTAGAGGAGCCAAAAAAATATTAAATAAAAGCGGTGAAAGAATTGAACCTTGTGGAATTCCAAATGAATTGGTGAAATTATTAGATGTTGAATTATTAAACACTACTTTTGCTGAGCGATCTTGAAAATATGATTTAAGCCAGTCTAGCACATGTCCTGAAATGCCAATTGAAGAAAGTCTGTTAATTAGTAAATGATAATCTATAGTGTCAAATGCTGCGGATAAATCAAGTGAAATCAGAATTATTGATTTATGGTGATCTAAATGGTATTGTATGTTGGTTGTAAGTCCTATCATTGAGTGTTCGGTTGAGTGATTTGCTCTGAATCCAGTTTGATTTGGGTGTAGTATATGTGTTTTTTCAATAAAGTTAGTTAACTGATTAAAAACGACTTTTTCTATTAATTTAGTGAGGAATGGCAAATTGGCTATTGGGCGATAATTTGATATTTCCGAGGTTGATTCTTTGGGATTTTTTATTTTTGGTCGTATAATAGCTTCTTTCCATTCTTTAGGAATGTACCCTATAGTTAAGCTTGATTCTATCATGCATCGGATAAAAGGGCCAAAGAAAGAAAAATGTCGTTTCAATATAAAAGGGGAAATAGTATGAATATCTGTTCCTTTTGTGTTAATTTTTCCTAGAAGAGATTTAAGATCCTCAATGGAGGGTATAATGAAATTTGTGCATTTGGAAGTAGGTATTATTTGTATTTGTGCTTCTTCTTGGTTAAAATTTGTATTTATTTTAATGTTGCTTCTTATTTTATATATTTTATTTATAAAATAATCAGCAAGATTTTGTGCGCTAGGTTTAGTTTGTATGGATGGATCTTCTATAATTTTGGGTACTGTAAGCTGTTTTAGGATATTATAGAGAGCAGATGAATTTTTTGCATTCGTTATTTTATTTGAATAATATGTAGTTTTTGCTTCATTTATTTTGTTTTTATAATACTGCATTTGTTGTTTGTATTTGATTTGATGTTGTCTAGATTTAGTATGTCTCCATTTCCTTTCTTCAGATCTGAGTTGTTTTTTAATTAATAATAGTTCATCTGTAAACCAAGGATTATCCATTTTTTTGTTATTGATGATTTTTGTGCGTATAGGCGCAATATCATCTATTAGTTGTTCTGTAGCTTGGTTCCAAATTTTTATTTGTTCCTTTATTGTTAAAAGATTGAATTCCTCAATTTTAATGTTAAAAGATGTGGCTAACATTGGGGTTTCTATTTTAGTGTAGTCTCGATATGTAATTGTTTTTGGAGTGGTATTATTCTTTTTAATTTGAAAATTAAAATTAGTGGTTATTAAATAATGGTCTGACCAAGGAACTGAAGTTAGAGTGGGTTTTATGAAGTTATTTTTGTGATTGATGGAGGTAAGAATCATATCTAAGGTATGTCCCGCAGTGTGTGTTGGATTATTAAATAGAGTAGAAAGATTAAGATTAGAAATTAATTCGGAGAATTCAATTGTAAAAGAGTTGTTTAGATCATCTAGGTGAATATTAAAATCTCCTAATATTATTGTATTGGTTGCTAGAGAGTTAAAATCGAATAATAAAGATTGTAATAAATCAAATGTATCCCTTCCCATTGGAGGGGGAGCATATATTAATAGAAAATCAGTTTGTGGGGAAGTATTTGTTTTAAAATGTATATATTCTAACGATATACTGGCTAATGATTGGTCAACTTTAAATAAAGAAGAATGGTTGAATAATACTGCTAGGCCTCCTCCTTTCTTTCCTATACGATGGTTGTAAATAAAAGAAAATCCTATTGGGCAAGCATAAGAGAGATAAGCTTCTTCTCCTGTTGTTAGCCATGTTTCTGTTAAGCAAAGAATATCCAGATTATATTGCTGTATTATTTCTTTAATAATATGGAATTTACTTTTAATTGATCTTATATCAATTAAACCTATATTTATATTGGTGGAAGAGATAGAAACTGAGTTGGCTAATTGGATATTAAGATTTTGAGGAAACCGAGGCAATCGAGGCGGAAGAGACTCTGGAAACCGAGGCAATAAAGACTCACCCCTTTTAGATGGTCTATGTCCCCAAAAAGTGGGTATCCGGTACACTGGATCCTCCATCAAATCTTGGCTTGGATATAAATAAAGAAGAGTAATAATAGTAAAGATACAGACAAGTTTATAGAGAAAAGGTCCAATTGTAAATCTAATACCTTGTTCAAAAGACACTTGTAAAAACCTTCAGGGAAGGAGATACCTTATCATTCTTCTGTTCTGCTAAAATGAAAATTAGGGCTCTTATCAAGTAGAATGGTCTGGCCCCACATTCACTTCCCTGGAGCTGAGACTTGATCACAACATAACTGCAGAGTAGCAACTTAGCAGGAGACAGATGTGGAGCCAGTAAAGCTTGTACAGCTCTGGAAGATAAAAGGACAATTGGGAACAAAGAAGTGTACTGTGCCCTTTGTGTATCTTAGGTGGAGATAAAGGCCATTGAACAGGAACTCAGATAAGGGCAACCATCTGCTTGACAAGTTCTCAAAATCATCTACAATGAAGAAAGGAGAAGGAACAATGCTGGAGAAAATGATAATTAGAGCTTAGTAATTTAATTGTATAGTTGCTAACAAACGGTGCAGAAAATCAACCCATAATGCAACAATTCTGTGTTCTACATGTCAAACCCCTGGTGGCAGACTGTAAACAAACCTGCATATACAAGTACTAAGAAAAATACTGGAAATAGAATAGGTAATAAGAATTCCAATGCAATAGGTGAGACATTCTAGACAAGAGGGAAGTGTCCCCATGGCTCTGTGCCATCTGCAGAAGGAATCCAGTTCGAATTTTTCTCTGTCCCTCTTCTGTAGTTCACTGAGCTCCTTAGCTCACCTACAATTTAGCCATTCTGCACTTGTGCCTGTAGAAGTGTCTTCCTTCCGCTCTCCACATTTTATTATTTTATTCAGTATTTTTCGTTCTTTTTTTTTTGTAGACTTCTTGTGCTCGGTGTGTTTCTTTTGCTTTGCCTGCATTGAGAACACACAGCTGATAGGCCCAGTGGGTTTCTTAGTTTCTTTGGAACTCGGGGCCAGCCCTGAAGTTGTCTCACCTACTGTTAAGTAGAGGTTGAGCGCAGGCTGTTAGGTGCCCTTATGGGCTCGGTGGTGTCTCGCAGGGTATTGGCTGTGTCTTCTTGCCTCCTGGTGCACATCCATTGGTCCGTGGGGGTAGAGGTGCAGTCAGGTAGGGGTCTCACTGGCAGCCTGAAGATCAGCTTTGCAGAGCCATTCCCAGCATGAGGCAGTGATTCTCTCTAATCCAGCTGCTTTGAGAGAACATAAGAGCATAAGAATAGCCTTACTGGGTCAGACCAGTGGTCCATCTAGCCCAGTAGCCAGTCCTCATGGTGACCAATTTAGGTGGAGCAGGCTGCAGCACAGATCCACAAACAGGTCAAAGCGAGTGTAGGCTGTTACAGCCTATGAGATGAATTGGGGAAGGTCTGAAAAGTGGGGGTTTCAAGGTTTCTACAAGCCAACCCCCTGTGTTCCCTCACCTGAAAAAATCCTAAAATCGCTGTTTTTTTTAAACTTTGCTAAGTGTGATAAATATTGTGATTTTGGTGTAAATTTCACAGTGGTGGCCATCTTGGATTTTTAGCGATCTTATTTCCAAAAGCTCCCTACTTCTACAATTTTTAACTCAAGTTTTGTTGAGATAGTCCTTAGGCTCCCCTAATGTGAATTCTTGCTAGGATTGTGGAAATTAGGCACTTCAAGATTGTTCTTGTGCCACGTGGCACATCCGGGAGAGGTAGCAGTGCATAGCTTAGCCTCTCCACTGGTCCAAGTAGGTGACAAAACACTTGGCTAGCCCGGTGGGGCAGTCTTCTTTATTTTGGGGGTTTGGCCCAGCTCCCCGGAGTTGGAGACTTTCTCAGAGTTTCTGAACCAGTTGTAAAAAAAAAAAAGAAAAAAGCTTTTCAAAGCAGGGGTTCTTCCCCTGTGCAGTCCCACTCCACATCCGCTGCATCTCCCAATGGCGTTACTTCTCTGGGCATGTCCTTATTTCATTCAGCTGTTCCTGATCTGCCTGCCCACAGGTTCTGGATCAGCCTAGAGTGCATTCCTTGGTTATTCAGGTGCCTGACTGCACCTCTCTACCCAGGAAAAGTGGTGTGGTGTTTACAGATATGCAGGACCGCTGTGTGGATGTTGTCCTCCAGAGGCTTTTTGATGCAGCTGCTTTGGGCTTTTAGGCTGTTTTGCCAACATCTGTTGTCACATGTACCTATCTGTCTCACCTGCGCACCCTGGAGAGTGAGGCTGTAAATTATCCTCCTCAACTTCTTTTGGCTGGGTCAGCTTATGTGACTTTTGCTTTATATGCCTTATGTGGGTTTTGGTGTTTTCCATTTCTGCCCACAGAATGCTCTGGATTAGACAATGAACTGGTGATTCCACTTCCAAAGGTTTCATTGGTGAGACTTCTATTCAGGGCAGTTGCTGTTTGGCAAGGGCCTGGTTGACCTCATGGATTCTGTGGTGGTCAGTCACCTTAAGACCCTGCCCGATAGCAGACCCAAACCCTCTAGGGGTTCTGGTCGATTTAATTTTTATGGCTCCAGGCATTCCCACTTGTATTCCAGTGCCATGTCTCAGACCAGAGCTCCCGGCAGCGATACTCCGGCTACAGATTTCCCCAGCCATCTGGATCTCATCTTGCACTCCCTGCCACTGTGCCGGGGTGGGAGGGGGGGGGGATGCTGGCTTGAGTTTGCATTAAGTCCGACCCGTGGGTTCTGAGCTTTATATGGTTGGGCAGCAATTGGAATTCACCCAGCCTCTGACAATTTGTTCATGGAATCTCCTGCAGGGCACCCGGACAAAGCACTCCCAGTGCAGGCCACTGGACAGTGCTTGCTGGATATTCAGGTTCTAGAATAGGTATCGCCCAATTTGTCGGGCTCCAGCAGATACTCCATATGCTTTATCGTACCATTGAATGGTTCCAATGGCTGGAGGCATGTTCTGGAACATGTACGTGAGGCTCTACAGATTTCATGCTCTCACATGGAAACAGTACGATTTGTTATAGCTGCGGTAGCCCCGGGAGAGTCCCTTGCCTATCTGGATTCATGGGGGTGGGCATGTTTACACATTCTGATCTTTCCAGCCCACCGTAATTACTTAAGGTTTCATGTCTTGTACAAACATTGCTAGTTTTTTGTTTCTGCCCTTTGGACTAGTAACAACTCCTTGTGCCTTCGCCAAGGTGATGGTGGTCATAGCGCCTTACTTAAGTACCATGGGTCTTCAAGTACGCCCTGTTTTGGTCGACTAGCTAGTCAGAGCTCCCTCATTGGCCGAGGGTCAACACAGGTGATCCAAGTGCTAGAGGACCTTGATTGGATTACAGGACAGCCTCTCACCCAAGCAGTCTTGAAATACCTGGGTGTTCTTTTGAAACATGGCTACTGGCCACTTCTGTTTTCCAGAGTCACCCAGACTGATTCTTCATTTCCAGATATATTTCCTTCTCCAACTCCTTTGGCATGGGAATATCTTCAGGTCCTGGGATCCGTGGCTACCACATTGAATGTGGTTCCTTGGGCGAGAATGCACATTCATCCTTTCTAGCTTGTCTTACTCTTTTGCTGTGTTCCGCACTGGGGTGTGTTGCAGACTAGTCTTCCTTGGGCGCTGGAGGCTTGGGCCAGCCTTATTGGTGGCTTCTCCCACAATCACTATGCAAGGGCGTACCACTGCGGATCACCTCCTTGGTTGTGGAGCTGACAGATGCCAGCCTTCGGGGTTGGGGAACCTGCTGCAGTAGGTGTCCCATTCAGGAGTATTGGACGCATTCTCCGTGGAAATGGTTGCTCAACCGGCTGGAGCTCAGAGCCTTCAGCTGGCTCTAGTGCACTTGCAGAAGACTCTGGAGGGCCAACCTTCTCTTTCTGTGGGTGGGTACTCTTAGCATTGCATGTGGTGGGAGTCGATATTGTTCAGGCCAGCTTTCTGAGCAGACAGCCCTTGGTTCAGGGTGAAAGAGCACTGGCCCCAGTGATGTGCTGAGTCTTTGTTCGGGGCTGGGGTTAGTCCTGCTTCAACCTCATGGCCACGGCAAAGCACATGCAAGCAGCTCAATTCTTCAGTTAAAGGTCTGAGCTTGGAAGTAAGGGTTTCAATGCTTTGGTGCAACCATGGCCTCAGGAAATCTTCTTGTATGTCTTTCCTCCTTGGCCCATGGTCTTTCGGCAGTTTGTGGGCCCTCCGGGTCATGTCGTTCTGGTGGTTCTAGACTGGCCTCACAGGCAGTGTTACGCATATCTTATGCGTCTTCGCTAGGGTTGAGGCCTTCTGTGGAGCGTCCATCCTGACCTACGTCTGCAAGGTTTGGTTTGTGAGGAGGACCCGGGTCGCTTAGCATGGCTCTTGAGTGTGCAGCTTTAGACCACAAGGGCTCTTCTGATGTGGTCCTTGGCACTCTTCTCTTGTGTAAGAAGTCAGCTGCTATATATGCTTCAGCTATGACGTGGAATGCTTTCCAGTCTTGGTGCGCTCAAGACCAAGCGGAGCTGCATTCTGCTCCACTTTTGGGTGGTGCTGGTCTTGATCAAAGCCTAGTGTCCCTTTGGGATGTTTCTCTCTTGGTCCTGATGCTCCAGACGTTTTTTCTGATCACTGTTCCATCAGCGAATTTCCGGACTCCAGGCTCTTTCTTGAAATGAACCGTTCCTCCCAATCTCAGAGACTGGGATTTCCATGTTGATCAGGAAGTACGTGTGCTTGTTTCTCAGTCTACAGGTTCAAACACTCAGGATCGTGTTTTGGGGATCCTAGATATGCACGGAGTGCTTCTTCACTTTGCTGAACATGTTATTTATTAAAAACACAGAAGGAGGTCAGAGACCTTTCTGACTGGCTGAGGATGCAGAGTTTTGACATGGTTTTGACTTGTTAGGGGTCTCTTGTTAGGGTTAGACAAGCTAACTGTTATCATAGAGTTTTCAGTAGTAATCTTGGAGTCCTCTTCCTTAAAAAATGCAGTAAAATATATATTTTGTTTTCATTTTTCCACACTTTCTTTAGTTTTACAGTGTTCTTACAGGATTGCAAGAAATGGGGTGTTGCATAAAACATCTGTGTACAGCTTCAATTTAAATTTCTATTATGCAATATTTATACTTGGCCCTAAGCTGTCTTTAAATTGTGATATCTAAAAATTGAAAATGTGGAGGATCCCATCAATTTGCCCAGACCTGCTGCAGATGGAGCTTCTTTCCCTCTTTCAGACCAATATGGCTCAAACTGTGCCATCACAGGCCAGAGATTCTACCTCAGAATCTTCCTGGTATCCAAGTAATCTAGAGATTCCAGCCTACCCTAAATCAAAGAGCTTTGAAAGGATTTTCAATAAAAAGAAAGTTAAAAATATCATCTCTGGACTCCATGCACCCACACTAACTTGCAAAGCTCTCTGAACTCTTTTGATCTTATCTCTGCTCAAAAGACTTGAGAAACCTTTGAGCTCCATGAGCTCTTTCACCTCCCCGGGTGAAGTCAACCCTTGCAAAACCAGCCTCATGTCTGTGCAGAGAAAATATTTTATCTTTCTTTTTGTTTTCAAAGCAAAACTAGAAAGTTCCATTGCTGATTTCTATTTAATTTAAAATGAGAGCCTGTCTCTAGAGAAGTGAAGTACCACTTGACAGAAGGATAGGAAAGAAGTACTGCTCCTGCCATTGGGCAGAGACTCATTCTCCAAGCAACAAATGAGCAGGCAAGTTGTATTTATGAAGTAGTGTGTATGAGTGGGACTCGTGAAACAGTGGAGAAAATGTATGTACGTGGCTTTGACATTATGGGAATGATTCTATAACGTGGCATCTGATTTTAAGCACTGGGAAGGTAACTAGTCTGTAAAGGAAAGTAGACATATTCTTGAATAGAATAGTTGTGTATCGGGTCTAATACACTACTACTGCTATTAATTATTTCTGTAGCGCTACCAGACGCACGCAGCACTGCACAGAGTCGCAGAGAGTGAGAAAACAGCCCCTGCTCGAAAGAGCTTACAATCTAAATAGGCAAAACAGACAAAACAGGAAGTCATAGATACAGTCAAGGGGAATGGTCAATCAGCAGGCTGGGTCGAAGGGTAGAGGAGTAGGGTTAAGGATTGAAAGCTGTATCAAAAAGGTGGGTTTTCAGTCTGCTTTTAAACAAGGGAAGGGGCTTGATGGATAAACTCGGATAATTTATTCTAGGCATAGGAGGCAGCTAGATGAAAGGAACAAAGTCTGGAATTGGCAGTGGAGGAGAAGGGTAAAGCTAAGAGCGGCTTATTTGAGGAACAGAGTTCTCTGGGAGGTGTATAAGGAGAGAGAAGCGAGGAGAGATATTAAGGGGCAGCATGAACACCCCTGTAGGTCAGCAATAAGATCTTGAACCGGATGCGATGGCAGATAGGGAGCCAGTGAAGTGACTTAAGGAGAGGAGTGACGTGAGCGTAGCGAGGTTGGTAGATGAGTTGCGCAGAACTATATTTTTTTGTGCAAACTCTTGCATCAGCTATTGGCAGCATGTTATAGGATAGCACATAGCTGGAATATTGACATTTACGCACATATGTGTATATATGCATGTATATACTGGTATTCTGTTCATCTATATGCGTTCTAGGCACCTACTGTATTTTTTGCTCCATAAGACGCACTTTTTCCCCCAAAAAAATTGGTGGAAATAAGGGTGCGTCTTATGGAGCAAATACCCAAACCACCCAACCACCCCAGATACCTTATTTTAATTTTGGTGCCCTCCCTTGCTGGACGCAGCTGCCTCTCTAGTGGCAGAGCGGCGCACAAGGCTGCCTGCCTAGTCCCGTGCCACTTCCGTTCTCACGGGAAGTGGCGCGGGACCAGGCAGGCAGCCTTGCGCGCCACTGCCGCTGGAGAGACAGCTGGAGACAGCGAGTCCTGCTTCCCACACGAGCAGTAGCTTCCCCACAGGCCAGGCGCGAGCAGCAGCCATCAGAACCTGAAGCCGCTGGGAGTCCTGGCATGGCAGTGCAGCCCTGAAGAGAGCGAGCGGCTACGGCAATAGCAGCAGCGGCGGCTGGTTCCGGCCTCCTGCTCTCCTCCCTCCCTTCCCCCATGTCAGTGCTGGGTGGTACATCTGGACCTCAGCTGCCTCCAATGCCGCTCCTCTGACTCCCTTCGTGTTCGGGCGGGACATGGATGAACGAGCCCGTCAAGCTGTGCCGGAGGAACTAAAGGTATGGGGGAGAGGTCGGAGGGGGCTACCGGGGGGGGGCTATCTGACTGCTTGCCTCAGGGGGTTGGGGTGCCCTGCCTGCCTCGAGGTGGGGGGGTGGGGATGAGGAGTACAGGAGGAAGGAAATGACAATCCCAGCATAAGAACCAGGGGAGGGAAAGAGACAGAGCAAAGAAATGCTGAAGGCGGAGGGAGCTTAGGGACAGGGACATGGAATAATGCTGGAAAGGGGAGGAATAAAGATACAGAGATGTGATACTTAATGGAAGGGGAGGAAATGGTACACATGGATAGTGAAGAAGAGAAGAAAGATTATGCACTTTGGGGGGGGGGGGCCCTGCATGCCTGCTTGCTTCGGGGTAGGGGGGCCCTGCCTGTCACTAGACCACCAGAAAGGGGAAAGGGTGCAGAGCCTGGCAGGGAGAATTTGGTTCAGAATGTGGTTGGTTGTTTTTTTTTTTTTTCTTGTTTTCCTCCTCTAAATCTAGGGTGCGTCTTATGGAGCATAAAATACGGTAAATGTCAATGCTGTCCACATATCTGTAACATCTATGCTTACTTTTTACCCTTAAAGTTTGCACCAGTTATCAAAAAAGTAGTCCCCACACATTTTCACTTTGAAAATTGCAAAGGAAAAAAGTACCAAACATTTGCATCTCCTTTTCCTTCCAGCTGAGACAATGCATATATTTATCATTGCAGTTTGTATTCAGCTGTCTAGTAGGAGGCCCCCAGCACAATATGCATTGTTTTAATCCCCTTCCTCCAGAGCAGCTCTGCTAAATACCAGGCAGCATGTGCCCACTGTCCTTCAGCACATCTACTTTTATCTATATGCAAGGTGGGTCCCGTTCTATCAGTAAAATGCTATTTTAGGTGCCTTTAAAATTGCCCTCTACTTGTTTGTGTATATTGCAGGATGTGTGTGTTAATGGAATTTAGGAAGTTATTCCTTAAGAGTAACTTCAGCTGTTTGTATATATGTAAATGTGTAAAAATAAAGAGAGAAAAGCTCTGTAAACACATTATTGGAGCACTTAGGTGTTTTTGCATTGTTTTATGTGCAAGAGTTGAATTAGATTACATTACATTAGTGACTTCTATTCCGCCAGTACCTTGCAGTTCTAGGCGGATTACAAAAGAAGATAACTGGACATTTGCAGGAAAATTACAGATTGGGGTGCTAATTACATGGTTGAGACTTAGCTGGGAAATTTACAAGACTGGGAATAGTCCAGGAGATGTCTTAGTTTTTCTTGATAAACAATAACAAGGTTTTAATTTCCTTTCGAAATGTTTTGTAGTCAGTCGTTGTTGTCAGCATGTTGGAGAGGTGGTGATCTAGTTTTGCTGCTTGCGTTGCTAGTAGGTTGTCGTACATCTTCTTGCGCTGTGTACCTTTGATTGGGGGGGTGAGTAAATAGGGTCTGAGTTCTCCTTGGTCTGATCGATTTGTTCCAGTTTATGCGATTGGTTAGGTAGGTGGGAGCAGTGCCGTTCATTACTTTGAATAATAGACAGTAAAATCTGAATAGTATTTGCGCGTGTGTAGGAAGCTAGTATGAATCAGCCAGTATGATGTGGTCATATTTGCTTAGTGAGTAGATCAGTCTGAGGGCTGCGTTTTGTACTGTCTATAATTGTTTTGTCATGTTTGCGGGACAAGGCAGGTAGAGGGTCTAGGGTAAGGGTATAGGGGGGAGAGGTCAGAAGAGGAGGGAGGAGGGAGGGTTAAATCAGAGGAATTTATCAAAAAGGTAGGTTTTAGTTAACTTCCTGAATGTTTGATAGTGTGGGGAATTGGAGATGAGAGTAGAGAGGCATTTGTTCCATAGCATTCCAAGCGGGCAAATGGAACAAATGCCTCTCTACTCTCATCTCCAATTCCCCACACTATCAAACATTCAGGAAGTTAACTAAAACCTACCTTTTTGATAAATTCCTCTGATTTAACCTCCCTCCTCCCCTCTCCTCCCTCCTCTTCTGACCTCTCCCCCCTATACCCTTACCCTAGACCCTCACCGCCTCATGTAACACCGCCATCTATAACGCCACTGTATCGAGCTTATAGCAAATGTAACTACTCTGAACATATAACCTAGCTGCCAAAATAACTTCACCGTATATTCATTGTCTAGAATGCAAAGGTAACCTGACCGAATATGTATCGTCTAAAATTGTAAATGTAACATTTACGAAATTGTAACTTCGCTGTAAATGTACAGTCTCTTCATCTGTTAACCGCATAGAACTTCCATGGTAATGCGGTATACAAGAATAAAGTTATTATTATTATATTATTATTATTAGAGGATGTTGCAGTAGTCCAAAAGTCCCAGGACTAGGGATTGAACTAAGAGTAATGCCTCTACCTCTATAGCTTTTATTTAAATGAAGATAATGTGCTTTTTTATTACATGAATTTACTTTTCTACAGAATCACCACATTTCTGCCAATGAATGGCAACTATTTGAAAGCCATCACAAAAGAATTGCACATCTTCTCTCCCCAACCAGTTGCTCACAATCCTTGCCACGTCTTCATTCTGTGAGACCCATCTTTGCCATTGCACCTGTGGTGTTTCATGTGAGGTCTAGTATTATTGTCATGTTGCAACAAAATGTCCCTCTCGTGCTTCTAACCATTCATTCAAAGTTTTCAGGGTTGCAATGTAATGCTGTGAGTTGATAGTCATACCAGATTCAGGAATCCAGGTAAAAGATGCTATCCATGTTCCAAAAGACTGTAACCATTATTTTTTCATATAGAAGGTTGTGTTTTGAATGTTTTTATTTGCAGGTGAACCTTTTGTGATGATACTTCATGAATTGGTACTTTGTTTCTGACTTATAATGATGAACCCATGTTTCATCGGCTGTCACAATCTTACTAAGAGATTCCTCGCTTTTCATTTTGTTATCACAACAAAATTGCGACAGTTTGGCTATTTTTACAAACAGAACTATTTCATTCACATACAGTATGTAAAGATATACAAGAGACCCTAACAAGTCAAGTTTTGAAGCTTTCATTTCTGCAGTCATCATGCAATGAACCCATTTTTCAATATCAATAATGTAACCCACATGTTTCTATGAAATACCAAGTATATCAACAGTTTCCCTTTGAGTGATACTACAATTGTCCTCTAAGGAGGTCCATCAACCTTTCTCGTGTGAGACTTGCCTGTTGCTGTCACAGGTTGTCCACTTTATTTTTGATCACAGAATTAGCTCTTCCAGGTCTACAGTCTTTACATGTTTTGGCTCAGTGACCATATGAACATGGGACAGTGAATTTCAGCTGGAGAGACTCCTTCAACAGTTAGAATTTCTATCACAGTACATTGCTTAAATCATATCAACCAGTGCTCACTGCATACTTCCATTTTACAAGCAATAGCAAAACAGCCTCTTCACATAGTTTTTGCCAACTGAGGTGAAGGAAGAGATTTCAATGAACACATATAGCTCTTCAGTTCTGCCATCCAAGTGGCAAATGAAATTTAATGTAGAGAAATGCAAAGTGATGCACATTGGGAAGAATAACCCGAATCACAGTTACCGGATTCTAGGGTCCACCTTGGGGAGGGTTAGCGCCCAAGAAAAGGATCTGGGTGTCATCGTAGTCAATATGATGAAACCTTCCACCCAATGTGTGGCGGCGACCATAAAAGCAAACTGGATGCAAGGAAATATTTTAATAGGGATGGTTAACAAGACTAAGAATGTTATAATGCTTCTGTATCGCTCCATGGTGCAATCTCATCTGGAGTGTTGCGTTCAATTCTAGTCTCCTTATCTCAAGAAAAAGATTTAGCGGCACTAGAAAAGGTTCAAAGAAGAGCAACCAAGATGATAAAGGGGATGGAACTCCTCTCATATGAGGAAAGATTAAAAAAAAAGGTTAGGGCTCTTCAGCTTGGAAAAGAGACGGCTGAGGGGAGATAGGATTGAAGTCTACAAAATCCTGAGTGGAGTAGAACAGCAGGTACAAGTGGATCGATTTTTCACTTCGTCAAAAATTACAAAGACTAGGAGACACTAAATGAAGTTAAAGGAAAATACTTTTAAAGCCAATAGGGGGAATTTTCTTTTTCACTCAGAGAATAGTTAAGCTCTGGAACTCATTGCCAGAGGTTGTGGTAAGAGCAGATAGCGTAGCTGGTTTTAAGAAAGGTTTGGACAATTTCCTGGAGGAAAAGTTCATGGTCTGTTATTGAAAAGGATATGGGGGAAGCCACTGCTTGCCCTGGATCAGTAGCATGGAATGTTGTTTCCTTTTGAGGTATGGCCAGGTACTAGGGACCTGGATTGGCCTCCGTGAGAACGGGCTACTAGGCTTAATGGACCATTGGTCTGACCCAGCAAGGATGTTCTTATCTGTTGATTATTTATGGAGGTGGAGACATTACTTTTCATTCAGCTCTCATATGTTTATTGTATAAATATACTATAAGAGAGAAAATATTAAAATACCAAGAAGTTAGATGAAAAAAAGTGAAACAGGGTAAGGACAACATGCAGTGAAGAAAGCACAAGACACTAAACAAAGACAAAGCAAAGTTTCAGTATAGCAAATAAATCAAATAATGAGCTGGAATACAATAGAAAACTGGGAAACTCTTTTTTTTTTTTTTTCTTTCTTTTATAATTTCTACAATTATTTCAGTGTTATGTACCTTTGGCGTACTGCTGTAACTGCTTTGGATGAGCTTTCAATGGATATTGCATGCCTGAGGAGGGGTTTGTCACAGTACAGTGAAGGAAATTTGCATCCAGGGCAGAGGCACCCGGCATCACCGCACTGTGTGCCCCTTGTGATGTACGATGCACTCTTCTCTACTGTACCATTCACCTCCCCCCCCCCACACACACACAATATGATCTTCCCCATCATGCTGTAAGCCCCCATATTCCTCTTCAAATCTTCATCAGCAGTGATCAGCATCTGCTAGCCCCTGCTCGTGTTGGCTGAGCCTTCCCTCTGATGTCACTTCCTGGTCCCTCAAACAGGAGTGACATCAGAGGGGGATGAGACTGGCACAAATAGTGGGTAGCCGGTGCTGCTCACTACCAATGAATATTTGAAGAGGTGTATGGGGGGTGAAGAGGAAAGGTGTTGGTGCCTCATCAAGATAGTGCTCAGGGAACTCTGCCCCCTTTACTGTGCCATTGGGCATGGTGACTGAAATTCAGATATCCGTGCAAGAAAGCACCCTTGCCTAGTGACACACAATTACATTCAGAGCTCAAGAAAGTTCTAGACTAGAGAATGACACAGTGGCTGTTACCCACGAAAACAGTGGGAGGAATAAAAGTGCTCACTGCGGAGCGGTGGAGCGGTGAATGGCCTTGTCTCCGCAGTTAAGGGAGGGAACGCACGCAATCACCGATCGCACATGGCCCCCTTCCTTCCCACCTGCCGGCTGCATCTATATCCCTCCCTCCCCTTACTTTCGTGGGGCATTTTACTTTACAGTGTTCAAGTCGCCAGAGCCTGCATGAAGTTGCGTGCATCTGTGGGCGGAAGCTTCTCCACTGATGCATCCGGAAGTTGCGTCAGAGGAGAAGCTTCTGCCCGCAGAAGCACACGACTTCAGGCAGGCTCCAGCAGCTTGAACACTGTAAAGTAAAACGCGCCATGAAAGTAAGGGGGAGAGAGATGTTCGGACCGCACGAGGGGTGCTGAAGGGCGGTGGAAAGGAACAGATTCTGAAGGGGGGTGGCAAGAGGGAAGGGTGGTGGTGGAAAGAAACAGATGCTGAAGGGGGATGGAGAGGAACAGATGCTGAAGGGAAATGTGGAAGAGAGAGTGGGGAGAAGACGCTAAAGGGAAATGTGGGAGAGTGGGGAGAAGACACTGAAAGGGAAGAAGACAGAGATGCCAGACTATGGGGGGAGCAGAGGGAAGAAGATGGATGCCAGGCCAATTTGGGGGATGGGGGGGTGGAGGGAGAAGGAAGGGAGAGGCACAGTAACAGAGCAAATGGAAGACGCAGAGAGAAGGCAGACAGTGGATGGAAGGAATTGAATGAGAAGATAAGGAAAGCAGAAACCAGACAACAAAGGTAGAAAAATAAATTTCTATTTCTTTTCTTTTCTTTTTTTTTTTTTTGCTTCTGGATAAAGTAGTATATTAGTTGTGTTGATAAAAATTTATAAACAAAGCCCTGCCAACTGAACATCTCTTTCTCTAGTTCAGCAGCCAGAACTTTGATTTATAAGGAAGGTATAAGCTAAATATAGCAGTACTGAAGCTTGTATGGATGTTGTGGGGAAAGTAGTTGCGGAGAGGGGTGGGGACAGTGGTCGCGGTGATGGGGACAGATTTTTTCCCCCGTGTCATTCTGTATTCTAGACTCTTCTTTCTATAAGGTTCAAAACAGGGTCATGTGACTTATCTGTGTTTGCCAGAAGAATATGGTCTTCAAATAATATCAATTATAATTGAAACTGTGATTATATTGATGTCCAAATCATTTAGAATAAGTTATGTATTGTGGCTTTACCATGTCAGCAAAAATGAAAAGGAAGGAGGTTAGGTGGTTGTTGTTTTTTTTTTTTTTTTAACAGTATTATCCCATAATACTGATTTCCTTTCACAGACTACAAAGGAAGTGCTCTGGTTACACTGGCACTGAGCATACAACAAAGGCTTTTTAGATGTCTGTCTTGAAAACAAATTCACATTATGATATTTGAAGAGCTATGCTGGACTTGATTTGTAATTACTGCCAAAACAATGATGACTAAATCCTGCTGACAGAAAGTAGGTGAAAAAAGACAGAGCCGTATGAGACAACGATGTACTTTAATTGAACAGAAAGGTTTCTGTTCCCACTTGCCTAGCAGTAAATTCAGATCCTGTTCTTTTTTATTTCTCGTGCTATGAGCATCTTGACATGTTGCTACTGGCACACAAGCCACAGAGATTTCACATTTAATTTTGGAAAGAGCACTTTTTATCATTTCTAAGACACAGCCTAAGGCCAAAACGGATATACCCATTTGAAAGATGTGATTTAGAAAACACACATAAATTTCCTCTGTATAATTCTTGGGAACAATGCTTCTGGAAGTAGCATCGTGTGAAACTGTTATTAATGGCAATATCTCTTGTGTGCTGCTTTCCAATTTTGTTTCCCCATCAGATAAGACATCTTAGCAGCCATGACTTCTAAAGTGTTATCACTAGAGGTATAGCACACCTCTGCTTATTTATCAAATACATAGAATTAAAATGTCTTCCAATCAGAATGTATTCCTGATGACTTGTCAAGTAGAAATAACTCAGCATGTTTTGTGCTGCATTAATTTATAAACTATCTAAATGAAAAGTTTAAATACACTGACTGCTGAAGAAACCTATCCTCAAGAATATGGAAGAATTTGTGTAAGAAGCAACTTGCTTCTATTTCATCGTTGTGTTACCATATTCCCAAGTTTCCTTTTTATTTTGCCCATATTTCTTTGTAATTTTTTCTCATTTATGTTTTTTCTAAGGAGCTATTTTTTTTTTATCGCCATAACTTCCATATTCTCCTCACTCTTGAGTCTCTGTTAAAGTGTAGATGTCCCAGAGCAGAACAGAGTTTACTAATTTGTTACCAGGGCTGCCCAAGTCCGGTTCTCGAGATCTACTGGCGGGCCAGGTTTTCAGGATATCCGCAATGAATATGCATGAGAGAGATTTGCCAGCACTGCCTTCTTGGTATGCAAATCTCTCTCATGCATATTCATTGTGGATCTCGAGGACCGGACTTGGGCAGCCCTGGTTTAACATAATGGGAGTGGAGAAAGAGTAGCCGAATATTTGAATGATGGAATTTGTCTTATTCATTTGATTTTTCAGTTTTCAGGTAGTGTTGCTTTAAATGGGCATTTTGAGGCAAATTCTATCTAAATTTCGGTGCTTTTGTAGAATTGTGTTTTGTGCTGCACTAATCGGCCCCAATTTTATAGGTGACATATATAGAACTGAGGCCTTTGAGAATAAATTATACAAACTGAAGTAACAAGAGTAGACTCACAAGCATAAGAACATAAGAAAAGCCCTCACCGGATCAGACCGAGGTCCATCCAGTCCGGTGATCCGCACACGCGGCGGCCCATTTAGGTCCTCCTGATTGGAGACCCAGATATACCATAGCCCTCAATACAATTTGCAAGAAGGTGTGCATCCAACTTGCGCTTGAATCCCAGAACAGTAATCTCTGTCACAACATCCTCCGGGAGAGCATTCCAAATTCCTAGCACATGCTGCGTAAAAAAGAACTTCCTGACATTCGTCTTGAACCTGCTGCCGCTCAGTTTCAGACTGTAACCTCTTGTCCGTGTCACATCCGAAAAAGTTAGCAATGCTTCTTCTTGGTCGATTTTATCAAAACCCTTTATTATTTTAAAAGTCTCTATTAAATCCCCTCTCAGTCTTCTCTGCTCGAGGGTAAACAATCCCAATTTCCTAAGGCGCTCTTTGTAGCTCAAATTCTCCAATCCCTTGACAAGTTTCGTGGCTCTCCTCTGTACCCTTTCCAGCAGAATTATATCTTTCTTGAGGTATGGAGACCAGTGTTGGACACAGTATTCCAATTGCGGTCTGACCATTGCTCTATAAAGTGGCATTATTACATCTTCCGATCTACTCGTGATCCCCTTCTTAATCATGCCCAACATCCTGTTTGCTTTCTTCGCCGCCGCCACACATTGTGCCGAAGGCTTTAGGGTTCTGTCAATCAGTACACCCAAATCCCTTTCTTGTTCGCATTTTGCTAATGTCACCCCCAACATCTTATACTCGTGTTCTTTGTTTTTTTTTTTCTAGATGCATCACCTTGCATTTGTTTATATTAAAATTCATCTGCCACCTTGTTGCCCATGCTTCCAGCTTGTTCAGATCCTTCTGGAGTTCATCGCAGTCCCAGAAAGATCTGAACAAGCTGGAAGCATGGGCAACAAGGTAGCAGATGAATTTTAATATAAACAAATGCAAGGTGATGCATCTAGGAAAAAAAACAAAGAACACATGTTCCACTTATTTTTAAAATAATTTAAGATAATACTGTTAAACAAGCATTGCCTTTATGACGTGTTTTTGTGTCTTACGTATGTTTTTTTTGGTAGCCACCTAGATTTGGAGATTGTGTGGAATAGAAGAAAAAAAACTGAACAAATATCAGCCTTTGTAGTTGGACTTTGTGAGCACAAAACATCAAATTCACAGACTCTAATAGGCTTGACTTGAGCTGTATCTTTTCGCTTTGAAAATGGAATCTTGAACTTATTGTCTGTGGTGGACACAGGAAGTCGGTAAACATAAGCCTGTACCCTGTTGAAGACATTTGGCCTTCTCAGTCTATGCTTATATGACATCTTCATATTGGACATTAAAGTCCCAGTGAAAGCAAGTCACTCATGGACTCCAGGAGAACCCATTGTAATGCGACAGATCATAGACTCCTTGCTTGGTATGGCTTTTCATTCCAATCTGATCAAAGGAATGCTTTTCCAAATTCAGCTTCATTCAAACAAACTTAAACAAGGGAGTTTACCTAAATGGGTTCTAGATCTAGGGCCCTTGATCCCTCCAGGAAAAAGGAAGGTTCATCAAGATTTTGGAGTTAAGGGCAATCTGTTTTGTTCTAAAGGTTCCAATAAAATTCACATGATTCAGAGTAATAATCAGCTTGCCATGTTCTACATCAAAAGGCAGAGAGGAACAAGATTCTCCTTTTGTGTTGAAAAGCTGTCAGATTGTGGAGCTGGGCCATCTCAATAGGAAACAACCCTGGCAAGTATAGAAAACTCTCTGGCAGACGCATGCAATTCATGAGTCATAGTGCAGTGAACAGAATCTTCTTTGTGTGGAAGACTTCCAAGATCAATCTGTCCACAACAGTTCAGAACAGAAAAGTGCCAACATTGTGCTCTAGAAAGTGGCCAGAAAGTAGACTAGTTTCAGATAGTCTTCCTTCACATAGAAAAGAGGCTTATGCATAACTTTCAAGGCATACAATGGCAAAAGCCTCAACAAAACTAAAAAAGATGGGACAACTATGATTCTGATAACTCTTGTCTTGGCCTCAGAAAAATGTAAAAAGCTCTGATTTACTTTTTTTTTTTTTTAGTCTTAGCTCTGATGGAGTTAATCCATAGCTGATAAAGCAGCTATGGTCTATTACTAGTTTCTTCTTTCTCCTTACTAGTCCAATTCTTTCTTTGTTTTTTAGTTCATGAATTATCTTTGTTTTCTTCATGGCAGTTTCTTTCTCCTTAGACTGTTCAGGTTTGTACACCAAGATAGGCAATATAGCAAATACTTCAATATTTATTTATCAAACATGTAGCCCACGTTTCCCAAAAATCTACACGGGTCACAATAAAACATCCATAAAAATAAACAAGCAAACAAAGACACAACTAATAACATTACATTACATTAGTGATTTCTATTCCGCCATTACCTTGCGGTTCAAGGTGGATTACATATGAGTTGTCTGGACATTTTGCGTAGGTGCTAAAGGGTGAAGTGGATTGCAAATGGGGCTTCAAACTGTCAGGAGAGACCAGTTGATCCATTTGGCCTTCCTCTGCAACAATTTTAGAGCCTCTAGGTATATAATATATATTATCTGGGGAAAAAGAATCCACAGCTGAGTATTGAAGAATATCTCTTAAATACATTCAGGTACTCCCCTTTTAGCTCTGGGCACACAGTGGCATTCAGAGGCCTAAAAAAATCCCAGGATACATCAAAAACATAGGTTTGATTATCAGCACTTGGATGACCTGACTTTTAGGTTGTCCAAGTGCCGACTTGGGTGGGTTTTTAGATGTGTTTCAGTTGTAAAAGCATACATTGGAGGGTTATTCTGTCTTTTCTGGACCTCTCTGGCTTGACTCTAAGGTTTTATTTGCCCTGACTGAGCCACATCCTCCCCGCTGAGCCCTCTAGAACTTGACTTCTTAAGGTGACCTTGTTGAGGGAGTGTGCTTAAGGGGAGCCAGCAGGTTCATATTTACTCCATAGCATCTACTTTATATTAAACATCAGCATAACAGCACAACATACGCACACATCCTATGTTACTTCCCAAGGCAGTGCTGGGTTTCAACTTCTAACATTTTTCAGTAAAGGTTAATAAGCTCCACACACATGGAACCAAAAAGTGGTTGTTGCCTTTTTTCTGTAAAGACTTTTGAAAGTGATCCAAGTCAGACCTTAGAAGAGATTTAAAGGCTGCGTTTCCCTTTGTTGCTTAGACACTGAATTCAGATTCTGGAACCAGTTTAGGCTTTCTATTCTCCAGGGTCTTTTTGTGGGTTGGCGCCTAACTCCATCCTCCCTAGGGTCCATTGTTCTTATTCAGTATTGTCTTCCAAAAAAATACAAAAGTTGAGTATTCTAATCTGCAAAAAAAAAAAAAAAATTATTATCTATTCAAGGAATTATAATGTAGGAAGCCCCATGTGTGATGGGTGATCCTCTCATCTTCAGTGGGAATGAAGTTGCTTACAGGTGTTCTCTGAAGAGAGCAGATCGCCAGTCACATATACTTGCTCTCCTCTTTTTCTGGAGCTGAGCTAATTAGCTTAGTGGCAGATCTGAAATGTACTAAGAAACTAAAGGAGTGCAGAATGTGCCACAAATGTCCAGAGTTAAAGAATACCTATAAAGGTCTGGAAATCTCTGATGAGTGCCAAGCAGCAATGATATCAACCACATGCATCATTGTTGATCCAGTGTGCAAGTAAACAACTTCACCTTTCTATATTTACAGCTTTGATAGTGTGCCTTTAATCATAGATGGGGGTTTGGATATTCATAATGGCTTATTTTCCAAAAGATAACAAAGTTAGCATTATGGATCTCCTAAAGAAAGTTGAGAAAAGGATATCGTGCATAAGAAAGCAGCGGCAGTACAAGCCAGTGACGGGAAGTTGTATTAAATAGCTATAAGTCTCTGCTTGTGTTAATGAGTGTAGTCAAAAACTGATTACCGGTAATTTAATTTATTTTTATAATAAAACAGTTAGAAAAAAATATGAATAAAAACGGTAAAGGGTTATGGACTTGCTGTAGAGGGATATTCTATACACAGCCGCAAACCTACATTTATCAAGAAACGCCATTTAAAACGGTGAGAATTGGTAAAATTAAATCACCTAGCACTAGTGCCTACGGCGCTTAGTGCCACAAGTCGTGTTAGGCACGATTCACAACCCAAGCCTACATTTCCGGCACCTGTCTTTCACGGAGACATGATTCTTTACAGAGTGTCATCGCATGATTGACATGCAATTGGCAGCCACTGATATCGGCGCCCTTTAGAGAATCTGAGCCATAGTGCCTTTCTGTGGTTATAATAGTAAAACACCGCTCTCAGATTGATCTACCGTACTCACTGAGAAAATATGACCACATCACCACTGCTTACCTAGACTCACACTGGTTACCAATACAGGCACGAATTCAATTCAAACTTTACTGCCTATTATTCAAAGCATTAAAAGGCTCTGCGCCCCCCCCCCCCCCCCCCAACCTTAACAACTGCCTAAATCAGACCCTCACTACTAGACAAAGAAGAACTCCGACCCCATTTACCTATCCTCCACTCAAAGGTACACAGCACAAGAAGATGTTTGACAACCTTGTGACGCAAGCAGCAAAACTCGACCACTCCATTTCCAACCTGCTGACAACAACGAGCGACCTCAAAACATTTCGAAGAGAGATCAAAACCCTGCTATTCAAGAAATTTGTCCAGACACCTTAACTCTCACCCTCATTCCTCTTCTCCCTGGTAATCCCTCTCAAAGCCTCCACTTCTCTGGTAATCTTTTCCTCTTCTAAATATCAACCAAGATTACAGTCCCCTAAAATGTAAAGCTCCTGGAAATGTCCAGCTTTTCCAATTGTTATCCTATTTGTAATATTGCCTAGAAATGTCCACTTATCTTTGTTATCGAATTCGCAATTTCTCCTGGAAATATCCAGCTTTCATATCTCACTTGTAACAAAAAATTGTAACTATCCTGGAAATGTCCAGTTAGCTCTTTTGTAATCCGCCTAGAACTGCAAAGTACAGGTGGAATAGAAGTCACTAATGTAATGTAATGTAACACCAAAAAGTCCCAACAGGACAGAGAACCTATGGGTATAAAACAGTACAAAAAGAAGTGGGAACGGACAATGAGCATAGTTAAACAGTTGATTATGCTCTGTAACCAAAAGTGTTCATGTTTGACAAGAATAGAAAACCTGTGGGACGAGAGAGGCAGGGAGAGAGGAAGAAAAAGTTGGGGGAGGGAATGAGGTCTGGAAGCATACAGTAGGCTGGAAGAATGTATGTAATGTAATGTAATTTATTTCTTATATACCGCTACATCCGTTAGGTTCTAAGCGGTTTGAAGAAAATATACATTAAGATTATAAATGAGAAGTAAGAAGGTACTTAAAAAATTCCCTTACTGTCCCGAAGGCTCACAATCTAACTAAAGTACCTGGAAATTAATAAAGAAGAGAAAATAAAAATGGTTGAAAAAAGAAAAATTCTATGTGAACTTATATATATATATATATATATAGTAACATAGTAACATAGTAGATGACGGCAGATAAAGACCCGAATGGTCCATCCAGTCTGCCCAACCTGATTCAATTTAAAAATTATTATTTTTTTTTTTTTCTTCTTAGCTATTTCTGGGCGAGAATCCAAAGCTTTACCCGGTACTGTGCTTGGGTTCCAACTGCCGAAATCTCTGTTAAGACTTACTCCAGCCCATCTACACCCTCCCAGCCATTGAAGCCCTACCCTGCCCATCCTCCTCCAAACGGCCATACACAGACACAGACCGTACAAGTCTGCCCAGTAACTGGCCTAGTTCAATCTTTAATGTTATTTTCTGATTCTAAATCTTCTGTGTTCATCCCACGCTTCTTTGAACTCAGTCACAGTTTTACTCTCCACCACCTCTCTCGGGAGCGCATTCCAGGCATCCACCACCCTCTCCGTAAAGTAGAATTTCCTAACATTGCCCCTGAATCTACCACCCCTCAACCTCAAATTATGTCCTCTGGTTTTACCATTTTCCTTTCTCTGGAAAAGATTTTGTTCTACGTTAATACCCTTTAAGTATTTGAACGTCTGAATCATATCTCCCCTGTCTCTCCTTTCCTCTAGGGTATACATATTCAGGGCTTCCAGTCTCTCCTCATATGTCTTCTGGTGCAAGCCTCCTATCATTTTCGTCGCCCTCCTCTGGACCGCCTCAAGTCTTCTTACGTCTTTCGCCAGATACGGTCTCCAAAACTGAACACAATACTCCAAGTGGGGCCTCACCAATGACCTGTACAGGGGCATCAACACCTTCTTCCTTCTACTGACTACGCCTCTCTTTATACAGCCCAGAATCCTTCTGGCAGCAGCCACTGCTTTGTCACACTGTTTTTTCGCCTTTAGATCTTCGGACACTATCACCCCAAGGTCCCTCTCCCCGTCCGTGCATATCAGCTTCTCTCCTCCCAGCATATACGGTTCCTTCCTATTATTAATCCCCAAATGCATTACTCTGCATTTCTTTGCATTGAATTTTAGTTGCCAGGCATTAGACCATTCCTCTAACTTTTGCAGATCCTTTTTCATATTTTCCACTCCCTCTTCGGTGTCTACTCTGTTACAAATCTTGGTATCATCTGCAAAAAGGCACACTTTTCCTTCTAACCCTTCAGCAATGTCACTTACATACATATTGAACAGGATTGGCCCCAGCACCAAACCCTGAGGGACTCCACTAGTCACCTTTCCTTCCTTCGAGCGACTTCCATTAACCACCACCCTCTGGTGTCTGTCCGACAGCCAGTTTCTGACCCAGTTCACCACTTTGGGTCCTAACTTCAGCCCTTCAAGTTTGTTCAACAGCCTCCTATGAGGAACTGTATCAAAGGCTTTGCTGAAATCCAAATAAATTACATCTAGCATATGTCCTTGATCCAGCTCTCTGGTCACCCAATCAAAAAATTCAATCAGGTTCATTTGGCACGATTTACCTTTTGTAAAGCCATGTTGCCTCGGATCCTGTAACCCATTAGATTCAAGGAAATACACTATCCTTTCTTTCAGCAACACTTCCATTATTTTTCCAACAACTGAAGTGAGGCTCACCGGCCTGTAGTTTCCTGCTTCATCCCTGTGACCACTTTTATGAATAGGGACCACATCCGCTCTCCTCCAATCCCCAGGAATCACTCCCGTCTCCAGAGATTTGTTGAACAAGTCTTTAATAGGACTCGCCAGAACCTCTCTGAGTTCCCTTAGTATCCTGGGATGGATCCCGTCTGGTCCCATCGCTTTGTCCACCTTCAGTTTTTCAAGTTGCTCATAAACACCCTCCTCCGTGAACGGCGCAGAATCTACTCCATTTTCTCGTGTAACTTTGCCGGACAATCTCGGTCCTTCTCCAGGATTTTCTTCTGTGAACACAGAACAGAAGTATTTGTTTAGCACATTTGCTTTCTCCTCATCACTCTCCACATATTTGTTCCCAGCATCTTTTAGCCTAGCAATTCCATTTTTTATCTTCCTCCTTTCACTAATATATCTGAAAAAATTTTTATCTCCCTTTTTTACATTTTTAGCCATTTGTTCTTCCGCCTGTGCCTTCGCCATACGTATCTCTCTCTTGGCTTCTTTCAGTTTCACCCTGTAGTCCTTTCTGCTCTCCTCTTCTTGGGTTTTTTTATATTTCATGAACGCCAACTCTTTCGCCTTTATTTTCTCAGCCACTAGGTTGGAGAACCATATCGGCTTCCTTTTTCTTTTGTTTTTATTGATTTTCTTCACATAAAGGTCCGTAGCCATTTTTATCGCTCCTTTCAGCTTAGACCACTGTCTTTCCACTTCTCTTATGTCCTCCCATCCTAACAGCTCTTTCTTCAGGTACTTTCCCATTGCATTAAAGTCCGTACGTTTGAAATCTAGGACTTTAAGTATCGTGCGGCCGCTCTCCACTTTAGCCGTTATATCAAACCAAACCGTTTGATGATCGCTACTACCCAGGTGAGCACCCACTCGAACATTAGAGATACTCTCTCCATTTGTGAGGACCAGATCCAATATCGCTTTTTCCCTTGTGGGTTCCGTCACCATTTGTCTGAGCAGAGCCTCTTGAAAGGCATCCACAATCTCCCTACTTCTTTCCGATTCCGCAGACGGAACATTCCAGTCCGCATCCGGCAGGTTGAAATCTCCCAACAGCAGAACCTCCTCTTTCCTTCCAAACTTTTGGATATCCACAATCAGATCCTTATCAATTTGCTGCGATTGAGTCGGAGGTCTGTAGACTACACCCACGTAGATAGAAGTTCCATCTTCTCTTTTCAGAGCAATCCATATCGCTTCTTCCTCTCCCCAGGTCCCTTGCATTTCGGTCGCTTGGATATTGATCTTTACATAGAGAGCTACTCCTCCACCTTTATGACCATCTCTGTCCTTCCTAAAAAGATTATATCCCGGTATGTTTGCATCCCATCCATGTGATTCACTGAACCATGTCTCTGTGATAGCAACAATATCTAGATCTGCCTCTAATATCAGGGCTTGCAGATCATGAACTTTGTTGCTTAGACTGCGAGCATTTGTGGTCATCGCTTTCCAGCTATTTTTCAGCGATAATCTCCTTTTTCGTATGGATTTTTGTGTCGTTTCACTTTCCGTTGCAATACTAAGAAATGAGTTGCTGATATTGCTTATGTTGCAGCCTTTACTACTATCACATCTTTTCTTTTGCCGGGGGTGGTCTCTATAATTGTCCTTCGTACATACACCACCCCCACCTTCTAGTTTAAATGCCTGGAAAAATATTGTCTAAATTTCTCTGCAAGGTTTCTTTTTCCTGCTGTAGTAATATGTAGCCCATCAGTGCAATATAGCTTCTTGTCCTTCCATGTATTTCCCCATCCTCCTATGTACCTGAAGCCTTCTTGATGACACCAGGCTCTGAGCCATCTATTAAAGTCCTCTGTGTTTTTCATTCTTTGCTCTCCTTTTCCATATGCAGGCAGTATTTCAGAAAAAGCTAAAGTCTTTACAAAAGGTTTCACGCCCTCACCAAGCTCCCGAAAAGCTTTCTGTGCTGCAAGTGTGGAGTTGTTGGCCAGGTCATTTGTTCCCAGATGGATAACAACATCAGTGTTAAAATCCTTAGTTTCTTCCTTAATTATAGTCAATATTTGCCTGGAACTCCTGGTAGCTGAGGATCCTGGAAGACATTTCACTATTTTGGACTCCTCGCCCTGTGTTCCAAGGTTAATGCCTCTGATGATGGAATCCCCCAACAGTAATAGTTTTCTGTTTTTGGCTTTTTTATTTGTACTTAGGGTGCTCTTGTTCTCTTGAGTTTCCTTCATTGGTTCCAGTCCCACCTCCCTTCTGTTTTCCTGAGTATCGCAGTGCACTAGTGGAGCGAAGGAATTCTGTAGAGGTAATATTAGTGAAGGTGGATGTTTCTGTGTTACATGTCGCAGTCTTCCTGAGCCTACTGTGACCCATTTATTCCTGGGCTGTTTTATTCTCTGAGGTAGAGGTGGTAAGTTGGTATGATTTTGTGGAGTGATGGAAGCTGCTTTAATTGTGTTCAATTCCTGTTTAAGTTTGCAGAGCTCCTCCTTAATACTGGCAAGTTGAAGACAGATGGGGCAAGCCTTAAGCCTCCAAATAGTATGTCTTGGAATTAAAGCACCACAGTGATTGCATAGAATAAAGGTCATCTTGATTGGTTGTGAAGTCCTGATTATATGGGTCTCTATATATGAATAGTGGTCCCTGGGGTTGGTGGGACTATAAGTAAGACTACTAGTAAGGCAGAAATATAGGCTCTATACCACCTAAAACACAGTATTTTAAACAAAACTGCAGGAAGAGGAAATAAGATTTAACAGAGGAAAGAGAAGGATTTTTTTGTGCTTTTTTATATTTTTTTTAGTAAGAAACAGGGAGGAGAAGAGAAATTAAGCAGATATAATGCTGAAAACCAGTGAAAAGAGTAGAATATGAAATGGTGAGTAACTTAGCTTTTAGAAGTTCACAGGGCAGCCTTGTTCACAGCACTGTCCCAAAGATAATGCAATTAACCTTAGAAGTAAAACAGAACCCCTCCCTTCTCCACCTAATCAGCAGAAAACAATGGCTGAATACTGGTAAGACAGAAATATAGGCTCTATACCACCTAAAACACAGTATTTTAAACAAAACTGCAGGTTCTATCAGTGCTACCCTAAAACACAGGATTTATAACAGGATTTTCCCTACTTTAGTCACCCTGAGCCACAGGCACCAGAAATATAGGCTTTATACCACCTAAAACATAGTATTTTAAACAAAACTGCAGGTTCTATCAGTGCTACCCTAAAACACAGGATTTATAACAGATTTTCCCTACTTTAGTTACCCTGAGCCACAGGCACCAGAAATATAGGCTCTATACCACCTAAAACACAGTATTTTAAACAAAACTGCAGGTTCTATCAGTGCTACCCTAAAACACAGGATTTATAACATGATTTTCCCTACTTTAGTTACCCTGAGCCACAGGCACCAGAAATATAGGCTTTATACCACCTAAAACACAGTATTTTAAACAAAACTGCAGGAAGAGGAAATAAGATTTAACAGAGGAAAGAGAAGGATTTTTTTGTGCTTTTTTATATTTTTTTTAGTAAGAAACAGGGAGGAGAAGAGAAATTAAGCAGATATAATGCTGAAAACCAGTGAAAAGAGTAGAATATGAAATGGTGAGTAACTTAGCTTTTAGAAGTTCACAGGGCAGCCTTGTTTCAGCAATATGAAGAAGAGAAGAAAGATTGGATGCACAGTCAGAAGAAGAAAGTGCAACCATAGACTCATGAAATTACCAGACATCAAAGGTAGGAGAAATGATTTTATTTTCAATTTAGTGATGAAAATGTGTCCGTGTTGAGAATTTATATCTGCTGTCTATATTTTGCACTATGGCCCCCTTTTACTAAACCGCAATAGCGGTTTTTAACACAGGGAGCCTATGAGCATCGAGAGCAGCGCGGGGCATTCAGCTGTCCTAAAAACCACTATCACGGTTTAGTAAAAGGGGAGGGGGTATATTTGTCTATTTTTGTATAGTTGTTTCTGAGGTGACAGTGCATAGAGTCATCTGCCTTGACCGCTTTGGAAAAAAACCCGGAATATAAATGTTAATTAACATTTTCTCTGCGTACAGTGTGCTTTGTGTTTTTTTTTTAAAATTTTCTCTGCGTACAGTGTGCTTTGTGTTGTTTTTTTTAAATTTTATTGTTGGTAGATCATTTTGATTTGGTCAATTTAAAAGTAGCACGCAAGCCCAAAAAGTGTGGGCACCCCTGTTCTTATGACTAAAATAGTTTTCACATATAGTCACTTATTTTGTTATGGAAGTCTCAAACCCCTGCAGAATTGAGTCCAACAGAGCTCCATTTTGGAACAGCCGCTCCTTCCTCAGGAACCCCCAGAATTTCACATAAGTGGGAAATGAACACTGACCACCTGCGATGGTCCAGGGTGCTTGTCCCCATCAAGAATTTAGAAAACCCAGAACTTCACCAATAATAATAATTTTACTTTTTTTGTTCCTTTTCCTTAAGTATACATGAACACTTCAGAAATCAGATAATATAGACATATATAGTTGCTTTTTAAAGCAAGAATTATATATTGTCCCCAGTCCGATTCCCATGCCAGTTAAAAGACAGAAAGAATCCCATTAAGCTGGTTAGGGCAGATCAATGTGCCTCTGCTGGACAGAATCCCCAATATAGTGACCTTGCTGAGCCCAGTCCAAACACTAGGCAAAGAACACTACCCACACTTCTTTACAAGCTCAGCCAGGGAAAACAGGACTCTGTCCCTTTAAGGGCATCCATTTTGAAGTTATTGGCTGAACAGGCTGGGAGGTAACCAGAGCTGAGGTGAGACCATCCCTCGCGCGGGGCTGTGCAGCTCTGCAGGATTTAGAGGCCTGGGAAGCTCCCATGCAGGAGGAGCCGCTGCAAGCCCAACAGCCAGAAGACACTTATGGTATGTCCTGAGGAAGACAGTGAGCTGGCAGGGCAGAATGGGTCTGAGGCCATGGAGGTAGGAATCATGTCTGAACAACTTATGGTGGAAGCCATGGAAGTAAGTTAAGCTTGCTTGTGGTTTTGAGGCCAGGACTCTGGACTAAATTAATTTAATTAGAGCTGATGGTGGGCTTTGGAAAGGGGGAAGTTTTATTTTTTCAAACTCTCCCAAGTATTGGACAATTTGAGGGTTTTTTTTTTTTTCTTGGTTGCCTTGCTAGAAGTTGTTTTTTTTTTCTTGTCCAAGATGGCTGCCGCTGCAGTCAGGAATTTGGTTTAAGGACTCTGCTGAAGCCAAGTAGGTTCCAGCACTGCAGAAGATAATGAGGAAGTTTGTGTTTGTTCTGAACAGCAAAAGCCTAGACTGTATGCAAGACCTATAGAGATTGGGGGCTTGAGTTTGCCCGACATCTGTGGAGTGGGTCTTGTGTGATGCATTTTAGAAGTGCTTTTCAAAATGCCAATTTTGGCAGACTCGCCAATCTCTCTCTCCTAGCCTAGTCAGAAGAGAGGGGCTTTGACGTAACTGGTAGCCAACCTGTTAATTTTTGGTTTGGTTGGATTATAGATTGTATGAACTGGACTGAGAGTCTTTTGGTTTCTTTTCTGTTTGGGATTGTTTGTTTTTTGTTTTTTTTAAGCAGTTTGAACTTACCAAGACTTTGGGGGTAAGGACTCTATGATTGGCCTGCTCAGCCAGGACAGGAAAGCCTTGTATTTTTTTTTTTGTTCTTTTGTCAAGATATGACCTACTTGATTTTCTGAACTTTCCTGTTTGGAAAATAAATGAACTTAAAGAAAGCTTACCAGTTTACACCTTGTTGCCATTCTGACTTTTATTTCCTGTGGTAAGCCCACCTGTACAGGGACTTCTTCCTTTTGGGGAAGCAAGCCGGGCCTATATTGTGGCTGTGGGCCGGTCTCTGCTGTACCCAAGGGATGGCCACGCTACTATATATATATATATATATATATATATATATGGAGCAGAGAAATTCAACAAGCTCACTCAAAGGAATTCCTTTTCCTCTTTGTCTTAAATAGCTTTTTCTTTCTTAGACTAGTGAACATATCTGCAAATTTTCAAACATGACACATCCTACTAATTAGCAGTTGTTGCCATGGTGCCCGGAGTACTTTAGCTAGGTTCATTTGTATGCGTATTCTCATAAATTTTTTCAAAGGCAATTTTTTGTAGTGTATGGGGTCCTCACAGAATTCTGTCAGATAAGCCTTTATGAGTACTTTGCTTCCTCTGAAAGCCTCCAGGCCCATAGCACTATAATAGCACTATTCTATAACTCAACACCAAACATTAAGTCCATGAGTTACTCTCAATATGACGGATCATTTTCCACTTATGTGTTATAGATATGAGTACTGTACATGTGAAAATTATTTCAATCCTGATAATAGCATTGATTTCTTAATTGCAAGATATTCAACATTTATGTCACTAGATGGTTATTGCACTTTGGACTATTATTTTTGGGGGCACTATATTGAGCACACAAGAGAAGTCATAAGCACATAAGCAATGCCTCTGCTGGGTCAGACCTGAGGTCCATCGTGCCCAGCAGTCCACTCACGCGGCGGCCCAACAGGTCCAGGACCTGTGCAGTAATCCTCTATCTATACCCCTCTATCCCCTTTTCCAGCAGCAAATTGTCCAATCCTTTCTTGAACCCCAGTACTACAAACTTGAACCCCAGTACTTGAACTCTGCCCTATTATGCCATCTGGAAGCGCATTCCAGGTGTCCACCACACGTTGGGTAAAGAAGAACTTCCTAGCATTCGTTTTGAATCTGTCCCCTTTCAACTTTTCCGAATGCCCTCTTGTTCTTAGTCCACTGATGTTTTATTTGGGGCGATTAAGCCTAACATATTTTTAAAATTTGATTTATAAGGTATATAGATTTTTTACCCAGCCACTCAATTTACCATACTTAATAGAGAACTTTTTATTTTTGATTCATCTGAGGTTCGTTTTGCTAAAATCCTAAAATAAATCAGGCACAACCCTTGTTGCAAAAAAGCAAAACAAAACAAAAAAACAAAAAACACCATCTCAATCTAGAATCACTTTCTTCCTAAAAGGCTGAAGAACCTAGAAATCAAAAATCAGCCTTTGAGTGAATGGGAGGGAGATAAAACTAAACAGAGATTTCCCTCAACTGGTATCTGTGCTCTAAACCAGAGTTTATCAGCTTCTTCAAGTCAAGTACCCCCTAAGTCAGAGATCTCAAAGTCCCTTCTTGAGGACCTCAAACCAGTCGGGTTTTCAGGATTTCCCCAATGAATATGCATTGAAAGCAGTGCATGCACATAGATCTCATGCATATTCATTGGGGAAATCCTGAAAACCCAATTGGATTGCAGCCCTCAAGGAGGGCCTGTGAGACCCCTGCCCTAAGTCTAACAAATATCTACAGATTACCCCCACCCAAGTTCCACCCCCCATAATAATAGTACTAATTGTAATGCAATTTCTTCCATTCATTTCTGATATATACAAAATATAATGTTATTCATAACATAATGGTAACCACAAAATAAAAAAAACACAAGGCACACTGTATGCAGAGAAAATGTTAATTATCATTTATATTGGGGGGGGGGGGTTCAAAGAGGTCAAGGCAGATGACTTTAACATATGCAATGTCACCTCAGTAACAACTATACAAAAATAGACAAATATAGTGCAAAATATAGACAGCAGATATAAAGTCTCAAAACTGACACATTTCGATTACTAAATTTAAAATAAAATCATTTTTCCTACCTTTGTTGTCTGGTGATTTCATGAGTCTCTGGTTGCACTTCCTTCTGACTATGCATCCAATAGTTCTTTCTGCCTCCTGCACACTTCCTCTCCTCCGGACCTCATTCCCTTCCCCAACCCATGTCTCTCTCTGACCCACCAACTTTTCTTCCTCTCTTCTCCACACCTATTGGCAACATGCCTCTCTCTCTCTCTCTCTGTCCATCTGTCTTTCTCTCATTCCCTCCCTTGCTGCAAAGGGAGTAGGGAAAGAGAGATCCAGGGTGTATCTCTCCTGCCACATCCAATATTTCTCCCTCTCTCATCCCCTGGATCATGTGCAGCATTTTTCACTACTGCCCACCAGTCACATACCCATTTCTCCTTCTATCACCCCTCTCCAGCATGCCACTTCTCTCCCTCCATCACTATGTCCAACATTCCTCCCCCTTCCATCTCCTTCAATCTGTCCTCCTGTTCCCTCTCCACCACCGTATCCTCTCATCTTTCTATTCCACATACATCTCTGCCTTACTCCTCTCTCTATGCCCAATTTTCCTCTTTCTTCCTTTCCCCAAATGCACCATCTCTTTCCCTCTCACCCATACACTCATGCCCAACAATTGTCCCTTTCTATTACCTCCCATGTCTCATGTTAGTGCCCCTTTCCTTTCTATTTTGTGTGCAGTATGCTCCCTCCCTCCCTTCCTTCTATGTCCCGAGTTCATGCCCCCTCCTTGCCTTCCAGCCTTTGTGCCAAATTTGTGCCCCTCCCATGTCCCATTGTGCTCCTTCCCCATCCCTCCTTTCTCCCATTGCCCCACTATCATGTCCCCTTTCTCCCTTACTTGCTTCCTTCAGGGCCATCCAGCTGGGCTGCTCTTTCCGGCCTTCAGCTGCTTGCGGGTAGCGGCTCTTACATGCTGCACGTGGCTGACCAACAAGCCTTCCCTCTGACATCAGTTCTGACATCGGAGAGAAGGCTTTTGGGTCAGCCACGTACAGTGTGTAAGAGCCACTGCCTGCGTGTGGCTGAAGGCCGGAAGCAGCAGCCCAGCTGGACGGCCCTGAAGGAGATAATTGGGATTCCCCACTGACCCGGAAGGCTTCCCTCCAACATCAGCTCTGACATTGGAGGGAAGCCTTCCAGGTTGGCTGAGGGGGGAAAGAGGGCATGAAATCCCCGCCGGTGGCTTCAGCGGAAGGGGTGGGCAGGAAGGAGAGCATGGGATACCCAGTGGCCATGAAGGAGGAAGGGGGCTGGAGACCTGCGCAGTGCCGCATACCCCTGGGTACGTGTACCAAGTGTTGAGAAACTCTGCTCTAAACTGATGTTATGTTAATCTCTAAAATGCAACTTAAAATAGTAAAGTAAACAAACACTTTTTTTTATATAAAATCCTAACAGAGTAATCATTAGCATATACAGTTAGTTTAGCTGAAGCTTTGCCAAAGCAGCATCAAATGCAGTGTTTGGTTTGTGCGGGCCATCTTCATCTGACTTCATCCAACAGAGCGATCCCTGTCTAGGAGAAAGGGAAAATGAACGATCCAACTAGAACTCAAATTGTGAATCTTGGCCACCCAGCTAGTCATTTCAGGGCAAAACATGCTCCATAAGACGCACCCTAGATTTAGAGAAGGAAAAAACAAGAAAAAACAAATTGTGCCTCTGAACCCAGCCCCCTAGAAAAATAGACAAATATACTGCAGCAGACAGATTTTGGTCACTAAATTGAAATCCTACCTTTGTTGTCTGGCGATTTCTGGTTGCACTAGATAGTTCTTTCTTTCCTTCCTTCCTCAGGCCCAACAATTGTCTCTATTCCCTCCATCCCTTCCTTCCTTCCTTCCTATGTTCGAGTTCATGCCTCCTCCCCTTCACTGCCTTCCAGCCTTTGCCTTTCCTCCCTCCTGGACCGAAGCCTGCCTGCCTTCCTCCCTGCCACGCTGATTCCTCCTCCCTGGTCCGCCGCTTGCTCACTGCTGCTGTAATTCCACAAAGGGAAGGGCCGACGGCATGCAATCGGGCCCACAAGTCTTCTCCCGACATCAATTTTGAAGTCGGAGATAAGGTCCGGGCCAGTGATTGGCTGGCCCGGACCTTCTCTCCAATGTCAGAATTGACGTCGGGGGAAGGCTTGTGGGCTTGATTGCATATCACCGGCCCTTCCCTTCCTTTCCTGCAGTGGTGTGCGGGTAAGAGGGTGACGAGCAGCAGCAAAATGCCAGAGAGGGGGGGGGGGGAGGAGCGATGAGCAGCAGCAAAATGCTGGGGGTGGGGTGGGGCCCGAGGTGTATTTACTCCATAAGACACACGCACTTTTCCACCCCCTTTTTTTATTTTGTTCTCATTGGATTGATTCCCATAGTTATGAATTCCAGAGAGAAGTAATTCATCATTAAGTATTTCTTAGTTACTGAGTCATCTGTGTTGATTAAAGCTGATTCAACTATTCTTGCAATCCAGCTGAGCAAGTTGAACAACTCAACTTTCCTTTGTTAATGGGATGCAGGTGTGGTGCTGTAAACTGTTGCAAATTATTTCCGAGTCTTTCTGTTGCAAAAGACTTGTGTGGGGCTTCAGCAAACAATATAGCAAAGCTGAAATCAAAGCCAGAAAATAGTACTAGGGAGGTGCACATATCATAGCCAAGACAAAGCATCGCTATTTGTATTTTGAACTGGAAAATGAATATGGCTTCTAAGAATGTAGTGAGCCCACCATAATATTTTGCTTAAATGCATTAATCCGTGAACACTGTAAAGCATAAAATAGTATCTGATTTAAATAAGGGCTTATGAGATCTTAACCACGTATGTTGTGTATATTTTTTAAAATTAGTTCTTTAAAATGTATCACAACCAGCAAAGACTCTAGTTTTCAGGCACCTGTCACAGCCCTAGTGAGATGCCTAGGGCCACCTACACTCGTCTAAAGCCACTTCTGGGCAAAACCACACCCACACCTAGCCTTGGGCGAGTTTAAGCGGCCCTACGCATCTTGCTAGGCTCACAAAAATGCCTACAGTGTGGGTGACGTGCCTCGGGGGGTGTTTTTTATTTTTAAAAAATGTGCATTCTGATTGGTTAGTTAGACAATGGTAGGATGCCTACCGCTGCCTACAATCGGGACACCGTTTAGAGAATTTGGCTAGATTTTGGTGCCGTTTCTTGAACTTACCCCTTTCTGCCTTGTCTCCCTCTGTCATATTTTATAATTTTTAGGTTGATTACAAGTTTTTAGCTGTTGGGATCAGTTCTTCTGAGAACAGGACAGCCGAGAATATACTCGCCTAACTTTCTTAAGAGATCAGACTTCACAGGTGACCCTTGAGGGGAGGAATGCTGGCCTAGTGCTTAATTGTTAGTAAGCCTAGTTCTAAGAGAGAATGTTCACAGTAACCTGTGAACTACTGTCTGCCTCTGCCTACCCACCCTCCCCACAGCCTACCCATCCCTAAGCTCAAATTACTCTTATACTACTCCTAAATTACCCTTCACATTTCTCCATAAGAATTGCCGCTGCTGGGTCAAACCAGTGGTCCATCCTGCCCAGTAGTCCGCTCACGCGTTGGCCCTCAGGTCAAAGACCAGTGCTCTAAATGAGTCTAGCCTCACCTGCGTACATTCCAGTTTAGTAGGAACTTGTCCAACTTTGTTTTGAAACCCTGAAGTGTGTTTTCCCTTTTAACAGATTCCGGAAGAACATTCCAGTTTTCCACCACTCTCTGGGTGAAGAAGAACTTCCTTACGTTTGTACGGAATCTATCCCCTTTCAACTTTAGAGAGTGCCCTCTCGTTCTCCCTACCTTGGAGAGGGTGAACAACCTGTCTATCTACTAAGTCTATTCCCTTCAGTACCTTGAATGTTTCGATCATGTCCCCTCTCAATCTCCTCTGTTCGAGAGAGAAGAGGCCCAGTTTCTCTAATCTTTCGCTGTACGGCAGCTCCTCCAGCCCCTTAACCATCTTAGTCGCTCTTCTCTGGACCCTTTCGAGTAGTACCGTGTCCTTCTTCATGTACGGAGACCAGTGCTGGACGCAGTACTACCATGGCCCGGTACAGCGGCATGATAACCTTCTCTGATCTGTTCGTGATCCCCTTCTTTATCATTCCTAGCATTCTGTTTGCCCTTTATGCTGCCGCCGCACATTGTGTGGACGGCTTCATCGACTTGTCAATCAGAACTACCAAGTCTCTTTCCTGGGAGGTCTCTCCAAGTAAAGCCCCAGACATCCTGTATTCGTTCATGAGATTTTTGTTACCGACATGCATCACTTTACACTTATCTATGTTGCATTAGTAAAGAAAGCCAAATTTATCTGTTAATCAGAAACAGCTAATTTTTGTGATCTAACCCGAGGGGTTTTTCCAGGGGTTAGAGTAAGTCCCATCACTAACCACTCGGTATGTTCTTTTTGTTAGGAAACCCTGAAACCAGTTTCTAACTCTTCCTGTAAGTCCCATTGCGTCTAGGCAGTGTAACAATATTTCGTGATCAACTAGATCAAAAGTCTAGTTGTAAAATCAGTGCGCTATACTAAAAAGAGCGTCGAGGCGATTGAGAATCGAGGCTAAAACTGTCTCAGTGCTAAAACCTTTTCTAAATCCTGATTGGTGTTCACTAAGAATGTTAAATTTGTCTAGATAATTCACTAATTCTAAAGTTGACCAGTCCTTCCAGTAGTTTAGTGAATAAGGGGATACTTGCTATGGGCCTGTAGTTGGTCTTCAGGGCTATTGAGTTATTCTGATCTTTTGGGATAGGTATGATTAGTATATTCCCCATTTCCTCATGGAATGTCCCTTTGGTAAGAGTAGCTGTTAGCCAACTGAATAAGTCCCTTTTAAAATCGAGTGTTGCATCTTTCAGGATCTTGGAGGGACATTCGTCCAGTAAGCAGTTTGACTTAGTGTATTTGTTGAACAGTGTTAGAAATTGATGCCAATTTGGGAGCTCAAAATGATCCCAGAGCTTGTCCACTCTGGGCTCCTGTTCTTGGAATCCGAATTGGAATTCAAAGTCAGATGTAGACAAAGGTATAGCTGCTCTTAAATCTACGATTTTATTATTGAAAAAGTTGGCGAGAGTTTCTGCCGATGGGATATTCTCATTATCCTTTTGCAGGATCCGGGTAGTATCTTGTTAGCCTATTTACCAGTTTAAACAGTTCTTTGCTATATGTTTTGAATGTGCCTATTTTCTGTGTGTAGTATTTTGAAGGGTTCTCTATAATCAGAATTTTATATTTTTTTTTCATTTTTTGTTTCCAGTATGTTTTGTTTTCGTTTTTGTTTGTTTTATGCCAGATTCTCTCTAGTTTTCTCAGTTCCTGTTTACAGGCTAGTAGTTCTGAATCGTACCAATTGTTTGACACCCTTTCTTTCTTTTTGTAAGTTTGGAATGGTGCTATTTGATCTAACACTTCCTTACTAAATTTTCCCCATCTTATAGGGAAGTCCTGTACTTCCTCAGTTTTGGGGTGCAATTCATAGTGAGCCCAAATTTCAACTGGATTTATAATGCTTCTTCTGGTGATTATTTTTGGCTTTATGTTTTTGCTTTTGTGTTTTGTCGAGGATGACTTCATTTGCCAGCGTAAATCAAAATTACAGATATAGTGATCCAACCAAATGCATTTTTTTCCCGGTTCCTATACAGTATTGAATTTTTGAGTCAGGAATTTGTTTTTGTGAAAAGGTTACTATGTCTAATTGGTGTCCCTTTTCGTGTGCTTTCTCTGTTTCTGGTATTACAAAACCAAGAGTTGTTAAAAAGGCCTCAATTTCAAGCACTTCTGGTTTTCCTACTTTCTCTAAGTGTATATTTAGATCGCCCAATAACAGGTTATGCGAACCTTTTAAGGCGTTAGTAGAAAGAAATTCAAACAGTTCTTCTTTGGCGCTTATCCATTTTTTTCGGAGGGCTTCAATGGCTGGGAGGGTGTAGATGGGCTGGAGTAAGTCTTAACAGAGATTGCGGCAGTTGGAACCCAAGCACAGTACAGGGTAAAGCTTTGGATTCTTGCCCAGAAATAGCTAAGAAGAAAAAATTAAAAAATGTAAATTGAATCAGGTTGGATAGACTGGATGGACCATTCGGGTCTTTATCTGCCGTCATCTACTATGTATGTTACTATGTAAAACAGTGTCATGAATAATGGCTCTTCCAGTTGTGCATTAGTGATCTTACAAGTTAATATTTCCAGATCTTCCGTGGTTTTTTAATCTATCCTGTTAAAGTCAAAAGATTCTTTTAAAATAATCGCTAAACCACCCCCTATTTTTCCAACTTCTGAATACTCTGTATTCCTGTGGTAAAATTTATTTTATAATAACATCTGTGTCCGAGACCATCCATGTTTCTGTCAGGAATAGGCAGTCAGGGTTCTTTTCCACCATCCAATCATGTAATACTTGTGCTTTATTTCTCACAGAGCGGGTATTCAGGTAATATCCCTTAAAATTATCATAATTGGTTGGGGTGGCTGTTCTAGTGCATTCTAGCTTTTTTAGATTTCTATCCTTGGTCTTATTTCTATATGGTTTGTATGCGTTTCGAGCAGTATTTATCGCAGGAATTTGTAAGGACTTAGTTCTGAACATTCGTATAAGAATTGGTGTGAACCAGTTGGTTTTGTTGTCTTAATTGGCCTATGCCAAGAAAGGAGAATGCGGATTGGTTTGGGGTTCCTTTCAGCATTACACTAACTTCTGAAACAGATTAAATAAAGTACCCCCCAAATCAGTAGGTATTTGTTAAGAATTGCCATATTGGCTAAGAGCATTAAGTGGAATATTTCAGTACTAGTCTTATAGCCCGTTACATTAACGGGTGCTAGAATATGTGTGTGTGTGTGTGTCTGTATTTATTTCTTTTTCTCTCTCTCTCCTTAGCCTGTTTCTTTATTTCTTTCTTTCTGTCTTTCTTTTTCCTTGGCTGTCCATCACCACCCCTTGCCTGCTCCCCCCTGTCCATTCTCCCTTCCTTTTACCTCCCCTGTGTCCACCATCACCCCTTCACTGTTCCCCTTATCCAGCAGCAGCCCTTCTCCCTTTGTTTTAACTCACCCCGTCCAGCAGCACCTCTTTCCTGCTCCCCCTGTCCAGCAGTAGGCCTCCCTTCCTTTTTTCCGATAAACTACTGGATATTGGAGTTTCAGGTCAGTTTATACAGCTTTTCTTCTGTCCTGCCGATTGGATGGCACATATACGGTGTTCCTTTTTGCTTCTTTGGCTTACATTTCACTGGACTATTGAATGCCTTTGCATTTGCATAACCAGAGCACTCTATTGATGGTTTACCCATCTAGTTTATTCTTCTACTTGGGGTTTTTTCTTTAGATTTACTTCTTCATATTACAGACTGTATCGAGACTTCCACAAGAGAACTGCAGCCAGCGCTAGGCAGAGCCGGGTCGGGCATGGAAGTTGCGGCGGCTGGCTGCAGCCCCTGGCCCGCTTTCAAAGTTCATTTTTTAGTTCAAAGCCGACGCCGCAGCTCCTCTCTCGATCCCCGCCTGGTGCGGTTCGAGAGAGGAGCGGCGGCGGCTTGAACTAAAAAATGAACTTTGTCAGGTAATTGGAAGTGTTCAAGCCCGCTGCGAGAGAGAGATGGTGGCGTCCTGGTGACGTAGTAAGCGCACATGTGCACTCTTGCTGGCACAGCGCGACAGATCAGAGATCAGGGAAGCACAGGGTATGAGTGCGCATGCGCGCTTAGCGTTTTATTATATTAGATATAAAAATATTTTTTTTACATATATCGGAATAAAATTTACATTCCACCCACTAGTGGTACTTTAGTTTAGTCAGCTTAGTCTGCAGTTAATTATGCTTTTAAATGGATGTAGTTATACTTATCAGTGATCTCACTTTCAGCTTCTTTTCTCCGTCGCTTTGTCGTTCCGCTCAGTCGCTTCGCAAAGACGTGCACTAAGGCGTGCACATCTTTGCCGTGCGCATTGGCCGGTGTGCCGAACGGCAGTGCGCCGTTCTCACACACCCGGCTGTATCGATTGAGGCAGGAAGCAGGAGCTACATTTTGACTAGGTATTAATTTGATACAAAATTTATCTTAAATTTAGAAAAGGCATGGAGCATTTTAGGGGTGTAGTAAAAAAAATGATCTGGATACTGATGATATTGAGATACTTTTTGAATAAATTTTAAGGAACAAAATCTGATGGAATTCAAAAAGTCATGACATAAAACACAGAAGAGGATAGAATTAAAAGTTTAGTGTATTTCTGCTCAAAGAAAATAACTCCACACTTGAGAAAAGCATAGAAAAGACTAAACGTGTAGAGACCAGCAGTTACAGCTGTGATCTCCGTACTCTGTATCGCTCCATAGTGCAAGCTCACCTTGCTTATTGCATTCACTTCTGGTAGCTGTATCTCAAAAGAAGGTCTAGCGGCACTAGAAAAGGTTCAAAGAAGAAGCAAGTAAGATATTAAAGGGGATGGAACTCCTCTCATAGGAGGAAAGACTAGAGAAGTTAGGGCTCTTCAGTTTGGAAAAGTGTGGGGAGTGTGTGGTGAAGTGGTTAGAGCTACGGCCTTGGCACCCTGAGGTTGTGGATTCAAATCCTGCACTGCTCCTTGTGACCTTGGGCAAGTCACTTAATCCCCATTGCTCCTGGTACATTAGATAGAGTGGGAGCCCATCGGGACAGTTGGGGAATAATGCTTGAGTACCTAAATAATTTGTAATCCACAGAGAATTGTAGGATATGCGGAATATAAATTATTTTTTTTAAAAAAAAGGGCGACTGAAGGGAGGAGATATGATTGAAGTCTACAAAATCCTGAGTGGTGTAGAACGAGTACAAGTGAATTGATTTTTTTTTACTAGGGGACATTTGATGAAGTTACAGGGAAATACCTTTAAAACAAATAAGAGGAAATATTTTTTCACTCAACAAATAGTTAAGTTCTAAAACATATTGCCAGGGGATGTGGTAACAGAGGTTAACATAGCAGGATTTCAAAAAGGGGTTGGATAAGTTTCCTGGAGGAAAAGTCCATAGTCTGCTTTTGAGACAGACATGGGGGAAGCCACTGCTTGCCCTGGGATTAGTAGTGTGGGATGTTGCTACTATCTGGGGTTTAGACAGGTACTTGTGACCTGGATTAGCCACTGTGGAAACAGGGCTAGATCAGGGGTCTCAAAGCCCCTCCTCGAGGGCCGCAATCCAGTCGGGTTTTCAGGATTTCCCCAATGAATATACATGAGATCTATGTGCATGCACTGCTTTCAATGCATATTCATTGGGGAAATCCTGAAAACCCGACTGGATTGCGGCCCTCAAGGAGGGACTTTGAGATCCCTGGGCTAGATGGACCATTGGTCTGAGCCAGGATGGCTATTCTTATGGTCTTAGGAGACAGGCAGCAGAAATGAGAAGCGAGAACAAGGAAAATGGATATGCCTGAATAAGTTTTAGTTTATAGCATGACATCCAATTGGACATATATATGTATATATATATCAGGAAGAGGAGGTATAATTCAAACAGTTGGTAAAACTGCAGCTACTCAGACAATTATCATCGGTTCATTAGAAATTGTTTACAGTGTTTCCTAGTTGCACATTGTTGAAGGACGTATAGAGCATATAGCGATTATTGAATATTTAAAATAATGGCCAATGATTCAATGTGTCCTTTTGATTTGCTGTAGTTTGCTTTGATGTTTAAATAACTACAGGTGTCTTATGACTGCTGCCTGTGTTGCTGAAAGCCCAGGAAGATGTTTCCTATCGTGTAGGGCTGAATAGGTGGCAACAAGTTCCTTTAAATAATCTGTTTTGCTTACTTCTTTTACCCTCTGCCCTTTACAAAACCATAGCTATTTGATGGTGTTTTTGTTCATTTCCATTTTGTTCTTCCTCACACTTTCTGTCCAACACCTGAAGGTATGCCTGCTAGAAAGAAAATTTTCTCCGATACTTCTTAGGCAATATACCTTTGTCAGGTAGATTTTTTATTATTATTATTTTTTTTTAGCAATTTTAAATTTAACACAGGCCTTTCTCAGTAATAGTAGCCAAGGCCAGATTTATATACGACAGACCTATGGGATATTCAACAATCCCTATCATAATGTGTAATGTATGCATTCCTAGGCACCTGTCTTTTCTGCCTAACTCCAAATTTGGCCCTGGCAGTATTTGTTCTTCACAGTTTACTTTTATTTGATATATCACAACATCCTAACACCTGTCTAAGCCGTTTACAAATAGGATGAAGAGAACACAGAAACATAGGGAGAAGAAATGAGTACAAGGTCTAAGTTACAGATTCCCAATTAAAAATATATAAAGTCGGCGTTTACCAAAGTAATTACTAAGAGACGAGAAATGGAGAGGGAATAAACGGTTACATGACAAAAGACGGCGGGAGAGGGAGCGTATCAGTGGCAGGCAGGTCTCTAACATGTAAGACTCACTTAGAATGTAAGAATTTGTCATACTGGGACAGCCCAGTATCCTGCTGCCAACAGTAGCCGGTCCACATAATAAGATCTGGCAAAATCCCAAAGATTTAATTACACCATTCTCAGGGATAAGTAGCGGCTTTTCCTTTAATAGCAGTTTATGGATTTTTCTTCCAGGAACTTCTCCAAACCTTTTCTGTACTGAGATATGCTAAATGCTGTTACCAGAACCTATTCACTAAGGCCTGGATTCTCTATACGGCATCGATATTGGCGGCCTCCTAAAAAGCTGCCACCGATCTCGGTGCCTTATAAAGAATCAGGCCAGAGTTTTCCAGGCTTACATTTCTGGCGCCTGCCTTTGTCGCTTAAGGCCGCCTAACACCACTTCTGGCATCGGCCACACCCATGGTGACATTAGGCAGCCTAAAGTGCCTTGAAGCTCAGTTTAAAATGTTGTTTATAAACCAAGTTTTTTTAAAACTGAGGTTGGTCATCTACTGCCACCTAAAAAATTGTTGCCAATTAGCAAATCCAGGCCTAAGTGAAAAAATGTTTATATTTGTTTTAAAAGTACCATGTAACTTTGAGTGTCTTCTAGATCAGGGGTGTCCAACCTTTTGGCTTCCCTGGGCCGCATTAGCCAAAAAAAATTGTTTCTGGGGCCGCACAAATGCTGCAGCAAGACAGAGGAGGGAGGCGGCAAGATGGTAAACACCCGGGGGCAGCAGAGGAAAACACTGCATCGCCCTCGACCGGGGACGCACAAAATACTTCACGGGGCTGCAGGTTGGACACCCCTGTTCTAGATTATGTAATTTTTGAGGAAGTTAACAATTCATCCATTCTATTCCACTCAGGACTTTGTAGAACTCTTTAATAGCTCCCCTCAACTGTCTCTCTTCCAAGCTAAAGAGCCCTAACCTCTCTAGCCTTTCCTCATATGAGAGGAGCTCCATCCCTTCCTCTCCTCCCAGCTTCCCCCCTACTGTACCCTCCTTTCTGCCCCCTCCACTACTTCCCCACCCCCCAATGCCACCCTCTCACTTTCCTCCCCATACCTCTTTAAATCTTTGCCAGAGCAAGCAGATTTTCCGGCCTGCTGCTCACACCAGCATTGGCTTTCTCTCTGATGTCATTTGCTAGCCCCACAACCCAGAAGTGATTTCAGAGGGGAGCCAGGCTGGTTCGAGCATCAAGCGGGAGAAGTTGCTCACGCTAGCAAAAATTTCAAGAAGAATGGGGGGGGGGGATGTGAGCATGGCATGAGGAACGTACATAAGAACATAAGAAGTTGCTTCCACTGGGTCAGACCAGAGGTCCATCTCGCCCAGCGGTCCGCTCCCGCGGTGGCCCATCAGGTCCGCGACCTGTGAAGTGGTTTCTGACCACTTCTATAACCTACCTCAAGTTCTATCTGTACCCCTCTATCCCCTTATCCTCCAGGAACCTATCCAAACCTTCCTTGATCCCCTGTACCAAGTTCTGGCCTATCACTTCCTCCGGAAGTGCGTTTCATGTGTCCACCACCCTCTGGGTAAAAAAGAACTTCCTAGCATTTGTTCTAAACCTCTCCCCTTTCAATTTCTCTGAGCGCCCCCTAGTGCTTGTGGCTACGTAGTGGTGTCGACACTCAGGGCAGTCAGCCCTTCCCTCGCCTTACTATGCCTGATTGTAATTGGTTGGGTGTGATTCAAAGACTGGGTTAAGAACCCCTGCTTAAGATGATCTAGCAAATTACTTGGCAGCCTGTGAATAAGAACATTTGGATTCTGGTTTCCCTGGTAACACAAAAACCCACCTTACTGTATAAAAATGAGAGCATTCAGAAATTAATCATTGCTCTTGGTGCACGCTAATCTTCCTGATTAGTATGGAAGGATTTCAGAGAAGCGAAGACAATGGTGGAATTGTTTTCAGAGCAGTCTTTTCAATCTCTGGCCCAATGTTAACGTGTTTCAGAAGCCGAGGCGATAAAGCTTTGCATTTTGAAATAGATTAGCGGTGGACTAAGGGCCATTGATCCTTCTTACTGAAAGCTAGAAGTGTACAGCATTTGAATGCAGATACAGAGTATTTTACTAACTGCTTTTGCATTGATTGTCTCAATCCATATGAAGACTTCTATCTTTCCTGATTCCACTGAGGTGAGGTTTTATAACAACAGAAGTGAACGTAGCACTCTTGCTGGTATTTGATTTTAAAAATGCAAATACTGTATTTTTTGCTCCATAAGACACACTTTTTTTCCCACCCAAAAGTGGGTAGAAATGTCGGTGCGTCTTATGCAGCAAAGGTGACCCCTCCCGCGGTACCTTTTAAAAACACGGCCGCCCTTTTAAACCTCCCCCCCTGTCCGTCCCCATAGTACCTTTTTTAAATGCCCCTTAAGCCTGGTGGTCCAGCGGTATATTGGCCGGCAGGAGCGTGCTTTATCCCAGGACAAGCAGGCAGCATATTCTTGACTGATGGGTGATGGCACCGACGGAGCCCCGGTACGGACAATTTTAGAGTGATTGCACTCTAAGAACTTGGAAAGTTCTAGTAGGCCGCACCGCGAACGCGCGAGTGCCCTCCCGCCCGACAGAGGCGCGCGGTCCCCAGTTTCTTAGTTTCCGCGGAGCTAAGAAGACGCGTCTCTTTCAATGGCTGTTGAAAGATTTTTTTGTAACCTTCCTGCTCACGTAAACCCTTCTGGAAATAAAGTTTCCCTTTATTTCTTTTCTTTTCTTTAGTTAATTAAAAAAAAAAAAACAAACCTTTGGATTTTTTTCTTCATTCCTTTCGGTTCGCCCCGGCGGGGCCTGTTGCCATCATCGAGGCCTCGGCCTTCGATTTGGCAGAAGCCGTTTTCACTTTCATGCCCCCTCAAGACGGATTTAAAAAGTGCCAGCAGTGTGCTCGACCAATTTCACTGACAGACACGCACAACTGGTGTCTGCAGTGTCTTGGTCCTGACCATCGAGCGTCCACCTGCACCCGCTGTGCGACTTTAAAGAAGAGAACTCTAAAAAACCGCCAGATCCAACAGTGGTTATTATTTGGCGCCGAGATGTCTGACTGTGCGGCACCGGCACCGACATCGGCCCCGTCTCAATCGGCACCCACCTCGTCGACACCGCTTCGGCGTCGCATCCCTCAGGTAAGCCGGCTAAGAAGCCTTCCCCGTTGGAGCGTCCTCCGGTCTCAGTAGCAGCGAGCCCAGTCCTGCCGACCTCGAGGCGTCCACGGAAGCGCTCCGCCCCAATAGAGGTGAGCCCCTCGACCTCGGGTTCCTCATCCTCGGGGCGTAGAGCGGCACCGCAGGTACCGCAGAAGAAAAAGGCGGTACCGGTGCCTTCGCTGGACGAGCGGATCGCCGCTGTCCTGCAGGTGCAGCTTAAGGAACAGTTGCAACAGTTCCTTCCTGCACTTTTGGCACCGAGCCTTCCGGTCCCGGTCCGGTCTGAGCCACCGCTACCGACAGTGGAGCAACCCCTTCTTTCGGCATCCACTTTGTCGGTACCGGTACATTCTGCTTCCTCGGTCTCCATGCCAGTCCTCGCACCGGAACCGAGAGCTCAACACCAGGCTGTTCAGACTTCGGCACCGATGCAGCCCTTAACGTCTCCCGGTACCGTGTCTATGAGGTCAGGTAAGTCGGCACGCAAATCCCGACACCTGGAACCCTCCACACCGGAATCTCGAGACCGCAGTTTTCAGGTTCGGGATCCTGATCTGTGGGGTGACTCAGAGGACCCTCTTCTCTCTGAAGGGGAATGTTCATCTAATGATGAGGATCCTTCTGCTTTAGACCCATCCTCTAAACCAGATGTAACCTCTTTCTCATCTTTTTTAAAAGAGATGTGTGACTCTCTCTATTCCCTTGGAGGCTGAGTCAAAGAAATCCAAAGTTTTTCTTGATGCACTGGATTTTGACCAACCTCCAAGGGAATATCTCAAATTACCTCTCCATGACATCTTGAGAGAGACGTTTTACAAAAATTTAGAGACACCTTTGACCATCCCTGGAGCCCCCCGCAAGTTAGACTCCTTATATAAAGTCATCCCGATTCCTGGGTTTGACAAACCACAGCTCCCACATGAGTCTCTATTAGTGGAATCCACTCTAAAGAAATCCACGGGAGCTAGTGTATACGCCTCAGTCCCTCCTGGCAGAGAAGGTAAAGCCATGGACAAATTTGGCAAGAGGTTGTACCAGAATGCGATATTAGCCAACAGGTCAGGGAATTACGCTTTCCACTTCTCATTCTATCTCAAGAATCTCATACAAAATCTGACTGCTTTTGAGAAGTACCTCTCTGACCGTAAAAAATCTGCCTTTCGCCAAACTTCTTCATCGCTCTTACAACTTCGAAAGTTCATGGTCAGGTCGATCTATGACACCTTTGAGCTGACCTCTCGGGCCACAGCTATGTCGGTGGCCATGCGCCGACTGGCATGGCTCAGAGTGTCAGAACTTGATGTCAATCATCAGGATCGACTGGCTAATGCACCTTGCCTGGGGGATGAGCTGTTTGGAGAATCCATGGACTCCACTACTCAAAAGCTTTCGGCTCATGAAACTAGGTGGGATACTCTCCTCAAAACGAAAAAGAAGACCCCACCTACCAGGCCTTTCCGTCAGCAATCGGCCTACCAGCGTCGATTTGTGGCTCGTCCTTTGCCACCGGCAGCTCAACAACCCAGGCGTCAGAGGCAACAACAAAGTTAAAACACTAGACCTGCACAGCAGCAACAACAGGTGAAGCCTCTTCCTTCTCCACAAAAACCTTCACAACCCTTTTGACTTGGTTCTCCAGGACATAGCCAGTATCCCTTCATCTGCCCATCTTCCGCTGCCTATAGGAGGACGCCTTACCCATTTCATAAACCGTTGGGAAACCATCACTTCGGACCAATGGGTCCTCAACATCATCCGCCACGGCTACTCTCTCAACTTTCAGACTCTTCCTGCCCAAGGTCTACCAAAAGAGTCTGCTTTGAACACTCATCAGTCTTCCCTCCTTCTTCAAGAGGTTCAATCCCTCCTCCTTCTGAACGCCATAGAGGAAGTTCCTCTAGATCAAAAGGGGCAAGGATTCTACTCCCGTTATTTTCTAGTTCCCAAAAAGACAGGAGATCTCAGACCCATCCTAGATCTTCGCGATCTCAACAAATGCTTGGTCAAAGAGAAATTCAGAATGCTTTCTCTGGCCACTCTTTACCCTCTTATCAATCAAGGCGACTGGCTATGTTCCCTCGATCTCAAAGAAGCATAAACTCATATACCGGTCAATCTGGCCTCCAGACAGTACCTACGCTTCATGATCAATCGTTGTCATTACCAATACAAGGTGCTACCCTTCGGTCTTGCCTCCTCTCCAAGAGTGTTCACCAAATGTCTGATTGTGGTGGCTGCCTTTCTACGCTCTCACCACCTTCAGGTCTTTCCTTACCTGGATGACTGGTTAATCAAGGCCAATTCATCTCAGACTGTTCTCCTGGCCACCAACCAAACCATCTTGTTTCTTCAACTTCTGGGGTTCGCGATCAATCTACCCAAATCTCATCTCATCCCCACTCAGAGACTTCAATTCATCGGAGCCGTCTTGGACACAGTCCTCATGAGAGCGTTCCTGCCATCCAACCGTCTTCAAACGCTTCAATCTCTATGTCAGCAGGTGCTTCCACAACGTTCCATCTCTGCCAAGCAAATGATGATACTCTTGGGTCACATGGCCTCCACAGTTCATGTCACACCCTTCGCACGTCTTCACCTGCGCACTCCTCAATGGACCCTAGCTACCCAGTGATCCCAAGCGACGGATCCTTGCTCATGTCACATATCTGTGACATCATCTCTTCGTCAGTCTCTACAATGGTGGTTGATATCCTCGAATCTCTCCAGAGGTCTTCTCTTCCATCTACCTCCTCATCAACTTATCATCACCACCGATGCCTCCCCTTACGCCTGGGGAGCTCATTTGAACGAGTTCCAAACTCAAGGACTTTGGACAGCTCAGGAAATGAAGCATCACATCAATTTCCTGGAACTCAGAGCGATGTTTTATGCCCTCAAGGCCTTCCAACATCTTCTCTTTCCTCAAGTCCTCCTGCTGTGCACAGACAATCAAGTTGCGATGTACTACATCAACAAACAGGGTGGGACAGGCTCTCGCCTCTTGTGCCAGGAAGCCCAGAAGATCTGGACTTGGGCCATAGATCACCATCTATTCCTGAAAGCTATCTACATTCAGGGAGAAAAGAATTCCTTAGCGGACAAGCTCAGCAGAATTCTCCAGCCTCACGAGTGGGCACTCGATCCTTTCACTCTACAGTCCATCTTCGCTCAATGGGGCACTCCTCAGATAGACCTTTTTGCAGCTCCTCACAATCACCAGCTGCCCCTTTTTTGCTCCAGACTCTACTCTCCTCACCGTCTGGCAGCGGATGCATTTCTCCTCGACTGGTCCAATCTGTTCCTGTACGCTTTCCCTCCTCTGCCTCTCATGTTGAGAACCTTGTTCAAGTTCAAGAGGGAACGAGCCACCATGATTCTGATTGCTCCGAGGTGGGCCAGGCAACATTGGTTCTCCCTTCTACTTCAACTCAGTTCCAGGGAACCTTTTCTTCTTCCACTGTTTCCTTCTCTGCTTACACAGCATCAGGAGACCCTTCTACATCCCAACCTCCAGTCTCTGCACCTGACAGCTTGGTATCTCTCGGGCTGACTTCTCATGATACTCTTTTGTCTCAGCCCGTTCGTTCCATTCTAGATGCCTCCAGGAAACCAGCCACTCTGCAATGTTACCATCAGAAGTGGACACGATTTTCTTCCTGGTGTCTTCTTCATCATCTTGATCCCACTTCCCTGGCAGTGGAGACATTGTTGGATTATCTGCTTTCTTTGTCTGACTCTGGCCTTAAGTCTACTTCTATCAGAGTCCACCTCAGTGCTATTGCTGCTTTTCATGAGCCGGTTCATGGAAAACTTCTCTCAGCTCATCCCTTGGTGTCCAGGTTCATGCGGGGTCTTTTCAATGTGAAACCACCTCTTAAAGCCCCTCCTGTAATCTGGGATCTCAATGTGGTTCTTTGCGCCTTAATGAAGCCTCCATTTGAACCTTTGGCTACCACTCCTTTCAAGTTTCTCACTTGGAAAGTACTTTTCCTTATTGCTCTTACCTCTGCCAGGAGGGTCAGTGAGCTACATGCACTAGTTGCAGATCCACCTTTTACGGTCTTTCATCATGACAAGGTGGTTCTGCGTACACATCCAAAGTTTCTCCCTAAGGTTGTCTCTGAATTCATAAGAACATAAGAAATGCCTCTGCTGGGTCAGACCCGAGGTCCATCGTGCCCAGCAGTCCGCTCACGCGGCGGCCCAACAGGTCCAGGACCTGTGCAGTAATCTTCTATCTGTACCCCTCTATTCCCATTTCCAGTAGGAATTTGTCCAATCCTTTCTTGAACCCCAGTACCGTACTCTGCCTTATAACGTCCTCTGGAAGCGCATTCCAGGTGTCCACCACACGTTGGGTAAAGAAGAACTTCCTAGCATTTGTTTTGAATCTGTCCCCTTTCAACTTTTCCGAATGCCCTCTTGTTCTCTTATTTTTCGAAAGTTTGAAGAATCTGTCCCTCTCTACTCTCTCTATGCCCTTCATGATCTTGTAAGTCTCTATTATATCCCCTCTAAGTCTCCTCTTCTCAACCAATCCATTGTTCTGCCTGTCTTCTTTCCGAAACCTCACTCTCATTCTGGTGAACAGGCTCTGCATACTTTGGACTGTAAGAGGGCTCTAGCTTACTATCTAGAGCGTACGAAACCCCACAGATCAGCTCCCCAACTCTTTCTGTCCTTTGATCCGAATAAATTTGGACGTTCTGTTTCTAAACGTACGTTGTCTAATTGGCTGGCAGCGTGCATTTCATTCTGTTATGCTCAGACCGGACTGACACTGGAAGGTTCTGTCACGGCCCATAAAGTCCGAGCAATGGCAGCATCTGTAGCTTTCCTCCGTTCCACTCCTATTGAGGAAATATGCAAGGCTGCTACTTGGTCCTCAGTTCATACTTTTACATCTCATTATTGTCTGGATGCATTCTCCAGACGGGATGGACACTTCGGCCAATCTGTTTTGCAAAATTTGTTTTCCTAATGGCCAACCTTCCCTCCATCCCTCTTTTTGTTAGCTTGGAGGTCACCCATCAGTCAAGAATATGCTGCCTGCTTGTTCTGGGATAAAGCACAGTTACTTACCGTAACAGGTGTTATCCAGGGACGGCAGGCAGATATTCTTGCGTCCCACCCACCTCCCCGAGTTGGCTTCTTAGCTGGCTTATCCTAACTGGGGACCGCGCGCCTCTGTCGGGCGGGAGGGCACTCGCGCGTGCGCGGTGCGGCCTACTAGAACTTTCCAAGTTCTTAGAGTGCAATCACTGTAAAATTGTCCGTACCGGGGCTCCGTCGGTGCCGTCACCCATCAGTTAAGAATATCTGCCTGCTGTCCCTGGATAACACCTGTTACGGTAAGTAACTGTGCTTTCTGAGCTGCTGCCTGGGCCTGGGCCACTTTCTGAATGGCCGACATCAGTTCTCACGGGACTCACAAGAACTGACGGCAGCCATTCAGAAAGCGGCACGGGCCAAGGCAGCAGCTCAGAAAGCACGCTCCTGCTGGCTGATACACCAGGCTTTAAGGGGTGTTTTTTAAATTAAATTTGATGGAGGGGTTGTACACAGAGGAGAGGAGTTTACAATTTCACTGAAAAGAAAAATTTTGTATTGGGCATGCCATGAGTTTTGATAATGTACATTCTGTCTTATCCTTCTTTGGTACTGTTACTCTGTATTTGTTTGTTTTTAGCGCTAGTTCTGACAGCATGTTATTGTTCTTGTATATCTTCTGGTTTTGCCTAATAGATTATACAAAAAAAAAAAAAAAAGGCAGGCGTGTTTTAAAAAGGTACGTAGGGGGGGGGGGGTGGAGAAGAGGAAAAAATTGTTAGGTGGCTGGAACGGATCCCTCCTGTCCCAGCCTACCACTAGACCACCAGAGGTGAAAGGGGGAAGGCAGGTTGCAGGGAAGGGCAGGGAGATAGAGTGCAGACCTGGCAGGCAGTGAGGGGGGCTGGGTGCACAATTTGGTTCAGAATGGTTTTTTTTCTTGTTTTCCGCCTCTAAATCTAGTGTGTGTCTTATGGTGCGAAAAATATGGTATAAACAACGTTGAAAGAAACCATATCCAAAGGGGAGCTGGTAATGAATAAAAAAAAACAAATAATAATTTCCAGTATATTTCATTGCAAAGAATAACATGACTTTGCCTTTGGATTACTCTCTGTTTTGTACAGTTCGAAGTAGTAGATATTTGAAATTCATGCAATAGAAAATCAATGTTTTGTTCTGGATCATTTAGTAATATGTATTATCCCAGAACAAACAGGCAGCCTAATCTCACATAAGGGTGACGTCATCTACGGAGCCCAGTTGCGGAAAGCTTCACAAGCAGACTTGCTTGTAGAACTTTAGAAAGTTTGCGCCTGCCGCACTGTGCATGCGCAAGTGCCTTCCCGCCCAGTGCAGGGTGCGCGTCTCCTCAGTTCTACTTCGTGCCTTCTCTCACCGCGGCTTGTGTTTTATTTCTTTTCAGGGTCGCTGTGTTTTTCTTGCACGTTTTATTATTTTTTTAAAAAAAAGACTTACTTTGCTTTTTCTTTCAGCCAAGGCGGGGCCTGCCTCATGATCTCAGCCTGCGGGCTTCGACCTAGCTGCGGCTATTTTCCCGTTTATGTCCCGGCCGGTCACAGATTTCAAGAAGTGTAGTTGTTGCCAGCGAGTGATCTCCCTCACTGACCCACATCGGTGGTGTATTCGGTGTTTGGGACCTGACCATCGTCCGGAGTCGTGCGCCCGCTGCGCTGCCCTTCAACCTCGTGCCCGCAAACATCAAGTTCAGGTATGGTCTCGACCTCGAATCCGGTCAAGCTCACAGGGGTTCCACCTTCTGCCTCGATCTCGGTTTCAACCTTAAATCAAGCCATCCTCGTTCGGTGGGTCCTCGTCCTCGAGCAAATCTGCTAAGTCTTCTGATGAGACGCTTGCCTCGCTGCCTCCCTCAGGTCAGGTACCAGAAGTGGTTTATCAAGCTGCCCAAGAAGCATGTCTCTAAGTCGAAGTGTCATTCTTCCTCGGAGACTTTAGCCACACCAAATGTACCAGACCCTCAAGTTTTGGTGTCACAATTGGAGGCTATGATCCAGACCATCTTGGATCGTCAGTTTACGCTCTCTGGAAGCGCATTCCAGGTGTCCACCACACGTTGGGTAAAGAAGAACTTCTAGGACAGATTCAAAACGAATGCTAGGAAGTTCTTTATCTAACGTGTGGTGGACACCTTAAATGCGCTTCCAGAGAGCGTGAAAGGACAGAGTATGGTATTGGGGTTCAAGAAGAGATTAGATCATTTCCTGAAGGAAAAGGGGATAGAGAAGGGTATAGATAGAGGATCACTACTATACAGGTCCTGGACCTGATGGGCCGCCGCGTGAGCGGACTGCTGGGCAAGATGGGCCTCTGGTCTGACCCAGCAGAGGCACTGCTTATGTTCTTATGTAACTCTCTGCTTTCCACAGGGCCATTAGCAGATCTGAGAATTAGTGATGATAAAAATTGGTTCCTGAGAACACCCATGCTGTTTGAAACTTTGGTGCCAGGAAAATGGATATGCAAGTCACATGAATATGTGGAACCTATGATGTTGGGAGGATGGAAGCAGTGCTTTTACTCTTAAGCTAAAGAGTCATAGTCAGTGTAAGAACTCATTTGATAACTATTGCCAGTGGGGTAACTATTGCTCATGTTGGGCATCGTTATCATAAAAAGCTGCCTCTTCTTTTTAGGCGTCCAACAGTGTTTGTGATTCTGTTCATTTTAGGCGACATATTCTCCCACAACTTCTGCTTTTTACTTTTGCCACAGATGTCTTTATAATATTTCCCCCCCCCGCCTTTTTTTCTCCTGATTTCAGGTCCCCAGAGTGGCTAATGACTCCCGTTGTGTTTCCCAGAGGCCAGAGCAGGTCTGTTAAAACTGGGTTCAGCACACCAGCTTGCACCTGGGCAAAGAGATGGTGCCAGCAGCTGAAATACCAAAACCGGAAAGAATAGGTGAGAATGATGTATTGCAACCTTTAAGAACATAAGCAGTGTCTCTGCTGGGTCAGATCAGAGGTCCATCGTGCCCAGCAGTCCGCTCACGTGGCGGCCCCTCAGGTTCAGGACCTGTATAGTAGTGATCCTCTATCTATACCCTTCTCTATCCCTTTTTCCTTCAGGAAATGATCTAATCTCTTCTTGAACCCCAATACTGTACTCTGTCCTATCACACCCTCTGGAAGCGCGTACCAGGTGTCCACCACCCTTTGGGTGAAGAAGAACTTCCTAGCATTGGTTCTGAATCTGTCCCCTCTTAATTTTTCCAAATGGCCTCTCGTTCTTGTAGTTTTCGAAAGTTTGAAGAACCTGTCCCTTTCCACTTTCTCTATGCCCCTTCATGATCTTGTAAGTCTCTAGCATGTCCCCTTCTAAGTCTCCGCTTCTCCAGGGAATAGAGCCCCAGTTTCTCCAATCTTTTAGCGTATGAAAGGTTTTCCATACCTTTGTTTGCTTACGCTAGATATCCTTTACTTGACTGCAAAGTTTGCTTACTATCTGCACTATACCTCTTCCCTGAATAGCCCTTGTGATGAATTAAATACATTTTCACAGCGCTAACATGTTTCACACTTTTTTTTCCTTCTCAAGGATGTACCTTGAGGATTTTCTGAGCGAACAGTAAATTGGTGAGTTTTAGGCTCTCTTATTACAAGGGTGCACTAAATCAATGCATGCGTTAACCGCTAACGCGCTGATATTTACCACGCGCTTAAAGCCTTGCCGTTTAAGGTGCCTTTACCGATGCCTTAGCAGTTAGCGCAGGTGTTGATTTAGCGCACCTTTGTAAAAGAGAGGCTTAAACTCACCCGTATACTCTTAATTTGTCTCAATCCATCTTCCTTTTTTCTTCAGCCTGCCTTCTCCTCCCAGGAGAAGATTATGGGACCTGTCATCCATCTGATCGAACTGCAGTTGCATGCTGCTTTCCTGGATTGTGCAATCATTCTAGACGTTCTACAATAAAAAATGTTAAACCATTTTTGACCTTGCGCTTATTTACAATAGGAAGGCCAGAGCCCATTCAGATACATTGAGTAGCATCCGGGCATTAGTGTTTCCTTAAGAAGCACCACTTCAGTGACTTTGTCACACAACATTATCAATAAACTCCAAAAGCGGAGTTTGCAATTGATCTAAATAGCAATATTTGACTCTATGTCACGTTTATTCAACCACACATGAGATTCAGGTTTTTGGGACAGTGAAAACAGTGCTTTAAGCCATTGAGCTAACAGTTTTTTGTATCAGCTAACTGTGATACGATAGGTAAGCTGATGATACCTTAGCAGATCACTAAGCTATGATACGGCTGGGGAGTCAGAGAAACTGGAGAGGGTAGTTGGTGTAGTTCAATGTGTAAAGGCTCTGTGCTGATCTTGCAGAGGTCGGGAGGAGTTCAACTCCCAGCCCATCTTTTAATGGCGGCATTGTACCTTGCAGGTGAACCTTGATGATCTCACAATGAGGTCAGCACTGTGCTGCGGCACACCTCCATTTGCATTCAGGTCTGTTATGTGTTTGATTCTGTTTTTAAGCTTTGCCAAATGAAGTTATGGGCTTTCTTTGCTTTGAAGAGTGACCTGATTGGAGCAATGTTTAGTGAGAAAGAAAGTGTTATTTAGAGCAAGAAACCCTAAAGCTGTGATTTTCATGTGCTGTAATTAGCTAACACCATTGCTTCTTTAGGCAGTTTTAAATTTAATATCCTGGCTGAATCACAAAATAAAAATCCTAGAGGATAAAGGGATTGAGGGGTACAGATAGGAGTAGCGGTAGGTTATAGGGATAGTCTGGGACCATTGCTCAGGCAATGGGCCTGATGGGCCACCGCGGGAGCGGACCGCTGGGCGAGATGGACCTCTGGTCTGCCTCAGCGGAGGCAACTTCTTATGTTCTTTTGTACTTAGAAGATCACTTTGGAAACATCTATCAAATAATGTCTATTTGACGCCCAGAGAAAGCTCAACGGATGACCTAAAGGCTGCCTAAAGAGCATCCAAAGAACTCGCGTCTATCTTACTACTGTCTTTCTGAAACCTAAACCAGGTCTATCTAAAGCCCAAACAATGCTCAAACAGCTATTCTTTACACTGCTTCTAGGAGCTAATTTTACAATTACTAAACAGCACAGAGGTTAAACTTACACCCTTCTACGCTGATGTTCACAGTTCAACTCCCAGTCAGTACCTCTCACTAAAAATGAAATATTATAAATATCCTTTTAAAGATGGCATAGTACTTTTGTTTTTTTATTGTGTTAAAGCTTACAATCCTGAAATAATGAAGAAAAAGAATATGACAGGGCAGTGATATCCAGCTTGTGTTGTCTCCTGGCATCCATCCTAGCGGAATTAACTGCCTATACGGAACAGTATAGTTAAAACAGACTCATTGTGTAGCACAGCAGATTCAAGATTCACACTGATGTTCCCAGTTCAACTGCCACTGAAAACAAGATCCTTTTAAAGATGGTATACTGTGTTTTTATTATGTTAAAGCTTAACATCCTTAAATAAGAGAAAAACTAAATACATTGTAGGGACATCTACAAGAGAAAAAATATTGTATTTATGGCAGACGCGCAGCTGATGCCTAAGTGACGCTCAGCGTGACGTGCGTCCCCGCGGATGTCTAAAGCACACCTAAAGGTAGATGCAGTTTGCAGAATCGGGGTCTAATGGAGATGTATAACTAGCCCCTGTAGTTTATTCAACATTACATTACACTTCACAATTGTTACCCTCTTAAACCAGAAGCAGATCAAGGCAGTTTACAACACGCAGAGATCGATACACCATAAGGACTAATATGGTCACTAGGAATTCATTTATATTATAACCGTCACTGTGCATGTTTAAGGCCTTCTGGCTCCTGCTCTCTCTGAGATTCTCAGAGAGAGCGGGAGCCAGAAGGCCTTGAGTATGCGCAGATGCTCAAAGCCCAGCAGAAGCCGCGGTGGCAGGCTCTTTGGGTACCGGCACGTCCTGTGGGTTGGTGCTGTGTGCCGGTGCCCCCAATGCTTTAAGGGTTTGGGGGGGGGGGGCTCGCAAATCGAGTCAATGCTTAGTTTGTGAGGCATGATTTGCTAGAGTGTTTTGCAAACCACGTTACTCGCAAACCGAGGTTTGACTTTATTTGACAATTCAGTCTTGCTGCTGTGTTTTGCAATACAGTAGTTGTAATCTCTTTAAAGAGAGACTTATTACATCCTGCACAAATTAGTCTGAATGTGCTAATGTGAAGGATTGTACTACTAATTGAATGGTTACGCTGAACATATTAATTGCAGTAGCTGAGCCAGAAGAAAAACTGTGCAGATGTTTAACATAAATGGTTTGCTTTGATATAGGATATAAAATTCAAGTTGTTTGCAGTAGTCTTTTTCTGACCGGTGCTTTGTCTCACACGAAAAGGCGGATGCATACAGAGTATCTTCATTCTTCCTTTCAGTCTTCATCAACCCGCCAGAAGCTGCAAACATTAAACCATCTTGATATCGTTTAATGGATGTCTTGTCTTATTTCTGAATATAACTAACCTTATTGCCAACAGGACTAAAGCCTTTGCTTGGAGTTAGACTTAGTAACCATTAGAGCAGAATTATGACACTAAAACTTGAGCGAGGGTTTGTTTCCTAAAGCTTTTATTTCCATTTTGCTATTGTTCAAGTGAAGTTATAAGCTCACGAGAAGCTAAGGATTGTATAACTTTGCTATCTTTGTATTTTCAAATATTATTATTTAGTACAAAAAACTCTTTCCAAACAAACTGTTGCCATCCACATAATATAGGGTCAGGTTTGAGGAAGAGCGAATTATCCTGATAATGCTGATAGTTTAGCTGCCATCTGCATAGCTTATATTTAGTTTAAGCCTTACAAACAGCAGGCTTAAACTAACAGTGTCAGCGTCAGCACAGTGATTGTATATTCAGCGCTGCCAATGTAGTGAGAAAATAATTCCCACCCCACCCCCTCCTTTAACAAAACCGTGAAAGCGTTTTTTAGCGCAAGCCAGTGCGCTGAATGCTCAGCGTTGCTCCTGACACTCAAAGTTTCTATGAGTGTCGGGATCAGCGCAGAGCATTCGGCATGCAGGCCTGCGCTAAAAACCGTTTCCGCGGTTTTGTAAAAAGGGGGTGGATGGGTGGGGTTTTGGGTTAGTAAAGTGACCTTTAAGCTTGTGAAGGAACTTGTTTATACAATCTTAACCATTGGGAGGGGAAGCAAAACTAATAATCAGTTTTACAACATTGTTGAGTTTAAGCGGTCACCCTCAAATTCGATAACATCCACCTAAAGGTAGGCATGTACATTGATCGGCTAAATTGGCACCAGGAATTGAAGGTTAGGTGCCCAACTTAGTAGGGGTGTGTGCATACAACTTCTGCGCATGTATTTAGGCCCCCAAAAACCTGGCATTTAAAAGTGAGGACACTTAGCAGTGCTAAGTGTGGTTCTGAATACAGTGTGCCTAATTTTCTAGCATTTTGCTTAGCGTTGCACTAGTTTGCACCGATTTTCTTTTTAGGCAACTTATACAGAATTTGCTAATTGCATTTCCGGTTGGGGGGGGAGAGACTAAAAGGGGTTACAGACGGAATGAGTGCGGACTGCATACTTACTTAGCACCCTATATTTATCACAAAAGTTACTGCAATATTATAAGACGTCCCTCCCAACCATATCTACCTGGCTTCGATTGAAACGTTTGAGCTATCAGCATCTTAAACAGTAAATCACCACAAAAAAAGAGGAAACATTACATAAAGCACACACAGGAATGAAGGTGGTCAAAGAAAGGAATCGTCGCCAGACATCATGCAGCAAGCTTTTAATTGAGGGAAGGCCCAACCTGGCCAAGTTTTAGGCTAAACAGCCTGGGGGAGGGGGGAGGGTCCTGACAGAAAATATTTGTCACTCCTTATAGAAGTGTTTTGCGATTTGGGCATTGTTTTCTGTGCGGAACGTACACGGGCGAGGCTGGACTCATTTAGAGCTCTGGTCTTTGACCTAAGGGCCGCCGTGTCTGACCCAGCAGCGGCAATTCTTATGTAAGCCGAGTCTGATGCATGCTGTTAAGCAGATACTTGGCCAGGTTGGACCTTCCCCCAATAAACAGTGGTTGCTTGATCTCTAGTGTTTAAAAATGAACAGCTGTTGTACACATGGCACTTTCTGGCTGAGAGATTTTCAGACTGAAATACTGTTTGTTTTTTCTCCATACTGTGAGTCAACTCAACTGTGGGTACTTGAAAAGAATATGAAAATGTACTTAAGAACGGTCAAACTTTCCTTGTACAGGTACTTACTGATACTTGAGTTAATACATATGACTTTTGTTTCCGGTCTTCATCTGCTTTGGGACATATTAACTGCCCAGTCCAAGGGTTAGGGAACCTCATTAACGGACGGGAGATTTAGACCAGACTCTTAGGCAGCAAAGCAAGATGTTGCTTAATGATTTAGGCTATATGTTTTTAAACAAGTGGTACCTAGTAGCTGAGTGAGTTTTATGTGTGTGTCTTGGGTGCCATTGGCTCGGGTTTGAATCCTAGTGACTTGATGAGGCGAAAGAGGCTTAGGTGCAGCGCTATTAACTACTGTACACAAGCCTTTATTAAAAATAATTTTATACCAGATGCGCAATGCTGTCTAAAACATATTAGCCCAAATTAATCCTTACAACTAAGAAGTGTTACGGTGCCAATTTGTAACACATACACACAGAAGGTGTCCTTATCCCTCTAGGGCAGCGGTCTGCACTAATTTTTAAGCAAAGGCCATTTTGGGTCTCAACATTCATTCCTACCTACAATATCACCTGGCCTCGGTCACACAGGCAGAGAGCACAGAGAAACCCTACGCAACTACAGAACCACAAACGAAGATGCCAGACGAACTCTGCATGCAGTACAACACCAGAGCAATAGAAACAAACGCATTTTTCTTCTGAAACAGTACAAAGTATAGGCATCAGATGTAAACTGGCAAGACTATTTTATTTTCTATCTTTGTGGGCCGGTGCTTTTATTTTTCTAATCATCTTTTCCCAGTCATCGGTTGCGCTAACTCTTTTTCAAGGGCCTCCTTATCCAGTTGTTCTTTTTCTCTCCTTCCCCCCCTCTGTCCTACGTCCATCTTGCATTGACTTAATATTCAACTGTCTTCAAATTTTCTGATTCCTTCTCATATCCCCCAATCCCCATCTTTTCTTAAAGAGCATATCTTCCATCTCTCTTCCCATCCTTATGCCACCTCTCCTCCCTCTCTTCCCTGCTGGTGGTCTGACATTTTTCTCATCTCCTTCCCACAGGCTGGGATCTCTTTCCCCTCCTCTTCCTCCTCCTACTTTAGTCTAGAATCTCTCTCCCTTCCAGTAGTCTGACATCTGTCTCTTTCTACAGTCTGTTATCAACTCTCCTCTCCCTATTACCATAGTCTTGCATCTCTGTCCGTGATCCAACATCTCTTTAATAAATCCTCCCACTTCAGAATATGGTACTTGTTCACGCTGTTGCCCAGCAGCCACTTTGTCACTTTTCAGGCTGCTGTCAGTGAACTAAACACACAGCCTTTGGTGGCCTGGAAGCGTTCCTTCTGCGATGTAGAGACAACCCCCCCCCCCCCCACACTTTCCCTCCCCAGAAGTGCAGCATGTTTAAGTTCATTTATTGCTGGCAACTCAAAGAGTGGATGCCAGGAAGGAGAAGCATTTAGAAACTACACAATCCCATTGAGGGGAGGATGGAACCCTGCCCAAGTGTGCGGGCTACCCAGAAGGTCTCCATGGGACCTTGCAGTGAAGACCACTGTAAACTCTAGGGCCTTAAACATATGGATAGGTCAGTGATTTCTGATCTATTAGAGAGAGACTGAGGCTTCCGGGGGATCTGAGCTTGCTTTGCTTTCTGAGTACTAGTACTGCCCAGTTTCTGATTCGAATCGGGTGAATTGATTCGATTTAAAAAAAAAAAAAAAATTGGCCTCCCAGTTTGGTGACTGACCCTGCATGTGCCTTCCTAATGCAGGAGCATCAGCGCTGCCTCTTGCTGGTCATCCACTGCTGCTCCTGTTGTAAGGGGGGGGTGTGTGTGAGGATCAGTCAGGAAGGCCTGCATGTTCGCCCAGCTTTCCCGTTCTTACCGTAAGATAATATGACAGCCCGCAGGATCGCTGGTGCTGTAGCGATCCTTGCAGCGGCTGTCATCATCCTCAGTGGCACATTCCTTCTGCCGTGGTCTCGCAGCTGCAAGGATCGCTACAGTTATAAAGGAAAGTGCCAGACCTCTGGGGGAAGAGGTAAGGGGAGGATAGAGATGGAAAATGGATGGTTAGCACGGAGAAAGAAGACCCTGATCAGAAGACAACCAGAATCTGGGACCAACATGATTTGAATAATGACCAGACAACAAAAGGTAGAAAACATTATTTTATTTTCTGTTTTGTGATAACGATATGTCAGATTTTGTATCCTGCCAGAGATGCTGTTAGACCATGAACGTAAGCTAGAATAACAGAGAGAGAGGAAAAATGTTAGGTTTGAAAAAAAAATACCCAATTGGGCATGAACATGGAATCTTAAAATCAATTCAATAGGCTGAATCAAATTGAAATTTCCCCCCCCCCCCTCTGAATTGGGCAGCACTACCGAGTACTGTACGCTCTACCGTTCAAGGAAATTGTAATATACAGGTTCTTAGGGACATCTGATTTAGGAAACAGTATGCTGGCAGTTGTCATTCTTTACTTGTTTGGGCAAGAGGTGGCTCTCTAGTTAACTTTTTTTTTTTTTAAATTCATATAGCTTGCTGAAGCACAACAAAGGAGTTTAAGATTTATAACAGATGAACTAACGGACACGTGGCTTTAACATCACTGAAATTTCAAAGCAGGCAGCTGAAGAAACCAGAGGAGGATTAATGTTAAGTTTAAAGGGATAAGTAGTGCAAGATGCTGTCTTCTAGATACACTAGAAAGGTAGCTTTATCATTCCTCATTGTCTATTGCTAATTATGGGCTCAAGTTTACAACCCGTTTATAAAAACAAAAGACTATTAGCTAAGATGCTTTTCCAGAGAAGGGGAAAGCTTCAAGGACTGATCCCGCTAACATTTTATTTGCGTTTCATGCATTCTAGCTGTGAACAAAATCAAAACATTTACTAGCATTATAAACTTAACACTAATGCTTATTTTCTAATTGTTCTTTAAACTGACGGCAAAGTAGGGTTTCTTGCTGCATCTCTTTTGGGGCTAACATCTATCTGAAAGGTAAGCAGCAGATTTACTCTGTCAACTGTATAAATGTGACATATGATGTTTTGAAGTGTTAATTGTAGCTCAGCTCTTGTTCTCACTCTCTCCTCATCTAAACCATCTTGCTGTCTCCACTGACTAATCAACTCTAACCTATAGCCTATTGCAATGACTCTGCAGTTAATGAAGGCTACTTTGCTTGTGTGTGTTCAGTCTCAATCTGCTTCTACCAGCACCCAGATTCCTTTCCCTCCACCTCTCCTCTTTTGGGGCTAACATCTGAAAAGTAGGTAGCAGATTTACTCTGTCAACTATATAAAAGTGTTAATAGTATAGCTCTGCTCTTGTTTCTCTTCTCACTCTCTCCCCACCATCTAAACTATCTTCCTGTCTCCACTGACTAATCAGCTCCAACCTATAGCCTATTGCAATGACTCTGCAGTTAATGAAGGCTACTTTGCTTGTGTTTGTTCAGTCTCAACCTGCTCCTGCCAACACCCAGACCTCTTTCCCTCCACCTATTCTCTTTTGTGGCTAACATCTGAAAAGTAGGTAGCAGATTTACTGTCAACTATATAAAAGTGTTAATAGTATAGCTCTGCTCTTGTTTCTCTTCTCACTCTCTCCCCACCATCTAAACTATCTTCCTGTCTCCACTGACTAATCAGCTCCAACCTATAGCCTATTGCAATGACTCTGCAGTTAATGAAGGCTACTTTGCTTGTGTTTGTTCAGTCTCAACCTGCTCCTGCCAACACCCAGACCTCTTTCCCTCCACCTATTCTCTTTTGGGGCTAACATCTGAAAAGTAGGTAGCAGATTTACTCTGTGAAGTGTATGAATCTGACAAACATTGTTTTGAATTGTTAGCTCTGTTCTTGGTCTCTCTCTCTCCCCATCTAAACCATCTTCCTGTCTCCACTGACTAATCAGCTCCAACCTCTAGCTTATTGAAATGACGTCTACTTTGCTTCAATCTGCTCCTACCAGCACCCAGACCTCTTTCCCTCAATCTCCCCTCTTTTGGGGCTAACTTCTGAAAAGTAGGTAGCAGATTACTCTGTGAACTATAAAACAGTTAATGGTAGTTTCTCTTCTCACTCTATTCCCACCATCTTCCTATCTCCACTTATTAATCAGTTCCAACCTCTCTGAACACACACAAAGTAGACCACCTTAAACCATTAACCAGACTTCTTCCCCTCCATCTCCCCTCTTCTGGGGCTAATTTCTGAAAAGTAGGCAGCAAATTATTCTGTGAACTGTATAATTTCTGACTCTACATTTGACAAAGGAAATACTTACTAGAAGGGTGACCAGGTGCTATAGGCTAAAGAAGAAAAGATGGGGGGGGGGGGTAAAGAAAGGTAACACTTGCTTATTAGGAAGAAAGAAACCCAAAAAAGAAAGTTAATACATATTTAGAAGCACAAACAAACCAGAAAGTTAAGACTTAAAGAAAAAGAAAGTTAAGACTTAGAAGCAAACAAACCAACCAGAAAGTTAAGACTTAGAGAAAAAGAAAGTTAATACTTAGAAGCAAACAAACCAACCAGAAAGTTAAGACTTAGAAGCACAAACAAACCAGAAAGTTAAGACTTAGAAGCACAAACAAACAAGAAAGTTAAGACTTAGAACAAACCAACCAGAAAGTTAAGACTTAGAAGCACAAACAAACCAGAAAGTTAAGACTTAGAAGCACAAACAAACCAGAAAGTTAAAGACTTAGAAGCACAAACAAACCAGAAAGTTAATACTTAGAACAAACAAACCAGAAAGTTAATACTTAGAACAAACAAACCAGAAAGTTAATACTTAGAACAAACCAACCAGAAAGTTAAGACTTAGAACAAACCAACCAGAAAGTTAAGACTTAGAACAAACAAACCAGAAAGTTAATACTTAGAACAAACCAACCAGAAAGTTAAGACTTAGAAGCACAAACAAACAAGAAAGTTAATACTTAGAACAAACAAACCAGAAAGTTAAGACTTAAAGAAAAAGAAAGTTAAGACTTAGAAGCAAACAAACCAACCAGAAAGTTAAGACTTAGAGAAAAAGAAAGTTAATACTTAGAAGCAAACAAACCAACCAGAAAGTTAAGACTTAAAGAAAAAGAAAGTTAAGACTTAGAAGCACAAACAAACCAGAAAGTTAAGACTTATTTAGAAGCACAAACAAACAAGAAAGTTAATACTTAGAAGCACAAACAAACAAGAAAGTTAAGACTTAGAAGCACAAACAAACCAGAAAGTTAAGACTTAGAAGCACAAACAAACCCGAAAGTTAAAGACTTAGAAGCACAAACAAACCAGAAAGTTAATACTTAGAACAAACAAACCAGAAAGTTAATACTTAGAAGCACAAACAAACAAGAAAGTTAATACTTAGAACAAACAAACCAGAAAGTTAAGACTTAAAGAAAAAGAAAGTTAAGACTTAGAAGCAAACAAACCAACCAGAAAGTTAAGACTTAGAGAAAAAGAAAGTTAAGACTTAGAAGCAAACAAACCAACCAGAAAGTTAAGACTTAAAGAAAAAGAAAGTTAAGACTTAGAAGCACAAACAAACCAGAAAGTTAAGACTTAGAAGCACAAACAAACAAGAAAGTTAATACTTAGAAGCACAAACAAACCAGAAAGTTAAGACTTAGAAGCACAAACAAACCAGAAAGTTAAAGACTTAGAACAAACAAACCAGAAAGTTAATACTTAGAACAAACCAACCAGAAAGTTAAGACTTAGAAGCACAAACAAACAAGAAAGTTAATACTTAGAACAAACCAACCAGAAAGTTAAGACTTAGAAGCACAAACAAACCAGAAAGTTAAGACTTAGAAGCACAAACAAACAAGAAAGTTAATACTTAGAACAAACCAACCAGAAAGTTTAGAAGCACAAACAAACAAGAAAGTTAATACTTAGAACAAACCAACCAGAAAGTTAAGACTTAGAAGCACAAACAAACAAGAAAGTTAATACTTAGAACAAACCAACCAGAAAGTTAAGACTTAGAAGCACAAACAAACCAGAAAGTTAAGACTTAGAAGCACAAACAAACAAGAAAGTTAATACTTAGAACAAACCAACCAGAAAGTTAAGACTTAGAAGCACAAACAAACCAGAAAGTTAAGACTTAGAAGCACAAACAAACCAGAAAGTTAAGACTTAGAAGCACAAACAAACAAGAAAGTTAAGACTTAGAACAAACCAACCAGAAAGTTAAGACTTAGAAGCACAAACAAACAAGAAAGTTAATACTTAGAACAAACCAACCAGAAAGTTAAGACTTAAAGAAAAAGAAAGTTAAGACTTATTAGGAAGGAAAACAGGGCAATAGTTATTAGGAAAGGCTGAAGAGTAGAAAGGGCAGCTGAGGGGTGGCTGGGGAAACTTAGAAAGTTTCTTCAGCCACTCTTCAGTCGCCCTTTCCACTCTTCAGTCGCCCTTCCCACTCCTCTTAGAGCCTGCCCTCCCTCCCTACCCCCATCCCCACCCACCCCATGAACAACACTTATATAGATAAAAACCACACCCAACTAACTCAAACCACCTGAAAATAATCAACCCTAACCCTATAAAACCAAACCAACACACACACTACCCAACTTCTTACAAAACTAAAAACAACTCCAAAGACACAAGCAAACTCACTAACCAACTTTTTAAAACATTAAGGAACCACACAAGCATAAACTCCAAAGAGGTAAGCAATTCACTAACCAACTTTTTAAGACAGTAGGAGGACCACACAAGCATAAACTCCAAAGAAGTAAGCAAATTCTAAACAACTTTTTAAGACAGTAGAGGAACCACACAAACATAAACTCCAAAGAGGTAAGCAATTCACTAACCAACTTTTTAAGACAGTAGGGGAACCACACAAGCATAAACTCCAAAGAGGTAAGCAAATTCTAAACAACTTTTTAAGACAGTAGGGGAACCACACAAGCATAAACTCCAAAGAAGTAAGCAAATTCTAAACAACTTTTTAAGACAGTAGGGGAACCACACAAGCATAAACTCCAAAGAGGTAAGCAAATTCTAAACAACTTTTTAACACAGTAGGGGAACCACACAAGCATAAACTCCAAAGAGGTAAGCAATTCACTAACCAACTTTTTAAGACAGTAGGGGGACCACACAAGCATAAACTCCAAAGAGGTAAGCAAATTCTAAACAACTTTTTAAGACAGTAGGTGAACCACACAAGCATAAACTCCAAAGAGGTAAGCAAATTCTAAACAACTTTTTAACACAGTATAGAGAACCACAAAAGCATAAACTCCAAAACATTAAACAAATTCAAACAAACTTTTTAAAACCCTAACCACACACAACCCTTAAAATATCTAACCCACACATAAACACTAACCAACATTTCAAAACACTACAAAAACCCTAACCATACATAACCCTCAAAATACCCAACCCTAACAAACAATAACCCTCACACACAAAAACTCCAATCACTAACCAACATTTTAACAACAACAGAATAGATCATAAACAACCCCACAAAACACTGAGACTCCAACACAGATTGTTGTTGAAAAAACCCCCAATTTCATTAACACATATCACACCAACATTGAAGAAAGTTAAAACCCTCCACATTTTACTATAAACTTAACTTTTTCCCTAAAAACAAGAAAAACTGAACTTTCCAGTAAAATGTGCAACATTACAACTCCCCACAACACAACCTCTATTAAGTAAATTGGACAAATTCCCCCCTCCCATCAGACCCATAAAAACAGTACTTTTCTATAGCACACACTTTTAACCTAACACCCAGTAGAAGAACCACACAACAATAAACTCAAAACACTAACCACACACAACCCTCAAAATACCCAACCCTAACAAACAATAACCCTCACACAAACACTAAACTAATCACTAAGCAACATTTTAACACAATAGAAGAACCACAAAAGCAATCAATTCACTAACCAACTTTTAAAAACAGTAAAGGAACCACACAAGCATAAAATACAACCCTAGCCCAGCTACCACCCAGTTTCTATTCCTCCCATCTCTCCTTCCCATCCAAAAACAAACCTGCAGCAATCTACATAGCCTTCTATCACCCCAAACATTCCTCATGACCTCTTAAGACATAATAAGATAAAAACCTAAACAAATACATCTGTTCCTGACTTACCAACATGTCTGCCTAGTTGAATTCATTTTTTTTTCAATAGCACAGATATTTAGAATGTATTACACAAGCAAACTAACTGTGCCATAAAAGAAAAATCCCTCCAAAACCCAAACAAACAATAAATAATGCCTACTCCCACCCTCCTCCAACTAGATAACTTCTATTAAATCACCATTGCCATAAATATAACAACTATTCTACACATACATCATCAAACTTCCAAAACAAAATAAATTCTACACATCTGAACAATTAGCATTTTAATAAAAACCATCCTAATACTATCACTACAATTCAACACCATCCATTTTGAAAGCAGCTTTCTAAAACAACATTAGCTTAAAACAATACCAGTTACAATAATAACTCCTTGAATTATTTTGCTAAATATTTGGAATTACAGAATTATGCAGTAAACACACAGGATGAAACCAGAATACAGGTAAATATCTAATGCACCTGAATATTACCTACTCTGATACAAAAAGCATTTCCCTTTAACATTAATAATTATCATCACTTCACCTTTATCTTTTCTTTTATCCCTTGTGATATATTTAACTCGACAGTATATCAAAAGAAAACAAACAAAAACTCATTCATTGCCAAGATAGAATTATGGAAAACATAAACAAATGTGATTTTAATGAGACAAAATCAGCATTAGTTCAACAAAAGAAATCTTACATCACAAATTGATTTGACTTCTTTAAACCTGCAAATAAACATGTGCATAAAAGTGGCCCAATTCATGCAGTGTATCTAGATTTTCCAAAAAGCTTTTGATAAAATTCCTCACAAAAGGCTCCTAAAAAGTAGTTCTTCACCTATAAACTAATAAAAAACTAAAATTCTCTTCCAGACTTCTTTAAACCTGCAAATAAACATGTGCATAAAAGTGGCCCAATTCATGCAGTGTATCTAGATTTTCCAAAAAGCTTTTGATAAAATTCCTCATGAAATGCTCCTAAGAAGTAGTTCTTCACCTATAAAGTAATAAAAAACTGAAATTCTCTTCCACATGCTGCCATAGAGAAAAACACTCTCCAAGGATTCAAGACAAATTTACACAAGTTCCAATGTACACAGATAAGACTAGTCTCATTTATAACACTCATCTTTCACCAGGGGGCCTAGGCACAATGGACCACTGGCCTGTCACAACACCACCAATTCTTAGGTTCTTATATACAGCTTTACAGGCAGACGAGGACCGTGACATACTGCCAAGATTTGTCATATCTTCAGCTTAACTTCACTGTAAAACCTCTCATTGCAAATCTTAGCAGTACCTCATGATACATGTCTGCCTGTAAAGTTATACCCTCAACTGACTTTATTTGTGCTTCTGCTTCTAAGTTTTAACTTTCTGGTTTGTTTGTGCTTGTAACTCTTAACTTTCTAGTTTGTTTGTGCTTCTGCTTCTAAGTATTAAAAAAGCAGCAGTTGGATTCCTAGGATCTCAGCTCACTGCTCTAAAATATTAAGTTACTTCTTTACTTCAACAGACTCTTACCTGCACGGATTAGGATCTTGTAGATGGGGCACAAATAGAAACCCATCACTGGCATCTTGCAGTTTGGAACAGGAATTAATCAGATTACAGCCATCTCTGTATAAAGCTCTTTGGTTCATGACTCAGATAACAGAGAAGTGGTAGCATCCCAACATGCTCCAAGGTACAAACCATGAATAAAGCAACCTTCGGGGGGGTCTCTGCATCAACTCTGCTACTGACTGGCTCATGACCTAATAAAGAAAGAAAATGGAGAGAGATGTCATTATTTACAAAAGTACATGCAAAGAATCTATCGGTAAAAACAAACAATCTAAAAACATTCTTTGCGACTCCGTCCACATTTGTACTTGGCAGACCCAACGCAACCGTGTTTCAGACCGAACACGAAGCAAACTCTGGAAAGAAAAATGCTACAACTTATAACTGACTGAACATATTAAAGGATCTATTTGGTTCCATCTTACTAGTAATGGTGCAGAAGGTAAAAATGTCAGGGCCGCTTGATAACAATGATCATAACATGATCATATTTGATATAATATCTGGAGTAAGTACACACAGGAAATACAATATAATGCCATTTAACTTTAAAAAAGGACATTATGATAACATGAGGAGAACAATAAAAAATAAACTTGAAGAGCAGATGCGCATACCAGTTGTAGAAATTATTAAAAAATACCATCCTGGATGGCCGACAGGAATGAAGAAAGACCAAACGGCACCTGGAGTAGTTAACAAGTGAGATAAAGTTATTAGAGCCAAAAGAATATCCTTCAAAAAGCATAATAAGAAAGATCCAAATTAAAATAATAGGAAACAACATAAGTAATGGCAAGTGAAATGCGTAACACCGATAAAGACAAAGAGAGACCGTGAAAAGAAGATCTCATTTGAGGCAAAAACACATAGTAATAGAAAAAAAACATTTAGACAAAATAATCAATTAGATTACTAGTTGACCGAGAGGTAAAAGAGACATTCAAAACCTACAAGGCCATAACGGTAAAATTAAATAAATTCTATCCTTCGATCTTCACCGATAAAAATGCAGCAGATATACCACTTTTTCTTTCACTTTCAATTACAGTGATTACACTGTACATCAACCCAGAATAAGTTTTGCCTTCAGTTAACAGATTACAACTATATTAAACAAACCATTTTGCTCTCCATATGACATAGCATATCTCCAAAACACAGACCATGTCAGATCCAGATTCCATGTACATGAAAGCCATTTCTTTGGATTACACTTTTCTATAGATTAAAAAAAAACCAAACAATTCCTATACCTTGTAAATTGCATTATGTACTCCAGGGCTGCCCAAGTCCAGTCCTTGACATCTACTACCAGGCCAAGTTTTCAGAATATCCACAATGAATATGCATGAGAGAAAGAGAGAGAGATTTGCATACCAAGAAGGCAGTGCAAGCAAATCTCTCTCATGCGTATTCATTGTGGATAACCTGAAAACCTGGCCTGCCAGTAGATCTCGAACACCAAACTTGGGCAGCCCTGATATAGTCCTTTTTATTTTCTTTTTGGTGTTTGCCTTCTACTTCAGACTTCCTGAATTTCTCTTGGTTTTGTTTTGGAAAGATACCATTCTCACAAATATTATTCAGTGGTAATGAATCAGAGAAACAGAAACAAATCTCTGTAAACCTGGAAAATGTAATGAGAAATTGACAAATTGAAGAGCTTTTAATACAGTTCATGTGAATTTGAACAAATAAAGGACAGTCGACAACACTGTGTTTCGTCCGGTTTGTTTTTTTTGTTGGATTTCCCCTTTTTCTGTGGAACATTACGTCTTCCTGTGTTTTGCTTTTCACAGCAAATAGCCTGAACCGCATGGTATGCATTCTAGAATATTGATAGAATTGAAAAATGAACTGGCAGAGCTACTGTTAGTAATTTGTGTTACAATTATAAGAAAAGATACCGACTGACCACACGCTTACTTGAAAAACAAGACAACAATGTCAGTTGGGTTCTATAGCCTATCACATCGCAACAATTTGTGTTATGAATACCTCACACTGTTTATTTTAGCTCACTCACTTAACAACCCTAATCATTTCATCATATTATGGTCTGGGAAAATGTACCAAGTCTTAGACAACCTTTTCCTTTACAACCTATCTCCCAGATGGTTTCTTCCTCATATAACTACTTAGCACAACTTGACAAAATAAAAAACTATTTTTCAGAGTCCCACTTCACCCAACTACTTTATACCTTAATACCACACAAATTACTACTATGCACTAGTCAGTAATCTCACAGCAAACAATATACATCAACTTAAATGTGTTCAAAATAGAGCAATCACCCTTCTAAAAAACCTCCATACCCACAACTCTAGAATCTGCTCACTAGCTACCCGTAGCTAAACACAGTATCTTCAAGGGCCTGATTCTAAACTTTAAATCCTTACACAATCTAGCACCAGGCTATGAAATGACTAAACTTCCTCCATATGTAGCAAATCAATCTCTCCGCTCCCAGGCCAAAATATACCTCAAAATTACCCCTAGTCATACCCAGCAACTGCAAACCACCAAATGACATTCCTACTCCCACTACATTCCAAGCCACTTGAATTGACTGCCCCTACAGATAAGATCCCTCAAAGGACTCCTCAACTTTAGGAAAACAATAAAAACATACCCCCTTCGCCTAATCCCTGCCCTAGACTGATTGATGAACTACAAACAAATGTACATTGCTACCGCAACCCATTAAGTGTGTCACCTAAGGAAAGCTTATAAGGTAAAATCTGATATTATCAATATACTAAATCCAACCTATAAACTATCCATCAACTACAATTAAACTTATACTGTAAAATAACCATGGTAAATTAAAACCACTATTACACACTAAACTATGTAACTAGTTAGAAAAAATTTATCAAACGTACTGAAATTATGACTAATCTTATTTAAATTGTAACCTCTTAAAAATATACTATGTATGTTAAACCTGAGTCATTCCATATCAAATAGACCCTTTGAAATCCAACCTAATTTTACAAGGGTGTCACCTACTGTCTCAAATGAAACTCTGCACAATATTTTAGATCTATCTCAATTTGGTCAGGAGGTAAGAACAGTTGAACAAACGCAATCGATCCGCTCCCACACCTCGTATGACCTCAAACGCCAACTTTGCTTAAGCGCTGTGACAGAAGAAAACTACCAAATTTTGCAGTAAAGCCCAACACCTCAGGGCACGTTTCTGTGCCAAGTTTCACATCTTTTGCAAACATACTCCCATTTTTACAGATCAGCAAAGTGGACAAAATAATTCACAAATGATAATTCTTGGCACAATGATAAAGAAAATCAAGAAGCCTCAAAACCAGACACCTGAGAGAAGAACTCCATTACCTTGTCCGGTCGACACTACCAGATAGTCTTCCCCGGTCAAGACACATAGGGAAGAGAAACACCTCCCTCCAGCGGCAGTAGCCCAGACAACAATCACAAAGGCTTTTTCCCACTCAGATGACTCAGCAGTACCTTATTAGGGGAGGGCCTGATTTTTCCCAGGTGAACCCATACAAGCAGGATAAGCGTCACTGAGCCTTTCCAGCCCCGACCCAGAAGCATACTGGGGCAGATAAGTTCCAACTTAGAATATTCTGATCCCAGCTTAAGAGGGAGCCCAACACTAGCCTCATCAGAAAAACAAGTGCAGAGAGAAGTCCAACAAAGACCCAGCACCACTGTAGAGGTGAGAAGTGCATCGGGACAGTCCATCTTACAATTTGGGGTGTTGGAAAAGCCCACAAAAATAGACTTGGAGACACTATGGCAACAACCCATATCAGTTATGGATGCTAATCTAAAGCTATCTTTTTCTACATTATCAACTGACTATAGGACTATCTTTACCAAAGTGAAACAACAAGAATTGACTATCACTCAAATAAAAGAAAAAGTAGACAAGCAGGAAACAAAACTCTCTGAAATGAAACAGACAAACTTTAAATTGGTGAAAAAAATCTCTTATATTGCAAGAAAAATGGAGACTTTTGAGAAAAATAACCTAAAACTTTTAAATTTTCCTAAATCCCCTCTGATCTTTCCTATACAAATTGTAAAAAAATACCTCAAAAATTATTAACTATTCCACTATAAAAATTTACCTCCTAGTATAAGAGTTAATTTTACCTTCAGATGAAAAATCCTGTAGGATTTTCTACCCCTAATCAGAATCAAGTAGATAAAGGGGGTAGATATAATTTAACAACTTTTTTGGAGAGCTCACTGACAATTATAACAGAAAGCAGAACCTTGTTAGATACCTTTAGTTTTGGAAAGCGATAGGAAATATATACGACAATTATATTTCCAGCATTTAAAAGATCAGCTCTTGGGTTCTAAAATTTGTATATTTCCAAATATGTCTCAAAAGTCCCAGAGACAGAAAAAGGAATTCTTGACACTGAAACCAAGAATCCTGGCCCTGGGAGGAATATTTTTATTAAAATTTCCAATAAAAGAGTAAGAATTTTGTTTCCTTTGAACCCAAACAGCTGATAGAAAGGAGAGAGGAGTATCCGTAACAATTGATACGTAACTTGCTTTACCGGCTTTAGGTAATAAAGAGTATTACTGATTCCCTATAACGTAAACTAATTTTCATTAAGGGTTAATTTCCTATTCATTTTCTTTTATATTAATATTATGAACTAAATAAACAAATAATATTGTTTCCTTATTATGATTTGTTTCTAATATGAATTATTTGATCTTTTTTCAAGTTGTATTAAGCTTGATTATAAAATCAAGAAGTTATAAAACATTTTTGGCAGAGTTTAGCTCCATACTGCTGCCGGTAGGCAACTCAGCTGAGGGTACAAATATACCAGCAGACACGTACCATTAGGTACTTTGTTACAGTCAACTGAAGCTGAAAACATGACCATCCCAAAAATATAGCTTTATACATAAAGCCATATTTTTGGGATGGTAATATCTTCAACTTCACTTGACTGCAAAAGCTCATATTGCAAATCTAGGAAATACCTCACAGTACGTTGTCTGCTCGTAAAGTTATACCCTCAACTAATTTACCTACCGGGAGCAGTATGGAGCCAAACTGTGCCAAAAATTTTCATTCATGAATTTTTTTCCCACTTTACTTAGCTGTAGAAACGGGAGCACATTCGCAAAAGACATCAAACTTGGCACGCAGACTTGCCCCGAGGTGTCGTACCAAACTGCAAAATTTCAGACTCCTAGGTAGTTTCCTTCTGCCGCATAGCTTAAACAAAGTTGGCAATTTAAGTCACACGAGGCGCGGGAACAGATCGATTGATTTTGTTCAACTGCCCCTACCTCCTAACCAAACTCAGATCGATCCAAAATATTGTGCAGAGTTTCATTTGAGACGCTAGGCGACACCCCTGTAAAATTTGGTTGGATTTCAAAGGGATCAAGCATGGGCGATTTTCAATATTAGTCTCCTTCACGTAGAATGACCCACCTGTAACTCATTCTGACCTCTTTACAGACAACAGGATAGAAATCTGAATAAATAAATACAAAACTTCTTGAGCCGCACTAAGACTACAAAGCACATGGGGTGGTTCATTTCTGATTTCCTGGAAATAAATTTTTCTGTTTTTAAATGCACCATACTAAATGCACAAATTGCATGCTTTATGAATAGGGTTAGGAAAAAAAACAAGAATGAAAATTCCTATTCAATAAGATCATAAGTTAGCTAATGAGCAACCATAAACTAAGTAAAATACTCAAATGTTACTTATCAATTACTTAAGCTCCTTCTTCCAAGTAAAATGCTTTTAAGACATTATCAAAAGCACACTCGATCCCAAACACAAGCAGAACATTTTGGAAACAAAGTGGAGTCTTCTCTAAAACTTTCTTCTTATCCAGTCTTAGAGCTGCAAAAGACAAAGTAAAAGTTTTTAAAATGTCAATCTTGTCGGATGAGCACAATTATCTTGATCTTTTTGTTGTTTTTTGCAAAAGTGCCCCTTATTTCACCTTTAGTGCAAAGCCTGTGCTTCCGTTACCCCAGGTACACAAACTTTGATTGTGAGCCCACTAGGTTACTGATAAACTACCTGCATATATCGTGTACAGCGCTGCACATGCCTAGTAGTGTTATAGACATTATAAGTAAATAAAAAGCACTACATGTATTTTCAAACACCAGGAAAATCCAGCCTCAAACATTGTCACAAACTATTAAAAATATAATCTGATACCACACTTGAAAGATTCAAATATAATTTTCTCAGGATGGCTTCTCAGAGGTGAATTAACAGTAAACGAGTACATTAAGTATCTTTCCTCTCAGTGGCGTACCAAAGGGGGAGCAGGGCCAATCCTCCCCGGGTGCACAGCCGGCCGGATCCAGAAGCTCCCGTGCTGCTGAAACAGTGCGGCTGCCGTACATATTTCAAGCAGAGTCAGCAGCCGCGCTGAAGTGCACCAAAGTCTTGCGATGACTACTTATGCTACCTCTGCTCCGGAAGAGGTAAGTGACGTCAGAGGGAGGGGTGGACGATAGCGGCAGTCATCACGGGATCTTGCCGCAAATGCCTGCATATGCCAGCCTAGCCCCCCTCCGACATCAGAAGTAGTCATCGCAGAACCTTGCTGATTTGGATGGAAAGGAGCATAGCAGGGTGCTGGAAGGAGAAAAAGGGGGTCAGGGTGGCATAGAAGCATGGTGAAGGATGAGAAATAGAATCAGGAGTCAAGGTGGTAAGGAAGCATGGTGAAGGGTGAGAAAGGGGGTCAAGGTGGTATGAAAGCGTAGTGGACGGAGAGAAAGAGGTAGATACTGATGGAATTGCAGGGCAAATAGACATAAGAGGGAAGGATACTGAATGGAATTGGGTTGAAGGGAAAGAAAAGGGGCTAATGCTGAAGCAATTGGTGTGCAGGGAAAGGGGGGAAAGATACTGGATGGAATTGGGTAGGATGGAAAGAAACGGGGCTGATACTGATGGAAATGGAGGGAAGGGAGAGCAGAGAGTGAAATGCCACACCATTGGAAGAGGGAAGGGAAGAAGATGGATGCCAAACCAATGGGGGTGAAGGGAGAGATTGAAGGGAGAGGCATAAAGTTTCTTGAAGGAAAATAGTAGACAGTAGATGAAAGGAAGAGATTGACAACAAGATGAGAAAAGCAGAAACCAAAAAACACAAGGTAGAAAAAAATTATATGATTTTTTTTTTTTTTCCTTTAGGGGAGATGCAACGCTATTTCTGTGGTGTTGCATTTTATGCAGAGTCCAGCTTCTTGGTGCTTCAGTTTAACCTTTCTCTATGCATTTTTATTCTATCTCCCCCATTTACAAAACTGTAGAGCGTTTTATAGCGTTGCCTAAAAACCACACTACAGTTTTGTAAAAGGGAGAGAGGTTAGTTTGTGATTCCATACTGTTTTCTGTGTTCTGTGTGTACAAAAGACATGGTTTTCTATTAGAATTGACTGCAGGATTAATCTGTACTAGTCTGGCTTGTTTAGTTGTACAGTAGGTGTATTGATGTTGTACTGCTCACTGCACTATGTAAGATACTGCCGTTTCCTAGGTACACTCTTGTGTGACGTGTAGATTGTTACTAAAAATCATGTTTTTCATAGATATGGGGGTGTGTGTCAAAAAATGATGGGCCCTCGGTGTCACATATTCTACATACGCCACTATTTCCTCTAATGCTGAAAAATAATAGGGGGTTCATTTTCAGAGCGCATACACACACAAAGTACCACAAAGTACTTTGTGAGTCTTAAGTGCTTTGCAAATTAATCTCAATATCATTTAAAAAAGAAAATGAATATCTAATGTTTTGAATACATTTAATTCACATCTGTAACTTAACAACTATACATGAACTGAAATATAAACTAAGCTCTTCTCGCGTATAAGTAATCTATTTACAAGTGTGGGAATAATGTTCACCTAACAATTCGTACATTTGCTTATTTACCAACCCTCTATCTTTTCTTACATATTGATTCAGTGATTTTCACCATTTTTAAGTGGAGCTCAATTTAACAAAAGTCAGACAAAGTGGACATTGTGGACAGCCCAGAAGCTCAATTGACATTCTCTCCCTCAGTCTATCTTCCTCTATTTCTACTCACTGTCTTCCCATTTTATTCTATAGAAACTTTTTCCACAAGAAATGCTCCGATTCCCTAAATCTCCTCCGCACTTTTCCTCCAATATACACTCTCCTCCGACCCCATTCTAACCCGTTTGTAGGGATGGAGGTCTGATAAGTTCTGATCCAGAGCATCAGAACACAGGCAGTTCGGAACCAGGCCAGGTCGGCACACTACCCTAGGCCCTGTATATGGATCTGAGACCCTATTTCTCATTCCCTCTCCCTCCTGTCACGTATACATTCTAAGCAAGGACAAGGTTTGCACCTTGTGACAAAATGCTAAGGCATTCCTCCGCCCTTCCTGTTACATATTAACCTGACACACATTTACCCTTATTCCTTTTCTTGTTTAAGCATCCCTAAAGTGAAGAGCGACCACACGATACTTTAAAGTCCTAGATTTCAAACGTACAGACTTTAATGCTATGGGAGAGTACCTGAAGAAAGAGCTGTTAGGATGGGAGGACATAAGAGAAGTGGAAAGACAGTGGTCTAAGCTGAAAGGAGCGATAAAAATGGCTATGGACCTTTATGTGAAGAAAATCAATAAAAACAAGAGAAAAAGGAAGCCGATATGGTTCTCCAACCTAGTGGCTGAGAAAATAAAGGCGAAAGAGTTGGCATTCGTGAAATATAAAAAAAACCAAGAAGAGGAGAGCAGAAAGGACTACAGGGTGAAACTGAAAGAAGCCAGGTGAAAGCACAGGCGGAAGAACAAATGGCTAAAAATGTAAAAAACGAAGACAAAAATTTTTTCTGATATATTAGTGAAAGGAGGAAGATAAAAAATGGAATTGCTAGGCTAAAAGATGCTGGGAACAAATATATGGAGAGTGATGAGGAGAAAGCAAATGTGCTAAACAAATACTTCTGTTCTGTGTTCACAGAAGAAAATCCTGGAGAAGGACCGAGATTGTCTGGCAAAGTTACACGAGAAAATGGAGTAGATTCTGCGCCGTTCACGGAGGAAGGTGTTTATGAGCAACTTGAAAAACTGAAGGTGGACAAAGCGATGGTACCAGACGGGATCCATCCCAGGATACTAAGGGAGCTCAGACAGATTCTGGCAAGTCCTATTAAAGACTTGTTCAACAAATCTCTGGAGACGGGAGTGATTCCTGGGGATTGGAGGAGAGCGGATGTGGTCCCTATTCATAAAAGTGGTCACAGGGATGAAGCAGGAAACTACAGGCCGTGAGCCTCACTTCAGTTGTTGGAAAATAATGGAAGTGTTGCTGAAAGAAAGGATAGTGTACTTCCTTGAATCTAATGGGTTACAGGATCCGAGGCAACATGGCTTTATAAAAGGTAAATCGTGCCAAACGAACCTGATTGAATTTTTTAATTGGGTGACCGGAGAGCTGGATCGAGGACATATGCTAGATGTAATTTACTTGGATTTCAGCAAAACCTTTGATACAGTTCCTCATAGGAGGCTGTTGAACAAACTTGAAGGGCTGAAGTTAGGACCCAAAGTGGTGAACTGGGTCAGAAACTGGCTGTCGGACAGACGCCAGAGGGTGGTGGTTAATGGAAGTCGCTCGAAGGAAGGAAAGGTAAGTAGTGGAATCCCTCAGGGATCAGTGCTCGGGCCGATCCTGTTCAATATGTTTGTGAGTGACATTGCTGAAGGGTTAGAAGGAAAAGTGTGCCTTTTTGCAGATGATACCAAGATTTGTAACAGAATAGACACCGAAGAGGGAGTGGAAAATATGAAAAAGGATCTGCAAAAGTTAGAGGAATGGTCTAATGCTTGGCAACTAAAAGTCAATGCAAAGAAATGCAGAGTAATGCATTTGGGGATTAATAATAGGAAGGAACCGTATATGCTGGGAGGAGAGAAGCTCATATGCACGGACAGGGAGAGGGACCTTGGGGTGATAGTGTCCGAAGATCTAAAGGTGAAAAAACAGTGCTGCCAGAAGGATGCTGGGCTGTATAAAGAGAGGCATAGTCAGTAGAAGATGTTGATGCCCCTGTACGGGTCATTGGTAAAGCTCCACTTGTGTTCAGTTTTGGAGACCGTAATCTGGCAAAGGACGTAAGAAGACTTGAGGCGGTCCAGAGGAGGGTGACGAAAATGATAGGAGGCTTGCGCCAGAAGACGGATGAGGAGAGACTGGAAGCCCTGAATATGTATACCCTAGAGGAAAAGAGAAACAGGGGAGATATGATTCAGACGTTCAAATACTTGAAGGGTATTAACGTAGAACAAAATCTTTTTCAGAGAAAGGAAAAAGGTAAAAACCAGAGGACATAATTTAAGGTTGAGGGGTGGTATATTCAAAGGCAATGTTAGGAAATTCTACTTTACGGAAAGGGTGGTGGATGCCTGGAATGCGCTCCTGAGAGAGGTGGTGGAGAGTAAAACTGTGACTGAGTTCAAAGAAGCGTGGGATGAACACAAAGGATCTAGAATCAGAAAATAAGATTAAATATTGAACTAAGGCCGGTACTGAGCAGACTTGCACGGTCTGTGTCTGTATATGGCCGTTTGGTGGAGGATGGGCTAGGGAGGGCTTCAATGGCTGGGAGGATATAGATGGGCTGGAGTAAGTCTTAACAGAGATTTCGGCAGTTGGAACCCAAGCACAGTAAAGGGTAAAGCTTTGGATTCTTGCCCAGAAATAGCTAAGAAGAAAAAATTAAAAAATTTAATTTGAATCAGATTGGGCAGACTGGATGGACCATTTGGGTCTTTATCTCCCGTCATCTACTATGTTACTATGTTATATGAACAACAATCAGACTGTATAAGCAGCCCTTGACTTAAGGCTAATCAAGAAAGCTTAAGAAGTATGCATTATAACCTTTGGACTGTCACATGCCATAGTAAGATTGGAATCACAAATAAACAGATAGAGGAACCAGTTCAAAAAATACTTTCCACTTTCAACGGTGCTCAGAATCCAAGATGGAATGTAAGAACTCAGAGTGGGGGATTAACCCCTACCAGAACTCTTGTGGTATCTATCATTGCACCATGACTGCTGTGAAAAGTTGTTTTGAAACATTGAATAGAATAAGTGATACTTTGTAACTTGCACACTTTCAAATTGCTTATAATGTATGAATGGTTCAAAGGTTAAGTAACTTAGCTGAAGATTGCTGCTAGCGTTAGTTTGGCTGGGTCCTGACGCGTTTCGCCTTACTGGCTTCCTCAGAGAACCCGCATACAATCTTGCATATTGTTATTTATCCTAAGAAAGACAGAAAAGTATGGTACATGTAAAAATGGGTGTAAAAAACTCAAATTCATACCAAACTCTCGGCGCAGGAGGCAGTGTACCTGGTTTGAAATCAGTCAAATTTTCTTTTCCTGTCACATGAGCGCTCAGCTGAGCACCCGATATTTATGCTTGAGAAGAGATGTCAATCAACTAGTGGAGAAACGCCCACCACTCCACTTCTTTATTCAGTCCCAAAGGAGTCACTGTCTGCCAGTGAAAGATCCAGCTCTGTTCATGCTTCCAAAGCCAAGTTTGAGAATCACCTCCTCTCCTACAATGAGCCACCTCTAAAACCAAAAATTGTAATTCCTGTACTTGGTGCGGAACGCCCAACCAATGCTGCACAAGTGGAGCATTAATATCTCCCCTCCTGATTTTACTCATATGTTCGATGATGCGAGTCTTAACACTTCTGGTAGTATGTCCAATATAGAGAAGACCACATGGGCACAAAATCATGTAAACAACCCCTTGAGAATCACAATCTGAGTACTGTTGTAAAACATACTTCTTAGGTAATCTAGGATGACGAATGCATGAAGTTTCCAATGCTTGTGCACAAACAATGCAATGGCCACATTTAAAATGTCCTTTAGATGGTAAAGTTGCAGGCACCACTGCTGTACTCGTGAATTGTGAAGGGGACACACTGTCCCGTAAGTTCTTTCCCCTGGAATATGCAAAAAGAGGGGGTTGTGCTAAACATTCGTGAACCTGAAGAATGTGCCAATGGGCATTGATGATTTTTTTGATGTTGAAAGCTTTATATGAATAAGGTAACGTGCACACCATGCGTGACTCAGACTGTGTAGGGGGTTGTTGCAACAGGTATGTACGATGGGCATATAAGGCCCGTTTGTAAGCCTTTTTTATAATACTGTAAGGATATCCACGTACTTTGAAACGATTCCACATGTCAACAGACCGGAGTTTATATTCGTCTTTGGTACTACACAACCGTCTGAGCCTCAAAAACTGGCCTACAGGTAAATTATTCCTCAAATGACGAGGATGGTAACTGTCATAATGAAGCAAGGTGTTACGATCTGTAGGCTTACGGTGTATAGACGTATTGAAAACTCCCTCATGAATGGAAATCTGAATGTCCAAAAAAGCTATATTGGTACATGAGGTACTTGCTGTAAATTGTAAATGGGGGTCGCATGTGTTAAGCCAACTCAAAAATTGATGAAACATCTCCAAAGTGTTTGTCCAAATCAGAAATACATCATCTATATACCGCTTCCATACAAAAAGCTCGGAAGCGTATACAGATGAATAAATAAAAGACTCCTCAAAATCTGATACATACAGACACGCTAAAGATGGTGCCATAGTGGCCCCCATCGCTGTGCCCCGAATTTGCAGAAAAAATTCAGCATCAAACATGAAATAATTGTGTCTTAATGCTATGCTGGCAATAGTGACTAAGAACTCCACTTTGGCATTAGACATCTGTAAAGTACCAAGATGTTTACGTACTACCTCAATTGCACTATCTTGAGGGATGTTAGTGTATAATGCCTGAATATCTAGAGTGGCCATAAGAGCCCCCTGAGGAATACAGTGTGACTCCTGTAACCAAACTAACATAGAAGTGGTGTCTTTGATATATGATTTAGCACCCGAGACTAAAGGTTTCAAGTAAAAATCTACAAAGTCCGACAGAGGTTCCAACACGGACCCTATGCCGGCCACTATGGGACGCTATGGTAAGATTGGAGACATATCAGAAATGTACACAATGGGAATCGCTTTATTATAACTGTTATTATGTATTCATATGTCACGTAAAATAGTAGCTTTGAGAAGCAGATTAAATAGATAAACAATAAGTTACCTTGGTCTAATTAATGGAGCTATGATTCTCAATAAAAAGGAGGAGAGACCATTCATTTGGAGTGCCTCCTTCTCGACTCTTAAGACTGCGTGTGTGTGTGTGTGTGTTTCCTTTGTTTAACATTCCTACACCCGTTTCAAACCACTGCTGCTTCTCTTACTACTCAACACTTGCCATCCTGTCTCCACTTCATCTGTAAAAAGAACCTAAGAATTACCATATCAGGAAAGACTGAAAACCCATCGACCCCCAGTATCCTGTTTCCAACCGTGGCCAACTCGGGTCCCAAGTACCTAATACAGAATGACACAGGAACAATTTTTTTCCCCATCCCCACAGGAACTCATTTTCCCCTCCCATCCCCACAAGTTCTTTTCCTGTCTCTGCCCCATTCCTGCAAGCTCCATCCTCATCTGCGCAAACCTCAAACACTTTGAAATCATAAGTGCTCGACGCTTGCGCGGTTAAGGCAGAGCTTACAAGAATAAGGCAGGGACAGCGACAAAACTCGCAGGGACAAATTTGTCCTATGTCATTCTCTAGTACCTAGCTAGATCCCAACTAATAAAACAGATTTCATGTGCCTTGTCCTAAGAATAAGCAGTAGATTTCCCCAAGCCCTTTCAATAATAGCCTATGGAATTCTCTTGTAGGAATTTATCCATAAGTTTTTTATTTTTTTTAAACACCACTAAGCTAGCTGATTTTTCTACCTTTGCCGACAACAAATTCCTAACTTCAATTAAACATATGAAGAAATATTTTCTCCGGTTTGTTTTAAATCTACTGCTTAATAGTTTTGTCGCACGCTCCCGCTCCCGCTCCTGCTCCTAGTATTTTTGAAGAGTTTAAACAAGCGATTCACATCTTCCCTTTTAGTTCTCCCTCCCGAAGCACCTCTCACCTCTTCTCCTGTGGTACAGAGTTAGTAGACCTTGTTCACCTGCTCTTTCTTCCAAAGATTCCAGTGCAGGCGTCCCTCTCATAGTGGGATCTGACCTGCCTTCTCTACTTCCTGCATCAGTTCGCTTCCAGGTTGGAAACGAATTAACCTTTGCTCCGAGCTCAACGACACCCAGCTCGGTCCTGCGCTGAGATTGCCCGAGAAATCCGGGCTCTTCCCCAAAGTGGGACGGGATTCTTCACCTGAGCGGGCAAACGCGCTCTGTATCGACATCTGTACCAACTGCTCCAGTCGCCGAAGGGTTAGGGCGAAAGGCTCCCTTCCTCTTCCCCATATTAAAACATGGGGAGACTCACCACACATGCTGGTTTAGACGAGGTAAGCGGCGCAGCTCGTTCAGGCATCCGTTCTCAACGCCATGTTGATCTCATGCCCCCAGGGCCGCCTCCTTCTCAGAAGTCTTTCAGGAGGTACTTTATCTAATGTCTTTATATATTCTTGCTCTCTATAATAGTCTCTACTATTTTGTCTGCCACCAAAATAAAACTCACTGGTCCATAATTTCTTGGATTACCTCTGGAGCCCTTTTTAAAAACTGGCTTTACATTACTATGCTGGATTTTAAACAAAATGACAAATTACTAACAATAGCTCTACAAGGATCCAACATCAGATCCTGGATTTTTTCTAATATTTTGGTTCCCCCCCCCCATCCCCACCCCCCAGTATTCTCCACAGGCTTGCCATCGGAGCCTTTCACAGAAAAAGTATTCTATTGTATCTCCATATGGTATTCCCATGGTACCGGAATTCATGCAATGTTCTTACGGTTTCTTGAAAATACTATGAATCTTCAGGCACCGCTTAGCTCAAACTTACTGAAAGTTGTGCATTGATACAAAAAAAAAAAACAAGAGAGGTGTTCCAGATGGAGGGGAGAGTGTATATCGGTGAAAGAGAACCTCAGAGTCTATGGGAACCACCCTTGATATTAACAACAATAAATCGTAACAGCATCCAATAAAATAGTTATACCCAACAAAAACTCAGTTCAGCCAACTGCGAAAGATCAAACCCTACCTCCCAGAAACAGGCTTAGCCCAACTACTATATGCCTGCATACTATCTAGACCAGGGGTGCCCAACACGTCGATCGCGATCAACCGGTAGCTCAGGAAGGCAACGTGAGTCGATCGCAGAGCCCATCCCGGGCTCCGTGATAGACTCGTGTTGCCGTCCCGATCTACCGGACATATCAGTCTTCCTCTCCCCAACGTCAAAGACGCCGACGCCGGCCATCCACTTTAGGCTGTTTTTGTCATTTCGGAGGGGGGGGGAGGGGAGCATGGCAGCGGCAGCAGCAGCCTGAAAAAGAAATCATCCTGGCCGGGGTCGGTGTCATGCTCCGGAGCTTCTACAGCCTTCCTATCTCCCTCTCCCTTCTACCTGCTTCTGGCCACACCCCCTGCTCCGCGGCTCTCTTCGGCAACTCAGCAGCAGCGATCGACACAAGCTTCTGATGTCGGGGCCTACCCTCTGCAAGTCCCGCTTGTTTCAACTTCCTTTTTCCACAAAGGCGGGACTCGTAGAGGGAAGGCGATCGACGTGTTGGGCACCCCTGGTCTAGATAGTATGCAGGCATATAGCAGTTGGGCTAAGCCTGTTTCTGGGAGGTAGGGTTTGCTGAAGAGAGCCGCGGAGCAGGAGGGTGTTGCCAGGTGCAGGTAGAAGGGAGAGGGCCAGATGCAGGACTCGTGGGTGAGGGAAGAGAAGAGAGAGAGAGGGGAGGGAAACAAAAGGAAATAATTCATATTGGGCTGGGCCGGAGTGGAGGGAGGATGGAAAGATTCTGGCTACAGGGTGCAGTAACAAAGGAAAAGGGGGAAAGCTGAAAATGGAGATAGTGACACAAAGAAGAGAAATGGTAAGCAGGACCTACTGAATAAGGATAGAGATACAGAGGGGACATGAAGAGGAGGTGAAATAGAGACATAGAAGTAATGCTGAAAAAGTGTGGGGGGGGGAGATAAATACATTGAAAGGGCAAATGGTGAACATGGGGTAAAGACAAGGACAGAGACAAATGAAGATTCTGAAAAAGTGGCGACATAGGGATATAGTGAGATGGACACAAAGAAGGGTGATGCTGGAAAATAGGTGGAATGGTAATTCTGACAGACACAGAAGGGAAATGCTGGATCAAGGAGAGATGGGGCTCAGGCTGGATGGAATGAAGAGAAATGCCTTGTTGGCCCGGAACTTCCTCTCCTACGTCAGAATTGACGTCAGGGAGCGGAATGCTGGTCAGCGCGACGCTTCTGCAGGGAAAGCTTGGGACGGCGGTGGCTTGGGGGCTGTTCCCCGATGGCGGTGGCAGCAAACCGAGTGGCTTTGGGGAGGGCACGGAGAAAGAAAGAAAGGGGGCAGACAGGGAGACAGAAAGAAGGGGGAACAGGGAGACAGAAAGAAAAAGTTGGGGGAGAGAATGAGGTCTGGAGGAGAAGAAACATACAGAAGGCTGGAAGAAAGATTGGATGCACAGTCAGAAGAAGAAAGTGCAACCAGAGACTCATGAAATCACCAAACAGCAAAGGTAGGAAAAATGATTTTATTTTCAATTTAGTGATCAAAATGTGTCGGTTTTGAGAATTTATATCTGCTGTCTATATTTTGCACTATGGCTCCCTTTTACTAAACCGCAATAGCGTTTTTTAGCGCAGGGAGCCTATGAGCATTGAGAGCAGCGCGAGGCATTCAACGTAACTCCCTGTGCTAAAACCTACTATTGTGGTTTAGTAAAAAGGGAGGGGGTGCATTTGTCTATTTTTATATTTTGTTACTGAGGTGACATTGCATAGAGTCATCTGCCGTGACCTCTTTGAAAAAACCCGGAATATGAATAATTAACATTTTCTCTGCCTTTCAGTGTGCTTTGTGGTTTTTTAAAATTTTATTGTTGGTAGATCATTTTGACTTAGTCATTTTAAATGTAGCTCGCAAGCTCATAAAGTGTGGGCACCCCTGATCTAGACCAACTCCCTATTCAATGGCATCGCTGCAAGAGATCTAAAATGCCTCCAAAAAGTCCAGAACTTGGCAATTTGACTCCTGTACAACCTCAGCTACCTTGACCCCATTACTCCACCGCTCTATGCAGCTCACCGGTTACCAGTCAAAAAGCGATGCATCTTCAAAGCCCTAGTCATGACGCACAAGAATTTCTATCAAAAACCCCAGCCTACATCCAAGCTACGCCTATAAACCCCTAACCGCCCCCTCCGCTCCAAAGTAGAACAAACACTCGGCATTCCCGCAGGGAGATCCTTCCGAATAAGTACGGAATACAAAAGATCCTACAGCCATTTCCTACCTCAGCTGTGGAACCCGCACAGATCAGGTCGCTAGACTCAGTAATGACCTTCCGCAGAGCAGTAAACACCTTCCTCTTCCGCCAATCGGCCCAATAAAAACTGCCTCATCAATATACTTCTACTACTCTTCGCTATGATCATTCTGGTCTCTAGAATAAACTCTGTTATTCTCAACTGTAACCTATTTGTTGTCATGACTAATCTGTTTTCAAACGATTGTGAATGTCTACTTGTAACCCATTCTGAGCTTCTGGGAGAACGAGATAAAAATTAAAATAAATAAAGACTACACACAGAGAGAGGAACTAAGAATATACATAATACAATGGTGGAAACAATTTTAATTTTTCTCTTTCCAAAACATAGCAACTCCTGACAAGAAAGCATAATATTGAAAATATTAATACATGCATAAATTCAAAGTAAGAACCTACAAAATGATACTATGTCCCTCTTTTATTAAGCTGTGCTAATCGGTTAGCATCTGTTCCTGAAGTCCACCTGGCAAAGGCCATGCACTGTCTATAAAGATAGGGTGACAATTTTTATCTTAACCCTGCTCATGACCCAACTACTAGTACGTTTCCTTCAGAACTACAATGGTAATCTCTCTTCTTCAGTTATCTAGGACTATACAAACCGTTCTGTAGCACCTGTGGATTTGTTTGACAGAGACCGACAGAGTGAGAAATTATAAATAAGATTGTCACCTTTTCAAAGCAATTGCCTTCAACCTTCAGCAAAACAGTCTTACCAATTAATTTCTATTCTTCCTTTGACAAAGAACCGGTCAAGAATTCTCTTTTCCCGTAATATTCCCCATAACTCATCAAAGCTTCCAGCATCCACTACGTAACCCCTCTGAAACGTAATCCTTATTCTTCTACCTATCTTTTAATTCCTCCTCATAACTCTATTATGTAACCGGCTCTTTAAATTGTAATTTTTCCTGGAAATGTCCAGTCATCTTTTGATGTAATCCGCCTTGAACTGCAAGGTACAGGCGGAATAGAAGTCAGTAATGTAATGTAATGGGCTTGATGTCGATTGCTAGTACTAGCCCTTAAATTCTGTTTTGTTGGAGCAGAAGCAACATTTGAAACCAATTTCTTTACCCAATGATTTTTAAACTATTACCTGTGAAAATTTCTTCATAGTTTAGGTTTTGAACACCTTTGATTTTTCTCTCAGACTTTGTATCAAAATGCCTGAAAGAAAATATCAACTCAGCAACAACCTACAGCTTGTTCGGTATTTCATCATTTTCGGAAAAGACGTATTGGTTTATCCAAGCTGTTCTGGATAACACTGGAGGGCTCAGCTTGTCCAATAAATGCTGAAATGAGACTCGCTCGATGCTTCTAATTTGGTGGTGGGTTTTTCTTTCACATCAACCGGCAATGAAGTTGATCTGACAAAAGAGATGAAGGCCGTAGTTAGGGCCCAAAGTCAAATGTGGGATAATAATCTGGGAGACAGAGTCGTAACTTACGGTCTTAATCGTTGCTTGTTTTGCTTTCAGCCCTAGAAAGAACTACTGAATTGCATAACAACTTTTAATAATATTGTGAAATTTTTTTTCCAACCTCTTATATGAACCATTAACTGTGCTGCAGATCTAAAGCACCGGTCTGACCTCATGTCAAACTTTCTTCAAATTAATCCCTCTCTTCTATCTATATTCCTTCTTTGCTTACGCCCTATACTACTAGTGTATGGCAAAGCTATGCGCCGCTGCAGATTCCAAGTGTGCTGTGTTGTTTACCTGCAATTACATCGCTTTCTTTTCAGAGAAAAATTAAAAAAAAAAAAGATTTGACATCAATATGTGAACATTTCTAAAGAAAGAACTGAATATTTCACAGGGTATCCTAATTTTTTCACGACTGTATATTCTCATTTAAAAATGGGAAATACACTTATAAACATTTATCCCAACCGTACCCAGAAAACACCCAAATATGCTCCCTTTACATTTGTCATGGTTCAAAATGCAGAGAATTAATAGTACTAGTCTGAAATCACCATTTTTCACATATGAAGATATCATGTAAGATAAATCACTGTATTTCAACTCGGTCGTAGGAGTACCCCCTCGCCAGTCAGGTTTTCAAGATATCTGCATTGAATTTGCATGCGCTACCTTTATTATTTACAAATTTCTGGCGAGGGGGTACTCCCACGACCGAGTTGACAAACAGTAATTTAAAATGGCCTCCAACACATTAATGCAGTACCTCTTAACCCAGCTGGTTTTTCAGGATAACCACTATAAATATGAATGAGAGAAATCTGCAAGCGCTGCTTCCTCAGTATGCAAATCTCTTATGCATATTCATTGTGGATATCCAACAAATCTCATCTAATAACTCAATTTCAATTAAATGACTGAGACATATTTCAGGCAAACCTTTCTTGACAAATACTGTAAAGTTAATATTCTGATTCACTGTTCTAAATTCTATTAGATTAATTAAATGTTTTACAGATATTTTTTTTTGTTTTGAGGCACAATTACATTTAAAAGTTCACCGCAAGGCTACGAGTACTGCCGTGGCATCTAGTGTGGCCAAGCTCTCTGTTTTGAATTTTGTGGAAGGATTTTTATATCCTTCCAAATATTTCCAGCATATAGCGCTACAGACATGTTCTTAACTACTAGCCTGACCTCTACTCCTGTAACGTTAACTCTCCCCAGAAGACGTCATAGGCCTACTGAAACATTTCAAAAAGGCAATAGCATTGGGGTCAGATATCTGCAATATCTCCTTCTCTCTCTCTCCATTTCTTGGTAGTCTATTTTCAATGAAGGGACTATTCTACGTGAAACTACCTATCAAGCCTCCACCTGTTGCTTGGAATCTTAATGTGGTACTACTATCTGCTCTTACGAGGTCTCTCTTTGAGCCGCTTGCATCTCACTTGGAAAGTCATAGTCCTCATTGCCCTTCAAGATCTTCTATCATATCCTCCCTATACAAGATTCTAACATGACAGAGTAGCATTTCGCACTCATCCAAAATTCCAAGATCATCTTGGAATTTTACCTCAGCCAAACCACAGCTTTGCCTGTTTTACTTCCAAAGCCTCATTTGTGTCCTGAAGAGGCACCCCTGCACACCTTGGACGGCAAACGTGCTCTCACGTATTACCTAGAACACACGCTAAGCTTCATAGAGGATGCTCTCAATTCTGTGATTTTTGACCCTAACAGACTCCGAGTTCCTGTCAGCAAGTCAACCATCTCAGGTTGGCTACTGGACTGTATGTCTTTTTCACATATCCTCAGACCGGGCTGATGCCGAATAGCCACGTAACAGCCCACAGTCTCTGAACTATTTCTGCTCTACATCTCTTAAGGACATTTGCAAAGCATACGCTTGATCATCAGTCTGTACCTTTTACTTTTCACTACTGTTTGCAACGTAAGTTTAGACGAGCAGTTCTACAGAATCTATTTACTTCCTGAGCATCGACTTTACCTATAACCCACTTAAGTTTTACCAGGCTCTGTCCTTGTCTAACACCATAATCCTAGCATATAATGCCTACTTGTCCTCGGAGAAAGCAAAGATACTTACTTTATAGCAGGTGTTTTCCAAGGAAAGCAGACATCTATTCTCATAACCCACCTACCTGCCCTGGTTGGCTTCTTAGTTGTTGTTTTGGGTTTTGTTTTTAACTGAACTGATGGTCTCGCAAGCAGATATCAGGCAAAAAGACACTGGCACATGTGCGGTATGGGCGCTGGCCAAAAATTTAAGTGTCCATACTGGGTTCCATGGATTACATGTGAATACAGGTTTGCTATCCTTAGAGAACACCTCCTGCAAATATCTTTGCTTTCTGGTCATGGAATGTGTAAACTAGAGAATGACATGGGGGGGCAAATTTTTCCCCATCTCTGCAGGAACTCAATTTCCCCGTCTGTTCCTGTAAGCTCTGCCTTAACTGCGCAAGCCTCGAACGTTTATAATTTTAAAAGTGTTTGAGGCTTGTGCGGATGAGGACGGACCTTAGGCGTTGTTGGAATGAGGCATTATGACATCACAGTCTTGAATGTTGCTACTTAGGATTTTAAAATGTTTGAGGCTTGTGCAGATGCGGACGGAGCTTAGTCATTGGTGGAATGAGGCATTATAACATCACACTCTGTGCTCTAGAATGTTGCTACCTATGATTTTAAAGTGTTTCAGGCTTGTGCAGATGAGGATGGAGCTTGCCATTCTCTAGTGCAAACTAACCCATTTTGAGACATCACCCTGACTGAATGTTCCAAGTTGTGATCCGCTTAGATTTCTTGCATCTTTGCTCTAGTTTAATACTTATAACCCAAATATTTAGAAATGACATCATTGTCTCAAACGTGTAGCCAATACTGAATAATTCACAGATCTGTAAGATACATTATCTATTGGTGTATACAGCCAATTGAACAAATATTGTAACAAAGACCGTTTGTATCCTCATCATTTATTGGTGTAATCTACCCAGTATGGTGGTTAGAGCTGTAAGTGTCACTGTGTAGATTGTACACACCGCACCACTTGCTCCTGTGTCTTTTTTTTTTTTTTTTTTTGATAGAAGGGTAAAATGTAATTTCACTGTTTGAAGCTGAATATATTAACTTAGATGAGTGACAAATCATTATTTCTTTTTCAGATCTGGGATATGAGTGATGATGAAACCATATGAAAGTGAAAGGAAGGAAACGTGAACAAAAGCTGCACGGCCATAGTGAATGAACCGATTCACAATTGCTTCTTCATTCATGTTATGTATATAAAATCTATAAATCAGTATATGCATTTTGAATATGACATTATACTTAATCAGATTCTTTCTAGGTAAGATTTTCTTTTTGTTTCTATTCTTAAAACATATTCAATTTCAATACCTGTGTATATGTATTGTCTCAGTTTTTGAGGTCTATACGCTCACGTGTGAACTGTGACTTTTATAATGCACTTGACCTTATTTATTTTTCAATTTAATGTACCTATCGGAAAATCATCCTGTCTCTTATCTTCCTTGGCATAATATACATCAGACATTTGTTATAAAAAGGAACAGGAGACACGCTGATCTGACAGGAAACATGGTAAGGAAGTCCTTCTTTGTAAGAAACAATGAACAAAGATTTGATGAAAGTTTAAGAGATAATTAAACATATTCTAGAAGTGTGGCATCAAAGAGGAGTCTGTAGAGGTTTAATTAGCCAGGACTGATGCTAATGAATAGCAAATGATATCTAAAATTAATATTGTTTACAGTAAGACTTAACAAAGTTGAAGTGCCCCAAATGGATTCTTTGTATATAAAGAGATATCAGGAACAGATTTTTGTAAATCTACCTTTCAATACTCAAAAATACTTAAGTGCACTTGCAAAATTGTTACTACTATGTGCAATACAAGATTTTCTGATACTCAGTGTGATTCAGTATTAAGTGGTTTCATTGTTCAATTTATAGTCTAAACAAAGAAAAAGACCACTACATTTTATCGAGTATCTCATGAGGATCGGTCAATACGCTTATTTGTAAATCGCAGGTCCCCAAACAGGATATTTCAGATCATGAGAGAGCTGGTGGGGATTGTTCATACTAATAATAGCCGAGTATCTCCTGCCATACCGCCTTCATCATCTTTGGCTTCTGGAGCCTAGGAACCCCCACCAGCATTGCATCTCATTGGCAAAAGAAATAGAGCAGGCCAGCGAATTATCTTCATATAGGCCTTAATTTGGGGACTTCACCTTTAGACTATAAAGTTTGAAGTATACTTGACAAATTGCATTTGCAGTAAGTAAAGCCTTTGATTCTAGTTAGGTTCTTCAACAATCATGTTACCGCTCCCATTGGTTTTATTTCCAATTCTATTCTATTCTTTTCACTTTTTCAAAATAAAGTTTGTATACCTTTTATTATATAACACCTAGCCCTGGTTTTTTTTATTCTTTCCAATTGTGCTTTAAAATGTGTCAACAATTCCTATTCAGAATATTCTAACTATTAATATAACAACCCGATGTGAGGTCCAAAATGAGAACAGGAGAGTTAATGATTTTGTTTGCTGGCAGAAAATTTAAATTGTCTGTTTTACTGGCACTGCTACTTGTTACTAAACAGAAACATGCCTTGGATATTTTCTAGCTATTAAGCAATTCTGCCATAACGCAAATGACCTTGTTAAAAAAAGAATCTCCTGTGCAGCAGATTGATATCTTAACAGCTGTCGTCCTGCTGTTTTATATAAACACATCATGCGTTATGTGTGGAATTGTGCAGTAGGTGTAGTAATGGTTGCATGGTCATATTAATTGGCAAATGCCCATGCCTGAAATTCCCTTCCTAGATTTTTATCATCAACCAGTGGCGTACCTAGGGGGGGGTAGGGGGAGGAGCAGTCCGCCACAGGTGCACGCCCCAAGAGGGTGCACAGGAGAGAGCTGGACGGGGGACCCGCAGAATTAAATACATCTTGAGCCGCGAGGCTCGTCTTCTGTTCCTACCTGCCCTGCCGCTCACATATAGCCGACCGGAAGTATTCCCCGACGTCAGCGCTAACGTCGGAGAATACTTCCGGTCGGCTATTTGTGCGCGGCAGGGCAGGCAGGAAACAGAAGACAAGCCTCACGGCTCGAGCTCCGTTTTGCTGAGAAAGTTGCAAAGATGGGCTGGGAGGCAAACGCGGAACACAAAATGGGGGAGGGAGTGCGTTTTGGACACAAGGCATGAACTTGGGAGAGAGGAAGGGAGGGAAAGAGATGCTGAGGTGGGGGAGGGAATGTGTTTTTGGACACAAAAGGCATGGACTTGGGAGAGAGGGAAAGAGATGGTTGTGTACACGGAGAATAGAAGAAAGGAGAATTTTTAGTCATAGGGAGGGAGTGAGGTACAGATAGTGGCATACCAAGGTGGGGGGGGGTCCGCCCTGGGTTTACGTCCCAAGGGGGTGCACAGCTGGCCACCCTCTAGTGTTCTCCCTAGTCTGGCAAACTGCGGCTCTTTAACCACTTGAGTGCCGCCGGCACCGAGTTCTCCCTGTTTTTCCCTGTGGGGCCGACCAACTCTCGCCACCCACGTCAATTCTGACGTCGGAGAGGACGTTCTGGGCCAGCCAATCACTGCCTGGCTGGCCTAGCATGTTTTCTCCGACGTTAGAATTGACGTCGGGTGGCGAGAGTTGGTCGGCCCCGCAGGGAAGAGAAGCAGGGCGAACTCGGCGCCGGCCTGTTCCCGATGACGGCAGTGGCAGCCTATTCCCCAGTGGCGGTGGCAGCATTTTCCCAATGGTGGTGGCATAGGGGAGGGCAGGGAGCCAGAAAGAAAGAAAGGGGGCAGGGTGAAACAAAGAAAAATGGGGCACGGAGAGAGAGAGAAAGACAGACATACAGAACGAAATTGAGTATGGAGAGAGAAAGAAAGAAGGGGGCAGAGTGAAACAAAAAAAGAAATGGGGCACGGAGAGAGAGAGAAAAAGAAAGAAGGGGCAGGGTGAAACAAAGAAAAAGTTTGGGGAGGGAATGAGGTCTGGAGGAGAGGAAGCATACAGGAGGCTGAAAGAAGGGAAGAAATATTGGATGCACAGTCAGCAGAATAAAGTGCAACCAGAGACTGATGAAATACCCAGACAACAAAGGTAGGAAAAATGATTTTATTTTCAATTTAGTGATCAAAATGTGTCTGCTTTGAGAATTTACATATGCTGTCTATATTTTGCACTATGGCCCCCTTTTACTAAACTGCAATAGTGGTTTTAAGGCAGGGAGCCTATGAGCGTTGAGAGCAGCGTGGGGCATTCAGCGCAGCTCCCTGCGCTAAAAACCGCTATCGCATTTTAGTAAAAAGGGAGGGGGAATATTTATCTATTTTTGTATAGTTGTTACTGAGGCGACATTGCATAAAGTCATCTGCCTTGACCTCTTTCAAAACCCGCGGAATATAGATGATAATTAACATTTTCTCTGCATACAGCGTGCTTTGTGTTTTTAAAATTTTATTGTTGGTAGATCATTTTGACTTGGCCACAAAGGTAAGGGGGAGGGAGGGAGGGGAGCTGCTGAAAGACATCTAGTAATCCTTGCAGGCTTGACTGTGCAGGGAATTATTTTTGTAAAATCATGTTTTGTTATGTGACTGGCATTATTTAGACTTTATTTTCTATGAATGAATAGAATGAAAATGATATAAATTACTTGCTTGTTTTTATGTGCGTGCGCTGAAGGAAAGTGGAGAGAGAATGGGCTGAGGACGCTGAAGGGAAATGGGGAAGAGAGAGTGGGGAGAAGACGCTGATTTATAAATTGACAATTGTACAGAATGTTGTTTCTTTTTATACTTTAATATAAACAATTCAAGGCTTGTGTGGATGGAATCAGGTGGTTTGCGGGGATGGGGACCGAGCTTACGGGGATTAGTCCAATAAAATGGTATTTCTCATTATTTGTTTTATTTTTATTTGTTAATTTGTAAAGTGGTGATTGTTATGTACAGTTTTTTCAAATTTACATCTACTGTCTTTATATTTTGCACTGTATTAGAGGACATGTGTTACTATTTTTCTGGTGTTGCATTATATCCAGAGTCTGGTTTCTTGACGATTCAGTTTAACTTTTGTCTACATATTTCTATTTTTAGTTTGTGATTATTCCATATTGGGCGAGAGTGTATCTCTGTTCTGTGTGTATGAAAAGAACATAGTTTTCAGTTGGCATTGACTACAAGATCAATTGACTGTGCGGGATCTGGCTTGTTTAGTTTTACCATGTATGTGTTGGTGTTCTAGTGCTCATTGCAGTGTTTAAGATGCTGCCTTTTCCTAGGTACACTCTTGTTGTGCGATATGTGGATTGTTACTAAAAATCATATTTTTCATATAGATGGGGGGGTGTCAAAAATGATGGGCCCCGGGTGCCACATACCCTAGGTACGCCACTGTCATCAACACCAAAATTTCTTCCTTAGAAGCCTTCATTTTTGATACAGGATCACAGCAGATTTGCAACCTATCCCTGAAAACAGGGGGTAATACCAGAAGACTGGAGGATAGCGAATGTTACACCTATCTTCAAGAAGGGATCCAGAGGCGACCTGGGGAATTATAGACCGGTCAGCTTAACTTCAGTTCCGGGAAAGATGGCCGAATCATTAATCAAGGACAGTATCAGTGAGCACATAGAAAAAAATAAGCTGATGAGAACAAGCTAGCATGGTTTCTGTACTGGAAGATCTTGCCAAACAAACCTGCTGCACTTCTTCGAGGGGATAAGCGAACATTTGGACAAAGGTGACCCCATAGACATAGTATACCTGGACTTCCAGAAAGCCTTCGACAAGGTACACAAAGAAACTGTGGAACCACGGGGTGGAAGGGGAAATACACAGATGGATCAGAAACTGGCTGGCAAACAGGAAACAGAGGGTAGGAATAAAGTGGCGTCCCACAGGGGTCAATGCTAGGACCACTGCTATTCAACATATTTATTAATGACTTGGAAACAGGGACAAAGTGTGAAGTTGTAAAATTTGCGGATGACACAAAACTCTCCAGTGCGGTTAGATCTGTTGAGGAGTGTAAAGAACTCCAAAGGGACCTGAACAAACTGACGGAGTGGACAAATAAATGGCAGATGAACTTCAATGTGGAGAAATGTAAAGTTATGCACATAGGGAAAGGGAACCCGATGTATAATTACACAATGGGGGGGATGACATTAGGAAAAGGCAATCTAGAAAAGGACTTGGGGATTTTGGTGGCTAAAACAATGAAACCGACAGCGCAATGCGCAGCGGCATCAAAAAAGGCGAACAGAATGTTGGGCATTATCAAAAAAGGTATCACTACCAGAACCAAGGAAGTTATCCTCCCACTGTACAGGGCAATGGTGCGACCGCATCTGGAATACTGCGTCCAGTACTGGTCGCCGTACCTAAAGAAAGACATGGCGATACTTGAGAGGGTCCAGAGAAGAGCAACAAAAATGATAAAGGGCATGGAAAACCTCTCATATGCTGAGAGGCTGGGGCTCTTTTCCCTGGAAAAGCGGAGACTTAGAGGGGATATGATAGAAACTTATAAGATCATGAAGGGTATGGTGAAGGTAGAGAGAGACAGATTATTCAGACTGGCGGGGGCAACAAAAACTAAAGGGCACTCAAAAAAATTGAGGGGAGATAGATTTAGAACAAATGCTAGGAAGTTCTTCTTTACCCAGAGGGTGGTGGACACTTGGAATGTGCTTCCAGAGGAGGTGGTTGAGCAGAGTACGATTTTGGGTTTCAAAAAGGGATTGGACGAGTTCTTGAAGGGAAAGGGGATCCAGGGGTATAATGAGTAATAGATCACTACAGGTCATTGACCTGGAGGGCCGCCGCGGGAGCGGACTGCTGGGCGTGATGGACCTATGGTCTGACTCGGCAGAGGCAATGCTTATGTTCTTAAGTCTAACTTTCCTATCACTACCAAATCTGTGAACCGCTACCGTGTTTCCCCGATGGTAAGACACTGTCTTATTTTTTTTGGAAGGCCAAAATATGCTCTAGGGCTTATTTTCGGGGGGATGCCTTATTTACCCTTTCATGTCCCCTCTGTATCTCTATCCTTATTCAGTAGGTCCTGCTTACCCTTTCTCTTCTTTGTGTCACTATCTCCATTTTCAGCTTTCCCCCCCTTTTCCTTTGTTACTGCACCCTGTAGCTAGAATCTTTCCACCCTCACTCCACTCCGGCCCAGCCCAGTATGAAATATTTCCTTTTGTTTCCCTCCCCTCTCTCTTTCTCTCTCTCTTCTGCTCCCTCACCCACGAGTCCTGCATCTGGCCCTCTCCCTTCTACCTGCACCTGGCAACACCCCCCTGCTCCGCGGCTCTCTTCAGCAACTTGTCAGCAGCGGTGATCAAGACAAGCTACCGACATCGAGGCCTTCCCTCTACGAGTCCCGCCTTTGTGGAAAAAGGAAGTTGAAACAAGCGGGACTCGCAGAGGGTAGGCCCCGACGTCAGAAGCTTGTGTCGATCGCTGCTGCTGAGTTGCCGAAGAGAGCCGCGGAGCAGGGGATGTGGCCGGAAGCAGGTAGAAGGGAGAGGGAGATAGGAAGGCTGTAGATCTCCGGAGCATGACACCGACCCCAGCCAGGATGATTTCTTTTTCAGGCGTGCATCTTACAAGTCCGGCGTCGCGGCGGGAAATAGCCATGCTGAGCAGTGAGCTCAGCACGTACACAGATGAAAGCCTTGCTTGCTGATTGGTCCGGCGGCCGTGCCGCCGGACCAATCAGCAAGCAGGGCTTTCATCTGTGTAGTGCTGAGCTCACTGCTCAGCATGGCTATTTCCCGCCGCGACGCCGGACTTGTAAGTTGCATGCCTGCGTGACACACTACCGGAGCCACGGCAAAGGTGGAAAAGAGCCGCATGCGGCTCTGGAGCCGCGGGTTGCCGACCCCCGCGGTAGACGGAGGGACCACACGGAGTCACCCACCGTACCACCCGATTCGGGTAAGCGCAGGTATCGGTGGGTGGCTTATTTGCGGGGGGGTGCCTTATTTTACAATTTTTTCTAAAAAGGGGGGGCTGTCTTATTTGATGGCCCTGCCTTATCATCGGGGAAACACGGTAGTAAAAGAATCAATTACAATATTTTCCTTCTTAAAAGTGTAAGGAATTTTTCCATATCACACACCACCAGGAACCTTGAGTGGTATCTAGCTGAGATTGTAAAAGATAGGAAAAGAGCTCTATTTATATATATGCAAAGCCATATAGCAAGCATATTTTGTGCCCTACTGCCAAATCCCCAGTTATTTTGTCTCGGGATATAATAAGATTCCTTATTAAGATCTGCTATTAGATGAGCTTGTGATTATATTAACCTCTCTCTGAAAACATGCCACAGTTATTCTCATAACTTGTTTGATGAACAACAGAATAAAGAAATGTATCGTGTAGGTTAACATTTTCTAAGTAAATATTACTGGATTACTTGGTTTTATTTCAGTGCTCTTTTATGCTGTGGATAAGTGGCTGGGAAAACTACAATTTTCATCTGGCCTTTTAAATCTTAAATCGCACTACAACTTCAAACAGTAGTAGCGTCAGAAATTTTGGCTTCCAAAACAAAATTAAGGAGCGTTGCTTTCCAGGGTTGGAAAGTACTTAATTACAAGGTAAGTTATTCTAAAAATATTCAAATTACAGTAGAAAGAAAAATCCAGGAACAAGAAGAAGCTAACTACACATTAACCTTTCCTTGTATCCAAATGTTAATGCAGCTTAGTAAAGTACTAACGCAAATTAAATTTTTATACTTTTTAGGTTTATGTGATTTAAATTTTCTGTAGATGTGAAATTTCAACGTTTCTTTTTTCTACATAAGAATACAAGCATTGCCGTACTGTAGCAGACCAAAAGTGCACTTAACCCCTGTATCCTGTTTTCAACAGTGGCCAATTGACAAACATAAATTAAATTTTTTTTAAATGGTATAAATAAACTTTACAATCTTCTCATAAACACCTCTAAAAATCCATCAGAATTACAGCCAACTGGAATAGCTAGCCTCTACATTCACTCTAAAGTGCTCAATGCTTCATAATTTATCTTTTCATAGTAAATAAATAAATATGTTTTTGAAAAATTTGAACCGCGAGGTAATGGCGGAATAGAAATCTCAAATGGAATGGAATGTCCAATTTAATTTGTTAACCATGGACTTATCCAGTGGAGTACCAAGGCAGGTGGGGGGGGGGCAGTCCTCCCCAGATGCACGCCTTGGGGCGAGGGGGTGCACATCCAGCCAGGTCCGGCTCCTCCTGTCCTTCTGTGCAACTGGATCTGTACCTCAGCACCTCCTTCCTTTCCCCCGGTCCGCGCCGCTGCAGTCTTACCTCCCCGCTGCTGCTAATCGCTGACAAGAAGTCTTCTTTCCGACGTCAATTCTGGCTGGCCCGGAACGTCCTCTCCGACATCAGAATTGACATCGGAAGAAGACTTCTTGTCGGCGATTAGCAGCAGCGGGGAGGTAAGACTACAGCGGCGCGGTCTGGGGGAAAGGAAGGAGAGAGGCGCTTTTTTTTTTCCCACGGCAGGGAGGGAAGGATGTAGGCAGGCAAGCTGGCTAGCTTTAGCACAGCAGGGAGGGAGGGAGAGAGATAGGTAGGCAGGCTGGCTTTGGGGGTGGACAAAATCTTGAAGACAGTGGGGGGATATAAGAAGGAGGCACTGGGGGCACTAAGGACACAGGATAGAGGCAATGGGGGCACTAAGGACATGGGAAGGAAAGAGGGAGGGACTAGAAAGGGACAATTGTTGGGCCCGAGTATAGAAAGAAAGGATACAATTAATAGATGTCCCCTTTTGATGAAAAAAAATAAATGATCACGTTACCTCTGACTTACTTTCTGTGCAGCAGAGTCGGCAGCCGCGCTGAGGTGCAGGAAAGTCCCGCGATGACTCGTCTGCCGGCTCTGCTCTGGAAGAAGTAAGTTACGTCGGAGGGGGTAGACACCCGGCAGACACAGTCATTATGGGACTTTGCCGCCAACTCTCTGCGTCTGCTGGGTCCACCCTCTCCGACCTAACTTGCTTCTTCCGGAGCATAGCCGGCAGACGAGTCATTGTGGGACCTTCCAGCATGCGGCTGACCAGTCCACTCCAGAGCAAGTACGTCGGAGTGGGGTGGACTGGCAGCCGGCAGCTACAGTCATCGCGGGACCTTGCTGCATGAAGGGAGAGAAAGGAGCAGGACTGCTGGAATGGAATGAGTGGTGGAGGGAAAGAAAGGGGGAAGGGTGGTATAGAAGGGTGGTGCTGATGGAACTGATGTACAAAGAAAGGGGAGAGACATAAGGGGGAAGGATATTGGAGGGAAAGAAAGGGGGCATATGCTGATTGAAGAGGGGTGGATAGAGAGAGAAAGGGCAGACATTTGATGGTAGTGGGGAGCCTAAGCTAGATGGAAGTGCAGATGGGAGAGATAAAGGAGCAAATGCAGGAATGAAATGGGAGAAGAGAAAGAGGGAAGCAGACACTGGATGGAAGTGGACAGAGAGAGGAGAAGGTACTAGATGGAAGGGTTGGAGAAATAGGGTACAAGATGGAAGTAGGGGATAAATAAAAGGAGGGCACATGATGGGGAGAAAAGGATTGAGTTAAGGAAACACTGGAGGGGTGAGGGAAAGAGGTGGCAAACTTTAGGTAGACAGTAAAAAAAGGACATTGATGAGAGAGTAGTAAGAACGTAATCTAGACAGATGCAGAAAATAAATTGAAAAGGAAAATGAGGGGAAAAAAGGGAAAGGGATTGCAGAGGAGAGGTGTGGGAGAGGGAAGGAGAGGAGAGAGATACCAGACCAATGGCGGTGAAAGGAGAGATGGAAGGGGAAGGCATACAGTTTCTGGAAGGGGCATAGAAGGAGAGAAGATGCCATATAGGGAAAGAGAGACGGCAGACAGTGGATGGAAGGAGGAGCAAGAAGATGAGCAAAGCAGAAACCACAGAAGACAAAGGTAGAAACAATTTTTCTATTTATTTATTGCTTTATGAGACGTGTATCACTGTTTCTGTGGTATTGCATTGTATGCAGAGTCCAACTTCTTGCTGGTTCAATTTAACCGTTGTCTATGTATTTCTATTTTATCCCCCCTTTTACAATACTGTGGAGCGTTTTTTTTATCGCCAGCCGTGGTGGTAGCAGCTCTGATGCTCAGAATTCTATGAGCGTCAGAGCTGTTACCTCCGTGGCTAAAATCCACACTACAGTTTGTAAAAGAGGGAGGGGATAGTGTGTGATTACATATTCCATTCTAGGCGAAGGTGTTTTGTGTGTTCGAAAAGACATGGTTTTTTGTTAGGCTTGACTGCAAGATTAATCTGTACTAGTCTGGCTTGTGTAGTTTTACAATGGGTGTATTGATGTTGTACTGTGTGACGTGTGGATTGTTACTAAAAATCATGTTTTCATACAGATGGGGGGGGGGGGGGGTTGTGTGTCAAAAAATGATGGGCCCCAGGTGTCACATATGCTAGGTACGCCACTGGACTTATTTTATTGAAATTCTTCTTTATGTCTTAACTCCAGCTTTTTTAAGCGCAGTTTGAGAGGGTTTGACCCAACATGTTTCACATCCTGCTTTTTCAAAATATAACTATCGATCAGTATTTCTACACTTATCAAAACATTCTAAAAACAAATACCCATCAACTTATAAGCTAATCTTATAACCTCTAAAAGTTTTTCAAAGCAAAGATAGCCCTCACTCTAGTGAATTTATGCAAATTTCAAAATACCCAACTCCCCACCGCTATGAAAGCTTATTGATGCAGTGAAGTGGTGGGGCTGAGGCTTAGAATAAGAAAGACAGAAATATTAAGAGGCTAGCTATAATAATAATAATAATAATAACTTTATTCTTGTATACCGCATTACCATGGAAGTTCTATGCGGTTAACAGATGAAGAGACTGTACATTTACAGCGAAGTTACAATTTCGTTAATGTTACATTTACATTGCAGTTGGCTATAATATTGATGGATTTTTAAAGGTGTTTTTGAGAAGATTGTGAAATAACTGCCTCTAAAAACTCTAAAATACATCTTTGGGGAAGTGGAACAGGATAAATAAAACTTTAGGCATTACACTACAGGATACACGTAGGAGGTATTGGTAGGAGGCGGTGGGCATAAATGATTATAAAACATCAATATAGGATGTGGACCTGAAATGGTATAGATCATATGAGCTCCTAAGATCTGATATCTGTATTATGATATGCCCGTCACCTTTAGTGATTAGACACTTCAGAAAGAAATAAGGAAATGTGATTAATTCTCATAGAAGGAAATTTGAGTTATATTGTGGGAGTAGGAGTCAGTGTTTGAATGGGTTATTATGACATTGAATACATAGTATCTATTAATGATAGAAGATTCATAATAATTATCTAAACAACCTATTTTTTTCTATATGAGTTTATGTAGAGGTTGGATGCGTTAATGAGGCTTGGTAACTGTACCGACAGGCCTGCCTATTTTGGGGTTTTGTTTTGTTTCTTTCATTTTTAAAAAAATGGCACTGATATTTTTTCTATTTCCTGCACTTTTATTCCTCTTTTGCCTCCCTTACATACTATCCATCTCCCATCCTTCAATAGATTTCCAATCTTTCCGGATCCCAGTCCACTGGAGTCATAGGCCGGTTCAACCAAAGAATTTTAACCATCTTCCGTCACTCTCAATTGACTGATATCTAGGTTAGAATGCTTCATTCTCCCTCTCACTTTCCCTCTCCCGCTCTCTTTCACCGCTAAAATCTTTAAATATAGGCCTAATCAACTCAAGATCAATGCACAATGAATATCATATTCTTAGACCTAATTCTTCATAAATCTCTTGACATCCTCTGCATTGTAGAGACCTGGCTGAATGATGGTGAAGAGGCTTACCTAGCTTTTGCGGGTCCCCCTGGTTATTCTTACTCATTTAATCATCGCTCTGAGAAAAAGGGAGGTGGCTTGGCCGTAGTCTTCGAATCCTCACTCCCCGTGCGTATCTATTATCCTCTGGAAAAAATGACCATTGATGAAGCCGTTCAAACTTAAAATTAATATTGATCCAATAATAGATTTATTACTGCTGTATATTCCACCTCCTATCTGTCAAAATAATATCGTTCGAGTCCAATCAATAATATTCAACTTTGCTACTCAATCCCAAAACTATAATATTGGGTGATTTCATTATCCACTTTGATGACCACAGCTCTACCTGCACTTAGGACTTCCTGTCTCATTTACACAATCTCAGTTTCTCTCCTTTAATCTGTCACCCTACCCACTCTACAGGTCATATACTTGATATGATTTTCATCCCTTAAGAACATAAGAAGCGCCATCTCCGGATCAGACCTTCGGTCCATCAAGTCCGGTGATCCGCACACGCGGAGGCCCTGCCAGGTATACACCTGGCTTACCCTATAGCCAACCATATCTCTATATGCCTCTCTCAAGGAGATATGCATCTAGTTTGCCCTTGAAGCCTAGGACTGTCGATTCTGCAATAATCTCCCCTGGGAGAGTATTCCAGATGTCAACCACTCTCTGTGTGAAGCAGAACTTCCTGATATTAGTCCTGAACTTGCCCCCCCTTAGCTTCATTTTATGTCCTCTTGTCCGTGTCAAATTGGACAATGTAAATAATCTTCTCTGCTCTATTTTGTCGATTCCTTTCAGTATTTTGAAGGTCTCGATCATATCCCCATGCAGTCTCCTTTTCTCAAGGGAGAACAATCCCAGTGTTTTAAGTCGATCCTCATATTCCAGTTTCTCCATACCCTTCACTAGTTTAGTTGCTCGCCTCTGCACCCTCTCCAGCAGTTTTATATCCTTCTTTAGGTAGGGAGACCAATGTTGGACGCAGTATTCCAAGTGTGGTCTGACCATTGCCCTATAAAGCGGCATTATAACTTTCTCCGATCTACTCGAGATTCCTTTCTTTATCATGCCCAACATTCTATTTGCCTTATTTGCCGCTGCCGCGCATTGTGCCGACGGCTTCAGGGTCCTATCTATCAGTACACCCAGATCCCTTTCTTGTTCACTTTTTCCCAGAGTTGCACCTGACATTCTGTACTCGTATTCCTTATTTTTACTGCCTAAATGCATTACCTTGCATTTCTCCACATTGAACTTCATCTGCCATTTCTCCGCCCAGTTTTCTAACCGACACAAATCGCTCTGGAGTTCCTCACTGTCCTCCTGCGATCTGATTGCCCGGCAGAGTTTTGTGTCGTCTGCAAACTTGATGATCTCACTGGATGTTCCGTTTTCCAGGTCATTGATATAAATATTAAAAAGGATCGGCCCAAGTACCGAGCCCTGGGGTACACCACTAGTCACTTTCTCCCAGTCGGAGAACTTCCCATTTATGCCCACTCTCTGCTTCCTATTTTCCAGCCATTTGCCTATCCATCTTTGTATATCTCCCTCTATGCCATGGCTTTGTAGTTTCCTGAGAAGTCTTTCATGTGGAACTTTGTCAAATGCTTTCTGGAAGTCCAAGTATATTATGTCCACCGGCTTTCCACTATCAATTTGCTTGTTCACGGTCTCAAAGAATTGGAGTAAATTCGTCAAACACGATTTCCCTTTCCTGAATCCATGTTGACTGGGTTTCATCAAGTCGTGTGTGTCCAAGTGCTGAACTATGCTATCCTTGATCAGTGATTCAATCATCTTGCCGGGGACAGACGTAAGACTCACAGGTCTATAGTTGCCCGGTTCTCCTCTCGATCCTTTTTTGAAGATTGGCGTGATGTTCGCTTTCCTCCAGTCGTCTGGTATCTGACCAGTTCTGATTGACAGGTTTGCAAGTTTTTGCAATAACTCTCCGATTTCAACCTTCAATTCCTTTAAGACTCTCGGGTGAATTTCATCCGGTCCAGGGGATTTGTCACTTTTAAGTTTGTCGATCTGGTAGTATATCTGATCTAAGTTCACTTCAACTGTGGTGAGGCTGTCCTCTATTTCTCCTGTAAACAGTTTCTCCGCTTCAGGTATTGTTGAGGTGTCCTCCTTCGTAAAGACGGACGCAAAGAAGGAATTTAGTTTGTCTGCGATTTGTTTATCTTCCTTGATGTACCCTTTTCTTCCCTTGTCGTCCAGGGGTCCCACTGCCTCTTTTGCAGGTTTTTTCCCTTTCACGTATCTAAAGAAGGGCTTGAAGTTTTTAGCCTCCCGGGCTATTTTTTCCTCATAGTCCTGTTTTGCATCCCTCACCGCCTTGTGACATTTCTTCTGTTCATCTTTATGTTTGTTCCAGGCTTCGGTTGTCTTCGTGCATTTCCATTTTCTGAAAGAGTCCTTCTTTTCTTTTATGGCTTCCTTCACCTGTATGGTAAGCCATGCCAGTTCTCCTTTGCCTTTAGTTCTCCGATCTTTGGAAATCCTCGGAATGTAGAGATCTTGTGCTTCTGCAATAGTATTTTTCAATAGGCACCATGCCTGATCTACTGTTTCAAGTTTGTCCACCATCTTCTCGAGTCGTTTTGTTACCATGGCTCTCATGCAATCGTATTTACCCTTTTTAAAGTTTAAGGTGGTGGTTAAGGTTTTGGTATGTTTCCCTTTCCCGATGTCAAGTTTAAAGTTGATTACATTGTGATCACTCGTTCCCAGTGGAACCATGACTTCTACTTCTGTTATCGGTCCGGTGAGACCATTTAGGACCAAGTCCAAGGTGGTGTCTCCTCTTGTCGGCTCTTTTACCATTTGCTCCAGGAAGCAATCCCCTAGCACCTCCAGGAACTTGGCCTCCTTGCCGCAGTTGGAGGCTCCTAGTTTCCAGTCTATTCCTGGGAAATTTAAGTCTCCCAATATAACTACATTGCCTGTCTTGCATACTTGTTTGATTTCCTCCATCATTTCTGAGTCAGTAACCTCCGCCTGTCTTGGGGGACGATAGTAAAGGCCAATTTTTGTATCTGCGCCATTGTGACCAGGAATTTTGATCCAGAGGGACTCCAGCTTCTCTTTCCTGTCTGTTGTAATCATTCCAACAGAATCTATTCCTTCCTTAACATATAGGGCAATACCTCCACCTTTATGCCCTTCTCGATCCCTTCTATATAGTTTGTATCCCTGTAGTACTGTGTCCCATTTGTTTTCTTCATTCCACCATGTTTCTGTTATGCCAATGATATCCATGTTCTCATGTCTTGCTATCGTCTCTAGTTCTCCCATTTTGTTTCCTAGACTTCTAGCATTTGTATACATACATCTAAGTTCCCTTTGTGTTACCTTTTTGGACCTTCTACTCTTGGCTGTCCTTACAGTTTCATTTACGGTATCCTTTACTGCTCCTGTGTTGTCTCCCATGTTTGCTGTGTGGTCATCCCCTCCTGTGTCTGAGTTGTCCCTTCCTGCTTGTTCTCCTTTGTTGGCTGTGAGGTCGACCTCTCTTGTGTATGAGTAGTAGTCCTTTGTTTCTACGTCGGGGCATCCTGTTGTCCGTGCCATCGACCGGTGGTCGACTGTCGGCTTTCCCCTGTCCTTCAGTTTAAAGCCTTCTCTATTGCTTTCTTCATGTTGCCTGCCAAAACTCTTGCTCCTTCCTTGTTGAGGTGTAGTCCATCCCTTCTGTAATACTTGCTTTTTCCCCAGAACGCCGTCCAGTTGCGCACGAAGTCAAAACCTTCGTCTTCGCACCATCGTCTCATCCAGGCGTTGATCACTTGCAATTCCCCTTGTCTCTTTCCATCTGCTCTTGGTACAGGGAGGATTTCAGAGAAGGCCACCTTCACCTCCCTGATCTTCAGTTGTCTTCCGAGTGAGCGGAGCTGGCCCTTCATCTCTTCCCTGTCATACTTCCGCCCGCTCACATCATTTGTTCCCACGTGGATAAGCACAGCGGTGTCCACTCCCCGTGCGCCATCTATGATCCTGGAGATCCTGTTGGTCACATCCTTTACTCTTGCTCCAGGCAGACAGGTGACGACCCTGTCCTCTCTTCCTCCTGCGGTGTGGCTGTCCACGTGTCGTATAATGGAGTCGCCTACGATGATCCCCATCTTCTTTATTCGGGAGTTCCTTCACCCTTCAAGCCCAACTTCTCAAGACCGCAACCTATCCAAGTCCCTTGGACGGACCATTTCTTCATCTCTACCTCCTATCTCTTTTCGACAGTCTATAACCCAATACCACCTTTAACCGTTTCTTCAAGAGACTTCCGTCATCTCTAAGAAAAGCTCTTACCATCTTCTTTTCAACTCGATATCGATGTTTTAGAGTTGGCTGGACCTAACAAACAACTAAGGATCTAGGATGACACTTGTCGTTCCCTCCTAAATAATAGTGCCCCTATCTCCACACACGCCATTTCTTCAACAAAGCTATTAAAAAAAAAACCTTGGTTTAACTCTAGGCTGCTTCTTCTTAAATGTCAATTACGCTCACTGCAACGCATATGGCGCTCAAACACTACGCCATCTAGCCTTAGGAAATACAAGCAGCACTCAATGTTCTACAAACAATCTATTAATATGGAGAAAAAGAAATATTACAAAAAATGCATTACAAAAGCAAGAAATTCATATGCTCTTTTCTTCATTCTTAAAAAAACTCACGCAATTCAAACAAAAACAAACTACAATAAATGTTACTACACCCTCAGCACAAGATTTAGCAAATTTTTTCCAAGAAAAAATCAGCAATATTAGGAAACATATCAAAAATAAATCTGGTACTAGTCAACACCTAATAGACACTAACCCAAATTTTCTTTGTTCCACCTGTTCCAGGTTCTCTCTCCCGTCTTTAAAAGATATCCAGTCCATCATGCAAGCTCTTAATCTTAAAGGCTTGAGCATCGACCCCCATTCTACCATTCATTTTAAAGCAGTACTTTTCAATCGTTGATCCACATATTCTGAAGCTAATCAATTATAGTCTTTCCACAGCAATGATGCCTGATGCCTGGAAACACACCATCATCTACCCTACAATAAAAAAAAAACAAAAACAAAGAAAGCATACAAGAATGTTCTAATTATAGGCCAATAGCCAACCTTCCATTCCTGGCAAAATTAACGGGAAAAAATTGAATTTAATCAAAATTCTGACTTTGTAGATAAAACACAAATGCTTCACCATAATCAGACTAGGTTTTTTCAAAAATCATTCCATGGATGGAAGATGGGGGTTGGAATATGTTTTTAATCTTTAATTTGAGTGCAATTTTTGAATTTGAAGATGGGGGGGGGTTCATAGATTACAATTTGATTGAATTTAGGTGCTATTATAATGTAATATGATTGAATAATAAGTTGCACTTATTTTTGGCTTCAAAATGAAGGTATTAAAAAAAAAAAAAAAAAATCATTCCATGGAAAATGCATTACTAGGCTTAACAACTACCATACAATACTTCTTTGATCAACATAAATCACATGCAAAATATCTTACCAATAAAAAAAAACCAAAACAAAAATAGCACCCCACCCACCCCTAAATAGCAGAAGGCATGCACACTCCTTCCTGCCACCAGACGCCTCCCGCCCCCCCCCCCCTTCTTCCCCCCTGGTACACCCACCAATACCTGAAAGTTGTCAGTCCCTCCTGTTGCTCTGAGCTCCAGCGATGCAATCAGAGCCTTAGGCCTTGCTCCGATTGGCATTTGTTGCCTAAGGAAATCACCGATTAGCATTTGTCTACCCATAACCACTGCTACCAACACAAACAGGTGCTTTAAAACAAGGGGTTAAAATATTAACAGAATGTACTTGAGGGAGGAAAAAAAAACAAAAAACCTAGCTTGGAAAATATTGTTCAAAAGATTGAAAATTTACTACTAAAGCAGCACTTTCTTTTTTTTTAACCACTCTCTAAGGGCAGGTTAAAATGGATACTTTTCGGACTTACCAACTTTTTCCATAAAGAATCAACAAAATCTTGTGGTTTAAGAGCACTTTATTGTTCTTTAAGGCTACTTTAAGTACAAAAAAAAGATGGCCTGCCAAACCTTTTTTTTTTTTTTTTTCTTCTAGGTGAAACGAGGCCACAAAAGAATAGTATATTACAGATTTACAAACATGGAAAATATGTAAAACAGCATTGTAGATCACTTTACTCCATGAAGAAACATCACTCTTCTTTACAAAGGGGCTTTGTTCTTGTCCACTGAAATGTTTGTTAGCCTTTCCTCCCCACTCCAGACTTTCATGAAACATTTTAAGCGCTTCCACTTTTTTTTAAGTTATATAACAGAATATGTGGTAATGGCCAAAGTCCTATTAAAGCAATTTTATATACCTTTTGGAACAATACTGCTTGAAGGTCCTCTCACTCCATACTCTGAGATCACCAGCAGGTAGTTATACAATGATTACAAAAACAATGCTCCATCACTGCCTGGGTGACCCATCCTGTTAGGTATAACGATTACGGTACATCAGAAGGAATACAAACTCCTGCATGCCGCTATGGTTGCTTCTCTCTCTCAAAAGGCAGTGTTATTAGGCTTTCAGGCAGTATGACAAAAGTATATAGCCCTGTTTTAGAAGAACTGAGCATCTCCGTTTCAGACAAGTAAACATTTTACAACATTCAAGAAAGAAAATTGTGTTTCTAGAGAAATGTAGTGGGAGTCAAATTTCTTCAGAGTCCATCTACAGTATTAGTATTTTACTGTTACAATGCTCAGTAGCCTATAGGAATAACACACTAGTGGTGATTAATGCTAATGCAGTGTCCTCATAGAATAACTGTGCTCCCGCACTTTTTACGATATTACAGACCAATCTACGACAAAAAAGATCAACTTTTTTCAAAAAAAAAAAAAGATTGATTACAATAAAAGGATAAAGGGAAAAATTAAATAGCTACACATCATTAACAAATTAATTGTTCCTCAAAAAAATACCTACAAATTTCTCTGTACATTCTTTACGCACAGCGTAATGATGGTCTTAAAGTTACTTATATAAAAAAGTGTTATTTTAATGATTTATTTTTTTTCCTACAGACGCACTGACTACCCAGTAAGAAGGTAGTGAAATGTGTGAAACTTAAGGGGGATTCTGTTCCTTACACAATTAGCTCAGTAGCTGCCTACTGAAAAAAAAAAATACACACCCAAATAATCTGATCTTATTCTTTCTACCCTGCACCTTTTCCCAAATCAAACTTCTCAAGAAAAGAAATTTGTTAAAAAAATGAAGCCACAATGGACCCAATACTGTAATGCAGTCCATAATACATCACAATTTGTCACCTCCTACCTTGAACCCGTTTTGCCAGGTAACCCAGTAGAAATAGCCTTAGTTTAACTGGGATATTGGAATGTATAGGTGTTGCACATGCATTTTATAAGGACAAGGTATAGGATGAGAAGCTCTTTCGTACTAACATCTGTTTTCTATGCCTCCCTCTTATCTAATGTCTAATTAGTAGCTATTAATAGAGTGAAGGATAATACATGCATTCATATCCGTCTAAAATCATCTTCTACAGGAATGTACATCTGTCTTGGCACAGGGTTACGCATAAGATGAAAAAGATCATAGTTTGTTAACTTGCACCAATCTGGTGTTCCAGCCAAGATATTGTCCGTTTTGTTTTGACCTCATCGGTTCCAATTTCCCGGAAACTGAGTTTTAGGAAGTAAATTCCTATTAAAGCAGACAGTGGTGCAACAGTAAATGATTATTCAGTCATGCACAAAGCAATAGCAACCTACACCACACACTATAGTAAAACTGCTTCATTTATGATGCCTGTCCGGAGGCTGCTACTAAAGTGAATATCAGATACAAATATCAGCGTACAACTGTACCAGCAGTACATATATCTAGGACGTTACTGACAAAAATAAACTAATTCCAAGGAGAAGCTAATAAGTATTATGTTCCTTATTGTCTATACATTAATAGATACCAGCTATTTTTTCATATAACATGCATCTTTAAGCACTATTGACCCCTTCCAACCTCTGCTCTACCCTAGCAAACTGCAGCATGTAGAAAAATGCCCGTGTCCTGAAAATTAACGCAGCACCTGAATCTAGAGAGAAAGACCTATAACCTGTATGAGACTTCTCCTTCCAACGCTGTATTTGCTTTTTTTAAACTGATGGAAATGCCATCCTTTAAACCCCCTCTCTCAGCAGTTTGCCCTTGGCAGGCAACTTCAATCCTCCTCCAATAGTGCAAATCAGACATGACAGTTCTTTTCAAGTATATACATACAAAAGTACTCCATTAGATTAAAAATTTTTTTTAAAAAAAAAAAGCACTGGAAGCAAACCACACAAATTCTAGTCTCAAGAAGCTAGTAAAGCAAAAAAGCATTTGGGTCAACCAACTTTAGCAACGGCTTTCTATGAAACAGTATATGTTTGTATTATTTGAAAAGGGGCAGCAGATTTGCATCAGAGGTTTCTTTGGTAACTGAGGCAGGAAGTTAAGATGCTACATCACAGCCAATAAGAAACAGTTCCTGCTATCTTGTTTAAGGCACCCTTTAAAAAAGTGCCAGGCAAGGATGACAAAAAGTGTACTCTTCCCATCCCAACGCTATCTTTAAGCACTGTTCAAAGCTCAGTCAAACCATGCAAATTCACTCCTTTTTGGATAGAGGCTTTCCTGAGCCTCTTTTTTTTAATTTTTTTTTTTTTAATTTAAGAGACAACGGAAGGGGAGTGATTATGATTGACCATGTGGGAGGAAGGAGAGGTTTGACCCCTTCTGGAGGCGGATTCAGGACTGCTAGATACACCGTCCTTTGCTGCTTTGATCTGAAGCCATGTATCACCCAGTGCCTTGGCAAAATGATCATCAACTGATCCCGTAATGGAGACAGAATTTGTCACAGGCTCAGGCTCCTTATAATTCTTGCCAAGACTTCTGCGGAAGTGCTCTTCGACGACTGGATCGCAAGCAGTGGAACCTAAGAGAGCACAATAGAAAAACGTCAAATGAAAAGCAAATGTCGCCTACGAGTTATCCTTTATGCCAGTGGTCTCCAACCTTTTTTCATGTAAAGGGCCACAATGTGATACAAGAAAGTTCTGAGTGCCACCAAAAGATTTCATGCTTACACATGCTATTAACTGTGTAAACCACCTTGACCTGTTTGGACAGACTGGATATTAAAAATTAATATTAATATTGATTTTACATCACTTCATAGATATAGTTTTAAAAACGCATTTTATTTTGGATTCTCAAAAAAAGCAAATTCCACTAATGAGACACCTGAGTAACACACTTAAGAGATTGTTGGCAGTTACTATATCATGTGGGCAAGATTGAAATGAACAGATTTGAAGAGTATGTCAGCCAACTGTTAGGGGTTGCCATGGAGGACTTTGTGGGCTGTGCATTGGAGACCACTTCTTTATGCTCTTAAGACCTGGCCTGGTTTCTATCTACAGCAAATAAGAGATGCAAGTTAAAGAAGATTTCACAGCAAAATGGATTGAAATTCTCACTATTTACTTGCTGCTCTCATTAGTGGAAGCAAAATGTCTGTACTAGTGCTGCCCGATTCATGAAAAAAATTTAGATTCTATTCGATTCAGCCTATTGAATTGGTTTTTCGATTCGATTTTCCTGACCAATTGGGTGTTTTTCTTTTCAAACATCCTGGTGGGTTTATTTTATAGTATCTTCACGCCCTTTGCCTTCCCCTAACCACACTGGCGCTGTGGTGTAAAAACAAAACAAACAAACAAAAAAGACTTTTCCTCTCTCTGTTAAATCCTAGCTCACATTTGCAATCTAACACTAGCTCTGGCAGGATACACGTTTCAAATCTGACATATTGTAATCACAAAACAGAAAATGAAATTAGTTTTTCTACCTTTTGTTGTCTGATCATTATTCAAATCTTGTTGGTCCCAGGCTCTGGTTGCCTTCTGATAACTTACTTGCCAGGGTCTCCTTCTTTCTTCGTGCCAGGGTCTCCTTCTTTCTCCATCTGCCATCTCTGTCCTCCCCTTCCATTTCCATTCCCTCCCCCGGAGGTCTGGCATCTTTCTTTTTTTTGTCTCCATCCACAGATCCACCTTTTCTTAACAACCCTTTCATCCAGCATCTCTCCCTCCTTCCCCACCACCCCAGGGTCCACCATCTCTCCCTTTCTTTTCCCAACTACCCTCCTTATCCAGTATCTCTATCCCCCCTCCACACCATCCCTTGTGTCCAGCTTCTCTCCCTTTCTGTTCCTTCCCTCCCTAAATCCAATTGTCCATCATCTTTCTCCCTCTCCTCTATTTTTAGACCCATTATTTCTTTCCCCCCCCCAAAGTCCGGCATATGTACTTTTACACCAGGGCCCCCCCCTCCCTTGAAGGTCTGTCCCTCATTGAAGGCCTGTCCCCCCCTTGAAGGCTTGTCCCTCCCGAAGGCCTATGCCACCATCCTTGACCTGTCCCCCCTTAAAGGCCTGCATCCCCCCCCAAGGCCAGCATCCCCCCCAAGGCCTGTCCCATCCCCCCCCCCCCGGAAAGCCTCCGTGTTCCCCCTGGCCTCCCCGCACCGTTTACCTTATAGGTGAAGCCTGCAGAGCAGAGCGCGGTACTAGCGTCTTTGCAAACTGCTTTGAACTGTTTCCTCTGCTGCAGTCCCGCCCCTCCTCTGACATCAGAAGCAGAATCGCGGCGGAGGAAACAGCTCAAAGCAGTTTGCAAATACGCTAGTACCGCGATCTGCTCTGCAGGCCTCACCTATAAGGTAAACGGTGCGGGGAGGCCAGGGATGAAGCCGGATGCCAGGATAGGAAATCGGACGCAAGGGGAGGAACCAGACACTGGGGGGGAGGGGGAGGGGAAGGAACCGGACACCATGGGGGGGAAGCCGACAGCAGCACTTCCTGACTGACCCTCCCCTCCTCACCCTCTAAAGCAGGTGCAGCAGCGGCTGGCCAGCAACAGCAGCGCTGTCGCTCCTGCTTTAGGGGGCGAAGGGGGAAGGTCCGAATCAGGAACCCATTTTAGGTTAGCTTTCATAAACTACAAAAGATTGCAGAAAGAGGAAGACAGGCAAAAATATCTGGAAAAGTTACGAGAGGCTAGTCGTGTAGGCAAGAAAGCAAAGATGTAAATGGAAGAAAAAATAGCTGACACAGTAAAATGGGGAGACAAGACTTTTTTTTTTAGGTGCAGTAAGGGAAATGAGGAACTCTTTTAAAAAATGGAAACGTGAACGAACAACGGAGGCATGGAACAGTCACAAGGTCGACCAGAAGTGTCACAAGGCGGTAAGAGACGCCAAAAAGGTCTATGAGGAAAAGATAGCGCAAGAAGCCAAAAACTTCAAGCCCTTTTTTAGATACATAAAAGGGAAAAAAAACAGCAAAGGAGGCAGCGGGCCCTCTCGACGACCAAGGAAGACAAAGAGATTGCAGATAGGCTAAACTCATTCTTTGCGTCTGTCTTTACCAAGGAGGACACTGCATCAATGCCCGTAACAGGGAAAGTATTCAAGGGAGGAATTGAGGAAAGTCTGTCCCAATATGGCAACTCTTAGGTTCTTAAGAGGATAGGCAACAACATCTCCCTTCCCTGGTCTTCCTTCTCAATTTATTTTTTGCCTCTGTCTAGATTAAATTAAACTAAACTAAAACTTAGCTTTATACACCAGGTCTTCAGCCAGAAAGGAGCTCGACTCAGTTAACAGTAACTAAAAAAATACTTTAAAAAGTAACAATCAGAAAATACTAATATGACTAGTTTCCAAAGTGTTTGGCAAATAAAATAGTGATTTATGAAAAAGTTGAAAAGGACCAGGACCCTTTAAAATAAGAGGAAGTTCATTCCATAGTTGAGAAAATTTGAAAACCAAGGATTGACTGAAATTCTTGACTCCTTTGATACCTTTCACTGAAGGACGGGAGAGTTTGAATTGTTCGGTGCCTCTTGCATAGGAGAATCTATAAGTATTCCATAATAAAGGGACGAGAGGGATGAAGATACCATATAAAATTTTAAAAAGTAATACATGTACACTTAAAGTGAATCCTGAGATAGACCGGAAGCCAATGAAGGTTTAAAAGCAAAGGCGACACACGGTCAAATTTACTTTTTCCAAAAATTAATTTTGCTGCGGTATTTTGTATCAGTTGGAGTCTTTAAAGGCAGGTCTTTATTATGCTGAGATAGATAGTGTTACAGTAACCTAGCCAGGATAATATAATAGATTGGACCAGAACAGAGAAGTGTTGTTCGTGGAAAAGGTTTCTGACCTTTCTCAACATTCGAAGGCAAAAAAAGCACTTATTGACAAGAGAGTTTATTTGATCCTTAAAGAAACTGGCTGTCGGACAGACGCCAGAGGGTGGTGGTTAATGGAAATCGCTCGAAGGAAGGAAAGGTGACTAGTGGAGTCCCTCAGGGTTCGGTGCTGGGGCCAATCCTGTTCAATATGTATGTGAGTGATATTGCTGAAGGGTTTTTGCAGATGATACCAAGATTTGTAACAGACATCGAAGAGGGAGTGGAAAATATGAAAAAGGATCTGCAAAAGTTAGAGGAGTGGTCTAATGCCTGGCAACTAAAATTCAATGCAAAGAAATGCAGAGTAATGCATTTGGGGATTAATAATAGGAAGGAACCGTATATGCTGGGAGGAGAGAAGCTGATATGCACGGATGGGGAGAGGGACCTTGGGGTGATAGTGTCCGAAGATCTAAAGGCGAAAAAACAGTGTGACAAGGCAGTGGCTGCTGCCCGAAGGATGCTGGGCTGTCTAAAGAGAGGCGTAGTCAGTAGAAGGAAGAAGGTGTTGATGCCCCTGTACAGGTCATTGGTGAGGCCCCACTTGGAGTATTGTGTTCAGTTTTGGAGACCGTATCTGGCGAAAGACGTAAGAAGACTTGAGGCGGTCCAGAGGAGGGCAACGAAAATGATAGGAGGCTTGCGCCAGAAGACATATGAGGAGAGACTGGAAGCCCTGAATATGTATACCCTAGAGGAAAGGAGAGACAGGGGAGATATGATTCAGACGTTCAAATACTTGAAGGGTATTAACGTAGAACAAAATCTTTTCCAGAGAAAGGAAAATGGTAAAACCAGAGGACATAATTTGAGGTTGAGGGGTGGTAGATTCAGGGGCAATGTTAGGAAATTCTACTTTACGGAGAGGGTAGTGGATGTCTGGAATGCGCTCCCGAGAGAGGTGGTGGAGAGTAAAACTGTGACTGAGTTCAAAGAAGCGTGGGATGAACACAGAATATTTAGAATCAGAAAATAATATTAAATATTGAACTAGGCCAGTTACTGGGCAGACTTGCACGGTCTGTGTCTGTGTATGGCCGTTTGGTGGAGGATGGGCAGGGGAGGGCTTCAATGGCTGGGAGGGTGTAGATGGGCTGGATTAAGTCTTAACAGAGATTTCGGCAGTTGGAACCCAAGCACAGTACCGGGTAAAGCTTTGGATTCTTGCCCAGAAATAGCTAAGAAGAAAAATTTAAATAAAATAAAAAAAAAATTTAAATTGAATCAGGTTGGGCAGACTGGATGGAACATTCGGGTCTTTATTTGCCGTCATCTACTATGTTGCTATGTTAGGTAAGAGAAGAGTCTATGAGAACTCCCAATATCTTGGAAGAGAACTCGATCTGCAGGGAGACCCCCGGAATCCAAAGTTACAGTTGGAGGAAGACAGTCCCAATTTTGGGCCTAGCCATAAAAGTTTTGTTTCTGCAGCATTTAGCTTCATCTGGATAAACATAGCCCAGGCTTGGAGTTTGAAGATACAATGATTACATTACATTAGAGATTTCTATTCTGCCATTACCTTGCAGTTCAAGGCGGATTACAAAAGAATAATAGATGGTGGGTTACAATGGAAGATTATTTTCATTTCTAGAGAGGTAAAGAGAAGTCCGGTAGTTTTAGTGTGGCGGGAAGATGGAGGTAGGACGGTAAGTGTGATGTTAGGTCTGTTTCAGGAATTTTATTTGTTTCTTTCTTTTATTTATTTTAAAGACTGGGTTGGTGAGATCTGAATCAATATCAATCAATATAAAGATGTCATCTGCTTAGGTGAATAGTGTTTTCCAAACTGACCACTTGTAAAGGTTCAATGTAGTCATATAAAGATTGAACAAGACTGAGGAGAGCGGAGTTCGCCAGGATTTTGAGATGTCACCTTTAATGTTAACTGAATAGGAATGAGACGATAAGAATTTGGAGAACCAATCAAGAACAGCCTGATTAAGACCAATGTCTGAAAGTAAATAAAGCAGAATGTCATGATGCACTACGTTAAACGCCACAGATAGATCAAACTGAAGCAAAATAGCATATTTATTTTATAATCATAATTGTTGAATTTTTGAAAGTAGGGAGATCAGCAAGGTTTCGGTGCTGAAATTTGAATGAAATCCATGTTGAAATGGTTGAAGTATTGAAAATTTTTCAAGATAGTTAGTAAGTTGAATAACGACTATCATTTTTGTCAACAAAGGTATGTTGGCAATTGGTCGATAATGAGAGGAAATGGTAGGATCTAGATCTACTTTTTTTAGAAGAGGGATGAGAGTTATTTGCCCCATGGAATGCGAAAAGTATCCGTTTTTCAGTGAGTAGTTCAAAAGAGTGGTCAACCAAATTATTGCTTGTGAGGGAATACTAGCAAATACACTTTTTCATCTTTTCATACAATTTAGAAACTTGAAGTTCGAACACTGGATTGAAAGAGCACAAGAAACTATCTGCTGGGAACTCCATTGCGGGATCCTTAGAGTATATAGAAAAATATCCAATAACTACTGAAGGAAAGGATTGCCTGATAAGAGACATTTTATCTCGGAAGAAGGAAGCTAGAACATCAGCTGAGGGAGATGGAGATTGATCAGATTTATAATTTGAACTGATCAAAGTGTCAAAGTTTGAATAGAATGTTACTCTGATTATCAGACTTGCCTATTTTACATCCATAGTAGGTTTTTCTCGCTTTCCTTAGTTCTAAGTTGTATTTTCTAATCGCATACCTCCGATTCTCTTTTACTATCTGATTCTCAATTTCCTTCTTTTCATTGTGTCTACCTACAGCTTTCCACCTCTTTCCCTCATACCGTCTAGTATCTCACTAACTCTTATCCTCTTCTCCCAATCAAGCATGTGCCCGTTTTTCTTTATCCCCCTTCCTTCCATCCAATATGTGCTCTCTCCACTTCCATCCAGCATCTGCTCCCCCTCTCTCCCCCAATCAGTGTCTGCTTCCCTCTCTCCTTCTCACTTCCTTCTGACTGCTCCCCCCTCCAATTCCATTCAGCATTTGCTCCCCTCTCTTCTCCACTTCCTTCCAGTGCCTGTTCTCCACTTCCTTCCTGTGTCTGTTCTCTTCTCTCCTCCCCACTTCCATTTAGCGGCTGCTCTCCTCCCCACTTCCTTCCAGCGACTGCTCCCCTTTCTCTTTACTCCCCACCTTCCATCTTGAATCTACTCCTTTCTTCTCCACTTCTATTCAGCATCTGTTGCCCCCCCCCCCTCCTTTCGCCACTCAACCTCTTCTCCTTGTTGGGCCATCTCCCTTCCCTTCACTGCACTTAACAAAACCAAAGTTTTTGCTCTCAGAGGGCCCCCAATGTGGCAGTCCCAATGCTTTTCTGATGTGAGCCACCCGGTGGAAACAGAAAGTTGAGTCGAGAAGCGTCAGGGCTGCCACATTAGGGGCCCTGTGAAAGCGAAAAATTTTGTTTCAAAAAGCACCATGAAGGTGAGGGGAAGGGAGGGAGGGAGATGACCAGACCATGGGGCCCAGGGCAGCTGCACTGTTTGCACTACCCCAACGCTGAGCCTGCTACCAGAGCTTGTAATCTTCAATAGGATGAATTTTGAAGCCATTATCCTCCATGCACACAAACCCCCACCGCTGCCCTCCTCCTCCATGCACGCCCCACTCCCTGACATCACGCTTACTATTAGTACTGGAAACCTGCTGCCACCGTCAATGCTGTATTCTAATCTGGTGCAGGAACTTAAGTATCTGCACATTCTCAAGGCCTGCCTGCTTGCTCCCGCTTTCTCTGAAAATCTCAGAGGGGACAGGAGCTGGCAGGCTTTGAGCATGAGCAGATGCTCAAAGTTCTGCACTGGATCAGAATACAGCATTGATGGCGGCAGCAGGTTTCCAGTACTGGGCGTGCATGGAGGAGGAGTGTGGCGGTGAGGGTTTCTGCACGGAGAATAGCAGCTTAGAGATTCATCACAGGAGGAGGGCATGTATTTAGTGGGGGTGGGGGTGGGGAGGGATCATTCTATTTAAGATTATAGCCATGGTGGTCATTGGAAGTTGAATGGGAGACGGCCATGCGATCAGTCAGGTAGTCGCTCACATATAAACCAAAACCCCCAATTTTGGGCCAATTGCAGAATATCAAATTGCACTTACTGCTGGATGGCCTTCTATAAGCTGCTTGCATGGTGGAAACACAACCACTATGCGCAACAGGACAGTGAGAGAGGTTACAGTTGCGGTTGCTTGCAGAGGCACATGTGATTACTGATGGACGGTTCTGCAAACAAAAGAAAATTTGTTTCAGACATAAGTGAAATGTTAATAAGACAATTTACAAAATAACTGGTCCAAAAACAAAACTGAGAAGAAGCATCTAACAGTAGTTACCCGCTACCAGCAAACTCATGGTAATGGTAACAGATAAGGAATTGGATCCTACTGTATTCAAACACTACAAAATAGATATAATCAGATAGTTCATTCCATATGCACAACAGTTTACCTGTTTCTCTGAAATCTAAGCAAAATTTTGCATCTGCAAGTATACACCTGCTCATGGCTTCCCAAACCTGAAGAATCCTCAACTCGTTGGGTTTTCTGGATTCCCACAATAAATATTCATGAGAAATCTGCATGTCCTGGATATCTGCTGTATGCAAATTTATTTCTACATTGCAACTTGACTCACTTATCTGTAGATACAACCACTAGAAAAACACATTTACTTACCTTTAATAGGTGTTTTCCCAAGGACAGCAGGCAGATATTCTCACATGTGGGTGATGTCATCCATGGAGCCCGGTATAGACAGTGATAAAGTATACTGTCACTTTAAAAATTTTGAGAGTTGAGACTGCCTGTACCATACATGTGCTGATGCCTTCCCGCCAGACATTGGCTCATGGGACCATTAGTTAAAAAATGCTAAGAAGTTAATTAAGGGAGGAAGGAGAGTTGTTAGAATATGTACCTGCTGTCCTTAGATAACACCCATTATAAGCAAGCAACTGTGCTTTATCCTAGGATGAGCAGGCAACATAAGCTCACATGTGGGACTCCCTAGCTGCCAGGATCATGTCTCTGAGTCTGGTGGAAGCAAAAGGAACGGAGGTAAGTTGACGTCTAAATGGAGAATAAATTTTCATAGAACTGCTTGGCCGAACCATCTGGAATGATTCTTCAAATGGTAGTGGGCTGTGAAAGTATGAATTGAGGACCAGGTGATTGCTTTACAGATGTCCTCAATAGGAGTGAAATATAGGTGAGCTACTGAAGATGCCATTGCTCTAATTTTGTGTGCAATGATATGGCTTTCCAGTGTCAGCCCAGCCTGAGCATAGCAAAAGGAGATACAATCCACCAGTCAAGTTGAGATGGTTCTCTTGATGACAGGAGTTCCAAGAACGATAAGAACAGTTTAGTGGAAGATCTGTGAGGTTTAGTAAAATCCAAGTAATAAGCAAAGAGCACACTTAAAGTCCAATGTGTGGAGAGCTGTTTCACCAGGATGAGAATGTGGAAGACAGGCAGAACTATGGATTGATTCAGATAAAATTCTGAGACAACTTTGGGGAGGAACTTTGGGTGAGTATGAAGAACCACCCTAATGTGATAAAATGTTAAAAATTGTAAAAGGTCGATCTGGCACCAGTGCTTAAAGCTTAATGACTTGACGTGCTGATGTGATGCAGACTAGAAATACTACTTTTCAAGTTAGAAAGTGGTTCAAATGGAGGATTCATCAAAGTGGAAAGTATAACATTAAGATCCCAAGCAACTGGAGGAGGTTTGATTGGTGGTTTAGTATATAAAAGGCCTTTCATTAATCTGATGACTAAAGGATGTACTGTTAATGGCTTTTTATCAAGAAGTGTATTAAAAGCTGTAATAGCACTGAGATGAACTCTGACTGAAGTAGTTTTGAGACCAGACTTTGAAAGTCCAGAACTGATGAGAGAGGACAAGTGATTAAATCTAGTGAGTCCACTTGAAACGACAGCAATGCTGTGCAGAATGTTTTCTAGAATCTAGACCGATACTGGTGCAGAAAGTATGTGTCTACTCGCTGGGTGTGAAATACCATTGGAAAATCTACAGAGTGATAGGTTCCCTTTGGCTAAGTTGCAGAAGGAGAGAGAACCATGGTTGACGTGGCCATCGAGGTGCTATGAGTATCATTGTGGCATGGTGGGAGTAGAGTTTTCTTGAGTAGAAGGATTAGAGAGAGAAAGCATGAAGGAAATTGTCTTGCCACTTGAGGAGAAAGGCATTCAACTCCAGACAATTGGGAGTGTAGATTCTGGAAGCTTGTGATTGTGAGGAGATGCAGAGAGATCTATCTGTGCTTGAATATCTGCCATAAAACAGCTAAAATGAGAGACCACTCGTGAGGTTAAAAAGGAGTCTGCTTAATCTGTCCACTAAGACATTCTGTTTCCCTTCTACATAAACTGCTTTGAAGAATATATTGTGAGGTATCGCCCAGAACAAATTTTGATTGCTTCCTGGCAAAGTGGGAAAGACCTTCTGCCTCTTTGTTTGAACATATAGTATTATATTTACTTGGTTGACTGTTCATATGAGTACTACCCGATTGAGGAGGTGATCCTGGAATATGCACAGAGTGTTTTTTTGATTGCTCAGAGCTCAAGGAGATTGATATGGAGAGTTTTCTTGTGAGAAGTTCAGCTGCATTCAACCTTACCCCCCCAATCTGGCACCAGCACGCAGCCCACAGGACGTGCCGGTGCAAGAAGTTCCTGCCTCTTGCCTGGCCCTTGAGCATCTGCGCATGCTCAAGGCCTTCTGGTTCTCGCTCTGTCACTGGCACCAGCACGTCCTGTGGGCTGCGTGCTGGTGCCAGATGGGGGGGGTAAGGTTGAATGCTGTTCGGGCGGGGTGAGCGATGCTGGTTCTCAGGGGGGAGTGGTGCTCGCAAATCGAGTCAACACTTGATTTGCGAGATAAGATTTGCGAGAATGTTTTGCTTGCCTTGCAAAACACTCGCAAACTGAGGTTTGACTGTACTTCCATTTGATCCTTTTGGCTTTCCAAAAGTTGGCAGTAATTCCCAAACACTGTCCTATCGCTAGCTCCGGCTTCTTCTCTCTAACATGGCCGGCCTCTCTGATGTATTTCCTGTTTCCTCAGAGGCAAGCTGTAGTAGAGAGAAGAGGCTGGGGCCAGTGGTAGGGCAGCATTTGAGAATCGCTGCCGATGATGACTTTCAGAAAGCCAAAAGAAAGGTTAGACTTTGAGAAGGTGTTTGAGGATGGAAAGAGGTAGATGCCAGACTACAGCCGGGAGTTTGTGTGTGTGTGTGGGGGGGGTGAGCGGGGGGGGGGGGGGGGGTTAAACAAGTAAAAAAGGTGGTGGTATACTTTACCAGCACATAAAATGCCCTGAATATTAGTAAATGCAGACGTAAAGTATATGCATACAGATTCTGGTGCCACATCAAATTTTATACTTGGACCTGTGCACATACATCAAATTTGCTTACCCAAGTTAGTACACAACTTTTGCTCTCAGCCTATTTGCATACTATTTGGTTTCAGCCATGGAGAGTAAAATATTTGCTTTAGGAAGCTTGTCTACTAAATGCATGGATCCCTAAGCCAGTAAAAATTCAATGATCATGTCAAGCCTGTGTTGCCGAAACCTGCTGCCTTTTAACACTTGTCATTGTTTACTGTCATCAAGAAATAAGAATTTAACGAACCTGCTGCCGTTCCACTGAAACTAATGTTGGTGAGATGCAGATTGTTCTGGTGGTGTCCATGCTGCTTTTGGTCAGTGCTAGAGGTTGATCCATGGTCCGGCTTGAGGCATACATGTGATTGATGTGAAGATTCAGAGTTGGTGCTATGGCCCGCTCTATGGGACTACGGCTTCTGTCTCTAAGCTCTTTTCGGTAATCCCCATTAGCAGTTTTATTTCTAAGCAGGAAATCAAAAACACATGTTTTGTATTTACATGTCCTCCTAAAACAAGATGATCAGTACATTTTTATACATACTATATCTGTACTCTCCAGTTCCTAAGATATATATTCAGATTTATAGGCACGATGAACAAGGTCATTACTTCTTTTGAGGCATATGTGCTACAACCATTACTCATTTTTCTCTCACTACTAGGCATTTGCATTGCTGTACAAAATAGAGCAGTGTGTCACAAACTTTTTAAACTACGGCACACTAATCTCAGGGCTCTGGCTGGAGGTCACCCGAAAATGTGCAGACGTCCTCCAGCCATGGCTCTGAGCCTGCTGTTACTTCCGGGGGGGGGGGGGGGAGTGCTGCAGAAGGAGAGGTGAGAAGCAGAGGCAACGGCGAGGAGGAGAGGTGTCGGCTGACCGACTACAGGACCCGCTTCTCCTCCTCGCTGGCATCTCGGGGCCTGGAATCTGCTGAGGCACATTGAAACAGAGACTGGACCTGTAAATTTAAGTCAAATAAATAAATAAATAAACCAACTACTACAGCAAACATGGTTTCAGTCCAGAAGGCCGTGATTAGGAAAGTCTGTTTCTAACATTCAAGGCTCAATTAAAGGCATACTACTACTTTTCCCAGGCATTTTGTTCATAGCTTACAATTGAATGTAACATTTTAACCCTAATATCTTTGTTTCTTTTTCCTTTTCCCTATATCCTAGATTTTATTGTAATCGATCCTTATTGCTTTTCCTTATGTTTCAGCGATATCTATAGTGTTTGTGTTAGTTTATTATTTGTTCCCCCCTCCCCCTACTTTTTAAAAATTTTATTATATTGTAAATCACTTAGATTTTAACCTTCGTTTTATATTAGCAGTATATCAAATAAATTGAATTTGAACTTTAAAATTTAGTAGCAACCTCAAACTCTAGGTATTTAGGAGGGACGCAAATTTCTAGGCACAGAACCTAACAGAATGAATGGAGACAAGAGCTGGTGACAGAGGTAGATGACTGAGAAAAGCAGCCTGCCCTACGAATTGAGGTCATTTCATGTTTCCCCCAAAATAAGACACTGTCTTATATTAATTTTGGGCCCAAAAATACCACCAGGTCTTATTTTCGGAGAAACAATGCCCAATTACAACCCCACAGCATCTTTATAGCCGACCCTTCCATCTCTCCCTCCCCACGCCGACCGCGAGACTGACATACTATTACCTTCTTTCAAACGGCAGCATCGCAACAGCAATCAAGAGGCTGCTTCAGGCCTTCTACCGCCGGGGTATTGCTGTGCCACGTTGCTGCTGACATCATCCGTGATGCAGCAGAGAAATGCCCCAGCGATAGAAGGCACAAAGTAGCGCATTTATTTGCTCCCCCGACACTACCGTTTGGAAGAAGGTAATAGTATATTGGTCTTACGGTCAGCGTGGGAAATGAGAGATAGAAGGGGCAGGGGGAAGCGCTGCTGCCTACGAATCCAGCGCTTCAACTAGGGCTTATTTTTGGGGTAGGTCTCATTTTGGGGGAAAAACACAGAAGGGAGGAATGTAGGTGGTAGTAAAAGAAGAGATGCTGTATACAAGGAAAAACCAAAATTTCACCACTGTACTGTACTGCAGAGTAAACAGATTGCTACAGACCATTTTCAGAAGCGCAGAAAATAGTTTACAATTTCAAAGAGAACGTAATTCCTTTTGGCACAAACTGCTCACATAAAAATTACTTTTCACCATGAGGTGACAAAATGGAGGAAAGTGAACCATTTGATGTAGCTGACCCTTTGTGTCCTTGGAAAAAAACGTTTAGTACATTAGCAAGATGCGTCTTAAGCAAGCCTTCTATCTCTAGAAACCTCTGTTTTCCTTACTTTTCTTTTTCTATCTGTGTGTCTATTCATAGGGTTTCAAACAGCCTTGAGCAAACAGGTTTTAGGTCACAATACTCAGCAAAGCTTTCCCTCTTCGGATCAGAGAAAATCAGTTCTATTTGATTTCACTAGATTTAAAGGCAGCCTTTGATACAATTGATCATACAATCCTCCTAAATCGTCTCTAGGCACTAGGAATTTCTAGAGTCGCTCTAAAATGGTTAGTTTCCTACTTCTCTGACAGATATTATCAAGTTCATTTTCAAAACTCTTCCTAAGCCATATTTCCAAGACTCGGGGGTTCCACAAGGATCCATTCTCTCACCCATGTTATTTAACCTGTTTCTTGCAAGTTTCAAGTTTATTAATTTTTAATATACCGACCATCAACTGGTATCTAGCCGGTTTACAATAAAATATTAAAAATAGAAATAAAAGATTGTAGCATTTAAAAAGAGAAGTAGTAGAGGTGTACAATTAATGACATAGACAGGACATACTTGAAAGTGAGGATAAAGGAGAAGGGGAGAGGTAAAGTTACATAATAGATGAGGAAGAAAGGAGGAAAAAGGGGAAAAAAAAAAAGATTGAATGAAAAATGGAGGGAGAGGATAAAACATTAGGAATGGGATCGCTTCATAGAAGCGGTTGGTTGAATGAGAAAGAGATAATGCACCCTTGTTAACCATTGCTCAATCTGCTGGATTCACAGTTTATGCCTATGTGGACGATATCCAACTAGTCCATCCAGTCTAAGATCTATTAATTTTGGTTCTCTTCAGTTTCCTTTTTGCTACTGCTCAAGTAGAGACATTGCTCTCCATGTTTCTCTCCAATGAATCATAACTCCAGCTCCACTGCTGACCCAGCATCATATTTAGATAGTTGTTATACCAAAATCACACACAAATCCTCGACTCTCAGATGAAAGTCTGCTTCATGTTGCTTCCAAGTAAGTTCCTCTTAATTAAAAGCAACACTTTAGGCCTTTGATTTTTGGATGATTACAGATACCTAAGAACCCTTTTATTGCCTTTGGTGTTGTCCAACTCATTAAGCTGCCATTATGTTTACTGCTACTGAGGGACTTAACTGTCAATGCTTGAGAGAGAAAAAAAGATAGCCCTAACAGATAATAGTGTACCGTTCCTTAAGAACTGGATTCAAAGAGATTTACCTAAGCTTTGAAGAGGGGAAATCATAGCAGCTCAATGGGCTTTAATAAAGAAAGCTATCTTTGCAATGCAAAATTATTAGCCTTATATGCCAGAAGAGACTATTTTCATCCAAAGTCCTAATTCTCCCTCTTTTCACATGTGCAGATATTTATTTAAAATATTTTTAGTTCACTCTAGGCAGGTTACAATAAAAACATATATTAAAAAAACCCCAACAGTCAATATCATAAAAGAAAATACTAAGAAAGCTTAACAAAATCCAATTACAATACAAAATAAAAAGGTTTTTAAAGACAGATAAAGCCTTTCAGCTGTTTCCTGAAAGTTAATGTTCCTTTGAAACTCCAATAGAATGAGCAGAGATTCTGAGTAGCATCAGTAAACAGGTATATCATTTTTGAACCTTCTGCTAAAGTGATGGTGTGATTTTTAATTTATTATTATTATTACACATTATAAATGCTTTCTAGCATCAATGAAATAAAAGTTAACTAGTCTTACAGGATATCCTATCATTAGAACAAGTTAAAACATTTTTGATTAACTTCCTTTAACTTGAAAGTTGACCTTTAATTAAACACTAGTGTTTAAGCCCGTTACATTAACGGGTGCTAGAGTAGATGTCTGTCTGTCTGGTTTTTTTTTTTCTTTGCCTCTCTCTCCTTGGACGCTGCCTGTCTGTCATTTTTTCTGTCTGTGTCTCTCCCTATGTCCTTAGTGCCCTCAGTGCCCCTTTCTATGTCTTTGTGTCCCTTCCTATGTCCCTAGTGCCTCCTTCCCATGTCCTTAGTGCCCCCAGTGCCTCCATCCGGTGACCTTAGTGCCCCAGTGCCTCCGTACTGTGCCCCCAGTGCCTCCTTCCCATGTCCTTAGTGCCCCTTTCTATGTCCTTAGAGCCCCCAGTGTGTCCTTCCTATGTTCCCATCACTATCTTCCAGACTTTGTCGTCGTCCCCCCGATGCCAGCCTGCCTCCCTCCCATTCCACTGAGCAGCATGTTTCCATTTAAACACCCCCCCCCACCGCCGTGCAGCCGACCCCACTGACCCTCCCACCACTAGACGGCCGACAAATCTCCCGGCTCCAGCAGCATCTTAGACACATTAAACACGCTGCTTCGCTGCCTTCTACTGCCCTAATTTCCTCTGCCGCGTCTCTGATGATGTCATCAGGGACACGGCAGAGGAAATTAGTGCTGCCTGATTCAGGGAAAAAATTTTTAATTCGATTCGATTCAGCCTATTGAACTGGTTTTTCGATTCGATTTGATTTTCCTGCCCAATTGGGTGTTTTTTTTTTTAAACATCCTGCTGTGTTTATTTTATAGCCTCTTCACACCCCCCCCCTCCTTTGCCTTTTCCTAACCACACAGGTGCTGTGGTGTAAACAAAACAAACAAACAAAAAATACTTTTCCTCTCTCTGTTAAATCCTAGCTCACATTTGCGGTCTAGCACCAGCTCTGGCTGATACACTTTCAAATCTGACATATTGTAATCACAAAACAGAAAATAAAATTAGTTTTTCTACCTTTGTTGTCTGGTCATTATTCAAATCTTGTTAGTCCCAGGCTCTGGTTGTCTTCTGATAACTTGCTTGCCAGGGTTTATTTCTTTCTTCATTCTCCCTGCTAACCATCCATCTTCCATCTCTGTCCTCCCCTTCTGTTTCTCTTCCCTCCCCAGGAGGTCTGGCATCTTTCCTTTTTTTCATCTCCCTCCCTCTCTTAACTATCCTTTCATCCAGCATCTATCTCCACTTCCCCACCACCCCAGGGTCCATCATCTCTCCCTTTCTGTAACTTTCATCCCTAAATCCCATGGTCCATCATCTCTCTCCCTCTCTTCTATTTTCAAACCCATTATTTCTTCCCCCCCCAAAGTCAGGCATATGCACGTCTCTTTGAACCCCCCCTTCCCTACCTCCCTCCGTGTACTGAAGACCTGCCTGCCTGTCCCCTCCCTTGAAGGCCTGTATCCCCCCGAAGGCCTGCATCCCACCCACAAAGACCTGCCTGCACCCCACCCCCAAAGGCAGGGGTGTCCACACTTTATGGACTTGCGAGCTACTTTTATAATGACTAAGTCAAAATTATCTACCAACAATAAAATTTAAAAAAAACCACAAAGCACACTGAAAGGCAGAGAAAATGTTAATTATTCATATTCCGGGTTTTTTCAAAGAGGTCACGGCAGATGACTCTATACAATGTCACCTTTCAGACTTTAGCTTTTTCTGAAATATTGCCTGCATATGGAAAAGGAGAGCAAAGAGTGAAAAACACAGAGGACTTTAATAGATGGCTCAGAGCCTGGTGTCATCAAGAAGGCTTCAGGTACATAGGAGGATGGGGAAATGCATGGAAGGACAAGAAGCTATATTGCACTGATGGGCTACATATTACTACAGCAGGAAAAAGAAACCTTGCAGAGAAATTTAGACAATATTTTTCTAGGCATTTAAACTAGAAGGTGAGGGTGGTGTATGTACGAAGGACAATTATAGAGACCACCCCCGGCAAAAGAAAAAATGCAATAGTAGTAAAGGCTGCAACATAAGCAATATCAGCAACTAATTTCTTAGTATTGCAACGGAAAGTGATACGACACAAAAATACATACGAAAAAGGAGATTATCGCTGAAAAATAGCTGGAAAGCGATGACCACAAATGCTTGCAGTCTAAGCAACAAAGTTCATGATCTGCAAGCCCTGATGTTAGAGGCAGATCTAGATATTGTTGCTATCACAGAGACATGGTTCAGTGAATCACATGGATGGGATGCAAACATACCGGGATATAATCTTTTTAGGAAGGACAGAGATGGTCATAAAGGTGGAGGAGTAGCTCTCTATGTAAAGATCAATATCCAAGCGACCGAAATGCAAGGGACCTGGGGAGAGGAAGAAGCGATATGGATTGCTCTGAAAAGAGAAGATGGAACTTCTATCTACGTGGGTGTAGTCTACAGACCTCCGACTCAATCGCAGCAAATTGATAAGGATCTGATTGTGGATATCCAAAAGTTTGGAAGGAAAGAGGAGGTTCTGCTGTTGGGAGATTTCAACCTGCCGGATGCGGACTGGAATGTTCCGTCTGCGGAATCGGAAAGAAGTAGGGAGATTGTGGATGCCTTTCAAGAGGCTCTGCTCAGACAAATGGTGACGGAACCCAGAAGGGAAAAAGCGATATTGGATCTGCTCCTCACAAATGGAGAGAATATCTCTAATGTTCGAGTGGGTGCTCACCTGGGTAGTAGCGATCATCAAACGGTTTGGTTTGATATAACGGCTAAAGTGGAGAGCGGCCGCACGATACTTAAAGTCCTAGATTTCAAACGTACAGACTTTAATGCAATGGGAAAGTACCTGAAGAAAGAGCTGTTAGGATGGGAGGACATAAGAGAAGTGGAAAGACAGTGGTCTAAGCTGAAAGGAGCGATAAAAATGGCTACGGACCTTTATGTGAAGAAAATCAATAAAAACAAGAGAAAAAGGAAGCCGATATGGTTCTCCAACCTAGTGGCTGAGAAAATAAAGGCGAAAGAGTTGGCGTTCATGAAATATAAAAAAACCCAAGAAGAGGAGAGCAGAAAGGACTACAGGGTGAAACTGAAAGAAGCCAAGAGAGAGATACGTTTGGCGAAGGCACAGGCGGAAGAACAAATGGCTAAAAATGTAAAAAAGGGAGATAAAATTTTTTTCAGATATATTAGTGAAAGGAGGAAGATAAAAAATGGAATTGCTAGGCTAAAAGATGCTGGGAACAAATATGTGGAGAGTGATGAGGAGAAAGCAAATGTGCTAAACAAATACTTCTGTTCTGTGTTCACAGAAGAAAATCCTGGAGAAGGACCGAGATTGTCTGGCAAAGTTACCCGAGAAAATGGAGTAGATTCTGCGCCGTTCACGGAGGAGGGTGTTTATGAGCAACTTGAAAAACTGAAGGTGGACAAAGCGATGGGACCAGACGGGATCCATCCCAGGATACTAAGGGAGCTCAGAGAGGTTCTGGCAAGTCCTATTAAAGATTTGTTCAACAAATCTCTGGAGAAGGGAGTGATTCCTGGGGATTGGAGGAGAGCGGATGTGGTCCCTATTCATAAAAGTGGTCACAGGGATGAAGCAGGAAACTACAGGCCGGTGAGCCTCACTTCAGTTGTTGGAAAAATAATGGAAGTGTTGCTGAAAGAAAAGATAGTGTACTTCCTTGAATCTAATGGGTTACAGGATCCGAGGCAACATGGCTTTACAAAAGGTAAATCGTGCCAAACGAACCTGATTGAATTTTTTGATTGTGTGACCGGAGAGCTGGATCGAGGACACATGCTAGATGTAATTTACTTGGATTTCAGCAAAGCCTTTGATACAGTTCCTCATAGGAGGCTGTTGAACAAACTTGAAGGGCTGAAGTTAGGACCCAAAGTGGTGAACTAGGTCAGAAACTGGCTGTCGGACAGACGCCAGAGGGTGGTGGTTAATGGAAGTCGCTCGAAGGAAGGAAAGGTGACTAGTGGAGTCCCTCAGGGTTCGGTGCTGGGGCCAATCCTGTTCAATATGTATGTGAGTGACATTGCTGAAGGGTTAGAAGGAAAAGTGTGCCTTTTTGCAGATAATACCAAGATTTGTAACAGAGTAGACATCGAAGAGGGAGTGGAAAATATGAAAAAGGATCTGCAAAAGTTAGAGGAATGGTCTAATGCCTGGCAACTAAAATTCAATGCAAAGAAATGCAGAGTAATGCATTTGGGGATTAATAATAGGAAGGAACCGTATATGCTGGGAGGAGAGAAGCTGATATGCACAGACGAGGAGAGGGACCTTGGGGTGATAGTGTCCGAAGATCTAAAGGCGAAAAAACAGTGTGACAAGGCAGTGGCTGCTGCCCGAAGGATGCTGGGCTGTCTAAAGAGAGGCGTAGTCAGTAGAAGGAAGAAGGTGTTGATGCCCCTGTACAGGTCATTGGTGAGGCCCCACTTGGAGTATTGTGTTCAGTTTTGGAGACCGTATCTGGCGAAAGACGTAAGAAGACTTGAGGCGGTCCAGAGGAGGGCGACGAAAATGATAGGAGGCTTGCGCCAGAAGATGTATGAGGAGAGACTGGAAGCCCTGAATATGTATACCCTAGAGGAAAGGAGAGACAGGGGAGATATGATTCAGACGTTCAAATACTTGAAGGGTATTAACGTAGAACAAAATCTTTTCCAGAGAAAGGAAAATGGTAAAACCAGAGGACATATTTTGAGGTTGAGGGGTGGTAGATTCAGGGGCAATGTTAGGAAATTCTACTTTACGGAGAGGGTAGTGGATGCCTGGAATGCGCTCCCGAGAGAGGTGGTGGAGAGTAAAACTGTGACTGAGTTCAAAGAAGCGTGGGATGAACACAGAAGATTTAGAATCAGAAAATAATATTAAATATTGAACTAGGCCAGTTACTGGGCAGACTTGCACGGTCTGTGTCGGTGTAATGGCCGTTTGGTGAAGGATGGGCAGGGGAGGGCTTCAATGGTTGGGAGGGTGTAGATGGGCTGGAGTAAGTCTTAACAGAGATTTCGGCAGTTGGAACCCAAGCACAGTACCGGGTAAAGCTTTGGATTCTTGCCCAGAAATAGCTAAGAAGAAAAATAAAAAAAAATAAATTTTTTTTTTTTAAAATTGAATCAGGTTGGGCAGACTGGATGGACCATTCGGGTCTTTATCTGCCGTAATCTACTAAGTTACTATGTCACCTAAGTAACAAAATACAAAAATAGACAAATACACCCCCTCCCTTTTTACTAAACCACAATAGTAGGTTTTAGCACAGGGAGTTACGCTGAATGCCTCGCACTGCTCTCAATGCTCATAGGCTCCCTGCGCTAAAAAACGCTATTGCGGTTTAGTAAAAGGGAGCCATAGTGCAAAATATAGATAGCAGATATAAATTCTCAAAACAGACACATTTTGATCACTAAATAAAATCATTTTTCCTACCTTTGCTGTTTGGTGATTTCATGAGTCTCTGGTTGCACTTTCTTCTTCTGACTGTGCATCCAATCTTTCTTCCTTTCTTTCAGCCTCCTGTATGTTTCCTCTCCTCCAGACCTCATTCTCTCCTCCAACTTTTTCTTTCTGGCTCCCTGTTCCTCCTTCTTTCTGTCTCCCTGTCTGCCCCCTTTCTTTCTTTCTCCGTGTCCTCCCCCAAGCCACTCGGTTTGCTGCCACCGCCATCGGGGAACAGCCACCAAGCCACTGCCGTCCCAAGCTTTCCCTGCAGAAGCGTCGCGCTTACCAGCATTCCGCTCCCTGACGTCAATTCTGACGTAGGAGAGGAAGTTCCGGGAAAACAAGGCATTTCTCCTCATTCCATCCAGCCTGAGCCCCATCTCTCCTTGATCCAGCATTTCCCTTCTGTGTCTGTCAGAATTACCATTCCACCTATTTTCCAGCATCACCCTTCTTTGTGTCCATCTCACCTATATCCCTATCTCACCACTTTTTCAGAATCTTCATTTGTCTCTGTCCTTGTCTTTACCCATGTTCACCATTTGCCCTTTCAATGTCTCTATTTCACCTCATCTTCATGTCCCCTCTGTATCTCTATCCTTATTCAGTAGGTCCTGCTTACCCTTTCTCTTCTTTGTGTCACTATCTCCATTTTCAGCTTTCCCCCCTTTTCCTTTGTTAATGCACCCTGTAGCCAGAATCTTTCCACCCTCCCTCCACTCCGGCCCAGCCCAGTATGAAATATTTCCTTTTGTTTTCCTCCCCTCTCTCTCTCTTCTCTTCCCTCACCCACGAGTCCTGTATCTGGCCCTCTCCCTTCTACCTGCACCTGGCAACACCCCCCTGCTCCGCGGCTCTCTTCAGCAACTCGCCAGCAGCGGTGATCAAGACAAGCTGCCGACATCGAGGCCTTCCCTCTACGAGTCCCGCCTTTGTGGAAAAAGGAAGTTGAAACAAGCGGGACTCACAGAGGGTAGGCCCCGACGTCAGAAGCTTGTGTCTATCGCTGCTGCTGAGTTGCTGAAGAGAGCCGCGGAGCAGGGGATGTGGCCGGAAGCAGGTAGAAGGGAGAGGGAGATAGGAAGGCTGTAGAAGCTCCGGAGCATGACACTGACCCCGGCTAGGATGATTTCTTTTTCAGGCTGCTGCTGCTGTGCCACTGCCACGCCCCCCCCCCCCCCCCCCCGAAATGACAAAAAAAAAGCCTAATGCCCGGCATCAGCGTCTTTGACGTCGGGGAGAGAGGCCCGGTAGATCGGGACAGCAACACGAGTCTATCACAGAGCATGGGATGGGCTCTGCGATCGACTCACGTTGCCTTCCTGAGCTATCGGTCGATCGCGATCGACGTGTTGGGCACCCCTGCCCAAAGGCATGCCTGTCCCCCCCCCTTGAAGGCCTGCATCCCCCCAAAGGCCTGTCCCCCCCTTGAAGGCTTGCATCCCACCCGAAGGCCTGTCCCCCCCTTGAAGGCCTGTCTTCTCTGAAAGCCTGCCCATCTCACCCTGAGGGACTGTTCGCTCCACCCTAAAGACTGCTCACCCCCCCTGACGTCCCTGCACCAGGGTTTACCTTAACGAAGCAGCCTGCAGCAAGATCGCGATGCCAGCGATCTTAAGTTTGCACTGCTTCGGAGCCGTTTCCTTCGTCACGGCCCTGCCCCTCCTCTGACGGATCGGGCAGATTCGTGAATCTAGCCCTTAGTCTCTGAGATAGAAACCAATCATCCTAGGTTAGTTTTAAGGCAGCAGATTTATAGATCAGCCTCCCACCACCACCACACCCACCTCATTTCTTTCTTTTTTTTTTAACACCAAAAGATGTTCTTATCTTATCAGTTGGAATATCCATGAACTCACTGCAGTTGGATGTTGTGTAGAGAGACTGATTTTTTATGTGATTTCTAGTACAGCAACAAAGCCCACTCTAGCTAATTCATTTATAAACCACTTCATTCCCAGAGATCATCTGATGAAGCAATTACTGTGAAACAAGAAACTCCAAAGTAAGAAAAAGTGAAGTCATGTTGCATCTGGAGTAAACATATTTTATCGACTTATTTCAGAATATATAACTGACAAAAACAGAAAGGGCCCTTTAGCTCTCAAGTGTGGGCAGTTTTGAAAAGCATGTGCACTAAATGTTCCCCCTCATTGACCATGTAGGAAAACTATTGTACGATGTGTGCAAATTTATTAATTTACTTATTCAATTTTCTATACCAGGGGTGCCCAATAGGTCGATCGCGATCGACGGGTAGCTCGCCAAGGCAAAGTGAGTCGATCACCCAGGACTCACTTTGCCTTGGCGATCTATCGGGCTGATCAGTCTTCCTTTCCCCGACGTCAATTCTGCCGTCGGAGAGGAGGTTCGGGCCAGCCAATCGCTGCCTGGCTGGGCGAAACTTCCTCTCCGACGGCAAAATTGACGTCGGGGAGAGGAATGCTGGTCGGCCCGAAGCAGGGAGAGCATGGGGTGGCGTCGGCATCGGCTTTGGGGCCTGTTATCCATTGGTGGCGGTTTGGGTCCTGTTCCCCGATGGCAGCGGCAGTGGCTTGGGGAAGGGCAGGGAGAAAGAAAGAAAGGGGGCAGGCAGGGAGACAGAAGGAAATTAGAGAAACAGAAAAAAAGAAAGGGGGCATGAAGAGAGAAAGAAAGAAAGGTCAGAGAGAGAGGAAGAAAAAGTTGGGGGAGGGAATGAGGTGTGGAGGAGAGGAAGCATACAGGCTGAAAGATTGGATGCACAGTCAGAAGAAGAAAGTGCAACCAGAGACTCATGAAATCACCAGACAAGGTAGGAAAAATGATTTTATTTTAAATTTAGTGATCAAAATGTGTCTGAATTTATATCTGCTCTCTATATTTTACAATATGGTCCCCTTTTACTAAACCGCAATAGTGGTTTTTAGCGCAGGGAGCCTATAAGTGTCCAGAGCAGCGCTGGACATTCAGCGCAGCTCCCTGCGCTAAAAACTGCTATTGTGGTTTAGTAAAAAGGTAGGGGGGTATATTTTTCTATTTTTGTATGGTTGTTACGTAGAGTCATCTGCTTTGATCTCTTTGAAAAAACCCCAGAATAGGAATGATAATTAACAATTCTATGCGTACAATGTGCGTTGTGTTTTTTTAAAATTTTATTGTTGGTAGATCATTTTGACTTGATCATTTTAAAAGTAGCTCGTGAGTCAAAAAGGTGTGGGCACCTCTGTTCTATACCATTCTCCGAGAGGAGCTCAGAACTGTTTACATGAATTTATTCAGGTACTCAAGCATTTCTTCCCTGTCTGTCCCGGTGGACTCATAATCTGTCTAATGTACCTGGGTCAATGTGAGGACTAGGTGACCTGCCCAGGGTCACAAGGAGCAGCGTGGGTTTAAACCTACAACCTCAGGGTGCTGAGGCCGCAGCTCTAACCACTGCGCCACATTTTCAGACATGCGCCATTTACCTCAGAAAAATTAAATAAGTACATGTGAAAAAAAAGTTACCCATAGGAAGGTAAGCAAAGTACATACTGACGGCATGAGTTGTTGTGGCTGCTGATTTAAGTCCAAGTGCCTTTTGCCACTCCAATACAATGTTGCCTGCCTAATGGTTCAGCCAGCTCTGGCTGAAACAGAATTACAACCTTGGTTTGTGAGCATAATTCGTTCTGGAAATATGCTTGTAATCCAAAGCACTTGTATATCAAAGCAAATTTCCCCATAGGAAACTCAGACGATTCGTTGCACAACCCAAAAACTTTAATAGAAAATACTGTACTGTAGTACATTTAAAACAGCCACTACACTCCCGCGTCAGAGAGAAAACAACCATCGGCTCAGTTGTGACGCACGTATACAGAGGGACGTTTGAGAGCCCAATGTTGAAGTGTAGCACAGCAGGTGCACGGCTCCGGACAATGGTCAGGTCCTAAACACTGAACACACCACTTGTGTGGGTCAATGAGAAAAATTGCGCGTTGACAATGGCTACACTTCTTGAAGCCTGTGACCGGCCAGGACATAAAAGGAAAACCGAAGCCTGTAGGCTGAAGCCGCACAGTAGGCCCCGCTGTGACACAAGAAAAAAACAAACAAACAAAACTCTAATTTTTTTTTTAAAGAATATGGGAAAAGAAACACAGCGACCCTGTAAAGAAAATGCACGAGCCACGGTGAGAAAAGGCACGAGTAGAACTAACTCTTCGCGCAGAGCATCAAAAAGAGGACTTCTTGGCTCCACGGAAAACTTAGAACTGAGGAGACGTTGGGCACGAAGGCACTTACGCATGCGCGATGCAGCGGTCACCAACTTTCTATAAGTTTTTCAAGCAAGTCTGCTTGCAAGGCTGTCCGCATCAAGGCTCCATGGATGACATCACCCATATGTGAGAATATGCTACCTGCTTGTCCTGGGATAAACAGAGGGTACTTGTATTGCAAGACCTTGCAGCGTCTTTGGTTCAGTTGTGATAACGTGCCGCACATATACGTGCTTGTATTGCAAGACATCGCTCGTTTATCATCTTGCAAAACACTCGCAATCCAAGGTTTTATTGTACTGTTATCCCTTCAAATGGTATGGAGTGCATCAAATGTGCCTAGTGGGATAACATATAGGGCTACTCGGTTGTCAAAGGAATTTGTATATCTGAATATGAGCATGGTAGGATGTAAGGGTATGAAGACCTGGATTAGGGAAAATAAATTCACAAAAATAGGAGTTTGTGGATTGCACGGGATCAAGTTAAATGGAAAGCCAAACCTAAACTACTATTTTGCTATCTGGACTCAAGAAACTATTCTGCGATACTATGGAGCAACTGTAAAAATGTCATTGAACTCAGTCCATCCAATAAACTCAAGAAATCATACACACAAGACATGAAAAGCACTCTGCATGCTTGAATCAGACTAAAGATAAAACAGTTATTGCATTTTGAAACTCAAGGCATAGACTTTAAAATGTGTTGTAGTCAAAACAGATACATAAATTTTCCCAACCCTTACTGAACTAAAAAGGGTGAAACATTTCTATGTGGGTAGGAGTAAACCCACAAGGGGGAGTTCCCAAAGAAGTTGAGGTCAGGATATCTAGCCGTTAGTCGTGGCTTCGTCCTGTAATTTTCTCTAATGCTAAATAGTAAACCAACAACATACTCCCTTTGGGTGAACTCTAGGAAAGGAGCAGTTCTATTTATTGTACAAGAAAAGGCACACTGTTCACCTGTTAACACCTCATATTCTGATGTCTACAGGCAGCCAAATACCCTCAGAAAAACCACTGGCCATCACATTGGGTATCCCATAAACTAAAGGAAGTTAAAGAAAACTGCAAAGTACATTAAATCTTAGGATTTCTATTTTAAAACCTTCCAGTAATTTTGTACTGCACTTATTTCCCCAGGCTTCCTATCAAGATCCAACACAAAAAAGGGAAAAAATTCAAAATACTAACACAAAGGGCCAGATTCTGTATTACATTGCATTAGTGATTTCTATTCCGCTTGTGCCTTGCGGTTCTAAGCGGATTACATTAGAAGATGGCTGGTCATTTCCAGGCGATGACAATACAATTCTTTACATTACTTTACAAACTTCGCATACCTAACTTTACATAACTTTTCATACATAACTTTACAAAACTTTACGTGGAATTACTTTGCATTACTTTACATTATCTTTCCAGCACTTGCATAACTTACATTACATTATTTTACATAGCATAACTTTATATTACAGTAAAGATAGAATCTGTTTTTAAACTAAACTAAACTAAACCTTGGGTTTATATACCGCACCATCTCAGTAAATGCAGAGAAGTTGTTATATCTGACGTTTTGAGATATTTGGAGGAAACAGTGTTTCCAGATATGAATTGACTTATCGTCCATTGCGACTAGATTAGATGTTGCCTGTGGAGAGGAATTGCAGGAGGTTGCGAAGGGTAAGAGGATGATGGTAGATTATATTGTTGGGATGTGTTTTTTGAATAGAATGGTTTTGATATCTTTTCGAAACGCTTTATAGTCAGTAGTTATGATCAGCAACTTGGATATGGTGGGTCAATTTTTGCGGCCTGTGTAGCAAGTAGGTTGTCATATAGTTTTTTGCATCTTGTGCCTTTGAGTGGGAGTGCGATTCTCAAAAGCTGCATAGCGGACTGAGACTGGACGTCCTATACAAATGCAAGAATACCCAATACTACAGATACGAGCAAGAACCCAATTCAAACTATACTGTCTATTATTCAAAGCACTAAACGGAACAGCACCTCTCTACCTAAACAGCCGCCTAAACCGAAAGCTCTGGGATCTGGGTTCTCCTTACTCTGGATGAGAGGTTTCGGTTTAGGCGGCTGTTTAGGTAGAGAGGTGCTGTTCCGTTTAGTGCTTTGAATAATAGACAGTATAGTTTGAATTGGGTTCTTGCTCGTATCGGTAGCCAGTGCGAGTCGAGATAGGCATTAGTGATGTGATCATATTTTCCTAGCGAATAGATGAGTCTGAGAGCTGTGTTCTGTACTGTCTGTAATTGTTTGATCATGTAAGTGAGGCATGGTAGATAAAGGCTGTTGCAGTAGTCTACAAGTCCTAGCACAAGTGATTGGACTATGATCCTGTAATGTACTTTGTCAAAGAATTTTCTTATTTTCCGCAGGTTGCGCATGGTGTAGAAAGCTTTTTGGATAGTTTTGTTGGTATGAATCTGCATTGTGCAGCTCCTGTCTATCGTTACTCCCAGAATTTTGAGCGCGGGCTGTATTGGGTATTCTTGCATTTGTATAGGACGTCCAGTCTCAGTCCGCCTATGCAGCTTTTGAGAATCGCAAACGGGCATCCTATATAGCAGGGGTAGGGAACGCCAGTCCTCGAGAGCCGTATTCCAGTCAGGTTTTCAGGATTTCCCCAATGACTATGCATGAGATCTATTTGCATGCATTGCTTTCAATGCATATTCATTGGGGAAATCCTGAAAACCCGACTGGAATACGGCTCTCTGGGACCGGAGATCCCTACCCTGCTATATAGAATCATGTCTGTTCGCCTAACCATCCCGATTCTGTAACCAGCATCCATGTCACAGGTGCTGGTTAGAGAATCACATTACCACTGAGCTGATCGCAGCAAGGGAATCTCCCTGCTGCAATCAGCTCAGCGGCCATGGCAGGAAACCTCTCAGCCTTAAAGACAGCCAGCAGGAAGGATGCCCAGTCCCTTGTGCCAGAACCCCCAAAGCCCCCTCCTGAATGTCCGTGGCAGGAGGAGTGGCCAATTCTTCCTGCTACCATCCCCAAAAAATCACTGACAGGAGAGATACCCAGACCCCACCCCCCCACAATGTACCTTTTCTTGTAGGCCAGCCGGAGGGATGCTTACTCCCTCTGGTTTGCAGGCACGCCTCCACAGAATGGCAGGCCTTCCCCTTCCCGGTGCATCCATGGGAGTGGCCTAAGGGATCTGGGAGGGACACCTAAGATTCCAGTTGGCCCAGGCACCTAAGGCCCATAGGCCAATCAGGGCCTTAGGCCTCTCCGCTATGAGAGACTTTTTAATTGTGAAATTACACTTCCTGAAGCAGTGGTTTGCGAAACATAGCCTGTGTTTGGCCAGGGTGTATACATCATTATAAGTGGATTTTCACTAACAACCGTTTATTAGATATTGGGACACTAAAAAATAATTTTTTAGATTGGATCAGGTTGGGCAGACTGGATGGACCATTCGGGTCTTTATCTGCCGTCATCTACTATGTTACTATTATTAAAAAAAAGAAAATACTCTACTGTCATCCAAAGACGTCAAAATCACAGTCTGAAAAATCTTCAAGAAAGAGAGACCTCAGTGAACACAGCACTCCGCTCAATTCAAGCTATTGCCAAGTAGTAGAGCAAGTACTCACTAATCATAGGCCAAAACACTCCACTCAGAAGTTACACACACAAGTGATTTTAACAAACAAAGGGAAAACTATATAAAGCTTCATAAATCTCTCCAAAAATCCACTTAGTTCGGGTAGAAATAAGTAGACACTTATTCAAATAACTCAGATAGAACGCTCCAGATGTACTGTTTTTTTCTGAGCAGAAAGTATACTCCTTTATGAGCAGACAAACGCATAAACAATGCTCAACTCAATTGTTGCTCATAGTAGACCAGTTTAGGAGCAGGTTCTAAATGTTGCTGAAAGTACGACTGATGAACAGCTGAAAGGGAAGCTGCGACAAGGAAGAGCCTTTTGGAAATCCTTCAGTGATTGAGGCGAATGACACGGGCACATATTTTTCCCAGTTCCCATGAGTTTTGTCGTTGTCCCTGTCCCATTCCTGTAAATTCTGCCTTAACTGCACAAACTTCAAAGACTTATGATTTTAAAGTGCTTGAGGCTTCTGCAGATGAGGATGGAGCTTTCAGGAATGGGGCAGGGACAGGAAAAGAACTCACGGGGACGGGGAAAATTTTGTCCTTGTGTCGTTCTCTAATTGGGGGTCTTGTGAAGAAAATTGAAGACATTTCTGAGATAAGTATTTTGGTGAACATTTTGGGGAGTGTGTGTTTGAAGATTCCTGCAACTATAACTGAACTGTCCTGCTATGAGCAACAGCTGAATTGAGCATTGTTTGTGTTTGCTCATAAAGGGAGTATATTTTTTGCTCATAAAGGAGTATACTTTCTGCTCAGAAAGCAAAGTTACTTACCGTACGTAACAGGTGTTATCCAGGGACAGCAGGCAATTATTCTCAACATATGGGTGACGTCATCCACGGAGCCCTGAAGCCGACAGCTTCACAAGCAGACTTGCTTGAAGAACTTTTAGAAAGTTTGCAACTGCCGCACCGTGCAAGCGCCTTCCCACCCAACGCAGGGCGCACATCTCCTCAGTTCAGATAGCTAGCAGAGAAGCCAACCAGGGGAGTTGGGTGGGTCGTGAGAATAGCTGCCTGCTGTCCCTGGATAACACCTGTTACGGTAAGTAACTGTGCTTTATCCTAGGACAAGCAGGCAGCCTATTCTCAACATATGGGTGACCTCCAAGCCAACCAGAATGGGATGGTGGAAGTGTTGGCAATTCAGGAGAATACATTTTGTAACACTGCCTGGCCAAAATGGCCAGACCGTCTGGAAAAAGCATCCAGACAATAATGAGAGGTGAAAGTATGGACCGAGGACCAAGTGGCAGCTTTACAGATTTCCTCAATAGGAGTAGATCTAAGGAAAGCTACTGATGCCGCCATGGCTCTGACTTTATGAGCTGTGACTCGACTCTGTAGATGCAGTCCAGCCTGAGCATAGCAGAAAGAGATGCAAGCAGTTAACCAATTAGAAGATGGAGTGCTTGGAAAGCAGATGTCCCAACTTGTTTGGATCCAAGGAGACAAAAAGTTGAGGTGCAGATCTGTGTGGCTTAGTTCTTTGCAACTAAAAAGCCAAAGCACGCTTACAGTCCAGAGTATGAAGAACTGTTTCTCCAGGATGAGAATGAGGCTTTGGAAAAAAAACACTGTAAGTACAATGGATTGATTGAGATGAAATTCAGATACCACGTTAGGTAAAAATTTAGGATGAGTACGGAGAACCACCTTGTCATGATGGAATACTGTGAAAGGTAGGTCTGCAACTAAAGCAGACGTGAGAGCAGTGAGAAAAAACACTTTCCAAGTGAGATATTGGTTCAAAAGGAGGCTTCATCAATTGAGCAAGAACAACATTGAGATCCCAAACCACTGGAGGAGGTTTGAGAGGTGGTTTGAGATTGAAAAGACCTTTCATAAATATGGAAACCACAGGATGAGCAGAAAGGGGTTTCCCTTCGATAGGCTGATGAAAAGCATCAATCGCACTGAGATGGACTCGAATGGATGTGGATTTGAGTCCTGATTGAGACAAATTTAACAGGTAATCCAAAACTGAAGACGAGGTGGTAGATTGTGGCTCCTTGTGATGAATGATACACTAAGCAGAAAATCTAGTCCATTTCTGATTGTAGCATTGTCTAGTGGTAGGCTTCCTGGAAGCCTCTAAAAATGTCCTGTACAGATTGGGAAAACTGTAGAGTAGCAGTTAGGTTGAGAGGTACCAAGCTGTCAGGTGTAGAGACTGCAGGTTGGGATGAAATAGAGACACCTGACTCTGTGTAAGCAGAGAGGGAAAAACTGGTAGAAGTAGTGGCTCCCAGCTGCTGAGTTGAAGTAGAAGGGAGAACCAAGGTTGCCTGGGCCACCGAGGAGCTATCAGAATCATAGTGGCATGTTCCTGTTTGAGTTTGACAAGTGGCTTGAGAACGAGAGGGAATGGAGGAAACGCATAGAGAAACCGATTAGTCCATTCCAGGAGAAAAGCATCTGCCTCCAGTATATCCTGGAGCAGAACTGAGGAAATTTGTTGTTGTGGGGAGAAGCAAAGAAATCTATCTGAGGAGTTCCCCACTGTGAGAAAAAAAATGTGATGAAGAGGTGAGGAATTGAGTGTCCATTCGTGAGGTTGTAGAAGACGACCAGACAGTTTTTCCTCTCATTGAATGTAGACAACTTTCAGGAAGGTGTTGTGAAGGATTGCCCAATTCCAAACCTTCAGAGCTTCCTGGCAAAGAGGGAGAGATCCTGTTCCTCCCTGCTTGTTCAAACCCCAAGAAAAATAAAGGGTGAGGGGGAGAGACAGCCCAAACCAACACCTTATCGCTACCACAAGAGAAAAATGACAAACTTTGTTTCTCGCTGGCTGGTTTTTCTACAGAGAAGCTAAGTACTTCCAGTTGGTAGTTATTCCATCTTTTTTTGCATCGCTGAATGTGGACGCTGTTTTTTGGCCCCCTGGATGAGGGGCAGAGAAAGCCTTAATGACTTTTTGAGTGTGTTTTATTTATTGTTTTCACCTTTAACACATTTGTGTATTAGTTTATCACTAAAATTCACATAAAGGGTGCCCGGGAATGTTTCACAGTTAACACCCCTTTGGGTGTAAGCTTGTGACAGCTGGAGCTGTAGGGGCTTGTCCCCTTTGCAAGCTGTGTGACTGAGGGCTCCCTTTCATCATTATTAATCATTTTCTCTTGTGGTAGCGATATGGTGTTGGTTTGGGCTGTCTCTTCCCCTCACCCTTTATTTTTCTTGGGGTGTAGGGAGATTTTTCCAAGCTCTTGTTTTCTCTCCCTCATTTTGGGTTTGATTGGTTTTCTACCTCCCTGCTTGTTGACATAGTACATGGCGACTTGGTTGTCTGTCCGAATGAGAACTACCTGATTGTGAAAAAGATGCTGAAAAGCTTTTGGAGCATTGAAGATCGCTCTGAGTTCCAACAGATTGATGTGACACTGACAATTCATGCTGGACCAATGGCCTTGAGTACGGAGACCGTCGAGATGAGCCCCCCAATCGTAGGTTGAAGAATATGTCGTGAGGACCTTCTGATGAGGGGGCGTTTGAAACAGTAAACCTCTGGAGAGATTGGAAGAGAGCATCCACCAGTGGAGAGACTGTCTCAACGAATGAGTCACTCTGATGTGTCAAAAGCCTGAGCCCACTGAGATGCCAGGGTCCACAAAGGAATTCTGAAGTCAAGTCTGGCAAAAAGTGTCATGTGAACTGTAGAGGCCTTGTGACCTAGGAGAACCATCATGTGTCTCGCTGACAGTGTAGTGAGGGATGACACTTTGTGACAAAGGTGAATGAGAACATACTGACGCTGCTGAGGAAGGAATGCTCTGAGTTGTACAGTGTCCAAGACAGCTCCGATGAACAGTAGAGTTTGAGAGGGCTGTAGCTGGGACTTTGGAAAGTTGATTTTGAACCCCAAACTTTGAAGGAACCAAATAGTCCGTTGGGTCGCTACAATAACCCCTTCAGATGTTGAATCTTTGATGAGCCAGTCGTTCAGGTATGGGAACACCGTAGACCATGGTTCTGCAGAGCTGCTGCTACTACAATTAGGCAGTTGGTGAAAACTTCTGGAGATGATGCCAGGCCAAAGGGTAGCACTCTGTATTGGAAATGCAGATTTCCCACCCAAAATCTGAGGAACTGTCGAGAGGCTGGATGAATGGGAATGTGAGTGTAAGCCTCTTTGATATCTAGAGAACATAACCAATTGTTCTGGTCTACAAGGGGATATAAGGATGCCAGAGACAGCATGCAGAATTTTTCTTTGACTAAAAATGTGTTGAGTGCTCTGAGGTCCAATATAGGACACAGATCACCCGTCTTCTGCGGAACTAGGATGTAACGGGAGTAAACCCTCCTGCTCTGCTGTTCCGGGGGAACTTACTCGATGGCACAGAGACAAAGCAGAGCTTGAGCTTCCTTTAGAAGAAGGGAGGTCTGCGATGAAGTGGAAGGATACTCTCTTGGAGGAAGATCCAGTAGAATCTGGAGGAAATGAAGAGAGTAACCTTCCCTGATGAATGAGAGTACCCAGAGGTCTGATGTAATGATTTCCCATCGTTGGTAAAAATGATGGAGACAACCCCCAATGGGAAGGGGAGAGGACAGAAAAGGAACGATTGAGGGTATGCTCTGTATCCGATGATCAAAAGGGCTGAGAGGCCTTAGGCGCGGCAGGAGTCTGAAGTTTCTGCTGCCTTTGCTGTTGCTGTTGTAATTGCTTCTTAGGAGGCACTCGTGTATATAAGGAGCTGTTCTCTGAGGAAAACACCTCTGGTAAGATGGAAGAGGCCTCAAGCATTTAGAGATGGAAGGCTTAGGCCCAATGATGGTAACAGACGATTTTTCATGCTCAGACAATCGTTTAGTAGCTGCCTCAATCGAGTCATCAAACAATTCATTGACCTGACAAGGGATGTTGGCCAGATGATCTTGAAGATTGGGGTCCATGTCTACAGTGCGGAGCCAGGCAAGCTGCACATTGTCACTGAGAAGGTCGTGACCCTCGAGGAAAGTTCAAATGCATCAGAGTGGAAGTCAGATGCTAGAACTCTGGAAGTCGATGTTGAGGAATATACCTGAAAAAAAAACAAAAAACCTTGAAATAAGAAGTAAAAACAAAATGGTAATTCAAAACTCTATTTGCCATAAGAGAATTTTGATACAAAGGACGACCAAATTTGTCCATGGTCCTGCCCTCTCTTCCAGGAGTGATAGTGACAGAAACTTTGGCATAATTGGTCCTTTTCAGAGAATACTCAAGAAGAAGGGACTGATAGGATAAGTGAGATTTCTCGAAGCACTTGCAGTGGACCATCCTGTAACGAGATTCCAGCTTTCCTGGAACAGCAGGAATGGAATAAGGTGTTTAAAAATTGTGTCTGAGAAAGAAGCCTGTTAATGGGTAATTTCAAAGACTCCGCAGGAGAATGAGACATACCCATTTCTAAATACTCTGTAGAGTTCTTGGAATCAGAGTGGAACCTAGCAAAAGACAACTGATTCGAGCTAGGGCATTTTGGAGGGGAAGAAGGTGACCTCGAGGCGCCTCGCAAAGCAGAGAACAAAGGTGAAGCCTCTCTGGAGCACTGATACCTGAGGTTGAATATGCAGGTATAGATGACTCACTGAGAGAATGGATAGAATCCCTCGCAGAAGAACCATAGTGGTAAGGCTCTGCAGGTGGTGTCCTCAACTTCAGAGTTGGAGGCCTCAAAGAGTCTCTAGGCCTGGAGGAGTGAGGCCTGTCTCGAGAAGAGGACCTGGGCCTCGATGGGTACTTTGACTGATGTGGAGAACTGTGCCTCGAAACAGGCAGGTCCACCTGAGAGGAACGTCGAGGAGTCCTCGGCCCTATGCCTCAAAAAGGGCAGCGCCTTAATGTGAGGAAGGAGGGCTGGAGGCTGGAGATCGAGGTCGGGACACCAAAAAGGACTGAGCTCCTTGTGTTGAGGTATTTCAAGGCACTGGCAAGGACTCGGCTCCTTGTACAGAGTGGTTAGGCTCCAGACGAGACACTCGCAAAGACTGGACTCCTTGCATTGAGTATATAGATTCAGCTCGAGGCACTGCCAAGGACTCAACTCCTTGTGATACTGCTGAGTGCTCAGGCTGGGCTGCAGGAAGCAAAGTCGAGGCAGGAGTATGTTTGACAAGCATATTACTAAAATCCTGAGGCATAATGGTCAAGATCATAGCCTGCAAATGTGAAATCGAGACTTGATCTGGTACATTTGGTGTGGCTATAATCTCCGAGGAAGAGGAAGAATGACGCTTCGATTTGGAGACATGCTGCTTGGGCAGCTTCAGAACCACTGCTGGAACAGACTGCTGCGCTACCTGACCTGAAGAAGACAGCGAGAAAAGCGGCTCCTCAGGAGATGACTTAGCAACGAGGATTAAGGTTGAGGTAGAAGGCGGGAGCCCCATAGAAGTCTTGACCGGAGCTGAGGTCGAGGTCGAGACCAGGGTTAGTGGATTCATACTGCCGAATATGTTCTCCACCTGAATTCAACGTGCCCACAAGCGGGCACACAACTCTTGAACCTGTGACTGGCCGGGACATACACTGAAAAATAGCAGCAGAAAAATCAAAGCCCACAGGCTGAGGCTGCGAGGCAGGCCCTGCCGTGACACAAAGAAAATAATGAAAAATTTTTTTTAAGTAAAATAGAAACACGCAAATAACACAGCGACCCTGTATTAAAAAGAACTCAAGCCTCGATGAGAGAAGGTACGAAGTAGACTGAGTGTAGTGCAGAGCGTCAAAATAGGACTTCTTGGCTCTGCATAAAACTGAGAACTGTGTGCAGTGCCCGAGTTCTTTGGTCTACACACTTGACGCCCAGGGCATCTTTTTTCAACATCAAGTGTGTAGACCAAAGGACTCAGGCACTGCACACTGCAAATAAAATCAATATAAAAAGCTTATCCTTCCGGCTTCCTGATGTAGCTTAGCAAAACACAGACAATGTTGGAGCCGTGAACTGACCTTTTCAGATAAGTGGTCTACTGTTAAACAGCTTTTGTAGAGCCATAACATTTGCCACTCCAGTAGAAGCAAGAATCCTTGCTCCATGCAATGTGTTATGATTAAAATTCAAGCACCTTTCCAGCGATGTTATACTGCTGCTGTAGCGCCTTGCTGAAGAGCTTATGAAAAGAAATAAAAACTACACTCTTCAAGAAATTCCTGAAACAGCCCTAACTTCAAATTTACCGTCCTCCCTTCCCCCCCTCTTCCTGCCACACAGAAACTACTTAACCTACTCTTTACCTCTCTAGAAAGGACAAATGTTCCTCCATTGTAACCCAATGTTTTTCTTTTGTAATCCGCCTTGAACCGCAAGGTAATGGCGGAATAGAATCTCTAATGTAATGTAATGTAAATATTTAAAAGCTTTTAAATGTTATATGATGATATTATTTGAGAAACTTGCCCAGTATTGATTGGGAGGGGGGGGTCTTTTGAGTTTTGTTCTTTACATCCATCTTTAGCATTAACTGTCCTCCATTTTTCTGCTATCTTCTCAAAATCTACTTTTCCATGTCTTCCCTTCCCATCTATCCATGTGTACCATCTCCTCCCTCTTTCTTCTCCCCTACTCCCATCTATACATAAGAAGCATTTCTTCTTATCTCTCCCTGCTGCACTCATTGCTGTGTACCATCTCCTCCCTCTGCCTCCCCTTTCCCTCCATCCCTATGCACCATCTCATCCCTCTCCCGTGGTCAGACATCTCAGACTTCCCCCCCCCCTCAAATGGCCTGGCATCTTTCTCCTCTCCTTCCCATACCCTGGAATCTCTCCTCTCCCATAGTCTGGCATCTCTCTCTCCTTCCTTCTATCTTCCTGCGGTCTAACATATTTCTCCTTTCTGCGGTCTGGCATCTCTCTCTCCCCTCCTTCCCCATCCATTCTATGGTACGGCATCTCTCTCTCTCTCCTTCCCATTCTAGTGGTCTAACATCTCTCCCTTCTTTGGGTCATCTCTTCTCCCTCCCAGTGTAACATTTCTCCCTCCCTCCTCTCCACCACTATCATGTTCAATAATTCTCCCTCTTTCTTCCTTTCCCCATAGACATCATCTCTTTCAATCTCACGCCACACACCTTTGTCCAGTTCTCTGTTCCTTCTCTCCCCCACCATGGCAGCATTTCTTTCTCTCTCTTCCCACTACTCCACCTGTGCAACATCTCTTTTCTCCTCCTTTCCTACCCCCCCCCCCCAAGACCCTGTATTTGTCCTTCCCAACCCTCTCCCAGTAAGTGCAGCATCTGTCCTCCCTGCCTTCTCAACTCCCTATCCCTTGCACCCAGCCTCTCCCTGTGAGGTTCTGCACTCAGCCCCCTTCCCTTCACCCCCTGTCAGGCTCTTCACTCGTGGAATCGAGTTTTTTCTGCCGCAAAGCAGCAACGAACACTGTCCCAGCCACCTTCCCCCAACCCTTGTCAGGCTCTGTCTTCACTCGTGGAAAAGCGTTTCTTCTGCCGCTGAGCTGCAATGAGCAGGCGTACGCTGAGTGGCTTCTTCATTGGCTCCTGTGAATTCTTGAGCCAATCAAGAAGCTGCTCAGCGCCAAGCAGGCGCCCAAAGTGTGCACCTGCTCGTTGCATTTCAGTGGCAGAAGCAACACTTTTCCGTGAGTGAAGACACACAGCTTGACGGGTTGAGAGGGAAGTGGGCTGGGGCAGTGCTCGTTGCTGCTCTGCGGGAAAAAAATCCGATTACATGAGTCGGACAAAGGTTGGTAGGGAAGGGGGCTGGGGCAGTGCCAATTCTTGGGGAGGCCATGGTCCCTGTGGCCTCCCCTGTTCCGATGCCTATGGACACGGCAACATAATTTATCACCATTCGCATCCGTAATTGTGGGAAACTATCCCGTGTCGTTCTTTAGTCTCTACACTTCCAGCATTCTTCAATGGAAGGCTTGAGGGTCAGTGGTTGTGCCCGTTCATACTCCGATTCTTCCCTCTCTCCTTAAAGAATGACATGGGGATGGTAGGATCCATGATCCAGAACACATGCAGATGGGAGCAAATTCAGTGCTGTCTCCTTTCTGAACTACTTCTACACAGCACTCAGTGCCTCACAGCTCAAATTAATTGCAGCTGAAAACACGGGGTTGCCATCTGGTTTGAAAAAGCAAGAATAAGGGACTAAAATGAAAGGAGGTGGTTTTTTTTTTTTTTTTTGTACTAACCTCAATTTAATCATTGCCAAAGCGCATGAAGACAGCCCAGCAAGAAAGCTCTGGGCCTCACAAACTTGGCAAGAAATCTCATCCACAAAAGAACCAGGCAGACAAAAGCCTCGTCAAAATAAAAGTTCTTCATGAGAGCTCTGTTACAGAGTCTGTATGTTAAAGGAGACATATCTCCTTCTCGTTCACTACTCATATACCAGCATCAAATGCGTAATCATATCTACTCTTTACTGGAAACTGGGTCAGACAAGGGATTTCATTCTGTGAAAATATCTAAGCTCTAGTTTTGCTAAAAATGAAGGCAGTAACTATAGAATAGACACAAACTTATCAAGAATTCATATGACTTTTGAAAGAGGGGGTATAAAGGGTCCACTTAATAGTCTATTACTTTAAATCATTTTTATGGAACATGAGGAAGTACAATGAGAATTAAATATAAAAGAAATGTGTAACTGTAAACATCAGAGATCAGATTTAAATAATTTCAATTTCACCTACCAATCTCTATCTCACCAACCCATTTCCCACAGCAATAAATATAATAATTGGGGGGGGGGGAGAATAAATAAATAAGGAATAAATCTAACCATATCCTCTTCCAAGACTGCATTAAACAAAAAAAACCCAAAACAAAAACCATTTTAAGGTCTTCCTAACAAAGCACGACTGCGAGCAACTGGAGTCAATGTTTCTAAAAATGGTTTCCAAATAATAAGTCAATTTCTACCTTGCTTCATATCCCAGTCAGAGTACTAGATATAACATTTGTGCTCTCCAGTGATCATAATTCAGTCCTGTAGATCCTATCCATGAATAAAGAATTGCTTTCAACCCTGAAAGAATCACCCTTTAGGTACTGGATGCTGTATATCAAAAAGCCAAAATTAGCTTTAACTGTTATGATAGTATACAGTAATAGTATATTCAACTGATTTGGGTTGGTTTGTTTTTTTGAAAGTTAACTAAATAAAACATATCACAAGTTGTGCATCACTTCCAGCAACAAACAGAAAATACTCTCATCAAATGGTTCATTTCTTCGTTTTATCTACTTCCAAACAGTCGCAGACTTTGAAAAGAGTAAGGAATTTCAGGGGTTTAAGCTGGAATAAGAACATAAGAACTGCCTTCTCCGGATCAGACCCATGGTCCATCGAGTCCGGCGATCCGCACACGCGGAGGCCCAGTCAGGTATACACCTGATGTAGTTTTAGTCACCCATATCCCTCTATGCCTCTCGTAAGGAGATGTGTGTCTAATTTGCCTTTGAATCCTAGCACAGTGGATTCCTTAATAGCCTCCTTTGGGAGAGCATTCCAGGCGACTACCACTCGCTGCGTGAAGCAGAACTTCCGGACATTTGTCCTAGACTTGTCCCCCCTTAGCTTCAAACCATGTCCTCTTGTTCTTGTCACGTTGGACAATGTAAATAATTTATTTTCCTGCTCTATTTTATCGATGCCTTTCAGTATTTTGAACGTCTCGATCATGTCCCCTCGCAGCCTCCTCTTCTCAAGGGAGAACAGTCCCAGTTTCTTGAGTCGTTCCTCATATTCCAAGTCCTCCATACCTCTTATTAGCTTCGTTGCTCGTCTCTGCACCCTCTCCAGCAGTTTTATATCCTTTTTTAGGTTTGGAGACCAATGTTGGACACAGTATTCCAAGTGTGGTCTGACCATTGCTCTATAGAGCGGCATTATGACTCTCTTCGATCTACTCGTGATTCCTTTCTTTATCATGCCTAACATTCTGTTTGCTTTCTTTGCCGCTGCCGCGCATTGTACCGATGTCTTCAGGGTCCTATCTATCAGTACACCCAGGTCCTTTTCTTGTTCGCTCTTACCCAGAGTTGCGCCTGACATTCTATACTCGTGTTCCTTATTCTTACTACCTAAATAGTACTGAATCTCAATCTCAGGATCAGAAGCACAAACACAATTTGTTTTTGTTTTTTTCTTAAATCATTTATGAGAGAAAAACTACCAAGCGAAACATTTCATGACTGGTGCTCAGTGGGCTCTGAATTCAGAATTTCTCCTCAGGAAGAAACATTTACAGAGAGATCTGAAAAGGCGGATAATTATGCCTTCTGAAAATTTGACATCCTTCTGCAGAAAAGCCTCAACTCTTATTTCCCTTTTTCTATCTCAACTGGCAAAACGGCTTCCCTAAGCTACTGTCTGTCAAGCTCCCATTCACCCAATGCCACTTTCCTCTGTGCCACTGGATTTCCTGAAAGTCAGGACAGTTTTGGGGAAAAAAACACTGGTGTATTGTAGGAGGCATCAATGGGCATTTTGGCCCTGATTCTATAAAAGATGCCTTAGATAGATGCCTAGATCAGCACCTAAACTATTAAATAAGCAATTAGCAGCTCATAATTGGCAAACATTAAAATTGGAAGGTAGGTGCCTAGGCCAAGATGCCTACTAGAAAGTAGGTGTGGTTAGGGGTGGATCTCGGGCATGTTGTGTGTAGGCGCCAGTATTTAGGTCAACATAAATACTGGCATAAATAGGGGGCGCAACCCAAGATCGACAGCTTCTATTGAGAAAATCAGGGCTTTTAAGAATAAGCTCCATAAACAAAAAAACAGTTTCGGATATGCTTACACAGGCCACAAGTTAGCTTATTCCAAAGCCTAATTCATACAGTCACTGTCGATAGCAACTGTGTCCACAGCATACCATGAATAAAACTTTCTAGTAAATGTTGCACCTGTCAAGCCCTAAAAAACATCTAGGGGAACTATTAAGAACATAAGAATTCAGTGGTCCATCATGCTCACGCGGCGGCCCTCTGGTTAAAGACCAGCACCCTAACTGAAACCAGCCCTACCAGCATCCGTTCTTGTTCAGCAGGAACTTGTCTAACTTTGTCTTGAATCCCTGGAAAAGAGGAGAAGCTCAGGCTTGATACGCACACAAGCTATCTTCTTGTGCTTATTTAACAAGGTCCAAAGAAAGGGTTCAAGATAGAGTAAGCAGCTCCATGCAGAGAAAAATCAAGACCAGCAGTAAATATCTATTTCCTAAACCTAAGTTGCACTTAATCTACTCTAATTTTGGCTGTTCGTGTATTAAGTGAAATATACTCCTTTTATCCCAGGCATTTAGGGGAAGGCAGCTATGCTACTAATATAGGAGAATGATAAGATACCATGCTTTAAATGTTGCAGCCATTAGCTACACCTCTTGAGATATTTATTGTCGATTTTAATCTTGAGTTAACTGTATTACTTAAGATCAGCGAATTGTTTGCTGAACTTGAGCACTCCAAAAACAAGTTCCGAGTTTTCTATACTGGATTCAGATTACAAAGTATAACACTTTGGGCTAGATTCACAACCCCTCTGTAACCAGATTTCCCTGTGGCCCAGTTCACTAACCTCTCCTGCAATCCCCTTCGAATCTGTGCATGCAAATGAGGAGAAATGCATGCAAAGTAGACAGGGACGTGATTCACTAAGAAAATTTTTAAAACTGACTGGGTTGGCTGATCAACCCAAGAAGCGACTGCTGGGAACCAGTTAAAAACGTCTTTCCAACTCTCCAGTTCCACAGAAGCTCTGCTCTCTGCTGCCCCGAATCGCTCCTACCTGCTGCTCCGATGCTCTGCCCTGAATCGCCGCCCTACTCATTCCCGATTTTCTCCTGCCTGCCGCCCTGAATCTCTCCTGCCCTTCCATACACTGCGAGCCCATGGTTTTAACCCGCCGGGTTATAGATGGTCTGCGCATGCATTGAGATCGCACACCAGCGATCCATGCCGGCAGATGGGGGGGCGTTCCTCCGATTGCCCTCATCTGCATATTGGAGGTTGAAGAATCCATCGGACCTGCCCGGATCGGGCACGGGTCACTCCCGATCGGACAGGTTTGTGAATCTAGCCCTTTGTCTTAAATTTTAATTCAGCTCAGGAAATTCTACAGAAACCACTGGCAATTTAGAAGTGTTGATTGCTCCTTTGATTCCAACCAAGTGTTCTCCCCCTCTCTCACAGATTAATTCATGGGGTTGCACCTGTGTCTGTCAACTGTAAAACTGATCTCTAAATGGTCCTTCTGCCATTAATATTTGAGAACTCCACCTCACCCATCTAGCCCAGCTATCACACAAAAATTACCTTTCTTCCTCTGCCAGCCCCCACAACCTTCCCTTTCCTAGGTCTGATGGGTCCAACATCATGATATATACCATTACCTGCCTTCCTGCCGGCTCCTACAGCCTTCCTGCCGCCCTTACAGAAACAGGAAGTTGCATCAAAGGATGGCTCTAGGGGTCGGCAGGAAATGGTATGTGCTGCAATGCTGAACCCATGGGAGCTGTAGAAGGGAAGGCGGAGAGTAACCTGACACAGAAGCACAATTAACGATTAAACTTTTCATAATTACAAATCTTAATCAAATCCATAGCTATAATTTTAATAATTCAAAAGGGTTTCAAAGCTATGTACAATGCACTAAAAGAGTAAGAAAAAAGTAGGAAAATACATTAAGTATACCAAAAAAGCAAAGGAAGAGACTGATGCAGCACTAAGTTTTCCTCAGATGTAGTTACCATATATACTCTAATATAAACTGAGATGTTTGTGCCCAAAAATTGGGGTCTGTTTATATTCAAGTCCCCCTAATGACAAGCACACTGTTGTCCCCTCTCCCTTCCGACAATTGGTGCGCTGCTGCTCTCTATCCCCCCCAAACACACAAATGGCATCACACTTACCCACACGCTGCTGTCCATCCATTTACAAACTCTCTCCCAAGACAACTGACACTGCTGTCATACAATGAGATCCCCCCCCCTACGAATGGAATCACACTTACCAGAGATCACATTCTCCGAGAATCTCAGAGCCAGCGGGAGCCAGAAGACCTTGAGCATGCATAGAAGCTCAAGACCGTGCACTGGCCCAACACGGAAGATCGCTGATAGCTTGTTCAGCGCAGGAAAGGGTAATGTCGGTCAGGGGCAGTCCTGGTGTATGACAGCAGCATCAGTCATCTTGGGGGAAGGGTTTTGGAATGAGGAAGAGCAGTGTGCCAATGGTCATCGGAAAATGAGAGGGCCACTAGTGTCATGGGCATCGTGGGGGGGTGGAGAGAGGGAAGGAGTAGGACACTAGCGCTGGTTATTAGGTGTGGTGGTGGATGGCAGAGGGAGAGATAGCAGCATGCCAATGGCAGTCATAGGGCAGCACAGCGATGGTCATGATGGTGAGGAAAAGCAGCAGAGATGATCATCGAGAAAGATGGGAGAGGAGGAAGCTAGTGCTGGTCATCGGGGGGGGGGGGGTCGTGTGTGAAGGAAAGACAGCAGCATCAGTCATTGGACGAGAAAGGAAGGACAGCGGTTAATAAAATGTGTTAAAACTTATGACAAGGACTTCTCTAAGTCTTTATAGATGGCTCACCACAATGACCCAAATGTCAAACCTTGGTTAATATTAGTCAACCTTTTTTCTCCCCTTGGTTTATATTTGGGTCATTTTATGCGGTAACATTCAGGTTATCTGCTGGGTTAGCAGATAATGCAGATGTTGTCAACTTGCATTAACCACAATGGACTTCCCCTTTCCTCATATGAATTCCACATTATTACGTTAAATGTGGCAGTCAATTCAGTGCTCTAACAGTTAAAGTCTGTTAAACTTGTTAAAATCCTGGTAGGATTTTTATTTATTCAATTTTCTTTACCATTCTCCTCAAGCATTTTTCCCTGTCTGTTGCTCTGGGCTCACAATCTATCTAATGTACATGAGGCAAAGGTTTAATAGACTGCTTAATTTGTTACATGGAAGAAATATACAGACTGACGTCATAAACTAGTTAGATCCTGTACCATTTCAAAAGGTGAATCCTAGACTGATGATATCCGACAGCATAAGAATCAGATTTTATCATCAGGTTTAAAATGAATCTAGCTTTTGGTACAGGTGGCGGAGTCTCTCTGGGATGTGACCATGGGAGTGTTAATACTATAGTACAGCCTGTACTTGGAATTGAACCCTATTATCAAACTGGGTAATTTGATAATAAACTGTGAAATCACAAAAATAATCCTCTGACTTGTGCTGAACAGCTGCGCCTTGCTACCACACGGGGCAAAGTCATTATCCCAGGACAAGCAGGCAGCATATTCTTGACTGATGGGTGACGGCACCGACGGAGCCCCGGTACGGACACTTTTAGAGTGATTGCACTCTAAGAACTTGGAAAGTTCTAGAGGCCGCACCGCGCGTGCGCGAGTGCCTTCCCGCCCGACACAGGCGCGCGGTCCCCAGTTTCTTAGTTTCCGCGGAGCTAAGAAGACGTGTGTTCAACGGCTGTTGAACAATTTTTGTATTTTTGCCTTCCACGCTCGCGTAAACCCTTTGGGAAAGATCTTTTCCCTCATTTTTTCTTTTATTTCTTTTATTTAAAAAAAAAAAAAAAAAAATTCTATTAGTAATTTTTTTCCTTTTCTTTCGGTTTCGTCCCGGCGGGGCCTATTGCCACTATCGAAGCCTCGGGCTTCGATTTGGCTGAAGCCGTTTTTCCATTCATGCCCCCTCAACCCGGGTTTAAAAAGTGCCAGCGGTGCGCTCGGCCAATTTCACTGACAGACCCACATAACTGGTGTCTGCAGTGTCTTGGTCCGGATCATCGAGCGTCAACTTGTACCCGCTGCGCATCGTTAAAGAAAAGGACTCTGAAAAACCGCCAGATCCAACAGCGGTTGCTTTTCGGTGCCGAGATGTCCGACTCCGCTACACCGGCACCGACATCGGTTCCATCGCAGTCGGCACCTTCTTCGTCGACACCGCGCGACATCGCACCGGCGTCGCACCCTCCAGGTAAGCCGGCTAAGAAGCCTTCCCCGCTGGAGCGTCCTCCGGTCTCCACTGCAGTGAGCCCAATCCTGCCGACCGTGAAACGCCAGCGGAAGCGCTCCGCTCCGATTGAAGTTAGCCCTTCGACATCGGGTTCTTCTTCGGAGTGTAGAGCGGCACCTAAGGTACCGCAGAAGAAAAAAGCGGTACCGGTGCCTTCCTTAGATGAGCGCATTGCCGCCGTCTTGCAGGTTCAGCTCCGGGAACAACTTCAAAAGCTAATCCCTGCTATTTTAACCCCGATCCTTCCAGAACCGGTCCAGTCTGAGCCACCGGTACCGATAGTGGAGCAACCTTCTATTCTTGTATCCACTCCCTCGGTGCTGGTGCACTCGGCCTCATCGACATCGATGCCACTTCTTGCACCGGAACCGAGACATCAGTCGGTACAGACTTCGGCACCGGTGCAACAAGTGACATCTCCCGGTACTGTGTCGATGAGATCGGGTAAGTCGGTACGCAAATCCCGACATTTGGATCCTTCGACTCCAGAGTCCCGGGATCGTACATCTCATGTAAGAGACCCTGATCTGTGGGGAGACTCTGAAGAACCATTCCTTTCTGAAGGTGAATGTTCTTCTGAAGAAGAGGATTCTGCGTTGCCTGATCCTTCTTCAGGACAGGAATCCACATCTTTTACTTCTTTTTTGAAAAATATGTGTGACTCCATGTCTATTCCTTTGGAGGCTGAGTCTAAAAAATCTAAAGCTTTTTTGGATGCACTTGATTTTGACCAGCCTCCTAAGGAATTCCTGAAGCTCCCTCTGCACGATATATTACGGGAGACATTCTACAAGAATTTTGAGACTCCTCTAACAATTCCTGGAGCTCCCCGTAAGCTTGATTCCTTGTACAAGGTGATTCCTATCCCTGGATTCGATAAACCCCAGCTTCCTCACGAATCCTTGTTAGTGGAATCTACCCTGAAAAAATCTTCAGGAGCTAGTGTGTATGCTTCTGTACCTCCTGGCAGAGAGGGTAAGGCAATGGACAAATTTGGTAAGAGGCTTTACCAAAATGCAATGTTGGCCAATAGATCTGGCAACTACGCATTCCATTTTTCTTTTTATCTCAAACACCTCCTTACCACCATGGCCTCTTTTGAAAAATACCTTCCCCAACGAAAACAGCAGGCTTTTCATCAATGCTCTTCTTCGCTATTTCAGCTGCGAAAATTTATGGTTAGATCTATCTATGATACCTTTGAGCTAACCTCAAGAGCTACAGCTATGTCTGTAGCTATGCGTAGGCTTGCCTGGCTTCGGGTATCCGAACTTGATGTTAACCATCAAGATCGGTTAGCCAATGCACCATGCCTGGGGGATGAGCTTTTTGGGGATTCCATGGACTCGACTACTCAAAAGCTCTCAGCTCATGAGACACGTTGGGATACTCTGCTCAAAAATAAAAAGAAGCCTCCTACTACAAGGCCTTTCAGACAGCAGTTGGCTTATCAGCGCTGCTATGCAGCTAGACCATTGCAGACACCTTCCCAACCACCTAGACGTCAACGCCAACCACAACGTCAACCTCCCAGGCCTCAACAATAACAACAGCCTGTGAAGCCACCTCCACAACCAAAGTCACAACCCTTTTGACTTAGTTCTCCAAAGCATAGCCAGCGTTCAAATTTCCACCCACCTTCCTCAACCCATAGGTGGTCGTTTATCTCTTTTCCTCAGCCGATGGAAAATCATCACATCAGACCAATGGGTCCTCAACATCATCCATCACGGCTACTCTCTCAACTTTCAAACTCTGCCGGCTCTAAGTCCACCAAAAGAGTCTGCTTTGAACTCCCCTCAATCTGTCCTTCTAGTTCAAGAAGTTCAATCTCTCCTTCGCTTAAATGCAATAGAGGAAGTTCCTCCAGATCAGCAGGGGCAGGGGTTCTACTCCCATTATTTTCTAGTCCCCAAAAAAACAGGAGATCTAAGACCCATTCTAGATCTTCGAGATCTCAACAAATGTTTGGTAAAAGAAAAATTCAAAATGCTTTCTTTAGCCACTCTGTACCCTCTTCTCAATCAAAACGACTGGCTATGCTCCCTCGATCTCAAAGAAGCTTACACTCACATTCCGGTCAATCTGACCTCCAGGAAATATCTTCGTTTCATGATCAATCATCATCATTACCAATACAAGGTACTACCCTTCGGTCTTGCCTCCTCTCCAAGGGTGTTCACCAAATGTCTCATTGTGGTTGCAGCTTTTCTTCGCTCTCACCATCTCCAGGTCTTTCCTTACCTAGACGACTGGTTGATCAAAGCTGCCTCATCTCAGTCAGTTCTTCTGGCCACGAATCAAACCATCCTCTTTCTTCAAATCCTGGGATTCGAGATCAATCTTCCAAAATCTCACCTCATCCCCACTCAAAGACTTCAGTTCATTGGAGCAATACTGGACACAATCCTCATGAGATCATTCCTTCCATCCAATCGTCTTCAGACCCTCCAATTTCTCTGTCAGCAGGTACTGTCTCAAAGTTCCATATCTGCCAAACAAATGATGATTCTTTTGGGTCACATGGCCTCCACAGTTCACGTCACTCCCCTTGCACGTCTTCACCTGCGCACTCCCCAATGGACCTTAGCCAACCAGTGGTCCCAGGCGACAGATCCTTGCTCACGACACATATCTGTGACATCATCACTTCGTCGATCTCTGCAATGGTGGTTGATATCCTCAAATCTATCCAGAGGTCTTCTATTTCATCTGCCTCAGCATCAGCTTGTCATCACCACTGATGCATCCCCTTATGCTTGGGGAGCACATTTGGACGAGTTTCAAACTCAAGGGTTTTGGACACCTCAGGAAATGAAACATCACATCAATTTCCTGGAACTCAGGGCAATGTTTTATGCCCTCAAAGCATTTCAGCATCTTCTCTTTCCTCAGGTACTTCTACTTTGCACAGACAATCAGGTTGCGATGTATTACATCAACAAACAGGGTGGGACAGGCTCTCGCCTATTATGCCAGGAAGCCCAGAGAATCTGGACTTGGGCCACAGATCACCACTTGTTCCTGAAAGCGATTTACATTCAGGGGGAGCAGAACTCATTAGCGGACAAACTCAGCAGAGTTTTACAACCACACGAATGGACTCTCGATCCATCGACCTTGCAGTCCATCTTCGACCAGTGGGGCACTCCTCAAGTGGACCTCTTTGCAGCTCCTCACAATCACCAACTGCCCAGCTTCTGCTCCAGACTCTACACTCCTCACCGTCTGGCAGCGGATGCATTCCTCCTGGATTGGTCCAATCTGTTCCTGTATGCTTTCCCTCCACTTCCACTCATGTTACGCACGTTGTTCAAACTCAAGAGGGACAGAGCCACCATGATTCTAATCGCTCCAAGATGGCCCAGGCAGCATTGGTTCTCCCTTCTACTTCAACTCAGTTCCAGGGATCCTTTTCTGCTTCCAATATTTCCTTCTCTGCTTACACAGCAACAGGAGACCCTTCTACATCCCAACCTCCAGTCTCTACACCTGACAGCTTGGTATCTCTCGGGCTGACTTCACATGATTCTCTACTGTCTCAGCCCGTTCGTTCTGTCCTGAATGCCTCCAGGAAACCGACCACTCTTCAGTGTTACCATCAGAAGTGGACAAGATTTTCTTCTTGGTGTCTTCTTCATCATCATAATCCCACATCTCTTTCAGTAGAGTCATTGTTGGATTACCTACTTTTTCTGTCTGACTCTGGCCTCAAATCTACCTCCGTCAGAGTTCATCTCAGTGCTATTGCGGCTTTTCATGAGCCAGTCCATGGAAAGCTCCTTTCAGCTCATCCCCTGGTCACCAGATTCATGCGAGGTCTTTTTAATTTAAAACCTCCTATTAAAGCTCCTCCTGTGGTCTGGGATCTTAATGTGGTTCTATCCGCTTTAATGAAGCCTCCATTTGAACTTTTGGCGAATGCCTCTTTCAAGTTCCTCACTTGGAAGGTACTTTTCCTTATTGCTCTCACCTCTGCCAGGAGGGTCAGTGAGCTCCATGCACTAGTTTCTGACCCACCTTTCACAGTCTTTCATCATGATAAGGTGGTTCTGCGTACACATCCAAAGTTTCTTCCTAAGGTTGTCTCTGAATTCCATCTCAATCAATCCATTGTTCTGCCTGTCTTCTTTCCGAGGCCTCACTCTCATTCTGGTGAGCAGGCTCTACATACTTTGGACTGTAAGCGGGCTTTGGCTTACTATTTAGACCGTACTAAGCCCCACAGATCATCTCCTCAACTCTTTCTGTCCTTTGATCCGAATAAATTAGGACATCCTGTTTCTAAACGTACGTTGTCCAATTGGCTTGCAGCGTGCATTTCATTCTGTTATGCTCAGACCGGACTGACTCTGGAAGGTTCTGTCACTGCCCATAGAGTCCGAGCTATGGCAGCATCTGTAGCTTTCCTCCGTTCCACTCCTATTGAGGAAATCTGCAAGGCTGCCACTTGGTCCTCAGTTCATACTTTTACATCTCATTATTGTCTGGACGCTTTCTCCAGACGGGATGGACACTTCGGCCAATCTGTTTTGCAAAATTTGTTTTCCTAATGGCCAACCTTCCCTCCATCCCTCTTTTTGTTAGCTTGGAGGTCACCCATCAGTCAAGAATATGCTGCCTGCTTGTCCTGGGATAAAGCACAGTTACTTACCGTAACAGGTGTTATCCAGGGACAGCAGGCAGATATTCTTGCGTCCCACCCACCTCCCCGGGTTGGCTTCTTAGCTGGCTTATCATAACTGGGGACCGCGCGCCTGTGTCGGGCGGGAAGGCACTCGCGCACGCGCGGGGCGGCCTCTAGAACTTTCCAAGTTCTTAGAGTGCAATCACTCTAAAAGTGTCCGTACCGGGGCTCCGTCGGTGCCGTCACCCATCAGTCAAGAATATCTGCCTGCTGTCCCTGGATAACACCTGTTACGGTAAGTAACTGTGCTTTTTGCTTTGCAGTGTTCAAGACTAATCCTGCAAAGCTACATTATTTCAGTAACAGAAGAAAGAAAATGTTTCAGAAGCTGAAATATTTTACCTCTCATCAAGCAGCAAATCTAGAATGCTGGAGGGAACCCACATAAAATGCTAATTTGAAGAAAAAATGTGTTTGCTTTTTAAACCTAGGCAGAAAACACACACGAGTCTCCCACATGAGCCACACACAACAGAGTTGGAAATAGAAAAGAATGCTCAGGAAATGGATATTCAGAAGGAACCTGGAAAAGCCTCCTGCTGGAGATGAAAATGTATTTGTACTCAAGAAAGCTTGAAACAAGTACGTTGGATCTCTAGGAGAGGAAGAGATAGTAGATGGCACGGGCAGGCAGACTAGATAGTCAATATGGTCTTTACCTGCCTCCATTTTCCTATGGCAAGTAAGCTGGCCAAATTATATGGATTCTTATGGTTCCTATTAGAGAATCACAATATACACAACTGGGTAAATTTCAAAAAAAGGAGATTTGTTCCCAAATGACCATAAACAGGCAAAAAACTAGTAAAGGAACAAGCTACTTTAAATACCCTTTTTAAACGAGAGTGGCGCTCAGAATCCAAGATGGAGTAAAAAACTTCAAATTGGGGTGCAAACCCCTAAAATGCGTTTTTTATAGAATCAATCATTGCACCATTTTGAGTGAAAAGGAAAGTGCTTATTGAAAAACACTCTTGCTTTAAATGTCCAATAAATGTCCAATAAAGTGAAAATGTTCCAACTATTATATAAGTTCAACTACATGAATTCAAATCAGAACTTATCTTAATGGTTCAGATAGCGTTGACCCGGCGAGGTTCTGACGCGTTTCGCCAATCCTGGCTGCCTCAGAGAACCTACTGCACTGCTAGTGAACTACTGCTTAGTTTAAAGGTGCTTCTTTATCTGGTACAAAGGAACTTCTTTTACATTTCCTGTGTCACAGGAAATGTAAAAGAAGTTCCTTTGTACCAGATAAAGAAGCACCTTTAAACTAAGCAGTAGTTCACTAGCAGTGCAGTAGGTTCTCTGAGGCAGCCAGGATTGGCGAAACGCGTCAGAACCTCACCGGGTCAACGCTATCTGAACCATTAAGATAAGTTCTGATTTGAACTCATGTAGTTGAACTTATATAATAGTTGGAACATTTTCACTTTATTGGACATTTATTGGACATTTAAAGCAAGAGTGTTTTCCTATTAGAGAATGACACGGGGGGCAAATTTGTCCCCGTCCTTGCAGGAACTCAATTTCCCTGTCCCGCCCCTGTGAGTTTTGTTTCTGTCCCATTCCTGTAAGTTCTGCGTTAACCGCACAAGCCTCGAACACTTAAGATTTTAATGTATTTGAGGCTTGTGCAGATGAGGATGGAGCTTGCAGGAACATGAAAAGAACTCGTGGGGATGGGAAAATGAGTTCCCGCAGGGACGGGGAAAAATCTGTCCCTGTGTCATTCTCTAGTTTCTATCCCCTCATATTCTCTGCGCCATTTCTAAAACAGTGTAACACATTCTCATCTTCTCAGCAAAACCATAGAAGCCACCGGATATATATATTAAGGCAGAACTACTTAGTCAGTGTCCAATATTTAGAGAAAATATTCAGTCATATATGATGTATTTGTGATCTATTTTTGGCTATTCTACTGCAGCAACTTGTGATCCTCATCCAGAAACTTAAGCCGCCATTGCTTCAGGTTTAAACAGATTGTAAGCCCTCCGGAGACAGAAAAATACCTACTGTACCTAACTCACCTTGAACTACAACTGAAAAGCATGAACTAAATCCAAAATCCCTTCCTTTCTCTCTCTCTCTCTTTTGTTAGAGTAAATGCAGAAGAGGAAGAGGGCAAGAAGAAGAAAAAAGGCTCCCTGCTCTAAGGACTCTTAATGCAGAAACACTGCCTGCTGGGAAAAGGCTGATGTCAGCTCCTAAGAGCTCAGCTCTCTGCAAGGATAAGGAGGCCTTTGTTTTCAGCTGAACTGTGAAAATGAGAAAATGGCTCCAGCCTGACAAACAAGAATCCCACACAACAGAGGTCAAGCCCAAGACCTTTCTTCAAAAGGTACAAAATTTCATTAGTGCTATTTTGTCAAAACACCCAGACACAGACAAGAGTTTAAAATCATGCCATAAATTGGAAATTGCCCTAAAAATGTTTTCTGTTATTAAAAAGCTAGTGGCCATCCCAACAAATAGTCGGAGATCTTCTATAAAACTTTGACAATTTTTAATTGGAACGTTCTAGACATATTAAGACCTAGCATTCCAAAGACAATGGAAAGTTGAAGCTGCAGAACAGAAAGCATGCTAAAAACTATAAACCAATGCTCCCTAAATACAATATGAACTTCCAAAAGTAATGAAATCACTTTGAATAGCCGCTATAAAGCGCAACCGTGTCAGAGTTCATGAAACAAAGAAAAGTTCTATTATAAGGGGCTTGTTAAAATAACAAAAGGGCTGAAATGCCCCTCTCATTTCGGACTTACCAGATGTCAAACAATAACTTTTAAATCTGCATTAGAACAAATGGTAAGAAAACTAATATGTACAGCGTACCTGAAAAAAAATCTGAAGCCCGTTTGACTGTCAGTGACAGCCACGCTCAGCCCTGTCCTACCAGGGGTGGTCAATAATTTAATGCTTCTTCACAATGTGCCAGGCTGCCTTGTGAGAATGTGGGGTTCAGCAGCTGGACCATCTGGACCTGGCTCCCTCAGATTATCTCCTGCTCCAAGTTTTGAAGAAATTTCTCAGTGGACGGTGGCTTTCAAGTGATGTCAAGGAAGCTGTGACATCCTGGTTTGAAGGTCAAACAGAAAAATTCTTTTCAAAGGGGTTTCAAGTCATGGAGCTAGCAGGGACTATATTGAAACAATTTTGGGGGAAATTCTCTTCTTTCCTACTGAGGCAGATAAATTATTGAATGCCCCTCTTATTTTATTTACAGTGGTACCTTGCATTACGAGCATAATCCGTTCCAGGAGCATGCTCGTAATCCAAAATGCTCGTTTATCAAAGCGAGTTTCCCCATAGAAAATAATGGAATCTCGCTTTGATACGTTCCCACCCCCTACCCCCGATAACTGGCATTGCTCCCCCCGCTCCAACTGCCCCCCCCGCGTCAACAGGCCCCCCCGCCCGAACAACTTAAACTTACCACCCCCCCCAGCGCAGGCACAGATTGTGTGCCTAGAAGATCTTCCGGCTTCTGCCTTGAGCATGCATCTGCGCATGCTCAAGGACTTCCTTTTTTTTTGTTTGAAATAATTTTTATTGATCAGAAAAGACCGAACAGCCATAACAATGCAACAGGGAACATGGAACATACAGGGCAGAGAAACAGCAAAACAAGCAGGGAACCCCCAGCCCAAAGGGAGGAGGTACAAGCCCCACGATACCCCAGTGAGCACAAGCCCATAAGACAGCTGTAGCATAAATCCCAAACATGAACAGCAAAGACAATAGAAGCTGGTCAGTACCTTTCAGTAGTTTTCAACAGAGAGAAAAAGACAACATCCCCCGAAATCCCAGCAACCAGACAAGCCGCAGGGCTCGGTGATTGGACCCGTGCTCTTTAACATCTTTATAAATGATCTGGACATAGGTACGACAAGCGAGGTGATTAAATTTGCGGATGATACAAAGTTATTCAGAGTAGTAAAGACGCAGGGGGATTGCGAAGATCTGCAACGTGACATAATCAAGCTCAAGGAATGGGCATCGACATGGCAGATGAGGTTCAACGTGGATAAGTGTAAAGTGATGCATGTCAGTAACAAAAATCTCATACACGAATACAGGATGTCCGGGGCGGTACTTAGAGAGACCTCCCAGGAAAGGGACTTGGGAGTTCTGATCGACAAGTTGATGAAGCCGTCCACATAATGTGCGGCGGCAGCAAAAAGGGCAAACAGAATGCTAGGAATGATAAAGAAGGGGATCACAAACAGATCAGAGAAGGTTATCATGCCGCTGTACCGGGCCATGGTACGCCCTCACCTGGAGTACTGCATCCAGCACTGGTCGCCTTACCTGAAAAAGGACACGGTACTACTCGAAAGGGTCCAGAGAAGAGCAACTAAGATGGTTAAGGGGCTGGAGAAGCTGCCGTACAGCAAAAGATTAGAGAAACTGGGCCTCTTCTCTCTCGAACAGAGGAGATTGAGAGGGGACATGATCGAAACATTCAAGGTACTGAAGGGGATAGACTTAGTAGATAAGGACAGGTTGTTCACCTTTTCCAAGGTAGGGAGAACAAAAGGGCACTCTCTAAAGTTGAAAAGGGATAGATTCCGTACAAACGTAAGGAAGTTCTTCTTCACCCAGAGAGTGGTGGAAAACTGGAACGCTCTTCCAGAGGCTGTTATAGGGGAAAACACCCTCCAAGGATTCAAGACAAAGTTAGACAAGTTTCTGTTTAACAAGAACGTGCGCTAGTAGGGCTAGTCTCAGGATGCTGGTCTTAGACCAGAGGGCCGCCGCGTGAGCGGACTGCTGGGCATGATGGACCACTGGTCTGACTCAGCAGTGGCAATTCTTATGTTCTTATGTTAACACATCCATACCGACAGCCAAGCCACAAACAACCATGCATACACAGAACCCACAGAACCCCCCCCCCCCTTTCTATGGAAGTGAGTAGGCGCTGACTGAAAACAATCAAAGAGAACCAACCTCCAACAAAGTGGCATCCCAAAGAGAACGATAGATGCGGTGAGACGCAGGTAACATCCCCTGACAACTGCGGATCTCCCATCTGGCCACCTCAGCCAGAAATCGCTTCCATCCCAGCACTTCAGGCACGCCAGCATCCATCCACAGGCGAAGCACCCCACGCTTGTCAACCAATAGCGCAGTGTACAAGAAACGCCAGTGTTCCAAGCCCAAGCCCTGATCAAGCACCTCCCCCTCACAGCCCAGCACAATAAGTAAATAAGACCATTGCAAGGGCACCTCCACTATGCGGGCCAGGAAATCCAGCACCCCGTTCCAATAAGCGCCCAATTCCGGACATTCTATAAACATATGCATAAGGGTGCCATGCATACGCTTACATTTAACACAGACATCCGAGTCCCAAAGACCCGCTCGAAACCCCCTGTCCCTGGTGAAATAAGTACGATGTAACAATTTGAACTGCAATTCCTGCAGCTCAGCATTATGGACCCCTTTAGAAATACTAGTAAAACAGGCCACCAGCATCTCAGCTCCCACAGGCTCCCCGAAGTCCGCACTCAAGGACTTCTAATTCTCCCTCTCGCCGAGAATCTCGGCAAGAGGGAGAATTAGAAGTCCTTGAGCATGCGCAGATGCATGCTCAAGGCAGGCAGGCAGAAGCCGGAAGATCTTCTAGGCCAGGGGTGTCCAATGTCGGTCCTCGAGGGCCGCAATCCAGTCGGGTTTTCAGGATTTCCCCAATGAATATGCATTGAAAGCAGTGCATGCAAATAGATCTCATGCATATTCATTGGGGAAATCCTGAAAACCTGACTGGACTGCGGCCCTCGAGGACCGACATTGGACACCCCTGTTCTAGGCACACGATCTGTGCCTGCGCTAGACGGGGGTGGGTGGGGGGGGGTTAAGTTTAAGTTGTTCGGGCGAGGGGGGCCGGTTCACGCGGGGGGGGGGGTGCTGGTTGGAGCGAGGGGGCCTTTGCGAGCGGGGGGAAGCGATGCCGGTTATCGGGGGGGGGGGGGGGGTGCTCGAAATCGAGTCAACACTCGGTTTGCGAGTCAAAAGTTTGCTGAGTGTTTTGCTCATCTTGCAAAACATTCGCAAACCGGGTTACTCGCAAACCGAGGTTTGACTGTATTCAATTTTTTATACCATTCCCTCAGGGGAGCTCAGAACAGTTTACATTAATTTATTCAGATACTCAAGTATTTTTTTCCCTATCTAATGTACCTGGGGCAATGGGGGATCAAGTGACCTGCCCAGGGATACAAGGAGCAGCGTGGGTTTGAACCCACAATCTCAAGGTGCTGATGCTGTTGCTTTAACCACTGTAAGAAATAAAAAGGCAAAGCTGCCATGTTGGGCAGCAGTTGAAGTGATATAACAAAACAAGTGTGCAACAGCTAAAAAGCATCACAGTGTGACGGATGTACAATTTCAGCTATTGGGTATTACCTGTCACAATAACTCTAAAAAGAGTTATACACTTTGCCCTCTGAATCCGCAGGTTTAGTACTCGTGAATTCGGTCATTCGCCTATTTTTAAAGGCTGAATCTGATCCATCACTGCATCCCGAACCTCCACAGACCTTACCTGGTGGTCTAGCGGTGACACGGGACAGGAGCGTCATCAAAAATGGCTGTCGTCAGTTCCCGTGAACTCACGGCAGCCATTTTTTATGACAGTCCTGCCCTGCGTCACTGCTAGACTACCAGGAAAGGTCTGGGGGTGGGGCAGAGTCAGCCCTAAAAGTTATCGGTGATTTTTTTTCATATTCGCCGGCTGGCTCTGCCCCTAATCCTTGTGCATTCGGAGGGAGAAGTGTACATTAATTTGTACCTCTTAAGTCAAAGGTAAAAAAAAATTCTCTCCAGTAATCTTCCTCTAATTCCACTCTCTCTAGCTATAGCTTTACTCATCTCTCTTCTTCCTAGTCCACTATACAAATCACACACCTAAATGGTCTTAGCTGTAGAGTTCACAGGATAATTTTTGATCTCTTGATTTCACACTTATGCCACAATGTCAGCTGTTTTCTTATCCAGCATCTCCTCTCTTTATATCCAATGCTTCAATCACTTTCCTGAAAACATTTTCAATCCTACTTGATCCACATATTGGAAGAGGAATGAGAGGTAGAATGAAGAGGCCAAAACTACCACCTTGTACATCAATCTTTAGTTCCCAGTTTTCTTAACAGAGTATGTTCTTTTTTCAAAAAGATACCGTCTCTCACTTTCATTACTCAATGTCTCTCTCTCTTCCTTGGCTTACAGCTGGCAAGAAGCACAGATGACTCATGCAATAAACTGTGTCGGTGTCTGAGGTGATAGAAATAGAACCTACAAACTATCTAAGCTGCATTTAAAAAAAGTGCACTCTATACCAGGGTTTGTAAACCCAACTGGTTATTTATAATGAATGTTTAGTGACGTCTTAGCTTATATGTCCAGCCTGAGACGTTGGGGTATTTTTCCATAGATGCAGCGAGGGAGAAGATCCTTAATTAAATCAGACCTTTTAAATCAAGAAGCAAATAAAATGTATGCAATGTGCTTACTCTGAAAATCAAACTCAAAGTATGGTCAATCCTAGAGGGTGGCTATGAAAATGGTGGTCTTTAGCAAAGCAAATGGGGACATACTTGTTTCAACATGTATACTTTAGAAATAAAGATGGGAGAGAAAATATGAGAGAGACATTTAAATACTTCTGTAGCATAAATGCATAGGAGGAAGGTCTCTTCCAACTTCTCCATTGTTTTGACGTTCATTGTAATTTTGCATTATTTATTGGTTGCAAATTGTGCTATTTGAATATCTCTCCTTCTTTGTCTTCTGTTTCGGTTTATTTTAGTGTTAGTTTTTAAACCATTTTGTGTTGTTTTTGCATTTCTGTGTGAAATGCAATACTGTATATTAAATTTTACAAAATAAAGGAAGCTCTGGAACAAGGGAGCATAGAAGGAAATAAGATAGATTCAGGAATAGCCTAATGGTAGACGAATGGAACTGTCTTCCAGTAGGGGTGAAACTCATTCTCAAATTGAAGATATTTTAAAACAATTTTTGAACTTTTATAAAGCTTTGTATTCTTCAAGTCTTATTCAAATAAAGAACTAGAAGGTTTAGAGTTCTTAAAGGATTGTATATGAGTCATGCACAGAGGATGTAAAGGGAAAGGCCAGTAGAGAACTTGGATAGGCCATACAGTCTGTTCCTATTGTTTACTTGCCTACTTATTTGAGTGAGGTTTTGGGGGGGGTTTGGCCTGGTGAAGCACTGAAGTCTTTAAGAGCTATGAAAGAGCTATGAAAGAGTCTGCTTGTTAGGGCCCTGATCAGAGCTTGGCAGGACAGAAGGCTGCTGCCTAGGAGCAATGATCCCTGTAAGGACTAGCCAAGTACATGCACTTTTTTTTGTGTGTGCAATAAATTTTAAAAAAAAAATTGTGTGAGCAACTGTGTAAAAGCTGCGAGCTACATTCCTTGAATGTATGAGCGATTGCAGAGGGAATCTAGCATAGGGGTATATGTTGTAGAGGATGGAGAGGTAAGATAGGGCTGCAGTGGGGGAAGAAGAGAGTAGAGTAAATGGGTGGGGAGTGCAAGACGAGAATGAGAGAACTTGCACTTCTTCACCGAAAGGGTAATTGATCGATGGAATGGTCTTCCACGTCAGGTAGTGGAGGCCAGTACCACGCTCGACTTCAAGGGATGATGGGACCGTCTGGTGGGGTCGCTCCAGAGGAATGCTTAAAAAACGGATTCTTGAGGAGGGAGGGTTCTTGAGTGGGCAGACTTGTTGGGCCGCCGGCCCTTTTCTGCCGTCACACTCTATGTTTCTATGAGATGGCATGCAGAACCCAACCTGTCCTTCCACAATATTGCTTACAAAACTCATGCACCCAAAGTTGACTTTGGTGAGTTTGTGGAGCAGTGGTTAGAACTATAGCCTTTGGGTAAATCACTTAATCCACCCCCACCCCCCTTGCCCAGGTACATTAGATCAGTGGTTCCCAACCCAGTCCTGGAGGACCACTAGGCCAATCGGGTTTTCAGGCTAGCCCTAATGAATACACATGACAGAGATTTGCATATAATGGAAGTGAGAGGCATGCAAATCTGCTCCATGCATATTCCTTAGGGCTAGCCTGAAAACCCAATTGGCATGGTGGTAGAGAGTTGCGCGGGGACAGAAATCCCACCCGTCCCCGCCAAAGTCCCACCCGTCCCCGTGAGGAATCCCACCCGTCCCCACCCGTCCCCGTGAGGAATCCCTCCGTCCCCACGAGGAATCCCCTCCGTCCCCACCCGTCCCCGTGAGGAATCCCCTCCGTCCCCGCCCGTCCATATAAACTTCAGAAATAGTTATTTCATTTAATTATGCTACTGAATTAAAGGCTCTGGTAGAAACCCATTTACAAATAAGCAAAAAGACTTTATTAATTTGAAAATATTAATTGGGAAGAATACATACTTTGCAAATGGGTTTCTACCAGAGCCTCTAATGTTTATAAATTTTTATCAACACAACTAATATACTACTTTATCCTGAAGCAAAATAAAAAAAAAGAAATATAATTATTTTCCTACCTTTGTTGCCTGGTTTCTGCTTTCCTCATGTTCTCATTCAATTCCTTCCATCCACTGTCTCTCTTCCTTCTGCATCTTCCATTTGCTCTGTTACTGTGCCTCTCCCTTTCTTCCCCCTTCCAAATTGGTCTGGCACCCATCTTCTTCTCTCCGCTCCCCCCATAGTCTGGCATCTGTCTTCTTCCCTGCCAGCGTCTTCTCCCTACTCTCTCTTCCCCATTTCCTTTCAGCGTCCTTCTCCCCCCATCTTCCCCATGTCCTGTCAGCGTCCTTCTCCCCCCTCTGCTTCCCCATGTCCTTTCAGCGTCCTTCTCCACCCACCCACCCCCGTCTTCCCCATGTCCTTTCAGCGTCCTTCTCCACCCCTTTGTCTTCCCCATGTGCTTTCAGCATCCTTCTCCCCCCTCTGTCTTCCACAAGTGCTTTCAGTCCTTCCCCCCCCCTTCCCATGGCCTTTCAGCGTCCTTCTCCACCCCTTTGTATTCCCCATGTGCTTTCAGCGTCCTTCTCCCTCCTCTGTCTTCAAGTGCTTTCAGAGTCCTTCCCCCCCTCCTCCCGTCTTCCCCATGGCCTTTCAGCGTCCTTCTCCCCACTCCTTCTCTACCGCCCCGGGTGCAGCACAGCCGGCCAGGTCCCCTTACTTTTGTGGCACTTCCCCGACCGACTGACAACAGCCCCGGTCCGACAAACCTCCCTGCCCTTAACTGCGAATCTAAATTACCTTATTACAGCTGCTGTAAGAAGATAATTTAGTTTCGCGGCTACAGGGCAGGGAGGATTGTCGGACCGGGGCTGTTGTCGGTCGGTCGGGGAAGTGCCACAAAAGTAAGAGGACCTGGCCGGCTGTGCTGCAACCGAGGCGGGGGGTGTGGCGGGGCGGACCGCCCCCTCCCTTGGTAGCCACTCGAACCGCGAGGCTACTCTCCTCCTTACCTGCACTGCCTGCAGCACAGAGCCAAACGGAAGTCTTCCCGACGTCAGCGCTGACGTCGGGAAGACTTCCGTTCGGCTCTGTGCTGCAAGCAGAGAAGGTAGGGAGAAGAGCCGCGTGAGTGAGTACATCCAGCCCCGCAGGAACCCCGCGACCCTCGGAGGCGTCCCCACGGGATCCCCACGACCCTAGGGGGCGTCCCCACAGGATCCCCGCGACCCTAGGGGGCGTCCCCACGGGATCCCCGTGACCCAAAGGGGGAACCCGCGGGATGCCCGCGGGTCCCGCGGGATTCCCGTCGTCCCCGTGCAGCTCTCTACATGGTGGTTCTCCAGGATAGGGTTGGGAACCAGGACAGATGGGGGGAAATGCTCGAGTACCTGAATTTAAACCTCTTAGGCTATAAGTGGTATATAAATACTTAAATAAATAATATCAAACCAGACCAACAAATTATCCCTGCAACATACACACTCTGTTTACCATCACCCTTTGTTGCCTTGAGGCAACCAGTCTCTAAACACAATCAGTCAAGTTTGCATTAGTGATATATATTCCGCCTTTACCTTGCGGTTCAAGGCGGATTCCATAAGAATTGTTAAGATATTGAGAAGTACTTAGGAAATAGATTGAATATTTTCTGGCTTGCTAAGGAGTAGCTCATACCAAAGGTACTCAGTTTATTTATTTATTATTTGTTTTCTATCCTGTTTTCCCCAAAGAGCTCAGAACTGAACGGATTACAGGTTAAACATACATAATATACAGTTAACATTTATAACTGGAACCATAACACATAAAACTTTATTTGTATACCACAATACACCGTGAAGTTCGATGCGGTTAACAGGAGTTAACTGAAAACCATGCATATGAGGTAAAGTATACAATTACAGGTAACATAGAAGTCCAAGTAACAAATATCCAAGGCTTTGCTGAAATCTAAGTACTCCATGATTAGCGCTTTCTCTTGATCTAACTCTCTGGTCACCCAATCAAAGAAATCAACCTTATTTGTCTGACAAGATCTATTCATGCCGCCTTGGGTCCTGCAATATCCTCTGTATTGGAGGAGCTGACATCAATTTGTTCACCACAAAGATCAGGCTAAGAAGTAATGGCTCACTTCTTAAAACGTAAAAATCAAGAGTTCAAGGAAGACCTTTAACGGGTATCAGACACATACCAACAAACACCATAGGTTTGTCGGAAAATTCCTCATTTACCCAACGGTGCCTCCACCTCCTGTCTTGTTTTGTTTTGTTTATCATTGATATTTTTCCTTATTTGCATTGCTTTTCCTAGTGAAATTCTTATAAATTATGCATAGCTAGTATGAAAAACTTTTACTTAGCTTTTTCATCCCCAAACGCCAACGCGTTTCGATAATCTTTATCAAGACGAAAACTGGGGAACTAGAATACCAAACAAACACATACACCACATTAGAGATGACATTGGAGCACACGCATACACCACTTTAAACAATATCATCCCCTTCTCTATGCTTAACTTACATTTATGCAGGACAAACGTCACATACCAACCATCGGCAAAAAAAGCACGCCGAGGTTCACCGACTCTGAGAACTAAATACCCTACCCCAAAATACGTCATTTCCGGGGAATTACACTCCTGACCCATACGTAGTAAAAGGGGCCAAGCACTGAAAAAAACCCTGAAAAAACCAACACCCCTTAGCTAACCAAGGATCTAAAGATCCGCTTGAGCTAACCAGTCAGAAGTTTGATTTAACCCATTAGGGGCCATAGAGTCTAATCGGAACATCCACCGGAGTTCGCACCGGTTGAGCCTCCGGGCAGTGTTCCCTCCCTCCCACCCTACAAAAATTTGGTCTAGGACCCGCCACTGCAGATCTTCTAACGTATGCCCGCACTGAATCCAATGATGGACCAGCGGGGATCTTTAGATCCTTGGTTAGCTAAGGGGTGTTGGTTTTTTCAGGGTTTTTTTCAGTGCTTGGCCCCTTTGACTACGTATGGGTCAGGAGTGTAATTCCCCGGAAATGACGTATTTTGGGGTAGGGTATTTAGTTCTCAGAGTCGGTGAACCTCGGCGTGCTTTTTTTGCCGATGGTTGGTATGTGACGTTTGTCCTGCATAAATGTAAGTTAAGCATAGAGAAGGGGATGATATTGTTTAAAGTGGTGTATGCGTGTGCTCCAATGTCATCTCTAATGTGGTGTATGTGTTTGTTTGGTATTCTAGTTCCCCAGTTTTCGTCTTGATAAAGATTATCGAAACGCGTTGGCGTTTGGGGATGAAAAAGCTAAGTAAAAGTTTTTCATACTAGCTATGCATAATTTATAAGAATTTCACTAGGAAAAGCAATGCAAATAAGGAAAAATATCAATGATAAACAAAACAAAACAAGACAGGAGGTGGAGGCACCGTTGGGTAAATGAGGAATTTTCCGACAAACCTATGGTGTTTGTTGGTATGTGTCTGATACCCGTTAAAGGTCTTCCTTGAACTCTTGATTTTTGCGACTCTGTGCACGTGTGATTTGGATATAGCCGATCAGCATTAAGTGATTTCTGTTGTTGACATCACTTCTTAAAAGACAGCTGGTTAAAAAAAAAAAGCAAATTACAGATAAGTAATTTGGCTGCTAAAAGTTTTTGAGCTGCTGGTTGTTAAGTTTTAAGTTACTAGGCAGGCAGAATGCAGGCCCCAGCCTCTCCCTCCTCACCCTCTACCCCCCAGGCAGGCAGCAGGCAGGCACCCGAGTTCTCGTGGGAAATAGCGCAGGACCAGGTAGGCAACCTGGTGCACAGCTATGCTGCTAGAGAATAGAAGAGGAGGCATTCGCGTCTTCCGTTCTCAGCAGAAGTGGCAGGGACCAGGCAGCCAGCAACCCTTGTGCGCCACTCTCAGCGAGTGAGGCGCCATAAGTTAAAAAATAAAATAAAATAAAAAGGTACGCGTGAGGGGGAAGGAGGAAGAGGGCTGGCAAGAAAGGGAGGGTGGCAACATTAAAATAAGTTAATGGGGGGGGGGGGGCGCTTTGTGCTTTCGCTCCATTAGATGCACCCTTATTTCCACCCACTTTGGGGGGGGGGGGAGTGCGTCTAATGGACCAAAAAATACGGTATTTAGATTTATTGGTCAGGCTAAGAAGTACCCACTTTAAACCCTAACCACACCAAACATATTTTCAATATACAGCAATATAAGCATCTGACTGGTACACTCTGAGTTTACGTCCAGCAGAGTCTACTATGAACTTTCAAAGCTCAAAGTGAACAAAGCCATGGGACCAGACAAACTACATCCCAGGGTGCTTAGGGAGTTCCTGGTGGAACCATTATCCGCACTCTTCAATCTTTCCCTAAGTATAGGAAGAGTCCCATTGGACTGGAAAACAGCTAACATCATTCTACTACACAAAAAGGGATACAGGACGGAGGCTGCAAATTACAGACCAGTGAGTCTCACATCGATAGTGAGTAAAATTATGGAAACACTAATCAAACACAAATTAGATACGATCCTGAACGATGAGAATCTACGAGATCCCCATCAACATGGATTTACAAAGGGAAGGTCCTGCCAATCCAATCTGATCGGCTTTCTTTGACTGGGTAACGAAAAAGCTGGATATGGGGGAGTCCCTGGACGTCGTGTACTTGGACCTCAGTAAGGCTTTTGATAGTGTCCCACACTGCAGGTTATTGAGCAAGATAAGTTTGATGGGATTAGGAGAAATGTTAACTGCATGGGTAAAAGACTGGCTCAGTGGTAGACTTCAGAGGGTGGTGGTGAACGGCACTCTCTCAGAAACGTCAGAAGTGATCAGTGGAGTGCCGCAGGGCTCGGTCGTGGGTCTGATCCTATTTAATATCTTCATAAGGGGCCTGGGCTCAGGGGATTTGAGGGAAAATTACATTATGCGCCGATGACGACAAACTATGCAACATAGTAGGCAAAAGCACAGGACCTACTCTTACTGGAACATTGGTCCTCAACTTGGCAACTAAGTTTTAATGCCAAAAAGTAATGCACCTTGGCAGCAGAAATCCATGCAGAACTTACAACCTAAATGGTGAGACTTTATCAAGAGCTGCAGCAGAACGGGACTTGGGAGTGATCATTAGTGAAGACATGAAGACTGCCAATCAAGCTTCCTCCAAGGCTAGGCAAATGATGGGTTGTGTCCGAAGAAGTTTCGTCAGCCGGAAGCCCAAAGTTATAATGCCGTTGGTACAGATCCATAGTGAGACCTCATCTAGAATATTGTATACCACATTATCAAAAAGATGTGCAGAGAATTGAGTTGGTTCAGCGAATGGCCACCAGGATGGTCTCAGGACTCAAGGATCTCCCGTATGAGGAATGGCTGGGTAAGTTGCAGCTATACTCACTCGAGGAACGTAGAGAGAGGGGAGACATGATTGAGATGTTCAAATATGTCATGGGCTGTATTGAGGTAGAAGAGGATATCTTTTTTCTTAAAGGACCTACGACGACAAGAGGACATCCGTTGAAACTCAGGGGTGGGAGATTTCATAGTGACACCAGGAAGTATTTCTTCACCGAAAGGGTGGTTGATCATTGGAATAGTCTTCCACTGCAGATAATTGAGGCCAGCAGCGTGCTAGATTTTAAGAGAAAATGGGATAAGCATGTGGGATCACTTCAAGGAAGAAATTAGGGGGGGTCATTAGAGTGGGCAGACTTGTTGGGCAGTGGCCTTTTTCTGCCATCATCTTCTATGTTTCTATGTTACTCTGCCCCAAAGATAGGAACTTGAGCACAGACAGGGATCGGGATGCTGGTTCTCAAACAGAATACAACAGATGTGTCAGATCTGTTAAACAATATCTTCATTATAAATGACCTCTTTATGGCACTGGCTATAACAGCTTTATTACACAATGTAATTTATGAATAAAGTAGAAACATAGAAAAAAGCAGTAGAAAAGGGCTATAGCCCACCAAGTCTGCCCATTCCAAGTATCCCTTCCCTTGAATTTACTCCCTTAAAGATCCCACGTGAGTATTCCATTTTCTCTTAAAATCCATCACGCTGCTGGCCTTTATCACCTGGAGTGGGAGTCTGTTCCAATGATCCACTACTCTTTCGGTGAAGAAATACTTCCTGGAGTCGCCATGAAACTTCCCTCCCCTGATTTTCAGCGGATGCCCTCTGGTGGTCGAGGGTCCCATGAGCCAGAAGATATCATCTTCTGACTCGATGCGTCCCGTGATGTACTTATATGTTTCAATCATATCTCCCCATTCTCTTCTTTCCTCAAGTGAGTACAGCCGCAATTTTTTAAATCTTTCTTCATACGCGAGATCCTTGAGCCCCAAGACCATCCTGGTGGCCGTTCGCTGAACTGATTTGATCCTCAGCACGTCCTTTCGGTAGTGTGGTCTCCAAAACTGAACACAGTACTCCAAGTGAGGCCTCATCATGGCTCTGTACAATGGCATCATAACTTCAGGTCTCCTGCTGACGAAACCTCTGCGGATACACCCCATCATTTGTCTTGCCCTGGAGGAAGCCTTCTCCACTTGATTGGCAACCTTCATGTCCTCACTAATGATCACCCCTAGGTCGCGTTCCGCCGTGGTCCTAACCAAGGTCTCACCATTTAGTACATAAGTTCTACGCGGGTTTCTCTTACCCAGGTGCATTATCTTGCATTTTTTAGCATTCAAGCCTAGCTGCCAAGTAGTTGACCATTGTTCCAGCAACAGTAGGTCGTGTGTCATATTATCAGGTAATAAGCTTTTGCCTACTATGTTGCAAAGTTTGGCGTCGTCGGCGAACAGTGATACCCTTCCTCTAAGTCCTTGCGTCATATCTCTTATGAATAAGTTAAATAGAATTGGGCCCAGGACCGAGCCCTGCGGAACTCCACTGATCACGTCCGATGCTTCAGATGGGGTACCGTTCACCACCACCTTCTGAAGTCTACCGCTCAGCCAATCCCCAACCCATGTAGTTAGAATGTCTCCTAATCCTATCGATTTCAGCTTGTTCAGTAATCTTCGATGAGGGATGCTATCAAATGCTTTACTGAAGTCCAAATATACCATGTCCAGTGACTCTCCGGCATCCAGTTGTCTAGTAACCCAGTCAAAAAAGCTAATCAGATTAGATTGGCAGGATCTGCCCTGGGTGAACCCGTGTTGGTGTGGATCACGCAGTTTTTCTTCGTCTAGGATTGTGTCAAGATTCTGTTTGATCAGTGTTTCCAAGAGTTTACACACTATAGACGTGAGACTCACTGGTCTGTAGTTTGCTGTCTCTGTCCTGCAGCCCTTTTTGTGGAGTGGGATTACGTTGGCGGTTTTCCAGTCCAAGGGGACCCTTCCTGTGCTTAGGGAAAGATTGAAAAGAACAGATAATGGCTCTGCCAGGACTTCCCTTAACTCCCTGAGCATTCTGGAGTGTAGGTTATCCGGTCCCATGGCTTTGTTTACTTTGAGTCTTGATAGTTCATCATAGACGCTACTGGGCGTAAATTCGAAATCATTAACGTATACTCCAACAATTTCAGGTCATTTGTTCCTAAGAAGTTCCATAGTATCAAATTTAGTTAGCAAAAATATGGATGTAGTTCTTGAGGCTAGCTCATATTCCCCAGAACAGGTAGTTGTTTTTAATATTATTACATCTTGGGAATTGGATTTTACATTACTCACCTTTTCCAAATTCAAGCTTAAAATGCAACTTACATTCAAGTACATGAAGAAAGGGAGAGAAATATGGAAATAGTTACAGGGCTCTAAGTTTCACTGCTCAAAAAGTCTTGGGAGCCCCCTCCAATTCCCTTCTTAAGCACTAAGTTCAGACCCCTCTTTGTCCTACGTGATTCCACCTCATCAGCCCCCGCTCTAACTCCCTACTTGAGAACTTGTTCTGACTTCTCTTTCGTCTTGTATATGTCATAATTATATTATAAGCTCTTCTGAGAAGGGACCTTCTCTTATATGTTCAATGTGTAGCGCTGTGTGCACCTGGTAGCGCTATAGATATGTTTAATTTAAATAAGATTATCTAACTGTTCAAAACTATCAGTAAATTCACTTTCAAAAATAAACACAACTGAGCCTAGATCATTTTCTTTATGAAAAAAGAAACTGGTCTTGCCAATAGAGAGAAATTTGTTCTTGCCAATATACTCTTCTTTTGGCGAGAATTATAGAATTTAACAGCACAAGTATGTAATTAGGAAGGGCGCAGATTGCATTGTAAACACAGCATACTGCATTGCTTGGCGGGAAATTTGGATAGATCACGCTTGCCAGTGGGACTCTACTGGCTCACTGGGGATGAAGAAAGTGGGACTAGGGGGTGAGAGGGGTGGAAATTGGTCTGGAGTTTATAGGTGGTTGTCCAAAGTTGTGCACCCAAATTTGGTCTTGAAGTCCAGATGTGCACGTAATCTAATTGGTCAATTAGGTGCTACCAACCAATTATTGACATTAATTGGAGTTAATCTAGATCTACATGCACACCTGCTTACATGCCATTCTATAACATTGCGCACCCAAGTTCTTGCATGGAACCCAAAAGGGAACGTGAATATGGGCACTCCAAAACTTTCAGTGCAATGTTACAGAATACCAGGTTAATACACCCAACCACCAGGATTTATACCAGGCTTCAGGAAAAGATTGACTGCCTGGTTTCAAACCAGTGAAGTTCAATGCTTAACACAAAATGTAGTAAGCAAGAATCCAAGAAACATTGGCTTTTCAACTGGATCACGTAAAGACTAATCAGAGTTTGCCAACTTATCTAATGACATGGTGGCAACTGAGATATAGGAGGTGGCCTAGTGGTTAGAGCTGCTGCTTCATCCCAGCCTGATGCTTGTGACTCTGGGCCAGTCACTTAACCCTTCATTGCCCCAGGCACTACAGTTAGACTGTGAGACTGCCAAGGCAGATAGTATCCGATTACTATTCAATATACTGTATACCTCTTTGGGTGAATCTCTTCATGAAAAAGGCAGTTAATAAAGCCCAATAAATAAAAAAACAATCAATTTCAGACGCTTCTTATAATACATTTTAATCCTTCATCCCAAGTCATTTGGCTTCGGCTGCATCCCACTAGCTTGCTGTTACACTGAAAGACATGAGAGCATGAACTCTACTGGCATTCATGTTTCCCCAACTTAGAATAATACTCTTACAACAGTCTTTATTTAATTTGATTTCTATCCCGTTGTCCCCCAGGACCTTAGAACAGGTTATTCTCTGAATCCCACTACTTGTCTGACCTACCTACTCTATTTGAATCTGATATGAAGGAGATGAGTGAATATAGTAGCACAAACTGAATTCCTAATGAAGTAACTGGTCACATATTTCAAGCCTTCCCTAATTCAACCATTTCTCCAGAAAATAAATGTATGCAACTAAAAGTATGTTCTGTTCCGCAGGGGGGAGACAGCACCACCAGGAAGCAAGCGAGAAATAAATCCAGAACTGTGTAAGCACACAAAAACCAGTGCCAGTTGGTGACCACTTACTGTTTCACTAGCTTTCGAGATGGATTCCAGATTTGTAACAAATTCCAGTGCTGGAGACTAGAGGCACAGCCTGTGACTAATACCAGGGTGATTTATTGGAGGATAAACAGCACAATCCTGGTCTTATGACTGAACTCCAGGACCCAAAGCAGAGCGGAATGCCTGGAATGCCAAGGACTGCTCTTATCAAAGTCCCTCCGACTACCAGAGCTCTCCAATCACTTCCTTCAGGCAGGAATGAGAGGAATCCTGAGCCCCCAGCTCTTTGCCAACTACAGCAGGAGAAACTTGAGCAGGATGACATCTTGGCATTTGTAGTGCTGGTGTTGTCATTTGCTCTTTTTTTTTGTTTAATCTTCTGGTGGAAAAGTTTCACAACCCATCTCTTGCTATAAAAGCTAAGTGGGGTCATATAAATAACATCCCACTACAACTACAGCCTGGACAGTTGTCAGAGCAGCTGGGCTTAATGTTTCCTGGCCTGGGGGTGTGATGTGCTTATATATCTCTTCTTCCCAGGGTAACATGGAAAGAGAGACAGGAAGGGACAGTGGGCAGAGCCCGGATCTGTTATTTTTACTTAGGAACATTTATAAAATGTGTAGTTTTAAGGTAAAAAGGGACAGACTCAGAAGAAACTTACGGATATACAGTATTCCCCCAAAACTCACAGAGGTTCCTTTCCAGGAGCACCTGTGAGTTTTGAAAAATTGCAAATGCGGTTTAGGAGCGGATTGGAGGCAGGAGAGAGCTGCAGGGGCGGCGGCAAGTGCTTCACACCCTCCTCAGTCAGAGCTCTCTACCCACCTGCCTTGGTTCCCAGCACCGTCTTTCCCTTCCTTTTTCAGGCTCACCCTAAACCGGAAAGAACGCTCAGTGCCGTGCCAGAATCCCCCCCCCCTTCCCGACTGCAGAGAGTTTGCCTAGTCTGAAGGAGAGCTGAGCGCAGACTGGAACCCTAGCAGAAGCGAGCTTCCTTACGCTCCATCGTCTCTGCACAAATCCTCCCCCACCTCGCTTTGTTGTTGCAAAAGGCAGCCTAGTACGCAGGACACCAGCTGCAACAAAAGGGGTCAAAATGGAAGAGCGGGAGAGGGCTGGCCATTCTTTTCTTGAGCAGGCAAAGAAGGGGGAAGTTGCTTTTCCATTGGTCAGTCATTCGTAGTATTTTCTGACTGGAAGAGGTGGTCAGAAAATACGGCGAATGGTTGAGTCTGCGAACCGCAAATTTGCAAGGGGGTCTACTGTACTTCTACATGGACAGGGTGATAAATTCATGGAATGGCTCCCTGGTGGAGGTATTGGAGATGAAGTCTATCTGAATTCAGGAAAGCTTGAGACAAGTACATAGGATATCTAAGGAAAAGGAAGGGAAAACAGATGGCATGGATGGGCAAACTAGATAAGTCATAGTTTTTATCCTCCATTTTTCTCTGTTTGCACAACAGGGCACAACACATGCGAATATTGATAGCTAAACACACTAAGGAGGTAGGTATGGAAAGAACAGCTTGTCTTTGTATACACAACTATGGAGGCAAAAAGACAAGAAAAGTCCAGGCCTTCAGCCATAGTTTTCAATGTACTCTACATCATTTCTGTGCAATCCACAATATAAAATTTGATAACTGAACAAACAGACATAAATGGGATTAAACTACTGATGCAACAATACCACTCACACCTTCAAACGTTAGTTGATCAGATATGAAAAGTACTTAATTCATATTGAAATTACTAATTCTACAGCAAAACGAACATTCATGTGGCTGTGACTCAAGTGCTTATTTACCCATAACGTTTCACATAATCCAAAATTTTTTTCTAGTTAATAGATATCCAATACGTGACCTTTGTCAGATGTATAAAAAGTGACTTGTCCCCATGGTTTTTACTCACATGGGTGGGTGGAGGGGTGGCTAATAAAGCAAGATTTACATGTGGTCAGTGGCGATATAAAATAATGTGGATGAATACATATGCAATAATGTACATGCTGACAAGAATGCACTTTTTTCTATGCATTCCATGTGGAGGCATTCCTGGGCAGAGCTGCAAGTGCATATCTACTTCAGTGTTCTTCAACCTTTTTATACCTATGGACCGGCAGAAATAAAATAATTATTTTGTGGACCGGCAGTTGAAGAACACTGGGTTAAGTCGTGGGCCAGACCCCACCCATCTCTACCTAATCTCCACCCCAGACCCCACCCCCAAAATAGTACTAATTGTAACACTATTTTTTTCATTCATTCGTAGATACACACAATATAATCTTATTAACAACACATAATGGTTAACCACAAAATTAAACTACACAAAGCACACTGACAGCAGATGTAAATTCTCAAAATTGACATAATTCAATCACTAAATTCAAAAATAAAATCATTCCCCCCTACCTTTGTTGTCTCCCTCCCTCCATGCTATGCCTTACCTTCTGGCCTGCTCCCGCCTGTCCATTTTATGCTGCCCCCAATGTTATCTTCAGGCTGGCTCCCTCTTCCTCACTGATGCAGTGCACAAAGCTGCGGACAGCGGCTCCTTGAATGTCCTGTGCCTCATCTGGAAGCCTTCCCTCTGACGTTGCAACGTCAGAGAGAAGACTTCCGGTTCAGGCGCAGGACGCGCATAGGAGCCACTGAGCGTGGCTTTGTGCACTGAATCAGTGAGGAAGAGGGAGCTGTCTTGAAGATAACGCCCCATTGATCGCACTGTGGACCGGTGGTTCAAGAACACTGTTTTGGGCCAGATGCATGGCCCTGGCCCTGTGGACCAGCAGGAAATTTCTGTGGACCGGCACTGGTTCACGGACCGGTGGTTGAAGAACACTGATCTACTGCATAAGCACATACACATAGCTGTACCTGCCTTGGAGCAAGTGTAAATCTGTAAATGCCTGGTGGTTAGAGCAGGAGTATTTTTTATATTAATTTTAAAAGGCACATATATGCTTATGTTTTAACAAAAACAGGCATTAACATAGGTGCATTTTCAATTTTTTTTATATGCTTGGTTATAAAATTACCCAATAATGATCATGTGTAAAAGCAAGAGCTAATATAAAAATATTAATTCTATTCAAAATTAAATGTATTTAAAAAAATCAAGAACTTACAGGTGGGGAGGGAACATTCGACTCATTTTAGAGACATGTTCATTTTCACAGTCTAGTTCATCATCTACTTGGTCCATGCTGAACTTTCTTTTACTAGGGCTGATTGGAGGAGGGCCTGTCCGATGGTTGGTTAAGGTAGGCGATACAGGAAGGGTCTGCATTCTAGGTTCACTTCTTAGAGCTGCTTCACCTGTAAGTAATAGAAGATGATATAATGACGGTCATAGAACATAAAAACGTTAAAATGCACTGTACAATTACTGTATTTTTTGCTCCATAAGACGCACCTGACCATAAGACGCACCCTAGATTTAGAGGAGGAAAACAAGAAAAAAAACATTCTGAACCAAATTCTCCCTGCCAGGCTGTGTACCTTGCCCCCCCCCCCCCCCCCCGATGGTCAAGTGGTAGGCCGGGGCAGGGCATAGAGCAGGCAGGCTTAGTGGCCTTGTGACAGGAAGGCAGGCCTAGTGACAAGTAGGCAGGCCTAGTAGCCTAGTGACAAGCAGGAAAGGCCTAGGGGCAGGCAGGCCCCACACCCGCCCAGTACCTTAAATCATCCCCCCATACACCTTAAATCATCCCCCATACACCCACGTGCCCCCAGTACCTTAAATCATCCCCATACCATATGCCCCCAGTACCATAAATCATCCCCCACGTACCTCCAGTACCTTTTTTAATCACCCCCCCTCGGTACCTTTTTTAATTCCTCCCATCTTTCCCTGCCAGTGGCGCACAGGCCAGAAGCACCGCATATTTTTTTAAAAGCCCACCACTGCTACAACTTTAATCCCACCTGCCCGCTCACTCGCTGTTGTACCTGGTGATCTAGCGAATTTCCCGGCCACGGGACTGCAGCCATTCAGAGATCGGTGCGGTCTCAGGCAGGAGCGCGGAGGACTTGCTCCTGATCTCTCTGCACACACCGTAGTGCAGCCCCGCTGTAAACCCACAGGCTTGCGCTGCAGGGAAGGGTGGCAGAGAGCGGGAGAGTCAGGGTAGCAGAGAGCTGGAGAGTCGTCAGGGATGTGAGTGACTGGTCCTTAACAGTCGCTTGTTTTTGGATCAGCCATCAGTTTAGTGAATCACTACCTTCCTACTTTGCATGCCGTTTCCCCTCATTTGCATGGACGGATCGGATCAGGCACGGATTGGGAGGAAGGTTAGTGAATTGGGTTGGGGTCGCAAACCAGCTGGGACACGATCAGTCAGCTTAATGAATCTAGCCCTATGAGGCTTATTAGAAAAAAAAACCTTGGCTCAACACCCTTCTTAGGAGGTTGTGAATACAGCTTGAATAGTTTTGGCAGAATAAGTAAAATTGAGAAACAGGAATCTTCAATGGTAGACAATTCCATAACCACATACTTATCATAAAGAACCCACTTGTCTAGTGCAGTGGTTCTTAAACCTGTCCTGAGGGATCCACAGTCAGTCGGGTTTTCAGCATGCCTGTCACCTGTATCATATGCAATTCTGCCTCATGCATATATTCATTTGGGATATCTTGAAAACCCAACAGGCTGGGGGTCCCCCAGGACAGGTTTAAGAACCGCTGGCCTAGTGGTTAGTGAATGCTTTAAGCCAGTGGTTCCCAAACCTGTCCTGGGGGACCCCCAGCCAGTCAGGTTTTCCAGATATCTCTAATGAATATGCATGAGAGAGATTTGCATATAATGGAAGTGACAGGTATGCAAATCTCTCTCATGCATATTCATTAGGGATATCTGGAAAACCAGGACAGGTTTGAGAACCACTGCTTTAAGCAGAAGTACAAATTCTGCTCTTCAAGGTCGAGATACTCCAGAAGACAGAGCATTAGAAGGAAGTCAGACTACGGAAACAGGACATTAATTCAAAAATGTTTTAAATGTATTTATGCATTTTCACTAGTTCTCCTGCCTTTCTAACTACATTTCAGAAGCACTGTGGAGCTATCAAAATATCACATGAAAGATTCCTGATCCATGATGCACCTTTTTTTCTTTGTGGGGTGGGGTGGGGTGTGTGTGTGTGTGTGTGTGAGAAGAAACCCAAATTCATTTACAAGGAGGTGCCATTTTCATGTATAAATTTAATTTGGCTTCTCTTATGATTGACAGAGAAAAATGTATGGTTGGTTTCTAAATGTTTTAGTTCATTATTTAGAATAACTAACTGACTCAAAACTCCTGATACCTCTTACCACCCCCACCCTTTCATCTTCCCTCAATGTATCTTTCAAAACTTCTCTTCCCTTCTGTAGATTGCAAATAGGGAGAAGTGGTCATTACACAGGGTCCCAGAGCCTTCCAAACACCTCTTCCAGTCTTCAGATAGATGGAATAGTTTCAGAAGGAAGGCTCTGGGGATGCACAAGCAGTGTGTATATAAGCAACTTCCAGGAGGGAAGAGAAGCTTTAAAAGGTACCCGGAGGGGGAGGATTGAGAGGTGATGCTGAATCACTGGGGAGACGGGGAAAGGGATGCCAGCTTGCAGATGGGGTAAAAATTTAAGAGAAACCTCTGGGCAGGGGCGATGGGGCTTAAGCCCACCTAAAACCGGCTGTCTGGCTATACCACTGCCTCATGCATTTTCATTGCTGATAGCCTGAAACCCAATGTTTGTTTTAAGTCCTTAAGGTCTGCAGTGAACAGCACAAGGTAGAAGAACAGAGCTGAGATAAGTGAATACAGTCCACAAACCATAGCCCAAACATTCAGCACAGCGTAACATTATGTTGTGAAAGGATGTTCTAATGGTGTACTTTAATTTACAGTTCAAGGTGAATGACAGATTCAGTCACAATACGATGCAAAAATGCAAGCCAATAACCACAATACATATTGCCTATCAGTAATCAAAGAACGAGGGATCTTAAAAAAGATTCAGCACTTTTTTTTTTAACGCTAATATCTCAAAAGCAAATTACATCACTTTTCCACATAATCCCCCTGTTTTGCCTGACCAGTCACGTGACATTCTACGACACGCCCTCTTACCATTTCTCACAAAAATATGAAAGTGTGGAAATTCTTTTCAAATAATAGGCAATTAAATATCAAACATGCATTTGAGTGCTATTTTCTGCTAAGAAATGCTTTTTATGTTGCAGTTTTGCTTTTTGCTCTTATACGCTGGTGAAATCTGCATCCTTGATACAACTGTCTCTTGACAATGCAATCTCTTAAAGTGCTCTAACTTGATATATTGATTCCATGTAAACTTGTCCTCAACCAAAATAAAATCCTATCAAACTGCTTGCAATGTTTATCACCTCGGAGATAAGGATTTTATTTAATTTTAACAGTCATAATCTGGTTTTACCAGAAACCAGCTCAAGGCAAGCCACAAAAATTAAATAATGTATATAAAACTGATACAATTACAATAATAAGAGCCAAGTTTGTAAAGCTTGCACTGACTTTCAAAAAGACAACTGTTATTACTGAAGTTAATCATGCAGAAACCTAGAAACGTAAGTTCATCGATTCCTCCTACTTCCCCCACTCCCCCAACACACAAAGCTTGCAATCACATGCTGCCAGAAATAATTAAGGGCTCTCGTAGGGCTTTTTCTTCTCTTCTATACTGACCTCAATACTAGGACAAGACTGAACAACAGGATGCTAGGATGACAGCCCTCTCCGCAGGACTCTCTCTCTTTTACTGCCAAAAAAGAGATTAGCATTTGCAAGTTTGGAGCCCATGCATGAAAGATCACAAATTATTTTTTTTTTTTACTCTGAAATGTAAATAAGTGATAATGTTAATATCTCAGTTTGTAAACCTGCAAATAAATGTTAATAAAATAAGGTGCTATCTTTTTACTTAACAATATACATTTTTTGCTAGCTTTCAGGAGCTATTAGTCCAATAAGCAGTTAAAGGAAACAGATTGATCTAAATGTAGAAGCGATTCACCAATTACATTAGAATAACTATCAGAAATGATACTGGTCTTTGCTCATTTTTAAGCAAGGGACTGAAGGAGAGCCGACATGTATCTTCCAACTTGGGGCCGTGATGCCAATAGCACTTCTCAAAATTCCAGAACACACATAAACCCTATATAGGACCACTAACGAAAAGTTCTAAGATGCCCGACTCTGCAAGAAGCACACCACAGAAATAGCAACAAATGCATTTCTTCCAGACAGCAGATGTAAATTCTCAGAACTGAATTATTTCAATCATTAAACTGAAAATAAAATCATTGTTCCTACCTTTGTTGTCTGGTGATTTTATTTTTCTATTTACCATATTTCCCCATATATTGGCTATGGTCTATACATGGGTTTTACAAACCTGCCTATGGGGCGCGGCTTACTTAAATGGGGCAGCCTATCTAAAACATAAAAACCTTCTCTCCCCCCCCCCCGGTACCTTTTTAAAATCCCCCTGAAATACGTCCTTCACTGCTGGCTGCCTCCTCGAATCTCACGGTAAGCAGTGCAGGGCAGTTGCGATCATTTTGACATCCAGCCTGGCCCCGCACCGCTTGTTGAATACCTGCCGTGAGTTCTCGCGGAACTTGCAAGTTCTGCGAGAACTCACGGCAGCCATTCAGCAAGTGGTGGGGTGCCAGGCTGGATGCCAAAATGATCGCAACTGCCCTGCACCGCTTGCCGCAAGGAGGCAGCTGGCAAGATAAGATACTGGTAAGATAAACTGCGGCTAACACAATGGGGCAGCTTATCTACCGGTTTTAAAACACAAGAAGCCGTTTGCTGCGGCCTATACATGGGGACGGCCTATATGTGGGGAAATATGGTATGTATTCATTCAATTTTCTATATCTTTCTCCCAAGGGAGCTCAGAACACTTTATATGAATTTATTCAGGTAAAGTATTTTTCCCTGTCTGCCCCGGCGGATTCACAATCTATCTAATGTATCTGGGGCAATTGGGGGAGAGGGGATTAAGTAACTTGCCCAGGGTCACAAGGAGCAGAATGGGGTTGAGAACACAACCCCAGGGGGCAAAGGCACTGTACCACACACTAGTCTGTGCTCTTAACTCTGTTTCTAGGACCTTCTAATCCATTTGCTGTTTTTTTCTCCTTCACTTGCTACCCTACATCCATCTTTGGCATTAACTTTTAACATTCAACTTTCGCCCATTTTTCTACTTCCTTCTCAATCTATTTTTCCAGGTCTTCCCCTCTTCATCCATGTGTACCATCACCTCCATCTCCCTACCCTTCCCCATCCCTCTTTCTCCCCTATTCCCATGAATCCTAAGAAGTATTTCTTCCACCTGTCTTCTCTACCCACTCCTTCCATCCCTGTGCACCCTCTAATCTAATCTTCTATTTGTGTGTCCCACATACCTATTCAGGCTCTAGGCGACATTCAGAGAGGGGATGAAAGGGGATCAGGTGGAGGGACTAAAAGGGGCCTTCCTACAGGGTCTGCCATCTTTCTTCTTTCCTTCCCACAATCATAGAAACATAGAAATAGATGGCAGATAAGGGCCCACGGCCCATCTAGTCTGCCCACCTTAATGTCCCTCCCCTACCTTTGCCCTGTGAATAGATCCCATGTGCCGATCCCATTTGGCCTTAAAATCAGGCACGCTGCTGGCCTCAATCACCTGTAGTGGAAGACTATTCCAGCGATCAACCACTCTTTCAGTGAAAAAGAATTTCCTGGTGTCACCTCGTAGTTTCCCGCCCCTGATTTTCAACGGATGCCCTCTTGTTGTCGTGGGACCCTTGAAAAAGAAGATATCCTCCTCCGCCTCGATGCGGCCCGTAAGATACTTGAACGTCTCGATCATGTCCCCCCTCTCTCTGCGCTCCTCGAGCGAGTATAGCTGTAATTTGTCAAGCCGTTTTTCGTATGGTAGATCCTTAAGTCCCGAGACCATCCGGGTGGCCATTCTTTGCACCGACTCCAGTCTCAGCACATCCTTGCGATAATGCGGCCTCCAGAATTGCACACAGTATTCCAGGTGGGGCCGCACCATGGATCTATACAATGGCATAATGACTTCCGCCTTACGAAACCCCTTCGTATGCAGCCCATGATTTGTCTTGCCTTGGACGAAGCCTGCTCCACTTGATTGGCAGACTTCATGTCCTCACTGACGATTACCCCCAAGTCTCGTTCTGCTACCGTTTTTGCTAGGATCTCGCCATTAAGGGTATAAGACTTGCATGGATTCTGGCTGCCCAGGTGCATAACTTTGCATTTTTTGGCATTGAAGTTGAGTTGCCATGTCCTAGACTATCGCTCCAGTAGGAGTAGGTCGTGCATCATGTTGTCGGGCACTGAATCTTCGTCTGTTGTGCATTTGCCCACTACATTACTCAGTTTGGCGTCATCGGCGAATAATGTTATTTTACCTCGAAGCCCTTCTGCCAAGTCTCTTATAAAGATGTTGAATAGGATTGGGCCCAAGACTGAGCCCTGTGGTACTCCACTAATCACCTCCGTCATTTCGGAGGGGGTGCCGTTCACCACCACCCTTTGGAGCCTACCTCCAAGCCAGCTCCCAACCCATTTCGTCAATGTGTTACCTAATCCTATAGAACTCATCTTGCTCAGTAACCTGCGGTGTGGTACGCTATCGAATGCTTTGCTAAAGTCCAGGTACACGATGTCCAGGGACTCCCCAATATCCAGCTTCTCCGTTACCCAGTCAAAGAAGCTGATCAGGTTGGATTGGCAGGATCTCCCCTTAGTAAATCCATGTTGTCGGGGATCCCGTAGATTCTCCTCATCCAGGATCTTATCTAATTGGTGTTTGATTAGAGTTTCCATTAGTTTGCTCACTATCGATGTTAGACTCACTGGTCTGGCATCTCTATTTCCTCCTTTCCCCTACTGTAATCTGGCAACTCTTTCTTTCCTTCCTTCCATCCTCTTCAAGGTCTGAATTGTCCCTCATTCACTTTCCACATTCCCAAGACCTGTTATTACTCGTCTCCTTCCTCCAGTCTGGCATCTCTCTCTCATTCCCTCCTGTACCTCCTTCCCCTTTACCTATGGCAGGGGTAGGCAATTCCGGTCCTCGAGAGCCACAGGCAGGTCAGATTTTCAAGATATGCACAAAGAATATGTATGACATGGATTTGCATGCACTGCCTCCTTGAGATGCAAATTTATCTCATGCATATTTATTGTGAATATCCTGAAAACCTGACCTGCCTTGAGGCTCTTGAGGACTGGAATTGCCTACCTCTGACCTATGGTTTGGTATCTCTCTCTTTGCAGACTGATATCTCTCCCCTCCTTCCCTTCCCTCCTCCCCCTACTGTGGTCTGGCATTTCTCTCTCCTTCCTTCTCTCCCCCTTCCCATGGACTATCTCCCTCCTTCCCTTCCCATAGTCTGCTATCTCTCTCCTCATAGTCTGAAATATGTTTCTCCCTTCCTTCCCTGCTTTGCATCTCCCTCCCCTTCCCTTCCCCTCCCCCTCATGTGAACTGGCATCATTGTCCTCCCCTTCTCTTTCTCTTCCCACAGAGGTCTGGCATCTTCTTATTCTTTCCTCTCCATCTTCACAATCCAACATCTCTGTAGTACCCTTTCCCTCCCCCCAGCAGAATCTGGTACTTTTTCACCTTTTTTTTTCTAGTGCTCCACTCTTTGGACCACAGGAAGCATGAGTGAAGTAAACATGCTGCTTTCAGCGGGCCCAAAAGCTTTCCCTTTGTTACAACTTCCTACCACAGGGACAGGAAGCTGTAGCAAAGGGAAAACTTCTGGAGCCACCAAAAACAGTGTGTTCACCTGACTCACACTGCCTCCGGCCCGAAGAGTTCAGTGTGCATGTGTTGGAATCGCTCTTTAGCGATCCTTGTTGTCAGTTTGGGGCGTGCCTCCAATCGGCCTAAGTCTTAAACATGTAATACTAGTTCAAAGGGATGTTGTTAAAAGCAATGCCAGTACGTATAGAACCCCCCGTTACCCATATGCTAACATCCAACATAAAGCAACCCTATCAATGCCTTTCCTTTCATGTACACTTATAAGCAAATGTTTAAGCATCCTTCACTAAACTGCAAATTTTAACACATTTCTATCTGAAAAGGAGTTGACAGAATCCCTACAGGGTACAAAGTTAGACCTAACCCCTCTCTACAAATTTTAATGCAGAATCACACTTTATTTTCAATCTGCAAAAATCAGCAAAGCGAATAGAGTAGCAAGTCAGCCAGCATTCAAATAAATGCCTCCTTTCATAAATAAGAGCTCCCAAACATTTTCTACAGCTAGCCAAGAGTTTTTGTGTTCTTGCATTTGGAAGGTTTTACTACTCCTCCTTCCAGAATTCTTAGCTCAGAAATATTCTTACATCTCTTTACATGCACTTCATGTTGAGATCATCTCACAGAACTTCAGTACTAAAGTCTGGGAAGTGTGAAGGGTCATTCCATCATCTTTGCCTCTCTTTCCTTTAAGTATTTTAACACTGGTTTTCAATAATGCTTCAGATCACTGTCTTGCTGAAATACCCACTCTCTTCACCTTCAATTCAATCATGGAACCAGTGGAACAGGAAATATGGTACAGGGGGAAGTGAAAGAGATTGGATTCAGATACTAGAAGCTAATGGGGATTAATAATAGGAAGGAACCGTATATGCTGGGAGGAGAGAAGCTGATATGCACGGACGAGGAGAGGGACCTTGGGGTGATAGTGTCCGAAGATCTAAAGGCAAAAAAACAATGTGACAAGGCAGTGGCTGCTGCCAGAAGGATGCTGGGCTGTATAAAGAGAGGCGTAGTCAGTAGAAGGAAGAAGGTGTTGATGCCCCTGTACAGGTCATTGGTAAGGCCACACTTGGAGTATTGTGTTCAGTTTTGGAGACCGTATCTGGCGAAGGACGTAAGAAGACTTGAGGCGGTCCAGAGGAGGGTGACGAAAATGATAGGAGGCTTGCGCCAGAAGACATATGAGGAGAGACTGGAAGCCCTGAATATGTATACCCTAGAGCAGGGGTGTCCAATGTCGGTCCTCGAGGGCCGCAGTCCAGTCGGGTTTTCTGGATTTCCCCAATGAATATGCATAAGATCTTGCATGCACTGCTTTCAATGCATATTCATTGAGGAAATCCTGAAAACCCGACTGGATTGCGGCCCTCGAGGACCGACATTGGACACCCCTGCCCTAGAGGAAAGGAGAGACAGGGGAGATATGATTCAGACGTTCAAATACTTGAAGGGTATTAACGTAGAACAAAATCTTTTCCAGAGAAAGGAAAATGGTAAAACCAGAGGACATAATTTGAGGTTGAGGGGTGGTAGATTCAAAGGCAATGTTAGGAAATTCTACTTTACGGAGAGGGTAGTGGATGCCTGGAACGCGCTCCTGAGAGAGGTGGTGGAGAGTAAAACTGTGACTGAGTTCAAAGAAGCGTGGGATGAACACAGAGGATCTAGAATCAGGAAATAATATTAAATATTGAACTAAGGCCAGTACTGGGCAGACTTGCACGGTCTGTGTCTGTATATGGCCGTTTGGAGGAGGATGGGCTGGGGAGGGCTTCAATGGCTGGGAGGGTATAGATGGGCTGGAGTAAATCTTAAGAGAGATTTTGGCAGTTGGAACCCAAGCACAGTACCGGGTAAAGCTCTGGATTCTTGCCCAGAAATAGCTCAGAAGAAAAAATTAAAAAATTTAAATTGAATCAGGTTGGGCAGACTGGATGGACCATTCGGGTCTTTATCTGCCATCATCTATATATTACTATGTTATTTTAGAAGCATCTACACATGTAAATAGCATTCACACATGATAGGGGCCCATTTATGAAGGCTTAGCACTCAATAAGAATCCCATTTTATAGTTATGGGTTTCTTAGCATTTAGGACTGAATTCTATATATATTTAGCACCTAAAAAAAATAAAAATCAGCACACACAAAAGTTAAGTGTGGTTTATAAACAACACTTATACAGATGCTCCTCATTCTACATTTACGCAGGCAAATCTGAGGAAAGCCCCTGATCCATCCATTTTTATGCCCCCTTTTTAGTGCCATACGTAAAATTTAGGTGCAGATCTTGCACTTAAAGTTATGCAAATAAATTTTCATTAAATCCAATTAAACTGGACAAATTGAGCACACTCCCTACTTTGAAGGTTAACGTGCTAACCTTCCGTAAAAAGGCCCCACAGATTAACTACCGTGAAACAAGAAACCCAATTTAGTATAAAGGCTCAAACTGGAAAATGGGACATCTAGGTCAAGATGTTTACATTTCTCCAGTATGTTACAAGAACAACAAAACAAACTCTGCCAAATCCAGGGCCTTTTACAAAATATGTAAGAATGTTGGCGTACAGGAGGAACAGTGATCTTAAAAATACAGAGGAAAAAATATGGCATCACTCAGTAGCTTGCATATTAAATGGGGGATTAAAGAAAATGCCCCCTTAATGCCTCATTTAAGGCTCTGGCTTGAAATAAGCACTTTACCCTATGCATGACTCAGAGCTAGTACAAAACCTGGAGGGATAATTTGTTTAAATATATGGGTTTTCCAGTTGTAAATATCTTTGCATCCCAGTTGTATGAGAAATACATTCATAAATTTTCAGCCTGCCAAACCCAACCCACTCAAAATCTCTGCATTCTGGCCATCTAGCTAAATTTATATAAGTGCTGCTATTTTAAGATGTAGATGCTTCTAGAATTACCTAGGATATGTTAATACTTACCGTATTTTCACTCATATACCGCGCACCCGTGTAAAACGCGCACACGGGTATAGCGCGTGGGAAACTGTAATTTATGTAAAGAAATTTTTATATACTGCGCACACCCGTATATTGCGCATGCCGCCCCGACTCTCCTCTGGCCACCCCGACTCTCCTTTCGTCCGCCCCGACTCTCTTCTGGCTGCCCCGACTCTCCTCTGGCCCGCCCCGACTCTCCTCTCCCCCTTGAAGTCCTGTCCCCACCCTGAAAGCCTGATGCCCCCCCTGACGTCCGATTCACCCCGCAGGACCGCTCGTACCCCCCGACGTCCGATTCACTCCCCCCCCCCAGGACCGCTCGCACCCCCACCCCGAAGGACCGCTCGCACCCCCACAGCCTCCCCCCCCCATCATCATGGAGAAACTCCTACCGTTCTCCTGCTGCTTCCTCTGCCGGCGGTCCCGGCCCTTCTGTGAGCCCTGCGTCTGCGCTGCTTCCTCTTCCGGCGGTCCCGGCCCTTCTGTGAGCCCTGCGTCTGCGCTGCTTCCTCTTCCGGCGGTCCCGCCCTTTCTCTGATGTCAGAGAAAAGGCGGGACCGCCGGAAGAGGAAGCAGCACAGACGCAGGGCTCACAGAAGGACCGGGACCGCCGGAAGAGGAAGCAGCAGGAGAACGGTAGGAGCTTCTCCATGATGGGGGGGTGGGGGGGGTGAATCGGACGTCGGGGGGGGGGGATGCGAGCAGTCCTGCGGGGTGAATCGGATGTCGGGGGGAACTATGTAAAAAAAACGTTGTAAAACGCGCTCACGCGTATAACGCGCAAGGTTATGCACGGTTTGTAAAAATCGTGTATAACGCGTGCGTTATATGCGTGAAAATACAGTAGTTGAATCCATTCTTTCCTCCATATCCACCTGTGCAACGTTTCCTGTTCCACTGGCTGCCCCTCATTCCCATAAAACAATCACTACAGGCAAAGAAGATGTGTCAGGACCCCTCATTCCCATAAAACAATCACTACAGGCAAAGAAGATGTGTCAGGACCGCTCTACAGCAATCCGTGTAGTCACTGTGGAAGCGTGCCACCGATCGAGATAATTTGCATGTTGAGGCTTAATGAATTGGTCAGCTGGGACGACTCTGACACAGACTGGAAAGATAAGAGTTTAGTGAATCTAGCCCTAAGTTGTGAACACAAATCGGCTGTTTGCACCAATTTGCGTGCACAACTTAAACCACCATTTACAGAATTTAGGGGATCTTGAATGAAGTACTCCAAATGGCAGATCAGACTGGTTCCAAAAGTGTGACGTTTGTTACATTCTTAATTTACTTTTGGCCTTCACCTTTCCTTCTTGCACTAGAATGTAAACTAGTTAAATACAACCACCCCATCACATAAAATTAATTTCTGCTCCATTTCTTTCATTTATTTAATAATCTGGCAGCTACAAAATTTGCTGTAAAGTTCTTACGTATAAATGCATCACAAGTTTTACATTCAACTGTATGGCAGGGTTTTGTATTTGCCCATGCTCATATCACATATGTGTACATGGATTAAAGAAGTACTTTTTTGCGGAGGGAGGAAAAAATAGCAATATCTAGAAGAGATGCCTGAATTTTTACCAGCAAAAATAAACGGTTTTGCCAGTGACCTCCAATATACTACAAAGTGTAATTTTACTGAATAACCCAGGGTTCTAAAGATAAATTGTAACTTTCCATTAAAAAAAAAGCAACTATGCTTATTTATAAAAACTTTACTAAAAAGACAAGTCTGGTGGCTTATAGGCAAGCACCATGTATCGCCAAGTGCAGATCTGGATTCATCTCCCAAATTAAGTCAAGTCGATTGCTCTTCTAGTCAGTGGAGGCCACAAATACTGTCAAGGCATGGTTGCAAGTCTTGGTGCAACGATGACACCTAGTACAGTGGTGCCTCACACAACGAACTTAATCCGTTCCAGGAGCAAGTTTGTTATGTGAAACGTTCGTTGTGTGAAACTCGTTTTCCCATAACAATACATGTTAAAAAAAATAATTCGTTCTGTAGCATAAAATATGCTAAGATGACATAAAAAAAGATAAATTTTTGGTTATTATTTTTATTTAGATACATCTAAAAACATAATTGTTTTTTAAAACAACACACATTTTTTAAATTTAAAGACAGACTAAGTAGAGTCTAATTTTACAGTGAGAGGGCAGAGTCTCAGCGGCAAAAACTGGGACTTAACTGTTCATTTTTTTTTTTTTTCTACCGTGTTTCCCCGATGATAAGGCAGGGCCATCAAATAAGACAGCCCCCCCTTTTTAGAAAAAAATGTAAAATAAGGCACCCCCCCGCAAATAAGCCACCCACCGATACCTGCGCTTACCCGAATCGGGTGGTACGGTGGGTGACTCCGTGTGGTCCCTGGCACCCCCGACACGATCGGGGCAAGAGGGAGCTCAAGCCCTCTTGCCCCCCCGACTCCCCGACACGATCGGGGCAAGAGGGAGCTCAAGCCCTCTTGCCCCCCCGACTCCCCGACACGATCGGGGCAAAAGGGAGCTCAAGCCCTCTTGCCCCCCCGACTCCCCGACACGATCGGGGCAAAAGGGAGCCCAAGCCCTCTTGCCCCGCCGATTCCCCAACTCCCCGACAATATCGGGCCAGGAGGGAGCCCAAGTCCTCCTGGCCACGGCGACCCCCTAACCCCACCCTGCACTACATTACGGGCAGGAGGGATCCCAGGCCCTCCTGCCCTCGACGCAAACCCCCCCTCCCCCCAACGACCGCCCCCCCCCAAGAACCTCCGACCGCCCCCCCAGCCGCCCCGCGACCCCCCTGGCCGACCCCCACGACACCCCCAACCCCCTTCCCCGTACCTTTCTGTAGTTGGCCGGACAGACGGGAGCCAATCCCGCCTGTCCGGCAGGCAGCCATCGACGGAATGAGGCCGGATTGGCCCATCCGTCCCAAAGCTCCGCCTACTGGTGGGACCTAAGGCGCCTGGGCCAATCAGAATAGGCCCGGGAGCCTTAGGTCCCTCCTGGGGGCAGGGCCTGAGGCACATGGTCGGGTTGGGCCCATGTGCCTCAGGCCCCGCCCCCAGGAGGGACCTAAGGCTCCCGGGCCTATTCTGATTGGCCCAGGCGCCTTAGGCCCCACCAGTAGGCGGAGCTTTGGGACGGATGGGCCAATCCGGCCTCATTCCGTCGTTGGCTGCCTGCCGGACAGGCGGGTTTGGCTCCCGTCTGTCCGGCCAACTACAGAAAGGTACGGGGAAGGGGGTTGGGGGTGTCGTGGGGGTCGGCCAGGGGGGTCGCGGGTCGGCTGGGGGGGCGGTCGGAGGTTCTTGGGGGGGGCGGTCGTTGGGGGGAGGGGGGGTTTGCGTCGAGGGCAGGAGGGCCTGGGATCCCTCCTGCCCGTAATGTAGTGCAGGGTGGGGTTAGGGGGTCGCCGTGGCCAGGAGGACTTGGGCTCCCTCCTGGCCCGATATTGTGTGGGGAGTTGGGGAATCGGCGGGGCAAGAGGGCTTGGGCTCCTTTTTGCCCCGATCGTGTCGGGGAGTCGGGGGGGGCAAGAGGGAACCAGGCGGAGAGAGGGCAGTTAAGCGCAGTGCCTGCGCGGAAGGATGCAGCTCGGGCGACTTCGTTGTGTGAAACGAAGTTCGTTGTACGGATCAAGACATAAAGTTCGTTGTGCGCAGCGTTCGCTGTGCGAGGCGTCCGTTATGCGAGGCACCACTGTACTTGAAGCTAAGCTCCACAAGGAGATGTGGTTTGTGGCCACTCAGTCAAGAGCTGATGAATTGCCTATGCTTTCAACGTTCAAAGTACCGTATTTGCCGGCGTATAGGACGACTGGGCGTATAAGACGACCCCCCAACTTTTAGTTAAAAAATAGAGCTTTGTGTTATACTCGCCGTATAAGACGACCCCTTCTTCCTTCTCCACCCCTTTGTATTCCCCCATGTGCTTTCAGCGTTCTTCTCCCTCCTCTGTCTTCAAGTGCTTTCAGAGTCCTTCCCCCCCCCTCCTGTCTTCACCATGGCATTTCAGCGTCTTTCTCCCCCCCTCCTTCTCTACCGCCCCGGGTGCAGCACAGCCAGCCAGGTCCCCTTACTTTTGTGGCACTTCCCCTACCGACCGACAACAGCCCGGGTCCGACAAACTTCCCTGCCCTTAACCGCGAATCTAAATTACCTTCTTACAGCTGCTGTAAGAAGGTAATTTAGATTCGCGGCTACAGGGCAGGGAAGTTTGTCGGACCCGGGCTGTTATCGGTCGGTCGGGGAAGTGCCACAAAAGTAAGGGAACCTGGCCGGCTGTGCTGCAACCGGGGCGGGGTGGCCGCCCCTCGAACCGCGAGGCTACTCTCCTTTTCCTCACCTGCCATGCCTGCACAGAGCCGAACGGAAGTCTTCCCGACGTCAGCGCTGACGTCGGAGGGAGGGAGGGCTTTGTTTAAGCCCTCCCTCCCCTCCGACGTCAGCGCTGACTTCGGGAAGACTTCCGTTCGGCTCTGTGCTGCAAGCAGAGAAGGTAGGGAGAAGAAGAGCCACGCGACTGATTACATCCAGCCCCGCAAGTAAGGGCATGTAAACTGTACCCGGCGTATAAGACGACCCCCGACTTTGGGAAGGATTTTAAGGTACTAAAAAGTCGTCTTATACGCCGGCAAATACGGTATGTCCTACGTTCTGCCAAACCAAGTGTGGGCAATTTTTTTATTTTTTTTCCTGCAGAGGCCCACGATAATGCGAGTCTTCTGCGCTGGGAGCTCAGAGGTCCTTCCTTGACGGGGGTCTGGGATATACTGTTTCCTGTGCACATGCATTACGGTATGTTTGGCTGGCTGTGGGCAGCTAAGCCAAATGGGCACTGGTGTGACTGGGAGACAGGGTTTTCTCTATCTGTGATTCAAAGCTCCTTCATATGGGCTACCTATCTTTTGGCTGATAGGGATTGATCTTTCAAATCGCTATGCTGCTACATACTGGGCTTCCTCAGACTCCCATAACTCTGCCACCTCTCCACATATCACTACTAGTCACACAGGCACACATATACACACACACACACCACCTATCCAACTGTAGCACCAGTTGCAACCATGCTTTAAAACTAAAAGTCCCCAGTAACTCAGTTACAATAAATTAAATAGCTAAGTGAATGTGATTTGGAAGTAGCTTGGGACATATGGCTACACAGTATGTTAGCGAGAGTTGGGCTGTTAGTAATAGGAGCGTTTGAGAAGGTCCCGGTTGCTGGAAAACGATAGACCCTGGGAGAAAAGTTGCAGCTGTTCAGACTCAGGGGTTCAAGAGCTTTGGCACCAAAATACAGAGGAAATGACCTCTAACTCCATGACTATAGTTGTATCATCATCAGTGAATGACAAAAATATTTGGGAAATGGACCTTTGCTGACGACATCTACATATGAGCTGTTGCCCCAAAGCAGCTGTGGAGACGGCAATCATTTCCTTGGCATTTTAATAGTCCAAAGTGTTAGATTTGGACAACTAGACAGGAGCTTCTTTGGTAAACTCTAGCACAGCTACACAACTATGACAAGCTCATCAATAAAGATTAATTAGAAGGCTTTAGAAAAAGAGGAAGAGACCAGATGAAACCTGCAAAGTTTGTCACACCTTTCAAAGATTTAAGATGCTATAAACCCTGAAGAATCTATTGCAGCCTGACTTGTTTGGAATTTATGTACTCTATGTGCTTTTATTTACCATAGAAGTATATAAATTTTATCTATTAATAACTATTTGTTAAATTAGTGATAAATGCTATCTTTTATACATAGTGAACAATATATGACAGAATCCCGATATATATCAAATTGGGACAATCCACAGGTAGTTGACCCTAGATATAAGGTCAGGGTCTGATGAGCTGCAAATCTGAAGGAGGAAACATCTTGGTAACAGGAAGAAAAAAAGAAATCAGCAGGAAGGAAGAACAGACCAGTGATTAGAGTAGCAGACGGAAAACCTAGAAGCTGGGATTCAAATTCCTCTTGCGATTCTAGGCAAGTTCGTCAAGGGACAAGGAAATGCCTACTGGATCTGAACAGGAACAACCACTGGAAAGGAATGAACTAAACCCCCTCACTACCAAGGCCTAAGGAAATAATCTCTTAATTTAAGGTACTGGCAAAAAAAGAAAAAAAAAAAAAAGACTAATATAAAGTAAACCTACATTTTACTTTTTTTTCTTGATTTTTTAACTTGATTTATGACCTTTACAATGAATAAGACATTTTATAGTATTAAGGGAAAACACCAAACAAGGAAGCAGATGGTAATCTTCCAAAATGAAAACCACAGACAGTATCGGGTATTAATATTTTTTAAAAAGTCTTGTTTCAGTGGCAGTAGCGGTTCTCCACGCTCATTTTATAAGAAAAGTATTATTAACCAACCACTCTAAGCATATTTCCCTGTCTGTTCTGGTGGGACAAAGGGGGATTAAGTGCCAAGGAGCAGTGTGAGCTCAGGTTGCTGAGGGTGGAACTCTAACCACTTTTGTCATACCATTCTTGGGCTTTCAAAACATCCACTGACCCCAGATGCAGCCTTATTAGGTGAAACATGGCCATGTCGGGCATATTTTGATTAATAAACTTTGCAACTATTTTTTAATTTCTTTCTTTCCTGTTGCTGTCAAACTATTAAGCAAAGGAAAATAAAAACCCAATTAAAATAATCACATATCCAACAAACAAAATTACTTCACAACAGGACAAGTTGCACGCCCTACTAATAAGTTAACAAATACCTTGTTAACCATTTAGTTGTATACAGTATAGAAATTTTTAAAATAAATAAATAAATTATATATATATATCTCTCTACTATAATAAAATGATAAGCGCGCATGTGCACTCTTACTGCCTGTTCCCCGATCTGTAGTTTGGTGGTTGGCAGAGTGCGCATGCGCGCTAAGGCGCATGAAAGGCGGTGTGGAGCGGCGGCTGCCGGGAGGAGGGCTTCGCAGAACGGTGCTGGCGGTGGCTACCGGGAGGAGGGCTTCGAGCCGCTGAGTTCGGGCGCTGCTCCCATGAGGATCGCGGCCGGCTGTATCAAACTTCGCAGGCCGCACAGCACCTCAGTAGAAGATTTCTTCTGACATATGCGATCGCGTCAGAGGAAATGTGCTTCTGAGGGGCAGAGCGGCCTACGAAGTTCGCAAAAGCCGGCCGCAATGCTCACAACGCTGCTTACTGGACTGGGGAAGCAGGTAAGGGGTGCTGCTGGAGCAGGGAAGAGTTGCTACTGGACCAGGGGAGCAGGGAAGAGGGACAGGGGGAGTAGGAAAGAGGTACTACTGGACCGGGGGAGCAAGGAAGAGGGACAGGGGGAGCAGGGAAGAAGTTGAAGGCGGCGGGCGACAGTAGGAGCCGAGCAGTAGCAGCGGGGATCAGAAGCTCGTTCCTGCCTGGGCCTGTGCTGCTTTCTGAATAGTAACTGAGTTCCCAAGAGAACTGACAGGGGCCATTCAGAAAGCACAGTGGGCCCAGGTAGGAAAGCTCGCTCTTGCTGGCCAATGCTCTGCTGGACCACCAGACTGTAAGGGAAATTAAAAAAGTTATGACAGGGTGGGGGAGTGTATTAAAAAAAGGTATCTTCACTGCATACGATGCACCAACATTTCCACCCATTTTTGGGTGGAAAAAACATACGTCTTATGGAGCGAAAAATGCAGTATTTATCAGTACTTTAGATCCAGAACAAAAATATAAGTACAACATAATACAGTGGAACCTTGATTTACGAGCAAGGTTCCAGAAGCATGCTCGTAAACCAATTTACTTGTATATCAAAGCGAGTTTCCCCACAGAAAGTAAGGGAAACTCGCTTGATTCGTTCCACCTCCCATCCTCCCCCCCGGCAATCGGTGCTGCTCCACCCCTCACCACATCCCCAAAAGACCCCCCCCCACCCATGAGACCACTGGTGCGCTTCTACATCTCCCCCCCCTGTGAACCGGCATCCCCCGCCCTCCCAAACTGCAAACTTACCCCCCAATGTGGCACCGGCACTCAACACCAACCCACAGGAGGTGCCGCTGCCGGTGTCCGAAGATCGTGCCTCTCCTCCGACTGGGCCTTGAGCATCTGCGCATGCTCAAGGCCTTCTGGCTCTCGTTTTCTCCGAGAATCTCGGAGAGAGGCAGGAGCCAGAAGGCCTTGAACAAGTGCAGATGCTCAAGGCCCAGTCGGAGGAGAGGCATGATCTTCGGGTACCGGCAGCGGCACCTCCTGTGGGTTGATGCTGAGTGCTGGTGCCACATTGGGGGATAAAGCTTGCAGTTTGGGTAGGCAGGGGATACCAGTTCGCGAGGAGGGGCGATGCCAGTTCACCAGGGGGGGGGGCAGCATTTGTGAGTGGGGGTACTCGCAAATCGAGTCACTGCTCGGTTTGCGAGTCACGATTTGCGAGAATGTTTTGCTCGTCTTGCAAAACACTTGCAAACTGGTGCACTCATAAACCGAGGTTTGACTGTACATTATAATAAATGGTAAATCGAATTTAAGTTTTATTTTGAAGCTGAAGTTTGTATATTTTTACTGACTATCCTACATGGCTTCCAACTTTAACTCCACAGCCCTGGGCACATATATGCCTATATATGCAAGCCAGGTTTCAATTTGAAGCAAAAATAAATTAAAAAAAAAAGATTTATAATTGTAAGATAATTTTTTTTGTATATACATAATAAACAGACCTCTTATAAGATGATCATATCCTAGTATAATTAGCAATTTAAGATAGAATTAATATTTTCTTTTCTGAGTTCCCTTAAGTGCAAGTAAAATCTGTTTCCCCCCCCCTCAACAGACCATGATGCATTCCTATCGTGTTTCAATGAAGTCACCTGATTCCTTTAGTAAACTTCACAGTGCTCTACCTCAATTGCACCTGGTCCAAGACATTGTACAGTAAAACCTTGGATTGCAAGTAACTTGGTTTGCAAGTGTTTTGCAAGAGAAGCAAAACATTTGATTAAATTTTAACTTGCTATACAACCAATGTCTTGCAATACAAGTACATACAGTATACCCGAGTCACATCATCACAACTGAGCCGATGGGTCTTCTCTCTCTCACGCTGCAGGAGTGAAGTGACTAAATGAGAGTAGTGTTCTAAACAGGCGAGGTCTTGCAGTACAAGTACGTATAGTATTTTGTATTAAAGTTTTTGGGTTGTGAAACGAATCGTCTTGGTTTCCATTATTTTTATGGGGAAATTTGCTTTGCTATACGAGTGCTTTGGATTACAAGCATGCTTCTGGAACTAATTATGCTCGCAAACCAAGGTTTGACTGTAATTGCTATTACTTTCCTACTAAATGTACTAACAATGTACATGTACTAAATCACAAAACTTATTGATGGTGCAGGCATGCAAAATTAAATCCAAATTAAAGTGTGAAACAATTTATGAAAAGATAGGGGCAGCAAGTGACAATGGGAAAATGAGCAAAAAAAAGCCAGATTATTGGTTACAATAACTGGCAATGAGACGACTTACTGTATTAGTCACTCCTGAATAATGAGCAATATCTTCTAGAGATAAGTTTATATTATAATGTTAACCTTTTGAGTTAAACCTAGGTCTTAGCTTTCTTACTAGACTCATAAGAATTTCCATACAGGGACAGACCGAAGATCCATCAAATCCAGTATCCTGTTTCCAACAGTGGCCAACCCAGGTCCCAAGCACCTAGCTAGATCCCAAGGAGCAAAACAGATTTTATGCTGATTATCCTAGGAATAAGCCATGGATTTCCCCAAGCCATCTCAATAATGGCCTATAGATTTCTATTTTAGGGAATTATCCAAACCTTTTTTTTACACCCTGCTAAACTAACTGACCTCACCACATTCTCCAGCAACTAATTGTACAATTTAATCACAGGTTATGTGAAGAAACATTTTAAATCTACAACTTAGTAGCTTCATCGCATGTCCCCTAGTCCTAGTATTTTTGGAACAAGTGATTCACATCTACCCTTTCCACTCCACTCAGTATTTTATAGACCTCTATCGTGTTACCCCCGAGCTGTCTTCTCCAAGCTGAAGAACCCTAGCCACTTTGCCTTTCCTCCATCATAACCGTTGCACAAAAGATTTGCTGGTTTTCAGTCTTTACTTCTATGAATTTCAATCAGAAAAATCCCATGCTCTTTTTAAAATGACTGATTAATCACTAAAGCAACGAGACCAAGATCACCATCAAATTTCCCATCCCCCCCTTCAGAACAGTAGCAGTTTGTATCATTTCTCAATCCCATACCAAACTTACAGAATTCATTACCGTAAGAGGTTCATGTCCTATAAACAGCTGATACATATTCATTGCAGAGCTAGACAAAACTTTTCTTTGTTTTCATTAAGCTGCAGCAGTGAAGAATGACGCTGTCCACATATACAGTGGGGTATTCATGCTAGCAAGCTTTTATTAGAGCTACATGATGAATTACTGATGGGAAGCACGTCTCTATTTTAACTGCAAGCCCAACAGTTCTACAACTTGTAAACAGGACAACATTCAGACATCCACACACACTATTTTTATTCTCCAAGTGAAGAATTTAGAATCTCAGCTTTTAGATGCCAGCTACATGGCTAATAAGACAAAGGCTGTACACTCATCCTGCACAAGATCGATTCTGCTGAGGCTCAGACTGCTACATAGGCAGGTCTTCATAGCCTCTGGTGGAGGGGGGAAAGGGCAGTCTCCTCCATTGTACAATGGCGACACCAAGTGGCAAGGTATAGGATTCACATCAGCGTGATTCTAAAGGCAGCTAGGGTATGTGTCTCCTGGGCCAAATGAGGTGGAACAGGGATTCCCATTGAATGAGCACACTTCTTTTAACTCATCCTAGCTAAAGAGAAGTTAGCTCTAACTGAGCTAGAAGCACAAGGAAATAGCTGGGTAAAAAATCACACACACACACACATTCAAATGTTTGCAATAATGTAGCAGTTCTCATTCAGCAAGTGTGACTTATTTTTGCTAGCCAAGACCACCACCAAAAAAAGAAAATGGTGAATACCTTTTACCCTATCCAAAGTGTTCGTACCTTCATCATATCCAGGTGGCAGACCCAAGTACCCCCCTCTCAATCTAGTCTGGATCTAATCAGTGAATTATCATGAAGGTCAACAGGCCCCCAAACAGACCGGATCACAGCTATACTGCTCAGTGGCATTTCAAGGGTAGGAGGTGCCCTCCTGTACCCTGTCACGGATCTTCCCAACCTTCCCGTACCTTTAACTCTTCAGCATCTCCAACCCACTGCCTATGCCAGTCCTCCGATGTTGGTCTTCAATCCTTAACTTCTAATCTTCCATTCTCAACCAAAGTAACTTTTTTGAGGGATGTAGGTGACAGGAAAACATGGCATGAATATTTCTTTTCTAACAAGTGCCCAGTCGCAAAGCCATCCCCATGTAGCCCTCCTCCATTTCTCAAATCGATTCTTGTACAACTTACATATTGACCCTTCTACTCATCACCTCCCCTTCCCTACTTTCTAGATTCCTAATTCCTCTCCTCCTCTCACACTCAATCCTCTTCCATTGCTCCTCGACTTGTCTCTTCCTCCCTACACTGTCATGCTTTCCTTCCAGGGCAGGTGATCAAAGACTCCACTTCCTCTACCAACCCTGCTGCTCTCTTCCACTGATGGAGTCTGGAGAACCACTACAGCTCCACTGCCTTGGCCTCTCTTCTACCGTCATCCATACTGATTGCATCCCAACTTCTGCCGTTTCATTTAAAAATTTATAGACCAATTTATGCCAAAGCGGTGTTCAATTTATGCATATAACTTCTCACTTGCAAAAAGTTATGAGGGTAAAGTTGCTCTTTATATACAGCTGCACAGTTCCTACAGTATATACTATAAAGAACTAAAATCAAGGGATTAGAAGCATTCCGTCATCATGACACCTTTGTGCCATCCCACAACAAGTTTCAGCATTATTCAAATATTTGTATAATATAAAACAGGGGCAGGGAACTCCGGTCCTCGAGAGCCGTATTCCAGTCGGGTTTTCAGGATTGCCCCAATGAATATGCATGAGATCTATTTGCATGCACTGCTTTCAATGCATATTCATTGGGGCAATCCTGAAAACCCGACTGGAATACGGCTCTCGAGGACCGGAGTTCCCTACCCCTGATATAAAACATTTACTTTACAATCTGGATCATCGTTATAAACACCTTAGTAATGATTCTAATCAGAACATTTTCTAGGCTAAGGCTCCTAATCTGGAAAGGTAGAAAGGATTACTGTCTCACCCAGCCAATCGAACAGGCTGTTTCCATCCTGGTTCTACCACAAAGCTGCTGTTCAGGTTTTTCAAAGGAAGTTAGAACTATATTCCTCGCTAGACTTCCAGTAATCAGACAAATGAATGTTCCAATTACACTTTAAAAAAAAGAGATTAGGTTCTTAACCTTGATAAATATCTTTTCTAGTGGATAGGTGTGTCATTCTGGATGGATGGGTAATACCCCCGTGCTCATGAGCAGTGCAGACAGAATCCATGCCAGCTTTTGAATACCTCCTCCTTTGTAGAGGACTCTGTTGCCCCCTTCACTTTGCAGGCGATAGACCCATACAGAAACACATGTGAAGGAGGGATATGGGGAAAGTCCCCGAACTACAATTCTGCTCTGCTCTGAAAGCACAACAAACGGTTTGAAGAAATATGACCATGTCACACCGTTCTATTGTGAGCTGCACTGTTTAAGCTGGGTTGTTTCTGTTATAAGGCTTTATATGGCACAGCCCCCCTCTGTTTGGTTAATAGACTTTCCGTAGCTTCATACAAACATAGCAGAAAAACCCTCTCCAATAAGATTTTATTGAAAATTTCTGAAGAAAACACAACACAAACTATACATTGACATCAGCATGCCAGGGAAACAAAGACAACTGGACTCTCACTCCGCTCATTATAGAGCAAGGGAGCAGAGGGTACTTGCTGGAAGTCCAAGTTTAACTCCCACAGATAATCAGCAATAAACTCTTAACAGAGCAGAGGGTCTGAACAGCCAGTGGATCATTGGGTCATCCCCTTGATGGAGAGCCACCACTGTATCTAGCGCACACACACCTACAACTCTGCATCTCCCAACAGGGAGAGCTCGTTCTGTAATAGTCATCCTATAAGTCTCCCTCGGAAAGGCCCACCAGATCCTGGCCAGACTCCGACACCAAGGTAGATGTGCACCCTGGAGCACCAGCCTTTACTGCCAGATCCCTTGGAGATTTTGACCACCCAGATAAACTTTTATTAGACTGACAAATTCTGGAGAAGTCGTCAAGCAGCACGGAGTCTCCTTTAGATGACTCTAGCTCCGCAGCCTCTGCACCCGTGTTTAAGATGACCGCCATTCCAGGACTCTGGAGAACAGTTACACCCAATCAATGGACACATCAACTATTCCTCATCCCTAGAGTGTGAAGGGGATGCAAAGCTGACTCCCCCCTCCTTTTCATGTGCTACGTGGCACAAGGGTGCTCTTTGGGTACCCATCCAGCGCAAACCTGGCATGAATTAGGGGTAAAGGAGTCTGAGGACTCCATCCCTATCAGTTCTGAGGCAAAAAAAAAGATGATTTTAAGCTTCTGGAGAACTTTTCTTTTAAAAATTGGGAAATCCAAGATGGCCATCATGGGAGCTTTTTGGCACCAAAAAAAAAAAAAAGCTCCAAAACACTAACTAAAATTAAAAAAAAAAACAACAACAAAACACACAGCTATTTTAAGATTTTGGAGGTGGGGGAACCTAAGAGAAGTGGCAGAAACCTATCAAAAAAGGTTTTAAAGCTAACCCCCAATTTTCCTCATAGGCTATGACAACCTTACTCACTGTGACCTATGCTGGAAGTGTGCTGTAGCCTGCCTTAGCTCCAAAGGAAGCTGGTTCTAGGAAAAGAAGTCACTGCCTCAGACTGCTCCTCCATCTCTGAATCTTCAGGCTGCCAGTCTGACTAAGCCTTGAATCCCCACAGACACAAAAGTGAGAAGCGAAACACAGTCGGCACCCTGTGAGACCCTGCTGAGCTCCCTACGGATGCCTGATAGCCTGTGCTCAAGCCCTGAGATGCAGAAGGGTGCAATGCTACAATGTGAATGGACCCCGAGCTCCTAAGGTTTCTGCAGGCTGGCCAACAAGTACCACAGTCTGGTTCTCCTCCATGCAGAGCTCTGAGCACCCAAATCTGTCAAAATACCATGAAAAAAAGCAAAAAATAAAGAAATAGAGCAATCAGAAAGACTCCTTCTGGTTCGCATGCAAAAGGAAAAATGGAAGGGGGCAGCAGAGCCTTTAGTGAAGGAGGAGATATTCAAAAGCTGAAATGGATTCCTTCTGCACAGCTAGCAAGCACAGGGATATTACTCATCCATCAAGAATGACACACCTATTGCACTAGAAATACCTTTATGATGTTTAATTAATGTAATAATCTACACCCAGTACAGAAACATCAAACAAAGGGACCGACTATGACCTAATTAGAAGACAGCCAAATGAAAGTGTAAAAAAAAAAAATTTCTAGGGCACAAATAGGTGTTCTATCTAGCAATACTGTCAAGTTCAGGAAATCATTACCACATTCTAAAAAGTTATTTCAAGGAAAAAAAAAAAAAAATCCATAACATACAATAGCAGAGGTGAATTCTGTACACTGTACCCTACAAAACCACTTGGCCAATTCGCTTGGCAGAAATGAAATCCACTAGTCATCGGCTGCTAAAACATGTTGCTACATGTGCACCTGTCATAACGTTGGCTGGTAGTTTCCTGTTGTCTTAGCAAGGACCTTAATATACAGACTATGAAGTCCAGGGAGGGGAGGGTGAGGGGGGGCAGTGGATGGTTAAAGAATGCACATATTTCCCTCCCAATATGACCACTACTTCCCCTTTTCAGGTCATCAGGAGATGCCTCAAAGTTACGTATATCAAAGTCCACAACCCTGTCCTCAGGACATACCTAGCCAGTTAGGCGTTAAGAATATGCACAATGAATATGTAAGAGAGATTTGCATACAAATGCAGGCAATGCATGCAAATTTATCTCATCCATATTAATTGTGCAAATTTTGAAGATTTACTGGTAATGTATGTCTTGAGGACCAAGTTGAGAACTGCTGGGCTATATAAGTCCTCTTTGATGTTTATGGCCTTATCCACTGTCTGAACTACTGCTCAGCCCCAAGTACTTCACTCAGTTCAAAAGTGCAACTCTCTAAATGGCAAAGCTGGTGGTGATCTGGAGCACCACCAGTGTCTTCCTCCTTCTATTAATCCTTACCAACAACAGCAGGCATCAGGAGGGAGTAGGGAAAATCAGGAGGGTGGAACCAGAGAGGAAGCCTGATTGCAAGCTTCGCTAGGTCCTTCCACATGATATTCACCATCAGGGGTGTCTTACTCTATTGCAGATTTTGGTATCATCTTCAGTAATATCACTTACAAAAATGTTAAAAAGAACAGGCCCAAGAACCGAACCTTGAGGCACACCACTGGTAACATCCCTTTCCTCAGAGCGATCTCCATTGACTGCTACCCTCTGTCGCCTTCCACTTGACAAGCTCCTGGATCCAGTCTGTCACTTTGGGGCCCATCCCAAGGGCACTCCGTTTATTTATTAGATGCCTGTTGGGCCGCCGCGTGAGCGGGCTGCTGGGCACAATGGACCTCAGGTCTGACCCAGCAGAGGCACTGCTTATGTTCTTATGCCTTTGTGGAACACAGTCAAAGGCTTTGTTAAAATCTAAACATATCTAGCAAACTCCCTCTATCCAATTCTCTGGTCACCCAGTCAAATAATTTGATCAGATTTGGATGACGAGACCTGCCTCTAGTGAATCCATGTTACCTTGGGTCCTGTAATCAATCGGATTCCAGAAATTTTACTATTCTCTATTTTAAAAGTATTTCCATTAATTTACTTACCATAGAAGTCAGACTTACAGGCCTGTAGTTCCCTACCTCTTCCTATCTTCCACTTTTGTGGAGAGGGACCACATCCACCTTTCCCAAGTTCTCCGGTACCACTCCTGAGAAATAGAGCTGACAAAACTTCCCTAAATTCCTTCAGTACCCCAGATGTCATCCAGCCCCATCACTTTGTCCACCTTTAGTTCAACTAGCTCCTCACAAACATATAATCCTCTGAAAATCATTCAGGGTCTAGCATACCTGCGGCCTTGCTCCCAGTGCTTCAGCTGTGAACTTAGAACTGAAAAATTTATTAAGCAATTCAGTATTATCTTTATCATCTTCTACATATTTCTCCTCTTCACCTTTGAATTTCACAATGCCACTTTTGCATTTGCTCCTTTCACTAATATATCTAAAAAATGTCTTGTCATCTTTTTACCGTGTTGGTTATTTTTTTCTTCCATTTGCATCTTTGCTTTCCTGACTGCTTGACTAGCATCTCAATTTCTCCTGATATTTTTGCCTGCTGTAGTTAGAGAATTTGGTCCAGATGGGACTTGGTAAGCTAGCACTGATTTTCAACACTAGCTAGTTAAGCTCTGGTATGGCAGCCTTGACTGAACATAAATCTAACTGGAGGGGAATCAATGAGTTTCACATGAACCCCTAGTTGGTTAAATTTGATCGAAAAACAAAGATAGTAACTATAAAGTATTTTTCAGCAAATCTAATTTTCTTGTGGCAAAGGACACTCTTGCCCACATTTTATATAAATTAACACAGAAAGATTATGCCAATAAGCCAGTTTTCGTAGCATGAACACTTTGTCCATTTAAAAAGAGAACTCAACTTACATTATTGCTCTGTCTCAACTCATGTAAACTAGTGCATGTGTTGCCTGATGATATTTACCGCCATGGGATCCAAAGTCAACTTACTAAAAACTCAGGGCATTCCAGAACTGCTCTCTCCCCCACATACATTCTCTACTACGAAGCAAGACTGAACCGGCAAGTTAGAAGCAATGCTCAGGCCCTGCAAATGCCTACAAATTACTTTTTAATGTTACGTCTTCTCTGTATTGATTATCTAGTCTGTGTACTTTTACTTTATTTCTATACTAGTGTTTAAGCCCATTACATTAACGGGTGCTAGAATAGATGTGTAGACTTTTAGCACAATGGGGCGCTGAGCCGTTTCTTTCTTTCTGTCTCTCTCCCTGGCCCCCTGTCTGTCTTTTTTCTGTTTCTTCTCCCTTCCTTTTACCTCCCATGTCCAGCAGTACCCCTTCCCTGCTCCCCCTGTCCAGCAGTAACCCCTCTCCCTTCCTTTTACCTACCCATATTCAGGCTCCCATTTCCCCTTTTACCTTCCCTATTTCCACCTTTTTCTCCCCATCCAGCATCATTCCATCTTCTCTCTCTCTCTGCTATCCCATCCAGCATGCTGCTGACTCTGTCTTCCCCTCTCCTCTGTACCTTAATTTCCCTTCTTATCCTTCAGTTCAGTCTCTTTTTTTTCTTTCTCTCTTATCCTCTGTATCGTTCCTCCCCCCCCCCCCTTTCTTTCTGGCTCCCTGGCTTCTCCATCAGCTAGAGGGAGCAGTTTCCTCAGCTGTTGAGTTACTTGCCGGATCAGGCGCTTCTCTTTCCTCTTCTAGCCCTGTCCTCAGCCCATCCTTTCCCAGCACAGCCCGGAAACAGAGAGGCACGGACATGGTCACTAGAGACACTGTGGCTCGCTGCCAGTTTCCTTCGCGTCCTCTTGTGTTTGGGAAGCCAGGCTTCAGCCATCCTCTGCTGTGGCCTGCAGCCGCCGACAGTCGCAGCGGCCGACATCTGCAGCGGCCGACATCTGCCTCTGGGGATTCTCGCGCATGCGCACTCGCAGTGCCCTACAGCGCACGGAAAACGGGAGCACGCAGGTGGGAGTACGCATGCGCGCTTAGGGCTTTATTATATTAGATGATTTTATGTAACTTTTTAAAAATGGTATGGCTTTTTAGATTGTAAGATGCCCAGAAGGTTTTGACCCTTGAAGCGGAATAATAAATTTGAATAAACTTGGATCTACCAGGGAAAAAAAGGCATCCACAATTAATGAGAAAATCATCAAGCCTCATCTCCTGTTGTTACATAAGGCTTACTATTATGTCACTGAAAAGTAAACTCTTATGCACAAGTGGCCACCTGTGAAGAAGCTGAGGATTTACAAATATCCAAGCTCATGGCCACCTCCAGTAACTTTCTAAACAAAATTAAACGGAGGTTTGAAGCAGCAGGGCTTGCCTGTAGATTGGCACTTTGCCTTTAGGGCTTACTTCTAGCCCTATCATTTTAAAAGCATAAACAACATCCAACAGAAACCTCTCATTCTGTCCATCTGTGTTTATTGTTTATTAAAAGCTTCTATGACGCTACTAATGACTGGGGAGTCAATTCAGAGCGGTTTACAAGAGCTTCTGTAAAGGTGTTACAATACAGAGTTAGCATTTCTCAGATGGTTTTCAATACAGACACATTTATACCACAATCAATCGTACAGACACATATAATACTAGTATTGTGTACTATGTTCATACTAAATCCTACTTATTTGCACACATAATAGCTATATCGTGTTCTATATTCATCTTAGATTGACATCTGTGTCAGCCTATCATGCCATCACTTACTCCGTGGACCTCTCTCCTTTCTTTCCTTACCACTAAGATCCTGTTGTGCAGGTGCAAGCATGCAGAAAATTAAATGAATTGCAAATAGTGCATCCTGCTCCTTACGTGAGGCAGGTTTAAGTCATATAAAAGTCAGGCTCCCCCTACAAAACAATACCTGCCTTGATTCTCATCTTTGGAAACACCTCATAGAATGTATGATGAATGCCTGAAATGCTTTTCCACAGGAGGTGCTAGGGACAAGAACTGATAGAATTCAAAAAAAGTGTAGGGATATACAAGGAGGCGGCCTATTTTGGGGAAAAAGATGAAATAAAAGTAGAACATGACACACAAGAAGACGGTAACCTGAACGGACCTACAGGTGCAACCCTGGCCAGCTTTCTGGGTAGAATGGATGGACCGTGCTGGACTATCAGCTGTTAAGTTAAAATAGTTTGTCCCATTAGAGGTCTAGCGCCTAACATTATAGGCACCACTCAGCGCGGTTGTCCATCAAAAAAATTGGGTGCCATTAGAGAATCATGCCAAGTGGCCCCTAAGCAGACATAGACATTGCTAAGCTCCCTAGATATGGGCATCACTCCAAAAAGAGGCACTGGAGACGAGTCCTGCGAGAACTGACGGCAGCCATTCAGAAGCCGCGCAGGCCCAAGCAGGAGCATAGAAAGCACAATCCTGCCACACCACTGGACCACCAGGCTATAAGACACATTTTAAATGGTACAACGGCCAGGGGGCGCATTTTAAAAGGTAAGATGGGCGGGGGTCATTTTAAAAAGGCATGGGGGAGGGTAAAAATTGTATCTTCGCTGCATAAGATGCAAACATTTCCACTCACTTTTGGGTGGAAAAAAGTGCGTCTTATGGAGTGAAAAATCAGATATTTACATTACGATTCATAACAGTAGCAAAATTACAGTTATGAAGTAGCAACGAAAATAATTTTATGGTTGGGGTCACCACAACATGAGGAATTGTATTAAAGGGTCACGGCATTAGGAAGGTCGAGAACCACTGCTCTAGTACATACCAAGTGTGGTTACCACGATATTAAGCTGAATAAAGCCCTCAAGAAAGGGGATAATACTGAAAATTTAAAAAAAAACCACGAATCAACCATGAATTAAAGTCTAAAATATATATAAAAAATAAATAACCACACTTGGTATGTACTAGAGCAGTGGTTCTCGACCTTCCTAATGCCGTGACCCTTTAATACAATTCCTCATGTTGTGGTGACCCCCAACCATAAAATTATTTTTGTTGCTACTTCATAACTGTAATTTTGCTACTGTTATGAATTGTAATGTAAATATCTGATATGCAGGATGTATTTTCATTGTTACAAATTGAACATAATTAAAGCACAGTGATTAATCACAAAAACAATATGTAATTATATATTGTGAAATATTTATTTCTAATTACAAATAAATGTATGCGAGCGGACCCGCCTGGAGACGGATAGAGGAGCGATGTCTCAGTTCCTAAGACCAGTGTTCTTCAACCTTTTGACACCTATGGACTGGCGGAAATAAAATAATTATTTTGTGGACCGGCACCGGTTCGCAGACCGGCAGTTGAAGAACACTGGGCTAAGTTGTGTCCATCTCCACCCAATCTCCGCCCCCATAATAGTACTAATTGTAACACCATTTTTTCCATTCATTTTTCATATATATACACACACAATATAATCATAGTAACAACGCATAATGGTTAACCACAAAATTAAACTACACAAAGCACACTGTATGCTTTTCAACATTCATTCTTACCAGAAAATAGATAACCCCATGCAAATGCAGGACCAAGAACTCCAAGTACTAATATTCACAAACAAACCCTAAGATGCAAGACTCTTCAAGCAGTACAACCCCAGGGGAAAAGAAACAAATGCATTTCTTCCTGAACAGACAAATCAATCATTAAATAAAAGCATTCCCCCTACCGTTGTTGTCTCTGTCCCTCCATGCTGTGCCTTGCCTTCTGGCCTGCCCCTCGGTGTTATCTTCAGGCCAGTCCATGGTGTGATAAACATGGCGTCTTTAGGCCCTGAGTGCTGCAGTGCACAAAGCTGTGGGCAGCGGCTCCTCGTGCGTGTCCCTCGCCTCATCTGGAAGCCTTCCCTCTGACGTTGCAACGTCAGAGAGAAGGCTTCCGGTTCAGGTGCAGGCCGCACATAGGAGCCTTTTCCCTTGGCTTTGTGCACTGTAGCACTCAGGGAGCCGGCTCGAAGACGCCGCATTTAATGCATTGTGGACCGACAGCTGAAGAATGAACGCTGTCTTGGGCCCGATGATTTTGGGTGTACTAATAGATAATAAACTCACGTTTCGTTCGCACATCAGTGCATTGGTCAAAAATTGTTTCTATAAGTTGAGGATGATACGATCACTAGTCCCCTCCTTGATAAATTCTCCCTTAATACACTACTAGTTCATTCCCTAGTAATATCTAAATTAGATTATTGCAACTCTTTATTAAAAGGGGCATATTTAAAAGACATAAGGCGTCTTCAACTTATACAAAACACAGCAATAAAGATAATTTCAGGCTCAAAAAAATTTGACCATGTCACACCTTTACTGCAAAAAGCTCACTGGTTGCCAATAACATATAGGATTACATATAAAATAGCTCTTCTAGTCTTCAAGACAATACAGACCAACACTCCGGCATTTATAGATAGGCTTGATTCCACATAGCTCATCGAGAGTTCTTAGATCATCTTCACAGTTTACCCTTAACGTTCCCTCCTTGAAAATTTGCTTCTATTTTTTCTGTAACTGCTCCAATGACTTAGAATTCTCTTCCTATAAGAATCGAACATGATTTGCAGAAATTTAAGAGTAGCTTAAAGTGCCTTCTTTTTAAAGAAGCCTTTAACTGAAAATATAAAGTCCATTTAAGAGGTAATACTTTACGATTTCTGCCATCTCCAAAACAAGATTTCTAATAGCTCTCTTATTCGACCCCACTTCTGCCAGCAGTCCTCTTCTTCCTACCCTCCTTATGTACTTCCCTTTTATGTACTTTTTCTTTAAAAATTGTATTTCCTCCCCTCTCTCCTATTGTTTCCCATGATTTTAAAAAGCAATTACCCATGTAGGTCTGATTAATGTATTATGTATAAGTGATTTCTCTAAAATCATATTTTTATCTTTTGTACAACGCTTTGTAATTTGGAAAAGCGTTCAATCAAATAATATGAATAAAATTGAAACTTGAATAACGTGCCGGCCTTGTGGACTGGCAGAAAATTTCTGCAGACTGGCACCGGTCCACAGATTGGCGGTTGAAGAACACCACCTAAGACCATCGGAAATATGTGTTTTCCAATGGTCTTAGGCGACCCCGCTGTACTAGAGAATGACAAGGGGAAAAAAATTTGTCCCCGTCACCGCCCCGTCCCCATAACCACTGTCCCTGTCATCACCCCATCCCTGCGACCACTGACCCCATCCCCACAACCACTGTCCCCGTCCCATCCGGTCCCTGCGACTACTATCCCCGCAGCATTCATACAAGTCTCAGTACTGCAATATTTAGCTTATTCCTTCCTTATAAATGTGTGTTTGTGGGTGGAAGCTTCTCTTTTCCGCCCACACACATGACTACGGGCAGGCTCGGCCGGCTTGAGCAAATTACTTTACTAACGCTGCAAAGGTAAGGGGAAGGGAGGGAGGGAGATAGATTCGGTAGGTAGGAAGGAGGGAGTGACCGTGTACGTTCCCTCCCTTAACGGCAGGGACAAGGCCATTCACCACTCCACGGAGTGGTGGATGGCCTTGTCCCCGTGCCTGCAGTGAGCACTTCCCCCCCCACCGTTTCAGCAAGTTACCCGCAGCTAGCCGCGGGTAACAGCCACCATGTCATTCTCTAGTATGTACCTTACATTTCTTACTCTTTTTTCTACAAATCACCAAATGCTCTTTCCTTCACAATGGGGTTAACCACCATTTTTATCATGTCTTCTGCAACCACATACACCCCACTTTGTTCTCTTCACATAAAGTATTACAATCATCCAAAACACTTGCAAACCGGTGCACTCGTAAACACACATATACATACATACACATACATCTCTCTGTTGCATTCACCATGCACACATTACCAGTTTCAAGTCACTTCTACACCGTAGCACTTTCTATAATATACATTGTAATACATGTTTTAATATATCCATTTAAACTTTTAGAACCCTGATGTCAAAACACAGATCGTGTTGGGTCCCCTTTTTCCAAGTTGTGGATACAATTTATTGACTTTCTAGTTTAAAACACAAACCTACCCGCCCGCCTTCGTCGCTGCCGCCACTGTAGCTGCTCCTTTTAAAACAGCTACCTGTCCTCTGCTGCCTTCTCCTCCTTTGTCATCGTCGCTGCAGTCTCTGGTGGTCCAGCGTGTGTCCCTTCCTCGCTGGCGGCGCACGGGTCGGGAGCACGGATGTCGGCGGCGGGCTTTCCGCGCTCCCGCTTGTGCCCGCTCTGTTTTCTAGATGGCTTTGTCAGTTTTCACGGGACTCACGGGAGCTGGCACAGCCATTTGGAGAGTGGCGCGGGCCCAGGCGGGAGCGCGGAGGGCTTGCTGCTGGCGTCCGCGCTCCTGGCCTGTGCGCCGTTGGCGAGGGACGGTTACACGCTGGACCACCAGGACATTAAGTGAACAGGGTATGGACATTTAGGTTAGGTAGGGAACACTTACTTACAGGTCATGGACCTGGGGGGGGCTGCTGCGGGAGCGGACTGCCAGGCACGATGGCCTGGTCTGACCCAGCAGAGGCAATTTTTATGTTCTTTTAATAAAAGTCTCCATCAGAAACATCTGTCTCCACAGTCTTTTTGGCTTTGATTTTGTCTTGTGTTTCTACTGTAGGAGACTTGGGTCAACTCTTTTGGTTGGCTTTTTTTCTGATTTAACATTTCCATTCTGAAAACAAAAAAAAAATTTCCAAAAACTGAAATATGATTGGTACCAAGGATTTTGGATAAAGGATCTTATACGTATATTTAGATGTTTGGTTTTGTTTTTATAAAAATTAAACACATTAAACAAAAAAATTACACAAATTAAACAAAAAAATTAGAATTCATCTAGGCATGCTGGTGTAAGTTTGGCTGAAGGGGAAGGAGTGATGACTGTTGGATGCTGATCACGTAGGTTTTTGATGGTCTGGCCTGCTTTATTTGATATAATGTTCGTCACTGAAGCATCTTGTATGCCTTATGCCAGTACCTTGGCCTTAAATGATGTTCGTTGTTGAGGCGATATGTATGTCATATGCAATTTGATTTTTATATGTATGTATGTAGTTTGTTATAGCGTTTTCTTGATGTGATTTGTATGATAAATGTTATGTTTTATTTTGTATATTAACATGTAACTTGCCCCGGATAAGGGCGGGCGATAAATAGACAAACAAACAAGGTAAAGCAGAGCTGCCCCAGTCTGGTCCTTGAGATCTACTGACAGGCCAGGTTTTCAAGAGATCCACAATTAACATGCATGAGTGAGATTTGCATACCAAGAAGGCAGTGCAGGCAAATCTCTCTCATGCGTATTCATTGTGGATGTCCTGAAAACCTGGCCTGCCAGTAGATCTCAAGGACTGGACTTGGGCAGCCCTGAGGTAAAGCAATTGGCATTCAGTGTAGTAGGTGAAATATATTCATGTACCATAACGTGCACATATGCTGGTGTTTGCCAACCCCTATCATACGATAGGATTATTTTCCTCAGCTCATTTAAATCAGTAGTGCTGATGCAAAAAAAAAAATAAAAAAAATAAAAAAAGCAAAATGAATACGACCCTATTTTTTGTTCAGATTTAGGGCTCCTTTATGAAGCCTTGTTAGGCTTTTTTAAATCACCAGCCATGGTGGTATTAGCTCCAAATTCCTATTAGAGTCAGAGCTAATACTGCCATGGACAGTGATAAAGCCTAATGCAGGTAGGAGGGGAGTTAATTCTGAAGTGATATCAATCGACACAAGACATCTTCAGTGGAGCAGAATCAAGGGAAAAGTCACATATAAAGTAGGGTCTACAACATCATACTCACATCTTGAGCTTTTATTTAGACCAGGGGTGCCCACACTTTTTTGGTTTGCAAGCTACTTTTAAAATGACCAAGTCAAAATGATCTACCAACAATAACATTTTTTAAAAAACACAAAGCACACAGTACGCAGAGAAAATGTTAATTATCATTTATATTCCGGGGTTTTTTCAAAGAGGTCAAGGCAGATGACTTTATGCACTGTCACCTCAGAAACAACTATACAAAAATAGACTAATATACCCCCTCCCCTTTTACTAAACCACAATAGCGGTTTTTAGCGCAGGGAGCTGTGCTGAATGCCCCGCGCTGCTCTCAACGCTCTTAGGCTCCCTGCGTTAAAAACCGCTATTGCGGTTTAGTAAAAGGGGGCCATAGTGCAAAATATAGACAACAGATATAAAAATTCTCAAAACGGACACATTTTGATCAGTAAATTGAAAATAAAATCATTTTTCCTACCTTTGTTGTCTGGTGATTTCATGAGTCTCCAGTTGCACTTTCTTCTTTGGATTGTGCATCCAATCTTTTCTTTCAGCCTGTATGCTTCTTCTCCTCCAGACCTCATTCCCTCCTCCGACTTTTTCTTCCTCTCTCACTGCCCTTTCTTTCTCTCTTCATGCCCTCTTTCTTTCTTTCTGTTTCCCTTCTTTCCTTTCTGTCTCCCTGCCTGCCCCCTTTCTTTCTTTCTCCCTGCAGAAGCGTCAGACAGACCAGCATTCCTCTCCCCAACGTCAATTCTGCCTTCGGAGAGGAAGTTCTGGGCCAGCCAGGCAGCGATTAGCTGGGACGTTGGGGAAAGGAAGACTGATTGGCCCAGTAGATTGCGAAGGCAAAGCGAGTCTATCACGGAGCCCAGGATGGGCTCACTTTGCCTTCGCGACAACATATTGGGCACCCCTGATTTAGACTGTAGTCCACTAGTCAATCTGGAACCAGGGAGTTTTACATCCTTGGTTAGCTATCTAGGAAGAGTTTGATCAAGATCAATTAATTAAAAAAAATAAAATAAAATCCCAGTCTAAATTGGGATTGGAGCTATCCGTGTGCTATCCCCATTTCTGCCCAGGCTTTACTTTATAGATTCTGGTTCCTTCCCTCTTCTTCACACTCACATTTAATACCCAATGGTGGGAGTAAGTTTACAAAAATTGAGTTGAGGAAAAGCCACATTTTAAAGTGGACTGCCATCCTCTCAAACTCTTTTGGGCAGGCTCTGTTTTCCATTACAGTGCCAACATGAAAAAGCTTTGCGACACTGAAATCAACAGCAGCTTTTAAAAATATGCCTGGCCTAGCTGTTATGCTCTTCCTTTGGTTTTTCAGCTCAACAGAAACTGGCTCCCACTGGGGCAGCTGAGCCACGAGTCTTTCTTTGATCTCCCCATTTAGTAATATTACTAAAGCAGCAACCCTTTAGTCAAACACCATAAAGCAGCTTCCTCCTGATTTCTGACTCCATCATGGGGACCCTCTCCCTCTTCCACAGCCTTAATGCTAGCAAGACCGAGGAGCAAAACCTTTATTTTATTTTTTCATTTTAAAGAAACCTGAGTTTAAGAAATATAAACATTCCTTGTATTATGTTCATGTCTCAACTGTATCATTATACGCCTTCAATTTAAACATGAAAAATACAGAAAGAGTGCTGCTCAAAAGGTCAAACACAAGCCTATACATCACTGACCTGGACTTTACAGCACTGGTCCCCGTACATGAAGAAGGACATGGTACTACTTGAAAGGGTCCAGAGAAGAATGACTAAGATGGTTAAGGGGCTGGAGGAGCTGCCGTACAGCAAAAGATTAGAGAAACTGGGCCTCTTTTCCCTTGAAAAGAGGAGACTGAGAGGGGACATGATCGAAACATTCAAGATAATGAAGGGAATAGACTTAGTAGATAAAAGACAGGTTGTTCAACCTCTCCAAGGTAGGAAGAACGAGAGGGCACTCTCTAAAGTTGAAAGGGGATAGATTCCGTACAAACCTAAGGAAGTTCTTCTTCACCCAGAGAGTGGTGGGAAACTGGAACGCTCTTCCGGAGTCTGTCATAGGGGGAAAACACCTTACAGGGATTCAAGACAAAGTTAGACAAGTTCCTGCTGAACCAGAACGCACGCAGGTAGGGCTAGTCTCAGTTAGGGTACTAGTCTTTGACCAGAGGGCCGCCGTGTGAGCGGACAGCTTGGCATGATGGACCACTGAACTGACCCAGCAGCGGCATTTCTTATGTTCTTAAAAAAGGCAAGACAGAATGAGATTTGTTTACATTTTTCATTCTGCATTCATTTGACTACTTAGGGTGGCAAGACAGATGCCGCTGAGAAGTTGTTCCATCATGCTCCAATACAGCAAAGTCACAATGATTTGTCATTAAGAACGGCAGCATCCCAAAACAAATTTAATTAATTAAGAAGTGACCATGAGTTCTGACTATTGGGTATTGTGTCTAGGTTAGACACAGAGCTTAAATTATTTTTGTAAGCCATGTCATTTTTAAGATTGGGTTTTCACTACCACCAAAGTAAATAATTTGATGTAAAATTGTGAACCCTACTAAAGATAGGATGATCAAAAGGAGGAATAAAGACGGAAACAAAAAAAGGTCTGCATTAGATTTCTAAAGTACTCAGGAGACGGCCTATGTTTACATTAATAAGCTCTGCTTAGATTGCAAGCTGAATTCACCCTACAATGGAAAGAAGCCTAGAGGAACAAATATAGTACAAAAAATCTCCACTTAATGGCACAGAAACAGCAAATGTAAAATATTATTTTTAATGCACCATTCTTCAGCCTGATCAGATGCGTTCATACAACCATTTATAAGTTAGCAAAATACTCATAATTCTTAAATAGTGTAAAGAACATTAAAATGGGTCTTGTATACAATTCTTTGTATAATTTCTTTTAATAGATTCATCAATTGATTATATGAGAATTAATGGCATACAGCCAAAATATTTTTATTTTGTTTAGTTTCTCATTTCATTTGCAGGAATTTGTTTTCTTACTTTTTTCCATTTGGGGGTCAATATCTAGAGCACACTATTTGCAAAGAGGTAGACTAATTGCAAAAGTGTGCTCTATTCATTATGGGTTTTCCCATGGCATTTGAAATAACTGCACATTCCTCTCTACAAGGTCATTGCATAAGATCTATTCCTGGCTATGGACGTGTTTAACATTCCAAAATCCATGCCATGTCAATGTAAAACTGAATGGCTGTTCAAGTAAAATTAATTTGCTTAAATAAATTGTACTCAGACATATTGATGTCAAATTTTTTAAATTTATCTCTGGAAAAGAAAGTGATTTAATTGCAGGTCAACAACAAAACTTTTCCTAGATTTACTCATGAAACAAACGATAGCCACAAAATTGTGTATTCTAACTGAGGAATAAATTAGGACAACGCCACATATCCTCCCACTTAAAGTGGCTCAAATCACACATGGGTGTATCACCTCTATGGGTCAACATTCCAGGAACAAATGGCCTGGAAATCAAGATCTACATCTACTGAGGGACTCAGGGCAGTCCGAAGAAATTGACGGAGCAATGACAGACGAGATTAAACGCAACTACAAGGGAAGCAACACAGTTATCATGGGCGACTTCAACTATCCGAGAATAGACTGGAACCTAGGCACCTCCGGCTGCGTTAGAGAGATCAAGTTCTTGGATGCTGTAGGCGATTGCTTCCTGGAACAACTTGTCAAGGAAAATACTAGAGGAAATGCAGTTCTGGACTTAATTCTATATGGCCTGCGAGGACCGGCACAAGATGTAGAAGTAGAAGGGACGCTGGGAAGCAGCGATCACAATATGATCCACTTTGATCTGGAGGAAGGGGAGAAACATCAGTCCAAAACGACAGCCACGGCACTGAACTTCCGAAAAGGGAATTACGAAGGGATGAGACTCATGGTAGGGAAGAAGATAAAGAAGAGGAGAAGCACTGTAAAAACACTAGAGCAAGCTTGGTCCCTTTTTAAGGACACAGTCACCGAAGCGCAAAATCTATATATACCGTGAATCAACAAGGGATCCAAGAGGAAAAAGAACAAAGAACCGGCATGGCTCACTGTAAAGATGAAGGAAGCGATCAAAGACAAGAAAACTTCATTTAAGGAATAGAAAAGGTCAAAAACGGACGAAAACTGGAACCAGCACAAACAACATCAATGCAGGTGCCATAAGGCGGTAAAAGGGGCCAAAAGAGACTACGAGGAAAAAATAGCTAAGGAGGCGAAGAACTTCAAGCCGTTCTTTCGATATATTAAGGGGAAACGACCCGCAAAGGAAGCGGTGGGACCATGGAATAAAGGGAGTGCTAAAAGAGGACAAAGCAATTGCCGACAAATTGAACACATTTTTTGCGTCTGTATTTACCGAAGAAGATGTACACAGCATACCGGAACCCATCAGGCTATATGCTGGAAATGAAGACGGAAAGCTGAAATAAGAAAGAGACTGCACAAATTTAACTTGCATGGGAAACATCAAGGCCAGATTGAAGTTTGCCAGAGAGAACGTAGACAAACACCAGGACTTCTGGAATAGTGTTCTATGGAGAAATGAGTCTAAAACTGAATTATTTGGACACCAGAAAAGAGGGCATGTTTGGCGTACACCAAATACAGCATTCCAGTAAAAGATCCTCATACCAACTGTGAAGCATGGAGGTGAAAGTGTCATGGTTTGGAGTTGCTTTGCTGCAGCAAGACCTGGCAAGTTCACCATCATAGAATCCACCATGAATTCTACTGTGTATCAGAGGGTGCTTGAAGAACATGCGAGACAGTCTAAGAAAATTAAAGCTTAAGTAGAACTGGACCCTGTAACATGACAATGACTCAAAACATACCAGTAAATCCACCAAGTACTAGCTGAAAACTAAGAAATGGAGAGTCCTGGAGTGGCCAAGTCAAAGCCCTGATCTTAATCTCATTGAGATGCTGTGGGGTGATTTGAAACGGGCTGTAAATGCAAGAAAACCCTCAAACATCTCACTGCTGAAAGAATTCTGCATTGAGGAGTGGGCCAAACTTTCCTCAGACCACTGCAGTTATTTCAGCCAAAGGGAGTAACACTAGCTATTAGAGTGTAGGGTGTCCTAATTTATTTCTCAGTTAGAATACACATTTTTGTGGCTATCTTTTGTTTCATAAGTAAATTTTTGTTGTTTGTCTGCAATTACATCACTTTCTTTTCCGGAGATAAGTAAAAAAAAAAAAAAGATTTGACATCGATATGTGAACATTTCTTAAGAAAGAACTGAATATTTCATGGGGTGTCCTAATTTTTTCACATGACTGTATGTAAGGACCATGTTTCCAAAAACCTCTCCACTGCCTCCAAAACCTTCTCTCAGTTGCCTCTGGATAAAGGTGTCACAATTGAGGGGCCTCTCTCCCTCAACACCCAGCAAAGTTCAGGTCAAAACTCATTACAAAGTCCAGTAAGGATCCCAAATCTTTCTTCTTTTGTATCTTACTGGTAATTGATTCCAAATGCCAATAAACTGTAACTTAGACTTCCAGAATGTCATCTGGGGGTCACCCTTCTAGAAATCTGCAATAGAATAATGCATGGAAAACATGAGGAAGGATCTAGTGAAGCTTGAGGAATGGTCTGAAATTTGGCAGCTAAGATTTAATGCAAAAAAAATAAAAAATGCAAGGTCATGCATTTGGGCTGCAATAATCCGTGGGAACGGTACAGTTTAGGGGGTGAAGAACGTCCCCTAATTTTCATCCCTCAGTTTGGTACCAAACTTGCACCAATCCAGTCTGACAGAATACTTTAAAATACCTATAGTGGTTCTGTGATTAATCCTAACTGGATGAATACACAAGAGAAGGCTGAAAAATTAAGTCATGGTCTCATCTTCTTACACTGCCATCTTGTAAAGAAATTACCTAACAAAAAGAAAGAATGTCACCTGCTATCTCTAGAACATTCTCCAATGAACAATTTATTGTTTTACACTATCCATTTCAGTGAGATCAGCAGAAAAAGTGCATTTACAGCTAGCTGCACATGATTCAATTCAGACCAACCAGAGACGCAAGAGGTATCTCAAAACACAAGTCTGTCAATGCATATCAAGTGTCATGCCAAAAGGACGTCTGAAAGGAATTTGCAGTTATAAATATTACTTTTTTAAAAATCATTTTAAACGAACAATAAAATCTACAGCCAAAATAATTTGGAGTAGACTGTTTCTCCTCAATTATGAGACCCAGTTTCAAAATTTAAAAGGCACTGGATATGGAGACTATAAAATTATCACTTCTAACTATATTGTTTGCTGGCACAATGGTATAGCAGAGAAAAGTATCAGCAACAGAAAACTTATACAGTGCCATAAATTACTATCTATTGGGCGGATCATTATGAGAACAGGATATTAAATTTAATAGATATAGGTCCAAATTTTTTTTTTCTTTTCATATGCTTTTTGAGAACAGATGTAAATTCCCCCCACACCTTTATTCTTAATCTGTTTTGATGGAAGGATCCAAGGCTTTCAATGAATGGATGACTTCAATTTAATGTTCCATCATGTCTGCCTATCTGAACTGATTCTCTCTGCCTCAACAGCCTGCTTTTCTTTCTTGCACTCCCAATCCCATAGTGAACTATAAAAGAATTAAATGTGGTTTCAGTTTCATTGTACTTGAATACAGACCAGACCACCACACCAATATTTTTTTCTTGTATAAAGTTACAACATTCAAAAATTCCAAGATCTTGCCGTCTCACTTGGGCTTTTCTTGACCTGCTCTACAAATTTTTGGCCAGTTTGTGCCATCTTAAGTGTGGTAGAGGAGTTGTCAAATCTGTCTCTAAAATGGGAATCTTCATTAACTTGCTTCTCTGTCTGGAGCTTTTCAGTATTAATGTTCTCCTGCCATCAGAGCTAAAATCATTACCTTTGTTGGCCAAGTTATGAAGTAGGAAGATATTTGTCGGCTCTCCTTCAGCCCTATTGGACCCAAAACAGCCCTCGCTTAAAAATTAGTGAAGACCACTGTCCTAGGGTTACCATATGGCTCCAGAAAAAGGAGGATGGATTGGGACATCCGGTTTTTTACTTCCATTGCTTTAAATGGAAGTAAAAACTGGATGTGTCTATCTGTCCTCTTTTTCCTGAAGCAAGTCTGAGGTGGAGCTTGGACGAATCTATGACAAAGCTTGGGCAGAGTCTAGGGCAGAGCTTTGAAGCCCCCAAACAAGAGAAACGTTGTGCTGCCTATACCTCTACGTACAGCATTATGTTCAAAAGCCATTGCAGGAGACAGTGTCTCCAAATAGGTTATACCATGACAATGGTGAACCTAGCTCTTCTCTTTTGGAGTATGACCTCGGTCTTCCAAAGATACTGCTAATGCTCACCATCGTATTTGCATTGTACTAAAGAAATCTTCTGAGCTCCAGAAGAAAGCATTAACATATATAGGCAACTTATCAACATATGCTTGAAAATTTTTAAATTAAGCCAGTGGCACCCAATATGATGGCAAATATTTCAGTATCTTCCTGCCACATTTTCTTGGTCTCTAAAGGCCTGATTCTGCAAAGGTTGCAGTGCATGCAATTCTCTCTCATGAATATTCATTGTGGATATTCTGAAAACCTGACTGGCTGGGGTGCCACCAGGACCAGATTTGGGAACCACTGATTTAGGATCACGATCCCAATGTTTTTTTTCCCAGAAGTGATGCTGAGGTGTTTACAAAGTTTTCAATGGATGAGTGTAGCATAGTGGTTAGAGCTACAGCCTCAGCTGCTCGAGGGTATGGGTTCAAACCCCACGCGCTGCTCCTTGTGATCCTGAGTAAGCTACTTAATCCTCCACTGCCATAGGTTTATTAGATAGATTGTGAGCCCACTGGGTCAGATCGGAAAAATGTTCGAGTATCTGATTTGCAACCCATTCTGAGCTCCTTTGGGAGGATGGACTAAACCCCCCCCAAAAAAACCCCAAATCAAATAAATGTCTTTCCATATATATATATATACTGTACCTTCTTCCACCAGAACACTGCAGCTAGCTACAAGATTCCCCAGTTTCCAACTCTTCCTTACATAATCTACATATCTCAGCGTTCCAGGTTTTTTTCTGCGCCTACTGTAAACCATCTTGTCTGTAACCCACTGTCCTAGACTGCAACTATCAGTCTTACCCTTTCGGTTCTGCTCTCTGTAACCATTCATGCGTGCCAGTTTTGACTGATGTATGGTTCATGCAGTAACATTTTGCATTTCTCACTTGATATGTACATATTTGCCACTTTTATTTACAATCTACTTTTTTCCTCCTATTTTATTAATTCATCCATTTCCTTCTCTGTGTGTAATGATGGATTCTTACTTGCTTCTTCTACTCATTACAATGCCTGTCCAATTTTTGATTGAGATGAATTCCCAATATTTATTTTCATGCTTCAATATTTTTTCATATTTGGATCTGTTGAAGTTAAGCAGGCTCGGAGGCCTATCCTTAAAGGCCCATTCCTCTTACAGTCTGGTGGAGGGGGGGGGGGGAGAGAGAGATGCCAGACTGTTGGAGGAGGGGGCATATGCTAATTCTGGTAAGTTATCTCATGGGCATGAAGAAATTCTCATTCATACACCAGTTTTTCAAGATCTTTAAATAAGAGGCCTGTCTAGAATTCCAAATTTGTATGAGATTACAGAAATTGCCAGGTATTTAATGGTTTGCATCTCATTACATGATATTACTGAACTTTTTAATGTCAATTTTAGCCTCTTATAATATTCTTTACTGACATTTTTTCTCAATAATTTATACTCTATTGTCACTCTTTCTTCCATTCCTAGATATTAATGTACACCTTCCTGTTCAACGGTCATCAGTCAGAGATGTTTTAGCTTTCCTCAAATTTCCTCTAAGGAAGGTTGCCTTAGCTCACTCATCCAGGCCAAAAATCATCTTGATGTCCTTTGGGAAGCACTTCACTATACATTGTTCTGCTAATTGTTGGTCACTATACGAGACTCAAACCATCCCTAGACTGTAAATTTGATGTAACCTCTGGGATCACTACCATGTTTATGATTAAAGACCAAATCCATAACTCAAGGAGTTCATTAGAGCACTCGATGGATTAAGTGCCAAATAAAACAAAAGTGGCGACAAGGAGTCTCCCTGAATCTCGATATTAGGAATGACGTACTATTCATCTTTATGACTTCAGATGGAGTGTGCTTTGCCATATTTTCATGCTGAACTTACGTATTCTAGTGATCCAAGCCCTTAGTCTTTTGGTGACCTACAACAGGGCTCAGGAAATCAATCCTAGGTGCAAAGCTGCCTTGGTGACTAGAGATTTCCTCACAGTATCCAGAATTTTGTGCTCAGTTTACTTTTTCCTGCCACTAGAACAAGTGGATTCCTCTCTACATTGTATAGGATTACAACGTGGTGCAACTCCTGGACTAGTCTCATCTCAAGAAACCAGGATGGGAATTCTGCACTGTGTGGCTCAACCTCACCCACAGCAGTGTGATGGAGGAGAGGAAACCCTAGTTTCGGCAGTGGTAGCAGGCTTTAGTAGAGCACAAGATGAGGGTCAAGTTAAGTAGGGTAGTACAACTAATTGGGAGTCATGGCTTACAACAGTGATTAACTATTACAGTACTCCCCCGAGATTTATGGGGATTACGGTCTAGGAACCCCCGCAAATTTCAAAAGGCAGGGGAAGAAATCACTCGTGGTCTGCTCCGACCGCCTCTTCCTGTAGTAAAGTCAGGCTACAGCAATCAGGAGCTGCTTTGTAGCCCGACTTAACTACAGGAAGAGGCGGTCAGAGCAGACCGTGAATGAGCGAGTCTGCGATTCACAAATTTGCGGGGGTACACTGTATAATAAAAATTTATAGCCTACTATCCTAAAATGCACAGCACAGGCAATAAAAATCAGACAAAATAACCCTAACAAAAATACAAAATAAATTACAAATATGAAATTATTAAAACCAAATATGCCAAGAAAATGTGTTTAATAAGTGTGCAATAGTATCGATTTATTTCCCCCTCCCTTCATCAGTAAGCAATTTAGCAGGGGTGTATGGGGGTGATTTGCTGATTTCCTGACTGCTGAGGAAGGAGAAATCACTGGCTAGTTAAGGTGGCCGCTGACTTGTTTCTTGCTGCCTTTGACTAAGAATGATGGGGATAGACTAGACATGTCAAACTCTGGCCCGCGGGAGGGGTACTGAAATTTGGTCCGCCAGCCAATTTCAAATCTACCTCAAAGCTGGCCCATCGGTACAAGCACCGCATCATTTGTAGGTTCACGCGGCCTGCAGAGGATCGTTGGTCAGCAGTAGCAATCCTTGCAGGCCGCTGTAGCCTTAGCTGCACGTTCCCTCATCTGACGTATGGGACTGCGCCAGAGGGAGCGTGCAGCTGAGGCTATAGCGGCCTGCTTAGATCGCTACTGCCAACCAGCGATCCTCTGCAGGCCGCGTGAGCCTACAGCTCCATCGCTGCTGTGGGTGGATTCACTCTTCTGGTCATCCTGACTTTGTTCTTCCTAATCACTGGCAGGTAATAAATGTCCCCATTCACCTGCTACAGGTCAACTCAGCCAGGCTTACTAGAAGACATGTTCTTCATCTTCCTACCAGATCACTTACCTTCACAGAAATAAGTGGCACAAGCATTCATATCAGAATTAATCTATGAGTATAGCCGTTAAACTTAAAATCATCATGTCACTCTCATTACTGATGAGCACGCTGTGAGGTATTTCATCTTTCTCCACTGTGTAATTCAAATATTGCTGTTTTTAATGTTCCTTGGTTTCTGTTCTTTTTTATTCCTTGCTAACTACTTTCCACGATACTCTTTCTTTGTAACTGATGCCTGATATTCAAAGGCACCTATCAAAACACCTGCTACCCACATAAATGCTGCCGACTGGGGCCATGCACAATTTGGGGAGAAATGGCGTGAACCTGCAGAGTCAGACCTGCAGCTGAGGAAAGGTATTTGGGGGGTTTCCTAGAGGGAAGGAGAGAGATCAAGGAAGCCTCGTGCATTCCAACTTTCTCTGCCCCCACCCCCACCCCTACTCCCTTGCTACCAGGTCCCTGCCCAATAATGCCCAACAAGAGCACAAGCATACATACACACAAAATCAGAATAGGCTGCCTAATCCAAAATTTGACCCCCATGCCTGTCTAGGACCTAAAAGAGCCGGCATGGGGTTGGAGAGGTTGCAACCCTAGACTTCTGCTAAGACTAAGGGGTCTTTTTATTAAGGTGTGCATTTAGTGCGTGCTGAATCAGTTAGTACACCTTAATAAAAGGACCCCTAAGTATCTGGCCCGCGACTTAGCTTTTGTTCAGATTTCGGCCCCTTATGTGATTGAGTTTGACACCCCTGAGCTAGACTGGAAGGCACTTTTCCCAATGCCCTGTGTGTTGCATGAAGGACCTGTTTTCTCTTAGGCAGAGAATGGGAAAGAATCGCAGATCTTGGAGAGGATCTCTTTGCCCCACCCTATGTCTCAACCAGTCTCCTAAATTCCCCCCTCCTCCCCCAACCTAAAAAAAAATAAATTGCCAAGGCCTGGTTACCATGAAAAGATCTGGTATCTTCAGCCCTGTTATGTTCTACTACTCGTAATTATATCCTGTCCCCTCTCTCCTCCCCCCCACAGACACAAGTATTCTTGGAAAAGGCCCAAAGGCCAGGAGTTCACATCAGCACAAATACAAAACACCATCAGGGCTAAAATTGTTAACCTTGTTGGCAGCCTTAGCAGAGAAGACCTGCGTTGTGGGCAGGGCAACAGAACTTGACAGCGCTACCAGGCCCAACACTATGGAGCAGGACCTACCGTATTTTCGCGGATATAACGCGCGCGTTATACGTGATTTTACGTACCGCGCATACCCCTCGCGTGTTATATGCCTGAGCGCGGTATACAAAAGTTTTTAAACATAGTTCCCACCCCGCCCGACGCCCGATTCACCCCCCCAGCAGGACCGCTCGCACCCCCACCCCGAACGACCGCTCGCACGCGCTCCCACCCGCACCCGCATCCACGATCGGAGCAAGAGGGAGCCCAAGCCCTCTTGCCCGGCCGACTCCCCGACGTCCGATACATCCCCCCCCCCCGGCAGGACCACTCGCACCCTCACCCCGAAGGACCGCCGACTCCCCAACAATATCGGGCCAGGAGGGAGCCCAAACCCTCCTGGCCACGGCGACCCCCTAACCCCACCCCGCACTACATTACGGGCAGGAGGGATCCCAGGCCCTCCTGCCCTCGACGCAAACCCCCCTCCCTCCAACGACCGCCCCCCCCCCAAGAACCTCCGCCCGTCCCCCAGCCGACCCGCGACCCCCCTGGCCGACCCCCACGACACCCCCACCCGCCTTCCCCGTACCTTTGTGTAGTTGGGCCAGAAGGGAGCCCAAACCCTCCTGGCCACGGCGACCCCCTAACCCCACCCCGCACTACATTACGGGCAGGAGGGATCCCAGGCCCTCCTGCCCTCGACGCAAACCCCCCTCCCCCCCAGCCGACCCGCGACCCCCCTGGCCGACCCCCACGACCCCCCCACCCCCCTTCCCCGTACCTTTGGAAGTTGGCCGGACAGACGGGAGCCAAACCCGCCTGTCCGGCAGGCAGCCAACGAAGGAATGAGGCCGGATTGGCCCATCCGTCCTAAAGCTCCGCCTACTGGTGGGGCCTAAGGCGCGTGGGCCAATCAGAATAGGCCCTGGAGCCTTAGGTCCCACCTGGGGGCGCGGCCTGAGGCACATGGGCCAAACCCGACCATGTGTCTCAGGCCGCGCCCCCAGGTGGGACCTAAGGCTACAGGGCCTATTCTGATTGGCCCACGCGCCTTAGGCCCCACCAGTAGGCGGAGCTTTAGGACGGATGGGCCAATCCGGCCTCATTCCTTCGTTGGCTGCCTGCCGGACAGGCGGGTTTGGCTCCCGTCTGTCCGGCCAACTTCCAAAGGTACGGGGAAGGGGGGTGGGGGGGTCGTGGGGGTCGGCCAGGGGGGTCGCGGGTCGGCTGGGGGGGAGGGGGGTTTGCGTCGAGGGCAGGAGGGCCTGGGATCCCTCCTGCCCGTAATGTAGTGCGGGGTGGGGTTAGGGGGTCGCCGTGGCCAGGAGGGTTTGGGCTCCCTTCTGGCCCAACTACACAAAGGTACGGGGAAGGCGGGTGGGGGTGTCGTGGGGGTCGGCCAGGGGGGTCGCGGGTCGGCTGGGGGACGGGCGGAGGTTCTTGGGGGGGGGCGGTCGTTGGGGGGAGGGGGTTTGCGTCGAGGGCAGGAGGGCCTGGGATCCCTCCTGCCCGTAATGTAGTGCGGGGTGGGGTTAGGGGGTCGCCGTGGCCAGGAGGGTTTGGGCTCCCTCCTGGCCCGATATTGTTGGGGAGTCGGCGGTCCTTCGGGGTGAGGGTGCGAGTGGTCCTGCCGGGGGGGGGGGATGTATCGGACGTCGGGGGGGGCATCAGGCTTTCAGGATGGGGACAGACCTTCAAGGGGGGACAGGACTTCAAGGGAGGACAGTGCACGGAAGTCAGGGGGGGTGAACGGAGAGTCGGGACAGCGCACGGAAAGTCAGGGCGGGCGAAAGGAGAGTCGGGCAGCATGCGCGTTATATGCCTGAGCGCGGTATAGAAAAGTTTTTGTACATATCATCGTGATTTCTGCGCGCTATACCCCTGTGCGCGTTTTACAATGGTGCGCGTTATATCCGCGAAAATACGGTACTTCTGCTGGAACAATGGTCCAGTACTTGGCAACTAAACTTTAATGCCAAAAAATGTAAAGTAATGCTTCTTGGAAGCAGTAATCCATGCAGAACATACACCTTGAACGGTGAAAGCTTAACAAGAACTACAGCAGAAAGGGACTTAGGAGTTCTCATCTGGGACGATATGAAAGTTGCAAATCAAGTGGAGAAAACTTCAGCAAAAGCTAGACAAATGCTGGGTTGCATCAGAAGGAGCTTCATCAGCCAAAAGCCTGACGTCATACTGCCATTGTACAGATCCATGATGAGACCTCACCTGGAGCACTGTGTCCAGTTCTGGAGGCCACATTCTCAAAAAGATGTGAAGAGAATGGAGTCGATCCAGAAAATAGCCACTAGGATGGTCTCAGGACTTAAAGACATCCCATATGAAGAACTTCTGACCAGACTGCGCTTATATTCTCACGAGGAGCGCAGAGAAAGGGGGGACATGATAGAAACATTCAAATACATCACGGGTCGAATTGAGGTGGAGGAAGAAATCTTTTTTCTTACGGGTCCCACAGCGACAAGAGGGCATCCGCTAAAACTTAAAGGGGGGAGATTTCATAGTGACACCAGAAAATACTTCTTCACCGAACGGGTGATTGATCGATGGAATAGTCTTCCACGCCAAGTGGTCGAGGCCAGCAATGTGCTCTACTTCAAGAGACGATGGGACAAACACATGGGGTTGCTACAGAGTTATGCTTAAAAGATGGATTCTCGTGGGAGATTTGTTGAGTGGGCAGATTTGTTGAGGAACGGTTATTGAGTGGGCAGACATGTTGGGCCCCCGGCCCTTTTCTGCCATCATACTCTGTTTCTATGTTACTCTCTCCCTGACATGGGGGGGGGGAGAGATTCTTCTGAAAAACACAAAGGCATACTGATAAATGAGTTACACTGATTTTCAATCATTAGACTTATTAGAAAACCTTTAAAAACCTTGGAAGGGGTCAGTCTAGTGGTCCGTGCAAAAGGACCTCAGCTGGGCCATTTGCGAGCATCCTAGCCCAGTGGCTTGGGATCTGAAAGACATCCTGGTGCATGGTCTCAGGCCAAGGGTTATTACTGTGATGACAATTTATTAAAATTTGCTATACAGTTTAACCTTAATTAGGAATAAAGCAGTGTACAACATAAAATCAAAATCAAAACAGAAAGGTAAGCCATTAAAAACAGGAAAGCACTTGTATACTGCCTTTTTGTAGTTATACAACCACCCTCAAAGTGGTTTACATAGAGGTACTTCAAGCATTTTCTCTCTCTGTCCCGGTGGGCTGGGGCAATGGAGGATTAAGTGACTTGCACAAGGAGCATTGCAGGGTTTGACCCCACACTCTCCTCCTACAACCAAGAGCTAGGCTAGGTGACCAGGGAAAGGATATCAAATGTGGATAAATTGCCGGTAAAGCTGAGCATTAAAGATCGTGATGCCAGATCTCAGCCTCAACTCCAAAGCAGCAGAGGAATTGACAAACGCTCCCATAAACAGTCTGGAATATGTCACTAATCCAGCCATATGAATAATCATAACAGAGATATCTGCATACTAATACAGAAGAAAATTCAAAAGTTCAGTGGAAGAAAATAAGAGGAAGATAGATTAGGGGTTGAGAGAGAGGGAAGAAACAGAACTACAACAGATAGGAAAATGGGGCATAAAGAGAAAGGAAAGGGAGGGAATGGAAGGATGTCTTCTGCAGGCAGGCCACTCAATGCAGGACAGAAAAAAAAAATCATGTTTGGCATACATGACAAAGTGTGATCCTGTCAAATAATATGTTTAAATAGCTATCTGCTTCCATCTGAGAAGGTAGCTGTACTTTCAGGGACACTAAAGCCTAGTGTCCCTAAAAGCAAGTAAAGTGCAACCATCAAATACCAAGTTATATCATCACTCAGCAAATTTATTCTTCAGGATAAACAAAAACTATAGCTTTGTCAAATAAAGTGTGGCAAGATACTTCTTTGCAGATGTTACTGAAAGTAACACCAAACAAAATAAAAATAATGAAACCACTGCACGGCCATGGGAAGAAATATATTAACTAATACTCACAACTGAACCATTTAGCTTCTCAAAGTAAGCCAAAGAACATGTGGTGCAGGTTAACGGTATTTGTAGTCCCAAGCATAAGAAAAACAAATGCAAACATACAGAAAATACTATTACAGCTGACAACTGGGCAAGCAATTGAACCTTGAAAATGGAGGAGAGAGAAAAAAAAAAGTAGCTTACAACCCTCTTTATGCAAGACCTTTGATTTCTTATATTATGGGCACTATCCAAGATATCTATAAAATGTCAACAGCTTTTACAGTTTGGCACCGTTCATCCATACATGGTATGTTGGGTTTTGTAACCTTCTGTGCCAGGGTTAAGAAAAATCTTTCACAAAGTTGTAAAAAATAAAGAAAACAAACTCCAAGGTGTGTATTAAATAAGAGACCACTGCATATGGTTAGACTTATTTTTTTTCAGGGCTAATTTTAGTTTTTTTCAGCTGATCTCCAAGAACGCTTTCTATAATAACGTTCATTGTTTGAGCAGAGCAGTTAATGCCGCAAAAAGTCCCTGCACTTCCATCCAAAGAAAACTGGCACAAGAGCAAGCAACAGAGCTGGCTCAGTCGCCCAGTCACCTTCTCTGCTTGACGACTTCCCCCTCGCTGCTAGTCCTATAGTTCCTCTTCACTTTTTTCCTTAAAATGCTTGATTTTGGAACCACATGATTCTTTTGAAAATATCGTTATGTTCCTGGTCATGTCTGTCTCTGCCTGAGGCTCCACAAAATTTTAGCATAGCTGTGCCACATTTTAATTTGATACAACAAAACACTACAAATTTCAAATGGTACTTTATCTATAAAATATACAAATATTAAAGACCATTTGTAAAGGATCAAAAATAAGCCCTGATTTTAAATGCCCTATAAATTTTTTTAAAATTTTCATTAATTTATTAGTTGAACTATTAATCTTTTTTAATTAAATTGAATTCAACTTAATTTAATACTAATAGGGGCAACATATACTCCTAAGTCTGAGGCTTGCCCCTATTAGTATTAAGTTTAATTCAATTTAATTAAAAAAGATTAATAATTCAACTAATAAATTTATGAAAATGTAAAAAATTTTTATAGGGAATTTAAATTCAGGGCTTATTTTTGATCCTTTACAAATGGTCTTTAATATTTGTACAATTTAATTTGAATAATAATGGTTAAAAGGCATTTTCAGGAACTTCACTAATTTCTCTAGCCGCTACTAAACATACACAGTGCTGCACATCAAAACATGGAAGAGACAGCCCCTGCTCAAAAGAGCATACAATCTAGTCAAGAAAGACAAACTGGACATGAAGGCGCATCTTCTCTAGAAATATAGAGCTCGACACTGGAAATACAGTGGGAGTTGGTGGAACCATGCACAGTGCTGCATTATGATGTCATCAAGAATTCTGGGTGTGATGTCACGGAGCATTCAGACAGCTTCTACTATTACTAATCATTTATCTAGTGCTACTAGACAAACCACAGAAGAGACCGTTCCTGCTAAACTGGACACGAAAGTGCATCTATACACAGTGCTCAGGTGGGGGAATTACAGAGGGAATGAGAACATGGGGGTGTTGGAGTTTGGGAATTGGAAGCAGTGGGCTTTGAGTCGGGTTTTTAGTATATCCATTATCCATGAGACAGATTTGCTTACGATGAAAGCGGCTCAAATACTCAACAGAAAATTAGGCCATTATGATTTTTGTTGGTTTGCTTCTTTTGCTCTTACAAATGAAGGCGACCAAAAAAAAGTCTCAACTACTACAGTTTTGGAGCAAACTCCTTATTTTATAATTAGTTTACTGAAATGGATGGTTGCCCCATCTTGGCCGTCCATCAACTGTTAATTATGAATTTAATATAAACTGCATCTTACTACATCTCTCCCTAAAGCCAGGACTGGTTCAATCTGTCCCTTTTGACATTTACAGTACATGTACTATCACCCCACACATATACAGAGGATATGATACTTATTAAAATTTACTCGCTGCCTTTTTGAATAAATTCACCCAAGGGTGTGTACTGCAAAAAATAACCAGACTGCACATATTAAGTCTATTAACCAATGGCTCAGAGCAGGAAGGAGAAGGGGGGGAGGTGCCTGCGGCTGGCTCTGTTCCCACTTAATTTAACAGGAACCAGATTTCTCAACACAGCTTTAGAGAACCCCCCCCCCCCCCCAATTAGCTCTGTTATAACTCAGATGTTTTAATCCTTGTAAAATTGCATTCTATTCCAAAAGGCACTTATCTACCTACCAAATGTATATACCACCACTTTTTTTGTTGTTATATTTACAATTTGCTATACCGCCTTTAATAGAAAAGGAAGGATAAGGCGCTGCACAGTCTAACAAACAAAAATATTCAAATGAAAAGGAACTATAAAGTATTTCACTCGTAAGAGCACACCAATACACAGAAAATCCAACCGATAGTATAAGATGCAGGGACTGACATGCACAAAGACCCACCAAAGGCTGGTTACAAAAGCCAAGTTTTAACGTTTGACTTAAAACCGTTCATGGAAAGCTTCCTCCGTATTATCAGGGGTAATGAATTCCAGAAGGGCAGCACAAGACCAATCGCAATGCATGAAGCGGTGTGCGCCGTCTAGTTAGGAGGTCGGAAAAGCCCAACCAATAGGCCTTAGAGAATCTTCAACTTGATCCTCAATTCCAATAACATTTGGTTCCATTTAAGTGTTGCTCTTACATGCAAAAACAAACATTCAAATGTGTTTCCATTTATTGACATCCTCTTTGCCTGGACCAGTTAATGAGTTCCACAGATCTCTGGGCCCAGGGTGGTGCATTAATGCAACTCTTCCTGCTTCTAGAGGAAGCAGCCCCAATAGTGTCATTAACCCTACACACCCAGGATATGCTGAAAAGTTCTCAGCCCAACCAGTGTCCTAAATTCTGAGCTATTTTGTTAAGTGTCAAATTGCAGAAACAAAATTCTCTGTTTAGACTTTGTTTCAGATCATTGACTGAACCATATCCACATCCTCCTCTTCTTGTTTGGGCTGAGAACTTTTCAGCATCCCCTTGTATTCAGCTGATATGCACAAGGTTATGGGTTTGTTTTCATGTTGAGGGGTAGGGAAGATTGGCAAAATAATTCTTCTATGTAATGTTATACTTTGAGAAGGAGCCCTGAGGTGAAATTTACTTGAAAGCACAAAAAGGAAGGCCAGGAATTTTGGAACTCAATGTGTCTCCCGGGGGGGATGTTCTAATCGGAAAAAGGAATGCTAAGAATTGAGGCAGAAACTATCAAATTGTTTACTTCTTGCATGCATTTTAACCGGTTTTTCCCATGCTTTTCCTCTGATTATTCAGTCACTCATTCACCCCATCCCAAACTACCACCTTGCCTTCCCCCTGAAATGTAACCCCTCATTAAAATTCCATATCTTGCAACAAACTGCTTTCCCTTCACACTTAGCTAAAGAATTATACGCGGCAGTAAATGAGAACTGGATAGCACTGCATACAAGTTTCAAATTTGTGCTATATTTCAACCATTTTCCCAGGCCTCCAGTATAGGTTGTGTGTATGCAGTTCAGTAAAAACTGATCATTTGACACTACACTCTTGCACTGTCAGAGAGAGAACCATCGGCTCAATTGTGACGCGTGTATACTGTATGTACTCGTATTGCAAGACTTTGCTTGCATATCAAGTAAAAAATGTAATAAAATGTTTTGCTTGTCTTGCAAAACACTTGCAAACCAAGTTACTTGCAATCCATGGTTTTATTGTACTTTCTTGCTCTAATAAAAAAAAAAAAAAAAGAGTTAAAAAGTAAAAGTATCAAGAAAAGACTAATTCTGGTAGCAGGAAGATGTCAGAGCTTCTATTGCAGGCTGAGAGTCATATTGTGACGACTCCTTCTTAGTCACCAAGCCACCAGTCACATGCAGCTGCTGACTCCACATCTGGCTAGCCCCTGTGGAAGGATTCAGAAGGAGCCAGAGGTTCTGGGATGGGCTGACCATACATTTCCAGAGTTCAAGTTAGTTCTGGAGTTGGGATGCTAATTTTTACTTTTCCTGGTCCATTTGTTAATAATTTAGTTTGGCACCAAGTAGGGTAACAGTACAGCTTCATATTCGGCGATATAAAAACTGCATTGAGGGCACCCAACATTAAACTAGAATGAACCCTTGTTTTCAGCAGGGGAAAAAAAAAATCCTGAAAGCAAACTTGCAAACCTTGCTCTTTGGGAAGGAAAAAAAATATGCTAACTTTTCTCCTGAGATGACTGTGTGTTTGTAAGTAAAAACAATGCACGATTAGAAAACTCAACACAAATATGAATATTCATCTTGCACATATTGTCATGTTGTAGATGATACCAAGATTTGTAACATAGTAGACATCAAGAAGGGAGTGGAAAACATGAAAAAAGGATCTGGCAACTAAAATTCAATGTATAATCCAAAGAATAAAGAAACTTGGCGTGCTAAACAGTAAACTTTCCTGCGATTATGGTTAACCCACTATCCAACACAGGATTCTCTTGCTTGACAGCTATCACAAAGCTCAACTGTTATATTGGGCTTTCTACTTATACACCTTAAAATTAAATAATGTGATGTGATAAGTGCTCAAACCCACAACCATTGGGCTCTAATTATGCCCCAAGTATCTGCCTCCCTCCGGCGGGCCAGCTCCCTGCTCCTCCCAGCCGCAGTCATTTCTCTGCACAAAGCCGCAGGTGACAGCTGAGCCGGAAGCCTTCCCTTAGACATGGGAGGAGCTTCCTCCATCAGAGGGAAGGCTTCTGACTCAGCCGCAGGACATGTGCAGGAGCCGCCGCCCGCAGCTTTGTGCAGAGAAACGACTGCAGATGGAAGGAGGAAGGAGACGGCCAGAAGAAGTTAAATACCCGCAGGAGGGAGGCAAGTACTTGGGGCACAGAATGGAGGAAGGGAGATAAGAGGGTCGCGCTGGAACTCGGGTGGGAGTGAGCATAACCTTCACACAAAGGATGGAAGGAAGGAGGGAGGGGTCATGAACTTGGGACACAGAATGGAGGGAGGGAAAGAGATGCAGAGGTAGGGGAGAGAATTGAAAGGGATAATTGGGTGTCTGAGTGAGAAGTAAAGAGAGATGGTGAACATGGGGAGATGGAAGAAAGAGGAGCATTGTTAGACATAGGGAGGGAGAGAGAATTATTGGACATGGTGGTGGGAGAGGAGGGGGTAGAGATGAAGGGAGGAAGAGAGATGAGGGAGTAATGTTGGATGTGGTGGTGGAGAAGGAACAGTGGGCTGGATGGGAAGGAATGTAAGAGGGGCCTCAAGGAGGTGGAGACGGTGGGAAGAATACTAGGATCTGAGTTACATACAAATTCAACTTAATGGTTTAAAAAATGGAATCCTTCTTAACCTGCGGACTGCCTGAATATCTGGTAAAGGACATAAGAAGACAAAGCGGTCCAAAGAAAGGTGACGAAGATGGTAGGAGGCTTGCAGCAAAAGATATATGAGGAGAGACCAGAAGCCCTGAATATGTATACCCTAGAGGAAAGGAGGGACAGGGGAGATTTGATTCAGACATTTAAATATTTGAAAGGTACTGATGTAGAACCAAATCTGTTCCAAAGAAAGGAAAATGGTAAAACTAGAGGGCATAATTTGAGATTGATTGGTGGTAGACTTAAGAGAAATGTTAGGAAATTCTTTACGGAGAGGGTGTTTGATGCGAGGAATGCGCTCCCACGGGAGGTGGCGGAGAAGAAAATGGTGACAGAATTCAAACAAGCATGGAATGAACACAGAGGATCTCTAATAAGAAAATAATAGATATATATTGAAGGAACTAAGGCCAGTATTGGGCAGACTTGCACAGTCTGTATCCCATATATGGCCATTCAGTTGAGGACAGGATGGGGAGGGCTTCGAGGGCTGTGATGGGCTTTGATGGATACTTCAGTAGATAGAACCTACGCACACTACCGGACAGAGCTCTGGGTTTCTGATCCAGAAATATCTATGAAAAAGGACCATTTAAATTAAATTATTAATTTATAGAAACATGACAGCAGATAAAGGCCAAATGGCCCATCTAGTCTGCCCATCCACAGTAACCATTATCCCTTTCTCTCTCCAAGAGATTCCACGTGCCTATCCCAGGCCCTCTTGAATTCATAAACAGTCCCTGTCTCTATCACCTCTTCTGGGAGACTGCTCCACGCATCTACCACCCTTTCTGTAAAAAAAGTATTTCCTCAGATTACTCCGGAGCCTATCGCCTCTTAACTTCATCCTATGCCCTCTCATTGCAGAGTTTCCTTTCAAATGAAAGAAACTCGACTCATGCACATTTATATTATGAAGATATAGCGTGTGTCGGACTGGATGGACCATTCGGGTCTTTTTCTACCGTCATTTACTATGTTACATCCAATTGTGCCAAACCAGATTTTGACACACACACAGTTTGCACACACCTCTCTTCAAAATGGCTCATATTTGGTCTTCACAAATGAAATATACAGTACAGTATAAATCCAGTTTCTGGATGGTTAACAGAAGTTGACATAACAAAGTGTTGCCTACAATATAAGCGGATTCCCTTCCTCTCCTACGCCACCACATTTATTTAGCTCATAGCTAAATGAAGGGTTTGAAAAACATAAAATAAATGAAAATTTTGCAAAATTTAATTTTCACTAGGCTTATCCATGTCAGGTCTCTCAAGCTTTCTTAAAATCCTGTCCTAGAGGGGGAGGAAAAAAAGGCAATCAACTGCCAGCAAAAGTTTAGCATCTTGCTCAAGAAAGGCACCACTGTTACAGGAAACCAGCAAAGCAATCACAATAAACTAACTAAAAGCCCAATGGAAGATGTACCTGATAAAGCAGGAGATATATTATGGCTATTTAGGAAAAAAAAATCTGGAAGCCATTGCTTTTTCCCAGCTAAGATGCGTCAGGAAGCAAAAGGCCTATTTTAAACACATCCATGTTTCATAATATTCCCCAAATTTATTCTGTGTTAAACTGCATTTTCCTTTACCTTTCCACAACAGTATCTCTCACAAAAATAATAGCAGACAATAGAAAAGGAAGGAAGAGGAATCTACTCTCCCACAAAGTCACATGGGTAGACACTAAGAAAATTGCAAGAAGGGAGTGGGGTAGCCGAATAGTTAGTGCAGCAGTGAGACGTAGTGCTGCTCGATTTGCCAATCCAAATCAATTCACCTATCGATTCACCTCGGTAAGTCAATTCACTTTAAAAAAAAAAAAAAAATCAGACTCACTGATTCAGCGAGTCCTGACATACCTCCGGGCCTCCTAAAATAGCAGCAGCAATGGCAGTGACCGGATTGGCAGAGGTAACGCTGTGAACAGGCTTCTCCTGGCGTGCCCTGCCAAGGCCTTCCCTCTGCCGCATCATTAGTGATGTGGCAGAGGGAAGCCCTGGTGGGCAGGCCATGAGAAGTCTATTTACCATGTTGCCTCTGCCAAGCCAGACACCACAACCGCTGCTGCTACTTTAGGAGGCCTGAAGGGGGTGGGGGTGGGGGGGGGTCAGTTGGGAGGTGCTGTACAGAGGAATACGAGGGATGGAAAGTTCCTGTACAAGGAGATGGGAGGGAAGGATGAAAAGGTGCGGCACAGGGAGTGGAGGAGAGAAGTTAGAATCGGTGGAGATGGGCTGGAGGAGAGGAAGGGAGAGGTGCAACAGAGGTAGAAAGGGGCAAGAGAGAGATATCCTGCCTATGATGGAGGGGAGGAAGACATGCATGGAGAAGAGAGATGAAATGTTGGATATGGCAGTGGAAGGGAAGGTACAGAGATGTAAGATGGATGGTGAGCACAGAAAAAGAAGAAAATGTCAAATGGGTAGGAGACCTTGGCGAGCAGACAGAAGACAAACAGAAACCAGATAACAAAAGATAGAAAAATAATTGTATTTTCTATTTTGTGATTACAATATGTCAGATTTGAAAAGTGTATGCTGCCAGAGCTGGTGTTAGACAGCGAGCGTGAGCTAGGACCTAAGAGAGAGAGAGAGAGATGAAAAGTCTCTTTTGTTTATATTGTTCACACTAGAGCCCCGGTATAGGTCCGGAGAGGGCAAAGGGGTCTGGGATGGGTGAAGAGACTCCAAAATAGCCAGGATGTTTGGAAAAAAACATCATATTGGGCAGGAAAAGTGAATCAAATCAAATTGAAAAATCAATTCAATAAGCCAAATCGAATCATAATTTTTTTTTCCCTGAATTGGGCAGCACTAGTGGGAAGGAGGGAAGCCGAGATTTATTAAGCGCCTTTATGAAGAGATTCACCCAAGACAGTGTACAACAGGTAAAGTTCAACATAAAAACTTGCGATTTTGTTAACAGCATAACAGTAGTAAAAACACCAAATATAAACAAAAACTACAATGAATGAAGTAAAGTCAAAATCAGTAAATTGAAACTTAATAGGACTACCATGAAACAGTTTGAAAATATACTTAACAGCACTGAAATTCAAATAAGAGATATATATGTTTGTTTTGTAATCCGCTTAGGTATAAATGGAATATAAGGGTTTAAAAGAAACCCCCCCAAAAAACAACTTTATTCATTTATATCCCACTTTTATCAAAGTGAATTACAGAAATACATACATATACATAAGCATATCACTCAAATCCTAAGAGAAATATAAACGCTCAGCGCTCAAATAGATATTGTTTCAAAAGTTTCTTAAAAGGGATGTATAGCGGGATATTGTTCCAAGTATCAGGGCCAATACAAGAAAATGAACCTATTCTAGTTATATGCAATCTCATTTGCTTTAGAGAAGGAACATTAAAAAAATAGGTAGCCCGAGAGTCCGTCTCGACAGGCGAATCTAACGCGGAGCTGGGGGGCCCGCGTGGTAGCCCGTCAGAGACGCGGGGTCGGCTGGGAAGTGGGAGGCAGGAGATTGGCCGGTGGCTCTTTCCCGCCGTCGGGAAGACCTGCCATTGAATGGCCGCGGTCGTGGAGGGCGTCGGGTGGGGGAGGGGGGTTTATAAGTCAGGACTTAGGAGGACTCAGGGCGTACCTGGCCCTCCGAGGCGGCTTTCCCGCCCGTCCGCCCTTTGGATTCACGGTTGGGAGTGCAAAGTAGGGATGACTTGGCAGTATCCCAAGCTACTGGCTGAGCTCATCAGGGGATGAGCAGTGGGCCGGCTGGGAGCCGTGCCTAGTGGGCCGGAAGGTGACCCGGGATAATGGGGCATGTGGGGGACATGCCACCTCTCAGATCCTTGCTTCCATGGCGGGGTCGGGGGGCCATAACTTGGTTTACAGTAGCTTGGGAATCTTGTGTTATAATGTTAATCTGCTGTTTATATGTTATATTTATCAATCTGTAATTACCAATAAACAGGCTAATTTTTCACCATAAGTAGAGTTGTGTTTTTGTGAGAGGGAAAAAGGTGGTGGGATGTAAGTTAAAGGTATATATAGGGAGCGGGCCTATCAAGGTTCCGCTGTTATAATGCATACCAAAAGGGAGACATAATACTTTTGAAGCATTTAATAAGAACAAATCAGAGTAATAAACAACACATTCTCCCCACCTTACTAAGCCACGGTAGATGTTTCAACCACGGCCTGGAGCGCTAAATGCTCCGACATTCATAAAATTCCTATGAGCATCGGAGCATTTAGCGTCCTGTGCCACAGTAAAACTCTACCTTGGCATAGTAAAAGAGGACCATAGATATGACACTAATGCTTTTATATAATACAGCTTATCCTGAGAATGATCTTTCCAGACTAGCACAAACCCGATTTCTTTTGCTAGGACTCAAAACACGAGTCAACGGCACCTAACAAACCTATAACTGAGGGGTCAAATGTATCCAAGTTTATTAAAATTCCTGAGAAAAATGCCAATTATACATTCTAAGCGTTTAACAGTTAAAAAATTAAAATGTAGATATTAGATGGGGACAAGATGGGTGTTGCAGAGTGTTTTGGAATAGGGATGGGCAGTTTAAAACAAATATCATTAAGTAGAACAAACACTGGGTTAAATTCTATCTACCTATATAGCGCCCAAAAAACTGGCACCAACAAAAGGAAATGCTATTCTATAAGCCATGCTTAAAGTTAGGCACAGTTTAGAAAATAGCACTTATGCTCAGGAACCACAACTAAATTTAAGCAAGGCCACATCAAGGAAAACATGGTGGACGCCCTCCCTGTATTTTGATATTTCATCATTTAGAATCCTAATACAAGAGTCAACTAGATTACTGCAATATCGCCTAAGAATATGCGGCGATTACAACTGGTGCAAAATGCGGCAGTCAAGCTAATTTTTGGGTTGAAGAAGTTCGATCATTCCTACCAACATTGGCTACCGATGGAGGCACGCGTGAAGCTTAAGTCTGGATGCTTTTGCTTTAAGGTACTATTCGGTTTAGCCTCTAAATATATAACTGACCTCTTCTCTTTCTCAAACAACAGACATTAAGAGAAGCTCACACTCGAATTTTGTTTCCCCACCGGTTAGAGGATGTAAATTTAAAAAACACCATCAACATCTTCTCTCACATCAAGCAGCATTATGGGGCAAAGATCTGGAACAATTGCTCACGCCTACTACTTATGGGGAATCTAGGAAACACCTAAAAACATACCTGTTCTGAAGTATTTAGACAACTAACCCTCTACAATCCTACTTCACAATAACTGATCTCTAGCCTTGTTAATAACTAGCTTCTAACTTTGTTAATGCTACTTAATTTGTAACATCTTTTAACCATTGAAAATCGCATAGAACTTCACGGTCCTGCGGTATATAACCAAAATTGAATATGCAATTTTTTTATCACTTTTATAGAATTTAGGGGATACATGGCATTCTCTTTGCTAAGGGGTATACTTGCATGCACTAGTACGCATGACCAAACCCTTGAACATACAAATAGAGGTAAATTCTATATAAGGCACCACAAAAAAAAAAAGCACCAGTGTGGAGCGGACAAAACCATGTCTAAAGTTAGACATAATTTATACTGTAGATTATGCATCGTGGCTGGCCCCATGACTAAAACTTAGGTACGACAGTTATGCCATCTAAAACATGGTGTAAAAGTCCGTATCTAAATTCTGCGCAGATTAGGACTATTCCATAACAATACATGCAATTTTTAGGAACACCCAGGGCTTCAGATGTGTTCATTAGAATTTAAACACACCACTTTATTGAAAATGCTTAAAAGGCTGTGCACAAATTCTAATGTTAATTAGTGGCCATATGTAAAATCCAGGAAATAGGGCATCATTTCACGTAAAGTGTGCCCAGAATGCACACTTGTAATACTTGCTTGATAACAAAACGAACACAAATACTTCCTAGGCACCCATCCCTAACTCAGATCCCATGATTGCTCTTTGTGATAAGTTATTTATTTATTCCCTTTTCAATACTGTTCTCCCAAGGGAGCTCAGAACGGTTTACATTAATTTATTCAGGAACTCCAGCATTTTTTTCTTGTCTGCCCCTGTGGGCTCACAATCTATCTAATGTACCTGGGGCAATGAGGGGATTAAGTGACTTGCCCAGGGTCACAAGGAGCAGCGTGGGTTTGAACCCACAGCCTCAAGGTGCTGAGGCTGTAGCTTTGACCACTGTGTCACACTCTCCCTCTATTCCCTCATCTGAAGCTAAATTTCACAAGACGGTGAGGGATGCCAAAAAGGACTATGAGGAGAAAATAGTGCAAGAGGCCAAAAATTTCAAGCTCTTCTTTAGATACGTAAAAGGAAAAAAAAATGCAAAAGAGGCGGTGGGACCGCTGGATGACCAGGGAAGAAAAGGGTACATCAAAGAAGACAAACTAATTGCAGACAGACTAAATTCTTTCTTTGTGTCTGTCTTTACAAAGGAGGACACCGCAACAATACCAGAAGCGATGAAAGTGTTCAAAGGAGTAATAGAGGACAGCCTCACCACAGTAGAAGTGGACTTGGACCAGATATACTACCAGATCGACAATCTTAAAAGCGACAAATCCCCTGGACCGGATGGAATTCACCAAAAGTCTTAAAAGAACTAAAGGTTGAAATCGGAGAACTACTGCAAAAACTTGCCAACCTGTCAATTAGAACTGGACAGATATCAGACGACTGGAAGATAGCAAACGTCACGCCAATTTTCAAAAAAGGATCAAGAGGAGAACCAGGCAACTACAGACCTGCAAGTCTTGCGTCTGTCCCTGGAAAGATGGTTGAAGCACTGATTAAAGATAGCATAGTCCGGCACTTGGATACACACGACTTGATGAGAGCCAGTCAACATGGCTTCAGGAAAGGGAAATCATGTTTGACGAATTTACTTCAATTTTTTGAGATCGTGAACAAACAAATTGATAGTGGAGAACCGGTGGACATAATATACTTGGACTTCCAGAAAGCGTTCGACAAGGTTCCACATGAAAGACTTCTCAGGAAACTACAAAGCCATGGAATAGAGGGAGATATACTAAGATGGATAGGCAAATGGCTGGAGAACAGAAAGCAGAAAGTTGGCATAAATGGGAAGTTCTCAGACTGGGAGAAAGTGATTAGTGGTGTGCCCCAGGGTTCGGTACTTGGGCCCATCTTAGTTAATATTTTCATCAATGGCCTAGAAGAAGGAACATCCAGTGAGATCATCAAGTTTGAAGACGACACAAAGCTATGCCAGGCAATCAGATCGCAGAAGGATAGTGAGGAACTCCAGAGTGACTTGAGTCAGTTAGAGAAAAGGGCGGAGAAATGGCAGATGAAGTTTAATGTGGAAAAGTGCAAAGTAATGCATTTAGGCAGAAAGAACAAGGAACACGAGTACAGAATGTCAGGTGCAACTCTGGGTAAGAGCGGACAAGAAAAGGACCTGGGTGTACTGATAGATAGGACCCTGAAGCTGTCGGCACAATGCGCGGCAGCGGCAAAGAAAGCAAATAGAATGTTAGGCATGATAAAGAAAGGAATCACGAGTAGATCGGAGAAAGTTATAATGCCGCTTTATAGAGCAATGGTCAGACCACACTTGGAATACTGTGTCCAACACTGGTCTCCCAACCTAAAGAAGGATATAAAACTGCTGGAGAGGGTGCAGAGACGAACAACGAAGCTAATAAAAAGTATGGAGAACTTGGAATACGAGGAACGACTTAAGAGACTGGGATTGTTCTTCCTTGAAAAAAGGAGACTGCGAAGGGATATGATCGAGACTTTCAAAATACTGAAAGGAATCGACAAAATAAAGCAGGAAAAAAAATTATTTGCCATTCCAATGTGACACGGACAATAGGACATGGACTGAAGCTAAGGGGGGACAAGTCCAGGACAAATATCAGGAAGTTCTGCTTCACGCAACGAGTGGTGGACACCTGGAATGCCCTCCCAGAGGAGGTTATTGTGGAATCCACCGTTCTAGGATTTAAAAGCAAACTAGATGCACATCTCCTTACGAGAGGCATAGAGAGATATGGGTGACTAAAATTACGCCAGGTGTACACCTGGCTGGGCCTCCGCGTGTGCGGATCGCCGGATTTGATGGACCGAAGGTCTGATCCAGAGATGGCAGTACTTATGTTCTTTAAGTTCTCTGGGGCAAAGAAAATACCTACTGTATCTGAATATAATTCATCTTGAACTACAAGTAAAACAGCGTGTAAGCTAAATCCAAATAATAAATAAACAAATAACCCTCCATCATGGTATCGCAGGTCTGCCAAAGTGTGTTAATCACTAGAGTCCAAGTGAACGAAATTGTGTGCAACAATCCTTAGGCTCTTTCATTTAAGAAACAGGTGAAACCTAACATCTCGGCTCTGGAGGGGGGAATTTTAGGGGAGGAACCCCAAAACACAGCAAGAGAATGAAGCCAAGACAAAATGAGTTTTCCTAGCAAAACATCTTGCAGATGTTCCCATTTCAAGAGTTGTCATTTAATGCTGAACATCAGAACTGCACCATGGCCTTTTCACCTGGGTGAGGACCCAGATCTCTTACGGGTTTCCTGATGCCTGAGCTCACTAGAGGTTGAACAATAAAAGCTGTAGTCATAGTCTATTAAACTACCAGCTTGTCATTATCCAGCAAGCAAATGTTAATAAAGGAGATAATTCATTTAACTCAAATTAAGTACCAGTATCAAGATTTTGTGTCAACACAACCCTCTGTACTCCACCTTCGATGAAAGATTTAAAAATGAAAAGAACAATATTCATGAAATGTAGGGTAGTAAACAGAACAGAGGCAGATTTCTTAAAAACAAAAAAAACAAAACAGCTCTCCTTCCATATTCGCGGGGGTTACGTGCAGAGCTGGCCCGCGAACAGGGAAATATCGTGAATAAGTTTTTGGACTGGCTCTGACCAACCCCGCCTCCCTCCTGCGTCCCCGGACCTTACCTGGTGGTCTAGCAGTGACGCAGGGCAGGAGCGATCTTCTTATACTCCTGCCTGTGTAAAGCCGTCATCAAAATGGCTGACGTGAGTTCCCGTTGTAGTCTCGAGACTACAACAGGAACTCACTGCAACCATTTTGATGATGGCTCTGTGTGGGGCAGGAGACTAGGATGATCGATCCTGCCCTCGTCTTCTCTAGACCACCAGATAAGGTCTGGGGTGGTTCGGGCAGCCTGCATAAAGAAGAAAAAATGAAGAAGAAAAAAAAAAATTGTAAATAATCAAATTCTCGTGTAGGGAAACCGTAAATCCGGAGGTAGAGCTGTAAATCTACCTATAGCTATTTCTGCAATGGACAAATAATCCTTGGAAGAACAAGGAGAGGCTTCCCACCACAATCACAGAGATGCCAAGATACCCAGTTCCAAGCTGGAGATTTTTGGACAGTCTTGGTTTTGAACTTATGACCCAAAGCAGTGTGGCATTTGTGCTGCTTGATCCTATCCACTGAAATCAGTGCTATAGTCCCATAATGCACCAGGATAGAGTAATTAGAAATCCAGGCCAGTCCCAAATCCCTAACCTGGAACTGGGCAACTTGGAATCTCTGCCATCATATTTACTAAAATATCAATTTATATTTCCACAGTCCTGAACCAAATAATCCATACTGCAAGCCAATTACACAAACTTTTATTCCATATTTATCTTCAAGCTGCTAATGGAAATACAACCACTAAGTTAACAAACATGCACATTTTCACTTCCAAAATACCCATTATGCAGAACCAAGAAAACTGAGTATGCATTTATATCGATCAGCCATTTCCCTAAGAAATCCATGCACCAAGAATGACCTTGAGCTTTTAATCACTGAACTGTAAAGGGGAATACCAAACCCAAAGCTTGTTCACCCAATACCCCTGCTTTTATTTAAGTCACAGCTGCTGGCATCAAGTTCAAGTTATTTGATATACCGCTAATAAAACCAAGGTAAATCTAAGCGGTTTACAATAACATATAATAATAATAAAAATGAGTAAAAAATTTAAAAAGGGTGGGAAACAAAATTTGACAAAAACACAGACGATCAACTGATTGTAGAAAGATAAGGAGAAAAATAATAATAATTTTATTTCTTATATACCGCCAAAGCCGTAGTAGTTTGAGGCGGTTTACAATAGGGATAGGTAGGTTACAATAAAAACCAAAAAGGTTGGGGGGGAGTAGAAGACCAATACGTTAGGGAAAGGAAACATCCTCTATCTGCCCACATGAGTCAAGAAAACTAGAATAGAAAGGTTGCGTGCAAATTTTGCACTTTGCAGAAGTTAAGAACAGAAAGCCAATGAGAAACCTTATGCCTTTAGGTGGCATGATGGAAAATAAGGAGTTCCTGTGAAAGTCAAGGAAAAATTGTCAAAATGAAGGGACATCTAGTAACTGTTGTGAAGAGCGCAAGGTTCTTTGTGGCTTATATGAGACCAGGAGATTATGTAAAAAGGAGGGGAGTCCACTTGATAAGAGCTGATGAGAGAGAATATTAAATTTGAAAGGAAGGATATGCTCTGATTTTAGAAGAGGTGTAACATGATCAAACTTAGAGCAGTGATGGAGTGGGGTTCTGAACTAATTGAAGTCGGTGTAGTTGATATTTCGGGAGTCCAACGAGAATGGAGTTGCAATAATCTAATTTAGACAGAACAAGGGAATGTATAAAAGTATGAAGGGAACTTTGCTGAAGGAATGAGCGGATGGAGGTTTGGATTTGACGAAGATACCATCTTAGAAATGTGTGAATGAAAGCTTAGGGTATTATAGAAACATAGATATATAGAAGATGACGGCAGATAAGGGCCATAGCTCATCAGGTCTGCCCACTCTGCTGACCCACCCCCAAGTCTACTATCCTAGGGATCCCACTCCTGGTGACAGGTTCCCTTGGCTTAGCTAAACTAAACTAAACTAAACCTTGGGTTTATATACCGCACCATCTCCACGAATGCGGAGCTCGGCACGGTTTACAGGAAGAAAGATGAGAGAGGAACTACAGTGGAGAGATTAAAGAGTTAGGTGTAAAGGGGGAAGGTGAGAGGCCTAAGAGGGGGGAAGTGTTACAGTTTTGAGAATAGCCAGGTTTTTAGGTATTTGCGGAAGAGTTGGAGGGAGCTTGAGGTTCGGAGAGGGGAGGTGAGGTTATTCCAGATCTCAGTGATTCTAAAGGGGAGGGATGACCCAAGTTTGCCTACATGGGAAATACCTTTTATGGAAGGGAAGGATAGTTTAAAAATTTGGGAGGATCTGGAGGAAATAGGGGTTGGGGAGTTCCAGGATAGAGGGATAACGGCAGGAAGGATGCCATGTAGGATCTTGTAGGCCAAACACGCACATTTGAAGTGGATCCTGGGGATTACTGGGAGCCAATGGAGCTTAGACAGGAGTGGTGAGACGTGATCAAATTTGCTATTCGCGAAAACAAGCTTAGCTGCGGCGTTCTGAATCCGCTGAAGTCTGTGGAGGCTTTTCTTGGTTAGGCTGAGATAGATAGAATTGCAATAATCCATGCTGTTTGTCTCGATCACCTGCACCGGGAGCTCGTTCCAAGAATCAACCACTCTCTCGGTGAATAAATATTTCCTGGTGTTGCCATGAAATTTCCCACCCCTGAGTTTAAGCGGATGCCCTCTTGTGGCTGAGGGTCCTTTGAGAAAGAGAATCTCTTCTTCCATCTCGATACGGCCGGTAATATACTTAAACGTCTCGATCATGTCTCCTCTCTCCCTACGTTCTATTATAACCCCCAGGATTTTAGTCTTTGATGAAAATTGTAAGAGAACTCCTTTCATGGTGAAATTTAAAGATCTCAAACTCCTGTCCATGAGGGCCACAAGTGCATCAGTTCTTCAGGATATTCCTAGTGAATATGGGCAAGATAGCCATGCATCCCTTCTACCTCTACTGTAAAACTCTCACACATTCATTAATCAGAGATATCCTGAAAACCCAACTGGTTCACAGCCCTCTAGGACCAAAATTTCACATCCCTAATCTAGACAGATTACAATCCTAAATGCACAAGTTTAACTATGCTAGGTCTTTCACCTCCTACCACTGTCTTCCTACCCAAGTTGGTTTCAAACAGAAAACATAAAGTAATCAAAAACTTGTGTTTAAACTTCAGTTCATGACTCTTATACACACAAAGTTAATATCTGGAGGGTTAAAACCCACACAATCTAGTGACCAGTGAAATAGAGAGGCAAAAGAAAAATCTCTATACAATTCAAAACAGAAGCCTTAAAAATGGCATGCTAGACACATGGAAAATAAAGCAGGGTGCTTTCCACAGATTATTCAGAGGAATCCATGCCAAAGGAATGGCAGACATGCGATGTGTAAAGAAACAGCAGACATGCGATGTGTAAAAGCTATTCTTTTGGCATATTTGCTGGTGAAATTTACAGAACATTAAAAGCAACAAAGATAACATAATAAAACATCATGCCGACTTAAAAAATTATTTTTTTGTTTTTTTTTACATATTATATATATATCACACACATACACACACATTCCATATCACATTGCAGACCTAACATCTGAAAATGGCATCTATGTGGTTTCAAACATTTATCTTATTCTCTCTTAGATCAATCTCATCTTGTGCCAATAAAGTATTCCAAACAGCAAAGCAGCCCAGTTTCTGTACAGCTACTGCAGCTTCGTACTATAGACCCAATTTTTAAACATTTACATGTGGGAAGATGGTGCTCTTGGACAAATGCTAATAAATCAGTTAGTGGTTTCAGATTGTAAAAGTTATGGGCCAAATTTTAACCGCAATGGCTGGAGGTCAAGTAAAACGCTAGCTCTGGCTGTTAAGTGATTGGATATTCAGTGCCAACACCTGGATATCCAATGTCAGTATCCAATCCAGATGGTCTTTTACTGTCCTAACTCCACCAAACCTCTGCCCACAGATCACCTGGCACTGTTTGGATAGTGCCCGATCTGAGCAATGCCACCGAGTATCCCTCTCACTGGAACTTATCCCAGTTAGCACAGAGGTGGAGAAATCCGTGGCCTGCATCTCACGAGACCACTGGGAAGTACATGCAGAAAACATTACCCAGAGTTTCATGATTTGAAATACTATATTTCAGCAGATTCTTTCCATTGCAACATTATGTAATGTCAAGGCCCACCAGGGTCAGTACTGACATTTCACGTGTATAAATTCTGACCACTCCTGGGTTAGCAAATGGAGGAATTTTCAACCAGTCCTCAGACACAGCCAGCCAGTCAGGCTTTCAGGATATCCTCAAGTACATTCGGGAGATAAATTTGCATGTATTACCTTCAGTGTAAGAAACTCACTCTCATGCATACACTTCTCCCTCCGATTCCGCGGTTTCAGTATCTGCGGATTGGGTTATTTTTACAAAAAAAACTATTTTCATTTCTGAGCTATTTTTAAGCCGCCTAATCCTCTCGAGACTACAATGGGAACTCCCGGCAGCCATTCTGATGACGGCTCTGCACAAGGCAGGAGCATAGGAAGATCGCTCCTGCCCCACTTCACCGCTAGACCACCATGTAAGGTTCCAGGGGACGCAGGAGGCAGGCAGGGGTGGGTCAGAGCCGGCCGAGAAGTTATTTGCAATTTTTCACACTTCGCGGTCCAGCTCTGCACCTAACCCCCTCCGAATACCGAGAGAGAAGTATATTTGGGGGGATATCCTGAAAACCTGATTGGCTGGGGGTGTCCAAGAGGAATGGATTGAAAATCCCTGTGCTACCTGGATTTAGTATCAGCCCCTAAAGTACAATAAAGTTTATAACGTGAAGGGTAATTACATACTCTAGAACGTATGCATTATGTTGCACATGTTTTATATATGCCACTACTCTATCATTATTGTTTATTGCACCTCTACAAGTTGCAAAAGCAAATCACAGCAGTTTACAAAATAAAAACAGACCACAAGACGAGGAACTGCATTATATGACAGGAAAGCAACATTCACACAAGAGAACATTTTACAAGCCACAGGTTCATCCACGGCAGACATTTACAAGATAGTGTGATCTGGCATAGCACATATTTGCAAGGGGCGGAGCATAGGCAGGACTCTAATGCACATTGCTTACAGAATACGTCAAGTGCCTATGGGGTCTTCCTGAGTGCTCCCACTGTCTAATTGTCTTGCTTCAGTGTTTTTGTTAATTATCACAAACTGTCTATTGTTTCATTTAATGCTATGTACGTCTGTTGTAATTCGCCTAGAACTTTGGATAGTGCCGAATATAAATGTCGAAAAAGTTGTGTGCGCCCAGGTCACATTCAGGTGCCCACCAACACTTTAGCTGGAACCTAGATGACAGTGGGCTGGGGGTTATGCTTGTGTTCTATAAAGGAACCCAAAAACCAGGTGCCGGTACAGTTAAAAGTGCATCTTCTGGTGTGTGTTTTGACAGTGGTTAATAAAAAAAAAAATAATAATAATTACATGATTCACTTAAATTATATATATTATTTTAGGGGAGCGCGTATATGATACCCGTGTCTTATGTGTTTCTGGCTGTGATTCATGATAGAAACATAGAAGATGACGGCAGAAAAGGGCCACAGCCCATCAAGTCTGCCCACTCCAACAACCCTACCCCCTTGAATTTACCCCCCTAGAGATCCCACATGTGTATCCCATTTCCTTTTAAAATCCTTCATGCTGCTGGCCTGAATCACCTGAGGTGGAAGTTCATTCCAACGATCGATCACCCTTTCGGTGAAGAAGAACTTCCTGGTGTCGCCATGAAATTTCCCACCCCTGATTTTCAGCGGATGGCCTCTTGTGGCAGAGGGACCTTTAAAAAAGAAGATATCATCCTCCACCTCAATACGGCCGGTGATATATTTAAACGTCTCTATCATGTCTCCTCTCTCTCTACGTTCTTCGAGTGAATATAGCTGCAATTTATTCAGCCTTTCTTCATACGGGAGGTCTTTGAGTCCCGAGACCATTTTGGTGGCCATTCTTTGAACCGACTCAACTCTCAGCACATCCTTTTGGTAATGTGGCCTCCAGAATTGTACACAATACTCCAGATGAGGCCTCACCATGGATCTGTACAATGGCATTATAACTTCGGGCTTCCGGCTGATAAAACTTCTTCGGATCAACCCATCATTTGTCTTGCCTTTGATGAAGCCTTCTCCACTTGATTGGCATTAGAATTTGATAGAATTCTACATTAAAAACAAAGTACATGATTTACCTGAATTATAGTAGTTTTTGGGAGAGAAGGGCGCATTTGTTAAAAATCGACGTTTGTGAGCCGCTTGTGTTTTGTGGTTCATATCTTCGCACTTCGTATCTTCCACACTTCTGTTTTTGTGACACGAACAGCTTTTGGGACTAACTGCTACAACCATATATCATGCTCAAACAAGGCACCTGCTTCTTACGTTGCTTTTCCCGCGTTCTGCGCATGTGCCGATCACTTATCGCCAGCGACTCAACACATGTAAGTTTAGCAAATCGTCGCTACTTTCCGCTGCAGGCACGATTTTTTGAGAACGACTCATGTTTCTGAAATTGCTACAAACGCCTGCAATAGTGCCCCGCTGCTTTTTGAGAATCCGGCCCCTAGACGCCCAAGTGTCCATTACGGAATAGGCTCCTATGGCACGGCCTCGGAGTATCCAGTATAGAATTACCACCTTCCTGTGCTACTTGCAAAGTGAAAGCAAAGTGCAAAGCCTGTGCGGATGGATGTTCTTACTAACTGCAACAATGACTGTGGTAACGTGCTGCCTTCTAACCGCAGTGTCCGGTCCCCATCGATTTGCCATCCTGTAACAGGCTAAGCCAACAGTGTTGTATACTGTTAAAAAAGGACAGCTAAGTAATCATGCTTGTACACTAACAGCACGTGGTGAACTCATGCATTAAAATGCTTTCTAGGAATAGCACTGCGCTTGGCGCTTGGGAGAAAAGTTATCAAGCAGAGTGTTTCCCAAGTCAGTCCTGGGGCATCCCTTGCCAGTCAGCTTTTCGGGATATCCACAATGAATATGCATGAATGATTTGCATATATCGCCTCCACTGTATGCAGATCTCTTTATGCATATTCATTGTGGATATCCTGAAAACCTGAGTGGGAAGGGTGGACTCTAGGACTGCTATATAAAATTACCCCGGCACTAGAGTATAAGTGGCTTGTGGAATGTGTTACATTCCTAAATGAAATTTGAACAATTGCTCCAGTATACAGATGCATAAAAGCTGGCACTCAGAAAACACATACCCTCATCCTAACATTCAAACACCACAGTCGGCGTTTCAAAGTTACATCCAAATATTCCATGCCAGGCAGTGCATGGATATTTGAAAAATTTGGATTCAGCATCTTATAGACTGTTATACCATAAAATCTCAAAACAATACCGACACTGAACATCCAAGGTGACCAGCATCTAGACAGTGGCCTAGTAGGGGTGAGCAGCTCCTAGGGCAGTGGCACCTCTTTCCCGTCCTCTCCCCCACCCCCTTCCAAATACCTTTTTAATCTTTGGTGCGAACAGCCACGAACTTGCTGCTTGTGTCGGCTTTGGCGCTGTCTAACCACTTCCTAGGTGTGGGTTCCGGAAGTGACATCAGAGCGCAGGTGCGAATAGCATGTTCATGGCTGCTCACACTGACGTTAAAAAGGTATGGGGGAAAGGGGGGCGCATGCACAGTAGGGGAAGGGAGGGCAGAGAGCAGGAGGGGTGCCAGCGCCCTGAGAAAGACTGCCCCCCTAATAGCTATCGGAATCTTATCAGCAGTACCTGGACAACTTCTCCCTCTCTCTTCCTGGATCCTTACACTCTTTATCTTCCATCGTGCTCCGTTTCTGCATGTCTACGATCCTGGCAAGCTACCTTAAAATCTCTACACCTCACTTCAGTTAAGCGTATCTTAATCTGCAGCATCAACGGATGGGTAAAACTGTTTCTGCCCTGTTCCAACGCACCACAAACATGCTGCCAGGATGCTGGGCTCAAGTTTCATACGTGCCATTAACTATAAATAAACCTCACACTTGGATTCTGCTTGGAGCGCAGCCGTTGCAATCATTCTCGTATTAAAGATACACCAGACAACTATGCAACTAACTGCTTTTTGTTGCAGGACGAGTGTACGCTACTGGTTCAAGTATCTTTTCTTGGTAGAAGTTTCCATACTGCTGCTCTTGTTTTGATTCCACCCATGATCAGAATTAACATTAGAAGAAGAAAAAAATCATTCCGTGCAAATTTTCTAAATTCTTTCCAAAGAGTAGCAACTTCCGCTGTGTTCATTCTTTGAAAGAACATGTAATGCAGTTCTTTAAAAGCATTCTTCCCCACGTTCGAAAGGCAGATGTGACCATTACTTATTCATTTACAACCACTCTGGCATACACACCTTCCTGTAAACACTGTAAAAAAGCTGGCCTTTTTTCCCCCTCGTTTATTTTGGTCTTAAAAACAAAATGTTAACATCCATAATCATAAAACAGCAACAGATGTTTAAAACTAAACAACGGCTCGTAAAATAATTGTTCCTTCAGCCGGGTCTCAGACAGCTATCCTATTTTCAAAGACACTATTGGGTATGAGTCACTTCTGCTAAATTAAACTGTAGCAGGAGAGAGAAGAGGGAAGGGAGGAAGTAGCGCCTCTCACAAAGATCTTACAACATAGCACTAGATTCAGCCATAAAAGACACTGAGAAAACTTTTGTGTCAGTCTGTTACCAGGATAGGCGATTGCCGTAAAGCTTACAGTCAAAGATATTGAAGAACACAGAAATATTCGCTTCTTTCCTCTGCTAATGAGATTTGCCATGTTTAACTGCAATTCTTGGTCACTAGGTTTACACTAGAATGGAAAAACGCTGTACTTGGCACAGTATTTTCTCTGGCTTAAAGAGATGTTGTTACTAGGCTCTCACAAAGCCATTTGCGCCATATACTTTCCCGCTCAACAGGGCCATACTGCCTGGAAGCGTGATCTCTTTTCCTTCAGAATAAAAGTTCAAAAAAAGCCCAAAAGATGTTATCACCTGCCCCTGGTCATTAAATCCTTGCTCTTTAAAGTAAAAAAACAAATTAAGAGGGAGAAGACATTTCTGCCATGTATTCATGCAGTTACAGAAGGAGAGAGCGAGAGAGAGAAAAAAAAAAGAGGAGTCCCACTGCCAAGTTCAATTAGCTTAGAATTGCTTTTTTTTTTTTCCACTCTAAAAACTAGGCCATTCTGGCCTCTTCAGACTGCACGTAGATTCAAAAGAGAGTTTGATTCAAGTGCGTTCAATCCATAACTGCAAAGCCCAGATCTTTCTTGATCTTTTTAGCCAGACAATAAAGTAAATACAATTGCATTTCTTGCAGTGAAAAGCAAAGGAAGACCCATCAACTACTGTATTTGCACAAGTCCCTTACAGAGGTGTCACTCCCGTGAATCGAAGAATCCTTTCTTGGATCTAGCTGTCCCCGGCCCCATATTTGCTCCCCTAAAGCATTTGCAAAAGACAACCCCCCCCCCTCCCCCTGTAAGGAAACGTCGTTACCATCGTAGCAGAGAATGGCCAGATTGTTGTTCATTTTGTCCAAGTACTGGTAGTTCAACAGATCCATCTTCATGAAGAGCATTGATCGCGCCGCAGCGAGACGCGCGCTGTCCCCAAACCAAGGCGCGCTGGGCGACTCCTCCGCACAAAGGCCGGCCGCAAGTTGGGCTCCGACTCGGCTGCAAAGCGGCTTCCTCTTTCGGCGGCCGGGGAAGAGCGAGTGCGCATGCGCGCTCCTCCAAATGTCAGGCTCAGCCTCCAAGTGCAGCCCGGCGACGGCACAAAATCACTACTTCAGCCCGTCGAGCAGGGGGAGAGGGATTTCCCCAGTGAAAGCAGGGCCATATTCACTGGGGAAATCCGGACAACCCCTGCTAAAGAAAGTAGACAAAAAAAAGTTTCAAACTGGGTAGAAGCAAAGCCCACTCTTAGGACAGTCTAGACCAGGGATCTCAAAGTCCCTCCTCCAGGGCCGCAATCCAGTCGGGTTTTCAGGATTTCCCCAATGACTATGCATGAGATCTATTTGCATGCACTGCTTTCAATGCATAATCATTGGGGAAATCCTGAAAACCCCAACGGATTGCAGCCCTCGAGCACAGACTTGGACACCCCTGCTCTATAATGAACAATTCTTGCTTTTATTCTTCGATTATCATATTTTGGTTTAAATCAGATCTTAGGCCCTCTTCTATCAAACTGCGATAGCGGTTTTTGCTCCTGACACTCACCGAGCTCCTATGAGCGTCCGGAGCAATGCGGCCCAATCAGCGCAGCTCCCCATGCTAAAAACCGCCATCGTAGTTTGATAGAAGAGGGCCTTAGTGTATGGCAAATGAATGCTCTGCCATCACAAGCCCGTATGACCTTGCGTCAAGGTCAACGCAGCTCCTCCTGCCTCATTCACTTCTTTCGGCAGCATACTTATTCTCAGGACACGCCCAACACATCTGCTTTTCAGGATATCCGCAATTGCATTTCATGTGATAAATCTGCCTGCACTGACGCAATGAAAACACTACATATAGGCAACTCTCCCCCCATGTTTGTTTGTTCCAGACGCCCCTGAAAACGTGATTGGCTGCTGAACTCCCAGAAGCACCTTGAGAACCACTGAACTACGCCGCCACTCACTTCAATTCTTTGGATTAAATCCTACTTAAAAGGGATTGCAAAATGATCAGTCTCATTTGCTCCAGCCCCAGGCCTTGAAGATGACACATTTTGGCGTAACAGGATAGACAAAATTGGCTCCTATTGGCCAAGTGTAAGGTTTTGGCGAAAAAAGCATCCTCCGGGACTCTTTAGAACAGGGTTCCTACATGCTGAAAAAGCTGGTAGGAAAAAAAAACCACTGGAATACAGCTGCGATGGAACTGCCAGCAGCAGCACTACACAAGAAAGGATGAAAGAAGTCATCCTGCCGTTGTATAGGGCAATGGTGCGCCCGCACCTGGAGTACTGTGTCCAGTATTGGTCACCGTACCTTAAGAAGGATATGGCAATACTTGAGAGGGTCCAGAGGAGGGCGACAAAAATGATTAAGGGCATGGAAAACCTTTTGTACACTGAAAGATTGGAGAGACTGGGGCTCTTCTCCTTGGAAAAGCGGAGACTCAGAGGAGACATGATAGAGACCTACAAGATCATGAAGGGCATAGAGAGAGTAGAGAGGGACAGATTTTTCAAACCTTCAGAACATAAAACAACAAGAGGGCATTCGGAAAAGTTGAAAGGGGATAGATTCAAAACGAATGCTAGGAAGTTTTTCTTTACCCAGCGTGTGGTGGACACCTGGAATGCACTTCCAGAAGGCGTAATAGGGCAGAGCACGGTACTGGGGTTCAAGAAAGGATTGGACAATTTCCTACTGGAAAAAGGGATAGAGGGATATAGTTAGAGGATTACTACACAGGTCCTGGACCTGTTGGGCCGCCGTGTGAGCGGACTGCTGGGCACGATGGACCTTAGGTCTGATCCAGCAGAGGCATTGCTTATGTTCTTATGTTCTTAAAAGGATAGTTGCACATTACTTTTTGGTCACCTACAGCTTTTCAAATCCTCCCGGAAAGTGGATATAAACATGTCAGCCTGCAACTCTTTCCTGACCAGGCCCTTGTCCAAGGCCCAGACTGAAGGACAGGAACTGGGGGATATTTGTGCAGTTGTTCATATGCCAGGATGTGGTTTGTTTTGCTGAAATTTAGAATTGAAGCCTAAAGATTTTTTAGATGATGTTTATGCAGATGCAAATGAGTCATCGCAAAAAAGGAATGTTTTTATCGGTGCTTTTAACTTGTAACATCAAACATATGGTTCCTTCAACTGTACAGCAACACTTCAGATGAGTCTTATTCAATATTTCTTTTAAAAGACTGACTAGGTATAGAGAACCAGGTCAATTTTTATTAAAATTTTAAATAAAATGCAAGCATAAAGCTGTTGAGATTGAATTAGCGCCCGGTTCTAGGAGAACCTATGATCTGTGCCAATCAGTTAAAGGGCATCCATTGAAGCACTTAGGATTGGACAGGAAGTGAAGCGGGGATTGGGGGGGGGCAGAGAAGCATAGTAGAGGGCTAAAAAAAAAATAAAGTGAGTAAAGTCCTGTATATCTACCTGCAAATAAAAGCTCAAGGGGTAAAAACCCCTGTTGGTAGAGATTCTGAACAAGATGGAAGATCAAAGAGGATGAGGAGAAAGTTGCCAGGTAAACAAAAACTATCTTGAATTGGGGTGCAACAGTTTCTTTACAAGGATTGTCCTTTGCTCACATGCCATTTTCACTGCAGAGAGTGGGACTGAATGCCTCATCTAGGATAATGTGCATTTCTGTCTCATCCATGCATCTATGCTGTGTAAACTATTGTCTCGTGCTTCCCCAAGTCCTCCCTTGCACTTCCTCAAACTTCAGTTCAAAGGTCTTAAGTGCCACTCTGACTACCACTTTAAAGAAAAAGTCATTGCAAAAGGCCTATTCTCTTTCATAACACTGTGCACATACCTCAGTGTATCACACTGTGTTGTAGTGGAGAATGCTGCCATCTGCTGGGGAAAAAGCTGAGAGCTCAGTCGAGAAGAAAACGTGCTGTGGCCCCAGAGCAGGAGAAACTATTTTATGTTTATAGCTATGTAAATTAAGTCTCCAAGTTTATTAAGATTTAATATACTGCACAATTGGCAATCCTTCTGATCAGTTTAAACTATCAAAACACTTTTTGCAATACCATCAAGGCAGTTTTTTTTAAACAGGGCTTAATTTGTAGACAAAAACTATGTAGAACAGTGGAGCTGGAGGAATGGATGGGCCCAGTAGCAGGAGAGAGGCTGGATTAGGAAAGACTATTCTATGCTCTGCTCCAGGCTCACCCGCCCCCACTTCCTTCCTCTTCCCTGCTAGCTGCTTGGAAGGGCACCCCTGCTATTCTGGCCTCTGAAAAGCTTTTATTTGCAACAAAGAATGGAAATATTCTCAGATTTGTAGCTTGATTATGAAACGGAAGATAGAGGAACTGAGATAGAGAAGAAACAGGCCTGGGTGGTATATTTGAGAGCTTATACCATTTTCACACCGTTCTGACTGGCTTCCATGTGGCAAAGTCATGAGCTCAACTGGAAGGGACAATGTTATAAAAAGGCTCCTATTTGTAAAGAAATCAAAAAATGAAGGGAGTAGAACAATTTCAAATTTCACTCCAACAAGAAATTCAAATATTGCTATGAAGGTAGTATAATCAATTTAAAATGTCCACCCAATATTAATTGAATAATAAAATGTTTTCTTTTTTTTTTTAAATTCTTTATTCAGTTTTAACTCTGAAGTGTACAATATTCAATCAGATAATTTGTACAAATCACTTGACATTCTAACATTATTGTCAAATGCATATAAAAAAGACGCCTCCCCTACCCATCCAATTCATCAGGAATAAACCCATAAAATCACATAACATACCTCCCCATCTCCACATTAAATATAGTCATATGTAATAAAAAGGTGTCCAAGGTGTCTAATCATTAGAATATGCAATCAATGGCCCCCCAAATCTTCTTGAAACTATTATAATTTACTTGCTGTATAGCAAGCACTTTCTCCATTTTATAAATATGACAAACTGAATTCCACCAAAAGTATAATTAAGTTTAGTATAGTCCTTCCAATTTCCAGTAATATGTTGAATGGCAACCCCCGTCAGTATTTTTAAGACCAAATAAAATGTTTTCTAAAAAAAAGTGCTTAGAACAAGTGCCAGTGCTCAGCATCAAGTACAGGCAACTTACCCAACTATCAGTGCACTCAAATATTTCAACTTTTCTAAAAAAAATTTTTTTTAAAATTGCATTAATAATGAATCATAAGCGCACTCTTATCTTGATCTTGCAAATGTTTCTTACCAGATTACCAGTGCACTTGAAGTACAAAAGCTAGGAACAATGATGTATTTATGTCTGACCTTTCCAAAAGGCCACTTGTACTGGCATAGCCTCTGCAACAATGCGGTTTAAGGATGCAGGTCATCCAAGGTAAAAACCCACACACTAACATTGTGAAGGCTACAAAAATAAATAAAAGTGAAAATAGTTGAGCAACTCGACTGGCAAAGCAATAAAATGGCCAGAGGACTGAGCTAAGCCATTCATTCATTCGTTTGTTTATTTTGTTCTATAAATCCATCCTCCCCAACAAGCTCAGAACGGGTTACAGTCAAACGGTCCAGTGTTCCCGCTAAGCTGCGCTGGCCTGCGCTCGCGCACAAAATATTACATCGCAGCGCACAAGTTTCTCTTCACAGCGCACACACGCGTCGCAAAGGTAAGGGGAGGTAAGGGGACGCATTGGGGGGATTGCACTTCCCCACAATTGCCATGCTTCGGTTCCTCTTCTTCCTTCCTTCCTCCCCCCCCCCCCCCCGCGGGACCCTGCGGCACCATCAACTCTTACTCCCTCTAATGTCGGCCCTGCAGCTCCAGACTTCCTCGCACCTTCTCCCCTCCCCCTTTGGATCGCTATTATTTTAAATGTTATAGCCGCGGAGCTGTATCCATCAGTGGAGATGTCTAACCTCGGCCTGCCCCGGAACTCTTACTGCAACAGTGACTTCCTGTTCCTGCCTAGACGGGCGGCTGCTGCAGTAAGAGTTCCGGGGCAGGCCGAGGTTAGACATCTCCACTGATGGATACAGCTCCGCGGCTATAACATTTAAAATAATAGCGATCCAAAGGGGGAGGGGAGAAGGTGCGAGGAAGTCTGGAGCTGCAGGGCCGACATTAGAGGGAGTAAGAGTTGATGGTGCCGCAGGGTCCCGCGGGGGGGGGGGGGAGGAAGTAAGGAAGAAGAGGAACCGAAGCATGGCAATTGTGGGGAAGTGCAGAGCTGCAGGGAAGAGTGTTGCGGTACCCAGCTGGAGGGAGAAGGAAGATGAGGGAGGGAATTAAAGGAGATGCCAGGGCTTGGAGCGTAGGAGGAAGGTATGCCAGTCTAAGGGAAAAGGAAGGGGGAGATGTGAGAGCATGGAGGGGGAGCGAAAGATGGAAGAAAAGGAAAGGAGAGAGATGCCAGAGAATCAGGGAAGGGGAGATACCAGACTATGAGGAGAGGTGTGGGAGAGGGAAGGCGAGGAGAGAGATGCCAGACCAATGGGATGAAAGGAGAGATGGAAGGGGGAGGCATACAGTTTCTGGAAGGGGCATAGAAGGAGAGAAGATGCCATATAGGGGAAGAGAGACGGCAGACAGTGGATGGAAGGAAGAGAGTTACAAGAAGATGAGGAAAGGAGAAACCACAGAAGACAAAGGTAGAAAAAAATTTCTATTTATTTATTGCTTTAGGAGACATGTGTCACTGTTTCTGTGAAGCATTGTATGCAGAGTCCAGCTTCTTGCTGGTTCAATTTAACCTTTGTCTATGTATTTTTATTTTATCCCCCCTTTTACAAAACTGTGAAGCGTTTTTAGCACCAGCCTTGGTGGTAGCAGCTCTGATGCTCAGAATTTTATGAGCATCAGAGCTGTTACCTCCGTAGCTAAAATCCACACTACAGTTTTGTAAAAGAGGGAGGGGTTAGTTTGTGATTACATATTCCTTACTAGGCGAAGGTGTTTTCTGTGTTCTGTGTGTTTTCTGTTAGGATTGACGGTGTAGGATTGATCTGTGCTGGTCTGGCTTGTTTAGTTTTACAATGGGTGTATTGATGTACTGCTCACTGCAATATGTAAGATGCTGCCTTTTCCTAGGTACTCATGTGTGACGTGTGGTTTGTTACTAAAAATCATGTTTTTCTTACAGATGGGGGGGGGTGCCAAAAAATGATGGGCCCCGGATGTTACATATGCTAGGTACGCCACTGTATGTAAAGATACCAGAAAGCTGGCGTAGCAAAAACTTCTAAGTTTTGAGTATTTAACCCTCCCACAATCTCACGGGCACTCGTTTCAAGTTTATTGAGATTTTGATTTAAACGCAATATCAAATATTTTCAATGCGTATAACAAAAATAAATTTGGGGAAATAAATAAAACCATTTGAACCAGTGTTCCCGCTAAGCTGCGCTGGCGCACAAAATATTACATCGCAGCGCACACGTTTCTCGTCACAGCGCACAATCGGAAGAGGTGTACGGCAGATGGCAGGGCGGCGAGAGGAGAATCGGGCGAGTTGGCTCATAACTTGCTGGCGCCCGATATTTTTGGCTCACGGTGAAAAAAGTTTGCTCACAACACCCGCCCGCTTAGAGGGAACACTGGTTACAACTCCACACCTGCTCTCTGCCCATGCCACGCTCCCTGGAGATGAGCTTCAAAACCTCCTCTGCTACAGAATCCACGGGGCCCATTAAGGCCCAGATTCTATAAACCAGTGTTTCTCAACTCGGTCCTCTGGAGTCCCCCCCATGCCAGTCAGGTTTTCAAGATATCCACAATGAATATGCATGAGAGACATTTGCATAGAATGGAGGCAGTGTATGCAAATTCAATGTGGATATCCTGAGAACCTGACTGGCAAGGGGGGACTCCAGGACTGAGTTGAGAAACACTCCTATAAACACCGATCTAGTGCCTAACTTAATTTTTTAATTAGCTTCATCAGTGCCATTAATGAGCAATAAAGCACAGTTACTTATCGTAACAGGTGTTATCCAGGGACAGCAGGCAGATATTCTCACATATGGGTGACGTCACCGACAGCCTCGATGCAGAAGCCTCGCAAGCAGACTTGCTTGTAGAAACTAGAAGTTTCGAGTCGACCGCACCGCGTAGGCGCGAGTGCCTTCCCACCTAGCACAGGGCGCGTCTCAGTTCAAATAGCTAGCAGGGAAGCCAACCAGGGGAGGTGGGTGGGTTGTCAGAATAACTTCCTGCTGTCCCTGGATAACATCTGTTACGGTGAGTAACTGTTTTATTCCTGGACAAGCAGGCAGCCTATTCTCACATATGGGTGACCTCCAAGCTAACCAGGATGGGATGGTGGGAGTGTTGGCAACTTAGGAGAATAAATTTTGTAATACTCTCTGGCTAAAATGGACATCCCGTCTGGAGAAAATATCCAGAAAATACTGAGAAGTGAAAGTATGAACTGAGGACCAAGTAGCAGCCTTGCAAATTTCCTCAATAAGTGTAGATCTGAGGAAAGCTACTGAATCCGACATGGCTCTGACTTTATGGGCTGTGGCTCTACTCTGTAGGTGTAATCCAGCCTGGGCATAGCAGAATGAGATACAAGCAGCCATCCAGTTGGAGCTTAGAGACTGGATGTCCCAACTTGTTTGGATCGAAGGACACAAAAAGTTGAGGAGCAGTTCTGTGTGGTTTGGTGCGTTCCAAATAGAAGCCCAAAGCACGTTTACAGTCCAGAGTGTGAAGAGCTGATTCTCCAGGGTGAGAATGAGGCCTTGGAAAAAACACTGGAAGTACAATAGATTGGTTGAGATGAAATACTGAAATCACTTTAGGTAAGAATTTAGGATGAGTACGGAGTAGAGAGCTGCACGGGAACGGGGACGACGGGAATCCCGCGGGACCCGCGGGCATCCCGCGGGTTCCCCCTTCGGGTCACGGGGATCCCGTGGGAACGCCCCCTAGGGTCGCAGGGATCCCATGGGGATGCCTCCGAGGGTCGCGGGGCTGGATGTACTCAGTCGCGCGGCTCTTCTTCTCCCTACCTTCTCTGCTTGCAGCACAGAGCCGAACGGAAGTCTTCCCGACGTCAGCGCTGACGTCGGGAAGACTTCCATTCGGCTCTGTGCTGCAGGCAGGGCAGGTAAGTAGAAGGAGAGTAGCCTCGCGGTTCGAGTGGCTACCAAGGGAGGGGGGCGGTCCGCCCCGCCCCGGTTGCAGCACAGCCGGCCAGGTCCCCTTACTTTTGTGGCACTTCCCCGACCGACCGATAACAGCCCGGGTCCGACAATCCTCCCTGCCCTGTAGCCGCGAATCTAAATTACCTTCTTACAGCAGCTGTAAGAAGGTAATTTAGATTCGCAGTTAAGGGCAGGGAGGTTTGTCGGACCGGGGCTGTTGTCGGTCGGTCGGGGAAGTGCCACAAAAGTAAGGGGACCTGGCCGGCTGTGCTGCACCCGGGGCGGTAGAGAAGGAGGGGGGAGAAGGATGCTGAAAGGCCATGGTGAAGACAGGAGGGGGGGGGAGGACTCTGAAAGCACTTGAAGACAGAGGAGGGAGGACGCTGAAAGCACATGGGGGAATACAAAGGGGTGGAGAAGGACGCTGAAAGGCCATGGGAAGGGCGGGGGGGGGAAGGACTCTGAAAGCACTTGTGGAAGACAGAGGGGGGAGAAGGATGCTGAAAGCACATGGGGAAGATGGGGGGGAGAAGGACACTGAAAGGAAATGAGGAAGTGAGAGTAGGGAGAAGACGCTGGCAGGGAAGAAGACAGATGCCAGACTATGGGGGGAGCGGAGAGAAGAAGATGGGTGCCAGACCAATTTGGAAGGGGGAAGAAAGTGAGAGGCACAGTAACAAAGCAAATGGAAGATGCAGAAGGAAGAGAGACAGTGGATGGAAGGAATTGAATGAGAACATGAGGAAAGCAGAAACCAGGCAACAAAGGTAGGAAAAGAATTCTATTTCTTTTGTTGTTTTTTTGCTTCAGGATAAAGTAGTATATTAGTTGTGTTGATAAAAATTTATAAACATTAGAGGCTCTGGTAGAAACCCGTTTACAAAGTATGTATTCTTCCCAATTAATATTTTCAAATTAATAAAGTCTTTTTGCTTATTTGTAAATGGGTTTCTACCAGAGCCTTTAATTCAGTAGCATAATTAAATGAAATAACTATTTCTGAAGTTTATAGGGACGGGCGGGGACGGAGGGGATTCCTCGCGGGGACGGGAGGGAACGGAGGGATTCCTCCCGGGGACAGGTGGGATTCCTCACGGGGACGGGTGGGATTTCTGTCCCCGCGCAACTCTCTAGTACGGAGGACCACCTTGTCATGATGGAAAACTGTGAAAGGTGGATCAGCAACTAAAGCTTGCAGCTCACTGACTCTTCGAGCAGATGTGAGGGCAATGAGAAACATCATTTTCCAAGTGAGATACTTCAGATGAGATGTAGACATTGGTTCAAATGGAGGCTTCATCAATTCAGCAAGAACAACATTGAGATCCCAAACCACTGGAGGCGGTTTGAGAGGAGGATTAATATTGAAAAGTCCTTTCATAAATTTGGAAACTACCGGATGAACAGAGAGGGGTTTCCCTTCAATAGGCGGGTGGAATGCAGCAATTGCACCGAGATGGACTCGGATCGATATAGACTTGAGACCAGAGGTGGATAAGTGCAAAAGATAATCCAGAACAGAAGATAAGGAGGAATCTTGAGGCTCCTTATCATGAGAGATGCACCATGTAGAAAATCTAGTCCATTTTTGATGATAGCATTGTCTAATGGTAAGCTTTCTAGACGCCTCTAAAATATCTCTTACAGGTTGAGAAAACTGAAGAGGAGTTATGTTGAAAGGTACCAAGCTGTCAGGTGCAGAGACTGCAGGTTGGGATGAAGTAGAGATCCTTGATTATGTGTAAGCAGAGACGGAAAAACTGGTAGAAGGTATGGCTCTCTGCTGCTGAGTTGAAGTAGAAGGAAGTAGCAAGGTTGTCTCGGTTATCAGAATCATGGTGTCATCATCGTTCGTCAACTTGAGTAGAATCTCAAAAATGAGAGGGAATGAAGGAAATGCATACAGGAAGAGATTTCTCCATTCCAATAGAAAAGCACCAGCTTCGAGGCGATGAGGACAATATATCCTGGAGCAAAACTGAGGCAGTTTGTGGTTGTGGGGAGATGCAAAGAGATCTATCTGAGGAGTTCCCCACTATGAAAAAATGTGATGAAGAGGTGAGGAATAGAGTGTCCATTCGTGAGGTTGCAGAAGACGACTCAATTTGTCCACCAAACAGTTTTTCGCCCCTTGGATGTAGACAGCTTTCAGGAAGGCATTGTGGAGGATTGCCCAGTCCCAAACCTTCAGAGCTTCTTGACAAAAGGAGGGAGATCCCATCCCTCCCTGTTTGTTGACATAGTACATGGTGACTTGGTTGTCCGTGCAAATGAGAACTACCTGGTCATGAAGATGTTGAAAAGCTTTGAGAGCATTGAAGATCGCTCTGAGTTCCAACAAACTGATGTGACACTGACGATCTGTGCGGGACCAGTGCCTTGAGTATGGACACCATCGAGATGAGCCCCCCCCCCCAAGCGTAGGTCGAGAAATCTGTCATGAGGACCTTCTGATGAGGGGGCATTTGAAACAGCAAGCCGCTGGAGAGATTGGAAGAGAGCATCCACCAGCGGAGAGACTGTCTCAATGAAGGAGTAACTGTAATGTGTCGAGAGAATGGTTCACAAGCCTGCGTCCACTGAGATGCTAGGGTCCACTAAGGAATTCTGAGGTGAAGTCTGGCAAAAGGAGTCACATGCACTGTGGAGGCCATGTGACCTAGGAGGACCATCATGTGTCTCACTGAGATTGAAGAGAAGACACTGCATGACAGAGTTGAAGAGGAGCATCCACACGTTGTTGAGGAAGGAATGCTCTTAGTTGGATAGTGTCCAGAACAGCTCCGATGAACTGTAGATTCTGAGAGGGCTGAAGTTGGGATTTCGGGAAGTTGATTTCAAATCCCAAGCTTTGTAGGAACCATGTAGTCTGTTGGGTCGCTACAATAACCCCCTGAGATGTTGAATCTTTGATGAGCCAGTCGTCTAAGTAGGGAAACACCTGAAGACCATGGTTTCTTAGAGCTGCTGCTACCACCACCAGGCACTTGATGAACACTCTGGGAGATGAAGCCAGGGCAAAGGGTAGCACTCTGTATTGGTAATGCAGATTCCCCACCCGAAATCTGAGGGAATGACGGGAAGTCGGATGAATTGGGATGCGAGTATAAGCCTCCTTGAGATCTAGAGAACATAGGTCTCTATCATATCTTCCTTGAGCCTCCTTTTTTCCAGAGAGAAGAGCCCCAGCCTATCCAACCTCTCGGCGTATGGGCAGTGTTCCAGCCCTTTTACCAGTTTCGTTGCTCTCCTTTGGGCGGTACTTGAGAGAGTCCAAAGGAGAGCAACGAAACTGGTAAAAGGGCTGGAACACTGCCCATACGCCGAGAGGTTGGATAGGCTGGGGCTCTTCTCTCTGGAAAAAAGGAGGCTCAGGGGAGATATGATAGAGACCTTCAGGATCATGAGGGGCATAGAGAGGGTGGATAGGGACAGATTCTTCAGACTGAAGGGGACAACAAGTACGAGGGGGCATTCGGAGAAACTGAAGGGAGATAGGTTCAAAACAAATGCAAGGAAGTTTTTTTTCACCCAAAGGGTCGTGGACACTTGGAATGCGCTACCAGAGGAAGTGATCAGGCAGAGTACGGTACAGGGATTCAAACAGGGATTGGACGGATTCCTGAGGGATAAAGGGATCGTGGGATATTGAGGGAAGAGCTGGGATGTATCACAAGTATAGAAAGCTAACCAGGTAATAAGTATAGAAACCCAACCAGGTCGTGCATGTGCAAGACCGGAGGGTTAGGACTTCAATGGGAAGATAGGACTTCAATGAGAAACCAAGGTGGCAAGGGAGCCCCTTCTGGTGATTCAGACAGGTCGTGACCTGTTTGGGCCGCTGCGGGAGCGGACTGCCGGGCAGGATGGACCTATGGTCTGACCCGGTGGAGGCACTGCTTATGTTCTTATGTTCTTATAACCAAATTGTTCTGATCTAGAAGGGAGGTAAAGGGATGCCAGGGACAACATGCAAAATTTTTCTTTGACTAAAAATTTATTGAGAGCCCTGAGATCCAGAATGGGTCGCAGATCGCCCATCTTCTTCAGAACTAAGAAGTAATGGGAGTAAAAAAACCCTGCCCTGCAGCTCCAGAGGAACGTCTTCGATGGCACGGAGATGAAGCAGAGCTTGAGCTTCCTGAAGAAGAAGGGCGGTCTGGGATGGATTGGAAGGATACTCTCTTGGAGGCAGCTCTGGTGGAACCTGAGTGCAATGAAGAGAGTATCCTTCCCTGATTATTGACAGTACCCAGAGATCAGATGTAATGGTCTCCCATCAATGGTAAAAATGATGGAGACGACAACCTATGGGGGAAAGGAGGACAGAGGCAGAACGATGGAGGTTATGCTCTGTGTTAAACAGTCAAAAAGGCTGCGCAGCCTTAGGCGCAACAGAAGGCTGAGGTTTCTGTTGCTTCTGCTGCTGTGGTTTCTTGGGAGGTGCTCAAGTGTAAGGAGCCGCCCTTGGAGTATAACGCCTATGGAAAACTGGAGGAGGGCGTGAAAATTTTACAGAGCTGGTTTTTGCTTTGGTCTGACAATGGAAACAAAATATTTTTTATGTTCAAGACAATTTCTTAGTGGCCACCTCTATGGATTCATCAAAGAGGTCATTGCCCTCACAAGGAATGTTAGCCAGAAGGTCCTGAAGATTAGGGTCCATGTCAATGGTGCAAAGCCAGGTCAAGCGGCGCATCGCTACAGAGAAAGCAGTGGCCCTAGCAAATCATCATAATCATCAAAATCATCATTAGATTACTGGAGAAGATGTAATCTGAGTTGTGACAAAGTAGCAGTGACTTCTTGGAACTCGAAATGCCTATGTTGATCCAGTTCTTCAGAAAGCTTGGAAGATTATCAATGAGGAACTTGAAATAAGTAATGAAGACAAAATTGTAGTTGAGGACTTTGGAAGACATCATAGCATTTTGATAAAGACGACGTTCAAACTTGTCCATGGTCTTACCCTCTCTGCCAGGAGGAACTGCAGCATAGCCCCTGGAAGGATGGATTATTTTCAACGAGGACTCCACAAAGAAAGATTGGTGAGATAACTGAATTCTCAAACCCTTTGCAACGTAGAGTTCGATATCTCGAGTCCAACTTGCCTGGAACAAGCAGGTATAGCATAAGGAGTCTCCAGACATTGTTTGAAAGTTTGAGACAAAAGCTTGTTAAGAGGAAGCTTAAGTGACTCTGCAGGAGGTTGAAGCAGATGTATGACCTCGAGATACTCCTTAGAGCAGTGGTCTCAAACTCGCGGCCCGGGGGGCCACATGCGGCCCTCCAGGTACTATTTTGCGGCCCGCAGTCTGTACTAGTGCTGCCCGCTCTTTGCAGCGTCCCCGGCTTCCCCCCTGGCCTCCAGCTCTTACCTTCAGATAATTACAGTAGCATGCAGAGAGGATTGCCAGTGCTGTAGAGATCCTCAGCATCATGTTCCCTCTGCTGCGATCCTGCCCCTGACGTTAAAGGAGGAGCAGGACCGCAGCAGAGGGAACATGCAGAGGCCAATGGCAGCCTGCAAGGAATGTTACAGCACCGGCGATCTTCTCTGCAGGCATGATAATTAGCTGAAACTAAGACCGGGAGGCCAGGGGAGAAGCTGGAGGACGCTGCAAAGAAGAGGGAAACATGCAGGCCTTTGGGGAGGGGGAGATTTATAAACTATAAAGAGTTTTACCTCATGCAAAAGTGTCATTTCTATAATAAGACATTAACTTTTTTTCCTGCGGCCCTCCAAGTACCTACAAATCCAAAATGTGGCCCTGCAAAGGATTTGAGTTTGAGACCACTGCCTTAGAGCATTGAGAACAAGCATTTAATTGAATTTCCAGATCATCAGCTGCGGCTGAGCGGCCTGCCCCACCAGTCAGTTGACGAAGAAAAATAAATTAAAAGAAAATAAGTAACAGCGATTCGCGACTAAAAAGAACACAAACCGCAGTGAAAGAAGGCACGAAGCGAATGAAGTTCAGCACAGAACATTAAAGTACAGACTTCTCGGCTCCATGGAAAACTAAGAACTGAGGAGACTCACCCTGTGCTGGGGGGGGATGGCACTCGCGTATGCGCAGTGCGGCTGACTCTAAACTTCTGAAGTTTCTACAAGCAAGTATGCTTGCAAGGCTGTCTGCATCGGGGCTCCGTGTATGATGTCACTTATATGTGAGAATAGCTGCCTGCTTTTTCCTGGGATAATGAGCTCATATGAGTGTCAAAAATTAAAATTGGGTGGTAGGTTCCTAACTCAGAAGATACATACTGCTTTCAGGTAGGCACCTAGCCCAAGGCGCCCACCAGAAAGTAGGTGTGGTTAAGGAGGCAGAGAGATCTTGGCCACATCTAGGCTACACCGAACTTAGGTGTCGGTATTTAGGCCAAGAAAACTGTGGCATTAATATGGGGTGCCTAAGATTTTGACATGTACCGGTGCATAAGTCCATGGTCACACAGAAGGACAGGCAGAAGATGAAAGAGTTTACTCTAAGCCCAACCATCTTTGTATTTGCCTATAACTATCTCTATTCATGAAATTCATGAAAACACTCCCCCCACACACACTTTCCAACTTAGTGTGTGTTAACCAGAAAAACTAGGGCACGGTTAAGTGCCAAGCCTATATGGTAAACACAGGTGCTATGTCCAGCATCTTGCCTACATTTACTGCACAGACCAGAACCATACTACATGGCACCATGTTACATGCAGTGTACTGCAAATAATGCAACGCAGCCCTCACCACAATACAGCAGCATTCCCCCTCCTCCCCCCTGACGACCTCCCATCTGATCCAGACATCCCAACCCCTCCAATCCCCCTAACATCCATGAAACACCTCAGTGGCATTCTCCTTCAATCCTCCAACCCCTCAAAGGCTACAAGCCTCTTGCTTGACCCACAGTCCTACTCACATGTGCCCAATTGGCCCTTCCTCCCATTTTTGCCACCGCCACTGGATCTGATTATTAGCCAGGGTAGATGCAGTTCTTCTCTGCTCCTGCCCATCTGGCTCCAGCTCTCAAAATGGCTACCAATGATCTCTAGTGGTAGTCTCGTGGTACGACTGCTAAGTGTCAGCATTTTTACACACTTCATATGCCTATATATAGATAGATAGATATATACATATATATCCCAATCCACAATTCACCTAACAATTCCTATTGAGCTACAGATTCACCCCTCTGACCCCCCCAAACACACAAACCTGCTAATACCCTATATTGATCCTGTCAATCCATTAACATTGCCTCACTCAGCCCCTAAATGCCCCATTCTTCCTTTCATCAATGCCACTGAAGAATAGTGATAGGATTAGCTGACAGCATTGAGCTGCAGCTGGAATCTAGTAATTGATCCCCAGCTTTATTTTAAGTATACTAGACCGAAATAAACACTACTATAGCTATTGTTCAATTACTAGAAGCCTTTGAACAATTTGCTGAGCAGCAAATGGTCCTATGGTCCTCTCTATTTCCACGCTACCCTGCTGCTCCAAGCTTCAATGCTAGCTCTCCAATTCTACTGTCACACAATATTTTTATTTACCAACTCCAATGTGCTCTATTCTTTCATGCTTAAAGCAAACCCTTCTTGCTACAGGCCTCTTAACCCCCTATTCATTGTTTCTCTGAAATCCTCTCTCCCTGAACAGTGAAGTCATTTCATTCAGTCCTATTACGACGTCAAGACAAAACAGAAAACTCAATTTTTGTGTTCCCTTCCAAAGCCAAAATCAATAAAATACATTATGTTCTTATAGCATTGTTTTGTAAGCACATAATAGTATCAAAATGGACTGACCCAGCAACTACTCTACTTTCTTGTTCAGATACTAAATTCTTCAATGATTGCTGCTAGGTGGCAGCAAAAATCCAAAGAAAGAAAACCAATTCCGTACACCTCATTGTGATATCACAATCACAAAATATCAATACTTACTTTAACATTATGAAAGGATTTTTGGGTAGGAATCAGTATATTGGACTCAGTTCTATATATGGCATCCAAATTAGCACTATGCACTTTTCCAATAAATGGTGCTCCGAGTTGGGTATCGTTTACAGAATACCGTTCAGCTCCAGGATCTGCACCCAAATTTGTGCGCGAGGAATTATACCAAGTGAAACCAGGTATAACTTCTTGCACCTAAATTAGGCACGGATTGCCCATGTTCTATAAAACTGCATGTAAATTTCAGGAATGCCCCTGATCTGCTCATGCCTCTCCCATGACCACACTGCCCTTTCTGAATCTGTATGTAAAGTCTGCATGAAATCCTAGGCCCAAATTCACTAAGCAAACCAATCGGTTTGCGAGCCCTTAGCGAGTAGTTTTCCCTCGGCCCGATTCACAAACCTGTGCTGCGATCTGCTTCAAATCCGTGCATGCAAATGAGGAGAAACGCATGCAAAGTAGGCAAGGATGCGATTCACTAAACTTTTCTCCTGACACACCAACTGGCTGGCCGATCAAAGAACAAGCGACTGGTGAGGACCGCTTGTGTAAAATAACTCCACTCCTCTCTGCCTAGACTTGCTATCTGCCTGCTCCGACTCTCCTGCTCTCCGCCACCCTTCCCCGCAGTACAAGCCCATGGTTTTAAAGCGGGGCTGCACTGTGGGAAAGGGCGGCAGAGAGCAGAATAAAAAATTGCCCCCCCCGGCCCAACATCCCCCGTACGTAAAAGTTGGGAGCAGGAGGGGTGCATATGAGCAGCACTCCCTTATGGGGTAATTCTATAATGCAGACACTAATATTTATATGCTGAATATAAATGATAAGAATAATGGCATATACATATGTCAAAATCTCAGCAAATAGTATTCTAAAATATATGCTGTAAAGTACTTGTGCATCTATGTTACACACACCTATGGCTGGCATTTCATCCAGGAATGGAGGCCTATTGGTTGGAGCACCATTTCAGCATCCAGGGGTGCCCACTGCTGCTCCTTGTGATCTTGGGCAAGTTATTTAACTCGCTATTGATTCAGGTAGAGAACTAGACTGTGAGCCCCCCAGAAACAGGGAAACAGTCTACCCAAGTGTAACTTGACTTGAGCTACTAGAGTCATGCGGCTGCAACCATGCAAGACTTGCAGGAAGCTGGGGCTACAATCAGGCAAGAGCCAGGAAAGTTGGCCAACAGTTGAAACAGGGGAGGTTACGATTGCAATAAGCACAGAAAACCTGCAGCAGGACCTGGAAAACGTGGCTAGGAAATCAGGTGAAAGAAAAAAGGTTAATAGCAAGGGTGGGGTGGAACTGGTACTAAAGGACTAGAGCAGGGGTGTCCAACCTTTTGGCTTCCCCGGGCCGCACTGGAAGAAAAAAAAATTTCTGGGGCCGCACAAACACTAACTGATGAGCAAAAAAAGGCTGAGCAGGTCCCAAATTTGCAATCGCTAATATAGAAGATGTACGTATCTAATAATAAACCTTCATTAAAGGGACACTGTGGAGAGGAACCCAAAAAAGCAGCAATACTTACCCTGACTGAGAGATCCCTCCATGTGCACCGCTGACAGTGGGAGCAGCCACAGGCTTCTGCATCCCCATTCTGATGAGCAGGGATGCACTCTCCTGGTTCTCCCATTCACTTCTATTACAGCTACGATGAGCTTCATCAGAGCGAGGATGCTGCATTTAACTGTCAGCGGCGCACGTGGAGGATCGTTTAATCAGGATAAATATTACTGTTTTTTTGGGCCTCCCACTTTGAGCTTAGGCTCCTTCAAAATGAACATCTCCCCTGCTGTAGCTAGTAGGGATCCCCAAGCCTCACCAACTGACAGCCACCTCCTCCCCCCTCCAACTGCCCAAGTTCTGCAGCTGGCAGCAATATTGCAGAGCTGCTGCCTTCCCTCCTCCCTGCCCCCCTTGGCTTTCATGCATGCATGATAGCAGTGGCAGCTTGAGGATATTGCCATTGGCTGCAAAGCTTGGAGATTTTGGGTTGCCAGACTAGAGGACGATGTCTTCAGTTGGCAGGGCTTGGGAATCCCCAATAGCTCAAGAATTTGTAAACTGCACTCAGGCAGGGAGAAACTTTGGTGCCCATCCACTAATCTTGGGCTCCAGTCCCTCCCCCAAATCAGCCATATATGACTAAGCCACTGAATACAAAAATAATTGTGGTGCACATATCCTAAAGCTAAAATATTCCAGTTAATAAATTCAAAATAAAACAATTTTTTCTACCTTGTCTGGATGTTTGGTTTTTCCATCATCTTGGTCCCAGTTTCTCTTTCTGATTTTTGCCTATCTTCTACCAATTCTCTTTCCAGTGTCTGCTGTCCAGTTTTTCTTCTCTTCTCAATACTGTTTCATTTCTTCCTTATGCCTGTCTCCAACGTATTGATTTTTCCCTCTCAGCTTTTTTAACTTTTTCTTTTCTTTTTTGCCTCTGTGCACTCAAATCCTGCCTTCTTTCTCACCCTTCTTCTTTTTAAATGTCCAGCTACCTCTCAATTATCCATCTTCTCTCAGTCCCTAGCTCTCCCATTTCCCATTTCACTCCTTTCCCAGCCTCCTATTCCCTTCTATCTACTCTTCATTACCACATTTCTACCACTTTACTCACTGCTCTCTCACTCATCTTGTCATCTCCCTTTTGACCTCATTCACATGGCTCACCACTTTCAGAATCCCCCTGTCCCTCTCTCCACTGATCAAGCTATAACTCCCTGTCCCTTTCTTTCCATCCCCTTTCTTATCCCAGATCTCATCCCTTCTGCCCTCCCATGGGTCCATCTCTCCTCTATCCCCATGGTCCAACATTTTGCTCCCTCTTTTTTCTGTTTTTCTTCTTCCCTCCCCCCTTGATGCTGAAAAATGAAATGGAGGGGAAAAAAAGAGAGATGCTGCATCTCTCTGCCTTCCATCCACAGGCCTAAAATTTCTCCCTATCTCCCTTCTATCCCCAGATACAACTTCTCTCCCTTTCTCTTCCCAACTGCCCCCACCCCATCTCTCTGAATGCCTACTTGCCTCCCTCCCCCTGGTCCATCATTTTTCCCTCTCTTCCCAACAGTTCTCCCTTTAAGTATCTCTTTGCCTCTTCCCCTACACCACCCCAGGTCCAACTTCTCTCCCTTTAGACCATTGCCCACCATCTCTCTGTCTTCTGTTTTTGGCCTCATAAGCTCTCCTCCCACGCCCAATTTGGTACTTCTTTTAATACCCTCCCCCTCTGTACTTAAAAAAAAAAAAAAAAAACCCAGTCCAGGAGGCTTTGTTGGCTAAGCATGTTCTCCCCCTCCTTTCTGCGCCCATGCATCTCTACCTCCCTCCTCTCCCACCACAATGTCCAATGTTTCTCTCTCTCTCCCTCCCTCCTCTCTCTTCCCAACAGTTCTCTTCTGCCTTCATCTCTCCATGTGGACCATCTCATTCCCTCTCTCAGACACCAAATTCTCCCTTACTGTTCCCTCCCTCCATTTTTCAATCCTATGGCTCCTTTCTTCATCATTTGTCCAGAGTTTGTGCTTCCTCCCTCTCGAGTCCCAACACGACCTTCTCCCTCCCTCCCTTCTGTGCCTCCCTCCGGCGGGTATTTACCTTCTGGCTGGCTCCCATGCTGCAATCATTCTTCTGGTGAAAGTTGTGGGGCGGTGGTGGCTGGCTCCTCACGCGATCCATGGCTGTGCTGGAAGCATTTATTTTATGGCTGTTGGCGAACCGCGCCTGTGCTGGAAGTGTTCCCTTCCTTCTGTGCTTCCCGGTGAGTGTTTATTTTCTAGCCGGCTCCCTTGCTGCACTCATCCGCGGGCTGCGTTAGCTTCTCGCGTGCTATTCACGGCTGATTCGGAAGCCTTCTCTCTGATGTCGTGACATCAGAGGGCATGCTTCTGACGCAGCTGCAGATCGTGCACGAGGAGCTGAAGACGCCTGCTGACAACTGCAGCAAGAGAGCCAGCCAGAAAACTACCTGCCAGAGGGAGGCACATAAGGAAGGGAGAGGAGAAGCTGGGCCGCACAAAACTCCTTGTTGGGCCACAAGTTGGACACCCCTGGACTAGAGAGTCATAGTAGAGTCAAAATGAAGGAGGAGAGATTGTATGAGTGCAGTGAAGTAGAGCATGGAAGAACAAACAAGTGCTAGGGTCAAGGGAGGCTAGAATGCCAAAGGTACTGAAGAGCTGAAAAAGAGAGAGACTGAGCAGAGATGGAAGATAGATTAGGAATGAAAGCTTCATGATGCAACTTGGGTGGGATAAGAAATGAATGAGCTGATGCAGATGTCCAAGTCAAGGGGCTTAAGTATGAAGGAATTACGCACATAAAAATATATACATTTTTGAATAACTGTTTTCTGCATGCAATTTTAAATTAAGAATCACTGATTATATTGCTTATTTTTTCCTGAATTTTGAGAATTTAAAATTGTTTTGTGCCAAATCCCTCCAGGATCAATTAAAGCTTTGGGCAGTAAAGCCCTAGTTTTCGGCCTGTTTATTTCTAGTAAGTCTTTTCAAAAAAGAGAATACATTATGCTCTGGCCAGGGATCCTAATATTTCACGCATTATTATCTTAATTATTGCAGTTTTACATTAAAAAATGCAAAACATGTCGTTTACAAGTTACTGAGTGAGCCTAACATTCTATTACAGCTTATTAGTTTTCCTAAATGGCGCTTTCCCTATCGACGCACAGTTGAAGAGAATTAAAGCTTATTAAAAATTGTGTATCTCATAGGGTTGTTTTAAACTTCATTATGTGGTTGAGAATTTTTGAGAGTAGACTCTTATTACACAGTATTGTTTTATCTTGTCTATTGTTAAATTTTAAATAAAAATGATTTAAACATAAACTTCAGTATGGATTATTGTTACAATGTGAATGATTACTGAAGGATGTTTTTGCAAGTTCCAGATTATTCAAATAAAGACTGGATAAAAAAAAAATATCTCAAGTCTCCAGCGTAAAAATACAGTAAGTGTACTAGAAAAGGTTTCCTTTCCTCTCACCTTCACATAATACTAAAACACACAGCACCAAACTCAACCCATCATTTTGCATTTTCAAACCTCTTTCAAAGGTTAAATCATTTCAAAAATAAGCCCTTTTACAAGCCTTTCAGCATATTTTACCTTCTGAATTTGGGAAACATTTAACACCTTGAAACTAAGTAGAATTATGTACTTCTCCCCACTAATGACTTCCGTTGCCAGAACTTACGTTTTATAACTGGTTTGGGAGAGATGCCACAGATGTCTAATGACATTGTTTCATGTTTTACAGCTATTGCCAATAGGTGATATCTATTAAAAACCACATTTTGGGTACCTTTTAATAACTTTTTAGGTGATTTTATTAATTTGCAGAGTCTGTGATTTTATGTTCTTATGTTTTTGATTGGATCATTTATTCTGAATGTACAGTAAAACCTTGGTTTGCAAATGTTTTGCAAGATGAGCAAAACACTCCTGCAAACTTTGACTCGCAAACCGAGTGTTGACTCAATATGCGAGCCCCCCACCCCACCCCCGGGAAACAGCTTTGCTCCCCCCGCGGCTCACTGCCAAACCCTTACCTGCAACGGACACCGGCACACACCAACCCACAACACATACATGTGCCGGTGTCCACTGCAGGTAAGGGTTTGGAGGTGGTCCACGGGAGGATCAAAGCCGGTTCCCTTAGTGGGGTGAAGCCAGTAGCACAGTGACCTCGGGGGTGGGGGGGGGGGGGTTCTTTTTGGGATGTGGAACAAATCATCCGAGTTTCCCTTATTTTCTATGGAGAAACTCGCTTTGATATACGAACGCTTTGGTTTATGAGCATGCTTCTGGAACAAATTGTGCTCGCAAACCAAGGTACCACTGAATTAACATATTGTTTTGTCTTTTTTTTTTTTTTACACTCCCTGATGCAGCCCCTATGAGGGCAAAATGTGGCAGTGTTGGGCTTTTAATTATTTATGTATTTATAATTAAAATTCAACTTACCAATATAACAATTTCTCTGTTTAAGATGAGTATGTACTATCTTGGAACAATTTCATGAGAAATCAAAAATTTTGAGTGCTTGTTTTGCGAGTATATGTTATGCGAGGAAGTCAATCTGAAGCGTATCTAAGAGCTAGACATGTGCATAGAGATTTGCTACTTCAAAAAGCATTGAATGATGATGTGTGTGGCACTGTGGTTGAAGCTACAGCCTCAGCACCCTGGGTTGTGGGTTCAAACTCCGCGCTGCTCCTTGTGATCCTGGGCAAGTCACTTAATCCTCCATAGCCCCAGGTACGTTAGATAGATTGTGAGCCCACCGGGACAGATAGGGAAAATGCTTGAGTACCTGATTGTAAAACCTCTTAGATAACCTTGATAGGCGGTATATAAAATCCTAATAAACTTGAAACTTGATATGACATGTGTGCTTCCTTTTTCATGTATGGCTAAACATTTAATCTGCAATATGAAGACACATTGGCATGTGTTACACTTGCATTCCTACTTTGATGAATTCCTTCTAATAGCATACTGGATGGGGAAAACTACTGGTGAGAATTTTTTGCCACAAAGATATAACAAAGTAGATCAAGTTGACTCTGATGCGACACAAAGACTGTGGAAGGTTCTATATGGACTGATTGTAATAATAATATTCAAAGTGCGAGCAAAGACTTGTACTACTTGTTCATCTCTACCTCATTCCTCGCCTACCACCATGTCCAATAATTCTCCCTCCTTCCTAATGCCCAACAATTCTCCTCTTTCTTCATCTCCCCATGTGCACCATTTCTTTCCCTCTCGACACCCAATTTATCCTTTCCATTCTCTCCCCCGCCTCAGCATCTCTTTCCCTCACTCCCTCCATTCTTCCATCCCCCTCCCTCCCTCCATTCTGTGTGCCAAGTTCATACCCCCTCCCTCCTTTCTTTGTCCAAAGTTTGTGCTCCTTCCCTCCATTCTTTGTCCAAGTAGGTGCCTCCCTCCGGAGGGTGTTTACCTTCTTCTGGCTAGCTCCCTCCTTCTTTCAGCCATAGTAGTTTCTCTGCACAAAGCCAAAGGCAGTGGCTCCTATGCACATCCCATGGCTGAGCTGGAAGCCTTCACTCTGATATCATAGCTCCTCCCATGTCAGAGGGAAGATTTCCACTCAGCCGCAGGACGTGCATAGGTGCCGCTGCCTGCAGCTTTGTGCAGAGAAACGACTGCAGCTGGAAGAAGGAGGGAGCCGGTCAGAAAAAGGTAAACACCCGCCAGAGGGAGGCATGTACTTGGGGGCATAGAATGGAGTGAGGGAGGGAGAAAGAGGGGCACGTTGGAACTTGGAAGGGAGGGAGAGTGAGAGGAGTGCATTGGAACTTGGGAGGGAGATCCGTTCATAAGTATGATTCCGACGTAAGTCGAATGTTCGTAAAACAGGGACTGCCTGTATACACTATTGTTTGTCCTTGTCAATTAGTACATATAGGAAGCAGTAGTTGCCCTCTTCAGATACATCTGAATGAACAAATCAAGGATTGTTACAGTATCTATTTATTCATTTTCTATCCCGTCCTCCCCAAAAAGTCCAGGACGGTTTACAGGTTATAACTTGCTATAGTTAGTTACAGTACACGTTTTCTCTGGTACAAGTTCTTATAAATGGTGGTTTTGAAAGTTCCACTCTCATAGCAAATTCTCATATCCATTAAAGACACTTCATTCCTACTGTAATTCATCTCAAATCTTAAATTCTCTACTGTTTAACCATTCATAATAAATCTGCAAATCATCCTCATTGCCCTTCCAAATTATTAAAATATCATCAATTTAGTGATGCCAAGAAAGTGTTGCAATGTAGTTTCAACCCCTGAACATGATCTCCAATGACAGCGAGCACTCCTCAATGTGTTGACACTTGCTGTGCATTGAGCTCACCAACACAAAATGTACTGATGGGGAGCTTTTTATCAACACCTTTTCTTTTTAATTCTCCACAGTGACTTTTTTTTTTCTCTTTAGATTGGTCCCTGCCGGATTCACACAAATAGAGTCCGAGGTGGCAACAAGAAATATCAAGCTTTAAGATTGGATGCTGGGAACTTCTCTTGGGGCTCTGAGTGTAAGTGTTTTAACAAGTTTGTTTGTTTTAATTGAAATAAGAGATTTCCTAGATCAATGGCTTTTACCAGTAAAAATTGAGATAGTGTTCTCTTTTCAGCCATGATATGTGTTCTTTTGCTAACACATGTAATGCTGATAGTTTTCTTGGGTTTGTGCTGGGATGTGCCAGCACACTTTGGGCCGCCGCACAATGGACCATTGGTCTGACCCAGCAGCAGCAATTCTTATGTTCTTATGTAGAAAGGCACCATGCCTAAAAGTGGAAGAATGTTTGTGCTTGTTAGTTTTCTTACGTGAAACGTCCCTTGATGCATGAGTCATGGATGAAGAGGACATGGAATCCTGTGTTTGAAGTAAGATCGATGCCTGGTGCTTAAGTTCCAAAGCAGTGTTGGTACACTCATGTAGACCGAGTGTTGGGTCCCAAGTCTCCGTCATGCTCAATATCAATCCAAAAAATTTTATCACACTGGATTCTACAGGCTTTAAGTGATCTCTTTTGCATATGCAAGCAGAGGTCATAGTGAATGCCCTCAGGTTCAGGGCCCAGACACTGAACACATCAGTTATGGGGGTTAGAACCAGAAATAGTCCTGAAAACCAAAAATTGCCAATGCTAAATACACAAGCACCATTAGTTCAACATTGGGTGGATAAAGATCATAAATACACTGATATTCAGTGGAGGATTACTGATCAAGTAAGAGTAGGGTGGTAATTATAAAAGCTTATTTAATTATAAGGAACAAAAATGGATCTGTAGACTCTATTCAGTAAGCCATATGGCTTAAATGCAGAAATTGAATGGATGTCTCTGGTATAGGAGGGTTCTCCATGATAGGATGTTTAAGGGAACAGCTGACTACTGAGTGAGGATTTAAATGACTTTGAAATACCACCACCACCATCTTTGAAGGTCAATATTGAACGAAGGCTGAAGATATTAGTGGCATCATAAAAAGGTTGTACAGATCGGAGACGGTTATCATGCTGCTGTACCGGGCCATGGTACGCCCCCACCTGGAATACTGTGTCTAGCACTGGTTGCCATACTTGAAGAAGGACACAGTACTACTTGAAAGGGTCCAGAGAAGAGTGACTAAAATGGTTAAGGGGCTGGAGGAGTTGTCGTACAGTGAGAGATTAGAGAAACTGGGCCTCTTCTCCCTTGAAAAGAGGAGACTGAGAGGGGACATGATCGAAACCTTCAAGATAATGAAGGGAATAGACTTAGTAGACAAGGTAGGGAGAACAAGAGGGCAACTTTCACTAGGATAGCTGAGCTAGAAAGGAAGGGATTTTGTTCATAGTCTTGGCTGGCAGCCCAACTAGGGGATCTGTTCTAAGGAGCTAGAAGTCCAAAGAAGCAAAACAGAAACTGCAAAGTGAACCAACTAGAGTGTCAGTTAAGAAATGCAAACTTGAAGTCTTTGTCTGCAGAGAACTTTACACCTTACCAGTTTTTATTAAAATAGAAGAACATCTAGTCGTTTCCTGGGTCTCAGCCCAAGATATGCACATCTGGTAGCTTTAACAGCTTTAACATCTGTCAATGTGCTCAGTAGAGTTGTGCTAACATTTTCCAAATGTGCACATCATCATTAGGAAGATGCAGCTAGACTAGGGACAAAGCCAAGACTAGGGACAAAGCTTACAAATCGCAAGAACCATTACCAGGGAATAAAGTACCTTTTGCCAACAGTAGTAGTCATTTAGGCAGACTGGGCTGCTACTGGCCTATTTGGGGGGAGCACGCACACATGCCCGTGAATGAGAAGTGGATATGGAAGGTAAGTGGACAGTGCATGATTCATCCATCTCACCACCACCACCACCACCTCCTTCTTCCCCCTCAGCAACCCTTGACTGTGGCTCCCTCTTCCAAGCAGAAGCCTCAGGTTACCAGACGTTCAGATTTCCCCAGACATGTCCTCCTTTTGAGGACCTATTCAGTGGTCCAGATGGGTTTTGAAAAGCTTTCCTTCAGGTAGGAGGGCATCCGCGCATGCGTGAATACGATATGATGACAACACTGCATCGCATCCACACATGTGCGGATGTCCTGCCCGACAAGAACAGGCAGCCGGGGGGGTGGGACTGGAACGGGATTGGAGGCAGGCTTAGGGGCGTGATGGGGCGGGTCTAGGGGGGTCCAGATTTTCCAGACAGAAAATCTGGTAACCCTACCTCAACTCCCATAAACCCCAGTTAAAGGAAAGGGGGCCCTCTGAAGTTCAGACCTATAGAAAATGTATTGTGAATACATCAAAATACACCAATACATAACATTAAAGAAAGATTCTGGAAAATCATGAAGAGAGACTCAATGTTAACAACTAATGTGTCGTATGAATATGGAAAACACAAGGACTGGAAATAGAATACCATCTTGCATTGTTTTTCATTGCTACTAAAAAAGCCAATAAAAAAGTAGGAATTTTGACAAAGGTGCAATTAAATAAAATATTTGTTTAAAAACTAAAAGGCTTCATGCAGTAAATCAGCAATTCCCTCAGAAATTTGTATGCCATGGGGGCAGTATATGCAAACTTCATGTGTATTCATGGAAGACATCTTGAAAATTTGACTGGCTGAGGTTCCTAGAGAAGAGATTTGAGTACCCCTGCGCCAATAAATAAACAAACTCACCATAATGGCTGACTAGTCAAACTGCAGAACACTATGGGCTAGATTCACTAAGCAAACCGATCGTGTACCGATCGGTTTGCGACCCGATTTTCCTCTGACCCACTTCACTAACCTCTGTCCTGATCATCCTCCGATCTTCGCATGCAAATGAGGGAGGAAACGGCATTCAAATGTAGGCAGGCAGCGAGTCACTAAAAAATATGAGGACAACCGACTGGGCTGACTGATCAAAAATAAGGGACTGCTGAAGACCAGTCGCTCAGGTCCTTTCCGACTGCACTGCCTTCTGTCGCCCTGCTCTCTGCCCCAATCTCTTGCCCTTCCCCGCAGTGCAAGTCAAGCTCGAAAATGAAGTTTTAAAGGAAAAAAAAAAAATTGCTGCTTTTGTAAACATGCGCAGACCTTCTAAAGGCAAAGAAGATGGTCTGCACATGCTTCAGAATCATTCACTAGCGAACCGTGTGGTCGGAGGGGAGTGTTTCTCCGATCACCTCCATTTAAATATTGACCCTTTGTGAATCAGTCGGCCTGCTGCGGATCGGCCACAGATTGGGCACGATCGGCAGGTTAGTGAATCTAGCCCTATGTTCCAAATTAAACCCTGATAATGCAGAATGTATTTAATATGAATTCTCACCAAGAACAACTAAAACAAAGGCACCGATAGCTTCTTGAGAAATTGCTTACCTTATCAAAGTAAACATTTTTACAGTTTCATGCCAACTGAGGTGCTTAGTTCTATCTGATTTAACTATCAACTTCCTTACATAAACAAAAATTAAAACTAGCTTTGCCAATAGAATTAGGGATCAAAGAACCTGTCATCTGCATGAACACAGGCAACCTGATACCTGTGGAGATTCCTCTGCTGTATCAGAAACTTGTCTCTTACTCTCTAAGGCAATAAGGCCCCGATTCACAAAAATTGCCGACTGGATCGTTGTTGGGCGATTCCTGGCCGATTTTTGCCAAGCGACCAATTCATAAACAATTCTGCACGCAAATGATCTGATTGGACGGACGCGCTATAGAGATCCCATGGATCGCTGTAAGAGCGATCGAAACGCATGCTCATTATATCCTTGTTGGTTATTGATGCAATTTATACATGCGCTAGCTCTTCACCCTTTGCTACATAGTTAGTGGGCAGGGAACATGGTGGCTGCAGTTTACTTTGCTGGCCCTATTACTTGGCCATTTTTTAAAATAAATGATTTGTAATTGACGCAGTGAATTATTTTTTTGTGTACCAAGACTATGGACATTTATCGAATAGAACATGCTCGCAATGTGCATTTTACAGAATATAAAAGAGAAATGAATTCTTACGCATATGTAAAGTTATTTTACAGTTTTATTACATTACATTAGAGATTTCTATTCCGCCATTACCTTTTAATGGTTGTTTTATATGGGGGTTATAACCTCGATACTGATATTTCTGGGGAGAGTTGGCAGGTCGCTTCTTTTCATATCGGCAAACCCAATCGGCGTTTCATCTTCTGCTTAGTGAATCGATCACTTCCTACTTTTGCATGCCATTTCCCCTCATTTGCATGACTGGATCAGATTGGAGATTGATCGGGAAGCTGTTTAGTGAATTGGGTCGGGAAACAATCGCAAAAACAGTTTTACAGGATCGGTAAGTTTAGTGAATCTAGCCCCAAGTATCTCTCAAACTTTTTTTTAGCTCTGACACTCTAAACGGAGCAAATGTTTTTGCATCACATTATAATTGAAATTATAAAATTGCAAAACTAACAAAAAATTAAATTTGAGGAGTTACTTATTTAAAGTTCTTTAATCTATATATGAGTAATTGTTAAGAATGGTGAAACTAAAGTAAATAGAATAGAATTGTGATGGATGGGCTTGTTTTTGGGTACACATTAACTCAAAACGCAGTTCGATAGTCGACAAGTAAACACTCATTTCATCATCCACCATTTGCAGTCGTTCTCTTTTTTATTTAATTTCTGTCAGAGCTGAAAATCCAAGTTCTCACACATAAGAAGATCCAAATGGTAACAAAGCCCTGATTGCTTTGTTGCTCAGGTTAGGATAAATTAAACTAAAATTACTTGCCGTTATTTTTCAAGGACCAATCACGTGAAAGAATGATGCCTATCTGGGTGGTTATATCTTTACACACAGACGCTCATAATACTGACAGACTTCATACGTAACGTACATGTCATCTATTCTAGTATATACTTAAGGAGGAAATTTCTAAAAATAAAGTAAAATTCTGGAATCTCTTCAGGGCACACCATTGTGCTGTGGCCCACAGTTTGAGACACACTGGTCTAAAAGTACAGAAAAGAGACATTAAAGAAAACATGCACTGGGATGAAACCCCTTTTTTATTTTTAATACAAAAAAAGTGGCACCACATGAAATGCCACTTCAAAACAAAAGAAAAAACATCACTTATAAAAGGAATCCAGACAAGATGAAGATAAAAAATTGAGAAATTAACCAAAACAAAAGGACCATTTGATGATGGCATTGTAAAAGAACATGCTTAAGAAGCACAAACAGGGCATTCTCTGTGCAAGCAGCATAAAATCCAGTAACTAGCCTCACAAATACACTCTCTTAACAATTATCTTTTTAATTCCTACAGTAGCTTTTTTGTTCCACTGCAGGGGTACTTTGAGTCTCGTGATCAATTAAAACCCAACCCTTTGACATTTTGATAACGTATGCAGGCTCAATTGAGCACATAAAAAAAAATGTAAATGCTGAACGTCAAACATAAAACTTGAAATAAAATTGGGGAATTATAACACAAGGTTCTGAGCTGTCTAAAGTTAAACTCTGACCAAATTATACCTTTTATCCGATTCATACAGCTCCTTATTACCATGGGTCACAACGTTTAGTCATGGTCGTCAAACAAAATGAGCTTAAAAATCATAATGAAATGGTTAGTCTTAAGAGTCATAAAATTAATGCATGCTCCATGAGAAATAAAGTCTCAACTATTGGTAGGGAGAATGAGAGGGAACTCTCTAAAGTTAAAAGGGGATAGATTCCGTATAAACGTAAAAGGAAGTTCTTCTTCACCCAGAGAGTGGAAAAAACTGGAACGCTCTTCCAGGGATTCAAGACAAAGTTAGACAAGTTTCTGCTGAACCGAAACGTCCGCAGGTAGGGCTAGTCTCAGTTAGAACATTGGTCTTTGACCTAAGGGCCGCCGCAGGAGCAGATTGCTGGGCACGATGGACCACTGGTCTGACCCAGCAGCAGCAATTCTTATGTTCTTATTTATTCAAGTTTTAGATGGTATTTGTATTACTGAGACCTAGTTTTTAAACTTGAGCTAGTTGAATCAATTCTTATTTTCCACGCATCTACCAGCAGAAATGTGGTACAAATCCTCAAGCCTAAACTTAGGCATGGATGCTCCTTATTCTATAATTTATTCTGTAAATGTGAGAAATGCTCCTGAGCTGCCCATGACCCTCCCATGCCATGTACAAAATTTGAAATACCTTTAAAATATATATTTTTCCTTTTTCTTTAACCCCTGGAATAGGTATAAACCAAAACATGTCAAACCCAAATAGTGTGACCACTGAATTTCCCTCCACCCCCCTTCCCCCGCGCTTTTACAAAACTATGTCACCAGTCGCAGCAGTATTAGCTCCAACTTTCATTGAATTCCTATGAGCATCCGAGCTAATCCCCACCATGGTAAGCGATAAAAAAGCCTAAAACGGCTTCATAAAAGAGGGGGGGGGGTTATTATTTAAATGCCGGAGCTACCCTCAACTGTACCCAATCCCATCTAATTGAATTCACAATTTTTCCCACAGAAAAAGAATCAACCGCAGCAGACAGAACATGGTCCCCATTCCCCATCATACAATGGTCTGAACTCAATAAACTAAGTTTCCAAGTTTCCAAGTTTATTCAATATTTGATTAATCGCTTATACAACATTCTAAGCGATGTACATAGTATAATAATAACAAAAGTTAATAAGGGGAGACTGACAATTTCATGTTAAAAAAACGAAAACAAAACACTTGAGACGAACATGAAGTATAAAGGGGAAGGAGAAGGGTAAGAAATACAATTTTGAAAAGGCTAAAGAAAACATTTATGGTAAACAACATTAGGAAAGGAAGAACAAATGGAGGCTAAAATGGTACATATGTGATCTATAAAAAACTTTGGTCGGGTCATACGTACTGGTTATCTCAGCTATCAAATGCATCTTTAAAAAGAAAACATTTGAGCTTACTTTTAAATTTAACCAAATCTAATTCATCACGAATATTGATTGGAAGCAAATTCCAGGTTTGAGGTGCTGTGACGGAGAAGATTGAATTTCGTCGAGTATTTATGATTTTTAAAGAAGGGACTGTCAAAAGATGTTGATCAATAGATCTAAGAGATCTAAGTGGGGTATAGGGGATCAAAACTCTGTAAATAAAAGAGGGAGACTTACAGAGAAGGCTTTTAAAAACTAATAAGTTTAATTTATAGGTTATTCGATGTGCTACAGGGAGCCAATGTGCTTCCCTGAGTAGCGGAGTAACGTGATCAAATTTTTTTGCGTTTTTTATTAGTTTTATAGAAGCATTTTGTATGATCTGTAAACGACGGATTTCTTTTAATGCAATACCTTTGAACAGTGCATTACAATAATCAATTTTCGAGATTACCAAAGAATGAACTAAAATATTTATGGATTTAGGGGATAGAAATTTTGAAACTGAACGAATTTGCCATAGTCGAAAAAATGTACAGCCACGCATCCTGTGACCTCGACCACTGCCCATCATATCTCCTAACAACCTCCAGCGCAAAATTCCGTACTCTACTTCTGCAATGGATACAAACCATGCTCACAGACGGCCTTTTCCCAACTGATCTTAGCGAAATCATCATCACCCCAATCCAAAAAGGACCAACAGAGCAACCATCCGACTACAGACCCATTGCCTCAATACCTCTATATAATAATAATAATAATAATAATAACTTTATTCTTGTATACCGCAATACCATGGAAGTTCAATGCAGTTAACAATAGAAGAGACTGTACATTTACAGCGATGATACATATGTCAAACTAACAGAAGGACTAGTAGCTAAACTCCTCACCAACTATCTAGAAGACCATAACATACTCCACCCCACGCAATCTGGCTTCAGAACCAACTTCAGCACAGAGACATTACTAGACTCCCTTATTGACACAGCCAGACGACACCTCAGCACAGGAAAAAAAATGCTTCTCATACAACTGGACCTGACCGCAGCATTTGACCTGGTAGACCATCGCATCCTACTGCAAATTTTGGACACAATAGGTATCGCTGATAAAGTATACTCTTGGTTTGAAGGCTTCCTAAAATCCAGAACATACAGAGTAAAATCAGATAAAGAAAAATCTGAACCTTGGTCCAACCCCTGCGGCGTACCACAAGGAACCCCACTATCTCTCCAAAAACTATAAATTCAATCACTAAACCTGTTGTACTACTTATATGTCTAGTTACTCCCCACTGTGTATGTTCATTTGTAAACCGTTCTGAGCTATTGGGAGGACGGGATAAAAATCTAAATAAATAAATAAATAAATAAATAAATCCCCTACTCTCTTCAACCTATACACTGCCTCTCTTGGGACATACCTAGACAATCTAGGCATAACCACCTATAGTTATGCGGATGACATTACCATTCTCATACCTTTTGATCAACCAAAGACCGCCATGACAAACACACTAAACTGAACACTAGAAACAGTAGCGACCTGGATGAAACATCACAAACTGAAACTCAAACAGACAAAACTAAATTCATCCTCCTCGAAAATTACAAAGTCCCAACCACAACCAACATAGAAATTAACTAAATCAACTACCCCATCCAAACCACCCTAAAACTACTAAGAATGACTATAGACAGATGCTGTACCATGCAACCGCAAATAAATAAAACAATTCAGAAATCTTTCACAGTTATGAGAAACCTAAGACAAGTCCAAAAATTCTTTGAAAGAACACTATTCCAGCTCATAGTACAATCCCTAATCCTAAGTCTAGTAGATTACTGCAACATCCTGTACCTCCCCTGCCCTGCTACAATGACTAAACAACTACAAACAATCCAAAATACAGCTCTGAGACTCGTCTACTCATTGAGGAAACACGACCATATTACAGAAGCATACATCAACTCACACTGGCTACCAATCCAAGAAAGAATACTATGTAAATTATACTGTATACTATTTAAAACCTTAAATGGAGACAGCCCAACCTACCTGAACAACCGCCTCATCCAAACTACCTAACCAGACATTAAAAAAACCACACACACTAAACTAAACTTTAGGTTTGTATACCGCATACTCTCCACAATCGTAGAGCTCGGCACGGTTTACAGGAGTTGGGAGAGAAAGGAATTCCAATGAAGGTTAAAGGATAAAGTAAGAAGAATATTTAGAGGGCTTAGTATGCCAGAGATGGAGTAAGTATTACATTTTTGAGAATAGCCAGGTTTTCAGATGTTTGCGGAAGAGTTGGAGAGAGCTCAGGTTCCGAAGAGGGGAGGTAAGGTTGTTCCAAAGCTCAGTGATTCTGAAGGGGAGGGTGGTCCCTAATTTTCCTGCATGGGAAATGCCTTTTAATGAGGGGAAGGATAGTTTTAATTTGTGGGTGGGTCTGGTGGTATTAGGATTTGAGGAGTTCCAAGAAAGTGGGATAAAGGGAGGGAGGATGCTGTGTAGGATTTTAAAGTTAGACAGGCGCATTTAAAGTGGACCCTAGCGTTTATCGGAAGGCAGTGAAGTTTGGACAGGAGCGGTGAGACATGGTCGAATTTACTTTTTGCGAAGATAAGCTTAGCTGCGGCATTCTGAATCCGCTGAAGTCTATGAAGGTTTTTCTTAGTTAGGCTTAAGTAGATAGAGTTGCAATAGTCCAATCGGGAAAGGATGATGGATTGGACGAGGACAGTAAAGTGTTTTTGATGGAAACAGGATCTTACTTTCCTCATCATGTAAAGGCTGAAAAAGCATTTTTTTACCAAGGAATTGAGGTGGTCATTGAAGGACAAAGTAGAATCAATGATGATGCCCAGAACATTGCTTGAGAACTCAAGCTGCAGAGTGGAGCCAGAGGACAGTGGGATGGAGGTGGGTAGTTGGTCTAGTTTTGGGCCGAGCCAAAGTAGTTTTGTTTTGGACTCGTTCAGTTTCATTTGCACAGTGTGGGCCCAGGATTGGAGGTTCGTTATACAGAAGGATATGTTCTCCGAGAGGTTGGTGAGGTTTGAGTTGGTCTCGAGGAGGACGAGGATGTCATCAGCATAAGTGTAATTGTTTCTAGGGGGGATAGATGGAGGGGTTTTAGGGAGGACATATAGATGAGTCTTGCGGGACTCCACATATCAGTTCACACACCGCCCTATCAAAGAAGTTAAAAGGAAAAAAACTATACGATGGCCTCCTAGCCACCCTAGAAGCAAAACTAGATAACCAGATCTCCAATCTACTGATAACTACCCCAGACTACAAGATGTTCAGAAAAGAAATAAAAACTATATTCTTCAAGAAATTATTGAAACAGTCCTAACATCACAAATACCTTCCTTCCTCCCTCCCTCCTTCTTCCTGCCACAGAGATACTACCTGATCTACTCTTTACTTCTCTGGAAATGACCAATGATCTTCCATTGTAATCCACCGTTCAAAACTCTTTTATAATCCGTCTTGAACCACAAGGTAATGGCGGAATAGAAATTTATAATGTAATGTAATGTAATATAATCTTTTAATTTTTAACAAACATACTTGCCCTTTTTATCAAGGGGGGATAATTTTATACCAGGGGTGTCCAAATGGGGAGACAGACAGAAAGAGAGAAAGAAAGATCTCATCTTGCCAGAAGTTCTCAAAAATTAAAACCTACATTTCCCTTTCTCAGTGGTAAAAACAGAACCTTTCAGAGATTTAGTTATTCTTTTGCTTTTAAATTAACCGAATTCTGGAATGCTTTATCACTTACATTAAGAAGTTTAGGTTCTTTTGCTTTATTCCGTAAAGTTCTGAAAACTTTTTGTTTGCTAAACATTTTGGAAATTAACTATTTCAGTCTACTTTTCCTTGTCAAATTTATATATTACTAGTGTTTTAGCCCGTTACATTCATTACAGTAACGGGTGCTAGAATAGCCCCACCTATACCCTGACCTTGACCCCACCCATGCCCGGACCCTGCCTCCCACTGATTCCAGTCCCACCACCTCACCTTTCACCATTTCCTTTGTACCCTTTTGGCCCTCCTGACAGGGTCTTTACTTACCCAAGGCGGCAGCAGCAGTCCTGACGTACCAACCTTTCCTCCCAAAGCAGCAGTGGTCCTACCATTTCCATCTCTCCCTTTCCCCCTTTCACACCCTCTACCATCTCTCTCTGACCCTGTTTCACCTCTTTTGCCATCTTTCCCTTTCCTGTCCCCCTCTGTCCTTCCCCAAGACCATCTCTCTCTCCTGCCCCCTCCACACTCCCTGAAGTCTATCTCTCCCTATTCCCTACCATCTCTCCTGGTCCCCCTAGTAGCCCCTCTGTCCTTCTCATCCATCTGTCTCTCTGTTCTTACCTCCTGCATCTGCTGAGCTCTCGCAGCTCCTCCTCATCCTCCTCCAGCCAGGCTTCAGCCATCTTCTGCCGCGGCCTACAGCCGCTGACAGCTGCCGCGGCCCGGGAGATTCTCGCGCATGTGCACTCCTACCTGTGGTGCCCTACAGCACACAGAAAACAGGAGCACGCAGGTGGGAGTGCGCTTGCGCGCTTAGGGCTTTATTATATTAGATGTTTTACATTATTGTTAACAGAGTCGAGCTCCTCTTGGTTGATGACTCAGTCTATAAAACTAAGTTTTAATTTAGAAAGAAAAGGGGGGGGGGGTAGAAAGAAAGAAATATTGGATTTACAGAAGAAGGAAGTGCAACCAGAGACTCATGAAATCACCAGACAAAAAGGTAGGAAAATTGATTTTATTTTCAATTTAATTTTCAAAATGTGTCCGTTTTGAGAATTTATATCTGCTGTCTATGTTTTGCACTATGGCCCCCTTTTACTAAACCGCAATAGCGTTTTTTAGTGCAGGGAGCCTATGAGTGTCGAGAGCAGCATGGGGCATTCAGCGCAGCTCCCTGTGCTAAAACCCACTATCGCAGTTTAGTAAAAAGGGAGGGGGTATATTTGTATACTGCATATACTTGAATATATGTAGATCCGAATATAAGTCGAGTGTATAAAAGTAATTACCAGCAATGGGGGGAGTTCATAATACAGCATGGACGCCTGCATTCAGATGTTTTCAGCTTACAGAGATCAAAAGCACAGATGTTTTATAAACAAAAGTTTATCATGTCATGATACAGACACTGATAAGATAGCACGATCTTGCTGAACACCTTATATCAGGAATACAGAAGGTGTTGTCTCAAACAAGCTGGCACCTTGTGGTCCACTGGTTGGTGGACCTTCCTGATGCCTCTTCTTGAGTGATCACAAGATCTATCTTGTTTTTACAGAAAGCAGACAGTTTCTCCCATTAAAACACAACGTGATTAAGTTTGCGTTATCTATTTTCTTAAAGCACAAAATTAACTCCTTCCATTTCCACAGTACCTACTAATGCCTCTCTGCCCATTAATCACAAGCATTGTCCATAATCTCTTTTCCTCTCTAGTTTCCTCCTCACACTCTGCATCTGACCTCATGACAGCAAGAGAATGGGGATTTACAACATGGCAGATCAAATGCTTCTCCAGCCTATTCTTCTGTCACATGCATCTCTTTCAAAATCTACAGAGCACTATACAGGTCAAATGGCTGAGGTTAGCAGTGAACCATGTGGACAGGAGAGACGATAAGAAGAACCGGAAAAGCTCTAGGTCTAACACTCCACCAGCTGTACTCGTCTGCTATTAGATGGAATTGGACCACATGCAGAAGGGTTGGATTAAAGGATAAGCCAAGTAGGCACTTGGCTTGGGCCCTAAGAGTTCAAGGGGGCCCAGAATGTTGCCAGCCTCCAAGCCTGGCTCTCCAGACATCTAAGTAGAACCTCCTCCTGCCTTCTTCATTATTCAGTCCAGCCGAACTCACAGTCTTCATGGCCTTTTAAAAACTGCAAGTTTGGCTGCATCTACACGGCCTCTGAGCATGTGCAGACATTGACATGATGACATCAGACATGTGTGCATTGTCACTGGTTGACGTCCAAGCATGCTCAGAGGCTCTGTCGTTGCGGCCCCAAGTTTAGTGAGCTGTGGCAAAAAACGTTTGCAAGGCACTGCTGTAACCTATAGGTGAGGGAGGTGAGCCCTCATATGTCAGAGACCTACAGTATAACACTGGGTTCATAACTAAACCTATGATACAGACTGGTATGCTGTGTATGATAAAATCCCACTGTACTTCATTTCAAAAGTCAAACACCCAGGAACCGAGACTGCACCAATAGCATAAAACAAAACCCTGCAGGTAAAATGATCCAAAACAAAACAAAGCTATAATATACATGTGAATCAACAAATCAATGTCTGGTGCTAAAGAATGAATCCCTTCTCGTACAATTAAACAAAATCTGTGCTGATGGAAGAGGCTTTGTCAGATCGTATTAACATTTTCTGTTCAAGAAAACCTTTGTTTTTAAAAGCTCTCTTTTAAACCAATTTTCTTTCAAGGTTTATTATTTTAAACGGGGATTTGCATTAGAGAAAGTTCTGAAGACAATATATATGCAAATAAGAACAACATTCAAGCTCAAAAGAAATTCCTCAGGCAGGTGTGTCATGAAACCAGAGAGAGATGCAACAGCTTCAGCTCCCAACAGGTCTTCATAAGCCGCCTTTTGTGTTGCCATGCCAAGAGCAACTGCTAGTACACAGTTGGCGAAAACTCTGCAGGGCAGGGTGGGGACGCTCTTTCTCCAGCAAGTTCATGCACCAGAAAAGATTGGGAGAGCAACAGCCTGAGCTGCCGTCCCTCCCACTCAACAAAAACACTCTCATGTAAACACCCACGCAGTAAACTCATGGCACTACAAATGCATAAGACTCAATTTCAAAAGCATGTATCATTAGAGCTCTTTAAATACACTGTCAATTATAATTGAACATTTAAGACATGCAGCTCTAAAGAGCTTTGTCAATCCACCAACTAGAGTCACATAAATTAGAAAATACTACAGAATGTTTTCAGATGACAGGCTTATGAAATCGGAAGTTTATTTTCCAATACTACTGATCAGTCCTAGCTGTACAAAAAAAAATCAGTCTCATCATATTTAACCCTTCAAAGCCCATTGTCAGCTACAGGTGACAGCTATTAATCATACACATCACAATCAGAAAGCCTTAGGATACATTTACTCACAGACCTCGATGGTGCAGCCAGGATGACTATCAAACTTTTTCATTGCTCTCATTTTTTCTTTAAATAGTTTAGAGTAGAGTAGAAAAATACTTTCAGAGTAGAACTATACTCATCTTAGTCTACCTCCATCCGTGTAGACTAAGATGAGTATGATTCTACTCTGAAAGTATTTTTCTACTCTACTCTAAACTATTTAAAGAAAAAATGAGACCAATGACAATTTTGGTGCCGATATGCGGTATATGAAAAAGTTTGACAGTCATCCTGGCTGCACCATCGAGATCTGTGAGTAAATGTATCCTAAGGCTTTCTGATTGTGCTGCCCGATTCGAATCGATTCACCGATTCACTTTGGGTGAATTGATTCGAATCGGCTTAAAACAAAACAAAACAAAACAAAAATCAGCTTCCCGATTCAGTGACTGACCCTCCCCCTTGCCCCCTAAAGCAGGAGTGGCAGAGATGCCTCTTGCTAGCCGGCCACTGCCGCTCATGCTTTAGAAGGCGAGGGGGGAGGGTTAGTCGGAAAGTGCTGGTGTCTGGCTTCCCCCACATCCATTTACCTCATTTTAGCAGCCTGCAGAGAGGATCGCTTGTCCTAGCGATCTCTGCATGCTGCTATAGGCCTTTGGAGGTGTATCCCCTGCTGAGATCCTGCCTCCGACGTCAGAGGCGGGGGCGGGACCGCGGCAGAAGGAAGACAGCTTAGCTGATTTTCCCAAGGATGAGGATGCTCCGAACGAGGCAGGCTTACTCAATGAGGTTGAAGACGAGGCACAAGGCGGAATCCCGGTGAGAGACTTGACCGGATGGGAGGTTAAGGTTGAGACCGGGACAAGTGGATCCATATTGAAAAGTTTCTCCACCTGAACTCGACGAAGCTTGCAGGCTCGAGGTTGAAGGGTAGCTCAGCGAGTACACAACTCCGGATGATGGTCAGGTCCCAAACACTGAATACACCATTTTTGTGGGTCAGTGAGGAAGATTGTGCGCTGGCAACGGCTACACTTCTTGAAGCCTGTGGCCGGCTTGGACATAGACGGAAAGATGGCTTTAGTAAAGTTGAAACCCGCCGGCAGGCCCCACCGTGACAGAAAAAGAAAAGCAAAGTCTTTAATTTTTTTTTTTTTTTTTAAAGAAAACACGTAAACACACAGCAACCCTGAAAAATAACAAAACACGAGCTGCGGTGAGAAAAGGCACGAAGTTTAAAAGCGAGTCTAGCACAGAGCGTCAAAAAACAAGACTTCTCGGCTCCGCAGAAAACTGAGGAGATGCGCGCCCTTGCGTGGACGGGAAGGCACTCACGCATGCGCGGTGCAGCAGTCGCAAACTTTATAAGTTCTGCAAGCAAATCAGCTTGCGAAGCTGTCCACATGTGAGAATATGCTGCCTGCTTTCAAACACTGTGTACAGTGCAAGATCTTAATTATGTTGGTGCAATGAAATGAAGCACAGTCTACTAAGACTCAGGTATAACACAAGTGCAAATATTTCAACATGACAGAATGTGCATAGTAGGTATAACCACAGCTGCAATGTCATATTTCTGTGGAAAATATATTGACTGATGACCTGTTTCATCATAAAAACTGCTCAGTAGATTTGTCTGGTTTGTTCTGTATTGTTCCTGCAAAGACCTGATGAAACTTGTCCTCGCACTGGGCTCCTTCCATAATGCTACAAACTTTTTTTTTTCCAGTAGGAAATCAACCAGTTCAAGTCCACAACCCTTTGTGATGAACTGTTTTCTTAGCTATAGTCAGTCAAGCATTGCAGTAACACAAAAGGCAATTTTCAAAGCCATTTATCCAGGTAAATAGTCAAAAGCTTGCCCTCCCTCAATCCAGGTAAAATACAAACAGATTTCCTTACTGTACATGTTTTTAGATAGACTGAAGACACTCAGGGATACACAGTGTTAATAGTTTAAATGAAGGCTTCCCAAAGCAGGATGGGATCTACTTTAGAAAATATGGAGCTGCTTAGGTACAATTTACACCACTGCAAGGATATGCTTAAAGTAAGGTTTGAGCACACAGATTTCAAAGGGGAAAATATCTGCAAATTTTCCATCTGGAAGGGATATTTGAACACTATCCTTCCCCTCAACAAAAAAAAGAGTCAACTACTTTTTGATCCTTGTAAGCCAAGGTAGAGAGAACGAGAGGGCACTCTCTAAAGTTGAAAGGGGATAGATTCTGTACAAATGTAAGGAAGTTCTTCTTCACCCAGAGAGTGGTAGAAAACTGGAACGCTCTTCCGGAGGCTGTTATAGGGGACTAAGATGATTAAGGAGTTGGAGGAGCTGCCGTACAGCGAAAGATTAGAGAAACTGGACCTCTTCTCCCTCGAACAGAGGAGATTGAGAGGGGGCATGATCGAAACATTCAAGATACTGGAAGGAATAGACTTAGTAGATAAAGACAGGTTGTTCACCCTCTCCAAGGTAGAGAGAATGAGAAGGCACTCTCTAAAGTTGAAAGGGGATAGATTCTGTACAAATGTAAGGAAGTTCTTCTTCACCCAGAGAGTGGTGGGAAACTGGATCGCTCTTCCGGAGGCTGTTATAGGGGAAAACACCCTCCAGGGATTCAAGACAAAGTCAGACATGTTCCTGCTGAACCAGAACGTAAGCAGGTAAAGCTAGTCTCAGTTAGGGCGATGGTCTTTGACCTAAGGGCTGCTGTGGGAGCGGACTGCTGGGCACGATGGACCACTGGTCTGACCCAGCAGCGGCAATTCTTATGTTCTTATGACTAGAAGGAAACCTCTCTCAGATTCTCATTTCCAGTACTATGGGGGCAATGTACTGTAATGTTAGGGGGGGGGGGAAGAACCTTTGTGCATGAAAGAGCAGCGGGACTTGGGCATGATAGTATGTGATGATATTAAAGTGGCCAAACAGGTTAAAAAGGTGACAGCAAAAGCTATAAACCAGAATGGAGTCGATCCAGAGGAAGGCTACTAAAATAGTTGGTGATCATTATAAAGATATATGGGAACATTAATTTGGGGGATTTACAAAGATATATGGGGACAGACTAAAAAATAATATGTTCCGCATTTTTCGCTCCATAAGGCGCACTAGACCATAAGACGCACCCTAGATTTAGAGTAGGAAAACCAGAAAACAAAACATTCTGAACCAAATTGTGTACTAATATATACCAGGCTCTGCACCCATCCCCCTCACTCCCTGCCAGACTCTGCACCCTGAAACCCTCATTCTCTTCCAGGCTCTGCACCCTATCTCCCCTTCCCTGCCAGGCTGTTCCTTTCATTTTTCATATACACACAATACACACAGCAGATATAAATTATCAAAACTGACACATTTTGATCACTAAATTGAAATCATTTTTCCTACCTTTGTTTGGTGATTTCATGAGTCTCCTTCCTTCCTTCCTTCCTTTCTTTCTTCACTCAGGCCCAACAATTGTCCTTTTCTATTCCCTCCTTCCCATGTCCCGAGTTCGTGCCCCCTCCCACTCATTGCCTTCCAGTCTTTGTTATTCGACTTACCTCTCTCCCAAGTCCCGAGTTTGTGCCTCCTCACTGCCTTCCAGCCTTTGTCCTTCCTGCTGCGCCGGAAGCTACCTTCCTCCCTCTCTGCCACGTTGAAGCCTGCCTACCCTCCGCCGATTCCTTCTCTTCCTCTGACCCTGGTCTGCCACCGCCATTTCGCTGCAACTCAAATAAGTTAAGGGAAAGGCCAGCATGCAGTTCTGATGTTGGGAGAAAGCTTGTGGGCCAGTGACGTGCAATCGCTGCACGCTGGCCCTTCCCGGAGTTGCAGCAAAGTGGCGGTCAGCAGGGAGCAGCGGTGGTGAGCAGGAGCAGCGGCGGAAGGCAGGTGGGCGGCAGGCAGCCCGTGTACCCCCAACGAGTGGGACATTTTGAAAAGGTACAACAGGGTGGGTGGGGGGTGTTTTAAAAAGGTTACCTTCGCTTCATAAGATGCACCAAAATTTCCACCCAATTTTGGGTGGAAAAAAAGTGCGTCTTATGAAGCAAAAAAATACGGTATACAGTATTTTAGAGGAAAGGTGGGAAAGGGGAGAAATGATATGTATTTATACGTCTCTATGTGGCATAAATACACAGGAAGTGAGTCTCTTTCAATTGAAAGGAAAACTTCAGTGTGATAGGACATAGATTGAGATTAAGAGGCAATAATAGCTCAGGAACAATCTAAGAAAATATTTTTTACTGAAAGGATGGTAGACGTATGGAATAATCTCCCAGTAGAGGTGGTGGAGACAAAGACTGTCTGAATTCAAGAAAAGTGTGGGACAGGCACTTGGGATTTCTTAGGGAGACTGGGCAGACTGGATGGGCCATTTTGGCCTTTTGCTGCTGTCATGTTTCTATGTTTTGATGGAGAGATGAAAGAGAAAAATGTGCCTCGAGCAGACTACTCCCCCTCCCCAGTTACTTTTCATAAAACTTAAGATCCTGTAAAGATGTGGAAGGCTGGTTACCACATGATTAAAATTAAAGGGAAAATGCATTTCTCTGGTAAGGACTTTCTTCTCTTTCTCAACAGAAAACTAGAAAGATATGCTGGCAAAACCTTTATGAAAAAAATGCTATTTTATTTTTAGAATGATGAATATTCAATGCAGTATTGTTACAGATGTTTTTCTATCCTCCCAGTAATTTCTAATAAAATGCTTTATGTAAGAATCTACAGTATTCACTGTCATAATTCCTATGTACAGCTCAGAAAATAAAAAATGAATTTGTCCCCATGTTTGGAAATATGTATGTCAAATCAAGAAATAAACTAGCATGTGGAAAAGTAGCCTGCTTTATCTGATGCAAAAAATATATTTTTTGTTTTTGTAAGAAGTCCATGAAGATAAAAACTCTGGAATCAGAACTACCGTATTTTCACACATATAACACGCGCGTTATACACGGTTTTACAAACCGAGTATAACCATGCGCATTATATGCGTGAGCGCATTGTACAAATTTTTTTTATATAGTTCCCCCCCACACCCCCCCCGACGTCCGATTCATCACCCCGAAGGACTGCTCGCACCCCCACCCTGAAGGACCGCTCGCACCCCCACAGCCTCCCCCCTCCCCCTCCCACATGGAGAAGCTGCCTACCGTTGTTTCCGGATGCCAGTGAGCCCAGCTGCTTCCTCTGTCGGCGGTCCCGCCACTTCTCTGAGCCCTGCACTGCGCTGCTTCCTCTTCCGGCGGTCCCGCCCTTTCTCTGACATCAGAGAAAGGGCGGGACCGCCGGAAGAGGAAGCAGCGCAGCGCAGGGCTCAGAGAAGGGGCGGGACCGCCGGCAGAGAAAGCAGCTGGGCTCACTGGCATCCGGAAACAACGGTAGGCAGCGAGGGGTTGTGGGGGTGCGAGCGGTCCTTCGGGGTGGGGGTGCGAGCAGTCCTTCGGGGTGATGAATCGGACGTCGGGGGGGGGGGCATCAGGCTTTCAGGGTGGGGACAGGACTTCAAGGGGGGACAGGCAGACCTTCAGGAGAGTCAGGGCGGCGAGAGGAGAGTCGGGGCGGCATGCGCGGTATACGCGTGTGCGCGCTATAGTAAAAATTTTTTACATAAATTTCTGTTCCCCGCACGCTATACCCGTGTGCACGTTTTACACGGGTGCGCGGTATATGAGTGAAAATACGGTACTGATAAATTTCAGAAACTGATGCAATGCCTTAGAAAAAAAAAAGTGTTGCACTTTTCATATTTGTCTAACACCTGCAATTCACCCTTTGAAGATATATTTAATTATTCTTTCATACAACTAAGCATGAAGAGAAGGGTATACAGCACTCAGTGAAACAAAATTGTAAATGTACTGAAGCAGGAGTTTGTTTTAGCTGAAGACTTTTACAAGGCAGTGTATTTGGTTGAAAAATTTGACCCGCATTTATGACAATGCTGTGAATGATCTACTTGTAGTTAGGGACTTGTCAGACTATAATAGCAGTCTTTGAAGTTCAGAGTGAGCCTGAAAGAAGCTGAACATCTCTACATGCCTCTACAAGTTTTTGTATTATTTTAGTGAGACAATAGTAACTTGCATTTAATACACCGTGGGAGGTAACACCCTTCACAAATCTCTTTCAACTCTAAAAATGTCAGTCTCGCCAACCTTATATCAGCAGCTCTTTTTCTACAAGTGTGTAAATCTTTATGGAAGAGACTTTCCAAGTCCTGATACCATATATACTCAAATATAAGTCAATCCATATAAAAGCTGAGACCCCCATTTTCCCCAAAAAACATAAGAACATAAGAAGTGCCATCTTCAGAACAGACCCTAGGTCCATCAAGTCCGGCGATCCGCACACGCGGAGGACCCGCCAGGTGTACCCTGGCATAGTATTAGTCCCCATATCACTCTAAGCTTCTCATAAGAGATGTGCATTGAGCTTACCCTTACCTATGTCACCTTAAGCCACTCATAAGGAGATGTACATCTAACTTACCCTTAAACCCTAGAATGGTGGATTCCGCAATTACCTCTTCTGGGAGAGCATTCCAGGTTTCTACCACTCGTTGTGTGAAGCAGAACGTCCTGATATTTGTCCTGAACTTGTCCCCCCTTAGCTTTAGTCCATGTCCTCTTGTCTGTATCACATTGGACGTTGTAAATAGTTTTTTATCCTGCTCTATTTGGTCAAATCCTTTCAGTATTTTGAAAGTCTCGATCATATCCCATCGCAGTCTCTTCTTCTCAAGGGAGAACAATCCCAGTCTCTTAAGTCGTTCCTGATATTCCAAGTTCTCCATGCCCTTTATTAGCTTAGTTGCTCATCTCTGCACCCTCTCGAGTACTTTTAAATCCTTCTTTAGGTATGGAGACCAATGTTGGACTTAGTATTCCAAGTGTGGTCTGACCATCGCTCTATAAAGCGGTAGTATTACTTTCTCCGATCTACTCGTGATTCCCTTCTTTATCATGCCTAGCAATCTATTCGCGTTCTTCGCTACCGCCGCACATTGCACCGATGGCTTCAGGGTCCTATCGATTAATACGCCTAGGTCCCTTTCTTGTTCGATTTTTCCCAGAGTTGAACCTGACATACTATACTTGTGTTCCTTATTTTTTCTGCCTAAGTGCATGACTTTGCATTTTTCCACATTAAACTTCATCTGCCATTTATCTGCCCAATTTTCCAATCGGCTCAAGTCGCTCTGGAATTCCTCGCTGTCCTTCTGCAATTTGATTGCTCGGCATAGCTTTGTGTCATCTGCGAACTTGATGATCTCGCTAGATGTTCCATCCTCCAGGTCATTTATGAAGATATTAAATAAGATTGGCACAAGTACCGAGCCCTGGGGCACACCACTAGTCACAAGTCTCCCAGTCTGAGAATTTCCCATTTATGCCCCCTCTCTGCCTTCTGTTCTCCAGCCATTTGCCTATCCATCTTAGTATGTGTCCTTCTATTCCATGGCTTTGCAGTTTCCTGAGGAGTCTTACATGTGGAACCTTGTCGAACGCTTTCTGAAAATCCAAGTATACAATATCCACCGGTTCTCCACTATCAATTTGTCTGTTCACTGTCTCAAAAAATTGAAGTAGGTTCGTCAAACATGACTTCCCCTTCCTGAATCCATATTGGCTGGCTCTCATCGGGTCATGTGTGTCTAAGTGCCAGGTTATGCTATCCTTGATCAGCGCCTCAACCATCTTCCCAGGGACTGACGCGAGACTCACAGGTCTATAGTTGCCCGGTACTCCTCTTGATCCTTTTTTAAATATCGGCGTGACGTTTGCTATCTTCCAGTCGTCTGGTATCTGTCCTGTTTTGATTGACAGGTTGGCAAGTTTTTGCAATAGTTCACCGATTTCCACTTTTAGTTCTTTCAAGACTCTCGGATGAATTCCGTCCGGTCCAGGAGATTTGTCACTTTTGAGTTTGTCGATCTGGTGGTAAATCTGGTCCAAGTCCACTTCTACTGTGGTAAGGCTGTCCTCTGTTGCTCCTTTGAACACTTTCACTGCTTCTGACTCGAATATAAGTCGGACGGCATAATATTCAAGTGCCCTGCCAGGATCTGCACCCAGCGGCCCCTCCCTCCCCTGTCAGACTCTGCACCCAACCCCCTACCCTCCATCCCTTGTCAGGCTCTGCACCCAGCCCCCTTCCCTTCCTCCTTTGGCAGACTCTGCACCCAGCCCTTCCTCCCTCGCTTGCTCTCCACCCTGTTCTCCCTCCCTGCCCATCATACCTCCTCTGCCACTGGAATCCTTGGTGGTACAGAGGTGTAGTGGACAGGAGTTAACTTTCCACACTCCTGCCCCGCTGCCAACCCAGTCGGTTGCTGCCACGAGTTCTGGCTTCAGCCGCTGACTGGTACTGAGCAGGAGCAAGCTTTGGTACTGCTGTTTGGCACTGAGCGGCTTCCTAAATGGCTCCTGCAAATTCTTGTGAAAATTTGCGGGAGCCATTCAGGAAGCTCCTCAGCAGCAGAAGTTAGAGGAGGGGCAGGACCGAGGCAGAGAAGGCAGCTCGAAGACCCGATGGTAGCTTGCAAAGATCACTAACACTAGCGATCTTATGCAGGCTGATAAACTGAGGTAAACTGATGCTGGGAGGCCAGGGGGGAAGCCGGACAGAAACACTGACGCTCCCACTCGCCCTCTAAAGCAGGAGCGGCAGCGGCTGGCCAGCAAGAGGCAGTGCTGCCGATCCTGCTTTAGGGGGCGAGGGAGGAGGGTCAGTGCTGAATTGGGAGGCCAATTTTTTTTTGTTTTTGAATCGATTTGAACCAATTCACCTGAAATGAATCGGTGAATCGATTTGAATCATGAATCGGGCAGCACTAGCAGCCACAAATGTTGTTGAGAAACTTTTCTTCAGCTGGCACGTCGTCACCTCTGACTTCTGAACCCCATCAGTCAATTCAGCCACCCGTGCACCTGCACATTTTCACTGTTTCTCCAAAGGCCAAACTAATAGATAAATCATCACAGACTCTGGGAAAATCCCAAGAGCCCCGAGGAATGCACATCACCTTTCACTCCCTTATCATTTTAACACAGTCTATGTTGCTCAAATATATTCAATCACCATCTGCCTTTACTTATTTTCTTTTGACCTGATGAAGGCACTATCTTCCAAAAGTTAAATCCAGTAAAAAGGTTGTCACCTTTATTTGCTTTGTTGACCTTTATTCCAAGATTAGGCAAACTACTTTATCCACAAGCATATCAAACAATTCAGTACTACGTATGTGCTATGTTATGCATCATACAATTTCTATTCTTCAAGCTGATATTTATAGAAATACTGCATCAGCAGATAATTCAAAATTTACCCAAATATTACTTCCCCACCTCCACCCCAAAAACATAGTGTGAAAACAAGCTCCAAAATTTCTGGAAATGTGTCCAGAGAACTTAGCAGTACCATATTTTTTGCTCCATAAGATGTACCTCACCATAAGACACACCCCATATTTAGAGGATGAAAACAAGAAAAAAAAAACATTCTGAAGCAAATTCTCCCTGCCATGCTCTGCACCCAACCCCATACTCCTTTGCCAAGCTCTGCATCCTGTCTGCCCTCCCGGCCAGACTCTGTATCCTATCCTCCCTCTGGTGGTCTAGTGGTAGGCCAGTACAGGGCAGACAGGGACAGGGCAGGCAGGCCGGCCTAGTGACTGGCAGGCAGACAGTACTCCCCCTCCCAGGCCTCCCCCCCAGACAGGCAGGCAGTACTCCCCCTCCCTGGCAGCACCCCCCCCCCCCAGGCAAGCAAGCAGTCCCCCCTCCAGGCCTCCCTGCAGGCAGGCTCAGTTTCTCCCTACTCCCTATTTTTAATTCGTCAGGGCAGGTAGTCAAGTCCCAGCCTCTCCCTACCCCCCAGGCAGGCACTGGCCCTCTTCCTCCTCCCTGACGCCTCCCGCGTGTACCATTTTTTTTTTAACTTCTGGACGCGGCGCACCAGGCTGGCTGCCTGGTTCCCGCCACTTCCTCCGAGAACTGCCGGCTGCCTCCTCTTCCATTGCCTCCCTTCCAGGTTGCCTCCTCTTCTATTCCAAGTTGCCTGGCTGGTCCCGCGCTGCTTCCTGCGAGAACTCAAGCAGCGCGGGACCAGCCAGGCAACCTGGTGCACTGCTATGCGAGAGAACAGAAGAAGAGGCAGCCGGCAGTCCTCAGAGGAAGCGGCAGGAATCAGGCAGCCAGCGAGGCGCCGCATCCAGAAGTTTAAAAAAAAAATGTATACGTGGGAGGCATCAGGGAGGAGGAAGAGGGCCAGGGCCTGCCTTGTGTGCCGCGTCCAGCAAGGGAGGGTGGCTGCATTAGAATAAGGTAAGGGGGGCGCACACTTTGGGTATTCGCTCCATAAGACACACCCTAATTTCCACCCACTTTTGGGGGGAAATAAAGTGCGTCTAATGGTGCGAAAAATACAGTAATACATTTTCTTCAATTAAAAGTGAAAATTGTACAAGTCAATTCTATACACCAAGTAGTGCTTTACAAGCAGAAATAGTTAGGCAACATCGACTCGTGCTCAAGTCCTAGCGACTTGATGAATTACAGATCTAAGAGATCGGTTTTGTGCTAGGTCCTCCAGGGTCATCCCCCATGGTTGTTTTTAACATGACCAGCCATCTGATTGCAGGTTGCCCTCTTTGCCTGGTTCCTTTGATGTTCTCAAACAATGTCCTTCTCCAATGATCTTTCTCTTCCGACGGTGTGACCAAAATAAGAAAGAGTCTTAACTTCATCATTTGGGCTTCGAGTGACAAAGCCGGTTTGACCTCTTCCAGAATCAATTTGTTAGTTCTTCTGGTAGTCCACAGCACGCATAAAATCCTTCTCCAGTACCAAAGCTCAAATGAGTCAATCTTTTGTCTTGTTTCTGTAGTGTCCAGCTTTCGCATCCAAAGGGGTATGTTTAGAAAATTACTAAAGACGCAGTTATTTGTAGATGCCTTTTTCTAGATTGTTATTATGCAAAGTTATGGGATTATTTTGTACTCATGTTTTTTAAAGTTTGTTTGTATGTTTATTTTATCATGTTTTAAAACTATGTATGTAAATTATGTAAACCGTTTAGTTGTAAACGGTATAGAAAATTTTAAAATAAATAATAATGGACCACTGAGAAAATGGGCACATTTGATCTTCATTGCCTTTGAATACTTTGTCAAGAGCCTTAATTAAAGAGCGACCCAGTGCTATTCTACAGAGTATTTCTTTCTTTCTTTGTTTATGAAAGAGCCCAGGAGATTAAAATCCTTTACAACTTCTATTCTGTCACCTTCAAATACTTTCCAAGTTTCAAGTTTATTTAAAAATTTGATAAAATCGCTTTTTCAAAAATTTCAAAGCGATGTACAATAAAAATGGGGAAGACAGACAATTTGTTTGGGAGACAATGATTTACTTCAAAGGTAGACTGTAAAACAAAAGGGAATAGGCAATTATAAAACTTATGTGTGCATAAAGTTGTGTGTACAGCCGGTATATGCACAACTTGGAAAGCACATATGTTTCAAGTGTAATTGTAAGCCAATAAGCTCCCCTAGGCACATAGTAGATGACAGCAGATAAAGACCCGCATGGTCCATCCAGTCTGCCCAAAGCTCTACCGAGTACTGTGCTTGGGTTACAACTGCCAAAATCTCCATCAAAACTCACTCCAGCCAACCTACACCCTTCCAGCCATTGAAGCCCTCCCCAGCCCATCCTCCTCCAAACAGCCATATACAGATACAAGTCTAGATCCTCTGTGCAAGTCTAGATCCTCTGTGTTCATCCGACGCTTCTTTGAATCTGCACCACATGTTTAAAAGTATGGGCAATACTATTTTGCAAGTGCTCCTGGAAATGGTGAACGAGTGAATATTCAGCAACTCCAGCATAGGGAGAATGGAGGAAAATGCTAGACAGATTTATACAGTGTGTTTAAGCATGAGTGGCTGAGGTCCACAAAGAGTAATGGGTGGGAGGGACGAAAGACAGACAGACAAAAAATACTAAGCAATTTTCAGCTAGTGCCGAGCAGCACGCTGTGAGTGCCTCCCCTACCCCCAGTGTCATTGGCGCTCAACGTGGATATTCAATGCTGGGGTGGTTTTAGTTGGCTCATAACTTACCGTAACTGGCTAAGTAAATATTCAACACTGGCCAGTTAATAGCAAGCAAAAATAGGACTTCTATATATACAGTCCAATTTGCCTGCTAAACTTAGCCGGCCACCACTGAATATTTGCAGCAAGCCACTAACCATGAATATTCAGTGGCGATAATTGGCTGTCTCCTGCTGAATATTTAGTTATGTTTAACAGGCCAGGAGCCATGCTTAGACAGCGTTTTCAAAATCAAGCTCAAGAGTACACAGTGAGATACCAGCAGCAACATTGTAAACATGCTCCTTAGGCAGCTACATATAGGCACATATAGTATAACAAATTTAACCCCAAATATCCGAAGCCACGTTAATGTTTCTTTTGCGCCAGCTGCAGAGGTAAAAGCACCAACACTCAAAGAATTCCTGAATATCCATCATAAAAGGGGGGTGGATTATGTGAACAGGCCAACTAAGAAAACTGTCCTCTGTACACACCAACCCTGGTCCTGTTTGCTTGAGAAGCAGAAGTCATGCTTTGAGTTGAAACGAGTTCTTTCACTCCTACAAGGTTAACAGTTTAATATGTCCTACTGCTGACAAATCAGACAGAATTCAAACTTGTGTTAGCGGAAAGTTTTTGCTCTAACAAAATGTAACCGCTAGTAATGAGCACAAAAAATAAAATCCCTTTAGCATACATGATTTTGACTATCCAGTGCATATTAGTATAAAGGGATTTGTACACAGCTTAATTTTGTTTGAGCAATGGGTTGTTTTGATAGTACCGTGTGCTGTAAGAAAAAAAAAAAAAGATCGTCCTCTTTTAGGTGGGGGTGGGAGGAGAAAACATGCACCTCACAGAGCTTCCATATTTTTCTTCTATAGAAGAATTCTGAATTTCATCTGAATAAGGTTAGGCTACAATGTTATAGGTGGGTGCAGAGTACCAATAGAACACTGAACATCCATCCTCTCCATAGATCCCCCCCCTGAGAAAAGTTATTATTGCTGCCAAACACAATACTGGGATAGCTGTGCAGGTACTGTGTAGTTATTATTGGCCATAATTCAGCGCTTGAGAACAAACCATGAGAGTATTTGTTTAATCTCTGATGGTGCTGCTATTGATGGGTGTTGCAGAGCAATTGGCAAAAAGTCCCAGAATCACAAAAGGAAACCTTTGCATCCCCAGGGATGTTCAGTTATATTTTGAAGCCAAAAAGCACACACGGCAACTACTTTCCCTTTATAGACAAGAATGTGCATATTAAGTAAAGTTTGGCAGGGACAAGGATACCATATGTAGAGGCGAAAAGCAAAGAAAGGCTTCACATATAGCAGTGGTCAGAGAAGAGGCACAAGACCAACTGAAGGAGTATGTGAAAAAATAATTCTGACACCATAATATACAGTTAACAGGTTACAATTTGCCACGAGAGCAACCTTGCATAGGTCAAGTGGGTGGGAAAACTGGTATTAAGTTCCTCTGTTTCAAACAGCAACCGTACTGGATCAGACCAATGGTCCCATGTAGCCCAGGGATGGGCAACTCCGGTCCTCGAGGGCCGGAATCCAGTCGGGTTTTCAGGATTTCCCCAATGCATATGCATGAGGTCTATTTGCATGCACTGCTTTCAATGCATATGCATTGGGGAAATCCTGAAAACCCAACTGGATTCTGACCCTCGAGGACCGGAGTTGCCCACCCCTGATCTAGCCCAATACCCTGTTTCCAATAGTGGCAAGTCCAGCTCACATATATCTGGTAGAAACCCAAATAGTAGCAACATTCCATGCTACCGATCCCAGGGCAACCAGTGGCTTCCCTCATGTCTGTCTCAATAGCAGCCTATGGAATTTTCCTCCAAGAACTTGGCCAAACCTTTCTTAAACTCAGAGACACTAACTGCTGTTACCACATCCTCTGGCAATAAGTTCCAGAGCTTTAACTAAAAATTTGTCAAGTGAAAAAATATTTCTTCCTATTTGTTTTAAAGGAATTTCCATGTAATTTCATTGAATGTCCTCTAACCTTTATATTTTTTGATAAGAGTAAAAAAAAAATAAATGATTCACTTTTACCCATTGTACACGACTCTGGATTTTGTAGACCTCAAACACCTCCCACCCCAGCCATCTCTTTTCCAAACTAAAGAGCCCTAACCTCTTTAGCCTTTCCTCATATGAGGGAAGTTCCAACCCATTAATCATTTTGGTTGCTCTTCTTTGAACCTTTCCTAACTCTGCAACATCTTTTTTAAAATAAGGTGACCAGAAATTAAAGTAATACTGAAGGTGAGGTCACAATATGGAGTGATACACAGAGGCATAATAATATTATTGGTCTGATTTACCATCTCTTTCCCTATTTTCTAGCATCCTGTTTGCGTTTCTTGGCCACCGCAACACACAACAATCTTTTGGAAAAGACTCTGTGAGCACTGAACTAGAGAATGACACGGGGAAAAAATTTGTCCCCGTCTCTACCCCGTCCCCGTGAGCTCGGTCCCCCTACCCTCAAACCAACTAATCCCATCCACACAAGCTTTGAATAATTTTATACTGAACTTATTTTATTAAAGTATAAAAAGAAAAAATATTCTTACTACTGTCATTTTATAAATCAAAGTTCTGGCTGCTGAACTAGAGAAAGATCTTCAGCTGGCAGGGCTTTGTTTATAAAATGTTTATCAACACAACTAATATACTACTTTATCCTAAAGCAAAAAAAAAAGAAAATAAGAACATAAGAACATAAGCAGTGCCTCCGCTGGGTCAGACCAGAGGTCCATCGTGCCCAGCAGTCCGCACACGCGGTGGCCCAACAGGTCCAGGACCTGGACTGTAATCCTCTATCTATACCCCTCTATCCCCTTTTCCAACAGGAAATTGTCCAATCCTTTCTTGAACCCCAGTACCGTACTCTGCCCTATTACGTCCTCTGGAAGCGCATCCCAGGTGTCCACCACACGTTGGGTAAAGAAGAACTTCCTAGCATTCGTTCTGAATCTGTCCCCTTTCAACTTTTCCAAGTGCCCTCTTGTTCTTTTATTATTCGAAAGTTTGAAGAATCTGTCCCTCTCCACTCTCTCTATGCCCTTCATGATCTTGTAAGTCTCTATCATATCCCCTCTAAGTCTCCTCTTCTCCAGGGAAAAGAGTCCCAGTTTTTCTAATCTCTCAGCGTATGAAAGGTTTTCTATCCCTTTTATTAGACGTGTCGCTCTTCTCTGAACCCTTTCGAGTAACGCCATATCTTTCTTAAGGTATGGCGACCAATATTGGACGCAGTACTCCAGATGAGGACGCACCATCGCCCGATACAACGGCAGGATAACTTCTTTTGTTCTGGTTGTAATACCCTTCTTGATTATGCCTAGCATTCTATTCGCCTTCTTAGCGGCCGCTGCGCACTGTGCCGTCGGCTTCATTGTCATGTCCACCATTACCCCCAAGTCCCTTTCTTGGGTACTCTCCTTCAATAATATCCCTCCCATCGTATAGCTGCACCTTGGGTTTCTACTACCCACATGTAGTACTTTACATTTCTCAACGTTGAACTTCATCTGCCATCTCGTCGCCCATTCCCCTAGTTTGTTCAAGTCTCTTTGCAATTCTTCGCAGTCCTCTTTAGTCCGAGCTCCACTAAATAGTTTTGTGTCGTCCGCAAATTTTATTATCTCACACTTCGTCCCTGTTTCTAGATCATTTATGAATATATTAAATAGCAACGGCCCAAGCACCGAGCCCTGCGGGACACCACTCGTGACCCTCCTCCAGTCCGAGTAGTGGCCCTTCACTCCCACCCTCTGTTTCCTACCCGCTAACCAGTTTCTGATCCATCTATGTACATCTCCTTCCACCCCATGGTTCTTCAGTTTTCGAAGTAGGCGTTTGTGGGGTACTTTGTCAAAGGCTTTTTGGAAGTCTAGAGGGTCACCTCTGTCCATCCGTTTGTTAATTCCTTCGAAGAAGTGCAATAAGTTAGTTAGGCACAATCTCCCCTTGCTGAAATCATGTTGACTGGTTGTCAGAAGTTTGTTTCTTTCAAAATGTTCATCAATGTTGTCTTTTATAAGTGCTTCCACCATTTTACCTGGAACTGAGGTCAGACTCACCGGTCTGTAGTTGCCCGGGTCACCTCTTGATCCCTTTTTAAAGATGGGCGTAACATTGGCTATCTTCCAGTCCTCTGGGATCACGCCTGTTTTCAGGGATAGATTGCAAATTTGCTGCAGTAGTTCCGCTATCTCCTCCTTTAGTTCCTTCAGAACCCTAGGATGGATTCCGTCCGGACCCGGGGATTTGTCATTTTTTAGTTTTTCTAGCTGCCTGCGTACGTCTTCCAGGCTCACTTCCATGGATGTTAATTTTTCTGCTTGATCTCCCTTGAAGATTTGCTCAGGTTCCGGTATGTTGGATTTGTCTTCATTTGTAAACACAGACGAAAAGAACATGCTAAGTCTTTCTACTACTTCTTTCTCTTCCTTCACCACTCCCTTCCTGTCTCCATCGTCCAGCGGTCCCACCTCCTCCCTGGCTGGCTGCTTCCCTCTAACATATCTAAAGAAAGGTTTGAAATTTCGAGCTTCCCTGGCTAGCCTCTCTTCATACTCTCTTTTGGCTTTTCAAACCACACGGTGACATTCTTTTTTAAACTTCCTGTGCTCTTTCCAGTTGTCCTCAGTTTTGTCCTTTTTCCATTTCCTGAATGAATATTTCTTATTGCCTTTCGCTTCCTTCACTATTTTAGTTATCCATGCCGGGTCTTTTGTTTGACTCTTTTTGCACCCCTTTCTGAATCTGGGGGATATACAGATTTTGCGCCTCGCTCACCATGTCCTTGAAAAAAGACCAGGCATGTTCTACCGTTTGCCATTTCTTGGAAGTGTTCCTAAGTTTCTTCCTTACCATTATCCTCATTGCTTCATAGTTTCCTTTCCTGAAGTTGAAAGTTGTCACAATGGTTCTATTTCCTTTCGGTATTCCTACTTCGACCTTGAACTTGATTACATTATGATCGCTGTTTCCCAACGGTCCTACTATTTCCACTTCCTTTGCAGGTCCCTTTAACCCATTTAGGATTAGATCCAGAGTGGCATTTCCTCTCGTCGGTTCTCTTACAAGCTGCTCCATGAAGCAATCTTGTATAACCTCTAGGAATTCTGTCTCCCTAGCGCATTTTGAACTTCCAAGACTCCAGTCTATCCCAGGATAGTTGAAGTCTCCCATAATAACCGTGTTACCACTTTTGCATTCACGCTTCATCTCGTTTTCCATTTCTTCATCTATATCTCTGGTTTGCCCGGGTGGACGATAGTATAGACCCATCTTTATTTCAGGCCCTTTCCTTCCAGGTATTTTAACCCATAACGATTCCAGGTTGTTGGTCGTCTCTGCTTTGTCCATTTTTGTCGATTGTATGCTTTCTTTTATGTATAGGGCTATTCCACCTCCTTTCTGTCCTGACCTGTCCTGGCGATAGAGCTTGTACCCTGGCAATTATATTATAATATAATATAATTTTTTTTACCTTTGTTGTCTGGTTTCTGCTTTCCTCATCTTCTCCCCATTTAATTCCTTCCATTCACTGTCTGCCTTTTCTCTGCCTCTTCCATATGCTCTGTTACTGTGCCTCTCCCTTCCACCACTGCTTCCACCACCCCATCTCCTTCCCTCCGTTCCCCCCATAAGCTGGCATCTCTGCCTTCTTCCCTTCCCTCCCCAAGGTGGTTTTTAGCATCTCTCTCGTTTTTCCTCCCCTCAGATCTGGTATCTGTCTCCCCAATCCAGCATGTGCCTTTTTTTCTTTTCCCCTCCTTCCATCCAGTTCCCTTCAGTGTCCCCACTCTCTCTTCCCCATGTCACTTCAGCGTCTTCTCCCCACTTTCTCTTCCCCATTTCCCTTCAGCGTCTGTTCCTCTCACCCCCACCTCCTCTCTCCACTTCTTCAGCACCCGTCCTCCTCTCCGCATATGCCCCGTCCACCACGTGTGCACACCGCTTCCCTTCCCCTTTTTAATTTATGGCGTGAGCAGCAAACCCAACCTGCTGCTCATGCTAGCATCGGCTCTTCTTCTGGGCCCACGCCTAGGCAGAGCCAGCGCTGGCGCAAGCAGCAGGTTGGGCTTGCTGCTTCTGCTGTAAATATTTAAAAAAGGTATGGGGAAAGGAAAAGATGGCACAGAGCGTATCCCAGACTTTATATCTTTAAAATACAAAAAAAAATCATATCAAGAAGTGGAAGAAATCTAAACACAAACAGTAAATTTAAACGCCACCAAAATACTCTAAATAACCACTATAAACACCCTCTCATAGCAGAGGAGAAAGCCTCAGATCATGGAGAGCCTTACAACACACACATACATCACAAGCATACAAAAAATACCCTTTAAATGATCCTTATGAAATATTTTAAAACCTTTGTACCTAACCTATATGCTTTAGTAAACCCCTCCCTCCCATATTTTTTTTTTGAACACGGCCCCCCATAGTCTATGACCAAGTCATATTTGGGGGGTTTACAAAAGCATATAAGTTAGCCACATAGGTGTTACAATATTTCATAAGGAGCATGTAACAGGTGTTATCCAGGGACAGCAGGCAGATATTCTTAACTGATGGGTGATGGCACCGACGGAGCCCCGATACGGACAATTTTAGAGTGATTGCACTCTAAGAACTTAGAAAGTTCTAGTTAGGCCGCACCGCTCATGCGCGAGTGCCTTCCTGCCCGACGAAGGCGCGTGGTCCCCAGTTAAGATAAGCCAGCTAAGAAGCCAACCCGGGGAGTATGTGTGGTAGAGCCGTTGCTGCTGGAACTCCATGATCTGAGGCTTTCTCCTTCTCTGCTATGAGAGGGTGTTTTCAGTGGTTATTTCGAGTATTTTGATGGCGAGGTTTAGATTTAGTGTTTAAAAGATAAACATACACCTTCCAATAAAGCACAGTTACTTACCGTAACAGGTGTTATCCAGGGACAGCAGGCAGATATTCTTTACGCATGGGTGACGTCACCGACGGAGCCCCGGTACGGACCTTTTTAACTAGAAAGTTCTAGTTGGCCGCACCGTGCGTGCGTGAGTGCCTTCCCGCCCGACGGAGGAGTGCGTGGTCCCCAGTTAGGATAAGCCAGCTAAGAAGCCAACCCGGGGAGGAGGGTGGGACGTAAGAATATCTGCCTGCTGTCCCTGGATAACACCTGTTTACGGTAAGTAACTGTGATTTATCCCAGGACAAGCAGGCAGCATATTCTTTACGCATGGGTGACCTCCAAGCTAACAGAGAGGGAGGAGGGATGGTTGGCCATTAGGAAAATAAATTTTGTAACACAGATTGGCCGAAGTGCCCATCCCGTCTGGAGAAGGCATCCAGACAGTAGTGAGTAGTGAACGTGTGAACTGAGGACCAAGTGGCAGCCTTGCAGATTTCCTCGATGGGCGTGGAACGGAGGAAAGCCACAGAAGCAGCCATAGCTCTGACCCTGTGGGCCGTGACAGCACCTTCCAGTGATAGACCGGCAAGAGCATAACAGAACGCAATACAGGCAGCCAGCCAGTTGGAAAGCGTCCATTTAGAGACAGGACGACCCAGACGGTTAGGATCGAAGGTCAGAAAGAGCTGAGGGGACGAGCGGTGAGCCCTGGTACGGTCAAGGTAGTATGCAAGGGCACGCTTACAGTCCAGCGTGTGTAACGCCTGTTCCCCAGGATGAGAATGGGGCTTAGGGAAAAAGACAGGCAACACAATGGACTGGTTGAGGTGAAAAGCCGAGACCACCTTGGGAAGGAATTTAGGATGGGTACGCAGAACCACCTTGTCATGGTGAAAAACAGTGAACGGTGGATCGGCTACCAGTGCATGCAGCTCACTAACCCTCCTGGCAGAGGTGATGGCAATGAGGAAAAGCACCTTCCATGTTAGAAGTTTGAGCGAAGTTGTGGCAAGAGGCTCAAAAGGAGGTTTCATGAGGGCTGATAAAACCACATTCAGGTCCCAGACGACAGGAGGAGGCTTCAGAGGTGGTTTGACATTGAAGAGGCCTCTCATGAACCGGGAAACCAGTGGATGAGCCGTCAGAGGTTTTCCGAGGATAGGCACATGAAACGCAGTGATGGCACTGAGATGGACTCTGTTTGAGGTAGACTTGAGGCCAGCATCGGATAGAGAGAGCAAATAGTCCAGTACAGTTTCCACCGCCAATGAGGTGGTATCGTGATGATGCCGTCGACACCAAGAGGAGAACCGGGTCCACTTTTGATGGTAACATTGGAGGGTGGTCGGTTTCCTGGAGGCGTCCAAAATGCGACGGACAGGCTGATATAGATTTTCTGGAGAGGTCAGCCCGAGAGAAACCAAGCTGTCAGGTGAAGCGAAGACAGATTGGGATGCAGTAGAGACTGACGTTGCTGCGTAAGTAGAGTAGGAAACACAGGAAGAGGAATGGGCTCCCTGGAGCTGAGCTGAAGAAGGAGGGAGAACCAGTGTTGGCGAGGCCACCGAGGAGCGATGAGAATCATGGTGGCCCTGTCCCTGCGGAGTTTGGATAACGTCCGCAACATCAGAGGTAGTGGAGGAAAGGCATAGAGGAACCGATCCGTCCAGTCGAGCAGGAATGCGTCTGGGGTCAGACGATGAGGAGAGAAGAGTCTGGAACAGAACTGGGGCAGCTGATGGTTGTGAGGGGCTGCAAAGAGGTCCACCTGCGGAGTGCCCCAGCGAGCAAAGATGGAGTGGAGTGTTGAAGGGTCCAGAGTCCACTCGTGAGGTTGAAGGATGCGGCTGAGATTGTCGGCCAGGGAGTTCTGTTCGCCCTGGATATAGACAGCCTTGAAGAAGAGATTTCGGGCCGTGGCCCAGGTCCAGATGCGGAGAGCCTCCTGATAAAGGAGGCGAGATTCGGTGCCGCCTTGCTTGTTTATGTAGTACATGGCAACTTGATTGTCTGTGCACAGGAGAAGAACCTGAGGGCAGAGAAGGTGCTGGAAGGCCTTGAGAGCATAGAATATGGCTCTGAGTTCCAGGAAATTGATGTGATGTTGACGCTCCTGAGGGGTCCAGAGTCCCTGGGTGCGTAGATCTCCGAGGTGAGCTCCCCACGCATAGGGGGAGGCATCCGTGGTGATGATCATGGAGTGAGGGGGCAGATGAAAGAGTAGACCCCTGGAAAGATTTGAGGAGTTCAACCACCATTGAAGAGATCGCTGAAGAGACGATGTCACAGATATGGGATGAGAAAGAAGATCCGTGGTCTGTGACCATTGGTTGGCAAGAGTCCATTGGGGTGTCCTGAGGTGGAGTCGTGCCAGGGGAAGCACATGTACCGTCGAGGCCATGTGGCCCAGGAGGACCATCATCTGTCGGGCAGGAATGGAGTGATGAAGGAGCACCTGACGACAGAGGTGGAGCAGGTTCCGTTGACGATCGGAGGGGAGAAACGCCCTCATTAGTGTGGTGTCGAGAACTGCTCCAATGAACTGAAGTCACTGCGTAGGAAGTAGATGCGACTTGGGGTAGTTGATCTCGAACCCCAGGAGATGGAGGAGAGAGATGGTGTGATGAGTGGCTTGAAGCACAAGTGGTGATGTAGGTGCTTTCACCAACCAATCGTCCAAGTAGGGGAACACCTGGAGGTTGTGAGACCTGAGGAAGGCCGCCACCACAATAAGGCACTTGGTGAACACCCTGGGCGATGAAGCGAGGCCAAAAGGTAGCACTTTGTACTGATAGTGACGGTGCTGTATCTGAAAATGGAGGTAGCGACGTGAAGTCGGATTGATTGGGATGTGAGTGTAGGCCTCTTTGAGGTCCAGGGAACATAGCCAGTCGTGCTGAGAGAGAAGAGGGTACAGCGTGGCAAGGGAGAGCATTCTGAACTTCTCCTTGACCAGACACTTGTTGAGGTCCCTGAGATCGAGGATGGGACGAAGGTCTCCTGTCTTCTTGGGAACCAGGAAGTAGCGGGAGTAGAAACCCTGACCACTTTGGGCCGGAGGCACTTCTTCGATGGCATTGAGGAGAAGGAGGGATTGGACCTCCCTCAGGAGGGGGGTTTGGGAGGAGTGAGAAGCAGACTCTACGGGAGGATTGTTCGGTGGAAGAGTCTGGAAGTTGAGAGCGTAGCCGTGGCGAATGATGCTGAGGACCCACTGGTCCGATGTGATGACCTCCCAACGGCTGAGAAAGATGTGGAGACGGCCTCCGATTGGTTGAGGAAGAGGCAATGAAGGCGGGAGACTGGCTATGCCCTGGAGAGAAGAGTCAAAAGGGCTGAGAGGGCTTGGAAGGTGGAAGAGGCTTGGCAGGTTGGTTGGATTGAGACCGAGCCTGGGTGTGGTGTTGTTGCTGACGGGGCCGCCTAGGTTGTTGTGAAGGCGGATTGAGCGGCCTGGCTGAGAACCTGCGTTGATATGAGGACTGTGGCCTGTAAAGTCGAGCAGGTGGAGCCTTTTTCTTGGGTTTAACCAGGGTGTCCCATCTGGTCTCATGGGCCGAGAGTTTCTGGGTGGTTGAATCCAGGGACTCCCCAAAAAGTTCATCCCCAAGACAGGGAGCGTTGGCTAGACGGTCTTGGTGGTTGATGTCCAAATCAGATACTCTCAGCCAAGCCAGGCAGCGCATGGCAACAGCAATGGCAGAGGCACGAGAGGTCAGCTCAAAAGAATCGTAGATAGAGCGTACCATAAATTTCCTCAGTTGAAGGAGACTGGAAATTTGTTGCTGGAAAAGTGGAATCTTTCTCTCTGGAATATATTTTTGAAGGGCGGACAGCTGTTGGACCAGGTGTTTCATGTAAAATGAAAAGTGGAAGGTGTAATTGTTCGCCCTGTTGGCCAGCATGGCATTCTGGTAGAGCCTTTTGCCAAACTTGTCCATAGTTTTGCCCTCTCTGCCAGGAGGGGTGGAGGCATAAACACTGGCGCCCTGAGTCTTCTTCAAGGTGGACTCAACAAGGAGAGACTCATGGGGCAATTGAGGTTTGTCAAACCCCGGGATAGGGATAACCCGGTAAAGGCTATCTAACTTACGGGGGGCCCCAGGGACTGTGAGGGGATTCTCCCAGTTTTTATAAAAGGTTTCCCATAGTATGTCATGCACGGGTAACTTGAGGAACTCCTTAGGCGGTTGTTCAAAATCCAGGGCCTCCAGAAAGGCTTGGGATTTTTTGGAGTCTGACTCTAGGGGGAGAGACAAAGCCGCTGACATCTCCCTGAGGAACTTGGAGAACGAGGATTGCTCAGGTTTGGAAGTGGTATCGGGCGCTGAGGGTTCCTCGTCCGATGAGAAGACATCCTCCTTGGTACCGGGAGGGGATTCTTCCCATAAGTCCGGATTCCGGACCTCCGGTTGCGCATGCCGAGAAACCGGGGTGGAAGGCTCGGTATGGTGGGTCTTAGATAGAGACTTGCCCGAGCGCACCGAAACGGTACCAGGAGAGGAAGATCGGTGTCGGTCCCGGTCTCGGGAAGAACGGTGCCCTGCCCGGTCCCGAGGTGGATCTGTAGTGGTATGTGAGGGAACTACAGGATGGGCACGGAACTGTTCAGCCGAGAGAATCGGCATGGATGTATTAAGTGGCACCGATGGGGTGGATACCGGTTGTTTGGTGCGGGGCTCGGGCCGGTCTGGTACCGAAAGGAGCGGTGCCAGGATAGTGGGTAACAGGTGCTGGAGTTGATGCTGCAGCTGTTCCTGTAATTGCTTCTGGAGGATGGCCGCGATGCGGTCATCCAGGGGTGGCACCGGAACCGCTTTCTTTTGTTTCGGTTCCATAGGTGCTGCTCCACGCCCCGGCGATGAGGAGGCCGATGACGAGGCACTCACCGAGATCGGGGCGGAGCGTTTCCGGGGTCGGCGTGAAGCCGGTAAGGTCGGTGCCGCCACTGTGGCTGGGGGGCGCTCGAGGGAAGAGGAAGGCTTCTTAGCCGGCTTACCTGGCACCAGCGGCGCCGATGTCGGATTGGGCGTCGTCGAAGTGGTGGGAGTCGATTTTGGTGGTACCGCTGACGATGCCGTGGATTCCATCGCAGACCCGGTGCCGAATAGGATGTTCTGCTGGATCTGGCGATTTTTAAGTGTTCGTTTTTTAAGAGTGGCACAGCGGGTGCAGGAGTCCGCCCGATGCTCAGGACCCAAACACTGCAAGCACCAATTGTGTGGGTCAGTGAGGGAGATCGGGCGTGCACACTGCTGGCACTTCTTAAAACCTGGCTGCGGGGGCATGAATGGAAATACGGCCTCCGCAAAATCAAACCCGGAGGCCTGTATAGTGGCAACAGGCCCCGCCGGGGCTGGTTCGAAAAAGAAGAAAAAGAAAGTAATTTTTTTTTTTTTTTTTTTGCAAATGAAAAGAAAAAAGGAACCCGAAGGTAAGAAAGTAAAATAACAGGAAAAATTCGCGAGCGGGAAGGCAAAAAGGAAGATTTCAACGGCCGTTGAAAAAACACGCGTCTTCTTCGCTCCACGGAAACGAAGAAACTGGGGACCACGCACTCCTCCGTCGGGCAGGAAGGCACTCGCGCACGCGCGGTGCCGCCATCTAGAACTTTCTAGTTAAAAAGGTCCGTACCGGGGCTCCGTCGGTGACGTCACCCATGCGTAAAGAATATGCTGCCTGCTTGTCCTGGGATAATACTGGCTACTGAAAAAAGAAAAAAAAAAAAAAAGCTAAGGAGAAAGGAATTTTAGAAGGAACATATTTGGGTGACCTGTCTTTAAAAAGCTTTAAGCAGACTAGACACTTCAGATGCAAGTTCATTAAAATAAAATCTGATCTCAAAAACTTGGAAACTTGGATATTTAGCTCTCTCCAGGACCAAAATATGACTACTAGAATTCAGCAAGAAATAACAGCTGTTCATGAAGCATCTGATACAAATACTGCAGCAGCCTTATGACCTAACAGGGCACAGAGGGCTTGTAAATGTGAGCGGGGGATGGAAGAATGCCTCTTCAGCTAACAGATGTGATCCATCAACGTTTTGCATTTCAGTAACTCAAGCACAGACCTATCCATATGGCGAGATTTCTGGTTAAAAAAAGGGCATATTAACTCTTTCAGGTCTGGACTCAAGGGCTTCATCAATCTGCTATTCTTTTTTTTTTTTTTTTTAAGGCTTGAAGAAATATCTGGATAAAACATAAGCTGTATGTTCTCTTAGGCTTCAGTGGCTGGTGTCCCGATTGCTGCATTTTTCTGGGTAGGTAGGTACCGAAGTTTCAGCCATCATGCCATGGTTTTCTTCAGTGTATGCTGTGAGGTTTGCAGTTTGTCTTCAAACCTGATTGGCTAGAACTTGAGGTGAGTGAAGCAGGAAAGTCTATTGGTCACCAACTTGAACTTTGACAGGAAATTAATTGGTTTCTTTTCCTATAGGGTGGTGAATTCTCTGGTGAGTTTAAGGATGTTCTCCTTGTACAGTTGGGTTATATGTTCTCTTAGGCTTCTGCGGCTAGCATCATGATTGTTGCAATTTTCCAGGTCTTGCCGTAATGCAGCTGCAAAGGTCAAAAATATACATCAGGGAAAACAAGGCCATAACAGAGAGATTAAATTAATTATTTGCTTCGATCTTCAATGAGGAAGATGTGGGACAGTTGCCGGTACCAGAAATTGTATTCAATTCTGATGAATCAGAGAAACTCATACAAATGTCTGTAACACCGGATGACGTGATAGGTCAACTTAACAAAATGAAAAGTAGCAAATCGCCTGGACCAGATGGTATACATCCCAGAACACTGACAGAATTGAAAAATGAACTTACAGAGCTATTGTTAGTAATTTGTAATTAAACCAGCATAGTACCAGAAGACATGAGACCAACATGATGCCGATTTTTTAAAAGGGTTACAGAGGTGATCCAGGAAATTATAGACCGGTGATGGTAGAGACTACTATAAACCACAAAATGACAGAACATATACATAAGCATGGATAAATGAGAGAAAGCCAACATAGTTTTAGTCAAGGAAAATCTTGCCTCACCAATCTACTGCATTTATTTGGAGGGGTGAATGAACATGTGGATAAAGGTGAACTGGTTGATATTGTGTATTTGGATTTTCAAAAGTTATTTGACAAAAGTACCTCATGAAAGACTTCTAAGGAAATTAGAAAGACATGGGATAGGAGGTAATGTCCTTTTATGGATTAAGAACTGGTTGAAAGAATGGGTTTAAATGGTCAATATTCTCAATGGTGAAGGGTAAATAGTGGGGTTCAAAAATACTTTCCAAAATGCTGCAAAAAATTTCAGTGAAAACAGCAAGAAAACTTTAGAATCGTTCAAAAGGAAAAGCCTTATCTAACTGGAAAAGGCAAGGTTACTTCATCGGCATAAAAACCACCTGTGAATGTTGGGACCTTTAACCCACAAAACAAAGGCAGCAATTTGTGTCAAAAATAAATGTGATTTGTCAGAACTTATAATCGGCCCACATACATGTGAAATACTCTAAATGCAAAACATGCGATTCTACAGTGGACACCACAACATTTTATATACCCAGTGACAGGATATCAATACACGCTACACCACAATACTGATTGTGCCTCTTACTTCATTGTTTATGCGATTCTCTGCCCGTGCCCAAAACTGTACATTGGACAAATGTCCCGGCGCTTCAGGATTCGCATGAGAGAACACCGCAGCAGCCATATTCACACTTAAGATTGACGAGCCAATCACTGAGCATTGGGTGCATGCACACTATCAACCCAATCAGGTTAAGTGCACCTTTATTGACCTCTACACACCAAGGAGAGGACAGAAAGCACAGTTACTTACAGTAACAGGTGATATCCAGGGACAGCAGGCAGATATTCTTACATTATTCCCTTTCAAACGAGACTGATGTTAAGCCTAAATAAGTTATTTCTTCATACACTTCATGAAATTCAAATTGAATATATTATGTGAAATAGGATCTCAAGCGCTCGTAGTCACCAGCTAACAGAACAAGCCTTGGCGGGTGACTATTTTGCGAGCTATCATCGGTCCTAATTATCTTATTTATTCAATTTATAGTGTATGACTTATTTAATATCCTTGATAAGGTTAATTCTTCCTTATTTCAATTTTATAATATGAACATTCATACCCGGCCCTCTGACCACAATTGCTATAACGACGGAAGATCTCCATTTCGCTCTCAAGAGCTTCATCAGGACCAGAGTGGTAGATAAATTAGCACTGTCCTCTTTGCTCTTTGTGAAATGTTATAATTTCTACTTTCTCACGAACCCATCGAGGAATTCTGCCGAAGCACATTTCATGGCGTCTGATGTCATTTCAGGGCTCATTTCACCAGAACAGCACCGATGAACTGCAAAGTTTCACAGGACTGTAGCTGGGACTTGGGAAAATTGATTTCATACCCCAAGCTTTGTAAGAACCACATAGTCTGTTTGGTTGCTACAATAACCCCAGGAGATGTTGAATCTTTGATGAGCCAGTCTTCCAGAGCTGCTGCTACACCAACAAGGCATTTGGTGAACACTCTGGGAGATGAAGCCAAACCGAAAGGAAATGTACTGGAAATGCAGATTCCCCACCCAAAATCTGAGGAACTGTCAAGAGACTGGATGGATGGGAATGTGAGTATAAACCTCTTTGAGATCTAGAGAACATAACCAATCGTTCTGATCTAGAAGGGGGTATAGACTAGAAGTGACAGATATACTAAACATGTTTTTTTCATCAGTATTTACAAAAGAGGACCTGAACCTGAAAAAATTTTCAAAGGAGATCAAGCAGAAAAATGAACATCCATGGAGGTAAGCCTTGAAGACGTACACAAGCAGATAGATAGATTAAAAGCTGACAAATCTCCGGGCCCGGACGGAATCCACCCTAGGGTATTGAAGGAACTAAAGGAGGAAATAGCAGAAGTACTACAGCAGGTTTGTAATCTATCCCTGAAAACAGGCGTGATCCAGGAGGATTGGAAGATAGCTAATGTTATGCCCATCTTTAAAAAAGGATCGAGAGGTGACCCGGGGAACTACAGACCGGTAAGTTTGACTTCAGTTCCGGGGAAAATGGCGGAAGCACTGATAAGACAGCGGAAGCACTGATAAGACAGCATTGACAAGCATCTAGGAAGGAACAAACTGATAAAAACAAGCCAACATGGTTTCTGCAAGGGAAGATCGTGCCTAACGAACTTATTGCACTTCTTCGAAGGAATTAACAAATGGATGGACAAAGGGGACCCCCCATAGACATTGTATACTTAGATTTCCAAAAAGCTTTTGACAAGGTACCCCATGAACGCCTACTACGGAAACTGAAGAACCATGGAGTGGAAGGAGACGTACATAGATGGATCAAAAATTGGTTGGCGGGTAGAAAGCAAAGGTAGGAGTGAAGGGCCACTACTCGGACTGGAGGAGGGTCACGAGTGGTGTTCCTCAAGGGTTGGTACTCGGACCGCTGCTGTTCAATATATTTATAAATGATCTAGAAACAGGGACGAAGTGTGAAGTAATAAAATTTACAGACAACACCAAACTATTTAGTTGAGTTAGGACTAAAGGGGACTGTGAAGATTTACAAAGGGACTTGAACAAACTAGGAGAGTGGGCGACGAGATGGCAGATGAAGTTCAATGTAGAGAAATGTAAAGTCTTGCATGTAGGAAACAGAAACCTGAAGTACAGCTATACGATGGGAGGGCTGGTAATGGATGAAAGTACCCAAGAAAAGGACTTGGGGGTAATAGTGGACAACACAATGAAGCCGTCGGCATAGTGCGCAGTGGCCTCCAAGAAGGCAAATAGAATGCTGGGTACTGTCAAGAAAGGTATTACAACCAGAACGAAAGAAGTTATCCTGCCATTGTATTGGGCGATGGTGCACCCGCATCTGGAGTACTGCGTCCAATATTGGTCGCCATACTCCAGATGCTAGATTTTAAAAAGAAATGGGATATGCATGTGAGATCTGTAGCGGGGTGAAGTCTGAGGGTGGGTCATTAACGTGGGCAGACTTGATGGGCTATAGCCCTTTTCTGCCGTCATATTCTATGTTTCTATGTACCTTAAGAAGGATATGGCGATACTCGAGAGGGTTCAGAAAAGAGCGACACGATTGATAAAAGATATGGAAAACCTTTCATATGCTGAAAGATTAGAGAATTAGAGAAACTGGCTCTTTTCCCTGGAGAAGCGGAGGCTTAGAGGGGACATGATAGAGACTTACAAGATCATGAAGGGCATAGAGGACAGATTCTTCAAACTTTCGAATACAACAAGAACGAGAGGGCATTCAGAAAAATTAAGAGGGGACAGATTCAGAACCAATGCTAGGAAGTTCTTCCTCATCCAAAGGGTGGTGGACACCTGGAATGCACTTCCAGAGGGTATGATAAGACAAAGTACAGTATTGGGGTTCAAGAAGGGATTAGATAATTTCCTGAAGGAAAAGGGTATAGAAGGGTACAGATAGAGGATTACTATACAGGTCCTGGACCTGATGGGCCGCTGCTTGAGCAACTGCTTGGCTTGATGGACCTCTTGTCTGACCCAGTAGAGGCACTGCTTATGTTCTTAATAAGCGCTAATCAAGTTAAATTCTTAATATATGCAGCTAATTTCAGAGGATATTTACATGAACAGATTTTAAAATATAGTATCCAAGCAGCATGCTATATGTGACATCATAAATAAAGCTTACGGAGAGGTTGCCACACCTATCCGTTTCACATCTTATACCCCACAATTTGTTAAATAGATAGTGTTGAAATCCCTGTCCTGCTTGGCTGTTAGATGTAGACATCCAGAGTAGTATACGATAGGAGTTTGAGGTACCAACACATATGATTAAACAATTGTTCTTTTACACTAACCCCCTCTTCTACAAAGCCACGCTAGTGGCTGCCACGCGGTAATTGCCCCGAAGCCCAAAGAGATTTAAAGGGCTTCGGGGCTGGTGCCGCACTGCAGCCGGTAACGCGGCTTTGTAGAAGAGGGGGAAAATTTTAGGTACCACAATCATGCTCATTCTCATTCTCAAATGCTTTTCTAAATTCCTCCGCATTATTTTCCATTTCCCTTTTTTTACTGATATTAGTGTCAAGTGCAAAATCATACCTTTATTTGTAATTGGGCAATACCAGCCTAAGGAGTAATACGAGTGTTATCAAGGTTTATTTCATATACTGCATATACGAGTATATATATATATATAAAAAAAGTCTAAGCAGCTTACATATAATGATAAAATAAAAGGAAGTGGGTAGACAATACAAGACCAAAAGTAAACAAAAAATGGTAATACAATGGGAGAATAAGGGGAAGACAGTTGTCATTCACAATGGCCTGCATTTCCCAAATGAAAAGGAAAAAAAAATCAGCAGAGGAAACAAATCGGTTGTGCAAAGCAGTCTGGAATGTCACAGAAAAGCCATGGTAAGCTTTAGATTTGATGAAAGAGGGAAGGAATTCCAGAAAGATGATGTTGAAACACTGAACAAGATGAACATGGCAAAGGATGGGATAGATTTTAAAAATATATTCTGCCAAGAACAAAGTTCTCATGGGATAGTAGGATATTAGATGGTGAGCCAAAAATGTTTGTAGAAAACAAAGGGTTGAATCTTATAGCAATACATCGATCCCCCGAACCTCCCCCCCATCCAATTGGCAAGAGATATTCACTCCCTCCTGCCGCCATCCCGTCAATCCTCAGCACCCACCCAACATTCTCCAACATACCCCGACACTCCCCAATACCTACCCGACATTTCCCAACACACCTGAAACTCCCTCACACTCCAGCATCCCCCCCCCCCCCGGTACTTTTAGGAATTGGCTGGCAAGAGGGATGCCCACTCCCTCCTGCCGGCAGGATCGCACAAAATAACACAGATGCAGTACTCACAGGATGCCAAACCCGCATTGCAAACACCAACATACAAAGCTATTCCCAAGCTGTTGGATAGTGCCAGTTGAAGCCAGTGAGAGCCGGTGTTGGAGCACAAACAGGGCAGAATGCAAGAACTGAGGTCTCTCTTTTTTTTTTAAACAATGATGGGAAAGAAGAAAAAAGGAGACCCAGTCAGACCCTCTATCATTGGAGGGAGGGTGAGGCAGGGACCTGGGGGGGGGGGCCATGTGTAACCCCTAAAGCCGGCACCGTTCAGCCGGACACCCCTGTCTCAATGAAGAGGAAACCTCAACAGGAGAAATATAAATGTCAGCTCACTGAAGAGAAAACAATGTTCCAGACACAGCCAGAATCCAGGAGCTAGTTGAATAGCGACCATCACCTGCTGGGAGATAGAGCATACTGGAGATACAGGAGGCGTGCCAGCCAAAAGGACCACCTGTTAATCAGTTTCTCTATCTCCGCCTGCTGGTAGATGTGTGCTCTCCCACTAGTCTCTGAATTCATCTGCTGCTGTTGCTAAGGAATGGGGAAATCCTGAAAACCCAACTGGTTTGTGGCCCTCAAGAAGGGTCTTTGAGATCCCTGACCTATGCCTTTCTCAATAACAATGGACTTTTCCTCCAGGGATTTGTCCAAACCTTTCTTAAAACAAGCTATGCTACCCACTTTTACCACAACCTCTGGCAACACGTTCCAAAGCTTAACTATTCTCAGAATGAAAAAATATTTCCTCATATTGGTTATAAAAGTTATTTCCCTGCAGTTTCATCGAATGTCCCCAACAGCCTGATTAAAGTCTAGGGTAAAAGTAAAGATAATGAAGTACAGAGCCATCGAGTCACTTTGAATAATGTTGAATCCATTCACCTTTTGCAAGTGCATTTAAACTTTCCTGCAAATTCTGGAAGATTACACAGAAAAATTAGGGTTCATAAAAACAACTCACCAAGCACCTTGCATGAATAGCACTGTGTCAAGCGACATACTTTTCAGTAAAGAAATAATACCTTCAAAAGTTTCTTCCCTTTATACAGATCCAGAGAAGCCAGTTCATACATTGTTTTTCCTGATTCTGTTTTTACAGCAAAATGACATTTATTCTTACCTGCAAATTTTCCTTTCCTTCTGCATGATGAGTGGGTTATGCCTCCTGACCAGCAAATGGAGGCAGAGAAAAAAATGACAGAATTCCAGAGTTGTGTAACATCTTATTCTAGTGATGTAATCACTGGTTTGTCAGTTTCCTCTGCCTTCATCTTCTAGTAAAAAAGGATAACGCACTAGTCTAGACTGGTCTAGCTGGATAAAGAAGTTTGTTTTGTAGACAAAATGATTAATCACTATCCGAGTGATTCATTTTGTCTCTGGTAGATTAGCAAGTCAATACACCTTAAAAAAAAAAAAAATATATATATATATATATATATAAGTTCCATATAGCTGTCCAACAGCCAATTTGCATTATTTAAACAGTCAAGGCAACAAGGAACTGCCTACTTTCTTGAGAATATATTTTCAAGAAGTTAGAGTAATACAAGCTCAAAAATTTCTAGTATCATCACTACCAGGAAGTTTATACAGAACACTTCAGGTTGGAGCCAACAGCTATATACTAAAAGAATTATTACATAACTCTGAAAACACATGATCACTTGATTTGTTGAACGGTAGCTGTTGCGTACTACTTGAGAAGGGCTTGCTGAAAAAGGCATTTATGTGAATGGGGTTAATTTTATAAGGAAATACAGAATGTAAAATAGCATTTTCAGACCCTTAAGTGGGCTCTAATCCGTCCAGCACACATCCACAAAGTAGATGCAGAGAACTCAGTGCCTGCTTAAACATGCTGCACATTCCTTAGGATGGAAAAGGGGGAACAAGGGGCAAGGGTTGGCACTTTTGTTTGTATTACTACTACTGCTATTAATTATTTCTATAGCGCTACCAGACATACGCAGAGTCCCTGCTCAAAAGAGCTTACAATCTAGACAGCTAAAGACACACAAACAGGATGTCATGGATACAGTTAACAAGAATAGTTAATCTGCTGGCTGGGTTGGTGGCCAGCGGGGAGTAAGGTTAGGGATTGAAGGCTATATCAAAAAGGTGGGTTTTAAACAAGGTAAGGGAAGGGGCTTGGCGGACAAACTCAGGTCATTTATTCCAGGCATAGGGGGCAGCTAGATGAAAGGAGCAAAGTCTGGAACTGGCAGTAGAGGAGAAGGGTACAGCTAAGAGCAGCTGATTTGAGGAGCGATGTTATTTGGGAGGCTATTTAGATTGTAAGCTCTTTCGAGCAGGGACTATTTTCTTCTTTGTGACTCTGTACAGCGCTGCGTATGTCTGGTAACACAACTGAAATTAGTACCGTATTTTCACGCATATAACGCGCGCGTTATACGCGTTTTTACCTACCGCGCATACCCCTCGCGCGTTATATGCGTGAGCGCGGTATACAAAAGTTTTAAAACATAGTTCCCACCCCCGCCCGACGCCCGATTCACCCCCCCAGCAGGACCGCTCGCACCCCCATCCCGAACGACCGCTCGCACGCGCTCCCACCCGCACCCGCATCCACGATCGGAGCAAGAGGGAGCCCAAGCCCTCTTGCCCGGCCGACTCCCCGACGTCCGATACATCCCCCCCCCCGGCAGGACCACTCGCACCCCCACCCCGAAGGACCGCCGACTTCCCGACAATATCGGGCCAGAAGGGAGCCCAAACCCTCCTGGCCACGGCGACCCCCTAACCCCACCCCGCACTACATTACGGGCAGGAGGGATCCCAGGCCCTCCTGCCCTCGACGCAAACCCCCCTCCCTCCAACGATCGCCCCCCCCCAAGAACCTCCGACCGCCCCCCCCAGCCGACCCGCGACCCCCCTGGCGACCCCCACGACCCCCCACCCCCCTTCCCCGTACCTTTGGTAGTTGGCCGGACAGACGGGAGCCAAACCCGCCTGTCCGGCAGGCAGCCAACGAAGGAATGAGGCCGGATTGGCCCATCCATCCTAAAGCTCCGCCTACTGGTGGGATCTAAGGCGCGTGGGCCAATCAGAATAGGCCCTGGAGCCTTAGGTCCCACCTGGGGGCGCGGCCTGAGGCACATGGGCCCAACCCGACCATGTGCCTCAGGCCGCGCCCCCAGGTGGGACCTAAGGCTCCAGGGCCTATTCTGATTGGCCCACGCGCCTTAGGCCCCACCAGTAGGCGGAGCTTTAGGATGGATGGGCCAATCCGGCCTCATTCCTTCGTTGGCTGCCTGCCGGACAGGCGGGTTTGGCTCCCGTCTGTCCGGCCAACTACCAAAGGTACGGGAAAGGGGGGTGGGGGGGTCGGGGGGGTCGCCAGGGGGGTCGCGGGTCGGCTGGGGGGGCGGTCGGAGGTTCTTGGGGGGGGCGGTCGTTGGGGGGGAGGGGGGTTTGCGTCGAGGGCAGGAGGGCCTGGGATCCCTCCTGCCCGTAATGTAGTGCGGGGTGGGGTTAGGGGGTCGCCGTGGCCAGGAGGGTTTGGGCTCCCTTCTGGCCCAACTACCAAAGGTACGGGGAAGGGGGGTGGGGGGGTCGTGGGGGTCGTCAGGGGGATCGCGGGTCGGCTGGGGGGCGGTCGGAGGTTCTTGGGGGGGGCGGTCGTTGGGGGGAGGGGGGGTTGCGTCGAGGGCAGGAGGGCCTGGGATCCCTCCTGCCCGTAATGTAGTGCGGGGTGGGGTTAGGGGGTCGCCGTGGCCAGGAGGATTTGGGCTCCCTCCTGGCCCGATATTGTTGGGGAGTCGGCGGTCCTTCGGGGGGAGGGATGTATCGGACGTCGGGGGGGGGGCATCAGGCTTTCAGGATGGGGACAGACCTTCAAGGGGGGACAGTGCACGGAAGTCAGGGAGGGTGAACGGAGAGTCGGGACAGTGCACGGAAAGTCAGGGCAGTGCACGGAAGTCAGGGGGGGTGAACAGAGAGTCGGGACAGCGCACGGAAAGTCAGGGCAGTGCACGGAAGTCAGGGGGGGGTGAACGGAGAGTCGGGACAGCGCACGGAGAGGCGGGGCAGTGCACGGAAGTCAGGGGGGGTGAACGGAGAGTCGGGCAGCATGCGCGGTATAATCGTGAGCGCGTTATACCAAAGTTTTTGTGCTTATCATCGTGATTTCTGCGCGCTATACACGTGTGCGCGTTTTATACGGGTGCGTGTTATTTGCGTGAAAATACGGTAGTAGTAGCAGAGGTGTAACAAGGAGAGATGAGAGATTTTGAGGGGCAGCAGAACGAACTTGAGCTTGAACTATATGTGAAGGTGGATAGGGAGCCATTATGAATGTGTACCTACTTTTCGTGAGGTAGTTTTATTAAGGCACATGGTTGTGTATGTTGCCTTTACAGAACAGGCAATTTATAAAGTTACCCTTACATACAAGATCTTTTCCAATGCAAGAGACACATTGGCACAAGATCAAAGTATGGCTGTGCTGTCATTATCCATTATTGCATATATCTTAAACTGTCTCTCAACTCGGTCCTGGAGTCCCCTCTTGCCATTCAGGTTTTCTGGGTATCCACAAGGAATATGCATGAAAGAAATTTGCATATAATGGAGGCCGTGTACGCAAATCAAGTTGATGCATATTCATTGTGGATATTTTCATCTGGAAATTTCAGAAATCCAACTGGACTGTGGTTCGCCCATCGAGGAAAATGGTTGCCCACCCCTGGAATAAAGGCAGTGCTGGGGAGTGTGGTGGTTCCTGTCACTGGCCCCAATCTGATACAGTTTTCTTCAGAAAATAAGTACAAGGATTTTTTTTCTCTTTGCAGTGATCATGCAAATTAGAAATTAAACCTTCAGCAAGATAAATGATTTGCCTCTCCATTTGTCTATCACAAGACAATTTTTCCACTCTCTCATGCTTTATAATCATATTCAAATAGGAACGTGCTGGGGTTTACCAGACTATAAAAATCACAAGATGTCCTTGAAGTCATAATCTGGCACACTGCATCTGTTTCTGTACTTGCAAGTATTTGTTATTAAAATGACATAAAGGAGGCATTTTGTACTGTGAGCAGAAATACTACAGCATCGTAAGAAGTTGCAGTGAAAAGGGGGCTGACATTCAGAAGCAACAAAGAAAAGGTAGCATTAGAAAGCCAGGAATTTACAAGTATCTTAAAGCCTGCAAAAAAAATGCAAAACCCTAAATACATTTGCAGTATTGATTAGATGTTTTCAAAGCTAACTATATCTACATGTCCTTTACCTGTAACAGAATTAAGTAGCTTGAGAGGGTGGAACCAAACTAATCAAATTCTCTGCAGTATGACTAAAGTAGGAACCAACGTGGGTGAAAGTCCAGGTACATTGTAATTATCTTTGACGACTCATTTAAAGCACCCGCTAGTTTTGACTTACGTTTCTCATCATCAGCATGCACTAAAGATGCTGCTCTCGACAAAACATCCAATGGCGTCTCCATGCTGCACCAGACCCTATAAAAATAAATAAAAAAAAGATGAAATGCAATCTTCAAAATCAAGGTGTTTTTATTTTTAACCACACAATCCACTCACTACCTGGACTAGCTTGCTATGCCGTCTTTTAGACCAGTTACTCAACTGAATAGATTATTTGCCTTCAGTTTAGGTCACCCGTTTATCATAAATGAATTTGGGACAAGATGGGTGCTATTTTCAGAATAGCTGGCGTAGCAGTTTTGTTTCCATCATTTTTAGTTTAAATTTTTACTTATTACAGGTGAAAATTTTAAGTTTACTTATTATGATAGACATATTAATTTAAAAGTTATGTATTTTTCAAGATATTATTATGGATGTATTCTTGTAACTAGTTCTGGGCTACCTTGGGACAACAGACTAGAAAATCTTTTTTTTAGTAATATCTTTATTCAAGCAACGGAATAGCATCACAAAAGTGAAAACACATTGTCAACTAAAAGAAAGGGTATTATACAAGACAAAGCATAAAGCCTAGGCATAGTTCTTAGAAACATCTACGTCAGCCAACCTAAAAGCACAGAGACATCCAAGCTCGCAATAGTTATTACAAAGAAAAGCTATACACATTATCAAACTCTTCTCTAACCAGTCAGTATCAATCACATCCTACCAACACACAACTGCCAAATTAACTACTCTGCTCACCAATCTCACAACTCTGTCCCCATACATACCTAAACCAACCATACCATTCTCTTATGTTGCCAGAACTGAATTTGATGTAGGGCAATAAGGTCACCCCCCCAAAAAAAAAAAAATCTTCCATGTGCCCCATCAGGATGGAAGACATTGCCACAAAAAAAATAATGTTGGTGCTCAGGTGAACGTCTCTTCCGACTCTCTATTAATCTCAAAATGTGCCAGTTGTTGGGATTGTTCTCCCTTGAGAAAAGGAGACTGCGAGGGGATATGATCGAGACTTTCAAAATACTGAAAGAAATCGACAAAATAGAGCAGGAAAAAAAAAATTATTTACAATGTCCAATGTGACACGGACAAGAGGACAAGTCCAGGACAAATATAAGGAAGTTCTGCTTCACGCAACGAGTGGTGGACACATGGAATGCTCTCCCAGAGGAGGTTATTGCGAAATCCACTGTTCTAGGATTTGAAAGCAAACTAGATGCACATCTCCTTACGAGAGGGATATGAGTGACTAAAATTACGCCAGGTGTATACCTGGATGGGCCTCCGCGTGTGTGGATCGCCGGACTTGACGGACCGAAGGTCTGATCCGGAGATGGCAGTTCTTATGTTCTTACATGAAACAGTGAAAAGGGGAAAAAAACATAAGAATAGCTTTAATGGGTCAGACCAATGGTTCATCAAGCCCAGTAGCCCGTTCTCACGGTGGCCAATCCAGATCACTAGTACCTTGCCAAAACCCAAGGTGTAGCAATATTCCATACTACCAATACAGGCAAGCAGTGGCTTCCCCCTTGTCTTTCTCAATAACAGACTATGGACTTTTCCTTCAGGAACTTGTCCAAACTAAACTAAACTAAACTAAATCTTGGATTTATATACCGCATCATCTCCACTGATGGAGCTCGGCACGGTTTACATGGTTAGGGAAGGAACGGAAATCCAATGGAATTATATAAGTAAGAGAGGAGAGAGGTTTAGGTGTAAGAATGCCAGGAACGGGACGGGGTTACGTTTTGGAGAAGAGCCAGGTCTTCAGACGATTACGGAATGGTAGAAGTGGACTCAAATTGCGGAGAGGGGAAGGGAGACTGTTCCAGAGCTGAGCAATTCTAAAAGGGAGGGAAGAGCCAAGTTTACCAACAAGGGAGATGCCTTTTAGGGAGGGGTAGGATAGTTTTAATTTTTGCGAGGATCTAGTGGAGGTTGGATTTGAGGAATTCCAGGATAGCGGGAAAAAAGGAGGGAGGATACCATGGAGGATCTTGAAGGTTAGACAGGCACATTTAAAGTGGACCCTGGAAATAACGGGAAGCCAGTGGAGTTTGGATAGGAGCGGTGAGACATGATCAAACTTACTTTTTGAGAAGATAAGTTTAGCCGCGGTGTTCTGTATTAGTTGGAGTCTGTGAATGCTTTTCTTTGTTACGCTAAGGTAAATGGAATTGCAATAGTCCAATCTGGAAAGGATAATGGATTGTACGAGGACGGCAAAGTGTTTTTGGTGGAAGCAGGACCTCGCTTTCCTCAGCATGTGAAGGCTGCAAAAACATTTTTTTATCAGGGAGTTGAGGTGGTCATTGAAGGATAATGATGAATCTATGGTGATGCCCAGAACTTTGCTAGAGAACTCCAGCTGTAGAGAGGAACCTGTGGGCAGTGGGATTGAGGTGGGTAATTGATCAAGTTTGGGGCCGAGCCATAGTAGTTTGGTTTTGGACTCATTCAATTTCATTTGTACAGTGTGAGCCCAAGATTGAAGGTTGGTTATGCAAGAAGAAATGTTAGCTACGAGATTGGTGAGGTTTGCATCGGTCTCGATGAGGACCAGGATATCGTCGGCGTAGGTGTAGAGTGTTTCTAGGGGGGATAGGTGGAGAAGGTTCAGGGAGGACATATAAATGTTGAAGAGGATGGGAGATAGGGGGGAGCCTTGTGGGACTCCACAGGTCGGTTTCCATGGGGAGGAGGAGGAACCATGTTTGGTGACGGTGTAAGAGCGAGAACGTAAGAAATTCGAAAACCAGTCGAGGACTGTAGAACTGATGCCTATCTCGGAGAGTAGGAAGATTAGAATGTCATGGTGGACGACATCAAAGGCAGCAGAGAGGTCGAATTGAAGGAGAACGGCAAATTTTTTATGAGAATGAAATTGTTGGATCTTCGAGATAAGGGAGGCCAGGAGGGTTTCGGTACTGAAGTTGGGTCTGAAGCCGTATTGATAGGGTAGGAGGATAGAGAATCTTTCCAGGTAGGCTGAAAGTTGGGAGGAGACGATGGACTCTAGCAGTTTGGTTAGGAGCGGAATGTTTGCTATTGGGCGATAATTAGATGGGGCGGAGGGGTCTAGGTCAGCTTTCTTTAGTAGGGGGGTCAGTGCAATGCGTCCCATTTCAGGGGAGAAGAGGCCCGATAATAGGGCAGAATTTATGAGTATAGTGAGAGAGGAGATGGCCTGAGCGGGAATTTTCTCAAATAGATAGGATGGGAATGGGTCCAAGGTGCAATTGCAGGATTTCAGTTTCAGACAGAGTTTGAGGACCTGGGAATCGGATACTTGCTCAAAGGTGGTCCAGGATCTATTGACTGGGATGGGGGTGGGGACCTTTGTAGTAGGATCGGGGGAGGCGGCCACCAGAGGATTGTAGGAGACTGCAGGAGGGAAGGAGCTTCTCAAGGCGGTGACCTTTCCGTTGAAGAAGTTTGCTAGTTGATCCACTGATGGGGAGGAGGGAAGAATAGAAGGGTTGGTGTTGGGGGTTAAGGAGCGCCAGATATGGAACAGCATACTGTTCTGGTTTTTCGATCTGGAGATCTTGTCACCATAGAAGTCTTTCCTAGCTCTTTTGAGTGTATTGTTGTAAGATTTAATGTTGACTCTCCAGATTTGTTTATCTGTGGGGGATTTCGATTTTTTCCAGATGCGTTCCAGGGATCGACATTTTTGTTTTAGCGCCCTGTGTTGTGGGAGGAACCAGGGGGCCTTACGGGAGTAGGAGATGGTTTTGGTGGAAAGTGGGGCGAGAGATTGGTAGGTGGATTCTGAGAGAGTGGTCCAAGTGTGCCAGTTGGTTGCAGGATCTGATGGCTTAGGCTTGGATGGGAGATTGTCAAGAAATTTGGACCAGAACTGGTCATTTGAAATTTTCTTACGGAAAGTAATGGACTTAGAGGACTGCGGAGAGGTTCCAAGGGGGGACATGAAGATGGGGAGACAGAAGGTTCCTAGGAAGTGGTCGGACCAGGGAACGTGATCCCAGCGGACGTCGTCGGTTGAGGTTTTGTAATCCGTGAGATCGAGGAAGCTGATGAGATCTAGAGAGTGTCCTTTTTCATGGGTTGGAGAGGAGGCGGGGGGGGAGAAGCCGAGAGAGATGAGGAAATTATTGAAATCGGATGCATCTTTACTAGAGGTGTCATCAAGGTGGAGATTGATATCTCCGATGATCAGTAGTCTATGGAACTTAAGGAAAGCGTTAGATATGGTCTCGTAAACAAGTTCGGAGGAATTGCTCCAGGGGGTGGGCGGACGATAAAGTAATAAGATACCTAGTGGGTGAAGATGGAGCTCATCATTGATAGAGGCTAACATATATTCTAGTGAATGGTGGCTGCCTTTTTCGAGGAGTTCAACATTAAAGAAAGATTTGTAGAGGAGTGCCAGTCCGCCTCCTTTACGGTTTAATCTAGGAGAAAAGAGGCCTTGGTAGCCCTGGGGGCAAATCTCGTTTTGAGTATAATAATCATCTTTTTTGATCCAGGACTCTGTGATACAGAAGAGTCCAGGATCAAAATCTGTGAGGAGGTCTTTCATAATTTGGGTCTTGTTGCATACGGATCTGGCGTTGCAGTAAAGTATCGGGACTGGGGTTAGAGAGTCAGGGGCATGGTTGGGAAGGTTGGCAGGGGGCACAGGCTTTAGGTAGGCTAGGTTGGCTTTGCGGGATTTATGTTTGTGAGAGTGACTTCTAGTGCGTAGAAGCGTGGGGATATTTAGGCTGGGGCAGGTATTAGTGACATTTGGGGAGTCTGGTAGATTAGGGGAAGAGGGTTTTAAGCAGAGGGTGATTTTAAGAGAAGAGCAGAGAAGGAGAAAAAAGAGCCAAAAGGGAGGCTTCATGTTTGACTTGGGGAGCCTTTTAAGCTGGGAGGCAAGGCTTGTTTGGATCGATTGTGAAGCAGTATGTTAAGTGGAGGGAATTTTTTTTTTTTTTTTTTTTTTTTTTTTTTTGGACAACACAGGAGGGAAAGAGTGGATGAACCAGAATCCCTGCAGTGAGAGCGGATTTACCTCTGAAACTGTCTGTCTTTTTGGAACCTGAGCAATAGGGTGTTCCACACGGAATCGTATGCGGAGGGGGCTAAATCGGAGGGATTTAGCAAGGAGAGGCTATACTGTCGGAAAGCCAGGGCCGGGAGGGGGCTAAATGAGCTAGTGGGAGGAAGGGTGAACAGGGAGGGAATTCAGGTACTGATCTCAACAGGAATACAGTTTAGCATCTAGACAGTTTCCAATAAAATATAGTACAGTTTGGCATCTGATAATTTCCAGTAAAATACAGTGAAATACAAACCTTTCTTAAAACCAGATGTTGCATCATATGAAACAGTGATAGGGGAATCAATATAATCTGTCCAGCACTTTAATATAACTTTTTCATTAGCCGTTAAGGCTAAGGTGATAAAACTTTCGTATGGGTGCAGAAATATATTCCAAGAGCAAGCACTGGTCACACAACAAGGTCAAATAATCCCACAGAACTGACACATTTATTAGTCTCTCTAAGAAAGGAAGAACCTGCAAAAAAAATAGACAATTTAGGGCACTCCAAAAAAGTATGGAGAAGCATCCTCTCTGTATCTTACACCGATTACAATGCAAGTTAGACCAAAGTCTCATAGCAGCCCCTCTCACTCGGATTAAGAAAACCCAATGTAAAAGTTTGAACTGGGTTTCTTGCAAACCTGATGCTTTTAATAAAGCCCATGCCATGCTGCATTGGCTGAAAATATGGACCGTGGCATCCCCTCCTCTAACAAAGTGAAAAGACTGCAACAGCCCTGAGCTACCCACTGGTGAGAAGTAGAAGGGCTCATCCCTGGGAGGGAAATATGTGTTGCCCACATAACTAAGAAGCAGAGAGGCCTGCACCGATTTCCTTCGTCTCTTGCACCACCATTACCAAGCAGCTTGAAAAGGTTGTAAAAATTAAGACAGGACCTAAAAGGATGAGATACTGCTATAATATGAAGATTAACAAAACAATATGGGTGACACTAAGAGGTGACTAAATACAACAGAAAATTTATTTGTTCCCCCCCCCCAAAATATACCCATGTATACCTCCCCCCCCCCCAGTAAGGACACTACAATGTACAATCTTAAATCAGGTACATTAAGTCCACCTTGGGCTCTACGGAGAATGAGCTTGGAATAGGCAATGCGAGCAGTCTTATTTTGCCACAGGAACTGCCTTAAACTCGAGTTTTTCCCACCGCTTGATCCATATAGGCAGGACCCGTAACAGGTATAAAACTTTAGGCAGCATTACCACCTTAAGCAATTCCACCCTGCCCAAAAGTGACAAGGGAAGATCCATTCATTGTGTACACATGCTTTTAATGTGTGCAATTGTTGCCATTAGATGCCATCGGCTCGTGCTAGAGTCCTAGCCATTTTCACCCATTCAGTAAAAGTTACCATTAAACTTGCCCAATAATATAATTCAACTACCTCTTCTCTATCAGACCAGACATCTGCAATCTACACAGAATAGAAAACAACCTCAATTTAAATCCTACACCTCCAGTTTTCTACACACCATTCTTTCACAAACCACAGAAATTAACCCAACAATGGAAACAAAATAGAATTAGTGTATTTCCTCTTACTACTGTACTGACCATACAAAAAGTACATTTCAAATTTTCATCTTGCTTCAGTAACACAACATTCCTTCACTGGCATTCAACATCTCGTGAAATAGCAAATAAACCCCATATAAAAAAAGAGTCAGAAACTATAGAACAAACATGCCATACTAAACCATCAAAGCCAAGGACTCTAAACAAACAATTACACTAGCAACAGAAAGGCAATACTGCACATATTATATCACGTGCTTGAATCCCAGTTTACTTCTCACTGGGGAAAAAAAAGATACACTTTACAAATAGAAGCATTACAGGTTTGCATTAGTTATCATTAAAGTTGGGATTTCAAGACGAGAAGGTTATGTTTATGAATGTTTGATTGTAAACTGCTAAGAAAAAGTGATTTTCCTGGAAGAGTGGTATATAATGGGGTCCTTTTACTAGGAAGTGCTAGCCGCTTTAGCGTGCCCTAAATGCTAACGCGTCCATATGTTAGCGTTTAGCACGCGTTAAAACGGCTTAATATACACAGAAGCTACTTATTAGCAGAACTTTCTCATCCATCACACAGACAAATGCTTACTTAACATTGAAACCAGAAACCATGCAGACAAAATCTGGATATGGAAACCTTGAGAAACCCCAAATATATACGAGGTACTTCCTCCTACACTGATCAAAATACAAAGATAAAATGCTTTCCATCTGCTCCTTTGCCATTTTATTTTCTATGGGAGGTCCTCTTATTGACCTCCTTGCAAATCTCTCGTCTTACACTTTTTTTTTTTTTTTTACTTCTTTCATCTCTTTCCAAATTTGCCTTTGTCACTGATCTTTCCCTTTCATCTTTTTGTTTCCATTTTTAGCTTCTTCTCTATCCACTCAAAGCTAAAATTTCACCTGTCACTTTCAATTCCCTTTTCACATCTCATCTACCTATTAGCTATCCATCTCAACTTTCACCTCCTTCCCATCTGTGGGCTCACAGGAGCATCAGTTCAGCCATCCTCTCTCACTTCCTAGTCTTCTTTGCCTCCTTTTCATCCATCTCTTATCTTCCCTGTCCCTCAGCCCTCTCATCTTCTTGTCTCTTACTTAATTTCTCTTTCCCCTCCTCCTAATGTCCCCATCTTCTCACCCCATTCAGCCTTGTCTTTTTCTCATCTTATTCACAAACCCCTAACCCTTTCCATTTCCTCTCAACCCCTTGCAGTTCCTCCACTCATACTTTTTCACACCCTCCAGTCTACTTAACACATCCCTAACATCTTCCCATTCAACACTATCTCTGCCTTGCCATGTCTTCTATTTATTTTTACTATTTATAGCTTAAGGGGTTTACATTCAGGTACTCAACTATTTCTCCCCATCTAGGGTTACCAGATTTTACGCATGTAAAATCCGGACCCATAGCCCTGCTCCCATGCTCGCCCCGTTATGCCCAAGTCACACCCCATTTTTCCACAGCCCTGCCCCCTTTGATAAACTAGTTGAGCTGTAAAAGATCCAGCACTGGTCTGACCAATTCCCCCTTCATGGGCACTATAAAGAAAACTGAATACCGTATTTTTCGCTCCATAAGAAGCAACTGACCATAAGACCCACTTTTAGAAGAGGAAACACCAAAAAAAAATTCTGAACCAAATGGTGTGCCCTGTACCCTGTCCCCCTCTGGTGGTCTAATGGTAGGCCGGGACAGGGTACAGGGCACGTCTAGTGGTGGGCACATCTAATAGTAGGCAGTTCCACCCCCCCCCCTGTACCTTTTTAAATCCCTCTCTCCCTCTCTAGGTGGCTGTCTCAGTATTTTTATCATCCCCCTTCCAGTACCTTTCTAAAATACCCCCTCCCCCCACCGCAGGTAGCTTTTTAAGCCCACGTACTGTTTAAAAAAGATCCCCCGCTGCACACCCCTTTTTAAAACATCCCCGCCACATGCCTACCGCCGCACCTTTTCAAAACATCCCGCCCCCCCGCAAACACCTGCCGCCGTCGTAACTTGTTAAAAACATCCTGGTGATCTACTGTGATTCTTCCCTCGCTAGCCATCTCATATTTCCCGGCCAGGAGCGCGGAGCCACGCTCCTGCCTGGCCTTGTGCTGCTTTCTGATTAGATGCCGTCAATTCTCATGTCCTGCAAGAACTGACGGCAACCAATCATAAAGCAGCGCAGGGCCAGGCAGAAAAGCAGAAAGCTCGCGCGCCTGACCTCCGCTGCTCCTGTCCGGACAATAGGAGACGGCTAGCGAGGGAGTAATCATGCTAAACCACCCAGAATATTTTTAAGAAGGTACGACGGCGGCAGGTGTTTGCGGCGGGGGGAATGCTTTAAAGAGGTGCGGCAGCGGTTGTTTGCGGGGGAGGGATGTTTTAAAAAGGGGTGTGCGGCAGAGGGATTTTTTAAACGGTACGGGGGGAGCAGTTAAAAAAATTGCACCTTCGCTCCATAAGACGCACCAAGATTTCCACCCACTTTTGGGTGGAAAAAAGTGCGTCTTATGGCGCAAAAAATACAGTACTTCTCTTGTTCCTTTGTTCTGGAGGAATTGGAACTATTGCCCCGAGTTCAATTAGCACTTGAATGGGGCCTCTCACCAATGCCACCTTTGGCTCCTCAATACCTGGTGACTCCAAGAAAGAATCTGGAATGGGAGAGGAGGATTCAAAGTTGCAATCATTCTGAATAATATCCAAAACCTATTGACCGGACATCAACATGCTCTCCCTTCCGCTAGAAAGCCTGAAGGGCTGGCAGAGGGAGACAAGACCCCTTCAGAATGAAGCGCAGGAGATCGGAGTACAGTCTATACGATAGTTGTAAGTTCTAGATGAAAGAACCCGCAACACACAATTATAAATAGAACCTGCAGCTCCAAGGGCAGAACTGGAATTTAGTAACTGTGGTCTCCCTTTTTTTTTTTTTTTTAAACAATTAAAGGAAAGAAGAAAAATAGAGATCTAGTCAGACCCTCTATCACTAGAGGGAGGGTGAGGCAGGGACCTGGGGGAGGTCCAGGTGTAAACCCTAAAGCCGGCATCATTCAGCCGGACACCCCTATCTCACTGAAGAGAAATCTCAACAGGAGAAATAGAATTGCCCATACACAGCAATAATTCAGGAGCTAGTTGAATAGCGACCATCCACCTGCTGGAGATAGAGCATACGCTGAAGCTGTTTGGGAAGAAATGCTGTTTGTTATTTTGAGTCCTCTACTCTTGAGGACTCAAAATAACAAACAGCATTTCTAGTGTAGTCAAGGCAAGCAGAATTCACTGTACACTCGATACCCAGTTGATTTCAGTATGTGGGATGTAGTGTGTGGACTAATCATGAATGATATAAGTAGGACATACCTTATAGTGCCCTATAAGCAAGGGTTAAAATTTTAAAACATAATCCTAAAGGAAATAGGAAACCAATGATGATTCATCAATGGTAGAGTAATTCAATTGAAATCTCCTAGCATGACAGAGAAGTCTAATTATAGTGTTCTTGAGTCATCTTATAGTATCAAGACATATCTTTCCCTCAGCACGGTTGTGGGTTCGATTCACTGCAGCTCCTTGTGACTCTGGCCAAAGTCACTTAACACTTCATTGCCCCATATAAATCACTTTGTGTGAACCACAAAGAAAAATAATGGTATAGCAAGTCCCATCCCCCCTTTATTTTATCCTTCTTAGTCTCTTCCATTTCCATCCTCTGCTTCACCCTCCACTTTTGTAACATTCCTGCACCCCCCTTCCCAGTCATTCCCAATCTCCTAATTCCAGCATAGGACAATCACTCCAAAACTAGCAGCACTCCCTTCTGCTTATTTTCAGTCTCTTCCTGCACCACAGCCTTTGACAGAATTTACTGCAAACAGGTCTGTAGGGTCAAACAGCATGCATACCCCTCCTCCCTCTATTCACACTGGCTTCCTGTTTCCAAGCAGACACACTGACATGAGTAGGGGGAGGAGGGGACCACAGGGACCAGAAGTGCAGTACTTGCTCTAAGGCAGGAAAGTCAAGAGATGCAGCCAATGAGCCTCTTCATCTAGCCCACAGTAGTCTTAGATCAATGATATGGCCTGAGATTAAGTCTGCAGCTGCTCTGAGCCTGCAACACAACCTTGTAGGAGGTATTTACTGTGTGCTAGAATTGTGCATAGATAGGCTATACAATGTATAAATAAATAAAAATGAAACAGTTACAGATTAAAAAATACTTGAGGCACTTTGTGTTTAACAAGCTTAATGTGCTACCAGTGGTGTAGTAAGAGGGGGAGCGGTCCACCCCAGGCGCCGGCACTTCCCCCCCCCACTTCCCTTCCCCCATACCTCTAACATTGCGGGTGTGAGCAGCAGCCCCCAACCTACTGTGGGGAAAATTTTCCAGCAGTAACGTAGCTGTACTGAAGTGAGTAAGCACCGATTTCGATCTTACTGCAGGACACCCGAGCGTTTCCCATGGCAAGTCATTTTAAACTGTGGTAAGTGCGCACTAGCATTTACTACGGTTTAGTAAAAGGGCCCCTAATTTTGAAAACCATCTCAAGTGATGAAGAAAATATATGCATTTGGAACAGTGGAAGGTTATGTAAATCATATACCCCGTTCCTAAGTCTATAACAGGGTGCCTAAAATTAAAGCATCTTTTGTGCTTGTATGTTATATAATATCAAGTTTGAGGACGATACAAAGTTATTCAGAGTAGTGAGGACACAGAAAGATTGTGAAGACCTATAACGCGACATAAATACACTCAAGGAATAGGCCACGAAATGGCAAATGAGTGCAAGGTGATGCATGTCGGTAACAAAAACCATATGCACAAATACAGGATGTCCGGTGATTTACTCGTAGAGACCCCCCAGGAAAGAGATTTGGGAGTGCTTGTAGACAAGTTAATGAAGCCGTCCGCTCAATGCATGGTGGCTGCGAAAAGAGCGAACAGAATGCTAGGAAAGAAGGGGATCACGAACAGATCTGAGAAGGTTATCATGCCGCTGTACCGGGCCATGGTACGCCACCACCTGGAGTACTGCGTCCAGCACTGGTCACCATACATGAAGACAGACACAGTACTACTCAAAAGGGTCCAGAGAAGAGCGACTAAAATGGTTAAGGAACTGGAGGAGTTGCCGTACAGTGAGAGATTAGAGAAACTGGGCCTTTTCTCCCTTGAAAAGAGGAGACAGAGGGGACATGATCGAAACATTCAAGATAATGAAGGGAATAGACTTAGTAGATAAAGACAGGTTGTTCATCCTCTCCAAGGTAGGGGGAACGAGAGAGCACTCTCTAAAGGTGAAAGGGGATAGATTCCATACAAACGTAAGGAAATTCTTCTTCACCCAGAGAGTGGTAGAAAACTGGAACGCTCTCCCGGACAATGTTATAGGAGAAAACCCTTCCAGGGATTCAAGTCAAAGTCACAAGTTCCTGCTGAACTGGAACGTACGCAGGTAGGGTTAGTCTCAGTTAAGGAACTGGTCTTTGACCTAGGGGCCGCCGTGGGAGTGGGCTGCTGGGCACAATGGACCACTGGTCTGACCCAGCAGTGGCAATTCTTATGTTCTTATTGTTGCATCGTGTGCCCCCTGCTCTTCCCTGTTGCGCTGTGCACCCCCTCTTCTCACTGCTCGAGTGCTTCCCTCCACTTCCAAGTGCCTCTTCAGATGTTCACCAGAATAAGCAGCATCTTCCACCAGCTGCTCAGACTGGCCTTGGTTCATTTCTGACATAATTTCCTGGTCCCGGCACCAGGAAACAATGTCAGAAGAGAGACAAGGCCAGTCCAAGAAGCAGGTGGAAGATTCTGCTTGTCCCACAAACATTTCAAGAGGTAAGCGGGAGGAGAGGCGCTGGCATCTGGGGCGGTGCACTTCCCCTACCCCTCTACTATGCCACTGATTTGGAATCATGTTATAGAAGAAAAGCAAACAAAAAGGCGGCCGAGATCATGGGAGGTAAAGAACCCTGTAGAAGGCCTGAACAGAACTAAAGTGGTTTTCTGTGCATGTTTATTTTATTTATTTATTTAGATTTTTATCCCGTCCTCCCAATAGCTCAGAACGGTTTACAAATGAACATACACAGTGGGGAGTAACTAGACATATAAGTAGTACAACAGGTTTAGGGATTGGATTTATAGTTTTTGGAGAGAATTAAATACAGGGAGAGTATGCAGAAAGAGAGAAGGGGGAAATACAGTAGTTTAGTTTAAGGAAAGTTATAAGCGTTTAGGTACAATTTGTTAGTGGATAGAGTAAGAGAGGGTCATACTGGAAGTTCGGGAAGGTGATAGGAGAGTGGAGGGTGGAGCCTAAAGGGGGGAGAAGACAGAGGAGATCTTCAGTTGAAGAGGAGGGTCTTTACCGATTTACGGAATGTTAATAATGAGTTCTGTTGTCTAAGTTGGGGGGGGGAGTTGGTTCCAGAGGTGTGGAATGAAGTGGCTGTAGGATCGTTTGTGGGCAGTTTCTGTGAGCAGTGATCTTCCGGGGGGGGTGCATAGGCGTATCTCTGACTTTGAGCGGAGGGTGCGAGTGGGGTTGTAGATGGGAAGCTTGGATTTTATGTAGGAGGGGGTGGTGGAGTAGATTCTCTTGTGAGCAATTGCCAGGGCTTTGAAAGTACAGCGTTGGCTAATCGGGAGCCAGTGTTCAGCATGGAGTGCCGGGGAGATGGAATCGCGGTAGTTGAGGTTGTGTAGGAGGCGGATGGCTGCATTTTGGACCCGTTGGAGGCGTTTGATATTATTTTTGGTTAGTCCATTAAATAGGGAGTTACAATAATCCAATCTGGAGAGGACATATGCGTATAGGAGTTGGGCGAGGTCTGGTGTGGAGATGTAGGGTTTGATCCTTTTCAGTTGGCGAAGGTAGTAGAAGGAGGTGGAGACCACTTGGGATATGTGGTTAGATAGGGATAGGTGTCCGTCTAGGGTTACTCCCAGGCTGCGAACTTGATCTGCTGCCGTTAGTAGAGTGGAATCCCATGTTAGTGTAGGTCGTAGGTATTTGGTGTTTTTGTTTCTGATCCATAGGAGTTCGGTTTTGGAGGCGTTAAGTTGAAGCTTGTTGTTTGACATCCAAGTTTTCATGTCAGTGAGGCAGAGTTCGAGGTTAGCAATTTGGGATGGCCGGTTTTCGCCTAAGGGGAGGAGCAGCTGGATGTCATCTGCATAAGAGTGGATTTTGATTTTATATTTTTGGGCTATATCGATGACGGGTTTGATGTAGAGGTTGAATAGGAGGGGGGATAGAAGGGCGCCTTGAGAAACGCCATATTTGATAGGCTTAGGGTTGGATTTATGTGTCCCTAGTAGGACAGTTTGGGTCCTTTGGTGAAGGAAGGAGGTGATCCATTGGAGGGCTGTGTCTTTGATTCCGAGGTCGTGGAGCCTAGATGTGAGTAGGTGGTGGTCAACTGTGTCGAAGGCAGCGCTAAGGTCAAGTAGGACTAGTAGGGCGTCATTGCCTTTGTCGAGTATTGACCAGCTGTTGTCGATGATATCAAGGAGTACTGATTCTGTGCTGTGGCCCTTACGGAAGCCGGATTGGGCTGGGGATAGGGCAGCTTGTTCTTCAATGAAAGGGTGTAGGCGGTGGAGCACAATTCGTTCAAGGAGTTTGGAGACAATTGGGAGGTTGGAGACTGGGCGATAGTTGCCAGGTTCATTAGGATCAAGGGAGGATCAAGAGATTGGTGTTCGCATTAAAGATTGGTCAAGATCTAGAAACTTGGCAAAGCAAAGAAAGAGAGGAAACACGGCCACGGGAGAAGTAGTGCACTATAATTGCCAACTTCTGTATTAAAGATAGCACTTGAGAAATATTTTAGGGGGTAATGTTAAAAGAGGCAAACCTAATTTTGAAGGACACCAGCATCTGCCAGCTAAATTTTCAAAAGGAAAAGCAGAATAGTTTTGAGTTTAACATTTGCAAATGCATATAGAAGGCACATGTACTTATTTAGATATGTTATATGCAGATGCTGTTTTGAAAATATTTGGCTATCTAAAAATCACTATATACAAGCATTGTTTTTAGGGCTATTAGATGATTAATCTCACAATTAATCTTGAGTTAACTGATCTGGCATACTGAACTGTGGGCAGCACTACAATCCAAGCAGGTTTTTTGCACCAGCCTGGAGAGAACATAAGAACATAAGCAATGCCTCTGCTGGGTCAGACCTGAGGTCCATCATGCCCAGCAGTCCGCTCACGCGGCCGCTCAACAGGTCCAGGACCTGTGCAGAAATCCTCTATTTATACCCTTCTATCCTCTTTTCCAGCAGGAAACTGTCCAATCCTTTCTTAAATCCCAGTACCGTACTCTGCCCTGCAGCAGTATCCCACCTCCTCTGATGCAACTTCCTAGTTCCATATTGGCAAGAAGGCTCTTGGGGCCAGCAGAGGAAGCTCACTTGCACTGCAGACATTGCCCATGACCCAGCAAGTACAATGATGCCAGAAGGGAGAGGGAAGCCTGGCACAGAAATGAGTACACTTTTGGCATGACTGAAATTTTTAATTGCAAGTTAACTAACATGATTAAAGCGAAGCGTTAACATGATTAAACCAGAGCCCTAATTGTTTTCTTCTCCCATTAGCCACACAACCAGAAATTCCTCTTTTTAACTAGCTACAGCATACACACCTTGGACGCCTGTGCATTCAGACAGCTCTGCAGAAAACCAACTCCTTACAAAAGAGGCTGGGCTTCATAATAGCAGATGACGTTTAATGGGAGCAAGTACAGTGATGCATGTGGGAAAGAGGAACCCGAACTATAGGTATGTGATGGAGGGCTCCACTTTAGGAGTCACTGCCCAGGAAAAGGGTCTAGATGTCATCATTGAGGATACGTTGAAATCCTGAGCTGAATGTGTGGTGGCGGCTAAGAAAGCAAATAGAATGCTAGGAATTATCAAGAATGGAAAACAAAGATGAAAATGTTATAATGCTCTTGTATCGCTCAATGGTACAGCTGTCCCCTGAATATAGTGTGCAATTCTGTTTGCTGTATCTCAAAAGAGATGTAGCAAATTAGAAAAAGTACAGAGAAGGGCAACAAAAATGATAAAAGGAAATGGGACGACTTCCCTGAGGAAAGGCTAAAGCAGCTAGGGCTCTTCAGTTTGGAGAAGAGATGGCTCAGGGATGATATGATAGAGGTCTATAAAATACAGAGTGGAGTAGAAAGGGTAGATGTAAATCACTTGTTTACTCTTTCCAAAAATACTAGAACTAGGGGGCATGCAAGAAACTACTAAGTAGTAGATTTAAAACAAACCAGAGAAAATATTTTTTCACACTACGTGCAATTAAACTGTGGAATTTGTTGCCAGAGAATGTGGTGAAATCAGTTAGCTTAGCAGGGTTTAAAAAAAGGCTTGGATAAATTCCTAAAAAAGAAGTCCATAGACTATTATTGAGATGGCTTGGGGAAATCTACTGCTTATTCCTAGGATAAGCAGCATAAAAAGCTGTTTTACTACTTGGGATCTAGCTAGGTACTTGGGAGCTGGGATAGCCACTGTTGGAAACAGGATACTGGGTTTGATGGACCTTTAGTCTGTCCCAGTATGGCAATTCTTATGTTCTTAAATCAATAACTTAAGGGAGACAAACATACAAAAGTGTGTTAAATTACTGCTTTTAGTAGAGTCAGATGTTATATAATTTCTGCTTTCACTGGGATGATGTCACCTACACAGTTCATATGAGTACAAGGAAGTATCTTAGTCATTTACTAACTGTTGCTCTACAAATAAAATCCATAATAATTATCCCAATCGCTTAGGAGAGGTGGCATGCAGAAAGGGTGGTAGATGCGTGAGACAATCTCCCAGAAGAGACAGACTGTCTGAATTCAAGAAAGCCTGGGATAGGCACGTGTGATCTCAGAGGAAGGAAAAGATCATGGCTACTACAGATGGGCAGACTGGATGGGCCATTTGGCCTTTATCTGCCATCATGTTTCTATAACCATTACGCTCTATGACATCACAATGCAGGTATAAAGAGCCTTAGCTTACAGGGAGAGGAGGAGATAGTGGATGCTGCGGATGGGCACACTGGATGGGCCATTTGGCCTTTATCTGCCATCATGTTTCTATAAGATAAACAGAAAACATGTAAAAAACTAAAAAGGGATAGTACTAAATGTAGGGACAGATTCATAAAAGCATTCCCTCTCCATTTTGGGGTATTTTTACTAAGGTATGCTAATAGATTTAGTGCACACACTAAATGCTATGCAGCCCATTATATACCTATGGATTGCATGGCACTTTACACACACTAATTCATTAAGCGCATGCTAAGTTCATTATGTAGTTTAGTTAAAGGATCCATGTGTGTCTTACAGGACAAAGGGAAGAGGGAAACACTATCATACCCTTTAATGTTTACAGAAATAATATTTTCGTAATATTTATGTTGTCATGCTTGCCATTTTTACTTCCTTGCTGCCTCTCAATAATTTAATAATAATAATAATTTATTTTTTTGTATATAAAGTACATAACAGTCGATAAAAAAGAATATATCAATTAAAAAGCAAGAAGAAGTTAAAACAGCATCACAACTAAAATGTAAACATGTCAAACAGGCGTGTCTTTAGTGATTTTCTAAAATCAAAATAAGAAGTAGCCTCAAGTTTAGGTTTTCCAAGCCCTATGTTCAGTTTAGCGGCCTGGAATGATAAAATTCTGAAGCAAAACTTATTATATTGACATGACTTTAGAGAAGGGTAATTAAATAGGTTTATTCTACGTGCACTCTTATTAAAATAGTTCAAAGAAAACTGAGAGGCAAGGTAATCTGATAGCATCCTGAAAACTGCTTTGTAACAAATGCAAGAAAACTTAAACCGAACTCTGGAGTCCACTGGCAGCCAGTGGAGTTTTTGATAGAAAGGGGTAATGTGCTCCCATTTTTTAAGTCCAAAAATGAGGCGAACCGCAGTGTTTGGAATCAGTCTCAATTTTTTGAGTATTTTTTTGTAGGCCCCTAAATATATATTATTACAATAATCCAAAATACTCAAAATGGATGTCTGCACCAGCAAACGAAAAGAAGGTTCATCAAAAAACTTCTTAATGGTGCGGAGCTTCCATAAGACCGAAATACATTTCTTAAACAGTAGATCAATATGTTTTTCCAGGGTCAGATGTTTATCGAGAGTTACACCCAATATTTTTATGGATTGTTCAAATTTTGTATTCCCGCTCACTCAAGTGAATCGTGTTTTCTTTTATCCTTTCATTGGGCATTTCTAAAAATATTTGTTTTTTTCAGTATTTAATTTCAATTTAAAAGCAATCATCCAAAGCTCGATTTGATTTAAAATATTAGCTAAGAAATTAATACAATCTGTAAACCTGGCTTTTCTCAAAAAATGTAAATCTCCCTCCAACTTAGGAATCAAGGAAACTCTTATATCTTGGCTTACCAAGTCCTCTAAATTTTCTTCACACTTCTACATCTAACCCTCTGTTGTAGTTCCTTCCTATTTCTCCTACTGTAAACCGCGTCGAGCTCTACGAACGTGGAGATGATGCGGTATACAAACCTAAGGATTAGATTAGATTAGACAGGTTAACAGGATAACCACAGTGATGTCATCTGCGTAAATGTAAAAATTGAGCTTTAGACTTTGCAGCAAATTACCCAGTGAAATAAGATAAATATTAAACAAAGTCGGAGATAGGGGGGAGCCCTAAGGTACCCCACAAATGTTGTCCCAGCTATAAGATAAGTTGTCATCCTTGATCTGGTAGGATCTTTTGCCTAGGAAACCCTGGAACCAATGAAAAACATTTCCTGCAATACCCATGGATTTCAGACAATCTAATAAAATGGTATGATCCATCAGGTCAAAGGCACAGCTTAGATCCAACTGCAGAATCATAGCGATAGTGCCTTGACTAAAAAGAAAATATAAGTGATTTAATAGTGAGGCCATAACTGTTTCTGTACTGAAGCCAGATTTGAAACCTGACTATTATGCAGTATGTTAAACTTATCTAAGGCTTCAGGTTTAGAAAACAAACAAACATAATAGCAGCCATACCGGATCAGACCAGTGGTCCATTTAGTCCAGTATGTAATGTTTAGTGCAGTGGATTGTAGATCTTGAGGAACTGGGTTCAATTCCCACTGCTGTTCACTTGCAGGTTCACAGAACCTAGCCCTCTGCTGTCCCAGATTGTGAGTCCACTACGGACAGGGAAAGTACCTGCATATAATGTGTACAATGCTATGTATGTCTAATAGCAGTTTCCAACAGAGGCCAATCCAAGTCACAAGTACCAGGCACAAACCCAAATAGCAACATTCCATGCTGCCAATCCCAGGGCAAGAAGTGGCTTCCCCTAGGTCCGTCTCAATAGCAGATTACGGACTTTTCCTCCAGGAATTTGTGAAATTTCAAGTTTATTAAAAGTTTGTTGTACACGCAATATCAAATACTTCAATGCGTATGACAATTTAAAATTAGGAGACAAAAATGAAACAATTTATACAAATAAACCTTTTCTAAAAGGCAGCTATGCTAACCACTGTTATCACATTCTCTGGCAACGAGTTTCAGAACTTAACTACCGGTATTCTTTCTGTGATAAAATATTCCTTCCTATTTATTTTAAAAGTATTTCCAAGTAACTTTATTGAATGTCCCTTAGTCTCTGATAGCAAAGGAGGACCATAAAGGCACGGATCTCTCTCACTCAGTGTGGAACTACAATTCCCATCAGGATTAGCACTAGGGTGGTTTATTCCAAGGTTATAGTAAGCTGAATGAAAATGTCCAGCTAGATGGCCGGACTGGCTTCTCATTGAAAGAGAGACAAAGGGATCCAATAGTCCTCAGCAAATTGGGTAGCCCACAGAAGGTATGCTGGGAAAGCCATGGGTATGTTCCCTGGGTGGGCGAGTTCCAGAACCTTTATAAGAACATAAGAATAGCGTTACTGGATCAGACCGATGGTCCATCATACCTAGTAGCCCGTTCTCACGGTGGTCAATCCAAGTCAATAGTACCTGGCCAAAATCCAAAGAATAGCAACATTCCATGCTACCGATCCAGGGCAAGCAGTGGCTTCCCCCATGTCTTTTTCAATAACAAACTATGGACTTTTTCTCCAGGAACTTGTCCAAACTTTCTTAAAACCAGCTACGCTATCCGCTCTTGCCACAACCTCTGGCAATGCTTTCCAGAGCTTAACTATTCTCAGAGTGAAAAAAATATTTCCTCCTATTGGTTTTAACAGTATTTCTCTGTAACTTATCGAGTGTCCCCTAGTCTTTGTACCTGTTCTACTCCTTCCCAGCCACCTGCTAAACAGAGAAGGGGTGTTAACCGCAGCACTGCTGTAGATCTTCTGTACATCTGAGCTTGGGCAAGCACTGGAAGAAGCCCTTTTTCTGGAAACGTCATCGCTCCTCCTAAACTTACTTGCTCCACTTCATCACTGACGCTGAAACCGTGGATTGAAGACAAAGTTTTATTTTATTTTTCTTTCCAGCTTATGATTTATCTTTAATCTTATCTATTGTTTTGCATTTTGTCTTTGTTTTGTTCTATTTCTATCATTTAAATTTCTCCAGAATTCTACTGTTCAACGGCTCCCCCTTCTGCTTCTATTCCTTTCTCTCCTCTCTTCTACCTCCCAAAGTATTTAGATCAATGCTGTCTTGTTAAAATGTTTATTTTATTTTTATTTTTCCTCTAACTCTACTTTTCACTTCTCTATTACCCTCCAGGTACTTTAGTTAGATTGTGAGCCTTCGGGACAGTAAGGGAATTTTTCAAGTACCTTTCCTATTTCTAATCTTAATGTATATTTTCTGTAAACCGCTTAGAACCTAACGGATGTAGCGGTATATAAGAAATAAATTACATTACAAATTACATTACACTGGGAAGGTATACAGACAAATAGAAAACCTGCAATGACTACAGCACATTGCTCCTACTAATCAAGTTATAGGTGTTAACGTTGCACCTCGCTGGCATTTTCTTAGGGACCTTAATAAATCCTCAACATTGTACAGGACAAGCTGCAGAGACCATAAAAAAAGATTACATAGACTGTCCACCCTATGAGTCAATGAAGTTGCAAATTATAGTGTACACTATCACAATATTTACCAGAGAACAATCTGCAACAGTTTGCTGTTCAACAATTCCACCAAAAATTATAACCTGTGAAATTTTTTTATTTTTCATTCTGCTACAGGGGTTTTTATGCAATCACTAGTATTACCTAACAGAATGCTAGGTAGCAGAAGCACAGAGCAGCCGAGAATTGCAATAGCCAAGAAGAAATTAAACAGGAGCAAATGTCTGGAAAAACTACCTCAAATAACTCATTCTACACCTTCCCCTGTCTTTTCCACTTCTCTTTTTAAATTAATGTTTACCTTTTTTAATCAGAGAAAATAGTTAGAAACGTATTGTAAGTGGTATTTAGTAGCAGGGATTCATTCATACCACATAGACAGAAACTATTGACATAACAAAATGTATGTATGAAATAATAATGATACAAAAAAACGGAGAAAAATAAACCTCAATTGTAAGCAGCCGGGACTATACAAGTGCCCTAAGCCGCCTGCATCATCACTGGTTTATAAAAAAAACTCCGTACAAATATAAATAAGTTACCTTTTTTAATCACCTTCTTCTTGCAAAATGCCTGGGGGATTTTTTTTTTTTTTTTTCATTAGCCAAGATTTTGCCATTACCCATTCCTAGGAAATAAAGTGTCACACTTCATTTCAGCTAAAAAGAAAAGCTGAAGACAATATTTCCTAATTCATCTGCAGAGTTACATCAGGCGGTGATGTAATATATACATGTATCAGGTTGTACGAACCAGTTTATGTTTTTACACTGTACCAACCAACTGCCCAATATCATGTGCCTGGCATTACACAGCAAGGGTGGAAAAATATTCATGAAGTTTGGGTGCCAGCCCAGAATTATTTGGAGCCAAGAAAACTTTCTTCTTAATTTCTCTCATTTTTTTTTTTACTGCTGTTTTTCACCAATATGTTTTAGAAGGGGAAGAAGTTAAGCAAGGAAAGATATGCTGCTTGGTTGGTTTGTTTTTTTAAATCCCTAAACTTTTAGAGCCCGCGCTGTTACTCATAGAGACTCGTGGGAGAAAATGGGAGGGGGGAGAGTCACGAGGTGAAAGGTGCAGAGCAAGGGGACTGGACGAGGGATAAAGCCAGGCTTTCAATGGTTTGCGGTGCGATGGCTGAGCAGGAACCAGCAGGGTCAGCGTCAGAAAAGGAACAGGCGGTGGTCTCTCTGCTGGCTGGAGATTCATTCAAGAAAGAGGACAGCATGAATCAGGTGGGCACGGGTCGGTGGGGAAGAGCAGGTGATCAGCACGCCATTCCAAAATGGCTGCGCTCTCAGTGACTGTGCTGACTGGGGTGGCCTGAGAGCACCAGCAGGAGGAGGGTTGGCTGTGGGGGGGCTTTCAGGGTCTATTCCGTCAGGGTGGAGGCAGGGTAGGCACAGGGTGTGCAAGTGTGCCTGCAGGCTGCAGCTCTGGGAGGGGGAAGGAGCGTATTGGGACTGCAATTCTGGCACCGGTCAGACATAGGGATGGGGGAAGGTCAGGGCTAGGACTGCGGCGAGTGAATTACCATCTGGCAGGATGGTGAAGCAGTTGGGAAATCAGGCTGGGGGTGGCAGGGAAGAGACCATGAGGGAAGTAGTGCGGTTGGCAATGGAGGCCGAATGAAGGTAGGGGTGGGGCTGCAGGCTGGGGTCAGAGCCACGGGGTACCTGAGGTTCAAGGATTCCCGGTCGCAGTGCCTGCTTGTTTTTTTCTCCACAGGATCTCAGCACATCCATAGATTGTGGCGGGCCGGTGAGGCAGCAAGAGCATGATGGAGCTGAGCCTGGTGGGCCCTCATGAGGTGCAGCGGGCGTAACAGCGCAGCAGAGGACCAAAGGCACTGCTGCTGGAGGAGCGCAGGGAACATCGGAGACAGTGACTGCTGTGGGATGGCACCACTAGGCCAGCTGCTGGAGTTCCTGGAGGATAATCAATGGGTAACAAGGTACCTGAGGCTGCTGGTGGGGCTAGGAAGAAAGGGAAGGGAAAACGTAGGCACAGGTATGGGTCATCAGCGTCCTCATCTTAGTCTTTTGTTGTTGTTATTAGCTCATCCATTGCTTCTTCAATTGGTTGGGACGGGGAGTTTGTTGATTGGGAGAGTGGCGTTGCAGGGAGAACAGGCGAGGGGAGCGCTAGTGTTAATTGCATTGACGGAGTTGTGGTAGAAGGTTCTCCGGGGGGTATAGAATAAAATTTGGAAGCGGACTTGCATAGACATTTTCCATTTGATGGAGGGCCGGGTGTGTCGGAAGGGGAAACAGAAAGATAATAAGGATGATGGGGCAACGAAATCCATGGTGGTTGCGAGGAATGGCGTGAACTGGCTGCTTTCCTTTTGCAGCTGGTGAACATGTGGGGTAGAGCACAATTGCAGGATTATGGTTTTTGTTAGCCTAGACAATACATGGGCAACTCCGGTCCTCGAGGGCCGGAATCCAATCGGGTTTTCAGGATTTCCCCAATGAATATGCATAAGATCTATTTGCATGCACTGCTTTCAATGCATATTCATTGGGGAAATCCTGAAAACCCGATTGGATTCCGGCCCTCGAGGACCAGAATTGCCCATGTCTGGCCTAGACAGATTCGGTGTTGGATTCGTACCACAGATTCAGCAGGTGGTCATGGCTAAATTACGATGAGGCCTTCTGCGACAAGATGGAAGAACTACACACATGTCGTGAGGCACACAAGATATCAACCGATGGCTTACCCACATGGCCTTCAACCGGGGAGTTGTGTTCTTGGGGTGGGGGACCACGGAACGCATGGGTGGGGAGGTCCTTCCGGCCTTACATGGGGGTGGGAGGGAGCAAACATTGGTTGGAAGGTCAGCAAGTTGGGATGTCCCTTCCCGGATTGTAAATTTTGACACATTTGTTCCCAGTGTGGTCAGCCTCACATGCCCTACGACAGGAGCAGGGGGGCCCAATACCTATTCGGTGGACGCACTCTGATAGTGGTTGCGATGTTATGGTTAAGCTAAAGCCAAAGTGATGCTGGAACGGGGTTTGGGGAAGGGTTTTACAGTACCTTTTCAGGGGAATTACACAAGGGTAAGATGCAGAACGTGTCGTCGGTTCAACACCTGAGACAGGTGGGATTGGTGGTTCACGCGAAGTTGGACGGAGAGATCAGTTGGGGGCCGCATAGCAGGGCCATTCTGGGAGTGCCCCTTCTCGGTCATGATGGTATCCCCCTCGGTAGTGATTCCCAAGAAGGAGCCCGGAAAATATTGTCAGATTCACCTTTCCTAACCAGTGACAACCATGAATGACAACATTAAATGGGGCCTGTGCTCGGTGCTCTTTGCATCGTTCTATTGCACGTTGCGTCTTCTTCTCCAGGCGAGACGAGGTGTGTTGCTGGCGAGGGTGGACATTGCAGCAGCTTTTTGCTTGTTATCAGTGCATTCAGGTATTTATCCACTGTTGGGCTTCTGTTTTGAGAGTATTATTACATTCTGTGCCCCCTAGTCTTAGAAGTATAAGGTTACAACCTCTTTAATCTCTGTGATATAAACAAAATAAATAAAAAAGACTTTTCCTTTCTCTTTTAGGTCCTAGTTCACGCTTGCTGTCTAACATCAGCTCTGCCAGGATACACATTTCAAATCTGTAATATTGTAATCACAAAACAGAAAATAAAATTATTTTTTCTACCTTTTGATGTTTGGTCATTATTCAAATCATGTTGGTCCCAGGCTCTGGTTGTCTTCTGGTAACTCGCTTGCCAAGGTCTCCTGCCCATTTGTCATGTCCTTCTTTCTCTGTGCTAACCATCCATCTTCCATCTCTGTCCTCTCCTTCCGTTTCCCTTCCTTCCTCCAGAGGTCTGGCATTTTTCCTTTTTTTTCGCCTATATCACCACTGCTGCAGCAATGGACCCAACCATCCCTAGATCCACCATCTCTCCTTTTCTCAACTACCCTTTCATCCATCATCTCTCCCTCCTTTTTTTGCTATTTCTTATCTAGCCTGTAAACCACTATCCAAAAAATAAAAAAAAATAAATAAAAGGAGGTATAAAAAGCTTTATATAACCATTAAACAAAATGGTGCTTTGCTTTGTCGCTTTTGGTATCTCTCCCTTTTCCTCTGCCCTTTGCTTGATGGGAAACTCAAAAGACAGCATGCTAATGTTAGCTTAAAAGTACACTTCTCCCTCCAAATCCGCAAGGGTTAGGGGTAGAACCGGCCCGTGAATATGGAAAAATTGCAGATAAATTTTAGGGCCGACTGACCCACCCCCGCCTCCCTCCAGCATACTGGACCTCCCCAGACCTTTCCTGGTGGTCTAGTGGTGATGCGGGGCAGGAGCGATCTTCCTACGCTCCTGCCCTGTGCAGGGCCATCATCAAAAATGACTGGCGTGAGTTTCCGTTGTAGTCTCGAAACCACAGGAACTCGCAGCAGCCATTTTTGATGACAACTCTGCACGGGGCAAGAGTGTAGGAAGATTGCTCTTGCTCTGTGTCACCGATAGACCACCAGGTAAGGTCTAGGGAGGCACGGGATGCAGCGATTCAGAAAATTTGCAGGTACTAAACCCACGGATTCGGAGGGAGATAAGTGTATGTTCATATTGAAAGTGAGTGACAGTAAATGAAACAACAGGCATCAGAACAGAACACATAAAACATTCAAGAGACATTCACTGAGAGGTGGATTTTCAAAAACCTGGGTTAAAAAGCGACTGTCTGCTAACGCAGCCGTTTTGTTACCGGATGTAAAAACCCGAGACATTCTTAAAAAATCGCGCATGGAACTAAAATCGGTGGACAGCAACAAAGATTTCCTACATTTGCATGAGCGTAGAAAAACACCGTTAAACCGCCACCCCCCCCCCAAAAAAAAAAAACAAAAAAAAAACCACTCACTCTCCTGGTGTTTTAGTGGACAAATGGGAGCGGAGGGGAGAAGCAACATCGACTTTTTTCAATCATGCATAAAATATGCCTTTCTCTAAAAAAAAAAAAAAAACTACTTTAATTCAGGTAAATCTTGTAATTTGTTTTTAATGTAAAATTTAATCAAGACCCACAGCCAGAAACACACAAGACAAAAGTATCATGCACACGCTCAAGAAGAAACTTGCATGAAATATGCCTGTCTCTCCCATAAACTCAGAAGAAGTGTGATTTTACTACCCTCCACTTATAAAATATATAGATACACGTTTTTTGTTTTTTTTTCATTAGCCACAATCAAAACACAAGTGCTGGCACTGTAACGGAACCCCCGGACCAGTTACTGATTTTTTTGTCGCCAAAAGCTGACGCTGCTCTTCAAAAATGGCTCAGCGATTTTTAAAGAATCCACCGGAGGGCTCATTTAAAGAGCACATTTGCATGCCACTGGCGGAGACTGCTAGAAACCTCGCTAAAGACAGAGATAAACCGCCAGAAAACAGTTTAGCGACGGCGTTAAAAGTTTCGCGAATCTTGGCCCCAAGGGAGTTACGATGGAATAGCCCCTGGGGGATTCTGCCCATGTAAAAAAATAACTTATGGAGTACATTTTAATACCCAAAGAATGATTCATACTGTTATGTGGTTTTATAGTCTTGTCTTTTTCTGACAGTAACATTAGCATTCCGCAAACTGGGAAAAAAAACCCCAAAAACAGGATTTCAGAAAAAAAAGGATCTTGTAGCAGTTAAGTTAAGGAAAAAGTTAAGGAAAAAGCAAACTGAATTTTACAAATATAAAACTGTACGTGTGTGAAGGCACAAAACCAATCCCAAGTGGTAGTTTGCAATTCGTTCATTTCGGAAGGTCATTAATGCCTACAGTACAGGCACCAAAACCACCTCACAGTATGAAGCGCTGAACGCGAGATTTCCACACGCACGAAATGAGGCAATAGCCGGCCCAAATTCGCTCATACGCCCCAGCCCGGCTTCCAAACTCCCGGAAAAAGAGCAGGAAAACGGCGGCCAAAGGAGGTCGGGACACTTCGGGGCTTCCCCCTCCCTCCAACTTTCCTTTTGTTCGGCTTCTTCCCGCCCTGCGCGCGACGCTGTAAACAAGCCAGAGCCGCGAGCGCCACGCCGGCCCGGGAAACTCCATCAGCACACGGGCGTGGGGGGGGGGGGGGGGGGGCTGGCAAAGTTAGGAGCAACTGTAAAGCCTCCGCAAACACTGAAAGTACATGAAAGCCTGAAGCAAATATTCACCTCCGATCAAACACATTAGGCTCTGCTTTACCAAGTGCATCTTCCCTCCGGCTGCTTCTTGCTCCGCGCACTTACCACTGCCTCGTGAGCGAAGCCAACGTCCCCCCCTAGATCCAGCGCGTAGGACTTTGCCGGCCAGGGCAGAGCTGCCGGCTCCCGACGCTCTTCTCGGCACCAACACCGCTGCGATTCTCTTCCTAGCAGGTGGGGACAACGCCGCCCTCCCATTGGACAGCGGCGATGACGTCACATGCTCAGCGGCGGCCGCACGGCTCTGGCGACGAGGCTGCCTGAGTCTTAGCGAAGCTTGCATTGCAACAATAATATTGACAATGCAAACTCAGTTCAATGGCATTTCACCCCCCCCCCCTAACTTTCTCAAGTGTTTACAGTAAAACCTTGGATTGCAAGTAACTTGGTTTGCAAAACATTTGATTCAATTTTAACTTGATATACAAGCAATGTCTTGCAATACAAGTACACATAATATACACACATCACAACTGAGCCCAAGGTCTTCTCTCTCTCTGACACTGCAAGTGTAGTGACTTATTTAAAAAAAAATAATAATAATAATTTTTACTAGAAAAGCAGCCAACACCATAACAAGGAGTCATAGGCTACAGCACAACAGTATGAGTGAACAAATAACAACAAAACAAGCAGAAACAAGTAAAGTCTTGCAATACGAGTACATACAGTATACACGCTAAACTAAACTAAACCTTAAGTTTATATACCGCATCATCTCCATGGAAGTAGAGCTCGGCACGGTTTACAAGAACTTAAAAATGAGAATGGGTAGGAAAAGGTTTACATAAGTTTATAAATCGAGTGGAAAAGTAAGGGAAAATAAATTACATGTTAGAGAAGAGCCAGGTTTTTAGTTGCTTGCGGAATAAATGGAGGGAGCTCAGGTTCCGCAGCGGGATAGTAAGGTCATTCCAGAGACCTGTGATTTTGAAAAGAAGTGATTTTCCCAGTTTACCTGCGTGGAGAATACCATGTAGGGAGGGGAAGGATAGTTTTAATTTATGGGCGGTCCTGGTGGAGTAAGGGCATGAGGAGTTGAAAGAAAGTGGGATGGTTCTTCTCTCTCTGATGTTGCAGGAGTGTAGCGACTGTTCTAAATGGAGTGAGGCAATACAGGTAGGTATAGCATTTTGTATTAATGTTTTTGGGTTGTGGAACAAATCGTCTGAGTTTCCATTATTTCTTATGGGGAAATTTGATTTGATGTACGAGTGTTTTGGATTACAAGCATACTTCTGGAACGAATTATGCTCGCAAACCAAGGTTTTACTGTATTTACTAGTCTCAGTGCACAGAAAGAGGAGCAGTAGTAAACATGCCCAGAGAGTTACAAAACGAGCTTAGATGCCTCTAGCTAAAAATAACGTATTAAAATAGCCCAATGTTGTTTATGACGTTGTCTATGTAATATACACCATCAATCCACAACCGCATATAATAAACTTCAACCTTAAGGTCCTTCCGGAAGATTAAAAAAAGAATGAAGAAATAGCTAAAGCTAAGTACAAAAGTTTTAAAGTTCTATAAGAAAAGTTTATCGATTTGCACAAAACATAGAATATAGAGCACAAGCGCTTTTAAAAAAAAAAAACAACTAACGTCTGATGATGAATAAAAGCCAGAAAGAGAAACAAGCCTTCAAATAATTTGGCTGATGGTTGGCTGGAACTGAAGACCACAGAAGTACTTAGAAAGGTATTATCTGAAAAAAAGATCACTTAGAAATTAGGCACTTTGAAGTTTGTTATATGCCGTTGTGGATTGATGGTGTCGAGCTAAAAATATGCATCAACTCTATTGAAATCAGACTAGCCCATGTGCTACCATACAGTAGAATCTGTTATCCGGCACCAATGGGGACTTGCTAGATGCTCGATAACTATTTTTCTAGTTGCCTGAGAGTTACTGTAAACCAGACCTGGATGTTGTTTAAAAATACCGTTGTAGAAGCCAAGACCAGATGTATTCCACATATCGGCAAAGGTGGAAAGAAGAGGAAACGAGAGCCGGCGTGGATAAAAGGCGAAGTGAAAGAGGCAGTTAGAGCCAAGCAAACATCCTTTAAATAATGGAAAAAGGATCCAAATGAAGAAAATAAGAAGAAACACAAGCACTGACAAGTTAGATGCAAAACATTGATAAAGACAGCTAAGAAAGAATATGAAGATAAACTTGCAAAAGAGGCATAAACTCATAGCAATCGTTTTAGATATATCAGAAGCAAAAAACCTGTGAGGGAATCTGTGGGACTGTTGGTTGATCAAAGAGCAAAAGGGGCACTCAGGGAGGAAAAGGTCATAGGGGAAAGACTGAATGAATTCTTTCCTTCGGTCTTTACGGAAGAAGATCCAAGAGATCTACCTGAACCGGAAATGGTTTTCAAGGATGATGATGCAGATAAATTGAAATAAATCTCAGTGAATCTGGAAGATGTACTGAGACAAATCGACAGTTAAAAAGTGATAAATTGCCAGGACCGGATGGGTATACATCCCAGGATACTAAAAGAACTCAAACATGAAATTCCTGACCTGCTGTTAGTGATCTGTAACCTGTCGCTAAAATCATCTGTAGTACCTGAAGATTCGAGGGTGGGTGGCCAATGTTACGCCAATTCTTAAAAAGGGCTCCAGGGGAGATCTGGGAAATTACAGACCGGTAAGCCTCACTTTGGTGCCGCGCAAAATGGTAGAAACAATTATAAAAAATAAAATTGTGGAACACGTAGACAAACATGACTTAATGAGGAGTCAGCATGGGTTCAGCCGAGAGAGATCTTGCCTCACCAATTTGCTTGACTTCTTTGAAGGTGTGACTAAACATGAGGATAAAGATGAGCCAGTTGATATAGTGTATCTAGATTTTCAGAAAGCTTTTTTGAACTTTTATCAGTTGTGGATTAGGAATTGGTTATCGGATAGAAAACAAGAGGGTAGGGTTAAATGGTCATTTTTCTCAATAGAGGGGAGTAAACAGGGGAGTGCCAAAAGGGTCTGTACTGGGACCAGTGCTATTTAACTTATTTATAAATGATCTGGAAATTGAAAAGACGAGTGAGGTGATTAAATTTGCAGATGACACTAAACTGTTCAAAGTTATTAAAACACATGCAGATTGTGAAAAATTGCAGGTTGGCCTTAGGAAATTGGAAGACTGAGAAGATGAAATTTAATGTGGACAAAAGCAAAGTGATGCACAATGAGAAGAATAACCTGAAGCATAGTTACTGGATGCTAGGGTCCATTTTGGGGGTTAGCGCCCAGAAAAGGATCTGGGTGTCATTGTAGACAATACGATGAAACCTTCTGCCCAATGTGTGGCATGCTGTGAATTATTTTTAAAAAGGGATGGTTAACAAAAATAAGTATGTCATAATGCTCCTGTATTGCTCCATTGTGCAACCTCATTTGGAGTATTGCGTTCAATTCTGGTGTCCTTATCTCAAGAAAGATATAGTGGCGCTAGAAAAGGTTCAAAGAAGAGCGACCAAGATGGTAAAGGGGATGGAACTCCTCTCTTATGAGGAAAGACAAAAATGGTTAGGGCTCTTCAGCTTGGAAAAGAGACGGCTGAGGGGAGATATGATTGAAGTCCTGGAGGGTCAATATTAAGTTCTACAATACAGTACTAAAAAATGCAAGGAAGAACTTTTATGGTGATAAAATCTTCAGATTCAACAACCAAAGTAGTGCACTGTTTAACATTTGGCGCTCCTTAACCTCTAAAAACGACTTCATCATTCTCCCCTCCTCCCCATCAGCCGACGATCTAGCAAAATTCTTCAATGAAAAGGTCACTACCTTAAGACGTTCCTTCCCACCAGCAGTCTCTTACAACTCTCTGGTGCCCACCAACTCCAACCCTACCCTAGCCGACTCCACCCTATCCCAGCTGACAGATTCTGGACTGTCTTTGAGCACATATCTGAATCCCAGGTCTCTAAACTCTGCCTCAAACTGAAATCCTGCAACTGTACCTTGGACCCATTCCCCTCTTACCTTTATGAGAAAATTCCTGCACAGGCCATCTCATCCCTCACCAAATTTATAAATTCTGCCTTACTATCAGGCCTATTTTCTGCAGAAATGGGACATATTGCCTTGACCCCACTACTGAATAAAGCCGATCTAGACCCTTCCATGCCATCCAGCTATCGTCCAATAGCAAATATTCCTCTCCTGACCAAGATGCTAGAGTCCATCATATGTACCCAACTCTCATCCTATTTAGAGAGATTCTCCATTCTCCTACCTTACCAATATGGCTTTAGACCCAACTTCAGCACCGAATCCCTATTGGCCTCATTAATCTCAAAGGTTCAACAACTACATTCTCGTAATAAGTTCGCTGTTCTACTACAATTCAACCTTTCTGCAGCTTTTGATGTTGTCCATCAAGATATTCTAATTTTCCAACTTTCTGAGATAGGCATTAACTCCACAGACTTATTTCTCGAAATTCTTACATTCCCGCTCTTACACTGATAACATGAATGGCAAAACATCCTCTCCTTGGAAACTGATATGTGGAGTCCCGCAGGGTTCACCTCTATCCCCTATTCTTTTCAACATCTATATGTCTTCCCTGAAACTCTTCCACCTATCCCCCTTGGAAACACTTTACACTTATGCTGATGACATTCTTGTCCTCTTCGAGACCGACTCAACCTTACTAACCTCTCTGAGAACATAACAGCATGCATAACGAACCTCCAATCTTGGGCTTTCACTTACAAATGAAACTGAACAAGTCCAAAACAAAACTACTTTGGCTCGGCCCAAAATTTGATCAGCTACCCACCCTCATCTCACTATCCTCTAGCACCACACTGCAGCTTGAGTTCTCAAGCAAAGTTCTGGGCATCATCATTGACTCTACACTTTCCTTCAACGACCACCTCAACTCCTTGGTAAAAAAATGCTTCTTTAGCCTTCACATGCTGAGGAAAGTGAGATCCTGCTTCCACCAACAACATTTTGCTGTCCTTGTGCAATCCATCATCTTTTCCAGATTGGATTATTGTAATTCCATCTACTTAAGTCTAACCAAGAAAAGCCTTCAAAGACTTCAGCGGATTCAGAACACCGCGGCTAAGATAATCTTCGCAAAAGGTAAATTTGACCATATCTCCCAGCTTCTGTCCAAACTTCACTGGCTTCCAGTAATCTCCAGGGTTCACTTTAAATGCACCTGCCTAACTTTTAAGATCCTACACGGCAACCTTCCTCCCTAATTCCACTATCTTGAAATTCCTTGAACCCTGATAGCACCAGAACCACCCAAAAAATTCAAACTATCCTTCCCCTCATTAAAAGGGTATCCCATGCAGGAAAACTAGGGACATCCCTCTCCTTCAGAATCACAGAGCTTTGGAATAACCTTACTACCCCACTTCAGAATCTGGGCTCCCTCCAACTATTTCGAAAACATCTGAAAACTTGGCTATTCTCAAAAATGTTATACTTCCTCCCTCTATGACATTTCATATTTATACTAAGTCCCTCTAAACCTTCTTTATACTAAGTTCCTGTAACTCTTAACTTTGAAGTTCCTTCCTTATACCAGTTCCTGTAAACTGTGCCGAGCTCTACGATTGTGGAGATGATGCGGTATCCAAACTTAAGGTTTAGTTTAGTTAGTTTAGTTTAGTTTGAAGTCTACAAAATCCTGAGTGGAGTACAACGGGTACAAATGTATCAATTTTTCACTCTGTGAAAAATTACAAAGACTAGGGGACACTTGGAGTTACAGGGAAATACTCTTAAAACCAATAGGAGGATTTTTTTTCACTCACAGAATAGTTAAGCTCTGGAATGCGTTGCCAGAGGATGTGGTAAGATCGGCTATCGTAGCTGGTTTTAAGAAAGGTTTGAATGAGTTCCTGGAGAAGTCCATAGTCTGTTATTAAGAAAGACATGGGGGAAGCCACTGCTTGCCCTTTATTGGCAGCATGGAATACTGCTACACCTTGGGTTTTGGCCAGTTACTAGTGGCCTGGATTGGCCACTGTGAGAACGGGCTACTGGGCTTGATGGACCCAGTAAGGCTATTCTTATGTACTGTATAATACAGTACTATACAAGGAGTGTCTGCCAGATCTCAATTCCCTCACTCCTGCCCTGAAGCACCAGCACGGCAGCAGTCATGACCTGCAACAACCCCCTCCCCCTTCCCAACCTAAGCAGCAGAAGTAGGCAGTGGTCCTGAGCCACAAATGCTCTTGTTCCCTCCCTCCCTTACCCAAAGCGACAAAGAAACAGCTGGTTGAAAGGAGAAAACATTCAAACATGCTGCTGATGAACAGGGCCTTTCCTCTGATACAATACACATCATAGGAAAGGACCCGCTGTGGCTGTCCATGAGGAGGTTTAAGGCTTTGAACTGCCGCCACTTCTACTGCTGCAGAGCTTGAGGGAGAGGGATTTGAGGCTCAGGACCACTGATGCTTCGGGTCGGGAGGGAGGTGGGGTTCATGGCTCAGGACTGCCGCTGCTTCTACTGCTTTGGGGCTGGAGGGAGGGAGAGGGTTTGTGGCTCAGCTTTAGGGGCCATTTTTTTTCAACACCAATTTTTTTTTTTTGCCAGTTGGTTGAGTGTGTCAGTTAACTGAGTACTGGTTAACTGAGATTCTACTGTATGTGCCTTTAATATATTGGGGATGCAGGCCACAACGAAGGAGCTTGCTCAATATTAGGGAGGGAGTTTGTTTTGGGGAGAGGCCATTGTTTTGGCCAATCAGGGACGTCCTTAGGCTCCTTCCTAAGGAAGTCCCTGATTGGCTCAGGTGCCTCAAGTCCCTATCAAGGGAGGAGCCCGAAGCGCCTGAGCCAATCAGTGCCTTAGGTCCCTCCCCATGCATCACATGATGTACTGGGGAGGGGTCTAAGGGAGGAGCCGGAGGTGTATTCAGTACCTCCTGCTCCCAAAGTCAGAGGTATGAGAGAGGGGGCCAGGGCAAATGGAGTGGATGGGGGGGCCTCTGGTGTCTTTTTCTTCGGGGGGGGGGGGAGTGGGCATCCCTCATGCCTTTTGGGGGGTAGGCATCCCTCCTGCCATCTTTTTGGGGTTCAGGTGGGTCGCAGCAATTGTCGGGGGGACAAACGATTGTCACCGGGTCATTGGAGAGGGCATTCAGAGGTGGTGAGGGATTTTTTCATTTTTTTTTAATGGGACAGATATTTTGCGTGTGTAATATGCACAAAATAGCTGTGCGATTAAAAAGAAAAAAATACCGGCAAACCTGTCAGTAACACAGTTACCGACAGGTCTACAGCAGTCAGGTTTTAGGATCATAAAACCTGATGCAAAATAGCCAAGCAAATGTAAGTGAATCAATTGCTTGGCTATTTTGCATGGGGTTTTACTAAATTTGCATGGCCAGATCGGAAAATGGGCAATCGAGAGGGAAAAACATGCAGTGGGCCGTTTTGTGAATCAGGTCGGTTAGCAGCAATCGTCGCTAAACCTGTGAAAACAGGTTTAGTGATGATTGCTGAATTTAGTGAATCAGGGCCATAGAGTAAAATACAGGGAACCTTGGGGCTGATGTTGAGAGAACCAATGTGTGATAAGCCTGAGAGGCCAGTCTTACACTATATGGGCTAGAAAACTCTACATACATTATATTTTACATTTTTGCATTTTATAAATCACTTTTATGTATTGTACACTTTGTTAAAATAATCAAATAGTAATTAGGCTGTGCTACTTTGACAAAACTTACATAACTTTTATTTTATTTTAGCAGAAAATTTCCAGAAGTACCTCTTGTAGGGATAGTCATGGAGCGGCTCTGCATTGTGTCATTGTGCAGTTGTTTTTTTTAAAGCTATCGTAAGCAACAACTTAACAGCATTATTTTTTTTTTTAAAAGGCTTTATTTTATTCCTGTTTCATCAAATTTATGGTATGTTATAATATTTAGGAATTTCTAGTGCTTACAGTGGCTTCATGGGTGAACTGTCTAGAACCATTCGTGGTCTGTCAGTATGTAAGAATTATTATTATTATTCCTCTTGCAGCCAGAAATACAGGATACCTCACTTTAGCTTTAAGGTTCTTAATGCTTCAGGATGTTCCTAAGTCTTTTTTTTAAAACACAGACTTCTCCAACTGACCACAGAAACTTACATTTCAGATCCCCTGGGAATATGAAAGTGATGCAATGCCACCGTGCACTTGCTGATTTTCATGCATTTGTGCTGGTGTTTATACCTCAATTCACCATCAACTGGATCAAAAACAAAAAAACCATAACAAAATCCAATAAAGTAACATATACCTCACGCAAACACATCGAAGCCACCAAATTCTGGACTAAAATAGACAAAACAATCCAAGAAAACAACTCCAAGGTCTTCATCTCACAATGGGACAAATTGTGCACCAACACCCTTGATGAACTAGCCCTATTGCAAACCAAAACTAGAACCAGCAGGAGATCAGATCAATGGTTTGACAACGAACTGCTACAACTCAAAAGACAATGTAGATGACTAGAAAAAAAATGCAAAAAATCGAACCTGGATCATACAAAATACGCCTGGAAAAAATCAACAAACAATACAAATCACAATTAAAGGACAAGAGTAAAGCACACTACACCAGGGGTACACTTTTTTAGTTTGCGAGCTACTTTTAAAATGACCAAGTCAAAATGATCTACCAACAATAAAATTTTAAAAAACACAAAGCACACAGATGACTTTATGCAATGTCACATCAGGAACAACTATACAAAAATAGACAAATATACCCCCTCCCTTTTTACTAAACCGCGATAGCGGTTTTTAGCCCAGGAAGCTGCGCTGAATGCCCTGCGCTGCTCTTGATGCTCATAGGCTCCCTGCGCTAAAAAATGCTATTGCGGTTTAGTAAAAGTGGGCCATAGTGCAAAATATAGACGGCAGATATAAATTCTCAAAACGGACACATTTTGATCACTAAATTGAAAATAAAATATTTTTTCTTACCTTTTTGTCTGGTGATTTCATGAGTCTCTGGTTACACTTCCTTCTTCTGTAAAGACAATATTTATTTATTTCTGTCTTTCTTTCTCTCTACCCCTGCCTCCCCAAGCCATTGTGCCGATTTCTCCACTTCCCCGATTCTTCCCCTACCCCCACCCCAAGCCACCAATGTGATTTCTCCCTGCTGTTTCCCCGAGTCAGGCCTGGCGCATACAAGCACTGGGCCCACAAGACTTCACCTCCGACATCAATTCTAACATCGGGGAAGAAGTTCCGGGCTAGCCAGGCAGTGATTGGCTGGCACAGAACTTCCTCTCCAACGTCAGAATTGACATCGGAGGTGAAGTTTTATAAGTCTTGTGCTTATACACGCCAGGCCTAGCTTGGGGAAGCAGAAGGGAGAAAATGATCGCAAAGGCAATTTGGGCACCCCTGCACTACACCAACCTAATAGGCACTGAAACCCAAGACACCAAAAAAACTATTCCAAATACTAAAAAACCTGACACCAAACCCTACTTGACCACTAACAATACCCCCCCCCCCGCCACTCTATTAGCAGAACACTTCCAAAATAAAATTACAAATGCAAGAGCTACCCTCAATGACACACCTACCCATCTTATTGAATTCACAATTCTCCCCACAGAGATTCAACTGCAGCAGACAGAATATGGTCCCACTTCCCTAACATACAATGGCCCAAATTCAACAAATACTACAAAAAATACAACTGTCCACCATATCTCCTAAAAACATCCAGTACAAAATTCCGTGCTCTTTTTCTAAAATGGATACAAATCACGCTCATAAGTGGCCACTAGCCAACTAACCTCAGTGAAATCATCATCACCCCGATCCTCAAAGATCCTAAAGGCCAATAGACCAAACATCCAACTACAGACCCAGTGCCTCTATTCCGCTCTATGTCAAAATAACAGAAGGACTAGTAGCCAAATTCCTCGCCAATTACTTAGAAAACAACAACATACTCCACCCCACGCAATCCAGCTTCAGGTCCAACTTCAGCACAGAGACACTACTAGGATCCCTCATGGACACAGTTACACAACACCTCAGCACAGGGAAAAAAATGATGTTCATACAACTACACCTGACCGCTGCATTTGACCTGGTGGATCAAAACATTCTATTACAAATCCTAGATACAATAGATATCACAGATAAAGTATACTCATGGTTTGAAGGCTTCCTAAAATCAAGAACCTATAGAGAAAAATCAGACAAAGAAAAATCAGAACCTTGGTTTAACCCCTGTGGTGTTCCCCAAGGATCCCCACTATCCCCTATACTCTTCAACCTCTATACGGCCTCCCTCAGCACCCACCTGGACAAATAAGGCATAACCATCTACAGCTATGCAGATGACATTACCATTCTCATACCTTTCGATCAACCAAAACCCTCCATGACAGACACAATACACCAAACACTAGAAACGGTAGCGACTTGAATAAAAAATCACAAATTGAAATTGAACCCAGACAAAACAAAATTCATCCTCCTCGAAAATAACAAAATACCAACCATAACCAACATTGAAATCAACGCAATCAATTACCCCATACAATCCACTCTAAAATTCTAGGAATGACAATTGACAGATGCTGCACCATGCAACCGCAAATCAATAAAATTATTTATTCTCAGTCATGAGAAACGTAAGGCAAGTTTGGAAATTTTTCGAGAACACACACTTCCAACTCATAGTACAGTCCCTAATACTAGGTCTACTAGACCTACTATAATATTCTCTATCTCCCCTGCCCTGCAACAATAACAAAACCACTACAAACAATCCAAACACAGCACTGAGACTTATCTACTCATTTAAGAAACATGACCACATTACAGAAGCATATCTAGCAAGAATACAATTTAAATTCTACTGTCTACTATTTAAAACTTTATTCAGAGACAGCCCAAACTACCTGAACAATCGCCTCATCCACAACATCTCAACCAGACAGGAAAACTCAAAGTGGATGGAGCTACGGCCTCAGCACCCTGGGGTTGTGGGTTCAAACCCTGCTGCTGCTCCTTGTGACCCTGGGCAAGTCACTTAATCCTCCATAGCTCCAGGTACGTTAGATAGATTGTGAGCCCGCCGGGACAGATAGGGAAAATGCTTGAGTACCTGATTGTAGAACCGCTTAGATAACCTTGATAGGCGGTATATAAAAACTAATAAACTTGAAACTTGAACTTGAAACACCTCCATTCACATAACACCCCCCCCCACCCAATCAAGGAGGTTAAACGGAAAAAACTATATGAGGGCCTCCTAGCCACTCAAGCAGATAAACTAGACAACCAAATCTCCAATCTACTGATGGCATCCCCAGACTACAAAACATTTAGAAATGAAATAAAGACCATATTCTTCAAGAAATCCCTGAAAAAGACAAAATACCACAAGTTCAAATCCCACCTCTCACTAAAGCCCCTAACCCCAAACAACTAGCCATACTCCTTCTTACTTTCATTGAAAATGACCAGAAATCTTTTTGTAATACATCTTCGATAATTCTTTTGTAATCCGCCTTGAACCGCTAGGTAATGGCGGAATAGAAATCCCTATTGTAATGTTGCAATTCTTTTTCCAGACTACAAACAATTACCAGAAGTAACCTGTAAAATTGAGATTTAAAAACAAACCTTTGGAAGATTCCTGGCTAAATATTTACAATGCAGTTAAAAAAAGTCACTTTAAGACATCGCCATGTAGTTTGGAACATTTATTTGCAGAATGGGTTATCTTCAGGTTTTCCAACCTTGCCCTAAGAACCCTGCAGCCAGCCACACCCTTCAGGATATCCACAATAGGTGAATACATTATTATTGGGATTTATTAACTGCCTTTTAATGAAGAGATTCACCCAAAGGGGTGTGATACCAAGTTTCATGGGTTGAGGATTCCATAGATGCAAGTTTATCTCATGCATATTAATTTTAGATATCCTGAAAACCTGACTGGCTATGGGATCCCCAGAATAGGTTTTGGACTGCTTAGTTGACATCAAGGTATCCAGCCCCTCCCCTCTCTATCCATTCATCCATTCCCTGTATCTTCCAAAAGAACACTTGAGCATCATTGTTTTGATTGTTACCAAGTCTGTTGGTAGGTGATTCTGTATTAGGTGGTTTTCTTTTGCAGCTTATGTTGGAAGTGTTAAGAAGTTCTGAAAATGTGAAATGTGCAGGGACTGATTTATCAGTGTTGGTACCATTTTTAGTGGAAGGAGAGGGCTGATTTTGCATTGCAATTGTTTGGAGTGAATCTTTAGAATGCAAGTGTTTGGTGATCTATTCCTTTCTGATGTTGATGCTAGTAACCATTGTTTAGAGTTTTGAAGGAGAGGTGGAAACGGGGTGTTATGGTTCAGAGATGAATGAAAGAAGCCAGCAGGGGCAGATAATGTAGTATGGTCATACCTTTATGCCATGAGTTTATCTTGTTGGGCAGACTAGATGGACCAACTGTACTGTCGTTTACTATATTATAATGAGGGAAGGAAGAGGGGATGATTTTATAGAAAGAGAGCAGTGGTTTGAGGGGCACATGAGTAAGCAGGAGCGGGTGGGGAGAAAGTGGCCAACGTCAGGTTGGGAAGTATGTATAGCTAAGGCAACTCATGAAAGGCAGCTAGTGACACAGTGCTTAGGATTTGTATCTTAGATTTAAGTCCAAAACCCAACCTGGTTATAATTCAGGTACTGTAGTTATTTCCTTGCCCAAGTGGGCTACAGTCAAAACTGTACCCGAAGCATCAGTGGGAGACTGAGGATTTGAACACTAGCTTGACTAGTTCTCAGTTTGTCTGTCCAAAAGACAGACTCTTTCCCTCCATTTCAGTTAAATTGTATCTCTGTTGGTAGGTGATTTACAAGGCCTGTTTACGATGAGCATTCCCTCCTTCCAGCTTCACATTCTATCCCCTTGACCCTCACTTTTTTTTTTGTTTGTTTTTTAATGAACTGTAACTAGATCACTTCACTCTCTCCAAATCCCTGATTGCCTTATTATCTGGAAGTCAGAGATACCAGTCAGTACCAGGTTTTCCAACCCTCCTTCCCCTTCCAGGCAGTGAAATCTAAGCCAAGACAGAAGTACTGAGTGCCTGCAAATAATTCACTGGGACACACACAAAAAAAAGAAGAGGGTGTCTCTGAGGTTTTGCAGCAAAATGTACTACTTAATTTCAGTCTGCAAAAAATCTGTATGCCTTCATACACACAGCCTCAGACAACAGTGATTCATACGTCCAGTCCAGTCTCAGACAGTGAATATGAAGCAGATGGGAGTGTTTTAAAAAATGTAAAAAATGACAACAGTGGACAGGAAAAACAGCACATCAACCCCATTTCCCTGACATGTCAGACTGTAGTAATTTTAGATTGATGAGTTAATCCAAAGTAATGGAATCTGTTTATACTTGGCAAATGTATTAGATTGGTTCAAGACAAAGCTTGTTCTCTTACGTCTCTGACTTGTGTGCGGAAATAGTCCTGCCCCCCCTCGCCCTAAGCCATATTCAAAGTCAGAAAACTTTTGGTTGGGAAAGAGACAAACTATCAAGCTTATATTGTAGAGAAGAGCAAACACTTTCCAGGCCCAGAGGACAGATCCCTCACATCTTTGGTGCCAACATTCAGACACACACTGTACACTTTCCGTTTTTCCATGTGGATGACTTGCCAGCCTATTCCTTTAGCACTGCCTGGTCTTTTGTGCCGTTCTGATTCAGATACCTTGTTTACCTGAACATTTAGATATTTTATGTGCATCCAAACCGTACAGCCATCCTATTAGACTCAATGTCTCTGTCTGGATTAGCAAGTACTGTAAACAGGTCTATTGTTGGATATACATAGGAATTTTGTCATATTCACAAGAGATTTAGTATTTTCTTGATTTCCATTTGACATGACATATAAAAATATGTATATTGCATAGTGGGAGTGATTTCAGTCACAACTCAATCCCTTGCTACATTTTGGGGTTATTCTGCCAAACTCCTAGCGTTTAGTTCAGGATTTCCCAAATATCCAGCCTACACGCTTTTAAGGCTATTTACAATGAATATGCATGAACTAAATGAACATATAGGAGGTCTCGAGTGTCTGAAAATTAACCGTTTAAAACCAATAGGAGGAACATTTTTTTTTCACTCGGAGAATAGTTAAGCTCTGTAACGCATTGGCAGAGGTTGTGGTAAGAGCGGATAACGTAGCTGGTTTTAAGACAGGTTTGGACAAGTTCCTGGAGGAAAAGTCCAAAGTCTGTTATTGACAAAGAGGGGGGGGGGAGCCACTTCTTGCCCTGGATCGGTAGCATGGAATATTCTTATTCCTTGGGTTTTGGCCAGGTACTAGTGACTTGGATTGGCCACTGTGAGAATGGGCTACTGGGCTTGATGGACCATTGGTCTGACCCAGTAAGGCTATTCTTATGTTCTTAACCTCATGTACATTCATTATCTTAAAGGATCACATGAAACAGATGAGGGAAGTTTTGATGTACAGTGCTTGCATATCTCATAGCTGCCTCTCAGCACTGGGTACAACTGAGCTGTAGGCAGTTTTGGGGCATCACTCCCACATTTTCTGTTACCACGAAGGAGTCACAGGGCAATCGAGATGCAACAGAAGAGTACAGCCAACACTATGATTCAGGCATTGAGCATGGCAGTGCAGCATTCAGGAAACAAGTGATGCAGAGCACCAGAAAGGTGTGTCTGTGCCTATTAGACTTATTTCCTGTCCTAGTTTAGAGCAAAAAGAGAGTAGAATCCTATCAGTACTCCCTAGTTTAGGTGGGGTTGGAGAGATCCAATTAGAGCAAACCTGGATTCAAAGTGTTAGTGTTGGGGTTTCTGGTATAGCAGTAGCTATGTCAGGACTGGGCAAACTTTTTGACTCATGAGCCACAATGGGTTCTTAAATTTGACAGAGGAGCCGGACCAGGAGCCACTTCTGCTTCCCGGGTGTCACTTCTGGCTGGCTGCCTGACACGTGAGCCCACACGCGTACATCTTGCAGAACTGAGGCCGGCCATGGGAGAGTCCCAGGTGAACCGGGTGTGGTTCTTCTGCTTCGTGCCCTCGGGGGTCCGCTGTCTACATTACTGCGGCCGCTCAGAGCGTTTGGCAGTGGCCTGCCTGGACGGCTGTCGAGATCTTCAGCCTGGCTGCCAAATTTGGTAGGCCAGATTAAAAAAAACTAAACGGGCCGGATATGGCCCATGGGCCACAGTTTGCCCATGTCAGAGCTATGTGTTGACATGCCTTGTTTCATTATTGAAACAAAATAAATTTTTTTTAAAAAGTTTCTTTGGCTGTCATCCCCCTACATCAGTATCTCACAAACTTTGTCAAGATGCAGCACACTAAACATACTGACCATGGCTCGAGGATTAGCTTAATGGAACAACTCCTCCAATATTCTTCCTTCCATTATCCCCTGATGATCTCTTTTACATCCAGGAATGCTTGTAGCTGGTCTGGAGCATAAAAGATATACTTCAACAAATCTAATAAAACATTTGCATGGGTATGCAAGCAGGAATGTGGCTCCTAAATCTTTGGTTTCTTGCTGCATGGTTAGAAAAAGCTTTCTTCTTTTCAGAGTCTCCTTATTGATATCAGGGTAATAATAATAATAATAACTTTATTTTTGTATACCGCCATACCCAAGGAGTTCTAGGCGGTTTACATTTGTTTATCAAAAAAAATTACAAGTGGTTCACAACAATTGAACAATATTAGAAGCGACGACGTAGTTGAGGTTAGAGAGAGAAGGGAGTGTGTATGTCGGGGGGGGAGGATTGAGGTGGGTATGCTGGGTAGAGAGGTGGAAGGGGAAAGGAGGTGGTTGTGGTTCATTGGAGAGGGGTGTTAGGTGTCTTGTCCATAGAATAGGTGAGTTTTGAGAGATTTTCTAAACCCGAGGTAGGTGGGGGCCTCAAGGACAATTTGGGCTAGCCATGGGTTCAGTTTGGCAGCCTGGAAGGCGAAAGTTTTGTCAAGGAATCTTTTGGAGTGACATAGTTTTAGGGAGGGGAAGGCGAACAGCTGAATTCTGCGGGAGTGCTTGTTTATGCGATTCAGGTAGAAGTGAGGGTTTAAGTAGCTTGGGGATAGACCAAATACTGTTTTATAACATAAGCAGGCGAATTTGAATAGGACTCTGGATTCAAAGGGTAGCCAGTGAAGTTTGTGGTAAAAAGGGGTGACATGTTCCCATTTTTTCAGGCCAAATATGAGGCGGACCGCAGTGTTCTGGATCATTTTAAGTCTCCTAGCGGTTTTCTTCGCGGAGCTCAAGTAAATGATATTGCAGTAGTCTAGTATGCTAAGGATGGAGGATGCTAAGGAAGGCGGAATGAGGTCTCGTCAAAGTAATTTTTAATGGTGCGGGACAAAATCCCATCCATAACAGACCTGGAAATTAAAACTATCAAATACCCAATCCAGACCTCCCTCAAAATCCTGGGAGTGCTGATAGATAGATGCTGCACTATGCAAACTCAAATCAACAAAACTACCCAAAAAGCATTCTTCACAATGCGCAACTTAAGAAAAATAAGAAAATTCTTCGACAAAGAACACTACAGGATCATTGTTCAATCCCTGGTACTAGGACTTGTGGACTACTGCAATATCCTATATCTACCATGTCCTACAAAAATGATCAAAAAACTACAGACCATTCAGAACACAGCTCTCAGACTAATCTATTCCCTCGGAAAATATGACCACATAACTAACGCCTACCTAGACTCACATTGGCTACCGATTAGAGCCAGAATCCAATTCAAACTATACTGTCTAATCTTCAAAGTACTCAACGGTACAGCACCTGCCTATCTAATCGATCGTCTAAACCGTAACCTTCCACCCAGAATAAGAAGATCACTGACACCATTCTCATACCCACCACTCAACGGCACTCATCGCAAAAAGCTTTATGATAACCTCATAGCAACACATGCAGCAAAACTCGAACCCTCCATAACCAGATTGTTAACCTCAACATCTGACTTCAAAGCATTCCGTAAAGAAATCAAAACGCTACTTTTCAAAAAGCATATTCAAAACACCTAATCTCACTCTCCTCTTCCACGTACACCGACCAGGTTTACCCACTCCCTGGCACCATACCCTCAACCGACCAAAAAAAAAATAAATAAATAAATAAATTAAAAATCAAAAACAATTCATCCTACCGAATCATATTACCTACCAACGCCTGGAAAAGATTTGATATGTAATGTAATATAACTGCTTTCATCCAATGTTACTAAGACTATACTCATTCTGTTACTATGTCTTACCCTAAATGTCATGTACCCTCCTGGAAATGTCCAGCTTCTTCTTATGTAATCCGCTTTGAACCGCAAGGTACAAGCGGAATAGAAATCACTAATGTAATGTAATGTAATGTATATATCTATACCCGATGCCCCAGAAAAAGGGTCTGAGCATTTCGGAAATAAAATTTAATTACTGCATTTAAATCCTGCTGGAAAACAAATGAAACAAGTAACATAGCTCTTTCCTCTAATATAGACAGTTTCCTCTAATATTGCCAATATATTCTCTAAGTCCACAGAAACTTGTTTCTGCAATTCTTGAATAGCAACACCTGATTCACCCCCTTGTTTTTTAATAGCTGTAGGTAAATAATAAATTTTGTTTATTGGAGGAATAACCTCAAGGACAAATTCAGTACTTGTGCGAATTATTTCCGAAATAGTTCCATAAAAGAAATATCAGGTGATCTTGGAAAGTTCAAAATAGGTAGGTTGTCTCCTATTAAAGTTGTTCATAGGAAAATAGAACAGCTGGAAAAACACTTTATTCATAATTAAATTTTCAGTTACTGATTTTAAGGTGATAATTTATTAACCGTTGCAAATTTAACTGCATTATCTGACTAAGGGCTAGATTCACTAACCCCCGATACCGTGTCTGATCCATGCCTGATTGATTGCAGGCCGACAAATTCACAAAAGGCCTGCATGCAAATGGGGACGATTGTTGACATGCCCCCCCACCCACGACATGGATCGCTAGAGAGCGATCCCGACACATGCGCAGACCATCTGTAGATGGTCTGCGCATGCATCTAAGAGCCGCAACTTTTTTTTCTAACTTTTGCTTTTTTAAACAGCCCAGCGAGCCTGTGGTTTTAAGCTGCTTTAAACCCGTGGATTAAAACCATGGTCTCGCAGTGCGGGGAAGGGCAGGAGATTAGGGCTGAGTCGGGCAGGAGAGATTTGGGGCAAGCTGGAGATCAGGGCTGAGACGAGGCAAAGAGCAGATTGGGCCAGAGAAGCAGGGCGTCAGAAGGCAGGGCAGTCGGAAAGGACCTCAGCGACTGGTCCTCAGCAGTCGCTTACTTTGGATTGGCCTTCCTGCTTTGCATGCCGATTCTCCTCATTTGCATGCACGGATCGGGAAGGGATCGCTACACAGGTTAGTGAATCGGGTCGGAGGGAAATCGGATTGCAAAGGGCTCGCAATAGCTTTTGATAAAGAGTCTACTTTTCCTACCAGAGTAGAAGTTTCTTCAACAGACTTTTGTAATTTGATATACCGACCATCACAAGTATCTGGTCGGTTTAATGTTCAGTGTAACATTCCATCTAGTCTTTGGAGCATTCTCCAGACATCCATCAGGGTTACCTCTGATAGGTTTGTAGCCAAAGCTCCAGCCTCATAAGATTTTTTCTTCATGGCAGAACCTTCTTCCAACCGGCGCCCTTCCTCAGAGCTAGGACCCACAACCACTTCAATATTGGGGCCTCTCTGGCGCACAGTCGTTGCCACTGCCGGACAAGGAGGAATAACTGGTTCAGAGGGCGAAAGAGAGATTTCTGGCATGGGTGTAGTGGCTAGCTCCCAAGCAACCGACACCAACAGGTCCTGCACCCCAGATTGTAGAGTTCTGGCGGCAAACTCGAGAGTAGTTTGGTGCCAGGACGTCAAGTGCCCTTGCGCTTGGAATGCGGCATCTCAGAGATGAAAAAAAGAACCAAGCAGTGTTCTCGGTTCTAGCTCAGCCAGTAACACTGCCATCTTGGCCATACCCCCTCCCAAAACTCGAGACAGGCAAGTTTTCTATCTTTTAATCAGACAGGCAAGACTCCCATTTTCTATCTTTTAATCAGTTCTTAATCTATAATAGGATATTGACTCCTATCCCATGACTTTCTAATTTCCTCAGAAGTTTTTCTTGAAGTACTTTGCAAGCATCTTTTGAAAATCCAGATATACAATATTGACCAGCTTACCTTTATTCACATGTGTATTCACTCCTTAAAAAAAAAACATAGTAGATTGGTGAGGCAAAATTTCCTTTGACGAAACCATGTTGGCTTTGTCTCATTAATCCATGCTTTTGCACTGTATAAGCTCTGTAATTCTGTTCTGTTTAATAGTCTCTATCATTTTGACGGCACTGACAACACTCATCAGTCTATAATTTCCTGGATCGTCTCTGGAACCCTTTAAAAAAACTGGTGTTACATTGGCCACCCTCTGTATCCCGGAATACAAGGGGGAGGAATCTAAGGCCCTGATTGGCTCAGTCAAGCCAATCAGGATCTTAGACTCCTCCCTCTTGTATCCCTGGATACAGAGGGAGGGGGTCTTAGGAGGGGCCCATTTGGGAGAGGCCTTATGCCCCTCCCCATGCATTACTTGATGCACCAGGGAGGGAAAGGCCCGCCATTTTGGACTGGCGGACCTACGAGCGGTATAGACTGATCTTCCCTCCTGCTCCAACTTCTCTGAAAAGGTACAGGAGGTTTTGGGGGGGTGTCAGGGGACCTCTGGTGGCAGGAGGGAGTGGGCATTCCTCCTGCCTTTTTGGGGGCGGGAAGGAGAGGGTAGGCGATGTTTAGGGGGGTGCCTGGCACAGGAGTCGACTTTCGGTGGCAGGAGGGAATGGGCATCCTTCCTGCCATTTTTGTCTCATGGGGGGGGGCAAATGGCAGGAGAGAATTGCCATCCTTCTGCTGATTTTTCCTAGTACGGGGGGGGTCCCAGTGCCGTGTTCATCAGGGGTCGTTGGGGAGACCTATCATGGGGGGGGAGCTTTTATCATGGGACAGATATTGTACATGTGTAACATGCACATTTGTGCCCATTTAAAAAAAAAAAAAGGTTTACTGCTCTGAACAGCTGAGTGGCAGGAGGTTTCCCCTGCCTCTCAGCTATTCGGGCTTCCCCTGCTGGCTCTGCTCATGTGTGAGAGTCGCTCTCACAGTGATCAAACGGCAGTGTTGGGGCTTACGACGAACATCCACGTGAATCATTTGCATGCAAACTTTTGAGTGCATCAAAAGCTTTTTCTGAATCAGCCAAAAAATCGGATCAGAGCAGACCCACACGGTCTTACCGATCCTCTTAGTGCATCTAGACCTTTGTCACAGTACCCTCCGTTATCTCAAATACAACTTTGACTCTGAGCTAGTTTGGGCGGCTTAGAGTTGAGAAAGACAAAATAAAAAATACTCTGTGCTATGAGAAAAATCTTTACTGAATAAGACCTCCATGGAATCAAGATTAAAAAGTGCACAAGTGCTTCATGAAAAAGGTAGAAAAGAAAGAAAGAAACAAAAAGATATGCTACAAGTCAGTCAAGAGACCTATGATTTGCTTTAGATAGGTTTAGGGCAGGATCTGTTTCCACAACATATCTGAAATTGCTGCAGATGTCCACTGTCTTAGTTATATGTATATGGATTATAACATACTGATTGCCGTGATGCAGAAAGGATTGGCTTCAATGACCATCTGGTGTTCTTTCAACCTAACCATGTATTCAGTATTTACACAAAACACACATTTGTCTTTTGTGTTCAGTCTTTTTCAGAATTATTAGCTCTGCTGTTTATAATCTCTCTGCCCACATACAGCAAGCCACAAATAAGTTGTGCTGATCTAAAGTTTTAAACTACATAACACATTTTTAAAAATGAGTTTCTTTATGTTAATGAGGAGCTCAACCTACAGATATGTAATGAGTTATATTTGTCATGGTCTGTGGAGAATTCTCTCGACTCTCAGTACATGAGAAATGCCTTCCAGCTGAACATAACTCAGTCTAGTTAGGTGAAGTGCATGATGGTCTTCCGCAAGCTGCCGACTATAAGGCCTTGGATTATTGCCCCACGGAGCACTTAAGATGGTAACAAAATCTCAAGTGACCCCTATTCAGCTGAAAGCATAAACCTACCATGACCTTGGAGAGCTGCTGAAAGAAAACTGTTTGCCGGTACCTCCTGTCTCTTTACATGGCATAAGTGAACTGCAAAATATAAGCATAAAAGTGGAACGGAAAAAAAAAATGCAAATACACAGTGCTTTACTCAACAAACAGAGCATATAGGAGCATGTTTTTCTCTGGCTTATGAGTCACAGCACAATCATTCTTGGGTGCCTGCCAAAAAAAGAACTAATGCATGCAGGACCTAAGGCCTCAAGGGAAAAGGTAGGGCACTTTAAAAAAAAAAAAAAAAAGGAACAAAGACAAATGATCTACAGAAATATGGACAAATGAAGTCTTTGCAGACATGGATGTCTAAACAGAGAACTGTCTATGCTCTCCAAAGAGACAGATTTCAGTATGTGTCAACAGATGGAGCATACCAGGTATTAGTAAACAGGGGTTTAACCCTTCCTCCCTAAAGGAAAAATAATGACCTTTATATGCTGCTACACACAAAAGTGGTTTGCTGCTTACTACAGTCATTTAAGACAAATGCAAGGAACTCAGGTTACAGGCTCGCATCGTAATAACACTGGAAACGTCAAAGTGACAGGCTTTTTGGCAGTGAGGAGCAATCTGAAGCTTTAAACAACTGCTGTGTACAAAGATCTTTAGTTAACTGTTGAACCTGGAACAATACATTTACATTATTCTTCACATTGCTTTTGCGAGAACCTATGAAATACAGATCTCTCCATGGTCATTGAGTAGGTTCATATTAAGGATCCTTAAAGCTAAACCAGTCCTGTGGTTACAAGTGGATTTGTTGTAAGTTATTCCTACATAATACAGTATGCTGAGACACTCATCCCCTCATTCAATATAAGGCATGCACAGTTATAGATTAGCATCAGTTACATGTATAACTTTTAGTTAATTGGCACTAAAATTAGTGATAAGAATCAATAATTGGCTTTAACAAGCATATATGACCGAGTTTAAACTGAAACTCAACTTTGAAAAAAACAAATTCTTCCTGGCGAGCCTGAATGACAAAATCAAAGACACTTCAATTTCCCTGAACGGACAGACCTTCCCTATTGTCGATTCCATAAAAATCCTGGGAGTGACGCTAGACCGTTACCTCACTCTAGATAGTCACACAGAGTCACTGATCAAAAAAGGCTTCTCGACACTATGGAAACTTAGAACCATCAGAAAGTACTTCAACGCAGCATCCTTTCGCCTACTGGTACAATCCTCCATCTTAAGCCTGCTCGACTATTGTAACATCATCTATTTGGGGTCCCTCAAGAAAACCATTCAAAGACTCTGAATCATATAGAATTCAGCAGTGCGACTGATTTTTGGCATAAAAAAATGGGATCACATAACTCCATACTATCAATAACTTCATTGGCTGCCCCTAGAAGCAAGAGTGCGTGGATTTAAATTAGACCTCGCTAGACGTCTGCAATTAGGGCACCTAACCTAGGCGCCATTTAAAGAATCTGGCCCTTAATGCCTAACATATATAGTGCTCAATTGGAAAGGGGGCATTGATGTGGGAGGGGCATAAGCAGGTCACAAATGTGCAAAACATAATGCTGTAAGTTGTGTACAGATGTAAGTTGAGTGCATAAGTGCCAACATTTAGGTTTGTATTTATACCAGATGCTATCTTAGAATATTGAATGCTCATTATTTTAACACCCTTTATAGACTTACCTTTCACTCTTTAAACTTTGCATTTCAATGTTAAGCATGTTCCCAAAATGCATAATGATTTAAAGCTGACAAACTGGGTTTGTGATAATGTAGAGGGAGTCCAAGTTTCAGTTCTGAATCAGAGTTTTGCGCCTTTAGCCAGCGGGGTGCGGGTGGCTCCAGAGGCAGCATTCACATTCCTCTTAAGAGGGAGTTGCAGCTATTATGTAACCATGACAACTATTAACCACATTCAGAATGCACACCAACCAGAGGAAGCCAAGACCTGTAGCTCTTGGCCCAGAAGTGTTTCTGCAACAGCTGGTCTTTTTTATTGTTTATATGATTTTGTTTTATTTGGGGTGGCCAAACAGGTTGAAAAGGTGATGGCGAAAGCTAGAAGGATGCTAGGTTGCATAGGGAGAGGTATGGCCAGTAGGAAAAAGGAGGTATTGATGCCACAGTATAAGACTCTGGTGAGACTTCATTTAGAATATTGTATACAACTCTGGAGGCCGCACCTTCAAAAAGATATAAAAAGGATGGAGTCGGTCCAGAGGAAAGCTATTAAAATGGTGTGTGGTCTTCATAATAAGGCGCATGGGGACAGACTTACAGATCTCAATCTGTATACTTTGGAGGAAAGGCGGGAGAGGGGAGATATGATAGAGATGTTTAAATCAATAGTTTCAAAAAAAATGTTACTCGCCAGCAGTGGACTTAAATCCTCAGATTCCCCATTTAAGTAAAAAAGGTGGAGAAAAAGCCTCAAGTGATAATTAAGTCCACTGCTAGTGAGTGACATTTTTTTGAAATTATTGATTTTACTGTCACTATGATCTATTTATTGAGAGGCATTTAAATACCTATGTAATGTAAATGCGCCTGAGTCGAGTCTCTTTCATTTCAAAAGAATCTGCAATGAGAGGGCATAGGATGAAGTTAAGAGGAGATAGGCGCCTGAGTAATCTAAGAAAATACTTTTTTACAGAAAAGGGTGATAGATGCATGGAACAGTCTTCCAGAAGAGATGATAGAGACTGACACTATGTCTGAATTTAAGAGGGCCTGGGATAGGCACGTGGGATCTCTCAGGGAGAGAGAGAGAGAAAGAGATAATGGTTACTGTGGACTAGATGGGCCATTTGGCTTTTATCTGCCCTCATGTTTCTTTTTCTTGTTGTTGTTTCAGGAGCAATGTTATCAATAGTGTGCCTTAAAGCTCAAACAGGGTGCACCATTGTGCCATAGGGTATACCACAGATGACAGTGCACTGCTCAACTAAGCTACTTTCCACTTAGCAGGGGGTTTAAAGGCTGAAAATTGCCCTTTTGTTTAGCTTTCTGTTTTGTTTACAGGATTTTTGGGGGGTGGGGTGACTTTTTGTACATTTGTTCTGTTATGCACTATTGCTCAACAATTACCCTTATTTGAGCATCAGGACACACACATTATTGATGACGTACCCTGTCCCCAACCCGCTCCCCTTAAATAAAATGAAAAACCTTGTAAATGACACATTGTTCCCAAACCTGTCCTGGGGGAATCCCAGCCAGTCAGATTTTCAAGGAGGCAGTATATGCAAATTGATCTCATGAATATTCATTGTGGCTGGCTAGGTTGATTTGGCACTACTTATATTGCTGATTAACATACTAATGTTGCTTAGGCAACAAATGGTTTGTTATTCTAAAGCAGGGGTCTCCAAACTTCTCACCACGGGGCCACATTGGGTACTTCAGCATTTTTCAGCGGGCTGTAGTAAAAAAAAGATAAATAACTCTAGATATGAGTTTTATTGAAAGCAGAAAATTTTATAAACTAATTACAGAGTATGTGAGATTAAATTACAAATTGAGTATTACACTGCACCACTGCAAGTATTCTTATGGACAATTAACCATAACTTCCAGATTCAATTTAAAGATTAGTCACAGCACCAGAGCTACCTACAACACCGCAAATTGACACTATGGATCGAGGCCGAACAAGTACAAAGAAATATCGCAAAGTAGACAATTACCATTCAGTATTAAATAAAGTTGTGAATAATATCAATATAATATGGAATATCAATATATTTTGAACACAATTTTAATTAATGCATTTAGAACATAAGAATTGCCGCTGCTGGGTCAGACCAGCACCCTGAGACTAGCCCTACCAGCGTACGTTCTGGTTCAGCAGGAACTTGTCTGTGTCTTGAATCCCTGGAGGGTGTTTTCCCGTATGACAGATTCCGGAAGAGCATTCCAGTTTTCTACCACTCTCTGGGTGAAGAAGAACTTCCTTACGTTTGTACAGAATCTATCCCCTTTCAACTTTAGAGAGTACCCTCTCATTCTCCCTACCTTGGAGAGGGTGAACAACCTGTCCTTAGCTACTAAGTCTATCCCCTTCAGTACCTTGAATGTTTCAATCATGTCCCCTCTAAATCTCCTCTGTTCGAGGGAGAAGAGGCCCAGTTTCTCTAATCTTTCGCTGTACAGCAGCTCCTCCAACCCCTTAACCATCTTAGTCGCTCTTCTCTGGACCCTTTCGAGTAGTACCGTGTTCTTCTTCATGTTCGGCGACCAGTGCTGGATGCAGTACTCCAGGAGAGGGCGCACCATGGCCCGGTACAGCGGCATGAAAACCTTCTCCGATCTATTCACGATCCCCTTCTTTATCATTCCTAGCATTCTGTTTGCCCTTTTTGCCGCAACCGCACATTACGTGGACGGCTTCATCGACTTGTCGATCGGAACTCCCAAGTCCCTTTCCTGGGAAGTCTCTACAAATACCGCCCCGGACATCCTGTATTAGTGCAGATTTTTGTTACCGACATGCATCACTTTACACTTATTCACGTTGAACCTTATCTGCCATGTCGATGGCCATTCCTCGAGCCTGATTATGTCACATTGCAGATCCTCTCATTCCCCCTGCGTCTTCACTACTCTGAATAACTTCGTCTCGTCCGCAAATTTAATCACCTCGCTCGTCGTACCTATGTCCAGATCGTTTATAAAGAGGTTGAAGAGCACAGGTCCAAGCACTGAGCCCTGCAGCACCCCACTGGTGGCGCTCTTCCAGTCCGAATATTGTCCATTTTTAATCCACGTCCATTTTAATTTCACCCTCGATTCCATGGCTCGCAATTTTCCAAAGTAGTCGTTCATGTGGAACCTTGTCGAACGCCTTCTGAAAGTCCAGATATACAATGTCGACCAGGTCGCCCTTGTCTATCTGCCTGTTTACCCCCTCGAAGAAGTGCAGCAAGTTTGTCAAACAAGATCTGCCTTTGCTGAAACTATGCTGGCTGGTCCTCATCAGCCCATGTCCCTCAAGTGATCAATGATGCGGTCCTTTATCAGCACCTCTACCATCTTTCCCGGTACCGAGGTCAGACTCACTGGTCTGTAGTTTCCCAGCTCTCTCCTTGAACCTTTCTTGAAGATCGGCATAACATTCGCTACCTTCCAGTCCTCCGGAATCTTTCCCAATACGATCGACAGATCAGCTATTAGTTGAAGCAGTTCAGCTATGGTCCCTTTCAGTTCCTTGATGACCCTCGGATGGATACCATCCAGTCCCGGGGATTTATCGCTCTTAAGTTTATCAATCTACCTTCATACCTCTTCTAGACTGACCGTTAACCCTGTAACTTTCCCGTTTTCATTCCCAGCATATAGCCTAATGGGTTACGGTATGCAGTGTATATATTCTTTGGTAAATACAGATGCAAAAAAACATGTTCAGTCTGTCGGCAATTGCTTTGTCCTCCTTTAGCGCTCCCTTTATTCCTTGGTCATCCAACGGTCCCATCGGTTCCATTGCGGGTCATTTTCCCTTTAATATATCGAAAGAACAGCTTGAATTTTTTCGCCTCCTTGGCTATTTTTCCCTCATAGTATTTTTTGGCCCCTTTTACCGCCTTATGGCACCTGCGTTGATGTTGTTTGTGCTTATTCCAGTTTTTGTCAGTTTTTGATCTTTTCCATTCCTTAAACAAGGTTTTTTGTCTCTGATCGCTTCCTTTACCTCTACAGTGAGCCACGCTAGTTCTTTATTCTTTTTCCTCTTTGATCTGTTGTTGATACACGGTATATATAGATTTTGTGCCTCGGTAACCGTATCCTTAAAAAGAGACCAAGCTTGCTCTAGCGTCTTTACAGTGTTTATCCTCTTCTTAATCTTCTTCCTCACCATGCATCTCATCCCTTCGTAATTCCCTTTTCGGAAGTTTAGCACCATGGCCGTAGTTCTGGACCGATGTTTCGCCCCTATTTCCAGGTTGAAGCAGATCGTATTGTGATCGCTGTTTCCCAGGGTCCCTTCTACTTCTATATCTTGTGCCGGTCCTTGCAGTCCATTTAGAATTAGGTCCAGAATTGCGTTTCCTCTTGTATTTTCCTTGACAAGTTTTTCCAGGAAGCAATTGCCTACAGTTTCCCGGAACTTGGTCTCTCTAGCACAACCGGAGGTGGCTAGGTTCCAGTCTATCCCTGGATAATTGAAGTCGCCCATGGTAACTGCGTTGCCTCCCTTGCAGTTGGATTTTATCTCATCCGCCATGTCTTCATCAATTTCTTTGGAAATCTATCAACACCCTGTTTGTTTGTTTTTGCAGATTCTCATTGGAAAATTAATCCATTGGCGAATTCCCACACAATTCTTCCATGGGCCAGATAAAATCATATTGCAAATTGGATGTGGCCCATGGGCCTTACTTTGGAGACCCCTGCTCTAGAAAGAAGTGTATGTTATGGTTAAAACACTTTAGGTATGTATCGCTGATAAGAAAATAAGAATTGCTGCTGCTGGGTCAGACCAGTGGTCCATCGTACCCAGCAGTTCGCTCATGTGGTGGCCCTGTGATCAAAGATCAGTGCCCTAACTGAGACACATTCTGGTTCAGCAAGTACTTGTCTAACTTTGTCTTGAATCACTGAAGGGTGTTTTCCCCATGAAAGACTCTGGAAGAATGTTAAACTTTAAGGGACTGAGTCTATAAAGGGCCCCTAACTTAATTGGCAAAATATCCTTAATAGCCTCAATAATTGTTAAAATAATTTGAATTGGGTGATAGGCACCTATTGCTTGGTTCTTAACAGTGCCTAACACCTAAGTGGGTGTTTTTATTGGCAGAGCATGACGTAGGCGCTGCCAAAAAGTTAGGCATCTGAAATGTAGGCCTTTCAAGCCCTCTCCTACATTTAAAGTGCCTAAATTTTTACAAAGACGCCACTAGCTGTGATTCTGTAAACAGTGCCTAAGTTCGGGGGGTGTGGGCCGTTGTTGGGAGGAGGTCTGAGCACGACTTTTTTAAAAAAATGGATGCAGATGTTGTGTGTGTGTCACATGCACAATCTGTGCCCATTTAAAAAACCAAACCAACCCCAAAAACTACTCTTCATGTCCCTAACAACTGAGCGGCAGGAGGCTGCTTTAAGGCTTCCCCTGCCATCTCTGTACATCCGTTGCTTTCTCCAGTGACTGATTGGATGGGATTACAGTGGACCTCCATGAAACTCATGTGTATGCAAAATTGTTTGAACATCAATCGCCGTTTTCAAATTGGACTATTTACCAGCCCCACAGCAACCCACAGGATTTTAACAGTGATTTTAGAGCATCCAGGTCTACGTATACAGTATATTTCATGTAAGATAGTCTTAATTAGATTTAAGAACTCCTAAGAACATTGACTTTGTCATGTTCTTCCCACCACTTTCTGACACCCCTTTTGATTAGGAGTGATTATGGGGAACTGTTGAGCACATCTATTATTTCCTCTTAAAATATTTTTTTTATATAATTCTCTGCTGTTTGTTTTATTAGTTGCATGTTTTTCTTATAGATTTACTTACTTATATGCATGTTATTTTATATTTCTTTGATATGATTTGATTTTCTCTCTGGTATTATTTAATATTAATGTGTTTCATTTTTTGAATGTATTTCGATCTGCCTTACAGATGCAGCCTTTGGGCAAAATCTGGCCTCATTAGGCATATGTTCTGGTTTGATTAAAGTTCTTCATATTTTATGCTTGTCTTGTCTGCTGTCTGTTTTGCTATCCTGAGAAATGCACATTGGCACTAGATCCCAATGTGTCACATTAGAATAAAAACTTGTATTGAAAAGACATGCACTGTAACCTGGAAACTCTATTTGTTGGTACTAGATCCCAGTTAGGATACAACCTTGTATTGTAAACTTTGTACTGTAATTATGTCAAATTGTAACCTGTAACCCGCTCTGAGCTCTTTGGGGATGACAGGATAGAAGAAAAAATTTAATAAATAAAACCTGACTAACTGGGCTTCCCCCCAGTCTACGTTTAAGAATCACTGAGCTAACCGAATGGCAGTTTTGGTCTGCACAATCCTACAAAGTGGGAGGAGCCTAGTAGTTAAGGAAGCCAGGAGTCCAATCCCACTGCTACTCCTTGTGATCTTGGGTAAGTCACTTCACCCTCCAGTGCCTCAGCTACAAACTTAGAATAAGCCCTCTGGAGCTAAATGTAACTTGCTGAGTTACAACTGAAAGAGTACAAGATAAATTCAAATACATACATTCTATTTGAGCAATGGGATGTGCCCGAAAGCCTCCTATGCATGAGCTGTGCTGCTCTTTGGTACTTCTTGCCATGGGTTTATGAAACCAGCTGTGTTCTCCTCCATTGATCCGTTTCCAGGCAGCTTTGTTCTTGTACATAAGGAATACTTTTTCCAATATATATAGCTTCATTACTTGACTTTTGAAGGCTGCCATTTGGGCTAGTGCACTTCCATGATCCATCCAGTCTGCCCAACAGTTTCACATTCACCATCTAGTAATTATTCATTTTACTTGATAAGTTTCTGTATAAGATGTCCTCCTCCCCTCACCTGTACCTGGATGATAAGAATGTGGTAAAAAAAAAAAATGCATACTTGCTCCTGACCCATTTTGCCATATACGGGACAGAGACTGTAGAAGTCCATCGGGCATCGGTCACATTGCCCCGCAGTCAAAGCTAACTCCAGCTCATCCCGATCTGCCTTGCCATATATGGGAGAAAGACTGTAGACGTCTGCCTAGCATTAGCTTCACTTCCCCATTGCTGGGACTGCATTTAAGTATCAGTCCTGTGCTTCATAAATGAAGTTACAGTTGTCGATCTGATGATCTTTTGAGTTTTGAGTCAATACTATCTTCTTTTTATTTAGGGATTCCTTTATGTCTATTGCAAGCGTTTTTTAACTCAATCACCATTTTGCGGGAGGGTATTCCAGGCAAAAGTCATGGGCACCCAAATGGCAGTGTCCAAAGGTCATGCCACCCCATCATATATACAGTATTTAGCTTAAGTCTGACATAATGTTTCATTTGAAATCGTCCATAATATTTCCAGTTTTAGCCAAACAACACTAACTTCAGTCCCTGAGGAGGCCTCATTTTGCCAAAGCTGCTGGAGAGAACATGATGAGACACATTCTTCCATGATCTTCTTTTGCGAACATGGCTGTGAGTAAATCAGTTTGACTCTAGGATATCTGTAAAATAATCTCATATCTTGAACCATATACAGATTCAAAAGTATAAGGCCTTCAAAAGAATTCCCTGAGAAGTATTTATTTACACATTCCTTTTTATGTTTCGAGGTTAGGAAAATGCATTTCTACTAGCCATCACAGGTAGGAGAAATAAAAATTTAATGATATACCATACAAAGTTGTTTTCTTAAAAAAGTACAGTAAATTTTCTACTGTTCAAAACTGAAACATAAATAAATAAATGTATTTAGATTTATATCCTGTCCTCCCAGAAAGCTAAGGACGGGATACATAGCCTCAAGTAAAACGGTGGAGGAACATTTCATCAACACGGAGGGGAGACATGGCTATCACACAAGGAAGCAGAGCAATACGAGGGATGACAGCTACAGGGCATACATTTGAACAAGCATGGATGGAAGCACATTACTTGTTTTGCAAACCTCAACAGAACTGGGGTCATAAAAACACAAACATGCTGGAAGAAACATCTGATGAAAACAAACTAACAAAAACAAAGTTGGATCAGCTAGGCAGCTCCAGTGGCAAGTGCTGTACCCTGACATAGTGAGTTCCCCTTTCAATCCTAGAGTCAGGTTGGCTGAGGATAGGGATGCTGCAGAGTTCCCAGCCCCGAGGAAGGAAAGTTATGGTCATTGGTTAAGGGTGATATCTGGTGGCTGGATTCAGGGACCATGACTGTGGGGTTCCCTGCTGAGGGCTGTCGCAGCTATGATCACGCAAGGCAAGCTAAAGGGGAAAGGGAAGTTTATAATGGTGGGGAAAATTGTCTTGTGCAATTCCCAGCTCCGATTCCAATTAATCTAGAAAATCTTGCACAGAAAAGAAATGCAATAGGAAATACTAAGCAGAGATTAAAAAAAAAAAAAAAAGCTTGTAATCAAGCCAAATGTTTTTATTACTTTTGCACATGTGTACTAGAAAGAGAAATTTTGGGTTTTCTTCCTCTGGTGTCCCCTGCACATCTTGTACAGCTTCTTCAAACTGTAGGCTACAGTCTTCCTGATGCCTTAAAAAAAAAAGTCAGTTAGTATATTTGTGGAATGTGAATTTGCTATAGCATCCAATCTGGTGGTTTACAATTGGTAATAAAAAATCAATTTAGAAAAAAATGCCATTCAACACCACAAACGCTTGAAAACAGATTGGCAAAGAAATCAGGATGGGCTAACTTTTTCCGGCCACCTGTGAAGAGCAAGATTTCTGCTCTGTGAAACTCCCACCAAACTAGGGTGGCTAAGATGTTTGCACCTATTACTTTATTCTTTAATCTCGTCTTTGAATCCATCATTTCAGTTACAGTAGCATCCTAAATATCTAGAAGTTTCAAAGTATTCAGGCCCTTTGTGACTTTCTCTTTACATTATCATATTTGAGCAAAGCCCTGTAGACTCATAAATCTCTTCCTTCAGTCATGTGCCCCTCCTAGTGATTAAAACCAGGATTCAAATTCCATTGATGCCCCTCGAGACATCAGGCAATTCATTTCACCATCTATTATCTCAGGTATAACGTTAGATCATGAGCCCTCTAAGAATGGGATATACTGTACCTACTGTACTGGAATGAAACTCACTTTGAACTACCAATAAAAAGGCACAAGTTAAAATTTAAAAATCAATATATGAGCAGACTAAGGAACCAGAATAATGGAGATATCTAGGGGAGTAACCTGCAATAAATCGATTTCTAGACCTAATAACCAAATAGTTCTAGGCGGTTTACAAAAGAATTATAAAAATAAAAATAAATCTGAGAGTAGAGAATCTAATTGCCTATGAATTTATAAAAAAAAAACAACAAACGTCTTCAGGTGCCTTCTAAACTGCACAAATGCCTGAAATCATTATCATGCAGAGCAGCTTGAAAGGAAAGTTGTCACTCATGAAATCTTTTAAACTTACAACCATTGGCCAGTGGAAAAACAAGAAAAGCGTGAGTTTTTCTCGAGTGTTTCTGGGATGAAAAGACAAATAGACGTGGCAGATATTGTGGGTCCTAGCCAGTGACAACTTTGAAATGCAAGCAACCCAATTTAAAGATGATGCGTGCCTCCACAGGGAGCCAATGCATCTCGTGGTACAACGGAGCTTTGATTGCATGTAAGTTTAATATCAGTGTTCGGGATAATACGCAATTTTAGGATGTTCTTTTTGAGTCCCGCAAGATAAATTATATTGTAGTAACCAAGCTGACTCAGCAGCAAGGACTGGACCAGAATTCTAAAAGCTGAGGCATCGAAGTAAGATCTAAGTGTCCGCAGCTTCCACAACATGAAAAAATAACTTGATTTAGGGCTCCTTTCACAAAGGTGCATTAGGGCCTTTGCGCGCGCTAGGCGGTAGATTTTCAGGTAGCGAGCGCCAATCCGGTGCGTGCGCTAAAAACGCTAGCGCACCTTTGTAAAAGGAGCTCTTAGTCTTGCTCATTTGCAAGATGGGAGATATGTAGAAGATAAATCCTGCTTCCTCTCCTCCTAAAATCCTTGGGACTAACAATTGAAAATATCCATCTCTAACATACGAAGTCATTCCATAAAATATACATCTGTTAATACTTGTCCTGAGGGATCAGGGGAATTAGATAAGACATATCCCACTATAATTTGATATATTGTAAAATCACCTCAGATTGTTTTGAAAGAGATTGGTTAATGCTGAAGTTTCTATTCAGCCTTTGCAATAATCAAAAGTACCCTGATGTTTAATCATAAAGAATCGCAAAGAGTAGGGATAATAAAATTTGAAAATCCCTTAGAATATAACACTCTTCCGGAGTTTCAACGATCCTCAGAAACACCACTTAGGGCTCCTTTTACAAAGCTGCGCTAAACCACCAACCGCGGTAGCTGCTACCGCCTCCTCTTGAGCAGGCGGTAGTTTTTCGGCCAGCGCGGGGGTTAGCGTGTGATGAAAAGTCACGGGCGTTAAACCCGTTATGTGCCTTCGTAAAAGGAGCCCTTAGTGTTCAATAGAATTTTATTACACTAAGCTTTAAGTGTTAAATTGTCATCGGATCACAAATTTATCTATATAAATATGTTTAAATATTTTTAAATAGTTTATAGTACTTAAAGTTGAAAATGAATAATCTTTCTCTTTTTCATATAACATCAGTATAGTATAGTTAGTATTACTTAGTTTTCTTCAGGTCTGAATCAGGGACGTGAAATTCATTCACCGACATTTTCCCTATTAAGCTTTCTCAAGGTGAAGTCCCTCGTATTCAAGTCACCTTCCTCATAGACCACTTTTTCCACTTCACCTTGAGAAAGCTTAATAGCGAAACAAATTTTTTCTGGCAAGCCCGAATGACAAAATTAAAGATACATCGATATCTTTGAATGGTCAGGATTTCCCCATTGACTATTCTATAAAAATCCTGGGAGTGACATTGGACCGATATCTCACTTTAGATGAACATACGGATTTATTAGTTAGAAAATGTTTCTCGGTACTACAGAAACTCAGAACCATTAGAAAATATTTTGATGCAGTATCCTTCCTTTTGCTGGTTCAATCTTCCATCTTAAGCATGCTTGATTATGGTAACATCATTTATTTGGGAACTCTTAAGAAAACTCTTCAAAGACTCCGAGTTATTCAAAATTTACCAATTCGTTTGAAAAAAATGGGCAACATATAAGTCCTTATCATCAAAAATTACACTGGCTGCCGCAAGAAGCAAGAGTTTTGTTTAAATTTTCTTGTCTTTGTTTTAAATGAATATTTGGTTTGGCTCCTGCGTATTTGGCCTCTCATTTTATTTTGGATTGTTCCAACAGGCCTACACGTAAAATTCATATGTTCACCTATCCAACAATTAAGGTCTGTTGTTACAAAAGATTCCTGGACAGAACTCTTGCTTTCCAGGCAGGTAAACTGAACGATTGGCTGGGTAATATTATTATGCATTCCTCATCTTATTTTAGTTTTAGAAAATTAGTAAAAACAAAATTGTTTAATCGATTTGTAACTTAAGGACTCTGTTTTACTTCTCTTTTATCCTGTATACATCTATTTTTTGATGATTTTATATTGTGCTTCTTATTGTAAACCGCCTCAAACTATTATGGCTTTGGCAGTATATAAGAATAAAATTATTATTATATAATGCTCAAGACACAGCTGTTTTTAAAGACACCTGGTTGAATCCTGAAAGCCATGTCTTGGTGACACAAGAAATCCCTCTTCACATGAGCTACTTATTCCATACCAAGCAAACCCACTCTTGAGGGCTACAGTCAATATGATAGGAAATAATAGAAAAGCTCCATGGTTTATAAAACGGGACTGAAAAGGTCATGTTATCTGCTTCTTAGCATTACTGGAATTGCTCTACCCCATTGTATGACCATCATGCAGTAGATGCAGATAGCGATTCAGGTTTTAACTTTCCATATTGGTACAGGAATTAGGGTAGTGGTTGTTATACATGGCACATAACACAAAGCCTTCAATAATGGTAATATACTCAGCATCACACTTACTCATAAGATTGCACAAGAAAGGAAAATAAAAGTGATAACTTTTTTTATTGGAATAACTTCTAGTATTTTGGGCAATCTTTTGAAGGTAGAACTAGAGCGTGACCCTGGTATTACCATGGTAACGGTTGGCTGTTCCATAGTAGTGCCGCAGGAATGGGAACCACTGTGGCAATGGGGACCTAAGGCACCCTCCCTTTACACTGAAACCCCTTTCCTCCCCCCGGCCATACTTTATCATTCCTAGTGGTATAGTGGCTTTTTCAGGAGCAGGGAAAGAGCCTTTTTCCTACCCCTGACGCTACTAGAGTGCTGCCAGCTCGAAGAGGTTCAAAATGGCTGCATGGACCGCTGGAGCCCAGCTTGCTCCTCCAACGCCAGCAAGAGTGTTAGCTGTAAGTATGGTGGGGGAGGGATAGGAAGGAAACTGCAAAGGGGTAGAGAGGGGCGAGAAAGGGAAATTTTTACTATAGGGTACAGGTGAGGGAGAAAGACTGCAAGGAGAGGGACAAGAGAAGGAGAAATATTAAAAATTATGGCAGAAAGGAGAAAGAGAGATGTTTGACCCAGGACACAAAAGAGGGGGAGAGAGATGGTGGATAGTGGGAGAGAGACAGAAATGTTGAACATGCAAGGGAGAGAATGCTGCAAGGGGGAAGGGAGAAGATGTTGGACTAAGGGTGCAAGGGCGAGAGAGATATTGAACATGGGAGTGTATGAAAGGGAGAGAGATATCCATAACAGGTATTTAACTTTTAATGTAGTGATTCTAATATGTCAGTTTTGAAATTTACATCTACTGTCTTTATATTTTGCACTTTTTCTCTTTCTCTGGTGTGGATTGTGGCTTCTTGGGGATTCAATTTAATATTTTTCTGTGTGTTTCTAATTTTATTTTGTTGTAATTATTCTATACTGTGTGAGGGTCTGTCTGTTCTGTGCGTATGAATTTGAGACATTGTTTTCTGTTAGCATTAATGGACAGATCTGCACTAATCTGGCTTCTTTAGTTTTCCAATAGGTCTATTGATGTTCTAAGTAGGTCCTTATGTGACTTGTGAATGTTTTTAAAGAGTGATGCTCATACAGGGGGGGGGAACAGCATTCTTTTTAAGCTGCACTAAACATCCAGTATCTGAATTTTATTCAGAGTAACTATAAAGTACTTCACTGCGGGGATGGGAAGGGGATGGATTTTTGTCCCCGTGCCACTCTCTAGGTAGAACCTTCTTCAAGTATGAGCAAAAGATGGCAATATAAGAATATATTACATTACATTAGGGACTTCTATTCCGCCTATACCTTGCAGTTCAAGGCGAATTACAAAAGAGCTAACTGGACATTTCCAGTGAAGTTACAACAGTTTTTTGTTTTTTTGTTTTTTAATATTAACTTGCTCATACTTAACTTGAAGAAGGTTCTACCTTCAAAAGGTTGCCATATGCATATATATGTGAGAAACACAGAAACCGTTTTAATGTCAGCCTCATAGGGGTGGGTGAGGAGTGAGAAAAAGGGAGAAGTGAATATGTAATTAGAAGGTGATAAAGCAGTATAATTTTTGTTTTATGGTGAACACAGATCCTTGTTAAGTTCTATCAGGTTTGTGCCAAAATATTTCATCATCTTAACTTCAAAGGTGTTATGTTCTAAGATCTCTTAGTATTATTCTGAAAAATGCTCACTTGTAGGGTTGTCACCTTTGCTTGCTTTGCAGTCTTTGATGTGGTACCTCTGTGTAAGTTGATTCTTATATTTAGCATCTGTCTGGTCTCCCCCATATAGCACTCTTCTCAAGATTTGTTACAAATTTACATTGAATAATATACACAATATTTGACGAAGAGCACAGGTAAAATCCCTTTATGCTGTAATTTGTGCTTGCATATCCTAAGAAGTAAGTTTAAAATAATCCTGGAATGTAAGACTTTTGAAATTAAAATAATGAAATATTTCAACACCCACCCTACAGGACTTAAGGACTATTTTGTCACCTTCTGATTACCCATCCACATCTTCCTCCCTACCTTTCACTTGAGGTTATTAGAATGCTTTCATGTTTAAATTACATATATTCTGATACTGTTATCTTTTGCTCATACTTGTCCTGAAGAAGGTGGTTCAACCTTGTCAAATATATTAAGTCCAGTAAAAAAAAAAGAGGTATCACTGTTTTCCTCTCGCTTGCTTTTATATTTATTTCTAACTATTATCTTTAAAGTGGACTAACACAGCAAGCACACTAATTTGTCCAAGACTGCACAAAATAGCATAACAGGAAAGATAAATTAAGAAATGGTGCAATCTCTAATGGGAAACAGACCCAGAAATCTCACAAGGCCACAGCCATTTTCTGAAAACAAGTGCTACCCTACTTTTTTTCTTGTTTAAATAAATTTCTTCTCACTCCTTGATTTAAAAATAGGAAAAAACACAAACATTTAGTCCCACATTCTCTAAGCAGTACCATCAGTTGGGCAGCGGTAGGCACCTTAGGCACCTCCAAAAAATGATGCCATAATCACATCTACAGAGCCTAAGGTCAAAGTAGGTGTAGTTTACACTGGGAATGACCTTAGATGCTGCTAGGGACCTCTGTAGATGCAATTTTGGTCAAACATAGATGCCAGGAATGTAGGCCTTCAAAGCCCTGGCCTATATTACTGGTGCCTATGTTTAATGGTAGAAGCGATTCTGCAAATAGTGCCGTAGCTTTACTGACACACGATCGGTGGCGTTTTTTAGGCCCTTTTACAATGCTGTGGTAAAAATTGGCTTTATTATTTTTCCTTAGGGGATAATATATAGAAATGGGATGGGATGGGAGGGATAGGGAGGGAAAAATATTGGAAAGATGTTGTTATGAAAAATAAGGAGATATATGTAATAGGATGGGATATTTATTGTTGTGCATTACTGGGTATAATAAAATGTTTAAAATGTTTGAGGAAGAAGGATAGGGGGAGGGACAGATTTCATGTCAGATTAATTGTATTATCAAAAAGGGATGTATAATTATATATAAATTTGGAAGGAATATTTTATTGATATGGAAAAGGGTGGGAGGTGGGGGGGAATAAAAACATGTATAATAATATTGTTTAAGAATGCCAAGTGTGTTATGTAAATTAATTGTAATAATACTGTACACTTGTTGAAAGAAATAAAAAGGAATAAAGATTTTAAAAATAAAAAAAAAATTGGCTTTCCCAAGGGAGCACTTACTGTCACCTATTTTGTAGATGGTAAGGGCTCCTGTGTTATTTGTGGACTAACCAGACTAAGATAACACCTTTACTAAGCTCTTTAGTCATAACTCCAGCAGGGCAGTGTTACTCTTTGACTATAGTTCATATATTGTACCATCAATCAGGAAACGCCTAAAAACATACCTGTTCCAGAAATACCTAAACAATTGACCCGCTCTCCCTCTCCCACCTGAACTTACAGCACTGTTATAAATATAATCTGTTATCTTCATCTTATCGTAACTTTACGTTGCTATTTATCCCCAACAGGTCCTGTCGGACATTACCTACTAAAATGTACATATTACATTTTCGCTCAGCAAATTGTATTTCTATACTATTGCCTCCTGAGGTCTCTGATCTCTGTATTTCCTCTGAATATCTACTTACTGTATTTCGCTGAATGTCCAGCACTCTTGATTGTAAACCGCCTAGAAGTGGCAAGATTGTGGCGGTATAGAAGAATAAAGTTATTATTATTATTACTGAAGTTAATGTTCATATGTCCATCAAAGCTGCTCATGTACAGTATACCCTCATGAATTTGTGGTTCCGAATTTGCAGACTCACTAATTCATGGTTTTTCCCCCACTTCAGATGTCTGATGTTACAGCATATTTTCCAACTAGGACTGTTCCGCTCGGGTCAGCGAAGAATCTGCGTGGTAAGCTAGGACCGAGGGAGCCGTTGGGTCTGTGTTCACACACCGCTGTTCTATTTCAGCTCCCGCGTGCTCCTGCACTGATTACAGTACTCATCCGATATTCGCGTTTTTTCAACGTTCGTGGTCACTACCCCTGCGAATTTCGGGGGAGTACTGTAAACCGCTCCGAATTGGCTTCATAGTCATTAGTTAGCGATATAAAAGCTTTAAATAAACAATATAGATGCACTAATTGGTTAGTGCAGGAACATCCACTCTCTGTTCGACACCCCCTTAAAAAAATACAAAAAAACTATTAAGCGCAGTTAGTCCATTTTTGCTGCATTAGGCACGCATTAGTGTTTAACAAAACTTAGTAAAACTTAGCTTTATTTTAAACTAAGAAAGGGTACAAAAGATGAAAGCAGCTAGGTCTGTTGAAATATTGTGTTGTGATTTCACACACAGCCAAGCAATGCAAGTGAGCAAGGTGTGCTAATTACAGAACAGTGACTCTCCAGAACCAATTCGTCATGCTATACGTGAGATAAAATATCTGTAGTGCCTTCAAAACACACAGAAAGATTCTGCAATATTCTGAATACATTAATGAGGATTTAAACAAAACATCCACAACCTCTAGGAGAATCTTGCTCACTAGCTGAACAAAAATGTATATAGGGCTAGATTCACTATGCAAACCGATTTTACTCCGGTCTGATTCACTTACCTCTGTGCCGATCCGATTCCGATCCGTGCATGCAAAGTAGGTAGGGACACGATTCACTAAAGACATTTTTGAAACCGACTGAGCTGGCCAATCAACACAGGAAGCGACTGCTGGGGACCAGTCACAAACGTACTTTCCGACTGTCCTCGGGCCTGAAATCCCAGCCCCGCAGCCCATTTCTGCTGCTCTGCTCTCTGCCCCTTCCAGCTAAGCCCTGCTCTTGCTGCCCTGACTCTCCTGCTCTCTGCCGCCCTTCCCTACAGTGCGAGCCCGTGGTTTTAAAGCGGGGCTGCACTGCGGGGAAGGGCGGCAGAGAGCAAGAGGGTCAATAATTGCCTGCTTTTAAAAGTCTTGTTTCAGAGAAGGGGACTCTCCTGGCCCGTTCTCTGCCCCAACTTTCCTGCAAATCTCCTGCCCCAACCCCCCCCAGCTAAAACGAACACCAAATGCATGCGCAGACCATCTACAGGGAAAGCAGATGGTCTGCGCATGCGTCAAGATTGCACACTAGAAATCCGTGTCGGCAGATGGGTACATTCCTCCGATCGCCCCCATGAGAATATTATTGGTTGCAGAATCCATCGGACCTGCCAGGATCGGACATGGATCGGTCATGATCGGGCAGGGTAGTGAATCTAGCCCTTTGTTCTTTATAAAATCCCTCCTTAAGTCAAATGTTGGTGGTAGCAAAGAGAAGCCATTATCCCCACAATCTTCATTTTTGCAAAAGTTTAATTCTTTTTTAACAAATCTTGTTAGACCCAATTTAATGCATGTCAACCTCTGAAGCTGACTCGTATGTACTGTTACTCAAGAAAAGCGCAGTGAATTGAGGACACCGTTTTCCTTGTGTCTTTGAGCTCTACGTTTAGTCTGAAACCTTGAATTCAAGAAGGGATAGGATAAACACAGGGTATCCTTAATTGAAAAGACAGACAGAGCGATTGTGAACCATTGTATTGAAAACAGTGGACACAAAGGTGGGCCTTAGAAATTATGGCATGTGATAAAGAGAAGAACCTACTTTAGGAAATGGAAGCAGGGTCTGAAAACAATTTGGATTGCTAAGTAGCATCATCCAGTGTCGTGACAGAGATCATATCCTTCACATCGCGGAAAAACTAAGACCCTCCAGGATCATAAGTGCTGGTTCTAGAAGGAGGGAGATCAACTTTTAGTAAGTATTTGATATACTGCTCAAGGCAGTTAACAATAGTAATTAACTAAGTGGCTAGTACAATCAGATGATAGAAAAGAAGAAATGTAAGAAAATAAACGACTGGGAATAGTTGGAAAAACTGAACTCCATTTTTGACAGGAAAGACAATTCTAGTTGAGAAATTGGGAGGGATAGAGAATTAGTACCAGAGTGTTGCAACCAGGTCCACCCCCATTAAGGGTATCAATGTTTGGTTAATCTGGGAAGGCATCTCGGAATAAATAAGCTTGGTTCGAACTAAGGAATTCTGAGGAAGAGCTTGGAAATCTAAAATTGTATTAATTTGTGTTTATTTATTATTCGCCTTATACAAAGTGAAGGACAAATTGACAGACATAATAAATACCATTACAAACATTCGACCAGTGTTTCTCAACATGCGGTACGCCTCTGCCTCCCCGCTCGCTGCAGCACCCCCCAAGCCGACTCTAACACCTCGCCAGAGTCGACATGCTCAATCAGCAGCAACTCCGTGCAGGGACGGGCTAGGGCACGTGCAGCGACTCACATGCTGTACACGGCCAGCCCACAAGCCTTCCCCCCGAAGTCAATTCTGATGTCAGAGAGAAGGTTCCGGGTCAGCCAGGCAGCAATTGGCCAGGCAACCTCTGGCTGGTGATCACAGATATCAACTGCATCTCTCCAATGTTAAACTGCCTGAACATAGGAGCAAACTTAGTCATGCTCCTTTGCTGATGTGATGCCTCCAGTCCGTTCTTAACCCACCCGCTACCAATAATGTCACCAGTAGGCAGAGCCAGCACTGTTTGAGCAGGAATAGTTTATGATGGAAAGACAGTCCCAAGATCGGAGGCCATCAAATACTGCTGTTCAAGACAGCTGTGCAATTCCACCGAGGCAGGAGGAGTCCAAACTGCCGAAGAAAGAAGCCAGGCCACCGGAGATCCCTCGATGGAAGATGCAGCGAACCACCCTCGCCAGAGACCAAGAGCCAGAGGTTTTATTATTAAAAAGATGACTAAGTGGTAATTGTAAAGCGCTATTATCTCCCCTGCAAGAAAAATCAGCTAATATGTGCAATAATGATACCAGTGATGTGCTACGTAGCCTGATCATAAGAACATAAGAATTGCCACTGCTGGGTCAGACCAGAGGTCCATCATGACCAGCAGTCCGCTCACGCGGCGGCCCTGGTCATGATGGAACTCTGGTCTGACCCAACAGTGGCAATTCTTATGTTCTTATGATCAGGCTACGTAGCACATCACTGGTATCATTATTGCACATATTAGCTGATTTTTCTTGCAGGGGAGATAATAGTGCTTTACAATTAATTACCACTTAGTCATCTCTTTAATAATCAGCCAATCAGTTTACAATCTTCAAAATCAAATTTTAAAAACTACAAATCACAGTGGTGGCTCCTTAATTATCAAGTTTTTAAAGTTTCAAGTTTTATTAAAAAAAAATTTATACCGCTCAATCAAACTTCTAAGTAGTGTACAAATAAGTACTAATGAGGAACAGACAATACAAACTTACATACGTGGACCTCAAGATGAGTTAACATGAGTGTAGAAAGCGCCCTACAAGGTTTTATCCACAAAAATCACCTTCTGTCACCCAGTGAACCTTTTAAGTGCAAAAGTGCCTTTTTCAAATATGAAAAAAATAAATAATAAAAGTAACATAAGTTTAGAATCCAAGAAATCATCAGTGTATGAATAAAAACAATCAAATCAAACAGTTCTTGATATAATTGTGACCGACATTGCTGAAATATTGTCATATGCCACATAACAATTGTAAAGGAATACTAACAGAACGTTGGACACGGTGGAGAAAGTTTTGTCAGCTGATGGGATCTCAATGCTAAGTGATATATGTAGCATAAAAGAAAGCAGAACACATCAACCGCAGCAGCAGGATCAGGGAGACTTGCGAAGATCAAGTGAAAAAAGGGATGATGCAAACTACAAGCAGATACTTGAAGCCGTACCCCATCTGTGGCAGGACAACGATCCCAAGCACAAAATAAAAGGAATGATGGAGTGGCTCTACAAGAATTGAATAGCCCAGTCCAAGCCCAGATGTACATATATAAGAGACTGCCCCTGCTCCGTGAAACAAGACAAAAGTAGAAAGCAAAATAAACAAGAGGCTTTAGAATTAGGCACAGAGGCCATGATTAGGAAGAACTAAATTAAATGGGTTAAATGGGGAATTTACTGAGAAAGGGGCAGCTTTAATTGAAGTGAAGCTGTAAGGAATGAGTCGTCTTTGGAATTTACAGTACGCAAGAGGAAACAAACGTTCTTAGTTCTCCCCCTAGAGCAGGGATCTCTTGTTGTAAACCGCTTTGAACTTATGGTATAGCGGTATATAAGAAATAAAATTATTATTATTATTATTTTGTAATGCTTTACCACTATATGATTACTACTGCAGAGAACTGTATTGAGATGGACTGCAATACCACCAAGTCTGATGTGTTGGGGATAGTGTTAGACTCTAGGGCAGGGGTCTCAAAGTCCCTCCTTGAGGGCCGCAATCCAGTCGGGTTTTCAGGATTTCCCCAATGAATATGCATTGAAAGCAGTACATGCACACAGATCTCATGCATATTCATTGGGGAAATCCTGAAAACCCGACTGGATTGCAGCCCTCAAGGAGGGACTTTGAGACCCCTGCCCTAGAGTCTAACACTATCCCCAACACATCAGACTTGGTGGTATTGCAGTCCATCTCAATACAGTTCTCTGCAGTAGTAATCATATAGTGGTAAAGCATTACAAAATAATAATAATAATAATTTTATTTCTTATATACCGCTATACCATAAGTTCAAAGCGGTTTACAACAAGATTCATACAATGAGAGTATGCGATGATTACAACAAGAAACATATGTTTACAACAAGATACATAAGTTTAGAGCAGTTTACAACAAGGTACATAAGTTCAGAGCGGTTTGCAAGAAGATACATGCAATGAGAATACGGGATGTTTGCAACAAGCAACAAATGATTACAGCAGGATACATGAGTTCGGGGCAGTTTACAAGAAGATGCATGCAATGAGAATAAGAGAGGTTTACAACAATATACATGCAATGGGGGTAAGGGGGGTAATGGGAAGAGAAAGAACTTTCAGGGATACAGAAATTGTCAATGGAAGAGAACTCAAATTGTGTTAAAGAGCCGAGTCTTCAGCAATTTTCTGAAATCAGCGTATGACGCGGCCTCGAGTATGGGTTTTACGAGCCATGTGTTCAGATTGGCTGCCTGGAATGATAGCATTCTGTCAAGGAACTTCTTGTAGTGACATGATTTCAGAGATGGGTAATTAAAGAGATTTATTCTGCGAGAGCTCTTATTAGGGCAGTTGAGGAAGAATTGGGAGGCGAGGTAAGTTGGTAGCATCCCAAAGACCGCTTTGTAGCTGATGCAGGCAAGTTTAAAGAGTATTCTGGATTCCACCGGCAACCAGTGGAGTATTTGGAAGTATGGGGTGATATGTTCCCATTTTTTTAATCCAAAGATGAGTCGGACTGCAGTGTTTTGGATTAATCTTAGCTTGTGAAGCTAAGCTCCCAGATATATAATGTTGCAGTAGTCCAGTGTGCTCAAGATGAATGATTGTACAAGTAATCGAAAGGATGATTCATCGAAGAATTTTTTGATGGTGCGGAGCTTCCATAGGGCTGAAATACTTTTTTTGAACATTAGATCTGTATGCTTTTCCAGTGTTAGGTGTCTGGCAAGGGTAACTCCTAGTATTTTTATAGTTTGGTCAATTTCGTAATCTCGGCCATTCACGTGAATCGAGTTGTCTTTTATTTTTTCATTGGGAGATGCCAGGAAAAATTTAGTTTTTTCTGTGTTCAGACATTAAAGCATAAGAACTGCCATACTGAGACAGACCAAATGTCCAACAAGCCCAGTATCACAAGTACCTGGCAACATCCCAAGGAGTAAAACAGATTTTATGCTGCTTATCCTAGGAATAAGCAATGGATTTCTATTTATAAATCTTTATTCATTTTTCATCTTTCAACAAGTGTAGAAATATTAAACAATTGACACCGAATACATCATTTATAATGGTAATATATAAAATTTAATCTCTTCCCTCCCATCCCTTCAATCTAATGTTCAATAAAATATATCACATAAATATTCTTTCCTTTTGAACTAAACATTTAATAAAATTTGAATTCCCCCCTCCCATCCCCTCATTCACAATTTGTACTTATAAAGTAAAATGGTATCTATTCATTGCAATATTTGGTCAATGGCCCCCATATCTCTTTAAATTTATTAAAATTGCCTTTTTGTATAGCTATTGTTCTCTCCATTTTATAAATGTGACATAACGAATTCCACCAGAAGTTATAATTGAGTCTATTCCAATTTTTCCAATTACTTGTGATCTGTTGTATGGCGACAGAGAGGGTAGGAAGGGAGGGGGTGTAGCATTATATACTAAAGATGACATTAAGGTCACGAGAATCTCAGATGTCCAGTATACTGGGGAATCCCTTTGGGTTAATTTGGCCAGAGGGAAGGACAAATGCTTGTATCTTGGCGTAATTTACAGACCCCCAAGACAACAGGATGACCTGGATATGGAAATAATCGAAGATATAGAAAATATCACCTTGCGTGGGGACACAGTATTGCTAGGTGACTTCAACATGCCTGATGTGGATTGGGTTACACTTACCTCTGCTTCCGGCAGCAGCAGGAGGCTATTAAACTCTATGAAAGGAGCAAGCCTCAGGCAACTGGTGTTGGAACCAACAAGGGATCAGGCAATACTGGACCTGATACTTACCAATGGAGAAAGTGTCACAGAGGTCTCGGTGGGCGACACATTGGCCTCCAGTGACCACAACATGGTATGGTTCAATATCAGGAAAGGTTTCACTAAATCTACTACACTAACCAAAGTCCTCAAATTCAAGGACACAAATTTCAAAGAAATGGGAGACTTCGTTCACCAGGCGCTACAAAGCCAAGAAGAAACCGATAACGTAGAAGACATGTGGTCGACTTTGAAAGCAACCATACAAGAAGCAACAAACCGCTATGTAAAATCAGTAAGTAAACGGCGAAGGAACAATAAGCCACAGTGGTTTACTGCGGAGATCTCAGACCTGATCAAGGAGAAGAAAAAAGCATTCATCTCTTACAAACAATCAGGGAAGCAGGACTCTAGAGCAGACTACCTGGCCAAATCAAAAGCCGTCAAAACAGCAATCAGGGAGGCTAAATTCCTCATGGAGGAGTCTCTAGCAAAGAACATCCAGAAGGGAGATAAATCCTTCTTCAGGTATATCAGTGATAGAAGAAAAAACTCAGGCGGGATTGTACGTCTTAGGAAACCAGACGGAGACTATGTGGAAAAGGATTCGGAAAAAGCCCAACTATTAAATGAATACTTCTGCTCAGTCTTCACCCGAGAAGCGCCAGGGCTCGGCCCTCAGCTACAGACAAGGGTTGGCTCAGTTGACCCGTTTAGTAACTTTGAGTTTACGCCCAGCAGTGTCTACGGTGAGCTGTCAAAGCTCAAGGTTAACAAAGCAATGGGGCCGGACAACCTGCACCCCAGGGTGCTTAGGGAGCTGAGTGATGTCTTGGCGGAGCCACTGTCCGCGCTCTTCAACCTCTCCCTTAGTACAAGCAGCGTCCCGTTGGACTGGAGGACGGCTAACGTCATTCCACTCCACAAGAAAGGCTCAAAGATGGAGACAGCAAACTACAGACCAGTGAGTCTAACATCGATAGTGAGCAAACTAATGGAAACTCTAATCAAACACCAATTAGATAAGATCCTGGATGAAGAGAATCTACGGGATCCCCGACAACATGGATTTACTAAGGGGAGATCCTGCCAATCCAACCTGATCAGCTTCTTTGACTGGGTAACGGGGAAGCTGGATATAGGGGAGTCCCTGGACATCGTGTACCTGGACTTTAGCAAAGCATTCGATAGCGTACCACACCGCAGGTTACTGAGCAAGATGAGTTCTATAGGATTAGGTAACACATTGACGAAATGGGTTGGGAGCTGGCTTGGAGGTAGGCTCCAAAGGGTGGTGGTGAACGGCACCCCCTCCGAAATGACGGAGGTGATTAGTGGAGTACCACAGGGCTCAGTCTTGGGCCCAATCCTATTCAACATCTTTATAAGAGACTTGGCAGAAGGGCTTCGAGGTAAAATAACATTATTCGCCGATGACGCCAAACTGAGTAATGTAGTGGGCAAATGCACAACAGACGAAGATTCAGTTCCCGACAACATGATGCACGACCTACTCCTACTGGAGCGATGGTCTAGGACATGGCAACTCAACTTCAATGCCAAAAAATGCAAAGTTATGCACCTGGGCAGCCAGAATCCATGCAAGTCTTATACCCTTAATGGCGAGATCCTAGCAAAAACGGTAGCAGAACGAGACTTGGGGGTAATCGTCAGTGAGGACATGAAGTCTGCCAATCAAGTGGAGCAGGCTTTGTCCAAGGCAAGACAAATCATGGGCTGCATACGAAGGGGTTTCGTCAGTCGTAAGGCGGAAGTCATTATGCCATTGTATAGATCCATGGTGAGGCCCCACCTGGAATACTGTGTGCAATTCTGGAGGCCGCATTATCGCAAGGATGTGCTGAGACTGGAGTCGGTGCAAAGAATGGCCACCCGGATGGTCTCGGGACTCAAGGATCTACCATACGAAAAACGGCTTGACAAATTACAGCTATACTCGCTCGAGGAGCGCAGAGAGAGGGGGGACATGATCGAGACGTTCAAGTATCTTACGGGCCGCATCGAGGCGGAGGAAGATATCTTCTTTTTCAAGGGTCCCACGACAACAAGAGGGCATCCGTTGAAAATCAGGGGCGGGAAACTACGAGGTGACACCAAGAAATTCTTTTTCACTGAAAGAGTGGTTGATCGCTGGAATAGTCTTCCACTACAGGTGATTGAGGCCAGCAGCGTGCCTGATTTTAAGGCCAAATGGGATCGGCACATGGGATCTATTCACAGGGCAAAGGTAGGGGAGGGACATTAGGGTGGGCAGACTAGATGGGCCGTGGGCCCTTATCTGCCGTCTATTTCTATGTTTCTGTCATAATCAATAAAAGCTTATTGTTTTTTGATGAAATTTAGCTCTTTGTTCTCATTGACATACCAAATAAAATCGTATCATATGATAACGCTACATGATTCTCTAATAAACAATTAATTTGGGACCAAATTGATTTCCAAAAGGCCATGATAAAGGGACAATAGAATAATAAATGATCTAGAGCAGTGATTCCCAACCCTGTCCTGGAGGAACACCAGGCCAATCGGGTTTTCAGGCTAGCCCTAATGAATATGCATGAGAGAGATTTGCATATGATGGAAGTGATAGGCATGCAAATTTGCTTCATGCATATTCATTAGGGCTAGCCTGAAAACCCAATTGGCCTGGTGTTCTTCCAGGACAGGGTTGGGAACCACTGATCTAGAGTCCCTGCAATGGATTTCTGAATTCTGTCTTAATAATGGTTTATGGACTTCTCTTTTAGGAAGTTATACAAACCATTTCTTTAAACCCTGCTAAGCCAACTGCTTTCACTACATTCTATGGAAAGAAATTCCAGAGTTTAATTACACACTGAGTTAAGAAATGTGTTCTTTGGTTTGTTTAAAATTTACTACTTAGCAGCTTCATCACAGTCCTAATATTTTTGGAAAGAATAAATAAGTGATTCAAATTCATAGCCAAGACCGCATGTCCCAGTTCAAATGAAAAAATGTATTTGTTTAATAAGCATCTCAAGGAATAAATTTAGAATACTTTAATTACTGTAATTGTATCTGCCCAGTAATTTCTGGTCAATTCTTTTGTGATCTGCATTGAACCAATGTGGAATATAAATGCAATTTCAATTCAATCTTCGAGTTGCGATACGGATTCTCTTTAACCCTCTTTGTCTTAACAATCTCAATATTTCAGACCATGACAGCAACAAGGTATTACAAAGACCAACCAAAGTTTGGTTTTAGTGCTGAAACCAGCTCAAAATCCAGATTTGGCTATGTTTTGGTTTCAGCTGGTGATCCTTAGAGATATACCCACAGGGTTAGGGAAAGTAAAAAAAAAAAATCAAATGTATAACTTTTATGGTTATTCTATATGTCGATGTACAATCATTTTATCTTTCATGGAGTTCAACTTGAACTTAATATCATCTACACATCGTTCTAATGAGGCTATCCTACTTTCCAACTGATCCATGTACATGCTGCCATCTTGGGTTACTTTTTCAAGAGTTTCCATAAAGAAGCACCATCTAATCTTAATGGAAGACGGTAGCATTAGATCCCTTCTTAGATTTTAGAGTCCTCTTATGCAGTTTTGTTAAAACGAGTCTATATAGAGCAGGTGCAGAGTCATTCATTTACTTTCACAGATCCTATAATTTTTTTAAGTATGCTTATCTAGATTTTTACTATATACAAAAAGTATGCCTTGCAGAGAAAACAGCACCTCACAATAAGCAATCAGAAAGACAACACCACAGATCGTCCCACCCCCAAACCAGCCCCACATGCTCTAACTGCCTTTACCTCTTAAAACTTGTGCCATTCCATAAGTGCCCTCCACCCCCACTATCTCCCCCCACAGACACAACACATGCCCAGCACAAAAACTACTTCAATAATCAGAGTGTTTTCTCTTATTGGTTGCTATTAGAGAGTTGCACGGGGACAGAAATCCCACCCATCCCCGCCCGACCTGCCAGGATCCTCTCCATCCCCACCCGTCCCCATCAGGATCCTCTCCGTCCCCACCCATCCCCGCAAGGAATTACCTCCATCCCCGCCCGTCCCCATAAAAAGCAGCAATTACTTCTGACAGGATCATCAATTCCACAGTTTCTTTTGTGTTTGTGCTGCTGTTTTCCTTGGGGAATCTCTTTGAGGGTTGCATTCCTAAGTTATATCATTTGCTCCTTGGGTAGTTTGGGGATGCTGAGACAGCATTCAAGACCCTTAAACTGGAGGGAGTGTCAATCATTATGCAGCAGTGACAACTTGTGGATGGACTTAAGGTCCAAGTTAGCCAAGTTCCAGAAGGAGCAGCAGCTTGTGGCTCCTGGTTGAAAGCTTTCTCTGATGGATAGACTAAATTAGGTGGATATATAAAAGATGATAAAAGTTTTAGGTAGTTGTGAATGAAGGTTCAGTTTCTAATTGAACTGGAAGCCAAACAGAGCAGAAAGATTCAGATGTTCACAGTCATATAGACAATTTCAAGAAGACAGCCTTATCGAGTACAGTTCTGAATCTGGTCCTGGTGAATCATGACTGCGTTTGAAGTCACTTAATTAAATTTTAGGCCTTGCATGACTAAGATATACACTTACTCATTAATGTCTTGCCAAAGGCTGGCAAAGCAGAGTCTGTACAAAAGAAATCAGTGAAGTACAGTAGAAATCTCACACTGGGTAATTATTATTAATGTTATCAGTCTTCTCAACCTTTCTCCTAAAACCTGAAGTCTTACCTGCTGTTAGTATTCCCTTAGCACTCTGTGACAGACTCGAAGATTTCACAATCTCACAAACGCCTGCAAGTAAGGAAAGACACACAAACACACAGATGTTATTCATCATGGAGTCACTTTGTTAACCAACTAATATTTACGACAGTAGGTAATGGGTTTCAAAAGAATCATAAAAACAAAACTTTACATTTTTAGTCTAGGTTAGATTCAACAGTTCACCACATCTTCAGGTACTATTTATCACGTCTATAGCGCTGAAAGCATTTAATAGACAGTCCCTGCTCAGAAGAGCTTACAATATAAACTGGGCAGACTATAGGGTTGAAGATGCAGAACCTAAGGTGAGAGGTGTCAGGAACTGAAAACAGTCTTGAAGAGGTGGGCTTTTAACACTGCCAGAGATGGAGCCCATTATTACATGAATCTTATCTCCTGCAGGTGAACAATTTTATTCAATCATCTTCCACATGTTTGGGAAAAGGAAGACAACGCTACTCTTCCTTTTGATGATTCTTTAAACTTAGAAGCTTATAACAGACGAGCCTGTACTCTTCTTAGACTCTGCCACCCCAACTGACATTCATGCTACATATCTGTGTACATTAACATAATTCTTAGACTTTAATGTAGGCAAATCTCTGTCTTCAAATTGATAGAGCAAGGAAATGACACTCGGGATTGAGGGGAGGGAGTAAGAACATAAAAATAGCCTTACTGGGTCAGACCAATGGTCCATCAAACACAGTAGCCCGTTCTCACAGTGGCCAATCCAGGTCACTAGTACCTGGCCAAAACCCAAGTAGCAGCAATATTTAATGCTACCGATACAAGGCAAGCAGTGGCTTCCCCCATGTCTTTCTGCTATCTCTGCTTATGCCACTGTGATCCAGCTTCATGCCGATATCACTCCTGGGTCTAAGAGAGAGTATGCCAAAAGGGGGGCTATACCTTTGTGGGGCTCTTTGGGAGTCCAGAAGGCCCCAAAACTGGTAACTATGTCTCTTTAAGTTTAAGCTAGGGGTTCATTCCAGACTGTATGGGAAAAATATGGGTGGATGAGTCCTCATAGAGAATCTGGGAAGCTGGTTATTAGTGTGACAAAGACTAAAACAAAGTATAGTACAGAGAGATCCCTGCAGAATCTTCCCCCCCCCCAAAAAAAAAAAAAAAAAAAAAAAGACTCATGGACTGAATGTTGTCTTTTCCTCCAATAATGATTGGCCACGATGACTGAATTTACGGGAATTTGATTGTTTTGGGTTTTTTTTAATGGGGGAGTCTGTCCGGGTATAGCTGGCTCTCCCGCCTACCTCCTCCTAGGCCCCTGTGATTCAGTCTTCAGGCAACCAATGGTGGTGGTGGGGTGTTGCTGTCCCAGGAGCCGCCTTTCTGCAGGTCCTGCCTACATGGAAACAGGAAACCACAGAAGAGGAGGTTGGAAAGAGAAAGAGAGAGAGAGAGAGAGAGACCCGGGGAGGATTGGAAAGGGAGCAAGAAAGAAAGAAGCACAGGAGAGGATGTTGAAAGGAGAGAGAAATGTGCAACTACGGGGAGGTGAGTGGGTGGATTGGAGGGAGGGAGAGGATGGGAAGGGGGACCAAGGAAATGGGTGGTGTGTGGGCAGGTCATGTGTCCTCTTTTTTGTCTCCACAAATATGGTAACCCTATGTAAGAATCTAATCTTCCCTTAGCAGGGTTTAAAAAAGATTTGGATAATTTCCTAAAAGAAAAATTCATAAGCCATTATTATGATGGCCTTGGGAAATTTCTCTGCTTATTTCTAGGATAAGCAGCATAAAGCACAGTTACTTACCGTAACAGGTGTTATCCAGGGACAGCAGGCAGATATTCTTAACGTATGGGTGACGTCACCGACGGAGCCCCGGTACGGACCTTTTTAACTAGAAAGTTCTAGTTGGCCGCACCGCGCATGCGCTGGTGCCTTCCCGCCCGACGGAGGAGTGCGTGGTCTCCAGTTAAGATAAGCCAGCTAAGAAGCCAACCCGGGGAGGTGGGTGGGTCGTAAGAATATCTGCCTGCTGTCCCTGGATAACACCTGTTACGGTAAGTAACTGTGCTTTATCCCAGGACAAGCAGGCAGCATATTCTTAACGTATGGGTGACCTCCAAGCTAACAGAGAGGGAGGGGGGATGGTTGGCCATTAGGAAAATAAATTTTGTAACACAGATTGGCCGAAGTGTCCATCCCGCCTGGAGAAGGCATCCAGGCAGTAGTGAGTAGTGAATGTGTGAACTGAAGACCAAGTGGCCGCCTTGCAGATTTCCTCAATAGGCGTAGAGCGGAGGAAAGCCACAGAAGCAGCCATAGCTCGGACCCTGCGGGCCGTGACAGCTCCTTCCAGCGACAGGCCAGCCCGAGCATAACAGAACGCAATACAGGCAGCAAGCCAATTGGACAGCGTCCGTTTAGATACAGGGTGACCCAGACGGTTAGGATCGAAGGTCAGAAAGAGTTGAGGAGAGGAGCGGTGAGCCCTGGTACGGTCAAGGTAGTACGCCAGGGCACGCTTACAATCCAGCGTGTGAAGAGCAGTGTTCCCTCTAAGCGGGCGGGTGTTGTGAGCAAACTTTTTTCACCGTGAGCCAAAAATATCGGGCGCCAGCAAGTTATGAGCCAACTCGCCCGATTCTCCTCTCGCCGCCCTGCCATCTGCCGTACGCCTCTTCCGATTGTGCGCTGTGACGAGAAACGTGTGCGCTGCGATGTAATATTTTGTGCGCCAGCGCAGCTTAGCGGGAACACTGGTTCAAATGGTTTTATTTATTTCCCCAAATTTATTTTTGTTATACGCATTGAAAATATTTGATATTGCGTTTAAATCAAAATCTCAATAAACTTGAAACGAGTGCCCGTGAGATTGTGGGAGGGTTAAATACTCAAAACTTAGAAGTTTTTGCTACGCCAGCTTTCTGGTATCTTTACATACAGTGGCGTACCTAGCATATGTAACATCCGGGGCCCATCATTTTTTGGCACCCCCCCCCCCCATCTGTACGAAAAACATGATTTTTAGTAACAAGCCACACGTCACACGTCACCTAGGAAAAGGCAGCATCTTACATATTGCAGTGAGCAGTACATCAATACACCCATTGTAAAACTAAACAAGCCAGACCAGCACAGATCAATCCTACACCGTCAATCCTAACAGAAAACACACAGAACACAGAAAACACCTTCGCCTAGTAAGGAATATGTAATCACAAACTAACCCCTCCCTCTTTTACAAAACTGTAGTGTGGATTTTAGCTACGGAGGTAACAGCTCTGATGCTCATAAAATTCTGAGCATCAGAGCTGCTACCACCAAGGCTGGTGCTAAAAACGCTTCACAGTTTTGTAAAAGGGGGGATAAAATAAAAATACATAGACAAAGGTTAAATTGAACCAGCAAGAAGCTGGACTCTGCATACAATGCTTCACAGAAACAGTGACACATGTCTCCTAAAGCAATAAATAAATAGAAATTTTTTTCTACCTTTGTCTTCTGTGGTTTCTCCTTTCCTCATCTTCTTGTAACTCTCTTCCTTCCATCCACTGTCTGCCGTCTCTCTTCCCCTATATGGCATCTTCTCTCCTTCTATGCCCCTTCCAGAAACTGTATGCCTCCCCCTTCCATCTCTCCTTTCACCCCATTGGTCTGGCATCTCTCTCCTCGCCTTCCCTCTCCCACACCTCTCCTCATAGTCTGGTATCTCCCCTTCCCTGATTCTCTGGCATCTCTCTCCTTTCCTTTTCTTCCATCTTTCACTCCCCCTCCATGCTCTCACATCTCCCCCTTCCTTTTCCCTTAGACTGGCATACCTTCCTCCTACGCTCCAAGCCCTGGCATCTCCTTTAATTCCCTCCCTCATCTTCCTTCTCCCTCCAGCTGGGTACCGCAACACTCTTCCCTGCAGCTCTGCACTTCCCCACAATTGCCATGCTTCGGTTCCTCTTCTTCCTTCCTTCCTCCCCGCTCCCCCCCGCGGGACCCTGCGGCACCATCAACTCTTACTCCCTCTAATGTCGGCCCTGCAGCTCCAGACTTCCTCGCACCTTCTCCCCTCCCCCTTTGGATCGCTATTATTTTAAATGTTATAGCCGCGGAGCTGTATCCATCAGTGGAGATGTCTAACCTCGGCCTGCCCCGGAACTCTTACTGCAACAGTGACTTCCTGTTCCTGCCTAGACGGGCGGCTGCTGCAGTAAGAGTTCCGGGGCAGGCCGAGGTTAGACATCTCCACTGATGGATACAGCTCCGCGGCTATAACATTTAAAATAATAGCGATCCAAAGGGGGAGGGGAGAAGGTGCGAGGAAGTCTGGAGCTGCAGGGCCGACATTAGAGGGAGTAAGAGTTGATGGTGCCGCAGGGTCCCGCGGGGGGGGGGGGGGAGGAAGGAAGGAAGAAGAGGAACCGAAGCATGGCAATTGTGGGGAAGTGCAGAGCTGCAGGAGCTGTTATAGCCGCGGAGCTGTATCCATCAGTGGAGATGTCTAACCTCGGCCTGCCCCGGAACTCTTACTGCAGCAGCCGCCCGTCTAGGCAGGAACAGGAAGTCACTGTTGCAGTAAGAGTTCCGGGGCAGGCCGAGGTTAGACATCTCCACTGATGGATACAGCTCCGCGGCTATAACATTTAAAATAATAGCGATCCAAAGGGGGAGGGGAGAAGGTGCGAGGAAGTCTGGAGCTGCAGGGCCGACATTAGAGGGAGTAAGAGTTGATGGTGCCGCAGGGTCCCGCGGGGGGGGGAGGAAGGAAGGAAGAAGAGGAACCGAAGCATGGCAATTGTGGGGAAGTGCAATCCCCCCAATGCGTCCCCTTACCTTACCTCCCCTTACCTTTGCGACGCGTGTGTGCGCTGTGAAGAGAAACTTGTGCGCTGCGATGTAATATTTTGTGCGCGAACGCAGGCCAGCGCAGCTTAGCGGGAACATTGGTGAAGAGCCTGTTCCCCAGGATGAGAATGGGGTTTTGGGAAGAAGACAGGCAGTACGATGGACTGGTTGAGGTGAAAGGCTGAAACCACCTTAGGAAGGAATTTAGGATGGGTACGCAGAACCACCTTGTCATGGTGAAAAACAGTGAACGGTGGATCGGCGACCAGTGCATGTAGCTCACTAACCCTCCTGGCAGAGGTGATGGCAATGAGGAAAAGCACCTTCCATGTGAGAAGTTTGAGCGAGGTAGTAGCAAGAGGCTCAAAAGGAGGTTTCATGAGGGCTGACAAAACCACATTGAGGTCCCAGACGACGGGGGGAGGCTGAAGAGGTGGTTTGATATTGAAGAGGCCTCTCATGAACCGGGAAACCAGAGGATGAGCCGTGAGGGGTTTTCCAAGAATAGGCTCATGAAACGCAGTGATGGCACAGAGGTGGACTCTGATTGAGGTCGACTTGAGGCCAGCGTCGGAGAGAGAGAGCAAATAGTCCAGTACAGTTTCCACCGCCAGGGAGGTGGGATTGTGATGATGAAGGAGACACCAAGCGGAGAACCGGGTCCACTTCTGATGGTAACATTGGAGTGTGGAGGGTTTCCTGGAGGCATCCAAAATGCGACGGACCGGCTGAGACAGGTTTGCTGGAGAGGTCAGCCCGAGAGAAACCAAGCTGTCAGGTGGAGGGAAGACAGATTGGGATGTAGCAGCGACTGATGTTGCTGCGTAAGCAGAGAAGGAAATACAGGAAGAGGAATGGGCTCCCTGGAGCTGAGTTGAAGCAGGAGGGAGAACCAGTGTTGTCTGGGCCACCGAGGAGCGATGAGAATCATGGTGGCCCTGTCCTTGCGGAGCTTGAACAGGGTCCGCAACATCAGAGGAAGTGGAGGGAAGGCATAGAGGAACCGATCCGTCCAGTCGAGTAGGAAAGCATCCGGGGCCAGACGATGTGGAGAGAAGAGTCTGGAGCAAAACTGGGGCAGCTGATGGTTGTGAGGAGCTGCAAAGAGGTCCACCTGTGGAGTGCCCCATCGAGCAAAGATGGAGTGGAGAGTGGGAGGATCCAGGGTCCACTCGTGAGGTTGAAGGATGCGGCTGAGCCGGTCGGCCAGGGAGTTCTGTTCGCCCTGGATATAGACGGCTTTGAGATACAGATTGTGGGCTGTGGCCCAGGTCCAAATTCGGAGGGCCTCCTGACAAAGGAGACGAGATCCGGTGCCTCCCTGCTTGTTGATGTAGTACACGGCGACTTGGTTGTCCGTGCACAGGAGAAGAACCTGAGGATAGAGAAGGTGCTGGAAGGCCTTGAGAGCATAAAACATGGCTCTGAGTTCCAGGAAATTGATGTGATGTTGACGCTCCTGAGGGGTCCAGAGTCCCTGGGTGCGTAGATCCCCCATGTGAGCTCCCCATGCATAGGGGGAGGCATCTGTGGTGATGATCATGGAATGAGGGGGTGGATGAAGAAGGAGGCCCCTGGAAAGATTTGAGGAGTTCAACCACCATTGAAGAGATTGCTGAAGAGATGATGTCACAGAGATGGGATGAGAAAGAGGATCCCTGGTCTGTGACCATTGGTTGGCGAGGGTCCATTGTGGTATTCTCAGATGGAGTCGCGCCAGAGGAACCACATGGACTGTCGAGGCCATGTGACCCAGAAGAATCATCATCTGGCGAGCAGGGATGGATGGTTGGAGGAGCACCTGTCGACAGAGGTGAAGCAGTGTCCGGTGCCGGTCGGCAGGAAGGAACGCTCTCATGGAGTTGGTATCGAGAAGAGCTCCGATGAACTGAAGGCGCTGCGTGGGAAGCAGATGCGACTTGGGATAATTGATCTCGAACCCCAGGAGATGGAGGAAAGAGATGGTGTGGTGTGTGGATTGCAGCACAAGTGGAGCGGTTGTTGCTTTCACCAACCAATCGTCCAAGTAGGGGAACACTTGTAGGTTGTGGGACCTGAGAAAGGCCGCTACCACAATCAGGCACTTGGTGAACACCCTGGGCGATGATGCGAGACCAAAGGGCAGCACCTTGTATTGATAGTGGTGATTCTGAACCTGGAATCGGAGGTAGCGACGTGAAGCCTGATGGATTGGAATGTGGGTGTAGGCCTCCTTGAGGTCCAGGGAACATAGCCAGTCGTGTTGAGAGAGAAGAGGATAAAGTGTGGCAAGGGAGAGCATTCTGAACTTCTCCTTGACCAAACACTTGTTGAGGTTCCTGAGGTCGAGGATAGGACGAAGATCTCCCGTTTTCTTGGGTACCAGGAAGTAGCGGGAGTAAAAACCCTGACCCCTCTGGTCTTGCGGAACTTCTTCGATGGCATTGAGGAGGAGAAGGGATTGGACCTCCCGAAGGAGGAGAGGAATTTGGGAGGAGTGAGAAGCAGACTCTACGGGAGGATGATCTATGGGTAGAGTTTGGAACCTTAGTGAGTATCCGTGACGGATGATGTTGAGAACCCACAGGTCTGACGTGATGGCCTCCCAGCGGTGGAGGAAGATGGTGAGGCGGCCTCCGATAGGCTGAGGAAGAGGCATGGAAGGTTGGAGACTGGCTATGCCCTGGAGAAAGGAGTCAAAAGGGCTGAGGGTTTTTAGTCGAAGGGAGAGGCTTGGTCGCCTGGTGGGACTGAGAACGAGCCTGAGTGTGCTGTTGTTGTTGGTGGCGAGGCCGGCGGGATTGTTGCTGAGGAGGATTCAGCGGCCTGGCAGAGAATCGACGTTGATAAGAGGACTGAGGCCTGTATGGTCGTGCAGGTGGAGTCTTCTTTTTAGGCTTAATGAGGGTGTCCCATCTGGTCTCATGAGCCGAAAGTTTTTGTGTTGTGGTATCAAGAGATTCCCCAAAAAGTTCATCACCAAGGCAGGGCGCGTTGGCGAGACGGTCCTGGTGGTTCACATCAAGGTCAGACACCCTCAACCAGGCTAGGCGTCGCATGGCTACAGCTAGTGCAGAGGCTCGTGAAGTAAGCTCGAAGGAGTCGTAAATCGAGCGCACCATAAATTTTCTGAGCTGAAGGAGGCTGGAAATCTGCTGTTGGAAAAGTGGGATTTTACGCTCGGGTACATACTTTTCCAAAGCAGAAAGTTGTTGGACCAGGTGTTTCATATAAAATGAAAAATGAAACGAGTAATTGTTGGCTCTGTTAGCCAGCATGGCATTCTGGTACAGGCGCTTTCCAAATTTGTCCATAGTTTTTCCCTCTCTGCCAGGAGGGGTGGAGGCATACACACTGGATCCCTGAGATTTTTTTAGAGTGGACTCTACGAGGAGGCTCTCATGGGGCAATTGGGTTTTATCAAATCCCGGGATCGGGATGACCCGGTATAAACTGTCCAGTTTTTTAGGAGCACCTGGAACAGTCAGTGGGGTTTCCAAATTTTTATAAAATGTTTCCCGTAGGATATCATGTACGGGGAGTTTAAGAAATTCCTTGGGAGGTTGGTCGAAGTCCAAGGCTTCTAAAAATGCCTGGGACTTCTTGGAGTCGGACTCAAGTGGGATGGAGAGAGCCGCAGACATCTCCCGAAGGAATTTCGTGAAGGAGGATTGCTCGGGCTTGGAAGTGGTTTCAGCCATAGAGGGTTCCTCATCGGTAGAAGAGGCATCCTCTTCGGTACCGAGTGGGGATTGCTCCCACAGGTCTGGGTCCCTGACAGCCGGCTCAGTATGGCGTGTTTTAGAAAGGGACTTGTCAGATCGCATAGATACGGTGCCGGGGGATGAAGACCGGCGTCGATCCCTGTCCCTGGAGGAATGGTGCCGATCCCGGTCCCGAGATGACTGGCGTCGATCTGGGGCCTGGGTCGGGTCCTCTGCCGAGCAAGTCTGAAGTACAGGCTGAGCAGATAAGACCGGCATGGATGTGTTCAGCGGTACCGAAGGGGTGGATACCGGTGGGGCGGTACCAGGCTCGGTCTGGACTGGTACCGGAAGGAGCGGTGCCAGTATGGTTGGAAGGAGCTGTTGGAGTTGCTTCTGTAGCTGCTCCTGAAGTTTGTCCTGGAGGATGGCCGAGATCCGGTCCTCCAATGGGGGCACCGGTACCGCTTTAGATTTCTTCGGTACCATAGGTGCTGCTCGACGCTCCGGCGATGAGGAGGCCGATGACGAGGCACTCACCGTGATCGGAGCGGAGCGTTTACGGGATCGGCGGGACGTCGGAAGAACCGGTGTCACCGCTGTAACAGGAGGTCGCTCAAGGGAAGTGGAAGGCTTCTTAGCCGGCTTACCTGGCGCTATCGACCCCGAAGGAGGATCAGGCGGTGTCGATGTGGTTGGTGCCGATTTAGGCGGTGCCGTCGACGTCGGGGCCTGCTCCATGGTAGAACCGGTACCGAAAAGAATATTTTGCTGTATTTGCCGGTTCTTAAGTGTGCGTTTCTTGAGAGTTGCACAGCGGGTGCAGGTGTCAGCCCGATGCTCTGGACCCAAACACTGAAGGCACCAATTGTGTGGGTCAGTCAGAGAGATCGGGCGTGCACACCGCTGGCACTTCTTGAAGCCCGGTTGAGGGGGCATGAAGGGAAACACGGCCTCCGCGAAATCAAACCCGGAGGCTTGTATGATTACAACAGGCCCCGCCGGGGCCGGCTGCAAAAAAGCAAAGAAAAGACACGAGTTTTTTTTTTTTTTTTTTTTTTGAAAGGAAGTTAAAGTCAAAAGACAAAATATAGAACAAAAAGGGATCAAAAAATCGCGAGCGGGAAGGCAAAATAGAGTTTTCAACGGCCGTTGAAAGCACATGCGTCTTCTTCGCTCCGCGGAAACGAAGAAACTGGAGACCACGCACTCCTCCGTCGGGCGGGAAGGCACCAGCGCATGCGCGGTGCGGCCAACTAGAACTTTCTAGTTAAAAAGGTCCGTACCGGGGCTCCGTCGGTGACGTCACCCATACGTTAAGAATATGCTGCCTGCTTGTCCTGGGATAAAATCTATTTTTACTCTTTGGGATCTTGCCAGGTACTTGGGACCTGTATTGGCCACTGTTGGAAACAGAATCTTGGGCTTGATGGACCTTTGGTAACTCTTATGTTCTTACCTAATACTTTCAAACTTTTTCCTCTTATGCATGACCTGGTTACAGAGAAACCAGCAGATTTATTAAATCTGGTTGTGTAAATAGGGTGAGGAAAACTTGACCTAGCTACGCCTGCTGAGTTATTCCAGGGAAGTGTAGGAGGAAGGAAGATGGGTTGTTTTCCAAGGATATTGTACCATCACTGAAACTCCTGGTCTGACAACCCTCCCAGTGTGACGTCTATTTCTAAAATCAATAGGTCAAGAAGAGGTGGGGTGTTTCCTTGTTTAATAGGGCCACTGGGGAACTCTTTGAGCTAATCCTTGTTTTATCAGAGATGACTTTGAAGGTGGACAGGTTAATGCAATGGCTCTGAATCCACTGTTTGGGACAAAGCAAGCCACTTAAGTTTTCAATATATGAACTAGGAATGTGTTGGTGCAAAGGTTTTGTTTTCTCAATTTTAAAATGTTTACTTTGGTTTACATATTAGTGTGCATTAAAATGAATTTGTCAGACCGTTGTCAAATATATCATTCCTAACTAAAGCAGGGAAGGTCTTGCTTCACCAATTTGCTTGACTTCTTCGAGACAGTGGTTTCTTAGTGTGGTTTTCTTATTTAAAAGATTAACACTGAAGTTTATGACTATAGTGGGACTTTTGTTAGGTACCAGTTGAAAATATGTGTCTGTAGTCAAGCATTCCTGCCTCAGTCATTAAAACGGAAAATTTACATTTCAACAAGTGCAAAGAAAAACAAACGATATACTTTCTTGAATAGCACCTAGCACTTATCTTAACTGCTGACAAAACACTCCCGTGACAGGTATAGCAAAAACTCCTACAAATAGCCCACTATTTTCAACGGGAAAGTTACTGGCCTAAAACAGCATTTAACCGAGCCCTTTTCGTCTGCTTCTTGCTTCCCGTTCAGAGAAACTTTATTGTCAAGACTTACCATGCTTTACAACTATGCCACATTCCGGATCCTGAGCAATTTGCAACAATATCTCTTCCACATCTCTATTCTTCCCTGGGGTCTCTATTAAAGTAGTTATTTGTTGCTGTAGGTTCATTGGCAAAGACATCAGTTTTGTCAGTTGGCCTTCTGGACTTTTATCTATCTGCGTACAAAAGAAACCAACGGAAAAGGTATTTGTCAGACAAGATATGCAGGCATGTACTGTGTGCCAAATTGGATTATATTCAGCTTATGTCTAAATTATTTAAACACAACCCACAACTCTTCCCAAGTGCACATCAGATCTTAAATACAATTTTAGAATAACATATCTTCGGGCCTCAGTACCACCGCTCTCCAATTTTCTATAGCGAGAAGAATTGCGTGAGAACTTCTCACTGGCCCATCATATTGTTTAAACTAATAATTTAACCTGTTTTTCATATAAATAAAGTGCTATAGCCACTTATCATTTTAGTTTCATTAAATCTTCAGACTCGGGAGAGGCAGACTCGACAGGTTTTGCACCAAAATGCTGTTTCAAGGGTCTGCCACAGCCGATTTTGTCATCCGACTCCCACTATTTTCAAAGAGCAAGAGTCAGATGACAAAATCTGCACTTGTTATTAAACACAAATATGCCATTTAAATGCAGCACTTATTTTGAAAATCCCTTCACATATGGCTTCTTCAAGGGAAAACCCTGTCTGTTTCAATCATTAAGTGCAGGCTCAATTTTTTTGCTCTGCCGCTATATCATGCTGAAAACTCCCCAAGCCAAATTTAAGGGAGCCAAAAAGACTATAGGCTCAACAGTCACAAAGACCTCTAGCTTCATCTGCTGGAAAGTGAAGTAGCTGCAGATATCACACCTAAGTCCCATATATAGCAGGTACACATTCTGGGTGCTGGTGCTTCTGCACTGAGTGGATCTTTTGAAGCTACTATGAACATAAGAATAGCCTTACTGGGTCAGACTAATGGTCCATCTTGCCCAGTAGCCCATCTTCACAGTGGCCAATCCAGGTCACTAGTACCTGGCAAAATCCCAAATAATAGCAATGTTCTATATGCCAGCACTGGTTCAGGCTGCAGCCATGCAAAATTAAGGGGAAAGGAAGTGAAACAGGTGAAAAAACCATGAAGCATTTTTTTTTTTTAAACGTTGCTGGATTCTTTGAAGAGATCAGAACATTCTACTAAGAAAGCTCATGTTTGTTTCTACTGCTCCAGATTCATTTAATGATATCACTCAATTGTGAGTGTCCCTATTCTGCTTTGTCCTTGGAGAATCTTATGACTTTATATATTATCTTCTGTCAAAATAATTTCCCTAGCTGCTGTCAAATAATTTAAGTTACCTCTAGTTTGCCCTGATGTTGCTTATATATCACATCAGGACAGTCATGTAATATGTTCTTGTATAGATTTCGAAAGTGTAGCATGTTAGGCTTCACAATGTTCAATACTTTTGATTTGTCTTCCCCAATTATCATTCTGAAATCACCTAATCAAGAGAGAAAAGAAAACAAAGATAAGTTTGCAAAAAGTCCCTCATGTGACCACAAATCCTTGAAAAGTGCTTTCTTCAGACATCCTAGCTACTGAGTATCATAAATTCTTGAGTAAACAATGTTCATCCTTCGATACCTATACAGCCACTTTGTTCAAAATAAAATGTACAGTGTCGCACATTATCTACAGGCTCAATCAACCTCAATTGACTGACGGCATTTTAATAAACTTCCAAATTCCAAATGAAAGGCAGGAAATGGACTTTCAAATAATTATGCAGTTTACACCTCAACAAGACTGTGTGTCCCCTTATGGGAAGAGTATAGAGCAAGTTGGGCAGATCCTTCACTACACAACTGAGGAACGTATTATAACAAACGTATTCCCCACTTTTCTATTTCAGCCAAGGTAGCTTACAACAGAAACACTAAAATACGGCATTGAATAGACACAGACTTAAACAAGGAGAGCTGGTTATTAGGCACTTTTCAATCTATCAGTTATACAGGTATCTTGGTAGAGAGATCCTTTTTGTCAGTTTGTAAACTACGGTAGTTAAAAAATCCCAAACAAACAAAACATCACAAGTACCTCTGGAGAACCAGTAACCGATTCCAGTATGTGCTCAAATGTTTTCTTTATCTCTTTACAGAGTTCAGTTCCTATTTCCAGTACATTCATATTATGGGGTTGATATTCAATTGACCAATATCTGGTTATAGTTAACTGGTAAGTTACTCAGAGGAGATATTTGGAAGCCTCTGCTCACTGGCTTCAGCTACAGCTTCAGGGGTGGGAGGGAGTGGGGGTTGTCAGGACCAGCTGCCGCTGTTGCTTCAAGGGCTAGAACAGGGGTGACAAATTTAGGCCCGTTAAATTTGGCCCAAGATTTGGCCCGCCGTTCCTTCCCTACCTCCCATTCCGGCTTCCCGGTCTCAACTTCTAAGCAGCCTGCCGAGGAATGCCGGTCGGCTGCAGTGAACCTAGCAGGCTGCCGTTGACCTCCGCAGCACGTTCCCTCTGCCGCGATCCTGTATGTCAGAGGAGGGGTGGGACTGCGGCAGAGGGAACAAGCTGAGGAGGCCGAGGCAGCCTGCTAGGTTCACTACGGCCGACTGACGATCCTTGGCAGGCTGTTTAGAAGATGAGACCGGGAAGCTGGGATGGAGAGAGGAAAGGAACAGTGAGCCCAAATCTCAAAGGTGAGACCGGAAGAAGGAGGAAAACATGCAGGCCTTTGGGACGGGTCCTAGTGTAGAAGTACACAGAGGGAGGGGCCCAAAGAGACATGCATATTCCGGACTAAGGGAGGGATAGGAGAAGAAATAATGGGTATAAAACAAAGAAGAGGGAGAGAGATGGTGGACAATGGGATAGAGGGAGGGAAGGAACAGAAAGGGAGAGAAATTGGACACAAGGGATGGTGTGGAGGGGGATATATTGGATAGGAGGATAGTTGGGAAGAGAAAGGGAGAGATGGTGGACCCTGGGGTGGTGGGGAAGGAGGGAGAGAGGCTGGATGAAAGGGTAGTTGAGAAAAGGAGAGATGGTGGATCTAGGGATGGTGAGGTCCATTGCTGCAGCTGTGGGGATGAAGACAAAAAAAAAGGAAAGATGCCAGACCTCTGGGGAAGGGAAACGAAATAGAAGGGGAGGACAGAGATGGAAGATGGATGGTTAGCACGGAGAAAGAAGGAAACTACAAATGTGCAGGAGACCTGGCAAGTGAGTTATCAGAAGACAACCAGAGCCTGGGACTAACATGATTTTAATAATAACCAGACAACAAAAGGTAGAAAAAATTAATTTATTTTTTGTTTTGTGATTACAATATGTCAAATTTGAAATGTGTATCCTGCCAGAGCTGGTGTTGGACAGCAAGCGTGAACTAAGCCCTAAAAGAGAGAGGAAAGTCTTTATTTTGTTTACATCACAGAGCCGTCGTGGGGTTGGAGAGATTGTAACCCTAGACTTCTACAAAGACTAAGGAGTCCTTTTATTAAGGTGCGCATTTAGCATGCACTAAATCGGTTAGCATACCTTAATAAAAGGACCTTAAGTATCTTAATAAAAAATTTGGCCCACGACTTAGCCTATGTTTTAGATTTCGGCCCCTTATGTGATTGAGTTTGATACCCCTGGGATGGAGGGTTGTCAGGACCAGCAATTTTCAGCTGGCTTTGATTCTATGATAAAACAGCTCTATATCACAACTATTTTTTAATTTGTCCACTATACATTTTGTTGCAAAATTTTGAAAGATGCAGAAAGGTCTTTACTATGACTAAAATATCTTAAAATATTGGCCAGGTACCAGTGTCAGCTCTGTCCATCTCTAACATTTTATGTGCATCTTAATATTCGTTGCCAAAATCAGATGAGACAACAGACTCTTGTACATGACATCACTTCTTAATTGATGTTCTGGCACATTTCCACCACTGACTCACTTCACAGCAATGCCCAATAGGTAAGTAAGATTAGATAATCTTGTATTGTGTTTTTTTTTTTCCCTCCTCCATTTTGTGCTTACAGAATAAGGGTTCATAAATCATGCCTCATATGTTAGCTTTCTCTAATATATTCAATGATAAATAGAAAATAATGGAAATAGCAATTATGAAATACACTTCCCCCTCCGTATTCACAAATTCCGTATCTACGGATTCGTTTATTCACGGTTTTAGATCAAAAAATACATTTTCATTTTTCAGGCTATTTTTAAGCCCTATAAGCCCCCCCCCCCCTTAAGCCTTACCTGGTGGTCTAGCGGGTTTTCAGGGCAGGAGCGATCTTCCTACGCTCCTGCCCTGTGCAGATCGCTCACAAGAAATGGTTCGAGACTACAGGAGCACAAGGCAGCCATTTCCTGTGAGCGATCTGCACGGGGCAGGAGCGTGGGAAGATCGCTCCTGCCTGAAAACCTGCCTGAAAGACCACCAAGTAAGGCTTAAGGGAGGGGGGGGTTCAGAGCTTAAAATAGCCAGGGGAAGCAGGGGTTAGGGGCAGAACCGGCCCAAATATTATTCGCGGTTTTTTAATATTTGCGAGCCGGCTCTGCCCCGAACCCCCGCGAATACAGAGGGGGAAGTGTACTATGGTCGTATTCTCTTATGTCACTATTGCAGTGCCTCTCAAACTTTTTTAGCTCTGACACACTAAATGGAGCAAATATTTTTTGTGTGGCACATTATAATTGAAACCAACAACAAATCTGAGAGTTATTTATAGTTCTTTAAGCTACGTATGAGTAATTGTAAAAACGGTGAAACTAAAGTAGGTAGAATGGAATTGCTAATCAATGCGATGGGTGTGCTTGTTTTATTTTATTTTATTTTTTGTTTATTTATGAATTTTTCAAATTCATTTAACAAGCGTATAATCTTGTACAGAAAAGTGCGATCAAGAAAACATATCATTAATTATTCTCAAACTTGAAAATAAACCAAAATTACATAAAAGGTAATAAAATTTCAACTTACCGTATTTTCACGCATATAATGCGCGCGTTATACGTGTTTTTACAAACCGTACATACCCTTGCGCGGTATACGCGTGAGCGTGTTGTCCAAATTTTTTTTTACATAGTTCCCCCCCCCCCCACGTCCGATTCACCCCCCGCAGGACTGCTCGCACGCACCCGCACCCCCACCCCGAAGGACCGCCGACTCCCCGACACAATCGGGGCAAGAGGGAGCTCAAGCCTTCTTGCCCCAGCCAACCGCGGCACCCCCGACACGATCGGGGCAAGAGGGAGCTCAAGCCCTCTTGCCCCCCCGATCCCCGACACGATCGGGGCAAAAAGGAGCCCAAGCCCTCTTGCCCCGCCGATTCCCCAACTCCCCGACAATATCGGGCCAGGAGGGAGCCCAAGTCCTCCTGGCCCTGGCGACCCCCCCCCCCACTAGTTGTTCGGGCCAGGAGGGAGCCCAAACCCTCCTGGCCACGGCGACCCCCTAACCCCACCCCGCACTACATTACGGGCAGGAGGGATCCCAGGCCCTCCTGCCCTCGACGCAAACCCCCCTCCCCCCAACGACCCCCCCCAAGAACCTCCGATCGCCCCCCCAGCCTACTCGCGACCCCCCTGGCTGACCCCCACGACACCCCCACCCCCCTTCCCCGTACCTTTCTGTAGTTGGCCAGACAGACGGGAGCCAAACCCGCCTGTCCGGCAGGCAGCCAACGACGGAATAAGGCCTGATTGGCCCATCCGTCCCAAAGCTCCGCCTACTGTTGGGGCCTAAGGCGCCTGGGCCAATCAGAATAGGCCCGGGAGCCTTAGGTCCCTCCTGGGGGCGGGGCCTGAGGCACATGGGGTCGCGGGTCGGCTGGGGGGGCGGTCATTGGGGGAGGGGGGTTTGCGTCGAGGGCAGGAGGGCCTGGGATCCCTCCTGCCCGTAATGTAGTGCGGGATGGGGGTAGGGGGTCGCCGTGGCCTGGAGGATTTGGGCTCCCTCCTGGCCCGAACAACTAGGAGGGGATCGCCAGGGCCAGGAGGACTTGGGCTCCCTCCTGGCCTGATATTGTCAGGGAGTTGGGGGGTCGGTGGGGCAAGAGGGCTTGGGCTCCCTTTTGCCCCGATCGTGTCGGGGGTGCCAAGGTTGACTGGGGCAAGAGGGCTTGAGCTCCCTCTTGCCCCGATCGTGTCGGGGAGTCGGCGGGGCAAGAGGGGAAGCAGCAAGACACCGGTAGGAGCTTCTACATGATGGGGGGGTCGGGAGGCTGTGGGGGTGCGAGCGGTCCTTCAGGGTGGGGGTGCGTGCGAGCGGTCCTGCGGGGGGGGATGAATCGGACGTCCGGGGGGGGGCATCAGGCTTTCAGGGTGGGGACAGGACTTCAAGGGGGAGAGGAGAGTCGGGGCGGGCGAAAGAAGAGTCGGGGTGGCCAGAGGAGAGTCGGGGCGGGCGACTGGAGAGTCGGGCAGCATGCGCGGTATACGGATGTGCGCGGTATACAAAAATTTCTGTACATAAATTTGTGTTTTCTGCGCGCTATACCCGTGTGCGCGTTTTACACGGGTGCGTTATTTACGTGAAAATACGGTAATCCCACACTAGTCCTCAACATTGGATCCAAGATTAAGGAATTAGGAGTAAATATAATACAATAACAAATTAAACCAATTCACGTCATCTGTTGCTGAAAGAGAGCTTAAATTAATTATTGAGACACTGATGTTTCTCCTTTTTCAAGGCGCTTCATGGAGAGGAAGGCCGTCAAATGAGATGGTTCAAAGAAAATGTATTTAAGGGAATTATACCTGATTACACACTTACAGGGGTATCTAAGAAAAAATAATCCCCCTATCTGGGTCAGGGTGTGATTGTTTTAGAGTGCAAATTAACTCAAAATGTGGCTCGATAGTCGAAAAGCAAACACGCATTTTGTCAGCCACCATCTGCAGTTCTCTTTATTTAAGAATACACTCTGGACACAGAGCTTCTGAGGAGATTCCGCTGAACACTCTGCCATAAAAGCTACAAGAGAAACCAAATTTACCAATTTACATGGAATGGAGTCTTTTCAAAAGTGGAGAAATTTGTTGAAACAACAAATGTTCTTCATCCTTTTCAGACATAAAGCAGGGTCTTACATGGCCTGGCCCTTAAACGCGAGATGCAAGTTGACTGTGGAACCATCTCAGAGACCATTGTTTATTTCTTTTCTTCCTTCCTTTTATTGTATGATGTAATTTTCACCATTTTTAAAAATTTGTTTTCCTATCTAGTTTTGTGAAATGAACCGCTCAGATGCACTATGATGGCATATCAAATTCAATTAGAACGAAAGGTGAAGGATAAGTAAGGGCCCTGCAGAACACAGAAACTTGCTGGGCTGAGCAAATGGCAACCAGGTGTATTGCCTTTAGGATAAGATCCTTCAGAGGAGCTCATTTCAAGAACTTGAAATGTAGTCCCACCAGGGTACTGACCATTAAATAAGAGTCCCACTGCAGCAAGACCTCCTGAAGCAGGGGCCAAATATGACATCACTGTGAACTGCAAATGAAATGCCTTGCACCTTTCCCCCTAAAACAAGAGAGAGCCAAATACGAAGAAACAAATGCTGCTCCAAACTCTCTTGCAGGAACTCCAGCATAGAGACCATAAGAAGAAGTAGCACTCTGTGCAATAACTTCTGGATGTAGGCCAAGGAGGCAGAAACAAATACTATACAAGCTGAATATCCAAAATATGAAAAACACCTAAAGATATTCAGATATCATAAATTATATCAGAAATCTATGAAGGCAGGTTACTATCACGGAGAAAAAGACCTCAGTGTTCCATGGAAATCAATCCAAGAAACCACTATGACAAAAACTAAGTTGTCATAAAAAACTCTGTGGGTTGTTCTTATATTGATAGAATACTTCAAAATAACTCTATCCCAGCAGGAACAAGCATACGAAAAACCTGCACTTATCTCAATATGTCTTCTGATAAACTAGACTGCCAGGGAGGCAGACCATCTCTGAACTTCTGAGTCCCTATTTCTCAGGCAATGCCTCGCAAGAACCAGGCCAAAAGTCAGAAAGGATCAGAATCCCCCATCATCACAGCCCATTAGGTGGTGAACCAGGTCTGTATACCAGGGATGATGAGGCCAGAACTATGAGGATCAAAAGAAATGGCTGCTTGACCACTCTCCAGAGTACCAGGGTGGGAAAACATCAAGTGGCTCCTGTTGCAGACAGCATCTATACTGGCCAAGCCAAACTCTTTTCTGCAGCTGAAGAATAGGGGACATTTTGTATTCCTCTGCAACACCATTAAGTCACAGTACAGAGGACCCCAGCGGTCCACCAGGGGTGAAACACTGAGGGATTCAAGATGTTCTGGCTGAGAAAGTCCATTTGCATGTTCTCCATTCCTGCAATATGCACCGCTAAGAGATGTTGATTTATAGAATAGTGCTTAGTTGGATTTTTGGTATTTGAACACATAGGCGCACACATGTATATATATATATATATATACAGTATATGCTGACATTCTCATCATTTAGAGGCATATTTGGTGCATAAGTGTTGGCACCTGTTTCATAGAATTATCCCCATAATGTCAAAGCCTCTCTTTCTTTCAAAATGTACCACTGTAATGCTGTTATTCACAATTATCGAATCCAGTGCGAGCATGTTCATGCTGCTGTGAAGAATCAGAGAAGGGAAATATTGCAATTTCTTTTTCAGTGACCCAGTAGTGGTTGCCAGAAGTAGAGAAATTTATTGCAGAGACACCCTGTACCCAAGGTGTGTATTTAAGGTCTAATGAACTTTCTCACAGTGTTTCTGCAGATTTTTAAAGGAGACAAGCCATCAAGTCATACAGTTTTCTAGCGTGAGTCATCGTTGGCTTGCAAATACTTGCTGCAAGAATCTTAGAAGGGCAAGCGAGCATAATTGAACAAATGGGACCGTTAGCATTCAGGCCACATCGATCCTAGCTGCAGGCATAATGGCTGTTCGTGACATCAGAAAACAGGAATAACATGCAAGTGTGACTATAGAGTCAATGTATTCACAAATAAGCGATATAGGAAAGAATTGATTCACGATCTTAGACAACTTCTCTTTACAAATACTGCCAAATGATTTACGAAGCTACTGATCTGATTTCTCATTACTAGTCTTCTCCAATCAAGTTTAAGGTGGGGAGCCAACTGAACAAGTTCATCAGGGCAACTAATAAAAGAGACATTTTGTTGCTATAGAGACTAGCATTAAATCAGTTGACTCCAACAGGATACGGTACTGCTGTCAAAAGAGGGCACATTTGTTTTCTCACATATACGCTGTATAAGTACTCATATTTACATCGTTGAGTTTGGAAGTTGCAAAACAAGTTGGTTCACTCCTCTTTCACAATTTTGTTGGTCTTGCTTATTTAGCAATCATTTGGTTGGATCGTACTGCTTCTAAATACCAGACTAGGAACAGAACAAGTAGGACCTAAAGAGTTCTCTGCCCAAGAACAGCTCAGAAAATGTTGTCATGGGAACCTTCTGGAGAATCCAGAATAATACTGAAGTCATTTTACTTATAACCAATACAAGTCTCTCTCTACTCATGCTGAAAATTGTGGGCCAGCTCTTCCTGCACTTTAAAAGAAAACAGCAGCAGGGGCAGGAGTGGAGTAGCAGCCTAATGGTTAGAGCACCAGGATAACAACCAGGGAAGCTTGGTTCAAATCCTGTGACCACGTGTTGTGATCTTGGGCAAACATAAACGCTTCATTGTCTCAGATGCAAATTTCAGGGGTCAGGGACAGTCCTATTTTACCTGCAGTGGCGTAGCAAGGGTTACCAGCACCTGTACCTTTTTAACTTCGGCAAGAGCAGTAAAGAACTTGCTGGGCTGGGGGAGAGGGAACTAGGGATGGAGAAAGATGGAAGAGAGGAGGAAAGGAGGAAAGGAATCCAAGGTGATAATGCAGCACAAAGGAGTAAGGAATAGGTGAGACTGTGTACAGGAATAAGAAAAGGAGACAGAAGGAAAAGAAAACAGAAAAAGGAAGAGAAAATGATAAAATATTCACTGTCAAAAGAAGGCAAAGCTGCTTATCTATAGCAGGTATTCGCTGACAATTATTGGTCCCTGAGTGAGTGATGTTATTTGATGGAGCCCAGAAGGAAAAATGTAAGCAATCTGATGCCAAAGTGAATGACTGGGATAGTATAGCCTAATTAGTATAGCCTGCCTAATTACTGGAAGCACCACTCATTTAGAACAATTTATATTTACAAAATGTATTTTGTAGATAAGCATGCATTCCATACAAAACAGTAAATTAATTTCACCATTAGGATTCCCCCTGCACTTTTACCACAAAGAAAGACCTGCAGCATCCCATTAAATATACATATCTAATAAACATACAATTCTCAAGACAGCACTATTCGCAATAAACCCGGTTCCCTTCTATCGTTTCTTGCCCTCCTCCTCACAGAATGCATGTTACTTCTTGGTTCCAATGCAGACTGTAAATTATGTTTTAAATACCCAATTTATTAAGATATTGACATGAAGGATGGGGAGATGCTACAGTGGCCATGAAAACAAATTACAATCACTATAACATCACTGCATTCTGCATTATCCTCTACAGCTTTTGGTAACCCTCTCCGAGAAAGATCACGAGCAAAAGCTGAAGAGGATTAACATGGAGCTAAGGGGGGGCTACAGTATGATAGCAGGCAATGGAGACCCTCTATTCTTCCACCTGAAATTAGAAGAGGGCTTTTGGGCCCTTACCCCCACCCTCCCATTCACCTGACAACAGAAGGTTTCCAGGTCAGAGACCCATCAGTTATTTCAAAACAATTTATCCAGCACCGTTTTGAACCAGGTACTGGGCAGAAAGAAGAGAATCCGGCCCCATCCTTGCTGATGGAAGGCTGCTGGCTTTCTGGAGCAAGAATGGATACAACAATCACCCTACCAGCCTTGCAAGGCCCTAGGAGTCAAGGCCCAGAAGCCCTCTTTTGTTGTCAGGGAATGAAATGGCTCAGGACCTTGAAAAACTCTTGGCAAGAGCAGGGGAAAATTGGCTTATCAGGGCCTTCTCCTGTGGAGGAACAGGACGAGACAGGACCTAAAGGTCCATTCACATCTAGCTTTTTAAATGTTCCGCTCTTCAGTACGCTTCATGAGGTACATTAACCATAATGGAGAATACCCATTGTTAATAATTAATGAGGGCATAACAATTTTGGTGTACAGTATTATACTTCACATACACGGAAAAGCAGAGTTACTTACCTTAACAGGTGTTATCCAGGGACAGCAGGCAGCTATTCTCACATGTGCGTTACATCATCCACGGAGCCCCGATGCAGAAGCCTCGTAAGAAGATTTGCTTGTAGAAACTAGAAGTTTCGAGTCACTCGCACCGCGCATTCGCGAGTGCCTTCCCGCCCAGCACAGGGCGTGTCTCCTCAGTTCAGATAGTTAGCAGAGAAGCCAACCAGGGAGGTGGGTGGGTTGTGAGAATTGCTGCTTACTGTCCCTGGATAACACCTGTTACGGTAAGTAACTATGCTTTATTCCAGGACAAGCAAGCAGCCTATTCTCACATATGGGTGACATCCAAACTAACCAGAATGGATGGTGGGAGTGTTGGCAATTTAGGAGAATAAATTTTGTAATACTGTCTGGCCAAAATGGCCATCCCGTCTGGAGAAAACATCCAGACAATAGTGAGAAGTGAAAGTATGAACCGAGGCCCAAGTAGCAGCTTTGCAAATTTCCTCAATAGGTGTAGATCTGAGGAAAGCTACTGAAGCTTCCATTGCTCTGACTTTATGGGCTGTGACTTTACTCTGTAGGTGTAATCCAGCCTGGGCATAGCAGAATGAGATACAAGCAGCCATCCAGTTGGAGAAGGTACGCTTAGAGATTGGATGTCCCAACTTGCTTGGATTGAAGGAGACAAAAAGTTGAGGAGAAGTTCTGTGTGGTTTGGTGCATTCCAAATAGAAGGCCAAAGCACGTTTACAGTCCAGAGTATGAAGAGCTGATTCTCCAGGATGAGAATGAGGCTTTGGAAAGAATACTGGAAGAACAATGGATTGGTAGAGATGAAATTCTGAAACCACTTTAGGTAGCAATTTAGGATGAGTAAGGAGGACCACCTTGTCATGATGGAACACAGTGAAAGGTGGATCAGCACCTAAAGCTTGTAGCTCACTGACTCTTCGAGCAGAAGTGAGGGCAATGAGAAACACCACTTTCCAAGTGAGATACTTCAGATGAGCCATAGACATTGGTTCAAATTGAGGCTTCATCAATTGAGCAAGAACAACATTGAGGTCCCAAACCACTGGAGGCGGTTTGAGAGGAGGTTTGACATTGAAAAGTCCTTTCATGAATCTGGAAACCACCGGATGAGCAGAGAGGAGTTTCCCTTCAATAGGCTGATGGAAAGCAGCAATTGCACTGAGATGGACTTGGATTGATGTGGACTTGAGGCCAGAGACGGATAAGTGCAAAATGTAATCTAAACAGAAGATATGAAGGAATGTTGAGGCTCCTTATCGTGAGAAAAACACCACGTAGAAAATCTTGTCCATTTTTGGTGATAGCATTGTCTAGTGGTAGGCTTCCTAGAAGAGGAGAATATATCCTGGAGCAGAACTGAGGCAGTTTGTGGTTGTGGGGAGATGCAAAGAGATCTATCTGAGGCGTTCCCCCTGTGAAAAAATGTGATGAAGAGGGGAGGAATGGAGTGTCCATTCATGAGGTTGCAGAAGACGACTCAAGTTGTCCGCCAAGCAATTTTTTGCCCCTTGGATGTAGACAGCTTTGAGGAAGGTGTTGTGGCGAATTGCCCAGTCCCAAACCTTCAGAGCTTCTTGACAAAGGGAGGAAGATTCTGTCCCTCCCTGTTTGTTGACATAGTACATGGCAACTTGGTTGTCTGTCCGAATGAGGACTACCTGGTCGTTAAGAAGATGTTGAAAAGCTTTGAGAGCACTGAAGATCGCTCTGAGTTCCAACAGACTGATGTGACACTGACGATCCGTAGTGGTCCAGTGGCCTTGAGTACGGAGTCCATCGAGATGAGTGCCCCAAGAGTAGATCGAGAAATTTGTTGCGAGGACCTTCTGATGGGGGGGGGGGGTTTGAAACAGCAAGCCTCTGGAGAGATTGGAGAGAACATCCACCAGAAGGAGGAACGTTAGAATAAACCTTGGAAGGACGGGACCTTTTCAAGGAGGACTCCACAAGTAAGGATTGGTGAGACAACTGCAAATTCTCAAATCCTTTGCAATGTAGAGTTTTATACTTGCCAGGAACAGCAGGAATTGCATAAGAAGTCTCCAGGCATCGTGTAAAGGTCTGAGACAAAAGCTTGTGAAGAGGAAGCTTAAGTGACTCTGCAGGAGGTTGAGGAAGATGCATGATTCGAGGTACTCCTTAAAGTATTTAGAACCAGCACCCAATTGAAGGTCCAGGTCAGCAGCCATCTGACAAAGAAAAGAAGAGAAAGAGAGATGATCCGCTAATGCCTTGCCTCAAGAATGTCGAGGCAGCCTGGGTCGAAGATGAAGCTTCGGCAGGAAAATAGGCATAAAAAGAGAAAGGAGACTTGGACGAAGCAATAGAAACCGCTGAGTCTTCAAGGTCTGGTTTCTTTGGTCGGAGATGGCAGATCTTGTTTGGTACACCTGGCGCTAGAATTCATGGCAAATGCCGCCTCAGTCTTTCACGGTTTGTGTTGTGGCATTGAACTCGGTCAGAAAATCATTGAATTAATGAAAAAAGGGAAATTAAAAACTGAAACGTTTAATTGTGAGGAACAAAGCTGAAGCGTTAAACCTCTATCTTGAACAGCCTTCTAAATACCCCCCACCCCAACTTCTTGTGTTTTAGTTATTTTGAATAATTGTGTCTCCTGAAAATTTGATCATTTCACATACTGCTTTCTCTTCAGGATCTTTAATACATTTAATACAAAAGACATCTGAAAGCCCTGCAAGTTGCTCAGAATGTCAATTTGCACATATTATCCCAGCACTAATCTCGCTCCACTGTCTTCCAATTGACAGTTGTTAGCTTCTGATGCAGTCTAATTTTCTAATTTTAGGTAAAATGTGGCCTTATTGGGCAGGTCTTAATTGCCTATTCTACAATAAAACAATCTGTTTTTTGCATCTCTTGATGTGTCTGGTCTGCTCCTTGTTTGTACAGCCACAACCTGAGAAGCTGTCAGTAACTACGGACAAAGTCCTCTTTCCACAATATTGCCTGCACATAATTTCCTGTCAGACAGGAATTTACAAGCAAATATACAACAGTTTTGCAAGTTGCTACAAATGATAGAGGTTTATGTTTAATTTCAGCAGCACCTGAACTAGCCTGTACACTAAACCACTTAAAAACAATTTTTTAAGGACTCGGTCTTTATTTATATTATTTCTTAACCACTCCATCCTATAGTTCTAGGCGTTTACAGATATATGTATATACCGTGTTTTTCAATCCATAAGATGCACTTTTTCCACCCCCAAAAAGGGGGTGGAAAAGTAGGTGCATCTTATGGAGTGAATACACCTCCGTCCCCCACCCCCCAGCATCCTACTGCTGCTTGTCCCGTTCCCACCGGCGTTCTGCTGTTGCTCGTCACCGTGTTACTCGCTCGCCGCCGCAGGAAAGGAAGGGAAGGGCCAGCGATATGCATTTGGGCCCACAAGTCTTCCCCCGACATCAATTCTGACGTCGGAGAGAAGGTCCGGGCTTCAAAATTTGGAATAGGAAATAATTCGAGAGAGCCAGTTCAGGACTGTAGGGGAGATGGTTCAGCTGCTTAAACCCACATTGTCGAATGGCAGCCTGTAATTTTTGTGACATGTGCACTGGTGCATTATCATGAAGAAGCAGCACGGCTGTTGTGAATTTTCCTCGTCTTTCTCAGTTAGGGAAGCTGGTCTTTGACCAGAGGGCCGCCGCGTGAGCGGACTGCTGGGCATGATGGACCACTGCTCTGACCCAGCAGCGGCAATTATGTTCTTAGGCTATGTTCTATGTTCTCAAAGCGATCATTGTGTTGGCGTAACTTTCTCCGGTTATGGTTGTCTTGTGTGGCATGACCTCCCGAAGGAAAGATCCTTTATCATCCCAGATGACTTTGCCTGCAGATTTTTCTGTCTTGAACATTTTTGGGGTGGGGGATGACTTGTGCTTCCACTGTATTGACTCCATTTTGGATTCAGGATCTGTGTGATAGACCTATGTCTAATCTGCAGTCACCAAACGCTGAAAAAATTCACTTGGTCTTTTCGGAGCATCTCCAAGTTTTCTTGACAGCACTTGAGAGCCTCTTTGCCTTCTGACATGGTGTCAGCATTCTTGGAACCCATCTTGCACTAACCTTGGACATGCCCAACTTTTCATGCATTATTTTCCAAACTATACCTGCTGAAATGCCCATTGCTTCAGCTATTCGGGAAACCTTAATTTGTCAGTCTGACAAAATTAAATCATTGACTTTCTTACACATTTCTGTGGAAATTGCTTCCTCAGGCCGTCCAGTGTGAGAGTAATCTTCAATGTACTCTCTACCCCACTTCAACTGCTTGCTCCAAAATTTTACTTTGTAGGATGATGGGGCAGACTCATCATGGATCTCCTTAGGCTTTTTCCCTTCTTTTGTGAGAAATTTTATCGCTGAATGGTACTCCAAATCTAGCAGATTCTTAACTGAGTCGCATGAGGTCTCTCCTGACATCCTGTCTCTTGGAATGATAGACTCGCATTGAGCCACAACTGTGCATGAGTAACCTTGAGACATGTGTCAACATGCACAGACTCGTTTTAACACGCTTGCTACTTTCTTTCATACTCACAAATTATTGAATGTCCCTCCTATAGTCACAAACTCTTTACTATGAACTGCTGCACTCTCTTAAAAAATGTATGTAACAATAATGTATAATAATGTTTGTAAACTTCTAAAATTGTAATTATCATGTAATGCCCCAAAATAATGTTTGGGCCTCTTTTCATGTATATCACCTTGAACCTGTGTTGGATAAGAGCGATTCAGAAATTCAAATTAGATTAGGATTAGTTTCTTCCCTAAAAAATAGATTCTTCCCTAGAAAAACCTGGTCCAGAAGACGCTTTTACAGTTTAAAAAAAAAAAAAAAAATATACTGACCAAAATAAGAGAGCCCCGCAACTTGGAGATAGAGATCTTCTTCAGAGAAACTTTCTGGCAGCATGAGGAACGCCACTGCCAATGCACTCCTCAGGTTGCTTTTCAGTGCTGTTTGCAGCCTTTCATTCTCATTCTGTGCCAGGATTCTGACCTTGAACAAAATCAATTAACATCAAGTCACTTTTGCTAGACAGATCCTTTAAGGGAAAGAAAACAAATCAAGTTTATAGAATATTTATACTACCTATACATTGCATACCGGATTTAAACATATAGTAAGTATAGCCATTTTTATTAAAAAAAAGAAGGTTAAAAGCATGCTTTGCAATACTAATTTAAAAACTCAACCCCAAGGAATCTATTAATGAGGTGAAGTACAGCAAAGACAACCAACCCGCGGGGCTAGGTTAGGTGCAAAAGACCCTGTGCAAATTAGAAAGGGGCATTTTTGATCTTTTAAGAACTTGGAATTTTGTTTCTAGGATTCTAAACCAGAAGTTTACTAGGATAAAATGCTTTCCAAAAGCCAACTGTTAGAAACCATAGTGCTATATTTTTAGAGGACAAAAATTTCTAAAATTAAAATTTATTTATTTGCAATCTGAATCTTCTCCTAGATTTCAAACACATTTGGCCTCCTATTGGGCCTATTGGAGAGCTACTTCTGAAGTGCTGACATTTTCCAGGTGAATTGAGATTTGTCTTCTAGCCATTAGATTGTAAGCTCTTCTGAGAAGGCACTGTCTATTATGTGTTGCTTGTATAGCACTGCATACCCTTTTCAGAGCTATAGAAATGATAAATAGTAGAAGTACTGTAGAATCTCAGTTGTCCAGTAGCCATGGGGATTGGTGGATGACTAAAATTGATGGGGAAAAAGAAAATATATAATGTCTAAAACCAGTGAGCAATATGCTGCTTCCATCTAGTGTTATAACTAAATAATACACCTGAAGCTCACACAGAAGCTATTTTTCAGCTTTTGTTGCAATTAATTGTAATACAAAAACCAGAATTGCTAAGTATTTCTCCGCTGAAACACAATCCTCAGGCTCCTGATAAAACTTTTGAGGCATGTTAGCAACTTATACCATGTAAATTTGAATTATACTTTATATAAATAATGTTGGCTTGTTGGCATTTCTGGTGTATCCAGATTGTTTATTTTATTCTTTTTTTCAGTGGAAAAGGGGTCTTAGTGGTCAGTGCTAGGAAGAGAGATGCAGGACTAAGAACAGTGAAAGGGACAAGGATCCAAGGAATGGCTTATCCTTAACATCACCCATACAGAGAAACAATACACCTTTGCAAGAAGTCACTAGTATTACAATTCTAGGAGTCATTCTTCATCATAAACTATCATACCAGGATCATATCAGCCAAGTAGAAAAAACTGGTTTTTAAATTGCGAATCATCAGATTGTTGGCAAAGGTTCTTGATTCATTAGCACTCAATATCCTTATTCACTCACTTATCATATCAAAGCTGAATAACTGCAACTCACAACTCACATGAAAGGCATAGAAAGAATAGACAGGGACAGATTTTTCAAATTAAGGGGATCAATAAGTACAAGGGGGCACTCAGAGAAATTGAAAGGGGAGAGGTTTAGAACAAACGCCAGGAAGTTCTTTTTCACCCAGAGGGTGGTGGACACATGGAACGCGCTACCGGAGGATGTGATAAACAGGAGCACGCTACAGGGCTTCAAAGAAGGTTTGGATAGGTACCTGGAAGACAAAGGGATTGAGGGGTACAGATAGCAGTAGAGGTAGGTTATAGGGATAGGATTAGAGGCAGTTACAAAATTAGTCAGGGGCACTGTTCAGGCAATTAGGCCTGATGGGCTGCCGCGGGAGTGGACCGCTGGGCAAGATGGACCTCTGGTTTGCCTCAGCGGAGGCAACTTCTTATGCTCTTAATTCAAAGGCATTACTCAGAAACAAATAAGGCGATTACAATTAATACAACACACTGCAATAGAAATCATAACAAATTCCAAGAAATACGATCAGGTAATGCCACTTTAAAAAAAAATGCCCATTGGTTGCCAAACCCTCTTCGCATTTCCTATAAAATTGCCCTTCTAACATTTAAGATTCGGCAAACTCACTCTCCTATCTTGTTCGATAGACTGTTAATTCCCTATTCCGCCACTAGAGCACTTTGTTCGAGTGCTCTTAGAGAATGACACGGGGAAAAATATATCACCATTCCCGTCCCCGCAAGCTCAGTCCACGTCTCCGCCTCGCAAGCTGTCAGATCACATCCGCACAAGCCTCGAATAGTTATGATTTTATACTGAACTTATTTTATTAAAGTATAAAGAGAGACTATTCTGTACTATATTGTCATTTTATAAACACAAATAATACAGAGCAAGGATCAACAAAACGCCTGTCTCCCCTCCTTTTCATATATCCCCTCCACTATTGTGAAAACTGAACAAACCAAATTACTACAGAATGCTACATAGAAAAATCAAGCTAACAGAATACTTCAGTCACACATGGCAAGAATAGTGTTAGTGGAGAGCAACTAGGACAACTGCCCCTGGTTAGAGAGAGAGAGCCCTAAGCCAGCTGGAAGCTAAAGAAGCACAGCCTGGACTAATACCAGCTCTAGCATGATACATATTTCAAATCTGAAATATTCTAATCACAAAATATAAAATACATTTTTTTTCTACCTTTTGTTGTCTATAATTTTATTCTTCAAATCACATTGGTCTCAGGCTTTGGTTTCCTTCTGTCTTCATCGTGGCATTGCTGGCTCCTGAAGGTAAAATAGGCCCAAGAGGAGCTGGGGAAGAGATGCTGAGTCTTGACACGGGCGCAATTTTTTTACCACAGGAGCAAGACTTTTCACCGCTCCCAAGGGGAGGTAAAAGGTCTTGTCTCCATTCTCGCAGGGCGGTGAAAGGTCTTGTCCCCATTCCTGTGGCAAACCAGTTGCAAATGTCTCCACTACTGCAATTTACTGCGGTGACCATGGTTTACCACGGTAAACGATCCCTGTGTCATTCTCTCCTCTTATTCTCCTTTGAGCTCCTTCATTAAAAATCATCAGCACTAGGCGTAACGAGATCTTTTCTATAACAGCGCCCCAGCTTTGGAACTCACTCCCAAATCATCTTAGAGAGGAGCCCACACTAGGAAAATTTAAGTTCCTTGAAAACTTTTCTCTTTAAGGACGCGTCTGAAACTTAAATCTTAGATCTAAACAACTGATCAGTTAATCATTCAATTTCCTCTATTTTCCCTTCCCTTCTCCTTTGTGAACTTTTCTTTTATACCATTGTAGATTTTCCCCTATATTCCTTTTGTTCCTGTAAGTTGTTGTCCATTTGATGTATTTCTGTATGCTTTGTACCCCATTTTTATTATTATATATAGCGCTTAGAAAGTTTTATAAGCGTTTTTATCAAATTTTAAATAAACTGTAAACTGTAATACCATATATACTCAAATATCTGATTATAAACAGAGGTAACCTTTTTCCTCTTCCCAAAAGGGGAAAAGGGTTCATTTGAATATAAACTGGAAGGGGGAGGGGGGTTATATTCAATTACCCTGCCTTGCACCCAGCCCTCCTTCCCTCTTTCCCTTCCTTTTTTCCTTCCCTCCCGCCCAGCTCTGCACCCAGCTTCCGATGCCCACTGCAGGCTTCCCTTAAGCCGGGACAGGAGTGATCCTTCCTGCGTTCCGGCCAACTGTTAACCACCCCATTTCCCTCCCACCTCCCTCTACAACATATCTTTTGAACCCTGGTGGTCTAACAGTGAAGCAGGGCAAGAGCAATTTTTCTTCGCTCCTGCCCCATGTGAAGCCACAATCAGAAATGGCTGCACAAGTTCCTGGGGTAGTCTCATGAGAACACACAAGACTGCCCCAGGAATTCCTGTGGTTTTGGTTCTGAGGCTTTTTCCTCCTCTTAAACTTATGAAAACAGCCTGTGCTTTATTTATATTTACAATTAAATATATCTATATTTATACTGCTGTCTAAGCACATTCCCAGCACATTTTATGGTGGATGAATGGCATTGGATGATTTGTTTTATTGATAATACTGGGTTGGGACACTTAGGGCTCCTTTTACGAAGGTGCACTAGCGTTTTTAAAGCACGCTAACCCCATGCTACACGGAAAATACTAACTCCAGCTCTATGGAGGCGTTAGCTTCTAGCACACGCTAAAACCATTAGCACACCTTCGTAAAAGGAGCCCTTAGAAAGAGAATGTTATTTCTGAAGTTATATGAAGCTGTAAGACCGCTAACCGTGCTTTAAGACTTACTGGTTTATGCAGCCTTCCAGCCATGTACAAAGACTTCCAGTGAAGTAGATCTTTAATCAGGGTTTCCGTGCTAACAACACCATACTTGATAATCTAGAACAAGATAGATAAAATACATACAGTTCATATAATGGGCTTCTAGTTTTCAGTGTTTTTGTAAAACATTAAAAGTCATCATTTGGAGAGATGTTCAAATTGATGTGTTTTTAGAAATTTCCACTTTTCATTTTAATTTAGAATTAAAACCTTAAAATACATACAGGTCGATTTTCAGCGAAATGCTTTGGGAATAACTGGAAATGTCTAATCTAGAAATTCAGTAGCACTATACATCACAGCAAACCAAATCCTGTATCACAGAACTGTCCGGACTCAATATGCGTCTTAACTCCACTCTATGGCAATTAATTATCATTATACATACAGCTAGCTCTGTCAAATATACATGTATTTATATTTATTCATAAAATATATACTTACATATGTATTACAGTGCTTTTGGGGTACACTCAGCCAGTCAAGTTTTCGGAATATCCACAATGAATATGCGTAACAGAGACTTGCATATCAAGGAGGTAGTGGATGCAAATCTATCTCATGTGTATTCATTGTGGATATCCTGAAAACTTGACTGGCTGGATGTGCCCCAAGGACTGGGTTGAGAAACACTGATACGAGTCCCATGAGAACTGGTGGCAGCCATTCAGCGAGCGGCTCAGCATTGGGCAGGAGTGCGGAAAGCTCACTCCTGCCTGGTACACCGCTGGACCACCAGAGACTTAAAAAAGGTACGGGGGGGAGGCGGGAGGGAGGTAAAAAAGTTTGTCAGACTGTTAGTTCTTCACGCCAGTTTTTGATATCGCTTTACTAATAGTTTACCCAGTTGTAGCCATCAATATTCGTTGTGCAGAGTCAGAGATTTCACCAAACACAGATTTAAGATAAAAAGCACAGCTCGTATGTTTAAAGGAAGTTTGGTGTGCAAGATTTAAATACAGACCCGTGTTGATACAGACTGTTTTGGGTACCTTGCAGTCCAACTGTCATAGCACTCATGTCTGTTTTTCTCCACTGTTTATGTATTTATGACTTTTAGTCTATTTTGTTTGAATGGCTCCAATACTTATTAACAGCACATTTTTCATTTGCGAATTTTGAAAATGTTTCCATATATTGTGGTAATTACATACTGTTAGAGCATATTTTAATATTTCTTTCTTCAGATTATTAGTGCAATCTCTGATTCTCAGTACTCAGCGCTATAGAAATAATTAATAATAATTGTAGTAGTACAGTAATATCATTTAGGTCTTCAAATAAATTTCTATAGATTATAAATGATTGAAAATACTGCTGTACGAGAAATCAGACCATTTCACATTTTATTATCAAAAGTTGCACTGGCTACCAACTGAAACTAGACTAAGATTCAAATTCGGATTCTTCTGCTATAAGGTGTTACATGGTCTTACTGCAGATGACATTTTGGATCATTTTACTTTAGTTAATATTAGATGCTCTCATCAGTCCCTTGCAATTTTTTGTCTTTCCTCCAGTTAGGGATTGTTGATTATTCTCCTTCCAGGCAGCAACAAGAGATAAAGAGTTTAGTCACTTAATTGCTAATGCTTCATCTTATTATCATTTTAGAAAACTAATTTGATAAATTCTTGAAGGACTAAATATTGTAATTCCATGAATTTGATCAGTCTTTTCAATCTGTGACCAGCATAGAACTGAAGGGTAATGTGGTATACAAGAACTTTGGCCTAGATTCTCAAAAAACTGCGTTAAAAAAACCAACAGGCTGGTAGCGATTTAAAAAAGCAAGTCTTTCCCCCCAAAAAAATGCTCCTGCAAATGAGGTTGGCAGAGAGTAGCGAAGACTCACTAAATTTGCATGTACCCATCGCTGGTGATGGCGATGGGCACTCGTGCAGAATAAACACAAAAAGAAAAAAACAAACCAAAAAAATAACAGCGGGAGAGATTGAACATCTCTCCCAATGCCAACCAACACCCCATCCTCCCTGCAGCAGGAGAGCTGCCCATTCTCTCCCTCTGCCACACAACAAACCCCCCTGCCTCTGATCCCCGGCACCCTCTCCCCATTACCTTAATTTAGATGGCTGATCAGAGGGATTGGCATCAGCGAGGAGCCTAAGGCTCTGATTGGCCTGGATGCCTAGCGCCCCTCTCATAGGATGCGTCTTAAACTACCTGGGCCAATCCCTCAGGCCCCTCCCCGGTGCATCCCAGGATGCACTGGAGAGGGGAAGGCCCATTTTGAAGAGGCAAGCCAATTGGCTGGAGAGAGTAGGCATCCCTCCGGTCAGCCATCTAAATCAAGGTAAGGGAGAGAGGGTGCTGGGCATTGTGTGGCAGCGGGACAAAGTGGGCATCTCTGCTGCTGCTGGGGTTTTAAATAGTGCTGTAACTCTACCTGCACACCTGGACCAGTCGCTGATTTTTGTCACCAAAAGCCAACACCACTCTTGAAGAATAACTCAGCAATTTTAAAAAATCCACCAGAGTGCTCATTTCAATGTTGAAGAGCCCAATTGCATGGTAGTGTCAGAGACTGTTAGAAAGCTTGCTAAAGAGAGCGATAAGCCGCTTTGATAATCCGCCAATAAAATGCATGCAGGCTAAACAGTCTGGAAACCAGTTTAACGTCCTTTGTCATTTATCTTTTAATCAGGCGGCTAAATGCTGTACCTTTCTGTTACTTTCATCCTTCCCATTAGGAATTCAAAGTGGTTTTATAAACCTGGTACTCAAACCAGCTTCTGATAATGCTTAATCTTTCTCCAAGCCAAAGTGGATAGCAGATAGTCAGATCCTTAAAGGGCATTTCTATAACCTATGTACCCACATTTATGCATGTGTTACACAAGCAAATATTTAGAATAAGGGAGGGGAAATGGAATGGGGATTTGTATACCGCCTTTCTGTGGCTTTGCCATTTCAAAGCTTACATTCAAAGTAGTGGGCATTGGAGGATTAGGCGACTTGCCCAGGATCACAAAGAGCAGCACCTGGATTTGATCTCATAACCTCTGGGTGTAGAGGCAGCAGTTGAACCAGTGAGCCACAGACCCTTCCTCTGGTACATGTGCACAAAGGCAGCATTTGTGCATTTACATGCATAAGCGCTATTCTACAAATATCCAATTAACTTACATAGCATTACTATTACATAGCAAGAAGGATACACAGAGGGGTTTATGCACGTAACTTACAGAATATTATAAGTTACAAGGTTACCTACCACTTTTAGGCACTTGAACCTATAAATCTATGTGAGTGACTACTAGTATTCTGTAATGGAACCTATTTTCCTTCCTAGAATAGATTCCCACTCTGTGCCCTTGGTGGTAATTTTTTTCCAGAATCTTTCTATGTCTGATGTAACTACCTCCCCCATGTTGATTTCTTGTTTCAAGCACATTTTATTTTGCACATCGACAGTAAATCAAATCAAATCAACATTCCTATTAGGTATCTAATTCAGGATCCAGCCTAGCATTTGCTAATTAGGAAACTCAAACAAGCCCAGGAGGGTTTTTTTTTTTTTTTTTTGGAAAGATAATGGCCATGTCATTTCTTACCTTATCATCACAGGGTACTAAAGTATTGTAGTAAACCCCTGCTCCATAGTTGTCTTGTAAACCACTGATCTTTTTAGGTCCAAAATATTTCATAAATGAATAATGGCTCCTGTTCAGCCTTATGTTCATTCCATGCCAGGTAACAGGATCATCTACAGCAAATACGAAGTCCACCATATTGCTCTGAAAAATCAGAGAAAAACAAGGGAGAATATGATTTGTCTGTGAACGCTTCTAAAGCAATACTCGGTGCACGTGCCAAAGGACCAAGCAACTCGCATAAAACTAAAACAATATTATAACAAAGCTTGGTGCATGGCAAGTGATAAACAGGCACTAGACGCTGTTCTCTCTAAATTGAGCAGGAGTCCTCCAACTGCACTACTGCCAAGCACTAGGGACAATATTGTGTTTTCAAGCACTTGAGCCCGCCAGAGCTTGCCTGTCCCCCAGAACTGAAAATGTAATAGTGAAACAGCTCTTCCCCACCAGCTAGGATTACCATATGGCTCCAGAAAAAGGAGGGCAGATCGAGACATCCGAGTTTGACTTCCATTGCTTTCAAAGGAAGTAAAACCCAGATGTCTCAATCAGACCTCCTTTTTTTGGAGCTATATGGTAACCCTACCACCAGCAGGACAGTAGATGGAGGACTCCTGCTCATCTAAGAGGGAACAGTGATGCTAGATTTACTGAGGTGTACTGTGCATTACCATGCACTAACACTGTCCCATGATATCGAAATGCAGTAAATAACATGTTAATAATTTTATTAAAAAGACAATTACGTCCTTTAGAACGTAAATGGAGGCATAATAAATCACTATTCAATTACAATAAATTCAAGGAACATGCTGCATACTACAAATCAGAAATAAATAGAACCAAAAAATACTTCTATACTAAAAAAATCAAGAAAGCAAAAAAACTCCTCTGCTTTATACGCGATTGTCAAATCTCTTACTACAAGGAAAAAGGAAACAAATACATCCAGTCCCACTCCTACAGTGCAACCCCTAGCTACATTCTTCATTGATAAAGTCCAGAAAATTAGAGACATTTTTCCACCCAATGCCATTTCATGCTCCTCTGAAGATTACGTAGATTCCACCTCTGCAACTATTTTGTCCTATTCTAAATGCTCTCATTTCACCCTTCCTAGTTTGGAAGAAATACAAAGATGTATTAGCACACTCAACATAAAAGGGACAAGCACAGAAGTCATTCCTCCTTTTCTATTAAAACGATTCTCTTCCATTTTCGGTCCATACATAAAAGATTTAGTCAATTCAAGTTTGTCATCCGGATCTTTACCTAAGACCTGGAAACAATCAATTATTCACCCGATTATCAAGGATAAAAAATATTAGCACACAAGATTTATCTAACTATCGCCCCATAGCAAATATACCATTCATGGCGAAACTCACAGAAAAAATCGTCTTTCAACAACTTTCTGATTTCGTTGAGAAAACCAATGTACTTCACCCCAATAAAACTGGCTTTCGTCACTGCCATTCTACAGAACTTTCCCTGCTGGGACTTACCACCAAAATATTATACTACCTTGATCATCATCAATCTGTATTACTCATATCATTAGATTTGTCTTCTGCATTAGACACTATAGACCAGTTTACTCCTAACACGACTCCAGGAAGTTGGTATATCAGACCAGGTCCTGGACTGGTTCATATCCTACTTTACAGATAGATTCTCTAAAGTTATCTTCAATGAAACTTCGTCTGAATCTTTTTCTTCTAAATATGGTATCACTCAGGGTTCCATACTGTCCCCACTCCTTTTTAACATCTTTTTATCGCCTCTCTTGACAAGTCTCCCAATCCATTGGCTTTTCCACATTTGCTTACGCGGACGATGTCCAACTCCTCCATCCCATCGATCTTAATAATATGGAAGAAATAGTCCTCATTAATCGTAAATGAGAAAAAAATCAAATTTTGGTAAGATTCAAATAAACTCTCTCTCAACATAAATAAATCTAAACTTATGATCTTTCTGTTTAAAGAAGGAATAACACTCCAAGCCCCTGTGAAACTAGAATCGGTACCCATCAAAACTGTTCCAACTTTGAAACTACTGGGAGTTACTTTCGATAGTAAATTTTCTTACCATTCCCACATTAGTACAGTCATCCAGAAATGTTTCTATCGATTAAGAATGATACGTTCCCTATCTAAGTTACTCGAACCAGCTGCACTAAATACACTAATTCATTCTTTGATGATTTTATGCATAGATTATTGCAACGCTCTGTATAAGGGCATTACAAAAAAGGAGATTAGATGATTACAGATCATCCAAAACACTGCTATTAAGATCATTAGCGGGGCAAAAAAATATGATCACGTCTTCCCCCTCTTGATCAACGCTCATTGGTTACCAGTCGAGCACAGAATTAGCTATAAAATTTTACTTTTAACACTCACAACTAAACTGAACAACCAACCTGATTTTATTAACAGACTCCTAATCCTGTATAGCACACCAAAATCTCTCCGCTCAGTTTCCCAAAATCTTTTAGTCATACCTTCATTAAAATCTATTAATATGTTGCGCTCCAATAACTTTGCTGTTACTGCCCCCACTTTGTGGAATTCTTTATCGATCCATCTGCGCTACGAATCTGATAAAAAACAATTTAAAATTAAATTAAAAACTTTTTTATTCCAAGATGCTTTTGGATAATAATTGCCCTTTTAAGGGCTAAATTTATATTTAAATTTAAACTTCTGCTACTTTTTACCTTACCTCTTGTCTTATCCTTTTATGTCTTACCTTTTCTATATCAATTATAGTTCTTCCCTACTATCCCATTGTTGTGTAGTCTGTACGTCTTTGACTTCTATTATCCCTGTTTTTATACGTTCTTATGTAATTTATTATTTGTTTTTATGTAATCGTATATTGTTAACCGCTTAGAAACCAGAATAAGCGGTATAAAAAATATTTTAATAAACTTGAAAATTTTGAAACTTAGCACCATGGCTGTGGAGTCAGAGTCGAGGAGTAGAAGACAATTTTGGGTACCTGGAGTTGGAGTCGTGGGTACCAGAAACCGAGGAGTCAGAGTCAAGGAGTAGAAGACAATTTTAATCTGCAGCTCATTGCAAAATGTTACCCTTTTTGTCAGTGTCTAAGCAGTGACTACATCAAGCACTGACAGGAAGGGAGGCATAAAAAAAAAAAGCCACAAAGCAAGCCCATCAGCATCATCTCCATGGATTTATCCCCGACCCCATAAAAATATCACTGGCACCTATGTTCCCTCGAAGCTGAGTCCATGAGCAATCACTCATATATTCTAGGATTTCCGCTTATAGATTTTATATGGTCATTCACAAAAATACTACTTGCAAATCTGTTTTTTTTAGAACTTGCCACTCAAATGAAAAAAGAAAAAATGTGCACGCACCAGGCCAACTTTTAGAGGGAGTATTGCCTGACACCATTTTTGAAGATGGTATTGCTGCTGTCTCATTTATTGTATGGGATTGGGAAGGGAGCATTAGACACCAGGGATCTGTTTTGGGGTGGAGTCAGTCATTTATTTACAGTTCTTATATACCGCTTTGAAACAGTTTACATTCAGGTACTTATTTCTCCCTATCTGTCCTGGCGGTACCTCGGGCAACAAAGTGTTAAGTGACTTACCCAGAATCACAAGGAGTGGTGTGGGGATTGAACCCACAATTTGAGGTCATGTCAGTGGGTTGCTGCTAAACAGCAGGGATGGGTTTTGTGTTTTTGTTTTTTTTAAATGAAAAGGCAAGGGGGAATTGGGTTACTTGGCAGTTTTATAGTTATTCATTTGATATTTTCAGCTTATTACCAGAATGACCCTCTTCATCAGTCTATTAGTTGGTGGTGAGATACAGAAACGAAATCATTTCAATCCTGAAATCAGTTGTCATTACCTGACTCTGGCTAGGCGACGTCCCGGTCTGCCTGAACACCCCCGATCCGTAAGCAAAAGCTAGGCTGAGGTCCTGCGGGAAGCAAGACAGGATCTTCCTGAGGGTGAAGCCCGTACTCTCCAGAGCCGGCAACATGCTGCCCTCCAAATGAAATTCACTCCAAAAAAAGGAAGAGAAAGAGGAGCCACGAGGACATGGCAGCAACTTCGTCCCCCATCGCCGCTTCCGGAAATCGAGCTGCTCTTTCATTGGCCGCGTCTCAGCGCAGCTCCTGATTGGTCCGTCCTACTTGGCCTTTGTTTGCTTGTTTGGCTGATGCTGTTGACTTCTCGGCGTCTCTGTTTACATTATGAACCTTCGCCCAAGAGCCAGATCTGCATTTCCTACCGAGAGCCCTTCTACTCCCCTCTTCAAGGTGGTCTACACTTCTGCCCTTGCTTCAATCATTTGTGGACCTTACTTTCACAAAGATGCAACACTATTTGTACTCTGCCATTTTAGCTACACATCATACAAGATCCCCAGTTAGGGCGAGATTCACTAAGCCAACGGATTCGATCCGATCCGATCCGATCCATGGCCGGGGAGCTGATTCACGAAGCGTCCTCATGCAAACCAGGGCGATCGGAATCACGCCCCCAACCGACCGCACAGATCGCTGAATAGCGATCCCCACGCATGCAAAGACCATCTTCTTTGCCTATAGATGCACTTGCCCTTTGTAGCAACTTTTCTTTTTTATGCTTTTACTCTTCTTTTTTAATGCCCATCTGGGTCGAGGCATTTTACGCGGAGCGAGGACGTTGGATTTGATTTGTCCTCGGTACCAGGCAATGACTCAGGCACCCAACCTGTTACAGCAAGCCACGGTCAGTCCATTGCAAGCCCCGCTGGGAGGAGAGCGCCAGCCGGAACGAAAGTGGAGAACCATGGCAAAGGAGACCAAAATGAAGCCCATGCCACCCCAACTCTCCTGCTCTCTGCCGCCCTTCCCAGAAGTTCAGCCCCGCTTTAAATTCGTGATTTCACACTGCGGGGAAGGGTAGCAGAGAGCAGGATTAAGAATATAAGAATTGCCGCTACTGGGTCAGACCAGTGGTCCATCATGCCCAGCAATCCGCACACGCGGTGGCCCTCTGGTCAAAGACCAGCACCCTAACCAAGACTAGCCCTATCTGCGTACGTTCTGGTTCAGCAGGAACTTGTCTAACTTTGCCTTGAATCCCTGGAGGGTGTTTTCCCCTATAACAGCCTCCGGAAGAGCGTTCCAGTTTTCTACCATTCTCTGGGTAACATAGTAACATAGTAGATGACGGCAGATAAAGACCCGAATGGTCCATCCAGTCTGCCCAATCTGATTCAATTTAAATTATTATTATTTTTTTTTTTTTCTTCTTAGCTATTTCTGGGCGAGAATCCAAAGCTTTACCCGGTACTGTGCTTGGGTTCCAACTGCCGAAATCTCTGTTAAGACTTACTCCAGCCCATCTACACCCTCCCAGCCATTGAAGCCCTCCCCTGCCCATCCTCCACCAAACGGCCATACACAGACACAGACCGTGCAAGTCTGCCCAGTAACTGGCCTTAGTTCAATATTTAATCTTATTTTCTGATTCTAGATCCTTTGTGTTCATCCCACGCTTCTTTGAACTCAGTCACAGTTTTACTCTCCACCACCTCTCTCGGGAGCGCATTCCAGGCATCCACCACCCTCTCCGTAAAGTAGAATTTCCTAACATTGCCCCTGAATCTACCACCCCTCAACCTCAAATTATGTCCTCTGGTTTTACCATTTTCCTTTCTCTGGAAAAGATTTTGTTCTACGTTAATACCCTTTAAGTATTTGAACGTCTGAATCATATCTCCCCTGTCTCTCCTTTCCTCTAGGGTATACATATTCAGGGCTTCCAGTCTCTCCTCATACGTCTTCTGGCGCAAGCCTCCTATCATTTTCGTCGCCCTCCTCTGGACCGCCTCAAGTCTTCTTACGTCTTTCGCCAGATACGGTCTCCAAAACTGAACACAATACTCCAGGTGGGGCCTCACCAATGACCTGTACAGGGGCATCAACACCTTCTTCCTTCTACTGACTACGCCTCTCTTTATACAGCCCAGAATCCTTCTGGCAGCAGCCACTGCCTTGTCACACTGTTTTTTCGCCTTTAGATCTTCGGACACTATCACCCCAAGGTCCCTCTCCCCGTCCGTGCATATCAGCTTCTCTCCTCCCAGCATATACGGTTCCTTCCTATTATTAATCCCCAAATGCATTACTCTGCATTACTTTGCATTGAATTTTAGTTGCCAGGCATTAGACCATTCCTCTAACTTTTGCAGATCCTTTTTCATATTTTCCACTCCCTCTTCGGTGTCTACTCTGTTACAAATCTTGGTATCATCTGCAAAAAGGCACACTTTTCCTTCTAACCCTTCAGCAATGTCACTTACATACATATTGAACAGGATTGGCCCCAGCACCGAACCCTGAGGGACTCCACTAGTCACCTTTCCTTCCTTCGAGCAACTTCCATTAACCACCACCCTCTGGCGTCTGTCCGACAGCCAGTTTCTGACCCAGTTCACCACTTTGGGTCCTAACTTCAGCCCTTCAAGTTTGTTCAACAGCCTCTTATGAGGAACTGTATCAAAGGCTTTACTGAAATAACTTCCTTACATTCGTACGGAATCTATCCCCTTTCAGCTTTAGAGAGTGCCCTCTCGTTCTCCCTACCTTGGAGAGGGTGAACAACCTGTCCTTATCTACTAAGTCTATCCCCTTCAGTACCTTGAATGTTTCGATCATGTCCCCTCTCAATCTCCTCTGTTCGAGGGAGAAGAAGCCCAGTTTCTCTAATCTTTTGCTGTACGGCAACTCCTCCAGTCCCTTAACCATCTTAGTCACTCTTCTCTGGACCCTTTCGAGTAACATAGAAACATAGAAGATGACGGCAGAAAAGGGCTACAGCCCATCAATTCTGCCCACTCTGCTTACCCACCCCCTGTCTATGCCCTAATGATCCAATTTCCTTATCTTGACCCTGTAGGGATCCCACATGGGTATCCCATCTATTCTTAAAGTCTGGCACGCTGTCTGCCTCGATCACCTGCACTGGAAGCTTGTTCCAATGATCAACCACTCTCTCTGTGAAGAAATACTTTCTGGTGTCGCCATGAAATTTTTCGCCCCTGAGTTTGAGCGGGTGCCCTCTTGTGGCCGAGGGTCCCTTGAGAAAGAAAATATCATCTTCCACTTCGACACGTCCCATGAGGTACTTAAATGTTTCGATCATGTCTCCTCTCTGATCGAAACATTTAAGTACCGTGTCCTTCTTCATATACGGCAACCAGTGCTGGACACAGTATTCCAGGTGAGGGCACACCATGGCCCAGTACAGCGGCATGATAACCCTCTCCAATCTGTTCGTGATCCCCTTCTTTATCATTCCTTGCATTCTATTCACCCATTTCGCCGCTACTGCACACTGCATGGACGGCTTCATTGACTTGGCGATCAGTACTCCCAAGTCCCTTTCCTGGGAGGCCTCTCTGTGTACTGCCCCGGACATCCTGTATTCGTGCATGAGATTTTTGTTACCGACATGTATCACTTTGCATTTATCCACGTTGAACCTCATCTGTCCTGTCGATGCCCATTCCTTGAGCCTGATTATGTCACGTTGCAAATCTTCGCAATCCCCCTGCATCTTCACTACTCTGAACAGCTTCGTATCGTCTCCAAATTTAATCACCTCACTCGTCGTACCTATGTCCAGATCATTTATGAATATGTTGAAGAGCACGGGCCCAAGCACTGAGCCCTGCGGCACCCCACTAGGGACGCTCTTCCAGACTGAGCATTGTCCATTTACCCCCAGGGGATTTATCGCTTTTAAGCCTATTTATCGCTTTTAAGCCTGTATACCTCTTCTAGACTGACCGTTAACCCTGTTAGTTTCCCATTTTCACTTCCAGCATATAGCCTAATGGGTTCCATTATGCTGTGTATATCCTCTTCGGTAAATACAAACGCAAAATAACATGTTCAGTGTCGGCGATTGCTTTGTCCTCCTTTAGTGCTCCCTTTATTCCTTCACGGGTCATTTCCCTTTAATATATCGAAAGAATGGCTTGAAGTTTTTCGCCTCCTTGGCTATTTTTTCCTCATAGTCTCTTTTGGTCCCTTTTACTGCCTTATGGCTCCTGCGTTGATGTTGTTTGTGCTTATTCCAGTTTTCATCCATTTTTGATCTTTTCCACTCCTTAAATTACAAAGGGTGAATAAGAACAAAATTGCTGAAAATTATAAATAATATTGCTAAACATCATGGTTTGAGTGAAGCCCATTGATAGGTTTTCAGTAATTTACGAAATATGCAGTAGGTAGTATAGTTCTAATTTGTTGGAAGATCATTCCAGATTTTAGCACCCAGGTATTTAAACATGCATTCATATTTAAATACCTGGGGAGATCTCGGAGAGAATGAGAACTAGAAGGCCTTGAGCATGCGCAAATGCTAAAGGCCCAGCACAAGCAACAGGGAGGATCTTTGGGCACCGGCATGTTCTTTGCGTTGGTGCTGGTGCCAGTGCCAGAGCAGGGTAAGCAATTGTGTTTGGGTGGGTGGATGAGTGGGGGATGCCGGATCATGGGGGGGGGATGTGGAGCAGCACAGATGGGGGTGGAGGGGGAAGGGGCGGTGGAATGAATCAAGTGAGTTTCCCTTACTTCCTATGGGGAAACTCCCTTTGATACATGAGTAAATTGGATTACGAGCATGTTTCTGGAACGAATTATGCTCGTAAACCAAGGTTCCACTGTATTTTCAAGTGTGACACCCAGATATATGTTTTCACAGGATCATTTGGGGTGAGGGTGGTACTGGCATGATCACGATTATTGAGTTTTGAGTTAGGCACCTCCCTGTGAATCATGCTGTAAGACTCCGATATCGGTGCTTAACTTTAGGCATAGAAAACCTTGGCATAAATTGTGGATGCCTAAATATTAGTACACTTAGTATGAGAAACCTAAGGCAAGTCCAAAAATTCTTTGAAAGAACACAATTCCAGCTCATAGTACAATCCCTAATTCTAGGTCTACTATGCTATTGCAACATCCTTTACCTCCCCTGCCCTGCAACAATGACTAAACAATTCAAAATACAGCTCTGACCCTCTATCTACTCACTAAGGAAACACGACCATATTACTGAAGCATACATCAGCTCAAACTGGATTCCAATCCAGGAAAGAATACTATTTAAATTCTACTGTATATTATTTAAAACTATAAACGGTGACTGCCCAACCTATCTGAACAACCGCCTCATCTAAACTACCTCAACCAGGCACAGAAAAACACAACCCCCATTCACACACCCTCCAATCAAAGAAGTTAAACAGAAAAAACTAAATGATGGCCTAGCCACCCAAGCAGCAAAACTAGATAACCAAATCCCCAGACTACAAGATATTCAGAAAAGAAATAAAAACTATACTCTTCAAGAAAGCCCTGAAAAAGTCTTTAACACCACAAATACCTTCCTTCCAGACTCTCTGACCCTACCTGATCTACTCTTTACCTTCACTAGAAATGACCAAAGATCTTCCTTTGTAACCCACCATCTATATCTCTTTTGTAATCTGCCTTGAACTGCAAGGTAATGGCGGAATAGAAATCTCTAATGTAATGTAATGTTCCTGTAGTGGACACCTAAGTTTTATAGAATCTGTGCCAATATTGGCACCTAACTTTAGGCAGATTTTATAGAATCAGGGCCATACTTTTCATAGGCATTGTGATTTTTTCTCTATGTATTTGGAAGGGTTCTTTTGACTCCTGATGAAGTATGGCCATGTCAAATCTTGTATGCCTAGGAACAGTATATGAATACTATGTCCTTCAATGATGTTTTAAACCCAGTGGCATTTGTGAATTTGGGTCCGCATGCTCAGCACATTAGTAAGATGTGTGCACTCATCTGTGCTTGTGGGTTCAGCCTGTGAATACATCTCCATATAAAAGCAGGTCAATTGATGTCAATACCTGATCTGCTGAATAGTCATTGTGCAGAGCTGCAAAACCAGACTTAGTTCTCATTGACAGTCCCAGTATTACAGTGAATCCATCTTCAAATACCACACCATTTCCTCACAAACTTCAGATCATTTTTATTTCACAATATCCCCTTCATACTGACAGTGCACGATACAGGTTATGTGCTTAATAGAATGAATTGAACACTCAAAAGCTGAAACCACAGCTCAAGAGTGTGATAACCTTTAACATTCATATCCATCTTTGTATCTTTTATTGCCTATCTATGTTTCAAGAATCAAAGAATCCTTGTCCCATAAATAAAATATACAGTATAACAGAAATAGAAGTGGGTTTAGCAGTGATATGTCAGCTGTGAGAACTTCTTGGGATGTGAAAGAATAGAACATGATTACTGCTTGTCAAAGAAAAGGAGGGAGCCAAGTCTTTTAAAGGGGTGATAATGAAGCAACCAAGAAAATAATTAGGAGAGTTGATGGCAGCATACAGGCTGTGAACATGCTAAATATTAATTAAAAAAAGCAAAAATAAAAGAAAGGCCTGAACAATGACAAGAAAAAGGAGAATAATTATTTACTGAATCTTCAATCAGAGCCTTCTATAGTAGAGAAAACCAGTGTTTAATGCCAGCAGGAATGGAGGTTCAGGTGCATGTTTCTACATAGAAACATGTTTCTGTGGTGTTGCATTGTATGCAGAGCCTGGCTTCTTTATGGTTCAGTTTTTGTATACATATTTCTATTCCCCCCTCCTTTCAAAAGAGTGGAAGAAACATAATGGCAGATGAAGGCCAAACGGCCCATCCAGTCTGCCCATCCGCAGTAACCATTATCTCTTCCTCTCTCTAAGAGATCCCACTTGTTATCCCACACTTTCTTGAATTCAGACAAAGTCTCTTGTCTCCACCAGTAGACTGTTCCACGCATCTACCACCCGTATCGCTGCAGGACAACTAAGCCTAGGTTGGCTCACATCCCACCCTAACCACTCCCCGAAAAACACCCCTTTTCACTCTGGGCGTACAGACCATCGTTACTTGGACGACCTATCTTTTAGGTCGTCCAAGTACTGATTTAGGCGGGTTTTTAGATGTATTTCCGTTCAATTGTGAACCTCTTAAGCATATAAAATACTTTCACATACTTATTTATTTATTTAGGTTTACTAGATAGTTCTGATAGAGGAATTTAGCAGGTTGCCAGTTAATCTATGCATTCTATTTCAGTATTAGTGATTTTTGTGGTAGAAAAATTTCAGTTACAGAAAAAGGGCAATGTTATGAGATTAGAATGATGTTGATGGTATTACAGTAACCGAGGATGCACGTAATGAGTAAAAAAATATATAATTTTATTATGTACAGATGTGGGGAGAAGTGGCCTAGTAGAGCTGCTGCCTCAGTACCCTGAGGTTGCAAGTTTGATCCCTGCCTGCTCCTTGTGACTCTGGGCAAGTCACTTAATATAGTACCTGGTTACTATTCAATGCATTGTAAACCGCTCTGGGTAAATCTCTTTATGAAAAAGGTGAGTTAATAAATCTAAATAAATAAGTAAAAATATAGACTGAAACACAATATTACACCATACAGATAAGTCAGATCACAGTCCTGCAACTTATGCCTGAGGGAATCCATTAACAGTTGGCAGGGTACTGTCTGTCTGGCCAATCCTGGCATCTATTTGATCTGAAGTTAACCCCGGTGAAAATCTAGCCCCCTGTCTGTTTTATTCTTGTGAAAAGAACTTGCCGGTGGAGGCAAGAATCATCTTTAAATTCGCCTGCCTCTGCTTCAAAACCTTAGCAGGCTCCTCACCAATTTACCTTTCTGATCACCTTGAAATTGCAGGCCCCTCTCGCACTCGAAATACCTACCTGTTTTCTTTTCCCTCCCCGAAGGGCTGCCTCTACAAAAAATTCCTCGACCGATCCCTAGCATTCCAAGCGGGCAAATGGAACAAATGCCTCTCCACTCTCATCTCCAATTCCCCCCCCTATCAAACTTTCAGGAAGTTAACTAAAACCTACCTTTTTGACAAATTCCTCTGAATATTCCGATCTCCTCCCTCCTCCACCCCTGACCTTGACTCCCCCCCAGACTCTTTACCGCCTTAGGTTACACTTCTATTTGTAATACTGCTGTATGTAACTCATAGCAAACATAACTACTCCGAATATATTACCTACCTGCTAAAATTAACTTCTCTGTCAATGTATCGTCTAAAATGTAAATGTAACTTGATTGAAAAATGCATTGTCTAAAATGTTAATGTAACATTAACGAAATTGTAACTTCGCTGTAATTGTCCAGTCTCTTCTTCTGTTAACCGCATAGAACTTCCATGGTAATGCGGTATACAAGAATAAAGTTATTATTATAGTCTTGGCCAGCAGGCCCCTAAGCCATTTCACTCCTCTATCATATATCAGATACGTTCAAGGCTGTTCATCATATGCCAGGTTTTGTGAGTTCATCCCTAGGACAAAACTGTAATTGGTTATTCTTGACATTAGTATTGATTTCTCTGTATCATTGTAGAACATGTTAAATAATGCATCGTTGAAAGGCATGGCCTGCTTGGTATGCAAACATAACAGAGAGATGTGAACACACTGTTCCCTCTAAGCTGAGTGGGCATCCTCTGCCTACAGTTCTGCAAGTAGGGGTTGCTGTTTCACTATCACATTTTTAATACTGAGGATCAGGCAAGTTCTGCAAGACTCCCAGGAACCTGCCTGTCCATCCCCATGGTTATCAACGTGTCTAGCCAACTGATTGCAGGTCATCCTCTTGGCCTGGTTCCTTCGATCTTCCCAAACATGATGTCCTTCTTCAGTGATCTCTCTCTTCTCTTCTATTGGTAACCAGTACAACGAAATCATATAGGAGGATACATGTTCAGCTTTAGATAACCCATATAAAAGATGTATTGCAGAATTTTGGGCTTGTAGGGCATGCAGCCAAGTAGCTGGCATTCCCAAAAACGCAATGTTGCAATAATCAAAACCTGAAAATACTAGGGGTTGCAAAACCTGTTTAAAATCGTAATCAGAACGATATGAATGAAGTTTGCTCAGCATACTCAAACAAAGTTTTTTGCATTACCTGACACAAATATGGACGAAATGGCAACTGTGAATCCAATATCGCACCCAAGCTCTTCTCTTGAGTGGATAGTTGTATTGGAATGTCAAGAATGGTAGTTGCGGAACAACTATCAAGATCACATTCCCTTGACACCAACTTTATATTGGTCTTTGATAAATTTAACATCAACTTATTTGAAGACATCCAGCCTTGTATCACTCTCATTCATTAAACTGATCCACGGTTTCTGTAAAAGACGGCTGAATCGGAATGAAAAATTGAATATCATCTTACATAAAGGAAGCAAATACAAATTAAACAAAAATGTCAAAAGGGCAGATCCTTGTAGTATACCCGTTTTCAAGGGATGCCGCTGAAAAAACCCATCCACCCATACTTCTTGCAGTCTATTGTACCTTTAAGAAAATAACTGAACCATGACAACACGGTTCCCACAAGGCCACATGTACCAAATCTACTCAACATGGTCCAAGGTAGCAAACGCTGCAGATATATCTAAACACACCATAGGATACCTCAGACCACGATCAAAACACACAAACTTCATCTAATGTTGTTACTTATAAAGATTCCTCAGTTGCGGGACACCCTCTCAGCTTAGAGGGAATAGTAGTTGTGAAGGAATTAAAGAACTAGTAGAGACTGAGGTCACTAATGACCATTATGTTAGAATACCCTGTACCATATTAGAGCCATCAGAGGATTGTTTCTTATTTTGAGCCCCTGATACCTCTAGTGGACATAATTACTATGAAGACCATAATTGAGGAGAACATTCTCTAGGGGTTACGTATAAGAAACTCTTCATCCTTAACCTGGTATATACAGTATAAGAGGAACATTTTCCTATTACTGGAGACTTGACAGAAATAGAGCCATGTTTCTGAATTTCTTTGCCAATGACCTCAATTACAGTTTGTGGGAAACATAAAAAGCTGAAACCTTGGAGGAAAATGATTGACAGGCTGCTCAGTAATATCATTTAGAATGAGACAGAATTGTATAAAAAGCAGGGCAGCCTATTCTCAGAAGTATGTACTGTGATGAAAGTTGCTCATAAAAATGTCTAAGAAGGGAAATATGGAGATATTCAGGCAGTAGAACACTCTTGGATTATTTCAGATTCTCGGCAGAAGACCCTTTGTGAACTAATAGATTTTCAATAAAAGACTTTATATTATAGTATGCCCTGCATGGGAATCGATGGCCCATCTTATGCTTTCAAACAACGTGCATGTAACCAGTGAAAGATGATACTCCTGTCAGCATCAGGAATGAGTAGGCTTTCAGGTCCAGTATATTTAAACAGTGGCCAGTTCCAAGATATATTTGTAATGGTGCAGCCTGCATTTGTTTACTATGGCATACAAAGCATCCAGAATAGAAACTTAATGGGAAAGATAGGAAAACCTTTCTATTGTGTTGAATTATTTTCTTTAATGTAATATAGAGAATGACACGATGACAAATTTGTCCCCGTCCCATCTCTGTGAGTTTAGTCACTGTCCCTGTACCATTCCTGTAAGCTCTGTCCTCATCTGCACAAGTCTCAAACACTTATGATTTTAAAGTGTTTGAGCCTTGTGCAGATGAGGACAGAGTTTGCAGGAATAGGACAGGGACAGGAAAGGAACTTGATGGGAAGGAAAAAGGAGTTCCCATGGGGACAGGGGAAAATTTGTCCTTGTGTAATTCTCTAATGTAGTATTCCTATTTAAAATGACCTAGAGCAGGCAAGCAACATGAATTAAGATGATTAACCAGGTGCCCTGTTGAACTGCTTCTGCCGTCTACAAGGCAGCAGTTATAAGAAACTGAAATGTTATAGGGCTCCCTGGGAGAATCCTTTGTCAGTTCTGAGAATTCTGCCAGTCTGCCAGAGGATGGCGTGTGCACTCAAGGCGCCATGCAGTGGGCATTCATCAATATTGTATGACTGCAGTTTAATGGTATGCAGCTGAAAAATGCTGGGCCTAGCATTTTTGGGTTCTGATCAGCCTCGAAGTCAATTAGCTGGTGCTTTCCTGTAATCGATAAATGTTCACGCTCGACAGTGTAATTTAACTTTCCAAATTGGTCTGCCTGCCTCAGTTTAATGCACGTTTTATTAAAATCCTACATTGAGACTACAGTGACCACAGAAAACATTTTAGGGAATTAGTATGCATTATGGAATGTCTCTACTGCTTTTTGGAGAGTGTCATATAATTTAATTAAGATAATATTATTTCCTTATGGATATTTCTGTTTACAAACCAGATACAAGATTAGGTTATTGCATTAATATAATGCATTTTGCTGTTTCTTATGTAGTCTGCCCAAAATATGACTTGAAGACAAAATCACAGAGAAAAAGTCATTTATTGAAACATCTTATTAGAAAACTTGCTGTTTAAAATTATCCCCCCTTTTATGAAGCCATTTTAGCATTTTTTATTGCCGGCTGTGGCAGAAAAAGTTACAACGTTCATAGGAATTCTATCAGCATCAGAGCTTCTACTGCCGTGTCCAGCAATAAAAAATGCTGATATGGCTTCTTAACAGGAGAGGGGGAATGCAGTGGCATAGTAAGGGTCAGAGGCGCCTGGGGTGGTGGTACCCCTCTGTGCCCCTGCTCCTCCCCCCCACCACCACTCCACACTCATTCACTTCCTTCCTCCCTCACCTCTAAATCTTTGCCGTGAGTGACTTTTCTCCATCATGCTCCTCGTGCCACCGTTGGATTTCCTCTGATGTCACTTCCTACCTCCATGACCCGTAAGAGATTGAGTGGGGAACCAGGATGGCGTGAACAACAGGTAGAAGTGGAATGGAATAAGCATCATGTGACCATTCAATCAGAAGAACTTGCATGTATTTAAGAGACTGTTAAAAGGACAGTAGAATACAATGTCCATGAAGGCATGTATACAATGCCTGCAAATATTCAGAGGCCTGCTGTTGTAAGCTAAAATAAACCAACATTAATAGTTTAAATTTCACTTGATATTCTATTGGTGAATGTTGTTAGGTGCCATCGACTCATGCTCGAATCCTAGCGACTTGATGAATTGTGGATCTAAAAGGAAATCCGTTTTGTGCTAATCTGGAGAGGTGCTACAGCATCATCCTCATGGTTGTTTTCAATGTGTCCAGTCATCTGATTGCAGGTCGCCCTCTTCGCCTGGTTCCTTCGATCTTCCCAAACATGAAAGTATTTCTTCACAGAGAGAGTGATTGATCATTGGAACAAGCTTCCAGTGCAGGTGATCGAGGCAGACAGTGTGCCAGACTTTAAGAATAAATGGGATACCCATGTGGGATCCCCATGAGGGTCAAGATAAGGAAATTGGGTCATTAGGGCATAGACAGGGGGTGGGTAAACAGAGTGGGCAGACTTGATGGGCTGTAGCCCTTTTCTGCCGTCATCTTCTATGTTTCTATGTTTCTATGATGGGTCATTTGGCCTTTATCTGCCATCATGTTTCTATGTTTCTATAATCAGAAAGTTCTATGACATCACAATGCAGGTGTAAAGAAACTTAGCCTATAGGAAGAGGAGATGCAAATGTTAAGAGCCTTAGCCAATAGGGAGAGGAGGAGAGAGTGGCTGCTGCAGACACCAGAAAGTATTTCTTCACAGAGAGAGTGGTTGATCATTGGAACAAGCTTCCAGTGCAGGTGATCGAGGCAGACAGCGTGCCAGACTTTAAGAATAAATGGGATACCCAAGTGGGATCCCTACGAGGGTCAAGATAAGGAAATTGGGTCATTAGGGCATAGACAGGGGGTGGGTAAGCAGAGTGGGCAGACTTGATGGGCTGTAGCCCTTTTCTGCCGTCATCTTCTATGTTTCTATGTTTCTATGATGTCCTTCTCCAGTGATCTCTCTCTTCTCTTCTATTGGTAACCAGTACAACGAAATCATATAGGAGGATACATGTTCAGCTTTAGATAACCCATATAAAAGATGTATTGCAGAATTTTGGGCTTTTAGGGCATGCAGCCAAGTAGCTGGCATTCCCAAAAAAGCAATGTTGCAATAATCAAAATCCAAAAATACAAGGGGTTGCAAAACCTGTTTGAAATCGTAAGCAAAACGATATGAATAAAGTTTGCTCAGCATACTCAAAGAAAGTTTTTTGCACTACCTGACACAAATATGGAAGAAATGGCAACTGAGAATCCAATATCATCTGCATATATCCTAGTGCATAGGAGACACTCAACCTTTGCAGCATCTTATATAAAGTAAGCAAATACAAATTAAACAAAACTACCAAAAGGGCAGATCCTGTTCTCAAGGGATGCCGCAAAAGAATTCAAGGATGCGAGAAATAGATTGCTGAGCATAAAATAGAGCACAATTAGTTTCTATTATTTGCGATATCCCTGATATCTTTCATGCCTTGTGCAAGATCTAAGATTTTAAGTCACCTCAAGGTACATTTCAATTAAAATTTTAATCACTATTAATCGCATGATTAGAGGTATGTTATTTATTTTTTTCCCCATTGCTGTTCCTTGTGACTCCGGGCAAGTTATTTAATCCTCCACTGCCAAAATCACAAGGAGCTGTGGTGGGGAGAAAAATAAATACTTTTAATCGCATGATTAATCATGATTACAAAGTTTAATCACAATACAGCCCTAAAATATTAAAAAGTAATGAAAAGATAAGAAATACAAACTGAAAACCTACAAATTAAAGAGTGTAAAACAGCCAAACAGACGGGATAGTACGCCTTAGACAACAGCCAAACGGACGGGATAATGCGCCTTAGACAACCGGACGGAAACTACGCGGTAGCGGATTCCGAAAAAGCCGAACTACTAAATGAATACTTCTGCTCAGTCTTCACCTGCGAGGCACTGGGACAAGGACCACAGTTAAAGGCAAAACAAAACGCGGAAGACCTGTTTCTGAATTTTGAGTTCACACCAGGAGACGTCTACAGCAAACTGACAAGGCTCAAGGTGAACAAGGCCATGGGACCGGACAATTTACACCCAAGGGTACTCAGAGAATTGAGAGATGTTCTGGCGGAACCGTTGGCCGTGCTCTTCAATCTCTCACTAAGTTCGGGGAAAGTTCCTTTGGACTGGAAAACAGCTAACGTTGTTCCTCTGCATAAAAAGGGTTGCAAGGCAGAGGCTGTGAACTATAGACCGGTGAGTCTCACTTCAATAGTGTGTAAACTCATGGAAACACTAAATAAGCATAAATTAGATACGATCTTGAATGAGGGGAGTCTCCGGGATCCCAATCAACATGGATTCACCAAGGGTAGGTCCTGCCAATCCAATCTCATCAGCTTCTTTGACTGGGTAACAAGAAGGCTGGACTTGGGAGAGTCCTTGGACGTCGTATACCTGGACTTCAGCAAGGCTTTTGACAGCGTCCCACACCGCAGGCTGCTGAACAAGATGGAATCGATGGGGTTAGGAGAGACACTGACTGCATGGGTTAATGATTGGCTAAGTGGCAGACTTCAGAGGGTGGTGGTTAACGGTACCCTCTCTAAAACATCGGAGGTGACCAGTGGAGTGCCGCAGGGCTCAGTCCTGGGCCCACTCCTCTTCAACATATTCATTGGTGATCTGACTCAAGGGCTTCAAGGTAAGGTAACCTTATTCGCTGATGACGCCAAACTATGCAATATAGTAAGCGACTGCAATCTACAGGATACTATGGCGCATGACCTGCGTACATTAGAAAGTTGGTCCTCGACCTGGCAACTGGGCTTCAACGCCAAGAAATGTAAGGTCATGCATCTCGGAAGCGGAAATCCATGCAAAACTTACACCTTGAATGGAGAAACTTTAGCCAGGACTACAGAAGAACGAGATTTAGGAGTAATCATCAGTGCAGACATGAAAACTGCCACTCAAGTGGAGAAGGCTTCATCTAAGGCACAGCAGATGATAGGTTGTATCAAGAGGAGCTTCGTCAGCAGGAAGCCTGAAGTCATAATGCCATTGTACAGAGCCATGGTGAGACCTCATCTGGAATACTGTGTGCAATTCTGGAGGCCACATTACCGTAAAGATGTGCTCAGAATTGAATCGGTTCAGCGGATGGCCACCAGGATGGTCTCGGGGCTCAAGGGTCTCTCGTATGAAGAAAGACTGAACAAATTGCAGCTCTACACTCTCGAAGAGTGTAGGGAAAGGGGAGACATGATTGAGATTTAAGTACATCACAGGACGTGTCGAGGTGGAAGATGATAATCTTTCTTCTCAAAGGACCCTCGACCACAAGAGGGCATCCGCTCAAACTCAGGGGAGGGAAGTTTCGTGGAGATGCCAGGAAGTTCTTCTTCACGGAAAGAGTGATTGAGCATTGGAACAAGCTTCCAGTGCAGGTGATCGAGGCCAGCAGCATCCCAGACTTTAAGAATAAAAGGGATACCTATGTGGGATCCCTACGAGGGTCAAGTCAAGGAATAGGGTCGCTAGACTTGAAGGAGCTGGTCAGTAGAATGGCAGTATGATTAAGGGGGTCAGTAGACTTAAAGGGGTGGGCCAAGCACAGTACAGGGTAAAGCTTTGGATTCTTGCCCAGAAATAGCTAAGAAGAAAAAATTAAAAAATTTAGATTGAATCAGGTTGGGCAGACTGGATGGACCATTCCGGTCTTTATCTGCCGTCATCTACTATGTTACTATGTCAATAGAGTAGGCAGACTTGATGGGCTATAGCCCTTATCTGTCGTCATCTTTCTATGTTTCTACTTCAGAAAAGCAAGCTGGCTTTCCTGAAATAATTCCTAACAACTGGAACATTTTTAAACCAAAGGCAGGAAAAGGGGATGAGGCTCGATATACTTCCTTTCTGGGATTAAAATCAAAGTGGTTTATATTTAGTTACCTCCCCCCCTTTTATGAAGCCGCGCTATGGTTTTTTATCATCAGCAACGGCAGTAAAAGCTCCGATGCTGATAGAATTCCTAAGAGTATTGGAGCTTTTACTGCTGCGACCTGCTAAAAAAGACTCTAACACGGCTTCATAAAGGGGGAGGGGGGGATAATTTTTTTAATTTATTAACTGCCTTTTCATATTTACAATACATTGAATGGTAATCAGGTACTCTTAAGCATTTTACTTCACAATCTAACTGTGGTGCATGGGCAATGGAGGGTTAAGTGACTTGCCCAGAGTCACAAAGAACAGGCTGGGATTGAGGGTGTTGAGGCAGCAGCTCTATCCGTTAGGCCACACCTCCATTCACATATGAGGTGCAGGTTCTCATTTTGTACCTGGGAAAATGGAGGATTACGTGATTTGTCCTGAGTCCCAAGGAGCTACAGTGGGAATCAAAGCCAGTTCCCCAGGTTCTCAGGCCACTGCATTAACCAACCACTAGGCCCCATAACCATGCATTGGAATATCTCGCAATGCAATGTGTCTGATGGTTCATACACAGTGATCAAAAACAGACGGCTATTAACTAGAGACCTAACTCCTTTGTATCAGCAGCTCACAGCCCTTTGTTTCTGCTCATTTGTTCCTCTAATTGCTTTCACTGCATTTATTCTACGGTATCTCAGCAAGAAATATCACTGCTTACAAGTATATAAATAATGGCTTCATTAGTAGTTAACCCTACATGCACGGTACATGTAACTCCATTTTTTTTTTTTTTTTAATTTATAAATTTTTTATTGTTACATCATAACAAACTCAAGCAAAAAAAATACAAGATATGAAGAAAATAATTCAAATTCAAATATAAACATAAACAAGCCCACATTATTGAGGGTTGACTAATCCTGTCACAGTTTTTATCCTCCAGAAAGTAATATAAGAAACTAAACATCAGTCAATAAACTATAACACCAGGCAATAAATCTCTATATTCATTCCTTCTCAGCTTCTGCATTAGTAACAGGTAGTATATCTAATTTAGGTTTATCTATAAGAAAATTTTCTAAATGAGCTGGATCTAAAAATATATATTTAGTATTCTGAAAAGTCATTAAACATTTACAGGGGAACTTAAGAAAAAATGATGTACCTACACCCAAGGTTTTATCCTTGAGTTGCAGGAATTGCTTCCTCCTGTATTGTGTCTGTCTAGAGACATCTGGAAAGATATTTATCTGTTGACCACAGAACAGGGCATTTTTGTTCAAAAAATACAATTTAAGTATATCTTGTTTCTCTATTTCAGTCATAAAAGTGACTAATAATGTTGCTCTCTTGGCTATATAATCTTTTGATGATTCAAGAAATTGGGAAATGTTTAAACTATCAGGGGATACTAGTTGATCTCCCCCCCCCTTCTTCTGATATCTTTTTAATGCCAGTAGGCAAATAATAAAGATTATCTGGAATGAACTTTTCTAAACCTGTATAGGAAAGTATATCTTTAAAATACATTTTTAGTAGTTCCAAAGGAGAGAGAAAATGGGAAATAGTAAAATTCAAAAACCTGAGGTTTCTAGATCTCATAACATTTTCCATTTTTTCCAACTGAAGATGTAATATAGTATTATCCTTGACATGAGATACAACACATGATTGCATTGCAACAACAGATGTTTCTACTTTATCCAATTTCTTCCCCATATTTGCCAATTGAGAATCATGCTCAGCCACTTTCTTTGTAATTTCTGAGGAAAACTGACAAAGTTGAACTACAGTGCCCTGTATAGAGTTCTCAATTCTATTTACTACAGTCCAGACATCTTGCAACGTAATCTGTTTATTGCCTATCTCAGGCCTAGAAACAGGACCAATAGGCATTGAAACAGGAGATACCGTAAAGGATTGTTCACCCTCAGATACATTTTTAGAATCCAGTTCTAAAGGTAATGGAGAGGCTGAATCTGACCCTGATATGGATACAGAGTCTGCCTTCTCCCTTAATTGTGTAAGAGGCTGAGGTGGAGGCGTGGGTTTGCCAGAAGAGATAGAAGCAGATTGGGATCGAATTTCAAGCCTACCTTCTGTAGGAGTCACAGTTGAAACAGAAAGATGACGATCCATCGGTCCAATCACATTCAGGGAAGAAGATATGATCTTAGCTTTCCGTTTTCCCATGGTAATTCCCTTTGTTACTCCTTGCGGCTCCGAAAGGGCTTCAAAGGGGCAGGACCTGCCCCTTTGGCCACGCCCCTTCGGACACGCGGCCTTGGGCATGCGTCCGCGGGCCGCGTTCCGCGGCTCACCAGTTCTTTTGTAGGGAGAGAGGACCTCCTCTCCGAGTCGGCAAGTGCCGGGTGGTGGCTGCAAGGGTGCCTGACTGGAGGAAAATCGCTGGCAGGCTCAGTCAGCCTTCTTTTTCTCCGCGGCTCACCAGTTCTTTTGTAGGGAGAGAGGACCTCCTCTCCGAGTCGGCAAGTGCCGGGTGGTGGCTGCAGGGGTGCCTGATTGGAGGAAAATCGCAGGCAGGCTCAGTCAGCCCTCCCGAACCAGCATTGTTGAACATTCAAGCAACACCAGAACGATTAATTAAGGGAAAAAGCATCTGACAATGAAAAAATGTTTTTAGGTTAGCCTTAAAGTTAGGGATTGTTTCATCACTAAGATGAATGGGTAGGGCCAATGGCATACTAAGGGTGAACGATCCCCGGGGCAGTGGCACCCTCCCCTGCCCCACCGGGTGTACACCCCCTTCCCTTTCCTTGAACCTTTTTAACTTTTCTGGTGTGAGCAGAAAGCCCACGTTGGTGTCGGCTCGCACTCTGATGTTACTTCCTAGGCGTGGGTCCTGGAAGTGACATCGGAAAGACTGCCGATGCCAACATGGGAAGCAACCTCATGCCAGGGAAGTAAAAAAGGTACAGGGAAGGCAAATGTGCGCGTGGCAAGGAGAAGAACAGGGGGTTGGAGAGGAGGGGTGCTGTACCCTTAGGAAGAATGCACATGGGGCAGACTGCCCCCCACCTCCACAGACCCCGTACTACACCACTGGGTAGGGCATTCCACAAAGTTGGACTGACAGGATTAAATATCCTAGTATGGTAAAAGTTATAACAGAGTTATTAGAATGATGGAATAATTAATAGGTTTGTTTGGGAGGACCAGAGAGTGCTAGACGGACAGTATGGAATGGGCACATGAAAATATAGGATGGTGATCTGGAGTGATGAACTTTGTGTACTGTTGTCAGTACACCTGACCCACTGTGAAGTCTTACCCGCCTCACTACTTGCATCACCAACACCTGGGTGAGATAGTTTCAGCAAGTCAGCTGTGTGGCATTAAGCCCCACCCACAGATATATCACAAATACTGCCTTTCCTTAGGTGTAACAGGATTGAGAAAGGTAAAAATTATTCTTCAGGGCAGATCCAGTTCATCCCAAATGGAATCATGAGCCAATGTTCTTCCTGTAGAAGTGGTGTGATATGATTAAATTTGCCTGAACCCATCATCATTTTAGCTGCCATGTTTTGAATGTGTTGAAGCCATCAGTTATCAATTGCATGGACTCCATACAAAAGATTATTACAATAATCCAACCTTGTAATAATAAGTGAATGAATATTCAGAGTGCTGATTTAGTAAATGAACATTGGACCGAATAGACCATTTTAAGCTTTAAAAGCAGCTTTTCATGATCTGGGAGATATAGGCTTGAAATCTTAGATGTTGATCAGACATGACGGTGATGGAATTCAAAAAAATAGAGGATCTATAATTAGAAAACAAAGGATGTAAATTAAAGAACTATGGCTGGTACTGGACAGAGCTGCATAGTCTGTGTCCCATATATGGTGATTCGGTATAGGATGCGCTGGGGTGGGCATCAATGGGAACTCCACTAATTTGGAACATGAGGATGTAAACTAGTTTTGACCTTTCGATTGCCTTGCTATGTTCTTCTTTTCCCAATCGCACTGTATGTAATTCATCTATTTGTTGTGAACCGCCTAGAACTCCCTGGGTATAGCGGTATACAAAAATAAATTATTATTATTATTATTTATGGTAGATGTCCTGCAAACAACGGGATGGTTGGATAGGCGGGAGTGAGATTGGACAGCAACTTCAGCATTTGGAACCTAGGACAATACCAGACTTTACAGTCTATTGCCCAGAAATATCAAAGAAGAGGCAAGTTAATTTAATCATGAATTTTTTAATGGGTATAACTTATGGGCAGACTGGATGGGCCATTCAGGACTTTATCTGCTGTCATATACTATGTTACTATGATTTAATTTTAATTTACGAGAATGTAACCATATAGAGATTTGAGATAATTTATCATTAAGAGCAGCAGCTATATGGATGAGAATTATTGACAATGATAGTGAATATGATCTGAATATCATCAATATAGATATACGGGACCCAGTTCTGTAAATGATGTCCAAATAGGGCACCCACCTCAAAAAATGCTTGCTAAGCACTATTCTAAAAATGGTGATCAAATTTGGGGGCTGTTTATATAGTAGAATTGTACTTAGTGCCGGAATCTGTGCCCAATTGTGGGTATAAGGATTAATACCAACTGAACCCTGGAGTATATCCTTATGCCTAAATTAGGCGCTTATCCCCTCAATTCTATAACACGGCAGACTCATTCATTTTTTCTTAACAAACTAACCCCATCCCCTCCAATTTACAAAACAGCATTGTTTTTAGTGCAGGCCGGTGTGCTGAATGCTCCGCGCTGCTCCTGATGCTCTTAAGAGTTCCTATGAGCATTCAGGGTACCGGCCTTCGTTACAAGTCGCAATGTGACAGGGACAGCGACAGAACTTGTGGGGATGGGATGGAAATATTGAGATCCTGTATCATTCTCTAGGTTAAATGTCTTGTTTTAATATTTTCGGTATAAACTATTGCCTGTTCTAGTATCCTGTTTTATCCACTGTTATTAAATTAAGGAGAGCCCATAAATCATGCCTTTCTGTAGCACACTGACAGGCTGGAACATCTGTTTTTAAATGATTTGTATCTGCTTATGATTTTCTGCTACCCCTTTAAATTACAGATCTATTCCTTTCTGTAGCTACCAGCAACGAGAGTCACAATCTTACAAGCACAGCATACAAATGCAGAAGAAATTGTATTGTAGAAAGGAAAATTATGGTTGGTTATTTACCTGTCAGGAAAACAGAAACACAGTAAGCAAAGTACAGATACATATTGACAGGCAAAGACCAGTTGGTTCACTCACTTTTCCATGTAGTTCATGCTTAGCTAAGGATATCTCTCATTTGTCAGAAGTACATACTTCACTACTTGGTAGTCGCTGGTTGGTGCCTGCCCTCCCACCCTTTTCCTGACATTATGCTTTAAATCAGCATCAACCAAAAGGCTTGCCCCGGAACCCTTCATTCTACTTCTGGGGGTAGGCTTGCTCATTGCCGCTGCACAGTGGCTACCCCGAAGATTTAAAGTACAACTCTGGGAGGAGGTTGGGGGTGGGAGCTGTTGTCAGGCCGTGCCGCAGGATTCATAAGAACATAAGACGTTGCCTCTGCTGAGGCAGACCAGAGGTCCATCTCGCCCAGCGGTCCGCTCCCGCGACGGCCCATCAGGCCCATTGCCTGAACAGTGGTCCCTGACTATCCCTATAACCTACCTCTACTCCTATCTGTACCCCTCAATCCCTTTATCCTCTAGGAACCTATCCAAACCTTCTTTGAAGCCTTGTAACGTGCTCCGGCCTATCACAGCCTCCGGAAGCGCGTTCCATGTATCCACCACCCTCTGGGTGAAAAAGAACTTCCTGGCGTTTGTTCTAAACCTGTCCCCTTTTAATTTCTCCGAGTGCCCCCTTGTACTTGTGGTTCCCCATAATTTGAAAAATCTGTCCCTGTCTACCTTTTCTATACCCTTCAGGATCTTGAAGGTTTCTATCATGTCTCCTCTAAGTCTCCGCTTTTCCAGGGAGAACAACCCCAGCCTTTTCAGTCTGTCAGTATATGAGAGGTTTTCCATACCCTTTATCAGTTTAGTCGCTCTTCTCTGGACTCCTTCAAGTACCGCCATGTCCTTCTTGAGGTACGGCAACAAGTACTGGACACAGTATTCCAGATGCGGGCGCATCATTGCACAATACAGCAGCAGGATGACTTCCTTCATCCTGGTCGTGATACCCTTCGTAATGATACCCAACAGAGCTCCTACCCCCCCCCCCCCCCCCCAAACCAAACAGCGTTCTGCCTATGCTCTAGGCAAGGCTTACAAAATAAGGGGCCCTCTTACAAAACCTGCACTTTTTTTAGAGTGCGCTGAGGCCACTTTTTAGCACGGCTCTAAAATGGTCACAATTTGGCTTTCTCTCTTAATTGCCATTAGTGCGTGACCTCTTACTATCGACTATTTTATAGGCAGTAACCCTCAAATTCGATTTATATTAACTAAAATATCATTTATATTCTACCTATCAAGGTTATCTAAGCGGTTTACAATCAGGTACTCAAGCATTTTCCCGATCTGTCTCGGTGGGCTCACAACCTATCTAACGTACCTGGGGCAATGGAGGATTGAGTGACTTGCCCAGGGTCACAAGGAGCAGCGTGGGATTTGAACCTACAACCTCAGGGTGCTCAGGCTGTAGCTCTAACCGCTAGGCCACTCCTTCCTCAGTGCTGACTAGTGCGGCACTTAAGTGTGATTCTATGAATCATGCTTTGCACCACCAAAGTGACGGTAGGCATCCCAACTTCTAGGCGCACCGCATTTATGCTGGGATTTTCTTGACCCAAATGTCTATGCCTAAGTCAAAAACAGGTGCAGAACACGCCCTTGATCCACCTCTAGCTATGCTCTTTAGACCAGGCACATGCCACTGTGTGCTAGGTACCTAACTTTCAATTAATTCAAATTAACACCAATTAGGAGGTGTTTCTCAGTGCCAATATAGCCTATACGTGTAGCACCGACATTGGCTAGGCACCTGATCTGATTTTGTCTGTAAGTGATGATTTGGTATATAGGCATCTACTACGGAATGGATTGTTTGACCTAATGCCTTTCTACTTCTTTAACCGTTGAAGTTTGATCTGACATGCCTACATATGTTGATTTGGTATATCGACATCTATTATGGGGGGGGATGTTAATGTAGTTGTTCAGTTACGTCAGTGTAACACGTATGGAGATCGTAGGGAGCACAAGATACCATGCATGTAATAAACCACATAGTTGTTTGCGGGATATAAATTTTTAAATAAATAACTTCAGGCAGACTTTATAGAATTGGAGGTAAGTGCTCCTGCGCTAATTGTTCGGTGTGTGCCAATGCTCACACATACCCGATTAGCGCAGAGCATGCCTGTTCTCTGTCCCCAGACACGCCCCCTACGCTATAAAAGAAAAAAGTAGTTTTTAAGCACATGGCTCTTGAGCATGCCCCACTTCTGTGGATTTTAAGCAGTGGTAAGCATAAATTAGTGTTTATTGCCGCTTAGTAAAAGGACCCCTAACATTTCCAATTAAAGAGAAGGGGGAAAAAAACCCCAAATTAAATACAAGTAAAGAAAAGAAAAGCGAAACACAAAGTACAGTACTGCTTAATGGGATACACTCTAAATAGGAGCAGTACTAAGCTAATATTGGAGGAGGTACGCAGCATCATTGTCATTGTTGAGGCAAGTGGGTCATTCTGGGTACCTGTGATAACTTGAACCTTCTATGTAATTGAGTAAGAACAAGCAAAAAGATTATTCTGACTTTTGCCTTTGATAGAACACGGGGTAAAGCTGGCACTTAGTTTTAAGACTGCCTAATTGGAAAAGTCTTTCTCTAGGCTTCAGTAGGCTTGGAGATGTCTCGTAATGTAGCAAATAGTTATCTTTGTCCTTTGAAAGGTTTTAAGGAAAGTAAACTCAGCTAATACATGTAATGTGATCTTAGATGGTGTTATGCCTAGGGCCCGGGGGTAAATGAACTCAGCATACTACGTGACATGTCTCCTCAAGTCTGCTTATCTAACCTCCTTAACCTTAGTGTTACCTTGACAACATCAAAGGGATAGTGAAGACAGATGGTAAACCAGTCTCTGCAAACACCTCATTCATAACCTCAAAAGGACAGTAAAGTCTGTTTATCTGACATCCTGACCTCCTTGATCTTCAAAGGACAGTAAAGACAGATGGTAAACCAGTCTCTGCAAACACCTCCTGGATAACATCAAAGTTTGCTTCTCTGACTTCCTTTTGCCTGCGTGTCTCTCAATGGGAAACCGGACTCTGTAACACCTCCTGCATAACATCAAAGTCTGCTTCTCTGACTTCCTTTTGCCTGCGTGTCGCCCGATAGCATCAAAGGGACACCGATCTCTGCAAACACCTCCTTAACCTAGGTGTTGTCAAAACAGAGAACAAAAGAGCAAGACCAGCTGTTTATGCTTTACTAAGAACCCAGCAGCTTTTCCAGCTTTTCACCCAATATAAAAGATGGGACTTGCCTCTAACCTGAGAATCCATGACGTCTGGAGGGAGAATCCACGATGTCTAAAGGGACAGTCCTTTGGTCCACCCATCTATCAATTGCAAGGATTCCAAATTGCGAAGATGGTCGTTGTATGGGGCAAGGTGATGCTATTTTATATTTAATTCTAATATATGTATAATAAAGTGTTATTGATTATGCTTTATATTGTCTGTGTGCTTTTCTGAGTGTCACTGATCATCCCATTTGACAGAAATAAGTGGCAGAACAGATGGCAACTTATTCAGAAAAATGGCCAAAAAACTGCACAATGAACTGTGAGATAATCCCTAAAGAAATGTTTTTTTCTGTACTATTCCTGAATTCCTCGTCTTCTCCTTATAAGACCCGTCCACAGCTCAGTTTTAGGGGGAGGAATAAGGATGGCACGTTTATGTTTCTTTACTGCCTTCGTATGATATTCCACACAGTTGCCCAAACTGCTAAACCTCAGCTGGAGCTCATCTACCTCAACAGCTGTTTTACCATCTGCTAAACTCTGACCCAGCAGACCATCTCAGCTAGCGCAAAGTATGGAAGGCATGGAACCATACAAGCTTAGTGGTGATTAGATAGCAATGCTAGTAATTGAGAAGCAAAGCCAATGCTGGGGAGACATCTACGGTCTGTGCCTCCATAATAACAAGGACAAATCACGTATGCATATGTAGTATCACATCATACCTTGAGTTTATCTTGTTGGGCAGACTGGATGGACTGTCGTATGCTATGTTACTATCTCCCCTTTTACAAATCTGTGTTAGGCTTTTTTATTGCTAGTCGAGGCGGTATTAGCTCCGACGCTCACAGCAATTCTATGAGCTTCAGAGCTAATACTGTCGCGGCCGACGATAAAAAAGCCTAACACGGCTTCATAAAAAGGGGGATATGTAATTTAGCATAGGCATTAATAATTAAACTCGTGGCCACAGTGAAATTCTGGGTCTCGTTTTTACAGGCTGTTCTGTCTTTGAGACATAATGTTAACCCGCAGTCCTGTTTAGAAATATTTTGTAATATTTTTTTCACTAGATATTTTACTGTGAATTACGTGACCTAATATTTTGCTATGGTGGCTGCTGTATAAAGTTAAGCACAGATCCCAGCGCTTAATTTTATATGACTTTTGTGAGAAGAAGTAGGACATAATTTCAGCTGGCCCCCATAGGCAAGCTAAGAAAGCACCAGTAAAGAAACCCAAGACAGATAGATCCCTGGTGCCTTTAAGAAGAAAAGTAGAGATCTGGAAAACGGACTGGGGAGTGAACATATATGGATGAATGTGAACTTTACTGTCTATTATTTGGCATTTTCTAATGATTTTTTTAATTATATCATATTGTAAACTGCTTTGTTCTTTTATAGTTTAAACAGTATATCAAATTTAATAAACCATAGCCATTATAAATCAAACCAGAGCCTAACAGCTAATCATAAGCTGCTGTTTCCCACCTGGAAGAAGGAAGAGGAGGAAATCCAGTTCTCCTGACAGGATAAGGGCTACTCTTTAGAGACAAAAAAAGAGGCGAGTGTGTGGTCTTTACCAATACAGTAGAGATGGCAGAACAACTCTGCGGAGCAGAAGTAGAGCCAATGGAGGTGCAAGGTTGCCTTAGCTTTAAAATGTGAGACTGTCAATTTTATGGAGTTCCCAGAACAAGGGGAGAATAATCCTTAAACAGGAATAGGTTGGTTTATGTTTATATTTGTTTGTTTATTTTTAAATTTGCTGGATCATCAGTCTCGGTCACAACCAAATCTAGAGCTCTGGCAGCTGCCTTTGAAGACTGAGGGTTTTTTTTTTTTTTTTTGTGGTGACAATGTTTGATTGCAGTGAGGGGGATTGGTAGCCAACAATGACTGCATTCTGAATATTGCTCCTTTTAATGCACTTTTGAGTTTCCAAGAGACTTATGCTGGCTCCAGAACTTTGAATTTTGACAAGCAAGCCTGGGACCAGGGCCAAGCCAGGCTCTGCAGCTGAAGCAGGAGAGGGGCCATTGATCACCAAAATAAAGCCAGATATACTGTAGTCTCTTGCTTCCAAGGTAAGTCTACTGGAAACAGTATGACAGTACTCAGTGGCACTCTCCATTTATCTATTGCCACTAAATATATGTTTAAGTGGTGCCCAATGGCAGTAACTATCCCTTTAATTTAAACCTGCTATTAAGCAGGTCTAAATAAAACCCGCATCTGTTAAGTGGCTGAACATTGCCACTAAGAGGGGAATTCTGTAAAATAGGCACTAACATTTGCATAGTTATTATGCACATAAATGATTAAAGTACTGGCATATATGCACATAAATACTAAATATGCATCTAACATGTTTCATGTTTATTAAAAACTGATGCAAACGCTTATAACAGTTTCAAAACGAATTACAAATGTAAAACAAATAGGGTAAAAAAACCATTTAGTTGTACAAACATTGACACAAATAGACAGATTTACAAACAACATTAGGAAAGAGGATGGAACTATAACGTTTTTAGAGAAAGGCAACACTGAAGGTTCACACAATAGGAAGGGGGTGGAGAAAGAGAACAGAATGTTTAAAACCAAAAAGTCTCTGGAAATGCTTTCGATTGTGGATCTTTAACTTTCAAAAACATCTTTAAAAATAAGTTTAAAAAAAAACTTTTAAACTTGTCTAGAACAGTTTCTCCTCTGATATATCTGGGCAGTGAATTCCATTACAAAAAAAATTTCTGCTCATCTCGTGCCGATAACTTTCAGAGATGGTACAGAAAAAAGATTTTGGTCAGAGGACCGCAGGGTTCTGGACAGAGTGTATGGAATCAGTAACCTGGCTAGAAAGGTAGGAAGATTAGTTTGGCGGATCTTAAATGACAGTAGTGCAATTTTATGAGATATGATAGGGTACTGGCAGCCAGTGAGCATTTTTTAGAAGTGGTGGTACATGGTCATACTTTGAGTTAGTTATGATTTTAATTGCAGTATTTTGAATAAGTTGAAGTCTCCTTATTTGTTTTTGAGTGATGCCTTTTAACAGAGTTACAGTAATCAAGTTTTGAAATAATAAGAGAATGGATAAGTATGTTGAGTGCTTTTGCTAAACACCTGATCATGCGCAATTTGTAAAAACAGTTTTTTTACTATTTGACTTATGTGATCTTGGTATGTAGCTTATGATCCAGGATAACCCCGAGGATTTTAATGCTTGTGACCAGTTGTAGGGGAGTGTTATCAATCTTAATTGGTGCCTGTAGAGTCAGATCTTCTTTCCAGGGGAAAAGAATAGTCTGTGACTTATCAACATTAAGGGCTAACATATTTAGCCTCAACCATTGGTTGATTTGTTCTATTTTTTCATTTATATTACAAATTTTAAATGGGGGCACACACGAGTGGGCCCTGGGCAAAGCACATTTGCATGTTTTACAGGCACACTTATGCACCCATTTATAGAATCAAAAAATAAAAGAATCAGGCCTTTACTGGGAGCGCAATTCTCTAAGTGGCTCAATCACATGATTATCACGCGATCAATCTAAAGGCCTGGGCCAATCAGAGCCTCAAGTCCCTTCCTGGTGCATCCCAGGATGCACTGGGGAGGGTAAGGCCCTCCATTTTGAAGAAGCGGGCCTGCTGTCTGGAGGGAGTAGGCATCCCTCCGGTCAATCATCGTAAGATAAGGGGAAGGGGGAAGGGGGTCGTCAGAGGCATGGGGGCTTGTGGGGCAGCAGTAGGGAATGGGAATCTCTCCCACTGCTGGTGGGAGTGGGTTCGGGGGTGCGTTACTTGGCAACAGGAGGGAGTGGCCATCTTTCCCACTGCTGGAAAAGGGTGTCAGGTCACTTGACGTCAGTGGTGGGAGGGAGTGGACATATCTCTCACTGCCGGGGGGTGTCAGGATGCATTGCTTGGCAGCAGGAGAGAGTGGTCATCTATTCCTCTTCCAGGGTTGGATGTCAGGGGGGGGGGCAATGCATTGTGATGGGAGGGAGTGGACATCTCTCCCGCTGCTGGGGGTTGTCAGGTGTGGGGGGGTACTGGACTTGGTTCAAATTTATTTTTGCGTTTATTCTACGCATGTGCCCATAGCTATCACCAGCGATGGGTACATGCAAATTTAGCGAACATTCGCTACTCTCCGCCAACCTCATTTGCATGTATGTTTTTTAGAGCATGACTTGCTTTTTTAAAAATCGCTACAATACTACCTGTGACAGAGGCCCATCAGTTTTTAACGCAAATTTTTGAGAATCTAGCTCCCAGTGTTTTAAGCTGGTAAGGTGTGATGATTACTTTGTGTATTTTATCTTTAAATGGCTGGGGGAATTTAGAGTATAAAATGGATGTAGGGTATTCTATAAGGGTTGACTGTTGGGTTGTCATATGGATTTATATTTTGCTGTTATACACAGTATGTTAATCTAGTTTCTTACAAGGGGCTTTCAATAATTTATCTACCCAAGTATGAAAGAAAGTAGCAAGATTGTGCATGTTCTGACATTTCTCAAGGCTACTCATTTACAGTTGCAGATTAGTGTGAATTTAACATTCTAAGAAAACCCAAAAAGAATGTAGACAATATGTACAAGATGCAGGCTATGTTTATTTTACTCAATGTTAAATGCGGTAACTAATACCACCTTTTTACAAACCAAAAGACCCAACATGGTCTTCTTTAGGGGTCCATGAAGCAGTATCCATTTTGTGCTGCATCATCAGTTCATTGTAAATACAGGCTGTTGCTTTTTATCCATTTAAATTGTGGCTTGTTGTTTACCTTACTTACCATGGATCCCTGAAGAAGGCATGTTTTCTGAAACACAGACCGTGTTGGGTCTATTGGTTTGTAAAAAGGTGGTATTAGTTACCGCATTTAACAATGGGTAAAATAAACAGCCTGCATCTTGTACATATTGTCTACATTCTTTTTGGTTTTGCTTGCTGTTTCTGTACTGCAGACACCTGTTGGATTTCTTTTATTGTCTAACATTCTAAGAGACAGGATGTCAGAAGAGTCCTCGTACGCATCAAGTAAGAAACTGCTAGATTTTGAGCACCGTTCAGTAATAAAATTTCTCACAAAAGAAGGAAAAGAGCCAAAGGACATCCATGAATGCATGACCTCAGTTTATGGTGAGTCTGCCCCATCATCCTACAAAGTAAAATTTTGGAGCAAGCAGTTTAACCTTTTAATTGGCAGATGCTGAAACTTGATGTTAAACAGGAGCAACAGTGCCAAATAACAGGCATTTGGAGATGCAGATCTCCCATAAAAACCATAGAAAACACATGTTGCTTCTGAGCAAAAATGCCAAATAAAGGGTTAAATGAGATATTGAGTCAACTGAAGATGATTATCACACTGGACAGCTTGTGGAAGCAACTTCCACAGAAAAGTGCAAGTAAGATGAGGATTTAATTATGTCAAACAGATGAAATAAGGTTTCACGAATAGCTGAAGAAATGGGCATCTTGGCAGGTACAGTTTGGAAAATAATTCATGAAAAGTTGGGCATGTCCAAGGTTAGTGCAAGATGGGTTCCAAGAATGCTGATGCCATGTCAGAAGGCTACGAGGCTCTAGTGCTTTGAGGAGAACTTGGCAATGGCTCTGTGAAGCCCAAGTGAATTTTTTTTGTTCGGTGACTGGAGATGAGTCTTGAATCTATGACAGAGACTCTAAGTCCAAAATGGAGTCAATGCAGTGGAAACACAAGTTATCCTCCACCCCAAAAAATTAAAGACAGAAAAATCTGCAGGTAAGGCGATAGCAACTGTCTTCTGGGATGTTGAAGGACTTTTACTTCTGCAGTTTATACCACACAAGACAGCCATTACCAGGAAGAGTTACACCAACACAATGATCACTTTATGAGAACTTAAGAACATAAGAATTGCTGCTGCTGGGTCAGACCAGTGGTCCATCGTGCCCAGCAGTCCGCTAACGTGGCGGCCCTCTGGTCAAAGACCAGCACCCTAACTGAGACCAGCCCTACCTGCGTACGTTCCAATTCAGCAGGAACTTGTTTTAATGTTCATTTCTTGGGATCTCTTGATACCAGCATGACAAAAATACAAAATTGTTTTCCATCTGCTACTCATAGAAAGTTCAATCACGCTTTAAAAAAAGTTTGCCCTTCTTGCAAAATTATCAGTCACAGAACTTCTCCTACACTCCAAAAAGATGATGTTACAGTTTCCAGTCCAAAGGGTCAGTTGGTGGGCTCTGACGAAAAGACCCAAACTTCCAAATCAGATTTTGCAGTTGTTGGGCTCTGACCAAAAGACAAAACACCCGCTAAGGATTAGGTCTTAAATCTCCTCTGGAGTGAGGTTACTTTCTAAGACCACCTTCCAGGAAGTTCAAGAGCTTGGCTTCTCATTTTTCATTAGGCTTTTGGAAACCCTGGAACCCTTAAAGAATGGAGTCCCTTACAGTTTCAGAGGTGCCTGCTAGTCTGCACATACTCTCCTGTTCTCCTGTTTCCTTGGTAACCCAGCTACAGATAACTTTTTTTTCAAATACACAGGTCACAAGTTCTAATCCTCTTATTGTTTACAATTATCACTCCTTTCTGTAAACCAACTGACACACACTCTATGCATCTTAAAAGTTAGAACTGCCCTGCATCCAACCAGGCTGTAGAAGTATACAACACTGATTTTAAACTCCACATTAACAGTCATGGGAGATTTATGCACCTATTATGCTAAATGCCCAATGCATAAACCTACCCGTGTGTGTGTATATATATATATATATATAAATAAATTAAAATAGATTGAGTAGAACTCCGATGTTGCAAAGTGTATACTATACTACTACTACTTATCATGTTTATAGTACTGCTAGTTGTAATAATTGCTGTAGTTTATCCCTGACTCACCAACTAATGAGACAAAAGACAAACCAATTCTGCACTTTCATATAGTAACCTAATCCTTAAAAAGAATATATAAAAGGTCAAAAAATACATATGCTCTTAATTTAAAAACTTATCAGCAAAGAGACTTTTCATCATTTCTGATAAATGGAATCTACTAAAAATGCATAAAAAATGCTAATTTCACTAACACATTTAAAAAGAGGCTAGATAATTTCATTTACCTAAGGAAGAAGTGTTTATCGGGGAATAAATGGACAATCTGGTACTCATTGTTCGATCAAACAGATACAATTATGAGGTAAGGACAAATAGATAAAACATCACGCACAGTAATCAATGTAGAGACAATTATATGATATACAATATATGTATGCAGCACTTGCCTGACAATAATCATGAATTGAGAACAGATAAATAAAATATTGCACACAGCATTCAATGTACACAGAATAGTACAGTATATATATGCATTTGCTGCACCCTTTGTGATCTCAATCAAAACAGAAAAAGGGTAATGGAACTCCAAGCAAAGAACATAAGAATTGCCATACTGGGACAGACCGAAGGTCCATCAAGCCTAGTATCCTTTTTCCAACAGTGGCCAACCCAGATACCAAGCACCTAGCTGGATCCCAAGTAGCAAAACAGATTCTATGCTGCTTATCCTAGGAATAAGCTGTGGATTTCCCCAAGCCATCTCAATAATGGCCTATGGACTTCTCTTTTAGGAAATTATCCAAACCTTTCTAAAACCCTGCTAAGCTAAATGATTTCATCATATTCTCTGACAATGAATTCCAGAGTTTAATTACACGCATGCCCCCTAGTCCTAGTATTTTTGGAAAGAGTGAATAAGCGTTTCACATCTACCTTTTCCACTACACTCAGTATTTTATAAACCTCTTATTATATCACCCGAGCCTCTTCTCCAAGCTGAAGAGTCCTAACCACTTTAGCCTTTCCTTATAGGGAAGTCATTACATCTCTTTTCTCTTTTTTGCCGTACTAGTCTGTACCTTTTCTAATTCCGCTATATCTTGTTTAAGATACGGCAACCAGAATTGCACACAGTATTCAAGTTATGTCCGTAACATATAGCGATATAAGGGCACTATAACATTTTCATCTTTGTTTTCCATTCCTTTCCTGATAATTCCTAACATTCTATTTGCTTTCTTAGCCACCGCCGCACATTGAGCTGAGGGTTTCAACGTATCCTCAACAATGACACCTAGATCATTTTCACTTTGCATCTGCTCACATTAAACATTATCTGCCATTTTGATGCCCAGTCTCCCTGTCTCACAAGGTCCTCTTACAATTTTTCACAATCCTTTTGCAATTTAACAACTTTGTGTCATCAGCAAATTTAATTATCTCACTACTTAGTCCCATCTCTAAATCATTTTAAATATGTTAAAAAGCAGCGGTCTCAGTGCAGACCCCTGGGGAACCCCACTATTTACCCTTCTCCATTGAGAATAATTGAGAATATTAATCATTTAAACCTACTCTCTGTTTTCTATCTTTCAACCAAAGCCTTCACAATTTCAAATGAATAGTCTTAAATCCAGTTCAGCATTCAAGCCATTTGGAATGATAGAATTAAATTAAAATATTAATCTTTGCTCTCCTTGTAAAGACACAGCTCTAAATAACCACCTCTCCAATTAGGTTTCAGTACTTTCAACACTAAATTTAATGGAGTGACCTACCTCATTCCAAAGGCTGGCAAGAAGGGGTTGATTCTATATTTCTATGTAGGAGACTGGACTGGTTCCTGGGGTAAAACCTGGGCATATACACACCTTTGTCACTCTTGTAAGGTATAATGAAAAGTCTTTATTCATTCATGCACCTGAGCCTGTTCCTTCACAGGTTCAGGGAAGGCAATTATACTCTTCTTTATCTCACTCCTCTTCAGCCCACAGCTAGGGAAACTTATCCTGTGGAAACCTCTCTCTCAAGATCCTCTCCTTCTGGAACTTACCTGTGGGAACTTCCTGAATGACTCCGGAATGGGGCAGAAGTACTCCTCTCTGTCTCAGTATCACCCATCTAAGTCAGCAGGGTTACATTACTTTCCTCAATGTGGCTTACTCTTATGCCAATGCCCCTTGTTGTCTAGTGGTATAACTGCAACAGTAGTGAGGGAGAACCCCTTACTCCCTCACATTCTGCTAATACAGCTCCAGTGCTCTATGATTTGAGTTTTAACTATTCTCTTAGTCTTATATAAATGAAAGGGCATAATCAAACTCGAGGAATGGGCATCGACATGGCAGATGAGGTTCAACGTGGATAACTGTAAAGTGATGCATGTCGGTAACAAAAATCTCATGCACGGACACAGGATGTCCGGGGTGGTACTTGGAAAGACCTCCCAGGAAAAGGACTTGGGAGTTCTGATCGACAAGTCGATGAAGACGTCCACACAATGTGCGGCGGAAGCAAAAAGGGCAAACAGAATGCTAGGAAAGATAAAGAAGGGGATCATGAACAGATCAGAGAAGGTTATCATGCCGCTGTACCAGGCCATGGTACGCCCTCACCTGGAGTACTGTGTCCAGCACTGGTCGCCCTACCTGAAGAAGGACACGGTACTACTCGCAAGGGTCCAGAGAAGAGCGACTAAGATGGTTAAGGAGCTGCCATACAGCGAAAGATTAGAGAAACTGGGCCTCTTCTCTCTCGAACAGATGAGATTGAGAGGGGACATGATCGAAACATTCAAGGTACTGAAGGGGATAGACAGTAGATAAGGACAGGTTGTTCACCCTCTCCAAGGTAGGGAGAACAAGAGGGCACTCTCTAAAATTGAAAAGGGATAGATTCCGTACAAACGTAAGGAAGTTCTTCTTCACCCAGAGAGTGGTAGAAAGCTGGAACGCCCTTCCAGAGGCTGTTATAGGGGAAAACACCCTCCAAGGATTCAAGACAAAGTTAGGCAAGTTTCTGTTGAACAAGAACGTGCGCTGGTAGGGCTAGTCTCAGTTAGGGTGCTGGTCTTAGACCAGAGGGCCGCAGCATGAGCGGACTGCTGGGCATGATGGACCACTGGTCTGACTCAGCAGTGGCAATTCTTATGTTCTTATGATATTGTACCATATAAATGACCCATAGTTTTGCAGTCAGAATTATTCTAATAACTTGAAAGTCTTCTTAGTAACAGGCTCAATGAAAACTGTGGTGATTGAGGCCAACAGCGTGGCAGATTTCAAAAATAAATGGGATATTCATGTGGGATCTCTAATGAGGTAAGGGCAGGAGGTTGGTGAGCAAACTCATGGGGGAAGGGTCACTGGAGTGGGCAGACTTGATGGGCTTTGGCCCTTTTCTGCCGTCATTTTTCTATGTTTCTATGATACAGTGTGGGCAGACACTGCACCGTTTGCATGGAAAATTACTCTTGCATCCATGGGGGAACTGTATTGGAATTTGATCAGAAAGCTTATCCATAAGGCTTTTTCTGGTGTGGGAGTACTAATATTTGCTATCAGACCACCTAACACAGACATTGTGCTGAAATGTGGCTGTGTCACGTCGGCTTTTCAGACTTGTCATTGTTGCATGGCTGCTTTGTGTTGTGTTTGTGGATGATTTTTCTCCGTTATGCTGCTTACCTCCTGAGTTAACCATATACAGATACTATAGTATCCATACAACAAGGCTCGTTAATAAAAAGTCACATTTGATTTTAACACCACCATTGTTCAGTGCTGATCTTTGTATTGAACAGTAACATAGTTGTAAATGTTCAGCATTGATGAATGAGCAAACAAGACTATTCTTCTAGTACATTTTTAGCACTAAAACTCATTATCAATGGATCTACAGATTGAGCATTTATATTGGAGAAATAAAACAATCTGAACGGACCAAGATTTGCCTGCAAGACATGCTAGAAGCAAAGCATAGTTAAAATATACAACACAAGAGTAACCAATATAATTACATTAATAAATCAATTGTATTATGCTAAAATGTTTAACTTCTAATACTATTCTTCAGTTACATAGGAATCTTTAATAGGCATATGCCACCAGTACAATGAGGAAAACAATGCTTCTAATTTGCAAGCTCTGTTCTTTAATAAGTCTACAGCACACAATATTTATACCTTTTTTTAAATTACGTGTCTGCTGATTAGATTGTATTGCATTATGTGCAAACAGAGACATACACTCATAATATTTTGTTTTTATACCAGAAGAATATTTCTTTACCTTATACATTTCTCTCTGCAAAAAGAATCTCTGTGAAAGGTTGAAAACAACTTGATGTGTGATAGGAGAAGGCTATCGCACTTATTTTCGAAGCATATGCATATCTCAAAATGCCCAAATGGACATCCATGTCCTTGAAACATCCAAATCCCGATTCCGCAAAGGCAGGAAAAGGACATTCGACACTGTTGTTTGCCCAAGTAGCAAGAGGGTGTGTTGTTAGTGTGTTTTGGGCAGGACTAAGGAAGGCCCAAAATCAGGAGGTCCAACTGTGATAACTGAATGGGCAAAAATGTCTAAAAAGAAAGACATCCTTTGCTAAACCTGTTTCAATTATGTCTAGGGTACAAAAGGTGCTCTGATTAGGCAACTGATTACTGGAGTTAAGGCTTCATACCTCTTTAGTAAGGTTACCCGATGTCCGGATTTACCCAGACATGTCCTCTTTTTAGAGGACTGTCCAGGCGTCCAGACGGCTTTTCAAAACCTGGCATTTTGTCTAGGTTTTGAAAAGCTTTGAGCTAGGAGCAGCATCTGGAGAGCACCTGCGCATATGTAACATGGTGATGTCACATACATGTGTGCATGCATGTGATGTCATAATGTTACACCTACACATGCTTTGAGGCCCTCCAAACGCGGCTTCGAGCTCGAGCTTTGTGGACGGGGATGGGGTGAATGGGATGTGACTTGGCATGGCCACGTAAAATCCGGTAACCCTGCTCTTTAGTCTCCCAATGATTGCTGTCCCCCTCCCTTTCTCCTGAAAGTAAAACTGGAAAGGAGCACCAGGCTTTACAACAGCTTCATGTATTATGGGCATAGTGAATAGAGCAGCACGCACATCTGAGGAGTAGCCCAGTGGCTAATGCAGTTGACATATAACCAAGGGACCCAGGAAGATCTGTGACTATGATAAGGTGCAGCTGATGATCATAGTGCCACATTGGCAGATCAAGCTGGTGCCCACTAATGAGCATGCCTCAGAAAAAGAGAGGTTGGGACTGCAAGCCTTCCATTGAGAGATGATGTGATGGAGCTGGTACAACAAGTGAGGTGATTAAATTTGCTATTCAGAGAAGTGAAGACACAGGGGGATTGCGAAGATCTGCAACGTGACATAACCAAGCAGAAGGCTGAGGTTTCTGTTGCTTCTGCTGCTGTAGTTTCTTGGGAGGTGCTCGAGTGTAAGGAGCTGTCCTTGGAGTATAATGCCTCTGGAAAACTGGAGGAGGGCGTGAAGATTTTACTGGAGCTGGTTTTGGCTTTGCTCTGACAATGGAAGCAAAAGATTTTTCATGTTCAGACAATTTCTTAGTGGCCGCCTCTATGGATTCATCAAAGAGGTCATTGCCCTCACAAGGAATGTTAACCAGATGGTCCTGAAAATTAGGGTTCATGTCAATGGTGCAAAGCCAGGCCAAACGGCGCATCGCTACAGAGAAAGCAGTGGCCCTAGCAGACAGTTCAAAGGCATCATAAGATTACTGGAGAAGATGTAATCTGAGTTGTGACAAAGTAGCAGTGACTTCTTGGAACTCAAAATGCCTATGTTGATCCAGGTTCTTCAGAAAGCTTGGAAGGATATCAATGAGGAACTTGAAATAAGTAATGAAGACAAAATTGTAGTCGAGGACTTTGAAAGTTATCATAGCATTTTGATAAAGACAACGTCCAAACTTGTCCATGGTCTTACCCTCTCTTCCAGGAGGAACTGCAGCATAGACCCTGGAAGGATGGGTTATTTTCAACAAGGACTCCACAAGGAGGGATTGGTGAGATAACTGTGAATTCTCAAACCCTTTGCAATGTAGAGTTCGATACCTCGAGTCCAACTTGCCTAGAACAGCAGGTATAGCATAAGGAGTCTCCAGATATCGTTTGAAAGTTTGAGACAAAAGCCGGTTAAGAGGGAGCTTAAGTGACTCTGCAGGAGGTTGAGGCAGATACATTATCTCTAGATACTCCTTAAGAGTATTTAGAACTAGCATCTAATTGAATTTCCAGGTCATCAGCCATCTGACGAAGGAAGAGAAAGACAGCTGATCCGCCAAGGCCTTGATTCGAGAGTGGCTCGATGACCTCGAGGCGCCTGTAGTGGAGAATGAAGGCGAAGCCTTTCTGGAAAAATGGCATTCCAAAGAATATGGAGACTTGGATGAGGTAATGGAAGCAGCTGAGTCCTCAGGTCTGGAAGCAGTGACCTCGATCGAGGAGATGGAGGCCTCGAAGAGCTGGAAGGTCTGGAATGAGGCCTGGACGAGGAAGGCTGCTGTTTGGAAGAAGACCTGTGCATCAATGGATGTCTCAATGAGGGCCTCGATCGACGATTAGAGTGGTGCCTGGAAGCAGGTCTTGAGTAGGATCGAGGAGACTTCGCCCTATGTATGGAAACAGGCAATACTGCTGGTGAATGAATAGGGCTAGAAGCTGTAGATCGAAACTCAGTGATTTGGATCTAGGAATCTCGAAGCACTCCCAAAGACTCTGCTCCTTGTATGGAGTGTGAGGATTCCTGTCGAGACACTCGCAAAGAATCTACTCCTTGCATAGAGTGTGTTGTTGTTGCCAGATCAGACACTCAAAGACTCGGCTAATTCCATAGAGTGTGAAGCTTCAGCTCGAGGCACAGGCAGGGACTCGACCTCGCGGGAGACTACTGATTGCCCAGATTGGATTACAGGAGGCAAAGTCGAGGCAGAACCATATTTGTTCAGTAATTGAACAAATTGCTGCTCCAACATGGTCTGGAGAGAAGCCTGCAAATGTGGATCCGCGTCTGAAACCGGACCACTTGCCGAGGCTAAAGGCTCCAAGGTGGCAGTGGAGATGTGCTTCGACTTGGAGGTCTTGGAGAGCTTGAGAACCACCGCAGGAATCTTCTGTTTAGGTATCTGACCCGAGGGAAGCTCAGGAGAAAACAAAGCAGGTGTGCTCGAAGCCAAAGACGATCCAAAAGAGGAAGGTCTGATGAGACTCGAGATCGGAGTCGTGGAAGCAGGAGGACCCTCAATGGAAGGTGAGACCGAGGCAGCACTCGAGGTCGAGCGTGTCACTGAAGAGTCCATCCTGAAGAGTTTTTCCACTAAAACCCGACAACGTTTAAGGGCTCGAGGTTGAAGAGTAGCACAGCTCTCGCACGACTTAGGACTATGGTCAGGCCCGAGGCACTTAGGCTCCAGTGGTGTGGGTCTGTGAGGGAAATTGCACGCTGGCACTGGCTACACTCCTTGAAGCCCATTACTGGTCGGGACATAAGATGGAAGATAGCCGCTGTGAAGTCGAAGCCTGCAGGCTGCGGCCAAGCGGCCTGCCCCGCCAGTCAATCGACGAAGAAAATAAAATAAAGTATTAAAAAAAAAATATATAGAAAATAAAGAAATTAACACAGCGATTCGCAACTAAAAAGAACACAAACCGCGGTGAGAGAAGGCAGGAAGCGAACGAAGTTCAACGCAGAGTGTCAAAGTACAGACTTCTTGGCTCCGCGGAAAACTGAGAACTGAGGAGACTCGTCCTGTGCTGGGCGGGAAGGCACTCGCGCATGTGCAGTGCGGCTGACTCGAAACTTCTAAAGTTTTCTACAAGCAAACATAGTAACATAGTAGATGACGGCAGATAAAGACCCGAATGGTCCATCCAGTCTGCCCAACCTGATTCAATTTAAAATTTTTAAATTTTTTCTTCTTAGCTATTTCTGGGCAAGAATCCAAAGCTCTATCCTGTACTGTGCTTGGGTTCCAACTGCTGAAATCTCCGTTAAAACCTACTCCAGCACATCTACACCCTCCTAGCCATTGAAGCCCTCCCCAGCCCATCCTCCACCAAACGTCCGTGCAAGTCTGCCCAGTACTGGCCTTAGTTCAATATTTAATATTATTTTCTGATTCTAGATCCTCTGTGTTCATCCCACGCTTCTTTGAACTCAGTCACAGTTTTATTCTCCACCACCTCTCTCGGGAGCACATTCCAGGCATCCACTACCCTCTCTGTAAAGTAGAATTTCCTAACATTGCTTTTGAATCTACCACCCCTCAACCTCAAATTATGTCCTCTGGTTTTACCATTTTCCTTTCTCAGGAAAATATTTTGTTCTACGTTAATACCCTTCAAGTATTTGAATGTCTGAATCATATCTCCCCTGTATCTTCTTTCCTCTAACATAGTAACGCAATTATGCTTGTGAGGCTGTCCACATCCATATATGAGAATAGGCTGCCTGCTTGTCCTGGGATAATGTATAGAACAGGAGTCTCCAACGTCGGTCCTCAAAATCCTCAGTTGAGTTTTCAGTATTATTCCAATGAATATGCATGATATTTTTTGCATGTACTGCCTTCAGTTATGCGAATAGATCTCATACATATTCATTGTGGAAATCCTGAAAACATGACTTGACGAAAGCTGAGGTTTGTCACAACTGAATCCCATCTATAAACGTCACCGTTAAGCACAATCATCATATTATATATTGTAAATGCACTCTACCTATCAAGGGCACAGGTAATGTTTGCCAGAGAACTAACACACTGCATGTCTTTAAACAAAGGATTCAAATTGCCAGCATACAATTTGTTCAAATTAGCTGGTGTAATAATATGTGCATTGTTTATAAAACATACACCATTGCATGTACTGAATGTATGTATATTTACACCAGGTCGCAAACAAATGTATATGTATGTGGGCAGTGGCATAGTGAGGATAGGAGATGCTCGGGGCAGTGGCATTCTCCTGTGCCCTTTATACACCCCGCTCTTTCCACCCCCTTTGCTACATTCACACCCTCCCTTCCTCCCCATGTCACATTCCTGCTCTCCCTTCCCCCCGGTATCTGTTTAAAATCTTCACCAGTGCGAGGAGCACCTCCAGCCTGCTGCTCACACCGGCGTTGGCTTTCCTTCTGATGTCACTTCCTGGCCTCGTCACCCCAGAAGTGATTTTAAAGAGGAGCCAGGCTGGTGCGATCAGTAGGCCACAGAATTTGCTCGCGTTGGCGAAGATTTAAAGAGCTTCAGAAGGGTACAAGCCTGGCATGGGGGGAGGGCAGAGAGGTGCTGGCACTCCCACCAAGACGGCACCCAGAGCAGTCGGGCCTCTTTACTACGCCACTGTATGTGGGCTCATTTTGCCTGGTTAACTATCCAAACTTCATTTCTGAATATTGTCAATGCCTGGAAAAAATTCTGGTGGCTGCTGATGACCCAAACATACAGCTCTGGTAGCTAGATAGAGCTCAGCATTGAATATCCAGGTCTAAGTTATCACACAACCAGTATTTAATAAATGCTGACCACTGTGGGCTGAATATTGACTTGTTGCTGCCTGTCCCAAGAATTTTATTTTCTGCAGTTTCTTGAAGGGAAAAACTACTCTGTAAAATTGTTCAGACAAAATGCATCAATATCACTGTGTTTTATCTTCCCAATTCTTAAATTCATCACTATTTATCAAAAACTCCATTGTCGTTTATCTCCTTCTGTCCCCAAAACTTATGTCTGATTTTTAATTTATTGTTTTCCTAAATCTGACAAGGGAAAACTGCAATCATGTGAGGCATTGATAATGCTTCCCATTCTTCCAGTGGCCATAATTAAGGGAAGACACTATTTTGACGAGAAAATATGATCACATTTTTCTCAGCTGCCTAAATGCATGAAATGTGATATCGTGTTAATGTAAATCAATAGAATTCTAGATGTGTATTTAATTAATTGTTCCAGACTGGATGTTCTTCAGAGAAATCAATCACATTTCCCCTACATCAGCGTTAAGGAAGTGACAGTGTTTTCCTTATGCGTTTGATATAGTGATCCTGGCTATCAAATAACTCCCTCCTTTGAAGAGAAAAATACCATTTGTTTTCTTATGGAGATGTTATCTTGTAATTGCCCCTACTGGCACTTGCTATAGTGTATAGATGCATTTTAAAAGAAAAGGAAGAAAAGGAACTCAAGTATTTATCCTAGTCCCATATTACAATGAGCAGATATGAAGCTCTCTACAGCAGGGGCATCCGGCCTCGGCTCTCGCCAGTTCAGGTTTTCAGGATTTCCCAAATGAACATGCATAAGATCTGTTTGCATACAATGGAAGCAGTGCACTTCTCCCTCCGAATCCGCGAGAGTTAGGGGCAGAGCCGGCCCGTGAATATGGAAAATCTCGGATAATTTTTAGGGCCAACTCTGACCCACCTCTACTTCCCTCCTGCGTCCCGGACCTCCCCAGACCTTACCTGGTGGTCTAGCAGAGATGCGGGGCAGGAGCGATCTTCCTACACTCCTGCCCCGTGCAGGTAAGGTCTGGGGAGGTCGGGGACTCAGGGATTCAACCTTTAAAAACTAAGGGGAGTTCTGGGGCATAAAATTGCAAATAACCGAATTTGCAGGTACTAAACTCGCGGATTCGGAGGGAGAAGTGTACAATAGATCTCATGCAAATTCATTGGGTAAATCCTGAAAGCCCAACTGGATTGCAGCTATTAAGCTGTGGCAAAAAGTGGCCTTGGTGCACCCTTAAACAGTTTTTTCCCACATGCTAAAGCAATTTTTACTGCAGCTATAAAATGGCTAAGTGTCTATTTTTCTGTGTTAATGGCCATGGGCTAATATTACCATACAGCCATTAGAAGCAGTCAGCACTTATTTTAGTAAGAGCTTATGGATATATACAGTCAAACCTTGGATAGCGAGTAACATGATTTACGAGTGTTTTGCAAGACGAGCAAAACATTTTCTTAAATTTTAACTTGATAAACGAGAGTTGTCTTGCAGTATGAGCACATATGTGTGTCACGTCAAATACACTCAATCGCGTCTGAATGTAAAACATGCAACCGCAGTTCAAAAGTGCACAACATACATAACATAAGAATTGCCACTGCTGGGTCAGACCAGTGGTCCATCCTGCCCAGAAGTCTGCTCACGCGGCGGCCCCTAGGTCAACACCAGTGCTCCAAATGAGTCCAGTCTCACCAGTTTAGCATGAACTTGTCCAACTTTGTCTTGAAACCCCGGAGGATGTTTTCCCCTATAACAGACTCCGGAAGAGCATTCCAATTTTCTACCACTCTCTGGGTGAAGAAGAACTTCCTTACGTTTGCACGGAATCTATCCCTTTTCAACTTTAGAGTGTGTCCTCTCGTTCTCCCTACCTTGGAAAGGGTGAACAGTCTGTCTTTCTCTACTAAGTCTATTCCCTTCAGTATTTTGAATGTTTCGATCATGTCCTCTCACAGTCTCCTCTTTTCAAGGGAGAAGAAGCCCAGATTCTCCAATCTCTCACTGTACGGCAACTCCTCCATCTCCTTAACCATTTTAGTCGCTCTTCTCTGGACCCTTTCGAGTAGTACCGTGTCCTTCTTCAGGTACAGCGACCAGTGCTGGACACAGTACTCCAGGTGAGGGCGCACCATGGCCCGGTACAGCGGCATGATAACCTTCTCCAGTTTGTTCATGATCCCCTTCTTGATCATTCCTACCATTCTGTTCGCCCTTTTCGCCACTGCCGCACATTGTGCAGATGGCTTCATCGACTTGTCGATCAGAACTCCCAAGTCCCTTTCCTGGGAGGTCTCTCCAAGTACTGCCCTGGACATCCTGTATTCGTGCATGAGATTTTTGTTCCCGACATGCATCACTTTGAACTTATCCACGTTGAACCTCATTTGACATGTCGATGCCCATTTCTCAAGCTTGATTATGTCATGTTGCAGATCTTCACAGTCCCCCTGTGTCTTCACTACTCTGTTTAACTTCGTATCATCCGCAAATTTAATCACCTCACTCGTCATACCAATGTCCAGATCGTTTACACACATCTCACGCTCAGCAGGGCTGAACGTAATAAAAGCATCACACCCAATTCACCCGCAGTGTAGTGACTGTTCGAAACAAGTGAGATTGTGCAATACAAGTACATACAGTACTGTATTTTCTATTAAAGTTTTGGGGATGTGGAACGAATTGTCCGAGTTTCCATTATTTCCTTTGGGGAAATTTGCTTTGATATACGAGCACTTTGGATTATGAGCATGCTTCTGGAACGAATTATGCTTGCAAACCAAGGTACCACTGTATATCAAAACTATATAGCTCATTAATAAACAGATATATCCAACAGATCACTTAAAGTACTTATAGGACCATCAGAGGTGATTTTGCAAAGCTGTGTTTGAATGAGAATATTTGACACCATTGATCGTCATTAGTCCAACACTTTATACGTTTCACTAGAGTATTCTCACTTATTTCATTTTAATGTGCTCTCCATATATTCCAAAAATATTGTGTTTACTCTTTATTGGATTTGATCAACTTTTCATTCTTACATAAATTCCCATATAAATCAATTCCAAAATGATTTAGATAAGTGCAGTTTTTTTTCTAAACCATTTTGGAATTGATTTATATGGAAATTTATGTAAGCATGAAAAGTGAATCCAGCAAAAGAATTTTATATGGATGTTTTGTCAAACGAAGTTGCAAAGCAACCTGGAACAAACTGCCAAAAGCCACGGTGTGCAATGAAAGCTAAGCACAGTGTTGAGTTTTGTGAAAATTGGTGACACTTCAAATAAAGATTCTACCTGGAAAAGCATTTTGTCCTTTTCATCGTGCTTTTTTTTTTCTTTAAATCATCATTATTAAAGAGTCAACAGAGAACAGGAACAGCAATACAGTAGAAAAACCATACAATATAAGTGTGTACAAAAGGCGATCAGCAGAGCAGAGAATACAAACAGTGAACATAGCAAAGCACTCCCACAGGAAAGCTTGTCAATAGTCATAGAGTCCACAAAACACTAACAGACAATATGTCGTTGTACCTGTATACCGATGATGTCCACTAGATGAGAATACCCCACTCTCCCAGACCCCACTTTTCTTTTACCCACAAATCTCTGTAACCTTCTATCAGGGAGACCAACAAGCACACAACACAACACTCACCCAACAGTCAATATAAAACAGGCACCCCCCCTCATTCATTCCCCCTTCCCCTACGCGAGAGACTAGAGGAAGACTTACGTTTTGAACTTTGTTATTACAAACATGCAACGAATCCTGACGTTCTGGCTTATAAAGCTTTATGGAAAGTATATTTATCATGCTTTTAGCCTTTGTGGAAATTTTGTGCTGCTTTTTGTATCCCTGAAGACCTCCAAAACACTACTCGCGACTCAAAAGACTTTCACTGTTTCAAAGCTTTATGTATCCTCTTGTTATCGATCTTATTTTATATACTATATATACTTGAATATAAACTGACCTGAATAAAAACTGAGTAACTTTTTGTCCCCAAAAAAGGAGGAAAAAAAGACTGACTGGAATATAAACTGGGGAGAGTTTATATTCAAGTGCCCTGCCTTGTACCCAGCCCTTATTTCCTTCCTCCTTCCTTCCCTTCCTACCCAGCTTCTGATGCCCACTACAGTCCTGCCTGAAGCCCTGTGGTCCAGAAATGAGCCAGGACAGGAGCGATCCTTTCCTCATCCTGTCCTGGCTGACTAAACCATCTTGCCTCCCTCCCATCTCCCTGACCCTTATAGGTCCTACCTTTAAAGTCCTGGTCTAGTGGTGAAGCGGAGCAAGAGTGATCTTCCTACGCTCCTGCCCTGTGACAGCCATGATCAAAAATACCTGCTGTGAACTCCCGCTTTTAAACTCCCTCCCCACAGGTCCACATTCCTCTCCCATCTCCTTGCCCCGCCTTCTAGTGGGGCGATGAGGGCAGGAGCAAAATCCACTTGCTGCTGCCCTTAGTGGCTGCTTTCAAAAAATGGCTGCCAGCTCCTCTAGAGGAAGCCTCTCTTTGAATATCTGGCAGAATAATACAAAAAAGGATAACTATTTCATAATACCATTTTCCTACTTAAACATTTGCATCTCATTAATACTGACCAATAATATGTTCACATTTATGCATGTTTAAACTTATTAATTCCTTTTAGAACATAGACCCAGCTATGTGTATAGATCGTACCCAGCCTTTTGAAAAGTTATCCTTTACTGTTTTGAGTAGCTCGATTAATACATCGACTTAAATAACTCACTTAGTTGCATTATAATTCATTTTATAAAACTAAACTTTCTTTTCACTTAAAATATTACCCACAAAATGATGCAAAATTTCTTTCCCAAGTAATAAAATGTGCCTTAAAAATTGCTTTATACCCTTATTCAGTAATTATCTTCCTCCCGTTGACTACACTTACTGTGTCCTCATATTCTTCATGTTTGAAATATAAGTGGAAGTAAAAATTATCCTGTTCCCTTACATATCATCTCGACAAAACACATATTCATTTACTGTCAGTCAGTTATTCCAGCTTCAAAATAGCCTACATTTCAAATAATTTGCTTGCATTTATCTACCTTCAGTACTGAAAGCATTTATAGTTCTGGCAGCTCCACTTCATTTTCCAATGCTTCTTTAGAGATGGAAGTAATCCTGAAGGACTGGAGAAGGGAGGATGTGGTCTTTCGTCACAAAAATAGAAATTAGGATGTTGAGAATTATAGGCTGGTTAGTCTGATCCATAGAATTTCACAGTTAAAGTTTTATGGGGTAGGTCACCAGATCTTTCCCCAACTCATAACACTTAGCCACACGATCGCCACAGTTGATATGGCATGTGTTGCCACCCACCGAGCACTTTGAGATGGCTATGGGAAGAAACAGCTAGGATCACAGTCATGGACAGCTAGGATCACCAACAAAGATGTTCTTGATCATATAAACCCAGAGTTGTCCCTGGAAGGCAAGATTACCAGACAGAAACTGACGTATTTTGGACTTGTGATGAGGTAGAATTCACTAGAAAAGGAGGTGCTACTTGGAATGGTCAGTGGTAAAAGAAAGCAGGGAGACCAAAGGCCCATAGGCTGGACATCATCAAGAATGACACAGGAATGAACATCAAGTAACTGAAAGAAGCCATGGAAAACAGGGAAGCATGGTGAGGAGTGGCCTACAGAGTATCCGTAAGAATAGTCTTACTGGGTCAGATCAATGGTCCATCGAGCCCAGTAGCCCATTCTCACAGTGGCCAATATAGGTCTCTAGTACCTGACCAAAACCCAAGGAGTAGCAACATTCCATGCTACCGATCCAGGGCAAGCAGTGGCTTCCCCCTGCATTTCTCAATAACAGACTATGGACTTTACCTCCAGGAACTTGTCTAAACCTTTCTTAAAACTAGCTACACTATCGGCTCTTACCACAACTTCTAGCAATTCGTTCCAGAGCTTAACTATTTCCTGAGTGAAAAAAAATTTCCTCCCATTGGTTTTCAAAGTATTTCCCCGTTGAATGCAATACTCCAGATGAGGTCACATCATAGAGCAATACAGGGACATTATAACATTCTTACCCCCTCTTCTATTAAACTATGCTAGCAGTTTGTAGCACAGAGAGCCACGTTGAATGGCCCGCGCTACTCCCAACGCTTATAGGAAAGCAATAAAAACATACCTCTTCACCTAACTCCCCTGCCCATGACCAAAGGATTACAAAGAAATGTACATTGGTACTAGATCTCGGTATGTGTCACGTTAGGATACAAACTTGAATAAAAAAATCTTGCACTGTAATTTTGGCTATCTAACCTGTAAACTGTGTATTACATAGAAAACATAGAATATTATGGCAGAAAAGGGCCACTGGCCCAACAAGTCTGCCCACTCTAAGGACCTTCCCCCCTAAGTACTTCCTCGAAGTGAACCCACATGTTTATCCCATTTTTTCTTAAAATTGAGCATGTTGCTGGCCACAACTACCAGAAGTGGAAGATCATTCCAATGATCAATCACCCCTTCGGTGAAGAAATACTTCCTGTCACCGTGAAATCTCCCACCCTTGATTTTTAATGGATGCCCTCTTGTTGCCGTGGGTCCTGTAAGGAAAAAGATATCTTCTTCCACCTCAATAAGGCCAGTAACATATTTGAATGTCTCTATCATGACTCCCCTCTCTCTGCGTTCCTCGAGAGAGTATAGCTGTAACTTACTTAGACGTTCTTCATATGGGAGATCCTTGAGTCCTGAGACCATCCTAGTGGCCATTCGCTGAACCGACTCCATTCTCAGCACATCCTTTTGATAATGTGGCCTCCAAAATTGAACACAATATTCCAGATGAGGTCTCACCATGGACCTGTACAATGGCATTACAACTTCAGGTTTTCGGCGGACAAAACTTCTTCGGATGCAACCCAGCATTTGTCTAGCCTTGGATGAGGCTTTCCCCACCTGATTGGCAGTCTTCATATCTTCACTAATGATTACTCCTAGATCCCGTTCTGCCACAGTTCTTGTTAAGGTCTCTCCATTCAGGGTGTAAGTTCTGCATGGGTTTCTACTGCTAAGGTGCAAAACCTTACACTTTTTGGCATTTTGCCAAATTGTGGACCATTGTTCCAGTAAAAGTAGGTCCTGCATCATAGTGTTGGGCACTGTGCCCTTGCTCACTACATTGCACAGTTTAGTGTCATCTGCAAATAATGCAATTTTACCATGAAGCCCCTGAGGCAGGTCCCGTACAAAGATATTAAATAGGATTGGACCCAGGACCGAGCCCTGCGGCACTCCACTGATCACTTCCAATACTTCAGAGGGAGTACCATTTACCACCACCCTCTGAAGTCTGCCACTGAGCCAGTCTCTAACCTATGCAGTCAATGTTTCTCCAAGTCCCAACAAACTCATTCAATAATCTACGGTGTGCAACACTATCAAAAGCCTTACTGAAGTCCAAATACACATCCAGGGACTCTCCCATATCTAGCTTTTTTGTTACCCAGTCAAAGAAGCCAATTAGATTGGATTGGCAGGACCTTCCCTTTGTAAATCCATGCTGGTGGGGATCCCTCAGCTTCTCGTCGTTCAGAATCGTATCTAATTTGTGTTTAATCAACGTTTCCATAAGTTTACACACTATTGATGTGAGACTTACCGGTCTGTAATTTGCGGTCTCCAACCTCCATCCCTTTTTGTGGAGCGGAATGATGTTAGCTGTTTTCCAGTCCAATGGAATTTTACCCATGCCTAAGGAAAGATTGAAGAGCACAGCCAATGGCTCCGCCAGGATATCTCTCAATTCCCTAAGCACACTGAAGTGCAGTTTATCCGGTCCCATGGCTTTGTTCACCTTGAGCCTTGATAGTTCTTGGTAGACGCTGCTGATGGTAAATTCAAAATTCCAGAACGGGTCTTCTAAGCTCTCCCTTGTTTTCAGCTGTGGACCGGATCCCAGCGCCAAACAGGTAAAGACTGAGCAGAAGTAATCATTGAGTACTTTGGCTTTATCGGTGTACGATTCTGCATAGTTACCGTCGGAGTTCCTTAGGCACACTATCCCGTCTGTGTTCCTTTTTCTGTCACTAACATACCTGAAAAAGGATTTATCCCCCTTCTTAATATTCTTAGCTAAATTTTCTTCCATCCGAAGTTTGGCATCTCTGACTGCTGTTTTAACAGTTCTAGATTTCACCAGATAGGCTTCTTTAGTTTCCAGTCGTTGTGATTGTTTGTAGGATACAAATGCCTTTTTATTCTGTTTTACGAGTTCCGAGATCTCCGCGGAAAACCACTGGGGTTTATTATTTCTCCGTCGTTTACTCATTGTTTTTATATAGAGATTGGTTGCTTCCTGTAGGGTAGATTTCAGAGATAACCACAGTACCTCCACACTATCTGTTGTGTCCTGGTTTTGCAATGCCTCATAAACATAATCTCCCATGCTCTTGATCTCTAGTATGTGTCAAGTTACGATAAAAACATGTATCGCAAAATTTGTACTGAATCTATGGCAAGTTGTGTAACCTGTTAACTAACTGTGTATTATGTGTATGTTTAACCTGTAACCCATTCTGAGCTCTTTGGGAAAAATAGGATAGAAAAGGAATTAAATAAATAAAGAGTGGACAATGCCCTGGATTGCGGCTGCAGTTCTGTTGTGCTTCTCACATCTTTAGCCCTTGATATGGACCCTAAAGTGACCAACTGGATTAGAAATTGAGTGGAAGGGGGCAAAAGGTAGTAGTGAATCGAGTTCATGCCGCGGACCAGGATATTACCAATGGTGTACCACAAAGATGGTAGTCCAAATGCATGCTGGACCATTCTTCAAGCTTTTCTTAATCCCTCCTCATGCTATCCAAACCATCCGGGTGTCTGCCCTATTACAGAGTTTGGCAACATCCATAAGGAGGCAAACCTTACCAGACAGCCCTTTTGCAGTTATACTCATAAAGATTTTAAAAAGAACCACAGAAGGACCGATCCTTGCAGCACATCAAAGATTACATCCTTTTTCTTGGCATGAACTCCATTTATCACTGCTCTCTGTTGTCTTTCACTTAACCAGTTTATTTTTTTTTTAAGTTTTAAACTTTAAGCCAATCAAAACACAATACAAAAGCTGAGAAGACCGAACATAGCCTCCCCAAACAGAGCAAGGGGCATAGTACAGCAAATCATGTCATACCCAGATTCTTTGATACATACTAAGAAAACACACTTAACCAGATTCTAACTTAGTTATTCATCTTACAGCCCATATTGCCTATGCAGAAACACGTCACAGACTTTGTTAAAATCTAAGTATACCACTTCTAGAACTCCTCCTAAATTCAACTGTTTGGTCACCCAATCAATGGAATTAACCAGATTCATTTGACAAGATCTACCCCTAATAAAATCATATTGTCCCAGGTCCTGCAATCCATTCGATGTCAGAAATCTCACTAGCTTTCTATTTTAGAAGGGTTTCCATTAATTTATTCAGCACAGAGGTCAGACAAACCAGCCTGTAGTTCCCAACTTCCTCCTTATTTCCATTCTTGTGAAGAGGAACAAAATCTGGCCTTCTCTAATTTTCTGGGGGGAGGTTCAGGGAGATAATGACCTGTAAATAAGTCATTACATTTTCTCACTACACAGATCAGAAATATTTGTCATCCAATTCTACATTATCCCAACAAGTAGAAGCTGATAAGGATAAAGCAGAATCGTTTAACAGATGGAGGGCCAGGAGAAGGATCACAGAAGATGAACGCTAATAGAAATGGACGTATGGTAGACCTTACCAATTTTCAGAAGACTCTACTCATGAGGAACTAGCCAAACTAAAAGTAAACAAAGTGGTAGGACCAGATTGGATTTGTCCAAGGGTACTGAAGGAGTTCAGAGAGATTTTTCAATGCTTCATTAGAGTCTGGAGTGGTCCTAGACTCTAATGAAGCACTGAAAAATTTATCCGAGCTCCTTAAATGGTGGGGATGCACGCGTGGAGGGGAGGAATGGGAAGAGGCGAGGGGGAAGAGAGGAGGAGGAGTGCCAGCACCTCCACCAACATGGCACCCAGGGTGGACCGTCCCCTCGCTCCCCACTTACTACACCACTGGCCCCTTGGTATGAGCTTTCCCCTGATACCCAGGATGCTACCTTCCTTTAAGAACATAAGAATTGCTATACTACAACAGAGAAAGGTCCATCGAGTCCAGTATCCCATTTCCAACAGTGACCAACCCAAGTCCCAAGTACCTAGCAACATTCCAGAGCTCAGTTTGTGATGTCATAATGCCTCATTCCATCAATGCCTAAGAGACAAACTCATCAGTGATGTCAGAATGGTTCACATAAGAATTGCCATACTGTGACAGACTGAAGGTCCATCAAACCCAGTAACCTGTTTCCAACAGTGGCCAACCCAGGTCCCAAGTAGTAAAACAGACTTTATGCTTATCTTAGGAATAAGCAGTAGATTTCCCCAACCCATCTCAATAATGACTTATAGGCTTCTGTTTTAGGAAATTATCCAAACCTTTTTTAAACCCCAGTAAGCTAACTGATTTCACCACATTCTCCAGAAATGAATTCCTTTTTATCTTTAGGTTTTCACATATGGCCTGTTTAGTCTGTTTGACTTATCTCAACATGTATCTCTCTACTGTTTAATATTTGGTTACTGAACTATTTTAGCCAATGCATCTTGTGAAGGACTAAAATTAAGTGAAATCTAATTCTTTAGAAAAGGAGATGATGTATTTTACAATGTGTAGTAATATATGCCTATTTTTAGGCATTTACTAATCACATTATACAGAGTACATTAGTAAACACAATGTTATCCACCGACAGCTCACAGTCTGTTGAAAACTGAGTTAGCTGTACACACTGATAGACATATTTTTTTTAATTAAAAAAAACCAGATTTTGAGACATTCCTTAATTGTTGGAGAGGATGGAAAGACATAGGGCTAGATTCACTAAACCGTGGCTGGGGCGCTGATTCACAAAGCGCCCTCATGCAAAAGAGGGAGATCGGAATCACGCACCAACCGACCGCACAGATCACTGAATAGCGATCCCAACGCATGCGCAGACCATATTATTTGCCTATAGATGGTCTGCGCATGCTTACAGAGCTGTAAACTTTTCTTTTTAATTTACGAGGGCTGTTCAAAAAGTATCAGACCTTACTTTTCTTGCGTAAACAAATAAAGCTAGGGAGGCGAGGTTTGGTGCACATATGTAGGCAACCCTAATGCGCATGCTTGCATTGTTTCCTGCCTACAGAAGCTGTCAGTTGCCGGCAGACCGCCGATGAGTGAGGAAGTGTAAGTGAGCGCTGTCCGATTTTCATTTTTGACAAAATGACAGAAAAAGTTGAACAACGCTACTGCATTAAATTTTGTGTAAAGCTTGGTGATTCCCAAGTGGAACAATCTGCAAGATTCAGCAGGCCTTTGGGGCGAAGCAATGGGCACCACACAAATAAAGAAGTAAGAGATGGCCGCACATCAGTGGAGAGTGAAGCACATTCTGATAGGCCCTCAACAACCAGAAATGAGATTGTCATTGACCAGGTGAGGACCCTGGTGATGCAGGATCGTCAAATCACCAAGGGGTACTACCAAGAGGTTCTGCATTCCCTTTGTAAAAAGCTGCGAGACGTAAACAGCCAGACCTGTGGGCAATTGGCAGCTCCATCACGATAACGCACCTGCCCATTCTTCACATTTGATACGGAGTTTCCTGGCCAAACACACGTGTGATTCCTCAGGCTCCCTACTCTCCAGACGTGGCCCTGTATGACTTCTGGCTTTTCTTCAAGCTGAAAATGCCCCTGAAAATGACCATATTTCAGTCAAGATAAGACATCATGCAGAATGCGACAGACCAGTTGCGAGCAAAATAAAACCACAGGCTCATACTACGGGGAAGGGCAGTCGGGGCAGAGAGCAGGAGTTTACTGAGCAGGGCAGGAGAGGGCAATCGGAAAGGACGTGAGCGACTGGTCCCCAGCAGTAGCTTCTTTGTTGATCGGCCAGCCCAGTCGGTGTTCCAGATTTTGTTTAGTGAATCCCTGCCTGCCTACTCTGCATGTGCGAATCGGATAAGAGATTGATCGGCACCAAGGTTAGTGAATTAGGTTGGGGAACAATCGGGTTGTAAAGTGGTCAGGACATGATCGGTGTCCTTAGTGAATCAAGCCCATGATCATTTGGTTTGAAATACAATAACGTACTGCAGAATGAATTGGCTGAAACTCAAATTTGTAGGTATAATTCATGCAATACCAATCAATTATAGTCACTTGATCAATATTGTATAGTCAATAGTATCATAGAAAGCTGATGTATCAAGAAAAACTAAAAAAAATAATGTTCATAACTATTCAACCCTTGCCAAAGAACACACAGTATAGTGACAAGGGTGTGATGGTTGTGATGGGGTAGAGGACCTGTCACTGGACAGTGGAGAGAGCCTGAGCAGTGGAGCTCATTGAGCCCGAGAGGAGAGCTGATTTACATTAGAGCTGAAAATGCTGCTGGGAGCTGTCCACTCACCCCGAGTGGATTTTATTTTATTATTATTTATATACCAATTGTAGTCTAAGTGGTTTACATGAATTTTATTCAGGTACTCAAGCGTTTTTCCCTGTCTGTCCCATGCTAAGGGCTGCATCAGGGGTTAGCAGAACCAGGCAGCACACAGAAGTCTGTCTCTGCCTTTACCTGGTTGGTGATGCAGCCTTTACACACCACCTGATTCTGGTAACCCCTGATGCAGCCCTTAGGTCGGGTGAAACATGGCCTGCGTCAGGTTTTTATATGTGTTTGGTGTCTCCACTACAATAAATTATCTTTGGTTACTACATTTTGGCTGAACTGCTCTTTTGACCACCAATCCCGTGGCCACAAATGCAACACATGATGGGCTCTTGCCTTCCTATTTGATTGTTTTACTTTTAACCTATTGATTTGTAATGCTTATGAATGTAGATCCCCTCTTGCTTTCAGTTAAATGTGCTTATAATTATGGAGAATGCCCATAGACTTTGTTACGGGCACTTGTTAAAGTTGGCTGTACAGGATATAGAACAGCCGTAGATTGGAGACAGAGGCTATGTTTGATTTCAAGAAAGCCTGGGATAGGCACATGGGATCTCTTAAGAGAGTGAGAGAGAGAGGAAGAGATAGGCAGATGGTCAGACTGGATGGGCCATTTGGCCTTTATTTGCCATCACATTTCTATGTTTCTATATGGCAACCCATTTGGGCTCAATGGTGAACAAAGGATGCCCATTTTCTCTGACATGAAAATTATCTGGCTGATGCATCCCTGTTATCAGCTGTATCTTTATAGTTTACTCCCAGGATATATAATATTGCTTTAAGGAAACAAGAATGGCAGTTTTGTTCCTGGCAGTAGAATTTCAGATTATTTTGCAAAGTCGTGCTGGGAGACATAAAGCATCGCTTTGCCAATAACGAGACACTGATCCTGGCAAAGAACATGTTGGTAAAGATCTGGGATTAGTCACCGCAAAGATGTCAAACATGGAAAACATGTTAAAATTCCTAAAGCCTCAGAGACTTTTATTCCAAAACCAAAAAAGGGGGGATTACTCGAAAACAATAAATGAACTGGGGCGAAAAGCTTAACACTCACTACAAAAGATCCCCAGATAAATTGACCAATTTTATATGTATTTAATAAATCTTATATTAGATAACCTTCATCTGCTCATAAAAAAAGTGATTCACAAGGCATAAATGTGCCCCTTATTTTCCAATATTTCTGTTGAAAACATCTTTACAAATGATTCTTGCAGGATCAATGTCTGTAAGATAACATGTGAATGTTTCATGCCATTAGGAAAGTCTTTGTAAGATGAAAGCTTAGTTAACTGTATAAATATTGCAAAGAATCACTGAAGTACTTAGGTAACTGACCTATACAATCTTAGTCCTCAACAAATGATCTTTAGAACTCTTATTCACTAACTCTGAACTATGTTTATTCCACTCAATCTGTAATACCTTTTAATCATTGTAAACTTCACGGTCCTGCGGTATGTAAACTGTTATTATTAAATAAATATGTAAAATAATTACCTAAGGAGGGAAATAAGGGAATGGGGAAAGAGTTGCCTTATGGATTGGAAAGCAGACCCATCATCAGGTTCTCATCTCATGAAGGGATCCTTTTCTTAAGGCACGCTAACTGATTTAGCGCGAGTTAAATGCCAAGGCGCTCATGGAATATAATGGATTCCTTAGCATTTAGTAAGTGCTAATCTTTAGCAAGAGCTAAATTGGTCAACGTGTCTTAATAAAATTACCCCTAAGAAAGTAAATTACCTCATGGAGGCACAGTGGCTTTTCTTTTCAATAATGACGATTATAGATTTCGGGCCTGCTCCTAATGGCCCCTAACTCCTAAGTGCTGGTCGGCAGGGTTGTCAGTCAGTCACATGGTGCCATTTACAAAATCACACCTAGCGACGCCTAAATGGGTTTCGGCATCCCTAGGTGACCTAGTGGTAGGCGCCATTAAGTCAGGGTTTCCTGGCCTAATTTAACAGCGCCTAAGACAGATGCCTAGCGACGCCTAAGTAGGGCTCAAGTAGTTCATCTATCCCAGTGGTCTCAAACACGCGGCCCGGGGGCCACATGTGGCCCGCCAGGTACTATTTTGAGACCCTCAGTATGTCTATCATAATCATTACATTACAGATTTCTATTCCACCATTACCTTTCGGTTCAAAGCGGATTACAAAAAGAGTTATGGAAGAAGGGTTACAACGTTAGATCAGAGAAGGTTTCCAAGAGAGGGAAAAGTAGGATCTGGGGTTAGGGAGGGGATGATAAGAGGGGGGTTAAGCTTTATCATGGTATTAAGCTTTATTAAGGGATTTCTTGAAGAATATAGTTTTTATTTCCTTTCTGAACATCTTGCAGTCTGTTTCTTGATCATATGTCTCTTTAGCTACAAGTTACAATATTATTATTAAGACTTAGACAAAGGAAAGATTTATAAACTATAAAGAGTTTTACCTCATACAAAATTGTCAATTCTTTAATAAGACATGAACTATTTTTTCAGAGGCCCTCCAAGTACCTGCAAATTCATAATGTGGCCCTGCAAAGGGTTTGAGTTTGAGACCACTGATCTATCCAATGTTACATCTCTTAATAACAGTCCCTTCTTCGTTTTTACAAACCAACAGACATTTCACCAGTGTTCTGATAAAACCAGTGGTATAGCTAATCCTAAAGTAGCCAGAGGATGTAATAACAGCAGTTAGTATACCTGGGTTTAAAAAAAAAGGTTTGGACAAGTTCCTGGAGGAAAAGTCCATAGTCTGCTATTGAGACAGACAAATGAAGCCATTGGTTGCCCTGGGATTGGTAGCATGGATTGTTTAACTGTGACTTGATAAAAAGGTACTAAACTAACACCCACTCTGAGTACAGGAAGTTGTCAGAGCACAGAGGTGATGGGAGAATGCAAATCTATTGTGTAGTGTCACATAGGGTTGGTGGAAAGGAATTTTCCCTCAGAGTGTTAATGTCGGAGCCTCAGATGGTGGGGATTTGTGGGTGGAGAGGTACTGTTGTAGCTTTCAGAATTTGGGTATTGAGTCCTTTTAGATCTTGACAATAGGGCAGCTTGACAAGTCTCAGACTTCTCAGAGCAATACCACTTGGAAATCCCAGGTAGAGAATGACACAGGGGAAAATTTTTCACCATCCCCGCGGGAACTCATTTTCCCATCCCATCGAGTTCTTTTCCTGTCCCTGCTCCATTCCTGCAAGCTCTGTCCTCATCTGCACAAGCCTCAAATACTTTAAAATCATAAGTGTTCGAGGCTTGCGCAGTTAAGGCAGAGCTTACAGAAATGGAGCAGGGACAGGGACAGCTACAAACTCATGGGGACGGGATGGGGAAATTGAGTTCCTGTGGGGACAGGGAAAAATTTGTCCCTGTGTCATTCTCTCATCACAGAGCTTCCGTAGCGGTCCCAATGAGGAGGTTCTTTAGGGCGACAGCCTAGTATCACCATAGGTGTGTGGCTGGAGAAGGCAATGCTGAAGAATGTTAACTCATTCTGGTTAAAGCTAGAATGGACAATTATGTCAGTCCCTAAGCTAGTTCCTCATTTTCATGTGGATCAAGGCTTTGGAATGTGGATCATAAGGGTAAATCAGGTACAGTAAATTTAGAGAAGTGAAGCTGGGACAAGGTTTTGATATCAGTTATATCTTTATGTAACTGTTACATTAAAATACTGGTTAACACAGCTGATATGAACACTCTGTCTACACCAATGGTCCCCAACCCTGTCCTGGAGGACCACCAGGCCAATCGGGTTTGCAGGCTAGCCCTAATGAATATGCAAGAGATAGATTTGAATATAATGGAAGTGACAGGCATGCAAATCTGTTCCATGCATATTCATTAGGGCTATCCTGCAAACCCGATTGGCCTGGTGGTCCTCCAGTACAGGGTTGGGGACCACTAGTCTACACCAGGGGTAGGCAATTCCGGTCCTCGAGAGCCACAGGCAGGTCAGGTATTCAGGATATCCACCATGAATATGTATGAGATGGATTTGCATGCACTGCCTCCTTGAGATGCAAATCTATCTCATGCATATTTATTGTGGATGTCCTGAAAACCTGACCTGCCTGTGGCTCTCGAGGACCGGAATTGCCTACCCCTGGTGTTTACCATGCTCCTGTCCTTCCTGCCTCAATGAACTGAAGCCTTCATCTTCAGTGCGTCACTATACTCCCATAAGAATTTTAAGATCCGAGGAAAAAAAATCTTCTTTCTGTTCCATTCTTAAGAATCATAAACACACAATGGGATACAATTTTTTCGGTTACGGCTCCACAAATATGGAACTCGCTGCCAGCCCATATTAGGGAAGAAAAGATAATAGATTCAAAGGAACATTAAAATGTTGGCTGTACAAAGATGCATTTGACACTTGAAACTTTCATGAGGCCACCCCACTTTTAATGAAAAAGATATACCCCTCCCTTTTTTGTTTTTACCTTTTATGTCTTTCTTTACTTTAGCTATAGTTCCACCCACTTTCCTTCTGTATTGGTCTGTTTTTGTCCACATCTTATTGCAATCAATAAAAATTGTAATTCCCTTTGAATTATGAAATTGCGATTTAATCAAATTTTTTATTAAACTTGAAACTTGAATTAGGACATTGGGCTAGTTCAGCTCACCCTCAGGGGCTGATTCTACATACAGGCGTCCCAATTGCAGGGGGTGATAGGAATCCTACTGCCGACTGGCAGCCAATCGGGAAGCACATTTTTAGAAAAAATTCTCCCGAGAAAGGACGCCTATACTGTAGGCTTTTGTCGCGGGTCTAGGGAGACACAGTGACACTTAAGCTCACCCAAGGTGGGTGTGGTTTCACCTGGAAGTGGCCATGGGTGAGTTAAGCATCTCTATGTGTCTCCCTAGAGCCGCAACAGATGACTGAAATGTAGGCTTACATTTCCTCAGAAAAGTAGACGCGGCCAGCTGAACTGATCATGGCATGGGAATTCCCAATCAGCTGAGCTGGCAGGACTTAGTTTCAGGGAGTCCTATCAGCTCAGCTTATCAGGGATTCCCGTGCCATGAGTAGCTGATGGCAATGGATCCCTCGGCAAAGATAGGCGGCTGAGCCACTTATCTTTGCGATCAGGCAAGCACGATTCTCTAACCGGCACCGGTTAGAAAATCGGAGGGGGGGGGTGGATAGACGTGAATTTCAGCTGCTGATTAGGCGGCCGCCGAAACTGACATCCTATACCGAATCAAGTCCTCAGTGTTTCCAGAAACAAAAGTGATTTTTACTAACGAAGTCTTATGAAAGCTTATTTCACTTGAATATCATCATTGATTTTAAAGCCATTTTGTTGATGCATTACCTCACCCTTATCTGTTCCACATTTAGAATCTGTTGGCCACATGCTTCCCTTTGTGGGAGCCATTATCCCAGCTCCTGAGGCAGTGCACCTTGAATTAGCACAGAATCAATAATGTGTGCATCTGTTGCTGGCTGAGCCTGCTACACCAAGCACAGTATTGAAAAAGTGCCGCATTGCATGGGTTGCCAAAACAATTGTGGAGCAAAGACAGCTGCTGATTTCTTTGCATCGCTAATGATCTGTTTTCCATTCTATCGTGGGTTAAAGTTATCCATAAAAATTAAATCATTCTGTCTGATACACATTCCATTGTAATATAAATTCTTTTTTTTTTAAATGCACCATGAAGATCTAAAATGTGACCAGATGACAGACATAGGATTTGTGTTTCATATGAATATGGAATTTTAAAACACTGTTTATGTCAATAGTCTGGCTTAGCCTATTGTGCTTGGTGACTCAAACGGCCCTCAGAGATGATAAGATTTCAGGCATGACTCCTTTCCATTCCAGTTTATCCCATATCTTGTACAGTAGTACAGTGTTTTTCAACCTTTTTTGGGCAAAGGCACACTTGTTTCATGAAAAAAATCACGAGGCACACCACCATTAGAAAATGTTAAAAAATTTAACTCTGTGCCTATATTGACTATATATAAAGTAATTCACTTGAGTGCCACCGCCGCCATCGGGAATAGGCCGGCGCCAAGTTCTCCCTGCTTCTCTTCCCCGCGGGGCCGACCAACTCTCGCCACCCATCGTCAATTCTAACGTTGGAGAGGATGTTCTAGGCCAGCCAGGCAGCGATTGGCTGGCCCAGAATGTCCTCTCCGACGTCAGAATTGACGTGAGTGGCGAGAGTTGGCCGGCCCCACACGGAAAAGCAGGGAGAACTTGGCGCCGGCCTGTTCCCGATGGCGGCGGTGGCACTCAAGTGGCTAAAGAACCGCAGTTTGCCGGCCTAGGGACAACACTGGAGGGTGGCCAGCTGTGCACCCCCTTGGGATGTAAACCCGGGGTGGGGCAGACCGCCCCCCCCCCCCACCCTGGTATGCCACTATCTGTACCTCACTCCCTCCCTATGACCAAAAATTCTCCTTTCTTCTATTCCCCGTGTACACAACCATCTCTTTCCCTCCCTTCCTCTCTCCCATGTCCATTTCTTCTGTGTCCAAAAACGCATTCCCTCCCCCACCTCAGCATCTCTTTCCCTCCCTTCCTCTCTCCCAAGTCCATTTCTTCTGTGTCCAAAAACGCATTCCCTCCCCCACCTCAGCATCTCTTTCCCTCCCTTCCTCTCTCCCAAGTCCATGCCTTCTGTGTCCAAAAACCCATTCCCTCCCCCACCTCAGCATCTCTTTCCCTCCTTTCCTCTCTCCCAAGTTCATGCCTTGTGTCCAAAACGCACTCCCTCCCCCCTTTTGTGTTCCGTGTTTTCCTCCCAGCCCATCTTTGCAACTTTCGCAGCAAAACGAAGCTCAAGACGCGAGGCTTGTCTTCTGCTTCCTGCCTGCCCTGCCGCGCACAAATAGCCGAATGGAAGTATTCTCCGACGTCAGCGCTGACGTCGGAGGGCAGGCTTTGCTTAAGCCCTCCCTCCGACGTCAGCGCTGACATCGGGGAACGCTTGCGATCGGCTATATGTTAGCTGCAGGGCAGGCAGGAACAGAAGACGAGCCTCGCGGCTCGAGATGTATTGAACTCCGCGGGTCCCCCGTCCAGCTCTCTCCTGTCCACGTGGGGCGGACCGCCCCTCTCCCTAGACTGTGGCCTAGGACCCTGGGGGAGCCCAGGCCCCCTGTCAGCTCCGGGCCCCTGAATGCAGGACTGGTGGTACTGCCCTGATGGCGGCCCTGACCGTACGGCACACCAGGCAACATCTCGCGCACAGCGGTTGAAAAACACTGCAGTAGTATACAGTGAGGAAAAGAGGAAACTGTATGATAAGCAGAGCCTACTCTTCCAAGCAGTTAGAAAAATGGCACTTACAGCAGAAAACTAGAAGAGAGGTATCTTTTTGTGAAAGCAGTAACAACATTCTCCTGTGGGACCCTGAGGTTGTGAGTTCAAACCCCACACTGAAAGTGGTAAAAATCTGGAACGCTCTTCCGGAGGCTGTTATAGTGATTCAAGACAAGGTTAGACAAGTTCCTGCTGAACCGGAATGTATGCAGGTAAGGCTAGACTCAATCAGGGCACTGGTCTTTGACTGCTGGACACGATGGACCACTGGCTGACCCAGCAGTGGCAATTCATATGTTCTTATGCTCTTTGTGACCCTAAGCAAGTCACTTAATCCTCTATTACCCCAGATACATTAGATAGAGTATGAGCCCACCAGGAAAGATAGGGAAACATGCTTGAGTACCTGAATGTAAACCACTTAGAGGGGCATAATCAAAAGAAACGTCCAAGTCCGATTTGGATGTATGGTGCTAGACGCCCAAAGTCGGCAGTGGGAAAATGTCCATTCTCAAAAAATACATCTAGAATATTTTTTTTTCAAAAATTATCTGTGTGGACATGCAGGCCATTGATCATCCAGTCTAAGCCCCAAATGCCCAGAACAAGACCATTTGGACATGGGAAGGGCTAGCATTGTGATGGACTGGCCACTCAGACATGGCAACAGAGCAGTGGGGCACCTTACAGGGCACTGCTGTGAACTTCATAAAAAGGGTGCCACATAAACATCTCACCAGAACGTCCTTATAATGGTGAGTCTACCCAAACACTCCCAAAGCCCACTATACCCACCTGTGTACAACCCTAGTAGCTCTTATGGTTGCAGGTGGCACCTACTGTATGTCAGTACAGTAGGGTTTATGAGAGTTTGGGTGAGCTTACATTTTTCATCATAAATGTAGTGGTTAAGAGTGGCTTATGAGTCTGGGTCCTCCTCTCTATGATTCACTAACCCACACCCCAGGCTATTTAAAAGACCTGTGTGCAGCTCTACTAGGCTTTCCTATGCTAGGTGCTGATGTTCTGCAGACAGGTATGTATTTTTTATTTATTTATATTCCACATATCCTACAATTCTATGCGGATAACAAATTATTCAGGTGCTCAAGCAATTTTCCCTATCTGTCCCGGTGAGCTCACACTCTATCTAATGTACCTAGGGCACTGGGGGATTAAGTGACTTGCCCAGAGTCACAAGGAGTAGCAGGATTTGAACCCATAACCCCATGGTGCTGGGGCTGTAGCTCTAACACAGAGATCTCAAAGTCCTTCCTTGAGGGCCGCAATCCAGTCGGGTTTTCAGGATTTCCCCAATGAATATATATTGAAAGCAGTGCATGCACATAGATCTCGTGCATATTCATTGGGGAAACCCGACTGGATTGCAGCCCTCAAAGAGGGACTTTGAGACCCCTGCTAGTCTATCCACTACTCCCAACACACACTTCTGATCTTTGCGGAAGTGTAAGAGAGCATGAGTGTACATATGCACTTGCATGTCATGGCCCTCATAATCTCGACCCTCACACATAGATCGTGGCCACCAGACCCCCCCCCTGCAAAGATCATGGCCACCCAAATCCCCCACCCCCACTCCCGAACCACCCCCATACCTTATACTGAAGAAGACAGCAAGAGGGATGCTCAGTCCCTTCTGCCAATAGGTCCCCCTCTCCAATATGGCAGAGTTTCCCTTTCCAGGTGCTTTTTGGAATACACCAAGAGGAGCCTAAGGCCCCGATTGGCTCAGGTACCTATGGCCACTCCCAGTACATCCTGGGATGTACTAGATGGGGCCTAATTCCGTGAATGGCTCAGATGATTATGGCCCCTCCCCTCAGGTGGCTGAGGCATGAGAGAGTGGGCATCCATCCTGCTGCCGTTCTTCACAGGGGGAGAAGGTCCAGGTGGTCAGGAACTTCATTGGGGGGAGGAGGTTCTGGAGTGTGTGTGTTGGAGGGGATCCAGGTGGTCAAGGCAGGAGGAAGTAGGCATCCCTTCTCCCTCTCTTTCTTTTTGTTTTGTTCAGGGTGGGGGCTGTCATTGGAGTGGGTCAGTATCAGGGGGCATCTGTGCCCCAACTGGGATGCATCTGTGCCCATTAAAAAAAGAAATGTTCCTGCCCTGAATAGATGAGCGGCTGGAGGCTGCTTCGGGGCTTCCCTGCTGCAGGGGTGTCAAAGTCTGTCGTCGAGGGCCACAATCCAGTCGGGGGTTTCAGGATTTCCCCAATGAATATGCATGAGATCTATTTGCATGCACTACTTTCATTATATGCTAATAGATCTCATATATATTCATTGGGGGAAATCCTGAAAATCCCACTGGATTGCGGTTCTTGAGGAGGGACTTTGACACCCCTAAACATAGAAACATAGAATATGACGGCAGAAAAGGGCTGTAGCCCATCAAGTCTGCCCACGCCAATGACCCACCCCCAGACTTCACCCGGCTAGAGATCCCACATACATATCCCATTTCTTTTTAAAATTGAGCACGCTGCTGGCGTTAATCACCTGCAATGGAAGTTCATTCCAATGATCGACTACCCAGCTCTGCAAATGTGTCAAAGTTGCTTTTCCAAAGTCTGATGGGGTAGGATTATGGCAGACCTCCAGAAAGCTCATTTGAACATTGATGGCCGTTTTGAAATTGGACAATTTTTCGGCCCCACACAGTTTTAATGACAATTTTAGTGTATCCGGGCCTCATTGTTAAGTGTTGCCAATGGAAGCTATTAGCCACAGGTTGAATGGCCACCTACCTGCAGTCCCATTCCGACAGAGCTGGGCAGAGAAGCTGGGGCTGTTGCTGCTGCCATGCTGATCATGTCCCTGGTTCATGCTGGAAGGGTTGGTTTGGGGCTCAGACGCCTAGGGCCACGCACCAGCTTTCTGGAACTTTCTGCGCCCAGTGGAGCTCGGTTCTGTGAGTTGAGGCCACGGAGACTATCGCCATTTTCAGTCTTTTTTTTTTGTTTTTTGCTGCTTTTATTTTTAGTCTCTCCAGGAAAGCGCCAACGGATAGTCTCGTCTATTTTTTCACCATTTATGATTCGGGGGTTTGGCAGCCCAGCCTTAGGGATTCCGGTGGGTTGGTTTTTCTGAAGCCCGGGATTTTAAGGCTCTCTCAAAATAGCAGTTATATCATTCTAATGACGTCTTCCGTCGTGTCTAGCGTAGAACTCACCCTCAAGGCAGCCTTCCGATGCCCCACGGCGATATGTCAGGGCCGGCTGCCGCCTCCTCACAGCCGCGGTGCGCGCCAGGCCCCTCGCGCCTTCAGCCGGAAGGGTGCGCCGCGCGCGGAGCGCCTGAAGGCTCGCCTCTGACGTCTACGTCGCGGGACGCGCGAGGAGCCTCGCGCCCAAATCCCCAGAAGCTTTTCCTGTGATGTCGCTCCTCGCGCGCGCACCCTTCTGGTTGAAGGCGCGAAAGGCGCGAGGAGCCTCGCGCGCACCGCGGCTGTGAGGAGACGAGAGCCGGCGCCGAGACACCCGCCCGAGGGAGGCGACAAAGGTAGGGGGAAATGGCTTTATTTTCAATTCAGTGTTTTGACTTGTGTAAATTTTGAGACTTGACCTCTGCTGTCTACCTCTTGCGCTGCTCAGGATGAAACGCGTTGGTTTCTGTGTTTGTTGGTTTGTTTTTTTTTCTTTATTGTCTTTCAATTCTCATTTATAACATTTTTTTATTGAAGAAATGCAACAAATACACAATAATATAACACAGTATTCTTTATTTAGTTTAAAACGTACACAAAGTGGATGAAAACAGCGCAACAGCACTTCTAAGTAAGAAATAGACATAGAAACGCCTCCCCCTCCCGCCCTTTTTGCCTCTTAGGCTTTATTTTTCACGGTTATAACGAATTTGTATTGAGCCGAAAACAACCCGCCAAGGCTCATAATAGCAGAAATTCCCCAGAGTTTCTTTTCTCTATGTGACCCCCTTTGAGTTTTTGGTCCCGTGTTTGCATAGGGGTTTTTTCTGTGTTCTGCTGGGAATGAATGTTGCTTTGTGCAGTTGAATGTTGTGCTTATGGTGTTTAAGAAGATTTTAGTGTGTTTGTGCATAGACGAGAAGGCGTCCAGTTCCTGCACAGGTGAGGCTGGGCACGATGGACCGCTGGGCGATTCTTATGCTCTTAAAAATGAATGGGGAAAATGGTGCTGTCATTGGTACTATTATGGGGGTAGGGTCTGGGAAGGAGATTGGGCAGGAAATGCTTGTGGCAACAATGTGAAATAAACTTACAGATATGAATGCTTAATGTGTTCTTTCACTGCTCCTGAAGTGCACAGATTAAACAAAGAGTTCTACATGTGAACACATTTTATTTGCTTGGTTAAAAACTAATAGGGCTGAAGATATATGTTGCACTATACATAAAATAGGGACCTTTTATTAAGCTACAGCAGTGTATCTTAAACCTTTTTTACCTCTGGCACACTAAGCAGAGCAAATGTTTTTCATGGCATATTATAATTGAAATGATAAAATTGCAAAAGCAACAAAAAAATTTGAGAGTTATTTATTTAAAGTTCTTTAAGCTATGTATGGGTACTACTATTTATTATTTCTGTAGCGCTGAAAGGTGTATACAGCGCTGTACATTCTAACACACAATAGACGGTCCCTGCTCAGAAGAGCTTACAATATAATTTAGACGGGACAGCAGCAGGGTTGGGGAGATTATAGTGAGTCTAGGTATCTGACAGCAGTGAGTGGGAGTTAAGAGTTGAAAGCAGTTTCAAAAAAGTGGGCCTTTAGCTTGGATTTGAACACTGCCAGAGACGGAGCACGTTGTATTGATTCAGGAAGCCTGCTCCAGGCGTACGGCACTGCAAGAAAGAAGGGACGTAGTCTGGAGTAGGCAGTGGAAGAGAAGGGTACAAATAAGAGGGCGGTCTAGAAATGTAATGTAAATGTCAAATGCTGCTGTTAGATCTAAGGAGGTATGAACAACAGATTTTCTGTGGCCTAGAAAATATCTCATTGATGTTATAAGCCCTAGCAGAGAATATTCTGTGGAATGGTGGGATCTAAAGCCTGTTTCATTGGAATGCATAGCATTTGTCATTTTAAGGAAAGTCGACTTGCCCAGGATCACAAGAAGCAGCACAGAGTTTGAACCCACAGCCTCAAAGTGCCAAGCATCTAGCTCCAACCACTACACCACAGAAGATGCTGTGGAAGGATTTGAACCAGGAGCACCTAATTATTGTTCTGTTGTCTATTATACAGCTCTATTAGCTATTCTAGCCCTTAAAGGAGCTGGGTTCACTGCAGACTCTGGTACCCTATTGGACCAACATTAAATATGTCCAAAAACTCTGTGTCTTGTCTTTTGAAACCATGTAAAATTCTATGGGATGGATATGTGGTCTTTCTTGGGATTATTTCTTTATTAGTCTGATACAACATATCTCAGTCTGCAAAGAATTCTCTATTATACAGTAGAGTTGATGGTACAACTTTGTTCTGCATAGCTAGAAAGCTTAATATGATTTACAGTCAAAAATGTTCTCTGAGAACTTCTTAGTATCGGATGTGGTTCAGTATCCTTAGGCAGTAAAAATGTAAATGGCATAATATTCTTTTTCTTTGAATTACCATCCTGTATGCTTGGAATTGCACTGATTGCTACATTTATTGTGTTCATAATTTGGTTTTCATTGAGCTGTTTTCTCTTGTTTACTTGAATGTGAACAGCAGGAGAATTTTATACTGAACAAACTACAGGGCAGATTGTCATTTTTCTAATATCACTAAATGGTACCCAATATGTGACTGGCCATTAACATATGGATCTGGAATGGCTAAGTTGTCACACCTCACACCCCGAATCCCAAAGCCCTTTACTGTACTGGCTTACCAAAGTTCATATATTCACAACAATAATGTGGACAATAAATAAACCACAGATACTTTATTGATAGTAAAAACAGGCCGCAGCTTTGTTTATTGAGGACAACCAATAAGCAATCAACAATTGCTTCAGCTCCTGAGCTACAAAACATTGCAATTTTCCAGAACTCAAAATTGTATATCTCTGACTCCGCCACATCAGCAAGAGCCAAAGGGGTGGCATGGACCTCCATGCCCCATTCCGTACCACCTGCATCATGGCAGATTCGCTCACCTGAGCTCAATTTCCCTTATCTGCTCATCCCCTGATGAGCCTATGGGGTAAGCATGGACCTCCATACCCCCCTGACAGGGTCAGGTCGCCACTCAACTGAGCTGGCTACCAAATACCTGCTCATCTTTCAATGAGCCAAAACCTTGTAGCTCGGGATTACCGCCACAGGCCTGTAACATACAGGCCCCCCCACCCAAAAACAAAGCTGCGACCCAAGGGATCCTGAGAATGAGAACCGCCTCCCCCCAAAGAAATAACCATCCCTCTCCAGGCGCTTCCCCACCATAACAGCCCACTGCAACATGTACAAAGAACGCTCCACACCTCCTACTCGACCCTACCCCCAGCCATACCAAAGGCACCTGCCACCCTGCGCCCAGTCACCATCCCAATAATGCACAAGCCAGAGAGTACCCCCAATACCCCACGAGGGAGCAGCTCAGCTGAGAAGTACAGAGCCCACTCCCTGAAGAGGCGGTCAAGAGGGTCACCGGGCACGCTCCCTATGCACCCCATGGCTCTACCTACCCTAGGGCTCTGACACATGCCAGAAAACCTCCCCAACACCTGCCTCACCCAAGAAACAGAAAAAGAACAACTAGTACTCACAGCAGACCCCCAGCTGCTGACCCACCTGGTAGAGGCACCTGCCCATCAGAAACACGAAAGTACCCACCGTGATACTGTGAGCCAGAGATACTCCGAGCCCAACTCGTAATCTGAAGGCCCTACAAACACCCCCAGCCATGCGGACGACGACAAACATAGCCTGCCACAGCCTGGGTGGTGAGGATATGCCTCCCCATACCCGTGGGAACGTAGGCAGGCCCAACCAGCCCAAACACGCATCCAGCACTAACAACCCCAATACAGAAGTTCCTCCACCTCCCCTGGGGAAACATGACCCTGAACCAACCCCCAACCCCAGCTGTCTGACCCATCCAACAAGCCACGAACACTACAACAAAGCAGGAGCTGACCGCCTCAGCGCCCAGAAGACCCACTACTAACTGACAGCCCCAGCGGCGACACAAGCCACCATACCAGCCAGCAGAAACATTCAACACGTCAGGATCCTCGACCAATAGGACTGCACTCCTGCCCAAGACCACGGAGGGGCCCCGACACTCCCCCCACCTTGTCCATAGGAAAGGAACCCCGGCAAATGGGAGATCAAAGTGGCACACCTTTGACACACTAGCACCCACATCCATTCCAGCAAGGGCCAAAATCACCACTACAAAGGATATGCAACCTTATCTCTGCCAAACTGCAGGAGCCTTGGGCAAGGCAGGATTCCCCTACCCCCTTCTAGCCTCTTAGGAATACTACTGGCTACTCGGAGCACCCCCTTGCACCTAAAACCACAGCACCCTGACGCTTATAGCAAACCACAACCCCCCGGTCTGACACACAGGCCACAACCCCAACAGTTACCAAACCCTGCTAACCGCGAGAGCGTCTGGTACCCCGGGCACTAGACAGCTGCCATGCTGTCATCCACCCCCAGCATGTCCACAGACCTACCAGGAGACCAGTGCCACTCACCCCGCACATCTGCAGAACCTTCGGCTCCCCATAGCACCAGCAGAACCAGCCAGTCCTGCCCCCCAAGATAGCACCGAACCACTCGATCTTGCCCAAAGCCACCACTGCAGAACAGCCCCCCCCCCCCAGTTCCGCCACCAAAATACCACAGAACCTCCTGGTCCTGCTCAAAAAACACTGCCGCAGAATAGCTCCCCCAGTTCCGCCATCCAAAATACCGCAGAACCACTGGGTCCTGCCCAAAAACCACTGTCATGGAACATCCCCCAGTACTGCCACCCAAGAGACTGTAGAACCACCAGGTCCTGTGAAGAGCCACCGCCGCAGAACAGCCTCAGTTCTGCAGCATGCCAACTACGGGGGGGGGGGGGGGTGCCGCCGACTGGTGGCGCCCCAACAGCAACCACACAGCCTGCTCCAGCCACCAGTGTGCATCCCACACTGCCTGGTCCCCGCCTGAGAAAACCGGCAGAACCACCTGGTCCTGCCACAAGATCCACATTTCGCAGCCGAGGAACTGCCCCCCCAGTTCAGCAAGCTGCTGGCAAAGGGTGTGCCTTTGACCAGTGGTGCCGCAGTAGCAACCACCATACCTCAGGCAGGCCAGGAGTACAGAGAAAGTGGCGCCTTCCGCAGCAACCACCCTGTCGCCCATCTGTATCCGCGTCTCGTGCAACTTCCAGCTCTGACGCGTCCTGGCACCATCGCTTGGCACCCGCCAGAGGACCTCCATCTTCAGAGTCGACCTGAAAAGAGAACAGAAGGAAACAGCAGCAGCAGACCAGCAATACACAGCAGGGACCCTCATTGCAGGTTGCAACCGCCCCCCATAGCAAAACCCCTGCCCAAGACCGCACACACAAAGGCGGTCTCCTACAGCACCCCTGGGGCACCCCAATAGCCTGACTAGAAGTGCCCCCAGAGTCGAAAAGTCCACAACCAGGGGAGCTCCAAGAGGCTGCAGGTGGAACACCTCATAATCCGGCCCCCCTGCATTGCCTGCCAAACCACACCCCCCAAAAAAAAACAACAACCCCCCCAAAAAAAACCCAAAACCCAGCAAATCCCCAAGGCCCCATTCCGGTCCATGCGCCAAGAACCGTCGGGAAGGCAGAGGCGAACCCACTGGGTGCCGTTCCAAACCCGGCCACCAGAGGTCCACAATGGGACCTGAATGTCCCAGCGCCCCAAGAGCCCGGCAAGGCTGCACCAGAAACCAGGCCCAGGAAAAACCGGAAACCACAAAAACCGAGTGGAAATGGGGGGACCTATAATCCACCTACCCCAGGCTGGCCCCCAGCCCCACTCGCTCCAAGTGCACGTGGACACACTTGAGACAGGAAAATTGGTTGAGAGCAGCCGACTCTACTGGGGACAGTAACTCCATACCCTTCAGAACAGGGTAGAAACGAAAAGTAGTAATGTGCTCAGGGTCCCACAGAGCAGCCCGACAACAGCAAACCCACCAACCTCGGGCCAAAGAGGCAGGAGCTCAACACCGTCTCCAAAACACTCCCTGCTAACCACCAGTCCAAAGGAGCAGCCTGGAAATACGCAGGGGCGAGCTGCAGCCCACTACCGAGCTGGCCCACAGGACCAGCGCTCACCTCCCCTCATTCCCGGGAGCTGCTCAGGTAGCATCCCAAATGCACCCAGACGGAGGAGGCCAGCGTTCGCAGCCCAACTCCACCGGCACGTAGACCCGACACCCCGCACCCGAGGCCCATGCAACCCTGCACCCAATGCATACGCGCCACAACAAACTGGAGCAAACCGCACAGCTGCGCAGACCCCCGCCACACCTGCTGCACTGCTGCTCTCTACACTCACCTGATGCTGTGCCAAGAGGCCCGCATCCAGCAGTAGCCCCACACAATTCCAACCACACGGGAACGGAGCAAATGAGCCCCGCCCTGACGCAACCCTTGAAGATAGGCAGTGCGGTCAAGGAGCCCCGAAGGCAGCCTGAGACATGGGCCAACCCCGCCGACAAGGGGGGAGGCAACACCCGCTGCATCAGAGGCCTGGTGCGCTGCTCCTCCTGTGCAACAGATGCACGCCAGCTGGAAGAGAATGCACCGGACGCCCGCCCACTAGGCAGGTTCTCAGGACGACGCCCATAGCACAGAGCTGAGTCCCGTCCCCCGTGCCACCCAGCAACAACCCCACGCAATCCCAGCACACGAGGCCCCAAGCCAAGGCCTGCATGCACACCCAGGCAAACAGCGGCAACAGCTCCAACCCTTGCCCTGCGAACCTCCCGCCAAAGGAGATTGGTCCACACTTCGACCCCAAGACCACACCCACAGGGGCCGATCCGCTCGCACCCGGCTTGTGCACCACAGTGGAGCCAGGGAGAGAAGGCAACCCAATTAGGTAAACTGAAGTGATCCTGATTTAGTGATTTATGTAAGAAGAATTATTATATACTAGTCTTATAGCCCGTTACATTAACGGGTGCTAGAATATATGTGTATGTGTCTGTCTTTATTTTTTTTTTCTCTCTCCTTAGCCGCTTTCTGTATTTCTGTTTTTCTTTCTTTCTTTTTTTTTTTTTCCTTGGCTGTCCACCACCATCCCTTGCCTGCTCCCCCTGTCCATTCTACCTTCCTTTTACCTCCCCTGTGTCCTCCCACCACCCCATCACTGCTCATCTTATCCAGCAGCAGCCCTTCTCCCTTTGTTTTACCTCCCCCCTGTCCATCATCACCTCCTTCCTGCTCCCCCTGCCCAGCAGTACGCCTCCGTTCCTTTTTCTGCCCCTCTATTTCCCTGTGCTGCAGCATTTCCCTCCCACCCCACTTCCCTTTGACTAAGAAGGTAAGGGGGAAAAGAAAGAGACATCCTGGACCAAGGAAGGAGGGAGGGAAAAACAGACAGATGCTAGACCAAGGAGGGAGAGATACACATATACCTTGGACCAAGGAGGGGGACAGAGAGATTTCTTGAAGTAAGAAGGGAGGAAGAGAGAAAACCTAGACCAGGGGAAGAGAGAGAGAATCTGGATCATGAAGGGAGAGAAGGAAATAAAAGAAATGCTGGACTATGGAGGGGGTGGGAGAGGGGGGGGTTCAGGGATGGTGGTTGCATGAGGAAAGGAAGAGATAGAGAAAGTGAACTTGGGAAGGTTCAGGAAAACAGCAAAGAGATGCTGGGTATGGAGGGAGCATAGAAATAGGGACACAGAGCGGCAATACTGGACACAAAGGGAGGAATAGTGGCACAGAGGGGAATGCTGGACAGAGTAAGATAGAGACACAGAGAAGAGATACTGAACATATGGTAGGCTAGGGAAAGAGATACAGAGGGAAAACATTGAATGGATAGGGATGCAGAGGATAGATTTATAATTCATTGCTGTTGCCGGCTTCAGGTCTTCCTCTCTGGCGGGTCCTGTCTACTTCATGAAAACATGAAATAGGCAGGACCCGCCAGAGAGGAAGGCCTGAAGCCGGCAATAGCAGCAAATTTTAAACGCTGCTGCTGCCCGAAGAAGCCAGGCCTTAACCACAAAGCTGGGGGAGAGGATTTTAAAAGGTACAGCGGCGGCGGTGGTGGTGGGGGTTTGAAAAACCTCTGGGCTTGGCCGCAGCGGCCTGCAGCCGCCGACAGCCGCCACGGTCAGCAGCTGCTGTGGCCTGCAACCACCAACAGCCGCCGCAACCGACAGCCGCCTCGGGGGGGAGGGAGAGAGAGCTTCGCGCGCATGCGCACTCCTACCGGTGCCCTACAGCGCACGGAAAACAGAACATGCAGATGGAGTGTGCATGCGCGGCTAACATTTTATTATATTAGATTAAAAGGCAAAGGCTTATTAGGGTGTGAAACAGTAAGGACCAAGGTATCTGCAAAGTTGCCTCTGAGGGACCGGGAAACACACTGTTCCTCGGAGGCATGAAGATTATATATCCCCACCCATCATGCCCTGCTTCCCCTCTCTCGTCCAATCACTCTCCAGCCCTCCGGCGGGAATCACATCCCTCCTTACCTACCTCTTCTCTCCTGCTTTTCCTACTACCTCCCTACAAGCCTTCAAGCAACCAACTTGGGCCATCCAGCCCACTATTATAGTCGCCCGTCGAGACTAGCTCTTGGGCTCTTTTACATGGACTGAGCAGTAATTTCTTTCCATGCATTTCAAATTGAAGAGAGGTTTGAGAAAATAAATATATAAATACATAAAACCTGAAAGCTTCTTAAAAGCAGCTTGCCAAGACTCATTAAATAAGAAAACCTAATGACTGGGGGAATCGTTCTGAGTGTTAGAATAATTTTCTTTGATTAGGCAAAATCTGTGAAAGTAATTAAGATATCTGTGCCCCTTAATAATATTGGACTTGAACATCATTATCTGAATTTGAAATGAGAAAAACTGAAGTAATAATGTGAGGGGCTGCTGAAAAGTTCTCATCCCAACCAACAAAGTTAGGGCAATCTCCATAAAGGGCTATACACTTGGAGGGGTATTTTTGATAGGACATCTAAGTCCAACTTAGGATGTTTTCTGCAAAACATCCAAAATTGGACTTCTAGAAGGGTCCATTTTTGAAAATGCTGGACTTCCAATTATTTTTTTTAATCGTCTAGTTCAAGGGTGTCAAACTCAATCACATAAGGGACTGAAATCTAAGTCATGGGCCAAATTTTTTTAATAAAAATTACTTAGTATTAGTAGTGAAGGAGTCTGGGACTGGTTTTCCTAAGTGTTGAACTAAGTTTTCTCTTTAATAAAATGCTGAATTATGTTTAGCTGCAGACCTAACTTATCTCATGTTCTAGCCTGCCTGCACTGGGTGTTAGCTTGGACATTCTAATTTCTTATGGCTATCTCAGCATAAACAACATGTAACAGAAAGACTGCAGGGCCTAGATAAGTGACCTGCTAATGACCTGCTAGTGTGAGCTTATCACCAATGATTATTAAGAAAAGTAACACGTGAACAATTTTTTCTAGAATTCAGTTGTTTAGCCAAAAGAATGAATAAATATCTCTGTAACTCCCGGGTTTCGGCACTTCTGAAGCCAGCTTGGAGCTCAAGAGTCGCATACGTATGCTAATAAACCATCTGTGCTTTCTTCAAGTCTCTAGGTTTTTTTGCTGCCCAAAGTGACCTTTCAGTAGAAGTATAGATCCTTCCTCAGCCTCAGACACCTGTGGCGTGGTCAGGAACTTGTGTGCAGCGCCCTTATCCAGCCTAGCTGTTGCACTAGGACTGGGGCTGCACAGTCAAGCGCTTAGATGCAGCACAGTCACCGCAGTCCACATAAAATGGCCAGGCGGGCTGGATTCGGGCCCTGAGCCTTGTGTTTGACTTGTGTGGTCATCTTGGCCACCAGGAAGTCCAATTAGATGTCCAACTTCAGGACGTCTAACTTTATTCCCCAGTTTTGACCACAATACCATCCACGTTGAAAATGTCTAAATGAAGCCCATCTGGATGTAATGGGCACCTAAAAAACATACGCACCTAAAGAAATAAATTAACAAAACTCTAAACTTTAAGCTAGATTGTTGTCATGTTCTCCCGAGAAAAGTTGAGATCAGTCCAGACTTGGTTGACTCCAGATGCTTCAAGCCACACTTGCAGGTCGAGGTTGTAAAAAGGGTATGGGAAGAATCTCTTGAAGGGGGAAACAGTTAAGGTGCAGTTAGAGGATTCAAAGCAGGATGAAAATACATATTGGGCTCCTTTTACAAAGGTGTGCTAGCGTTTTTAGCGCACTCACTGGATTAGCACAAGCTAGCCGAAAAACTACCGCCTGCTTAAAAGGAGGCGATAGCGGCTAGCGTGCGGGGCAATTTATGGCGCACTATTCCACGCGTTAAGGCCCTAACGCACCTTTGTAAAAGGAGCCCATTATCTTTCTAGAAGTAGCATTCAGCAAAACACATAAATCTTTCAATAGGCCATGAATTTCTATATTTTACTAAACATTATGGATGGGAAAGATTATTCATTAGCTGTATTCATCCATAAAATACCCATTTTATTACATTTAATATCCTGTCTTTTTCCAATAGGGTATTGCGATAAGAGTATATAGGGATCACTTTAAGAGGTCTAGCTCTAGAGTGCATAGCAGGGAGGAAGTTGCTCAGCCAGGAGAAATAAGAATCCAGAGCAGCAACAAGCCATGGAGGCCCAAAGCAGGAAAGAACAGCCTTCCTGAGTACACCTATAAGACATAAGTGTAAAAGACCAGAAGACTCGCCAAGGTAGGAAGGTTCTCTCATTGCAAAACTGCAGTTCATCACCTTGGTGGTCTTTCCGTGTTCTTTCAATACTGTACTCCAACCTCTAAGACCTGTGTATTCTGTGACTATGTAGCCTGGCAGGAGACGTTCCCTTTCTAATGGTTGGAATTGAACTGCAAGATTATTTATATTTACTCCTGAGTTTCCAGGCCCTGTAAAGACTTCTGTGTATATTTGTTTGAAAGAAGCCATTACAAGAGTTTTTCTTTACTTTTTACGCTGCAGTTAGGTTGTTTTTGTGGAGGTTCTTCACCATGCCCCATTCACACCATCACAGTTATCTAAGGGGCCCTTTTACTTAGCTGTGGTAATGGCTTGTTTTAGCTTAAAATGGTTTACCATGGGATGTAAAGGAAAAAAAGTGGGGGAAAGAACTGTATACATCAACCTGAGATAAAAGTGAGTTTATTGAATACAATCATCTATTAAAACATAGAATATTTATGATTGATAATTCAGTCTTTTCTTGATATCCTTCCAGACCCGACTCGGTGCATGTTTTGGCTTCGGAACTGCCTCAGGGGTGTAGATGAAAATCCAGTAGATGGTGCTGAAACACTTTATTGGAAGGAAAAATACTTTATGGCGCAAAATAAAATAGCAATCGTAAAATAAGGTACAAAATCTCTGATCACTACTGGAGCTCCATGGCTACACAGATGCCAGCAATTATGTATACAGTATATGTTTTAATAGAGGATTGAATTCAATAAACTCACTTTTATCTCAGTTTCCCCAAATTTTTTCCTTTGCTATATTTATTGTGGGGTGTTTGCCTTGTTTTTTTTGATTACCATGGGACGTGCTCAGGCATCCTGCCATAAGTTCCAAATCAGCGTGCACTAACTGCACACTAAAAAATATTTTTGAACTTTAGTTGGAGGGGCTGTGACTGGGGGGTGGGGTGGCAGAGATTGGCCATTCCTGTGCTGTTCAGTGTATTCCTTTTTTTGACAGTGCTAAAAGTGGCCTTGGCATGCGGGAAAGACCCATGTTAGGACTACCATAGGTCCTCGATCTGGCAGCTAAGTTTCAACGCTAAAAAATGCAAGGTCATGCACCTTGGCAACAATAATCCATGCAGAACGTACACATTAAATGGAGAAATCCTGGCTAGGACTGCAGCGGAACGCGATTTAGGGGTGATCATTAGTGAAGACATGAAAACTGCCAATCAAGTGGAGAAGGCTTCATCCAAGGCTAGGCAAATGCTGGGTTGTATCCGCAGGAGCTTTGTAAGTCGGAAGCCCGACGTCCTAATGCCACTGTACAGAACCATGGTGAGGCCTCACCTGGAGTACTGTGTGCAATTCTGGAGACCACATTACCGTAAAGATGTACTGAGAGTTGAGTCGGTTCAGCGAATGGCCACCAGGATGGTCTCCGGGCTCAAGGATCTCCCGTACGGAGAAAGGCTGAACGAATTGCGACTATACTCTCTTGAAGAACGTAGGGAGAGGGGAGACATGATTGAGACATTTAAGTATATCACTGATCATATCAAGGTGGAAGATGATATGTTCTCTCTTTGGGGACCCTTGACCACAAGAGGGTATCCGCTAAAAATCAGGGGCAGGAAGTTTCATGGCCACACCAGGAAGTATTTCTTCACCGAAAGAGTGGTTGACAATTGGAATGAGCTTCCAGTGCAGGTGATCGAGGCCAGCAGCGTGGCAGATTTTAAAAACAGATGGGATGCCAAGGTCGGATCTCTAGGAGGGTAGAGTTAAGGGGATGAGTCATCAGAGCATGATATCTCAAAGGGTAGCTAGGAGGGAGGGTCAATGGAGTGGGCAGACTTGATGGGCCTTGGCCCTTTTCTGCCGTCACTTTTCTATGTTTATATGTTTTTAGCACTGCCTGATAAAAGGACGGACCCCTATATGAATAAGATCAATTTGTTATATGTATAAGTACATTTAATATAAGTTTCAGTCTAATAAATGTCAATGATCAACTCCAAACTGCACATTTACAAAGAATTAATGCCAAAGCTGTGACTTACAGACTGAAAAGGCATCTGACAATATTTATATATCAGACTTTACCTGAAAATAGCCCTCAGGATTACATTAAACGATGCTTAATGGCTGCCTTTTTCCCAGTATGCACTCGTTGGCCTTGACTCCTCTTTTACTGGGCTCTGGGCTGCTTTTCCACTTCTTCTTTCTCCTAGGATTGATCTTTTTCATTGCTGTTGTCCTTTGGCCTTTTCTTGATGTTTGTTTTGTGATGGGAGAAATACCATTAACACATTTCCTTTCAGCAGCACTCTAACCTTTGAATAATGCCTTATTCCACCTTGAAAACAATCCTGCATAACTCCTTTCCTCATAAATGTAAACAGATTATGAACTACATATAAATACAAACTGAAAGACTGAAGTTGAAAAGAAATATAAATCTGCCTACGAGATTATGGCCACTTGCTTTTTTGGTCTGTCTGCTTCAGTTCTGATATTGACAACATATTGTATGTTGTCAACATACAATACAGTAGGAATTCTATTACAAGTAAATATTAATAGAAACAGATAAATATGTGAGTTGCATGAAAGTGTTTTATATAGGCACCATAATGAGGGGGGGGGGGGCACAACCTCCCAAATATGATGATTGGAAGTCAGAAGAATCAGTTATGGCTTTCCTGACTCCCCCACCTACCTCCTTCCTGGCCACTGTGATTTTAAATCTTCAGGCAGCTGGTGGCAGGAAATATTTGACAATTATGTTTACTTTCAAATTCCCTTGGGTTTTGGTTTACTTTCACTTGAAGATTATCACACAAATTTTCAGTTTTCACTTTGTTTAGGCTTCACAACACCACAGCACAGCTGTACTTCCTTATATCCTGTTGAATGACTGTCTGAACTCATTCCCAAAGCGTCAAACAATTGGTCAAAGCAGCTCCATCTCTATAAAACACATCACCCCCTTCCCACCCCCAGAGTATTTTTTCTCAGATAGTAAGTCATATGTATACCAAGTTTGGTTGAAATCTCTCCATGTATTTCAGAGTTATTCTTGAACATACATACAGTACATTCACACACACTCACACAGATGCATCCGATTTTATATACTGTATATACAGTAGATGTAGAGATTGGAACTGCAACTTCCTTGTTTGAACATGTTTAATTCTGATGATATTGTAGAAAAAGCTCTACCAACACAGAGATTTTTCTAAAATATTTTCAGAAATTCATATGTGTTTGCTGGCACTTGCAGTGAGAGCAACCATTTTCAAATATACTCTTACACATTGAAAAAATGAACGGTATGAATCTGGAAACTTCCATACGGAAGAGTCAGCATGCACATGTGGAAGTAGCAAATATCTGCATATTTTATAAAGGAAAGTATGTGTCTACTGTTATTTGTAGAATACATGTATAACTAGGTACACATGCATGTGTTTTTATTTATTTAGTGGCCCATGTACTAAGATGTGCAAAAAAAATGGCCTGTGCTATTTTAGTGTGTGGGTTTTCCATACATTGAAGCTACTTTTATTGTGACTGTAAAAGGACCACATTTCCCATATTCCCTATTAATGGTATTAGCCTCTCAGGTTGTTGGATGGGTGGATTGTACATGTTTAAATAAATAAATGCATAATAAATATGAAAAATGGAAAAGTGGTCCCCGCTGCATCCTTATAAGCCTTAGTACTGTAATATTTAGCTTATTCCTTTCTTATAAATCAAAGTTCCTGCTGCTGAACTAGAGAAAGAGATGTTCAGCTGGCAGGGTTTTGTTTATAAATTTTTATCAACACAACTAATATACTACTTTATCCTAAAGCAAAAAATAAATAAATAAATAGAATTTTTTTTTTTCTACCTTTGTTGTCTGGTTTCTGCTTTCCACATCTTCTCATTCAATTCCTTCCATTCACTGTGTGTCTTCTCTCTGCGTCTTCCATTTGCTGTTACTGTGCCTCTCCCTTCACCCCCCCCAATTGGTCTAGCACCCATCTTCTTCCCTCCGTTCCCCCATAGTCTGGCATCTGTCTTCTTCCCACTCTGTCTTCCACATTTCCCTTCAGGGTCTGTTCCTCTCTACCCTCTTTCAATGTCTGTTCTATTCCTTTCTACCACCACCCTTCCCTCCCTCCTTTACCATCTGTTCCTTTCTACCACCCTTCAGCTCCTCTCGCGTGGCCTATCTCTCTCTTATTTTCATGGCACGTTACAATGTAATTTGTGCAAGCCACTGGAGCCTGCGAGCTCGGTCCCTGTCCCATCCCCACAAACCATCTTGTTTCTGTGCTCCTATTTTCCCCATTTCTAATATCTCCCCTATGTATCTGCCATTGCCCCCCCCCCCCTGTGTCTATATACCATCCCCATGGCATGTCCCCTTTATGTCTCTGTCCCTATGCCCCATGCACATAATTTCCCCTCTTTCTGTTACCTTCCTGTGTCCAGATTTCCCCTATCTTCCTCTTCCATACCAGTGTGTCTCTTCTTTTCAACCCCATCTAGCTTTTTTCCCTCTTTCTTCCCCCCCCCCCTGCTTCTAGCATCTGGCTCATCTGCCTGTCCTTCCCTTTCTTTCCTGCTGTGGGTTTTTCTTTCCGTCTTCATCTCCTTGGCCCAGAATCCTTTTCCCTTTCACTCTCTCCTTCCAGTTTGAGCCAGGAACACAGGCGATCGCACGGTCCCCGCAGCCACCACCCACCTGCCCAATCGATCCTAGTGTTTAGCCAGATCTCCCTTCTCCTCACCTTAGTTGCAGGCTTTCTTTTTCGGCGACCTGCACACTTTCCCAAAGAGCCGCGCACGCGCAGCTGCTCAGTGTTCAATCTTCTGCTCTGCTGCAACTTCCTGTTTCCGGTTGCGTCAGAGCAGAAGATCGAAACTGAGCAGCAGCGGGTGCGCGGCTCTTTGATAGCGTGCGGGTCGCTGAAAAAGAAAGCCTACATACTAAGGTGAGGAGAAGGGAGAGAGCTGGCTAATCACTAGGATCGATTGGGCAGGCGGGTATGGGCTGCGGGGACCACGTAATCTTTCATGCCTCACTGCGGGGACAAGACCATTCACCGCTCCACGGGCGGTGAATGGCCTTGTCCCCGTCCCCGCAGCAACTGCTAGCTTTCGTTCCCCGTTTCGGCGGGCTACCCGCGGCTAAATGCGGTGGCCGCGGGTAAACCGCCACCGTGTCATTCTCTACCTTATACCCCTTTTACAAAACTGTAGCATGGTTTTTAGCACTGGTGGTGGCAGTAACAGCTCCAACGCTCATAGAAATTCTATGAGTGTCGGAGCTGTTACCGCCTCAACTGACGTTAAAAACCACACTACAGTTTTGTAAAAAGGGGGGAGGGTTAGTGCAGACTAGTGAATATATGCCTTAGGGCTGGTGAGGTAAATGCTCCAACGCTCATATGAATTACCCCTGGAATAGCCCCAACATTTTTCAGCAATAACAGGCATTTTCAGTAGCAGCAATCACTTAACTGCCGTCAAAAATGCCTGGTTAGCTGCTGAGACGTGAGTTAGCTGGTCAGCAGCTGTTCCTGGCTGGTTAACGTGTGCTTAATAGTGGCCAAAAGTCTTGAATTTGTCTGATACTTTGAGGGCTGAGATGTAGAAATAGATGAGGCTACAAAGTGCATCCCAATGCCTTAACTTAGTAGGGACACGTTCAGATTTAGTGCTTGAAAATCCACGCTCGTTAATTTAGTAGTTTCTTGTCTAAAGGGGAAAAACAGGAAATTAATTTTCATGAGCTCATAAAGCTCAGATCAGATATTTAAAATTTCCTCCATGCGTGTCTTCCTGTTTCCTTTTACAGAATTGTGAGGAATGGAAGCAGGACCATCGTTTTTTTCTTACTGTAAACCAGTGGCATAGCGAGGGTGAAAGGCACCCGGGGCAGTGGCGTCCCTCACCCACCCACTTCTCTGCCCCCCCCCACACTTCTTCCCCTTTCCCTGTTACAGTGTTGGCTCTTCCTCTGATGTCACTTCCTAGGTGTGGGTCCAGAAAGTGACATCAGAGGGGAAGAGAAGTTGCTGCACGAGCTGCAGGTTGGGGTTGTCGCTCGTGCTATGAACATTACAGAGGTATGAGGGAAGGGGAAGGGAGTGGGGGTGGAGAGAAGGATGGGATGCTAGCACCCCAACCAAGGTAGCACCTGAGGCAAACTGCCCCCCCCCTGCCCCCCTTACTATAGCCCTGCTGTAAACTAACCCCTGAATATGTATACTCTAGAGGAAAGGAGGGACAGGGGAGATGATCCAGACATTCAAATACTTGAAAGGTATTAACATAGAACAAAATCTTTTCCAGAGAAAGGAAAATGGTAAAACTAGAGGACATAATTTCAGGTTGAGGGGTGGTAGACTTAAGAGCAATGTATGGAAATACTTCTTTATGGAGAGGGTGGTGGATGCCTGGAATGCGTTCCCGAGAGAGGGGATGGAGAGGAAAATGGTGATTGAGTTCAAAGAAACATGGGATGAACACAGATGATCTAGAATCAGAAAATAATAATAAATATTGAAGAACTAAGGCCAGTACTGGGGAGACTTGCATGGTCTGTGTCTGTATATGGCCATTTGGTGGAGGATGGGCTGGGGAGGGCTTGGATGGTGTAGATGGACTGGAGTGAGCTTTGACGGAGACTTCAGTAATTGGAATCTAAGAACAGTACCAGGCAGAGCTTTGGATTCTTGCCCAGAAATAGCTAAAAAGAAGAAGAAGAAAAAAAAACAACAACAACAAATTTTTACATTGAATCAAGTTGGGCAGACTGGATGGACTATTCAGGTCTTTATCCCAGGACAAGCAGGCAGCCTATTCTCACATAAGGGTGATGTCATGGACGGAGCCTGGATGCAGACAGCCTCGCAAGCATTCTTGCTTGTAGAAACTAGAAGTTTCGAGTCAGCCACACCGCGCATGCGCAAGTGCCTTCCCACCCAGTGCAGGGCGCGTCTCCTCGGTTCTCAGTTTTCCACGGAGCTGTGAAGTCCGTCTTTGACTCTCTGCGTTTAACTTTGTTACTTCGTGCCTTCTCTCACTGCGGCTTGTGTTTATTTTCTTCACGAATCGCTGTGTTCTTTTATTTCTTTTAATTCTTTTATTTTCTAGTTTAAAATAAAAATTACTTCTTCCATTTGACTGCTGAGGCAGGCCGCTCAGCCGCAGCTTCGACTTTACAGCAGCTATATTTCCTTCTATGTCCCGGCCAGCAACAGGCTTCAAGAAGTGTAGCCAGTGCCAGCGTGCGATTTCCCCCATGGACCCACACCATTGATGCCTCAAGTGCCTTGGGCCGGACCATCATCCAAAGTCATGCGAGTGCTGTGCTACTCTTCAACCTTGAGCCTTTAAACATCGTTGGATTTTAGTGGAGAAGCTTTTCGGAATGGATTCTTCAACGACTCCCTCGACTTCGAAAGCGGCCTCGGTTCCACCTTTGACCGAAGGTCCTTCTGCCTCCACGACTCTGACCTTGAGCCTCATCAGACCTTCTTCGTTTGCAGCGGCTCTTTCCTCCACTACACCTGCTGTATCTTTCCCTGCATCCTTGGGTCAGATAGCTCAGCAGAAATTTCCAGCGGTGGTAATCAAGGTGGCTCAGACTTCCAAGTCGAAGCACATATCCACTGCCACTTTAGAACCTCCAGCCAAAGCAGGTGGTCCGGTTTCAGACACGGATCCATTCTTCCTGGCTTCTTTCCAGACTATGTTAGAGAAGCAATTCATTTAGTTCCTCACTAATATGGGACCGATGCTTGCTACTCTAATCCAGCCTGGGCATTCTTCAGACTCCAGCGAGGTCGAGCCTCTTCCTATGCCTCCGGCTGAGACTACACACTATACATGAAGCAGAGTCTCTGCGAGTGTCTGGTCTGGCATCTATGCACTCGAAGCAAGGAGCAGATTCTTTGCATGTGCCTCGACAGGAATCCTCACACTCCATACAAGGAGCAGAGTCTTTGGGAGTGCTTCGAGATTCCTCCAGCAAGCCTTCTGAGCTTCGATCTACAGCTTCTAGCCCTATCCATTCCCTGGTAGCAACATCTGCTTCCATCTCCAGGGCGAAGTCTCCTCGGTCATCGAGATCTGCTTCCAAGCATCACTCTTGTCGTCGACCAAGGCCTTCCTCGAGGCATACCTCCAGGCATAACTCTTCTTCCAAGGAGCGTCGTTCTTCAACTAAGCCTCGATCTATACCTTCCAGCTCTACTAGACCACCGACTCCTCGATCGAGGTCTCTGATTCCAGACCTCGAGGACTCCGAGGTTTCTATTGCTTCGTCCAAGTCTCCTTATTCTTTTGATGCCTATTTTCCTGCCGAAGCTTCATCTTCGATCAAGGCTGCCTTGACATCCTCGAGTCCCTCTCGAGGCAAGGCATTAGTGGATCAAACCAAGTTACTTGCAATCCAAGGTTTTAATGTATTCCGATTCTGCAGTTTTCTGAGTTTCTGCTTTGCTAAAACACAATAACTTGCACCCCCACTCCTGCTGTTTACTGCTTGGGTTTATTGCCATGGGCCCCACAATTTTAAATAGGATCTATGCAGTGACAACCAAGAAGCAGCCCATGATAATCTGTGGTAGCTATATAGTCCCCCTAATTCTATGAAAACTGCCAAAATTTGCAGAGGCAATGAAATTGAATAACAAGCTAATTGGCATTTTTGCAGGTAATTAGTGGTGCTAATTAGAATCAGTTAAGGGTTAAGTACATAAATTTAGGCAGGGACCCATTCCTAAATTTTACATTTGAGTAAAAAAAAAAAAAAAGGCACAGAAATTGGCAGGTCATGGGTGAACTGGGAATGTTGCTTTAAATTACGCACGTAATTACAGATTTAGGGTCCTTGCACCAAAATTTAGGTATGGGCATTTGTACCACATTTTCACTGGTGCAAATGGCTGTGCCTAAATTCAGTCATGGTTCCCAGGCATAGAAGCTATTCTTTATACCAGGCCTAACTTTAAGCACAGTTTATAGACTAGCACTTTACTCGGCATCAATTTTTGGGCGCCATATGTAGCATTTAGTTCAGGGGTGCCCACACTTTTTTGACTCGCGAGCTACTTTTAAAATGACCAAGTCAAAATGATCTACCAACAATAAAATTTTAAAAAAATCACAATGCATACTGTACGCATAGAATTGTTAATTATCATTCCTATTCCGGGGTTTTTTCAAAGAGGTCAAAGCAGATGACTCTATGCACTGTCACCTCAGTAACAACCATACAAAAATAGACAAATACCCACCCCCCTCCCTTTTTACTAAATCACAATAGCAGTTTTTAGCGCAGGGAGCTGCGCTGAATATCCAGCGCTGCTCTGGACACTCATAGGCTCCCTGCGCTAAAAACCGCTATTGCGGTTTAGTAAAAGGGGGTCATAGTGCAAAATATAGACAGCAAATATAAATTCAGACACATTTTGATCACTAAATTGAAAATAAAATCATTTTTCCTACCTTGTCTGGTGATTTCATGAGTCTCTGGTTGCACTTTCTTCTTCTGACTGTGTATCCAATCTTTCTTTCAGCCTGTATGCTTCCTCTCCTCCACACCTCATTCCCTCCCCCAACTTTTTCTTCCTCTCTCCCTGACCTTTCTTTCTTTCTCTCTTCATGCCCCCTTTCTTTTTTTCTGTTTCTCTTCTTTCCTTCTGTCTCCCTGCCTGCCCCCTTTCTTTCTTTCTTTCTCCCTGCCCTTCCCCAAGCCACTTCCGCTGCCATTGGGGAACAGGACCCAAACGCCACTAATGGATAACAGGCCCCAAAGCCGACACCGCCCCGAGGAAGTTCCGCCCAGCCAGGCAGTGATTGGCTGGGCGGAACTTCCTCTCTGACGGCAGAATTGACGGGGAGAGGAAGACTGATCGGCCCGATAGATCGCCAAGGCAAAGTGAGTCCTGGGTGATCGACCTATTGGGCACCCCTGATTTAGTTCCATGTAGGTTATTGCTTTACTGAATTCATTCCATAACTTACCGTACTCTGATAACAGAGAGGATCTGGCTTTGTAACATTTTTGTTCTGACGCTTTAATTGTGGTTTTAAACTTAAAAAAAGAACAGATGAATGTTGGCTAATTGTTGGCGGTGTAAAATGATCTCAGTGTGAAAAACTAAGCTTAGATAATTTTGCTGTCTGTCACATGGTGCTGGTGATTCATTATATCCAGCATTAGAATGAGGCTATGGGTGGCTTACAAAAGATTAGCTGAATTTATTCATGCTTTCTTTTTATTATTTACTAATAAAATGCTGATATGTAATCTACAATATTCAAGGGATAATTACCTTTGGAACAATATGAGAGAGACTTATTTCCTTCCATAATCAGGAGAGTAAAAGGATGACTTAGGAGAGAGACAAAAAATGCATTTGTATGAGATTTACAGAATAAGACAAAACCTCAACTGTTAAACACAATGTACTTAGTTCTGCTTGGAGTTTCCATCTCACCCAGGTCAAGCTGATCCAGTGCTGTTTTTCCTTCAGAGTATGAAGTAGGGACTCAGGCCCACCTAGTAGTGGCACAGATGCATATCTCCTTCCAGGAGATTGGGGGAGGGTCACTTAACTCTACTCCCCTTACCTCCTCACCTGGTACCTTTAAATTCTTTTAAGTCTTCACTGGCAGTGAACAGCAACACTTTCCTCCTGCTTGCACAGGCTAGAGCCTTTCCACTAATGCAACTTCATGTTTGTGGAGCCAGGAAGTTACAACAGAGAGAAGGCTTAGAGCTAGCATGAGCAAAAAGAATGAGCCAGTTCACACTGCCAGAGAAAATCTAAAGGATTTAAAAGTATCAGAGAGGGGCTTGGGAAGTGGAGACAAATGACCTCCCGAACACCTGGGGAGGGAGGGAGAGACACAGGATGGGAGCATTAGGGAATGGTGGGGGGTGGGTTTGTTATGTCCATATAGGGTTGAGTCATACATTTCAGTAACATACTTCTTTATTCATTAGGACCCCTGAAGAAAGATGTGTTGATCAAAACATGGACCGTGTCAGGTCCCTTGGTTTGTAAAAGTTGGTCATATTATGCACAACAATGTCTAAATAAGCATAGCCTGCATCTTGTACAGCTGTCTATAGTTTCTCTTTTTTGTTTGGCATTGATTGTGTTTCAGTGCAGACGCATTGGATTTTGTTTTTGTTCAATTTCTAGCCAATAGATTGAAGCCTGCACTTTTGAGGACCAGAGTCTACTAGGTTAGATGCATATTTTGTAGTTCAGGAAGAGAGTGAACTATAGGTTGACAGAATTTTGGACATGGTTTCAATTTTGGTGCTGAAATCAATCTTATAAGTAGGGTTACCAGACGTCCGGATTTCCCTAGACATGTCTTCCTTCTGAGGACATGTACAGGGGTCCAGACAGCTTTTCAAAACCCGACACTTTTTCTGGGTTTTGTAAAGCCTCCTCTCAATTGTGTCGTGCAAGAGGCTATCCACGCATGTGCGGATGCCACGCAATGACGTCCCACGCACGCGCCATCTTCGTGTGTCACCCACACATGCGCAGATTGCCTCCTGCACGACCAAAGCAGGCAGAGGTAGGGCGGGACTGAGGTGGAGATGGGTGGGCAATGGGGGCGGGTCTAGGGTTTTACAATCGTAAAGTCTGGCAACCCTACTTACATGTAAATTCAGCCTTGCTTCAGTTTCAGCCAGAAGTGCAAGTGTGTTTTGGATTGTAACCAAAACTGTGTGGTATCCCTGAAATTGGTGCCCCGTTGCTCCCTCCCTCCATCCCTTCCCTGCATAGGAGCCGCTTCCTTCTGGAGTCTGCCCCAAAGAAAAGCAACCCCCTTCCTGGATGCAGACTCCTACCACCATCTGTAGGTTTTTATCCTGTGGCCTAGCATACATGTATTTGTGGTTCAGGGATGCAGTCGGGGCAGGAGAGAACCTCACTTGATCCTGTCTCTACTGGTTGCAACGACTTCAAGCAGCAGGCTTATGAGACTGGTGCCAGAGGTTGTGGCAGCCATTTTGAGATTGGAGCCAGCATGTGTAGAAGCGATTCCTTATCTGTGCCAGCTCCAATCTCAAAATTGCTTCTGTGACTTCTGGCAACAGTCATACAAGACTTCATCTTGAAATCATAGCAGCCATTTTGACTACAGAGCCGGGAGGTGCAGTTGTGAATGGGCTCACATTTGCCTCGATTGCACCAGTGGACCATCAGTGCTTGCAAGGTAGGCCCTAGGGGGTTGCCTGTAGATGGTGGTGGGAGTCTGGGAGGGGCTGCTTTTGTTTAAGGGAGGGGTCCTGAGAGGGGAGTTGCTCATCTTTGGGAAGGAAAGGGGTATAGTGCTGATTAGGGGGTTACTGTTTTCTGGTGTTACTGAGTGAAAAATTTGCAGATTGGGTTTCAGCCAATTGAAAAAAGAAAACATTTTGGCTGTCCTCAACGCTAAATATATATGAAGATGCATGGAGAGGGATACAGAATATAGAGATGGTATTGAAAAGGACAAGGCATGGTGTGGAAAGGAAGTGATCACAACACAGTTAGCTGACAACTGTGGTGAATTAGAGAAAGCAGACAGGATGGACTAATAGTTACGTTCTTTCACACCTGTAATGAGCCATGAATTCATTGTCCCTATTCAAGTCTAGCATGTTTTTATCCCAGGACAAGCAGGCAGCATATTCACTACATGTGGGTGACGTCACCGACAGAGCCCCCTAGCGGATGTTTTCGCAAGCAAACTTGCTTGAAGACCTTCAAGCTTGCGATTGGCATGTGCGCATGCCCCTCCCGCCCGACCTAGGGCATGCGTCTCCTAAGCGTGGCCTCAGTTCTCTGTTTTCCGTGGAGCCAGAAGCACTGTTCCCTTGCTTCACGCGATATCGTTGTCCCTCTTGCACTGCGGCTTGTTTGGTTAGTTTATTTTGAGTCGCTGTGCTCACGTATGTTTTTCTTCTTTTTGTTTTTTTCGGTTTGTATCTTTTTGACCGGGTTCCCGGTCTTGCTCTGGCCGCCTGGCCTCGCAGGGCCGCAGCCGTCTCTTTTCTTATGTCCCGGCCTCGTTCCGGGTTTAAAAACTGTACTAAGTGCAACTGGGTTATCTCCATCACTGACCCTCATCGTTGGTGTGTGGAGTGCCTGGGTGCAGAGCACCGCACTGAGTCGTGCCCCCGTTGTGCAACTTTGCAATCGCGGGCTCTTTGTAGGAGGGTGGCCAAGATTCTCCAACTCTTTAGCCCCATGGATCCTGCGGGACAGGCCTCTAGCTCGGCCTTGTCGCCCTCGTTGGGCGCTTTGGCCTCAAAGTCCCCGTCAGCCTCGAAGGCTCCGGCCCCTCCTGTTATTCCGGCCTCGGGTAAGTCTCCTCTTTCTTCCTCAGGTGTGCCGGCAAAGAAGCCTACCTCAGAGTCTCATGTCAGTGGCGCCTCGTCGGCATCTTCGAGACCACTCTAAGCGTGCCTCCTCACGTAGGGAATACTCTTCCTCGAGGTCGCCCCCGAAGGAGCGCACTGCTGCACGTAAGACCCAACCATCTTTGGTCTCGGTGCCTATGTTCGAGGACCTGCTTAAGGCTATTCTTACCACGCAGCTTTCCTCGGTGGTGAGCCAACTGGTCCCGACTTCGACGCCTCTGACCTCAGTCTCGACCCAGTCTCGGTCTGACCAGCCTGAGCGTCCCCTCATTTCTCGAGGCCCTGCCTGCAAAACTCGCCGGTTCCCTCGAGCGATTCTTCATCCCCTGAATCCCCTGTAACTTTTCAGGGATCCAGGCCAGGGGGCTGTTTTTCCCCCGCTACTTTGTCGAGGTTTGCCCCTCATAAAAAGCCCCGGTCTTATCCGCCCCTTTGGGGCAGGTCTCCAACCGTGAAACCTTCTAGACATACGCTTGTCCTCGATTTGGACTTTGGGTTATGTTCCCCATCGAGGCAGCTACCAGCCTCTAAGGGGTCTTCTTCAAAACCGGTGGAGGAATTTTCCTTTACCCATTCTTCCCCGAGGCGTTGCCAGCTAATTCCTCAGACCCCGGGGTTTTCCCCAACCCATCTATCGAGGGGTCGTTCCTTGACACCCCCCAGACACTTTAGTAGAGCCTCTTCAGTCTCCCATTCGCGGGACTCCGAGGCCCCGGCTTACTATTCGAGGGAAATTTCTCCCTCTTTCTCAGCTGCCCCCAGATCTCGCTCGGGGTCTCCTCAGGAGGATGAGTCTTCTTCACGAAACGCCTCCTTTACTCGTTTCATCTCTGACATGGGTAGGGCCTTGAAACTGGACCTCCAGTCTGAGTCCCGTTATACCCAGGAATATCTGGGTGAAATGGGTTTTGATCATCTGCCCCGTGAGGCGCTGCGCTTGTCATTGCACCAGGTTCTACAACAAACTTTTCTCCGGAACCTGGAGACCCCCTATGCAGTCACGGCCATTTCCTCCAAGTTGGAGCCCCGTTACTGGACGATTCCAGTGAAGGGGTTTGAAAGTTCTCTGCTTTCTCATCAATCCTTGGTGATTGAGTCTTCCTTGAAGAAGTCCAACCCCTCTAAGGTTTACGCTGCCGTCCCTCCAGGCTGGGAGAGCCGTACGATGGACAAGTTTGGTCGCCATCTTTACCAAAACTCAATGATGGCAAATCGTGTTCTTAACTATAACATTATCTTCACCTCCTACCTCTGGTTCTGTGTGGATGCCTTCCGCTCGTTCCGGGAGGACATACCAGATTCTTGGCATCAGGAGTTTTGTCTCCTCGAGGAGACCCTCTCTCAGCTCCGCCTCTATATGTTTCAGGCGGCCTATGACGCCTTCGAGTTGTCCTCGAGGGTCACGGCTTTTGCGATTGCCATGCGTTGCCTCGCTTTGCTCCGCATTGTGGATATGGATCCGAATCTACAGGATTGTCTTGCCAATCTCCCGTGTGTGGGTCATGAGCTCTTCGATAATTCTATTGAAGCGGCCACCAAGCGCCTCTCGGACCATGAACGGTCCTTCGCCTCTCTGGTGCAACTTAAACCAAAAGCCCCTCCGGCTCGGCCATAGAAAATTCCTCTCCTGAGGTATCCACAGAAATCTACGCCTGCCTTCTCTCGGCCTCCTTCGAAGCGGCCGCAACAGCAGCAGCAACGTCAAATTAAGACCCAGCCACCGGCTCTGGCAAAGCCTGGGCCATCCTTTTGACAGTTCCAGCCCGAGCCTTCGGGCTCCCTTCCTCCTGGAGCCTTCCCCCCTCCCCATCGGGAGTCATCTCCATCATTTCTATGCCCAGCGGGAAAGTTGGGTGCTTTCTAAACTAAACTAAACTAAATCTTGGGTTTATATACCGCGCCATCTCCACATTTGTGGAGCTCGGCACGGTTTACAAGAATTGTAATGAGAAAGGAACACAAAGGGAGGGATGGGTGAAGGTCAGAAAGGGGAGAATGTTAGCGGGCTGGGATGTCAGAAGAGGAGGGAGCCAAGTACCCCCGTTCCTGCCTCCAAGAGATTTTACTTCTGCTCGATCTCAGCTGCCTCTCTTTCTGCAAGAAGCTCAGACCCTTCTTCGCCTTCTGGCGGTCGAGGAGGTTCCCCCGGACCAGTGGAACACCGGATTTTATTATCGGTACTTTCTGGTACCCAAGAAGACGGGGGATCTGCGTCCAATCCTGGACCTCTGTGCTCTGAACAAGTTTCTGGTCAGGGAACAGTTCAGAATGCTCACCCTTCCTACTTTGTACCCCCTCTTGGATGAGGGGGACTGGCTGTGCTCACTGGACCTCAAGGAGGCGTACACGCACATTCCGATACACCCGGCATTTTGTCGGTATCTAAGATTCCAGGTGGGGGATCTCCATCTCCAGTATCTTGTTCTTCCCTTCGGCCTGGCGGCCTCTCCAAGGGTCTTCACGAAATGTCTAGTGGTGGTTGCTGCAGCCATGCGTCTCCGCGGCCTGCAGGTGTTTCCCTACCTCGACGACTGGTTCATAAAAGCGTCCTCTCGCCACAAAGTTCTGCGAGTGACGAATCAAACCATCTTGCTCCTCGGCTTTTAGGTGAACTTCCCCAAGTCTCAGCTCTGCCCGTCTCAGTATCTGGAATTTATCAGAGCGGTCCTGGACACAGCTCGTCTCCGCTCCTTCTTGCCTCAGCCTCGACTGGAGACCCTTTTTCGCTTATGCCGCAGGGTAGCCCATCTGTCCTCGGCCCCAGCTCGGCTCACGATGGTCCTCCTAGGTCACATGGCCTCCACAGTTCACGTGACTCCTTTTGCCAGACTTCACCTCCGTATTCCTCAATGGACTCTAGCGTCCCAATGGAACCAGGATCGGGACCCTGTCTCTCGACTCATTGTCATGACTCCTTTGTTGAAGAAGTTCCCTCCATTCCCTCTGATTCTGAAGACTCTTGTCAGGCTCAAGTCCACGAGTACCGCCGTGATTTTGATAGCTCCTCGGTTGCCCCAACAGCTGTGATTCTCCCTTCTGTTGCAACTCAGTTCCAGGGAGCCTCTTCTGCCTGTTTTTCCTTCTCTGATTACGCAGAGTCGGGGTTCTCTACTTCATCCCAACCTACAGTCTCTACACTTAACGGCTTCGTTCCTCAAGACTTGATGCCCTCGTTACAGTTCTCCCAGCCTGTGCTGGATGTCCTGGAGGCATCTCGGAAGGAGTCCACTCGCCAATGTTACTATCAGAAGTGAACCCATTTTTCTTCCTGGTGTGCTGCTCCACAGCAGGAGCCACTGTCTGCCTCCTTATCTGCTGTCCTGCACTATCTGTTACACTTATCTGGTGCTGGACTCAAGTCCTCAGTTCGAGACTACCTTAATGCCATTGCCGCTTTTCATCAGCCGATTGGTGGGAAGCCTATCTCTGTTCATCCTGTGGTTTTCCGCTTCATGAAAGGCCTTTTCCACATTCATCCTCCCCTTAAACCTCCTCCTGTGGTTTGGGATCTTAATGTGGTCCTTGCTCACTTATTGAAGCCCCCGTTCGAGCCGCTAGCGCGGGCTCATTTAAAGTATCCAAGTAAGGAAGGTTGTGTTCCTTATTGCTCTCACTTCTGCCCGTCGGGTCAGTGAGCTTCAAGCCTTGGTAGCGGACCCTCCTTTCACTTTCTTTCATCATGATAAAGTGGTTCTCCTAAGTTCTTGACTAAGGTTGTTTCTGAGTTTAACATCAACCAATCCATTGTTATCCCTGTATTTTTTCCGAAGCCCCATTCTCACCCTGGAGAGGTGGCTCTGCATTCTCTTGATTGTAAGCGTGCGCTGGCCTTCTACTTGAAGCGCACCGCTCCTCATTGGACTGCTCCCCAGCTGTTCCTTTGTTTCGATCCTAATCGTTTGGGTCGTTCTGTTTCTAAGCGTACCATTTCTAACTGGTTGGCCGCTTGTATCTCTTTCTGTTACGCTCAGGCTGGTCTCTCCCTGTCAGGTCGAGCCACGGGCCACAAGGTCAGAGCGATGGCGGCGTCTGTTGCTTTCCTACGATCAATTCCACTTGAGGAAATCTGTAAGGCTGCCACTTGGTCCTCGGTTCATACGTTTACCTCGCACTACTGTCTGGATGCTTTCTCCAGGTGTGATGGCCGTTTTGGCCAGTCCATTTTGCAAAATCTGTTCTCCTAAATTGCCAACTCTCCCTCCATCCCATTCTGGTTAGCTTGGAAGTCTCCCACATGTAGAAAATATGCTGCCTGCTTGTCCTGGGATAAAGCACAGTTACTTAACGTAACAGGTGTTACCAGGGACAGCAGGCAGATATTCTCGCAACCCACCCACCTCCCCGTGGTTGGCTTCTTTGCTAGCTATCTGAACTGAGGCCACGCTGAGGACACGTATGCTCTAGGTCGGGTGGGAGGGGCACAAGCGCATGTGTGGGCCAATCGCAAGCTTGAAGGTCTTCAAGCAAGTTTGCTTGCAAAAACGTCCGCTAGGGGGCTCCGTCGGTGACATCACCCACATGTAGAGAATATCTGCCTGCTGTCCTTGGATAACACCTGTTACGGTAAGTAACTGTGCTATATTGTGCATTTGATATCCCGCTTAATGCAAAAGGTCAAAGCGGCTTACAAAATTTAAAAATATTTACAAAAACATATAGAAAAGAATGCCATTGTTAAGATATTACAATCCCAGCCAAGAAATCCACTCAATTCAATTAAAACAAACAATAAATAAATAACTAAAAGGATTAAAATTAAGAAAAAAAAAAATTACTATTGCCTGGTGTTTTATTTAGTCTACCCCATCATAGTAAATGCTTTCTGGAAAAAGTAAGTTTCCAGTAATGATGGTGTTAAACTTTTTGATGCGTTCCAATTCAGCGGTTTTGTACATATTAATTATTTTTTTTTCCACGTGCAGAGTATATTAGTATTATAATCTGATTAATAAGTGCCTAGAAATTGATAACATCTCCTGTTATATTTTCAGAGCCCTTACTTCCATCTCCAATCTCAGCATGCTAATTTCTGCCCCCATATTTTACAAATAGACCGGGCAATCAGTTCCAGGACAAGGATGAAAAGATAATTTTATAGGAGAAGAAAAGTCCGTGCAGTCAAGAGGCAGGACACTAACAGATAAAGCCCTCTGATTCAAAAGAGCAGTAATTAAGCTTGTAGCTTGGTTTCCACTCCAGAGCACAACAGCAGCCAAACGAAGAGCTGCCTGGTCATAACTCAGTCACATTTTCATCGATCTAACAACTGCAGCTGCAGTAAAGCTAATAATAAAACTGGGTCTTAAAAAAAACAAAAAAACCAATTTGCTGTTGCTCCATGGCATTTCATGGAATATATTTAGCATTATTATCATTTATTTGGATTTGCTAAGGTAATATATAGAAATAAAGCAAAAAACAAATGACATGAGGTAATATCTTTTTTTATTGGACCGATTTAATGCATTTTATGATGCGCTTTTAAAGGTAACCCTTTTTCAGATTTGCTAAAAACAGCCATTTGTTTAAAATGCAAATCAAAACAATGTAAAAATATATATGTAAGTAATAAGAAGTGTTCATTCTCTTCTGAAGACTACGAGGGAGAAACTCCAAAATATAACGTTAAATAACCAAACAGGTGACAAAAAAGGCCTCAGTGAAGTCCATAAGAACTGAAACAAATAAACAAACCCGTAACGGTCACTGGCCAAAAAAATTCCACCCGTAATCCAACAAGAATAATATTATAAGGAGTTTCCCCTCAAAAGTCCCAGGAAAATGCAGAGTCCAAAACTAGGCAGGTAATCATCAGGCAACCCACATACCATATTTCCCCATATATAGGTCGCAGCCTACATATGGGTTTTGCAATCCAAACAGTGGGTGTGGCTTCCTTATATGGGGCAGCCTATCTAATGACATCGTAGATAAGCTGCCCCATTAGTAGACACCCGTACCTTTTAAAATGAAACTTTTTTAAAATAAAATACCTTTTATATATATATTTTTTTATATATATATATATATATATACTAGTCTTTAAGCCCGTTACATTAATGGGTGCTAGAATAGATGTCTGTCTGTTTCTTTATCTCTCTCGACTTGGCCGCTGTCTGTATCCTTCTGTCTCCCCCTCCTTCCCTTCTCTTCCCTGCTCCGTTCGGCCCCTCCCCCTTCTTTTACTACCGTGGTCTTGCTCCATCCGGCCTGCTCCGGGACCCTCCCACCGCCGACAAACCTCGGGGCTCCAGTCGCATAGGCAGCACTTTAAACACGCTGCTTCGCGGCCTTCTACTGCCAATTTCCTCTGCTGCTTCTGTCTCCGATGATGTCATCAGAGACGCGGCAGAGGAAATCGGCAGTAGAAGGGTGCAAGGAGCGTGTTTTTAGTGCTGCCTACGCCGCTGGAGCCGGGAGGTTAGGGGAGAGAGAGAGAGCACAGTCGCGCGCCTCCAGCCCCCGCATGCGCCCTGAGGTTTAGAATATTGCCACAGAAGCACACCTCAGGGCGCCAGCGCTCACGAATTTTCAAGAGCGCATGCGTCTCTAGCATTTTATTATTATTGATTATTGATATATATATATATATATATATATATCTCTGCTTGTCCTTTCCATGAAACCAGATGGAGGCATTTTATATTTACTTACTAATTTATTATGGGGTTTACTTAAGGTGACCATACGTCCCATTTTGAACGGGACCGTCCCGGTTTTGGATACCCTGTCCTGTTGTCCCCACACATAGCTTCGGGACGCCAAAATGTCCTGTTTTCAGGGACAGTGTCCTGAAGCTGTGCACGGAGACAACAAGACAGACGATTGCTTCCCCTCCCTCCCTGCCATGCCAAAGCTATCCTCCCTCCAGTGCACAATTCAAATCTCCCCAGTCCGGTGCTTCAGCTGCTTACCAGCCTCCCTCCAGCGCCGATTCAAACCACCACCATCCCCCCTGGTCCGCTGCCGCTGATGCTTGCCACCCAGAAGCCTTATTCCCGATGTAAATTCTGACGTCGGAGAGGAAGTTCTGGGCCAGCCAGGCAGAAAGGAAACTATGAAGCGATGAGGGTATTGGTAAGGAAGAAACTTAGGAACAGCACAAAGAAATGGCAGACTGTAGAGCAAGCCTGGTCTTTATTCAAAGGCACGGTGAGCGAGGCACAAAATCTGTATATCCCCAGATTCAGAAAAGGGTGCAAAAAGAGCCGAACAAAAGAACCAGCGTGGATAACTAAAAAAGTGAAGAAAGCAATAGGTGATAAGAAGAATTCACTCAAGAAATGGAAAAAGGGCAAAACCGAGGAGAACTGGAAAGAACACAGGAAGTATCAAAAAGAATGTCACCTTGTGGTTAGAAAAGCAAAAAGAGAATATGAAGAGAGGTTAGCCAGGGAAGCACGAAATTTCAAACCGTTCTTCAGATATGTTAAAGGGAAACAGCCGGCTAGGGAGGAGGTGGGACCGCTGGATGACGGAGATAGGAAGGGAGTGGTGAAGAAGGAGAAAGAAGTGGCGGAAAGACTAAACATGTTCTTTTCGTCAGTATTCACAAAAGACGACACATCCAACATACCGAAACCTGAACAAATCATCAAAGGAGACCAAGCAGAAAAATTAACATCCATGGAAGTAAGCCTTGAGGACGTACACAGGCAGATTAAAAACTGACAAATCAACGGGCCTGGACAGAATCCACCCTAGGGTATTGAAAGAACTAAAGGAGGAAATAGAGGAACTACTACAGCAGGTTTGTAATCTATCCCTGAAAACAGGCGTGATCCCGGAGGATTGGAAGATAGCCAATGTTATGCCCATCTTTAAAAAGGGATCGAGAGGTGATCCAGGGAACTACAGACCGGTAAGTCTGACCTCTGTTCCAGGGAAAAGGCAGAAGCGCTGATAAAAGATAGCATCGAGGAGCATCTAGAGAGGCATAAACTTATGATAACAAGCCAACATGGCTTCTGCAAGGGAAGATCATGCCTGACAAACTTATTGCACTTCTTCGAAGGAATTAACAAACGGATTGACAAAGGGGACCCCATAGACATCGGATACTTAGACTTCCAGAAAACCTTTGACAAGGTACCCCATGAACGCCTACTTTGGAAACTGAAGAACCATGGGGTGAAAGGAGACGTACACAGATGGATCAGGAATTGGTTGGCGGGCAGGAAGCAGAGGGAAGGAGTGAAGTGCCATTACTCGGACTGGAGGAGAGTCACTAGTGGTATTCCGCAGGGGTTGGTGCTTGGACTGCTGCTATTCAATTTATTTATAAACGATCTAGAAACAGGGACGAAGAGCGAAGTAATAAAATTTGCAGATGACACCAAGCTATTTAATGGGGCTAGGACTAAATAGGACTGCGAAGATACAAAGGGACCTGAACAAACTAGGGGAGTGGTCGACGAGATTGCAGATGAAATTCAATGTAGAGAAATGTAAAGTCTTACACGTAGGAAACAGAAACCCAAGGTACAGATACACAATGGGAGGGCTGTTATTGAGTAAGAGTACCCAAGAAAGGGACTTGAGGGTAATAGTGGACATGACAATAAAGCCATCGGCGCAATGCGCAGCGGCTCCTAAGAAAGCGAATAGAATGCTGGGAATAATCAAGAAGGGTATTACAAGCAGAACGAAATAAGTTATCCTGCCGTTGTATTGGGCGATGGTGCGCCCGCATCTGGATTACTGAATCCAATATTGGTCGCCGTACCTAAAGAAGGATGTGGCGATACTCGAGAGGGTTCAGAAGAAAGCGACGCATTTGATAGATTAGAGAGACTGGGGCTATTTTTGCTGGAGAAGCAGACACTTAAAAGGGATATGATAGAGATTTATAAGATCATGAAGGGCATAGAGAAAGTGGAGAGGGGCAGATACTTCAAACTTTCGACAACTACAAGATCGAGAGGGCATTCGGAAAAATTAAAAGGGGACAGATTTAGAACCAGTGCTAGGAAGTTCTTCTTCACCCAACGGGTGGTGGACACCTGGAATGCGCTTCCAGAGGGCGTGATAGGACAGGGTACGGTATTGGAGTTCAAGAAGGGATTGGACAATTTTCTGAAGGAAAAGGCGATAGAAGGGTATATATAGAGGGTTACTATACAGGTCCTGAACCTGATGGGCCGCTGCATGAGCAGACTGCTGGGCATGATGGACCTCAGGTCTGACCCAGCAGAGGCACGTCTTATGTGCTTAAGTCACTAATGTAATGTACTGTACAGTGTTGTCTTAGCTCTACAGAATCACTGAAGTCATTTGTTTTGGTGGTACAGCACATATTGTCCCTTTTCATCCTCTGTGGGTGGGCTGGCAGCGCATCACACCTACATTTCGTATTTTCTTTCACTGAGCAGTTAGGTCTCGCAGCCCTTGTCTAATACACTATAGTAGGTAATGTGTCATTAGGTAGTTATTTCATCACCCGCTCGGTTTAATGTGACTCAAATCATTTTGAAATGCAGTCTTCTAAAAAGATTACTTTTTTTTGTTGTTACTTTTGTCCAAATTAAATGTGGTTCCCTGAACATTTACATTGACTTTCTCTACAGATTGCACCTTTTAGCTTCTTGTTCAATCAGAACTGGGGCTAGTATCCTGGTACCATGATCCTTCATTTGTAACTACCCAGGGGGTTTTCCTGTATTTTGCAATCCACTACCCATTAGTCTAGAGGTTTCTGGCCACCACTGGGTGTGCAGCAGTGGCCAAAAAAGCAAACAGAATGTTAGGAATTATTAGGAAGGGAACAGAGTATAGTTAAGCTCTGGAAACCGTTGCTTAACAAAAAAAAAAAAAGTTAATATGACTGAATTTTTAACAAGGCTTGCAAGATTCTTAGAGGAATACGCCATAAACCATTGTTAAGGTAGACTTGGTGAGAACCACAGCTTATCCCTAGAGATATGTAGAATTGAATATTGCTACTTTTTGTGACTTTACCAGGTATTTGTGTCAAAACATTCTGCAAGATTTATTAGGTCCTTCCTCATGTTATTCATACCATCAGGGGTGTCTATTCCATTGCAGATTTTGGTATCATCCGCAAAGATGCAAATCTTAACCTGATAGCCCTTCAGTAATATCGCTTATTAAAAAAATGTGAAAAAGAACAGGCCCAAGAACCGAACCTTACCTAAGGGCACTCAGTTTATTTATTAGATGCCTGTGTGGAAGACTGTCGATGGCTTTGGTAAAACCTAAATATACCACATCTACTGTTCTCTCTATCCAATTCTCTGGTCACCCAGTCAAAGAAATGGATCATATTTGTCTGACAAAACCTGTCTCTAATGAATCCATGTTGCCTCCGGTTCTCTAATCCACTGTTCTTCAACCTCCGGTCCGCAGAAAATTGCAGGATCGGCGAGATCAACATCTCCAATTTCCTTCCGATCTGCACAGGACCGGCAAGATTGAGCTGTAGTCCACACAGGGCCGGAGAGATCATGGGGAGCCTCCGACAGTGTGCTTTCTCCCCTCCCAGCGGCTCTCCTTACTTACCAGCGCAGCGATTCAGGAAGGCAGCCTTGGGGCTTTTGCTGAGTCGCGACCGCCTCTGTGATGCAACTTCTGCTTTCCTCAGAGGCGGTGCAATCCAACAAAGGACCTGAGGAAGGCGGTGCCTTCCTGAATCGCTGCGCTGGCAAGTAAGGAGAGTTGCTGGGAGGGAAGAAAGACACTGTTAGAGGTTGGGAAGCTGCTGGGCATGGTTAAAAAAAAAAAAGAAGGGACAGCTGCTACTGGACCTGGAGAGGGGAGATGCTGCTGGGAGGGGAGGAGGAAAAGGAGTCTGGGATGCTGCGGGGCAAGGGAAAAAAAAGGGACAGCTGCTACTGGACTTGGGGAGAAGGAGAGATGCTGCTGAGAGGGGAGGAGGGAAAGGGAAGAGAGTTACTGCTGAACAGGGGGAGGAGGGAAGGGAGAAGAAAAAAGGAAGGAAACAGCTGGCAGGGAGATTAGAGGAGGGGAAGGGGAGAGACAGGAATGAGATGGGAAGGGGGGCAGCAGAGAAATTGAGTGGGACAAAGATGCTAGATCTGGTGTAGGAGAGAGAAAAATGAAGAGAGCAGTGAAGCTGGAATTAATCATGTAAAAAGGAGAGAGGGGTATAGGCTGGATGGAAAGGGGAGAGGGGCATAGAAAGAAGACAAATACCATATGGAAAGGGGAGAGGTGAGATAGTAGATGGAAGGGGCAGATGCTGGATTGAAGAGACAGAGAGGACTGACGCTGGAAGGAAGAGAGTGAAAAGAAGATGAAAGTAGAAACCAGAGACAATAAAAGGTAGAAAAAAATAATTTTATTTCTATTTTGTAATTAGAATATATCAGATTTGAAATATATATCCTGCTAGAGCTGGTGTTAGACATAACTGGGGACTGCAAAGTCCAGGCAGTGGCTTAGGGCTGCCTCTGACCAGGGGGGCAGTTGCCCTAGTTGCACTCCCCTAACCCCCTATTCCTACTATGTGTGACTGTGGTATTCTGTTAGCACTAGTCGTTAAGCCCGTTACATTAACGGGTGCTAGAATTTATGTCTGTATTTTTCTTTCTGTCTCTTTCCTCCCTCCATTTCCCTGTGTAGCGCTGTCTCTGCTTTCTTCCTCAGTCTCCACTCTCGAGCTGTAACATTACTGCTTAGCTTTTTCTCCCTGCAAGCATCTCTGCTCTCTTTCTCATCCCCAGTCTCTTTGCTATTTTTCTCTTCTTGCAGGGGTCTCTGCTCTCCTTTCTCTATATGTTCCTGATTCCTGCAAACTTCTGTTTTCTCTGTATGCTCTTGATCCTGTGTTTCCCTGTAGGTGTCTCTTCCTTTTTTTTTTTTATTCCTTCTTCATGTATGGTTGATTTATTAAAAGTTTTTATATTTTTCCTATTTGTTGCATGCCTGTCTCCTTGGTCGCTGTATGTTTCTCTTTTTTTGCTTTCTGTGTTTGTGTTTTTTTGCTGATTGTCTACTTGGTCGCTGTCAGTCTGTCTGTCTCATTGGCTGCTGTATGTGTTTTTTGCAGTCTAACTCCTTGGCCACTTTATGTCTGTATGGTTTATTTTCCTGAATTTATCCTTGGGCATTGTATTTTTTTTTTTTTTCTGTTTGTCTCATTGGCTGTTTGTATTTTTTTTTTTTTTTTTTGCTGTCTCCTTGCCCACTGTCTCTCTGTCTGTCTCCTTGGCTGCTGTATGTCTGTTTGTCATTTTTTTCCCTGTGTCTCTCTCTCTCCTTGTCCTCTGTGTTTTGTTATTTTTTCAATCTGTCTCTTTAGCCCCCTGTCCTTCTGTGAGTGTCTGTGTGTCTCTCTCTCCTTGTCCTCTGTGTTTTGTTATTTTTTCAATCTGTTTCTTTAGCCCCCTGTCCTTCTGTGAGTGTCTGTGTGTCTCTCTCTCCTTGTCCTCTGTGTTTTGTTATTTTTTCAATCTGTCTCTTTAGCCCCCTGTCCTTCTGTGAGTGTCTGTGTGTCTCTCTCTCCTTGTCCTCTGTGTTTTGTTATTTTTTCAATCTGTCTCTTTAGCCCCCTGTCCTTCTGTGAGTGTCTGTGTGTCTCTCTCTCCTTGTCCTCTGTGTTTTGTTATTTTTTCAATCTGTCTCTTTAGCCCCCTGTCCTTCTGTGAGTGTCTGTGTGTCTCTCTCTCCTTGTCCTCTGTGTTTTGTTATTTTTTCAATCTGTCTCTTTAGCCCCCTGTCCTTCTGTGAGTGTCTGTGTGTCTCTCTCTCCTTGTCCTCTGTGTTTTGTTATTTTTTCAATCTGTCTCTTTAGCCCCCTGTCCTTCTGTGAGTGTCTGTGTGTGTCTCTCTCTACTTGTGCACTGTTGTTTGTTTGTTTTTTTCAATCTCTCTTTAGCTCCTGATCCCCTCTCACTGACCCTTGCGCGACTGCATGTTATTCCGGCTGGGTTTCCATGGCAACCCTGCTCGCGGGTCTGTGAGTGTAGGGCCGTTTTGTCGGGTCTGGCGGCGCTGTGTAGCGGGGAGGCGGCGGCTCGCACCACCGGCCCCCAGGAACCCCAGGCCGGCGGCGGGGGAGGCAGGGACATGCCTGGTATGCCATGGTGCAGGAGGAACGGAGATCGTCGTCTGGCTGCGGTCCGGCTTGTGGAGGCGATCGGGTGGTGACGTATTCGCGCGCATGCGCACTCCTTCGGCCACAGACCTACAGCGCACGGAACACGCAAATAGAAGTGCGCATGCGCGAGTTAGCCTTTTATTATATAGGATGATATTTCTGTGTAACATTCTGTAATAATTTGGCTTATTCAGTTTTCTTGATAGTGGAGGGGATATATGTGAAAGGGAGGGGAGACAGGAGTTTTGTTGATCCTTGCTCTGTATTATTTGTATTTATAAAATGACAATTGTACAGAATATTGTTTCTTTTTATAATTTAATAAAATACATTCAGTATAAAATCATAACTGAGGCTTGTGCGGATGGGATCAGATGGTTTGTGAGGACCCAGCTTGCGGAGACGGAGCGGAAACGGTTTTTTTAAATTTCAGTCAGTAGTTTGCCGGTCCACAAAAATTTTTTTTTTTTTTTTCCGCCTGTCCATAGGTGTAATAAGGTTGAAGAACACTGCTATAATCCACTCAATTCCAAAAACTTCACTATTCTCTGTTGTTAAAAGCATTTCCATTAATTTACTTACCGCACAAGTCAGACTTATCAGTTTCCTACTTCTTCCTTAGTTCCACTTTTGTGGAGAGAGACCACATCTGCACTTCTTCAGTCTTCCGGTACTACTCCAGACCCTGGAGAAGCAGCCAGCGGAGCCACCAGAACTAGGGTTACCAGATTTTATGATTGCAAAATCCGGACCCATGGCTACGCCCCCAATTCCACCCTTTTCCACCCAAGCCATGCCCCGTTCTGCCCTAGCCCCACCCCCAACCTCTTCCTGTGCTCAGAGCCACATCCGGAGGGCATCTGTGCATGCGTAGATGTGATACTAACTGGAAGCTTTTCAAAACCCAGACAAAGTGCCGGGTAATGAAAAGCCGTACAGATGCCCAAACAGTCTGTAAAAAGAGGACATGTCCGTGTGAATCTGGATGTCTGGTAACCCTAGCCAGAACTTCCCTAAATTCCTTCAGTACCCTCAGATGTACACTTCTTCCTCCCTATTCGCAGGGGTTAGGGGCAGAGCCAGCCCGCGAATAGTGGAAATTTGCAAATAACTTTTGGGCCAGCTTTGACCCACCCCCAGACCTTATCTGGTGGTCTAGCAGTGATGTGGGTCAGGCGCGATCTTCCTACACTTCTGCCCCGTGCAGAGCCATGCTGTGAATTCCTGTGGTCTCAGAAGACTACAACAGGAACTCCCTGTTGTAGTCTTGTGAAACCACAGGAACTCACAGCACGGGGCAGGAGTGTAGGAAGATTGCTCCGTCATCGCTAGACTACCAGGTAAGGTCCGTGCACCTGGGGCAGCTGCTCGCCTCCAATCACCCCCCCCCCCTTGCCCCGATCCAAATCCCAGGGCTGGTTTTTTTTTTAATGCAGGCTGCCAACGAGTGATTCTCTGGAGGTGTGGCCTGGGGAAAGAAACCGCAAACGTCAAAACCGCAAATAGGGAGGGGGAAATGTATACCATCTGGCCCTATCGTTGTGTCCACCTTTCACAAAACCAGGTCTCTGAAAATTGATCAGGGTCTACCATACCTTCAGCCCTATTTGCATCCTCATGTTGGAGCATCCCCAAATAAAGGGGGTAGAAAGAGGGCCTAATTATTATGAAGTAATAGGGCTAGAAATCGAGCCCAAAAAGCCAGAACAAGGCAATAAGTGTTCAGCACCCAGGCCCAGATTCTATAATGGCACCCTAAGGGCACCGTTTTTAATTGGTTTAATTGCCTTTAATAGATGTGATGATTGATTCTGTTGTTTAAAAACAATTAAGATCACGCCTCCACAAACGGTGCCAGAATGGCAACTACAGAGGCACCTACTGGCACCTATGGGTAAAATAGGCGTGATTAATGCCAGAAGTATCTTAGGTCTTAGTAGCTGCTTCCGTAGTCACTATTCTCATCACGGAGAGGTGCCAGAAATGTAGGCCTTGAAAACCCTGGTCTACGTTTCCGCCACCTATCTGTGATGTAGCTGCAATTCTATAAACAGTTCTGTCACGTCATTGACATGCGATTGGCGCCAGTTTTGTGGGCAGCTGATAATCGTGCTGCTGTTTGTGGAATCCGGGTCCTAGTTCCTTACCTGCTGCCCTCAGATTTCTCTGACTTCTGTTCTCTATGGCAATAGCGTGTCTGTTTTATCATTCATTGTAGGAGAAAAGTAAAAGTGCCCATCATTGAGCGCCACTTATAGTATTCCCCCCATAAGTTGTGCACTGCCTTCTGAAAGCTAAGAATGGTTCATAGGTTAAAGGAGGTTCATTTGGAAGAGACTTGGTCCCGAGTAGCTGGCTTATTCCTGTGACATGCTCTTGGGGCCTGATTCCGCAAATGCATGTCCCAATGGTAAGCGGCAATAGGCATCCTACCACCGTCTCTCAGCCAATCGGGTCATATGTTTCTTTAAAAAGGGACAAGGACACCTACATTGTAGGTGTGTTGTATCTATGGAGATGCATAGGGACACTTAAGCACTCCCAAGGTTTCACCTGGAAGTGGTCTTGGGCGTGCTTAAGCGTTTTTTACATATCTCCGTAGACGTGAGACAGATGCCTTAAATGTAGGCTGGCCTATCTATATTTAAAGTGTCTGCCAGGGAAACTAGCCGCGATTCTGTAAAGGTTGCCGATGCATGATTGACACGCGATCGGCAGCCCCTTCATAGATGGCTGCCGAGATCGACGGTCTTTACAGAATCAGGCCCTTGATGTGGTTCGGAAGAAACTGAAGCTGATTTTTTTAAAGAAGTTTTTGGCCAGAAATATGTTGTCATTCTGGAATAGTTTTAATCTATGATCTGTTTAAATGTTAATTGTGTATAATTTATTGTAAGGTGCCACGAGCTATTCCTAGAGTAGTAGCTTTATAGATTTTCTTACAGAAATAAATGTGACTCGTCTGGTCCCTGCAGTGACTGTCCTTTTGCTGGGGTCATGCACTAAAGCTGCTTCCACAGCGGTACAATTATGGGTCCTAAATCTGGCCTCTAATGAAGTCATTCCATGAAACATTTTCTACATGTTTCTTAAAGCAAAAAGGCTACTAAACTCATCTCCAGAAATATAGCTTTTTTGCTTTGTCCCAACAATCAAATTCTCCTGCACACAGATACACTTGCTCTGAAGTGAATGCAATTTTTCTGTGCATACTATGTATGAAAATATTCATATTTTATAAAATACATGTGCACCTTGCAACATACAAAATACTTCTAACACACAAAACCAAGCATTCAAACTCACCTGCCTTTATTGACGAACTTCTGGTTCCCTCTGGTACACTTTGATCCAATACTCAACATCCGCTAACAATTCCTTCTATACGGGAAATATTTTATGATACAACCTGTAAAACCATCTTCTCGGTTACTGCTCCCTCACTATGGAACGCGTTCCCACTAGATATCCAAATCAAACCCTCCATAGACAAGTTCAAGTCTAAACTCAAAGCCTTCCTCTTCTATGATGCCTATAACATCTGACCTGAACCCCCTCAAGCAGAATCTATGTAGCATCTAATGCGGATGACTCCAAAAATGCTTCTCTAGAAGCGAACCATATCCCCATTGGGGTTTTTTTTTGCCTCCCACCTATTATCCTCCCTTTTATTTTCTATCTTGATATATTTATTCACTTACCCGGTCCCTCCTTCATTCTGTTCCAGTATGTCTTTTTGTTATGTATCCCCCCTCATAAAACTTTTATTTATCATACCAGTTTTTGGTATGTTTTATTATTTACTTATTTTATCTTATTTAATTTCTTTTTCTTTTTTTACATTAGTCTTCCATTGTAAACCGTTTAGGTACTTGTTGATTAAACAAGTATATCAAATGATAAATAAACTTGGAAACACTATCCTGCATCATCTAAGCTACACCTCCAGCATTACCTACTCGGAGGTACATCTTATGGACTCTAGAATTAAATTCTCTTTGGCATGATGCCAGTATTTCAGCAAGCACTGACAGTAAATTTGAGAGATTGAAATCATACTTCAATTATTCTCTGGTTTAGTTGTGAGGTTCATTACTGTCATGGCATGTGCAAAGCTAAGAGGAGGAGGAGGAAGAGGATCAATGATTAGAACACGGTTGCTCTGGGTGAACAGCTATTCCAGCTGACTTGTACGTATTAGCAACCTATCTGAAATCCTCTCCCCAAAAAATCCTTGGGGCCAATTTACTAATAAGTAATTTTTACTATTACTACCTCTTATTTTTCCTAAAAGTTAATCAGATCCAATTTTGGTTCTATATTTCTATCTTGAATTGTGGTATCTTAAGATTTTGATTTGTTTGATGTGAAAAATTAACCCATTTGGAGACATTGGCCCATTAAGAAAAAAAACTTTGAGCGGTATTCTGTTCTGAATTTTGTTGAAGGATGGGATGCATTAAAGTACTGAAATTGTTTGAGGGTCTCTTCTTCAGTCTACATTATAAAAATGTAATCAACAGATTGATAATATTTGAAGGTTTTAGTCTATTAGTCAAAAATGTCTCTTCCAGTTGCTCCATGAAAAGATTCAAATACGAAAAAAGTCACTACATGAAAAATATTTGTAAATAATAATTCAGCAGTTGTCAATATTTTAATTGACAACTGCTGAATTATTATTTACAAATATTTTTCATGTAGTGATTTTTTTCGTATTTGAGTAATTCTATTTAGTCACTCAACAGTAGCAATTTAGTTGCTGAGATTGTTACCCCTTCAGTATTTTTTGACTGAGCCATGAAAAGATTGGCATAATGTAGGGCTACCAGACATCCGTATTTCCACAGACATGTCCTTTTCAAGGACATGTTTAGTGGTCCGGTCAGCTTTTTAAAACCCGGAGGGGAGGTGCCAGTACCCCCGAGCAAGATGGCGCCTGGGGTAGACCGCCCCCTTGCCCCTCCTTACTACGCTACTGATAATATTTTCCATGCAGATGGCATAGTTGCATGTGACATATTTTTAACAACATCTACCTAGAATCACTGTATACAAGACCATATAGAGCAGGGGTGTCCAACCTTTTGGCTTCCCTGGGCCGCATTGGCCAGGAAAAATTTTTCTGGGGCCGCACAAATGTGCAAATGCTGCAGCAAGACAGAGGAGGGAGCCGGCAAGACAGTAAACACCCGGGATTAGCAGAGGAAAACACTGCATCGCCCTCGACTAGGTCCACACAAAATACTTAACTGGGCTGCAGGTTGGACACCCCTGATATAGAGGGACATTTTTGATAGGACATCTAAGTCTGAGTTTAGACTTCCTGCGAAAAACGTCCAGAAATCCAGTAGAGAAAATGTCTATTATAAAAACTTATCTAGGTGTTTTGGTCCTTAGTATATCTATCTTTTTTGGCCATTCTCTAATATAAAGATGTCCACATGAAAAATGAAGCTCAAAAAATCGACAGAAATATGAGGCGCCCCCACCTCTAATCATATATTAAAGAAAGAGGAAGAAATTTTAATAGTGAAAAATAAAAAATTAATAAAATAAACTGTGAAAATGAAACCATAAAAGAGAAAACTTTAGAGACTTTAGTATCGGGGAACTGTACTGGAATAAAAAGCTTTGTTATTTAGCTCTATTTAGTCTAGGGTTACCAGATGCCCATGAAAACCCAGACATGACTTTTTAGAAGACGGGGTGCCCGGGGGGATTTCCAAAACCCAGAAGTATTGGAAGGTCCCCAGCTCGGGCTGCATCTGTAGGACCTCCCAGCATGCGTGGATGCAATGTGACATGATCATGAGTATCACTCCAGATGTGGCCCCAAGTTCAGGGAAGAAGAGACGTTTGTGTGGGGGCAGGACTGGTGCGGACAGGGTGGAGCTCCAGGTCCTCTTTTTTTTTTTTTTTTTTTGCTGATTAAATCTGGTAATTTAGTCAGTTGGAAATGGCTCTTGGCCAGCTAAATAGCACACAACCAGCCATCCATCAATATTCAGTGGGAGATCACCGGCTATTTCCTGCTGAATATCCCATTTGGCAGATAGCCCAGTGACTGGCTGTGTTGTGTGACAGAGCCGGTCACAGCCAATAATCAGCAGCTCATTGACTAAGATCAGAGGCCAGAAAGACCTGCCTAAAAAGCAGACCTATCTTTGGCTGCTAGGACTTAGCTAGCCAGCCTGATGAATATTGGCTTAGTTGGTATGTCTCGGCTGGCTTCAAAAACCCTGGAAATTCAATGCTAGTCATTGGATACGGCTCAGGCATTGAATTTCGAGTTTCACCATGGACTGCAGGAGAAAGCCAGCTGTTCCCCCATAGTCTAAACTAAACCTTAGGTTTGTATACTGCGCCATCTCCACAAGCGTAGAGCTCGGCACGGTTTACAGAGTTAGGAAGAAAGGAACTCCAATGAAGGGTTATAGGAAAGGAACAAGAAGAAAGAGAGGGACAAGAGTCCTAGAGAGCAGGAGGTGTTAGATTTTTGAAAAGAGCCAAGTTTTCAGGTGTTCCCCCATAGTCTGAATATCAGATAGATTGTGTCTATCAACAGATGAGAACCTTCTGGCCCACCCAGTATAACCAGTTACCCCTTCTTGTTGAAACCTCGCTCATTTTCTGTCATGTTCTTCCCCTGTCAACCTTCCAATGTAATTCCACATGAGTTAACAGAATATCGTGCTGTTATGTGATCAAAAAGCTAAGCAAATTATAGGACTCAATATAGAAAATCTAATCTAATCCTTAGGTTTGTATATCGCATCATCTCCACGTTCGTAGAAAATGATTTATATGGCCAGGAGAGGCTCTTGGCCATTTAAGTCACCTGTCCAGGACTAACCAGGTATTTTCAGCAACAGTTAACTGGATAATGGCACTGAAAATGTATGGTTAGTGCCCAAGTCGAAACCAGTTATTTGGGGGGAATCCCAAGGGTAGAGTTGGCACTTACCCGGTTAAGATAACTGAATAAATAGGACCGAATAAAATGCAGTCCTATCCCTCCTCTTTTTGCTAAGCCACGTTAGAGGTTTCTACCAAGGCCTGGAACGCTAAATGCTCCGATGCTGCTCAGATATAGAATTCCTTTGAGTGTCAGAACAGTGTTGAAGCATTTAGCACTCCGGGCCACCGTAGAAACCTCTATTGCAGCTTAGTAGAAGGGGGAGGGGGGAGTTATGTATAAGAACATAAGAAAAATGGCCAACCCAGAACCATCTGACACCACGATAGAAGGTACACATAGAGGAATCTCGCAGAAAGAAGAGGCAAGATTCTACCAGGGCCTAGAGGGAAAAGAAATGAAGCGCACCAAGGACACGGACCTGCGACCACAACGGAGGCTGAAAAAGGGGAAATCTGCAATCCTGGTGGGAGACTCAATCCTAAGGTAAGTAGACAGTCACATAGCAGGAGGGAGAGAGTATCGGCTAGTGACCTGTCTCCCAGGAGCAAGAACAAAGGACATCGTCGACAGAATTGAAAGAATCCTGGAGGGAGCAGAGACGGAAGAGACAGCAGTGATAGTCCACGTTGGGACGAATGTTGTCACCAGGAGAGACTACAGCAAGAATGCACTTACTGAACAGTTCAAGATCTTAGGGAGGAAGCTGAAGATGAGGACCCAGAGAATAGCCTTCTCGGAGATTCTACCAGTACCAAGGGCAGAAGCAAAGAGGCAGACAGAACTACAATCAATAAATGCGTGGCTGAGGAGACGGTGTGAGGAAGAGGGATTTCTCTTCATGAGGAACAGGACAACATTCTGGGGCAAGAACAAGCTCTTCAAGAGAGATGGACTACACCTGAGCACGGCAGGAACTAGACAACTAGCAAATAACATTAGAAAAGCAATAGAGCAAGCTTTAAACTAAGTAGAAGGGGAAAGCTGACAGTCGACCTGATGTCGACGGTTCAGGAGACATTATCCCGAGAAGATACTGAGTGGGAAAAATGCTGGGAAGACACAAATGGCATACAACAGGAGCTGAAAAAAAAAACCAAGGGAGCCAAACGAAGCGAGAGGGGGATAGGAGGAGCATACTACATTTGGAAGTCAAAATGGAACAGGACAAAGGGAAGGAACAAAAGGAGGACAATAGGAACATACCACAAGGGGAAGACAAAAAGAGACAAAAATCAGGAGTCAGCAGGTCAGGAAGGGAACAGAAAGAAAAATAAAACGCAAGGGAAAATAACAAGGAAGAGAAAATACCAGGACTTGAACTGCATGTACACTAATGCAAGGAGCCTAAAAAACAAAATGGGGGAATTAGAAGTCATGGCCAAAAATGAGAGCCTAGACATCATTGGGATCATGGAAACATGGTGGAACGAGGAAAATAAATGGGACATTGTACTGCCAGGGTACAAGCTCTACCGAAGAGACAGGACACAACAGAAAGGAGGAGGAATAGCACTATACATTAAGGACACCATTCACTCGATCAGTGTGGATGCAGCGACCAGTGACCAACTGGAATCACTATGGGTTAAAATATCAGGAATAAATGGAACCGAGATAAAGATGGGACTGTGCTACCGTCCACCTGGGCAAATTGAAGCAAATGATGCAGAAATGGAAGCTGAGTTGAGGCAAGAACACTAACGCCATAGTTATGGGAGATTTCAACTATCCCAGGATAGACTGGAGTCTTGGAATTTCAAAATGTTCAAAGGAAAAGGAGTTCCTGGAGGCTGTACGGGACTGCTTCATGGAACAACTTGTCAAGGAACCAACAAGAGGGTCAGCGATTCTGGATCTAATTCTCAACGGGCTGAAGGGACCTGCAAAGGGAGTGGAAGTAGTGGGACCATTAGGCAACAGTGACCACAACATGATCCAGTTCAAAATGGAAGTAGGATTACCAAAGGGAAAGAGAACCTTTGCAACAACGTTTAACTTCAAGAAAGGGAACTATGATGCCATGAGACAAATGGTGAGAAAAAAACTTAAAAACAGCTCCAAGAAAGCGCAGACTGTGAAGCAAGCCTGGTCCTTATTCAAAGACACTGTAAACAAGGCGCAAAACCTGTATATACCCAGATTTAGAAAAAGATGCAAAAAGAATCAAACGAAAGACCCGGCATGGATGACCAATGAAGTAAAGAAAGTGATAGGAGACAAGAAAAGATCATTTCGGAAGTGGAAAAAAAACAAAACTGAAGAAAATTGGAAAGAGCACAGGAAGCAACAAAAGGAATGTCACCGAGTGGTCAGAAAAGCAAAGAAAGAATACAAAGAGAGACTAGCCAAGGAAGCACAAAATTTTAAACCATTCTTCCTATATGTGAAAGGAAAGCAGCCGGCGAGGGAGGAGGTGAGATCTCTGGATGAGGGAGACAGGAAGGGAGTGGTGAAGGAGGAAAAAGACTAAACATGTTCTTCTCGCCGGTCTTTACAAGAGAAGACACATTCAACGTGCCGGAACCGGAAAAAATCTTCAAGGGGGATCAAGAAGGAAAATTATCATGCATGGAGGTAAGCCTCGAAGACGTACTCAAACAGATTAAAAACTGACAAATCTCCGGGCCCAGACGGAATCCACCCAAGAATACTGGAAGAGCTCAGAGACGAAACAGCGGAGTTACTACGGCAGATTTGTAACCTATCCTTGAACAGGGGTAATCCCGGAGGACTGGAGAAAAACGAATGTTACACCTATCTTCAAAAAAGGATCGAGAGGCGACCCAGGGAACTACAGACCGGTGAGCTAAATCTCAGTTCCGGGGAAGATGGCCGAATCATTGATCAAGGAAAGTATCAATGAGCATTTAAAAAAAAATAATCTCATGAGAACAAGCCAACATGGTTTCTGTAAAGGAAGATCATGCCAAACGAACCTACTTCATTTCTTTGAGGGGATAAGCGAACAATTGGACAAGTGACCCCAAAGACATTGTATATCTGGATTTCCAAAAAGCCTTCGACAAGGTACCTCATGAGCGTCTACTAAAGAAAACTGTGGAGCCACAGGGTGGTAGAGGACGTGCACAGATGGATCAGAAATTAGCTGGCGGACAGGAAACAGGGTAGGAGTAAAGGGACACTACTCTGACTGGAAAGGGGTCACAAGTGGTGTCCCACAGGGGTCAATGTTGGGACTGCTGCTGTTCAATATATTCATAAATGACCTGGAAACAGGGACGAAGTGCGAAGTTATAAAATTTGCGGACGACACAAAACTTTCCAGTAGGGTTAGAACTGTTGAGAAATGCAAAGATCTACAAAGAGACCTGAACAAACTGAGCAAGTGGGCAGAAAGATGGCAGATGAGCTTCAGTGTAGAGAAATATAGGGGAAGGTAACTCGATGTACAGCTATACACGATGGGAGGGAGGGTACTGGGGGAAGGCAACCTTGAAAAAGACTTGGGGGTACTGGTAGATAAAACAATGAAGCTGGTGGCGCAATGTACAGCGGCCTCAAAGAAAGCGAACAGAATATTGGGCATTATCAAAAAGGGTATCACTACTAGAACGAAGGAAGTCATCCTACCACTGTATCGAGCGATGGTGTGCCCGCATCTGGAGTACTGTGTCCAATACTGGGCGCCGTACCTTAAGAAGGATATGGCAATACTCGAGAGGGTCCAGAGAAGAGCGACTAGGATTATAAAGGGCATGGAAAACCTTTCGTATGCTGAAAGGCTGGAGAAGCTGGGGCTCTTTAACCTGGAAAAGCGGAGACTTAGAGGGGACATGGTAGAGACTTATAAAATCATGAAAGGCAGAGAGAGGGTTGAGAGGGACAGATTCTTCAGACTAGTGGGGACAACAAAAACAAGAGGGCATTCAGAAAAATTGAAAGGAGACAGCTTCAAAACGAATGCTAGGAAGTTCTTCTTTACTCAGAGGGTGGTGGACACCTGGAATGCACTACCAGAAGAGGTGATAGGACAGAGTACAATATTGGGTTTCAAAAAGGGATTGGATGATTTCCTGAAGGTGAAGGGGATTGAAGGGTACAGATAGAGGGTAACTATACAGGACACTAAATGAATGAGGAATGCACGATTTAGGTAAAGGATCACTTACAAGTCATGGACCTGGGGGGCCGCCGTGAGAGCGGACTGCTGGGCACGATGGACCTCTGGTCTGACCCGGCAGAGGCAATGCTTATTCTCTTATGTTAAGTAGATCCCAAGTAATAAAACAGATTTTATGTTGCTTATCCTAGAATTTTCCCAAACCATATCAATAATGGCCTGTGGATTTCTTAGATGGTTAAGTGCCAAATATTGCAATTAACAGCTATGTTTTCACTGACTCCATATACCTGGAGATTCAATGCTGGAGTCCAGACATGGCTTGGCATTGAATTTCCAGATATAATGCCAGTGATGGTCATCAAAATGCCAATTGGCGCCAGCTTACTATCAGGCCCATAGTTTATTGAACACCGAGTTCCATATTTAAATAAAATGGAAATGTGGCAGCTAAATGACCCATTAGAATTTCAAATGAGGTCTTTATAAAATAAATGCTTCCACAATCATAATTTTCAATGATTTTTTTTGCCCTTTGGTATAAACAGAGCTATCTGTTTCCCCCAGAATCTTGCCAAACTGATGCTGGCTACCAAAACCGCAAATGGCGACAAAAGCCTTTGTTCGACTTTTGCTCTGGAAAACTTTTGACCAGAATCATTGAACTCCATCCAGTTAGATGATGGATCAGTTCCTGAAACTGGGTTCTGAAAAGATAGAACATTTTTCCCTTTCCATTTCTACCAGTTCTTTTTCTTCCGCCTGTGATTTTTATGGTTATCCTGTCTTTCAATCTTATAAACTGTGGATTACCTTTCACATTCAGTCTTTCATCCATATCTGTCTTTATTGCATCCAGCCCTCATTCAGTTCTTTATCCAAGCGGTGATTTTTAATCACTCGCTGCTTAGTATGCTCCCCTTTCTATCTTTTATCCTTTGTTCAGTGGTTCAAAACTGCCAATAATCTGGTCTTTTGGGAACCCAGGACCTGTCTAACTATTTTTACATAAATTGCACCGGCTCTTCTCTGTTCTGTTACAAATCCTAGCTCTGAAGTTTCATCCATTCCAGAGGCTGATCCTTGCCAGCTTTCAATCTTTTTGGTTGCTATGACCTCTTTCTTACTCCCTGAGCTCCTATTGATCTCCTCAACTGTCCTTTCAATCAACTCTTTCCAAGCCATGATCTCAGTTTTTCATTTGCTGATTCCTCCTCTTTTGAATAATTGCATGCTTTTGTCTTCTTTTTCACCAGCCATCTCACACTTGATAATTTTCCATTCTTCTTTCAGGACTCCTAACAATCTGCTTGTTTTTTGTTTGTTTTTTATACTTTAAAAGTGTCTCATTCCATTCTACCTATTATGCAAAGGGTTCCAGATAGAGGGTCTTTTTATTAAAGCTTAGCGTGCGCTAACAGAATAGCATGCACTAAATGCTAAAAAGCTCAAATTATACCTATGGACTTCTTTTTAGTGCAAGCAAATTCTGTTAGCATATGCAAAGTTTTAATAGAAGGGTCCCCCACATCACTATCTAATCTGGTACGATGTGTATTGCTGTTTTAATTTTATATATTATTTTGTTTAATTTATTATGTATGTGATTTTGTAATCCACCCTCATAAAAGCAGACTATAAATTTAAAAAAACTATTAAAAAAAAAAATCCTATAAACTAAGGCAGTGTATCGCAAACTGTGTGGTGTGCTGCGACACATTGGCGAAGAGGAGAGTCGTCCATGCCAGCTGCCTGTCTACAGGCACGTCCTGTAGGAAGTCAGCTGGCGTGGACAACTCTCCTTCTGGCCAGCGTCTCTCCTCTTCTCCCTGCACCTCCTGGATCCCTGTAATGGCGGTGTCGCAGCAAGACGGGCCTCCGCACATGCATGGACGTTGATGCAATGATGTCACGCAAGCACATGATGTCATCGCATCAACATCCGGGTGCCTTCCAGCCAGGCAGGGCACTGCATTTAGGGTGTCGCCGACTAGAAAAGTTTGCGGGACACTGAACTAAGGGAAATGAAATTGTAATCATCTAGCCATATATTTGTACTGTTACTGTGTTGAACTTTCTAACAATGAAAAGGTCATGAGCTAAATACAAATTTCAATAATCAAGGTTTAAGATTCAGGTTTCAAGGTTGCATTTAATTGATTAACCACTTAGGAACATATCATTAAAGCGGGTACATTCAAGTCATAAAGTAGGAAAAAAGGAAAAATTACAATTCAATTAAGAAATGTAAGTAGAGAACAATATTCTACATTAAGAACATAAGAATTGCCATACTGGGACAGACTGAAGGTCCATCAAGGCCAGTATCCTGTTTCTAACCGTGGCCAACCCCTAGCTAAATCCCATGTAGTAAAACAGGTTTTATCCCAGGACAAAACCAAAAAAAACTTTGTGGAGTGACGATGTTCCTAAATGGACTTTATTTGAAAGTGTCAAAGTTCCAAAGGTACACTGAAATCATCCACATAAAATAATTCCATCCACATAAAAATAAATCATCCACATAAGAGCCTTAAAGGATCTAGTCCGCTAGGGATACAGGACCCAACACAGTCCGCAAATGCAAGCAGTGTCTCACTTCCAGCTCACCACACAATTGTTTCCCACGTACTCACCTTTGTAGGACCCCCAGGGACCCCTGAAGAAGACTTTTTGTCGAAACACGGACCTTGTTGGGTCCTGTATCCCTAGCGGACTAGATCCTTTAAGGCTCTTATGTGGATGATTTACTTTTATGTGGATGGAATTATTTTATGTGGATGATTTTAGTGTACCTTTGGAACTTTGACACTTTCAAATAAAATTCATTTAGGAACATCGTCACTCCACAGAGTTTTTTTTATTTTCTCTGGATTTTCTTCTTTGTGGATATTTCGGGGTCATTTCCTTTTGTTTTTTGCTTTATCCCAGGACAAGCAGGCAGCATATTATCACTGATGGGGACGTCACCGGAGCCCCAGTACGGACACGTCAAGAACTTGAAAAAAGTGAGTGCCTTCCCACCCGACGTAGGTGCGTGGTCCCTTAGTTTCTTAGTTTCCGCGGGGCTAAGAAGTCGCGTTTCAATGGTTGTTAAATATTTTTTTTTATTTCGCTGCCTTCCCGCTCTCGTGTTTTATCTGAATTTTGTCAGTTTCTTCTTTTCTTTCGCTGTTCGGTTCCTTCTAAAAAAAAATAATTATAATTTAATTGGACTTTATTTTTTTCTTTTACTGTTGTCGGTTTGGCCTAGTGGGGGTTTATGGATCCATTTTGTTTTCTCCCTGCTGCATGACTCTTGTCCCGGGCTGGTGTTTCCTGCCCATTTTTCCTCCACATGGTTGTTTTGTGGTGGAACTTGTCTTCACCGACATCTTCCTGTTATTTTAGCAATTTTGGGACCTTGGCCTTGCCGGTTTTTTCTTCCCTTGCTTTTATCCTCTTCAACGCATTTTCATATGTCTTTTCCAGAAGCAATTTCCCGTTGATGCCGCCAGGAATCCGGCACCAGTCGACGCCAGTGATCCGGTACCAGGACTTGGGTACAGGCAATCGGGCACCAGACGACACCACTCCGGTACCCAGTATACTTCTGGCATCACTTCTCCGATCCACACTGCCTCTGATGTTTCTTCTTTGGTAAGTTGGTTTTCTCCTGTAGACTTTGTTGTAGCAATGAGTCTAATTCTGCTGACCTATCTCTGGCTCTGCTTCGACGTCGATGACTGTCTTGATATGTACATGTTTATCTTCGAAGGGTGGAGCAACACCGATGGTACTGCTCATGGACCAAGGGTACCGGTGTTCTTTTCTTTTCTTCTCTTTCGGAGCCACTCCTTTATGGTAAAAGTTTCAATCTTGAACTGAAACTTTGAGTTTCTAATGTATTTATTGTTGAAAGTCCTTACATTTGATCAGTAATTAAGTATAATAGTACACCGAGAGGGTCACTAGGTTTCAGGTCCATAAGGTCTTGTTGATTCAGCCCCTGTTCCAGAATATTTTCAGTATGAAAAAACAGAACTGACCAGTATTTCTTAGAAAATGTCAGCCCTGGGGATCATTAAGGTACAGCATAAAATCATAACTCTGGCAGATATAGTATATCTGGAACTCTTGTCACTTGTAGCAAAATGCACACCAAAATCTAGCATATTGTGTCTATTCCCAGTGTTTGTGCAGGATTTACAAATTAAGATTATCAGCTGGTTTCCCGTAGTTAAAGAACAGTGTGATCCAGACCTGGTTTTACTCTTATTTCATGCTTTTTAGAGATGGTCCTTTTGATATCCTATAAAAAGAAAATAAAAAAGGAGTGGGGGGGGGGGGGGAGTCAGGGAGTCCTTGTATGCTGTGGGAGAAAACCAGGACTGGATCATCAATCTGGAAAAGAAAAAAGGGAGCCATTTGGCAAACCTAGGTAAGCAAAATATTGTAGTCTTATGGTAGCGCTGTGCTACTAAGATGAAAGTGTCACTTGCTAGTGGCCTGGGGACGCAGACAAAAAGAGGTTAAAACTAGCAGCAACTCTGCTCCTGAGACCCAGCTCCTGTCTAGTTCAGGGAGAGAGGTGCTGGCAAGTGCAGCACCCAACGCTACCATAAACATTTTCAGTAAATATAGACATAGAAATGATAGAGAGAAGATGCCAAGTGAGCTCAGCTGAGTCACCAGAAATTGCAGGCAGCAAGAGAGCGGGGTAAATGTGAATGAAACTGTTAATTATATATTCGACTTCCAGAGGCTCAGTCACCTTGCTTCTGGCTGCAAAGACAGGGGAGAGCTGGTAGGCAGCATCCCTCCTTTCTAGATTTGCATATTCAGAGGGAAAACCCTAGGTGGCTGTCCATCTGGGATCAGAAATCCCCTCCCCCTCTCCTCCCTCCTCCCTCGCTTCCCGGCAAGGCATCAGATGCAGGCAAGACCTGAGCTGCTGCAGCATCAGCACCATCCGTGTGGCTGGGGCTCCGCCGCAGAGCAGGCAACCGGGCCCTCCCTCCCTCCCTCCTGCGCACACATGCCCTCCCCCGATCCACTAGAGTGACTCCAGAAGAATAGGCTAAAACATCTCCTCAAACAACCGAGCAGAAGACAAAGAGCTTTCGGTTTACTGTGAGAAAGCCAGAGCTGGCAAGTCAGAAGAACTCAGGCTGCCTGGATTTTGCACTCAAAGGGCTTATTTTTTTTCCCCTGAAAAGTTGGGGTTTGCCCCCACCCCACTTTGTCTGCACCTCCCTTTAAAGCCAGATGATGAACTTTCTGCGCCGAAGGCTATCCGACAGCAGCTTCATCGCCAACCTGCCCAATGGGTACATGACGGATCTGCAGCGGCCGGAGCCCCAGCAGCCGCCACCGCCGCCCCCTTCTGCTGCCTCACCGGTGCCCCAGGCGGCCCCTCAGCCCTCTGCGGGCAGCGGCTTCTTCAGCTCGCTGTCCAACGCCGTGAAGCAGACAGCGGCCGCCGCCTCGGCTGGGCTGGTGGAGCAAACCTCGGCGGCCGCTGGAGTGAGCAAGAAGTGCAAGCATCTGCTGGTCGTCGATGAGCCACACACGGACTGGTAAGTTGCCTAGGGCACCCCCTCCCCCTAACTTCCTTGTATTAAAGGGTAGTTCAGAAGCTGCCATCGCACACATCTGAATTGCAACCCTTCTTTTTTTACAATGCCAGAGCTCACCTCATCTTGAGCCCCTGAGGGAGGGGGATGATAATATTCCTCCCTTTTCAAGTTTATTTATTTTGATTGATTAATGCTGTTTGGGTAGTCAAAAGATCTGATGCTCACTGATAACAAAGGTTTTTCAGCTTCCTGATTAAAATATATATGTACAAGTCTTTTCACTAGGGAATGAATAACTCCAGAGGTTTGTAATGAGTGTACAGAAAAGACTATATATCACATATGATGGTATCACAAAATGCACTGCAATTTCAGCCAGGCAGACTAACGGCATATCTTTCCAGCAGTCAAAGACATACCTGCTTCCTGAACAGCTTTTCAAAAAAATATGACCAAGCCAGTGCAAAAGGCAATGGCAGCAGGAAGCCAATTCCAGTTTTTCTATGATCATTTTCATATCATGTGTTCAAACACAGATCTCCTTATTCTAGAGATAGCAACGATCTATCGATTTATCTATCTAATTTCTTACTCATTATTTAAAAGAAGAATCTTATGGGCAGGTTGTGTTTGCAGTGCTGTTGACGGTGTGACTTGACTATAAAGGGCTGGGTAAACCTCAGGGGGAAGGAAGCAGTGTGAGCACTTGATATTACCAGGGCAGCCTTGACTTTTTCTAGATAAATGGTCTGTTTCGAACTCCTGAACATTTGGCATTAACAGTGCATATTGTTATTGTGAAGAACAGACTGGAGATTCCTTTTTTGTTGACAATGAAAACATGTACGTGCACCTATAGAGCGAGAAAGGTTAGTGTATATTCAAAGCAAGATGCACAGCCTGTAGACAGTAGTCTGGTAGACGCAGGTCTGTAGTTATACATTTCAACTGAAAAACATGCATTTGGAGGTACAAGTATGCAGCTAACACCTTCACTACTACAGAAAGATCTTGGCAAGCTCTATTATTTGATTAATCATGGTTAATCCAGTCAGAAAAAAACCCAATACTGAGCACTTTGGGAACTGATATTTGTTGTGTCCAAAATAGGCATCACAATGATCAGTTATGGTATGTTTATGTTTATTTCAATTTGGTTTATTTATTTATGAGCACATTTATATTCCGTTCTACATACTAGCCAGAGCACAAAGTATGTACTGCCTTTCATGGCGTGCAGATCATAATGGTTTACATACTGAAAAGGAGGAATGGAAACCTGCAAGGAAAAGGGAATAAGCCAAGGGGATTGAGGATCATGTGCTACTGAGTGCCAGAAGCACCCCCCCAAAGACAGAGTGAATAGATAGGTCTTCAGGCCAGATCTGAATTTTTGTAGGAGGGCTCTTGTTAAGGGGTTAACACATTCCAGAAGACTGGAACAGTACAGTAGAAGACGCTCTGTTTAGTGGACTCCAGGCAAGCTCTTGGGAGTTGAAGGGGACAGAGAAGCAACAGTCTTGAGCAGCTTGGAGGGCTTTGGGTGTTGAAATCAGAATCCTGAAGAGGACGATGAACCGGTGATAACAGATCAGTAAGGAAGTGATGTGTTCAAACCCTTTGGGCGTGAGATAGGATCCTGATGTATTTTGGAATTACTGTAGTCATTTAATCAAAAGAAATCTAAGACTTCATAGGCCATGTTTTAGTCACCAAACTCGAGGTGAATTATAGGTAGAGGAGGGTCAGTCAGGCAGATTCATCGATGTAATAATGGTCTACCTGGAAATACCCAAAACGGAGCCCATGGAGGCCTCAATGACGAGACAATCAAGGCACAACAAAGGAGTCGTGAGGATGAGATGTCAATAATTTAGCCACGGGTGTAAAGTTCAAAGTTCACTTTATTGATAGTAGCACTGCGAAGACTCAACACTGACAGTGTTTCGGCATCTATGCCTTTGTCAAGAGACTCAATGGCTGGTAGTTCTATCACATAAATAGAGCATTCAATACAGGTCAAATTTAGAAGGAATAGGAAAATATCTGGTGTCCAAAGCAAAGCGAGTCCTCGCAGTGCTACTATCAATAAAGTGAACTTTGAACTTTACATACGTGGCTGAATTATTGACATCTCATCCTCACAACTCCTTTGTTCCACCTGGAAGTAACATAAGAACATGAGCAATGCCTCCGCTGGGTCAGACCTGAGGTCCATCGTGCCCAGCAGTCCACTCACGCAGCGGCCCAACTGGTCCAGGACCTGTGCAGTAATCCTCTATCTATACCCTTCTATCCCCTTTTCAAGCAGGAAATTGTCCAATCCTTTCTTGAACCCCAGTACCGTACTCTGCCCTATTACGTCTTCTGGAAGCGCATTCCAGGTGTCCACCACACGTTGGGTAAAGAAGAACTTCCTAGCATTCGTTTTGAATCTGTCCCCTTTCAACTTTTCCGAATTCCCTCTTGTAAGAACATAAGAAGTTGCCCCCGCTGAGTCAGACCAGAGGTCCATCTTGCTCAGCGGTCCGCTCCCGCGGCGGCCCATCAGGCCTAGTGCCTGAACAGTGGTTCCTGATTAATTTTGTAACTTACCTCTAATCCCATCCCATCTTTTATTATTGGAAAGTTTGAAGAATCTGTCCCTCTCTACGCCCTTCATGATCTTGTAAGTCTCTATCATGTCCCCTCTAAGTCTCCTCTTCTCCAGTGAAAAGAGATCCAGTTTCTCCAATCTCTCAGCGTATGAAAGGTTTTCCATCCCCTTTATCAGACGCGTCGCTCTCCTCTGAACCCTTTCGAGTAACGCCATGTCCTCCTTAAGGTACGGCGACCAATATTGGACGCAGTACTCCAGATGCGGACGCACCATCGCCCGATATAATGGCAGGATAACTTATTTCGTTCTGGTTGTAATACCCTTCTTGATTATACCTAGCATTCTATTCGCTCTCTTAGCGGCTGCTGTGCACTGTGTCGTCATCTTCATTGTCTTGTCCACCATTACCCCCAAGTCCCTTTCTTGGATACTCTCATTCAATAACATCTCTCCCATCGTACCTTGGGTTTCTGCTTCCCACATGTAATACTTTACATTTCTCAACGTTGAACTTCATCTGCCATCTCGTCGCCCATTCCCCTAGTTTGTTCAAGTCCCTTTGCAATTCTTCGCAGTCCTCTTTAGTCCGAGCTCCACTAAATAGTTTGGTGTTGTCCGCAAATTTTATTATCTCACACTTCATCCCTGTTTCTAGATCATTTATGAATATATTAAATAGCAGCGGCCCGAACACCGAGCCCTGCGGGACAACACTCGTGACCCTCCTCCAGTCTGAGTAGTTGCCCTTTACTCCTACCCTCTGTTTCCTGCCCGCCAACCAGTTTCTGATCCATCTATGTACGTCTCCTTCTACCCCATGATGGTACCTTGTCAAAGGCTTTTTTGAAATCTAGATATATGATGTCTATGGGGTCTCCTCTGTCCATCCATTTGTTAATTCCTTCGAAAAAGTGCAATAAGTTTGTTAGGCCCGATCTCTCCTTGCAAAAACCATGTTGGCTGGTTATCAGGAGTTCGTTTCTTTCAAGATGTTCATCAATGTTTTCTTTCATCAGTGCTTCCGCCATTTTCCCTGGAACAGAGGTCAGACTCACCGGTCTGTAGTTTCCTGGGTCACCTCTTGATCCCTTTTTAAACATGGGCGTAACGTTGGTTATCTCCCACTCCTCTGGGATCACGCCTGTTTTCAGGGATAGATTGTAAATTTGCTGCAGTAGTTGCACTATTTTCTCCTTTAGTTCCTTCAGAACCCTTGGATGGATTCCATCCACACCCGGAGATTTGTCAGTTTTTAATTTTTCTATCTGCCTGCGTACGTCTTCAAGGCTCACCATAGAGCAAACAAAAAACTGGATTTCACAACTGTGGCCACCTGCACACCAAAAGATAGTTGATAAATACTTATTAATTGTGAAGCTTTCTTAATAATACTAGACATTTCGCTATACTAGGACCATCTATCTCTGTAGACATGAAACACTGTTGAATGTGAAACTGCAGCAGCAGTTTGAGGGTTTCCGTAAACCTAACATTTCATTAAAGCATCTTATTCCTTTCTTTAAAAAAAAAAAAAAAAGTTTTGGATTTTAAGCATAGACGTGTAGAAATGCAGGCGTTCTACTGGCTTCCCTGCAACAGTGCTGTCCTTCATAGGCAGAGCACGGGGAGTCCAAAATCATCATCTTGTTTGTTGATGTGAAAAATTAACGTGTGATATAAATGTGCATCAGACTCTCACTTTCAAAAACTATAAGTTTAAGAAATACAGATGTGTGCAGTTGTGTGTGTGACATTATCTACCAGAAAAGAAGGAAAGCAAGCCTTGAAACTAAAGAGTTAATATCATATTATAAGATGCAAACAAATAATAAATATAGAAACATAGAAACTGACGGCAGAAAAGGGCTATAGCCCATCGAGTCTGCCCATACCAATGACCCACTCCCTGATTCTTACTCTCCTAGAGATCCCACATGAATATCCCATTTTCTCTTGAAATCTAACACGCTGCTGGCCTCAATTACCCTCTGAGGCAGCTCGTTCCAATGATCTACCACCCTTTCAGTGAAGAAGTACTTCCTCGCATCACCCTGAAATTTCCCTCCCCTGATTTTCAGCAAGTGTCCTCTGGTTACTGAGGGCCCTGTAAGACTGAAGATATCATCTTTCACCTCTATACGCCCAGTAATATACTTAAAGGTCTCAATCATGTCCCCTCTCTCTCTTCGCTCCTCCAGTGAGTACATCCTCAGTTTTTTTAACCTTTCTTCATACGTGAGTTCCCTGAGCCCCAAAACCATCCTGGTAGCCATTCGCTGAACCGACTCAATTCTCAACACATCTTTTCGGTAGTGTGGTCTCCAGTATTGAACACAATACTCGAGATGAGGTCTCACCATGGATCTGTACAGCGGCATTATGACTTCAGGTTTTCTGCTGACAAAACCCCTACGGATACAGCCCATCATTTGTCTTGCCTTGGACGATGCCTTCTCTACTTGATTGGCAGCCTTCATATCGTCGCTAATGATCACTCCTAAATCACGTTCCACCGTGGTCCTGGACAAGGTTTCACCATTTAGTGTGTAAGTTCTGTGTGGATTTTTTTTGCCTAGGTGCATTACTTTACATTTTTTAGCATTGAAGCCCAGCTGCCAAGTTGATGACCACTGTTCAAGCTGTCTTAGGTCCTGCGTCATAAAGTCAGGCACGCTGCTTTTGCCAACTATGTTGCATAGTTTGGCATCGTCGGCAAACAGTGATACTTTTCCTCTAAGTCCTTGGGTCAAATCTCCTATGAATAAATTGAATAGAATCGGCCCTAAGACGGAGCCCTGAGGTACTCCACTCATCACTGCTGACGTTTTGGAGGGGGTACCGTTTACCATCACCCTTTGAAGCCTACCATCTAGCCAATCCCTTACCCATGTTGTGAATGTATCCCCTAATCCCATCGATTTTAGTTTGTTCAACAGCCTGTGGTGTGGAACGCTATCAAAAGCTTTGCTGAAGTCCAAGTATATCACGTCAAGGGACTCACCGGCATCCAGATGACTGGTCACCCAATCAAAGAAGTCAATCAGATTAGATTGGCAGGACCTTCCCCTGGTGAATCCGTGTTGATGGATTTGATATCCCAACTTTCTTTGGTTCAATCAAAGTTTACATTTTATTTTATTTATTTCTAAAATTTCTAGATCGCCTAAAACTAAGCAGTTAACAATTGAAAACATTCATAATAATTCGTAAACAATACATTTACAAATTCATTCCAATTACATCATCGCCCTACTCCGCCCCGAATCTCTCCTTCCTACCACCCTCCTCTGCCCCGAATCTCTCCTGCCTGCCGCCTCGAATCTCTCCTGCCCCTGACTCTCCTGCCCAGAGAGCCTGTGGTTTTAACCCACGGGCTCGCTGGATTAGTAAACCTAAAAAAAAAAATTACTTCTTTGACAGCTCTTAGATGCATGTGCAGACCATCTGTAAATGGTCTGCGCATGCATCAGGATCACTCTCTAGCGATCCTTGCGTGGGTGAGGGGCATCACCGATCGTCCCCATTTGCATGCAGGCCTTTTGTGAATTTGTCGGCCTGCATGCAATCAGGCACGGATCGGAAACGGAATCGGGGGTAAGTGAATCTAGCTCTTAGCTCATTAACTAAGGAATTTGTGTGCAGATCTTGGGGTAGGTGACTTGCCCAGGTCACCAGGAGAGGAGCTGAAGTGGGAATCAGACCTCATTCCACTGGTTCTTAGGCACTAGGCATTAAGCTACTCCTCCCTGGGACAGATACACTTAACTTGGAGAGGGGAAAAATTCATTTTTAACACACAGTTCTCTTCATGGATTCCTTCTTCAAAGGGGTGCTGAAAAGTTCTCAGCCCAACCAAGAAGAAAATGACTTGGATATGGTTCAATCAACGATCTGAAACAATGTCAAAACTGCAAATTGGCACTTAACAAAATAAAATATGTATGTTTGGGTTTGGCCAGTTTTGGCCTTAAATGATATTTGTAGTTGATGTGATGTGTATGTTGTATGTAATTTGATTTGATATGTAAATATGTAATTTTGTTATCGTGTGTCCTCTAAGTGATTTGTACGACAAGGGTAAATGTTTTAAATTTGTATGTTAATATGTAACTCACCCTGGATAAGGATGGGTGAGAAATAAACAAAGAAACAAACAAACACTCTTTTCAGCTACATTTGACAAAAGAATGCTCAGAATTTAGGAAGCTGAGCTGAGAACTTTTCACCATTCCTTTGTATTGTCAAAGTGTCATCCCTGTGCTGGTAAAGGAAACCCTGCAGTGCCCAAGAAACGGGGGATGGAGGCACGGACTGGACTGTAGGAGATGCAATACCTGTCCCCAGAGTTAGGTCCACAGTAGAGAATGACACAGGGAAAATATTTGTCACCGCCCCTGTCCCCATGACCACCATCCCTGTCACCACCCAATCCCCGTTCCCACAGCATCCATACAACCCTCAGTACTGCAATATTTAGCTTATTCCTTCCTTATAAATCAAAGTTCTGGCTGCTAAACTAGAGAAAGAGATGTTCAGCTGGCAGGGCTTTGTTTATAAATTTTTATAAACAAAATAATATACCACTTTATCCTAAAGCAGGGGTGTCCAACCTGCGGCCCAAGGGCCGCATGCAGCCCTGTGAAGTATTTTGTGCTGCCCCAGTCGAGGGTGATGCAGTGTTTTCCTCTGCTGCTCCCGGGTGTTTACCTTCTTGCCGGCTCCCTCTGTTTTGCTGCAGCATTTGCGCGACCCCAGAAACTTATTTTTTGACCAATGCGGCCCAGGGAAGCCAAAAGGTTGGACACCCCTGTCCTAAAGCAAAATAAATAAATAGAAAATTTTTTTCTACCTTTGTTATCTGGTTTCTGCTTCCGTCATCTTCTCATTCAATTCCTTCCATCCACTGTCTTCTTCTCTCTGTGCCTTCCATTTTCTCTGTTACTGTGCCCCTCCCTTCACCCCCCCAATTGGTCTGGCACCCCTCTTCTTCCCTCCGCTCCCCCATAGTCTGGAATCTCTGTCGTCTTCCCTTCCAGTGTCTTCTCCCCACTCTGTCATCCCCATTTCCCTTCAGCGTCTTCTCCCCACGCTCTCTACCCCATTTCCCTTCAGCGTCTTCTCCCCACTCTTTCTTCCCCAGTTCCCTTCAGGCTGCTTCAGTGTCTTGTCTTCATCCCCCCCTACCCCCAACACCCTTCACATGGTCCAGCAGCTTCCTCCTGCCGGCCAGCCGTGCATCTCCCTCCCTCTCTTCTCCTTACCTTTTCTTCGTGGCGATTTCTATAAGGTTATATGTTGTATTGCAGCGGGAGCCTTGAAGTCGCGTCACGTTGGCTGCTGGAAAAGTCTCCTCCGATGCAACCGGAAACAGGAAGTTGCGTCAGAGGAGACTTTTCCAGCAGCCACACGTGACGTGTCTTCAAGGCTCTGGCTGCAATACAATGCATAGCCTTATAGAAATCGCTACAAAGAGAAGGTAAGGGAGGGAGGGAGATGCACGGCCAGCGGGAGAGAGAGGCTGCCGGACCGCACACTCATTCACCGTGTGTGCTCATTCTTAACTGCAGAGACAAGACCATTCACCGCTCCACGGTGAATGGCCTTGTCCCCGTATTCGTGGTGACCTTTTTCTTTTTTTGTCACCGTTTCAGCGGGTTACCCGTGGATAACAATTACCAATTAGCCCTAGTATTTTGCCTAAGGGAAAAGGCAGAAACTACCAGTCCCAGCATGCCCCAGGGTTGGGAGAAAGGCAAACCAGGGCTGGAATGGGTAGCCCAATCAGCTCAAATGCAAGGAGTTGTAGTCAGCCCCAAACAACCCTGAGAGTGGATAGCCTGAGCCATGGGAGCTCAGGTGACTGCAATGCTAATCGGTTCCAGGGACCTGAAAAGGAAGCTCACCAAGGGCAGCTCATCCTAGCTCCCAACTACAGACTGAATGGTTCTGAAGAAAGTCTACTCCAGCATAGGGCTGGAAAGCTGCAAGCAGTCATCTCACCCAAGACTCAGGTATGTTATGAGGATGTTATAATGGAGTTGTGGAAGCCCCAGAACCTTGCAGCATGGAGTTTGCAGAATGTGGGGAAGGGTTGACCTAGGAGGCGTGGAGGTCAGCTATATGCTGCCGTTGTTGAAACAGAGCTTGCTGAAAAGAGAAATTGTGATACTTTTCTCTGCTGAAATTGTTTAGTAGAGCTGATTAAAACCCAGCTATTGTTTTGGTTTTGAACTGTGTTTTTTTTTTTTTTCTTCTGTTTTGAAATCTCATGCTTGGGGAAGAGTTTTCCTTTTTCATGTTCCCCCCCCCCCCAAGTACTGCTAATTGGACATTGAGGCACAGCAGATGAATTAGAAGCCATTTATGTTTGTGTTACCTGGTCTTCCTACTTTGCCACAAAGTCAGAAGCAGCAGAGAGAATGAATATATTGAATTTTGTATGATATGTTTTGTGCACCATTATTGCAAGTTTAGGAAACTGTAATAAGTGCCGAACTGTAACCAATAAAGCACATTTTGGTTTTCCACCTTAAACACCTGTGTGCTTGCTGCCTTTACTCTAGTCCACCTACTCCAGGCCTCGCCTTACCACTCGGCCGAGGCCCATGTGCTCCAGGTTAGGCCCCAGCTAGGGCCACGCCGTGTCACAGTATATCATTTACTGTACTGAAATCACCAGTCACCAGAATAGATCATGTTCTCATCAATTCTTCTTCACAAACCTTTCTCCCCTGCGATCGCTGATGACAGATAAAACCTCTCCTCCCCCTTTGATTGTGCGTATCTGAAATTACAGGTCCTAATCAGCTGTTTCTCCTTGGAATGTGTCTACGCTTGATGGTGTTTTTTGGACTTTTTTATTTTAAAAAAATTAAAAATCCATGATCTGCCATTTCACTTGATCCATATTGGTGTATATATATATATATATATATATAATAGGGAAATAACTGATATAGACTTTCTGCAGTTTCTCTTTGAAAACAGACTGCTTTACCATCTGTAGTGTGCTCTGAGCTTGTTTTAGCATGCATGCAACTGTTGCTTTTTGAAAAAATTTGATTAAAGTGAATCATGACTCCTAATTTTTTCTGAAATATTGTGCCTATAGGAGTGACTTGCTCAGGTGCATCTTTCCCAGAAGAACAAGCAGACTCGTATGTGTAAGCATGTCCTTGTTTATTTTTGCAGATGCCTGCTCTTTTCCCTCTCCTTTGCCTCTGAAGCATTTTTTTTGACAATGATACATAAAATTAGGATTTCTAGGAGAGAGAACATCAACGGTGTTCTTTTCTTCATGCATTTAGAAAGACAAGTTAAACTTTAGTTATAAAATTTTAAATTGTTTTGCAAATATTTCTTGGTGGCACTTGGGTCTGTATAAAAAAAAACAAACACAGACTACATTTAGAGCTTTGTTTTCTAAGTTGACTGCAGTAGGTGAAAAAAAGACAAGAATGCAGTAAGATAAGCAAGTATGTCCTGTTGTGTTGCAAAAGTATTGTTGCTGAGAGATCTGGTCCCCAGTGCTTTTCCCCCTCCTATTTATTTCCACAGCAGGCGCATGTTATTTTTATTATTTATTAGGATTTATTTACTGTCTTTTTGAAGACATTCACCCAAGTTGAAGTCTTTGGTCCTCAAGGATGAAGCTGGAGATGCTGTGAAAGCAACATTCTTGAGCCTGGGAAGAGATGAAACGAAACTGGCATTCGTTCATTCCTGTGGCTCCTGCCAGCTATAGAGAAGGCAGGTCTCAGAGGAGACTTCCCTTCGATCTCCAGGGCTGTTGGAAAAGAAGCATGGAAAATGTGTACCATATATACTCAAATATAAGTTGATCCAAATATAAGTTGTGATCCCCATTTCCCCCCCATAAGGAGAAAAAAAATGGTTGACTCGAATATAAGACGGGCGGCTTGATATTCATGTGCCCTGCCAGGATCTGCGCCCAGTGCCCTTTCCCTCCTTGCCCTGTCAGACTCTCCACCCTGTCCCCTCCCTCCCAGGCTCTGCACCCTGTCTCCCCTGCATGCCGCCACACCTTCTCTATGACCCGTGTACCTGGAATCCCTGGTGGTCCACAGGTGTAGCGGGCAGGAGTTCTGGCAGTTCAGCTGTACCAAGCAGGAACACACTTCCCACACTGCTACTCGGTGCTGAGCAGCGTTCTGAATGGCTCCTGTGAATTCTCACGAGACTCACTGTAGCCATTCAGGAAGCCGCTCAGCGCCAAGCAGCAGCACTGGAAGTGCGCTCCTGCTCAGTACAGCTGAACCGCCAGAACTCACAGCAGCGACCAGCTCAGTAGCGTGGACCACCAGAGATTCCAGGTACGCAGGACATGTGGAAGACATGGTGGCATGCAGGATATCGGCAGAGAGGAGGTGGGAAGGGAGGGGGGACAGGGTACACAGCCTTACGGCCCAGTGGAGGCCTGCAATAAGTCCGGGAGGGGGGCAGCTGGGTGCTGGCCCAAATATGAATCGACACCCCTATTTTTGGGCAAATTTTTTGGTCCAAAAATCTTGGTTTATATTCAAGTGTATACAATAATTAGTAAAAAGGTACTGTATAAATCTTCTATTCTATAACAGGGCAGCTACAGTTAAGCACCATCCTATCACTGCATGGTTCCTTGAGTATAGAAAATTGAATAAATAAAGCTAAGCTTTTGGAGCTATATAAAAAGCAAAGTGCCAAGGTCATGCTTTTTTTTTCCTCATGATTTTTCACTAAAGGTAACAGCAGCACAGGGCATTTGCACCCTACTGCTCCCAGCTTTTCACCAAGGGAGTAAAATTTGCTCTGCAGTACCCTGCAAAAGTGCAAATAGCTCATGAGAATCATGCTCTTATTTTGTCCAGAGTTGAGCAGGCTTTTTTGGGGGGGACAAATGGCCTCCTTTGTGAGGGCTCTATGTTATGGAATATTGTTCTCTGGCCTCTATGTACATGACTTTAGCTTTAACTGAAAGGAAAACCAAACAGGAGACCTGTGGTGCTCAATCTTTTTATCCACTCAAGACCCGACACGTACGTGTTTCGGCCGTAAGTTCTCTTATAATGTATGACCAAACTCTAAATAACTGATGAGTAATTCATTGGGATGACTTTAGAAAGCCAATCGGCTGTGCATAAGAACAATTCCTTACGGCCAAAACACATACGTGTTTGGTCATGAGTGGATAAAAAGATTGAGCACCACAGGTCTCCTCTTTGGTTTTCCTTTGTTCTACCTTCAGGAGGTAGAATCTCCTCTTTGGGTGTATTGTTTACCTTTAACTCTCCATGATGTTGGTGAAGGCCATGTTTATGGTAGCAAAGGCTCTCAATTGTGCTTGCCTTGTGAGACTGTGAAGTCCAATTTATTATTGTATTTTTATGTTCATACTTGTTATCTACAGGTCTGAGACACTGGAGATTCATGTGCCTAGGGTTACCAGATGTTTGGAAAATCCGGACGTCTGGTAACCCTACGAGTGAGTGCCCCTCATATGGGCCTAGTTGACAAATTATATGTTCTGATTTACTTGGAAATATCAACATTATCTTTTAGATGTTTCTGGTGAGTTGATTTGAATTGCATTTTCAGTGTGTGTTGGGGGGCGGGGGGCTGGGAGGGAGGGAGTTAGTCTATAGGAGCTGGGGAGTTTTCCATTTGTCTTATTTAGAGGAATGGTTACTGTTTGGAGTGTGGATATGGTTCTGTATAGGGTTACCATATAAAAAAAAAAAGAAAACCCCAGCTACATTACCCTGCCCGCCCAGTTCTGCTTCTAGCCCTTGCTCCATTCGGCCCCAAGAAAGCCTCCTCTCTTTACAACAAATTCCAACCACGTCTGGAGGGCCTGGGCATGCGTGGATGAGTGTAACATCATCTGCACATTCTCAGAGGCCCTCCAGATGTGGCCGGAGCTTGTAGGGGCTTGCCAAAACCTGGACAAATGCAGGATTTTGGAAAGTCCACCCAGGAGCCTGGGCAGTCCTCTAAAAAGAGGACAAGTCTGGGTTTTCCTGGACCTCTGGTAATCCTAGTTCTGTGGTTGTTGAGGATGGAAATGGTTGGGAAGGAATAACTCTTGAGTGGCTGAAAAGTAAGTTGTGGGGCTGGGTGGGATCAAGGTGGGGAGGGGTTCTTTGGAGTAAAAGAGGGGTTTAGGAAAGATTACCATATGGCTCCAGAAAAAGGAGGATGGATTGAAACACTTCCATTCCATCCGGGTTTTACTTCCATTGCTTTCAATGGAAGTAAAACCTGGATGTTTCAATATGCTTCACAAATATTTTACATGCATTAACAGTTTTGCATTACAAAGATTGAATGGGCAATGATGTAATTACAAGCTTAGATGCTGAAAAAGCATTCAATAAAATTCTTTGGAATTATTGTTTTGGGTCTTACCTCAATTTGGTATTATAGGGGAATTTTTAGCAGGTGTTCAAGCACTTTACTGAAGCCTCACTGCACAAATTTTGGTTAATGGGGAGCTTGCTCCATCTTTTAAGTTGGCATGGGCTACCTGACAGGAGTGTCCCTTGTCACCTGTGCTGTTTGTCCTCTTGGAACTCCTGGTGGCCCAGGTAAGGCAGTTGGCCCTAATTCAGGGTATTAAAGTTGGATCCAGAGAATTAAAAATTAACCTCATTGCACATGACATGCTAACTTTTCCAGGTCAGGCCAGCCGGGGATCCCTCAATTAGTATCTCTTATCCTGGGTTGAAAATTAATTTTGATGATATTCACTGCCTCTGTTGCTCGAGGTAGCCTGTCTTTCCCTTTAGCATTGTCTCAGAGACATCACATACACAGAACCTTAATAGTTGTAATTATATCAAGGATGTTTTTCTGATATATTATATTAGACTCTGCGTTTAAATACACTCCCAGATATATCTTGCAATCACTACAAGTTCCCTTTCACTTTCCAAAATAAAGACTTTATTGCATAGATTATCCCACGACGCAGAGAAAGTTAGGGAGACTGCATAGCTGCACAGTACGATTCTAAAAGTGATCTAAAAGTGATTAGGGATTGATGGCACAATCCCTAATCACTGGATTTATTGCTAAAAATATTTTTAAAAGTTTCTGAATGCAAATGATACCATTGATACATTAAACTGTAGAGTGCCTGTGATGAGAAACCATTTATCTATTGCAACAAATTTGTTCTCTTTTGCTCCCTATGTCTAGTGTGAAAATAATTCTCCTGAATCCTGAGTTTGATAAGAAGTTAGAAATATAAAGAGAATAATTGGCATACAGGTGTGTTCGAATCTATTGTGACTTATTGTCAATTGCATTGTGTTTAGCATCTGCTTCTATTCCTTACATACCTTCACGAACTCTGCGTTCTTTGGCTTCCAATAGATTAGTCCTATCTTCACCAAGATTAACTCACTATCCCCCCCCCCCTTTTTACAAAACCTTAGTGCGGTTTGTAACACCGGCCACTGTGGTAACAGCTCTGCCGCTTATAGGAATTCTAAGAGCATCGGAGCTGTTACCGCTATGGCCGGCACTAAAACCACACTAAGGTTTTGTAAAAGGGGGGGAGGGACAGTTATTTTATTTAGTTTATATCATTTTAGATTTTGAACTATTGATTTTATTTGTTTGTTTTCTCATCCGCCCTTATCCAGGATGAGTAACATATTAACATACAAAATAAAAAATTTACATTTATCGTACAAAACACAGAGACACACTATAACAAATGACATACTTGCATATCAAATCAAATTACATATAACATACACGTCACATCAGCGATGAATATCATTTAAGGCCAAAACTGGCCAAACCCAAACATACATCAAAATATAAAATTCCATAAGTTGTGTGAAAGTTCTGTGGTTTTATCTTTTTAACTTTGGCGTTCTTTTATTTATGCTTTATGGATTTGTAAGCCACTGTGACTTTTAACAATCAGTGGGGTATCAAGTGGGTAATAAACATTTTCCACTTCCAAGATATTTTTCACACAGACACACACACCTACATATAGTGGCATAATAAGGGGGCTTGAAGGGGGGGGTCCACCCCAGGTGCCCTCGTGGTGGGCGTGCCAGCACCTGTTCTCCTTTCCGCCCCCCTCTTCTGTGTGCACACTGCTTCACCTCCCCTGTACCTTTTTAACGTTTAAGGCACAAGCAGCAACCCCAGCCTGCTGCTCGAGACAACGTCTGCTCTTCTTCTGACGTCACTTCCTGGACCAGTGCCTAGGGAATGACGTCAGAGGATGAGCTGATGCCGGTGTGAGCAACAGGTTAGGGTTGCTGCTCGCACCGCAAATGTTAGGGAGAAGGGAAGGGGATCACATGCACGGGTGGGGAAGGACCGGATGGAGGTGGGGGGGGGTAGAGTAGAGGGCGGGGAAGAGGCACCACTGCCCCCATACAAAAGAGACAGACAAAATTAAATGCATCTTTGACAATTCAGAGGAAGACATTTTCTGTGAAATAAGTAGTGTGCCTGGGCTTCAGCTCGTCCTGGAGCATTCTGCTGCCTGCAATGTCTTCATCTCTTGCAGAGACCAAGGCTGTAATTAGACATGTGTTATGTAGGGAGGCAGATATTAAGCTGTCTTTGGGCTGTACTTTTTCCACATTTTCTGTCAAAGCTTGACTTGTCACGAAAGCAAAGCGTTTGAAATTAGGTAAGACATGTTAATGTGTTCTGTATGTTAATCATAAGGATTGGAGAGTAGGAGCCTTACCCTGGAGCACTGTGCTACTATGTTGATCTCTGTAGGTGTAAAGGGTGTTATTTAGGGCTTTAACTGGTGCAAGTAGCACCTTTCACCTGTAATTGTCTATTGTTTATGTTTGACTTGCTGTACACTGCCTTGTGTGAATCCCTTCAACAAGGTGGTAAATAAATCCTAATAAATAAATACATTCAAATATCATGCATATTATATCATACATTGTAGAATACAATGGAACATCTTAATAGACAGCCAAGAGGTGGGTACTGTTGAAATATATAGATGGGAAAAAATGCATAGTACAAAGTCATTGGATAAATACGTACACTGGCATCTTCTAAATTGAAGAAAAATAATATTACAGTTGATTAAGAATTAGTCTAACTTGAAGGATGTGGACAAATACAGAGTGATGCACATTGGAAAGAATAACCCAAATCACAGTTGCCAGATGCTAGGGTTCATCTTGGGTGTTAGCGCCCAAGAAAAGGATCTGGATGTCATTGTAGATAATTCAATGAAACCTTTCACCCAATGTGCTGTTGTGGCTAAAAAAGCAAACAGGATGCTAGGAATTATTAAAAAAGGGATGGTTAACAAAACTAAAAATGTCATAATGCCCCTGTGTCACTCCATGGTGCGACCTCATCTAGAGTACTACATTCAATTTGGTTGCCTTATCTCAAGAAAGATATAACGGCGCTAGAAAAGGTTCAAAGAAGAGCGACCAAGATGATAAAGGGGTTGGAACTCTTCTCGTACGAGGAAAAACTAAAAAAGTTAGGGCTCTTCAGCTTAGAAGGGAAATATGAGTGAAGTCTACAAAATCCTGAGTGGAATAGAACGGGTACAAGTGGGTCGATTTTTTTCACTCCATCAAAAATTACAAAGACTATGGGACACTCGATGAAGTTACAGGGAAATACTTTTAAAACCAATAGGAGGAAATTTTTTTTCACTCAGAGAATTGTTAAGCTCTGGAACGCATTGCCAGAGGTTGTGGTAAGAGTGGATAGCTTCGCTGGTTTTAAGAAAGGTTTGGTCAAATTCCTGGAGGAAAAGTCCATAGTCCGTTATTGAGAAAGACCTGGCAGAGGCTACTGCTTGCCCTGGAATTTTGCTTCTCCTTTGGGTTTTTGCCAGGTACTAGTGACCTGGATTGGCCATTTGAGGGCAGGCTACTGGGATTGATGGACCAATTGGTCTGACCCAGGAAGGCTATTCTTATGTCCTTAATTTCTTATTTACACTGTTTGCAGTAGCATTACTATAGGAAGGAGGGTTGAAGGATAAGAAAGTGACTAATAGTGAAAAGAGGTATGTCTTTAGTTTCTTATGAAATTCTAGGTAGTTGATGGGTTGTCTTAGATTTATTTGCAGTTTGTTCCAAATGAGAGGTCCTTGATATTCAAACGTAGTTTCAAATACAGTGGTACCTTGGTTTACGAGCATAATTTGTTCCAGAAGCATGCTCATAAACCAAAATACTCGTATATCAAAGCGAGTTTCCCTATGGGAACTAAGGGAAACTCGCTTGATTCGTTCCCACCCACCCCCATCCCCCGAGGCCAGCAGCGTTGCTCTACCCCCCCAAGAACCGGCATTGCTCCCCCCGCTCATGAAGGCCCCCCCCGCTCGTTTCACCCCTCCCCCCATTCGTAGTGCCCCCGTGATCCGGCACCCTCCCCTCCACGATCAGGCACCCTCCGCTCTCGTCACACCCCCTCCCCGCTGCGATCCGGCATCAAAAAGGCACCCACCCACCCGATCACATTTCTTACCCCCCCATTTGGCACCGGCACCAATGCACAGGACATGCTGGTGCCGGTGCCCAAAGATCTGCTTCCTTCTGCGTTGGGCCTTGAGATTCTTGAATCTCCGAGAATCTCGGAGAGAACGGGAACACGAAGGCCTTGAGCTGCACAGATGCCCCGCAGCGGACAGCCTCGCAAGCAGTCGTGCTTGAAAAGCTTATGAGTGATGCACTGCGCATGCGCGAGTGCCTTCCCGCCTGAGTCAGGGCACGCGTCTCCTGTGACGTACCTCAGTTCAACGTTTTCCACATAGCCGAGAAGTCTTGTTCACTTCAGCTCTGCAGCTCTTCGTTGCCTTCTCACACCGCGGCTTTGTTATTTTCTTAAGTCGTTGTGCCCGTGCATATAGTCTCTTTTTTTTCCTTAAAAAAACAAAAAACTTTTTTTATCCTGTCTCTTTTTTGGCCTGCAGCTTTTGGGCCTAGGCCAGGCCGCTGAACCTCGTTGCTTCACGAGTTACACTTTTTTCTATGTCCAAGCCCCTTACCGGTTTTAAAAAGTGTAGCCAGTGCGGCCAGGTTATTTCAATCAATGACCCTCATCATTGGTGTGTTGTTTGCCTGGGTCCCGAACCTTGTCCCGACACTTGTTCGCGCTGTGCTACCCTTCAGCCTCGAGCCCTTCGCAGACACAGTGCTAAAATTCTTCAACTATTTGGCACTATGGAGCAGTCTGCTGAGAGGGCCTCGACTTTGGGGACGGCCTCGACTTCCAAGACCTCGACTAAGTCCTCAACCTTGACAACTTTGGCATCAAAGTCCTCGGCTGTGGTCCCTTCTAAACCTTCATCTGAGGGTAAGTCTCCTGTTTCTCCTTCAGGTACCCTTCCTAAGAAGCCTCCAGAGTCTCAGGCATCCCAGGCCATTCCCACGGTCCTGCCAGTGTCTACGAAACCTCCAGCTAAGCGTGCCTCCAAACATAGGGAATACTCATCTTCGAGGTCACCCTCTTTGGAGCGCATTGCCTCACCTTCGAGACCTGTTCCTTTCATCTCAGTGCCTATGTTCGAGGACATGTTGAAAGCCATTTTGACCTCTCAGATTTCCTTGGTCCCGACTCAACTTGTCCCGGCCTCGACCCTGCTTCCTATGAGCCAGCCTGAGCCTCCTGTTGAAGCACCTTGAGGCAAGTCTCGAAAGTCTCGTCTGTTATCATCCAGTGACTCTTCGCCTCCTCCTCCTAGGGCAGAGTCTCCTGAACCTCAATCAGGCATCACTCGAAGAATTCGAGGCATCTTGCTTCCATGTGGAGTCAGGAGTCTTCTCTCAAGCAAAAGGACTCTCCTCCTCCCAGTACTGAGTCTCCTATGCCTCTTTTATCGAGGGCCGTTGAGGCTCCTTCAAAACCTAAATACAAGTGTCGGTCTCGCAAAGCTTCTACACCTGCTGCTTCTCCTCGAAGCCTGTCCAGGTCAAAGACTCCTCCATTGAGACCACCTCCAAGGGAGCCTTCTCCTGCCTCGACCCACTCCGTTCCTCGGACCCCGGGGACTTCACCATCGAGGCTTCTAAAGCGCAAACACTCTCTGACTCCTCCTATCACAGGTAGTGGAGCTTCCTCGGTGACCATGGTGCTGGACTCTGAGCCTCCTTCTCAATATTCCAGAGAGGCTTCTTCATCCTATTCTGCGGCTCCTAGGTCTCGCTCTCCTTCTGAGGAGCCATCTACCTCGAAGTCTGCCTCTTTTGCAAGATTTGTCTTTGACATGGGGAAAGCTCTTCAGCTGGATCTCCATTCTGACTCTAAATACACTCCTAAGTACTTGGCCGACATGGAGTTGCCTCATTCACCCAAGGAGACCTTGAGGCTTCCTATGACAAGTGTTTTAAAACAAACTTTCCTCAGGAATATGGAAACTCCTTACTCTATTACGGCCATACCTTCTAAACTGGAATCAAGGTATCGTCCCGTCCCGTCCCGTCCCTTGTAAGAGGTTTGAGAAATCCCAATTATCTACCAGTCCTTAGTTGTGGAATCTTCATTAAAGAAAGCTCAACCATCTAAGATCTACGCTGCGGTCCCTCCAGGCAGGGAGGGCTGTACCATGGACAAGTTTGGCCGCAGGCTGTATCAGAATTCCATTATGACAAATAGAAATCTCAACTACAATTACATTTTCACTGCTTATTTTAATCACTTCCTCAAACTAATGCCTAAGTTTTTCCCGGCTCTTGAGGAGCAGTGTTTTCCTGAGTTCAAACAGATTATTCGTACTCTGTCACAACTTCGACTCTTCATGCTGCAAGCCACCTATGCTTTTGAGCTCTCATCCAGAGTTTCTGCCTTTGCGGTAGCCATGCATCGCCTCACTTGGCTCCGCATTGTGGACATGGACCCTAATTTGCAGGATCGTCTAGCGAACTTACCTTGCCAAGGAAATGAACTTTTTGATGATTCCATTGAGGATGCTACGAAGCATCTCTCTGAACATGAGCGCTTTTTTACCTCCTTGATTCGGCGGAAGGCTGAGACTCCTCCTGCTTGGCCTTATAAGCCTTCACCACGTCATTACCCCTCTCAAACTCTTCAGTTCATTGGGGCCGTTCTGGACAATGTCAGGCTCAGAGCGTTCCTCCCTCAACCACGCCAAGATGATCTCATTCGCCTTTGCCATCAAGTGTTTACTCTTGCATCAATTTCAGCAAGACAAATGATGATTCTACTCGGTCCCATGGCCTCTACAGTTCACATGAATCCTTTTGCCAGACTTCACCTTTGTATACCTCAGTGGACCCTGGCATCTCAGTGGCAGCAAGCTACCGACCCACTCTCTCAACACATTACAGTAACTCCTTTGTTGAGACAATATCTCCGCTGCTGGATGCTCTCTTCCAATATTTCCAGAGGTTTGCTTTTCCACACTCTTACTCATCAGAAGGTTCTCATGACACTCGTCCACCTATGCAAGGGGAGCCCATTTTGACGGTCTCTGTACTCAAGACCATTGGTCCCCCGCAGATGTCTCTGTCACATAAATCTGTTGAAACTCGGAGCGATTTTCAATGCTCTCAAAGCTTTTCAACATCATCTTCACGACCAAGTAGTTCTTGTCCAGACGGACAACCAAGTCGCCATGTACTATGTCAACAAACAGGGAGGCACGGGATCTCACTACCTTTGTCAAGAAGCTCTAAAGCTGTGGGAATGTGCAGTTCACCATAACATCTTTCTCAGAGCTGTATACATTCAAGGTCAGCACAACTTCTGGCGGACAAATTGAGTCATCTTCTGCAACCTCACAAATGGACACTCAATTCCTCCCCTTTACTTCTGGTGTTTGCTCATTGGGGAACCCCTCAGATAGATCTTTTTGCATCTCCCCTCAACAACAAGCTGCCTCAGTTCTGCTCCCGGATATACTCGCCTCACTGCCTCGAGGCAGATGCTTTCCTCCTGGACTGGACGGGTCAGTTTCTCTATGCTTTTCCTCCATTCCCTCTGTTTCTCAAGACTCTTGTCAAGCTCAAGTCGGAACATGCCACCATGATTCTGATAGCTCCTTGGTAGCCCAGACAACCGTGGTACTCCCTTCTACTTCAACTCAGCATCTACCAGTTTTTCCCTCTCTGCTTACTCAGTCAGGGGTCCTTGCTTCATCCAACCTGCAGTCTCTACTCTTAACAGCTTGGTATCTTTCAACCTAACTGCCTCTCTACAGTTTTCTCAGTCTGTACAGGACATTTTGGAGGCTTCCAGAAAGCCGTCCACTAGGCAGTGCTGCGATCAGAAATGGACTAGATTTTCTGCTTGGTGTACTACTCGCCACATGGAGCCAATATCTACCTCCTTGTCTTCAGTTTTGGATTATTTACTTCACTTATCTCACTCTGGCCTCAAGTCCACATCTATCAGTCCATCTTAGTGCGATTGCTGCTTTCCATCAGCCTCTTGATGGGAAACCCTGTCTGCACATCCTGTGGTTTCCCGCTTCATGAAAGAACTTTTCAATGTTAACCCACCACTTAAATCACCTCCAGTGGTCTGGGATCTCAATGTCATCCCGGCTCAATTGATGAACCCTCAATTTCAACCAATTGATAAGTCTAATCTAAAGTATCTCACTTGGAAAGTGGTGTTCCTCATTGCCCTCACGTCTGCTCGAAGAGTCAGTGAGTTTCAAGCTTTAGTTGCGGATCCACCCTTCACAGTTTTCCACCATGACAAGGTAGTCCTCCGTACTCATCCTAAATTCTTACCTAAAGTTGTTTCAGAATTTTTTCCAAAGCCTCATTCTCACCCTGGAAAAATAGCACTTCATACTTTGGACTGTAAACATGCCTTGGCTTTCTACTTGCAACACACTCAACCTCACATAACAGCCCCGCAACTTTTCAACTCCTTTGATCCAAATAAGTTGGGGCATCTTGTCTCGAAACGAGCCATCTCCAACTGGATGGCTGCTTGCATCACTTTCTGCTACACTCAGGCTGGTCTCTCCCTCTGCAGGGTCTAGTCACGGGCCACAGAGTTAGAGCAATTGTGGCCTCTGTAGCTTTCCTCAGATCAACTCCTATTGAGGAAATCTGCAAGGCTACCACTTGGTCCTCGGTTCATACATTCACTTCTCATTATTGTCTGGATACTTTCTCCAGAAGGGATGGCCATTTGGCCAGTCCGTTTTACAAAATTTGTTTTCTTGAGTTACCAACTCCCCCTCCATCCCATTATGCTTAGCTTGGAGGTCACCCACATGTTGAGAATATCCTGCCTGCTTGTCCTGGGATAAAGCACAGTTACTTACCATAACAGTTGTTATCCAGGGACAGCAGGCAGATATTCTCACAACCCACCCACCTCCCCTGGTTGGCTTCTTAGCTAGCTATCTAAACTGCGGTACCTCACAGGAGATGCGCGCCCTGACTCGGGCGGGAAGGCACTCACACATGCTCAGTGCAGCACTCGTAAGCTCTTACAAAGATCTTCAAGCAAGTCTGCTTGTGAGGCTGTCCGCTGTGGGGCTCCGTTGGTGACGTCACCCACATGTTGAGAACATAGAAAAATAACGGCAGAAAAGGGCCATAGCCCATCAAGTGTGCCCATACTAAAGATCCCCTTCCCTAAATTTATCCTCCCAGATATCCTATATCTCATCAAGTCTACCTATTCTGATGACCCTCCCCCCACTTTTACCCTCTTAGAGATCCCACATGCGCATCCCATTTATTCTTAAAATCTGGCACGCTGCTGGCCTTGACCACCTGCACAGGAAATCTATTCCAATGATCGACCACTCTTTCGGTGAAGAAATACTTCATGATGTCGCCATGAAATTTCCCGCCCCTGATTTTTAGCGGATGCCCTCTTGTGGCCGAGGGTCCTTTGAGAAAGAAAATATCATCTTCCTCTTCGATATGACCAGTGATATACTTAAACGTCTCAATCATGTCTCCCCTCTCCCTACGTTCTTCGAGAGAGTACAGCCGCAATTTATTCAGCCTCTCCTCGTATGAGAGATCCTTGAGCCCTGAGATCATACGCTCTAGTGCAGGGGTGTCCAATGTCAGTCCTCGAGTGCCGCAATTCAGTCGGGTTTTCAGGATTTCCCCAATGAATATGCATGAGATCTATTTGCATACAATGAAAGCAGTGCATGCAAATAGACCTCATGTATATTCATTGGGGAAATCCTGAAAATCCGACTGGACTGCGGCCCTCGAGGACTGACATTGGACACCCCTGCTCTAGTGGCCATACGCTGAACCGACTGGACTCGCAATACATTTTTATGGTAGTGTGGCCTCCAGAATTGCACACAGTATTCCAGATGAGGTCTAACCATGGATCTGTACAATGGCATTATGACCTCAGGCTTCCGGCTGACGAAACTTCTATGGATACATCCCAACATTTGTCTAGCCTTGGATGAAGCCTTCTCCACTTGATTGGCAGCTTTCAGGTCTTCACTAATGATTACTCCTAAATTGCGCTTTGCTGCGGTCCTAGCTAAGGTTTCACCATTAAGGGTGTAATTTCTGCACGGATTTCTGCTGCCATGGTGCATGACCTTACATTGCTTAGCGTTGAAGCTAAGTTGCCAAGTCGAGGACCAATGTTCCAACAAGAGTAGGTCCCGTTTCATACCATCGGGCAAATTGCTATTACCTACTATGTTACACAGTTTGGCGTCATCGGCGAATAATGTTATTTTACCCTGAAGCCCCTGAGTCAGGTCTCCTATGAATATGTTGAAAAGGATTGGGCCCAAGACCGAGCCCTGCGGCACTCCATTGGCTACCTCCGACGTTTTGGAGAGGGTGCCGTTAACCACCACCCTCTGAAATCTACCACTTAGCCAATCATTGACCCATGTAGTTAGTGTTTCTCCTAATCCCATCGATTTCATCTTGCTTAATAACCTATGGTGTGGAACGCTATCAAAAGCTTTACTGAAGTCTAAGTACACGACTGAAGTCCAAGTACACATATCTGCCTAATGTCCATGGATAACAACTGTTATAGTAAGTAACTGTGCTTTTTCTCTGCATAGAGTGCTTTGTGTTGTTTAAAATTTTATTGTTGGTAGTTCATTTTGACTTGGTCATTTTAAAAGTAGCTCGTAAGCCAAAAAAGTGTGGGCACCCCTGATATACACAGTAAAGTATATTACAGGGATGTTTATTCTCTGTTTCCTAGAAGGCTAACTGAATTGGCCAGATCTTATTACAGTTTTTCCATAGCCGCTGATTTGCAAATGTGCAACCGCTCCAATAAAATATTTATGGATAGTAAAATAGCTATATTTTATAAACGACATTTGAGAACTGTTTGCCTGGCAGTAAAATTGTCAGTTTCCTCCATAAAATAAACAGTCATAATGGAGTACCTTTATCTAATCAGATTAATAGTATCTAGCCAACAATCATGCCTCTCCAGCTGATACAACCTGATCTTTCAGACTTACCATTAATGCATTAAAGAGAACAGATGCAATTTGTATGTATAGAAAAATAAGCTTAATGCTTAAAAAAAAAAATCCTGGCCTAAGGGACCAGTTTAGCATTAAGACAAATCCATGAGTATAATGTAAGATGCTTGCCTAGTGAAAAAAGTGTCACATATGTATAGTCTGTTCTCATCATTTGCCTTAGTATGGTTCCCGAAAATTTTCGTAAACCACGAAATCACAAATAATGAAATGGTGAGTCTATGGCAGGGGTAGGCAATTCCGGTCCTCGAGAGCCGGAGCCAGGTCAGGTTTTCAGGATTTCCACAATGAATATGTATGAGATGGATTTGCATGCACTGCCTTCTTGAAATGCAAATTTATTCATCGCTCTTAGCATTACCCTTCTCCTCCACTGCCAATTCCAGACTTCGTTCCTTTCATCTAGCTGCTCCCTGTGCCTGGAATAAATTACCAGAGCGTGTCCGTCAACCCCTTCCCTTGTTTGAAAGCAGACTGAAAACCCACCTTTTTGATATAGCTTTCAATCCTTAACCCTACTCCTCTGCCCTCCAACCCAGCCAGCTGATTAACCGTTCCCCTTAACTGTATCCATGACATCCTGTTTGTCTTGCCTGTTTAGATTGTAAGCTCTTTTGAGCAGGGACTGTTTTCTTGGTCTTTGTGACTCTGTACAACGCTATGTACGTCTTTAAGCGCAATAGAAGTAATAGCAGTAGAATCTAGTCATCTAGGTTTCATTCTGGAATAGGCTCCAACTGCATGGCCCAGTTATAAAGTTACTTATTTGTATAGCTATATAATTTAAAGTTAAAACAACTTATCTTCCAAATGTCAGCATTGTTGACCTACATAAGAACACAAGTCAGACCAATGGTTCATCTAGCCCAGTAGCTCGTCCTCACAGTGGCCAATTCAGGTCCCAAGTTCCTGGCATAAAATCCAAAAAGTAGCAACATTCCATGCTACCAATCCAGAGCAAGCAGTGGCTTTCCCCGTGTCTGTCTCAATAACAGACTATGGACTTTTCCTCCAGAAAATTGTCCAAACCGCTCTTACCACAACCTCTGGCAACACATTCCAGAGCTTAACTAAGTGAAAAAATATTTCCTCCTATTAGTTTGAAAAGTATTTCCCTGTAACTTCGAGTGTCCCCTAGTCTGTCATTTTTGATGGAGTAAAAAATTGATACACTTGTACCCATTCTACACCACTCAGGATTTTGTAGACTTCAATCATACCTCCCATCAGCCATTTCTTTTTCAAGATGAAGAATCCTAACCTCTTTAGTCTTTCCTCATACGAGACGAGTTCCATCCCCTTTATCATCTTGGTCATTCTTTGAGCTGACAAAACTTAGTCGTCCTGTAGTGATAATCGAAAGTTTGACAAGACTGCCTAGATAGAACTTATACATTGTGAGTTAGGCGATTTAAAAGCAGTTCTAAGTGCCCAGAAGCTATCTAAAGTGACCAGACAACCACTGCAGGGACAAAGTACAGACCCCCACACATTCTCTCAGTTATCACTGACCCCCCCCCCCCCCAACACCATAAAAATTGGAATAAAAACGTACATACCTGCCTCCAGAATATCAGCATTTGGCATAGGAAAGCCTAGTAGAGCTGCATGGTGGTGGCTTAAGTAGTCTGCAGAGTGGGCTAGTGAACCATAGAGAGGAGGACCCAGGCCCATAAGCCACTCTAACCACTGTATTCATGGTGAAAAATGTGAGGTCAACAAACCTCCCCCCCTAAAAAAAAAATAAAAACCTATTAGTGTTACCTGCAGCTATAAGGGCTATTGGGATGATAGCCAGGTGGGTATAATAGGTTTTGGGGGGCTCACCATGATCTGCAGAGGAGTTGTGGTGAGATGTTTAAGTGGCACCCTTTTGTGAAGTTCATGGCAGTACTCTGTAAGGTGCCATGTCTGGGTGGCCAGTCCATCACTTTGTTGACCCCTCCCATGTCCAAAAGGTCTTTCTCTAGGCGTTTTGGACTAGGACCTTTTTAGACAGGACTTTGGAGTATCAAGCTGGGAAGATGAACTGGCTAAGTCCGATGATTGTTCAATCTAATTCTTACTTCACATTTAGGAAATCATTAAAGACCTATTTATTTGACAAATAAGAATATTAATTTTGATATATTTAAATGAGGTCTTATATTTCTATTCTTATTGTCATAGTATGTTTTAATTTTTTAATAATTTTTAATATTGTACTTGAATGTTTTTAACAATTGTATTACTTTTATTATATAATTTTAGATTGTACATAGTGTGTTCTATGAAACTACCATGTGCTGAAATGTCTCAGTATTTTTCTGTTGTGAACCGCCCAGAACTACTGGTTGGGCGGTATACAAGAAAATAAATTATTATTATTGGACAGTTTTTGGGATGAGAACATGGTATAAAGATAGTTGACTTGGCGGTCTGGAGGATCAAATGGCTGGACGTATAATTAATAATAATAATAACTTTATTTTTTCTATACCGCCATAATCTTGCGACTTCTAGGCGGTTTACAGTGAAGAGAGCTGTACAGTCAGCGAATTACAGAGTAAGAATAGGTAGGATGTCACTGAGTAGTCAGTGATTACAGGGTACAAATAGGTTACAGTACAATCTTAACATGTTACATCAAAAGGGCTGGATGGTCAGCGAAATTACAGAATACAAATGGTGAGGAAGACACTGAACAGTTGAGTGAAGAAGAGAATACCGCTAGTGAAGAAGCGTAATAACAGCATGAAGAGAAAAGCTTTAAAAAAAGGGAGTGCGTTTAGACGATTCTCGGAAAAAAATTGGGGGACATTTTTTCGAGAATGGACTTTAGATGTTGCCGACTTTGGGCGACTAGTGCCTTAGGCCCAAAACGGACTTAGACATTTATTTTTATTATGCCACTCCACGGAGCTTAAATTCTTGAAGTTGATACAAAACATAGCCATTAAGCTTATTACAGGTTTGAAAAAGTTTAACCATTTTACCTCAGTTTTTGAGAACAGAATATTGGCTACCGATTCAGTATCATATATAGTACAAACTTGCAAAGCTCATTCACAATATAATATCCTTGCTGATGACCCTCTTTTTGTCTTGACTTTTGATTACCTTATACCACCACCCACCCTATTCAATCCTCACAACATAATTTACTGCTTATTCCATTCTTTCGACAGGTTTTCTTCAATAAACAACAGGATTCTGTTTGCTGTAGTTGGCTCTACCTTTTAGAACAAATTTCCCCCCAGTATTCTGCCAAGAACCTTCTCATTAGAAGTTTAAATATGTCCTAGAAACTTGTTTTATCTATGTAGCTTATGGATCTTCATTGATTCACGCCCCCCTTTCTTACAGTCTTCAGGCCATTGGAGCAGGGGTGTGGTATGCTGCGAGTACAGCCGTAGAATGACTCTCCTCTTTTGTCCTATGGCAATTGTATTTTTGCCTCTCTCTTCCTATTTAGAGGAACACCAGATTCATCTGGTGTGATATAACATTAGCTGAGCTGAGGTCACCTGCTGGTAATATTTTTTGGATGGTGGTGTGGGTGAAATGGGGTGGGCAGAGGGTGAGGGGAATATGAGGTGATGTCAAGGGTCTGTTGAATAAGGATTGACAAGTTTATAAGAAGAGGTAAGAAAGGGTTAATAGACAGAGCTTGTAAGTAAGAAAAGGATTGGGGAGGTTTTTAAGGTGATGGGGGTGGAGCAGTCATGGGATTGGTTGGATGTTTGTGGCAGGTTGAAGGGAAATCTGTGAGGAAAGGGGAAGAGTAGAATAGTCTCCCCTCCCTCCCATGTGTGCTGGTGGTATGTTTAGTGTCATTGTTTGGGGGGGTGGTTTACAAGTTTTATGTGGACTTGGATGGGTTTGTGGTTGAGCTTTAGGGGTTAGGGGAGATGGTCGCAGCTTTGGGCAGGACGGAAAATTGGGTTTGGCCCAGTTGGAGCTGGGAGATGAGCAGTTAATAAATAAATAAATGTAACACTTGTAGACGACACCGTTGCGAGGGGAAGCATGGCCAGGCCTCACGGTGGGTCAAGTTTGAGCAGTTGTTATAAGTTTAAAGACTTAACGGGAGCTAGTTTCGACACCGAATAGCTCCCTGGGGGTGTGTGAAATGTGCATTGGGGGTTTATTGGTTTTGGACACGGATTGTATTGTAAGTGGAGATAATATTAAGAAAGATAATAAAGCTGCGGCCAAATAGTTATTCCAATAAAATTTAGTTGTGTTATTTTGATTGATGATGTGTAGCTTTCAGTTGCAAGTGACGGAGTGTGAATGCTAATGTTATGTCTTTTGTATTGAATTAAGAAACCAATCAGTTGAATGGAGAATCTTGTTGCTTTAACAGGGTCATTCTCAAAAAGGTAGGACCATATAATGTCTCCTTTATAGAGCAAGGAAGAGCTCAAAATCCTAAAGGAGATCATTGTTGATAAATTGATACTCTGCCTGCCACACAGGTCTTTTTTTGTGTCTCAGGAGATTATTTGTTTACATCTATAGATAAATGTGTTTTCGATGCATGTTTTGGTTTTTCTTCCATGAAACTCGAAGGATCCCCCAAAGACTGAAATAGAACAACATTAATGAGAAGTCCATTTTTTTTAATTTTTTTTTTTATACATCAGAAATCAGGTCTCATGATATTAAGGCTAAATTTACTACAGCTTTTCTTCTGTGTCCACTGGAAATGAAAAAGCTTAGCAAATCAGGTCCTAAGTTTAAGTGGCTAACTGCATCAAGCATGATGTCCTCCAATTATTGTAAGTCTAAGGCTAATGGACAAGAAAGCCAATTCTCCACTCCTCTCATGGCAGTGATTTACTCTATTTTAATAGAATGCTACTGTAATATAAATTCTCTTGGTCATCTTCCTAAGAAACCTTATCCTAGGAGGCCGCCTTTTACTGTACTGCAGTAGAGTACAATGAAGCTCTGCCTTGGAGAAATTAAAATGATAGTTTAAACACTTCCCAGAGAAAACATCTGAATTCAGTGGCTTGCTAATAGTTCTCATTTTTAATAAATAGTATGTGGGCTGTTAAACCACATTAATCCCCATAACCTTCCTTTCTGTTAGTACCTTCAGTCATTTTTCTTCCACCTACACACACTTGGGCTCCTCACATACCGTTCAAATGGTTCCTTACTGATTTAGGAGAGCTCTTAAGAATGTTTCCATTGTAATCGTGCTTTGTATTATGTATCCGAGGTAAGTGGCATTTTTGACTGAAGGAAAGATATTTGTTCAGAAAAATCAATTTTCTCCGAGACAAACAATTCTTGACAGTGAAGCCCAAGAGCAGCCCAGTCTGTCCACAGTGAACAAATTAACAATTAATTGAAATGGGAATAATTTGCTTTACCCGCACAAGAATGTTTCCACTGAAGAGATCTGATATGCTGAACTATTTCTCTTTAAATCCAAACTCTTCAAAACATGTCTACATGTAATGAATCCAATCACACACTAAATCACAATATCAAGCAAAGCAATAACTGGGTTAAGATTTCCTAGCAATGAAGAGTTAAAAAAACTGGAGAATGAGTAGTAAAGAAATTGAAAACCACTGACCTGGTAAACTTGCCATCTTAAGTATCAGGATACATAGTCCATATTTGGAGTGGCTCTCTCCACTTTATCCCAGGACAAGCAGGCAGCATATTCTCACGAATGGGTGATGTCACCGATGGAGTCCCAGTACGGACCATTTTAAAAGTACATCTCCACTTTAAGTCTTTAGAAAGTTTGTGATAGCCTGAAATGCGCACGCGCAAGTGCCTTCCTGTCTGACGTAAGGCGTGCGATCCCTCAGTTTCTTAGTTTCCGCGGAGCTAAGAAGTCGCTCATCAACAGCTGTTGATATTTTTTCGCTGCCTTCCCGCTCACACGGCTTATTTTTTGAGTTTTTAGTCAGTATTTGTTTTCTTTTTCTTTTTTTATAGTAAAAAAAAAGCACTTTTTCGCTTTCACGAGTTTGGCCCAGCGGGGCCTGTTTCACTCCTCGCGTCTCGACTTTCAATTTTGCCAAAGCCATTTTTCCCTCCATGTCCTGTCCTCAAATGGGTTTTAAGAAGTGCAGACGGAGTGCTCACCCTATTTCCATCACAGATCCGCATCGCTGGTGCCTCCAGTGTTTGGGGCTGGAGCATAGGTCTGAATCTTGCACTCATTGTTCCTCACTCCAGAAGAGGTCCCTTAAAAATCGTCTGATCCAACAATGTCTCCTTTTCGGTTCCGCTATGGAGTGTGATTCAACACCAGTGCTGACGTCGGGGTCCACATCGAAGTTGATGTCGCAACATCCGACGTCAATGGATTCATCTTCAGTGTCGCATGCAATGGGTAAGCCAGCTGAGAAATCTTCCCCCACCACTTTGGGATCCCAGGTCACTTCAGCAGTGAGCCAAGTCCTGCAGACCTCGAAAACCCTCAAACGCTCAGCTCCTATTGCGGTGAGTGCCTCTACATCGGCTGCCTCATCGCCGGAGTGCAGAGCCGCACTGACAGTACCGGAAAAAAAGCCAGTGGTATCGGTGCCCAGTCTAAAGCAGCAAATTCAAGAACTGCTGTGGGAGGAGTTAAGGGAGCAGTTACAGCTCTTGCTCCCTGTTAGGCGATGCTGACTCCCCCCGGTGCCAGTCCGGTTTGAGTCTTTCATATTGGCTTCGATAGTTGAAGCCTCGGCGTCCACATTTCAAAAATCTTCCTCGGTGCCGTCTGAGTTGGCTAAACGCTCGATGTCGGAGACAGCTCGGCACCGTTCTTCTTCCCAAACATCTTCCAAGACGATGTCGGTCAAATTGGGTAAGGCCTTGAAGAAGATGAAACATACGGAACCATCAACACCCAGTGCTCGACACTGCCTTCCACCCACACGAGACTCGGACCTCTGGGGTGATTCTGAAGAGCCTGTTCTGTCTGATGAGGATGTCTCTTCAGATGAAGACTTTCACCTTCCATCTTCTCAAGAACCTTCTCAAAGAACGGATAAGTCTTCATTCTAAAAATTTTTGAAAGACATGGTAGAGACTTTTTATATACCCCTTGAAGCTGACTAAAAAAAAATCTAAACTTCTTTTGGATGCATTAGATTATGAGCAGCCACCTGAGGAGTTTCTTTGGCTTCCCCTTCATGACATCTTGCGGGAGACTTTCTACAAGAATTTAGAAACTCTTTTGACCGTCCCTGTTGCTCCTTACAAGCTTGATTCGCTGTATGGGGTGATACCTATTCCGGGCTTTGACAAGTTTCAGCTCCCCCCTGAATCTCTCCTAGTGGAGTCCACACTTAAAATATCTGCTGGAGCCAGTGTCTATGCTTCTGTACCTCCTGGCAGAGAGGGTAAGGCAATGGGGACCGCTTTGGCAAACAATTATATCAAAATGCCATGCTTGCCAAACAGTCTGGTAATTATGCTTTTCATTTCTCTTTCTATCACAAACACTTTGTAGAATCCCTGGGCCTGCTGATTGAGGGGAACTTCCTCAATGGCATTCAGCAGAAGAAGGGATTGCACCTCCTGCAGAAGAAGGGAGGCCTGAGCAGGGTCCAAAGCAGACTCTCTTGGAGGACTGTCTGGTGGAAGAATCTGAAAATGTAGAGTAACCCTGACGAATGATGTTGAGGACCCATAGGTCTGATGTGATGAGTTCCCAATGACTGATGAAAAACCAAAGACGACCTCCAATGGACTGAGGCAAAGGTTGAGAAATGTTGAGATTGGCTATGCTCCTGAAAAAACAGGTCAAAAAGGCTGTGTAGATTTAGGTGGAACAGCCTGCTGTGGTTGACGGGATTGTTGCATTGTTGTCTCTACCTCCGAGGTTGAGACTGAGGTGGCTGCATAGGCTTTGCAGCAAAGCAACGCTGATATGAAGACTGTTGTTTGATAGGGCATGCAGGTGGAGATTTTTTCTTGGTTTTCACCAGAGTATAGATAGAATAGCACAGGAGAGTCAAATCCACAATCGCAAAACGGAAACGCTATGGAGCAGAAAAGTCCAAGGAAGACTGGTGAACTCTGCGTTTCTTAAACACCTTTTATTTCTTCAATACAACATTGAACGACTTGACATGTACATGTTTTGGCTAAAATGGCCTGCCTCAGGAGTCTACAATCATAGACAAACGTATTAGTAACAAGCATAATTCATAACCATAAAAATAATATTAATCATTTAAAATAATATATCATGATAAATACTATAACAAAACTTATGTCCAATAAACATACACTAATATGGTAATATTCTGTAGCTATTAAATAAATCAATAAAAATTAATGTCTTCATAAACTAAAAATACATTCACATTTCTAAAAGACATAAACAAATACAATTGAATAGTATTTTAAAAACCACTTGTCTAAGAGGCTGATGATAACAAAAACATAAAAACATTTAAAAAAGCCCAAAAATTAATAAATAACTAAAAATAAAAAGATAAATTGATCATAAACAAAATATGGAAAAACAAAACATACCTCACAAATCTTGTATTAGGATAAGAGTCCACATAAGAAAATTCATTCAATCTTGCACTAATGGCTTAAAAGAAAAAAACATTGAAAAAATGAAATTGAAACATAATCGTATACCAATAAGGTGAAAAGACCTAATTAAAAACATGGTCTAAAACCCAACACAGGATCAAATGGACAAACCAACTAATTCATAGTCAGGCTCTGTACCAAAATGCCTCTTAATAAAATAAACACCAACAAAAACCAAAAAGGCCAAAGGAAATAATAAGGTAATGAATGAACCCTAAGAAAATTCTCCCAATTCTAAAAACCAAAAATAACTGTAAAGACTAGTCAAAAAAATCAAGGCCTAAATAAAGGGCAGCGAAAATAGAAGCAAACTTGAGCCCAGAATTAAAATCTTACAAACATATGTCGCTGCTATCATAAAACTCCAATTAAACAAAAAGAAAAAAGTAGCTAAAAGAAACTTATTTGAAGACGCTGTATGGAAAGATTACACGCCGTCATGGAAAAATGCTTCCAATGAAAAAGACGCCACTGCAAAACCGACAAGTTAAATACGTGCACGTCAATCGTGACGATGTGTCGTTCGGGAAAAGTGTGTCATAAAAACCCAAATGAACAAAAACTAAACCAACCAAAAAACAACCAAAAAATGTGAAAATCAAGAAACAGAAGAAAACAAGTGCAAATACTAAACTTAACCCTAAAAAACCTAAAAATATAAAAACATGATGACGTCATTGATATACCGTAAAAACGTGATGCATCTGACAAATCCTAATAAAAAAGCAATAGCGATTCAATCATCTCAAGAATGAGCCTAAAGCTAAACATGCAGTACTGCCACAACCTAAACCAAGGGACATAACAAACCTTAAAGAGATGATAAAAATAATATACTCAAATTGACAGCTTATAAAGAACTTGAAAAAATGAAAAACCAATTGAAAAACGGAGAAAATTAATATATAATTTCTCTCAATGTTATAAATTAAAATAAATAAATGTGTAAAAATATAATAAAAATCAGCTATGACCAAAATACAAGGCTCAATAACCTGGCTCCTTATCAGGTCCATAAAATAATCAATTATAAACAGAGGACTTTAAATAAAAGGTTTGAAATCCAACTCCATATTAAGACCATGTGGTGTCACTGTATTAAAATCAAAAATAAAACCATCATGTGACATACTTTTTCCGTACGACACGTCATCACGATTGACATGCACATATTTAACTTGTCGGTTTTGCAGCGGCGTCTTTTTCATTGGAAGCATTTGTCAATGACGGCATGTAATCTTTCCATACAGCGTCTTGAAGTAAGTTTCTTTTAGCTACTTTTTTCTTTTTGTTTAATTGGGGTTTTATGATAGCAGCGACATATGGTATTCGGCAGACTGTTTGTAAGATTTTAATTTCGGGCTTAAGTTTGCTTCTATTTTCGCTGCCCTTTATTTAGGCCTTGATTTTTTTGACTAGCCTTTACAGTTATTTTTGGTTTTTAGAAATGTTGGGAAAATTTTCTTAGGGTTCATTCATTCCCTTATGACTTCCTTTGGCCTTTTTGGTTTTTGTTGGCATTTATTTTATTAAGAGGCAATTTGAGTACAGAGCCTACTGACTATGAATTAGTTGGTTTGTCCATTTGATCCTGTGTTGGGATTTAGACCATGTTTTTAATTAGGTCTTTTCACCTTATTGGTATACGATTATGTTTCAATTTCATTTTTTTAATGTTTTATTCTTTTAAGCCATTAGTGCAAAATTGAATGAATTTTCTTCTGTGGACTCTTTTCTATCCCAAATCAAGATTTGTGAGGTATGTTTTGTTTTTCTGTATTTTGTTTATGATCAATATATCTTTTTCTTTTTTTTTAAATGTTTCTATGTTTTATGCTTTTGATATCAGCCTCTTAGACAAGTGGTTTTTAAAATACTATTCAATTGTATTTGTTTATGTCTTTTAGAAATGTGAATGTATTTTTAGTTTATGAAGACATATATATTTTTTGTTATATTTAATAGCTGCGGAATATTACCATATCAGTGGGTGTTTATTGGTCATGTAATTTTTTTGTTATAGTATTTATCATGATATATTTGATTACTTTGTTTAGATATGAAGTACAGTGGAACCTTGGTTTACGAGCATAATTTGTTCCAGAAGCATGCTCGTAAACCAAAATACTCGTATATCAAAGCAAGTTTCCCCATAGGAAATAATGGAAACTCGCTTGATATGTTCCCTCCCCCCCCCCCCCCGAGGCCAACGGCGCTGTTCCCTCCCCCCTCCCGTGCAAACCGGAACCCCCCCTGAACAACTTGAAACTTACCCCCCCCCCCTGTCTGGCACCGGCACGCAGCACACAGGATGTGCCCGTGCCACTTGAAGAACTTCCTGCCTCTGCCGGGCCTTGAGAATCTCGGTGAGAGGGAGAATTAGAAGGCCTTGAGCATGCGCAGATGCATGCTCAAGGCCCGGCAGAGGCAGGAAGTTCTTCAAGTGGCATGGGCACGTCCTGTGGGCTGCGTGCCGGTGCCAGACGGGGGTAAGTTTCAAGTTGGGCGGGAGGGGGAGGGGGCCTTTGCGAGAGGGGGAAGCGATGCCGGTTCTCGGTGGTGGGGGTGCTCGCAAATCGAGTCGACACGGTTTGCGAGAATGTTTTGCTCGTCTTGCAAGACACTCGCAAACCGAGGTTTGACTGTATTTTTATGAAATTTTAATGTGATGTGCATGTGTTGGTGCTGTGTTTTTAGTCTATTGATTTCTTCTTTTTTCTTTTTCATCATATATTTTTAATATGTCTCCTTTTGACAAAATATTTATTTTTTCTTTTCTTCTTTTTTGGCTGTATAATATATACTTTTTAACTGATAGGTTATTATTTTTTAAAAAATTATTAATATTATCTTATGGTTATGAATTATGCTTGTTACTAATACGTTTGTCTATGATTGTAGACTCATGAGGCAGGCCATTTTGGCCGAAACATGTACATCTCAAGTCATTCAATGTTGTATTGAAGAAATAAAGGGTGTGTTAAGAAATACATTGAGTTCGCCAGTCTTCCTTGGACTTTTCCGCTCCTTAGCATTTGTGTTTTGTGATTGTGGATTTGACTCTCCTGTGATTTGACTTTGGTGAAAACCAAGAAAAAACCTCCACTTGCTCGCCCTTTCAGACAACAGTCTTCATATCGTCATCGCTTTGCTGCAAAGCCTATGTAGCCACCTCAGTCTCAACCTCGGAGGCAGAGGTAGCAACAGCAACAACCCCGTCAACCACAGCAAAAAAAGCAGGCTGTTCCACCTAAATTTACACCACTTTTTTGACCTGTTTTTCAGGAGCATAGCCAATCTCAACATTTCTCAACCTTTGCCTCAGTCCATCGGAGGTCGTCTTTAATTTTTCATCAGTCGTTGGGAACGCATCAAATCATTCGTCAGGGTTACTCTCTACATTTTTAGATTCTTCCACCAGACAGTCCTCCAAGGGAGTCTGCTTTGGACCCTGCTCAGGCCTCCTTTCTTCTGCAGGAGGTGCAATCCCTTCTTCTGCTGAATGCCATCGAGGAAGTTCCCCTCAATCAGCAGGGCCAGGGATTCTACTCCCGTTACTTCTTAGTTTCCAAGAAGACCGGAGAATTAAGACCCATTCTGGATCTCGGAGCTCTCAACAAATTTCTAGTCAAGGGGAAATTCAGGATGTTATCCCTCGTCCTGCTTTATCCTCTCCTCATCAGCACGACTGGCTATGCTCCCTGGACCTACACACATAGAAACATAGAAATTGACGGCAGAAAAGGGCCATAGCCCATCGAGTCTGCCCATACCAATGACCCACTCCCTGATTCTTACTCTCCTAGAGATCCCACATGAATATCCCATTTTCTCTTGAAATCTAACACGCTGCTGGCCTCAATCACCCGCTGAGGCAGCTCGTTCCAATGATCTACCACCCTTTCAGTGAAGAAGTACTTCCTAGCATCACCCTGAAATTTCCCTCCCCTGATTTTCAGCGAGTGTCCTCTGGTTACCGAGGGCCCTGTAAGACTGAAGATATCATCTTTCACCTCTATACGCCCAGTAATATACTTAAAGGTCTCAATCATGTCCCCTCTCTCTCTTCGCTCCTCCAGTGAGTACATCCGCAGTTTTTTTAACCTTTCTTCATACATGAGTTCCCTGAGACCCAAAACCATCCTGGTAGCCATTCGCTGAACCGACTCAATTCTCAACACATCTTTTCGGTAGTGTGGTCTCCAGAATTGAACACAATACTCAAGATGAGGTCTCACCATGGATCTGTACAGTGGCATTATGACTTCAGGTTTTCTGCTGACAAAACCCCTACGGATACAGCCCATCATTTGTCTTGCCTTGGACGAAGCCTTCTCTACTTGATTGGCAGCCTTCATATCGTCGCTAATGATCACTCCTAAATCACGTTCCACCGTGGTCCTGGACAAGGTTTCACCATTTAGTGTGTAAGTTCTGTGTGGATTGTTTTTGCCTAGGTGCATTACTTTACATTTTTTAGCATTGAAGCCCAGCTGCCAAGTTGATGACCACTGTTCAAGCTGTCTTAGGTCCTGCGTCATAAAGTCAGGCACACTGCTTTTGCCAACTATGTTGCATAGTTTGGTATCGTCGGCAAACAGTGATATTTTTCCTCTGAGTCCTTGGGTCAAATCTCCTATGAATAAATTGAATAGAATCGGCCCTAAGACGGAGCCCTGAGGTACTCCACTCATCACTGCTGACGTTTTGGAGGGGGTACCGTTTATCATCACCCTTTGAAGCCTACCATCTAGCCAATCCCTTACCCATGTTGTGAATGTATCCCCTAATCCCATCGATTTTAGTTTGTTCAACAGCCTGCGGTGTGGGACGCTATCAAAAGCTTTGCTGAAGTCCAAATATATCACGTCAAGGGACTCACCGGCATCCAGATGACTGATCACCCAATCAAAGAAGTCAATCAGATTAGATTGGCAGGACCTTCCCCTGGTAAATCCGTGTTGATGTGGATCACGTAAATTTTCTTCGTCTAGAATTTTGTCAAGTTCCTGTTTGATCAGTGTTTCCATGAGTTTGCACACTATGGATGTAAGACTCACCGGTCTGTAATTTCATGTCTCCGTTCTGCATCCCTTTTTGTGGAGTGGAATTACGTTAGCTGTTTTCCAGTCTAGGGGTACTTTTCCCGTGCGCATGGAAAGATTGAAGAGTACGGATAGTGGTTCAGCCAGAACTTCACTCAGCTCTCTGAGTACCCTGGGGTGTAGATTGTCTGGCCCCATGGCTTTGTCTACTTTGAGTCTTGAAAGTTCGTGGTAGACACTACTAGGTGTAAACTCGTAATCACGAAACAGGTCATTTTGGCTGTTTCTTATTTGTAGTTGCGGACCATCTCCCGGTGCTTCACAGGTGAATACTGAGCAGAAGTATTCGTTTAGCAGTTCTGCTTTGGTAGTATCAGATTCTGCGTAGTTTCCATCTGATTGCCTAAGGCGTTCTATTCCATTTTTGTTTCTCTTCCTGTCGCTAATGTACCTAAAGAAGGATTTGTCCCCTTTTTTAATGTTCCGTGCTAGATCTTCCTCTGTTTGAAGTTTGGCTTCCCTGACTGCCTTTTTGACAGCCTTAGATCTGGCCAGATAGTCTTCTTTTGCCTCCATTTTCCCAAGATGTTTGTAGGTAATAAATGTTTCTTTTTTCATTTTAATGAGGTCCGAAATTTCCTTGTTGAACCATTGTGGTTTTTTGTTTCTCCGGCGTTTGCTTACTGTTTTTACGTAGCGGCTAGATGCTTCGTTCAGGATGGATTTTAGGTTTGACCACATAGTTTCCGGATTGTCAGTTTCTGCATGGTTTTGCAGCTTTTGATGGACAAAGTCTCTCATGTGGTCGAAATCTGCCTCCCTAAAGTTGAGGACCCTCGTTGCTGTGTTTGATTTAGAGAAGCCTTTCCTGAGGTTGAGCCATACCATGTTGTGGTCACTGGAGGCCTGCGTGTCTCCCACTGATACTTCCGAGACACTGTCTCCATTTGTGAGTACCAGGTCCAGTATTGCTTTTTCTCTGGTGGGCTCTAATACCATTTGTTTTAGTTGTGCACCCTTAATGGAGGTTATTATTCTTTTGCTACCGCTCGTAGTTGCTGAGAGGGTGTTCCAGTCTGCATCTGGCATGTTGAAGTCGCCTAACAGTACTGTGTCACCACGCAAAGTGATGTTCTCTATGTCCTCAATCAATTCTTTGTCTTTGTCTTCCTTTTGTCTCGGAGGCCTGTATACCACACCGAGGTAAAGGCATTTTTCGTTCCCTCTGGCCAGGTTTACCCAAAGTGATTCCCCTGTGTATCTAACCTCTGTGATCCTGGTAGTTTTGATATTATCCTTAGTGTATAGTGCTACCCCCCTCCTAATTTGCCCTCTCTGTCCCGACGAAGTAGATTGTAGCCTGGTATAACCATATCCCACCCATGCGAGTCTGTGAACCAGGTCTCGGATATCGCTACTATGTCAAGGTCAGCATTCCTTATTTCTGTTTCTAGTTCCAGGATTTTGTTGCCCAAGCTGTGTGCATTAACATACATTGCTCTCCAAATTTGTGATGATATGCCTATCCCCGTTAGTGTACTTGCCTTAGGCTCAGAAGTGTGTATACTATGGGTACTTACCTTAGGCTCAGAAGTGTGGGTTTTACTTGCTTCTCCAGGATGGATCCTTACTGCTCTGGTATGTATGTGTGAACCCTCCCCCAAATTACCTAGTTTAAAGCCTTCCGAAGTAGATGTGCTAGTCGATGTCCAAAAACTTTCTTGCCTCTCTTTGTTAGGTGAAGTCCGTCAGGTCCCTGTAGTCCTTGTAGCGCTGCTCCGTGGTCTAGGAATCCAAAGTTCGTCTCTAAACACCATTCGCGAAGCCACTCGTTGGTCCTATGGATGCGCTCTTCCCTGTCTCTGCCTTTGTCTCTTACCGGGAGAATTGATGAGAAGACCACCTGTGCTCCTGTCTGCTTTAGCTTCCTTCCCAGGGCCTCGAAGTCTTTAGGGATGCTGTCTGATGTGCTTCTGGCAGTATCGTTGGTACCTACATGAATGAGAAACATAGGGAAATGGTCAGTAGGTTTTAGAAGTTTGTCTATACTGGTGGTGATATCGCGGATCCTGGCTCCAGGGAGACAGCAGACCTCCCTCAACTGCAAATCTGGTCTGCAAATTGGTCCTTCGGTGCCTCTTAGCATGGAGTCTCCGATGACCACCACTCTACGCTCCTTCCGAGGGGGGGTGGATCGAGCAGCGAGAACTGCAGCCGGTGTTCTGTGTTCGGAATCCTCCTCTGCTTCATCCTCGTCAGTTCCTTCTTGAAGGACGTGAAATCTGTTTTTCAGAGAAAGTTGTGGCGTTGGTGTTGAACTGCCCTGTTTGAGAGAAAAAGAAGAAGAAGGTGAGAATGGGGGGGGATTTCTTTGCTTGCCAGTAGAAGAGGTTACCAGCTGCCAGGGACCGGCATCTCCAATCATTTCCTGTATTCCGATCGTTGAGTTTAGAGCTGTAGGTTTGGGAGTGCCAAGGATGGTCTTGTCGAGGCTTCGTTCTGCGATGTGAGACAATTCCTGGATGGCTTCGTCGATGAAGGCCTCATCCTCCCTGATGCACCTCAGGCGTTTCACCTCCTCCCTGAGGCTCCGCAGTTCCTGCATAACGTCCTCGTCCGCTTCTACCTGTTTCATCTCGTCTGTCTGCGTAGAGACCGAGGCATACCGTGGGAGGGGTCTCACTGAGCACTGTTCCCTGCTCAGTGGCACTCTCTGCCTTCTGTGTAGAGTCCTTGGCCATCCCCCGGGTGTCTCCAGATGCTGGAGTGTTGAGCTTGATAGTAGTCTTGGCGCTCCTTGTTCTCCCTGCCATTTCAACAAGGAAAAGAAAAGAGAAAACAAATGTGAGTCAAGGAAAGAGTGTGTTTGCCTGTGTGCTTGCTTGCGTGTGATAAAGGGGAGTATCTGTTTTTGTGTGTGAAGAGTGGAGTGTATCTGGCTCAAAGTGGTAGGGCTTCCAGAAAGTATCTCCATTTTCAAATCAGTTGCTGTCTTACCAATACAAGGTACTTTCCTTTGGCCTGGCATCTTCACCCAGAGTCTTCACAAAATGCCTAATTGTGGTGGCCACCTCTCTCCGATCACACGGCCTTCAAGTCTTTCCTTACCTGGACGACTGGTTGATCAAGGCTGTCTCCTCTCAGGAAGTTATCCAAGCAGCATCTTGGACCATTACATTATTTGCTGATGACGCTAAACTATGCAACGTTGTGGGCTGTGCGTCAGAACCATGCCCGACACCATGGAACAGGACCTACTTTTACTAGAACAATGGTCCAGTGTTTGGCACCTGAATTTTAATGACAAAAAATGTAAGGTAATACACCTTGGTAACGGAAATCCTTGCAGAACGTACACCCTGAATGGTGAAAACCTAACAAGAACTACAGCATAGCGGGACTTTGGAGTAATCCGGGATGATATAAAAGTTGCCAATCAGGTGGAGAAAGCGTCAACAAAGGCTAGACAAATGCTGGGATGCATTAGAAGAAGCTTTATCAGCTGAAAGCCTGAAGTTATACTGCCGTTATACAGATCCATGGTTAGGCCTCACCTGGAGTACTGTGTTCAGTTTTGGAGGCCACATTATCAAAAGAATGTGAAGAGAATGGAGTCGATTCAGCAAATGGCCACTAGGATGGTTTTAGGACTCAAGGATCTCCCATATGAAGAACGTCTGAACAGGCTGTGCTTATATTCTCTCGACGAGCGCAGAGAAAGGGGGGACATGATAGAAACATTTAAATACGTCATGGGCCGCATTAAGGTGGAGGAAGAAATATTTTATCCTACGGATCCCACGGCGACACGAGGGCACCCGCTAAAACTCAGGGGGGGGGGAAGATTTCTTGGGAACACCAGGAAATACTTCTTCACCGAAAGGGTAATTGATCGATGGAATGGTCTTCCACGTCAAGTGGTTGAGGTCAGTACCATGCTCGATTTCAAGGGACGATGGGACCTTCTGGTGGGGTTGCTCCAGAAGAATGCTTAAAAGATGGATTCTCGAGAAGGGAGGGTTCTTGATTGAGCAGACTTGTTGGGCCGTCGGCCCTTTTCTGCCATCATACTCTGTTTCTATGTTTCTATCTCCTTTCTCCAGTTCTAGCATTCAAAGTCAACTTCTCCAAATCACTTCTCATTCCGACTCAACGTCTGCAATTCATTGGGGCAATCCTAGATACCACTCTCATGAGAGCGATTCTTCCTCCAGATCACTTTTCAGGCTCTCATCTGTCTGTGTCTGCAATTGTTCCTCATCAAACCATCTCTGCCAGATATATGATGGTTCTTCTAGGCCACATGGCTTCAACTGTCCATGTTACACCACTGGCAAGACTACATCTTCGCACTCCTCAGTGGACCCTTGCTTCCCAGTGGTCCCAGGTGATGGATCGTCTCTCACAACATATATCTGTGACATCAACTCTTCTGCAGTCACTTCACTGGTGGATGACCTCCTCCAATCTATCCAGAGGTCTCCTTTTTCATTTACTCCCTTATCACAAGATCATCACGACAGACACATCCCCTTTATGTCTGGGGGGCTCATATGGACGATCTGCAGACTCAGGGGTTTTGGATCGCTAGGGAGCGGAAATTTCACATCAATTTCTTGGAACTCAGAGCAATGTTTTATGCCCTCAAGGCTTTTCATCATCTTCTTTGCTCTCAGGTCCTCCTCCTTTGCACGGACAATCAAGTAGCAATGTATTACATCAACAAACAAGGAGGTACGGGCTCTTTCCTACTGTATCAGCAGGCCCAGAAAATCTGGACTTGGGCGACAACTCGCAATCTGTTCTTGAAGGTGGTCTACATTCAAGGGGAGAAGAATTCCCTAGCAGACAACCTCAGCAGAATTCTTCAGCCTCACAAATAGACTCTCAACTCTGCAACTCTCCAGTCCATCTTTGCTCAATGGGGCACTCCTCAAGTGGACTTGTTTGCGGCTCCTCACAATCACAAGCTGCCCCAATTTTGTTCCAGACTTTACTCTCCTCTCCGTTTGGCAGCAGATGCCTTTCTCCTGGATTGGACGGATCCGCTTCCTTATGCATTCTCTCCACTTCCTCTGTTCAAGGTTAAGAGAGAAGCAGCCACCATAATTCTCATTGCTCCACGGTGGCCCAGACAACATTGGTTCTCCCTTCTACTTCAACTCGGCTCCAGGGAGCCCATGCCTCTTCCAATATTTCCTACTCTGCTCACTCAGAATCAGGAATCGTTTCTATATCCCAACCTGCAATCTCTGCACCTAACAGCTTGGTTTCTCTCGGGCTGGATCCATCTGCCTTATGTCTTTCTCAGCCTGTTTGTCACATTCTGGAAGCATCCAGGAAACCAGCCACCTGGCAATGTTACCAACACAAGTGAACTAGATTTTTTTCCTAGTGTCATCTTCTTCATCATCACAATCCAGCATCCTTGGAAGTGGAATTGGTGTTGGATTATCTTTTTCATCTGTCTGACTCTGGTCTCAAGTCTATATCTATCAGAGTCCATCTCAGTGCTATTACAGCTTTTTCACATGCCAGTCGAGGGAAAACCTTTCACTGCTCATTCTTTGTTCTCCAGGTTTATGAAAGGACTTTTCAATGTGAAACCACCTCTCAAGCCTCCACCTGTCATCTGGGAACTTAATGTGGTTCTTTCCAGTTTGATGAAGCCACCATTTGAACCATTGGCCACGGCTCATCTCAAGTTTCTTACCTGGAAAGTGGTCTTTCTTATTTATTTATTTGGATTTTTATCCCATCTTCCCAGTAGCTCAGAACGGTTTACAAGTAAACATTCACAATGGAGTGAATTGGACATACAAGATTATACAGTAGATTTAAATACTTGGACATACAAGACTGTGCAGCAGTTTAGATATAGGGACTATACAGCAAATTAAGAACAGTAGTTTAAATATAAGTAGTTTAGTTTAGATACAAGTTATTTGAGTATAGGCTGAGAGTGGATGATACAAAATTTAAGCAGAAGATTAGAATGGAGAAAGAAGGGTAGAGGTTGGGTTTAAGGGGGTTGGGTGTAGACTGAGGGTGACCTTTAGTTGAAGAGGAGGGTCTTTACCATTTTCCGGAATGTCATTAGTGAGTTCTGTAGGCTGAGTTGAGGGGGGAGTTGGTTCCAGAGTTGGGGAATGAAGTGGCTGTAGGAGCGTTTGCGGGCGGTTTCTGAGAGAAGGGACCTTCCGGGGGGAATGCATAGGCGTATCTCCGTTTCTGAGCGGATGGTGCGGGTGGGGATGTAGATGGGTAGCTTGGATTTTATGTAGGAGGGGGTGGTGGCATAAATTATTTTGTGTGCTATTGCCAGGGCCTTGAATGCACAGCATTGGTTAATTGGGAGCCAGTGTTCAGCGCGAAGTGCTGGGGAGATGGGATCATGGTAGTTGAAGCTGTGTAGGAGGCGGATAGCTGCATTTTGGACCCGTTGGAGGCGCTTGATCTTTTTTGGTTATTCCATTAAATAGGGAGTTGCAGTAATCCATTCTGGAGAGGACATATGCGTAGAGGAGTTGGGCTAGGTCAGGTGTGGAGATGTAGGGTTTGATCCTTCTCAGTTGGCGGAGATAGTAGAAGGAGGTAGAGACTACTTGGGATATGTGGGTGGATAGGGATAGGTGTCCGTCTAAGATTACTCCTAGGCTGCGTACTTGATCTGTTGCCGTTAGTAGAGTGGAGTCCCATGGTAGTGTTGGGTGTGTGTATTTGGGTTGTTTTTTTCTGATCCATAAGAGTTCGGTCTTAGAGGTGTTCAGTTGTTGTTTGTTGTTTGTCATCTAGGTTTTCATGTCAGAGAGGCAGTGTTGGAGGTTAGCAATTTGGGACGATCGGTTTTCGCCTAGAGGGAGGAGTAGCTGGATGTCAACGGCATAGGAGTGGATTTTAATGTTGTACTTCTGCGCTATATCAATGACAGGTCTGATGTAGAGGTTGAATAGGAGGGGGGATAGAAGGGCGCCTTGGGGAACGCCATATTTGATAGGCTTGGGGTTAGATTTGTGCGTCCCTAGTAGGACAGTTTGGGTCCTTTGGTGGAGGAAGGAGGTGAACCATTGGAGGGCAGAGTCCTTGATTCCAATGTCATAGAAGTAGGACCTAGGAAGTTCTTCTTCACTGAAAGGGTGGTTGATTGCTGGAATAGTCTTCCACTTCAGTTATTGAGGCCAGCAGCGTGCCAGATTTTAAGGCCAGATGGGATAGACATGTGGGATCTATCCGCAAAGATAAATAGGGAGGGTCATTGGGTTGGGCAGACTTGATGGGCCGTGGCCCTTATCTGCCGTCTATTTCTGTGTTTCTATAGAGTCTGGATATGAGGAGGTGGTGGTCGACCGTGTCAAAGGCAGCACTGAGGTCAAGTAGGACTAGTAGGGCATCGCTGCCTTTGTCAAGTATTGACCAGCTGTCATCAATGATATCTAAGAGTACTGCTCTTATCTCTGCCAGGAGGGTCAGTGAGTTACAAGCATTAATTGCAGATCCACCCTTCACAGTTTTTCATCATGACAAGGTGGTTCTGCGTATGCATCCAAAGTTTCTTCCAAAAGTTGTCACTGAATTTCATCTCAATCAGTCAATTGTTCTTCCAGTGTTTTTCCCTAAACCTCATTCTCATGCTGGAGGGTCTGCCTTGCATACTTTGGACTGTAAGCGGGCTTTGGCCTACTACATTGACCGGACAAAGCCACAGCGAACTTCTCTTCTGTTCTTTGTGAAGGTTCTTGAGAAGATGGAAGGTGAGAGTCTTCATCTGAATAGATATCCTCATCAGACAGAACAGGCTCTTCAGAATCACCCCAGAGGTCTGAGTCCCATGTGGGTGGAAGGCAGTGTCAGGCATTGGGTGTCGATGGTTCCGTACGTTTCATCTTCTTCAAGGCCTTACCCAATTTGACCAACATCGTCTCGGGAGATGTGTGGGAAGAAGAACAGTGCCGAGCTGTCTCCGACATCGAGCATTTAGCCAACTCAGGCGGCACCGAGGAAGATTTATGAAATGTCAACGCCGAAGCTGCAACTATTGGAGCCGATATGGAAGACTCAGACCGGTCTGGCACCTGTGGAGCCGGCGTCGCCATAACAGGGAGTAAGAGCTGTAACTGCTCCCTTAACTCCTCCCACAGCAGTTCTTGAATTTGCTGGTTTAGACTGGGCACCGGTACCATTGGCTTTTTTGCCACTACTATCGGTGCAGCTCTACATTCCGGCGATAAGGAGGCCGATGTTGAGGCACTCGCCGCAATAGGAGCCGAGCGTTTCTAGGGTCTTCTCAAGGTCTGCAGGACTTGGCTCACTACTGAAGTGACCTGGGAGCCCAAAGTGATGGGGGAAGGTTTCTTAGCTGACTTACCCACTGCATGCAACACCGAAGATGAATCCATTGAAGTCAGATGTTGCGATGTCATCTTCAATGTGGACCCCGACATCGTTGCTGGAGTCCTCCATCTACAGTCTTGCCAGTGGGGGGAGGGTTGCTGTTTCACTATCCCATTTCCAATAGTGAGGAACAGGTAAGTTCTGCAGGACTCTAGGGACCTGCCTAAACCTAGAGATTGAAAACAGTGTTGAAGCGCCATTCCCTACTGGTAGCAATGCAGTTGGCAGACACCCACTCAGAGTCAACTGCCCATTGGGGCGTCTGATATATATGAAGGCACACACAACCTACATTCCTTATAAAATACTAGCATATGAGTGAAAATACACACCTATAAGTTAGGTGTGAACACTTACACAGGCTTGCATAAGTGTGTTTGCCTATGTGCTGGAGATTCGTGTGCAACTTATAAGTATGAGTGATGTCCATAATCCATCACGATTCTGCCTATTTGTGTACCTATATGTATGATGCACGATAGGTAAGGTATGCATGAATTAGGGCTTCATTTCGATTAAACTTTTAATCATGATTAATCATGTGATAGAAGGTATATTTATTATGCATGTATTTTTCTTCCCACTTCATTTCCTTGTGACTTGTGCAATTAATCACAATTACAAATTTTAATCAGAATGCAGCCCTTAAAATCATTGTTGCCAAGAGTCCCCAAACACTGTTAACACTTGCACCAAATCTTGTGGCTTTGGTGCATTTACCATGGCAGCGTTACTACCATGGCATTGTAAAATGATCCTTAGATTTAGAATTGTTCCCCCACTTGTTGGCTCCTGAACCAGCTGCTCCATTAAGCAGTCCTATATTTCATCTAGGAACTTACCTACCATTTTCTGACATAATATTTATCCATTAAAATCACTCAAAAATATAACAAAGGAGACCAGAGCAGAAGCTGCTTAAACAAAACAAAAAATCAAAATATGGGGCATTTTACTAAGTTGCGCTGAAATATTGGCGTAGCATATTCTAATGCAAGATATTCCCTTGTGATAAGCCCAGATTTACCGCAGCACAATTTAAAGATGAGAAGAAAAATTTTTTTCAGGTGTGTGCAAATGTTGACATTAATATGCGTTAGCAGAAAAAAGTTAACACGAGAACATTTACCAGATGGTATTTAGGAGGTGCTGTGCTCCCACCGCTACTCTGCATTCGCCAATTAGTACCTGGTAATCCAAACATATCTCGTTAACACTTTCATACCCATTTTCCATCCATGAATGCCCCATTCTAAAATATGTTTTTTTTTAAATCGTGTATGGTAAGTGCACCGAAAATGGTAGAATAACACAAAACGCTTTAACACACTTTATAGTTTGTTTTTACATGCAAAATGTACATTAAGGTCCTAATGCATTTTAGTGAAAGGGCCCTATGTTTCCTTCTCAGAATATATGTATTGGAGAGCTTCCACTCCAATGAGCCTGCTAAAACAGTACATAATTTTTAAAGTTGAAAAAATTATGGAGAAACAACCTTGATGAAAAATGCCAACACGCCTTCTAACAGTCTTCCGTTTTGATCAATTACTGGTAAAAACTAAAACAAACACATATTAAAAAAAAAACAATCTCCACATTTCAAAATGCAATACAACAGTTCAACTAAAGTAAACCTCAACCAACAGTTTGTGAGAATCATAAGATTCTCCTGATAAATTTTACAATATTGCAGACTATTGCACCGGGAAGGGGAAGACCCGCAATTCTGATGAGGTTGGCTCTTATTGGTGGAATGAGGCATTATGACATCACAATCTCAGCTCTGGTTACTAGAGACTGAAACTCTTCACACTACGAGGGGGTCCTGAAAAGTTCTTAGCCCAGCCAAGAAGAGAATGGTGTTGATACGGTTCAATCAATGATCTGAAATAATGTCAAAACAGATAATTTATTTTCTGCAAATAGGCACGTAACAAAATAAGCTACCACTCTTTTCAGCTACAGTGGTAAAATAGCACTCAGAATTTAGGAAGTTGGTTGGTTGGGCTGAGAATTTTTCACCACCCCCTTATATGTGTGATGTTTTTGGGTGCTATATACAGAAATGCACTGCTAATACTGGGATCAAAAATTTGTGTTTTTTAGAACTTGTTATTCACATGAAAATAAATTGCACGCACCAGCCACACCTTAGAGGGAGCATTGACTGACAGCTGAGGTTCTCTGAGAGGAGGGTTTATTTTGGGGGGGGGGGGGATCCCCACTAGCTACACCATGATGCATTGCTGCTGGGTGGACCTGAATTGAAAGTGGACAGGCTCAGGCTTTCTTGTGCTCACCTGTGGCTTCTCCCCTGGTGTCGGGATGTTGATAGCAGTTTACCCCCTCTTCTATGAAACTGCGCTAGCAGTTTTTAGCGCGGTGAGCCATGCTGAATGGTCCGCGCTTCTCCTGACGCTCATAGAGGGAGGGGGTTAGTCTCTCCTGTTGTCTGGAATGGTTCCTCAGTGGCCACTGCCTCTGGTTTCTAGAATGCCAGCTTTATTTTGAGATAATGAGGAGGGTAAGGGAGGGGATTACATAAATGAAATATAGTTCCCATAATGAAAGGATTAACATAGGTTAGTAATAAGAAAAGTGCAAGAAGATAGCCAAGTCCTATCAACTCAGGTGCAATCAGAGCTAAGTCTCAAATGTCTCAGACTGCATTTAGACATCCCTTAAGATGGTCCTGTTTAGTGAACCACTACAAGCAATATTGACTGGTCATGTTCTGGGCAAATATCATTTCATTGCTAATTGTAGAGTGATGTACAAATAAGCATCTATTCCCACAGGTTACTAAAGAATCGCAGTGTAACACTGAATATTCATAAGAGAAATTTGCATCCGTTTGATCCAGTGACCAGACTGATTTGCATAATTTGTCTATCATAAACAACAGAGCTGTTTGCAGCACTCAAGTATTGGAGTGTGTCATCCTTGATCTAATTAGCCACAGTTATTATAATATATTATTTAATTATTAGAATTTTTTTTCACTATTAAATTACCAGAGTGTGTTTTCCTTGAATTTTATGAACCCATACCATAGGGTCTTGCAATATAATGAAAGTGAATCTATTGTCTGTTGTGGGGGTTTTTATTCTTGCATTTACCTTTTTGAATATCATTATGTAAATAAGAAATTTTTCTGATTGAACAAGAGTACACTACTTAAAATAACCTACAACATTCCTGGTAATGTTCATGGCTTGTACTGTTGCTGTTCAGACAGATGAGTTTGCGGCAGACACCGGGAGTTGCGCAACTGGACGACATTCTGGGGGGGGAAGAGCAAGCTATTCAGGAAGGATGGACTCCACCTCAGCGGAGACAGAATGAGGCTACTTGCAGGCAACATCAAGATAGAAATTGAGAAGTTTTTAAACTAAGAAGAAGGGGAAAGCCGACAGTCGACCGAGTGTCGATGATTCGGGAACTGGTATACCCAGAAGATACCATGCAGAAAGAAAGCGGGGAAAACTCACCGTATCATAGGCAAGACAGAAATCCTGACGGATCGAAAGGGACACAAGAGGGAAGGAAATGCAAGAGAGTAACAGGCCATAAACTCAAATGTATGTACATGAACGCAAGGAGCATTAGAAATAAGATGGGTGAATTAGAAGCTATGGCACAAAAAGATAACCTTGACATCGGCATCACAGAAACATGGTGGAACGAGAAAAACGTCTGGGACACTGTGTTACCAGGATACAAGATATACCGCAGAGACGAGTGGCTCAAAAAGGTGGGGGCATTGCCCTATACATCAAAGAGGGGAATTGAGTCTACCGGAGAGAACACGAAAAATAAGTTAGTCTCTATGGGTCAAAATTCCAGGAACAAATGGAACGGAAATGAAGATCAGCATCTACTATCAACTCCCAGGGCCGTCAGAAGAAATTGATGGAGAAATGATGGATGAGATTAAACACAACTGCAAGGGAGGCAACGCAGTTATCATTTGTAACTTCAATTATCCGGGGATAGACTGGAACCTAAGCACCTCTGGCTGCGGTAGGGAGACCAAGTTCCTGGATGCTGTAGGCAATTGCTTCCTGGAACAACTTGTCAAGGAGAATACGAGAGGAAACACAATTCTGGACTTAATTCTAAATGGACTACGAGGACCGGCACAAGGTGTAGATGTAGAGGGGACGCTGGGAACCAGTGATCACAATATGATCTGCTTCGACCTGGACACAGGGATGAAACATCAATCCAGAATGACGGGCACGATACTGAACTTCCGAAAAGGGAATTACGAAGGGATGAGATTCATGGTGGGGAAGAAGATTAAGAAAAGGATAAGCATACCTTTGCCTCAGAGAATTGTAAATGCATGGTGTTGAAAAATTATTTCTTGAAAAAAGATTTCCTCTCTTGTGGGCAGAAACTGCAAATGTTTCCAGACGTTTGTAGAGCTACCCAGTTTAGGTGGAAATAATTTCTTCAATACAAATCTCATGTATTATCATTGGGAGCAACTTTTTTTCTTAAAATTTCCTGCTAAGTATGATTACTTATTCAAATATGTCATGCTTGGTTTTTTTTAACCTGATCAGTTGGAAAGATTCCTGATAGATAGGGAAGCGGGTGTTCAAACTAAAACTTAAAATAGAGATATACAGGCTTTTTTTTTTCTTTTATTTGTTGGTTATGTATGTTCAGGAATGATCTCTTTCTTTTCCTTGATGTGAACTCGTATTGCTTTAGAATACTGTATGTATTATAATTGTTATATTTAAATAAAAAAGAAAAGCATAAGCACTTTAAAGACGCTAGAACAAGCATGGTCCCTTTTTAAGGACACAGTCACCGAGGCATAAAATCTATATATACTGCGTATTGGCAAGGGATTCAAGAGGAAAAAAGAACAAGGAACCGGCGTGGCTCACTGTAGCAGTGAAGGAAGCAATCAGAGACAAGAAGACTTCATTTAAGAAATGGAAAAGGTCGAAAACGGATGAAAACTGGAGCAAGCACAAACAGCATAAACGCATGTGCCATAAAGTGGTAAAAGAGTCCTAAAGAGACTGCGAGGAAAAAAGGAGGCGCAAAACTTAAAGCCGTTCTTTCAATATATTAAGGAGAAAAGACCCGCAAAGAAGCGGTGGGACCATTGGATGATCATGGAATAAAGGGAGTGCTAAAGGAGGACAAAGCCATCGCCGATAAACTGAACACATATTTTGCATCTGTATTTAACGAAGAGGATATACACAACATACCGGAACCCGACAGGCTATACGCTGGAGGTGAAGACGGAAAACTGATAGGGTTGACGGTCAGTCTAGAAGAAGTATGCAGGCAGATTGATAGGCTTAAGAGCGACAAATCCATGGGACCAGATGGCATCGATCCGAGGATCATTAAGGAACTGAAAGGGACTATAGCTGAACTGCTTCAACTAATAACCAATATATCGATCAAATCGGGAAGGATTCCGGAAGACTGGAAGAGAATGTTAAGCCGATCTTCAAAAAAGGTTTGAGGTGAGATCGGGAAACTACAGACCGGTGAGTCTGACCTCAGTACTGGAAAAGATGGTAGAGGTGCTGATAAAAGACAGCATCATTGATCACCTTGATGGACACAATCTGAAGAGGACCAGTCAGCATGACTTCAGCAAAGGATGATCTTGCTTGATGAACTTGCTACACTTCTTCAAGGGAGTAAACAGGCAGCTAGACAAGGGAGACCTGGTCGACATTATATATCTGGATTTTCAGAAGGCATTCGACAAGGTTCCGAATGAACGACTACTTAGGAAAATTGAGAGCCATGGAACAGAGGGTGAAATACATGGATTAAAAAAATACATGGATTAAAAACTGGCTAGGGGATAGGAAACAGAGAGTGGGGGTAAATGGACAATACTCGGACTGGAAGAACGTCACCAGTGGGGTGCCGCAGGGCTCAATGCTTGGACCCGTGCTCTTCAACATATTCATAAACGATCTGAAAATGGGTACGACGAATGAGGTGGTTAAATTTGCAGACTATATGAAGTTATTCAGAATAGTGAAGACGCAGGGGGATTGTGAAGACCTGCAACAGGACATAAACACGCTCGAGAAATGGGCAGCGACATGGCAAATGAGGTTCAGACCCCCCAAGAAAGAGACTTGGGAGTACTAAGAACATAAGCAATGCCTCCGCTGGGTCAGACCTGAGGTCCATCGTGCCCAGCAGTCCGCTCACGCGGCGGCCCAACAGGTCCAGGACCTGTGCAGTAATCCTCTATTTATACCCTTCTATCCCCTTTTCCAGGAGAAAACTGTCCAATTCTTTCTTAAACCCCAGTACCGTACTCTGCCCTATTACGTCCTCTGGAAGCGCATTCCAGGTGTCCACCACATGTTGGGTAAAGAAGAACTTCCTAGCATTTGTTTTGAATCTGTCCCCTTTCAACTTTTCCGAATGCCCTCTTGTTCTTTTATTTTTTGAAAGTTTGAAGAATCTGTCCCTCTCTACTCTCTCTATGCCCTTTATGATCTTATAAGTCTCTATCATATCCCCTCTAAGTCTCCTCTTCTCCAGGGAAAAGAGACCCAGTTTCTCCAATCTCTCAGCGTATGAAAGGTTTTCCATCCCTTTTATCAGACGCGTCGCTCTCCTCTGAACCCTCTCGAGTAACGCCATATCCTTCTTAAGGTACGGCGACCAATATTGGACGCAGCATTCCAGATGAGGGCGCACCATCGCCCAATACAACGGCAGGATAACTTCTTTCGTCCTGGTTGTAATACCCTTCTTGATTTTACCTAGCATTCTATTTGTTTTCTTAGCGGCCGCTGCGCACTGTGCCGTCGGCTTCATTGTCATATCCACCATTACCCCCAAGTCCCTTTCTTGGGTACTCTCAGTCAATAACATCCCTCCCATCGAATAGTTGTACCCCGGATTTCTGCTTCCCACATGCAATACTTTACATTTCTCAATGTTGAACTTCATCTGCCATCTCGTCGCCCATTCCCCTAGTTTGTTCAGTTCCCTTTGCAATTCTTCACAGTCATCTTTAGTCCGAGCTCCACTAAATAATTTGGTGTCGTCCTTAAATTTTATTATCTCACACGTCGTCCCTGGTCGACAAGTCGATGAAGCCGTCTTAGCAATGTGCCGCGGCAGCGAAAAGGGCTAACAGAATGCTAGGAATGATTAAAAAAGGGGATCTCGAACAGATCAGAGAAGGTTATCATGCCGCTGTACCGGGCCATGGTGCGCCCTCACCTGGAATACTACGTCCAGCACTGGTCGCTGTACATGAAGAAAGACACGGTACTACTCGAAAGGGTCCAGAGAAGAGCGACTAAAATGGTTAAGAGGTTGGAGCAGTTGCCGTACAGTGAGAGAATAGAGAAGCTGGGCCTCTTCTCCCTTGAAAAGAAGAGACTGAGAGGGGACATGATTGAAACATTCAAGGTAATGAAGGGAATAGACTTAGTAGATAGAGACAGGTTGTTCACTCTCTCCAAGGTGGAGAGAACATAAGAACATAAGCAATGCCTCCGCTGGGTCAGACCTGAGGTCCATCGTGCCCAGCAGTCCGCTCACACGGCGGCCCAACAGGTCAAGGACTTGTGCAGTCATCCTCTATCTATACCCCTCTATCCCCTCTCTAAAGTTAAAAGGGGATAGATTCCGTACAAACATAAGGAAGTTATTCTTCACCCAGAGAGTGATAGAGAACTGTAATGCTCTTCCGGAGTCTGCTATAAGGGAAATCACCCTCCAGGGATTCAAGACAAGGTTGGACAAGTACCTGCTGTATCAGACCGAACGCAAGTAGGGCTGGTCTCGGTTAGGGCACTGGTCTTTGACCTGGGGGCCGCCATGTGAGCGGACTGCTGGGCGTGATGGACCACTGGTCTGACCCAGCAGCGGCTTTTCTTATGTTAAATCCTCATCTTTAGGTATGTGTTTTTCCAATCCATTTTCTCATTCTGTGCACGACTTTTAGGACCGGAGCACAAATATCACTTCGATTCATTTTATGTTATTTCACATAAGGATAATCCCCACACAGTTGTTGAAGTCCTCTCTTCCTTTTTGAAGTTGTAATTGGGCCACATATACAGCTGCACTGGATTCTTATCCCAGAAGCAACCCTGCTCTCACTTTTTTCACATTTGTCACCATCAGTCACATTCGTGTCCTCACATCTGTCATCTTTGCCACATTGTATAACTCTTAATTACACTAGACATTACTCACAATTTTATTTAGGACCCCTGAAGAAGACGGTTTGTCGAAACACGTACCGTGTTGGGTTTACAGCTTTTAACATTAATGTGGATTCTTTGTGACACATTGATTGACTGAATAAAATCCTGCGTCACAGACGTTTCCACAGTTTATCTTTTGTGCTTCTGGTTCACCTGTTGCACAAAAACATTCCCGCAACGAATCTGCAATTAGCTGGAAAACAAACACCTCCATTTACAATTTATAAATACCTAAGATTAGAAACCTGCTCGTATTACTGACTTTGAAATGAGGTTGCCCTGTTCACGCATTTCCTGAAAAGTATGGGGCTTCTGAACTGCATTTGTTTCAAGTGTTGGATATGAATACTTTTAACTGGAGAATAATTATCTCCTGAAAACTTTGAGTGGTTCAAGCCCTTTGTGAATGAAAAGATATTTTGAAGGCATGATTTAAAAAAAAAAAAAAAATGCCACTAAAAGCCTTATGTTTAATAAGCATTAGCACTAAGTAGTGCTTTAAACTGTTCTGCCTATTAGCATAACCACAAGATTCCTAATGGTAATGCTAATGTGTATCCATATTATAGAAAAATTGTAAATCGACTGGTGTTACTGTGCAATGGCTGTTATTCCCTAATCATCTAATCCACAAAATGTAAAGTGCACCTCGATTAGTGTGATGCCCAGTGCCCTGCCATAAGGCAAGAGTCTCCATGAGTCTTAAGGCCATCCTCTCATTGTCACTCCCAATACAGAAAAAGACATTCAGATCTTATTCTTCCACTTGCATCTCCTGAGAAAGAAAACATCCTACAGATTTTCCTCACCTTTCACACAGCATAAAGTTGGCTGATGCTGTGCAAGAAGGAAACATGTTTTGTCCTGTTGGTGGGCAGCTGTAGGTTGGGGGAATGGAAGAACTGGGTTGAGGGAGGAGCAGATCTATTTATTTATCCAACCAATCAACATTTATTTTCTATTCTGGGATACTTGAAAGAATGCATTCTTGACTGGGAAAGCACTTGCCATTATCTTACTTTTTTCTGAAGTTCGGGTATCTCAAAAAAAATATAGCGAAGGATGACAAAAATGATAAAGGAGTTGGGACAAGGCTAAAGCGGCTAGGGCTGTTCAGCTTGGAGAAGAGATGGCTCAAGGGAGATGTGATAGAGGTCTATAAAATACTGAGTGGAGTGGAATGGATAGATGTGAATTGCTTGTTTATGCTTTCCAAAAATACAATGCAATGAAGGTATTAAGTAGTAAATTTAAAACAAACCAGAGAAAATATTTCTTCACTCAAAGTATAATTTATTTATTTATTTATTCAATTTTCTATACCGTTCTCCCAGGGGACCTCAGAACAGTTTACATGCATTTATTCAGGTACTCAAGCAGTTTTCCCTGTCTGTCCCGGCGGGCTCACAATCTATCTAATGTACCTGGGGCAATGGGGAGGGATTAAGTGGCTTGCCCAGGGTCACAAGGAGCAGCGTGGGTTTGAACCCACAACCTCAGGGTGCGGAGGCTGTAGCTTTAACCACTGCGCCACACTCTCCCAACCACTGTGCCACACTCTCCCATAATTAAATTATGGAATTTGTTGCCAGAGAATATGTTGAAAGCAGTTGGCTTAGCAGAGTTTAAAAAGGTTTGTGTTGTGTATCGTTCCATGGTGCAACCTCATCTGGAGTATTGCGTTCAATTCTGGTCTCTTTATCTCAGGAAAGATATAGTAGCGCTAGAAAAGGTTAAGATCTGGAACGCGTTGCCAGAGGACATGGTAAGAGCGGATAGTGTAGCTGGATTTAAGAAAGGTTTGGACAAGTTCTTGGAGGGAAAGTCCATAGTCTGTTATTGAGAAGGACATGAGGAAAGCCACTGTTTACCCTGTATTGGTAGCATGAAATATTACTACTCCTTGGGTTTCGGCCAGGTACTAGGGACCTGGATTGGCCACCGTGAGAACGGGCTACTGGTCTGATCTAGTAAGACTATTCTTATGTTATGTTTCAAGTCAAGTTTATTAAGTATTTGATTAATCGCTTAATCAAATATCTAAGCGATGAACAAATCATTCAATTTACAGATAATACAGGGGTGATAAAAGACAGATGGACACTAAACAAAACATATTAAATTAACGACTAACAGAATAAACAAAAAAGGAAAACAAAGGGAAAGGCAGGGTAATGAAATACAATAATAATGATAGAAAGAAGGACGATTATGGTAAAAAACAATAGGAGGGAAATAAAAGAAGTAGCCTTATTAAAATAAGCAAAAATAGGCTGAGACTCTAAATATCATAAGCGTCTTTGAAAAGAAAGCTCTTAAGTTTACTTTTAAATTTATCTAAGTTCTTTTCTTCTCTGAGATAAATAGGGAGGGAGTTCCAAGTTTGAGGAGCTGTTTCAGAGAAGATAAAGTGCCGCCGTGTATTAATAACTTTAAGTGAGGGTGTAACTAAAAGATGTTGGTCAATAGATCTCAGTGATCTGATTGGGGTATAAGGGATCAGTAACTTGTAGATGGAAGCTGGGGTTTTATATAACAGGGATTTGAAAGTAAGTAGATTTAGTTTATATTGAATTTGATGCGCTACTGGAAGCCAGTGTGCTTTCTTAAGAAGAGGAGTGACGTGATCAAATTTCCTTGCATTCATTATGAGTTTAATTGAGGTATTTTGAATGATCTGCAAACGTCTAATTTCTTTTTGAGCTATTCCCATAAGTAAAGCGTTACAATAATCAATTTTCAAAATAACCAGGGAATGAATTAGTATATTAAGAGACTTTGGGCAAAGAAATTTGGATAGTGAACGAATCTGGCGGAGTCTTTGAAAGGAAGATTTAACAATATTACTAATATGATTATGGTAAGTCAGTTTTTCATCAAAGACCACCCCTAAGATTTTGATATTACTTATTAGTTGTAAGGCTTTACCTTTAATCAAAATTGGAAAAGAAACTTTAGAACTATCTTTCCAAGGGAAAAACATGATGTTTGATTTATTAACATTGAGGGCTAATCTATTTGTGTCAAGCCATTGATGAATCTCCTCAAGTTTCCTGTTAATTTCTAATGTTTCTGCGGGGTTAGTTGGATCAAGTGGATGCAAAAGCTGAATATCATCTGCATAAGCATAAGCGGTAAAGCCAATATCTTGGCAGAGGGTCATAAGTGGTGCAAGAAAAATATTAAATAAAAGTGGTGAAAGAATGGACCCCTGTGGAATACCATAAGTTACTGAAAAACTTTCTGAAGTTGTGTTATTGAAGGATACAATTGAAGTGCGATTTTCAAAATAAGATTTGAACCAGAGGAGAACCTGATCTGTAATGCCAATGGACTGTAATCTATCTATGAGAAGGTTATGGTCAATCGTATCAAATGCAGATGAAAGATCAAGGGAAATCAGAAGGACTGAAGTATGGTGATCTAAAAAGTAAAGTATGGAAGTGGTTAAGCCAATCAGTGAATATTCGGTAGAATGATACTGTCTAAAGCCTGTTTGGTTAGGATGTAAAATGTTTGTTTTTTCTATGAACTCGGATACTTGATTAAATACCACCTTCTCAGTTAACTTTGCCAAGAAGGGGATATTTGCGATTGGCCTGACCTAGTAACACTATTCTTATGTTATGTCCATAAGCCATTATTAAGATGGACTTGGGAAAATCCACTGCTTATTTCTAGAATAGGGACTTGATAAACTGTTAGCTTTTTTTCTGTGTGGTTTGCATAAGGCAATGAAGTGTTAAGCTGGCTTGCTAAGAGTCACAAGTTGCTGCAGTGGGAAATGAACTGAGGAAGATGCTCTAACAACGAGGCCATTCCTCCATTAAGTCAGTTTCACTCTTTGGGATCTTGCCAGGTACTTTGTAACCTGGTTGGCCAGCTTAGGAAACAGAATACTGGACTTGACTGACCTTTGATCTGTCCCAGTATGGCAACTCTTAGATTTACATCGTACAAGAGCTGGAGCTCAGACACTAATACTATACAGGTTTTATCATATCGTGTCTACATCAACTGTATGAGAACAGATGGTGACCCACATTAACAGAAATCCCTCTTTGGCACATTTTTAGGTCTTTGTCCTTACATTTATAAAGACTTATGAATATTCAAGGACATCACCTGCTAGATGCCACAAAATCTATTATGCTAAATAACTAATCAATTAACTGAAAGATTCCCCTTGAAGAACCTAATAATACTGCCACGTCACGTCATCACATTTGGAAACGGGAAACCACAGACCTAGGATTAACTCTTTTTATAATTTACTTTGATGCCTAGCCTATGTAAAATATACTAACCCATGGTAAAATTGTAAGGATTGTAGTGGCCTTCACAATGTTAGGTTGTAGGGGTTATGTTAGGCGCCCTTACAAAACGCCAAGTCCCAGGTTCAATACCCTCACAGAAGATTCACCAGGAGTAGAATCAAATAAGAAACACAGCCAGAGGGATTGCATAAAGAATATATTATAGAAATAGGCTTACAGAAAAGCAATATTCATAAGCATTGCAATTAAGCATTCGGGTTCCCGAGACAGAGAGAAGGGATCGAAAGAGATAGAGCTATGTGTGTTGCAGGGAGGAGGCTTTTATAGCTTGGAATCTTATTCTGAATATAGAAACTATTGTATTTCCCAGTATCTTTCTGTTTAGAATTTGTAAACTGTTTGAAACAATGGTTAGTTTAATTGATAAGGAGGGTGTGATACTTGCAGGCATGGTAGATGGAATTAGTCTCTGGCTTCTTTGTCCCATTCAAGCAGCCTATTTTCTTGATAAACAATCCAGTCTGGCTGGATGCTTAATGTAGGTGAATTCTGTGCAGGAGCCCAGAATTCTGCATCAACATTCCAGAGTCAGATTGATATAATTTGCCGTAGGCCTTTGCTGACATTGGTTATGACAAACAAAACTGCTGATTGCTAGCAATGCTAGGGCTGACAAAAATCAGCAGAAAATGCAGGTTATCCACCATGTTTGCAGCAGGTGCAGCATTCTGCTTTAGAATACAATGAAGGAAACAAATGAGATGAAGAACACAGCTAAAATGACTGAATTAAAGACAACTCGGCTGTGACAGACCTGCTCTATTTGACAGCTCAATTTTTTCCATACCAACTGGTTCAATGTGAATGGACCAGTTCGTATGGAGAGATTCCCTTTTGCCTCCAAAGGAAGTGATTTCCAGACCCAATCCCACCACAACCACACACACATACACAAAAAAAGAAAAGTGTCTTCTGGGAAGGACAAAACCTAAGGATGTGATGAAGAGGTATTTCAGCTAATGTAGGTAACCATCTGTTAATGTAGTTATAATGTAGTAAAACCTGAATAGCATTAGTGTCTGAGCTCTAGCTCTTGCACGATGCAGATAACCTGAAATGCATAACAAGCAAGAAAGGTAGTGGAGTAACAAGTGGGTGGACCACCCCAGGTGCTGTGTGGGTGGACCACCCCAGGTGCTGTCTTGGTGGGGGTGCCGGTATCTCTTCGCACACCCACATTTTCAAATCTTCACCAGCAACGAGCAGCATTTACCTGCTGCTGAAAACAGCCTCAGCTGTCCTTCTGACATCACTTCCTGGTTGCAGGACCAGGAAATGACATCAGAGGGAGAGCTGAAGCTGTGCAAGCAGTGGTAGGAGATGCTACTCACTGCTAGTGAAGATTTGAAGAAATACCAGGAGGTGTACGGTGGGGAAGAATGGGTGGGGGTGGGGGGGGTGGACCACCCCAGGTGCTGTGTTGGTGGGGGCAGAAGCATCTTTCCTCCTCTCCACCCCCTGCTCCTTGCCACTCCTCCCCTCCACATGCGTGCCTTCAATTCATCCCCACCATACCTCCAGCTCTTTGCCAATGCAAGCAGGCGCTCCAACTTGCTCTTCGCACCGGCCTCGGTGCTCCACTCTGATGTCACTTCCGGGTCCTGTGACTAGGAAGTGACATCAGAAGGAGAGCCGATGCCGGTGGGCGCAGCAATTTAGAGATGCTGCTTGCCCTGGGAAGCTAAAGAGGTACGGGGGAAGGGAAGAGGAGAGTGTATGCAGGGTGGGGAAGGGAGAGAAGAGGCCGAGGGGGGGGCACCACTGCCCTGACTACGCCACTGCCGAGGTCTCAATACTTTCGCATGTGGAAATGGTGTGAAAGTATCTATGGGAGATTTTGTTGATACCAGTTGAGGATATAACTCCTGTAGTAGGACCTTATTTAAATTTGGGAGGCGAACCAGGAAGTTCTACTCCAATGAGAAAAGAGAGAGAATCCCCCAAACAATCTAATCCCCCTTTAACTAAGTCACAGTTGAGATTTCTACTGTGGCCCAGGGCGCTAAATGCTCCGATGCTCAAAAAATTATCTGAACGCTGGAGCGGAATTGGAGCATTTAGCGCCCTGGGCTGTGGTAGAAACCTCTAACACAGCTTAGTAAAAGAGGGCCTAAATCTTACATCTCTCTGGAGGTTGTTGGAGCTAGAACTACCCTCCTTGTGACTTTCACATTAGAGTATGACAAAGATTCTGTTCTGAAACTTTATTTCCGCCATCTTAATGAACAGTTTCTTGGCTCAACAGTTCATGTATTTCCTGACTTATCGCAAGTGACACAGAAGAGTAAGAAGGAGTTCTTGGCACTTAGGCAAAGGAACCTCACTTTGGGTGCCACATTTATTTTGAAATGTCATACAAAGAGTTGTGTTGTGTATCAGTCTCAGTTGCATAATAAAGGGGCAGGGGGTGTACCGTCCTGGGTGCCACGTTGGTGGGGGCACTGGCACACTTCCTCCTCTCTGCCTCTTCCCATGCCTCCCCTCCACGAATGCGCCCTCCTTCCCTTCCCCCACACCTCTAGTTGAAGTTGTTCACAGCAGTCAACAATGTGCTCTTCGTGCTCCCTTCGACTCTCCCGCTGATGTCACTTCTGGATGCTGTGAACAACTTTAACTAGAGGAAAGGGAGGCACGCATGGCAGGCGGGATCAGGGAAGGAGTGGGGGGAAGAGATGATCAGTATAAAAGTTTTCATTTCTCTGAGCCTAAGTAAGTAATGGAATTTATTGTGGTTAGAGAAGAAGTTGATGTTGTTATTAACCATGATATATCTCCCTTAGCTCCGCAGCCCATCTCGGTGGCACAGGCAACCCGTCCCCCCACACCAGTCACGATCGCAGCAGAAGAGATGCCAAATCTCTCCTGCTGCGATCCCCCATGACCACCCCAAATCTTCCCCGGCAGAAGGGTGCTCAATCCCTCCTGCCGGACACAACCCCACCACCACAGTGGGATTATTGGCAGGAGGGTACCCAATACCTCTTGCTGGACATAACACCTCCCCCGAATCCCCTTCCCCCCTGAACCCCTGCCAGACTGCGCACCTCCCCACCCCGATCCCCCTTCTCTAACCTTGTGCAATGGCTGGCCGGGTCCTCCCTCCATCTGTCCGGCAGGCTGATGTAAGGCTGTCCTCTGAATGGCAGGCCTTAGGTACATGGGCCAACCGGAATCTTATCTTTACTGATCTCTCACCTCATTCATTTTTCCAACTGTAATGCTATACAAAGTCTTTTGTCAGTCTCATTGAATCCTTGTTGAAAAATTGTGGGATATAAGACCTGTATAATATAGTATAGATACTGGCACTGGAAATTCTGGCTCTGTCCTGGATCACCTCAGTCCTGTCTGGGCAGTGCAACATGGAACCGGAATCTATCCAGGTACTGGTGATCCAAATAATGAGCTAGATAACTTAGGAGAGGGAAAAGTTGAAAATCCGGCTATGACCCCAGTCAATAGCACATATCTGGGTATCAACATTTATCAGCATAACAGTGCATATTTGGTCAGCAATGCATCTCCAGTTCGGAGCACCTTTCTGGTCAGCAGCGCATATTCGGTCGCCAGTAAGCAGCATTTATCAGCTCAGTAGTACGTATCTGTTCTTTTAAGCTTCCATGGTTGGTGTCATGATTGTTGCTGTTTTCTGGGTCTCACCACGTCTCGGTAGGTAGAACCAATGTTTCAGCCATCATGCTGTAGCTTTCTTCAGTGTATGCGGTGAGGTTTGCAGTTTGTCTATATATGTATATAGTGGGTTGACTGACTCGAAATCGGTGGGACTTGGGGCGTAACAGGGATGGGTGGGCCTGGATGCGGGGCTAAGGGGTCTGGATTTTACTAAAGTAAAATCTGGTAACCCTATCTTTGACCAATGCAAATGCCTTTAGATTACCTTCTCTTTGCATTCTGACTCTAAGTCAGCCTGCAGATCTTTAACTGTTTATTCACTCCTAACACAGTTTAATAATAGGAGAAAATAAAGATATGTATCCCCTATGGTTTTCTTCTTAATGTATTCATATTTGAATTGAGCGTACTGCAAATATGAGCATTTTCTTCAAGCAATGGTGAGGCCTTCTCTATTCATTTAACCTCTAGTTAACATGAACTGAGGTAAGAACAAGAAATCATGCCTAGACAATGCCACTGTCACTCTTCAGTTCCCCAAGGACTGTAGTCACTGCCGCTCTTTTCCCAGGATATTCAGTGGAGCTCTAGCAGCTATTAAATGCCTTATTTTGCAAGCCGTAAGGAACTCTTTCTGTTCATCTCTTGCTTTGACTTATCATATTAAAATAGATATTTGCTTCCACAATCTGTGATGATTTCCTGCAGCGCAGCCTCTAGTGAAACGTTAAGGCAAAATAAGAATTTCTGTGCATGTGGTATGATTCACAATGCTTTTCCAGAGTGATGTATCCAGTGCTATCGGGCCCTGTAGGACAATAATTTGCATGAGGGTAAAATTGCTCACAATAAATTTGTCCTCAAAGGGTTTAAACAAAATGCAAATAGCAGAGTTATGCTCAGGGGAAGTAGCCATCATAGATTTCCCATTAATTTCCTCCCCTCCTCCTACGCACATACAAGCCTGCCTCTTACTGGCCTCCAGCAGATCTTGGATCTGAATCTGTTCACTCCTGCCAAAGGCAAGAAGAAAGCAAGCCAGATGGCGGCCCGAGCCACACAGCGTCCATTGCTTTCTACCAGAGCTATTTTAACACCTTTGAAGAAAAAAGTGTAAACTTTGGGTGAAACAGATTGCGCCCAGATTGTCAGTGTTAGGCCCCAGAGGTCACCTAAATTTAAGTGCTGAAATGCTGGTACTAAGTGTAATTTTTAAATTGTCAATTAATGCCCCGATTCTATAAATGGCACCTAACATGTAGGCACCGGAAAGCACAAGTGTCAATGACAAGTTAGGTTCCATTTATAGAATCGCGTCTAGCGGCGCCTAAAGCCGTCTTAGGCAGTGGTAGGCATTAGAACCATAGGCACACTCTCTGCCAGGGTTTTCTTGGCCTAAATGAGTGCGCCTATGTCAAAACATGTCCAAAATCCACCCACAATCCATCTCCTAACCACGCCTACTTTCTGGTAGGCATCTTGGAGTAGACGCCTACCTTGAAGTGGTAAGTGCCTACCAAGTTAGGCACTTACTAGCTAATTGTAATTTTCAATTAACGGTGCCGATTAAGGCTATTTAAATACGTCAGGTACCTAGATTGGCTAGGTGTGCTGATCTAGGTGCCCACTTTCAATGACTACATTAGTTGGGAGCACTTATGCCACATCAAAATCCAGTGTAAATGCTTATCTGCTGTCATTTGTGTGCATAACTGACAATATTTTACTGTATATCTTTAGCTTGTAAGTGCTGGGCTAGCCCCAGACTATTAAGTGTCAAAATGTACAGCATTGTACGCCTTTCAGTGCTGTCAAACTAATAAATAAGCAAAAAAATTAGATCATGTCACACCCCTTCTAATAAACTCACATTGGTTACCAATCACTCACAGAATCATCTATAAAATCTTACTGCTTGCATTCAAAACTAAAATCTCACATACCCCAGGATTCATTGATAGATTACTTATCCCTTACTGCTCTTCAAGAACACTACGATACAGCAATTAGTTTCTCTTAAATGTTCCATCCTTACGATATCTATTCTATGATACCACCTGAATTTTTTCAGTTACTGCCCCCACCCACTGGAATTCTCTCCCACTCCACTTACGGGAAGAAAAAAAACCTAGATAAGAACATAAGAATAGCCTTACTTGGGTCAAACCAATGGTCCATCAAACCCAGTAGCCCATTCTCGCAGTGGCCATTCCAGGTCCCTAATACCTAGCCAAAACCCAAGGAGTAGCAATATTCCAATCTACCGATCCAGGGCAAGCAGTGGCTTCCCCCATGTCTCTTTAAATAACAAACTATGGACTTTTCCTCCAAGAAATTGTCCAAACCTTTCTTAAAACCAGCTACATTATCCGCTGTTACCACAACCCCTGGAAATGCGTTCCAGAGCTTAACTATTCACTGAGTGAAAAAAATTTCCACCTGTTAGTTTTAAAAGTATTTCCCTGTAACTTCTTAGAGTGTCTAAACGCCATAATGAAACTTTTCTTCCGTCATACCAAAGATTTGTTCTATGGAAAAAAGGTTTAGATATACCAAGATGTGACACGAACAACACAGGAAAGCAGGAGGCTGTTTCTTTCAATGAGACAGGAAACAAGATCTTTGGGGGCCACTTTCCTATTAGTCTACCCATGCAAATGTATTGTTAAGTGTTTAGATGTTAAATATGTTTTTTTCGCCCCAGAGCAATTAAGGGCCTTTTTGGAAATGAAGAAAGTTGCTTAAGTTGCAGCTGAGAATGAATGAAGATAGTGCTAACAGTGTTATAGCCCACACATTGTATTTTTTCCCCCCTTTTAATTATTGAAAAATTATTAAGGGCTCCTTTTACTAAGGTGCCCTAGCGTTTTTAGCATGCGCAAACCACACACTAAACGAAAAATACTAATGCAAGCTCTATGGAGGCGTTAGCGTTTAGCGCGCGGGGCATTGTAGTGCGTGTTAAAACCGCTAGCGCACTTTAGTAAAAGGAGCCTTAAGTTCCTCATATATTGTTTGATCTCTCAAAGCAAATTTTGTGATCTAAGGAAGGATTTCATTGTTCCTAATTTAAGTTTATATCTAAAAATGTTATTTTTACTGAGTTGCATCAGCAAGAAGTTTTTTTAATTATTGTAAAAATAGTTATCAACTTATAAATAAAATAATTAATAATAAATCCTTTTACTCACTAGAGCCTGCTGATCAAAACTTTTAAACAGCTTTCACTTTACAGTTATACATAAGATTCCTATTAAACACTTCACTAAACCTGGAAGGTGATCATGTCATAATGTACTAGGAGATCAGTTCATAGGACCTCTTAGGATCTAGATATCATTTCAAATCCACTTCCTCTACCTTTATTAAGAACAGGAGAACATAAGAATTGCTGCTGCTGGGTCAGACCAGTGGTCCATCATGCCCAGCAGTCCGCTCCCACGGCGGCCCTTAGGTCAAAGACCAGTGCCCTATTTGAGTCTAGCCTTACCTGTGTACGTTCTGGTTCAGCAGGAACTTGTCTAACTTTGTCTTGAATCCCTGGAGGGTGTTTTCCCCTATAACAGCCTCCAGAAGAGTGTTCCAGATTTCTATCATTTATGCTCACACCCCCACCCTCTTCCCCTCCCCCCTGCTGCATGCGTTCCCCGTACCTTTTTAATTTCTCCAGCATGAGCAGCATGGCCTTGTCGGTATCAGTTCGCCCTTTGACATCACTTCCTTGGCGCAGGTCCCAGAAGTGACGTTAGAGAGAGCGCCAATGCCGACATGGGCAGCAAGTTCTAGGCAAATATTAGATATAGCAGTTTTTCATATCTACAAATTTTCAAACAGAACTCATGGGCTACCACAGACTTATGAACATCATAGTAAAGTCATGGCCAGAAGCAGAAATGGCAGATCTTAACTGTAGCAGTTGTAAACCCACAAAGTTGCATTTTAACTTCACAGCCAATCAAATGTCAGCACTGATGTGCTAATGATTGTGTAGGAAAAGCATTGATGGCTACCAAACTGCAGGTGTCAGACAGAGAAAGGGGAAACAGGCATATGCTGGTGTCTATTAGAGCCTGCTTATAAGACTGGCATGTTTGTTGTACAGAAAATTACCTGGAGTGAATACAAATAAGACCATTAGTGCTTGGTTTTCACCCCTTGGTGTGAATCTGTTCAGCTCTAGTTGGACTTGTATGACCATATCTTTCATTTATTCGCCTGTTGAATTGCATTGGCACTGTAATCTGTATGACCATTGTAGATTCCTCTTTAATTATATGTGGGGCGTTCAATAATTTATCTCAGTAGGAAAGAAAATAATTTTTTCAAAAAAATTTTGTTTTATTTTTCAATATAAGTTCCCCCTGATAGCGCCATACACTTTGTCCACCTTTCCTGCAATGACTTTAACCCCTTTGGAAGGAATTCTTTTATTTGACCTTCAAATCAGGACATCACAGTTTCATTTCTCCAGGGAGAGAGTTCAGCCTTCACATGCTAAGGAAAGTCAGACCCTATTTTCACCAAAAACACTTTGCAGTCCTAGTACAATCCATCATCCTCTCCAGATTGGATTATTGCAATTCTATCTACCTGAGCCTAACCAAGAAAAGCCTCCACAGACTTCAGCGGATTCAGAACGCCACAGCTAAGCTTGTTTTTGCGAAAAGCAAATTTGATCACGTCTCACCACTCCTGTCTAAGCTCCATTGGCTCCCAGTAATCCCCAGGATCCACTTCAAATGTGCGTGTCTGGCCTACAAGATCCTACATGGCATCCTTCCTGCCGTTATCCCTCTATCCTGGAACTCCCCAACCCCTACTTCCTCCAGATCCTCCCAAATTTTTAAACTATCCTTCCCTTCCATAAAAGGTATTTCCCATGTAGGCAAACTTGGGTCATCCCTCCCCTTTAGAATCACTGAGATCTAGAATAACCTCACCTCCCCTCTCCGAACCTCAAGCTCCCTCCAACTCTTCCGCAAACAACTAAAAACCTGGCTATTCTCAAAACTGTAACATTTCCCCCCTTCTTAGGCCTCTCACCTTCCCCCTTTACACCTAACTCTTTAATCTCTCCACTGTAGTTCCTCTCTCATCTTTCTTCCTGTAAACCGTGCCGAGCTCCGCATTCGTGGAGATGGTGCGGTATATAAACCCAAGGTTTAGTTTAGTTTAGTTTAGTTTCTTCAAAACTCGGATCAGTAAATAATCCGCAGGAGCCAGGTCAGGACTGTAGGGTGGATGGTTCAGCTGCTGAAGCTCACGTTCTCAGATGGCAGCCTATGATTGTCGTGACAGGGAACATCAGGAAAAGTGAAAATGACAAGGTCTCATGGTGTGCACGGATTAAGGATGAGAAGCTGAAGCAACTGAAAATGCAGGTGGTCTTCTCTTCCATCCTACCAGTAAGAGACAAGGAGAGAGCTAGAGAAGAACAGATCAAGAGAACTAACGAATGGCTATGGGAATGGTGCAAAGAAATGAACTTCGGCTTCCTGGACCACGGAGAGGCACTTCAGGGACTGCAGGGACCAGATGGGCTACACCTAACCAGAAGAGAGAAGAACATCCTGGAAAGATGCCTGGCTTACCTGCTCCAGAAGCCTTTAAACTAGGTGAGCCGGGGGAGGGGACCCACTCTCACACTAGTAGGGTTAGTAAATCCATCTTGGAAACTGAGGTAAGTAATCGTGCAAATACTAAAGGGGACAGAGGCAATATGAAAGGAGACAAAGACATAATCGAGGAAGGCGAATTATCTTGCATCAATACAGAGAGAGACAGAGCGAGAGACAGAAACTTAGTATCTGAGGTAAGTAATCGAGTCGATAAAGTGGGGGACAGAGGGAGAGACGGAGACTCCATCTTGGAGTCAGAGGTAAGAAATTGCGTGAATACTAAAGGAAATAGAGGCAATAATAAAGGCGACAAAGGCAAGATTGAATGGGACAAACTATCTCGGACAGAAAACACTCCATTCAAACAGAAAGAATGGACAGCCATGTATGCTAATGCCCGTAGCTTAGGCAACAAAATACTGGAACTGGAAACAGAAATGAGAAACGCCGACCTAGATGTTGTGGCAATATCAGAAACGTGGTTCTCGGAGTCCCACGAATGGGATATGGTCATACCAGGATATAACTTACTCCGTCGCAACAGAGAAGGCAAATCAGGAGGAGGAGTAGCTCTATACATTAGAGAAGACATCAAAGTTACTAAAATCACAGACATCAAGTATTTAGGAGAATCCCTCTGGGTGAACCTTGCCAGGGGCAATAACAAATGCCTGCATCTTGGTGTTGTATTCAGACCACCAAGACAAAAGGAGGATGCAGACAATGAACTAATTGAAGACATTGAGACCATCACACTGCGTGGAGATACAGTGCTGATGGGAGACTTCAATATGCCTGATGTGGACTGGAACAAACCTTCCGCTACAACCAGCGGCAGCAAGAGGCTACTAGCCTCCATGCACGCCTCAAGCAGATGGTATTAGAACCCATGAGGGATCAGGCAATCCTGGACCTGTTACTCACCAACGGAGACAGTGTCACAGAGGTATCGGTGAGAGAAACCTTAGCTTCCAGTGACCACAACATGGTGTGGTTCCACCTCAAGAAAGGAACCACAAGGTCAAATACATTGACTAAGGTCCTAAATTTTAAAGGAACTAACTTTCAGGGCATGGGGGACTATGTCTACAAAGCGCTGCAAAACCAAAGCATGATGGACAGTGTAGAGGTACTATGGTCGGCTCTGAAATCTACCCTGCAAGAAGCAACCAATATAAACATAAAAACAGTGAGCAAATGACGCAGGAAAAATAGACCACAGTGGTTCTTCGCGGAGATCTCAGAACTAGTAAAGAAAAAGAAAAAAGCTTTCATAACCTACAAACAATCACAGCAACCGGAAGCTAAAGAAACCTATCTGGCGAAATCTAGAAAAGTTAAAACGACAGTCAGAGGCGCCAAACTCCGGATGGAAAAAAACATAGCTAGGCAGGTTAAGAAAGGGGAGAAATCCTTTTTTAAATACGTTAGCGACAGGAAGAAGAGCACAAGCGGTATTGGGCGCCTAAAGTAACTTTACAGACTCGGACGCAGACAAAGCAGAACTACTCAACTACTTCTGCTCAGTCTTCACCTGCGAAGCGCCAGGATCCGGACCTCAGCTACAGACAAAGGGGAGCTCGGAGGACCCATTCCGGGATATAGAATTTACCGCGAGCAACGTCTACCACGAGCTATCAAAACTAAAAGTAAACAAAGCTATGGGCCCGGATAATCTACACCCTAGAGTACTTCGACCTAGACCCATTCCGGGATATAGAATTTACCGCGAGCAACGTCTACCACGAGCTATCAAAACTAAAAGTAAACAAAGCTATGGGCCCGGATAATCTACACCCTAGAGTACTTCGAGAATTGAGAGATGTCCTGGCAGAACCGTTAGCCGAGCTCTTCAATCTTTCCCTAAGCAAGGGAAAAGTTCCCTTGGACTGGAAAACTGCCAACGTTATCCCGCTCCACAAAAAGGGATGCAGGTCAGAGGCTAAAAATTATAGACCAGTGAGCCTCACATCAATAGTGAGTAAACTCATGGAAACGTTGATTAAAAACAGATTGGACACGATCCTGGATGACGAAAGATTAAGGGATCCCCACCAGCATGGCTTTACGAAGGGAAGGTCTTGTCAATCCAATCTGATAAGCTTCTTTGACTGGGTAACAAAAACTGAATGGGGGAGAGACCCTGGACATCGTATATTTAAACTTCAGTAAGGCTTTTGATAGTGTCCCACATCGTAGGTTATTGAACAAGATGAACACGTTAGGACTAGGAGAAACACTGACTGCATGGGTAGAAGACTTGCTTAGCGGCAGATTACAAAGGGTGATGGTAATCGGTATTCCCTCAAAAATGTCGAAGGTGACCTGTGGAGTGCTGCAGGGCTCGGTCTTGGGCCTGATGCTATTTAATATCTTTGTAAGGGATCTGACTCAGGGACTTCGAGGCAAGATTACATTATTTGCCGATGACGCTAAACTATGCAACGTTGTGGGCAGGGCAACAGAACCTGATAGTGCAACCAGACCCAACACTATGGAGCAGGACCTACTTTTACTAGAACAATGGGTCCAGTACTTGGCAACTAAACTTTAATGCCAAAAATGTAAGGTAATGCATCTTGGAAGCGGAAATCCATGCAGAATAATACACCTTGAACGGTGAAAACTTAACAAGAACTGTTGCAGAAAGGGACTTGCGAGTAATCATCCGGGAAGATATGAAAGCTGCCATTCAGGTGGAGAAAGCTTCAGCAAAGGCTAGACAAATGCTGGGTTGCATCAGAAGGACCTTTATCAGTCGAAAGGCTGAAGTCATACTGCCGTTATACAGATCCATGGTGAGACCTCACCTGGAGTACTGTGTCCAGTTTGGGAAGCCACATTATCAAAAGGATGTGAAGAGAATGGAGTCGATTAAGAGAATGGCCACTAGGAAGAACGTCTGAGCAGACTGCGCTTATATTCTCTCGAAGAGCGCAGAGAAAGGGGGGACATGATAGAAACATTCAAATACATCACGGGCCGCATTGAAGTGGAGGAAGAAATCTTTTTCTAAAGGGTCCCACAGCGACAAGAGGGCATCCGCTAAAACTTAAGGGGGCAAGATTTCATGGTGACACCAGGAAGTACTTCTTCACCGAAAGGGTGATTGATCAATGGAATGGTCTTCCACGCCAGGTAGTCGAGGCCAATAGCGTGCTCGACTTCAAGAGACGATGGGACAAACAGGTGGGGTCGCTACAGTGTTATGTTTAAAAAGATGGATTCTCAAGGGAGGGAGGGTTCTTGAGTGGGCAGACTTGGTGGGCCGCCAGCCCTTTTCTGCCGTCATACTCTATGTTTCTAAGGAAACCATACCAAAAGCCACGAGCACAAATATACTCCAGAAAATGAATTGAATGAGAAAGCATGGGCATGATTTATGGTGTTCTTTTCAAAATAAATGTGATATACGTTCCTGGATTAGCTGCAGAATAACACAGCTTTGTGCTTGTTTCCTTCACTGATACAAAGCCTCAGTGATTTAAAATCTGGGTCAGCCACTTGGAGAGTTGGAAACTGTAAACATGTCCAAATACTGTCGTTGCTTGACCTCAGTTGTATCATTTTGATCCATAGTCATTGAAACCGCTGACCGTTTGTTTTATTGCAGAGTGGCTGATCATTAGTTGTAGTTTTGTAACGGTCCGCCAGCAGAAAATGAATTGACAGTGGGTGAATATCAGTGTTGTGCACCATTGCTATTTATACCCAGTTTAGGAGAGCTTGTTGCCTGTGAGAATTCAGATGCTGATGACACATTGTGTGTTATTTCAAAGTGCTGAAATCAGTTCTTCTGTTGCCAACAGCGAAAGGGGAGGGGTGGGATTGGGACTCATATGCCACCTTTTTTTGTAGTTATACAACCACACTCAAAGCAGTTTACATACAGGTACTTCGAGCATTTTTCCTTATCTGTCTCAGTGGACTCGCAATCTATCTAAAGTATCTGGAGTGACTTGCCCAGGGTCACAGGTAGGGTTACCAAACGTCCGGGAAAACCCAGACTTAAGGGACTGTCCGGGCTCCTGGATGGACTTTCCAAAACTCAGCATTTGTTTGGGTTTTTGAAAGTCCCAACGAGCTTCAGCCGCATTTACATAAGAACATAAGAACTGCCATCTCCGGATCAGACCCATGGTCCATCGAGTCCGGCGATCCGCACACGCGGAGGCCCAGTCAGGTATACACCTGATGTAGTTTTAGTCACCCATATCCCTCTATGCCTCTCGTAAGGAGATGTGCATCTAATTTGCCTTTGAATCCTATCACAGTGGATTCCTTAATAACCTCCTTTGGGAGAGCATTCCAGGCGTCTACCACTCGCTGTGTAAAGCAGAACTTCCTGGCATTTGTCCTGGACTTGTCCCCCCTTAGCTTCAAACCATGTCCTCTTGTCCGTGTCGCGTTGGACAATGTAAATAATTTATTTTCCTGCTCTATTTTATCGATGCCTTTCAGCATTTTGAACATCTCGATCATGTCCCCTCGCAGCCTCCTCTTCTCAAGGGAGAACAGTCCCAGTTTCTTGAGTCGTTCCTCATATTCCAAGTTCTCCATACCTCTTATTAGCTTCGTTGCTCGTCTCAGCACCCTCTCCAGCAGTTTTATATCCTTCTTTAGGTTGGGAGACCAATGTTGGACACAGTATTCCAAGTGTGGTCTGACCATTGCTCTATAAAGCGGCATTATGACTTTCTCCGATCTACTCATGATTCCTTTTTTTATCATGCCTAACATTCTGTTTGCTTTCTTTGCCACTGCCGCGCATTGTGCCGATGGCTTCAGGGTCCTATCTATCAGTACACCCGGGCCTTTTCTTGTTCGCTCTTACCCAGAGTTGCGCTAGACATTCTATACTCGTGTTCCTTATTCTTACTACCTAAATGCATTACTTTGCATTTCTCCACGTTGAACTTCATCTGCCATTGCTCTGCCCATTTCTCTAACTGATACAAGACGCCAACGTGATGACCTCACACATGCACGTGATATCATCGCAGTGATGTCCGCACACTTCCAGGTGCCGTTGAGCCGTGGCCACCAGTTTAGTGTGGAGAGGAGTTAAGAGCAAAATTAAATAAACCCATCAGAAATCTTCAATTTATATACCGGATCGTTTCCCTAAGGAGCTCGATTCGGTTTACAATCCATTAAAAAGGAGAATAATATACTAATAGGCTGTATAGAAAGGATACTATTAGTTAAGATTAGAAGGATGTTAAAGGTTAAAAATAAAATAGACTTAATTACTGTTCGTCACCTAATAATCTTGAATAAAACAAAGTTGAAATAAAACAAAATACAGGCCAATTCATAAAGAATTAAACCAAAGCAAAATGTATAGGAGGATAAAAAACTTAAAATAAATAAAAACCTAGCAGAAAAAATCAAATATAGTCCATCATGAAATCAGGTCAATCTACTGCAGGTCAGTGTAAGGCCGTGGTAAAATGGAGAAATTCTGCTGTTAAATGGCCAATTAAGGAAGGTTCAGCAATGTAGAAAAGGATGAAACCAACTTCTGGGTCTTGCGGCAGCCGAAGACAGGCTCCTCCCAAAGCTGAGACAGGAGTGCGAGTCTGCTGAGGAGAGGAAAGAGAAGGCAGGCCATGCGGATCGGACCAACCCTGCGGTTCGTATAAATTTCCTGAAAGCCCTGTGGTGGATTCATGTCTTACAAACTTCTGTGCCCTTTTGGATTATGATCTGGTGCCAGTGCAGGCTGGAGGTAGCTGCATTTGTACCAACAGCCTGTAATTCCTCTGAGACCAGCCAAGTTGGTGCGGGAGGACGGGGCTGAGCCTGAACAGGATATAGTAAGGTAGGGGAAGCTGGTCTGGATCTGTAGCCAGTCCTTTGGGTTTTGAGCCAAGAAGTGAGCTGTAGAGAGGAGATGAGGAGAAATTTGGGATCGGCACCAAAAAGGGTTCACCTATAATGGATGAGAATGTGTGAAATGAGATGAGGTCAACTCATACTAACTTTGTCTAAAGATAGAACTACACTGCCTCCACATCTCATCCTGATTCACTTTGAAGGGAAAGACCTTGTAGCTTGCAAAGAAGATGAGCTTATATCAAGAAATTAAGATAAAAGACAAATAGCAATTTTGATGGTCAGAGCAAGGATTGTCTGGTTAGATGTCTTCCCAAGGAGAGCACAGAGAAATTAAATGGACACAAAGGAGATGGTATCGATAAGAAAATAAAAAAAAAATTGAGCAGTATCTAAATTTGTTTAGGGAGATAACCGCAGGCAATAGAATTAAGCTAGCAGCAAGTTGTTGGGCTGCATGCACAGCAATATCACAGGAATACTTTGGGAGCACAGTAATGATCAATGCTGTGGGTGTTAATGCTGAATTGGTTCCTCTCCTCCCCCTGTCAATATGACTTCTTTGCCCTTACCCTACCCCTCCTCTACAACAATGGTAATAATGATTGAAGTCTTAGTGGAAACTTGAGCACTTAGACAAGTCATCAGGCGGGATATTCAGGGGACCAAGGAGGATAGATGCTGGTCAAGAGCCATTCTAAGGGCCCCTTTTATCAAACTGCGATAGAGCTGTTTACTACAGGTGGTGAGGTAAATGCTTCGATGCTCCATTCAATTCCTATGAGTGTCGGAGCATTTACGTCTCTGGCTCGTAGTAAAAAGCTCTACTGTGGTTTGATTAAAGGAGGCCTAATATAGCATAATAGAACTTTCCACCTGATATTCAGCCTATTTAACCTGCCAGGAACAGTAGATGGCCACTGAACATTAGTGCTTAGTGGCTAGCCCAGTCATTAGCTATGTTGTATGACCAAATGTCCAGGCTTCAGGACTGAGTAGCTGGTTTATGCAGTGCCATTGAGGTAGGCAGAGGTTCACCACCATACCCATCTGTGCAAGTTAGAAATATTCATGATGTCGGCCTGCTGCTCTGTAGCTTTTGACTGTGCAATGGTAGCATCACAAGGACTGACTGATGTGGTACCATGAGATCTCACCCTGTGCCATTTCTGATCTGCCGGGAAAGGAAGGGGTGGCAACATAGAAAAAGTGTATGGGGTCACTGTATACTGTACATTGTTGAATGCTTGGTATAACAGATACAGAGAAGTGCTCCGTTGATTGGAATAACAATTAGGAAATGTAAAGTGCTAGTTGCCTACTTGCTTGAATGTAAAAAAAAAAAAAAAAAAATATATATATATATATATATATATATTCTGCCATGTGCAAGTCTTACACATACTTAACACCATGTTTACATATTCTCATTTCGGTGGAAGAGTTTTAGCAATTTTCCATTGTCACTCTTGTGAAATAAGTCTCTAAGGAAACTTCTGCAGAGGTGCTCTGTAATACCGTTGACATAACTTAGCTCAGAAAATTCTGTCCATTCCATACCAACTAGAGAGGTGTAAAATTTGAAACCACTACTCATGCTTAAATAATGCAGAGCTAAATTCTGCCCTGAAGATTAATCTTGCTTTCGTTAACAATCAAGAGGTGTCTTCTAGTTGACAGACTCCTTTATTATAGCAACCTAAGTAACTCATTAGCAGGAACTCAGCATTTGTAAAGGGACTAAGGTATTCATACACTTAGCAGCATCACATGGTGCTGTACAGAGTCAGTGCCAACTCCTATGCTGATGAAAAGATGCGTAAGGTTGCCTTGCTTTCAGACATGGATACTGTAGATTATTTTATCCATTGCCCTAGTATGGTGCTAAAATCTCATCAATATCAAGATGTCCTGCTATGGACATAGATTCATAGTTCACTGTGATCTTATAAGAACATAAGATTTGCTGCTGCTGGATCAGACCAGTGGTCCATCGTGCCCAGCAGTCCGCTCACTCGGCGGCCCTTAGGTCAAGAACAAGTGCCCTATTTGAGTCTAGCCTTACTTGTGTATGTTCTGTTCCAGTATGAACTTATACAACCTTGTCTTGAATACACGAAGGGTTATTTCACCCTATAACAGCCTTAGGGAGAGTACTGTACTCCTTCCGCATGAAATTTGATGAAATCTTTATATAATACAATGTTATCAAAATGAAACCTTTTTCAGAGATGGGGAAATGGTAGACTTAGAGGACATGACTGGGGTGGCAGGGTGATAGATTTAGCAGTTATATCAGTAAATACTTTTTCATGGAGAGGGTGGTGGATGTCTAGAATAGCCTCCCAGTAATGGTGGTAGGGACAAAATCAGAATTCAAAAGGGTGAGGTGGTTGCAGAGGATCCTTAGAGAGAGGGAGATAGGGAGAGAACATAAGAAGTGCCTCCGCTGGGTCAGACCAGGGGTCCATTGCGCCCAGCAGTCCGCTCCCGCGGCGGCCCATCAGGTCCATGACCTGTAAGTGATCCTTTGTCTAAAGCCTTTCAATCCCTATTTTTCTTCTATCTATACCCTATCATAATCCTATCTCTACCTCTATTTATACCCCTCAATCCCCGTATCCTTCAGGAACTTGTCCAATCCCTCCTTGAAACCCCTTAATGTACTCTGTCCTATCACATCCTCCGGAAGCGCATTCCAGTTGTCTACCACCCTCTGAGTGAAGAAAAATTTCCTAGCATTGGTTCTAAACCTGTCCCCTTTCAATTTCTCCGAGTGCCCCCTTGTTCTTGTAGTTCCCAATAGGCTGAAGAATCTGTCCCTTTCCATCTTCTCTATGCCCTTCATGATCTTGTAAGTCTCTATCATGTCTCCTCTGAGTCTCCACTTCTCCAGGGTGAAGAGCCTCAGCCTTTCTAGCCTGTCTGTGTGTGAAAGGTTTTCCATACCTTTTATCATTTTTGTCACTCTTCCCTGAACCCTCTCAAGTATCTCCATGTCCTTCTTTAGGTACGGCGACCAATATTGGACACAGTATTCCACGTGTGGGCGCACCATCGCGCGATACAGCAGCATGATGACTTCCTTCGTTCTGGCTGTAATATCCTTCTTAATAATACCCAACATTCTGTTTGCTTTCTTTGAGGCTGCTGCGCATTGTGCCGTCGACTTCATTGTTGTGTCCACCAGCACACCAAAGTCTTTTTCAAGGTTACTTCCCTCTAGTACTATTCCCTCCATTTTGTAGATTAACATCGGGTTCTTTTTCCCTATATGCATGACCTTGCATTTCTCTACATTGAAGTTCATCTGCTATTTATTCGCCCACTCCTCCAGTTTGTTCAGGTCCCTTTGTAGGTCCTCACATTCTTCCACAGTTCTAACCCTGCTACAGAGTTTAGTGTCATCCGTAAATTTTATAACTTCACACTTTGTCCCCATTTCTAGGTCATTTATAAATATATTTAACAGCAGCGGTTCGAGTACCGACCCCTGCGGAACTCCGCTCGTGACCCTCCTCCAGTCCGAGCAGGGGCCCTTCACTCCAACCCTCTGCTTCCTGCCTGCCAACCAGTGTTTAACCCATCTGTGTACGTCCCCTTTCACTTACATGACCTTCACACTTTAATTAGAAGACAGAAAAGTGTAACCTGCACTGTGGCAGATACAACTAATTTTACTATTATGAACTTTCTGTGGTTATACACCAAGGCCCAAATTCTATATATGGTACCTAAAATTGCATGTACATCAGTGTTCATAGCCAATCTACATGCACAACTTAATTGATTAATAGGCCTCATCATTGCCAACAAGTTCTGATCCCTCCTTCCAACCTCTCCAACACAGCAAGCCAGTTCATGTCCCAGTAGGCCCCTCGAGCCTGTCTTACCATCCCTGGGATCTAGTGGGTCACTGGATCAAAACCATCTTGCTCTTGCCCCTGGCTTCTCCAGCTGTAAAATGGTGGCTAAGATCTCTACTGTTAGAGATAGCCAGGTAGGCTGGAGAGGGCCTACTAAGACACGTGCATGGGGTGGTCATCATGTTAGGCCGTCAGGAGGGGTGATCAGAACTTGGAGGGCTTGTCTTGTTGGAAGGGGATTGGAATTTGTTGAGGGTAATTTTCATGTTTTGATACCCACATCAATCTACAGGATTTTGTGGGATAGAAATAAAATGGTAGAGAATCAGAAGAGGAGCAAGGGTGAGATCAACTTGTTTACCAGGAATGGAGTCGCATGGTAATCCTATTATTTATGTGAAGTTTTAATTCAGCATAAATACCAGAAGACTAGATTCTCAAACAACTTATGGGCAGACCGGATGGACCATTCAGGTCTTTATCTGCTGTCATTTACTATGTTACAAACAGGATTATACAGCCCTAAGATGTAACCACAATAAAAGATTCATGCCCCTTTATTAGAAACAAAGATACAATACAATACAATTTTATTTGTATACCGCCAATACCTCTTAGAAGTTCACAGCAGTTAACAAACAATGAAATTACTAATATTAGGTGCTTGGAAAAACATCCCTAACTGTCCAATAGGCTCACAATCTAACTAAAACACCTGAAAGAACTATTACTTACAATACTAAAGAAATAAAAAGACCAAAATAACTTAAACAATTAACAAATATTACTAATTTAAAATAAAACTAAAAAAATACTAGCACCCTCTTATACAAACGCATAATGCGGGTTTTTAGTGCTGGCTGTGGTGGTAGCTCCTCCAGTGCTCATAGGAATTCTATGAGCGTCACAGCAGTTACCAACGGTGCTAAAACTCGTGCTATGGAGCTCATAATAAAAAAAAAAATATATATATATATATATATAAAAACATCTAAAAACCGGCCTAAATCAGCACTTAGATGATCTAAAAGACAAGTCGTCCATGTGCTGATAATCGAAGTGGGTTTTAGATGTACTTAAAAACGACTTAGGCCTTTTCAGTGCTGCTGTGCGGTCAGAGCTAAAAGGGGCATTATAGGAGGAGTGGTGAGGGCGGGATTTGGGTAGTCCATGGACTGATCTAAACTTAGTCATACTGCAAGTATAACCAAAAGTTTACCAGAGAGTGGTAGAAAGCTGGAATGCTCTTCCGGAGGCTGTTATAGGGGAAAACACCCTCCAGGGATTCAAGTCAAAGTTAGACAAGTTCCTGCTGAACAAGAACGGGCGCTGGTAGGGCTAGTCTCAGTTAGGGTGCTGGTCTTTGACCAGAGGGCCGCTGCGTGAGCGGACTGCTGGGCATAATGGACCACTGGTCTGACCCAGCAGCGGCAATTTTTATGTTCTTATGAGGCTGCCTTGGCGGAAGTTGAACGTTGTGACTTAGGCCATGTAAAACCAAAGTGGCAAAAAGGTATCCGAAGTGACCAGATAAGCACTGCAGACACAAAGTACAGAATCCCACACACTGCCCCGGTGATCACTGACCCCCACAATACCATAAAAATCGGAATAAAAATGTACATACCTGCCTCCAGAACATCAGCACCTGGCATAGCAAAGCCTAATAGAGCAGCACAGAGGTGGTTTAAGTAGTGGGGTGGAGAGCTAGTGAACCATAGAGAGGAGGACCCAGGCCCATAAGCCACTCTAACCACTGCATTTATGGTGGAACATGTGCATCCCCCCAAAACCTCCTCAAACCCTATTGTAATGGGCATCGACATGGCAAATGAGGTTCAATGTAGATAAATGCAAAATGATGCATGTCGGGAACAAAAATCTCATGGACGAATACAGGATGTCCAGGGCGGTACTTGGAGAGATCTCCCAGGAAAGGGACTTTGAAGTTCTGATCGACAAGTCCATGAAGCCATCTGCACAATGTGCTATGGCGGTGAAAAGGGCGAACAGAATGCTAGGAATGATAAAGAAGGGGATCATGGAACAACTGGTCACGGAACCGACACGGGGAGATGCCACTCTTGACCTAATCTTCACTGGACATGGGGGACCTGCTAAAGAGGTGGTGGTACTAGCCCCACTAGGAAACAGCGATCACAACACGATCCAGTACAGGCTAGAAATTGGATCATCAAAGGTGAAAAGAACTACAATGACAGCACTGAACTTCAAAAAAGGGAATTATGATGCCTTGAGGAAAATGGTGGGTAAGAAACTCACCGACACTGCAAGGAAGATGGAGTCCATAGAAAAAGCCTGGACCTTACTCAAGGGCACGGTGCACGAAGCACAAAACCTGTGCGTCCCCAAGTTCAGGAAAGGGTGCAAAAAGAATAGAACAAAAAACCCAGTGTGGATAACAAATGCAGTGAAAAAGGCAATAAGTGACAAGAAGGCATCATTCAAAAATTGGAAAAAGGACAAATCAGAGGACAACCAAAAGGAGCACAAAAAACACCAAAAGGAGTGTCACCGAATGGTTAGGAAAGCAAAAAAGAGAATATGAAGAGAGACTGGCGGGGGAAGCATCAAACTTCAAATCATTCTTCAGGTACGTCAAGGGGAAGCAACCAGCAAGGGAGGAAGTGGGACCCTTGGATGATGGAGACAGAAAGGGAGTGGTAAAAGAGGAAAAGGAGATAGCTGACAGGCTAAATGAGTTCTTCTCTTCAGTCTTCACGAGGGAGGACACAACCAACATTCCGGAACCCGAGGAGATCGTAAAAGGAGATCAGGATGAAAATCTGGTCCAAATAGAGGTTAGCAAACGGGATGTCCTCAGGCAGATAGACAGGCTAAAGAGCGACAAATCGCCTGGTCCGGACGGCATTCACCCAAGGGTACTCAAGGAACTAAGGAACAAAATAGCTGAGCCACTTAGACAAATATGCAACCTATCCTTAAAAACTGGAGAGATTCCGAAAGACTGGAAAATAGCAAATGTCACGCCCATCTTCAAGAAAGGCTCAAGGGGAGACTCAGGAAACTACAGGCCGGTGAGCTTGACCTTGGTCCCGGGAAAGATGATGGAAGCCCTGATTAAAGATTGCATCTGGGAACACATTGAAAACACTGGGCAGCTAAAGCCGAGCCAGCATGGCTTCTGCAAGGGCAGGTCATGCCTCTCTAACTTATTATATTTCTTTGAGGGGGTAAACAGCCAGGTGGATAAAGGGGAATCTATAGACATCATTTACCTTGACTTCCAAAAAGCCTTCGACAAGGTACCACATGAAAGACTGCTAAAGAAGCTATGGAACCACGGGGTGCAAGGGGAGGTCCACCGATGGATCAAAAACTGGCTGGCGGACAGGAAACAGAGGGTTGGAATAAAGGGCCATTACTCAGACTGGCAATGGGTCACGAGCGGAGTTCCGCAAGGGTCGGTGCTGGGACCGCTCCTGTTCAATATATTTATTAACGACCTGGCGGCAGGAACAAAATGTGAGGTTATTAAATTTGCGGATGACACCAAATTTTACAGCAGGGTTGAAAGCAAGGAGGACTGCAAAAATCTCCAAAAGGATCTGACAGCGCTGGAAGAGTGGGCCAAAAAGTGGCAAATGAGCTTCAACATAGGGAAATGCAAGGTCATGCATGTAGGGAAAAAGAACCTGAAGTTCACTTACAAAATAGGGGGATCACCGCTAGGGGTGAGTAACCTTGAAAGAGACCTGGGAGTGATGGTAGACACATCATTGAAGGCGTCGGCGCAGTGCGCTACAGCCTCAAGGAAGGCAAACAGAATGCTGGGCATCATTAAGAAGGGTATCACGACCAGGACGAAGGAAGTCATCCTGCCACTGTATCGTGCAATGGTGCGCCCGCACCTGGAGTACTGTGTCCAGTATTGGACGCCGTACCTCAAGAAGGACATGGCGGTACTTGAGAGAGTCCAGAGAAGAACAACTAAGCTAATAAAGGGTATGGAAGACTTCTCATATACTGACAGACTGAAGAAGCTGGGGCTCTTCTCCCTGGAAAAGCGGAGACTTAGAGGAGACATGATAGAAACCTTCAAGATCATGAAGGGCATAGAAAGAGTAGACAGGGACAGATTTTTCAAATTACGGGGAACCACAAGTACAAGGGGGCACTCAGAGAAATTGAAAGGGGAAAGGTTTAGAACAAACGCCAGAAAGTTCTTTTTCACTCAGAGGGTGGTAGATATATGGAACGCGCTACCGGAGGATGTGATAAGCAGAAGCACGCTACAGAGCTTCAAACAGGGTCTGGACAGGTACCTGGAGGACAAAGGGATTGAGGGGTACAAATAGGAGTAGAGGTAAGTAATAGTTAGAGGATTAGAGGCAGTTACAAAATTAGTCAGGGATACTGTTCAGGCAATAAGGCCTGATGGGCCGCTGCGGGAGCGGACCGCAGGACAGGATGGACCTCTGGTCTGCCCCAGCAGAGGCAACTTCTTATGTTCTTATTTTCTTAGATCGGAGAAGGTTATCATGCCGCTGTATGGGCTTTGGTGCGCCCTCACCTGGAGTACTGCGTGCATGAAGAAGGATACGGTACTACTCGAAAGGGTCCAGAGAAGGGCAACTAAAATGGTTAAGGGGCTGGAGGAGTTGCCGTACAGTGAGAGATTAGAGAAACTGGGCCTCTTCTCCTTTGAAAAGAGGAGACTGCGAGGGGACATGATCGAAACATTCAAAATACTGAAGGGAATAGACTTAGTAGAGAAAGACAGACTGTTCACCCTCTCCAAGGTAGGGAGAACGAGAGGACACTCTCTAAAGTTGAAAGGGGATAGATTCCGTACAAACGTAAGGAAATTCTTCTTCACCAAGAGTGGTAGAAAACTGGAACGCTCTTCCGGAGTCTGTTATAGGGGAAAACATCCTCCAAGGTTTCAAGACAAAGTTGGACAAGTTCATGCTAAACTGGTGAGACTGGACTCATTTAGAGCACTGGTCTTGACCTTGGGGCCGCCGCGTGAGCAGACTCTGGGCAGGATGGACCATTGGTCTGACCCAGCAGCGGCAATTCTTATGTTCTATGTACTGCCATACAGGTGCCACCTGCAATAGTGAGGATTATTGGGGTTGTAGACAGGTGGGTCTAGTAGGTTTTGTGGGTGTTTGAGGGGGCTTACCATAACCAAAAGAGAATTGTGGTGAAATGTGTATATGGCACCCTTTTTGTGAAGTTCGCAGCAGTGCCCTGTAAGGTGCCCCACTACTGTGTTGCCATGTCTAGGTGTCCAGTCCATCACTTTGCTGCCCACCCCCATCCAAAAGGCCTTGTTCTAGCCATTTCTGACTTGGAAAATTTTTGGATGCGAATGGGGTATAAAGATAGACGACTTATCGGTCTGGGTGATCAAATAGCTGGAAGTACAGTTAGATGATTCTCGAAGAAAAAATATTTTGGATGTATTTTTCAAGAATGGACTTTAAGCACTGCAGACTTTGGGTGACTAGCAACTTAGGACCAAAACGGACTTAGACTTTTCTTTTGATTATGCCCCTCCACGCGTTCGTGAAAGAGGGGGTATATAATAATAATAACAACTTTATTTTTGTATACCGCAGTACCAGAAGCAGTTCAGAGCGGTTTACAGAGGAAGAAACTGTACATATACAGCAAAGTTACAGAGAGTATTGTCAATTACATTGGTTGAGGAGATCGATTACATTAGGGAGTCGAGAATGGTTGAGTAAGACCGGAAATAGGTCAGATATGCAGTAAATATATCAGCGGTACAATAAGGCAGGGGGGAGTCAGAGAAATTTGTCAAAGAGATAGATTTTGATTGATTTCCTGAAGGCTTGGTAGGAGGGTGTATTTGAAATGAGGGTGGTAAGACATTTATTCCATTTGCCAGCTTGGAATGACAGTGTTCTATCGAGGAATCTCTTGTAGATACAGCCCTTCAGAGAGGGGAAGGCAAACAGATAGGTATTATGTGTGCGGGAGGTGCCTGGAAATACAAAATGGTGTGACAGGTAGATCAGGGATGAACCAGTTATGGTTTTGAAGCAAAGGCAGGCAAACTTGAAGATAACCCTTGCCTCCATTGGTAACCATTGAAGTTTTCTGTAGAACGGGCTTACATGATCCAACATTTTAGACCATAAATGAGACGGACAGCAGTAGTCTGTATGATTCTTAGGCATTTTATGGTTTTCTTAAAGGATCCCAAGTATATGATGTTACAGTAATCTAAGATGCTTAGAATGAGTGACTGAACCAGTAGTCGAAAGGAGAGGAAGTCAAAATAGTGTTTGATGGTACGCAGTTTCCAAAGAGTGCAAAAGCATTTTTTAGTTTGGGCATTGGTATGATCTTCAAACGTCAGGCATCGATCCAGAGTGACTCTTAGGATTTTGATAGTAGAGTTGATTGGGTAGGTAAGCCCGTTTAATTTCAGAGAGGTATTTGTTAACTTATGATTGGGACTTGCCAGGAAAAGCTTGTTTTTTTTCTGGATCTAGTTTCAGTTTGAATTGAGTGGTCCATTGTTCTACCTTACTGAGGATGGAAGAGGTGAGTTGTTAAGTCTCTTGTGTCAATGAGGTTATAGGGATGATGATAGTAAGGTCATCAGCATAGATGTATGCTTTCAGTTTTAGATCAGATAGCATACAAGCCAATGGTGCCATGTAGACGTTGAACAGAGAAGGGGAGAGAGGGGAGCCTTGTGGGACTCCACAGGGGTTGCTCCAGGGTTGAGAGAAGGTGCCATTGTTGTGGACTTGGTAGGTACGGTTTTTAAGAAGCCAGTGAACCAGGTTAGTACCTATCCCGAGATGCCAATGGAATCTAGGCATCTGATCAGAATGTCATGGTCGATAAGGTTGAATGCACTGCTTAGATCGAATTGAAGTACCAGTGCGCTTTTGCCAAGAGAAAGCAAATGGAAGAGGTGATCGGACAATGATGCTAGGACAGTTTCTGTGCTGTAGTTTGTACGAAATCCTGACAGAGTATGAAGCATACAAAATAAATACTAAGGCATCATATAAAACAAAGCAGAAACAATAGAAAATTCAAATAAATTAACATAAAATAAACATGTTCCAACGGCTTGTTCCAAAAAGGAACGTTATTATCAAGAGAAAAGGACTATCCCCTCATAGCTGGAATATCAGAGGCTTCAGTGAGCAAAACAAATCCTTCTTGCTGCCAGAATATCAAATTCTCTCACAGGATCCGACCTCTTGTCTCACCATGTCCAGAGCAAGCAGGAGCAGCACAATGCACCACAGCATCGAACAGGAGAGCCGCAAACATCATGTGACCCAGCAGCGACAGGCAGGATGAGCCGGCAGGACAAGAATTATAATTTGAAGAAAAGAGGAAGTGACGTCATCGCCGCGGATGGGAGCTTGATCTGAGAGCTCCGTTCGGGCCCGGCGTTCTAACTATCTATTGCTGTGTAAAAAGCGCAATTTTTCTGCCCCCGGGTGCTGGTGAGGTGTGCGAAGGTTTGGTGAACCACATGGCAACGCGCAAAAAATTGCTCGGCGATAAACCCGGCCAGCGCACGATGGAGCAGGCGCTGGGTCGGGCTGCACGTGGTGGGGCAGGCCCGGAGACCAGCAGTGGGGAGGCGGCGAGATTGAGTGGCGCCATCGCAGCGGTGGCCGATATGGTGGCAGAACCCATGCAGGAGGATGCCCCACCGGAACCGCTTACGAAAGCGGATATGCAACGCTGGATCATGGAAGTAAAATCTGAAATCTCGGCTGTGGCTGTGCAAGTCCGGGAAGCGGTGCAAGAGCTGCGCACTGACCTGGTGGAGGTGGGCACGAGGGTGGAAGTGGTGGAGATGCGGCTGGATAGTTGCGAGGACAATGTGATTGGTGTGCAAAGATCCCTGGAATCTGCATCTGCTGATTATCAACTCCTCCTGGATAAGGTCGAGGACCTGGAGAACCGCACCCGGCGTAATAACTTGAGGGTGCGGGGCCTACCGGATCTACCGGAGTATAAAGATGTTCGGGCTACTACTATTAAGCTGCTCCGTTGGCTTCTACAGGACGACTCTCTGGAGCCGGGTCTGGAGCGGGCACATCGAGCTCTGGGACCCCGGACCTCAGATTTACCTAAAGACATTGTGACCTGCCTTCAGAGCTTTGTGCTTAAATTACAGATCTTCCGCAGAGCCCGGGAGCTGGGCACAGTCACCTGGGAGGGGCATCGATTGGAGTTCTATCAGGACTTGGTGCGGGCAGGCTTCAGAAACGCCGGGCATTCAGGGAAGTAACTAAAGCTCTGCAGCGCAGCAATTTGCGCTACCGCTGGACTTACCCCTTTGGGGTGGTTATTACTATCAATGGAGTACACACCAAAGTTACCACTGTGCGGGAGGCCCGTGGCTTGCTGCAACAAGCGGGTATTGAAGTACCGGAGGAGGTTGTTCCTCCGGGGGGAGCGGCGCCCAACCGAGCGGGGAATCCCGCCTGCTCCCGATGGCAGCGTGTGGAGAGTGGATCCAGGAGCGGGAGGGGAGGCCGGGGGGGCGGACCCTCTCTCCGAGCTACTGCTTCTACCTCGAGTGGCCCCCCCTGAAAATTGACTGGTTGTGTTTGTTTCATTACTATTTTCCTTCTTCCCCTCAGAGTGGGAGAAGTGTTTTTGGTCACTCTCCCTGAGGATGAATGTTTGGGTTTTGGGTTTTGGGGGAGAGTTGTGTGGGGGATGTTCTTGGACTGTTCTTGGGATGTGGTGGGAGGGGGAAGTAGGGGAATTTTTCTGTGATGGGTGGGGGTATAGTGTTGGGTGGGGAAGGGGGGATTGAGTATTATTGTGTGGAGGGCTGCTGGTTGGGAGAGTTGGCTTATGGGGATTGTTGTGGGGGATGTTTTGATAGTTAGTACATGGATGTGGGGACTGAGAAATGGGTCGTGGGGATGGTTCACTTTCTTGCAAGTTGGTGGGAGATCTGTGGACTCTCACTTTGGGAGAGGGAGAGGGAGGGGTGGGAGGGAGGGAGGGGGGAGAAGGGGGTATGGGGACGAATATGGAGAGGTTGGGTCTGCATCGTCCTTTGCTTCACTTAGACTATGGAGGGGTTTAGGTTGGTTTCTTATAATATTAGGGGTCTTAATTCCCCCAATAAGAGACGGGCTTTCTATAGAGAGCTGTTTCGTTTGAAGGCTGATGTTTGCTTTGTCCAGGAGACTCATCTACTTCAGTCCCATGAATCCCTGGTCAAGGACACTAGGTTTCCTCTGGCCTTCTGGGCTTCCCGAGTAGGTACTTCCAAGAGGGGAGGGGTGGGCATTCTTATTCGTAAGGGGGTTCGCTGTGAGGTACATAGGGTGGTACGGGATCCCCAGGGTAGATATATAATGCTGGAGGCTCTGATTGAGGAGGTCTTGTACTCCCTGGTTAATATCTATGCCCCTAACGAGGGTCAGGGGGCCTATTTCCAAGAATTGGTGCCTCGAATCCTCCGGTTCAAGGGGGGTGCTCTGGTTTTGGGTGGGGATTTCAATCTTACCGTGACCCCTCATTTGGATAACTCTGGGCGGACGGATCGGTATAGGAGAAAGGATCGTAAATTGTTGCGCAAGGCTTTGACTACCCTTAATTTGGTGGATGGCTGGCGGTGGTTACATCCCACGGTTAGGGACTATACTTATTTTTCGGGGATACACTCCTAGGTGATATGATAGAGACCTTCAAAATCATGAGGAGCATAGAGAGGGTGGATAGGGACAGATTCTTCAGGCTGAAGGGGACAACAGGTACGAGGGGGCATTCGGAGAAACTGAAGGGAGATAGGTTCAAAACGAATGCAAGGAAGTTTTTTTTCACCCAGAGGGTCGTGGACACTTGGAATGCGCTACCGGAGGAAGTGATCAGGCAGAGTACGGTACAGGGATTCAAACAGAGACTGGATGGATTCCTGAGGGATAAAGGGATCGTGGGATACTGAGAAAGCTAACCAGAAAATAAATGTAGAAACCCAACCAGGTCGTGCAAGTGCAAAACCGGAGGGCTAGGACTTTGATAGGAAGATAGGACTCAATTAGGAAACCAAGGAGGCATGGGGGCCCCTTCTGGTGATTTAGACAGGTCGTGAACTGTTTGGGCCGCCGCGGGAGCGGACTGCTGGGCAGGATGGACCTATGGTCTGACCCGGCGGAGGCACTGCTTATGTTCTTATGTTCTTAATCATTCACGTGGTCGGATCATGCACCGGTTTGGGTGAGGCTCTTGGGGGAGGGAGGTGGGTCGGGACAGAAATTTTGGCGTTTCAATGATAGCCTTCTTGATGACCCGGAGGTGGGAGCGCAGATAGAGGGGGGGCTGCAGGAATATTTGGATGTGAATGAGGAGTGTGGAGCATCGTTGGAAGCGGTTTGGGAGGGATTAAAGGCTACCCTTTGAGGCAGATTGATTGCTTTGGCTTCAGCCAGGCAGCGTAAATGGCGGGCAGACGCGGCGGAACTGCTGATTCTGATAGGTTGGTTAGAGCACTTACACAAGCGCAACCCTTGGGATACTGAGCTACGTGGGAGGTTGTTTCAGGCGCACCTCGACCTCCAGGCTTTAGACTTGGAGCGCCTGCATCTTAATTTGCAGCTTCTCCAACAGAGATATTTTGAGTTTTCTAATAAAGCTAGTCGGCTGGTTGCCCACCGTCTGAAGGTGCGACAGACGCGTAATCAGATTCTCTCGATCAGGGTGGCCTCTGGGGAGCTATTGCAGAAAGAGGATGCTTTTCGGGCTCGTTTCGCGGAGTTTTACTCCCATCTTTATACTCCAGAGGCTCCCGGGTCCTCGCAGGATCTGGATGCCTATTTAAATTCGGCGGCACTGCCCAAGATTGCTGGTGAAGATGTGGTACGGTTGGACCGTCCTCTCACGCTGATTGAGGCTCGTGGAGCGTTGCGCTCGATGAAACTGAGTAAATCGCCCGGGATGGATGGATTCACTGTTCGGTACTATAAACGCTTTCAGGATCTTTTGCTGCCTCCTTTGTTATGCTTTCTTAATTCTCTGCAAGAGGATAGTGTTCTCCCCTACTTCATGCGCTTGGCGGGAGTTACGGTGCTGGCTAAAGAGGGAAAGGACCCCCTTCAATGTGCTTCCTATAGGCCGATCTCACTGCTGGGGGTTGACACTAAGATCTTCACGCAAATTTTGGCGGATAGACTAATGAGTTGGATTCCCCGGTTGATCCATCCTGATCAGTCGGGGTTTGTAGTGGGAAGACAGGTGGGCGATAACACTCGTCGGGTCTATAACTTGTTTGAATGGGCCAGGAGGGGTGCACGGGACACGGTGTTTCTATCTGTCGATGCTGAGAAGGCTTTCGATAGGGTCTCCTGGCCTTTTTTGTTTCGGGTCTTAGATTCTGTGGGTTTGGGTCCGTGCATGCGAGATTGGATTCGGGTCCTTTATACTTGCCCTCTTAGTTGTGTTAAGGTTAATGGGGGGTATTCGGAGACTTTTTCTTTAGCCCGGGGAACTCGACAGGGATGTCCTCTCTCCCCGCTTCTTTTTGCCCTGAAGGTAGAACCCTTGGCTCAGCGGGTGCGGATGAACAGGGATATCAAAGGGGTTACGGTGCCGGGAGGGGATTATAAGTTGACCCTGTTCGCGGATGACCTTCTGTTTACGGTGGAGGAGCCTGAGAGTTCTCTGCCTGCAATATTGCGGGAGTTGGAAGATTTTGGTCAGGTGTCGGGGTTTCGTGTTAACGTGGGTAAATCGGAGCTTCTCAATATTAACTTGACTGGAGAGCGAGTGTCTAATCTCAGAGACCGATTTCCGTTTCGGTGGGTTCAGCATTCTCTACGTTATCTGGGGGTTTATTTTGGTCCGCCGGGAGTGGCACTTTATGATCTTAATTTCCCTCCGCTCTTTCGGCGTATTCGCCAGGATTTGCTTGGATGGAAAGATCAGTACTTTTCTTGGTTGGGCAGGGTGGCTGTTGTGAAGATGATGATTTTACCCCGTCTCTTGTTTTTGTTTCAGGTGCTGCCGCTATGGGTGAGCAGGAGGGCGTTGGAGGGGGTTCAAAGGCATCTTTTCGATTTCATATGGGCGGGCAGGAGACCCAGGGTAAGCAGGAAGGTCTTATATTTGGGGCGGAGTGATGGGGGACTGGGGGTACCCAACGTGGTGAAATACTACCAGGCTGCTCAGTTGCGTGCCCTTCTAGAGTGGCAGATGCAAGTACCGAAACCGTGGGTGGAGATAGAGCAAAGTTTAAATGATGGAGTGCCCTTGATGCATCGACCATGGCTGCCGGGCAGGGTGCGACTAGTGGGTGAGGTGCCTTCAATTGGAACTTCTCTGAGAGTTTGGAATCAGACCAGAGGGGGCTTATTGCAGGGCAGGCGCCATTCCTGGTATACCCCGTTGAGACATAATCCAGATTTTTTACCGGGCATGGATGGGGGAGTGTTTGCTGCTTGGGAAGCTACTGGTTTGGTATGTGTGGGACAACTATGGGATCCGATTTTGGGCCGTATTCGACCCTTTGCAGAGCTCCGGGGTAGGTTTGGCTGGGGGGTCTGGGATCTGTTTCCTTACCTCCAAGTTATCCACTATATTCGGACTTCGGGTCTCCTGGGGGATTTGAGGGGGGGCAAGACTCCCTTCGAGTTGTTGTTGGGTCCAGTACTCCGGAAGGGAGTTCTGGCTGTTATCTATAGGTGTCTTAATCATAGGGAGGCCCCACATCCCTACATGAGGGCTTGGGAAGTTGATTGGGGAGCTCCTATTTCGTGGGATACTTGGGGGAATATCTGGACAGAAGTTTCCTCGGCGGGTATATCTGCTCTGCTGATTGAGAATGGTTATAAAGTCCTCTTTCGCTGGTACTATACTTCTCAGGCTGTGGCACGTTGGCAGGGGGGTGCGAGTGCACTATGTTGGCGGGGTTGTGGGGATGTGGGCACCTACCTTCATATGTGGTGGCAGTGTGGGCGGGTGCGTGGGTTCTGGAAGGAGGTTTTTTTCTAGGATTTCCCAGATCCTTGATATCCAGATCCCGGAGAGTTGGCGACATGCCCTATTGTATTGGCATCAATTAGATCTGGCCTGGGGAGATTCTATGTTTTGTAAGCTGGCATTCACTGCTGCCAGGTTGGCTTTGGCCTCCTTGTGGAATCAAGCGCTCTCTCCCACCTGGGATATGGTGGAGCAGCGCTTGCTTTCATGGCAACTTCTTTACCACTTAACGGCTTTGCGGCATGGCAAACAACATGGCTATGCTCGCATTTGGCGTAGATTTCGGGCTTCTGTGGAGGTTGGAGGTAGGGGCGGACCGGGGATTTGAGCTACATTTGGGGCTGAACTGGGTAGGCGGGGATATGGGGGATTTCATATTCCTATTCCTCTCCTATTTTTTGCTGTGTATGGGCTTTGATGGTTCTCAACCTTTTTAAATGTTGTGGGTATTGTGTTTTGTCCCTGGGGGGGGGGGGGGGCTATTGTGGTGTGTTGTTGCTTGATCATAGGGATTGCACGTTATTTGGTTTGCAGCTCTTTGAGTGTTTTCCAGAATGTTGCACATTGTGCCTTGTTTTATTTATTGCTGCTGCATCTACTATGTATATTTTATGTTGTGTGTATATCTCAATAAAAGCTTTATTCAAAAAATAAAAATAATAATTTGAAGAAAATATACACTGCAACAAAAAATATCATATATGAACTAAAGCAGACCCTTCATCAGATTTACTTTAGAAAATGGTGGGTATGACTCATTTTATAGAAGTTTTGATATTCCTTCAAGCTCCAGTGGACACTATCATCTTCAAAATGCCAGTTTCCTGACTGCTATATTTCTTCCTAATTTGACCTTTATCTTACATATCCTATCTGTACTGAAATTATGTATTTCTATGATCTCTGTTTCTATTTGCATCAGTTCCCTATTCAGCCAAATTTATACAAAGCAGTGTGCAATCAATAATAACCAGCAAGATGATGCATAATCATTGATCAATAAATCAATCATGTAAGCATATAAAAGATTTCAACACAAACCTCAAAGGAACAGACAAGACAATTCATACATAAATCAATAGAACATGAAATATTCAGCCCTCAAAAACAATATTCTAAAACATCTTGAAAATATATCTGCCTTATAGTCAGATACAGCTTTGTTAAAGTGCAGGTGTCACAATTTTCCATTAATGATATAAAGTGAGGTCCAATGTGCTTCCAAAACAAGAAAATCTTCAAGAGTTTCTTGAATAGCAGATCGCTCTTTACTTGCCAAAGTGTACCTTGACAAATTATTGCAATGTTAGAGAGAATGGCAAAAGACTTTCTCTCCAGTAAACATCAGTCTCGTCTACCATAACGGAGGCACGCTCACAAATGCCTCCTGTGAAGATCAGAGGGCTCTTAAAAGACAGAAATTTGGAAAGATTTTTCAGACCATTTCCAACTTAAGTTTATAACAGACTTCAGCATAAAACCAGTGTAAATCCATCAGTACTTGACCCTCATTCTACCCAAAGATAAGTCTAGTCTTATACATTTATACCAAATGAAACCTAAAAGTCACCTACTTGGAAAGCTCCATTCATAAGAAGTTACAATAATAATTTAGTTAAGCTATTAAACAGGTTTGTACAGTATTTTTAAGGCTAACGAAGTGCATGTAGCCTCATTTAACAGATCAAGCACAGTTTATAAAAAGCACATCTTGTGACCTCATGAATATAAAGTTCAAATATAAAGTCAAAATCTAAAACCACCCCTTTGACACGGTTCCTCATAGAAGGCTCTTGAACAATTGAAGAACTGAAGTTAGGAACCAAAGTAGAGAGCTGGATTAGAAACTGGTTGACAGACAGACGCTAGAGGGTGGTGGTTAATGGAAGTCACTTTGAGGAAGGAAAGGTGAGTAGTGGAGTCCTTCAGGGTTCAGTGCTGGGGCCAATCCTGTTCAATATGTTTGTAAGTGACACTGCTGAAGGGTTAGAAGGAAAAGTTAGCTTTTTTGAGGATGATACCAAGATTTGTAATAGAGTAGACACCGAGGAGGGAGTGGAAAACATGAAAAAGGATCTACAAAAGTTAGAGGAATGGTCTAATATCTGGCAACTAAAATTCAATGTTAAGAAATGCTGAGTAATGCATTTGGGGATTAATAATCGGAAGGAACCCTATATGCTGGGAGGCGAGAGGCTGATATGCATAGAGGGGGAGAGGGACCTTGGGGTGATAATGTCCGAAGATCTAAAGACGAAAAAACAGTGCGACAAGGCGGTGTCTGCTGCCAGAAGGATGCTGGGATGTATAAAGAGAGACATAACCAGTAGAAGAAGGAAGGTGTTGCCCTTGTACAGGTCGTTGCTGAGACCCCATTTGGAGTATTGTGTTCAGTTTTGGAGACCGTATCTGATGAAGGACACAAAAAGACTTGAAGCAGTCCAGAGGAGGGTGACAAAAATGATAGGAGGCTTGCGCCCAAAAAAATGTGAGGAGATACTGGAAGCCCTGAATATGTATACCCTAGAGGAAAGGAGGGACAAGGGAGATATGATCCAGATGTTCAAATACTTGAAAGGTATTAATGTAGAACAAAATCTTTTCCAGAGAAAGGAAAATGGTAAAACCAGAGGACGTAATTTGAGGTTGAGGGGTGGTAGATTCAAGAGTAATGTTAGGAAATTCTATTTTATGGAGAGGGTGGTGGATGCCTGGAATGCGCTCCTGAGAGAGGTGGTGGAGAGGAAAATGGTAACAGAGTTTAAAAAAATGTGGGATGAACACAGAGGATCTAGAATCAGAAAATAATATTAAATATTGAACTAAGGCCAGTACTGGGCAGACTTGCATGGTCTGTGTCTGTATATGGCCATTTGATGGAGGATGGGCTGGGGAGGGCTTCAATGGCTTGGATGGTGTAGATGGACTGGAGTGAGCTTTGACAGAGACTTCATTAATTGGAACCTAAGAACAGTACCGGACAGAGCAATGGATTCTTGCCCAGAAATAGATAAGAAAAAGAGAAAAAAACAGCAACAAATTTTTAGATTGAATCAGATTGGGCAGACTATATGGACCATTTGGGTCTTTATCTGCTGTCATCTACTGTGCTACTATGTTATATTTCTGATCTTTTGTTTCGACTGGCAAGGAGTACTATCATCTTTTTGAATGAATCTCCAAAACTGGAAAAGGACAAGTCCCTAATCGCAGAACCTCAGTCTATTAAACCAGTGTTCTTCAACTGCCAGTCTGTGGACCGGTGCTGGTCCGCAGAAATTTCCTGCCGGTCCACAGGGCCGGCACATGCATCGGTCCCAGAAGGTGCTCTTCAGCCGCCGGGCCATGGTGTGATCAATGCGGCATTGTCTTCAGGCCGGCTCCCTCTTCCTCAGTGCCATTATTGTCTCCCTCCCTCCATGCTGAGCCTTGCCTTCTGGCCTGCCCCTCGGTGTTATCTTCAGGCCGGCTCCCTCTTCCTCAGTGCTTCAGTTTACAAAGCCATGGGCAGAGGCTCCTATATGCGTCCTGCGCCTGAACCGGAAGTCTTCTCTCTGACGTTGCAACATCCGAGGGAAGGCTTCCAGCTGAGGTGCGGGACGCTGCCCACGGCTTTATACAACTCAGCCTGAGGAACAGGGAACTGGCCCAAAGATAACACCAGGGGGCAGGCCAGAAGGCAAGGCAAGGCACAGCATGGAGGGAGTAGGGGGAATGATTTTATTTTTTTAAATTAGTGATTGATTTACATCTGCTGTCTGTATTTTGCACTGTTAAGGAAGAAATGCCTTTTTTTCTTTTCTTCTGGAGTTGTACTGCATGCAGAGCCTTGCATCTTAGGGTTTGTTTGTAAATATTAGTACTTATTAGTACTTTGAGATTTTGGTCCCGTATTTTCATGGGGTTATCTGTGTTCTGGTGGGAATGAATATTGAGAAGTATACAGTGTGCATTGTGTAGTTAATTTTGTGGTTAACCATTACGTGTTGTTAATACGATTATATATTGTGTGTGTATATATATATATATATATATATGAAAAATGAATGGAAAAAATGCTGTTACAATTAGTACTATTATGGGGGTGGGGTCTGGCCCATGACTTAGCCCAGTGTTCTTCAACTTCCAGTCCACAAAATAATTATTTTATTTCCGCCGGTCCATAGGTGTCAAAAGGTTTAAGAACACTGTATTAAACTACATCTTCTTGGCAACATCCGAAATACATTTTCCTAACACTGATTTCTGATGTCTAGGCTCTAAAGGGCTCAAAAGGGGCTGTCTATGTTAGGCATAAGGATGCTGTCCACTAAATAAAAATTCAACACCAATTGCAATTACCATTATGAAATACTAGCATGAATCCGCAGTTTTATGCCTAATGTTAGCTGCAACTACTATAATTCTACCTTTCTCATCCAAACATTTAAATTGCTAAATCACCAGGATAATATAATAATCAGGTGTATTGATCTGTTTAACTTTATGCTCAGAGCCTCGGAAACTGTTGACAGTGGTCTCCAACCCTGATCAATCAGGTTTTCAGGCTAGCCCTAATGAATATGCATGAAGCAGATTTGCATGCCCGTAACTTCTATTCTATGCAAATCTCTCTCATGCATATTAATTAGAACTAGCCTGAAAACCCAATTGGCCTAGTGGTATTCCAGGACAGGGTTGGAGACCACTGCTCTATGAGATCAGTGGCGTAGCGGGGGTGAACGGCACCCCTTTCCTGCCCTCTTCCCTGCTCCTATTCCCTCCACCTCTTCCTTTTTATCTGGTGCTTGCACCCCTCCTGCTCTCTGCCCCCTCCCTGCCGTGCAAGCGTGCACCCCTTCCCTTCCCTCTCCCTGTTACCTTTTTTTTCTTTAGCATGAGCAACTACAAAGTAGCTGCTTGCATCAGCTTTGGTGCTTGCTATGCACGGGTCCCAGAAGTGACGTCAGAGAGTGCCGAAGCCGATATGAGCAGCTACTTTGTGGTTGTTTGTGTCGAAGATAAAAAAGGTACCTGGGGAGAGGGAAGGGGCACATGTGGCAGGGGGGCGGAGAGCAGAAGGGTGTAAGCGCCCTTAGGACAGACTGCGCACAAGGTGGACCATCTCCTGGGTACCTGTATGCTTCAGATGTGTTTTTCAATCCTCATGCTCAAAAAAAACAGTGTGTTTCTTCACTGCCAACACGGCAACTCCGCTTATATAAATCGTTTAAAAATTGCACCATGTACCAATGCGGTGACGTTGCACAGAACAACAGGTGCAAACAGTTACGCATCTTGGCTGGTATAAATGCTTGCAGTCACTAAATTTTCTCAGGAGTTTCTCATCAGGAACTTTGTCAAAAGATTTCTGAAAATCTAGATACACTACATCGATTGGCTCACGTTTATCCACATCTTCAAAGAAGTCAAATTAATGAGGCAAGATCTCCCTTGGCTGAACCCATAGTGATTTTGTCCCATTACTCTGTTTAGGTGTTCCACAAACTTATTTTTTATAATTGTTTCCATTATTTTGCCCAGCACTAAAAGTCAGACTTACCAGTCTAATTTCCCAGGTTTCCCCTAGAATCCTTTTTAAAATTCAGCATAACATTGCTACCCTCCAATCTTCAGGTACTACAGAAGATCTTAGCTACAGATTAGAGATCACTAAGAGCAGATCAGCAATTTCATGTTTGAGTTCTTTCAATACCTTGGGATGTATTACTATCTGGTCCAGGTGATCTATCTCTCTTTAACTTGCCAATTTGGCTTAGTATGTCTTCCAGGTTTGCTGAGATTTCTTTCAGTTCCTCTGCATCATCACTTTTGAAAACCATTTCCAATTCATATTCTGTAAAGACCGAAGCAAAGAATTCATTCAATCTCTCCGTTATGGCCTTACCCTCTCTGAGTGCCCTGTTGGTCCTTGATCATTCAAGGGTCCCATGGTGGCCTTACCTAGATGCCTTTTATAGAATTAGGCCTAAAATGCATGCTAAGATAGTAGTCTATAAAGGTCATTCCATGCAAAGTACCTTTTAGAAAATACTAACAGTGCAGATCATCAAGGCAACTAACTTTGGGTACCTTTTATAGAATTTCCCCCAAACATAAAATTAGGCCTACTGGTTTAAAGAATTAGAAAGAACTTAGGCTTAAATCTTAGAGTGGTAAAAAATGCAACAAACAATCCAGAAGGATGCACAGGTATACAGGAAAAGCAGGAAAAAAAAGAGGTGATAGTGCCATTGTATAAGACTCTGAGGCCCCATTTAGAGTGCTGGGTACAATTCTGGAGACTGCACCTTCAAAAAGATATCCAGAGATGGTCCAGAGGGCAGCTACAAAATTGGTCAGTGTTCTGTGTCATAAAGCATGTGGAGAGTCACCTCCACCAGTCAATAGCAAATAAGCAAACTGTGAAGATGTGCACAGAAACAGGTGTGCTGATTTATTTCAAAACTCTGTTTTATTCAATCAATGACTCAACACATGCGTGTTTCGGCTCAAATGGCCTGCATCAGGAGTATTTCAATTAGGGTAATACATCCTGCTTTGCAGAGTGATAGTTGGCATTTGTCAGAATATCAACATGATAGACCTGGCATAACGGGAATGTCTCAACATATCAAGCACTGGTCAAAATGTTGAGAACTTGCGTGCTTCGTGGACACTAGAAAATATCATATGGGAATAGGCGTATAGAAAGGTGGGAGAGAGGGGATATGAAAAAGACCTTTAAATATCTCTGTGGTATTAATGAGCCTTTTTCAAATGATGGGAAATTCCAGAATGAGAGGGCATAGGGCAAAATTAGGAGTAATCTAAGGAAATACTTTTTTACAGAAATGGTGGTAGATGTATGCAGTAGTCTCCCAGTGGAGGTGGTGGAGATGGAGACTATATCTGAATTCAATAAAACACGGGACAGGCACATGGGATCTCTTAGGGAGAGGAGGAGATAGTGAATGCTGTTGATGGGCAGATTGGATGGGCCATTTGGCCTTTATCTGCCGTCATGTTTCTATGTTTCTCACATATCTCATCCAAGGCAGTTTTTGCCATTCTCCTTTGCTCTTTACCAACCTAAGTAAATGAGCCCATAGGTTGCATACCATGTGAATCACAGAGATTTGTCATAATCTAGCTCACAATATTAGATGAGCATGGCAATTGGCCAACATCCAACTTCCTAGGTCCCCTGTGTATTCTTCCAGATGACCTGGCTATGCAAGTGTTCATATTTCATTATTATTGGACCTGTAACCTGCCAGACAGAACCAGCTGCTAGTTTTGGATATTTTCAACATAAATTAATAAAAGATATTTCCTAATGGAGGCAGCAGGAACCCAGCGGAGCTTCCCAGTATACTGCACCGAGTGTTATATGTATGACTACCTCCCCTCCGGGAGGCAGGCATACATATGCGGTCGATGCCAGGAACTGGATAGCCTGAAGAACGAGGTCGGGAGACTGCAGGTCAGGGTCCAGGAGCTGGAGGGACTCCGCACCGCAGAGGAACCATGCTGGGCAACTGAGGATACCACCAGAGAGAGCCACATCAAGGAGCAAGTTAGAGAGCTCGAGAAATTCATCGAAGAGGTCTGCAGGATGGTGGAGGCACAGGATCACCAGCAATTCAGAAGGGAACCAACAAATGGAGGACAGAATCCACCAGACGCCGGGGGACAGGAACCAATATATGGAGGACAGAATCCACCAGATGCCAGGGGAGAAGGACCTTGCGGAGGAAACGAGCAGGCAGAGGAGGCGGAGACCCACCAGAACCCGGAGGGTGGACTAGTGGACCACGTCATTGATACAGACCTGAAACCAAAGAGGAAGCTGAAGAAGGGGAAATCTGCAATCGTAGTGGGAGACTCAATCCTGAGAGAAGTGGACAGTCACATAGCAGGAGGGAGAGAAGACCAACTAGTGATATGTCTCCCGGGGGCAAGAACGAAGGACATCACCGACAGAATCGAGAGAATCCTGGAAGGAGCTGAGACGGAGGAGACAGCAATGATAATCCATGTTGGAACCAATGACGTCAGCAGAAGGAACTACAACAGGACTACACTAACTGAGCAGTTCAAGATCTTGGGGAGGAAACTGAAGCTGAGGACAAGGACGATAGCCTTCTCAGAGATCCTGCCAGTACCGAGGGCGGATGCAAGGAGGCAGACCGAGCTGCAAGCAATAAACGGTTGGCTGAGGAGATGGTGCGAAGAGGAAGGTTTCCACTTTGTACGGAACTGGACAACTTTTGGGGGGAAAAACAAGCTCTACAGGAAGGATGGACTGCACCTGAGCACAGCTGGAACGAGGATGCTGGCACACAACGTCCAGAACGGCATAGACATGGCTTTAAACTGAGGAGAAGGGGAAAGCCGATAGTCGATCTGACATCGACACATCGGACAAGAGTATCAAACAAGGATACTGAGCTGTAAAAGAGGGCTCGAGACTGAGTAGGAATTTTTGGAAAAAGGACCCAAAGATGCAATACAGGGGCCCAAGGAACAAACAAAACTAAAGAGCAGGAAGAAGAGAGAACAGCAGGAGCCAGAGGGCATCCAAAAATGGGGAAGCAGGCAGAGGACCAGCTAGACACACCACAGGAGGAGGATGACGACGAAACAGACATACTACAGGAGGAGGATGAACGAAACGAGGCTCGGGGACTGGCAGCCCATGAGGGGGTCGGCACCAGCACCAAACCACGAGGAAAACCAACAGGGAAGGTAAACAACCGGGACTTAAATTGCCTATACACTAATGCAAGGAGCCTAAGAACCAAAATGGGAGAGCTAGAAATCATAGCCAGTAAGGAGGACCTAGACATAATTGGAGTCGCAGAAACATGGTGGTCCAAGGACAACAATTGGGATGTGGTCATACCAGGGTACAAGCTCTATAGGAGAGACAGGACATACAAGAAGGGTGGAGGAATAGCGCTATATATAAAGGACTCCATTCCTTCAACCAGGATGGAAACAACAATAAGGGCGGACGGCTTGGAATCACTATGGTTAAGCTACCAGGAGGAAATGGAGCAGATATAAAATTGGGACTGTACTATCGCCCGCCAGGACAATCAGAAGCAAATGACCAGGACCTGGAGGCTTAATTGAGGCAGGTATGCAAAAGCGGAAGTGTGGTGGTGATGGGGGATTTCAACTACCCTGGAATAGACTGGAGTATTGGACACTCAAACTGCACGAGGGAAACAAAATTCCTGGAGGCTATGAGGGACTGTTCCATGGAACAACTGGTCATGGAACTAACACGAGGAGATGCCACTCTAGACCTAATCCTCAACGGGCTAGGGGGACCCGCAAAGGAGGTGGTAGTACTAGCGCCACTAGGAAACAGCGATCACAATATGATCAGTGCAAACTAGCAATAGGAACATCAAAGGTGAAAAGAACCACAACGACAGCACTCAATTTCAGAAAAGGGAATTACGAGGCTATGAGGAAAATGGTGGGAAAGAAACTCAGCAGCAGCTCAGGGAAGATGGAGACCGTAGAAAAAGCCTGGTCCCTACTCAAGGACACGGTGCACAAAGCACAGAACTTGTACGTCCCCAGGTTTAGGAAAGGGTGCAAAAAGAATCAAACAAAAAACCCGGTGTGGATAACAAATGCAGTGAAAAAGGCGATAAGGGACAATAAAACATCGTTCAGAAAATGGAAAAAGGACCAAACCAAGGACAACCAGAGGGAGCACAAAAGACACCAAAAGGAATGTAACCGAGTGGTTAGGAAAGCAAAAAGAGAATATGAAGAGAGACTGGCGGGGGAAGCAAGAAACTTCAAACCATTCTTCAGGTACGTGAAGGGGAAGCAACCGGCCAGGGAGGAAGTGGGACCATTGGATGATGGAGACAAGAAGGAGTGGTAAAGGAGGAAAAAGAGATAGCTGACAGGTTAAATAAGTTCTTCTCGTCAGTCTTCACGAGAGAGGACACATCCAATATTCCAGAACCAGAGGAGATCATAAGTGGGGATCAGGATGAAAAGCTGGTCCAACTAGAGGTAAGCCAAGAGGATGTCCTCCGACAGATAGACAGACTGAAGAGCGACAAATCACCATGTCCGGTCTGCATCTACTAAAAGAACTGAGAAACGAAATAGCGGAAACACTTCACCAAATATGTAACCTATCCTTAAAAACTGGGGAGATCCCGGAGGACTGGAAAATAGCAAATGTCACGCCCATCTTTAAGAAGGGATCAAGGGGTGACCCGGGAAACTACAGGCCGGTGAGCTTGACCTTGGTTCCAGGAAAGATGATGGAAGCACTGGTTAAGGACAGCATCTGCGAACACATAGAAAACAATGGACAGCTGAAGGCGAGCCAGCACGGCTTCTGCAAGGGAAGGTCATGCCTCACGAACTTACTGTACTTCTTTGAGGGAATAAACAGCCAGATGGATAAAGGGGAATCCATAGACATCATTTACCTTTACTTCCAAAAAGCCTTCGACAAGATACCCCACGAACGGCAGCATAAGAAGCTGTGGAACCACAGGGTGCAAGGGGATGTCCACTGATGGATCAAACACTGGCTGGCAGGCAGGAAACAGAGGGTTGGAGTAAAGGGCCATTACTCAGACTGGCTAGGGATCATGAGCGGAGTTCCACAGCGGTCGGTGCTGGGACCGCTCCTGTTCAATATATTTATTAACGACCTGGAGGCGGGAACAAAATGTGAGGTTATTAAATTTGCGGATGACACCAAACTCTGCAGCAGGGTTAGAACCGTGGGAGACTGCGAAGATCTGCAAAGGGACCTAATGAAGCTGGAAGAGTGAGCAAAAAAAGTGGCTGATGAGCTTTAACATAGAGAAATGCAAGGTCATGCATGTAGGGAGAAAGAACCCGATGTTCAGCTACAAAATGGGGGGATCATTGCTAGGGGTAAGCAACCTTGAAAGAGACCTGGGGGTGATGGTGGACACAACATTGAAAGCATGAGCACAGTGTGCGACAGCCGCAAAGAAAGCGAACAGAATGTTGGGTATCATTAAAAAGGGTATCATGACCAGGACAAAGGAAGTCATCCTGCCGCTGTATCGTGCAATAGTGCACCCACATCTGGAGTACTGTGTCCAGTACTGGTCACCGTACCTCAAGAAGGACATGGCAGTACTTGAGGGAGTCCAGAGAAGAGCGACTAAACTGATAAAAGGTATGGAAAACTTTTCATACGCTGACAGGTTGGAAATGCTGGGGCTATTCTCCCTGGAAAAGCGGAGACTTAGAGGAGACATGATAGAAACCTTCAAAATCCTGAAGGGCATAGAGAAGGTAGACAGGGACAGATTCTTCAGACTGTTGGGAAGTACAAGTACAAGGGGGCACTCGGAGAAATTGAAAGGGGATAGGTTTAGAACAAACGCTAGGAAGTTCTTTTTTACCCAGAGGGTGGTGGACACATGGAACGCGCTTCCGGAGGTTGTGATAAGCCAGAGCACAGTACAGGGGTTCAAGGAAGGTTTAAATAGATTCCTAAAGGATAAGGGGATTGAAGGGTACAGATAGAAGTAGAGGTAGGTTATAGGAATAGTCAGGGACCACTTCACAGGTCATAGGCCTGATGGGCCGCCGCAGGAGCGGACCGCTGGGCGCGATGGACCTCTGGTCTGACCCAGTGGAGGCAACTTCTTATGTTCTTATATTCTTAATGGATAGAAATAATTGCTGATGGGGGACAGAGCACAGCCCTCTAAAGGATCCACAGATCAAAGCTTGGGAGGTAGCCCTATCCTCCCTCATCACCTCCTTTTGTGACCATTGTGTTAAGAAGGGAAATATTTACTTGAAAACAAACCCATCAAAACCTATGTCTGAAAACCTTGTCTAAAGCAGATCATGGTCAACTGGGTTAAAAAGACTGATGAATATTGCCTCTCCCCCCCACCAACACACACACACACACACTGTTCCCCCTAAGCTGAGCGGAAATCCTTCAACTGTACTGCTCTCAGCCAGAGGTGGTGCTTCAATATTGTGTTTTTTCAATCACTAATGACAAGCAAGTTCTTAGAATCCTGCTGAGCTTACCAGTTCCTCATTATTGAAACTGTGATAGTGAAACAGCACCCCTAGTGGCAGAATTATTGGTGGAGGAGGACTGCTTGGCAAACATCTGGTTTATCAAAGTCTTTCCCATTTGTTATCATTCCACAGCTCTGCCATATTTCTTGCTTTGAATGCATCAGAGTGACACTTGCACACTGATATAAGGATCAGTGCAGTCTCCTCTGGGATGCAATACTGCAGTTGCTGGAAACAGCTAAATTATAAACAACTGGCAAGCAAACTCTTTATTTAAGAAGGAACACTGCACCCCTTCATTCCCAGAACATGTTGTATCACCATTATTACTTTGGTGAATACAAGAAAAGATACAAGTTTCTCTTTCTATACTATCATTTCTGACATGTTTGACATAGATTAGCATTTTTAGCGCAGACATTAAGAGACAAGGATGTGCTGTACTAGTCCAGGGCTTGTCAAAATGATCTATTTCAGTTAATTAATATTCCTTGGCATTTGCAGAAGTAATATAATTTTAAGGGCCTTACTCAATAATGACTTTTTAAAAAAAATAATAGGGCTATTTTCTGAGCCTTTTATTTAATAAAAAAATCTAGAGCTACCAACTGGCTCCACTTTATTTCAGAAGTGACTGATTCAGTCCAAAGGCTGTCTCATCCATTAGACAAACTAGGCAGTCACCTACGGTAGTAGCTTGGGTGGAGATGGAGGGGAGTATAGAGGGAGTAGCAAAGAGCTTTTGAGTCGTACCAAAACAATTTGTCCCGATTCCTTCAAATATGAGGAGTCCTCCCAAGTTTATTAACATTTTGATAAAACGCTTCTAAGCGTTTTACAATTTGTATTAAAAGGGGGAGACAATAAACAAATAAATACACACGGAACTGTACTTGACCAAATAAAACAAAAGGAAAACTGGGAGAACTACAAATTATGAGTAAAGAGTATGTAAACCACAATAAGGAAAATAGGGAATAAGAATTATTGAACCACTCTGTTTAACAGTCAAATGCATCTTGGAAAAGGTAACTCTTAAGAATTCCCTTAAATTTATCTAAATTTTTTTCTGCCCAGATATAAAGAGGTAAGCAATTCCATATCGTAGGTGCTATAATTGCGAATGAAGTGGCCCGACGTGTGCTAATGATTTTCAAAGATGGTGTATGAAGAAGATGCTGGGAAGTTGATCTTAGGACTCTTATAGGTTCATGTGGGATAAGAAGTTTGTGGATAAAGGCCGGTTCTTTAGTGTTTTGAGTCTTGAAAGAAAGGATACCTATTTTATATATGATATGGTGTGGAATTGGTAGCCAGTGAGCAGTTTTTAACAGAGGAGTGACATGGTCAAATTTTTTCCTGTTTGTGATCATTTTTATGGCAGTATTTTGTATCAGTTGTAGGCGACTGATATCTTTTTGACAGATACAGTGCATTACAGTAATCTAGCTTGGATATGATAAGAGAATGTTTTAAAATGTTGAGAGATTGAGGGTCTAAAATGTTCGCAAGAGATCAGATCATTCTTAGTCTAATGAAACAGATCTTTACTACAGAGCTGATTTGTGGGCAGTAAGCCCGTTTGTTATCTATTACAAGACCTAAGATTTTAGTGGCAGACACAGAAATAATAGAGATATCATTTATTGTGATGGGGGTCTAAGCTGAATATTATCTTTCCATGGAAAAAGAAGGCATCTGGATTTTGATATACTGCCACTGCCAGTGGGGGGTGGTGTTTCACTATCACCTTTTCAATAGTGAGGGACAGGCAAGATCTGTAGGACTCCAAGGAACCTGCCTGTCCCTGATGATTGAAAACAATATTTATTTATTTATTTGGTTTTATATCCAGTCCTCTCAAGAGAGCTCAGAACGGGTTACAAGTTTACGTACATAACATGGCAAACATAGTATGGTGCGACGTAGCATGACGATCATTGTGTAACAAAACAGAGGATAGTAATATAGCATGGCAAGCATAGGATGGCAAACATTGTCATATAACAAAACTGTACATATGTTTGCCTTCAGACAGCCTGGTCAGGGCAAAATGTGAATTTGTGTCGGCATTCAATTCCCCGATATGGATTTAAAGATAAGTGCTAGAAAAACTTTAGCTATTCTATAAGGATTATGTACACTTTGAGGAATAATTTTCAAGAATTTAAAAATATTTATATTAAAGAAAACTGATGAAGACGTGAAGTTCATGCATTATGCTATGCTGAACAGTACTATAAACTTTATACCTCTTGACGGTCCAAAATCACTAAAAGGTACTTTTTGAGTGGTTTATATGTACAGTTTTGTTTGGGATACTAAGGTGCTGCATACTTTGGAAGAGAAACATCAAATTGGGTGCTTTTGACACTAAACAAGCATTAAATCAAACACTCAGAACCACTCGTGAAAACCAAAATGACACTGCATGTATTTCATATACATGGAAACAAGCCTTGTGGAGCTTCACCCACTTTGGGGTTTTTTAAAAAGAGATTCCCAATCTCCTGCTCCTCTTTATATCACCTGCTTGAACCCATCCTACCTACCTTTAACTAAATTTATATTTTTCATTTTTGAGTGTTTTATTAATTTAATTAAGTTAATCTAAAAAAGTCTCTCTAGTTCATTATTTATGTTTAAATCATTTTTATTGAGCAACTGAAAACAACACCATCAACACAGGAATCGGCAAATCCAAACAGAATAGCAGGAACATGAAATAGCTTGCTCAAACATTTTCAATATGCAACCACCAATCCCAATCCCTCACACCCATCCCACCACCAATCAATTCCAAACAGTAGGCAAGTAAGCAAAAGAAAATAAAAAGAGAGAAGGCAGGAGAGAGCAGTACAACAAAAAGGTACTCTGCTTGACTCACTCATCAGCTCAGCAATTCAACAGTCTACTCCTCGCGATGAAGGAGAAGGTGTTCCAGAAGGGTCCCCAAATGTGTAGAAACTCGCCAGCCTGCTGGAAACTTCAAGGAGGGAAGTTGGGTGCGTTCCATTTTCAGTAAGGTAGTCATGTGCTGCTGCCATTGTTAAAGGGTAGGCGCCCGCTGCTCCAACCAAACCTGCAAAATAATCTTTTTCCCATTAAGCAGCGCCCGCCGAAGAAAAGCAGGGTATCCCTTTGGGGTAGGGGATTGCAAAGAGAAAACAAACAAGATTTGTGCCTCCAACTTTATGCCACATTTCCAAAGAGAGGAGAGGGTCCGCAACAGTAGGTCCCAGAAGTGCTGCAGCGGAGGGCACTGCCAGAACATGTGACCCAAAGTGGCCTTACAGCAGCCACACTTGGGACAACAGGAGGATGGAGCTATCCCAGCCAAGTAGGCCTTATGGGGAGACATATTAAGGCGAAGAGCAAATTTATATTGCAGCTCACAGCAGGCTACATTGACCGTAACCTTACGAATAGCGAGAACAAATGTCTTAAAGGTAGCCTCTGGTAAAGTAATGGAGAGGTCAGATTCCCACGCTGCTGAATTGGTACGATACCCCAAAGCAGGAGAGGAGTCTAAAAGTGCTCTATGATGGAACCTCAGAGGGACCTTGTTCTGGGTCTGCAAGGTGAGAAGAAATCCCAGTTCCTCCTGGACGTCTTCGGTCAGATCTGTCCAACAAAGACTCTTAATGTAGTTGCGAAGTTGCAGATAGGGAAAAATATCCTGCGGAGAGAGAGTGAATTCACATTACAAGTCTGAGAAGGGTATCATCCAGCCCTCTTCCATGAGCACATGAAAAATATATTGGATGCCCTTCCGTGCCCAGTGCAGAAAATCTGAAGAAGAGGTACCCACTGGGAAGTGCGGGTTATGTCTGATGGCCAGGTACAGGGAATCTTTAGCTGAAAAGTAGTGTCATCAAAGAATCCATCTCCATGCAGCAACATCCGTTGGGAGCAGATGAGACAACATAGCAACAGGCGGGGGACGCAGGCCCATGGAATGAAGATAACAACTGAAATGTACAGAGTCTAAGAGAGACAGTAAAGTCAGTAGCCGAGTGAAACCAGTCACTGACTTGTCTCATAGCACAAGCAACAGTAAGAAGTTTGACATTCAAAAGGCCCAGGCCCCCCATGTATGCCGGGGTACAGATAACAGTGTAAGGAAGCCGTGCCTTCTTTCCCAACCACAGATAAGCCTAGAGATGCCGTCGCAATCGCCTTTCATCTCGGACCCTCAAAAAGAGGGGTAGGGTTTGGAAAACATATAGCCATTTGGAGCTAAAATCATATTAAACAAATGAATTCTGCCAAGCAAGGAAAGAGGGTATGCTCACCAAAGATTTAACTTCACAGCAGTATCTTGCAACAATGGCTGTACATTCAGAGAATACAATCGAGAAAGGTGATTTGGAATTAAGAACCCTAAATATTTAATATGGTCTGCCGCCTGCAAAGGGAAAGGACCTACCCAGGAAGTCCTAACCTCCTGAAGTATGGGCAAAGCGTGAGACTTATGATAATTTCAAGGTAAACCCGGAGAAGACCCCAAAGCGAGAGATAATATCCAAAAGAGCAGGTAAAGACTCCTGAGGGTCTGTTAAAACCAACAAAAGATTGTCAGCATAGGCAAGGGCCTTAATTGAATCCTCGGGGAGCTGAACCCCCGTGATGTCTGGTGATAGCCTAAGGGAGAGTATAGGTTCCAAGGTCAAAAGAAAAAGCAATGGGGAAAGGGGATCTAGTTCATTATTTATAAACTTATTATGGACTTAATAAACTTCCTACTAAAATTAATTAACCTAACAGCTTATTTCAGAAATCAGAACCAACAGATTAATACAAAAATTGTACTTATCTTAGAAAAGTGCACTGGTGCTTTAAAGTGCTTTAATTCGTGCTCATCATTTGTAACTCAAAGTGCTTTTGTTCCTGCTCTATACAGCCAATGCCGTTGCTTATTTCTTTCATCCATCCGACGTGGCCTGCGTTTCATGGGGAAACACCCCCGTTGCGTCATGGAAAAATTTATCCTGTTTAAGTAGCACCTGTTGCCTTCTGATCCCTTATTGGGGAGATTTGTTCCCTACAGGAGCTTGGAACACTCTTGAGGGTTTGTCTTCAGACTCGTGTGGAAAGTGTTGTCAATATTGAAACACCAGCTGTGATCTAACTCCCACTCAGCTTAGAAGGAACAGCACTGATAATCCACCAACTCAACCATCTCAAATTTGAGATCTAGTTAGGGCAATTGTTTTGCAGTTTGAAAATTATATGGACTTTGCAATCAATCCTGCTAATTTAAATGCTTCTAGGTCTGTTTCAATTCTGAACAGATGAATGTAAAAATAATTAAAATAAAGGGAAGTAGTTCTGAATGGAAGAAAATGCCAACATGAATGACTCATTGGTTAACATTAATATTCTGCGAGTCCTACCTCTGAAAGATTCCTATTATTTTATTGGCATCAGTCAGGAAATTCAGTGGAAGCACTCATTCATTTCCCTTGGCAGATTTAATCTGAAAGTGACCTGTATTTACTGTATTTTGATAGGCACTAGTCTTCCTGGGAGAGGGCAGTCTGTAAATGGATGCATTTCAAACCCTGCAATTTTGGTATGGGTCATAAATTGTCTGATATACAAATATATCAAATCTGCTTTAAAGGGATTATATAGTTCCAAAGTGCTATAAATTCCACAACGTTTAGAAAATGTTCAAGTTGTTAATTAGCATGCACCAAATTGGGGACCCATGTTCTAATGCTGGAGAAAACTGTATTGTATCTTCAGTGCAAAATTTCAGTTTGAGAAATGTTTGGTGGATTATTATTGAATTTATGTTCTTTTGATCTTTTTAAGGCAAGAATATAACAGTTCCTGTCTCACACCAGTCCTTGAGATATATCCAGTCCATCTGATAATTAGGATATCCACAATGACTATGCACGAGAGAGATTTCCATACAAAGGGGTGCTGAAAAGTTCTCTACCCAAATAAGAAAAGAATGACGTAGATATGGTTCAATCAATGATCTGAAACAATGTCAAAACATGGAATTTCATTTCTGCAAATTGGCACTTAATGAAATAAAATAACACTCTTTATCCCAGGACAAGCAGGCAGCCTATTCTCACATAAGGGTGACATCATTCACGGAGCCCGGATGCGACAGCCTCGCAAGCAGACTTATTTGTAGAAACGTAGAAGTTTCGAGTCAGCCGCACCGCAAATGCGCGAGTGCCTTCCTGCCCAGTGCAGGGCGAGTCTCCTCAGTTCTCAGTTTTCTGTGGAGCCGAGAAGTCTGTACTTTGACACTCTACGTTGAACTTCGTTTGCCTCATGCCTTCTCTCACCGCGGTTTGTGTTCTTCGCAGACGCAAATCGCTGTGTTACTTTCCTATTTTATTTTTTCTTCGTTCACTGACTGGCAGGCCAGACCATGCGGCCGCAGCCTGCAGGTTTTGACTTTGCAGCAGCTATCTTCCCTCCTATGTCCCGGCCAGTCACGGGCTTCAAGAAGTGTAGCCAGTGCCAGCGTGCAATTTCTCTCATGAACCCACACCACTGGTGCCTCAAGTGCCTCGGGCCTGACCATAACCCCAAGTCGTGCGAGTGCTGTGCTACTCTTCAACCTCGAGCTCTTAAACGTCGTCAGGTTTTAGTGAAAAAACTTCAGGATGGACTCTTTAGTGACACCCTCGACCTAGAGTGCTGCCTCGGTCCCACTTTCCAGCGAGGGTCCTCCTGCATCCATGACTCCAACCTCGAGTTTCATCAAACCGTCCTCGTTTGGATCGTCTTTAGCCTCGAGTACACCTGCTTTATCTTCCCCTAAGCTTCCCTCAGGTCAAATACCTAAGCAGAAGGTTCCTGCGATGGTCCTCAAGTTTTCCAAGACCTCCAAGTCCAAGCACATCTCCACGGCTACCTTGGAGCCTTTAGCCTCAGTAAGTGGTCCAGTTTCAGACGCGGATCCACCTTTGCAGGCTTCTCTCTAGACCATGATGGAGCAGCAATTTGTTCAGTTACTTAGCAAATATGGTTCTGCCTCGACGCTGCCTCCTGTAATCCAGCCAGGGCAATCAGCAGTCTCCCGTGAGGTCGAGTCCCTGCCTGTGCCTCGAGCTGTAGCTTCACACTCTATGCAAGGAGCAGAGTTTTTGCGAGTGTGTGGTCTGGCATCTACCCACTCTATGCAAGGAGTAGATTCTTTGTGAGTGTCTCGACAGGAATTCTCACACTCCATACAAGGATCAGAGTCTTTGGGAATGCTTTGAGATTTCTCGATCCAAACCACTGAGTTTCGATCTATAGCTTCTAGCCCTAACCATTCACCAATAGCATTACCTGTTTCTATACTACTAATAATAATAATAATAACTTTATTTCTTCTATACCGCCATAATCTTATGACTTCTAGGCGGTTCACAGTGAAGAGAGCTGGACAGTCAGCGAATTACAGAATACAAATGGCGAGGATGATACAGTACAGTCAGTGAATTAAAGATTACAATTAGTAAAATACAATACGACAATACAGTTTGTACAGTACACGTATTTCTCAAGTTATCAGCATGGAGTTAATCGTTTAGAACTGGTAACTGATTAGGAGATAAATCTGTTGAATAGTGCTGTCTTAATTTATATAGGGCAAAGTCTCCTCAATCCTCGAGACCTGCTTCCAGACACCACTCTCGTCGTTAATTGAGGCCTTCAAGACATCCATCGAGGCGCAGATCTTCTAAAGAGCAGCCTTCTATGTCTAGGCCTCATTCCAGCCCTTCCAGCTATTCGAGGCCTCCAACTCCTCGCTTGAGGTCACCGCTTCTGGACCCTGTGGAATCAGCTGCTTCCATTGCCTCCTCCAAGTCTCCATATTCTTTGGATTGCCACTTCTCCAGAGAGGCTTCACCTTCGTTCTCCACCCGAGACACCTCGAGGTCATCGAGTCCCTCTCGAGGCAGGGGCTTGGCGTATTAGCTGTCTTTCTCTTCCTTCCTTTGTCAGATGGCTGATGACCTGGAAATTTAGTTAAATGCTGGTTCTAAATACTCTAAGGAGTATCTTGAGGTCATGCATCTACCTCAACCTCCTGCAGAGTCACTTAAGCTTCCTCTTAACAAGCTTTTGTCTCAAACTTTCAAATGCTGTTGGGAGACTCCTTATGCTATACCTGCTGTTCCAGGAAAATTGGACTCGTGGTATAGAGTTCTGCATTGCAAAGGATTTGAGAATTCATAATTATCTCACCAATCCCTTCTTGTGGAGTCCTCTTTGAAAAGATCCCATCCTTCCAGGGTCTATGCTACAGTTCCTCCTGGAAGGGAGGGTAAGACCATGGACAAGTTTGGACGCCGTCTATATCAAAATGCCATGATGTCCTCCAAAGTCCTCAATTACAACTTTGTCTTTGTTTCTCATTGATCTTCTCCCAGGTTTTCTGAAAAGCCTGGATCAGCATAGACATTTCGAGTTCCAAGAAGTCACTGCTACTCTTTCACAATTCAGATTACATCTTCTCCAGTCATCTTATGATGCCCTTGAGGTCTCAGCTAGAGCCACTGCTTTCTCTGTAGCAATACGCCGCTTGGCCTGGCTTCGCACCATTGACATGGATCCTAATCTTCAGCACCGTCTGGCTAATATTCCTTGTCAGGGCAATGACCTCTTTGATGAATCCATAGAGGCTGCCACTAAGAATTTGTCTGAACATGAAAAATATTTTGCTTCCATTGTCAGACCAAAGCCAAAGCCAGCTCCTGCAAAACCTTCACATCCTACTCCGGTTTTCCAGAGACGTTATACTCCAAGGGCGGCTTCTTACACTTGAGCACCTCCCAAGAAACCACAGCAGAAGAAGCAATAGAAACCTCAGCCTTCTGCTGCACCTAAGGACAGAGCATAACCTCCATCGTTCTGCCTCTGTTCTCTCTTCCCCCCATAGGAGGTCATCTCCATCATTTTTACCACCGATGGGAGACCATTACATTTGACCTCTGGGTGCTGTCAATAATCAGAGAAGGATACTCTCTTCATTTCACTCAGGTTTCACCAGAGCTTCCTCCAAGAGAGTATCCTTCCATTCCATCCCAACCGCCCTTCTTCTTCATGAAGCTCAAGCTCTGCTTCATCTCCATGCCATCGAAGAAGTTCCTTTGGAACAGCAGAGCAGGGGATTTTATTCCCATTACTTCCTAGTTTCGAAGAAGACGGACAATCTGAGACCAATTTAGGATCTCAGGGCTCTCAACAAATTTCTAGTCAAAGAAAAATTTCACATGTTGTTCCTGGCATCCCTTTACCCCCTTCTAGATTCAGAACGATTTGGTTATGTTCTCTGGATCTCAAGGAGGTTTATACTCATCTCCCCATTCATCTGGCCTCCCGTCAGTACCTCAGATTTTGGGTGGGGAATCTGCATTATCAATACAGAGTTCTATCCTTTGGCCTGGCTTCACCTCCCATTGTGTTCACCAAGTGCTTGGTGGTGGTAGCAGCTCTAAGGAACCATGGTCTTCAGGTGTTTCCCTACCTAGACTGGCTTATCAAAGATTCAACATCTGAGGAGGTTATTGTAGCAACCCAACGGACTATGTGGTTCCTGCAAAGCTTGGGATTCGAAATCAACTTTTCCAAATCCCAACTTCAGCCCTCTCAGAATCTACAGTTCATCAGAGCTGTTCTGGACACTATCCAACTAAGAGCATTCCTTCCGCAACAATGTCTGAAGGCTCTTTTTAAACTCTGTCATGCAGTGTCTTCCCACTCTTCAATCTCAGCGAGACACATGATGGTACTACTCGGTCACAGGGCCTCCACAGTACATGTGACTCCTTTTGACAGACTTAACCTCAGAATTCCTCAGTGGATCCTGGCATCTCAGTGGACGCAGGCTTGCGAACTACTCTCTCGACACAATACAGTCACCTCTTTGTTGAGACAGTCTCTCCGCTGGTGGATGCTCTCTTCCAATCTCTCCAGAGCTTTACTGTTTCAAACACCCCCTCATCAGAAGGTCCTCACAACAGATTCCTTGACCTATGCTTGGGGCGCTCATCTCGATGGTCTCCGTACTCAAGGCCACTACAGATCGTCAGTGTCACATCAATCTCTTGGAACTCAGAGCGATCTTCAGTGCTTTCAAAGCTTTTCAACATCTTCTTCAAGACCAGGTACTCCTCATTTGGATGGACAACCAAGTCACTATGTCAACAAACAGTGGGGGACGGGATCACCCTCCCTTTTTCAAGAAACTCTGAAGGTTTTTTATTCATAAATCCAGATATCAATTTATACCACTGTGTGGCCTGGTGTCCCAAGAAATACGTTTGAAAGCATACAAATTCCAGACTATATTGACTATTAAGATTTTTCCATTCAGGGAACCCCTCCTGAATAGTCTGTTTCAGGTGTAACCATTTAAAACTTTGTGATTTGTTTAGTCCATATTTATGGATTTCTGCATCTCAATGGCCACAAATTTGGTCTTGGAGAATGAGATGTACAGTATCTGCATCTATGAGACAAACTTGGTTCTTTTTGTTACATAGAGCATTTTGGACCCCAGTTAGATTACAAAAGTTGTATAAGTCTAATAGATGCTGCCATTGTAATCTGGAAGCAGGGACTTTAGATCATTTATTATTCTTTTGTCCCTATATCATGGCCTTCTGGAAATCAATTTGGTCACAAATTAATTCTTTATTAGAAAACCATGTAGCTTTATCATATGATACAATACTATTTGGAATGTCAATGAGAAAAAAGAGTCAAATTTCATCAAATAATAATAAACTTTTATTAATAATGACAGGAGTCACCATTCAACATATCACCAGAAATTGGAAAAATTGCACAAGACTTAATTACACCTTCTGGTGGAATTCATTATGCCATATATATAAGATGGAAAGAATAATTGCTATACAAAAAGGGAATTATAATAATTTTAAGAAGATTTGGGGGCCATCAACAACTTATTGTAATGATTAGACACCTTTTTACATTGAAAGTATAATTATAATTATGGGAGGGGGGTCAGTGAGCTGCAAACTTTAGTTGCTGATCCACCTTTCACAGTTTTCCATCATGACAATGTGGTCCTCCGTACTCATCCTAAGTTCTTACCTAAAATGGTTTCAGAATTTCATCTCAACCAAACTATTGTACTTCCAGTGCTTTTCCAAGGCCTAATTCTCATCCTGGGGAATCAGCTCTTCATACTCTGGACTGTAAATGTGCTTTGGCCTTCTACTTGGAACGTACCAAACCACACAGAACTGCTCCTCAACTCTTTGTCTCCTTCAATCCAAACAAGTTGGGACATCCAATCTCTAAGCATACCATCTCCAACTGGATGGCTGCTTGTATCTTTCTGCTATGCCCAGGCTGGACTACAACTACAGAGTCGAGTCACAGCCCACAAAGTCAGAGCTATGGCAGCTTCAGTAGCTTTCCTCAGATCTACACCTATTGAGGAAATTTGCAAAGCTGCTACTTGGGCTTCGGTTCATACTTTCACTTCTCACTATTGTCTGGATGTTTTCTCCAGACGAGATGGCCATTTTGGCCAGAGAGTTTTACAGAATTTATTCTTCTATGTTGCCAACACTCCCACCATCCCATTCTGGTTAGCTTGGAGGTCACTCATATGTGAGAATAGGCTGCCTGCTTGTCCTGGGATAAAGCACAGTTAATTACCGTAACAGTTGTTATCCAGGGACAGCAGGCAGCTATTCTCACAACCCACCCACCTCCTCTGGATGGCTTCTCTGCTAGCTATCTGAACTGAGGAGACGCGCCCTGTGCTGGGCGGGAAGGCACTCGCGCATGTGCGGTGCGACTGACTTGAAACTTCTAGTTTCTACAAGCAAGTCTGCTTGCGAGGCTAACACATCGGGGCTCCGTGGATGACATCACCCATATGTGAGAATAGCTGCCTGCTTTCCCTGGATAACAACTGTTACGGTAAGTAACTGTGCTTTTCAGCTATAATGGCAAAATAATGCTCAGAATTTAGGAAGTTGGTTGGTTGGGCTGAGAACTTTTCAGCACCTCCCCTTATATGTAATAAAAGTGAGCCAAGTATAGGAGAATCAAGACATTGTGGTGATATCAATGATGAGTTGGCTTTTAGGCATTGGTGGAATGAGGCATTATGACGTCATAATCTCAGTTCTGGTTACCTGAGACTGAAACTCTTCACACTTCAAGGGGGTACTGAAAAGTTCTCAGCCCAACCAGGAGGAGAATGAAAGGATATACTTCAATCAGTGATCTGATACAATATCAAAACACAGAATATTGTTCCTGCAAATTGACACTTAACAAAATAAGATACTATTTTCAGTTACAGTGGCAAAATAATGCTTGGAATTTAGGAAGTTGTTTGGTTGGGCTGATAATTTTTCAGCCCCCCCCCCCCCCTCAAACACTGCTTCTATTGTATGCAAATCTGTCTCACACATATCCACTGTCTTTAGAATCGGTGTATAAAACCCAAATAACTTTTCCATTAAAACTCTTACGTGACTAATTTAGACATGCAAAAACATTCTATCATTTTCAGCTTTAATAATTGTGCTGTCAAATATAACATAATAAAACACATTTGCTGGAGAAATATGTTTTATTATGTTATGTTTGATGTCAACTTGCTGTAACTGTTCTGTATCGGTGGCTCTCAATTCTCTCTTATAGGCCCACCCAGCCAGGATTACCACGATAGCTATGGGGCTCAAATTCAAAGGAGAAAAAAACATCCAAAAGGGGGCACATGGATATTTTTCTTGCGAAACCCTTCTAATTCGCTAGTTTCAAAACCTGTTTTCTAGATGGATATCTATGCTGTCGATCAGTAGTTCGTCTAAAACCCAAGGGAGAGTGTAAGAGGCATGGTGTAGGTGGGACTAGGGCAGGTTATGACTTCTATGTTTCTGCTAAAATCAAACATTTAAGAATACATCCATGGCAGAATCCGGATATTTTTTGCCAGATTCTGTATAGGACACGGGTGTCCTGTATAGAATTGAATCTGTCCTCACAGACAGATGCCTAAGCCCACCTAATACCACAATTCTCTAACCGGCGTCCATGTCACAGGTGCAAGTTAGAGAATCGGGTTGCCGCTGAGCTGCGGGGTGACTTAAGGGATCTGACTAATTGGAATCAGACCACTCCCAGTGCATCCCAGAATGGGAGAGGCCTTAAGCACCTGGGCCAATCAGGGCCTTAGGGTGCACAGGGAAAGTGAAGGCCCACTATTCAGTGGAGGCAGGCCTGCCGGCCAGAGGGAGTAAGCATCCTTCCAGCCAGCCAACTAAAAAAGGTACTTGTGGGGTCTGGATAGGCTCGGGGCAGTCGGGGTGCTGGGGAATATTGCCCTGGGGGGAGGGAGGGTTCTGGCAGGAAGGACTGGATATAACCTCCTGCTGATGATCTTAGGGGGTGGGGGGTTCTGGCAGTATAGAGTGGGAATCCTTCCTGCCGGATGATGTCTCTGAGGGTAGTGACAGGAGGGATTGGCATTCCTCTTGCCGGGGAATGTGTCAAGGGGGTGCGGTAAGAGGAATTTGGCACTCCTCCTGCTGCAAACATTCGGCGGTGGGGGGGCTTCAGGGGTTCCAGCAAGAGGTAGTTTTCATCCCTCCTGTTGGTTGTCTTTGTGGGGGGGAGTGGGGATGGACGGGTTTCCTGCTGTGGCCGCTAAACTGATTGCAGCATCAAGATTCCCTTCAGCACCCGCGTCTATTTGAAATGTAGGCTAGAATTTTGCTGGCCTACATTTCAGATGCCTATTGCGGCCCCAGGGAGACGCCTAGGGCTGCCTAAGGTCGCCTAAGGCCACTTCTGGGTGAAACTATGCCCATGTCCAGCCTTGGGCAAGCTTAGGCAACCACCAGGAAGAAATGGGTGACACAGCAGCGAAAACGAAGGACACGGACCTGCGGCAGGAGAGATGGACATACGCCAGGGGCACGGACCTGCGGCTGGAGAATCAGGAGAAGATAGAGAAGACAGCAATCGTCGTGTGGGACTCCATCATTAGACAAGTTGACGGCCACATAGCAGGAGGAAGACTTGATTTGCTGGTGACCTGCCTACCGGGAGCCAAGGTAGAAGACATAGTGAGCCACATTGACAGGATCCTCAGCAGTGTGGAAGAAGAAGATAAGGCGGTGGTGATCCATGTGGGGATGAACAAAATGAGCAACAGGAACTACAACAGGAAAGTACTGAAGGACCAGTTCCGTATGCTAGGAAGGAAGCTGAAGACCAGAACGCAGAGGATAGCATTCTCGGAGATCCTGCCGGTACCCAGGGCAGATGAGAAGAGACAGATTGAGCTGCAAGCAGTCAACGCATGGATGCGGCGCTGGTGTGAGGAAGAAGGATTCCACTTCGTGCGCAACTGGACAATGTTCTGGGGCAAGAGCAAGCTCTACAGGAAGGATGGACTCCATCTCAGCAGAGACAGAACGAGGCTACTTGCAAGCAACATCAAGAGAGAAGTGGACAAGTTTTTAAACTAGGAAGAAGGGGAAAGTCGACTGAGACAGAGTTGATAGTTTGGGAACCGGTATACCAGGAGGATACCATGCAAGAAGATAGAGGGAAAGACTCACCAGATTATAGGCAAGACAGATCGAAAAGGACACAAGAGGGAAGGAAATGCAAGAAAGGAACAGGTCACAAACTCAAATGTATGTACACAAACGCAAGGAGCATTAGAAATAAGATAGGTGAATTAGAAGCCATGGCACAAAAAGATAACCTTGACATCATAGGCATCACGGAAACATGTTGGACTGAGGAAAATGTCTGGGACACTGTGCTACCGGGATACAAACTATACCACAGAATCAGAGTGGCTCAAAAAGGTGAGGGCGTTGCCATATACGTCAAAGAGGAAATTGAATCAATTGGAGAGAACACGCCACAACTGACGGATAAGTTAGTCTTTATGGGTCAAAATTCCAGGAACATATGGCCTGGAAATGACGATCGGCATCTACTATCGACCCTTCTTTGACTGGGTAACGGAAAAGCTAGATAAGGGAGAGTCCCTGAATGTCGTGTATTTCGACTTCAGTAAGTCTTTTGATAGTGCCCCACACCGTAGGTTATTGAACAAGATGAGTTCATTGGGATTAGGAGAAACATTGACGGTGGCCAATCCACATTGGCCAAAACCCAAGGTGTAACAATATTCCATGCTACCAATACAGTGCAACTTCGTTATAGCAAATTGCAGGGACTGTCTATAAACAATAGTCAGTAAAAGGCTATGTATATAATGGGAAACTGACTGTATAATAAAGTAATTACCAGTGTGGAGAAAATGAATGACTCATTAGCTGTACGCTCAGAGAAACGAAACTCTGAAGAGGGGGTGAGAATCTCCTCTTGGGGTAAGAGTTTACCATCCAATCATTGCATATGTTTCATGAAAAAACACTCTCTGAACACTGGTAGAACATGTATTGATAATTAAACTTGCTTGTAAGGCTGGCGTGAATATTCAAATTTCTTATGCCACAAATCTCACTGGATTGCTAGTTTGGAACACTTATCTTGTAAGTATAGTTCTCAGGGGTCTCAACGCGGCCCCGTTTCGTGTTCTGCTTCAGGAGACCCAGAAACACTTAATTGAACGATGTACTCATTGAGACTCTGTACAACAGTAACAGCTTTCCATGAGAAAATCAACTGCAAACTTCCAAAGTTCCAAGCAACTTTGGAAGTTTGCAGTTGATTTTCTCATGGAAAGCTGTTACTGTTGTACAGAGTCTCAATGAGTACATCGTTCAATTAAGTGTTTCTGGGTCTCCTGAAGCAGAACACGAAACGGGGCCGCGTTGAGACCCCTGAGAGCTATACTTACAAGATAAGTGTTCCAAACTAGCAATCCTGTGAGATTTGTGGCATAAGAAATTTGAATATTCACGCCAGCCTTACAAGCAAGTTTAATTATCAATACATGTTCTACCAGTGTTCAGAGAGTGTTTTTTCATGAAACATATGCAATGATTGGATGGTAAACTCTTACCCCAAGAGGAGGTTCTCACCCCCTCTTCAGAGTTTCATTTCTCTGAGCGTACAGCTAATGAGTCATTCATTTTCTCCACACTGGTAATTACTTTATTATACAGTCAGTTTCCCATTATATACCAATACAGTGCAAGCAGTAGCTTCCCCCATTTCTTTACGTGAAGTTATACTGGTTAAAATTGGAAGATCGCATACGCTATAGACTGTTAGTGATGATCTATTTGTGTGTGCATGGAATGGCCTTGGAAAGTTTGATGAGTTCTATTCTGCCTTATGTCCTTATCAAAATATCGTTCTGTCAATCACGCAGAGTTGATCAAATACCTGAAGCTGGTGAGTTCTAGAACTAGCATATTTTCTTGTATAGGTCCTCAGGAATGGAATCAAATAGCAATGTATATACGACAGCAGGGACATTTGCGTGACTAAGAAATTGATGAAGAGGCATTTGTTTTGCTGTATGAAATATGGGCACTGAGTTTTAGAGTAATGATGTAAGCACTGGTCGCTGAATTGTTGATGTAGATTCTTATTAATCAGCACTAATTGTAAAAAATACGACCATGCTTCTCCGTTATTGAAAAATGCCCATTGGTTCCCTATCTGTCATAGAATCGCTTTCAAAGTTGCCTTACTCACATTTAAAACACTTCAATCCAGAGAACCGTCCTTCATTGATTGTTACTTATCCCTCATACGCCACTTAGAACACTCAGATCTTCTTCCCAAAACTTACTTTTCGTGCCTACTCTTAATACATTTGGCACTCGCCAGGACTCCTGTTTCGCAGTAACTGCTCCCCTCACTTGGAATGCTCTCCCCCTTACATTAGAAAGGAAGCAAGCCTAGATATATTTAAAGGTCATTTCATAAATAATGCACACTTTTTACATTTTTTTAATTTACATGTTTTATTTTTTTATTTTTAGTATTTCTTTACAATCCTTAAATATAGTCTCCCTGTTTTGCAATGACCGAGTCCCAACGTCTGGAAAGCTTCATTATACTATCCAAGACACCGTTTTTGTTAAGTTGCCGAATGGCTTGGGTAACTGCGGAAGAAAGCTTTTCCAGAGATGCAAAATGATGTCCACACATAGGTTGTTTCAACTTTGGAAGAAGGTTGAAGTCTGGTGAACTCATATCTGGACTGTAGGGAGCATGAGGTAACCACTCCCAGCCATATTCGTGTAGTTTTTCAATGACAACATTCGTGTAGTTTTTCAATGACAACATGTGGGTGAGCGTTGTCATAAAGAATGAGTGGCCCAGCCATGAGCAACTGAGGTTGTGTTTTGTGTATTTTTTGCAAAAAATCATAATAATGCACTGCTGTGACACTTCTACATGGAACTGTGTGGTGATGATGCCTTCACGATCACAAGTAAAAATCATCATTTGTTTGACTTTTGGTTGAGCTCATCGAAATTTTTTTGGTCTTGGGGAAGATAGAGCTCTTCACTCGCTGGACTGTAATTTCAACTGTGGCTCAAAATCTCTGACCCAAGTTTCATCAGTAGCAACAATGTGATTCAAGAATCCCTGACCTTTTACCAAAGTTGAAACAACTTAAGCGTGGACATTGTTTTGCATCTCTGGAAAAGCTTTCTTCCGCAGTTACCTGAGCCATTCGGTAACTGAACAAAAACGGTGTCATGGATGGAATAATGAAGCTTTCAGGACGTTGGGACTCGGTCATTGCAAAGCAGGGAGACTATATTGAAAGATTGTAAAGAACATAAGAACATAAGAAGTTGCCCCCGCTGAGTCAGACCAGAGGTCCATCCTGCTCAGCGGTCCGCTCCCGCGGCGGCCCATCAGGCCTAGTGCCTGAACAGTGATCCCTGATTAATCTTATAACTTACCTCTAATCCCATCCCTATAATCTACCTCTACTCTTATCTGTACCCCTCAATCCCTTTGTCTTCCAAGTACCTATCCAAAGCTTCTTTGAACCCCTGTAGCGTGCTCCTGTTTATCACATCCTCCGGTAGCGCGTTCCATGTATCCACCACCCTCTGTGTGAAAAAGAACTTCCTAGCGTTTGTTCTAAACTTCTCCCCTTTCAATTTCTCTGAGTGCCCCCTTGTACTTGTTGATCCCCTTAATTTGAAAAATCTGTTCCTGTCTATTCCAAGAAATACTTGGAAAAAAAATAAAACCTGTAAATTTTAAAAAATAATGTGCATTATTTATGAAATGACCCTCGTATATAGAGACGCCTTTGAACAATGATCTAATCTCCTACTTTCCTCTCTCTCCATTCCGTGTGGATAATCAACCATTTGAATCAAACTCCTCCCCTTTGTTCTATCCTTTTTTTGTTTTCTCTCCTTTTCTATACCTTATTGTATTTCACCCTTAGTCCATTTGTGCCATGTTAGTCTGTTCTGTCTTTGTATCTGATATACATTTTTGTTGTGTGCCCCTGATTTTAAATATTTTGTATAATCGCTTAGTATTACGATGGGTGATATATCAAGTAAACATTGAACTTGAGACTTAAACTTGTATTATGTATGTTGATGTCTCTAACTATTGTGAGTGATTTATTGTGAGCCGCTCTGTAAAAAGCGGGTTACAGATGAATAAAAACAAACAAACCAAACCTAGGTTAAATGCATAACAGAGTTTAAAAGGTTTTTGTTTTGTTTTTTAATTCAAGGTACCTATTGGCACCTAAAAAACCAGCACCTGCATAGCGTCTGAGGTGCTATACAACACCTAATGCCACTGTAGCCTATCCTAGATAAATGTAGCATGGATTTAATGCCTGAAGTAACATTAGGCATCATTAGAGTTAACAGATATTCCTGAAGGAAAATTCAGACCCATGGCCACGCCCCCAGGCCTGCCCAGTTCCATCCCATTCTGCCCCGCAGCCCCACCCCAGACGGCATCCGCGCATGCTCGGACTCAATGCAATTATGTGTGACATCACCACATTGCGTCCACGCATGCGCAGATGTCCCTTCCCGACGCAATTTTGATGGGATGCTTTTCAAAACCCAGACAAAGTGCCGGGTTTTGAAAAGCCGTCCGGGGAAATCTGGACGTCTGGTAGCCCTAGGCATCATAAAGCGCCTCTATAGGAGCAATTCAAGTGTAAGGTAGATGCCGGAAATGAAGGCCTGGAAAAGACTGGCCTACATTTCTGGTGCCTACCTTTCTCGAAGGTACGATTCTGTAAATGGTGCCATCACATGTTTTGACATGCGATCGGCGGCCATTTTTAAGGCAGCTGCCATTTATAGAATCTGGGCCTATATAACCACAAAATGCTTTTTAAAACAATGATGTAATTATAGACAAATGTGTCTGCCACAGAAATCTTGCCTAATAGCACTTACCGTCGGCTTCCTGTGAGGAAAAGACAGCAAATCAAAAAAGTAACTACAGTTCCAGAAAAGATACATGTGGGTCAGGATGTGCCAGGGAGCGGTTTATGGGCCCAGTGAAACCAATCTCCTGGTTCAATTAATGTTAAAAACTAAGATTTGTGATAGGTAGAAGTAAACAGACAAAGATCAGCAGTAGTTAAGCTATAATTGGGACAGCTGTATGACTTAGCTATAAATGATCTTTGAATGCAGTTGTACAAGCAGTACTAGGTTGAACTAAATCTATTTTTGAAAGCCTTAGACAGTCGTCTATACAGCTGAGTGGGTCATACTAAGAGAAGGGAAACTTTATTACCTGTGCAGCTGGGTCTCCAATTAGTGGGATCGAGACTGATCCCTGAGGCAGATACAAAACACACATTTGAAACAGATGGCAAATAAAGGCCAAATGGCCCATCCAGTCTGCCCATCTGCAGCATCCACTATCTCTTCCTCTCCTTAAAAGATCCTACATGCCTGTCCAAGGCTTTCTTGAGTTCAGACACAGTCTCTGTCTCTGCTACCTTTTCCGGGAAACTGTTCCATGCATCTACCACCCTTTCTGTAAAGTATTTCCTTATATTACTCCTGAGCCTATCACTTCTTAACTTCATCCTATGCCCTTTCACCCTGAAGTTTACTTTCATTTGAAAGAGACTGGCCTCATGCCTATTTATACCACATAGGTATTTAAATGTCTGCATCATATCTCTCTTCTTGCCCTGGATTGGTAGCATGAAATGGTGCTACTATCTGAGTATTTGCCAGATACTCAGATCCTGGATTGGCCACTGCATAGTGTCTTAAGAGGGTGCCCAGCTGAAAATCATCTAGGACATGCATACATTCCAGCTTCCTTCTGTCTGGTAAGCCATAAATATTCAATGCTGATAGCTGGATATGGCCTGGCATTGAATATTGTAGCTTAATTCTGCCAGTGATGTTTAGAGTTTAAAAAATGCTCACAGCTTTTGTTGAATATTGACTGGAAAACTTTAACGAAATTCAAGAAAGTGTGGGAAAAATACATAGGCTGTCCTAGAGAGAGAAAGGAATGGGTAGATGGTATAGATGGGAAGACTGGATAGGCCATATGGCTCTGCCTTCATTTTCTCTGTTTAATGGAGACTGGGAGAGATAGACCACTGATGTGACCCAGTATGACTGTTCTTATGTTAAAAAAGCACCAATCCCAATATTGATCCCTGAGGCACTCCACTATTCACCTTTCTCCACTAAGCAAACTAGCTATTTAATGCAACTATCTTTTCTATCGTTTAATCAGTTCCTAATGCACAACAGAAAATAGTCTCCTATCCCATAACTTTTTAATTTTCTCAAGAGTCTCTCTTGAGGGACTTCATCAAACGTTTTCTGAAAATCTAGATACACTACATCAACTGGCTGACGTTTAGCCAACTGTTCGTTCAAGCCTTCAGAAAAATGAGGCAAGATAATCCATGTTGACGTTGTCCCCTTAAAATCTGTTTGTCTATGTGTTCAGTAATTTTGTTCAGTTACCATTTTGCCTAGCACGTCTATAGTTTCTGAAATCACCCCAGAACCCTTTTTAAAAATGGATGTTACATTGGCTACCTTCTAATCTTCAGGTATTGTGAATAATTATAATGACAGGTTATAGGCCACCAATTGTACATCTGAAATTTAAAATAAAATAATAAGTAAAGGAACATAAAAAACTACAAAGATATTAAAATATTTTTTATTAACCTGCAAGTACAACTGAACAGGTGGCAACAGTAAGGTAAGGTAGAGAGAAGGCAGCACACACAAGAAGAAAGCAGCAAGGCAAGAAGCAGGTGCAGAAGGAACACGTAATCTTAACTGTTAACTTAAAGTAGGAACAACAATGGAAGCAGAGAGAAACCAGAAGATGAGCTTTCCAGTGTTCTGCACAGACTGTCATATGTATGACTACCTCCCCTCGGGGAGACAGTCATATGTATGCGATCATTGTCAGGAGCTGAAAAGCTTGAAGAAGGAAGTCAAGCGACTAGAGGACAAGATACAGGAGCTTGAAGGACTTTACACCATGGAGGACCCAATCAGGACAGCTGAAGACTTCACAGAGGACCCAATCAGGACAGCTGAAGACTTCATGAGTGAGAGACACATCGAAGAGGAAGTCAGGGAACTCGAGAAATTCATTGAGGAAGCATACAGGAGGAAGGTGGAAGAGAACGAACTTCAGATGAAAGATGAAAGATGAAATTAAACCAACACCAACATGGAAGGGAGAACAAGAAGCAGATGACCTCAAAGAAAACACCCATAGAGGAATACCACATGAGGGGGAGAAATTGGCTAGTCAATGCCCAGAAGAAGAAAGAGTGAAGCACACCGAGGATACTGACCTGAGTCCGAAGCGAAAATTGAAGAAGGGAAAGTCAGAGATCCTAGTGGGAGACTCGATCCTGAGGCATGTGGACAGCCACATAGCAGGAGGGAGAGAGGATCGACTTGTGACCTGCCTCCCAGGAGTGAGAACCAAGGACATCATGGACAAAATTGGAAAGATCCTGGAAGGAGCGGAGACGGAAGAGACCACAGTAATGATCCACATCAGGACGAATGATGTCAGCAGGAGAGACTACAGAAGAAGCACACTGATAGAACAGTTAAAGATTCTGGGAAGGAAGCTGAAGATGAGGACCCAGAAGATAGCGTTCTCAGAAATCCTACCGGTACCAAGGGCAGATGTGAAAAGGCAGGAGGAACTACAATCAATAAATGCTTGGATGAGGAAATGGTGTGAGGAAGAAGGATTCCACTTCGTGAGGAACTGGACAATGTTCTGGGGCAAGAGCAAGCTCTACAGTAGAGATGGACTGCACCTGAGCGTGGCGGGAACTAGACTTCTAGCAAACAACTTCAAGAGAGGAATAGAACAGGCTTTAAACTAAGAGGAAGGGGAAAGCCGACAGTCGACCAATTGTTGACGATTCGGAAGAAGGTATCTCTTGAAGATACTAAGGGGAAACAAGGCTGGGAAGAAACAAAGGACAAATTACAGGAGTCGACTAACCCAGAAGAGGAGGTCAGAAAGATTGTAGCAAAAGAGAAGACACTAAAGACCGAAGCACAGGGAAAGGAAATGAAGACCATAAAATACCAGAATCTAAATTACATATATACTAATGCAAGGAGCCTATGAAACAAAATGGGGGAATTAGAAGCCATGGCCAATGCAGAGGACATAGACATCATTGGAATCTCTGAAACATGGTGGAATGAGGAAAGCAAATGGGATTCAGCACTGCCGGGGTACAAGCTCTATCGCTAGGATAGGTCAGGAGTCAGACAGAAAGGAGGTGGAATAGCCCTATAACAAAGCATACAATCGACAAGAATGGACACAGCAGAGACGACCAACAAGCTGGAATCGCTATGGGTTAAAATACCGGGAAGGAAAGGGCCCGAAATAAAGATGGGCCTATACTATCGTCCACCCGGGCAAACCGGAGACATCGATTAAGAAATGGAAGCCGAGATAAAGTGAGAATGCAAAAACGGTAACACGGTTATTATGGGAAACTTCAACTACCCCGAGAAAGACTGGAGTCTTGGAAGCTCAAAATGCGCTAGGGAGACAGAATTCCTGGAGGCTGCACAAGATTGCTTCATGGAGCAGCTTGTTAGAGAACCAATGAGAGGAAATGCTACTCTGGATCTAATCCTAAATAGGTTAAGGGGACTGCAAAGGAAGTGTGGAAGTATTGGGACCGTTGGGAAACAGCGATCATAATATGTTCAAGTTCAAAGTTGAGGTAGGAATACTGAAAATAAAGAGAACCATAGCGACAACTTTTAACTTCAGGAAAGGAAATATGAAGCAATGAGGGAAATGGTAAGGAAGAAACTTAGGAACACTTCCAAAAATGGCAAACAGTAGAACATGCCTAGTCCTTTTTCAAGGACACAGTGAGTGAGACGCAAAATCTGTATATCCCCAGATTCAGAAAGGGGTGCAAAAAGAGTCAAACAAAAGACCCAGCGTGGATAACTAAAATAGTGAAGGAGGCGATAGGCAATAAGAAAAAATTAATTCAGGAAATGGAAACTGAGGGAAGCTGAGGAAAAGTGGAAAGAGCACAGGAAGTATCAAAAAGAATGTCACCATGTGGTTCGAAAAGCCTCTCGGCTAGCCAAGGAAGCATGAAATTTCAAACCGTTCATTAGATATGTTAAAGGGAAGCAGCCAGATAGGGAGGAGGTGGGACCACTGGATGACGGAGACAGGATGGGAGTGGTGAAGGAGGAGAAAGAAGTCGCGGAAAGACTTAACATGTTCTTTTCGTCTGTATTTACAAACGAAGACACAACCAACATACCGGAACCTGAGCAATTCTTCAATGGAAATCAAGCAGAAAAATTAACATCCATGGAAGTGAGCCTTGAAGATTTGAGCAGGCAGATAGAAAAACTAAAAACTGACAAATCCCTGGGTCCGGACGGAATCCATCCAAGGGTTCTGAAGGAATTAAAGGAGGAGATAGCGGAACTACTGCAGCAAATTTGCAAACCTATCCGTGAGAACAGGCATGATCCCGGAGGATTGGAAGATAGCCAATGTTATGCCCATCTTTAAAAAGGGATCAAGAGGTGACCCGGGAAACTACAGACCGGTGAGTCTGACCTCGGTTCCGTGGAAAATGGCAGAGGCAATGATAAAAGAAAACATTGATGATCATTTTGAAAGAAACGAACTTCTGATAACCAGCCAACATGGTTTCTGCAGGGGGAGATCGTGCCTAACTAACTTATTGCACTTCTTCAAAGGAATTAACAAACGGATGGACAGAGGAAACCCCATAGACATCATATACCTAGATTTCCAAAAAGCCTTTGACAAGGTGCCTCATAAACGTTTACTCTGGAAACTGAAGAACCATGGGATGGACGGAGACGTACATAGATGGATTAGAAACTGGTTGGCGGGTAGGAAACAGAGGGTAGGGGTGAAGGGCCACTACTCGGACTGGAGGAAGGTCACGAGTGGTGTCCCGCAGGGCTCGGTGCTTGGGCCGCTGCTATTTAATATTTAGTGAAGCTCGGACTAAAGAGGACTGCGAAAAATTGCAAAGGGACTTGAACAAACTAGGGGAATGGCAGATGAAGTTCAACGTTGAGAAATGTAAAGTATTACATGTGGGAAGCAGAAACCTGAGGTACAACTATACGATGGGAGGGATGTTATTAAATGAGAGTACCCAAGAAAGGGACTTGGGGATAAAGGTGGACATGACAATGAAGCCGACGGCACAGTGCGCAGCGGCCGCTAAGAGAGCGAATAGAATGTTAGGTATAATCAAGAAGGGTATTACTACCAGAACAAAAGAAGTTATCCTGCCGTTTTATCGGACAATGGTGTGTCCCCATCTGGAGTACTGCGTTCAATATTGGTCGCCGTACCTTAAGAAGGATATGGCGTTACTCGAGAAGGTTCAGAGAAGAGCGACATGTCTGATAAAAGGGATGGAAAACCTTTCATACGCTGAGAGATTGGAGAAACTGGGTCTCTTTTCCCTGGAGAAGAGGAGACTTAGAGGGGACATGATAGAGACTTACAAGATCATGAAGGGCATAGAGAGAGTAGAGAGGGACAGATTCTTCAAACTTTCAGAACATAAAAGAACAAGAGGGCATTCGGAAAAGTTGTTATGGGACAGGTTCAAAACGAATGCTATGAAGTTCTTCTTTACCCAATGTGTGGTGGACACCTGGAATGCGCTTCCAGAGGATGTAATAGGGCAGAGTACGGTACTGGGGTTCAAGAAAGGATTGGACAATTTCCTGCTGGAAAAGGGGATAGAAGAGTTTACACAGGTCCTGGACCTGTTGGGCCGCCGTGTAAGTGGACTGCTGGGTACGATGGAGCTCAGGTCTGACCCAGCAGAGGCATTGCTTATGTTCTTATGTTGAGGCTGATGGAAATTGCAGGCCTGAGATTAGGATTAAGGGCGGAGAAAGAAAGAGACAAGGACAGAGATTGAAGAAAGGAGTGTGTGTGTTGGGAAGAGGGGAGGAGAGAGAAAGTTCATCCTCCCCTCCACCAGCAATAGTCTGAGCTGTCTACCCATTATCCCCTCAAGACGGACAAACTATCCATGATTATAGAATTGCAAGGTAGAACTGAACTGAACTGCATGAATTCTAAGCAGCCCTTGCCAGCCTGCCTTAAATTATGGCACAATAGCACCCCCTTAAGTATACGTGGTCTGGATATTATTTAAAGAATGCAATCTTATGTTGGTGTGCAAGACGCCTCAGCCCCACCACTCCACCGCAAAAATAATTTTTATCTCGCGGGAAGCATAGTGAGGTGCTTCATCATTGGCTGTCTATTCATACTATAGTGTTGTTATTAATATTGGTTTGCTTTAGCCTTTTTATGTTTTCCTGCAGTGCCTCAGCTTTCTGCTATATTAGTAGATAATAATCTAAAGTGCAAATAGTACTTATCTCAGCCAACCAGGGGAGCCAGACCCGACATGTTTCGCACGTGAATCGTGCTTTCTCAAGGGTCTCCCTGAAAAATATATATAAAAGCATAATAGAATCATATATAGAAACAGGGCCGAAATGTACAGTTGAAAACAGCCCACTCCCCATAAATGATTGTGTCGTTCAAACTAAAGTAATGTTGGAAGCTTATCGAGGTCGCCGCCGTCATCCGACTCCAGAAATTTAGTGAGCAAAAGATGGCGCCGGCGTCCTCAGATCTCAATTTAAATACTACTCCGCCTTTTCTAGATCACGCCCCCCTGCCGCCCATTGGTCAGACTCCAGTAACAGTTTACAACAGGGAACCCCACTCAATCATACTGTTTAACCCACGGGGTACTACTGTATCTAGCTTAAAAATATGTCTTTGCTCCTCCTCATTAAGTTGTTTCAAATCCCCTTCCGCATCAGTGATCTTATAAATAATTCGCCATCTCAATTGGTGCACTGAGTGTTTACACTTAGACCAGTGCTCCACTAAGGGAGCCTGGGCTACTCCGTTAATAATACGGGACTTGTGCTCGTTTAAGCGTGACTTGATCTTACGGTTTGTCCGACCAATGTATATGAGGTCACAAGGGCAAATTATTGCGTATATAACTCCCTGGGAGTTGCAATCCGTATTCACTCTCGATCTCAAAATTAAATCTCTCCCTGGGACTGCCCAGTTTTTGCCCTGGATGGTAAACGGGCACCACTGACATTTCCCACAGCTCCCGTGATAACCTATCATTCTTTCACATCTCATCCCATATCTTTGAAAGTTGCATCTTTGTCCCAACGTTCTCCCCCGAGAATAAGCTACTAACGGGAAGCGCTCTAAAGATTTATGGCTCTGTAAAATGTACCAGTATTTCCTAAGTATGCTTACCAGGGCTGTAGTCGCCCTGGAAAAGGGTAACACACAAGTCAATTGGCCATACCCATCCTGGGGAGTGTTTTTTGGTTCTTGCAAAAGCAAGTTCCTTTGTTTGGATGGGTATGGCCAATTGACTTGTGTGTTACCCTTTTCCAGGGCGACTACAGCCCTGGTAAGCATACTTAGGAAATACTGGTACATTTTACAGAGCCATAAATCTTTAGAGCGCTTCCCGTTAGTAGCTTATTCTCGGGGGAGAACGTTGGGACAAAGATGCAACTTTCAAAGATATGGGATGAGATGTGAAAGAATGATAGGTTATCACGGGAGCTGTGGGAAATGTCAGTGGTGCCCGTTTACCATCCAGGGCGAAAACTGGGCAGTCCCAGGGAGAGATTTAATTTTGAGATCGAGAGTGAATACGGATTGCAACTCCCAGGGAGTTATATACGCAATAATTTGCCCTTGTGACCTCATATACATTGGTCGGACAAACCGTAAGATCAAGTCACGCTTAAACGAGCACAAGTCCCGTATTATTAACGGAGTAGCCCAGGCTCCCTTAGAGGAGCACTGGTCTAAGTGTAAACACTCAGTGGACCAATTGAGATGGCGAATTATTTATAAGATCACTGATGCGGAAGGGGATTTGAAACAACTTAATGAGGAGGAGCAAAGACATATTTTTAAGCTAGATACAGTAGTACCCCGTGGGTTAAACAGTATGATTGAATGGGGTTCCCTGTTGTAAACTGTTACTGGAGTCTGACCAATGGGCGGCAGGGGGGGCGTGATCTAGAAAAGGCGGAGTAGTATTTAAATTGAGATCTGAGGACGCCGGCGCCATCTTTTGCTCACTAAATTTCTGGAGTCGGATGACGGCGGTGACCTCGGTAAGCTTCCAACATTACTTTAGTTTGAACGACACAATCATTTATGGGGAGGGGGCTGTTTTCAACTGTACATTTCGGCCCTGTTTCTATATATGATTCTATTATGCTTTTATATATATTTTTCAGGGAGACCCTTGAGAAAGCACGATTCACGTGCGAAACATGTCGGGTCTGGCTCCCCTGGTTGGCTGAGATAAGTACTATTTGCACTTTAGATTATTATCTACTAATATAGCAGAAAGCTGAGGCACTGCAGGAAAACATAAAAAGGCTAAAGCAAACCAATATTAATAACAACACTATAGTATGAATAGACAGCCAATGATGAAGCACCTCACTATGCTTCCCGCGAGATAAAAATTATTTTTGCGGTGGAGTGGTGGGGCCGAGGCGTCTTGCACACCAACATAAGATTGCATTATTTAAATAATATCCAGACCACGTATACTTAAGGGGGTGCTATTGTGTATTCAAGAGGCTGGATTAATATAAGCAATAATAAGTGGTCATCACAGTAGTGGCTTAAATTATGGCACGGCATGTTTCCTGAGGGATGTGTACCATGGTACTAAATAATTCATCTCAGTAGTGAGCCTGTAGGGCTTGAAGGCAGAAGTCTTGATTTTGTGTACAATGGGATGCAGAGGTTATTAAAATAAACCTTCTAAATGTTTTTATTCAGTGATATTCATCTGGAAGTGGAGTAAATTCTTCATATGCCACATGTCACCATTACAGAAGGGCTATATTTCAGGGCAAAATGGTTTGTTACTTTACAATACAAGTTGGTTAGCAGATCATGTCGCTGCTACCTATTTCTCAAATAGTGATGTATGACATGTATCAGTGGAGGTTTACAGTACTGTGAAGCATCTGCTGGATTTTATTACAGTAAGTTATTTCTAGAACTGTGGTGCCAGAAATGTATCCCATTGGTATTGATTCACTAATTATTATGAGGTCCGTTAAAACCTCCCTGAATATGTAAGACAGCTATTTTTACCTGGTTATCATTAGGGAAACATTCCTCTGACCTAACCAGCTAAATGCTGCTAAATATTCTTCAGAAGGTTCCATAAAGGAAATGAAGCAGCAAAACAATGAAAGGATTGTGGAACAGAAGATTGGCTGTGCCAGTTTGTAGTTTATTGTTTTTAAGTTCTTTGCACGCTTATTAATCTTAAAAACAGTCCACAAAGGATGTATACAGTCACACATGACCCACAACATAAGAACCAGTAACTACATTCCAACAGTGCCCAGTTCAGATCACATTTCCAGAATTCCACATGGTAGTAACATTCCAGGTTCCCAAAGAGTTAACAAGATTCCGAAATCCCAAATAGTAGCAAGATTCCATGCTACCAATCCCAGGGCAAGCAGCGCCTTCCTCCGTGTTTGTCTCAATAGCACGTAATGAATGTTTTCTCCAGGAACTTACATAAGAATTGCCATCTCCAGATTAGACTCTAGGTCCATGAAGTCCGGCGATCCGCACACGTTGAGGCCCTGCCAGGTGTATCCTGGCATAGTTTTAGTCCCCATATCATTCTATGCTTCTCATAAGGAGATGTGCATCTAGTTTACTCTTAAATCAATATGTACTAAAAGTACTTAGCTGTGCAAAAGACGCTTTTCAACGGGGGATTCATCCCCCGTTGAAAAGCGTCTTTTGCACAGCTAAGTACTTTTAGTACATATTGATTTATGCTAAATATTTAAGTTTATTAAATGATAATTATCAAAAACAATTAAAGTATTTATTGAACTGGATCCGATGACGAGTGGGAGCATAAAGCCCAGCACAATGAGAGTAGTTTGAGTGCTTGGTGGCCCGCTGAGGACCAGTAAGACTAGTTATAATCTTGGAGAATGAAGCACGGCATGAATGCGAGATAATTTTTTACATTTGACTATATTGGACTCATAAGGAGATGTATATCTAGTTTACCCTTAAATCCTAGAATGGTGGATATCGCAATTACCTCTTCTGGGAGAGCATTCCAGGTGTCCACCACTCGCTGCATGAAACAGAACCTCCTGATATTTGTCCTGGACCTGTCCCCCTCAACTTGTCTAAACCCTTTTTTAAACCCAGATATGCTAACCGTTGTAACCATCTGGCAACAAAAGCCAAGTGGAAAATCACAGTGGGCCACCAAGGATGGGTAGAAATATAGAACCATGATGGCAGATAAAGGCCAAATGACCCATCTAGTGTGCCCATCCGCAGTAACCATTATTTCTTTCTCTCTCTGAGAGATCCCACGTGCCTATCCCAGGCCCTCTTGAATTCAGACACAGTCTCTGCTTCCATCACCTCTTCTGGGACACTATTCCACGCATCTACCACCCTTTCTAGAAAAAATTATTTCCTCAGATTACTCTGAGCCTATCGCTTCTTAACTTCATCCTATGTCCGCTCATTGCAGAGTTTCCTTTCACATGAAAGTAACTCGACTCATGCGCATTTACATTACGTAAGTATTTAACCGTCTCTATCATATCTCCCCTCTCCCGCCTTTACTCCAAAGTATACAGATTGAGATCTTTAAGTCTGTCTCCATATGCCTTATCACAAAGACCAAGCACCATTTAGTAGCGTTCCTCTGGACCGACTCCATCCTTTTTATATCTTTTTGAAGGTGTGGCCGCCAGAATTGTACACAATATTCTAAATGAGGTCTCACTAGAGTCTTATACAGAAGCATCAATACCTTCTTTTTCCTACTGGCCATTCCTCTCCCTATGCACCCAAGCATCCTTCTAGCTTTCACCGTCACTTTTTCAACCTGTTTGGCCACCTTAAGATTATCACATACAATCATACCCAAGTCCCGCTCTTCTGTCATGCACATAAGTTCTTCACCCCTTAAACTGTACTGTTCCCTTGGGTTTTTGCAGCCCAAATGCATGACCTTGCATTTCTTAGCATTAAATTGTAGCTGCCTTTATTAAAGGACACAATATGGTCCATGTTTGGGCATAGTGCCTGGGTCACGCGTCAAACAGTATGTTGTTATACAGTTTTGGCAGCTTTTTTTGTTTGTTTAATTGTACAGATTAGCCAAGTTGTTTTAACTCTTTGTGTTGGGAACATGTATCAATCTGTGAAGGAAAAGAGAACTTATAGTGATGACCCCTGATGCAGGCACTTTGCCAAAACCCAGCCCCATGTTCGGTCCTTTAATAAAAAGGATATCTTACATAGTGCATATTTGACAGGTAGGTAGACACAGTTTAGCTTTATTTAATACTCTGCAAATAATAAAAAATATCTAAGTGGTTTACAAATATATAAATAAAAGTATGGGCTGAGATTATTGGAAAGAAACAATAGGGGAATTAGGTTACATTGGGATTAAAAAAAGTTCCAAAAGTTGAATCAATGTTTAAAATTAATTCAGGGGATGAACAAGAGGTAGGGAGGGTGAGCGAAAATTAGACGCTAGATGTAAGTGTGGGCAGGGTGATCTCGTGAGATATGATAGACATTGAAATACTTCCATGACATAAATGCTTAGGAGGCATGCTTCTTTCAATTGAAATGAAGATCTGGAATGAGGGATCATAGGATGAAGGCGAAAGGGGACTCAGGAGTAACATAAGGAAATAGTTCTTCACAGATAGGTGATGGCTTTATGCCACGGCCTCTCAGTGAAGGTGGTAGAGATAAAAAACTTCATAGGGCAAATACAGAGGATCTTTGAGGGAAAGGAAGATATAGTAGATGGAATGGTAGGCAAACGAGATAGGCCATATGGTCTTTATCAGCCTTCATTTTCTATATATCTTGTGTGTCTATGAAATCTGGGCAAAGCATGGGCAGGATTCACAGGTATGTGCATGTGTTCATGCCTAAAATACAGGTGCATATTTTTAATAAGGGGCCACTGAAAGGTTCTCAGCCCAATCAAGAAATATGCAATTTTTTTTTATAGTGTGTTTATTTAAGTGATCTGTATGTTAAATGTACTGACTTGTTTTGTGTGTAAAAGTGTAACTCACCCTGGATAAGGGCGGGGGATAAATAAGAACAAGAAGGGAATGATATGGAGTAGAGAATGACACAGGGACAAATTTTTCCCCGTCCCCGCAGGAACTCATTTTCCTGTCCTTGCCCCATCCTTGCAAGCTCAAGTTTCAAGTTTTAGGTTTTTATGTACCACCTATCAAGGTTATCTAAGCGGTTTTACAATCAGGTACTCAAGCATTTTCCCTACCTGTCCCGGTAGGCTCAAAAACTGTCTTCATCTGTACAAGCCACAAACAGTTTAAAAGCATTAAGTGTTCGAGGCTTGTGCAGTTAAGGCAGAGCTTACAGGAATGGGGGAGTGACAGTGACAAAACTCGCGTGGACGATAAAATTTGAGCTTCTGCAGGAATGGGAAAAAATGTGTCCCCGTGTCATTCTCTAATGTGCAGCCTTGAAACTTAGAAGATATTCCACACTTTTCTTGACACTTTTTGTTTCATTTCATTGAAATGAAAAGTGTCAGGAGAAATGTGGAATAACTTGTAAATTTCATGGCTCCACATCATTCCCTTCTTGGTTGGGCTGAGAACTTTTCAGCAGCCCCTCC